>NW_026521788.1:27297500-30180000 GCF_021234435.1 Artibeus jamaicensis | reverse complement strand
GGGGTTTCTGGGGGCAGATGGATGATTATCTGAAGCTGGTAGGTTTGGTTTGAATTCTAGGCTGTGGAATCAGGGGGCCTGGATTCAAGTGTGAGGCCTCAGTTCACTTATCATGTGGATCCTGGGTGAGTCTCTTTCATAATACAGACCTCAGTTCCTTCATTTGTGAGATGGGAATAATGGCAACTCCAGTGGGTGTTTCCAGGATCTAAGATTCAGCTGAGACTTAATTCACTTCTTACGCATCACTCAGTCTGAGCCAGGCCTGGTGGGAGGTGGGCCCCTGCTGGGCCCCTGCCTTCCAATTGCTCACTGGGCGGCTCTGACTTTTATGAGCCACTGTTGGTGGGTGTGCATCACAGAAGTGAGAATGTTATATGAACACAGAGAGGGTCTGGTTGTATTATTATTGCTCTGTTTGCTGCCATTATGGCTATTGATTAGCCAGGGTTCTTTGGAATCCTGGGGATCCTTCTTGATGTGCCTAAGACCAGGAAAACCTGGCCTGATTAGAGGTAACCTTGAGGGTTGGACACCCCCAACCCCAAATCCCCCACCCCAAATCACAGGAACCCCTCCAGGGTCCAGCTTCTCACCCAGATGCTCTGTAACAAGCCTGTCCAGGCCAGAGAACATGGTCATGGCCTCAGACTGTGTTCAGCTGCCTCCTGGCCAGCTTCTCTGTCCATGCCCATGCTTCCCTCCACCCAAGGCTTTGGGACCAGTCTCGGTCCAAGACTTTGCCATCAGATTCTCTTACTGAGCACAAGCGTCAGCCACAGAAGGGTGACATCATAACACCGAGGGCTCTGGGAGGGCTCCGAAAAGCTGTGGTTCATGACAGCTGAGTGGGGCGGCGGGCTGTGGGGCCGAGGTGGGAGGCAGTGGTGTGGGAGCTTATGTAGGAGCGTGCAGATGTGTGTGCCTGGGGGTGTTGGGGAATATGACGGTAGGGGTGTCCCTGTGGGGTGTGGGAGTGTTGGTGGGTGTTAGGGAAGTGAGAGAGTGAGTTTGTGTGGGGGTGAACATCTCTATGAACAGGGATATAGCCTGTGTGAACTTTTACTGTATGGGCATGTCTGTGCTATTTGGGAGCGTGAGACTGTGGGTGAGTGTGCTGTGTGTGCTCTCACATTCATGTCCATGTTGGTGTCTGAGAGTGGCAGTGTACTAGGTATGTTGGTGTAAAGTGTGAGTGTGTCCTCGTGAGTATGTGGTGAGTGTGGGTTGTGGCAGTTTCTGTGGTGCTGGGGCTGTGAGTGCAGAGGTATATGTGTGGTATGTGATGTGTTTGTAGAGGGTGTCTCAGTCTAGGTGTGCGTGTGTATGTGTTGTATTTTTGCGTGTCTGTATGTGTGGTGTCTGTCAATCTGGGTGTGGGGGTGCCTGTGGTGCTGGTGTGGGCTTCTTTGTTGGGCATGTGAGTGTGAGTGCAGCACATGGTGTGAGTGTGTGGGAGGTGTGAGTGTGTGGGAGTGGTGTGTGGTGGGGGGAGAGCGGCAGGCAGGCAGGCGGGCAGGCAGGCGGCCAGGGCACTTCCCTGCTTCCCCTGCACACGGTGGCTGGGCTGACAGCCGGGCGGAGAAGAAAACTAGACGTCAGGGAAATCAGTCAGAGACAAATCGATTCCCTTTAGAGGTGAGAAAAAGCAGATGCTGCGGCTGCTGGTGGCCTGTTAGGCTCTGAGCCACATCCCTCCCCAGCAAGAGCCACCCTCCCCCACTCCTCTAACTGCCAACGTCCCCCCCACCCCCACGCCTTTGTTAGGGGCTCTGCTGGGGCCTGCCGCCCGCCCGGGCTGCCCGCTTCCTTCCCCTGCAGGCCAAGAGCACTTACGGAGCCACGCTGGGCACGTGTGCTGTTGTGCGTGCAGGAGTGCAGTGTGTGGGTGTGCATGCATGTGAGGTGGGGGGGGTACAGACCTAGTTGTGGGTCTCCCCTGATGGCAGAGCCTCCTTGGGCACTTCAGAGCCTAAGATCACCGGCTTGGCCAAGGAGACCCAGAAACTGGAGGCAGAGCTGAGCCAGAATTCAGGCTTCCTGGGTCCTACCGAAGGCAGATCTTTGTCAAACCCCACTGCTCTCCTGCTCCTACCCCTGAGGCTCTTTGAACAAAGCTGCCCTTTCTTCCCTCCATAATTCTTGCAAGAGTTGCTGCCCCTGGGCAGCAAAGGTCCCTCCTCCTTCCAGAGGCACACCAGGCCCCAGGCCCAGCAGCATCATTCCTTCCAATTGCCCAGTAAGAAGGATTTGTCCCCAGATCCCGCCCTCTGCCAAGCTGGGCCCAATCAGGGCAGTCCAGACCAGCTTCTGTCTCTCATGGGGAACAAAGATCAGCTTCTTGGCCTCAACTTCTTAATAGAGTGACTGGGGTCCCTGAGCCTGGGAGCCTGACTCAGCTGAGAGCAGAACTGCTGTGGCGTGGGGCCTGCCACCCTGCCTCAGTCCTGCTGACACCTTGGCTGTGGGGTTGCCCCCACTTCAGGCCCTCCTCTGTGCCTCCCCCTTATCCGGTGGGTTGCAACATCCAAAACAAATAGAGGCACCAGGGTAAAACCTATCAGAAGCAGTGCCTGTTCTGGACACAGAGCTTTGTTTTCTGAGCTTACCCTGGGTCTGGTAGCCAGCTCCTGTAGGCACCCGCTTAGGAGAGCTACTGGGTATTGCTCTGGATCCAGGCCACTGACTCTTCTCCACACTTGAGCCCCAGCTCGGACGGGTGGTTCTGCAAGGCTCCGACTTCCTTCCTCTTCAGGGCAGTTGGCTTTGTCCAGCACAGACATTCTGCTTTTTGAGTGTGAAGAAAATAGATGAGGCTGGAGCTGCTTCACTGAGCAGAGGGGGAGAAGTGGCTGTTCTAGAAGGCTGATTTCTAGGATGCCTACACCAACAGACTCCCCTCCTAGGCCTTCCCCTTTGCCCACGAAGACCCTCGAGACCCTGCTCTCTGCTTCCCACTCTCAGGCAGGCCTTGAGCTGTGTCCACTTGCTGAGCCCTCTGTGGCCATGCACAGCCACCATCCGGAATCTGGAAACTGCACTGTTTCTAGTCCTGGCTCTCCCAGCCCTGGCTGTGAATTTGGAGATAGACACTGACCTCTCTGGGCCTTGTACCCTCCCCTGCAAGGGGATCCTGTAGGCCTTGCTCACCCTAGAGCGGTGGTAGGCAGAATTGTTCCTCAGAGTCATTGTTGTGTTTTTGTTGTTGGTGGTCAGGGGGATGGTTCAGGGGACCCTTCCCAAACCCCACCCCTGGCCTAGATTCTCAGTGGTCAGCCAGATGGGCAGGGCCACAGATTGCTTTACATTGACTGAACCAATTTTTAGCCAAGTCCTGTTGCAGGCAGACAGTGCCACATGCATGAGATGTGTACAAAAAAATAACTGCTGAGAGAGGAATGCATGGTGTTGGGGGGGGTGGATGTTGCTGGCATGTTCCCAGCCTCCAGGGTACTTCCAGTCTTACTGGGACACATTGGGTGGGACGGGGGAGTGGGTTCTGCCTCCAGCTCTGCCTCTGACCACTGCTGGTCTTCCTGTTTGTCCCTCAGCCACATTGGGAGTTCTATGACCTTGAAGATAATTTCCTGCTGGGATATTAATACCAGCACTAATAATAACAGTAGCCATCGAGGCAGGAACAAGCATACTAATATTAGCTGCACCTGTTGAGGGCACGGCACGTGCCAGGCCGTCTACGTATGTCATGACTCAGTCCTCATGAGCTCTCCCCTCCTCTGTGAGCTGGACTCAACATTTCCATGTTGATGCAGGGAGGGGATGGATGCTCTGGATTTGCCCAAGGTCCCAGAGCTAGGACAAAATTCAAGGCTATTTTCTCTGAGGGTGGTGTGGAACAGAAGTACCAGCTGACCTCATGTAAGGGAGGGCTCAAAGAGAAACATCGTGGGGACCTGGGATGAGCTTACTCCTTGGGCTGCAGGCAGAGCCTGTCTGCAGCTGTGGGAGCCAGGACAATGCCCATGAGGAGCCTGGGGCTGCAGCGCTGGCTTCATCGCCTGCCACAGGCCTCCTTCTGCCTGCCTCTCTGCATCTTTCTGTCCCGGGCTCACTCACACGTACCGGACTCCAGACCCTCCTCCTCATAGGTGGGTTGCCTTTCCCAGCTCCCCTCTCAGCCTCCGTTCAGGTCTCCCTTCAGGCCCTGTTCCCTGGCTGCCTATCCAACTCACTTCTTGTTTCCCAATTCAAGTTCCACAGCCCAGGCCATCTTCCCTTGCACCCAGGGCCCCTGCTCCTGTCTGCTTCTGGAACGGACTGCCTGTTGGTTAGCCTCGCCCCTTAAGCAGTCACCTGTGGTGAATGGGGCACTTTCTCTTCGCACAAGCGTATTCAGCCTTGGCCTCAGGACCTTGTCACATTCTTAAAGCTTATTGAGGACCCAAAAGAGCTTTTGTTCTGTTCCATATTAGAAATTAAAACTGAGAAGTCATAAAATATTTATTCTTGTGGGACAATAATAAACCATGACATCTTGATATATTTTTTATGAAAAATAATTATTTTCTAAGACAAAAGAAACTTAAGATTGCCATCATTTTACATTTTTGCAAGTCTCTTTAGTGGTTCACTTAAGAGAAGACACCTGGTTTGTCCTGTCTGCATCTGCATTCTATTCTGCAACCTCTGGAAACCTGTGCACTTGCAAAGGAGAGAGGGTATATTAGGCAGATAACACCTTCTAGCCTCACAGAGCTTCTGAAAAACCTTGTGTCTCAGACTGTCCTTGCTGTGGCCTGCTCAGGGACTCCCAGTTATGCCATGCCTCTCTGGGGCCTGACAAATGCCATGGGAACCAGCAGTCACCCAAAGGCAGGATGCTAGGCCCGTGGGTGAAGGGATCCTTGGAATCTCGTGCTGGCTGGCCCGTGGGAACTGGAGAGCAATCAGGACCGAGAATTGCTTTCTGGAGGATGCATGTGGTGAAGGAACCCACGCCAGATGGGTATGTTTGGAGAAGCAGAGGGGAGACGGAGAGTTTCCCTCGCCTGGGGAAATGATTGCACACATCTTCAGCGTGGGCAGGTGAGTTTTGGGGCCAAGGCTGGCTGAGACCTTTAGGGTCCCAAGCACCGAGAACATCCTGGTGCTCATTCTCATCCTGCAGAGTAACTTAGAATAAGGTTTGTTTTCCACAGTGACCCCAAGCTTTCTTATATGTTGACACTGAAATAGTCTCTTTCTAGTTTCTGGGTTGCAAAACTCTAGACAAGCATGCAGAAACTCAATTTGTTTCATGTACAAGCACTTGGGGTAAGTGGTGAAAAGGGTGGGTGGGGATGGGGACTGAGAAGGACCTGCCAGTGCTCCTGGGGCACCACAGATTCAGAGCACCTGCTGCAGAGGGAGACTCTGAGCAGCCTGGCCTGGAATTGCCCTCCCCGGGGGTGGGGGTGGTAGCAGCCTTGGTACTGCCTAAAATCCCCAAATCTGGGGTAGGGTGGGATCAGTCTGCTATGATTTCTGGTCTTCCACTTCCTTGTGGAGTGACAGGCCTTGGAAGGCTGAGGGAGCATCTCTCCGGGAGGAATGAGCTCCACCTGGATTGTTAGAAGACTTGGGGCTTGCCAGGGGGGGTGGTGTCACGGCTGTGTAATGGTCCAGGACCCGGTGAGTGTCTGAACTCCAGCTCTGCCACCTATTCTGTACCTCAGTTTCCTCATCTGTAAAGCAGGGAGGAGGCTGTCCAGCTCACAGTGTTGTCTAAAGGTGACACGAGAAGGTGAAGGTGAAATGAGATGAAAAGGATTAAGCTCTGGAACAAATAATCAGGCCGGCTCCATGAGCCATGAGCCATGAGCTTCATTTCACTTTAGTTCAGTGCCATAGATCGGATCTGGGCTCACAGGAATTGCTCAATAAATATTTGTTGAACTAAAAAATTAACAAATGAACATCTCGATGGCTCAGGTACTGCTGGTTCCTTTCCTAGGCAAGATCTAGTCCAACCACCTCAGGCAGGAAACTAAGACCCAGAGAGGGGAAGGGACTTGTTTAAGGCCATGCAGCAAGTTAGTGCCTGAGCTGAATCTTGAACGGAAGCTCTGCTCCATCAGCCAGGGGAACCACAGAAAGGAAGGGTGTCTGGGGGCGGGGACTGGGTCTTCTTCTGTTGCATGTGCATGTGTGTGTGTGCATCCATGCATGCATATGTATGTATGTCTGGATTTCCAGGAGGCTAGATTTTTTTCTTTCCAGGGTGTCTCTCTCCTGCTGGAAGGCCTGTCATGGGTGGCTGGCCTGCCTGGCCCCTGCACACCTCACCTATTTATTGGCATTTTTGTGTAGCTCGAATCCCTTGCTGGGAGGTGCTATCTTTGAACTTGATGAAAACATCTTGACTTCTAAGAGAGCCCAGGCTGGCGACTCCAAGTATGGGATGAAGATGGGGAGCAGGAGATTTGAAGAGATGGAGAGTGGGGGCGGTGTCATATCACCCTTGGTATCCCAGGGCTGAGGGGGCCACCTTTCTTCTCCCTGCTACTGAAGTCCCCCCGGCCAGGTCAGCCCATTTTGGCCATGGGCCTGCTTTCTAATGGGTGTTGTAAGTCAGTTGTTCTGCTTTACTTCAGAACTTCTCCAAGTGCAGCCTGTGGAGCAGTGGCAGCAGTGTGGGGAGCAGGTCAGACATGCAGATTGAGGCCCCGGCCCAGGCCTGCGGTGCCCAGATCTCTGGAGGTAGCCCTAGGAGTCTGTGTTTTACAAGTTCTTTTCTGATGCTTATGAAAGCCTAAAAAATCAATCACTGCCTTACACACATTCTCAACAGAAATGTGACATCCAATAGGACTGGAATTAAAAGGAGGTGAAGTGTCTCCTGGGTAAATTAGAAACTTGTTTAAACTAGTTTGTTGTCCATCCATCCATCCATCCATCCATCCATCCATCCACTCATCCATCCATCGATAGACATTTACTTGCATTTAGAAGAAGCTGCCCTTGCTCCCAGCTCGCCATGAGACTTCGTTGTGTCGCCGAGGAGATGGCCTCCTGCCCTCCTTAATTTTCCAGGCATTGAGTGGTTCTGGAAGACAGTGACTTGCTTTAATTTGAGTGTGTGTTTAGAAGCCACCCTAATGCAAATGTTCAAGAGGGAAAGGATAGGAAACAACACTTATTTGGCATCTACTGTGTGTCTGGCATTTTCATCTGTGCCGTGGCTTCCCACCCTCCATCTTCCCCTCACACTGGGTAGTATTATTCTCATTTTTCAGATGGGGAAACTGAGGCTCAGAGTAGTAGAGGGACTTAACCAAGATTGTAGAACCTGAAAATGGTAGGGTCAGAATTTGAACCCAGTCCTCCTGACCCCAGAGGCCATACCCTTCCTTCTGTTCCATATTGCCTTGTTCTTGGTGAACCTGGGGATTGATACCTAGAAGTCGAAGGGCTGGATGATTTGGGATGTGTTTCTAACCACCTGTGCTGTCCCAGGGTTAGCAGGTGGTGCACTCCCTCTCACTGGAGCTGTGCAGGCATAGACTGGGCCATCCTGCCGCCATGCTGCTGCTGCTGCAGCTGCTGCTGCTGGTGTGGGTGTGTATAGGGCAGCAATCTTGTCGCCACGGTGGTGTGTGTATGTGCAGGGCAGTACTGAGACTCCGAGCGCCC
Organism: Artibeus jamaicensis; assembly: GCF_021234435.1. NCBI lineage: Eukaryota > Metazoa > Chordata > Mammalia > Chiroptera > Phyllostomidae > Artibeus > Artibeus jamaicensis. The sequence continues at coordinate 30,172,368 of NW_026521788.1, read as the reverse complement.
TCTGCCCTCTGAGGTGGGCCTGCTTGGGCCTGCTCCTGGGTCAGTGCCCCCACGGATGGAGGTTCTGTAGCCAGCTGCTCATTAACTGTGGTTCCTCTGAGGGGACCCTGCCAGCTCCAAAACAGGAAACGTATCCAGAAAGCTGTAATTAGAGCCGGGAGCCACAGGCCCGAGAGGTGTCTGCCGCAGCTTCAAGTGCAGACATGCTGCTCTGGTTAGGTCCCTGGGAGGGAATCTGGTGAGTCAGGTCCTCAGATTCTCTCCCTTCATGTGGCACTCGCCCCACCCCATTCTCCTTGGAAGAAAACCAGCATTCACTGGGAGCTTACTGAATGGCTGGGTCTCACATATATTCTCTCTTCCATTCCTCCCAAGTACACTTGGAGGAGAGAAGCATCATGCAGGTGAGGAGCCTGAAGCTTTGGAATGCCACACAACTCTCTCAAGGTCATCCCACTGTGATAGAGGTGAGATTTGAGGTCCTGCCTTTGAGAGCACCTGGAATAACCTCTTGATCATTCTTGGGGAGGATGTTTGAGTCAAAGGTGGGGTGCAGGAGGCCAGGAGCACAGGTAGAGGATGCCTAGGTGGACCTGGCTGTGTCCCAGTTCTGCCTTGACTGACCGTGACTTTCTTTAGCTTCTGTGAATCTGCCATAGAGAGCTGGGACCCTGCTTTGCTCCCCTACCATGTTGTGGGGTCACCCATGGTAATTGTGGTGGTTTAAAAACATGGCCACAGATTCTTTAACACTCCTCCCATTGAAAGATGGGATCTATGTCATGTCCCCTTGAATCTGGACAGACTTGTGACCACTTCACCTTATAGAGAATGACGGAAGTGACACTAAGTCAGTAAAATCAATGCAAAAACTTCCTTTTTGTTCATACTTGTTCTTGGAGACCTGAGCTACCAAGAAGAAGTAAGAAGAGTCACATGCCTGAGGTTGCCATGTTGTGAGGAAGCCCAAGCCACATGGAAAGGCTGTGTTTAGGTACTCTGGTCAGCAGTCCCAGCTGAGCCCAGTTATCCAGCCTCCTCGACTGTTTGAGTTTTCCCAGCTTCGGCCTGAGATGTCATAGAGCAGAGGCAATTGATTCCTGTTATGCTCTCTCTGAACCTCTGAACCCCAGAATGTAGGAGCAGAGTGAAATTTGGGGATGCTTTGTTATGTAGCAATAGGTAACCAGGACAGCTATGCTAGTCGGGATGTGTCATCGTTATCTCAGGGGACCCACTGAGACCACCTTTCCCTCACAGCCCCTAGGAGGCTGGCTGGGGGGCAGGGCAAAACCCTGCTTCAGGTGGACAGTACTGAGACTTGGGGGCTCTGCACCTTCAGCTTCTTTTGCACACTCCCTTCTCAGAGCTTAGCTCCCCAAATCAGGTCCTCCGTGTGCTTAAGAGTCCTGATCCCTGGTCCACCTCCTGTGAGCTGTGAGACCTTGGGCAAGTTACTACTGTCCACCTTATTCACAGTTTTGCTTTCTGCAGTTTGTTACCCATGGTCAACAGAGATCCAAAATGTTAAATGGAACATTCCAGAATAAACAATCGGTAGGTTTTAAATTCTGAGTGGCGTGATGAAATTTCATGCCCTGCTGCCCTGTCCCGCCTGGGACATGAATCATTCCTTTGGCCAGCACACACACCCCGTGTACGTTACCCACCCATTAGTCACTTAGCATCTCAGTTACAGGATTGACTGTTGCCCTATCACAGTGCTTATGTTCAGTAGCCCTTATTTTACTTAATAATGACCCCAAAGCCATTAACATAACTTTTACTATAGTATATTATCATAACTGCTCCATTTTATTATTATTGTTGTTAATCTCTTGCTGTGCATAATTTATAAACTTTATCATAGATATGTATGTGTTGGAAAAAACATACTGTGTACAGGGTTTGGTACTAGCCACAGTTTCAGGCATCCACAGGGGGGGTCTTAGAAGGTATCCCCCATGGATAAGGGCGGGGGAACTACCTGGCTTTACTCAGTTTTTTAGTCTGTTTTAAGATGAGGATGTGAAATACCCACCTTTGAGGTTGCTGTTAGAGCAGTGTCTCTCACACAGTGATACTCTGACCAGGGTGGTCCATGACCATGACCCCTGAAGTCACCCTCTTACGGGACCCTTGTGCCATCTCCATGTGTGCAGGACTTTTTAGTTTACAAGGCCTTCTCCAGCTCTCCCCGCAGCACTGTGGAATGGGTCAGTATTACCGCCGTCGAAGAGGGGGGGAAACGGCAGCTCCGGGGGGACGTGGCCCATGCCCCTGGTCTGAGATATGGGCTCTTTCCTCCTGTTCCCACCGAGCCTCTGCTGGGGTTTTCCTCCCTGTTCCCCTTTAGGGGCCCTGGCTGACTTGCTGCGCCGCCTCCTTATTTCTGTTCTCTTCTGCCTCTGGACTTCTGGAGTCTTTACCTGTGTGGCTTCGAATAACTCCCTTCCCATTTCTGGCTCTTACATTTTCCATCAGTAAGATGAGAGAATTGGGCTAGAGGATATCCAAGAGCCCTTTTCACTCTAAGACAATTGAGTTGGTTTTCATATCTAGGTTGGCTTGCCCACAGCACGGTCTGCTGCTCCTGTGTAAGCTGAGTCTGTTTGGTTATGAACACTCCAAGAGGGCCCCACATTTCTGAGCCTGGGGCAGCAGGGCCGAGCCCTGAGACGGAGGGAAGGGGGACCACCCAGGAAAGGACCCAGAGAGGGTGCTGGGGTATTTGCTCCCAGCTTGGCCACAGTCATAGTTTCACCTGAGGTTAGTCCTCACAGTGTGGCCTGGGGATGGGCCCAACCCAGCCAAGCCTCACCTCTGAGGCCCCTTCCAAGTCTGTTCCCAGTGGCAGCTCTGGACAGTGGTGGGTTCTTCAGCATCTTGACTTCTGGTGGTCTAGCCGTCGCTGCTTCTGCCAGGTCTTTCCCTGGACAACTTTATTCTTCCTGCACGCCCACCTCAGGCCTCACTTCCTCCAGGCAGCCTTCCCTGAACGTAAGCCCCAGGACACCAAGGTCCGTTTATGTCCTGCCCAGCACTGCTTATCCAGTGCTCCATACAGTGCTGACACCAGGCACTCAGGAAATATTGGTTGCATGAGTGAATTTTAGATAAATAAACTAACAGCAAATGCTATCAGTAGTGATAGCAGTAAAGTTCCTTATTTAAAATGTCTTAACCACGTATGCCCTTGTTTTAAGCCAGGCCAGGAGAGGGTGGCTTCCATAACATGTTATTTTGGTCCCTGTAGGACTGCTTTTATTGAATTGTCTGTTTGTACGATGTCACTCCCCAGAAATCATCTCCATGAGATTTTCTTTTGTGTCTATTCTGAGAATTTTATAATAAGAGGCTGCCAGGAAATATCCTTCCTTTACAGCCAGAGACAATTGTGATTTTCCTAAATATTAGGTTTCACATTTTAATTTTTAAAAATGTCATGGACATCATGTAACTGACCAGGTTTCCCCTTTTGCACTTGCCTCCAGGAGGTTCAGATCTAAAATGTTGACTCCTTGGAATATGTTTAGGACTTTGTAGTCTTCATTTTTGAACGAGTCAGATTTCTGGTTTATTTTATGTCTTTCCCTTTTTTGCTTTCCTATCAATTTCTAGTTTAAGTTTTTTATTGTTATGTTTTTTTTTTGTTACATATCCATGTAAATCCCTTCTGGATGCGTGCATGTTTTCAATGCTTTTCCTTGGAGCAAGGCAGATATAACTAAGTGCATTTATACAGTGTGCTTGAATACACTGCCAGGCTGATCCGGGATTCAATGACAAGCAGCAGAGTGCTGGTGCTGGGTCCGCTCTTTACCACACAGCCCTGTCTCCCTCCAGGTTCTGGCCACACAGATTCTTGGCAGCCTGGTCCATGTTCTGTGGGCTATGCTGGGTGGCCATTCCCTGATAAGAATGGGTCTCATCACAGCCTTCTTTCTGAGCTGTTGGCCTCGTTGCCCTGCTGCTGGCTTCCTGACCAGCCTCATCTCTGTTGTTCCCGATCTTCTGCCACATCTACCTTCTGTGTTTATGCTTAATACTGCTCCTGAGAAACCAGGATGGCTCCCAGCCCAGCTAAGACTCATCATTGTCCCTTGGATGGGATTTGATTCCAGTTGCCATAGGCAGCGGTACTTGGACACCCAGGCTGGCCTAGGACGGCATGTGTCAGGACTAGGGATCAGGAGCTAACAATAAGGTAAGTGTAATGTTGCATCATGGTTTCACATCTGGAGGTGGGCATTTACCCCTAGAAGTAGCAATGGAGGGTAGTATGAGCCCCGTCTGACAAATGGAGACACAGGTTAGAAAGATATCATTTGCCCAAGGTCACATAGGAAGTCAAAGGACCAGGGGGCTTTTGCCTTCCCGCCCGGGGTTGGGTCCACTTCAGCATACCCCCTCATTCCAGTGGTGGGGGTTTGACACTCCAGGGGAGGCTGGGGACAGGAGTTTCTCCAGTCACCCATTCCCTGGCGAGGAGAGCCCTCTGAGGGCCATAGTCCTCTGAGGAGCAAGTTCTCTCCCTTTCCTCTGCAAAACCGCATGGTGGTAGGAGAGTCGGTCCACATGCTCCGATGATCTGCCCGATGGATGCGGAGATGGGGGAGGGGAAGCTGGAGAAGGTGTGGGGACGCTGAGGCCTCTGCCTTGCGGAAGCTTCTTTTGGGTCCATGCCACCGTTCAGAGCCCGGCCCTCTGATTAAGTGAGGCTGCTGGACATTCTCCCTAGAGCCGCACCCTCATTCTTCCTACAGGACTGTGGGGCTCAGAGCTGGTCACTTTGGCATCTTGGTGCCCCCTCCTGGGCATCAGTACAGCTGGTAGGGGCCCTTCCTCTCTGAGTGACTTCATTTATGTCCCTCGACTCCGCAGCCTGAGTTTGTCATTTGTTCAGTGGGACCCCGAGCCCTTGCCACCTCCCTCTCGGTGCTGTTGTGATGACTAGAACCTATTTGTTCTAGAATATTTCCCTGCCTCACATTTGAATGCTGTGCTGAAATGATTTCCCAGAGGACTCTGCATACCTGTGGACTCGCTGCTAAAGGAAACAAAACCCCTTCAAAAAACAAAAGACATCAGTGCATCAGAATGCATCGAGCGGATGGTGGTGTTTGAATTGGAAATCACTGAGGTAGTTGGTTTCTATTTGGTATCAGAGGTTTATTCACGCAATGAGAATTCGTTGAGGTTTTGTTCAGTTCCACACATGTTTATTGAGTGCCTGCTCTGTGCTCAGTCCTGTTCTCAGTGTTGGAGCTGGAGGGGTGGGAACTGTGAGGAGGTGGAGAGAGCAGCAGCCTCAGAGTCAGTCAGACTGGCTCTGAATCCTGGCTCTGGTCCTCACTGCCTTGGTGACCTTGGGCGAGTCACCTCCCTTCGCTGAGCTTATTCTCTGTGTGAAGTGGGAATAATGTTAAAAACCTTCCTTAAATAAAATGAAAGAAAACCAAACCTTCCTCAGAGTTTTGTTGTGAGGACCAAATGAGGAAGAGCAGCATTGTTATTAATAGTGACTGAAATACCAAGTATGGGTATTGCTTTTAAGGAATGTGATTGACGGCAGACTCTTCCAGATTTCTGGAGAGACAGACTGGGTGCTTGAGCAACAAACTTTTATTCTTCACAGCTCTGGAGGCCAAGCGGCCGAGACCAGGGAGCTGTGCGGTCTGGTGTCTGGCGAGGGCTCACTTCCTGGCCCGCAGATGGCTGCCCTCTTGCTGTGCCCTCACACGGCAGAGGGAGTCATCTCCCTTCTGCCTCTTCTTATAAGGACACTAATCCTATTGTGAGGGCTCCACTTTCGTGACCTACTTACCTTCTAAAGACCCTGTCTCCCAATACCATCACGTTGGGGATTAGGGCCTGATATATGAATTTCAAGGGGATACAAACATGCAGCCCCCAGCAGTGGGTTAATCGTGTGACGGTATCATGACAGTGGTAGCAATGGCTCTGTGGTGGGGAACGAATTCCAGGGGAGGGAGAGGGCAGGGGTGTGCCTGTGTCTGGTGTGTGGGGGGCAGAGCGAGAACCCCGATCCCTGGGTGAGCACCCCCGGTTGCTCCCCTTCGTTCCTGTGTTGGATAGAGTGTGCGGAGCTTTCACTGGCCAAGGAGTTTATGTTGGAGTGCTCTGGGGATGGCAGCGGTGCCGGGTCAGAAGTCAGGGAGTGACAAGGTAAGAGGGGGGTCCTGCTCCTCTGGCAGGGTGGGCAGGGCTGGGTCAGGGTGGGGAAGACAGGCAAGAGATGCAAAAGGCTATTTGGGCATTTGGGCAATGGTGCCTATTAGTGGAGCTAACCATGTAAGAATGGGTTTTCACATTCTGCCGTGCTAGATGGAGTGCCCATCAGGTCCTGAGTCCTGAAACCCTTGCCCTAAATGTTGCATTCGTGCCGCTGGATTTTCTCTGGGTTCCCCTCATAAGGATTCTCCACCTTCTGTAACCTGCTCTGTGTTCTGGAAGGGTGGCCCCTATATACTGAAGCAAACGCTTTGTATGACTAACTACCTCAAACGCTGTGGCCTAAAACACCCACTGTTGTGTTGTGCCTATTGATTCCATGGGCCGGGAATCTGGAAAGTGCACAGCAGGGACAGCTCGTCTCTGCCCCACCATGTCTCGGACCTGGGGCTGAAACCTCAAAGGCTGGGGGCGGGACCACTTGAAAGCTCACTCCCTCACAGGTGGGACAGTTCGTGCTGACCGTGGCCCGGGACCCCAGTGCGGCAGTCGTTGGAACACCTGGATGTGGCTTCTCCCTTTGGGTGCTTGGGCTTCCTCATGGCATGGTGGCTGCCTTCCAAGGGGGAGCACTCGCTCCAAAGAGCTCATGTGGAAGCTGCACCACTTTTTATGGTCCAATGGGGTCACGCAGGGTCACTTCTGCTGGGATCACAACTGCGTTCAGATTTGAGTGTTGAAGTTCCTTTGTAGGAAGAGTGCGTGGGATGGGAGATATTGAAATAGTGATTTGGAATGAGGTCTGCCGCAGGGTGAGTCAGCAGGAGGCCGGATTCATTCAGCTTTTGTTTCTCACTTGATGAGTAATATCTGTGGTGATGATGATGATGACGGCAAGGGTTTACTGAGCATTTACCAGGAGCTGGGCCCTCGGCCGATACCATCTCATTGCATCTTCCTCCTTTCCCAGAGTGCATAGCATTTTGGCAGGCCTCCCTTTCAGGGCTGTGCAAGTGCAGGGTGGCTTCTGGGGTGAGCTCCTTTCTAACAGTTGCGCCTCTCATCCTGGCCCTGTCCACAGCATCTCTGAAGGAGGTCATGTCTCAGATGGGGGTCCCCTGCTGCAGGGTCACACAATTAGTAGGAAGCAGAGCGGGGATTTGAACCCAGCACAGTCTGACCCTGAGCCCATGGTCTCATTATGTTCTTCCCTCCCATGAATCAAGAGCCTCAGGTGGATCAGGAGACTTGCCTTAGGCCCCAGCGATGCAGGGCCCAGCTTGAGCCCAGGTCTCCTCTCAGCATCGTCTCCGTGTTGAGTGTCCCTGTTTGTTCCTGGCTGCCATGCTGGAGCCATCTCGGGGGGGGGGGGTGCTTGCAGGAAGATGAGGGACAGAGCCTTTTTACTAAGCCATTGTTCCTTCAGGATAAGGGTTTTTTGTCCTAGTCCACCCCAAGTCCCATCTCAGAGCCTGGCTATAAGCTAGGGTACCTGCGCTGGGGAACTGTTAGTAAATTAAATCAGTGCGGGAATGAATGAGTGAAGGGTTGAATGAGTGACTCCTGAGGACAGGGTGTGACCCAATAAGGAGGCCAGTGACTAAAGGCCCCAGGTGAGCAAAGAACGTTCACCTGGACGACTTCTGTTTATTTATTCTAGGGGAAAAAAGTAAAACCTCTGATCTGACAACAAAGCAAAACTGCGTGATAATTCTATTCCCAGATCAAATCAAAGTGCGGGGAATGCGTTCTCATCAACGTGATTACCTTGGGGGAACAGAGACAGGGAGTTTTATTAAATGAGACAATCTCGCTAAAAGGAAGCCTTACATTAGACTTTGGGCCTTAAATAATATTAGCGTCAAGAGCTGACACATATTCTATATGCGGCATTGAGGTGCAAACTGTTTTGGAGTGCGTGGCTGCAGTGGAGGCTGCTGGACTGGAGTGACCAGGGCAGTGGACAGAGCGGCTCCTAGGCCCAGTGGCCACCCGACAAAACATTCCAGGCCCAGCTTTTCTCTCAGGCTAGCAGGTGCCTCCTTCATGGTGATGCGTAGACTAGAAGACCCTCTGCAGCCCTGTGAGGAGAGGCTTCTACGTTTCCTGACCTGGCTCCGTGGTCTTGAGGCTCAGCAGACCCTGAATGGAGGCAGCCTTGGTTCCCAGATGGGATTCCTACTGCCCTCCTGGAAAACGTGCCTAGGCTCCCCTGTGACCTCGGGCATGTTACTTAGTATCCTTGGATGTCGGTTTTCTTGTCTGTAAATGGGTTAATGATTTAGGTCTCAGAGGCTTGTTCTGAGGACGGAATGAGTTCATCTGTGGCAAGCCCTTAGAACAATGGCTGATAGACAGAAAATGCCCCATCTCTTTGCTTCCATCCCTGTCCTGCCCCTTCTCCCCAGTGCCTCATGCACACGGCCCTCTCCTGCGAAGCGTTATTGGCTGCTGGGTGGCGCACTTCCCCATGGTGGGTACTGACCAGTTCATGGAGATTTCATTCCATTCAGATGGTAGGTCGGAAGGCTCTCGGAGGTCACCCAGTCCAGTTCCTTCTGTTACATCTGGGGAAACTGAGGCTCCAAATGGAAGCCTCAAATTGTCAGCAAACTGGCTGCTGCTTGGGAGCTGGCTCAGTCTATGAAAGACAGTCCTGGGGTGGGTCTGGGGCACAGGCCAGTACGCTTGAGTTCAAACTCTACCTCTGCTTTTTCTCTCAATTGTGGGATAATTTAAAGTAACAATAATAATTCTCATTTTCTAAGACCTAAGTGTGCAGAACCCTGTGCTGAATCTGAATGGACTATGCCATGTAACCAAGGAGAGGGTATTCTCAATTGCAGAGGGGTATGCTGAGGCCCAGAGCGGTTAACCAGGAGGTCCACGCCATACAGCTAGTACGAAGTGGAGCCAGTACTTGAAACCCAGGTGGTCTGATCGGGGGCTGGCTCAGTAGAAGCAGTGGTTCCTGAGGGCATGAAGCAGAGCCGTCCCCACGGCAGGGCCAGTGGCAGAATGGCAGTCGTGGGCTCCATGTTTCCTCTGCTGTCCTTGAAGAAGTCGATTATCCTTCAGGGTCTCAGTTACATACATCACTGGTAAAGTGAAGGAGAGAATTTGCAGGATGGTGCTTACCGTGATCATCGTGAAGCCCAGAATCCTGGAACTTGGGGCTGGAGGGACCTTAGAGAGCATCTCATCCTGCCCTTGTTTCTTGGACGCAGGAATTAAACAGCCTGCTTGGGTCACAGAGCTGGGAGGGGCTGGAGTGGGGATTTGGTCCTCGGCTGCAGGGTGTCAGGGGCTCTGCAGCACCACCTGACTTTCCGTTCTTCTTCCAGAGAGGGCTTGTGCCCACCGCCCCCCAGCCCTGCCCCAGTCCTCTGTCACTCTCTTCTCCAAGGTGTTTCTCTTACCACTGCTGTACCCGCTTTGCCGCCCTTACCCGGAGCTTACCCCAACTCCGAGATGGAGCAGGCAGAGCAGCAGGGTGTGCGTGCATGCAGGCGCGAGAGCTTCGGCTGCAGTCTAGCTCTGATGTTGATGGGTGTCTGGATTCTGTACACCCCTTCCTCTTTCTGGCTCTCGGACTCAGAAGGGGCTGTGCTCTTATCTATTAGAAACTAGACCAGCTTATCCTGTCCCCAAAGTATGTTCCATGCACATCCCCAGTCCAGTGGATACTTCTAGGCAGTACACAATTCGTCACCAAATAATTTTGGGAAAGCCTTGGTTAAACAAAGTATTCTTTTTCTAACTTAAAAAAAATCCTCATCTGGCCCTGGCTGGTGTAGCTCAGTGGATTGAGCGTGGGCCTTCGAACCAGACAACTGCGGTTCGATTCCCAGTCAGGGCACATGCCTGGGTTGCAGGCCAGTTCCCAGCAGGGGACACACGAAGGTAACCATACATTGATATTTCTCTCCCTCTCTCCTTCCCTTCCCCTCTAAAGATAAACAAATAAAATCTTTTAAAAAATCCTCATCTGAAGATACGTTTTATCGATTTTAGAGAGAGAGGGGAAGGGAGGGAGAGAAAGAGAGACGAATATGTAGAATATGTATCAATTGCCTCTCTTGTGTGCCTCAACTGGGGATCGAACCTGCAACCTTTTTTGGTGCATGAGACGATGCTCCAACCTTCTGAACCACCCAGTGAGGGCCTAACACTTTTTTACTTAAGTAATTGATTCAATTAAAAATTCATCCTCACTGTGACTATTGAGGATTGTAGGGTCATATAAAGCAAATACCAATAGTCAACACCCTCTGTAATTCTCACTTCGCAGAGCAAGTGATGCTGACGGCCTGAGCTCACCTCTCTCTGTGCTCATAAAACACAAACGCAAACACTCACACGTACCCAGGGTGTTGAAGAACCTTGTCTTGTTTTCTCCTGAAAGCCTTGTCTGATCTGTTACATGCCATGGGCTCTTGGTCTCCAGGTTCAGCTCTGCTACATAGCTTTTCTGAATACTAGGCCTTCTTCCTCCCTGGGGACAGCCTGTAGGCAAGGTGGCACTAGAGGACCTAATACGTGGGCCTGAGTGACTCACAGGTCAGTGGGGAGGCTCTGCGAGCTGTGTCGGTGGGTGGACGCTGGCTGCTTACAATAGATAAGAACACCTGTGAGTCAAACCGGCTGCTGCCCTGGCAGTGGGCTCCATCTGAGGAAGCACTGGGGCTAGGGTAACCGGGGATCTGGTGAGCTGGCTTCCTTCTTGAGAATGCTACCAGCAGCCACAACCTGGAGGGACTGGGCAGGCTGGACGAGAAGGGGCAGCAAACATGCTGGTGCCTGTGTTCAAGGAGAAATGAAAGGCTCTGTTGGCCCCCAGAGCCCTCTCCCAATGCAGATCCTGTTGGTTTTAGGTTAGATAGATGCTGTAGGCTGGCTGCTGTGCTCAGACCTTGCCTGTGCACCTGTGGATTTATACTCTACTCATCGTCTTCAACCTGAGGCACAGGGGCTCAGGGACATGTCTGGGGTGATGTAGGGTAGAGCCGGCGTACATCCTGGAGCCCAAGATCCAGCTCAGTGTCTCCAGGTGAGTTCAGGTGGGCCACCGCGCTTTCTGGGGAGGCGGAACCAGGAGGCTGAAGACGCTTATTTGAGTCCTGGCTTTACCACCCAAAGTACTGTCAGGTCAGAAGAAAGCTAACTTCTAGTTCGGGTCCCCATTTTCCAAGCTGGTTTGCTCTTGTTCTTGGCCTCGCCTGAATCACCAACCCCTTCGAGAAGGAGCCTGGACCTGCTCCTCAGAGTTGCACACAGATGTTTGTGCATGTGGAGTGTTGCGTAGGAACTGATTGGCTGCCCTCTCGCACTCCGGCACTGTGTCAGGGCTCGTTCCTGAGGACTTACTGGGTGCAGAGTGCTGTGCTGGGTACAGGAGAATGGACCGGGTGGCGGATGGAAGATGTGTGAATTTGTACTCTGTGGGAGCATCTAGTCTGGCTGAGGAATCAAGGTGCAGCCACAGGACACACACTGAGATGTCTGCAAATCCGGGTGAATGTCAGAAGAGGCAGGGGTCCAGAGGTGGGAGGAGGAGCAGCTCTGTACCCAGAGTGGCCGGGGAGCTCTGGGGAGGTGTGGAGCCTTGAGTGGTGGACAGGATGGGTTTCTTGGTGAGAAGCACAGCTCACAGAAAGGCACAGAGGTAGAAATGGTTGGGTGTTAGGAGCCGGCCTGAATGGCTTTCTTGGGAGGGTGGCTTGGTGAGTCACTAAGGATCTCAGTGAGGGACTCTGGGGTGACTTGGACTCCACTGTTGGCACAGCTCTGACCTCGTGGTCCCAGCAGCACCAGTCACTCACCTCCTCTCTGGGGAGGGAAGCTGGCCTCTCCCCCTGCGACGGACTCACAGGCCGAAGATGGCCCAGAGATAAACATCTCTAATCATTAATTACCATTCGTGGTGTGATTTTATGACTTTCCAGATAAATGCTCTCTGAGGGAGTGTCAGCATTACGGACTTCCAGTTTAATGATCTGGAGTAATGATTTAACGGGTGGGGTCCCAGGTGGCTAGAGGATGGGAGCAAAAGCTACTGGGAGGAGGGCGGGCCCTCTCAGGAGCGAGGCCCAGGTTCCCGCCTGGGCAGGGGGACGAGCTGGTCCGGGCCTGTGGGCCAGGCTGGGTGCAGCTGCCTGTCCTCCCGTCACTCTCTGAAGCTCTCCATCTGCTGTCCGCTCCCTGGGACCACCTCCCTGGCCAGGCATTCTGGGGACTTTCGGAGTGGGATATCCTGACCGTCCTTCCTGCCTGTCAGCTCCCTTAGCCCTGTGTGTCGATAGGTTAACTTCTCACCTCCCGGCTCTAATTCAAGCCTGCTTGCCCACCAGGCTTGTGCTCTCCCTTTCTCAGACGCGTCTCATCTGCTCACCTCCTGCCTGCCAGTCAGCTCACCTCCACTAAGAAGCCCCCGCATCTTCCCTGCACTGGATATCTTTCTAAGTCTTCTTAAGACTTATGTCTAACTCTACACTTGGCGGGGAGCCCCAGGGCCCTGGGCCTGCAGGCACGTCTGCCTCCCCCAGCCCCGGCCACACCGCCGCCCAGAGCCTGGCTTGCGGTGGGTACACAATGAACTTTCTGAGTGTTCACTGCTTTCTTTCAGGGAGAAGGGCTGCTTTGGGGCAGAGAGGCCCCTCATGGAGCACTGCTGTGTGCTAGGCACTGGGCAAGGCCCTTTCATGCCGTTGCATGTGGTCAAGGTCAGGACTCTGCCACCAGACTGCCTGGGCTCAACTCCCATCTCTGCTGCTCCTGGGCTTGGTGACTTAGGCAAGTCACCCATCCTTTCTGTTTCTTAGTTTCCCTGTTTGTAAATGGAGATCACAATAGCACCTAGCTCATAGATTTATTGTGGGGATCAAGTGAGTTAACGTGTGGTAAGTTCTGGTTCCTATTTCAGTATATAGACTGCGATGCCAGTTTGCCGTTAGCAGTGTATTTCACTGAAGCCTAACAAGTCCTGAGTGATGGACACACATGGCCTGACAAGGGGCAGAGAAGTGGAGTGGCCGAGGTATAGATACTAGCTGGCTGCTTGTGTTCGATTCCTGGTATGCAACTTACAATGGAAACAGTTACTAAAAGTTCCCTCATCTATAACATGCTGATAATAATACCAGTAACTGCCTCCTAGTAGGACGGCTCTGATGAAATGAGTTAACACCTGGAAGATAGGTGGCATGTAGCAAGGCTCTCAATAAATTGGATTGTCCCTTATGCTTGACAGATGGGGTAGCAGACTTGGAGAAGGGAGGGGACTTACCTAAGGAGATCATTTAAACTCAGCTCCCTCTGAGTCCAAAGCCAAGTCATATTCTTCTCTAGATCACTCTCCCTCCCATGGGCAAGGGTCAAGTTCAGGCCTTTTTGGGTCCCTGAAGCCTTCTTTTTGGGCACTTATAATTGGAAAACCTCCACCTGCCTTCTCCTGCCCAGTACTCCTTAGCTAATGGGGCCTTGGTGAAATTATGTCTCCGGAGCACCCTTCATCTAGGAACCAGGGCCAGCCAAGGCCACTCTACCAACCCTGACAGGCACGATGGGTTCTTGGCTGTTCAACCTGCTTTATGACCAAAACCACCAATTGTCCCCCCTCTGAGTTTTCCTCTCCTGAAGCCTGGTGTGTCCACTGTACACCTGGTCAAGACAACAGGGCATCTCCCTCCCTTCTGATTCCCTTCTGCTCTCTCTGGACCGCCTAGCCACATGGGGAGTTCGTCAAGTGCAACGTCTGCCTCTTCTTGCCGTCCTGCCTCCCTCAGAGGGCTGACCAGGCAAGCGGGGTCTGCGGCTCAGCGCCGCAGATGTCGCTCTCCTGTGATAAGGGCCAGCACGCACCCTTCAACAGGAAGTGTGTCATCCTTCACTCTCACCGGGTGGTTGGGTGGGCAAGGCCACATCTCCGACTCATAGCGGAACATTCAACAGCAGACAGCGGGGGCGACCCCCAGCAGGCCCTGGTGGAGAGAGATTTGGTTCCCTTGTGGTCAGGGCACAGAGGTGTTAGAGTGACAGAGGTTCCTGCTGCTGCCCTTGCAGAGAGAAGTCATGTGATCTCACACACAGCCAACTGTGTACCAAGAGATAGTACTTAAGAGCAAGGCCTTTGGGGTGAGGCCAGCTTGTGCACTCGACCCAGTTGTCACCGTGGCCAATAACAATTCAGTTGCTTTTCATCCCATACAGGTGCCAACTGTGAGGCTTTTAAAATGTGGTCATTATTCTTTGACAACCCTCTCTTTAAAAGTGCAGCCTAATTTCCCTCACCCTGAATATGGGCCAGACTTAGTGACTGTCCAGGAAGGGACCTTGGTCACTGAGGAAATTTTAACATCAACCACTCTTACAATTCCCTGAATAACTACTATAGGGCAGGTAATAGCTAAACAGTTTCCTGTAACCACCAGTTGGGTAGCTTCTATTGTTTTCATCCCTTTTCTCAAAGATGAAGAAACTGAGGCACAGAGAGGTTAAGCAAATCACTCACAGCATCAGCTAGTAAGTCATAAAGCCAGGTTTGAGCCTCTACTGCCTGGCCCCGGCTTTCTTCTCAGCCACGTATCCCAATACAAGGATGCCACTACAGGCAGATTCCTGGACCAGCTGTCGGGAGACCTGAGTGTCAGGTCCCGCCCTTGCCCTGAGCCAGGATTCTCTAGTCTGGTGGAAGGCAGGAGAAGAAGCCCTGGGAGATGGGGGGTCAGCCTTCTTCCTGGAGGAGGAGGGGAGAAGCCTGGACTCAGAGTCAGGCCAGAGTGTGGGGGTCATGAGAAGGATCCAGGGGCACAGGGGCTCTGGAAGCTGGCCTGGGAATTGCTAGTGAAACTTTGCACACAGTGGAAATCTTTAACAAAACGCCAAGAAAATGTTGTTTGAACAGGACAGTATGGTTTACACACAGTTTTCACAGTTATCTCGAGGAATCCTAACCTCACCCTGGGTGTACCAGCCTAGTGACACTGTGCCACACACTTAAGTCCCCCAGACCAGATCCTGGAGGGGCCCACTGGATTTTTCCTGTCACCAAGTCCCCTCATCTCATCAGCCACTGGGAAGTTCTGCCTCCTGCTGCCCCTTGCTCCTGCCTGCTTCCTTCCCACACCACAGCCCCTACCCTACTGCCAGCATCACCTCTGGCCTGCTGGGTCACTGCCGTTGTCTTCTGGCTGCTTCTCGTCTACCCACCGCTCTTCCCTCTGATTGCTTCTCCACCTTTCGGAATGAGGGATCTTCCTAAGGCACAACTGATCTGGTCCTTCTTCCTGGCTTTCAATTCCTCATTGGCTTTCATGGACTTCAGGATGAAGTCCAAAGCCCTGAGCATGTCTAATGGAGCCTTTTGTGCCTCTGGCCACCCTGGACTCAAATCCTGACTTATGCCATTGAACTAAAAAAACTCCTTTGTCTGGGGGCCATGGAGATAATCAGAGAAGACTTCCTGGAGGAAGTGACAACTAGCCTGGGGGCTAAAGGATGACTGAGAGTCTGTATCATAGACCACACAGGAAAGGTGCTCTGGGGCAACAGCAGCAGAGGACCTTCCCCTGAGGCGCCCCCCACACCTCTCCATCTCCCTGTGCCTTGGGATTTCTGAGAGCAGGCAGAACTGTGGGGCCATTCCACATCTCATGCAGTGTGGACATTCTGGGAAATACCGCTGGCCAGCAGAAAAGCGATACAGGGTTGGATTTACTGAATCCCAGATAAGCAGCCCTGGGGTGCCCCAGAGAGGAAGCACCCATGCATGGGAGCCGTGTGTGGACGGGTGATAGCTGTGTTTGTAATGGGCAGGTATTGACAGAAACTGGCACACACAGATGGAGATAGAGCAGTCACTGGACAGCTGGCTCTCGGGAAGCAAGACAGTGTCCTGCAGGATGAAGAAGGGACCGTGATTTTCTCCTGAGGGGCCCAAGGAGATCCCTGATGAACTTATGGCTGACAGAAGAGGGCCTGCACTCTGTTTTTAAAACCATCTGCAAAGGCAGAGTTGGGCACAGGAAGCTGGGGCACCTGAGCTTATTGGTTCGTAAAACAGGTCTGATGCAGTGTAAGGATTTAAGATGAATCAATTCCTCTGCATGGCAATTTATCTCAAACCCAGTCCTCAACTCCTGGGGTGCTCTGGAAGCTGACCTGGGAATTGCTAGCTAAACTTTGCACACAGTGGAAATCTTTAACAAAATGCCAAGAAAATACTGTTTGAGCAGGACTGTATGGTTTACACAGTTTTCATAGCTATCTCAGGGAATCCTCACCTCACCCTGGGTGTGCCAGTTTAGTGACACCCTGCCACACACTTAAGTCCCCCAGACTAGGCTTGGTACCAGTGAAGACACCTCTGACTCAGCCCGCCAGCTCCCAGTTGTGACCAATATGTGATGCTGGGCAGCTGCTTCCTCTTTTGAGGACCTCAGTCTTTCCGTTGTGAACAGGGAGTCTTAGTAATAACCTTTCTGCTTCCTAAGACAGTTGGAGGATCAAATAGGATAATGGCAATGAAGTTACATATGCATTTGGTGAGCTCTACACAGCATGGTTTGTGCGTGTGAGAGACAGTAGGAATGTTTGGGCTCTTCACTAACGTGGCTCACTATCTGGTAAGGAGTCAGATAAGTAGCCAAACTAGAAACTTCCATGGAAAAGGTGCTCTGATGGGGTTCAGGGACTGTGGAAGCATACTGTATGGGCACTTCAACCAGAGAAGGCTTCTGAGCTGAGGCCTAAAGGAAAGGAGGAAGGTGCAAGTGGGGAGGAAGAATGTTTAGGGTGGAGGTCAGGGGGAGGGGGAAGGAAGTCACTTGAGTGGCTCTGGCTAGCTCAGCATCTTTCAGACACTGCCAGTTGGAAGTCTGTTAGGAGCTGGTGACAGTGAGAGCTTGACAGGCCCTGTGTGTCTATGCATGGTGGAGAGGAAAGCGCTCTGGAGGGCTTGGCTGTGCCCCAAATCATAAAGCAGATGTGGTAATGAATCTTAGGAGGAATCCCAGAAGTTAGCACTACTATCAAAGGATGCAAAGATGGAGGCCCACATTCAAATGACCAATATCTCCCTTCGCTTTACCAATCTTGCTCATGAAAACACCAAATAGAGCAAGGGTGACTATGACCTACCACCTGATCTGAGAAGCCTTCATGGAGTTCCCCTGGGCTGAGTGAGTTAGGACTTTCTGAGAACACCCATGGGCCCCACCATGGATACAGTTGTATACCCTCACCCAGGTTAGCTAAGGGACACCTTGGGCCCTCCTGCCAGTCTTGCAGGTCCTGGGGCAGAGTTGCCAGTAGTTCCTGGTCAAAATTGTTATCGAGTGATTGGGTGGCAGTTGTTTGTGGTAGCCTGGGTACAAGTTCTAGTGCCTTTCAGTCTGCTCCATGTCTGGAGCCTAGTTTCCCAGGCTCCCTGAAGGGGTGCTTGCAGACATATTAGCCCACTTTGGGAAAATGAGAATTTCCACATACAGATATCAGCTAATAGAGACCCTCATTACTTGTCACAGTGTTAATTTGAGGAGATAGTCCTGGTGCACATTAGGAGGCTATTTTAGTGCCACACAAATTAAACACCTTTATTAGCCAATGGAGGTCAGGTAGGTAATGAAGTATTTGAGATAGAAGAAAGAAGTCACACTTTACCTTGAGTTTGGTCATTTCCCCCATGTTCCAATGATGTCAACTCATAGGTCATGGCCTGATTGTTAGGCATTCAGAACAGGGGGTGGGCAGGCAGAGGCAGGGTCTGTAGGGGTGATCTGATCTGGGTGCAACAATGGAGCCTAACTGGTGTGCACATGTGTAGGAGTGTGGCATTAAAGTGTGTGTGCATGTGTGTGCATATATGTATGTGGTGCAAGCTCATCTGTACATGCACACTGGTGTGTGTGAAGAATAAGTGGGCTTCCATGCACAGGTGCATGTGTAAAGAAGTTTCTAACTGAGTTGGATGAAAACAGAATGGGCTACCTGTGGAGTAGTGAGCTCTTTGTCATTGAGGTGCTCATTGAGACCCTGGGCAGCTGGCCTCTTTGGACGGGTTCCTGAAAGGAAAGAGACTCTGCAGAGGTGTTAGATGGACTCTCGGCTTCAAGGTCCTTGATTCTGAATCTCCTCACTGGGATATGGGAGACCTGGTTCCTGCTCATGGCTCTAGCATTGCCTAGTGGTTTGTGTGAATCCTTTGCCCTCTGTGAGCCTCGGTACCCACTGCCAGGGATACTTTAGAACAGAGACCTCCAGCTGCTTCCCAGGAAACCATGGCAGTTTCGTTCAGGCCCTCTTCGTAGGGCCTGTCTAGAGCTGGCAGACCCTTACCTGTTCTGGGGCCCTTGCACCCCTAGGAAGGGCAATCTGACCTGCTCTAGGTCTCTGCTCCTCTCCCTTGGGGCTGTCGACTTAGCTGAAATCCTTTAGGGTACCCTTTGAGGCACCCCCTTTCTCCCAAGCTGCCACTCTCTAATTTCTCCTTGGCTCTTGGAAGAGACACGAAGTTGTGAAGGTCACAGCTTCCCTGATGAACCAACAGACATGCAGAGTCACCTCCCCCCCATAAGGACTCCTGTCTGTGACACACTGGGTGGTGGGAGGGGAGGCAAGTGTGTCCCTAGGGTGCACTCTGGTGACATGGAAGAAGGCTCCCAGAGCTACTTCTGGCCTTCCAGGTTGCTGAGGGGTCAGTCACCCTGGTTTTCATGGGCACAGTGTTTTTCACTCTAGCAGGACTTTCTCCTCCACTCACTCAACAACTTCCTATTCCTGGCAGCAGCCTCAGCACATTGGACAAACGAAAAGAGGGCAGGACCCACTTAGGGGCAGATGGGGAGCATGGGACTGATCTGGGTCTGGTCTTGAGTCCCTGTGCCCCTGCAGGGGAACCTGCGCCCCACTGTTCCCCTCTCTGCTTCTGCAGCCTCTGCCGCGCACATGCTGTGGGGCAGCAAGCTTATGGGCAGCATGGAAGAACAAGGGTGCAGTCCCTCAGGTGTGCTTTCAAGTTCCCCCGCTAGACCTGGGCTGGGTCTGCTGGGTGAACTTGATCAAGTCAGGTAATCTTTTCTCCACTTATAAAATCTTGTCAGAAGGACGTGAAAGGGGCCCAGCTCATTTCTGGAGCTCGGTAGGCATGTCACATGGTGGTTCTTGCTCCTTTTCCTTCCCCTAAAAACCAAGTGAATTAGAATAGGCTGGGTCTTCTTTGCCAGGGAAGAGAGTGGGATCCAGTTTAGCCTGGGAAAATCTGGCATGGTACCCTCATAATTTCCACTCTGTCACCTTGAGCCCTGCTGTTCCCTTTCTGGGCCCCATGGCAAGGGCAGAATGACCCTTATTGATTAGAGAGGGACTGAGGGCAGAGGAGCACAGAACCAGGGCAGTGAACAAGCAGGGAGAGTCAGAGCTCCCTAAGCCCATTTTGTCAATCTTTACAGAGCTGGAGTGACCCAGCGAGGGCACGAGGCACTTTGGGCCCCATGCCCTATGTCCCTATTTGAACAAGGGCCTTCTGATTGATTCATCGCTTTCTCTCGGCCCCTGATGGAGGCCTGACATGTGGTGGCTATTTGCAGAATAAACTAATAATTCATCAGTGGGTAAGGGTCTCAGCGAGACCCTTGCAGAGATAGGGGCATTAATCCTGGCTGGGAACTTAGAGTTCTTTCACATTCTTATTTTGCTGATGAGGAAACTGGGACCTGGAGGCAGAAGTCCCTTGGGGAGGCAGAGTACTCACTGGGCTGGAGCCAGGGAAGTGGAGGAGAGGCCCAGAGCTGGGAGCTCAGGGGCCTGCAGGAGGGCAGCCTTGGCTCAGGGACAGAGGAGAAGACAAGTGAGCAGCAGGTAGCTGGGCAGCTGGCGGAGGGAAGGGGGTCGGAGGGTAGGGGTTGGCGGATGGGAGGCCGAGGGAGGGGACGAGGTGGGACAGGTGTCTTTTAGGCTGAGGAGAGAAAGCCTATAGCAGTTCTGATGTTAGAATGCACGGCCACATTTGGGACACTGGAACATTTATTAGGGTCTGGAGCTGCCTAGGTCCCAGCGTGAGGTTCAGACAGGGCCAGGGCTAGGACCCTGTCTGGCTGGTGGTCGCTCCACTGTCACCCTACCCAAGTCTAAAGGCCTGAGCAGCCGCAGCGGATGTGGCCAGGTGCTGTTCGGCTGGGCGATCTGTGTGCCACACGTGGGAATGGGATGAATGTCAAGGCTGCACCAGGCCCTGGGGCCCACTGAGGAGGACATCTGGCGCCCTGGATGCAGCAGCACGCGGGGGTGCAGGAGACCTCTGCCCACGGACCTTCCCAGACATCCTCTGTCCCATGGCTTTGTTTTCCTGGGGTGGCAGGGCTGAGGGGGAAAGGGAGGCACAGGAGGCCTCCATGGCAGCAAATTTGGGCCATCGATTTGCATTTATTTCCTGCTTAAATGAACCAGCCTGGCTGCTGCTGGGGGTGGGGATGAAGGGGCTGCTCTTTAGCATTTTAAGTTTGCAGATAATTGGAGGAAAATAACTCCAATAATGAAATCACTGCTGGATCGCATTCTGATATGTGACAAATCAATTCATTTATGATACCTTCTTTGTCACACTGAGCCATTCTGGCGCTCAGTGGAAACCTCTTAAATTAATAAAACTGTTAAATCCATAAAATCCTTCGTTCCGAGTAGCACATCGCAGCACAAGTTTGAATCATTAAAGGAATAAAACTGATAAATGTGAGCCAGGGAGTGTCTGTGTCTGCAAAGAGGGGCTGGCTTTTAAGACAGATACAATATAATAGTCATAAGCTCCGATCTATCCTCACTATGTAAAGCAGGGGGAAGGGAGGTGGGGCGGGGCGGTCTGCATGTTCCAGTGCAGGGAGGCTGGTGGGTACAGGCCTAGCAGCATGGGGCAGGCTGCTTTAGTGGTGATTTGTGGGGCTTTAGCCTTTTGAATAAAATATGATTTAATAGCAAAGAGAAAAATATAAAGCCTTTATTGGACCCAGCCGAACCTGATTTAGCTCAACAAGGATTTTCCAAAATAGCTGCATTTGTCTGAAAGGGTATAGACAACACAGACTGTCAGACCACACACTGACCAGGGAGTGGCAGGCTTGGTGGATGCGGGGAGGGAGGAGGACAGATCAACCCCTACAGGTCCCCCTCCCCCACAGGCAGGGCTGGGCAGTCTCCCAGCTGGACTGCTTGCTGACTTTGTGAACTTGGGCAGGCTCCTGTACTTCACTGAGCTTCGATTTCCTCACCTGTAAATGGGAATGGGGGTGCTGATCTCATAGGTAGGAGTGCACAAGAAAGAGCTTTGTAAACCATAAAATGCAAAGGGTAGGCAGTTAATGACCATTCCTGAATGTGGCCGCAGCTGATAAGGTTCCTGCAATTCTTACTGCACAGGACTAGATTTTGGAGTGTGGGCCAAGTAACTCGATTCTGATAGAGTGTACTGTGAAGGTCTGTGCACGTGAACTACATCATATATAATGTTGTGTATTCCATTTGGGCATGTTCCTCATCAAATTCCTAGACCCAGGAAAGAGCCCCACTGTTACTTCTTCAGGCTGGATGGGCTCAGGAGGCAGCAGCAGGGAGGCAGGCAAAAAAGACCAATAAAGGCTTTTCTTCTGCCGTGTTGGCCCTGGATGGAAGAGACTAAAAGGGATGTTCAGAGGCCCTCTGGGACAGGCACCAGGCAAGGGTGGGTAGGTGTCAGCCACAGCATATCAAGGAGACCCTGCCTGGACCTCGGGGTCTTACAGGGCCTCCTCTCTTGTTCATTTGCCTTTTACTTCAAGGCTGGAAGGTCCCTGAAGCTGAAGGCTGGGCCTTCTCCTTTCCTCACCTCCTCCAGGCTCTTGTCCCGCAAAGGCACTCTGGGATGAATGTAGAGTTCAGTCCACATTCTAGAGACTAGGGGTCATCCAATGTGTCAGCTTTTAAACTTTAGTTTACTTTCTTCAATAAGAAAACTCCTTACATTGCAATCCCCCATACACATGCAAGTTAAACATTTACAAAATTGTTAAGAAATGATACCTTAATGCATGTTTGAGATTCTATTCTATTCTATTCTATTCTATTCTATTCTATTCTATTCTATTCTATTCTATTCTATTCATTGCATTCCATTCCACTTCTTCCCATTTCATCCCATCCTATTGTCTTCTCAGGCTTTTTTTTTTTTGCTGAAAATGTTGTGTATCTTCTTCCAGCTTCAACATTTATTTTTTAAATTTAATTTTATTTATTGATTATGCCATTACAGTTGTTCCATTCCCCCCTACCCTGCACCCCCACCCCCACCATTACCCCCCTTTAGTTTATGACCATGTGTCTCAAGTTGTTTAGATTCTATATTTCCCATGCTATTCTTGCCCTCCCCCTCTCTATTTTCTACCTACCGTCTATTTCTATGCTACTTATTTTCTGTACCTTCTCCCCCCTTCTCCTCCTCCCACTCCCCTGTTGCTAACCCTCCTTGAGATCTTCATTTCTATGTTTCCACTCCTGATCTAGCTGTCCTCTTAGTTTGCTTTTGTTTTAGGTGTGGTTGTTAATAACTGTGAGTTTGCTGTCCTTTCACTGTTCATGTTTTTTTAACTTCTTTTTCTTAGGTAAGTCTCTTTAACATTTTATATAATAAGGGCTTGGTGATGATGAACTCCTTGAATTTGATCTTATCTGAGGAGCACTTTATCTGTCCTTCCATTCTAAATGAAAGTTTTGCTGGATAAAGCAATCTTGGTTGTAGGTCTTTGGATTTCATGACTTGGAATACCTCTTTCCAGCCCCTTCTTGCCTGTAAGGTGTCTTTTGAGAAATCAGCTGACAGTCTGATGGGGACTCCTTTGTAGGTGACTGTCCCCTTAGCTCTTGCTGCTTCTAGGATTCTCTCCTTCATTTTAATCTTGGCTAATGTAATTATGATGTGCCTTGGTGTGTTTCTTCTTGGGTCCAACTTCTTTGGGACTCTCTGAGCTTCCTGGATTTCCTGGAAGTCTATTTCCTTTGCCAGATTGGGGAAATTCTCCTTTATTATTTGTTCAAATAAGTTTTCCACTGGTGGCTGTTCCTTTCCTCCTTCTGGTACTCCTGTAATTCGGATGTTGGAACGTTTAAAGATGTCCTGGAGGTTCCTAAGCCTCTCCTCATTTTTTTGAATTCTTGCTTCTTCACTCTTTTCTGTTTGGCCATTATTTGCTTTCTTCTGGTCCACTCCATTGATTTGAGTCCCAATTTTCTTTTCATCGCTATTGGTTTCCTGTGCAATTCCATTCATTTCAATAGTTTCACTTCCATATGTTTCTCTAATTTGTGGCTATAATCAACCAGATCTGTGAGCATCCTGATCACCAGTGTTTTAAACTGTGCGTCTGAGAGTTTTGCTATTTCTTCATCGCTTAAGTTTATAGGCTCTGGGGCTTTGAGATCTTCTTGAGCCATTTTTGGTCCGTTCTTGCCCGTTAGGTCTGAGGAGCGGAGCCTTGGACTCCTAGGGTTGCTGATGAGACGCTGTATGTGGGGGCGGGGTCAGAGCGGGGAAATGGCGGCGCCCTCTGGTGCTGCTCACCGCTGGGGCCTGCTGGGTCCCGTCTAACCGCCCACTCCCTTGCTGGTCTATCTGCGCTGGAATGCGCGACCACAGTCAAATCTCGGCCCTGCTCCCTCACTGGTTTCCTGGGGTCGCTCGCTGGGTCGCTCCCTAGGTCCACCCTTTGCAACCCCACGCCCGGGACGCACGCGCCTGAGTCCGTCTGACTGAGTTTTCCTGCGCAACCCCGCTCCGCCAGCTGCTGGTTTCGCCCCTCTTACCGGTCAGGCTGAAGAATTTGTTGTTATCAGACTTCCGAAAAGTTCAATTTTCTGTGTTCTGGCTGTGTTTTCTGTTGCTAATATTTAGTCGACTCTAAACTTGGTTGTGTGAGAAAGCAAGGCGTCTCCACCTATGCTTCCATCTTGGCAGAAGTCCCAGCTTCAACATTTAAATGGCTTTTGCTCCATTTCTTTTACATTATCATTCTCGTTCTGTATTTTTCTTAACTGAGGCTTGCATGAACAACAGGTTGCTTTAGGTATTGTGAAGGAGCTCGTAAGGGTCCATCTGGGAGTCACCACTGGTCTGTGCACCAGTCGTCACAGACACACCCCTTGTGGTTGGGGCCACACTGCAGCTCCCCGGCTCTGTTTTCTCAGTTTTGAAAATTGTTTCTTGGTCCACTAAATTAGTTTTATGACCCACTGATGGGTGTGACCAGTAGTTTGGATAATTCTGATCTGGTCCACATCTGCAGTTTTCTGGTCCACGGCCCCAGTTTTCTGACAACGAGCGTGCCAAAAGCTACACAAGACTGACCAGCCCCACTCCCTGGGCTGTTAGGGTCCAAGGTCTCAACTTTCCAGGCCATCCGCCCTCGCTGACACTCCTCTCTGGCTCCACCTGAGCCTCACCAGAGCCCTCCCTGCAGGTCACTTGGTGCAGGACTCAGGGATTCCAGTGGGGAAAGGGATGGGGAAGCTGTCACCAGTGGCCTTGGCCCACCTTCTTGAAAAGAGAGTGGAAGTGACAAGACAGCTCACCTGCCCTCTCTACCCCACAGGATCAAAGGGGTCCGGGGGCAGGGGAGTCCCTGCCCCTGGCATAATGGGCCACGTGGGCCCAGCGACCTGACAAGCCTTCACTCCCCCCAAACGTCAGGAAATCCTGACAGCCGGCAACACGAGTGCTAATTGCCAGCCAGGGTGAGGGTGGCAGCCCCGCAATCCATATCAATTATGGGCATTGGCCGTGGCTGTGAGACAAAAAGGCTCCTTGGAGGCTGTCAGACCCCAGTGTCATTACTCGGGACTGCTGTGCCTGCTGGAGGCTGAGCAGGAACAATGACCACCCGTCACTCCCAGCCGCCTCAGTGGCCTGGCCCTGGGCACTGCTGGCTTGCCGGGCAGGGCCCGACAGGTGGAGGGGCAAACACTCAGCCTGCCGGGCCCACATTGATGTTTTGTCACCTTGCTGTCACCCCGGACTGATGGGCTGCCAGTAGCTGCCATCACCTCTCTCAGGGAGGGAAAGCTTCAGGTTGGGGTTTTTGTTTCATCATATGTGTTTTCCCTAGTGGGGACACTGGGTTGGCCCCCAGAGCACCATGACTGGTGGCTTTCACACTGAGAACTGCCAAGGGAAACTGGGAGGCTTAGTGGGTAACATTTGGGACCTCACATGCTGTGCTCAGGTTAAATCTGTTTTCCAAATCAGGCTTCCTATGACAACACTAACTCTCAAACTTCAGCATGCATTGGAGTCACCTGACAGATATGAGCTTGTTGGCTCCCAGCTTGTGGGTCCCCAGTGTCAGAGTTTCAGTCACTGGGCACAGGGTAGGGCCACATCTGCATTTCTAACGAGTTCCCTGTGCGAGGCTGATGGCTGGCTCAGGGGCCATGTTCTGAGATCCATTGTTCTGGAAAGCGCTTCTCAGGCTGTGTGTGCGCATGGCATGTGTTTGGGGGAATTGTCAAAATACACATGCTAGAGCATCAGCCCAAACCTAGAACCCAAATTTGCAGGCCAAATTTGGGGGGGGCATCAGATGCACCACAGGCTCTTGGCCGCCAGTTGCTGGGGGAAGTCACAAGAGATGTCATGATCCCCTTCAGGGTTGGAAGAGCTTTTTGAACATTTGCAGCTGTTCAGTGAGGCAAGTGCTGCCTAGAAAAGTAGTAAGTCTCTGGGGCTAGTGAAGTCCAAGTTCAGTTTGGGCTACCAGCTCCTTAGGCTGTGCTAGAAGGGACCCAGGATGAGGTCGAAGTTGGATGGGGGTGATTCCCCAAGGTGTTCTTCCCTCATCAGACATCTATGAACTACGGGCTTGGGGATACAGAATTCGGGCAGGACTTGGGTTCAGAAGTCTCCCTTCCATGTTCCAGGATGCCCCATGGCTTAGTGGTTGAATTTTCCACTACGTTTACTTCATGACCGGCTAGTTCTTTAAGCACCATCTCACTCCCTCCAGTGATCCTAACACCCCTGCCCCCATCACCCTGCGAGAGGCAGATGGGCGTTACCACTTTGGCAGGTGAAGAAACTGAAGCCAAAGGAAATTAAATGATTTGTCCGGAGGCCCACCACACCTCCTCAGGGTCTCTGGTGCAGGGGGTGGGAACCTGGCCACCACACTGGTGGCAAAGGTGATGGGGGCACTGGTGAGGCCAGCAAGACCCCACGCAGCTCGGTGATTACTGGCACGTGTACGGAAGGGGATGCTGGGAGCCTGGTCCAGAGGTCTCTGAGTTGTCCATGGCTCTGGGGCTTTGGTGGATCTAGGAGCCAGGCCAGATTAAGGGGCTTTCTGAGGCTGAAGTCAGTCTGTTTTCTGAGGGGTCTCACTGCTCTTGGGGGTTCTCACTGCTCTCGGGAGTCTGAGTCTAGGGCTCTGCCTCTTTATAGCCAGCCTTGTCCCTCAGGGCGGGCCACAGCCCCTGCCAGATGCTGGCACCTTGCCGTGGCTTTTTTAGAAAAACACCTCAGCTGTACTGAGGTGTACTTTACATACAAGGTCCAGCACAAATAACACCCCTTTTTATTACAAAATCATAAGCATGTAGGTCTGTAATATAACAGATATCATACTCAAGCACACCATATGACACTTAAGGTGAAATGTTCAAATTAAAACTATACATTACTACACCCACATTATTACCTTACCAACCACGCTCGAGCAGGCGTTCCTGCTGCCGGACCCTGTACTATGAAAGTCACTCATTGGAAGTGCATAGTAGGGTGAGTTTTCGTGAAGTTCCACAGTGTGCAGCCGTCGCCACGGTCCGGTTTTAGATTCTCATCATTCCCAAATTTCCCTCAGGCCTGTTTTCAGTCAATCCTCATCCCCACTCTTGGCCCCAGGAAATTACTCATCCATGTTTCTTTCTCTATAATTTTGTTCTTCCTAGAAATTTTGTGCAAATGGATTCACACAATAATCTTTTATGTCCAGCTTCTGTGACTGAGCATAGGGTTTTTTTTAGAACTATCTGTAGTGTTTCAGGTGTTAGTACTTCATTCCTTTTCATTGTCAAGTACTACTCTAACATCTGGCTATACCACAATGTACTTATCTACTCACCAGGTCATGGACAATAGGGTTGCTTCCAAGTTTGGGCAGCTTCAAATAAAATTACTAAGAACATTTGCTTATAAGTCCTTATGTGGGTATATGTTTTAATTTTCTTGGGTGGATACCTAGGAGTTACACCCTAAGTTTATGCTTAACTTTTTAAGAAACTGCCAAACAGTTTCCAAAGTGACTGTATCGTTTTGTAGGCTCAGTAGCAATGTGTAAAGTCTTAGTTTCTCTGCTTCCTCTCCAACACTTGCTATTGTCTATCATTTTTATTAGAGCCATTCAACTGTATATACAGAAGTGTCTCTAATTTACATTTTCCTAATGACTAATGATACTGAGTTTCTTTACATGGGCCTATTAGTCATTCATATATCTTTGGTTTAGTGTTTATTCAAATCTTTTTCTTTTAATTGGGTTGTTTGTTTTATTACTGAACTATAAAATTTCTTTATATGTTCTCAAGACAAGTCCTCTATCAGATATATAATTTATAAGCATTTTTCTCAGCCTGTGGCTTGTCTTCTCATTTTCATAATAGTTTTTCTGAAGTGCAAAAGTTTTAAATTTAAATAAAGTCCTATGTATCAATTTTTTTCTGCTGTGGATCATGTGTTGATATCATGTCTAAGGAATCTTTGCCTAACCCAAAGTCTCATAGATTTTTTTCCCAGTTTTCTTTTTTTCTTCAAGCTGTAAAGCCTTAGCTCTTATATTTAGATCCATTATCTATTTTGAGTTAATTTTGTATATGGTGTTAGGTAAGAATATATTTAAAAAACACGGATACATCCAATTGTGTCAGTGTTATTTGCTGAGAAGACTCTCTTTCCTCATTAAATTGTTGGCATTTTGTTACAAATCAATCGATCATACATATTCAGTTTTATTTCTGGATTTTCTATTCTTTTGCATTGACATATCTGTATGTCTGTCCTTATACTAACACAATGCTGTCTTGATTAATGTGGCTTTATAGTAAAATTTGAATTTAGTAGTGTAAGTCTTCCAACTTTGTACTTGTTTTGAAAAATTGTTTTGGCTATTCTAGGTTATTTTCATTTCCATATAAATTTTAGGATTAGCTTGTCAACTTCAGCAAAAAAAAAAAAAAAGGCCTGCTGAGATTTTGATAGAGATTTGATAGAAATTTTGATGGCAGTTTGGGGCAACTTGCCATCTTCACAATTTTGAGTCTTCTAGTTCATGAACATTTAGGTAGATCTCCTTTTATTTATGTCTTATTTAACTTCTTTTAACTGTATTTTATAGTTTTCTATATACAATTCTTTTATTTCTTTTGTTAAATTAATTCCTACATACTTTTTTGTTGTTGCTATTTAGCATGAATGGTTTTCTTAATTTTACTTTTAGATTGTCCGTTTGTAGTAAATAGAAATACAATTGATTTTTTAATATCCATTTTATATGCGGTGGTGGTTTTAAATCAAACTGTCTTGACGTTCCTCCCATTGAGAAACAGGATGCATGCCCCTACCCTTGAGTCTGGCTCTGGGAGTTCTTGACCAATAAACTGCCACAGAAGCGATTCTGTTCTAGTTTCCAGGCCTTTAGGAATAAGCAGTTTCCATTTCCTGTTTTTGGGGTCCTTGCTCCTGGAGCCCAGCCACTACGCTCTGGGAAAATTCAAGCAGCCCATGGAGGGGCCCATGGGGAGGTCTGTGTGGAGAAGAGCTGAGGCTGCCAGCTCTCAGCAGCATTGACTTGCCAGCCGTGGGTCTCAGAAGTGGACCCTCCAGACTCTGGCTGTTGCTTTAGCTGGTGTGAGGCCTTGTGTTAACTGCAGATTTGTGAGCAAAGTAAATGGCCATTGTTGATGTGCCCCACTAGGTTTTTGGGGTTTCACAAAACCAGAGAACTGGAGCATTTGCCTTCTAAATATTCAGATGGGAAGGAAGGAAGGAAGGGGAAAAGGCAGTGGGAAGAAAGGGATGATAGAAGGAAAAAGATAGAAGGAAGAGACGAAACCGTATGGTGATTTGAAGGCCTGCTCTGTGCTAAACAGGTGTCTTGATCATTAGAGTTAGCCTCACTCACAACCTGCTATGCCACGAACATACCGTGTGTGTCTGACCTCAGGGAGGCCATTCCTGCCCTCCAGGCCACAATACTCCCAGGATTCTCTGCGCCATGAACCCTGAGAAAGACTGCGCCTGGCCAGGCCCCCTGGGCTGAGGCTGAAGGGGCTGCCTCTGAGAGGCACCTGTGGCCCTGGCACCTGCGGCAATGGGCCCTTAGTCACTTTAAAAGTCTGACTGCACCTTCGAAAGCCCATGTGCCTGAGGGAGGAGAAGAAGGAAAGACAATGAAGAAAACAGGAGTCATTATAATTACAATAGTACTTGATATTGTTATGCTTTGTTCTTCATAAATTATTACTATTATTTAAAATATTTTATTTATTTATCTTTAGATGGGAAGGGAAGGAGAGAGGGAGAGAAATATCACTGTATGGTTGCCTCTCACGCATCCGCTGCTGGGAACTGGCTTGCAACCCAGGCATGTGCCCTGACTGGGAATCGAACCGCAATCATCTGGTCCTCAGGCCCGCATTCAATCCACTGAGCTACACCAGCCAGGGCCTTTATAAATTATTTTAACTAAACCTTTTATTTTGAGGTAATTGTACATTTACATGCAGTTTTAAAAGATAATGCAGACATCCTCTGTATCCTTCCAATCTCCTTTAATGGTAACATCTTGTAAAACAATAGCACAATATCAAACCAGGACATTGACACTGACCTAATCAAGATATAAAAACATGTTCGTCACAAAAAAGTATACTTCTTTCTTGAGAGTAAGTTTGCACTTGGTAAGGAGGGGAGCCCAGGCACAGCAGGCACAGCAGAAGAGTGATGGCCCCCTAGGTGTCCACTCTGCTGGGGGACTGGCTTTGTGAGGAGGAGGCAAGGCAGAGCACAGGCAAAGCCAGCGTCCCCAGAGTGAGCAAGGGGCCGGCTGCTGGCTGAGCCTGGCTGTTGTGTTTCAGGAGAGATGGCCCTTGTAGGGAGTGGGGTAGAACTAGAGCCCTGGGACAGAGGGAGGAGATGGGGCCTCTTTGGCCTGGAGAACAGCACTGGAGGAGGCTGTTTCCAGCTCAGGACAAGCTCACATGAGTGCTCATCACTGGAGGTGTGTCAGGGCAGCTGGACAGCCCCTGCTGGCCCCCACCCCTCACCCCACGGTGGAACATGGGCGCCTGATGAAGTGTGGCCCAGATGATTTTTGGAGCTCTCTCCCAGGCCGAAAGGCTGTTATAGGGCCGGTGATGCCAGATCAGAATTCTCCAGGCTCTGCCCTGAGGGATTCGGCTGGCCTGGCTGGGCGGCTCTGGGTACCCCTTGCCCCCAACATTCCCTTTTGGCGTAGTCCTTCTCTGTCCCACAGATCCTGATCCTGCCCTGTCCTGCCAGGACCAATCAACGATCACGAGACCCAGGGTCAGACCTGTTTGTTTGGAGTTGTCCGGAGAGCAAAGCCCCAAATGAGACGGGGTACGGTGGGAGGCGGGCAGGACTGACAGGTGGCAGCTTGGCTCCGTTTGCGTGTGCCACAGGGTAGCCCGGCCCCTCTGCCAGGGCTCCCTTCCTGGTGTGCTGACCTTCGCATGCACTTTCACGGCCTGGAGCCCCTTTCCTTTTGCTCTTTACATGCTGTTTTGCTCTTTACTCTTCTATACCTTTCAGTTCTCAGCTGAAATAACACCTCCACAGAGAGGCCCTCCCTGACTGCCACAAAGTATATCACCTCTCTTTTCCTTGACAGGTCATTCACCTCCTGCTTGCCTCCTTCCCGGCATTATCACAATCTGTCATTGTCTTTCTGTCAATGGGTGCTTGATTTAGGCTGTCTGTCCTGCTGGGTGGTCAGCTCTGTGCAGGTAGGGTCACTTTGGCCTTACTCTTGGCTATGTCCCTGGTGTCTAGAGCAGCAGGTACCTGATGAACAAATGAACAGTAACAGCTAACACTTGCATAGTATTTATAGACATAGATGCTGTTCTGAAGTACCTATAGTAACTCCTCTTGACAACATATGAAGTGGTGCGATTCTCTTTATTTTACAGATGAGGAACCAGTTACAAAGGCTAAGTGTCCCATAGCTACTAAGAGGTGAGGCCGGGACTTGAACCCAGGGAGTCTGGCACCAGAGTTGATGCCCTTAAGCCCCTGAAGGAGTGATGACCACTTGCCACCTCACCCTGACACTGCTTTGTGGGGGTCATGAATACCAGACTCCATTGCTCTCTCCAGACGACATATGCAAGAAGTGCCCTGCTTAGCCCTGGCTGGTGTAGCTCAGTGGATTGAATGTGGGCCTGAGGACCAGATGATCGCGGTTCGATTCCCAGTCAGGGCACAAGCCTGGGTTGCAGCCCAATTCCCAGCAGGGGACGCAGGAGAGGCAACCATACATTGATATTTCTCTCCCACTCTCCTTCCCTTCCCCTGTAAAGATAAATAAATAAAATATTAAAAAAAACAAGAAGTGCCCTGCTTACCTCCCTTCATCCTTCTCTTCTCCTGGCTGAGAACTCTTGACTCCACTGGTCTTAGCAGGTTCTGTTCAGCTTCTCGCCTCCCAAAAGTCCTGTGAGGAAGACTCGTCGTCCTCTTACAAGACGGGTAACTGAGGCTCTGCAGGGGAAGAGAATGAGGTTGCTTGCTTCCGATCCAGGTCCCTTTTCCCTGGCCTTGGCTGCTTGACCTAAAAGGTCGGAGAACATTTCAAAAGACTGAGTGGGCTCCTCGGTGGGGCTTGTTTCTTATTTCCTGCCAGCCCTAGAAGGACAGCAGGCATAACTTTTATCCCCATTTTACTGATGGAAAAAACTGAGGCCCAGAGAGGTAAAACCTATTGCCTGTGGTCACCTGGCCAAAAGACCCCGCTTTCCTGGCTTCTAGCCCTGAACTTCATCCAGGGTACCCAATGCACCTGCTGGCAGATATTCCCGAGGGGCCTCTGCAGGCTCACCTGCCCCAGAGACAGGGTGAAAAGTCAAGGAGGCTGGCACACTGTAGGTGAGTCATACAAGACCAGACTACATGGCAGTGATCTTGGAGATGCAGGCCTAGCCTGAGGTGAATGAATGCATGAGTGAGTAAATGATTCTCAGATGTACGCCCCACAGTGAGTGCAAAAGCAGCCACCTGTAGGGACTCTATAAGTGCCACCTGCTCATCGAGTCCTCTAGAACTCACCTAAAGCTCAGACTGGGGAAAATGGTTCCTATTCTGAGGAACAGGGATATGTCAGGAAAGGCATCTAGGGAGAGCCGGCCTTGGCACTAGACATATGAAATGGTGCTATTCATATGGAAGGTTGGGGGGAGAAGCTCTTCCTGAGTTAGTCCTATTAGGAGACATAAACAGGGCCACCAGAACCCTGGATTCATCTGGATTCTATCACTAGGCTGAAGGGGAGGGCAGGACCGAGGAAAGGCTCAGGCCCTGAGGGGGGTGGAATCTACCTGTGCCCGTACGAGGCCCAGCACCTGCAGGTTTAGGCCGTTCCTCTGGTCCCCGCGTGACTCAGAGTCTGAATCCTCAGCATTTTCCAGGAGCTGCCCAGCACTCCCATCACCCGTTGGCAGTGAACTCCAAGGATTTGCTGGTTTTAGCTGTGGACGGATGTGGGTCCTGCTTCAAAGACTTCCAATCTATGAAAACCCAAACTTCTAGGGGAAGGGAACTTCATTTGTTGAACCCTCCAGGGAGCTAGGCATTTACATACACTCATTTCTTTCACACAAGAACCCATGAAGGAGTTACTGTTCTTTTATGTTTTTATAAACAGTTTTATTGTTTAAAGTTCACCCATTTAAAGTGTACCATTCAATGGTTTTTAGTATATTTGCAGAGTTGTGCAAGCATCACCATAATCTAATTTTAGGACATTTCATCATCCCCTAAAGAAGCCTTGTGCCTATTAGCAGTCCCTCCCCAGTCCCTCCCCCTCCCTGCACAGAGCGAAAAGGAGAGAGGACATGATGAACTCCTTCTATCCCAACACCCAACTTCCATGGTGATAAAGCCCCATCCTGCTTATTTCTTTTCTTTTAATGCTGTTGCTAAAGAATCTTAAACCTACGCTACTCCAAGTATAGCCCATTGACCAGCAGCATGGTGCCGCCAGGTAATTAGTTAGAAATGCAGAACCTCAGGCCCCGCCCCAGACCTGCTGAATCAGAGTCTGCATTTTAACTAGAGCTCTGGGGGATTTGCATGCATGATAGCCTTTGAGCAGCTCTGGGTTAAAGGAAACCCCAGGCTTCATGCGTAGCCTGTCACCTTCATGCACTTCAACACACAACTCTGAAACAGGGACCGTCTTCCCTAGCCCATTGGGCCATTATCACAACTACTGAAATGAGAAAAACAGTTCTCATTCTGGAATGTGGAAATAGACTCAGAGGGGTTACCTGTCTTGCACCAGGTCCCAGCTGTGAATGCAGAGCAGGTTTCGAACCTAGACCCAGCTAGCTGCACATCTTTCTTCCCTCCAGCCTCACTGTTCTCAAGGGCTTTTAGCTATGATCAAAGTTTCCTGATTTTATCAAGGTCAAACTGGGACCCTTGGCAGAGAGCTTTGCGGACGCTGAAACACACGAGCAGCTTGCTTCCTCTTCCTGGGGTGGCAATGGTGGTGCTTCGGATGATGACCAGATGGTCAGTCTCTCAGTTGGCACAGTGATGGTGTGAGAACAGAGGGCACTGCTGGCCACTGGGGCAGGGGCTGCCTGCACCGAGGCTGTACCTGCCACTGACCTGCAGTGTGACCTAGACCAGAGAGTCTCCTCTCAGAGCCTCTACCTCTTTCTGAAGGAGGTCAGGCGAGGTGACCTGGGCCTGGTCCCCAGGCCTTAGGGTGTCCGTGTTAACCATCACAATGCCCAAATGACAGGCTATTCTGGGCACTAGAACCATGGGGTTTGCTGGTAACCCCATTCCTCCTCCCTGCCTGAACCACAGCAGGGCGCTGTGGAGTGAGGGCATCTGCTTGCTAAGAAATGGAGGATAAGTTCTTTGAGTTTGCTCTGATGAAGCAAAATCAGGGCCAGTATCCTTGAGGCCCTGCAGGGGCCTGGTCCTCTCTGGGGTGTCCTTGGGGAGCCCAGGGAAAGGGCACATCTGGACGTCACACTCTGGGGGCTAGCAGGCTGGAGTGGAGGGAGAACTCGGAGAAGACCCCACCCTCACATTTGGCTCAAGTCATCCAGACACCTCATCTAATAGATGAGGAAACTGAGGCAGCACAGTAAGATCTCAAGCTTCTCAGGGCTCCTCTGGCTCTAATGATGGGGGTGCTGTGTCCTGACAAGATGAAAGGCCATGAATGTGCTAATGGGGACATTTCCCATCTGCTGAGCTCTTCACGTCAGTAACAGGATGATCGGTGTATAGGTTCTGGGGTCAGGCAACCCTGGCTCTGGCTCTTACCAGGCCTGCGACCTCAGGCGAAGTGTGGAGTAACGTTAGTCTTGGCTGACTTTTATGCAAATAGGGAGTGATTATCTCAGCACCCCTTCAAAGCAGGGGGAGAAGTGACAGTAGGGAAGCTACCCTCCACACAACACTTGATCGGTATAGGGCAGCTATTGTTATTATTGGTTAGTATTATTGTCCTCTGTGTCAGAGCCTTGATGTCCTGCAGGGTAAAACCCTTCACTGTCTGGCCCTGGTTTCTTTCCCCTGCCACCTTGACCCTCTCTGCTTTATGTTCCAATCAAAACATATCTTTAACTAGTTTCCTAAACAGGTTTCTTACCTTCAGACTTGAGCCCATGCTGTTCCCTTGACTTGAAGCATGCTTGCCAATTTGTACTTTCCTTTGGGTCTCAATGTAGACTTCATTTCCTCGGTGGCCTCCCTCAACCCAAGTTGGGATGGGGCCCCTCCAGGGCAGACCCTTTATAGGCACCACAGGCCTCTGCATTGGTATTGCTCGTTTACTTGTCCATTTTCCCCACCAGATGGTGAATCCCATGCAACAAGGGAGAGTCCCCAGTACCTAGTACAGGTCCTGCTCACTGGAGGCTCCCAGGGAATATTAGTCGAATGATTGAAGGTGTGCTACCTGTCAGTACAGAGTGAGTGTCAAATGAGCATAGCTAACTGCAGTGGGAGGTCAAGTCCTGCTGACCTCCACAGTATACGTCTGTGGGTAACGGTGGTAAGGAAAGCTTTGCTATAGGAAGTGAGGCATAACCCTAACCTTAGAGGGTGCTGCACAAGTGGAGAGGAGCGAAAGGCATTTAAATTGCTTTTCATAAATGTTTATTTATGTGCTTGACTCTAATCTCAGGAAGCCCTTTACCCCTGCTGGGTATTTGGAAAGCAATATCTCAAGGGGAATTTATATTCGGGGCAAAATAGATATATATTTAAATATTTTATTTATTTATTTTTAGAAAGAAAGGAAGGGAGAAAGGAAGAGAGGGCAAAAAACATCCATCAGTTGTCTCTCATCTGCACCCAGACCAGGGACTAAACACTGCAATCCAGGCACGTGCCCTGACCAGAATTGAACCTATAATGTTTGCTTTGCAGGATGACACCCAACCAAATGAGCCACACTGGTCAGGGTGAGACAAATATATTATTGATTGACATGGAAAAGCTATGGAAATTGGGCAGGGAAGCTTGGGCAAGGTTTCAGGTAGGAGAAGATACTTGAGCAGGGTGATGAAGGATGCATAGGAGTTTATAAGATAGTAAAGAGAGGAAAGACGGTCTATACCAAGGGAACAACCAATGAGAAGTCATTGAAAGAAGAGTGTGTTTGAGGAATGCTGAAAGGTACTTACTACAGGTTGCATGCAGGGTGCCAAGATAGGCTGTGGCGTATCACAAGTGCCTATGAATATCAGGGTATGGACTTTGAAGATTATCTTGTAACTCCTTTATTCAAGCATTTATTGCACTAATATTTGCAGAGCACTTACTATGTATCAGGCTCTGTTTCAGGTCCTAGGCACACCCTGGTGAATAAAAAGGGCTTGGTCCCTGCATTTGTGGAGCTTGGAGTCCACAAGGGACCCATGAAAATGCTGAGGCAATAAGTGACATGGTAGGACTGGGATTTTGGACAAATTAAGTATGATGGCAGCCAAAATGGAAGATGGTTCAGAGGCAGAGGCAGGGAAGCTGGTCAGAAGGAGACTAGAAAGATTACAGGTAAAGGATGAGGGCCTGAGCCAGGGCTGTGTGGAGGGGACTGAGAGGGGCGATGTATGACAGACTGAAGGCAGCTGTGTATTCTTCGCTAATCCTCTCATCAAGAGATACACTCTAATTTTTGACTCTTGAATCAAAGGTGCCTTAGGGACTTGCTTGACCAATAGAATGTGGCAGAAGTGATGTGTGGGACTCCTGAGGCTGGGTCATAAGAAACCCTGAAGCTTTCCTGGGCCCCCAAGGGGACTCTATGTGGGAGTTTCAAGCTGCCGTGGGGCAAGTCTGACCATCCAAGGGCCTCCGTGCTGCAGAGGCCATGTGTGGGTGCTCTGGAGACACCCCCAGTTGAGCTCTGCCTCTCAAGCATCCTCACCAAGTCACCAGACATGTGAATGAAGCCAACATGGAGTCTTAAACAAGTCCATCCATCAGCTGAATATCACTCGAAAGCACTCTACCCACATCACGTAGGTTAGGAAGGGTCACTCAGCCCTGCCTGAACTCCTGACCTACAAAATTGTGAGGTATAGTAAAATGATTTTGTTTCAAGACACTAAATTTTAGAGTGGTTTATTACATAGCAACAGGTAAACTAGAATAGTATGGAAGACAGAGACCCGTAGGTGGCAGAGTCAGCAGGGCCCACCCTGTAGACTTGAGGGAGAGTGCCTGCCACTACAGGTGGGATTAAGGGATTGAGGTGTCCAAGTTACAGTTGCCAGATCTAGTAAATGAAAATACAGGGTGACAAGTTAAATCTCAGATAAACACCAAATAATTTTTAGTATAAGTATGTCCCAAGTATTGTATAGGACATACTATATAAATATTCATTGTTAATCTGAAATTCTTATTTAATGGGCACCCTGTGTTTTACCTGGGCACCCTAATCCAAGTGGGGGAGATGGCCTGTGCAAGCACCTGGAGATGGGGATTCAGGAAGACATGAGCCGGAGCGATGATGGGGAAGAGGCCTAAGGTCAAACGTGCAGGGTCTCCCTGGAGCCCGGCCAGGCTGTTAGCTGCCACTCTGGCTATGGAGGGACCATGCTGGATTCATGATGGAAATGTGCATGTTCTTTTGGCAGGTATCTTGGCATCAGCTGGACTGGGGTCCCTGCTGAAAACTCAGTCCGTGAGTGGTGCTGGCAATCTGGGAAGGGCAAGCACAGGGTCCATCTGCTCCTGACAGGGTACATCTCTGCGGCATGTGAGGAATGCAGCCTGCTAAAAAGAGCTCCCCGCTTGGCTGGGCACCCAGGCTGCCACTGCAGCAAGGCCTTCAGAGGCATCTCCTTCTTGGATGTCCTCACAGACTTCTATCTTGATAAATCCAGACCACTCCTCCATGTCTGCAGAAATGCTGATGCACTGGCTCAGCCTGGGGAACTGTCTGCCTGTGTGTGTCTGGGCCAATACACAGAGAGAGCTTCTCTTGCCTTGTGTGGGGCCTGGTGGAATGGAGGACTCTCAGGGCCAGGGACTTGGAGGACCTTATATGCCTAGCCTCCGAGGGAGCCAAGCCTTTCCAACCCTGGGCTGCAGGAAGGCCTTGGGAGGGACACATTTAGGGTGCCACTCTGGGGTCTGCCACTTCTGCCCATTCTCTCCTCAAGAGAGTGGACCCCAGGGTCTAGGAAAGCAGCTCAAGGACCCCCCACAACTGTCCTTAAGGTCTGGGGGAGAAGCAGCACCTCTCTCCCAAGTCAATATGCAAGACTGCAGCTAAGCTGGGGAAGTTCAGGGTTCTGGCCTGAGGTGGGAAATCCCTTTTACAGTGACAGCTCGTCCCTTGGGGCTCAGGCCAGGAGTGCCTTCAGAGCAGCCCTCTTTCCATGCCTTCCAGTGGCACCACTGCCCACGCATGCATCAGCACGAAGGGCCTGGCTGGTCTCGCCCTGCCTGCTCCAGTTTGCCCATGGCCCTTTTCCCACTTGTCCCAGACACATGGCTATGGGCAGCACAGTGGGAACCCCTTCTCTCTGCTATTCCTGTGTGGCTCAGGCTCTACCCCTTTGTTAGAAGTTGGCTTACAGAGCTACTCGCTCTAGGGGCATTATGTGACCTGAACAAGGCCTCTGCTCTCAAGGACCGAGGGGGTCACCTGAGGAGACAGAGAGTGGTAGGAGAAAGTTGGGCAAACTGAGTCAGAATTGGGAGCCTACCCTACAGAGTCTAGAACCTCTATAGCCAACCTTGCACATGATGAGGCTAGTGAGTGACCTAGTGGTCATGGATAAGTCCCCTGAGGCTTGTGAGCCTCAGGCGCCTCCTGGTCGACTGTGGCCAGGTTACTTGTTCTTTCCTACTGCATAGACTGTGAGAATCAGGTGAGAGCAGTTGTGAGAGCAGGGTGACAACATGGCTCAGAGTTGACAGGAATTATTTTTGTCTCAGTGAGAGGACAGCTTTGTTTACTTGTTGGTTTGTTTTGAATATAAAGTGATGCTCTGCAGGTTTGGAAGACAAAATTGTTCTATCTCAGCTAAGGGGCTTGGGGCAGGCACCAGGGAGAAAGGGACCTTGGAGTTAGGCCTGAAAGAACAAGAAAGCATTTTCCACAGAGAGGAGATAGAGGTGGGGCTGGGGAGGGGCAGGCAGGCTGCCTCAGGCACTGGGAATGGCATGTGCAAAGCCACCAGGGAGTGAGAGAGCCTGGCACATTTACGGAGCAGTGTGTCCAAGAGGCTGACGCCCAGGTCGTGTGAGGGAGGGGCAGGACAGGGCAGCGGTCCAGGGATGCCGGAGTGAAGGGGTCACCCCAGGGTCAGCGCAGAAAGGTCTTTGCACACCAGCCCAAGCTGTCTGGACTTTATCTACTCGACAGCAGGGAGCCAAGGAAGGCTCTTAGCAGGAGAGGAATATGATCAAAAGCGTGCCTTGGCTCTTCTTGACATTGCTCCTCACCCCATCTTTAAATCCTGCCTCCACTTTTCCCAAATGTTCCAAGTTGCCAAACTTAGGACAGCAGTGGTGGCAGGGCACAGGTGTGGCTGCCTCCCCAGCACGGTGGGAGCCTTCTTTTTCCTGGGGACGCTGAGGGGGCTATGCATTTATGTCCTCCGCCAAACCTTGCCGATCATCTGAGCACCGCCTCTCACTCCGTAATGTTGGCATGAACCTCTCACATGCCACCATGACAAAGATCGGCCTACATCTCTAGGGTCAGACCAGCATGATGGGCTGTGTCAGGCCTCGTATTTGATTTTCCTGGATTAGACTCAAGCTTAGTGACTGCACCAAAAATAGCACCCCTTCTCCCTTGTGTTAGAGAGTTGTCGTTGTTGGATCTTGTTTTTATTTTTAACCGCCAGAGTTGTCTCGTGGCCACAGACGAAGTGCGTGATGCATAAAGAGGGCAGAGTAGTGGTGTGTCTAGGGGTTCCTGTGAATAGAGACACGGACTTCTCATGAGTCCCTGGGTGACCTCCAAGTCCCACCTTCATTCACAGCCTCCAGGAATTCTACATGCAGCGCTTTAAAGGCCCAAGGGGTCCTCTGGTTTTATCCTTCACCGTATGAGGGGAAGCTGAGGCCCAGAAGGGGGAGGCTCCAGCTAAGATCACACCAGAGTCAATGGCAATACCAGGAGCAGAATTCTGCTTCCTGCCCTGTGGTGGGGTATTTTTCCTGACCCCAGTCTGGTTTTGTGCACGGGGACCAGACTGAGTTAAAGCTTGGAGGGGAGATGCTGGAGCTGAGGATGGAATTGGAAAAAGGGAAGAGTCGGCGAGATACCAGTAGAAAGCTGGGATTGAGTGTTACGGGAAGGTCTGGCTTAGATTTGGCTAAATATTGTACATTGCTCATGGTTTAGAAACTATGATGGTGTCCCTCAACTCACCCCACCCCCACTAGATAGGGGGGCCAATGTAAGAAATGCCCTTAGTCTGTCCTTGGGGCAGGGCCTGAGGAGGAGAGCTGGGCATTAGCTGGGCACCCACTATGGGCCCAGTATTCCCCTCCCCTCCATCTAACATCTGTGGGTACCCAAGAGGTTCTGGGAGCCGAGAAGACAGGCATCAAGAAAGACTCTTCTAATGGATGAAGGAGAGGGCTGGCTAAACAAATGCCTATAACAGAATAGTTCTATCTGTAGAGCACAGCATTTAACCTGGAAGGGGAGGAGGGATAGTCAGCAAAGGCTACCTGGAAGAGGAGGCACCTGAGGTAAATCATGAAAGCTGAGAGAATTTAGCAGATTGAAAAAGGAGCAGGGTGCTGTCAGCAGATGAAACAGCGTGAACAAAACCAGGGAGGCATGAAGCTGTGTAAGTGATTACTGCTTTATGCTGTGATAAAACATGGCCCAGCTCAAGAGTGGAGGGAGAGGTCAATGGAGGGCTGGGGGGAGGGGACCAGGTATGAGGCTTGACCAGTCATCCTTAGCAGTTTGAGTTCATCCTACAGGTTTTTTTAAGCTAGAAAGTGGCTTGTTTGGATTTGTGTTTTAAATGCTGGCCCTGGCAGTAGTGGGACAGCTGACTCAGAGGGAGCAAAGGCAGGAGGCAGGGAGACTGTTGCAATAACCCAACAGTCTCTCCAGGAGGAGAGGATGAGGGCTTGACCTTGGGCTGCTGTTAGTAGGGGTGGAGTCAAGGCTGGCCTTGCCAGGGACTGAGCAGTGTTGCAACCAGCCAGCAGGAACTCAGGGGGCGGGGCAAACTGGGAGACCCAAGGCTGACCTCAGGTTGAGAAATGGAGAGTCTCAGGTGCCTGTGAGGTACTAAGGTGGTGACAGAATCCCAGGAGGCAGCTGGAAATCCAGGGTGTGGAGGTCAGGAGAGAGGCCTGAGCTAGAAATGTAGGTTTGGGAATTATGAGCATATGGCACCGGGGAGCCTGACCTTTAGGGGGAGTGGGTGGAGGAAGGGGTGAGAAGCAGGGTACAAGGCTTTAGAGAAGCAGAAACTTGCAGGGCGAGTAGGCGAATGACAGTGGTTGGGGGGCAGAGAAAAATAACATGACAAGAAGTAAATTTTAGCCCTGGCTGGTGTAGCTCAGTGGATTGAGCACAGGCCTGCAAACCAACCAAAGTATCGTGGTTCGATTCCCAGCCAGGGTACGTGCCTGGGTTGCAGGCCAGTTCCCAGCAGGGGACACAAGAGAGGCAACCACACATTGATATTTCTCTCCCTCTTTCCTTCCCTTCCCCTCCAAAGATAAATAAATAAAACCTTTAAAAAAAAGGAGTAAATTTTAGAGCAGGTGAGAGGGTGATGAGGCTATGGAAGAAAGCAGCAGCAGACTAGTGCAAGATGGATCAGGAGTTCTGTGGGCGGAGTGGGAGGGGCTGGGGGGAGGGCTGACACGGAAAGTGTGGTGGTCGGAATAGACCAGATCAGGCATGGTCTGGGTCTGCAGAAAATCCCACGTAGTCTGACATGGGAGCGCGAGAGCGGGCTGAGGGCAGTGGGGAGAGGCACCTGTATGGTTATCCTGATGGGCGGTATGTAGGGAGTTTTTAGACAAGAAGCGTCTTCCAGGTTGGGTGAGAAGTGATGGGAAAAGGAAGGAGAAGAAACAAATATCTAGGACATCAGTCATGTGCCAGGCACCGTGCTAGGGACCGACCCTCTGTAGTCAGTCTCTTCTAGGCTCCATGACAAGCCTCCCAGGTAGGAACTGTCCTTATTTGTCCTTGGTTTACACAGAAACAATGGCACAATCAAAAGGAGCTAATGCTCAGCACTGCCCTGAACACTGCCTGGATTTTCTTAATGCATCCTTCCATCCCCTAACGAGGTCAGTGTCATTATCTCTGTTTCCTGATAAGGAGTGTGAGGTTCAGAAGTGTCAGCACTGTGGCCAAGATCCCAGATTGCAGAGCCAGCCTGCAAGGCTGCTCCCCAACCCCCCACCAGTCACTAGATGTGTGACTTCAGACAGTTCCTTAACCATCCTGGCTTTAGCTTCCTCATTGGGAAATAGGGGTAATAAAAGCACCTGCCTTATAGGGGTGTGGTGATGATTAAAGGAGATGATGTATGTAAAACATGCAGACCAGGGCACAGCACATAGTAGGTGCTATGAGAGTACTCACTGTCACTATTATTATTGGACAAGGTCATTCAGGTAAGAGAGGGAAGAGCAGGGTTTTGGACTGGACCTGGCAAGGCTGACCCTTGCCTCCTCCCAGCTGACTGTGGCCAGGACGGGGACTGGATGGGCTGACCCACACTGAGGAAGGAGCTGTACATCCTGCACCAGGCCTGTTCCATTGCTGCAGGCATGTGACATATTGTGGCGTGATGTGTTTTCCCCTCATGGTGCAAGATGTGACTCAGAGGGCCATGCTTGTGAAATGAGTTTCTTGGATTTGCCCACCTCATCGCCCCTGCATTCTTTTGAGTTTCTCTGATCAGACTTTATATCTGGCTCTGCCATCCACCAACCTTTTTAATGTGGAAAACAGCTCCTCATTTCCAACTTGCTCAACAGCTGTAAAGATTCATCTTTGGCCCGGAGAGGGTAGCAAAGGAGGGAAGGGGGGAGGAAAAAGAAAGAAAAAGGAAGAAAGAAAGAGGCAGCAACAATCAAAACAGCCCTTTTCTCCCTGTGTAATCTGGGCAGTTTCCAGGAGGATAATGTCTTTCCACCATGAATCGCCCCCTCCCTCCCAGGCTGTTTTCACAGGAAGCAAATCCTGGAGTATTTTCAATGTGCCCCTCGAGGCAGAACAATGAGGCCCTTGAAGCCTCGGAACCGCGCGCCCTCCAGTTATCCGGAGCCCTCGCCGCAGCCCCTCCTGGATCGGGTTGAGAGCGCAGGGACCCGCTCGGGCAGTGGGGGCGGGGGTCTGCAGGGTGTTGCCGAGACGCACGAGGGAAGCCCATTAGCCAAATAATAGGTTTGGATCCGACTGTTGTGCCAAGGTACCCGGCATTTATCCGGCTTCGCGATTGGGGGCGGGGAGCAAAGAGGAGGCGGCGCGGATCCAATTACGGCTGCTCCAGCCCGGTCGCCGGGGGTGGCAGCAGGCGGGGCAGGCCGGGTGGAGCGAAGATCGTGTGCGTAGAAGCCCGGGCCGGCTGCTCGGTCGGGGGGTGCCTGTCCCCGGGGCGGCCCCAGCCCGGCGTCCCAGCTCTGCGCCCGGCGCAGGCTCCTCCGCCCCGCCGGCTCAGCTGCCCCATTGTTTATTGTGGAGTCTGCGCTCCCCCTTCCCGTCCCTCCCTCGCCCCCGCCCTCCCTCCCGCTCCCCTCTCTCCTCCTCCCGAAAGAAAGAAGAGCCAGTCTGTGGAGACGAATGAGTCATGAATAAACAAACAGCGTGGGGGAGCTGTCACTCCGAGCTGACTTCCTGGCCGCGCTGAGCTCCGCGACCTCCTGGCGGGGCACGGAAGCCAGGCTGGCTGGGGTGGGCAAGGGCTGTCTGGGCGTCCAGCGGGGCGGGGGCGGGGGCGGGGGCGGGAGGGTTGCACAGGACCCCGATTACCAGGCCTGTCCTGGACCACAGCCCTCACAAGCATCATGCAGTTAAAGTGAGTGTGTTGTGACCTGCTGTCCTCAAACCTATCTGTACACGGATGCTGAGGGCTGTGAGTCCGATTTTCCTGAGGGTGACAAAAGTCACACGCCACTGATAGGCAGTGCATGTGAGCATCTGCTGTGTGGGGTTCTTTCCCCGTGTGGGTTTCCTCTCTGGGGATGCTCCCTGAGTTTTGTTCGTGTGGTGTTTCCAGCATGTGTGCGTCTGGTGTGTGCTACAGATGCAGGGGCACTGGGAGGACGTGTATTTGGTGTGTGTGCCCACATGATACATGTCTAGAGTGTGGGATACACAAGACTGTGCGTGCACATCAGGGCTGGTGGCCTGTGTATGTCTGTACATTGTGTGCCCGTTTTATAAGACTCAGTTTGTTTCTGCCACTTTAAGTTTTGAGTCTTGCTTTGTGCTTAGTTCTCTGCTTGGTCCTTTTTCCTTTCCCTTGTGTGATCCTGTAGGTCATTTGGGGCCATCTCTTCCCATTAGCGAGGCCCCAGGGCCCCAGTAGACCTCCAGGGCCTGGCCTGGCTGGCCCCAGAGCCCAGCCAGCTGTGGCCACACGCAGGCTCACAGCGCTGACTCATGCCTGGTGAGAGCAGAGCCCAGTCTGAGTAGAGCTCTGGCCTGGTGAGCCTGGCTGCAGGGAGGGCACTTGGAGCCAGGTCTGTGGGAGCCCTCATGAGCTCTAAAACTTGGGGA
Organism: Artibeus jamaicensis; assembly: GCF_021234435.1. Taxonomy (NCBI): domain Eukaryota; kingdom Metazoa; phylum Chordata; class Mammalia; order Chiroptera; family Phyllostomidae; genus Artibeus; species Artibeus jamaicensis. The sequence goes on along the minus strand of NW_026521788.1, from coordinate 30,127,663 downwards.
GAAGGCCTGGCTAGCCCAGAAATTCTGGAGGCTTCTGGCACAGAAAGGGGCCTGCCCCATGGGGTCAGAGGCAGGGGCAGGAGCCAAGCATTTCTTCTGGCCTCCCTGGCAAACACGCTCCCCCCCCCCACACACACAGAGCCACCCTAGGGCCAAAGGTGGCTGCTAGGCCTTTAGGAAGAAGGTTGGTAAGACAAAGGCAAGGCTGTGACTCAAGGTACAACCCAGACCCCTGCTGCCTGGTTGGGTCCGGAAGCCCTGCCAGCTTTGGCCCTGCTGCTGCTGCTCCCTCTCCAGGGGCAGGCAGGCCCCAATGTCTGAAGTTCTCCAGCTCTGGGTCCAAGATTTGTATGCAGAGACAGACCCCCTGAAACTGAAGCAGGGTCCCACCCCCATTATCACCCTCTCCTGCCAGTACCTACTTCCTGGATTTGGTTTCCTGGCACTGGAATCATAGGTTGGTTGTGGTCCTGACGGAAGGCAGGCTCTGGGGGCAGCAGGCCTACCCCGGTCATTTTCCAGCCTCTTTCCCATCCTGCAGCTGGCAGGCAGTTCGGATCAACATAGGTTGGGAGGCAGGTAAATGTGAGTTCATAACCTGGCTTTCTTCACTTGCAGTGTGTTCTAGGGCAAATCACTTAACCTCTCTGAGTTTCTCTTCTCTCATCTTTAAAATGTGCATACAGACCTCTTCTACCTTATGAGGTGGTTGCAAATATTAAAGGAGAAAATGCCTGTGATTCCTGAGCACCATTTGGCATGGAATAGGGGTTCAGAAAAGGAGAGTTACTCTTTGTCTACCCCTAGCCCTGCTCTGGGCCTAGATCATCAGGGCCCCGAATTTAGCTGCCCTATCTTTTTCATCCTCTGACCCAGAGACTTCCTGGGCCCCGTGGACTTGTCTGAAATTCGAGGACTCAGAAATAGTCCCATACATTTGTTGGGGCAGTATAGGGTTTGGTCCTGGACTTCCAAGCCAGGCGCATCTCCACAGGACAGCTGGGACCCATAGCATCTCTCTGGGGCTTTCCCTATGGGGAGAAGTCTCCACCCCTCAGGGCATACTCTGGCTGTGTTTGGGCCGGCCTTGCATTGTAGATAAATTGTTTGGTCTACATGGGATTAAAAAAGAAACCCAGCCAATATTTAGGAATGAAGACATTTCACATGAAAATGTGGCTCTTCAACTTCTTTGAATTATTGGGAGAATTGACCACACTGCACTCACAATTCTATGTGGCAGCTATGGGCTGGAGCTGAGAAGTGGGGCCTCTTCAAGACAGAACGTGTGCTTTTCAGTTTACCACAGTCCTCCACCACTCCCTGTTGCACTGCCTCTCAAACTTGAGAATCACCTACTTCTTCAAACAGATTGCAGGGGCCCACCCCAGAGTTTCTATGTTAATGGGTTGGGGGTGGGACTGATCATTTGTAATTCCAACAAATTCCCAGGTGACATTGATGTTGCTGCACCAGGGACTCACTTTGAGTTCTCCTGACTCACCTTGATGTTGGGGCATCACACTGGGCCTGTTGTTTTTCCATAGAGTAAGGAAATATTTCTCTGTACTCACAACTCTAGTAAGAGTAGGAAAATAGAAAAAGACAGAGAGTATAATTTTTTTCCCAGCAAAGTGGAGAAGTGTATATTTCATGGGGGCTACAAAGAATGTTCCTTTTTGTTTACATGTAAATAATTTGCATATATGTATCCCATAAGCACAACTTCAGATGCCTCGAAGATGGCGTGGGCACTGTCTATGCTGTTTCTTACACTTGGCCATCTCACTCATTTATATTATGTGCTTGGTCCTGCAGGTGTTCCAGTGTGTGCTTCCTGCCCTCCACAGTTTATTCGTTAATTGAACAACCGTTCTTTGAACCAGTTCAGTTGCTGACTGTGTTAGGATATGGAGACAGAAAAAGACAAAAAGTTTTCATCATCGTGTGGCTCGCGTGCTGATTCTAATGTCATGGTGGACCCAATAATAAAGAATATCATGGTTGATTAGTGATGTCTGCTGTGAGCACAAGATGGGAAGAATATGCCACTGCTTTGCTGTAGCAGGCAAGATTCTTAAGCCATTTTAGGAGATGCAAATGTGGGGTGAATCTGTTCCAAGTCCCATGCACTAGCATGTATGGAACCCTTGCTCTGTGCTCAGCCTTGGGTTAGATACTTTGAGGAAGGCCAAGAGGAGAGGAATTCCGCCCTTTGACTCAAGTTGACGATGACACTGGGACAGACAAAACAAATTGAACAGATTCATAAAAAAGGAATTACAAATTATAACAATAGGGAGCTGGGATGGAGAATAATGGGGTATGTGGAGACCTCCTTTAGTCTGAGTGGTGGGAGAAGTGTCTCTGAGGTCCTCATCCTGTCAGGGAGCAGAAGGGATCCTGGACTAGGGCAGCCTGAATCTGCCGTGAGAGATCAGACTATAGGTCAGGAGACCAGGGCTGTAGTTCTAGTCCCAGGTCACTTCCCTCAGGTCTGCTCTAATTTGATCACTTCAACATCCCTCAAAACAGCCTTTTCCACACACCCAGGGAGCATTCCTGGCCTTCTGGCAGGTGCTGTGGTGCTGTCCTCTGTCCTCTGACGCAACTCTGACGGCTGCCTTCCTCTCAGGGTAGCCACATGGCACCTTGGGTTGTCACTTAGTGGGCTCATGAAGCTACACAGGTATGTTTGGGAGGCTGCACCACCCACTGGCAAGTTATTTAGTCTCTCTGGACCTGAAAACCTTCAGGGCCACTTTGAGTACTTCGGGAATACCCAGTCCGGTGCTTTGAGAGCCTCCTCCCCCACTCCCAGTCACTCTGTCAATAACTTGGGTCAAAGGACAGAATGTTCCTGTCTTCCTGGCTTTTCTCACAGTGTCCAGTCCAAGGCTGAGCACAGAGCAAAGGCTCCATACATACTAGGGTACAGAACTGGGTGGGAATTGATACTTCCCATACTAGCATCTCTTTAAATGGCTAAGGAATCTTGCCTGCTATGGCAAATCAGTGGCACATTCTTCTAATAATGTGCTCGCAGCAGACATTACTAATCAATCATGACCCTCTTTTCCATTGAGTCCACACAGAGCATCAGAACCATTCTCAACACAGTCCTCTAGAAAGCTCATGCCAGTGAGTTGGAGCTGACTTGTGAGATGACATTTATTACACATTCCTGTTTTAGGAACAGGTCTAATATCTTGTGGGTCTCATGTGGCCTCCCAAATAAGTAGAAACTTGGGACATGGACTTGATTAAGATTTGAAGCACTTGAGCTGGGTTTGGAGCTAGGGGCTGAACTGGTCTGTTAGCTAATGAAAAGAGAGCTATTTGAAGTTGACAGGCAGAGGGCAGGGATGGATTGGACTCAAATCAGTTGAAAGTCTGCTGAGTGTCCACTGAAGAAGGGAGTACAAGGTGTGAGGCTGTGGGGTAGGAGGGAGGACTCAGATACAGCTGGGTTCCAGGAATAAAGAGGAGATGGATCCCCTGCTGGGGATCCCTGAGGGCTTCTCGGTACTCCTGGGAGTAAGGACGTGAGGGAGCAGAGCCACCTGAGACCTCACCTCCTGCCCCACCAGGCTGAAGTGTCACTCTCCTGAAAGGACATGGACAAGCCCCTCTCCTCCAAGTTATAAATAAAGGCAGCTGAGTGTCCCTTCGTAAGCACAGAAACTTTTATGGAAATTAAGTGTGGATGTCTGTGTCCGGAATCATCAATATATTTGACAGAGCTGTGGTCATTAAGAGAATGCACAGAGCTGCTGATGTCTGTCAAAGCTCTCATGACCCTTTGTTTGCCTTTCCTGTCCTCCTGGCCCAGTGTCCTGGCTCCGGGATGAAGCAGGGCATGGGTATAACTCTGTAGATTCTAAGCTCCGTGAGAGCCGCCCCCACCACATTGTCTGCTTGTTCACCATTCTGTGGCAGGTGCCTAGCCCCTGAGTGAAGGAATGACCAACCGATGAAAGGAATGGCACTTCTCTTGTAAGCTTGTTATACTTTTATGCTGGCGTAACATCTGTTGTCTCTGTTGCACCCTGGGCTTCACAGGGGGAGGGGCTAAGCCAGAAGGCCCAGTGCCATGCCCTGTTCATAGTAGAGTTAGATGAACTGAAGGGAGGTCTACATATTCCAACTGTGCCCTTTGGGCTCTGCTGAGTCAAGGTCTGGGAAACAAGGGATCTTGGGAAGTTCCGGAGCTGGAGCCCTGGTGGTCCCTGAGAGTACTGGACACTCCAGGTACTGGGCACTGCTCCTTGATCCCTAAATACTGCTGGCGATCCCATAGCCATGCCTCTGCTTCCCATTCTCCATTCCTGGACTGCCCCTCTTTGCTCCATTTGAACCTTTTTGAAATCCTCTCAGTTCTTAGGGCTCAACTCCAGGGCCACCTCCTCCAGGAAGCCTTGTGTTGCGAAGGCCTCTCTGTCCATATGTCCTGGGCTCTCCCCATTGCTATCCTCACAAGATCTGCTGTCCCCATAATAGCTCTGTGAGAAGCTGAGGACACCATGGTTTATGAGGGCTACGTCTGATTATTGCTTAGCCCATGGTATTGGGATGAGGCCTCATTTGATTTCTGAGCAGCTCCAAAGCCCTTTGGGGACATACCTGGCTCTGTCATGGGGGTCCCACCCTGCTCTAGCAAGAGAACATGTCCAGGTCTTTCTCCTGCTAGGAGAACCCTCACTCATCTCCATGTGTGTGGGCCTTACCCCTCCACAACCTTTTAGTCTCAGGGCCCAGGTCCAGGCTTTGGGGACTGGCATGGTACGGGGTGTACAGTCTGGGTCATGCACCACAGCTGGATGTGTGAGGTCTGTTGGTAACTCAGCCTCTTGGAGTTTCAGTGTCTTCTATTATGAAATGGGACACCTGTTCCCATCTCATAGTTATTATGGAAATTATAGACCCCTGTGTGCCTGTTCCCTCTTCAGATTCTCTCTGCTTGAAGTGTTTTTGCTTTCTCTTTGCCTGGATAGCTCCTATTCATCCTTTAGAAGTATTCAGCTCAATGTTACCTCTTGCAGGAAGCCCTCCTTGGTTGGTCACTTGTTCCTGTCACGTTCCCTTAGTGTGGAATCCTGGTTTTCTTTCCAGTGGCTCTTATCTATGTATATGAGTTTCTATTTAGGGTTGGCCTCCCTCATTAGTCTGTGGGCTCCATGAGGGCAGGGGTGACTATCCCCGGTACCTAGTGAGGGTACTTCAAAGGCTCTCAGTGAATATTTGCTAAGTAATAACAAATTTAAAATGCCTCATACATAAATTGCGGCTTTTCTCATCTAGTGTGACCTCAGGAGGCCATGTAACCTCTTTTCATTTCAGGCCACCTGAGTGGGATGTTCTATTGGCAGAAAACTCCACACCTGTCCTGCGCCAGCCTGCCTTCCCTAGGGAAATGCCAGCCTGCTCTGGGCTTTACTGTCCTCTCAGGTCCTGATGCAGAGCAGGTAAGGGAGGGCCAGGTGAGGTGAACCTGCAGCCTGAACCCTCAAGGTTGGTCACTGCCTGAAAGCTTAGTGTGCCGGGGCCTCGCAGGATTCATCCAGGGCATGAAGTGCACCTGCACACAAGCTGGTGGCTTCCTCTGCCTGATAGTGGGGCCTTGGCTGCCCCTAAGCCCACAGCTACAAGGGAGTCGGTGTGCTCCTGTGCTCAGCCTGGACTTCTTCCCTCCAAACTGTGTCTGGCTCTTGAACCCACTTCTTTTGACTACAAGCCTGGCGCTCTAGTCTCTTTATCAAGCTACCAGGTGGGTCTGCTATCTCCCTTATCTGGGCCTTGATTTTTGTATCTGTCAAATGGGAATAAGAACCTTGTGAAATGGGTGGCATTTTGAGGATCTAATGGAATGACCAGCTTGCATTCTACTTTATAGTTTGTAATAGCTTATCCTGTAAGTTTTCCTGACCAGATTTAGAATCCTTTTTCTGGGGACATGCAGGATGAATGGGTTCTGGAGAGATGACATAGCCATACATGAAGGTTCAGGGTGCCACGGTGTGGGTGCAGCCCCGAGGGCTCCACCATTCATGTGGATACACCATTCATCTATGTACTCCTGGCAATAGAGCCAGGTGGCCATGCTGGGGATTGGGGCAGACAGACAGTTGCCAGTGAGTTCTGTCCAGTGCTTAGAGGAGACTTGTCTGGAGTAGCCAGTCTCCTCGGCAGGACCACAGCTTACCTGAACTTCTCAAATCAGTCACTAGTGTCCAGACAGTCTCTGAATATTGAGAATAGTGGCTTTGGAAGCCCTTTGCCCTGGGCTCTGTTCTGCCTGGGCCATGGCCTAGGTGGCCTGAAGGATAGACATATTCCTGATGGAATATACCTGCCTGTCCATTCATGCATTTCACATATGCACACACCTAGAGGCATGTATACACATGTGCACACACAGGCACACAGTACTCTTGACTGACCTCTCTAGACCAGAGTGTCTTTGGTCTTTTCCTATGTAGGACATGTGGAAAAATGATTCCCAAGCAACTTCCAGGTAGATTATTCTATCCATTTCCCTTTGTCTCCTCCCATTTTGCCATTTTGCACCTGGGACACTGAGGCAAAGAGGGTAAGCGGTTTGCCCAGGGTCCACCACAGGGTAGTGGCAGAGCCAGAAGCAGCAGATAGGACTCAGTGGTTTCTTGTCAGAGACTGAGTTTGTGCCTGTGTTGGGGCTTTCTTGTAAGGTGACAGCTGCCCTGCAGAGTGTGATGACAGCCAGCACTCCCCAACACAGCATCCCATTTTACAGACAGGGAAACCTGTCTGTAAGAGCCTGAGTCGGCCACGTTCTCCTTCAGAAGGTCCTCACATTGCAGATGGTGCAGAATGGAGACTCACAGGCTCAGAATTGAAGCCCTGGGCTGTGGGTTACCCCATACCGTGGGAAATTCCAGGTTTGCAGCTGCTGCTAGGAGAGCAAAGCTCATTCAAACGGTAAGTTAGAAAAGGGAACTTAATAAACAAGTTGCACTGCAGAGGCCCTCGGGGCAGCCTCTCCAAGCGGCCACCCACTCAGGGTTGCCCACCCAGAGCAGCTTGGACCTCTGTCTGTAGGCCAGTGCAGCCCAGGGCCAGCAGCCCTGCCTGGACAGCCCTCCCAGGCCCTCCCTGAGTCCTGCTGACACAGGCTGCTCCTGGCCTCTCACCTCCCCAGCCCCCTCCACCCTCCCTGCTGGCAGGCTGCTGTAACAAGGTGCCCTTTGTGTGTGCTGGGTGGGGGTGGGGGCTCCTGCGCTGCTTCTTGCTGCTGAGTCACAGCTTCCTGCCTGCACAGCACTGGGGACAGAGAGTTGCAGGTGATTGGCCAGGCAGCATGGAGCCCCAGACCTTGGAGATGACCTCAGGCAACCCCTTCCTTGCACTGGTGGGGAAACTGAGGCTCAGAGACAGGAAGGGGATACCTCACACTTTCCTGGAGCAAACATTAAGATGAGGCACCCTGTCTGGCAGTCCACAGGCACCCAGGCCTGTCATGTGGTCATCATAATGTTCCATTTCTCCCCAGGATTGCCTGGGTGTATCTGTGTGCCCATGTGCATGGGCACACATGCTCACATGTGTCTCTGAGTTCGTGCACAGGGTGCCACCATTGGAGTGCTGGTTTGTGTGTGATGTATAAATGTGTTGGCTGTTTTAGGGTCCCATGCCTTCTCTCAGCGACACGTGCAGCCTGTTGTCAACAGCACAGTTCCTTCCTTCTTCCTCTTAGGGCTTCCCTGGGTTTGTCGTGGCCCTCACAGGAGGCATCTGGCTGCAGAATTCTAGCCATGGTGGGCAAGCAACTGTAATGGGCAGCTCATTACCTAGCGAATCACCTCTCCACCATTTAAGGTAAGGGTCCCTTTGTTCCCCTGCACTCTGCTGTGTAAGACTCACCAGTGCAAGCCAGCCAGAACTATGGGGTATTTAGGAACACAGGACCCAGAGCCAGACTGCCTGGGTTTGAATCCCGGCTTTGCCATTTCCTAGCTGTGTGACTTGGGCTAATGGCTTTTCCTCTCTGACCCTCGTTTTCTCCTCTATAAAATGGGATAATAATAGCCTTGCCTCACAGAGCTGTTGTAGGGATTGAGTTTACACTTGTAAAGCTCTTAGAATAGCATGCAATATGTGGCAGGCCCTCAAGAAGTAGCAGCAGTTATTATTACTGTTATAATTATTATTCTTGACCCCAAGAGATCCCGTTGGAGGAGCGAAGCCCTGAAAGGTGCTCTTTGGTTTCCGGGCAGCATGAGAAGCACAGTTCATTTGGTCACAGACACCAGGCAGCGAGGGGGTGGGAGCTTTCTCCAGGAGAAGATGTCTATTTCTAAAGGACAGTGCCCAAGTGAGGCCCCCACGGTGCGGTGTCAACCCTGACTCTGTGTGTGCTGCTACCCTAGGCCTCCAAACATCGCCAGACCCCAGGAGGCAGGGCAGGGTGGCCATGTGGCTGGAGCTGGTGCTCCTCCCTCTTCATGGGCTTCTGGCAGCCTTGGTGGGCAGCAGGCTTCCTGTTGCTGCTGCTGCAACATCCCACCTAGTGCCCAGGACTGCCATCTGGGCCTGAGGGCTGGGCAAGGGGCCCGCCGGCCATCTGCCTGCTTGGAGCTGGCTGTTTCCGAAAGGCAGTGGGGCGCCTGCAGGAGCTGGAGCTGCTGGATGAGGTTCAGAGGCCCCAAGCTGCCATGGGGAGGCCAGGTCCCCACAGCTTCCTGCCCTAATCGTCCCTGTGCACACTACACAGGGTACAGGAGTCAGAAAATCCAGCCTGTCAGTAGTACCAGCTACCTCTGGGACTGCTGTGTGACCTTGGAGAAGTCCCACCTCCCTGGTTTCAGGTTTTCCATCTGCACATTGGGCAGGCTAGACTCAGGTGGCCCAGACTTCTGTTCAGTTACTGCTGACTCTAGGCACAGGGTCTCACTGGGGGAAACGTGTGAGGCTGGGGAGGGTTTCCCAGACCCCTGGAGGTCACTTCCCTGCCACTGTGGAATTGTATAAAGTCCTGAATGATCAATCATAAGTTAGGTCCAAGCTGGAGTCCTTGCATAGCCCCAGGTCAGCCTCAACGCCCTGCATGGTGTGTGCAAGGTGACAAGATGATGAGAAACATTTCTCCAGAGAGTTGGAAGCTGGCTAGGCCTGAGGAGGTAGCTTTTCACTCACTCACTCACTCACTCAGTCACTCATTCCTTCATTCATTCACTCACTCATCCATCTATTCATCCGTCTCCTCATTCATTCCTGTATCCATTTATTCATCATCTGTTCACTCATTCTTCCATCCATTCACACCGAGCATTGTTATTCTGGACACTGTGCCAAGCACCGGGGTTATGATGGTGTACACAATAGTCAGAGTAGGAGACACAGCTGTGACCTGTCAGTTAATACACAGTGTGACAAACTCTAGGATGGGACAACTTAGCAGTAACTGACTCCAGTCCAGGGAGCCAGAAAAGCTCCTGAGACACAATGACCGAGACAAGCTAGAGTGAGCCAGGGGTGTCTGATTTCCATAGGACTCGTATGAGATGGGTAGCTGCTTTCCCCACTTCATGGATAAGGAAAGTAATGCTTAGCAAGTGAATACATGAGAAGCTTTCCTACCATCACACCCTGAGTAAGTGGCAGAGCCAGGATCTGAATCCTTGTCTGTCTGATTCCAAATGCCACAGGACTCCTTCCCCCTCCAGGTGTCTGCCAGCCATGTGCTACTGACTGTCTCTGATGAGGCTGGGGTCGAGTAGACGTCCTAGGTGGGAGGGCATTGCCTGCTTTGACTGAAGGAAGAAAGGGGATGGTCCTGGATGTCCTTCCTTTACCTTATTGTCCAGGGCCAGTGTGTGGCTTATACCAGCAGCTCCCGGAAGAGCTTAGGATACAGCCAGGCAGGCCTCAGCACCTCTGTCTGAAAACAGTAGTTCTCAGAACCTTGGTTGCCTGGGGTGGGGACAGTGACACAGCCAGCTGGGAACCAGGAGTTCCGGTCCTGGTTCACTGGGGACCTTGGGCATTATCAGCCTGGCTTCCTTGTTTCTTTCTCTGGAATAAATTCATGGGGAGGGTCGGGCACAGCACTGGCCCTGACCCACAGACAGTTTTGGCCGAACCTACTTGCGCTGAGAGTGCTAAGTACGAGGCAGGGGTGGGGGACTCCCTCGTCCAGCTCTCCCGTGGGGAGCTGGCATTAGGTCCCACATCTCCTGGACCCAGGGAGGGTATTTATTAGCCCAGATAGCTGGGGCACACCCCTCAGTGGTATCCCATCCAAAATGATCATGGCTATTCCTGGACTCCTGATTTCTCCCCTGAGCTAGTCTCTGTGAATATACCCGCCTCACCCTGAGTCATTCCCGATTCCCTGTTTTCTTTACTCCCAACAACCAACTCTGTTGACTCCACCTAGATCCCAATCTCTCCAGTCTCTTCACCTCCACTGTCACCATTCCTGTGCACACCCTCACCTGCTGCCCCGCCAGATAAATAAACCGGCTTCCGAACTGGGCTGTGTGAGTCCATTCCTGTGCCTTGTGCTCTCTTCTCCACACAGCTACCAGAAGGAGATTTCCAAACAAACTCAGAGCATGGCACCCCTGTGGACTTGCACTGTGGACCTAGTAGGTACAGCCTGTGTGACCTGGTCCGGCTCTCCTCCCATGCCCTCCTAGCTCACTGTGCCTTGGCTCACCTCCTCTGCTCTCCTTCCTGACTTCCCTGTTCATTCCATCTCTGGGCCTTTGTGTGGTGCTCCTGCTGCCTGGAATTCTCTTCCCGAGTCTCTGTGCGGCCCGTGCTGTTCACCTAGGCTTGAGTGACACTCCTCAAGGAGGCTGTCCCTGACCATGAGGTCTGACATTGCCCCTCACCCCATGCACTCCCTCTCCTATTACTTTATCATGCTTTCTTTGGAGCTCTTACTTATTTAGTTGTCCTACTTGCTCCCCCCCAACTAGAATGTAATCTCCAAAATCAAGGCTGCTCCTGTCTCATCCTGCATCCCAGAGCCCAGCTGGAGCTGAGAGGGCACTCAAGGAATATTTGTCAAATGAGCAAACTTCATGGTGCTATAGATGCCCAGTCAGAAGGGACCTTAATCTTTACTGTATCTGGGGAACTCCCTTGCATGCCTCCTCAGCCCCAGCTTGTATTCCTCTGGTGGCAGGGAGCTCATTCCTGCTAAGGCAGCACTTTTCATTTCTGGGCAGCTTGGACTGTTAGACATGGTGTTTGTTCTGACCTGAAATCTGTTATTCAGTGATTCCACTGAGTCCAGCTTGGCTTGCTGAGTCTGACAGCTCCTCTGCAGGAACTCTATTGGAATTTGAAGAGTGCGGCATGATGAGGACAGATGGAGGTCACAGAGTTACAGGTCATGGGTTTGATTCCCTCTATTCCATTTCTCCAAGGTCAGTTGTCAGTCCCCGAAGTCTCTGACCCTTGTTTCCCCTCTGGAACTGCTGGGAATCGTCCCCCCCAGGGCTGCACTTGGAGCAGAGGAAATGCCACCAGCATGCCTAGCCTGGTGTCTGGCACAGGACTGGGTGCTTAGTAAGTGTTGTTTGAGTTTAGATAAAAGTCTCCAGGATTTTTCACTACTCCAGGGCATCTAGATCCTCACTGCTCCCTCTGCCCTGGGGTCTCATCTTCTACATAGGAAAAAGCAGAGAACAAATTTCATCCCCGCTCAGGTGAACCCAGGCTGTGGGAGGGAGGTGGGGCGTGCGTGGGGTGCCAAGCTCTCCTGCAGTGATTTATAGTGTTTTGCCTTTTGGAAAACATTGCAGTGCAAGGTTGCTCAAGGTCAGTGCCTCTGTTCTGCGATCGCTTTATGAAAAGGGAGAAGAGAAAGTGGGCAATGTTTCCAATTTTTTAAGGAGCTGGCTCAGAGCCAGTCACTAGGCATCAGAGGAAGGCAGCTGACTGCACTCGGCCCATCCCAAAAGTGCCTGGAAGGGAAGGAAGGAAGCAGATGTTTCTTAAGGAACTACTGTGTGCTAGGCTTCATGCTAGGAGTGTTGTAATAGGGACAATTGTTGTGTGCTTGGAGTAGGCAAGACATTGTTATAAGCACTTTATGTGGATTAACTCATTGAATGGATGCAATCCTCACTTTACCTCTATGAATAGGCATTATTATTAACCCATTTTAAAGATGGGTTAGGGAGGCATAGGGAGGTAAAAATAACATGTCCAGGACCCCACAGCCAGCATGGATAGTATTTAATCCCAGTGTCACCTGTAGGTGAGGATTATTATCACTGTCATTTTATAGATGAAAGCTCCAAGGCTTGGAGTGGTTAAGTAACTTGTCCAAGATCACACAGCAGGAGGGTATAGCAGAGATGGGATTTGAACTTGGGTATTAGTGGTTGCAAGGCAGTGCATTGCTCTGTGCTACAAAAACTGGCTGGTCTCCTCATCTTCTCCTTTCCTCTGTCCCTTGAAATGGATGGGCCAGGGAGGGAGGGGGCTGGACCAGGAGGAGGGATGGTGGGAGGTAAGCCAGCCTGAGAGTAGTCGTGGGCCCCTCTAATTTCCCTGCCAGTGGTGCCTTGGGCTTTGTATGAATGGCTGTGTTTTCAACACAGACCTAGAGGAAGAAGCTGAAATCCCCAATAAACCTTCCTCTCCCTGTTAAGCTTCCTTCTTTGTTATCAGAGAGGTGTCAGGAAAGGCTCAGATAAAAAGGCGATGTCTGGGCCCCACCATCCCGGAACAGACCCCCGCACACCACAGGATGAAGTCAGATGGGAGAAGTTCCTGGACTGGAGCCAGGACCTACTTGGGGCCAAGGCGTGAGTTGGCCCAGTGCGCTGGCCTGTGTCCAGGATGCAAGGCCCTGCCTGCCTGCCTCAGGGACACGACTGCTCTGCTCTGCCTCCCACCCTTAGAACCTCCTTCCAGGAAGAGTTGGGATGTCCCCCAGAACCTGTGAGCCCCTGAGATTCAGGGTCCTGTTTCCTTGTGACTATCCCCACGTGCCCACCATAGCTGTGCCAGTGTAGGAAGAACCCAGGTTTTGAGGGTCTGGCTCTTGTCTCAGCCTTAACAATGACTGTCTCAGGAGACATGGCAATATCTTCAGCTTCCCTTTCCTCCTTCATACAATGGGCATAATAATGTGGCTCCTGAGTTGGCAGATGACCATTAGATAGGGAGATAGATAAGAAAGCACCTTGAAGAGGGTCAAGTCTGACCAGCTGCCCACAATTACTAGCTGTCATATAGCCCGGGGGTTCCCAAGGTTTGAGGCATTCTGGAGTCACTTAGGGATGGATCCTAAAAACATTCTGATGCCTGGTGCCTCCCCAGGCTTCCTGATTCGGTTGATCTGGGTTGCCACTGAGCTCTGTGAGACATAGCGCTCCCAGGTGATTCAAATGTGTGGCCAACAGGGGAAAATGCTGGGGAGCCCATCCATTCTGTGATCTCACTGCTATCCAGCAGCAAGTGAGCTCGGAGTCAACAGCAGACCCGGGTTTTTCTCTGGGGTGCCTTTTCTGTTCCTGAGATCTGTCCTAATGCGTCCTGCTGAGAGTTGCGGGAGGGTGAATCTAAAACACCTGTTTTTACAGAATGTCCCTGTGGCTGATGTCTGGGGAGTGGAAGGGCCTGTGATTTTTGCTGACCTCCTACACATATGTGTTGACTCTGTGTTGGGAACAGAGAAGTGGGCACTTGGGCTTGGAGTCTGCCCTCCTCACTCATGCACTCCTAGGGCTCCTTAAAGGTGAAGGGGAGGAAAGGGGAAGGGAGCGGAGCGTCACTGAGCACGTACCATTTGCTCAGGGCCTTCACGTGGATTGGATTGACTGATGGAAGACTGATTCTGTGGGAAAGGCCTTGACATCCCCATTCACAGAAGAGCAGGCCAAGGTTCTGAGAAGTTCCACACCTGCCCAAGGACTCACAGACAGCAAACTGGAAGTTGAGCCTCAACTCTACCTGCTAAGCCCATGCTGCCCGTCGAGGAGTTTGGTGTAGATGGCAGGGAGGTGCAATTCGGTAGAGGCGGGCAGGGTTGGGGTCTGAGGTCACCACGGTTTGGGGGAAAAGGGTCCAGGGTGCCTTCGCTCTCTTTCTGCTTCTCCTCTGTCCTCTCCTAGCCCCAGTTTCCCCAAAGCAGGCCGCAGCTCTCGGCGTCTGGGGCACAGGAGGGTTATAACCAGGTGTTTCCTCTCCTGGTCTGTCATTTTAGTCCTACAGTGGCAGGCTGGGGAAAGGCCTCTGACTTCACATTCTTTACTTACGGAGTAAGCAGGTGGGAGTCAGGGTGTGTGACATTCTCAAGATCAGCTCAGCCTTAGTGGTTGGCTCCGAAGAGGGCCAGGAGGCCGGGGCCATGTCAGGACTGGAGAGTACCACCTGAGAAAATGGCCAGATGTAAGGCTTCTATCGGGGTGGAGGTCTTCCATGCCAGGCTTCAGTAATCTCACTGGAGTGACTGAAATTTGCCAGATTTGACCACGGATGTAGCTGTCGGTGAGCGTCTCTGATCCCAAGCCAAACATGCTAACAGATTCTATGTTAGGGAGCAGAATCTGCTTGACACCAACGGGGCAGGGAAAGGTCGTGGGGAGGGTGATGTGCTGGTCTGTCCTACTTCCCGCAGTTGAATGAGCCTCCCCACTCTGCCTAGCTTCTACCTCTCTTATTCTGTGGGTCAGAAGGCCTGTCCTGCCCAGATGTGGACAGACGGGCTCTGGGAAGCCCTCATCATTCCCCATTCAGCCCTGGTGGAAGAAGAGATTTTGTCATTTGCATTTCAAAACCTGTATCTCCCACATCTTCCCTTAATAAGAGCCAATTACACCTCTGCCCCAAACTGCAGGTTGCCTGGTTGTCATTGGACTTTTATCCTGTTTGGGGTGGGGAGGAACTGTTCCCTTAAATGTCACATTTAGCATACACAAATGAAGAGATAATTGTCCCTAATGGAAAATGAACTCAGCTGCTTGCTGAGCACTCCAGACAAAAGCAGGCATTGATGAAATGGGCACCAGGGTGGGCCTGAGGTCTGTTCTTCCTTTTCCTGCCTCAACCAGGGGCCCAGCTGGCCTTACCCACATCTCTCCATCCATTTGGAAGATGGCACTCTAGGAATCTTTGCCAGTTAGAAGGTAACACATTGAGATATCATTCCTTCATTCGACAGATGTAGAAACTGAGGCATAAAGGTGGAGGGATTTGCCCGAGGTCACAATCAAATTTCTGGGTGGGTGGAAATCACACTGGGAGCTGAGAGCAGTCCATGCTGTGGGGGACGTGGGGGCTGAGAGCTGAGTTGATTCTCTAAGCTGATAGACAGAAATCCAGGAGCAGCCCTGGGATCTCTTGCTTGCTGGGTGCTCGCATCCTAAGTAGGCCATACGTCCAGCTTGAGAGCTGTGCCTGGTAATAGGAAGCTGAGGGAAGAGGCCTGGAGAGGGAAGGGGCTTCGGAGACCCTCTGACCCGCTTTCCCTGGGAGAGTAATCCCATCCATCCCCGGTGCATTTCTCTCAAAACCAAGAACAGAGGCAGAACTCGCTCAGAGTGTCTGAGCTCTCTGTGACTGGCAGTGTACAAGAAGCATGGGAGGGTCTTCTGAGCATGTAACTGCCCCAAGAGTGGGGAGTTCTTTTTGAGAGTGAGCCCTGATGTCCACCCACATGCCCTGAGCTGGCCACAGGATGAGGAATGTAAGGAACCCTAGGCCTGGGTGAAACTTGGAGATGTAGCCAGCCCTCTTTTAAGAATCAAAGCCCTTCCTTGTTCTCTAATTCCAGAGTCAGGCGTTGGGATGGTCCCTCATGCCTTGGCCCCATTCTGGTTGCTGCCTATCCTTAGAGCCCTGCCTCTGACCCCTAGGAAAGTGGTGGTGGTATGAAGTTTGAAAAACTGGATTCCAGTCCCAGCATGTCCATTTAAGCTTGTGATTTTGCACATGGCTCTTATCCCCTCTGAGCCTCAGTGACCACCCCACTGGAGTGGACATGGTGACACGTGGCTCCTCATGGGGCAGTGGGGATTCTGCCAGTTGGCTCAGTGTGATGCTTGGTGTATGGGAGGGATGCAGTAGAGATTTGTTTGAAAAATTACTTACCCTGTTCCCTCTCCCTTGCCTATGGTGGGGCCTAACTCCTGCTGTAACCACCCTGGGTACCCCAACCCTGCCTGGCTCTCCTGAGTTGTCTGCCTCCTATCACCTCTTGTTGGGTCAGATGTCCAGCTCAGCCCAGGCCACCTAATTACTGGCTGACCCAGGAATGCCAGTGACCTTAGTGAAGAGGCGCCAAAATCTCCAGGCCCTCTTTCCACAAGTGTCCTGATGGGTCTCAGAGTGGATGAGGACTTTGCCCAAGGTCACATGGGAAGTTCTGTTGTCAGCAGGCCCTTCTCTAACTTTAATGGCTTATGAGCTTCTAATTATCACAGTGAGGTGCATCCCTGTGGGGCATGGAGGTTCCAGTGCTCCAAGTGGAGACGTAGCCCTTGGCCCCGAAGACAGTGTAAGAATGGAAACATGGGGCTTGGTCTGAGCAGAGTGAGGAGAAACCCAGCTTCTGAAAGATGCCTACCCTCACTCTTACACTGCTGACTTCCTGCTCTCTGCCATGGGTCCTCCAAGAGCCCACCTGGGGATGCATAGGTTGATTCCAGCTGTCAAGACTGCCCTGCAAATTGCCAATGTCTGCCAGCTTGTTAACCACTTGTTCTTGGGTGACCTCTCTGGGCCTTAATGTCCTCATCTGTAAAATAAGGTTGGTGATGCATGCCATGTGTGGTTTGGGGGGAAATTAGATGAGGTATCTGTGAAGCACAAGGTGCCTAGGTTATCATGGGTATCCTAACACATCAGACAGAGCCAGGTTCCCATCCGAGCTCTGCCACTTTCTACCTGTGTCATCTTGGACACCCCCCACTCCATGAATCTCAGTTTCCCCACTATGAAATGGGGCAATGATAAGTTCTGTGTCATGGAATTTCTCCAGCCATCAATGAAATGACCTATGTAATCTGCTGAGAGTGTGTCCAGCACAGAGTGAGTGCTCAGGAAGGTCAAAGGTTGCCAAAAGTCCATTTTTCCCCCTCCAAAGCTTGGAATTCCCATTTGAGAGGATCACAAGATTGTCCCCAGGATACATTCTGAGATGAGATGGTTTCTTAGCATGATGTTCAAGACCCTTATCAATGTGGCACAGCATTTCCTCCTGGCTCATGTCTCTCTGTTTCCCTGAAGACCACCCCACTCTGGCTACTTTAAACCATGAATGCTTCTTTGATTCCTCATGCCTTTACTGCTGCTGTTCCCTGACTTGCCCGCTTGACAGATACCTACATTTCCTTCAAAACCCACCCTGAACACCATCACTTCCTCTGTCTGGGGAACCAGGAAAAGCACTGCTGAGTTTGTTGTTCGTCCTGCACCATCATGTATCAGTCACCAGGGAGAGAACTCTACTAAAAGTGTCCCATATTGTCATGTGTGTCCCAACTAGAGTGGGAGTTCTGGGGCAGGATCTCTGCTCTGCTCCTCATTGCATCCTGCTGGGGCCTAGCACCCCACTACCCCAGGAATGTAGTGCTGGGCCCAGGGGTAACCACTCCAGGAAGAGGGGTGTCTTGGGTTTCTGCAGGAGGGTTGCTAGCTGCTTTGGGTCTGTTGCCCTCTTTGTGTTTCTGCATTTAGCAGGATGGGGCTTCACTCAGTCTGCAAGAGGATGTAAGTCGTTGCTTCCTGGGTATGGTAGTCTTTAGGGCTGCTCAGATATCCCGGTGGGTTCTCTCCTCCTTCTGGGCACATGGTAAGACTGCCCTCCTCATCCCACTCTGAAGGAAGGTGAGGCCATGTGACTTGCTTTGACCAATGGCATGGAAGCAGAACCTAAGGGAAAAGAACCTTCTGAGTGGAAGCCATAAAGGGCAGGAGTGTCACTTCCCATTTTCTTTCCCCGCCTTGGTGGCTATAGAAGCACGTGGCAAGATGGAGCCTCTGTCAGCCTGTGTGATACAGAGAGTTTGCTATCCTGGGTCCGACATGTTCCAAGAGTGCAAAAATGGACTTTGCTTTGTTAAGCCACTGGGATTTGGAGGCTGAGATTTGGGTGTTTTTGCAGCAAAACATAGCCCATCTTGATGTATTCCAGCGGCCATGCAGGCAAGTTAAATAGGAGAAGGGGTAGGTTTCAGGCAATTTTCAATGGTGAGGGTGGGCAAGTCTGATTGAAAATTGCATGTCCTACTCAAAGACATTCACATGCAGAGTTTTCAAAAACACTAAGCTGGCCCTATCACATCATCTCCCAGTGACTCAGATTAGGCCAAGGACCAGCCATGGCTGACTCTTCTGTGGCTCTAGGGATGGAGGGTATGGGATCAATAAGGGCCTTTCCATAGTGTGAGAACTAATTTTAGGATGTGCACACAGGTAGAGCTAGGACTCCTTCCCCACTTTGCAGAAATCAAGGCCCCGAGAGGAAAAATTACTTGCCCAATTTTACACAATCAGCCAAAGGCCAAGCAAAAAACCAAGACTCCAAACTTCTGACTGCAGAGGCTTTGTCTGATGCCTCGTTGCATGGGGGAAGGGAGGTGTGATGGCAGAGGGACACATTGGCCCTTGTCTCCTGATTCCCAGGCCACAACCAGGGGTGGGTAATTCTCAAGGATTCCCAGGGCACTGGAAGGCAAGCCACTGGCTGATGGATTCTATGCTGGGTCAGAGCACGAGCCCTGACCTCCTTTGGGACCCTGTGGGGAGCTCCCTCCCAGTTCTGGTCTCCTAGGCCTGTCTTCGAGGCAGCCCGGAAGCCGTCTCCCTGTGATTAACGAGCATTTCCCTTCCCTCGGGCTGTGCTGGGGGAAGAATGGGATGTGGCTTTGGCTGTTGTGGGTAGTGTTGGGGTTTGGGGAGCCTTGGAGCGTGGGCTGCAGCTGTTTACTTGGCAAGGTCTTGTTTGCAGATGTGAGGCTGTTGGGGTGGGTGGGGATGCTGATGGGTGGGGTGGAACCCAGAGCCATTGCCCATCTTCAGGAGGAGCCCATGCTGTGGCTGCTGTGCTCTGGAGATGGAGAGGACTCATACCCTTTGTCTTGTGTTCAGAACTGTTTTGTTTCTCTCAGAACCCACCCCCTGAGGGTGGCCCCACCGCCTCCAGCTGTCTCCAGATGTTGGTCTAGTTTCTTTCTGTCCTTGCACCTCCTGGATACTGACCCTAAGGCTCCTCTTCTTCTGGCCAGTGTGGTTTTGGTTTTGGGATTGAAGCAACATTGGGCTCAGGCCCCAGATCCAATTATCCTGGGCAGTGGAATTTGGAGATGGGAGAGGCCAGGCTTGGAAGAGTTTTTAGCTAATGGAAAAATAGAACTGCAGGCTACTCCCTGCTTAGCTCATCTCAGGGGACAGGGCAGGCCCTGCCTCTTCCTAGAGTGCAGCCATAGGTTTCCAGGATGTGAGCTCAACCAAAAGGGTGGGGGGCCTTTCCCACCCGATCTCAGATACTTTTCTGTTCCTTACCCAGAGGGGCCTGCCAGGTCTTTTTCAACCTGGAACAAAGACTTGTAAGGGGTCTAAGCAGGGGAAGTTTCTTGGGTTGTTGGCTGAGTGTGGTGCAAGTAGAGAGTAGAGAGGGTGCTCATATACTCTCTCAGTGCTGAAGAGCTTCGTCGCTATGAGTAATTTACCCATTCCTTTTTTGTCATCCTTCCAAGCTCCATCCATCCCTCCATTAATTTATGCATCTTACAATCAAGTCATCCATCTATCCTCCCATCCATTACATTATTTCTCTACCTATCTCTCCATCTATCCATCAGTCTATCTGTCTGTCCATCCATCCATCCATTCATCCACTGTCCATCCACACATTCTAGGTGAGAACTTGCACTGGGCTAGAACTCAAAGATAAACAATTCACCATTCCTGCCCTGAAAAGCCCTCAAAGTGTTCCCAGTCTATTGACCAGATATTCAAATAACCACTAATGTGGTCTCCTCAGCAATATCACATTGTAATGAATGTAAAAGTTGTTTCATGAATCCAGAGGATTAACTGACTCCAGGTCAATGATACCTCTTTAGAGCACTTTCTCTGATTGTACTTTGTGTCATGGGAACCTGAGTGGCAGAGAAGAGGGTGAAGGGCGTTTCTGGCAGATGGACCAGGCCTTGCGAAGGCATAAGCTATGCAAATATGTAGCATGTTCAGGGGAATGACACCCTGTGGCTGCAGGGTGGGCTGGAGGAGAAGAGCAGTGCTCAGAGCCAGGGTGTGGAGGGCCTTAAATGCTCAGGTAATTCTCTTGGACTTAGCTGGTTGTCATGGAGGCACCAGGGAGCAGAAAGAAGCAGAGGCCGCCTGATCAACTGTGTATTTTAGGAAGAGCATCCTGTCTGCATTAGGTGTTTTTGAGGCAGGCATTCTTGGGTTTGGATCCAACTCTGATGCCTTCTAATTTTATGACCTTGGGCAAGCAAATTAACCACTCTGAGTCTGTCTTCTTTTCCAAAATGGAAGTGATACTCTCTACCTCACTGGTTTGTTGTAAGATATAAATGAGATCTTACCTGAGAAGTACCCGGCACAGTTCCTAACACATGGTATGCCCAATGGCCACCTTATTCTGAGGGCTCTGCTGGAACCCAACTGGAACAAGAAGCTTGGGTCTTCTGCTGTTGCTTCCAACTCATGTGTGTGTTTGGGCTAGTCGCTTAATCTCTATGAACCTCAGTTTTCTTATCCACATAATGGCCATGAAAGTAGCCATTTGTAGGATTGCTGAGAGGACTGGACGAGGTCATGAGTGTACCTGGCAAGTGGTGAGGTTGCAGACACAGTACGGGTATCAGGCTCAGAGGACCAGTGGTGCCCCAGCTTGGGACTAGAGGACTGGACCAGTGACCTCAAGTGCTCTGGAACTGGGCCACCCGAAACTTCCCACCCATGAGTAGCTGCCTCATCCCCGCCCCACCCTGCCCTGCCCAGCTGCTTCCGGGAGATGGCTCTTTGGCCCCATGACTGCAACTGCTAATCCCAGGTAGCACCGGGCTGAGGCGAGACCTGACATGTTCGTGACTCTCCAAAGCCTGATTTACCCAGAGCTGTGGCTCTGTGCCATCCCTCTAGCTTTGGGGCTGGGGCCACTGCCCACCACCCTGCCTGGCTCTCCACACTGACCTTGGCTCCTGCCTGACCCTGGATCCTGATGGGCCAGAGAAGAAGTCAGAGAAAGAAGTGTCCAAGGGAATAGTCATACCCATAAGGGCCCACTCTACCTGCCTGTCTGTGGGGGACCAAGAAGGTAGAGCAGGAGGATCTCGTACCCAAGTCCTTTCCTCCCACATGTCACTTGGCCTCCAGGAGAGCCTCAGTTAACTCATCTGCAAAATGGGAATGATATTACTAACCTCACAGGTTTTAGCTAGGGGTCAAGAATGGTAGGGAAGGGAAGGATCTTTGTAAAGACTGACTCACATGCATTTGGTGGCTATGGGCAGAGTCACCTAGTTCCTGGCCTTGTTCTCAAGGACAGTGATCTCCTTCCATGGGAGCAAGGGGCAGGCAGGCCAGGCTGATAGCTGCAGTGAGAACACTTTCTAAATGGAAATAAAGGGCTCTGGGGAACCAGGAACAAGGAAGTGGAGAGACAGGGGCCATGTCACAGCCAGCTCTGTGATCTTGACCAAGACAGGAATCTCACTGTGGTGGTGGATAGTCCCACTGATAGCTATGATGCTCCTCCAGCCATCTCTGCTCTGGCCACAGGATCTGCTAGGCCCCATAGTCCCCCAATGCACCACTGGGCTCCCAGCTCCTCATCTGGGCAGGAAAGAGGCAGAGCTCCTGACTTGGGAGGCATGAGCAGCCTGTGCTGGGAATGGTACAGGGAGGCAGGCCCCCTGGCAGTTGCATCCTTGTAAAGGATGGAGAAGCCTGGTTGTCCACAGTGGGAAGAGTGGTGTCCAGGGGTTGGTTTATCCATGGACACCCCAGGCCCAGGGCCTGTGGATTAGATCTTTCCAAAAATATTTAGATACCTGCAAAAAATAGACTTTGAAAACGACTGCAAAATCAAAATTAATTGATGTTTAATTGAATATGTACAAAATGTAACATCATGTCAACTTGTTAAATTCAACTCAGCTCCTATGAAGTTATATGTAAATGAAACTCAAAGTGGGATGTAGATGAATCCTGATGTGTTTATTCTGATGTGGTATGACATTCCAGAGTGAGAGGGTTGCAAGGAGCTATGAAGACTTAAAAATAGCTCTACTGGGGTGCTGTGGGGAGATGCTGTACATAACAGCTGGGCTGCTACTTTCTGACCATCCATACCTGCTGCGGTTGCCCTGCAGAAGCTGAGCATTTCCAGCACCCACAAATGAATAAGCTAACCTCTAGAGGGCTGTTTGAACTCTAATATTCTAAAATCCACCTGGACAATACTGTAAGTTCATGCAGCAGCCGAGCGTGCTCTGCTGCGCTGACCTGTCTCCCTGGGGTGGGGATGCAGATGGGGTGAGGCCAGGCAGCCTGGAGAAGAGGAGAATGGGAGCCTAGACTTTGCCTCCATGCTGGAGACAGACCCAAAGACTTATGGGCAGGGCTGTTGGACAAGGGACCACCAGGTTTTAGGTGACTGTGAGGAAGAATGACAGAGCTGTCCTGCTAAAGAGAATTGCAATGTGGCTCAGTTATGCAGGGCACTGCGATATTTGCCAAGCATTTTTAGGCTCTTGATCTTGGTTTTTCATCATGACTATGTTTTGAGGTCAGGATCAGTTTACATACTTGGGCAGTAGGGCCAGCAAGGCTCTAAAGGGTTGAATGAGTCACTTAGGTTCTCACTATTGAGAAAGGACAACTCTGGGACTAGAGCCCAGCCCTCTGACTCTGGCTTGGGCAGAACCCCTGCTCCACCTTCCCTTATGCCACCTTCGGGTGACAAGTTGGCAAAAACATGGATAATTCTGGAACTCTGCGTTTGCATATGGCTTCCACCTCCACTCTTGACTCCTCTCCTCTGACCTTGCATCACCCAGCTGCCGTGACACAGCATGCTATTGCAGAGGGTTAGTGCTCCTAAGTGCCAGAACTCCCTCACACTTCTTGGCCTCCTGAGCTGAGTGAGACTGGGCCCAGGTACTGGTTCTGGCCAGTGGACTCTGAGCAATAGGGATGTATTACTTCCAGGCTGGACAGAGGCCATTTTGTCCTGAAACTGACAAAATGTGGGCTCTAGTGTTGTCATTTGCCCTGGTCCCTCTCTCTAGGAGGCCATGCATATTCTATTTTTGTAATTTGTGTGTAAGTGTTGGAGCAGCTATGAGCATTTTGCAGATATAATTTTGTATAGCTTTTCTTACAGAGAGCCACTAAATTGTGCATGTTTCAGGCCTACAAGACCTGGATGTGGCCCCGTGGCTGAGGCAGTTAATCTATGCATATATCTCCTGTCCTGCCTTCTCTGACAGGGCTCTAGAATCTGGCTCAGCCCCATCCTGAGGAAGGGGAGAGGCTGCAGCTCCGAGACTTGAGGGAGCTGGGCAGGAGGTGGCTGTGTACGGGGCGCTGGGTTTGCTTGCTCTTAGTTGCAGGGCAGTGGCTGCTAGAATGCCCAGGGCTTCAGGGGCAGTGGCAGTTCCTGCTGCTGTCTTAAGGGTGGTGCCCTTAATAAATTGTTCAGTGCACAGCTTTGCCTTCATTCTTCAATAAGTAAGTGAAACAGTGACATACGGGGCAGTTATTGTGTTTACCTGTATGTTTTCCTGACTGCATATGCTATGCCAGTGGGCATGCCCATCATTTCATATAAAGTGAGGATTATAATACCTACCTAGAATGGTGGGAGGACTAAATAAGAGAATTCTATGCAATGGGCTAGCAGTGCCTGGCCTAGAGTGGCACTTGATACAGTATATACATTGCAGTGACTATTACACTGCACATGCCTTTATTGTAGATATGTATACAGTTTGGTAGCTCTTGTACCCCAGATAAGGGCTTTGTGGTATTGGTGAAATCCTTGGCCAGCAGGGGCTCAGCCCCTCTGGGCTTGTTCTGGACCACAGTTTCTTTGCCTGGTGATGCCCTCATCTGGGTTGTCTGCAGGCCCCTGTCTTGGTTGCACTGGTCCATGACTGACTAAGCCAAACTGCTCAGCAGTGCATGAACCCCAGCGGGTTCTCTTTCTTGCAGCCTGGGGTGGCTTTTGAGGCTTCTGCCAGCTGGGCTGCACTCTGGCTTTACCTGCTATTGCACATTAGTCCCCCCTGGGTGTGCAGAGATGCACCAATAAGCTCTGATCCTGCAAAATGCCAGCTGTCCAATGCCCTCTGCTCTCCCCTGCAGCCTGGTGAGCAGCTTGACAATGGCGTCAGCTTTAGATGGGAAATGTTGCTCCCAAGCAGGGTTCTATATGGAAAGATGTCCTTGTTATCTTAGGCCTGGTTTAGTAGGAAGAGGCTGAAACAGGAATTCCTGGACACGTGTCGTGTTGAGGGGGAGTTTGCAGTAGAAATGCTAAGGCAGTGAGGGAGTCAGGGAAAGGGAGGGGAAAAAGCTAAGCAGAGATGTAATGTTCACTTAGCCTGATCTCATGGGAAGTTCTGAGGTGAAAACTCCACCCCAAAATTTGTCTCAATTGGAAGCAAGGGGTGGGAATGGGGACTGGTTTTTAAACTCTGGAATTCACAAGTTAAGGGTGGAAGGGTGCCCCTTGGAGGGAAAGGCAGATTTCCTGGCATCTTCTGGGAGTTTCCATCAGCCAAGGGCTGTTCTGTGGACGGGGTTGTGTGTGCGATTAGCAACCTATCCCCTCAGCAGCTGGGCAGTGGATCCATGAGCAAGGACCTTCAAGTGGAGCACCAGCCACAGCTGCCACACCATCCACAGCCCTTTCTTTTCTTCAGGGATGATCTTGGATTCTTCCCAGATTTAATTCTGTTTGGCTTAATGAAGATCAGATTATCTGGGCCTGGCCCGGTGAGGGTCCAGGCATGCTGAAGTGTCCACAAATAACAGGCTTGTCTGGCAGGGGCTGCGGTTGCGTCTGCTGAGGGCTTCCACATTCGCCCACGTCTGATCTCCCCGGGTAGCATTTTTTTTGCTCCAAGACCTTCCCACGGCTAAGATCATGAGGGCTGAGCTGTGTGAAGGTGTCTAGGTGTCAAGGTAGAGGCGGGACAACCTGGAGAGTGTTTTCTGTTACCAGTGGAGCAAGATTTCTTTGGGCTTGGTCAGGGGGAGGTGGAGGAAGGGTCTAACATGCATGCATGTTTTTTCCCTTTTGTGAATTTTCCAAGCCAAGCAGAGTCGGCAGCACAGAGAAACCCTCTCTTTCCTGCCCTCCTCCCCGCCCTCTCCCTCCCTGCTGGGCCATCTCAACTGCAGCCCCAGCCTTTTAGCTACTGCTGGGGAAAACAGAAAACCACAGCTATGCAGCAGCAAACAGGCCTGCATCATGTTTACGCAATGACAGAGGCCTGGGCACAGGTCCAAAGAGGTTGGGGCTCCAGCGGCAACTCAGACAGCCCTTCCACATCCAAGGCTGTGCTTGGAAGGCGGCGAGGGCTGAAAGGCCCTTGGCGATCATTACCTCCAAGTCTCTCATTTCATTGGGAGGCCCACAGACAGGGAGTGAATTGGCCAAGGTTGTGCAGAGTACTGAGATCTGGTTTGGGAACATAGAAGAGAGGGAGTGGAGGCTGAGGTTCCTGGTGGGGGAGGAATAGGAAGCTCATTCAAGTTCACAGGTGGCAGCTCTCAGCTCCTGCCCCCTTATCCCCTCATGCCTACTCAGCTGCTAGCTTTCGCCTGAGGTCACTGTCGTTGGTCAAAGAAATGAAGGCCGAGGAGACCAGGTCTCTGAGCTGATTTGCAGAAGCTCCATTTTCTTACCCTCACACCTTGGCAGGCACAAAGGGATGAAACCTGGGAGTCCCACTGAGAGACCAGAAGTCTGAGAAGGCCTGGGTTCTACATGGAGTCACTCTGGGCACTTTTCTTCTTTGTCACAGTCCCACAAATACCTCTAGCCTCTCCTGGCTACATTCTTATCTTGAGGATGTTGTCTCCTGTTTCTGTACAAAACTGAGACCAGCTTTCCTTCTTTCTCTCTTCACACTGTTCATTGTTGGTACTCAGTCTCTCCTTTCCCTTATCTCTCACAGGCTATCCTGACTCCTCTGACACTGGCTCCAGCAATCCATATCTCTTTCTTCCACAGCACCAACCTCTCCCCATGCCTGGGGGCCCTGCCTTCTGCCTAGAACCAGGCTCAGCTCTGAGGCTGCCACCTCTACTCTCGCACTGTTTCCACTTCTCCAAGAAATCTGTGGCAAGCTGTACTTCAAACCTCTGCACATCCAGCCCTTTGTTTCCACTGCTCCAATGGCTTTGAGGTCACCATTGAGTTGTCAAAAGTTAGTCTTATCCCATTTGATCTCTCTCCCGTGTCTGACACTGTGACCCCCAGCCCAGCCCTGCCTTGTCATCTGTCACACTCCCCTTTTTTGGATCAAGTGTTTGATCCTTCTTCAGTCTCCATCAATCCTGCTCCTCTTGTCTGATGCCCAAAACTGGCTCTTCTACTGTCTAGCCTTGACTCTTTTTGCCTAGGAAATGAGAGTGAAGTAAAGGAAACTTTGTTTATTTCTATTCATACAGCTGTGTCTACATTGCTAAAGATCTGAAAGTGAGACTCTCAGAGTACTCCTCAGTGGTCTGTTCGTCATCCCCCATGGACTATTGCCTTAGGGGACCCACTTCCTGGGACATCTCCCAAGCTTCTAATTAGAATCAGCCTCTCCTGCATCAGGCTCATTATCTTCTCCACCAATCTCCTTCATTCTTGTTTGAAATTATCACTTGCTTGCCAAAGTAAGAAATCTGGCTTTCATTCTTGTGATAGGCCAAATAAGGCCTCTGCCCCACTCCAAGATACTGACTTCTAATCCCCTCACAGATGTGATTAAAGTTGGGATTTAAGATGGAGAGATTATCTAGGATTACCCAGGAGAGCTTGAAGGAGTCACAAAGGTTCTCGTCAGAGGGAGCCTGGAGGGTCAGAGTGAGCAGTAGGAGATGTGACAGTGAAAGCCAGAAGTTGGAGTGATGCAGCCACAGGCCAAGGGTTGCTGACAGTCACCAGAGGCTTGGAGAGACAAGGAATGGTTTCTCCTCTAGAGAGCCCAGAAGGAAGAGGCCTGCTGACGTTTTGATTTTAGCCCTGTAGGACTCATTTTGGACTGACGGCCTCCAAAACTGTAAATCTGGAGATGTGTGTTTTGAGCCAGTGAGTTTGTGGCAGTCTTTTAGAGAGGCCACGGGAAACTGATGGAGTCCTGAGGCTGCTTCTCCATCACTTGTTATACTCATTAAGTCCCAAGCCCTTCAACGGTCTCTCAAAAACATCTTTCAGAGTTTCTCTCTTCTTTCTATCATTAAGCCCATGCCACCATCATTTCTCCCAAGAGTTTCTGCAGTGATCCCTTAACTGATTACCCTGTCTTTCTAAAGATCCCTTCTGTTGCTTTAGGAGTTAGGGTCTGACCTGTGTTTTATGGAGAAGAAGGCCCCTCTTCTACAGCCTTGACTTATAGGCTAGAGGAGGAGGCTGCTGTATTTCAAACTACAGGGAGCCATGGACACCGCTCCTCAGCCAATTTCTAGACTCTCTCTCCTGCCCATATTCCTACCTCACACTCTACTATGTAGTCACTGGGGTGACAACAAGAAGCACTTGGAAGTTTCCTGCCCCTGAAATACTCCCCCTGTGACTTCTACCAACTCTTCAAGAGTCTGAGTCTTCTTTGGGCCTCAGCTTTCTCATCTGTACTATGAAGGGGCTTGTCCAGATGAGCTTCAAAGCTCTATGGAACTCTTCAGCCTGAATAATTGAACTAAGTAGATTTCTCTTGACCACCAGTGTTTAAAAGTTACCTCGAGGGCCTTTTAACCCACCCTGTCCTGGAGATGGATGGTGTCTAATGGGCTGTTTCTTAACAATGCCCTTTCAGAGTTAGTGGAGTGTGCATACCTACATGGGCTACACATGTAGGCATGTGCTTGTGTGTTTTAGGGGGAACAACAGAATTTTAAACAGTTTTATTAAAGAACCACTGAAGACACCTTGGCTATGAAATTTCCCCAGCAAAAAAAAAAATCTCTATTTTGATGATTTAAGTGTTAATGATTCAAAACCATATGGATCATATTTCCCTCCCATCCGTATGGTTTTTAAAAAGTATCAGAGAGACTGCTTAGGGCGAAATGCATTTATGATTCTATCGATTTTGCAGCATTGCAAGGGCTGTTCAACAGATCTGATTGAGAGGAGAGGCTGGAGGGCCAGGATGTGGGCCTTTCCCTGGGTGCTCTCCACATCGCCTCTAAGGAAAATCTCTCTTGGCGTCTGGGGAGAGTTGTCAGCACACAACTTGATGGTGGGAAAGAAACGCTGCATCCCGGTGGGGTTTTTGCAAAACCTCCAGAACTAATTTTAAAATGACTTAGGTTTTGGCAGACTGAAGAGGTGTTAACTCAAACCCGGGTGTATTTCAAGGGAAATGTAATTAGAAAAATGCTATCTCAGTTAGCTGTGCTGAGCAATAAAGATTCTTGTTGGAGAACTGTTTGGTGAGATAAAAACATGCTTCATCAGGGTCAATGTGCAGATATGCATATGGGTTCTCCACCTCCCTCCCCTGCTGGGACCTCGTGGACCCCATGTCCAGGTACTGGGGCCATCAAACCCAATGTGAAATGCACAGGGACCATGGAGGGAGCTCCTGCTGTTTGTACTAGTCTTGCCCTTGAGAACCAGGCTACAGCTGAGCCAGTTAATGCTGGCCTCCTTCATGAACCAGACTGGGTGGGGGAAGGGACTTAGCTGATGGTGAGGGCAGGTTTTGATCTATACAGATTCCTGGCCTTAACCCATTTCTAGTTCAATCAGATGAATGTGACGATTGCCCAGATTGGGGTCTCTCTGGCTTAGGTGTGAAGTCCTACATCTTAATGGGATGATCCAGACCTTCACAGTAGGTCTCACCTCTCCTTGCTGGCTTTATCTTTCTTCCTCTTCCACCATGTTTTCTTTGCTAGTAGCTCTCCTAGTCTCCACGGCCCCGCTTCTCCCAACTGGTTCCGTCCCTTTGCCTAGGATAGCTTTCTTCTCCAGGAGGAAAATGCATTCTGCAAGGACATAGCAAAAATTCTGCTTCCCCCTTGGAGAAGCCCCTGTGGGAATTTGTCCCTCTTTTCACTTGGCCCTTCAGCATAGCAAACACACATTTGTGACCATACTGTCCATAGGATGGCTTGTTGTCTCCTCGTTGGGCCTGACTGTGGGCCCCAACTTTGAGCTCCTTTGGGCAAAGGACTTGTCAGAATCCTGTATGCAACCTGGTCAGGGACTAGAATGGGGCTTGACATGAGGTAACATACTCAACAAATGTGGAGAATAGGATAAACTTTGAAAATCTTTAGCATTGTTTTTTGCCATCCATTCATGAATTCTTCCATTCATTAATCTACCCATCCTTTCAGCTATCCAATGACCCACTGCCTATCCATTCATCTATCCTTCCATCTACCCACCCACCACCCACATATCCATTTGTCCATCCACCTGTTCACCTACCCATCTACCCATTAAGCACTCATTCAACAGATCAAGTGCTTTCTCTTTAATCACACTGCATTTAATATAAAGTGGTCTGAGAATCTTCCCAAACTCTTAGACTCTACTAGCATATCATAACAAACACACAAGGACCATGTGCCCAGCTTTATCTTATCTTAGTGCTATGCCATTTGTCCTTCAGATATTTCTTTTTAAGAACCAAACACTGTAGATATGGTTGAAGTGCCATAAGTGAACCTCCACAATTCTGGCCCTCTCCTCCTTCCCCAGAGACAGCATTTCTCATTCTCATGAATGTTTTTATTTACTTATTTTTATCAATCAGTTTGATAAAATTAATTTTATCAAATAAAATAAGTAAATTTTATTTACTTATTTTGAAAATATAAAAATATTTTACTTAATTTTTTATGTGTTCATAAACAGCACATAGGTTGGTTTTCAGGTTTTAAACTTTTATTAATACTAAATTATGTTCCAAGGTATATATTATTTTATAACTTGATTTATTTTTGCTTGTTCTTATAATTCCATTGCACTTTTTTAAATAAAGATTTCATTTATTTATTTTTAGAGGGAGGGGAAGGGAGGGAGGAAGAGAGAGAGAGAAACACCAGTGTGTGGCTGCCTCTTAAATGCCCCTAACTGGGGACCTGGCCCACAACCCAGGCATGTGTTCTGACTGGGAATCAAACACCCAGTGACCTTTGGGTGTTTGTTCTTCGAGTGGGGATGGCATATGGTAATTGGCAGGTGTCTTGTCTTGCCAGGAGGTACAGCTTACAACCTATTGCTCACCTTCACAGTGCCCTTTATTAAAATTAGGCAGTGTGGGGATTAATGTGCCCATTTTATATCTGGGGAGATAGAAGCCCAATGAGGGCAATGACTGGTCTGACCACCCAGTCAGAGCCAGGACTCCCTCCTTTGTCCCAAGCCTACCTTTTCCCCACTTTGCCCTGCAGGCCACCTCTATGCAGCTGGGTGACTGAGGGTAGCTTCAGACTTCTCTGGTGTCTGCCTTTTCCTCTGTGAACTCCCTTTTTTGTTTTCATGATGTACCCAAGGCCAAGGTGGCTTTTGCTTCATGTGCTCTGTGTATTCTTCCTGTCTTGGTCACCCAGTGGGGAGAACCATGACATGCAACCATCCACCACTTTGTAAGGGAAGGACAACCTAATCCAAGCTCACAAAGGTCAGGGAAAGGACTTATAAAAATCAGAGCTGGTACCCAAAATGCTTACAGTGCTCCAGGCACTGTTCTAAGTGGTACAAAGTACTATGTCCCTGTACAGTAAATCCTAGAATCATACCCATTATATAGAGAGGGAACAAGGCACATGTTCATGCCATCACCTGCTCAGGGCCCCACAGTGAGGAGCAGAGCTGAGTTCAGACCCAGGAGGTCAGATTGTGAGGCCCATCCCTTAGCCCCGTTCTTGGCAGTGGTGTTACATCAGTCAATGGTTGTTCATGTGTGTTATTAGAGGTGGGAAAACTGAGGTGCTGAGTGTGGGCAGTTCCCAGCAGGAGCGCACAGAAGCTGAGGGCCCCAGTGGCCAAGACCCTGTGTCGGTAGGAGGTTCTGGGGATGAAGTTCCCTGCAACATGGGTCTTTGCCTGTCTATTTGCAATAAGCCCCTGACAATATAAACAGCCATGTTCTGAGCGCATGGGAAGGGCAGGCAGAAGGCCCTGGCACACTGTCCGTGGCCAGATTAGCTGATGGCTGGAAAGAAGGGGTTGACACACCGGGGTTGTGCTTCTGCCCAGGGGGAGCTGCCGACAGGGAGGGGACAGCAAAGGGCCCCTTCCAGGGACAGGACAGAGTCAGAGCTCTGCCACCATCTAAGCACCAGGGTGACCTGGGCAGGGCATTCTAGTCAGATGCCCCATCTAACAAATAAATACCGAGTTCCTACTATGTGTCAGCTGAGTGGCTGTTGTGGCTGGGACCTGGCCTTCCCCCACCCCAAAGCCCACCTTTTAGTGAGGTGCTGGCAAGACACCAAACAGTCTGTGATAATATCCCCTCTGGATGGGACACAGAATTTGGGGGCCCCTCACTGGGGGCCAGCAGAGGAGCCCTTGAGGGAATGATTTTCAAAAGGAAGCCTGAACCTGGAGCAGCAGCTCACCAAACACAGGGAACAGCCTGGGTGAAGGCTCAGAGGCTGGTAAGACTGTCACATTTAAGATGAAAAGAAACTTTTTTTACTGCGTTAAAATTCACATGATATAACATTAACCATTTTGTTCTGAAGTGGAATCAACACGATATAAAATTAGCTAATCCAGTGGCATGTCATGGCTCCGCGATGCCGTGCAACTGTCAGCTGTTTTTCACCCTGACCTTGGTGGTTTCTGCTGTGAGTGCTGATTCCATGATTTGCGCTGCAGGGGCAGGCTTGGCAGCTTCACGACAAAATGCGCTTTGGTCACACGGGATGATGTCATATTTACAAAAACCATTTGGAGGTGGGTATGACATCCTCACTTTACAAATGGGGCATGGAGGCAAACCAAGAGACTTGCTTGAGGTCACACAGCCTAGGGCTGGCATCTGAGGCCCCTGTCTCAGGCCCCGGCGGGTTCCAAATGCTGGTCTTCAGACCAGCTGGACACCTGGTTAAGAATTCAGATTTGGGGCTGTGGCCCAGGGATCTGTGTTTCTCATACCCCCCCCCCCCATATGGA
The DNA here is from genome assembly GCF_021234435.1 of Artibeus jamaicensis. Lineage (NCBI taxonomy): Eukaryota > Metazoa > Chordata > Mammalia > Chiroptera > Phyllostomidae > Artibeus > Artibeus jamaicensis. Next base: position 30,095,328 of record NW_026521788.1, on the reverse strand, counting down.
AATACCTCACCCCAGTGCCTCAGGGAAGAGACAGTGGGGCCTGCTGTGGCTCACTCAGGCTCCAGGCCCAGGGCTGTGGGGCCCGGCAGCCTGAAGGTGGGCCCTTTCAAGCGTAGCAGCTGGTGGGCTGGCAGCTTGAAAAGTGGTGGGTGTCTGGGGGCGGCAGGGAGGGCAGGTGGAGTGGCAAATTTGGCCCAGTCAGCTCCAGGACAAAGCCCTCTCCACCAGCATCCCCGGGTGCTGGCCCTGCTAACAAATGGGCCACGGCTTCTCTCATTAATTTGTGGAGTGGCGTGTAATAATAAAACGCTCCTTAAAGCAGGGACATGGCATGAGTGACTGCTTTTTTAGGTCCTAATAAGGATCATTAACTGCATATGAAAAGGTTTTATAAACATTTGTTAAAGTCCCCGAGCTTACTGTGTGCATGGCTTTCTGCTCACCGAGATGTCACAGCCAGCCAGAGCCAGCTGGGGAGGGAGAGACGCTGGCCCAGGCCCCCACTGGCCCCTTCAGAGGCTGAGGCTGCCTACTGTCAGGCTTTCCCTGCTCAGCTGTGGAGTGACCCAGGGCCCTTGCTTGCTTCTGAGCGGGGCAGTAAATATTTGTTGAGTGAATGGGCGGGTGAGTGGATGGAAAGAGAGCCGACTCCACCATTCCCTAAATCTGGAATTTTGGGCAGCAACTTTTACCTCTCTGAGCCTCACGCTTCTCATCTGTAAAGCAGAGGTAATATTTACTTCTCATGTTTCTGGGGAAAGATTTAGTGAAATAAAACACATAGATGATGGGTTTTCAGAGTACCCTCTCTCCTCCTTTCTTCTCTGTAATACTTGGGGGCTCTCCCGAAAGCTCAAGAAGAAGGAAGTGTTAGAAGGGCAGGACTTGAGAGAGAAAGCAGAGTGCAGGGAGCCTCTTTCAGTGTGTGTATGGGGGGAAGACCCCCAGCCACTGACTGTACTTGAGGGAGCAGCCAGGGTACAGTCTCCTGCTGTCTGTCAAATCATCCATGTTAAGTGCCCCATGCTGGAATCATGCCCCATAACTCCCTAATAATGTTCAGGAAAATTGCGTTATATATAATATTTTGCTGTTTGTGGACTTTTGGACCATGGAAGAGGGTGGGCCTGAGCAGGGAGAGAAGACAGGAGCAGCTGTGCCTGCAGGGGTGTTAGAGCCAGGTGACAGGACCGCAGGATTCAGCCAGCCCCACAAGGCTTGTTGCAGGGCCTCCAGGGGAGGAGGCCGTGGCCATGGTTGGCAGGGTCCCACCTATCCCACCTGCAGGATGGCTTCATAGCCCTGGGAAAGGCTTTCCCTGTGTTCATGGAAGTCTGTACCTCTCCCCCTTTCCCACACAGAGGCCTGAGACAGACACTCCAACTGGCTGGTTCCCAGGACCCTTCTCCCAGCTGTCCCCCTCCCTTTCTCTGCTTCCACCCGTCTCGCCACACCCCCCCCCCACTCCCATAAGCTCCGGGAGCTCATTCCTACTTCTCTCCATTCCTGAGGAAACTCAATTACGAAACCACAAACAACACTGGCTTGCTTATTTAAAACCATGTGCGCATGTGGCTGACACCCCAGGCCTAGCAAGACTTTCCAACAGGACCGCCAGGGAGGAAGGGTGTGGTGGGGGCTGGGGTCAGCGAACAGCACTGAGACATGAACTGGGAGTATTTGCAGAGGAAATTCTTTATCAGGACTGACCCTGATGAACCTAGAGCCTGGATGAAGGGGTATATGTGCATGTGAGTGTGTGAGTGTGTGTGTCTTGGAGAGAAAAGTGGGTGAACACATTTAGATTCAATAACTTTGTCCCTAGGATCATGTACCCTAAACTGCCGGGCACATTGATACCCTTGTCCTCAGGATCATCCCCCCAGTCACTCTGAGAGGAGCATACTCTTTTTATTTCCATTCTGTACATGAGGAGAGCAAGGCAGCAGAATTTCTTGCCTGACATCCCACTGCCAGACCCCTTTCTAGTTAACACCTTTCTGTGGTTCTGAAGTCTGTAAAGTGAAGTTCCAGCCACTAAGTGTGGTAAGGAAAGCCTGCCATGCTTTCTGACCCTTTGTTTTGCTGGCCTCCTGCCAAGGATGGGTGGCTCTTCTCTATTTGGAAGCTTGGAGACCCTCTTTAAATCTCAGGTCAAATGGCTCCACATCTGGGAGCTGTTTGTCCAGACTCAATGAGTTCTTCCTTTGTGCTAGCACCTTGACTGGCCTCCCTGCTATTACTTGTCACACTGCATCGGAGGGCCCAGCCTTGTTCCTGTGTCTGCCCTTGCTTCTCAAACTCATGGTGATGTCCTTCTTGCACCAGTGCCTGGCTCAGGCACCGAAATGTGGGGAGGTGTTAACAAAGTCTGATGGGTAAATAAGTGGCTGACCATGCCTAGTCACCCCTAGAGCCAGTGAGGGTACTCTGTGGGCATGGGGCTTGCTGCAGTGACCAAATGGTCAAGCTGGAACAGAGCCTGATCCCAATGTGCTTCATGGTTCCAAGCTGGGCTGCCCATCGGAATTACCTGCCCAGTCCCACATGCTGGGTCTGCTCTTGGGTCCTGGAATTCACATATAAATGAGCCCCAGCGAGGCTAAGGCAATACTACACAGTGCCTTTCTCTGTCCTTTCCAAGTAGTGCAGAGTTCGGGAGTAAGAGGAGGTTCTATATGACTTGGTCTCACAAGAGAAGGACAAAAACTAACCAAAGACACTATCAACTGTGAAGCTCATAGTCAGGACTCATGGACAGATGGGGGAAACTGAGGCCCAGAGAGGGAACAGCTTTACATAGTGGGTGGGGCTAAGACTATGTCCCAGATTGCTTGTCACATGAACCTTAGCTCAGTCTTGTAGCTAGAATCAGAGTTAGAAGAGTGAGTGTGTTAGTGTCATGGAGTCAGGGAAGACACAGGGGTGAGATGGGTGTAAGACCACACAAGGCTGTGGGCTGTTTCAGTGGAAGCCACTAGCTGCTGCAGTGAGTTAAATCTGTTTCATGTTTTCCTCTTTCAGTCAGCCAAACATGCTCCACCTCAGGCATCTCTTGTGAAGCTAGAAGGAAGGGCAGAAGAGAGCTATAAGATTTCCTTTTAAAATAAAAAGAAAAAATTCCTCCCTGCTCTTTCTTTCCTTCTCCTTCCCTTAAGGGAGAAATATGGATTGGAGATATTTTCAGTTGCAGCACTTCCTTGTGGCTCCGATGGCTGTTTGTCCAGCTCCTCATGGGCCCTGTGAATTTACAGCTCAGCGTCTCGGTGAGTAGCTTTGGGGAGAAAGATAGTGGAATTTTATTCTTGCTAATTTAAAACAATAATAATTGTTCACGTGTTAGGAAGCATTCCCATTAAATCAATCCCATCTTTTAGAACAATTGGGATAAAGAGAAGCCACATTTCCTGATCAGGCTTCTGTTGGCCTTGTCTCAGCAGGTGATGGCTGAGTACTGCCCTCAGGCTAGCCCGGTGCTAGGCACTGCACACAGGGAAAGGGGAGGTGACACAGAATGAGGTGGCGATCCTTAGACACTGTGTGATCATTCTCATAGGAAATAGGAGGACAGGCATGTGAATCTCTGAAACACAGCTGTGGTTCAAGGGACCAACAGGACTCTCCCTGGTGACTACATTACCTAGTGGTGTCTTTCACTAACATCAGGAATGAAGAAGGAGGAGGAGGATTGTGTTCTGAGGAGAGGTTATAGTCCACTTGGTCATGTTTGTGTTTGGCTTGCAGTGAACGCGGAGTGCACATGATAAAATAGAACCCAAGATGAGGGTAGGAACTGATACAAGGTGGTCAGAAATCTGAGTCAGACAGAAGGTAGACAGTGGTTTGGCTCCTCAGTGAGGTCATCGGCAGGAAAACTGAGGCCTAAACCATGAATCATTCTGAAAGGGGAATAGAAAATGGGTGATGAGCATCCATTTCCAGTTGGAGAACAAACCAAAGGGCTCTAGCAGGGATGATGAGAGCAGTCACCATTGCTGGGTGGTCTGTGTCAATGGGTGAAGTTGAGCTCAAGGCTGTGAGTCTGTGCTGAGAGTTGGCTTCTACTATGGCTCCTTGTGCATGTTGTGAGGTAGACCAGATGCCCACATGCACCTGGGAATCATTCAAGATAGGATTGAAGATGCTCATGCATGGCCTTCATAGATCATCCAGAGGAAGGTATCCAAGGGCAGCTGGATGGAAAAATATGCATCATAGAAGGAAGGTATGAGCTAGTAGAAGGAAATCTTAGTCATCCTCAGAGATGCCACTCTGAGGTGGTTAAGTAGAGAAGAGAGGCTGGCTTGGGGAACCTGGGACTGGAGGACTCTATGGCTGGAAGACATACATCCTGGTTTGCCAGGGATAGAATTGTACAAATATTAGTAGTGGCCCATTTCAATCCCAAAGACACAGTTTATACTATCATGCATCTAAAACAAATAAGCACTTTGTGGGCCTGCACATCGACTGTCAACCAAGCTTTGATTCAGAGCCTCTCTGCCTCTTCCTCCAGAGTCCACTTTTATTAGCTTGGTGACCTCTGTCTGCCTTTCTGAGTCCGTTTTGCAAAGTGGTCATCATACAGATAATACCAGTGTCTATTTCCCATAGTTGTTCTATGCTGACATGGATGAGAAAGAATTGTTGTAAAACTGTAAAGGCCCTACAGGAGACAATGACCTCTTCCTCTGTCTCTGTCTGTGTGTCTCTCTTTTGTTGCCTCCTGCTTAGAGGAAGCCAGCTCCTAGCTCAGTCTTAAGAAAAATGTGATGAAACACCAGCAGCATATTGAAGACCACAAAGAGGAGGGAAAGAGGTTTCCCCCCACCCCCAGAAATCAGGTCACCACATCTTTGGGGCAGTATACTGATGACCCTGGGACTGAGAGCATAGTGACTTCCCGTTCTCTCTTCTGCCTTCTTTCATCTTTGTTCCAAAGACTCCTGAGACACTCCAGAGTCACAGAGTGAAGACAAATCTCAGGGGCTCAGTCTGTGAGGACAGATGAAGGGGATTCAGGGGGAAGAAGGGGCAGTGGTTACACTTGTGTTCTGTGAGGGCATTTTCTCCTCCAGGTCTAGAACTAGGTGTACCATGGAACAGCATAGGCTCTGTGAGCAGAGAAGCATAATGTTTGTAAGAAAGGAGGAAAAAAGTCTTGTATGTTTTGAGTATTCAGACCACATGGGGGATGTTACTTTTACTCAGGCACCGAAGGATGGTAGCAAGACTAGAATTCATATTAAACTCAGTATTGAAGAAACAAGGATATTTGGTCTGGAGGCCAAGGACTCACTGCTCTTATAAGAAAGGATGCATTTTTCTTTCTAGATTTGTATCCAATGAATCAGGTGGCTCAAGAAAGTAGTGAGTTCCCCATCCCTTGAGGAATAGGAACAGAGATTACCTAACTGCTTGGTGGGGGTATGGAAAAGCAACAAAGCATGTGGCAGGGGTTGGGCAGTTGACTTTAATGGTCCCTCCCAGGGCTGGCCTCCTAGGACTCTCTCAATATCAGCCTCTGTTTTTGGCAGCCAGCTGCCTCTGGATGAGTCAAAAGCCTGCCCAGCTCTTGCCTCCTCACTCGGTGGGGCTCTAAGGGAGCAACCAAGCCTCTTGCCCTTGCCATATAGGGCCACTGCCTTCACTGTCTCTGGGGTGCCTCTTGCAGCTACCACCCTTCTGAAGTCAAGCACTGAATAATTACACAAGGAAAAGGCAAAACCGCCCCCCCCCCCCACACACACACAGAAAGGGAGACCTAGTTTGAAATGAGGAATGCTGCCTTGCTCTGGCTTTTTATCATAAGCCCATGGAGATGAATATTCTGACCTAATAATCAAAACAGGCTGTAATTGCAAACAGACTCTCAAGACTGTGTGGCTGAGGAGAGAGCAGATGAGATACCTGCTGAGCATAGCAGGCCCGCCCTCCAGCCCTCCTCCCAGCCATGGGGGATCGATGCTGCTGTCCAGCTGCACACCATTTTGCTGGCCTAGCTTGATCGAGCCCTGCTCACATTCTGCCTCCTCCAGAGACCCAGAGCCCCCTTTGCAGGAGAACCTGTTCAAAGGAAGCCAGCCCCCTACCCTTATCCCAAAGAAAATGTGGTGGAATACCCAGGAGCATTCTAAAGACCACAAGGAGGAGGGAAAGAGGCTTTGCTCCCACCTTCTCTGAACTCCACCTCCTCTCGGCTCTGGAAGATGTTCTCCTGGGTGCACCACAAAAACTGGAAAGGCTTTGGGTCCCCTCCCTTCTCCCACCTCCTTTCTATGTTTTGTTTTAGGCACACCCTCAGCTCAAATTTGCTTTGAAGCTCAGTATTTCCACTTCTTCTTTTCAAAACAACTGCACAGTTCTTCTGGGACCCAAATGTTGATTCTCTCATTGAGGAACAGGTCTCCCTCAACAAGTACATTTCAGAAATATCCATTCATCATCTCTAATGGGCAAGATAGCCAGGGGGCTGAAGACAAGCCAGGCCCAGGCCTTGTTGCCAAATCTCACCCAATAACAAGGACTCAGCTGCACAATGCAGGACAGAGGGACACTGTTTGGGCCTCTCTTAGACATTGACCCCTTGGAGCCATGGGGACCCCAAGGAGGACATTTTCCCACTGGGTGGGATCGAGGCTATGAAGACTTTTGAGCTAAGAATTGAGGAAGCAAAGGATTGATGGAGTGAGACAATTAGGGAATGGCCTACCAGGTGGATGACACAGCTTGGGCAAAGGAGGAGAGGCTGGATGAGGTGGTAGTGTTTTTGAGAGTTGTCTGGAGGTGTGTTGTGCTGGTGCAAGGGGTCTGGGGTTTGATGATAGTGGGAAGGGGAAGCTGAAAGCTACCCGTATGTAGGTTGAGACCACATTGGGACAGGATCTGAAGAGCTTGCTAAGGAACTTGACTTCATCCCGAAAGGATTAAGGGTCCCTGGAGTGTTACAACTAGAGCAGAGATTTAGAGATGTCCTTCTGGTGATGGTGTAGGGGACAGACATTAGAGGGAGAGAGTAGAGACAGGGGCTAGTAGGAAAGGTCTCTTCAGGGGTGTCCAAACTTTTGGCATCTCTGGGCCACACTGGAAGAAGAGTTGTCTTGGGTCACATATTAAATGCATTGTGACATGTAATCTCACAAAAACAACCTCATAATGTTTTAAGTAAATTTATGATTTTGCATTGGGATGCATTCACAGCCAACCTGGGCTGCATGCTGCCCATAGGCTGCAGGTTGGACACCCCTGGATGGAAAGAAATGCAAATCTGACACAGCAGTGGTGGTGGGGAGAATGGCCGCAGTCTGGGGATGCTTATTCCGGAAAAGGGTCAGGATATCCTGACTGAGTCAGGGACTTTGCTTAGATACCCAGTGGGATTGTCAAAGGACCATCAGGTTAATGGCATCAGGTGTTGAAGACCAATGTCATGGCTCCATGTTTTTTATCTTTTCATTATGAAGTAATTTTAGAGTCACAGAAAGTTGCACGATAGTGCGCAGCAGTCCCTTCATCCAGCCTCCCTCAATGGTCACATCTTGAAGAATTATAGTATGATATCAAAAGAGACCAATGCTGTTTAACCTTCAAACCTACCCAGCCCCTGCCTGGAGAGCTTGTGTGTACTTGGGCCATGTAGTGTGAGCTGTGGCTTCTCTGAAGCACTGGACTTCTCTGGGCATCATAGTCTTTCCCTGGAGATTGAGGGTCTAGAAAGATTGGACAGGACGTGAGACCTCAGGAGAGTTAACTCCATTAGTAGGCAGGCCCAGAACTAGTCAGGTGGCTTTTGGCTCAGATTCTGCAGGGCTGACTCAAACTGCACAATATAGATCCTGCCTCAGTTTGCCTTTTTAGTGCTTCTGTCTAAGCCTGGGACCTGTCTCTGAACCCCAACTTGCCTGTCTGGTCTGTGTTTTTCTCCCTTCTCTATCTTATACCAATTTCACCTTAGAGGGATATTCCTGCTCCCATCCTCACCCCAAATTCCAGAATTGCTCCACAGACAACCCAGAGTGCGTTGTCATTGCCTAGAGGGTCCCAGAGTCAACAGGAACTACCTAGTCATTGTAGGAATGAGAATCAGCTTCAACCAAGGCTAAGATGGATGCATCCTTTTGTACTCTGCATAAAGTCTGCCTAGGTTTCCCCTGCTCACCATTCTCCCAGCCTTGCCCTTATCCAGCCCCCTCACCCCACAGAAGACTGGACTGGTTAGAAGATAGCCCCTCCAGCATAGGTCACTCTGCTGTCTTTGAGCTGTCCACCAGAGGAGCTGTGATAAAGTCCTGGACAGGTCCTGAGCTGGGAGACAGGGAATCTGGCCCCTTGTTTGGCTCACCGCTGGCCTGACATATGACTTTAGGTAAATGTTTAAATGCTTTACTGGGGAAAGTTCAACACTAACCATAGGTGATTGGGACCCACCAGAAGTTATCTACATGAACAAGTTTTGGAAGTAAAGTTCTATAAAAATTGTAGAACTCTGTGGTTCAGATATTCAATCAGGTGTTAAAATTTCCCCTCAGTTTCAGTTCTACTGATTGCTTTCTTTACCTGTGAAGGATAGTTAATAATGAAACCACCTGTGGAGCTTCTACCACCTCCCAAGTACATTACAAATATCCCTAAGTGAGAGATCTCACAGCAGAAAAGACCAAGGCTCAGGACTCAGAGGAGACTCTTCATTCAATAAATATTTGTGAAGCCCCCACCATGGGCATTTTGTTAACCTTGACACTGGAGCTGTGGACCAGCTCATCCTTGCCTACACAGAGTCAGATGGGATACCAATGATACCCCAACCTCAGACAATGTGCATCGAAAGCAAATGCTACCCTCTATTGCTTGCTTGTTTTTTCATGGACAAGCTTTTTCTGAGATATGGGAAAAACCTAAAAGGGCTACTTCTGCTCCCTCTCCAAACTCATGATGGAGTCCCATGTTTAAGGATGGTCCTGCCAGAACACTGGACCCTCAGCTCAGGAGGGTCCTGGCTGTCCGACTTCCAGTTGCTCTTCTGCTCTCATCTCTCCCTGCATTCTGCCTGACCTTGGGTTGGCACTTTCTCTGTCCCAGAGGCTTCCATGCCTCCCCAGCACCTGTTGACTTCAGCTGGACTCCTCAGCCTGTGTCTCAGTTCTTCTCAGCTTGCCTACTACCTTCCCCAGCCCTCCTTCCTCCTGTGCCTGGACACCTTGCAGGGCCTCATAGGTCTCTCTTCCTTCCGTGGGAAAAATGGGCCTGAGTTTCTCCCAGGACCTGGGATCTGGGATGATCTTAATTCTGTCCTCATCTCTGCCAAGCCCTCCTCAGGGTCCAGGACCCATCCTTTGCCTGACTAGTGTGCACTCTGCCCTGCAGGACTTTCCCAAGCTGCTTGGGTGGGGAAGAAGAATGAGATTGCCGGTACTAGGAGACTGGGCTCTCTGGGCTTCTGTGTCCAGCAAGGGCCTTAGTTCCTGGCTTATACAGGGTCCAGCAGAAGTAACACCTGCTTAAGTATGATTGGTAAGGGTAATAATATGGGCGTAACAATTTATAGTTTTAATTTGAACATCTCACCTAAAATGTCACCTAAAATGGTTTACTGGAGTGTGATATTATTATGTTACAGAATTATATGCTTACAATTTTGTAATAAAAATTTTGTAACAAAAAGGGGGCATTTTTTGTTCCAGACCCTGTACTTTACCAATTTCTGTCTCTCTAAAAATGGCATATTTCTACTAGGAGAAGCATTTCATAAACTGAGGCACCTATATCAGCTAGAAGCTTGTTAGTGGATTCACAGCAGGACAGATGCAGTGTGACCTGTGGTAGGGTTGGGGGAGAGGTCATGCTCTTAAAACAAGTTCAGAGATAAGAGTCTTCATGAAAGCATTCAGTACTCCTTCACCAAGTGTCTCCTGGGATTCAGTTTCTGAGGGCCAGGAAGTACCTAGACAGGCTTATCCTTTTTCTTTGTTGGCTTAACAGGAGAAAAAGGAAAGGACTCCTGGTTTGCTTATTTGAGTGGTTCCATTTCCCTTCTCATTCGTTCCCTGTCTCACTGTCCTCAGTAACAAGCCCTGAGAGCCTTTTCTTTTAAAGGAAAACTGAAGGAGGCATCAGAGGCTGATGCTGATATCTTGACACCCTGGGTGTTCTTGCACAGTGTCTGGTTCATTGTTTATTTGCTTACTTACTCACGACCTCATTCAGCAGGTATGTGCTGAGTGCTCACAGTATATCAGGCAGCATCCAGAGCTGCTTCTGAGCCATGCTGAACCAGGCAGAGGATCCTCTGCTCACATGGTCCTTCAAGCCCACCATCCATTTGCTGGTGATTTAGGAGAATGTGGACTGACATTCTAGACACCCCTTCTGTGACTCTGCTGGAGTCACCTCTTGTCCTGTGAGGGACATGCTTTAGGCACCCACATGCTTTAGGCACCCACAAGCCCTTGCTTTCCTTGCCTCAACCTTGGCCAGCTCCTGACCTGGTTCATTTTCAGTCAGGGGCCCTTTTCCTGGGCCTTGGTAGTGCCAGCACCCAGACCAGTTGCCCAGGTTGGAGTGACGTCCTGGTGGCACCGCATGGGATCTCCCCGTAGCTGCTTTTATTAGCTCCCGGGAGGGCCCCACGGCTTCCCTGTGACCCCAGTGCATTACTCACCCATCCTGGGAGCATCCCTTCATTCCATCAACACTTAGGAAAGCCTTCCACATGCTGGTGCTGCACTCAGGGGCAGGTCTGTTGGGAACTTTAGCTTTGCTTCCTTGGTAACATCTTCTGGTTTCTGCATGGCCCCTCACTATATCTCAGTGTGTTGCCCATACTATTGATTTCTGTATCATTAACACCTAGTGCCTGGGACCCATCACAAATATTTGTTGACCAAGTGAATGAGGACATGTGGGAAAGGCTCCCCAGAGCAGTGAACATTTGAGTGGATCATAAAGAGAGGTAGGAGTTTCCCAAGTGGATAGAGGGCTGGGAAAGGACATAGCATGAACAAAGGCTTAGGGGCGCAAGAGAAAGAGCTTGGGTATTGGGGGCTTGGCAAGGGTTCCATGCCATTACCAGTAAGAAGAACACATCCTGGAAGTGGAGAAGGGGTGAGACTAACAGCAAAAGGGGGTTAAGTCAGAGAGTCTGAAGGGTCTTGAAGTACACTAGGAGATTTAGACTTCAACATGATAGAGGTCAGTGGTGATTTTTGAGGAAGGGAATAACACCATTTTATTTATTAAATTTTTAGGTCAGTTACTTTGGGTAGAATGTGGACTTAAAGGGAGAAGAAAGGAGAATATTTAAAAGTCTCTTGTGACAACCTGTTTAAAAATATTTAATAAAGTTCTAAGTAGTGATATGGGACAAGCTAACCTAAAAATACACCATGATGGGGAGAAAAATGGATTTTCAAATTATTCTGTTATTTACATAGACTCAAGAGGCTACCTTCCCAGAAAGACTCACCTGTAATTCCAGTGGCAAGATTTGTGTGTATTTAACTCGACTTTTCTTTTTGCTCTATAAAAATAATTTGATTTTTTTATGGTCTGTCCATGCAGATTATTGGAATATAATTATTCAGAAAAAAAGTTAGTCTTCTAGACTTATCAGATGGCACAACAGCTTTCCTGGGCAAATGAGACACCTGATTTTTGTTAAGCAGAGCTGATATTTGTCACACAATTATGTGGAGACTTTTAGCATACCTGCCAGGAAAAAAGGCCTCAGGGGCTCAAAAGCTTGCCAGGCATATTTATGCATGTTAGAGATGTCATGCTTTTCCCAGAACCCTTATCTGTTTGGAAGGCAGTAGATGCTAGAAGTGAAGTCTCTATAGTTTGTGTTTATTGTTGGCATCTGATGTGAGGCATTATCAGTCAACTGAAAAGACACTGAAAACATGTACCACATGCCCTAAGCATTCACACAGGCATATGCACTTGTATACATGCATGCATGCATCCACACTGCATACATGTGCACATACCACACACACACTGCTTGGAACTAAACATTAGGCTGATGATTTGACCTCTAAAATGTAATTGCTGGATAGGCTTTTGAAATCATGTAGGCCAACCACTTGTGTTATAGATAAGGACACCGACTATAGCTCTGATGGGGGAAGAGACTTGCCTGTAGTTACTCAGCAAAAAAAAGGGTACTTGGGGGACTTGAAATCACAGTGGCTAAATCCCATTCTAATGAGCATACAACTAAGACAGTTCCTTTATAGCTAAATGTCTGCTTCAAGCTATGCCTTCAAATGGCCTGTGCTGTCTTCTGATGAGTCCTAATCTTAGCTGAGAATACCCATTTTAGACAACGCTGGCTACAACACAATTCTTATTTCATAGAAGGAGCTGAATGCATCCTCAGAACTGGTTTTGTGTAGCTGAATTCCATCCCACCCATCTAGTTCCTTGGGGTTAACAAATTATGGTTGAGCACTGCCTGGGGAGTGGTGTCATAAGGCCATGCCTTACCATCTTTCTGTGTATTGCCTAATCATTTTAAGATTTTAATGTAAACATCTATTGAACTCTCATAATAAGGCAGACAAATGGTCCCATAGGTGACTTTTCTTCTATAATATAATTTTGCTCCTGCTTCAGCCCTAGGAGATGGTTATTATCATAAGTGCCATTTTTCAGATGAGATGCCTGCATGTATTTAGCTTCAGGTTACCCGTAGATGCAACTCTTTGCCAACAACATTGTGTTGTGTGGTTAGAGAAGGTATCCTGGAGTTGTACCTGGAAGGAGCTGGAAAAGTAAATGAAAGAGTGGGAGCCTTGTAAAAGAGGGAGAAGGGAGTCTTGCAAACACAGGCAAGAAGAGTGTGTCTGTCACGGATCTGTTGCAAACAACAGAATGTGACTCTGGCGCAGTCTGAAGCTAGGCTGACTTGCTCATTGAGAAGCCCACCCTGGATATGCTGCATGGGACTGGCTGGCTCACGGTCCAGGGGGAGGCGTCCTGGATCCAGAAGGGCTGGTCTCAGGGGAGCAGAGGCAGAGAACCTCTCTGTGGGGCCAGTCTGTGTGTGTGGCAGATCAGATCTGCTCACAAAGGCTGAGCACTATCTGGGTGGGCCAAATCTCGTTTCCAGGGAGTGGGACCCAGCCCTGGGGTCTCAGTCAGGGGGACCCCTAACCCTGTGGAGAAGGAGCCCTGGTCATGCCTGAAGGCTTCTTTGACAGGGGAGGCTTGAACTAAGGTGAATATGAAAGGAAGAAGGACATTCCAAGAGAAGGGAGCTGGATGTATAGAGGGCAGTTTCCTTATTGGTAAAATGAGGATAATTGGGGTTTTAGTTGATAAGTGTAGTTGTGAGGTTTAAATAAAGGACTATGTACAATGAAATGATGAGAAAAATGCCCAGTATGCCAAAAGTTCTTAGTAAGTGTTAGCTGTTCTGAGTATTATTGTTATCATCATCGGGGCTGGAATCTAGGCCACATGTGCTTATGTGCCTGCTCAGGGTGAAGTGTGAGGACTGTCCCTCTGGCCCCCAGGGTTTGGATTTAACTCCAAGACACTGAGAAGCCACAGACCTTTCCCTGCCAGTGACTGACCTGACAACATTGGTGCTTTGGGAAGTTCCCTGTGGTGAAGGTCTGGGTGGTAGGTTGGAAGGGCCACATCTACAGGTTGAGGGGCAGTGAGAAGTGGGCCATCACCAAACCTGTGGCCAGGAGAAGAGGAGCATGGCCATTTTGGGGAGTGAATGGTCCAGGTACAGAGCTCATGGTCTTGACTGCTGACTGGATGTAGGATGTGAGCAGAGGTGAAAGAGACCATCAGCTTTGTGTTAGAACAACAGTGGCTCAGACTCAGATGCCATCCACTCAGGGAGGAGCTGGGGCTGAGGTTTAGTGGGCAGGTGGGGTAGGGGCAGGTGAGGGGGTTGGTGAGGTGGTCTGGGGAAAGCCATGCCACCAGTTACTCATTTGAGCGGCTGCCTGGGGAGCAATATCTGGCAGGCAGATGTCCCCATAGGATGAGAATGGAGTTTAGGGAGGCCTGGGACTGGAGGGGTAGATGGACCATCCTCTGGTATTTTAGACCCCAGGAGAGCATGTGCTCAGAGTCTCAACTGAGAGCAATTTTGCTTCCCAGGGGACACTTGACAATGTCTAGAGACATTTTAGTTGTCACGACTGGTCGGTGCTCCTGGCATCTAGTGGGTAGGGGCCAGGGATACTGCTAAACATCCTACAATATACTGGACAACTCCTCCAACACTCATCTAGCCCCAAATGTGTGTAGTGCCCAGTATGAAAACCTTGATGCAGAGCAAAAAGGAACAGTCCCCAGAGGTGGAGGCCAGAGAAACATCCACATCTATGGGGCACAGGAACTTGGATGTCTCCTCATTTCTCTGACACTCTGAAGAGGTTAATTGCCCCCCAGGCTGTGATAATTACAACCCCACAGGCCAACATTACAGCCCTTATTGTTTGCATTTAACAAGGCAGCTACAGATACTTTCTCTTTAACCTGAGTAGAAGATTCACTGCATCAGAAAGTATGTCTTCCTTCTTTCATTCATAGGGTTCTGACTCAGCACACAGATGTGCTCCTCTCAACCTCAGCGGCATCCTCCCACCTCTCCTCACTTCTGTCTCCTCCAGCCTGCATAGGCATATTCTGATTCCTGTGACCTTTGGTGCCTTTCTTCTGTCCACATCTCCGTTTATTGCCAGTCTCATAAAAGGAAAACTTGGGAGAGAGGAGATTGGTTTGCTTCTCCAGCAGAATTTGATTTAGGGCCAAGAAGGTGGCAATCACTGCAAAGCGGAGATCAGCTATTTAGGGAGTGCTGTGAATGATTTCTTTCCATCTCCAAATGCCCTTACATACAGTATATTCTGTCTCCTGCCCACCCAGTGCTGGGATTGATGGTGGGGATGGGAGGTTGGGGGAGGGGAGAGTGTGCTGCCACTATGCTTGAATGGATCCCCCTGCTGCTCCTAGTAAATGTGTTTGATGGGCAGAAGGAGCTTGAGTATCTGGGTGATGGACAGTTGGATGGGTTTGTGGTTTAATGTATGGGGTTTGGTTGGATTTGGGGTTCTACAATAGCCTCTGCTATTACCAGTGCTTGCTGACTTGATCAGAGGGGGGCTATCTACTGTAACTAAAGGCTCTGCCTGATGGTGGAGGTGACCTGTCACACTTGTCGTGGTCTCTGAGCATGTCAGGGGGCTGCCTCTTTCACTGTCTCTGGCTCTCTGCATTCTTTGCTCCTCCTGAAGTCAGCACCCAGTTCTTCCCACATGCCAGCACTATCTGAGCCCAGGACCCCAGAAGGAGCCCTCCTCGTGGGTCAGGAGCCCAAAGGCTCAGGTTTGGATCTCCTCCACTGCTGGCAAAGTGGTTCATATACTTTGAGCAGATTTCTTCTACTTCTGAGCCTTAATTTTTTGTTCTGTAAAAAAGGGGGTAACACTAGTATAACCCACTTTATAGGATTAACAAGAGAATCAAAAGAATCTGGAGTATGGAATCAGGGGACTGAGTTTAGTTCCCAGCTACCCTCTGGCTTAGTTCAGGGATGGTGGGGACATTCTCCTGGTCTCAGTTTCTTCATCTTTAAAACACTTCTTCACTCAGTGTACCTAAACTAAAAAACAAACAAGCAGTTTACTCATTTTTCAACCCCCCAGTCCTCTTGCTTCTGGCAGTCATCATTCTGTTCTCTGTATCTATGAGCATGTTTTTGTTTTTTAGACTATCTGTATTAGTGAGATCATAAGATAGTTGTCTTTCTTTGTCTAACTTATTTCACCTGAAGGTCCATGCATGTTGTTGAACACAGAAAGATTTTTTTCTGTTTTATTTCTGAATAATAGTTCATTGTGTGTTTATATATGTGCATCTGAAATTATCTATATATCTCACAATTTCTTTATCCATTGATGGACATTTAGGTAGTTTTCATATCTTAGCAATTGTAAATAATGCTGCAATGCACATGGTGGGTGTAGATATCTTTTTGAGTTAGTATTTTTGTTTCCTTCAGATAAGTATGGAGAAGCAGAATTGCTAGATCACATGGAGTTCGATTTTTAATTTTTTGAGGACTCCCCATACTGGTCTTCACAGTGGCTGCACCAATTTCCACTCCCACCAACAATGCACAAGGATTCCCTTTTCTCAGTGTCCTCGCCAACACTTGTTGCTTCTCGTCTTCTTAATAGGAGCCATTTTAGCAGGTGTAAGGTGTTGTCTCACTGAGGTGTTGATTTGCATTTCCATGATGATTAGTCACGCCAAGCACTTTTTCATGTACCTATTGGCCATTTGTATGTCTTTGGAAAAATTTCTATTCCGCTCTTCTGCTCATTTTTTAAATTAAATTCTTTGTTTTTTTCCTATGCATTATATGAGCCTTAATATTTTAGGTACTAACCCCTTTTCAGATACATAATTTGCAAATATTTTCTCCAATTCAGTAGGTCCCATTTTCATTTTGTTGATTGTTTCCTTCACTGAGCGGAACCTTTTTAATTTACGCAGTCCCAACTTGTTTATTTCTGCTTTTGTTGCTTTTGCTTTTGGTGTCAGTTTCTCTGTCTTTGATGGAGACCAAGTGAAATAGGGAGTATGTGGGTGTTTTGTGATTTATAAGTACTTTGAGGAGAGCTTCCCAAGGGCTTCTGCTTAGCAACACTGGGGCTGGCTTGTACTGTCTGTCCCAACCAGGCTCAGTCACTGCCCATCATCTCCCTGGCTGAGCTACTAGGTTGTGGCTTTGCCTAAAATTTAGAGAGCTAGACTCCTGGAAGGCGGAGGGGAGGGTATGTGGGGAAGGACAGCATTTTGATTTGGCTATATCAATGTGCCCATGTCAAAATGAAAATCATTGCCCTTTATTTGCAAGTAATGTGTCCAACAGGTGTCCTTGCCCTTCTCCTTGACTCCTGAGCATCCTTGTCCCCTTTGTACTTTTATTGTCTCATCCCTCTCTCTCATACCTTTGCTGGCTGGTGGGTCCCACCACAAAAGTGAGACCAGGTGGTGGCTACAGAAGAAAAGGGTGGAGTGGGCTGGCAATGGGAATCAAAGGGTGAGGCTAAAAAACCTAAAAGCCACAGAGCCAGTGAGGTGCTGAGGCAGATAGGACCCAAGTTCCCTTGCTCAGCATCCACTGCTTCTCACTACAGCACACCTCACTCATAGCAAATGAATTTTCTCTCTTGCCAAACTCAAAATATGTCAATTTTCACATTAAAAAAATCTTGACTCCCTGGGTCTTTATGTATGGATAGGGTAAAATAGGGCTCCATGTACAAAGAAGGAAGGAAGAGGAAATCGTATTTAGGATGTGCCTCTTGCATACTTGGGATTATATGGGGCATTTCCCAAGACTTTTGATATGATCTTGATAATAATCTCTTGAGGTACCTGCTCTTGTTTCTTTTTCACCGATGAAGAGACCAAAATTTTAAAAATTCAGTACTTGCCCAGAGATCCTCAGAAAGTATGAACAGAACCAGTTCTGTTGCTTCCTATAGCGAAGTTAAAGATACCTGTCCTCTGAGAGCTTCCGTGTCTAGGATGGGAGAGTAAACAAAACTTTACTCTCCCTAGTTCCTCTCTGTTCATCATTCATTCACTCATTCAACTATTCTGTTATTCATTCATTCGGTAAATCCTTGATGAGCAGTTCCTCCATGCCAGGCACTATTCTAGCACTAGGGATGTAGCAATGAGCAAAAGAATGATTAAATTCTTTCCCTTTGTGGAACTCAAATTTTAATAGGGGCTGGGGAGGGAGGTGAAGGAATGAGTAATAAATAAAATGACAGGTTGAACTATTTGAGCTTTCTAATATTCTACCATTATGACCTACAAAATTGCCATTATATACAGTTTAACTTAATAAGTAAAATATATAGCTGGTGATAACTACGATGAGAAAAATAAAGCTGGGGTTTGGGTGGGTGGGTTGGGGAGTCCAAGGGTAGAGGGTGTTGCTTCTCTACTGCTTTAAAAGGGGTCTTTCTGGCATACTCATCTGATCATGCACACCCTTGTCTCCATCAAAAATCCCAGACTTGAGGAACATTCACAGCTCCTCCCTGGAAACTCAAGGTCCTTCATGCTCCACCTCTGTCTCCTCCACCTCTGTCCCTCTGTCAGACTCCTAGCTCCTGGAACACAGCCTGCTCTGTCTGCCAGCACACACTCTTAGATGAAACTGCCCTCGTGCCTTTGTCTGCCAGCCCACAGGTCCGGCTGGCATATCAGCACCTCAGAGCGCCTTCCTGAACATTGCCCTCCTTCTTCCAGACAGTTTTAATTGCTCCCTCCTCTGCACTCACACACCACTTTATTATAGCACTTAGAACTGCTCTTCTCTTCAGAAGACGCTGTGATTTATTCATGTGCCTTATTAATGGTCCTATTCCCAGTGGTTGGTACAGGGCCTGGTCTGAAGCAACACTCACAACAGGTTTGATGAGTGAATGAAGGAAGGAAGAAATACTGAATGGGAAGTGAAGGGAGAGGAGAATCGAGAAAGATGGGGGCTTTATGGAGAGGGTTAACGGAAGCAGATCTTGAAGATGGAGGGACACTTGACAGAGAGGAGAGTGAAGGAAGGCCCAGCCAGCCCACACCTGCCCATACCTGTCCATATCTGCCCACACCTGCCCATATCTGCCACCTCCCATCTGGCATTACTTCCTGTCTTCCAGGCTCACTGGGCTTGCTTTTCCTACTGCCTTGAAGGCACTTGTCCTCACTTCCTTCTCTGCATCCTCCCAAAGCTAAGCATACTTCGGGGAGGCCTCTCCCAGTAACCCGGATTGGGTAGCTTGCCCTGGACACACGCCTACAGTGCCCAGTCCTCCCTGTGTAACTCCCTCACTGCTCTGATGTCTGGTGGGCGGTAGCACATGGTGGCTGTGTTGATGGTTTTGGATCAGACTGCCTCTGTTTGAATCCTAGCTATGACCTTGCACAAGCTGGTTGTTTTTTCTATCATTCCTCTGTCATTATTCTCTTAGGTGGCATAATCTTTCTCCTGACCCATGACGTACTGGAAAACCTGCAGGAACTAACACACAGAGTGCCAGCCCAGAGCCAGCACTTAGTAAGTGCTAAGCCTTCATTCTCATTGTCTCTTTCCCTCCAGGGCAGTCTCCATGAGGTGAGTGCCCTCTTGTCTTTGTTTCTGCCTGGCACATACTTGTGGGGGGCTGCTGTCAGTGGCTGCAGAAGGAGTGCTTCTAGAAGGAGGTAGAGTGGGCGGGCTGGGACTGGACTGAGTGGAGGGGATGCCAATGTGACAGGGACAGGGGAGGGTCCAGAGCACGGGGATTGAATGCAGGGGGAAAGAGACCGAGCCCCTTGTTCTCTGTGGGATGAAGACTGATCTCTCCCTTGCAAATGTTGACAAGCGACTCTCCCTCCACCCATCAGGGAAGAAGGCTGCCAGAGGAACTAGAGGTGCCCTGAGCCCACATTTGGCCTCTTGCCAAAACGTTTTTCTCTCTGAGATTATATATTCTGGGCCACATCCCTCCCATCGACACTTCCTCCCTCACTTTACTCCTTTCCTTACTCCTCCATCATAAAAATCTCCAGAAACAGGTTTTGTTCAAAGTGAATGAGGCAATAAATTCTCTGTTTCTGACAGGCCGACAAGAGAGATAAATTCTGTAATGGGCGATGCAGCCCTGTTCTCCTGCCCTGTGGCGCTTGGGCTGATGTTCAGGTCTGTCCAGGGAGTAGGGGACTGTGTGGGAGGAGAAGGAGAAGGAGGCTCCAAGATGCCCAGGGCCCACCTTGGGGAACTTGGTTCTGATGGGCAGCTGCTCAGGTCATGTGGGATCTCAGTCATACATCAGTTTGCGCATGACTGAGGCAGGTGTTCTGATTTGTCTACTTTGCTAACTGACCAGCTGGGCGGAACAAGGCTCATTTATTCATTCACTCATTCATTCAGTCTTCTAGTTGTTCATTCAGTACTTACATAACCTGCACAAGAGGTACCTAATTCACCTCTAAGAATTCTTCCCACAAGGAATTAAAATATTTTCAATTCAAGTCATAGCAAAAGATTGATTCCCCTGGCAAATAAATCATTAAGGTGGGAAGGCAGATTGGTACAGCCACTGTACAGAAAGCAGTATAGAGTTACCTCAAAAAATGAAAAATAGAGCTGCCTTATGACCCAATGATCCCACTTCTGGGAACATATCCAAAGAAACCGAAAATGTTAATTTGAGAGAATATACGCACCCCTATGCTCACTGCAGCATCATTTACAGTAATAGCCAAGATGTGGAGGCAGCCTAAGTGCTCATAAGCAGATAAGTGGATAAAAAAGTTGTGGTACATTTACATAATGGAATACTACTCAGATATAAAAAAGGAAAAAATGTTATCTTTTGTAACATCATGGATGGACCTGGAGAGTATTAAGCTAAGTGAAATAAGATAAAGACAAATACCATAAGATTTCTCTTATATGTGGAATCTAATGAACAAAATAAACTAACTAAAACATAGAAATAGACTCATAGATACAGAGAACAGACTGACAGCTGTCAGAGGGGAGGGGGTTGTGGGCCGGATGGAAAAAAACCCTCTTAGACACAGACAACAGTGTAGTGACTACCAGAGGGGACCCGGAATAGGGGAAGGTAGAAAAGGGTAAAGGTGGGGGGGTGAATGGTGATGTATTATAGAACCATATGCCTGAAACCCATATAATTTTACTAACCAATGTCACCCCGTAGATTCAATAATAAGTTAAGAAAATAAACAACCCAGTAGGAATCTGGGCAAAAGAAATGAACAAACTGTTTACAAAAAGGGAGTACAGAGTAAAACCCAGAATGTGTGGAAAAGGCTGACTGTCACCGATGAGAGAAATATGCATGGAAATGTCACCAAGGTATCACCTACCTTCCCATCCCAGACTGCTCAGGCCTGTGGGACAGGGGGCAGCGTGTGCAGTGGTACAAGTACTGTGGGGATCATGCTGATCCAGCTCCTCAGGATGGGGATTTGGTAATATCTCAATACTGCCTCTAACTAGCAAATCTGCTTCTAGAAGTTTCTCTCACTTCTAAGTGTACAAGGTTATTCTATAGGTACAAAGTTGTTCACTGACGCGTATCACCAAAGATTAGGAACAGCCTAAATGTCACTAGGGGGTTGTCTAAATAATTTATGGTGGATTTGTACAGCTAATCACTATGCAGTCATGAAAAAGAAAGAAAGGTAATAAGGAATACCTGTATGCACCTATATATAATCAATATGCGTTGAGCTCCAAGATACATTTTTAAGTGAAAAGGGCAAAGTCATGATGAAATGAAATGCAAGTTATGCTATTTGTATAAAAGTGAAGGAAATGAATAGATAGGTACGTATTGTACATTCATTTTCTTTTATATGAATAGTAGCATAATTTTATTATGAACAATGTGAAATATGTTCCTTATATATCCATGTACACATATGTGCATATATGCTTCTATATGTTTACTACTGGGAGGACAGAAGCCAGTGAACAATGGCTACTTCCGGGGAGCAGAGTCAAGAACTGGGAGGCTGGGGGGCATGGGCATGAGGAGGACTTTCACTATATTCACTTCATGCATTTAGATTTTGATTATTTTGAAAGTATTACCTATTCAAAAATAACTATCATTAACATTTTTAAAAAGAGAGAAGCAAAGGAGAAGTCATCCTTGAATTTTTTTTTTTAGCTGAGGTCAAGGTCCGGGAATAATAGGTTGGGGAGGAATGAGGAGTCGCGGGACAAACTGTGGTGCAGCCACAGCCAGTTGTGTGGTCCCCAGAGTGTAGTCTTAGTAAAAGTGTGGCTGCTGAGAAACACAGGCAATGGAGAAAACAGACTTATGCGTCATGTTGATAATTCTGAATTTTAGTGCAATAGAAGGCTATCGAGGGTTTAAGCAGTGGTGGGACATAGGTCATATTTTAGGCAGAATCTCCTGGAGGCAGTGGTTTGGGCAGAGGGAATATACCTCATTTTTCCAGGTCTCTGCTTATTTAATCTTCTGTAACTCTGATAGTGGTAAGTAGGTGCAATTAACTCTATTTTTACATGGAGAAACTGAGGCTCAGTTTCGTTGAGCAACTGGTCTAAGTTCTTACAGCTTAGGAGCCTGAGCTCTGAATACAGCTCCATCTGCCTTGTGTGTGCTCAGAGGCCTTCTTGAGAGTCGTGACCTCAGTGGCCAAGCCCCTTTAACTTCAACTATTTGACCAATTAAGTCAATGGATGCAACTGTAGGATCTTATCAACACGCTCCCACCACCTCACTGGCCCCTCTCCCACCCAAGTCATAGGAAGCATAGCTCTTGATCTTATCCATTGGGAAAGAAGCAGCAAATTTCTTTATGACCTGATTTTCTCCTCTGAAGACACAACAAAGGTCAGAGGCAGACATAGCACAGGCTGTATCAGGAAGGGTTACGAGGAGGTTCCCTGCAGCTGGGGTCTGGGGGAGACGCATTTGGCTCCAATTAAGCTGAGCCCGCTAAATTTCCTGGTCATTTGGTTTGCATTTTCCTGCCATTTCTGTGCCTGCATTTTTCTACAACTCCCATTTTATAAATGTGAAAACTGAGAGTCCAAGAAGCAACAATTCACCTAAGGCCACCTGGTTTGTCAGTGGTAAATCAGGTCTCAAACTCTTGCCTTGGGACTCCAGATTTCTCTATCCCAGCCTGCTTCCTTTTCTTACTATTAATATGGGTTTATTTGATTTCTTATGAAACAAACCCATGAATGGTGAGTGGTTTCTTCCACAGACCTTCAATAAAGAGAAATCCAGATTCTCCTTGTTGTGATGCTGATATTTTCACTGTGTCCAGGTGTCCGGCCAATCAGATGCTGAACCCTGGGGCAAAATGGGTGCCTGCTGGAGGCTGGACCGGCAGCCAGGGCAGACAATGGGCAGCTCAGGAACAAGGCGCTGTCTGGGCCTCTGCTAGGAAGACTATCACCGACTAGCTTAATTAAGAGCTGGGGGAGGGGTGCACGGAGGAGAAGAAGGGTGTATTGTGTCCAGGAAGCTGGTGAGGTCAGCCGAGGAGGTTGGGAGGGGCCTGGGAATGAGAGGATGCTTGGTCTACCTCTGGGGAAGGCCCAGGCTCCAGTGTGAGCTGGTCTGTGCGGGATGCTGGTGGGCATGTGCTGTACTGGGACTGGCTTCTAGGTTGGCTGCTTCCTCAGATGCT
Organism: Artibeus jamaicensis; assembly: GCF_021234435.1. NCBI lineage: Eukaryota > Metazoa > Chordata > Mammalia > Chiroptera > Phyllostomidae > Artibeus > Artibeus jamaicensis. The sequence continues at coordinate 30,072,096 of NW_026521788.1, read as the reverse complement.
GTGACCCCCCTGGCTAGGTATGGAAGGTCTCCAGGCCATCTCTATGTTCCTGGGATCTTCCTCCTGACTTTTCCCAAAGCCCAACCCTCGGGTTCATATCTCATTCTGCCACTGACTCACTTGGTGATATTGGGGAGTCCTGTCAAATTAAGTCCTGAGACTTAACTTTTTTCATATGTAAAAATGGGAGTAAATAATGCTTGCTTTCCTACCTCCACAACATTTTGAGGAGAATCAACTAGCTAAGCAGATGAGATGCAGTCTGGACATTGCAGAGTGCTGTGCAAGTGTATGCAGCAACACCAATGACAATATAGCCATCCCGGACACTGATACCTCCTTCAACACCTCCCCTGAAACTCAGCAACCCTGTGCTTTCCTTTCTGACAGTCACAGTAAGGTTGTCTCGAGTTCAAGTTTTCAACAGCAAGTACTTTGTTAGTTTTCTAATTCTAAAAGTAGTACAGGTTCACTGTAAAATATTAAGGAATTGTTTTAAAATAAAATAATCAAGATTTCTAGCCTCGACTTTGTGACCAGAGGATTTTGGGGATGTCGTTTCTCTTCTCTGGCTTTCCCCATGTAGCCACTATACCAAAAATAACAAAATGTACAGCATGCACATGGCCCCATTCTGTCCAGTGTGTGGGGCAAACCTCACTAGTGGGCCACAGCATTCTTTCCTGCTGTACCTAGATGCTGCTTCAGAATCCTTCTCAATACAGCCTCTGATCTATCAGAGGCTGGGAGAAGAAATCGGTTGTTTGTTGACGGCTGGCTGAGCTGTGATGTTCTTTGACATTTTGGAAGAGAGAGGCCCAGGGTCAGGCCCTGGAGGGGGAGCTTGGAGAGTCCCTCAATCTGTCCCAGTGCAGTAGGGAGTTTCCTTTTATCTGGTTCAAGCATCTCAAGTATTGTGCAGCAGATACTTGAGCCTTCCACTGGGGAGTTCCCTGAACATTTTTAAGAAAATAAAAAAAAAAGGAATGAATCTTGCAAAGTCAATGGAATGCAAGCGAGTGACTTAATAAATTCACACCCACACAAATGCTTCTGTTCCTTCTTCATCTCAACATGAAACTGGGTGCGGTGGAATATTTCTGAAGCTCTGTCTTCCAGAGAGCAGACAGTGTGGGGACAGAAGCTGATACAAGCAGGACCTCCTTTGTGGAGGCGTCATCACGTATTCCTCACGTACCTGGAACGTGAATGATCAGAATTCCCCATTTTACAAATGAGGAAACTGAGACCTAGAGAACAGGAGTTGTCCTAGGTCATCCAGCTTGTGAGTAAAAAAGCAGGGAATGGAACCCAGCTTCTGAGGCCCCCGAATTTCTGGGGAAACTAACACAATGTGCCGAGTGGAAGTCCCCCCCCCCATTTACAATATTTCTATGAAGTAAAGTGTTTCCTCATTGTTGAAGTTTGGGAAACATCTCAGGGTTATCTTGCACTGCCACCACCCATGTGACCATCCCCCCTTTGGTCTTTGGTAAGAGCCCTTCCTTACCCCCTCTGCCATGCCTGTGGCTGTGGAATAATAAATAAGTGGGCAGTAATTGGGAACTGGGCAAGTGGATTCCTGCTCCCTTTGGGACTGAAGTCCCTGCATCAAACATGAGGGGACCCTACAGGCAGCCCGAGCACAGCCTTTAAGGCTACAGCTCCTGGAGCCAGGCTGCCTGGGTTCTTTTCCTCAGTTTTGCCACATATGAGCTGTGTAAACTTGAACCCCTCTGTGCCTCAGTTTCCTTATCTGTTAAATGAGAATAATAATGCTCTCTATCTCATACGGTTGCCGTGAGCATGGACTGGGTCAATCCACGTGAAGCAACCACGGCAGTGCCAGTCTGTAGTAGTGCAGTGGTCAGGAGGAGTCTTCTCAGAACGTGTCCCCTTGGCCTGCAGATTATTTTGAGCTGAAATCGAAGCCCAATAAACTCAGGAAGAGCTTTTTTTTTTTCCTACCCGCTTTCCTTCTTAAAAAGATCCAGATAGAAAAACCTGCTTCAGGAAGGGAACTTCAGCGTAATCACCTTCATATGTTAGGTATGGTGTACAGGAAGGATCTGTGCAAAAACCAGTCCACTAGATTCTCTTCCGTCCCATTGTTTCTGGTTGCCTGGCAAGCATTTGTTTGCTGCTTTCTCTGCTACCTGTGCATTGCCTGTTTTTCCTTAGAAATCCCAGACCCTTCTCCTCCTTTTCTGCTTTGTCCAAAATGACATATATACCTCATTTCGCCTCACTGTCTTTGGAATTGTCATGCTTATTTGAATTCCCGCTGTGTACACATTAAAATTTGATTTTCTCCTGTTAATCTGTCTCTGTTAATTTGATTATTAGCCCAGCTAGAACTTGGAAGGTAGAAGAAAAATTACCTTTTTATGTTTCCACAGTGGGCACTCAGTGAGTGTTAGGTATGACAGAAAGGACCCTGCATCTCAGGGCTTGGACCCATTTGTGGGGTAGAGAGCTGTTTCTTGGCACAGGTGTTCTTGCATATATTATCATGGCAAAAGCGGCTAGGGTAAGCAGCCTTACTCTGGGGTGCTCTTCAAAATAGAACCAGAGCTTCTTTCTAATATTTGACCAAAGTTCAGCTTCTTTGGTAACATCAGCTTCTCCTCCAGGAAGCCCTCCCTGATGGGCAGGCTGGCCTGTTCTTGCTCCCTGCTGTGGGGTCCCAGCCCCCACTGCTGATGCCACCCTTTGGCCTCAGACAAAGCGGGCACCAGCAGAGGCAGCAGCCGGGCAGGCTCAGTGGCTTTCAAGAAGCTGGAGCTCCCGGGAGCCCGAGTTGGGCTGGTCCGCTTTGAATGCTATTTGCATTGCAATAGGCAAGCCTAGCCTTCAATACAGGCCCCTTCTCTTTTGACAGAACAGACTCACAATTGCCTATTGACCGGGCACCTGTTCCTGCCCCAGACATTATGCAAATGTCGGCCAGGAGCGAAGCCGCCAGCCCCCAGGGCCATTGTGCATTGAACCCTGATGGCGCCCTGCCAGCTCCCAGCCGGCCTTTGTCCCAGGGCTGCGCCAAGTCACCCCCGTTTCCCCCCACCTCGAGGTGCCCCGCTGAGGAGCCGCCTGCTGACAGTTACTTGGGTCCTTGCACCTGAAGAAAGACCCTGTAAGCTGGAGGCTGGCCCATGCTGAGCTCAGGCTTGGGGCATTGGAGGCAGCCCGGGGCCCAAGGGGCCCTTTACATCCCTGGGGACTGCTGAGAGGGGCCTCCTGGCAGGCGGAGGAGGGGGCAACCATGCCATCTGGGGGAGGGGGGATTATAATAATCACTCTCACATCTGCTGAGGGCCTTCCAGTGTGCAAAACCCTCTTGTGGCCCTTCTCCCTGCAAGGCACACCTGCCCCTTGAGGAGGTGGGCAGGCAGGGGGCTCTGTGCCTTTCACACAGGAGGAGATTGAGGCCCCCGGTGGGGAGCTGGCTGATGCCACACGGAGTCAAGGGGCACGGAGACTCAGACTTAAGATTGTGTCTCTGCCTCCTGGCCTTTGGTCACAGGGCTTCTCTGGCCTCCTTGTCCACCTGTTCTTGCTCATAGCTGTGACATAGGAGCCACCAGGGAGGGCTTTGCACAGCATGGCTCCAACCCACCTTCTCTTTATGATTATTTTCATTCTTTTCTATACTCTCAGCTTTACCTTCTATCACCTGATAACTTCTCAATGTGTGATATTGGGACTGAACAGCATGAGCATCACCTGGAACCTCTTAGAAATGCCAGTTCTGGGCTCCAGCCCAGACCTGCTGAATCAGAAGCTCTGGGTTTGGGTCTGTGTTCTGATGCATGGGCAAATCTAAGGACCACTGACCCAGATAATCATTTCCACTCCCTTCTGCATTCACGCTCCACTGACACTGTTTCTTCCCTCACAGCTTGGCCCCTCCTCTCCAGACCACCATTCCCACCTTCCCTTCTAGGCTCTGGCTATTGGGCTCAGGGAACATTATCGAGCACCTGCCTGGCCCCAGGCTCAGAAGAGCCAAATGAATGAGGCGCACCTTCCAGATGCTCAGTCTAGTAAGGGCACAGCTACCTGTGTCCTTTAGTTATTCCAAAGCAGTGTGCTAGGGCTGTGGTAGAGGTCAGTGGTAGAAGTGGAGGGGTACAGGGGGACAACAGCCTAAGACCTCAGGGAAGGCCCTTGCTGTATGAGTGTGTTGCATACATGGTCCAGCTGGGGTGGCAGTGGGAGGGGAAGTAATATTGAGGTCACCCGAGTGGCCAAAATGTCACAATCTCCATGAGCTTTCACTTTATATGGTCAACAACTACTTGTGTCTAGAGGAGGCTCACACTTTAGAAGGAAGGATGGGCGGAGGCTGCTGAGACATCCTGGAGATGGGAGTCAGAGCAGGTGGAGGCTGCTCCAGTCGGTGGCACTTTGCAAAGGTGTCAAGAATGGAGCTTTCCAATTGCTTTGGGGTCACGAACCTGAAGCTGCATCAGCAGACATCCTTGGTCACATGGGACCCCTGGTCCTCACTCCACCCTCATGCCCAGTCCAGCTGTTTCCTGGCTTCAGAAGAGCCACCAGCATGGGAAATGAGGGCAGGAGGAGGGCAAAGCACCAGTGTGGCCCTGGATGTCATCCAAGCTGCCCCCTGCCAGCCCTTTGGCCCTGCAATCTTTTACCCGATGCCAAAGTGCTTTAAAGAGTGTGGTCCAAGGCAGGGTAATCTGATCTCATGAGAAGTCAGGGCAAGATTTTCAGAGCCAAGTGTTGGTCTAGTCTCACAATTTGTCTTCCTCAAGTGCTGTCAGAGTACTCTTTGCCTAAAAGACAAATCTGAAAGAAAAGTAAATAAAGTCAGGCCTTCACAAACCATGTTCCTCGGAGCAGCACTCCAGGCCCTTCAGGATCTGGCCTCACAGCCTCTCCAGCCTGCCTCACCACTTTGTCATTCTGTCACACCTCTAAGGCTCTGTCCGGTGGGTCCCTCTCTCTGCCCTAGGGGATCCTGGGGTGGAGGGTGTTGTTGTTTCAACACTCCTTCCCTTTGTATCCAGTGGATTAACTTCTACTCATTTTTAGACCCTGCTCAAGTGTCTACTCATTAGAGACTCTGTTCAAGTGTCTCCAGCATTGGGAAGGCTTCCTATTTTCCTATGAATAAAACATTTATTGCTCATTAATACCTTCTGAATACCAATGATCTGGGCTTTAAGAGTAATGTACCGAGTGAGAAGTTGGCCATCTCTCAAGAGATTCTCAGTGTAGTGGAGAACACAGGCCACCATATGAATAGACCTGAATGAGGGTTAGGGGGCTGGGGGAAGAAGGGCTAAAGGAATTTGAGTGGACCCTGATTAGTGACTCCAATGTACAATTGGGTTATGAATAAATCCAGAGTAAGTTGAAAATATCATAAGTCGAGATGCATTTAATACACGTAACCTACCGAACATCACAGCTTAGCCCAGACTATCTTCAATGCGCCCAGAACACTTCTATTAGTTGGGCAATATCATCTAACGTAAAGCCTATTTTGTAATAAAGAGTTGAATATCTCATGTAATTTATTATGCATATCACTTTCACACCATCATAAAGTCAGAAAATTGTAAGTTGAACCATCAGAAGTTGGCGACTATCTGCAGTTCAGTGAGCAGAGGCATAAGGGAGGGAGGAACTCAGAGTCACTGCCACATTTCTGGGTGTGTGGATGGTAGTATTATCCATGAGATGGAGAGTGAGGCAAGCTGGGATCAGGTGGGAAGATGGTGCTTTGGGTTTTGACTGAACTGAGTTCGAATTATCTGCAGTACAGGCAGAAAGAGATGCCTGCTGGCAACTGGATGAGGGGTCTGGCCTTCAGGGAGGGTTGGGCTGAGATTGACCATGGGTACCAGAGTACTGAGGTGGTAGGGGGCTTTGGGCAGACCCTCCTGTCTCCCCAGGAGGGTCATGGCAGCATCTGCTCTGTCTTTTGGATTTCTATTCTACGTGTTGCCCCTCCTCACAGCACTGAGCATGCTGCATCCTGTTTGGGCGGCCCCCTGGGATGAGGAGCACCAGGGAAGCAGGGGTGAAAGCCTGTTTTCTGGATTTCTGCGGTGTAGGAGCTTGCAGGTGTCTTGATGCCTTTGTAGCCTCACCTGTGTGACCCCCATGTTCACTTGTGTCTTTGAGGAGATATCTAAGAGCAGCATATGGAAGAAAAGGGGCCCTCATGATAGGGGTGCTGCCAGCACTGTGCCCCTCTCCTACATAACAGCAGCTAGGAGCAGAACCACACTGAGAGGAAGGTGCCCCTGCCCCCACCTCACAGAGGAGGAAACTGAGGCTCAGGAAGGAGCAGCGAAGTTTGCTGGTTGTACTGTGATGTTAGAGCAGCATTGGCACTTTAAGAGAGTGAAAGACAAAGATCTACTTTTACTGATGGAGGAGTGGGGTCCAAAAAAAGGGCCCAGACTCACACGTGAAAATCATGTCCTGATTCTTGAGTGCCTGTTCCACTGCACTGTTCCATTGTCTAGGATGGATGACATCTTTGGCAGGCTCGGGCTTCTGACCATCAGGAGAAAGAGCCCTGTCAGGCCTCTGCAGATGCCTGGCCCAGACCCCCAGCCTGCTGGGCACTCAGTAGAAGGTACTGGGGAACCATCCACTCAGGATCGGTTCTATGTCATAGGCATCAGCTGAGAACCTGCTGGGTGCTGGCATGGGATGTGCTTTGGTGCAAGTTATGCTGATGAATCTCCCCAGCAACTTCAGAAGCAAAAGTCCTTCCTCCCCTCTGCCAGGTGAGGAAGCTGAGGGCAAAGGCATTGAGTTCTGGCTCACCTCTCTCAGGGGTGGGGGAAGCAGGGTTTGAAGCAGGCAGCCAAACACCCCTTTCCTCTATCCACCCCTGAGCACATCTCCTTGTCAGTCTACACAGATCCCAGTTTCAGAAGGGGACCTCTGGAGTCCCCTCAGCTTGCAAACTTGCTTCTCAGGCTTCACTGTGGGGTCCTTCCCAGGGGGTTTATTTCCTCTTGGCCCTGGCAAGAGGAGACAGCTTAGGGTTGGGTGGCCCAAAACTAGACCCAGCTCTGACACCATTTCACCCCGGTTCCCTGGTCAGGTCCTTTTCCCTCTTGTGGTCCCGGTTTCCCCTCATGCCCCAGGTTGAGAGCGGGGCTGCCCTACATTTGCAGAAGGCGCCTTCAACTCTGGCCTCCTCCTACTGTGAGCTGGTAGTCCATGGCTGCGGAAAAGAGAGCGACTTGCTCTCTGTGGGGCTTTGTGAAATGGCCCTTGGGAATTGTGATTCAGGCTTCCCTCTTTCCTGGTCACCACCCCTGATTTACAACCCAGATAAATTGTATTTTCTTTGTGAATCAAGAGTGGGTGGAGGATAAGGGCTGGAGCTCCCTTCTCTGGATTGTCACAAGATAAAACCACCTGGCTGAATGGGCTTTTAGACAACTCTTCAAAGGTGGCATAAAGCTGAGAGGAAACCTGAGGGCTTTTGACCCTCAAAAGGGTCAAAAAGGGGCTGTGTCCCCTCCCCTTCCACGGCTTACTCATTTTCCAAGGGCCTTGCATTGTCCTTCCCCATGGACAGCCTGTCAGCTTTCCTCATCTCTACTTTGGCCACTGGCTCTCCTGGGGCTGAAGGGCTCAGGCTGTGTTCACTTTGCTTTCAGAACCAGACCTTAGCATGCTTACCAAGGGCCCACTATGCACAAGGTCCATGGGCCAAGCCTTTCTTACACACATGCACTCTCTTTTTACCATGTGGTTGGTTTTATCTGTGCACTTACAAGGGCAGAAGCTGAGGTTGTGCAGTGAAATGAGCAGTGTGGGCTGTGAACTGGTGTGAGACAGAGCTGAGGCTGGGACCACATCTATGGCCTCTTTTCCTTGTTGGTCTTATAATTCCTTCCTAGCTCTTTAGTTCAGTTTTACCATGCTGAGGAACACGGAGCCCCATAACGACTTCCACTGTGTCTGAAATAGCTCCTCTCAGTTCTTAGCAACTAGAAAGGTGCCGACCCCAAAGAGGGTCTGCTGAGAAAAGTGTCCACTGGTATGGCACTAATGCCAGTTATTGTCCAGGTTTGAAGGACCCAACATTGGTTGTGGCCTTTGATTCTGGTTGTAGTGCTCAAGAAAATTCTGCAAATAGTTGTCTGAGTCTAGTCTACCTGCTTGTGTGGGTTTAAATCTTGGCCCTTCATAAATAACTGTCAGACTCTGGGCAAGTTAAACTCTCTGTGCTTCAGTTTCTTCATCTGTCCAACAAGGTTAATAATAGCATCTTCTCCATAGGGTTCTTATAAAGATTAGATAAATTTGTATGCATAGAATGTACGGACTAGGTTTTGGCACATTATAAGCCTTAATTAGTGATAGTAGTCGTAGTAATGGACTCTTCTGGGTCTGAGAACACTGGGCGACTATCCCGCCTTTTTGTTTTTTGTTTTTGTTTTCGTTTTCATTCTTGCTAAAAGGCCTAGGGCCTGGAGCCCAGCTGGGGAGCTGTGGCCTAGAGATCCTGCTTCTTTTATTCTCCCCTTCCTGTCAGCCCTGCACAGCTACCCCTGGTGGGTAGGTACATGGAGAGTGTGAGAGGGACCATCTATGTGTCCTTGGTTCCCAGGAGCCAGCTGGGGAATACATGTGAGGCCCTGAAAATTCCAGGATAATGTTAGCCAGATCCTGTGCTCAGTGCAGCCCTGGCTGTGATGGGTTCCAAATGGTGCACAGAGGCCTCAGTGTTTAGGAGCAGCTGGGGCATCTGTAGCCTTGCCTGGGGCCTGGGGCCTGCAGCTTGAGCCAACATGAAACATAGCCTGGGACGCCCAGGAAATGGGCTGAGGCCCACGGACTCTTCTCCCTTTCCCACCTGGCCTCTGGTGTGGGCTATGAACTGGTGTGACAGTCACACCAGTCAGCAGTCTAAGTGGCAGTACAGTAATTTATTTTGAGGACTCCTAACCAGGTCTGATAAGCGCTCTTTCCTTGTGGTCAAAACAGAGCTCTAAGAAAGCAAACCAGGCAGGACATCTGGGGCAGCCTCTAGCCTGGCTTATATCGCCTCTGCCACGGAGTCTGCCTTGCTTCCTTTCCTGTTTGCCTTTAACCAGCCATTCCTGAACCTATTCAGCATGGCAGGTGTGGATGGGGCCATTGTGGTAAAGCCAGCACAGCCGCTGACCTCTGTCTTGTTCTTCTTGGGGGAATGCGCTAGCCAAGTAGGATGCAGCGAGATATGGTCTGCAAACAGGAAAATACAGTCTTCTCCAGGAGCCTAGCCCAGGCTGAGTGTGTATGGGGAACCTAGGTTGATTTTCTAGGGGAGAGGTGGAGGTTCAGACTCGATGGACAAACAGGAGTCAGCCAGGCAGGGATGGGTGAAATAAAAAGTGTCACAGGCAAAGATAGTGGTGTCTGCAAAGCCAGAGAATTGGGGGCAGGGAGATAGAAATGGAGATGAAAATAGGGTGGGGTGGGAAGAGAGAGAGAGTAGAATAAGGAAAAGGAGGACAAAAGAAGGAGGAGAAGGAAGAAGAAGAGGAGGTAGCAGCAGTGGCAGCAGCCACAGTAGGTCAGTCTGGCATCATGCGTGGGGTGCAGGTGGTGACAGTGTACTGAAGAGGTAGTCAGGACCAGGTGGAGAGGCCTGGGTAGCCACACCATGAACTTTAGACCCCACGCTGAGGGCAATAGGGACTTGGGTGGGGGTGGAGTTGTGATAGGTAGACAGGATGAGTTTATTCCTGCTTCAGGAAGACCATTCCAGCTTCTGTCTGAGAAATAATGAAGCGGAGGAGGCAAGCTTGATACAATGGAGCATCCAAGAGCTGCTGTTATCATCCAGGCAGGAGGGGATCATGGCTTGGCCCAATATGGCTGTGGGAAAGTAGGGGGACAGAAAGATTTAAGAGTCATTTGGTGCTTCATGATTGTTTGGATGTGTTAGCAATGGAAAGGAAGAGGGAAGCCCCGAGAGTGACACCACTCTGCAATATTCCCTCCAAGGTTTGCACAGCCTTTTCTTGCATACTTCCAGTAATAGGCAGCTCACTACCTAGTTGTTTAGCAAGGTAATACTCACTTCAGTTTAAATCTTTCTATGTGTGTTGTGGCTCTTAAAAATTCATCTAAGCCTTATCCTATAATAGCCTTCCAGGCATTTGAAGCCAGTCATATAACCGCTCCTTTTCTATGCCTTCATCTTTTTTGTTGTTGCTGTTATGTGAATGTCCTCAGATTTCTCCATCTAATTTGGACATCTTTCTCTATTCTATTTTTGGCAAACAAGAATACTAAATAACGAGTTTACAAAGAGAGCTACACCTGTGGTGTTGAGTATAATAGCATCACATTACTCAGCATACTCTCTTCTGGTGGATGATTCTGGGAGGAAGTCACATTATAATGAGAAGGTCACTTGGTAAGCATGAGAACAGATGCAACAGTTAACTCACTGATGTCAATATGATCAGAAAGTAAGTAATTAGCCCAAAGTCACACACCAATAAAAGTGACACAAGAGCTCAGGAACAGATCTGTCTGACTGCAGAACCCAGCCCTCCCTCCTGCCCTGCTGCTGTGCAGCAATGCGCAGAGGAGCAGGGTCGGAGGCGGGAGCCCAGGCAGGAGGCAAGTGTAGAAATCTAGAGCAGAGCCACGTGGCAGGAGCAGTGAGAGGGAGAGCCTGGGAGGAGGACTGATTCCAGGTGACTTTCTTGGGACATAGCTTGGGGGTCAAGGGTTTAGAGAAGCCCTCAATGACCCTGAGGTGATGGCCGAGGTACCAGGGGGTGGTGGATTTTTGTTCCCTTAAGGGGCATCCAGAAAGAGTGGGTAAGAAGTGGTAGCAAGAGGAGATAGTGAGCCTAGATATGACATGAGGTGTTGGGAGTGCTTGTGGAACTCACAGAGAGTAGCCCAGCAGGGAGCCTCACTGTCATTCCTGCTTCCCCAGTGCCTCTGAGTGCAGGGCCCTGCAGGCCACTCTATAGCTGGCTGAGCTCCAGGCCCGGGATAAAGCACCCGACCACTCTGGCCCAGGGCTGCTCTCTATGCGGGCCACTCACCAGCACAGCCCACTGGCTGTTAGCCCCCACCTGGGACCACATGCCTCTCACCACTCCACAGGGCCAGACCACAGTCCCCAGAGGCTCACTTCCAGGAATCACTACTCTGCCAGTTATCAGCACTTCCAGGACATCTGGGGACGGCGGAGCCATCCCTCTGGAGTCAGGCTGGCTGATGTGGAAGAATCTAGGTCAGAACAAGCCCGGGGAAGTTCAAGGCTTAGGCAGCTCACTGCAGCCATGTAAGAAGGCAACCAAGCAGTGCTGGGTGCCTTCTGATGCCAGAACATACTGCACACAGATGCTCTGATCAATATTGGCTGATGCTCTGTAGGGAGGTGGACCTGACAGCTGTGTGACCTTAGATACTCTCTCAAGCTCTCTGAGCCTCTACCTTCCACCTGGGCAGAGAGAAATAACCACCCCTTCTGTCACCCCCCTTGCCTTCTTCACAGAGTCATAGCAAATAAGGTAATAATGGCAAAAGTGTGTTCTCAACTGTACTGCAATGCTGAGTGAGACATAAACAAACCCAGCCCAGGAGAGCATGCATGTGTGTGTGTGCACACCCACGGGAGAGAGAGAGGGGGGGGGAGGGAGAAAGAGAGCGAGAGAAAAGAGCTGTTGGGCAAAGAAGAAAGGCAGGGAGAAATGGGAAAATCAAGAGGTGATAAAAAGAGAGTCTGGGGAGAGAGGGGCAAATGGAGGACATATGGACAGGGTGGGAGGTAGGAAATGGGTTAAGACTGAAAGCCTGGCTGGCCCTTGCTTCTGCCTGAGGTGCTGTAGCTTTTGACCCTGGACACCTTGTTCAGAGGGTCCTGCTCAGAGCAGGGAGCCAGGTGTCTTAAGGCTACCTACAGGTGAAGAGGTCTTGCTGTGTCCCCAAACCCACCATAGCCAGTGAACACACCCCAGTCCTGCTCTCAAAGAGGCCAGTGAGAAGCCTTGAGCTTTGAAGTGAAGTGATAGGCCACCCACCTTAGGTGGGCCCTGCTCGGAGGTGGGTACATTAGCAGGTGTCTGGGCAATGGCCTGACCCTGCATTATATCTGCTGAATGGCTTTAAGCAGAGTTCTCCTTTCTAGGCCTTAGATTCTACTCTGCAAAATGGGTGCTATCTCAGGACCCTGACAATGAGTTCAGAGATACAGGCAGCCTGGTTTCATGCCCTTCTCCTTGAACGAGGGCAGTCATGACCTTTGTGCATTTTGCAAGGATTATTTTAAAACTGAGTTTACCTGTCTTTCTAGTCCTGCTTGCTGTGCTCATGGCCTTTGTCTCCTAGTTCCTCCAACTCCTTGACTTGGTCTCCTCCTCATACTAGGCCCAGGAAAGGCTGGGACCCTAGTGATCCTCTACCCCCAGAGGCCGTATTATTTCATAAGGAGCTGGGCTAGGACCCAAGACAGCTAAATCACTATTGTCTGGGACCTGAGGCTCCTGAGAGAGGTGCTTGGGGAGCCAGAGACCTACACACAGTCTTTTAAGGGGGAGGCCCCTGCTTACTGAGGAATCTATGTCAAGAGCTTATATTGGGTTGAGGCCCTGTGCAAAGGTCAGGAGAGGTGAGGGGGAGTGGAATGGGGCAAATGTCACAGTGTCCTCTTTCCTTCACTGGGAGACCCCTTTTGTCCAGGGATTCCTGTGGGCAGATTCCTGTGGGCAGGGCTGGAGAAATGCACCACACTGTCACCCATTCCTGTCCAGGCTCCAGACCTCCCAGATGTGACAGCCAGCAGCACCTCTGGCTGGAGTGATGTATATGGGGCCTCTTGAGGGGTAGGAGTCAAGCTACCCTTTGGCTTTTTGGGAAGGAGAACATCCTTTTTACTGAAAGATACAGAGGTCACATCTCCTGTCCAAGGTCATGCTGCTAGGTGGTCTTTTCTAGAACCAGGGTAGAAATGCAAGTCTCTAACTTGAGAAAGTTGGTGACAGTAGTCTGTTGCAAGGGTCTATTTAAACAAGATGGGACGATGCCTTTACTGAGGAATGAAATATGGAGATACCGCATGCAGCAAGTTCTTGGAGCAGGACTGAAGAGGGTGATGGTGGTGGTGTTTACAGTAGTGATGATTATGATGCTAGCGATAGTGTCTGGTCTTCAGCCCAGAACTTGACTAAAAAAGGCAGGATGAGCCTGAGTCAGCCTCTATTAAATTTTTCAAGTTCAGGGCCTGGCACTTAGCAGGTGCACAATAAATATTTGTAAATAAGTGAATGGATTCACCTCCATGCTGAGTGTCTGGAAATGGTACCAAAGGTGGGACGTTCAGGTAGGTGGAGGCAGCACCGTGGCTTAGAGTGTTGGTGACCCTCTGACACCTTCTGCAGGCCCTTCCCCAAGGCATGACTTGGGAGGATAGAAAGATGATTGTGTCTGAGGAGGAAGCAGGGAGGTAAGAGACCTTCTTTTCTCCTGCACTGACTTCCATCTCCTCTCCTATCTTTTGGAGTTTGACACTAAGAAAGTGGCTGATTCAGACCTGGGCTGGTCTCCAGATAAAGGATTTGATACTGTGTCTGTTATAGGTAGAGCTGGGAAGAATTCCTTTCTATTCCCCCTGCCTCCATTCTTGCCAACTTTCTTACCCATTCCCTATTTATTAAACTTTCTTTAGACTCCTGCCCTATGCCAGGCCAGTTCTGGGATGGAATAGTGGCAAGGCTGAAACCAAGGAGAGGGATGCAGTTCATGGGTCACAGGAGCTGGTAGGGGATTGACCACAGTCATAGTGTTGCCAGGTGCTGTCAACATGATTGGATGGAAGGTGGGAGTTAAAGCAAGGGCTCCCATCCAGGTGGGGAGATCGGTCCTTTCTTCCTAGAGGCAGAGAATTGGACCTGGGCCTTGAGGGATTAGTAGGATTTAGGACAGAGAAGGGGAAGGGGATGGGGATGCCAGGATGAGGGAAGTATATGCACTGAGACAGAGGGGGAAAGTCTACTCATGACAGGGTCTTGTGGGCTAAGGCTTCCGTTGTTGGTGGGAGATGGGTTTGAAACACTAGGTTGGAGTCAGATTGTGAGTGGCCAAAAGCCAAGGCATTTGAACTGTTTTCTGAGGGCAGTGAGCAGTCACAAACCATTATGTTCATGATCATAGCTGTGATTCAGAAAGAACACCATGCCAGGTAAAGTGTTGTTCAGCAAGGGCCTATATGAAAGATGGCAGACTAAGGAAGGGGTAAGGATAATAATGATATTGATGATGATGATGATGGCAGTGAAAATGGTGGGTGACGGTGGTTATGGTGATGTTGGAGTGATAACAGTGTTGGTGATAATCATGCTGCTGGTGATGATAATGGTGTGGGGTGATGATAGTGCAATGATATTTGCTGCCGGTGGTGGTGGTGATGGTAATAGTAGTGATGACAGGGCTGATAAATGATGGCTAGAACGATGGTGATGGCGAGACGGTGGTGGTGATGGCGGTGATGGAGCCGATGGCATGATGAGGCGAGGTCTCGAGAGAAGGGACGTGCCTACATGACCCATCATGGTGGCAGATTCAGGCCCCCTTGACACCAGTCCATATCTCTGCCTTGTGACATGCTGCTTCCCGTACTCCTGGGGAGATGTGGCTGCGGGCTGATACCATGTGAGCTCTCATCTCTCTCCCTGAACATGCCTTGCATAGCCCTTAATGCTGTTTGGAGAAGGGTGTGGGTGGGAAAGCCCCCCAAAATGAATATGGATTGGGTCACGGAGAAGCCCCCCTAACCCCCAGCATTGCCTAAACCTGGGTGGCCGTCCAGCGTGGCACCCAGTTTGTGCAGGACTGCACTGTGTGGCCCCAGTCTCTGCCTTGGAAATGGCAGCCTGGCCTATTCTACCCTGTTCTGCTGTAGGCCCTCCAGTGAGGTCGGAATATCCTCAGGAAGGGGGTTACCTCTCTCCAGGGGGTGCTTCTGGATTTCTTCTAGCAGCTTCAGCCAGATGTTTCGCAATGAGTTTAGAGAACGTGTTCATTCGGGGAAGAATTGAGGAGTGGAATGCTCCTTGCCAGCAGGGGTGAGAGAGCTCAGGGCTGCCTTCTGGGGTGGTTTGGGAGTGGTGTGGGATGGGGTGGTGTCGGCTACCTGGCTGCCCATGCTTCAGCCCTCAGGGACTTTGGCCTCATAGCTGTTTATCTGTCTGCTTGTCCATCTGGATTAGAGAAACTGGCTGCCTCATACCAGTCCCTCAACTGTTTGCTTACTATAAGGCAGCTTGAGCTTGTTTTATTTTATTGTTGAGTATGATTCAAAGATGATTACCAAATGGAAAGGTGTACTCACCTCCAAGCTTCTTCCACCATGTCTCCTTGCCCCCATAAGTAAAGCTTCTCTGTGTTTTTTATTTATCTGGGGTTTCTATTTGCCAAAATAGGCACCTACATGTCTACATCTGGATCTCCCTCATTCTTACTCCAGCAGAATCATATTTGTATGCATTGCTCTGCACCCTTTTCCCCCCACTGAACCTGGATATCACTCTATGCTGGTAACTTCGAGGTCTGTGTGGTGCTCTGTTAGGAAGGGTTGTGCCTCTGGTCATTTAAAACCCAACACCTCTGAGTACTGTGCTGATTCCCAGCCAGGCTTTTGTTGTATTTGTTTCCCAGGAACCCCACCCAAAGGTGTGGGAGTCTTCCCTGCTCTTGTACTTCCCTGCTAATGTCCATTGTTTCCCATAGTCTCCCTCACTTGTTCCCTCCCTTCCATCTGGGTGTCATTGCTTGGCACCTATTTCAGAGGAGGAAACTGAGGAACTGAGAAATCAAGTAACACTTCTAACAGGATAACTAGTTAGGTGTGTTAGGTGAAGTCTGGATTTGAACCTGAGTCTAGAAGCCTTCCTTTTCATGAAGTCACACTACTGGGGAAGATAGAGCTACCTAGTCACCCATCTTCAGGAATCATGGAGTTCCTGAGTCCAGAGAGGGGTCGTGACTGGGTCAAGGTTACATAGCTATACATCAGTGTTTCACTGAGGGTGAGAATCACTTCTTCACCAGGCCAAATACCTGAGCTCTTCCATAGGTGAAGGGCTACCCAGAAGTACTCTTCTATTTCCCTAAACTATTGGGCAGAAATCTTCAAGCCCACAATAGCTCTTCTGCCCACATAGACTCAGAAGCTCACTGCTAAACCATTTATCTGATTCTTTGTCCACATGGACACCCTGTGGCAGGAGAAAGAAGGGAAGAGATCACATGGTATTCCTGCCACAGAACTGGAGTAAAGTCCAGGGCTCTTGACTGGTAGCCTAAGCATTGCTTAGGCCCAGTTTGCCCTAACCTAGCACCCTCCATACCTGGCAGTACTCGGTCTTTTCCCATGTTCTCACTTTATGGGAAGCTTGGACCTCCCTACCAAGCTTCCACTTGTCTTCTTCCAAGATGATCACTTCTCAGTTCCTCTCATCCCTTGCCCACAGGCCAGACCCCCCTTTTCAGTCAGTGTTCATTGGCTAAGATTGGCCTCCACTAACCAGGTGGAATGGGGTAGCTTGTACATGACATCCTGGCAAAACTAGCAGCAGAAATAATACCATGGTCAGGGTAAACTACAGGGGCTGTGTGCACATGTGTGTGCATGTGTGTGTGTATTAGGAGGGTCAAACACATCGATCCACAGCTTTCACTAAGACCTTTCAGTGTTGACCCTTTTGTGCTCTCCCAGAGATAGTTTTAAAGTTCCATATGTCTTGGATAGCCTGGAGATTCCTTTGATGCATGAAGGTAGGAAGTGGCTTCAGGTAGGCAGCCACCTCTGCTGGTGGTGGGAGTGGGCTTAGGCTTCTGGGGACCCTAAGATCCCCACTAATATTAGGTTGGGCCTTTTGTTGAGTGAGATCTTGGACAAATCACTTCCTCCCTCAAGTCTCAGTTTTTCCTTCCCTAAAATAGGGATAAGAATGACTGTTTGTTTTATTCTCAAGGGCAGTGTGAGGATGAAAAGACTTGTATGCTTTGGAAGTTGTACCAAGCTGTCCCCGATTCTGTGATTTCCAAGTGTTGCAAGTGAAAAAAATGTCCCTATATGGTGTCCTATATATTTGTGTAGGTATGCAAACCTGAATTAAATTTTATATAAGAGTGTTCGGGGATTAGGGTCATATATTTGAGCATGCAGATGCTTGTGCTAGTTAATGGATTTAATTAAATTACAATCGAGTGGCTCTATATCTTGCATGGAGCAGAGCGTGGCCTAGTGGTCCTACTTGTGTTTGAGTCCCAGTGCCACCTCTTGCTTAGCTGCATCAACTTGAAAAGCCACATAACCTCAGTGGCCTTCATTTTCTTCATCTGTATAATAGGCCAATGAGAATGGCTACCTCCAGGCTGTCATGGAGATTTGATGGACTAAGCACATAATGCTCCTGATACAAAGCTAGCCTCACATATCACACATTATTAGCTCTTCATTCAACAAGAAATGGAGAAATAATATGAGTACCACTACCTCTAAGGCAAATTATTATGAAGAGGATGGTCTTTTGATCCATGTCCTTTCCCAAATGCCTGGATCTGATGGTCTTAGTTATGTACTTGATACTTGGGGTGGATTTTTCTGGTTGAGAGTGCAGGAGGATGGTGATGGGAGAGGAAAGCTTTTGGACAGACCCAGGGAGCTCCTAGCTTCCCTTTCCCAGGTGTATCTTTGTTGTAGAGAAGACTGTCCCATGCCTGGGACCAGAGAACCCCACATTTCTTATGGAATCACCCGCTGTTGGTAGTAGTTCTTCCTGTGCTGGTACCAGTGGAAACCACACTTACCAAGCAATGCTCCACACGTACCAAGAGAGGTTTCTGCTTCAAGTGAGTTTGGGAAACACTGCAGACAGTATCTCTTTTATGGACATCAAAATGCTTATTGATATTATAACATGCTGTAAAACCTGCAGTAAACAAATAATTTTAATTTAGTTTAATTTAGCATTTCCCAAATGTTCTATTCTTTTGCATAATCCTGCTGTAAATCTCTGTAGAATGCCCTCTGACAAGCGCAGATTCACAGAATCAATAGTATGGAAATCTACAAAACCATGCATCTCTGGGTCACCCTCTGAGCCAGGCAAATGATATATCATAAAGCAATGCTTCACCCAGGAGCTTGTGAAAATTCAGATTCCGAATCAGCAGGTCTGGGCGGGTCCTGAGATTCTGAACTTGTAACAAGCTCCCAGGTGACACCCATGCTGCTGGTTCTGGAACCACACTTTGAATGGGGAGGTTATTAAGAACCATCTGCTAGAATGGAATTTTACCTGTATCCATCCTTCCCACAGCATTTGGAGACCGGTGACCACCTACGAAGTTTCCAAATCACACCCTTTAGACCAATCAACAGGGAGGTGATCTTGTCTTCCGATGCCAGGCAAGCAGTTCTGTTAGGGATAGTAGTGGCCAAGCTGGGTTAGTGACCAGAGCAGATGCGGGATCACAATTTGGGGATGGCAGTCCTCTGGAGCTCTGCAATCATAAATGAGTCTGTCTGAAAAGATGACAATCAGGTTGTATTTGTGCCTTCTCTCCTCTCTGGGCAAATAAAGTTGGGATGGTTAGTATTTTAATTAATTTATTTATTAAATTTTAAAGAGACATTTCCCCTTTCTTTCCTTGGGTCTGGAGTCATTAAACAGGGATTAGCTAGATAAATAGAGGAAGTGATTTTTAAACTGTTTGCAAACTTAATGCGAAGAGCCCAGCCTCGCAAATTATCACGTCTAATCAGAGGCCCTCGCTTCACTGCTCCAGTAATTGTACTGGTATTAGTCAAATTCTTGTTGTCTCCTCATTAGCCGTGAAAAGGAGACTCAAGATGTACTTCATTAGAGTGTCCTGGAAATATATTGCTAATGTGGAGATGGAGGCAGAGGGAGGAGGGGGGAATGAGGGGTTTGAGGGTAGGGCGGGAGCTTGCAGGCCCTCGTCTGATCCAGGCCCTCACTTGCTCAACTCCACCTCACACCTCTGGGCTTACTTCCTATTTGTACAGCAGGAGGGTGGGCAAGCTGAGATTGCTCTTTCTGGCTGACACTCTTTGGTCTTTCTGGTCCCAACCTTTGAGGCTTTGGAGGGCAGTAAGCACTTGATGTTCACTCAGATCTGTGAACTTAGGCTCCCCCCGGGCTAAGAAGGCTTGGGGTGGGCTCTGTCTGGTCTGCACTTCTGTCTCTATCACTCCAAGGCAAAGAGCAATGGGCACATCATTGGCCAGACACCAACATGCAGCTTTCCTGATGTGGTCCAATAGCAGCTCTTATCAATACTTCTTCCCACCTCCATCCTTCCTTGCCTTCTTTCCTTTTTGTTCTAAATGTGTGTCTTTTATATCCTCAGTGTCTTCTTCTCTTTCTTCTCCTTTTTCTTTCCCTTCTGTCTGCTACCCAACAGAGATTTATGGAGTGTCCAGTCCTGTAGTTACTTAAATTTAAATTAATTGAAATAAGATTAAAAAGTCAGTTTCTTATTTGTACTAGCCACACTTCAAGTGCACAATAGCCACATGTGGCTGGTGGCTACTGTATTGGACAGCACAGAAAGTTCTATTGGACAGTTGTGGTCTAGTCTTTCTGTTACACCCTGTGCTAATCGACATGGGAGTGAGGATGCTGTGGAGCTGAGGAAGAGAAAATTCTCTCCCTAA
Organism: Artibeus jamaicensis; assembly: GCF_021234435.1. Lineage (NCBI taxonomy): Eukaryota > Metazoa > Chordata > Mammalia > Chiroptera > Phyllostomidae > Artibeus > Artibeus jamaicensis. The sequence goes on along the minus strand of NW_026521788.1, from coordinate 30,052,397 downwards.
GATGCTCACAGTCAACTGGGAGAAACACCACATCTGTTATAGTTAGTTGAAGATGGGTTCAGGTACTGGACTACAGGTATACACCTGGAGTTGCCTGGAGGGTGGGAGTTATCCTGGTGAGTCAGCCTGGCAAGCTGGATTCCCAGTGGTCAGGGATTTTCAGCTTGAGGCCTGTCCACATTTGTGCTTGTTTTATGGATGAAACTAGCCCACAGTGCCTGTGGGCTACATAGTCCTCACATCTCAGCTTAGGGTAGCTTAACCATGTGTGGGTTAGCAGTGACACTAATTAACATGCAACATGTCCAGCTGCCAGTCCCAGCAGCCACAGAGTCCTTTTTAATGTCTATTTACATATCTCAGGATCTGGCAAATCTTACCTGGGTATCTGGGATGCTTCAACCAGGTGAGACCTGGCAATGGTCCAGGACCACTCACCATGGCACCCTTCTTTCCTTTTTCATCATTAACCATCTTTGGCAGCCAATCCTGAGACACTACATGGGGAAATGAAATGTTCATGACCTTTGAGATCAGACACATCTGAGTTGAATTTGTGTTGTATCACTTGCCAAAGTTCACTGAGCTACATAAGCCACTCAACAGCCTGAGCCTCAGGTGTGACAACTGTAAAATGGGGATAATAATGCCTACCTTAAAAATTGTCATTGTTGAAATGAATGAGGTGATATGCATCTGCCAAGGAGTTGTGGGCAGTACATCAATTCTCCCTCCCTCCCTTTCTGCTTGCCTCTTTCTTCCCTCCCACCCTCCTCCCTCCCTCCCCCTTCCTTTCTGCAGCTTCACCTTTGCTCTCGATGGGGACACCAGGTTTCTCCCCTCTTTGGCAGCAGTCCTTTGTCTCTCCAGACTTCTGATGCAGAACTGACATCCTCTGTGGCTTTGAATTCAATTTCTCTACCTCTGGAGGACAAAGGGCTGAGTCAGTTCTCTGGAGATACACTCTCAAGGTTCCAAGGAGTCTGGGGGCCTCAGTGCCAGCACTCGGGCGGCTAATGGACTCAGAATGGATTCAGGGCTGATGACACAGCTCTGAAATGTAGAGTTCAATGGAGGAGCCATGGCGCTTTTTAAAAAAAATAACTTCCACACAATATGTTCCTTTCAATCAGGAATGTGTTGTCTGCATTTCTGTCTTCTGGTAACTTCCTCTTTGGTCCTATAAAAGCCACAAGAGAATCAGTTACATTCCCCTGATGCTGAGGGAAGAACAGGAGCCAAATAGGTGGCCTTGGCTCCCCTCCCCACTGTCCTGAGTGCTGTGGCAAGCACAAAGCCCTAGGGTAAGCTCACTTCACAGGTTCTCAGATGCTCCTGGCATAGAAGATGCAGACCTGTGTGTGCACAGAAGCCAGAGGTGGAAACAAGGATGAGGGCTTTGGGCAAGGTGACTTGGGAGGCACAGAGAGATTAACTGACCTGTCCAAGGTCACACAACTAGTCAGGTGACCTGGGCTAAACTCTTTTTCCCAGGGTTCTTTTCACACTTGACGCTAAGCAGTAATTTGCTGTCATTGCCCACTCACCACTGGTGAGACCCAGTGGAGACCCAGTGGTATATTTCATTGTATGAGCTATTATTCCTGGTAGAAGAGCTTTGTTTTCATGTGGCCATTGCCTTTCCAGCCAGACCATCAGCCCAAGGTCATGGGAGAAGATCTGGCTGCCTGTGACCTCGATTGTATGCTGCCTTCTCTCCGAAAGCCAGCTTCCTCTTCTGAAAGCTGAGGGTGAGAATGGACCATCTTTGGAACGCTGCTGGGAGGCAGAAAGCAGGTGCCATGCGGGTGTTCAGCAAACTCAAAATAACCCTCATCTAAGGAAAGTTATTAGTTATTAGTTCCAGTAAGTTCTACAGAGACTGATGGGCTAGACCTGAGTCTCTTGAAGTGCAGTCCTCAGACCAGCAGCAGCAGCAGCAGCAGCAGCAGCATCTGGGAACTTGTTAAAATGTAAATTTTCAACTCCATCTTGTACCCACTGAATCAGACATTCTGAGGGTAAGGCCCAACAATCTGTATTTTAATGAGTCCTTTAGGCAATTCTCACGCACCCACCTCTGCACCCAGTTTAAGACCTCCCGGGCTAGACATTCCATCTCTACAGGCCCAGAGAAGGGAAAGATCATCTTGGATAAGGGTGCGTGATTGGAGAAGGCTTCTAAGGTTGAAGGCATTAGAAATGGACAGTGTAGAGCAAGTAGTTGCTGGGTGCTGGGAAAGCACTTGGGCGCCAGGGAGCAGTGGTCAGGAATGGGTCAGATTTGACCTGGAAAGGATTGTGGCCAGTACTATGTCTGCAGTGGCTCAGAGAAATCAGGGTGTCCGTCCATCCTTCCTTTCAACCAGTATCTACTGAGCCCTGACTCTGTGTCAAGCATTATGGTTTACCCTCGGCTTGCAGGGATGAGACGGCTGGTGTTACCAACTTGTGTGATTTGATTAACTTAAAAAGTCAAGGGAGTTAACACTGCTTTAATTGAAACAACTTTCCACCAAATATGACTATCCGAAATATTAGATGAAATATTTGTGTGGTATGAAACAGGAGCCATAGGTAAATTAAAGGTCTGGTCCCATCACTGAGGAGCTCATAAGGCCGGGTGTAGGAATTAGCCACGGTAAGCGTGGGACTTCACCCAAGAAGACCGTCATGAATAACCACATTAATTTGTTGAACTCTCAGAGCTTCCTACCTCTCCTTCTTATCCATTTTCTAATTTAATCCTGACAACAATACTGTGAAGTCTGAGGAAATTCAGACTCAGAATTTAAATAACTTGCCCCAAGTTACAAGGGAAAGTGTTACAGAATCTCTCAAATCCTGAGCTCGCTCACACTGACTTCTATTCAGATTATGGTGGAAGATCAGGCACTGGGTTTTCTAAGTCCTTTTCTGGGTGAAACTGGGCCCTTCTGGGATGTCTGGACCGCCCACTACAGCCAGGTGAAGGGGCAGCTATGGCACTGTGTCTTACCATAAAGCAACTCAGGAGACCCAGCATCCACTTTCCAGCATGGGCCTTTGCAGGGGACTGGAGACCCTGGTCTCACCCCCAAGCACGGCTGCTCTGAGATCAGAATAAAAGCCCCTGGTTTCCTAATACCTGGTGATTACCAAGAATTTAACACCTCACTTACACCAGGAGGTCACTGTGCGGAAAAAAATCAAAACACACACTGGTGGTAAAAATGTGGCTCTTTGAACAATATTAAAACACTTCAGCAACCTTTCATATAGAATTAATTAACATAAAACACTGCGTCCTCATTGCGGCAGAGCCCTAAAGTGGTTGCCAGAATTTAATTAGACTTAACCTTTTTTCCTACACCAGTACCACTTTATAATAACTGCAAATCATTATTAATTCCTTTGGCGTTCACTGTAATAACATTAATCATGATGAACTTCTTTCTGTTGTAATGTGTATGTAATATGTAATTCCATAGCAATTTAGTATTAGTTAAGACTAAATTGAAATTAATTTCACAAAAAAGGTACTATTTGTTATTGGATACTGTAATAAAATAATATTTTAGAACAATTTATATTAAAGTGGCTGGATTGGGAGACATTGGGTTAACTGCTAAAAGTTCACAGACAGAATTATTTCTTGCTTATTGCTAGCATCTCATATTCCAAGGTACTTGAAATGTTAAACAAGAAAATAGGTAACCTATTGTGAGGTGGCCTTTTGAGATACAGTATCTTACCTATCTGAAGACAGTGTGTTGGATAAGAAGATGTCTTAGAGTCGTTTCCAGGGCCTAAACCTGTATATGATTTATTATCTCAGATCTCAAGATTCAAGCCATGTATTTGGGTTCAGTTTTGTCTTCAGTAACATGGTTATGTTGTTGCCTCATGGTAATCGTCAAGGACCCCAAGGATGTGATGGATATGAGAGTAATTTGAAAAACAGGAATAACTGAGAACATACTTGCTAGAAAGAGGGTGGCTTGTGTGAGTTTTATCTTATTCTGTTTCATTTAGTTTTGTGATGGAATGTTTGAAAGTGGGGTAAGAGAAAGTAAATCCTTTAGTAGATATCAGGTGTATATGTCAGTAATTTTCAGAAGTCACCTGTCTTGGCCTTTGCCTCTGTTGTACCTGTCCACACATTCCTGTGTTGACAAAGCTCTGAGGAACTCTCCTCCATCCATTCATCCGCTCATCTCATCCTGCAGGATGGACAAGGCAGACCTCTGCCTTTAGGAAGCTGGTGATCTACAGCAGGGGTCCCCAACCTCCAGGCCTCAGGCCAGTACCAGTCTGGGCATGTTAGGAACCCAGAATCACAGCAGGAGGTGAGCTTGAAGGTAATTCAAATGAATCATCCTGAAACCATTCCCTGGTTTGTGGAAAAATTGTCTTCCGTGAAACTGGTCCCTGGTGCCAAAAATGTTGGGGACTGCTGGTCTAGAGGACATGAACATATATGGGTAATTAAAATATATTCTAGTAAGGGTAATAGTGAGGTGCTCATGTCAGAGGTGATATTAAGAATAAGTAACAGAGTGCAATACCCAGGCCCTGACCGGTCAGCATGGCTGGCACCTGGGTGGCATCCAGGTACACACTGGATGGACACCAGCTGGGCTCAGGGCATGACAGGGCCCCAGAAGAGAGTCCTCTACACCTTTCCAGTGTGCAGGAAAGTGGGGTTCAGGAAAGCCTCCCTAGAAGAGAGAGTCTTGCATGAAAGTGAGCTTTGGCTAAGAGCAGGGAACAGCGGAGGCCCAGCTCCAAGAAATCAGGCCCCTTGATGTGAATGTAACTACAAGCAATTTTCCTTGTGGGGATGTAGTCTGCAGGGGAGGAGGGGGCAGACCATGGGGAGGGTGCATGGGGCTCCCGTGGGGGGCTTCGTATGCTGCCCTGGGGAACTTGGACTTCAAAGGCTGAGTGAGGGTAGGGGTGGGGAGTGATGTATCCCGGCAGGAGCATTGCTTTTCCTGTCATTTTGTTTGAATTTTTTAAAAAATGACCTCAGTGTTATGGTAAAAGTAATATATGCCACATGATTCCATAAACAAAATCAAAAGGTCTGTGATAAATGTTGGAAGAGAAGATTTATACCATGTATTATAAAAAATTGGTAGCCTGTATCTAAAAGGAGCTTTTTACAAGTTGATAAGGAAAAGACAAATAACATCGTAGATAAACGGACAGGGAAAAGCTACAAATAACAATAACATAGATAAAAAAAGTCTTGCCTTAACAAAATAAAGGAAATTAAAATTAAAATACCAATAAAATGTCAGTTTTTAAACCAAATTGGCCCCATTTAAACGTCTGTAAATTGTGGTATCCATTACTGGAAAGGGAAAATGGTCACTGTCACAGTTATTGGGTGGGAGTATGATTAGCACATAATCTTTTAGCTATTAAGGTTTAAAGTGTGCGTTACTACTTTTATAAGAGACCTAATTTTGGGAAATTGAGGCTGCCAAAAAATTATGATGCAAAAAAAATGAGTTGGATGTTTAAAAACCCTGAACGTTCAGGTGTAAAGAAGCATTTAGATAAATTAAAGTGCATCTGTGCTATAGAATGTTAATCAGTGACTTGGAGAGATGACCTTGGTAATCGTTAAGTGAATACAGCAGAACTCACACTAAAACACACTAATAGTAAGAGGTAATACATGTAAGACTGTACTTTCAGGGATAATTTCTATAGTTCGTTACTAAAAGGTAATACATGCTATTTATAAAGAATTCAAGGAATTAAGAAAACTATCAAGAAAAAGGTAAATAATCTGCACAAAGCTTTTCCCAGAAATAAACACATGCAGGTATCTCAACAGAAGTCTATATGGCCAGGAATATAAAGGTGGGATCACGGCACATGCCTACTTTTTAATAAAAAGTATTAGATTGAATTTTCTTTGGGTTCAAAAGAAGAAAAAGAAACTACAGTGAAGTGGAAGAACTACTTCATTTAGACAAATATTTCTTCAGCACAGGAGATATTATTTTCTAACAGATACCCTCTAAGGGATTAGAAAACGTTAGGAGGTTGAAGTCAGTTATAAAATGACATGTTTTAAATTTACACAGTATTGATTAACTTCCTGCTGGGAGAGATGAGGGGTCAGCACTCTTACACTTCCCTTATCTCTTTCTTACTGTCTGATATTGGTAGTTATATTAGTATTTAAAAATTTGAAACTTGATAACATTTTTATTCTATTCTGTGGGCATAACTATTTTAGTTTTTAAGTCTCTGAAAAATATTTAGTGAACTCTGTGTATAAAACCATAGTTTCTTCATACCTAAGTCCTTTATTAAAATGTGTTAATTGACTGACACATGGGCTGGAATTTTGTTCTACTGCAAGTAATAACAGCACAACAAAAAAATGAACAACCCCCCCCCCCAAAGTGGTCACTTAAGAAAATAGAAGTTTATTTCTTATATAGAATGAGCCTGAAGCAGGGGTGCAGAGAAGGTTTTGTAGATCCACAAATTTATTAGGTAGCCAAACTCCTTCTAGCTACCTATTCTGTCAGTATTAGGGCCTGGCCTTTGTCCTTACAGTTTAAGATGAATGCCTTCCATCACGTTTTGCCTTCTGGGTCAGGATGGATGGGGACTGAAGATGGGCATCTCCCTTCCTGTTCATTAGACTTTCTGGAGGTTGCACACACTACTACCTCTGCTTATATACGCCATTGGCTAAGACTTCAGACTTTAAAGACAAATTTTTTATTTATTTTAAAAATTAGTTTATTTTCCCACTGCAGTTGACTTACAATATTATATTGATTTCAGGTATACAATGTGTGATTAAACATTTATATAACTTATGAGGTAATCACCCTGATAAGTCTAGTTCCCATCTGACACTATGCATATTTGTTACAATATTATTGACAATATTCCCTATGTTGTAGTTTACATTCCTGTGACTATTCTGTAACTGTCAATTTGTACTTTTTTAATCCCTTTTACCTTTTTCACCTATCCCCCAAACCCTCATCCTATCTGGTGACCATCAATTTGTTCTCTGTATCTACAAATTTGTTTATTTTTGTTCATTTATTTTCATTTTTTAAATTCCACATATAAGCAAAACCATATGATATTTGTTTTTTTTATGTCTGACTTATTTCACTTAGCATTATTTATGTTGTTGCAAATGACAAGGTTTTTTTAATGGCTGAGTAATATCCCATTGTATATGTATGCCACATCTTTATCTATTTGTCTACCAATGGGCACTTAGGTTGCTCTCATATTTTGGCTATAATAAATAATGCTACAATGAACATAAGGGTGCACATGTATTTTTGAATTAGTGTAAAATTTGATGACTTGACCATAAGTAGCTACAAGAAAGCCTAGGGAATATAGTCCTACAGGTGAGTGACAATGTAGCCAGGGATTCTTAGGACCAAAGGAGGGAAAGTAGATATTGGGAGGTAGTAATAAGTCTCTACTGGATTTCTACAATGACTAGCTGAATTTCATGATCAGATAGCCTTTTAACAAGGGATCATTAGTACTATACTTCATTCAATCCTGTCTTAAAAATGTCTTCCTGTGGCCTTTATTCCTGAATGATATCTTAGCTGCATATAATAATCTTGGCTTACATTTTCCTCCCATCAGAATTTTGAATATATTCTGCTGTCTCCTGGAATTATATATATTGTTATAAAGATTTAGAGTGACAGTTTACTAAGTTTTAACATGAGTATAACATGAAGCCATTATCACAATCAACATAATGAACATGCTCATCACCCTCAAAAGTCTTCTTGCACCCTTGGTAATCTCTTTATCTCTTTGTTGGCTTACTAGCTATATCTTTTTTTAAAAATATTTTTATTTATTTATCTTTAGAGGGGAAGGGAAGGAGAGAGGGAGAGAAACATCAATGTATGGTTGCCTTTCGTGCGTCCCCTGCTGGGAACTGGCCTGCAGGGAACTGGTCTGCAACCCAGGCATGTGCCCTGACTGGGAATCGAACCGCGATTGTCTGGTTTGCAGGCCCGCGCTCAATCCACTGAGCTACACCAGCCAGGGTGCTATATCTTTTTATTTTGCTATTTTCTTATTTTAGTCTTACCTTTAGGGTTTGTAGTATACACCTGTAACTTATCACAGTCTACTTCACTTGATATTACATCACTTTCTGTACAGTCTGAGAACTTTACAACAATATACTTTCTGTCTCCTCTCCAGCTTTGTTATACATTTTACTTATATATATATTATAAGCCCTACAAGAAATTGTGATTATTTTTGCTTTAAACAGTCAATAATCTAAACAGATTAAATACTAAAGGACATCTTTTATATGTTTAGTGACATAGTTATTGTTTCCAGCATTTTTTTCTTTGTGTAGATCTCAATTTCTTTATAGTATCATTTCCCTTATGCTTGAATAATTTTCTTTCTTATTTCTTGTATAATAGATCTGAAAATGATTTATTCATCCCAAATCATTACCTTGCCTTTATTTTGGAAGAATAATTTTGCTGGGTATAGAATTGTAGGTTAGCACGTCTTTCCTTTCTATACTTTCAAGGTGCTACTCCATTTTTTGGCTTTTATTGGTCTGCCAAGAAATCTGTTGTCATACTTACTCCTCTCTATAGAGTACCAGACAGCTTCATGATGAGGATGCCTCCTGAGAAACATGTTGTTAGGCAATTCTGTTATTGTGCAGACACCGTAGAGAGCACTTACACAAGCCTGGATGGTATATCCTACTATACACCTAGGCTACGCTCTTTACCACCATTGCATACGCAATCTGTCATTGCCAAAGTGTCGATGACCAGAGAGTCTGTATAATGTATTCTTGTCCTACCACTGGCTCCTCTTATTTCCCTTTTGAACTAATTTTAAGTTATTTTATTATCATGTGTCATGGTGTACTTTCTTCATGTGTTTTGTGCTTGGGATTTGTTGGGCTTCTTGGATCTTGGTGTTTGTAGTTTTTTATAAAATTTGGGAAAGTCGTGACCTTTATTTTTTTTCAAATATCTTCCTCCAATTTCCTTATCAGACTCCAATTATATATCTTTTAAGTTACTTGAGTTAGTTCCACAGCTTAGTCATGCTTTGTTTATTTTAAATTTTTATTCCTTCATGTTTAATTTTGACAAATGTCTATTGCTATATTTCAAGTTTATGAACATTATTTTTCTGTGATGCTTTACCTGTTGTTAATCCCATTTAGTGTGCTTTTCACCTTAGATATTATGCTTTTCATATCTAGGATATTAATTTTGTTCTTTATATCAGCAGTCTTCATATTTCTTTTCTTCAGTTTCCTGAACATATGAAATGCAGTTTGAATTACTGTTATAACATCTTTGTGTACTAATTATATTATCTGTGTCATTCCTAGGTCTGTTTTAATTGCTCAGACTTTCTCCTTATCTTTTCTTGCTTCTTTGATAATTCTGTATTGGATGTCAGACATATTGAATTTTATCTTATGGGCGCTGGATAGTTTTGTATTTCTATATATATTATTGAGCCTTGTTCTGGGATGCAGTTGTTTCTTAAAAACTCAATTCTTTTGTGTTTTTGCTTATAAGCTTTGTTAGAAATGGCCAGAACAACATTTAGTCTTGAGCTAACTTTACCCCACCACTTGAAACAAAGTCCTGTAAATACTATGTTTAATGACTGTGGATTCTGTCTGGCAGGGACAGGAAATGGTCTCAACTCTGTGGGAGCACTGGCATGTGTAAATGCCCGAGAACTCTCCTGGCGGGACTCTGGGGCAGATGGGAGGCTCACCTAATTTGTTCCCCATCTTTCAGTGATCACTGCCCTTAGTTACCTGTCTGTGTCTTGAAAACTGTCATTTCACGTATTTTGTCTGTTTTCTTGGTTGTTTCAGGTGATAGAGTGAATCTGGTGCCTCTTTCTCCATCTTGGCTGCAAATAGAAGTTGTTCTATTGTTTTATTGTCTGGCTTTTCAGGTTCTTATTTTGACATATTTATTTTTATTGAGTTTTATCTTAATAGGGGAAATGTTTTTCTGTTATTTGGAATTACTTTTTTTCCAAACAGGATTCCTTATCAGTTCCTTACTTTTCTTTTTCTCCTGAACAATGTCTACATGGTTGCTATGCTGATTATTTTAATTTTGTCCATGCCTAACAGAGACTGATGCTGTCCAGTTCTTGACTCTAAAATAGTGAGTGGATTTGCTTAACAGTGTTCCCACTTGAACAGTAACATATTTATCTTTTCTCTGAACTACACCTTAAGTTCTGAGGCTTAAGTGTTTTAATGTAGCAACCATTCTGTAGTTGAGAGTGCAACGGGAGGAGGATAGATTTGAGGAAGAAAAAAACTTTCAATTTTACCTTCACGGTCATCGAGTTTTGGAAAATATTCAAGGAACTAGGATTCAAACTCTGAGAGCAGGGATTTATTTATGCTTTTGGTCAGTTTTGTTTGGTATTGTACAAACAATACCTATTTCCTAGAACAGTGCCTCACACATAGTAGATTTTCGGTAACTGAGCTCTGAAGGAATAAGTGCACTTCATTTACTGACTTCATGTTTTATTCCAACTACCCCCCGCACCCCCCCCCCCATTCAGGAGGGTCCAACTGTCTTGAAAAATAAAGTAGAAAGAACATCTAAGCCTCGAACTGCTACAAGTGCTCTGCACCTAAGCCTACTGACAAGGGTCCGCTGGACCACAGCTTTTTCGGACAGTAATGCCTATCCACAGAACGGGTACATCTGTGTGGACATGTGGCCACATGACATAAACTAGGCTCATAAACTTTCTCCCAAGTCAGTGGGAGAAAATACAGATCTCAAATGCCCCATCTTCAATTTCCATATTTGTCCACAGCACAGACCTGTCCCAAGCTCCAAAGATAGAACTAGGTGGACCGTGTGTTGGTCCAAAACCAAGTTCCAATAACCGCACTTAGATGTTCCTTTCTCCTCTTGATATTCTGTTATAAGATGAGGAGAGTGCATGCACAGACCTGCCTCTGCTGGAATGCCTGACCTGCTTCATTTGGTCAAATTCCAACCAAGGCTCAGCTCACCTCATTGCTCAAGGTGGCAAGAACGTAAACAGTCTGCAGCAGTTCTCTCCTCATTTTGTTTGTATGTCCTTGAGGACCTGGTGACCTCTGTATTTTCCATTGACTTTAGACAGCCTGTGTTTTTTTACTATTGCGATGTATTACCCCATTGATATAATTTATTTCCTTTTGATCACTATTGCCCAGTCACCAACATTCCTATTTACCACAATAGCCTCATTTCAAAGACATGTGCAAAGACGCTTGGCTCTTGACTCAGTATTTGCTCTAATGTGTAGAACCTCTTTCTGGTGTGAAGGATCAGGATGGCCACCAGCAACACTGGTGCTGATCCAGTCTCAGCCATTGGTTTCTGGGATTCCATGAGACATGCTCCCCCGTGGGAACGAGGACAAGGGAAGGACAGGAGTTGTGAGGTCCTAGGAGACTCCAGTTGACAACGTAGATTTGACTCTAGTTGCCTTTTTTTTTGATGTTTTTCAAAAGTCATGATAGGGTCACGATAATTGGTGGGGGAGGCCTCCCAGTGCAGAGGCAGAAGCCATCAGCAGGTCTCTAACGAGATGTAGCTGGGAAAGTGCTGTGAGTTCCAAGCTTGCCAATATCTGAAACATGAAGAGGAATGACAGGATGCTCACAGAAGAGCAATAAAAATGATTGAGCCTCCAGAGAGACTGATTTATGACAAAGTCTCTGGGAGCTAAATACATTTTACTGTGGCCCAGTAGAGCAAGTGAGGGGAGGGGAGTGTCATGGGATTCTCTGCTGAACCAAGCACTGGAGAGTAGTAGAAATGGAGGTGTACTCTAAAGGGGGGGAGAGGAAATGAGCAGAAGAAATCTGGAAAAAGGGATGCAGAATGTAGAGAAGGAGAGAAAGAATTTGGGGGGGAAACCAAGAGAGCCCTAGGATTTGAGGGGCAGCTGGGAGAGGTTTGAGGTTGCTAGGGTCAGCTGCATCATTCAAATGCTTATCCTCTCTTCATCAAGGTCAGACCTGGGGCCCTTTCCATTACACTTTCCCAATCCCCTGCATCTCCCTTTCCTGCCTGAGGGTACAGTTAGCTGGAGACACTGCCTCCCCAGACTATGCGTTTCCTGGATGTCCAGCATCCAGCATAGGGCTCAGCATAGAGTTAGGTGGGACAGGATGACTTAAAGTTGAATCCCTAAATTTGGGGTAGAAAAGGTTGTTCTGGCGTAGGGGAGTTTAGGGATGGTCAAATGGGCCTCAGGAAGCCCCCACTTCAGTGTCTTTCTGTATTCCCATCTGAGAAGGCCTCTGGCTATGGAAATCCTTTTGTGTGCCTTTCACAGAAGCAATAGGCTGATGGGAAATGATGCTGAGACCCAGGACTGAGCCTTGGAGGAGAAGTGTGAGGTTGAACTGTTAGAGAGGTGTCTCCAATTCCACTTCCAAAATTATAGTGTAGGGCTCTTCAAAGAAGAGATGAAATTAGGATAATCATAATAGTCATGGTGAGGTCCTACGTTTATGTACCACTTATGGGTCACAGAAAGCTTTCACATCCATTAACCGTTTGCCCTGGTAACATCCTCACCTAGCTCAGTGGGTTGTCAGGAAAATCAAAGGGTCCCCCCAGGAACTGAGACTACAGGCATGCCCCACTTTAAGCAAATCCTGCTGTGAGCATTTAGGTGAAAAAATCCTGCTTCACACAGGAATTTAACAGCATTATTTTTACTGGTGGGCTCCCCCAGTGTGTGAAGGAATAACAGACAATTTACTAGAATGCTTGATTGATTGACACATATCTTGTTCAGGACCAGCTGCATGCCTTCAGCATCTAATGTGTGCTGAGCATAACTATTTGTGTCGGAAGATGTGGGCCTGAATCTGAACAGCCAATGCCAAGACAGGATGAACTTCTGTCCTTGGGCTCATTCTCTAAACCCTCCTCTGCACTCAGTTGTCTCAGGAACTGCTCCACCCTGACATGGCCAGGACTGCATTAGAACGGCCCTACCCCCAGCTGGGCTGGAACCGTCCTCTGACACCTTTGGTTTAGATCTGGCAAAGAGAGGCAGTCCTCCCAGTGCACAGAGCTGTCAGATGTAACACTCCTGGAGGCCATGCTTACTGTCCTGTGGAGGGAAGGGGGAAAGCCCGAGAAATGAGAAAGGAGAGATGAGGGAGGTCAAGAAAGGGCTGATGCCTCCTGGGGCCCTCTTCTGAGGCCCCTGACCCACCATTCCTGCAGTTAGGTTGTTCAACTTTACAATCTAGAATGCAATCATGTCCTCACTCTTAATTTAAGATGGTTTAAGTTAGGTTTCATTCACTTACAATATAAAATTTTTAATGGACTCCTTTGCTGAAAAAGACAAGATGTGCATGCACAGCTCCTTTGATATTTGCAAAGGCAGTTAAATGTGGTGGTTGAGAGTTGGGGCTCAAAGATTGGAAATACCCAAAATGCCGATGAAAAAGAGATTAGTTAAACAAATTATGGTGTGTAACCATACAAGGAAGTCTGATGCAGCTGCAGAAAAAGAAGTGAGTAGCTTTGTATTTTGACATAGAAATATCTGCAAACTATTTAAGTCAGAAAAATAAGGTGCATGATGAGATACTACTACACACCTACCAGAATGGCTAAAATAATAAAAAAAAACCCAGCAACAATGCTAGATACTGGTGGGGATGCAGGAACCACTGCACTTTGCTGGTGGGAAGGCAGAACGAAACAGGCCCTCTGGACCAGTTTGGCTGTTTCTCACAATGTTAAACGTGGACCGGATGAACCAGGCATTCCTCCCCTGGGTATTTACCCAAGAAAAACGAAACTCATGCTGATGCAAAAACCTATACACAAATGTTCATAATAGTTTTATTTGTAATAGCTAAAAAGCAGAAACAACTGGAGGGTCTTCCCGTAGGTGAATGGATAAACCGCTTGTGCTACACTCATACAATGGAATACTACTCGGCGAGGAAACGGAATGGATTACCGATACATACAACATGTGGATGGATCCCAAGGGTTTGATGACAAGTCAAAAAAGCCAACCCCAAAGGCTACATGCTGTGTGACTTCATCTATCAGTTGTTATCAGCAGGTGACAAAACACGGCCAAGGGGAACAGCCTGTTGCTGCCAGCAGTTCAGGTTGGAGGAGCGTGTGACCCTAAAGAGGCAGCACAGTGGGAGTTCTGTGTGGCAGTAGGAGAGTTCTGAGTCCTGAGTGGGGTGGGGGCTACACAGGTCTACACGTGTGATAAAACTTCATAAGGCTGTTTACCCGAACCCTAAAAAATGAGTGCACATAAAACCTGGTAAAGTCTGAATAAGATCTGCAATTTAATTGTGTTGGACCACCTTCAATTTCCTGGTTTGCTAGTTTTACTATGGTCATTTAAGATGTCTTTGGGGGAAGCTGGATGAAGGGTACACGGGAATTTCCGTTGTATTTTTGTAGCCTCTGTGTGAGTCTAAAATTATCTTAAAATTAGAAAACAACATGTAGAACAATATATATAATATCTGACCTTTTATATAAAAGGGCAGAAATAAAATCTGTGTTGCATTGGCCTGAAGAAACACTGGATATTAAAATAAGAGCTGTAGGCCTAACTGGTGTAGCTAAGTGGGTTGGACATTGTCCTGCAAAGCAAATGGTTGCTGGTTCAATTCCTGGTCAGGGCACATGCCTGGGTTGTGGGTTTAATGCGCATATGAGAGGCAACCAGTCATTATTTCCCCCTCTTTCTCTTACCCTTCCCCTCTCTCTGAAATTAAATAAATAAAATCTTTTTTAAAATAAGATGATGTGAAGGAGACTTTACTCTGTATGTCTTTGATACTCCCTGTGTTCTGGATTGTTTATGTTGCCTTAAATTCCTTTAAAATTAAGAAAAGGTGACTGTGGGTTTTTAGAGTTATGTGCAGTTACGTTTGACCACAATTCTAGCACCTACTGGCTGTGCTACTTTGCACTACCCAATCTCTCTCTGTGCCTCAGTTTCCATGTGTATAAAATGAAGCCAATAATAATAGGACCTCTCCGTTGTGCTGTGAGGGTTAAACTATCTAGAGTATGTAAGATGCTCAGCATTGTTTCTGCTGGAATATAGAATGGCCTCTACTTCCCACTGGGTAGTTCCTTCTATGAGTTTCCAGTTGGGAGAAGGTGGGAGGAAGGAAAGCCAGCCTGCTCCCAGCGCCAAGGTGCTGCTCCCTCCAGTATCTTTCTTGTATGTAGGTAACATCTGAGTATCACCATTTCAGCAAGTAGCTACGGCCATAGCCAGGCACTGGGCTCAGGAGTCAGAGTCCACAGAATGGGCCCCACCCTCAGAACCCAGCAGCAATGAGAGGCAGAGCAGCCATGAGGCCTGGCCCCAGAACACATTTTGATAATAAATTAATTTCACATTCTAAATCATAATTTCTGTTTTTATTCATTACATGAATGCCTTCCCAGTACATTTTGAACTGAGTGCATGCTGGGGAAGTGGGATTTGGGGAACACATGCTGCCTCAGCCTCTCCCCAGGATGGGGTGTGGGTGGGGAATATCGGCCCCC
Source organism: Artibeus jamaicensis (assembly GCF_021234435.1). NCBI lineage: Eukaryota > Metazoa > Chordata > Mammalia > Chiroptera > Phyllostomidae > Artibeus > Artibeus jamaicensis. Next base: position 30,036,786 of record NW_026521788.1, on the reverse strand, counting down.
AGAGCATGGACAGTGCCTTATTGAGAGAGAGAGAGAGAGGGCCTGGGAGACCCTGGGGGCCACCTCTCACAGGTCCGCTCCCGCCGTGGCTGGGCTGCCAGCTCATGGTTTGACCTTATGCCCATCATTTCTTCCTGCCAGTCTTCAGTTTCCTCATCTGAACCATGGCCCCCACCAACAGAGGAGGCATCGACTTGAACTGGATGCATGTTGTCAGGTTTCGAATCAGGACTGTTGAGATGCAAGGAAGGGAATGAGCAAAAGCTGAGAGGTTTAAAAGACAATCATTCATTCCTTTGATATGCACTGTTTGAGCCCTTCCTTTGTGGGGCCTTTCATTAGTCGTTCTGAGTATAGGGCGAAATAATCCATGCCTGTGACAAAGCTTAGAGTTTAATAGGGAGAAAGATGAGCAGAGGACAGTGCCCAGAGAAACTGCGGTGGGAACAAGGGAGCCGGGAGGCAGGAGGGCAGGCAGCTGTCCCCTCCTTGGGAGGAGGCAGGGCCGGACCCACCATCTACCCAATGAAACACACTGGTTTCGGACGTGGAGGTTTCCAAATGGTGGCCCATGGACCGAACTCCAGCCTGGGTATGTTTTATTTGGCCCCATAAAGTATGTTAAAATTATAATAAACTTTCAACTATAAAAATAGAGAGATTTTATATAGAAACCTGGAATTCTGCTCTTGAAGGCTCAGCAGCCAGGGCTGCATTCCCATGTAACCATGGTTACCTGGAGCCAAGGTGAGGGTGTCCCTGAGGGAATGGGCTCCCCAGCTCCCCAGTCTCCACCATTCCTTATGGTGTCCCTGCCTGCAAGCCCCACTTGTTGACTTTACTTTCCTGACTTCACTGACATCTGAGTATGTGAGCACTGGCTTTGTTAGTCCTTTAAAGAACTGACCTGGTGATGGCTGGATCCATGATGAAGGCTTGCCGCAGGTCCTCGTGCCCTAGGAGCCACTTTGAGCTTCTGATCATCCTAAACCATCTGTGGCCAGGTTGGAAAGATGCGAAACATTCTTCTAGGCCCAAAGGGTCCTTTTTGGCAGGTGCAGAAGCCAATTCAAATTGTTTTCCTTTTTTTATTTGCTCATCTGAAAAGTCTTCCCAGATCCTCCTTATTAACAACCCGTACACCATGCTGTGCTTAAAGTTCAGAGCACCATAGGATACGGAGCCGTAATTAATCTCAGTCCCCGAGTTCTAGAACACTTACAGCAATTATAATTTACTGTCAGAAAACCAATTTGGGGAAGCGGTGGTGTCCTCACCCCTGATCAGGGCTCCACCAAATGCCACTTCCCATCCACGTGCCACCTGCTGGGTGAGCAAGACCTTTAGTCTCTGCCCCTCTGGGAGGTGACTCAGAGTGGAGAAGGTGGGAGGAGAGGAGGGGGAGTGGGAGAGCCGCCTGCATGGGCACCGAGCTGGCAGGACCGCTGCGGGCATGTCTCTGAGCTGGCTTTGTCACCCTGCTGCAGGCACCTCTTGTTTTCCAGTTTACTCCAATGTCACAGTCCCTGTCCTCACCCCTTCCATGTCCCAGGCACTGCTCGAGCTGTTCCAGTTCTTCTCCCTTTTCCTAGATGCTGTCCCTGTTTTCTGGGCCACACTCAAGCTTCCAGCTCCATGGACAGAGGTTCCCTGTTTTCCTCCTTATTTCTTTTTGCACAAGGTCAGATTGTTGTATCACCCAAATCGTACCCACATGACTCCCAGACGACTGGGTCTGGGGGACACACCGCTGGATGTGGCCATGTGTTCATGGGCCTGTGTGCACCGCTGCCTGTGCCATCTGCAGCCAGGAACCAAGCCTCATTTGTCCACTGGCCCCGGGACCTGGCACAAGGCTCCACACAGAGCGGGCAGGTAGTAAATGTCCACAGGGTTGGTTAGCTTAACAGAACATATATCAACACTACTGTGTGTGTATAAATGGACATATCTCCAAGGGAACAAGCTGATAATGGCATTCATTCATTCATTCATTCATTCACTTACTCACTCATTCAACCAATCCTGACAGGCACCAGGACTTGTGCTAAGTCTTAGGGATATTGAAATGTATTTATTCTTGTTTCTGGTCCCAGCTTAAACATACCTATAATACAGTGTGGTAAGAGCCCCACTAGGGCCTACTTCAGGTGTTATGAGGACAGAGAGGAGGGGCCCTGGCTGCTGCTAGGAAAGCTTCCTGGAACAGGTTGTATTTGAGCACTTAAAAAAGTTGTTCTAAGTTTATTCACTTACATGTTTGTGTTCCCAGGGAGGGTGGGACCTCTTTAGAGAAGGAACCCCCTCTTACTTATTCTTGACTTTTCATCACCTAGAGCAGTGCCTGTCACATGGGATAATGCATTTGGTCCAATGATGAATGAACGAATGGGCATTTTCCAGGTAAGGAAGGTGGAGAAGGAGGAGCAGCGTGGACACACGGAAGGATGCAGGGCTGGGAGGGGAGTATAAGAGCTGACAGCTGGAGAGCAGGGTTAGAAGGAAGTGTAGAGAGCACCAGGGGGCTAGAGGGGCAGAGACACAAAGAATAGCTTCTGGGCGTGACTCTTGGGCTGGCAAACTCTGAAGCCTTCAGGAGCAAGGCAGATAATAATAAATGAAGGAGGCTGGAGGGAGACCCTGGGGAGTGGCGAGAACTGAGTAGGACCTGACTCACAAACAACACTACAATGCAGATTTTTAAAAAAGCTACTAGCCAAACAAAATCTTTGGGTTCTTAGGTCACAGGTTTGTAACCGCCCCTGCTGCCCGCCCCCCTGGCCCCAACCACTACTTCACTAGGGTTGAGTGGAACTGTGGCAAAAGTCCTGCTTGGATTTCCAGAGAAGTGAAAGCAGATGCTGGCTCAGCCCCTGTGTGGTGTGAGAACTTGGCTGAGCCACATCCCCTCCTGCTCTCACTTCTCTGCTTGCTCACCTGCCTGCCCACTTGTCAGGCCGGTTAAGATGGCGGTTGCTCAGTGTTCTGAAGATACTAAAGCTCTGGGTTCATAAGGGGGAAGCTAGGGGATAAAGGGGTGGACTGTAGTGGGCAGCCTTGCAAGAAACCTGAAATGTATCACTGGAAGGAAGTTCTGGTGGAGCCAGAAATGTCCCAGCCTGAAGAGGAGAAGGAGAGTTTATGCAGCTGGAGTCCCTGGAGTGGCTGAAGGGGAGATTCTGGAAGAGGCAGAGCTGCTAAGAGAGAGTGGCAGCAGGGAGTGGCTCAGTCATGCGAGTGGCCCAAAGCTTCCCCAGCAGCTTGACCGCCTGGGACCTGGCCGGAGCAGGAAGAACATCTGAGACAAGGCTGGGAAGAGGGTGGCCTGGGACAAAGGGTTGGCTTGGAATTCTCATCAACACATCAGCACTACTCACAGCCAGACACAGAGGCCCAGTCACCCACCAAGGTCTAGATCCAGGGTTACCCACTTCCCCAGCAGGGTGACTGCCTGGTCCTTATCGGGGCCTTGGGGACACTGCCTGTGGACACTGTGAAGTGAACACCATAAAGAGGAGGTGTTTCTGCCCCAAGGAGATCCAAGGATCCTGGGAGGGGTCTGTGCTAAGAGGGTCTTGACAGCCTGACAGCCAGGTTTCCCAGGCTTTTCATTTTGCTGGTGCAGAGATAAAAAGGGAGTTGCCCAGGTTCTCCCATGCGCTTAGACTTGGAATCCTGCAGGCCTTGGTTCAGAACTCTCTCTTTAATTCCCAAGTGTCCAGGAGTCAAGGACTCTGAGTATCTCAGGGCTGAAAGGGCACCTAAAGTGAATGTAACCTGCTTCGGGTCCCCCTATAACTCTTGCCTGCAGATCTGCTTTCCCTTTTCTCTGTGGGTTTTTCAAAAAAATTTTATTTAGTTATTTTTCAAGTACAGTTTTTTGTCTATTTCTCCCATCCCAGCCTCCCCCACCCCATGCTCCCCACCTCCCTCCCATTTCCACCCCCCTTAGTTCTCGTCCCTGTGTCCTTCCTATTTGTTCCTCCAAATCCCTCCCCCCTTTCCCCCTTAAGTTCCCTTCCCTCTCCCCTCTGGTCACTGTCCCCTTGTTCTCTATTTCAGTGTCTTTGTTTTTTTCTGCTTGCTTGTTTGTTTTGTTGTTTAGCTTCCTGTTAAAGGTGAGATTATATGGTATTGGTTTTTCAACACCTGGCCTATTTCACTCAGCATAATGCTTTCCAGTTCCATCCATGTTGTTGCAAAGGGTAGGAGCTCCTTCTTTCTCTCTGCTGCATGGAATTCCATCTGTGGTTTAAGACTCCCCATTGCCAGGTCCTGCCAAGCCTGAGGTGCCCACCAGAGGGGATTTGGGAGAATGGAGCCAGCCCCTGGTTCCCAGGGCCATCACAGCTGGCTGAGAACTCCTATCCCCATGCTCTGTCCGCCATTGTACCTCAGCACTTGTACAAGGGCCCAGCACATCACAGGTGCCCCACAAATACTGCTCAACAAATGAGTAAATGGGTTTGAGTCCCAGGGAGAGCCAGTGCACAGTCTCCACAGACCTAGCTGCAGTTAGACAAATACCGACTGAGAGGCAGCAGTGGCCTGGGGGACGGGGCCACCCTGGACACCAGGGTGGATTGGGTCCTGCCCTAAGGAGTGCAAGGTGTAATGGGGATGCAAACAGAGATGGAGAGCAGTGCCCTGTGCTCCCCCGGGGTTGGAAAGCCTACAGTTGCCCTTGTAACAAGCCATGAACCTCTGACTGAGGCTCCCTGGGGAGCTTTCTGAGCCTCCACCTTGGGTAGGCTGCTCCTTCTCCTTGTCTTCCTGCCAGCTCCCGTTCCCTCTTTAAGGTCAAACAGCACCTCCTCTGGAAAGTCCTCCTTCACCTGTGTTCCCATTGGGCCCTCCCCTGGACCAGCTCTGTTCCCATCAGCTGTATTTAGGGGTCCGTGCTTATGAGGCATGTACAAGGTCCTAGGCCATGTGCTGGTGCAGATGTTTGCTGAGTGAATGTCTGACTTGTCAGCACTTGGGACAACATTCTCCTCTGCTTTGTGGAAAGTACGGGTGGAGCACTGAAGGACTTGGCCCTGCTCAGTGTTCCCTGCACCCGCCCTCTGGAGGCGCAGGGCCCTGGCACACAGCAGGAAGCACTGCTTTGCTAACAAAAGCACTTTTAAATATGCACCCGGCACTGCTCAGCCCAGGTATGCATTACCTCATTTGATTCTTCTCACAGCCCTGTGATTTGAGGTGCCATTATCATCTCTATTATACAAACATGTGAAAGTGGAGAGGCTCAATGGCTCAGAAAGGCTGAGACATGGGCCAAAGATCACATAACTCTGGCATAGTCCTAGGACAGATGCTTGGCCTGTGTGTTTGGTTAAGGAGGAGCCTGTGCCTGGATGAAGAGGACAGAAGGCCCCTCCCTACATCACATTCCAAATGCTAGAAGAGTCCTGCCTGGGGCCAGGGGTCTGTCTTGGCCATGGCATAGCTCCCACGGGCAGCTTCTCGAGCTGCTCTATCCCCTGTAGCTTCTCTGGTACTTGAGGACTGAGTCACAGGGACTTCTGATTTATGCTGCTGTCCCCTCATGCCCTGTTTGTGGCTCAGTGCATTAGGCCTCTGCACTTACCAAAGTCAGGGATTGGACTTGGGCACACAGCAGGTGCTTACTAAAGACATGTGACTTGATTACATCCTTTTGAAGATTGTCAGTCCCCACACACAGCCACCTGCATCTTCCTCTTTAAGACTAATAGTTTGCGTACTGTCCATTCTGACCAGTGTCCTTCCTAGACAACTCCAAAGAGTTGGCCTGGCCAGTGGGAAAGACAGGAGGCCAAGGTCTTAACCAGCCATGAAGCTTGTCCTTGGTGTCCTCTGATGCCTCATCTGTGAGTGGGAATAATCAGATGTGCTCTTCAGGGTATGGTGAGGGCTCAAGGAAATGCAGGTGTGACTCTTTGTCATAACTTTGGCTGAGCTGCCCAAAGCTAAGAACCCAGGGAGCAATACTGAGGACTCTCTGATCCAAAGGAGGTGCTAAACTAGCCTACTGGGCCTCCAGGGAGACAGTGACAGCAGGTTTTGTGACCTTAATTAACACTCACTTTGGGAAGAAATAGGGGTGAGGCCAAGAGAAGTTCCTTTGGAGGAAGTGTGCAGGTGCTGGGGTGTTTGTTCTCCCCACCCACCTTCAGCCTAATGAAGGGCTTTCAGGCAGGTGTCTTAGTCAGTGTTCTCCAGAGAAACATCACCAACAGGAGAGAGACATATCTATCTATCTATCTATCTATCTATCTATCTATCTATCTATCTATCTTTCATCTGTTCATTACCTAACTAGCTATCCAGTCATTCATTTATTTATCTACCTATTGAGATAGAAAAGGAGATTTATTAGGAAGTTGGCTCACATGATTATGGGGGTTGAGATAGACTACAGTATGTTGTCTGTAAACTGTAGTACCAGGAAAGCTAGTGGTGTAATTTAGTTGGAATCCGAAGGCCTGAGAACCAGGGAAACCCATGTGCAATTCCAAGTCTGAGGTCAAGGCCTGAGAATGGGAGGAGGAGAATGCTTGTGTAAGTACCAGAGTCTGAAGGCACAAGAACCAGGAGCTCCGATGTACAAAGGCAGGAGAAGACAGACTTCTCGGCTCAACAAGAGGGAGAAAATTTGCCCTTCTTCTACCTTTTTGTTCTGTTCCAGCCCTCAAGGAATTGGTGATGATTATCCACATTGGATCTTTACTCAATGTACTGATTTCAAATGCTAATCTCTTCTGAAACACCTTCACAGACACATGCGGTAATAATGTTTTACCAGTGATCAGGGTGTCCTTTAACCCAGTCAAGTCGACATATAAAAGTAACCATCACAGAGGGCTTGACAAAAGTGCCCCAAAGTTTGGGAAACATAGTGATAGGTATCTATTAAAGGAGGATGGCTGGGACTGGAATGGTCAGAAGTGGCAGAAGGGACAATGAGGCATGCATGGAAGGTGAGCAGCCTTCTCTCCCCAGCAAGGGTACAGGTGAATGCCTGTGTTCCAGGGCCTGGCTGTGGGACTCTTATGAAGCAGGCCCAGAAGGGCAGTGTGGCCTCAAGAGTACCCACAAATGCCCATGGGCTGAGGAAATATCTGGAGGTGGGTGACCAGCCAGAGCTGAGATGATGCAGGGCTCAGCAGAGGACTCAGCTGAAAACCCACAACAACCATGCATAAGAAAGAGCCAGATTTTATCCACCAGCCACACTGCAGCATGAGGTTGGACATCCTGTCCTTGCTCCACTCTTCCTCTGGGACTCACCAAGGGGTCAGAATTCAGGATCATGCATTGAAGGGGGAGCGCAGAGGTCAGAGGAGAGGAGATAGGCTACCCATCTCTCTCAAGGCCAACAGCATTCCAGACACAGCTGGTGGAGAGGGCAGGCTGGAAGTGGGAGGAGACTGTGATCTCAACTGGACTGGATGTTCTAATTAGTGGAATAAGACTCGTTTGGGTTGCTCAAGTGACCAGATGACTTTTTATTACTCAAGAATAATAGGAAAAAGATATGGGACGGACATGTTGAAATTTCATTCAGCTTAGGGAAAGAAGCAACCCACCAAGTGGGTTTAAGTTTTGATTGTTTGTGCATCATGGATTTTTTGCACTAATTTTGATTTTTAAAAATATTGTGCTGAAATATGGTTTATGTTGATTATGGTGCCTTCTCAAATTTTGCTCCCAGTGCTGCCCTCTGCTCCCAGTCCTGGTGGGAGGAAAATTAAGGTAATTTCCACCTTGAACCCTATTGAGTTTAGTGGACTCACTCCAACACTTAGCAGGTATAAAGACTCCAGCATGCTGTGCAGCAAGGTGCTGGTAGTACTAGTCATGATGATGATGATGATGTCAATGCTTACATAGTGCCTCATGACTAACCTCTATGGAAGATGCTATTTTTATCTTCGTTTTACAGAAAAAAAGACGAGGCTGAGAAAGGTTAGGCAACCTCTGCAGGGTCACACAGCAGATGGTGGTAGAGCTGGAATTTGAACCCAGGTAACCTGGCTCCAGAGTCTATGCTGTTAAATGCTCCACAGAACTGCCTCTCTGGTAGACAGTGCCATTGTTAGGTGTTACCAGATTCTGCCCAGGCTTGAAGTCAGAGGCTGGGGGCTCCACTGCTGGCGCTTTCACAGTTTGCTCTCATTGGAAATTCATGGTGGAAACCCAGCCTGCACCAGGAGCCTTGCTTATCCCCCAGTCTCTGCCTAGGGACAGCTCTACTCTGTGGTGTGCAATGCCCAGCCCTTTGTTCTCCTCTCGGTCCCCAGAAGACCCCTTCCTCAGAGGGCAGGGGGCAGAAGAGTGCGGGCCCCCATGCTGGAGATCAGGGCAATGGGCTGAGGAAAGTGATGGCCGAGCTGTGCTGATCTGCAGACAGAAATTTACATACCTAATGTAATTTAGGCCAATTGAATCGTCAATTAAGATGGAATCACTTGACATGCAACACATACTCTGGTGGTTGACTGAGGAGACAAGAGGCCCTTGAGATGCCTGTAGCAAAAACATGCTTTCACTTTTGAAGGAGATGGCCACTTCCAAATTCCACATTTGAACAACCTCCTTTCCTAAGCCTCCCTCAACAGATCCCTTCGGGTCACAGCTGGGATCTGTCGAGATGAAAAACTTCATGGGCAATTAGTGTTTAAACCAAAGTAGACATGCTCCTGAGCACTGCGGGCCAGGTGGGGGCCAGGACACCTCCTGGGATGGGGGAGGGCTGAGCCTATAAACCCACATCCACAACAGCCAGGAAGTGGTGCTGTGTGACTACTGGGGTTGTGGGGAGGGGGTCAAACAGGCTCCTTTGGGTCACATGGATCAGGCTTTGAATCCAGATAATACTTCCTGGCCCGATGACCTTGGGCTTCACTAATCTGAGCCTCAATTTCCTTATCTATAAAGTGGGGAGAATGTTCCATCATTACCTGTGATGGCTACGATGGGAAAGCAATGTGATAACCTGAGAATGTTAAAATCCTCCTATAAGGTTAACAGTAGTGAAGGGTAAAACATTGGCACTAGGCACAAAATATTCACTCTCTGCTTTACTCATTATTTTTCAGGTTTACTAAAGTAGCAAATTTCTTGCTGCCTTTGGACATTTGCACAGTTTGTGAGGCCTGAAATTCTATTCCTTCCCCTTGCATCCCGCATTTCTCTGGCTTCTTTCACTCTCCAGCCCAAAATTCACCTTCCCAAGAACTTCTGTCTCCGTCTGCAGCCCCACATAAACCTTCCTATTCTACATTCTGTGTGACCTGAGCCTCTTCTTATTACACTGTGGTAACTGGGTGTTGCAATTTTCATGTCACGTCAGCCTCCTCACAAGGTTCTAAGCTCCACAAAGGCAGGAACTGTGTTGCCTTGTTTGCTGCTGATCCCTAGTGCATGGTACAAATTAGACACTCAAAACACAGGTGTAACACACTGGCAACACACACTTTCTCCTTCTCTTCACTTGGCCAGTCCCTGCTAGTCCTAAAGGTCTCAGTGTACGTGTTACTTCCTCCAGGAAGCCTTCTCAGATGCTCTTGATGTGAGTTAGGTGCCCTCACCATGAGGGTGCGATTGCAGGTCTCAGGTTTGCCTTCCCATTGCATGGCTCCTGGATTGTCACTGTTCATTTGCTGACCTCTGTCTCCTACTACACGGTAAGTTTCCAAGGTTGGGCTGGTGTCTAGTTCACTGGGGCTGAGTGCATGGCATAGTTTATCATAGAATAAACAAATCACAGAGCATCCAGTCTGAGCAGAGAGACTGTGGCTCATGCCGTGTCTGTGGACAGAGAAGGTGTCACCTAGAGGGTTAAAGGAAGGGAGTGATGAGTACTGCACTGAGGTGGGGCAGGGCTGTCTGAGCTGGCATGAGACCTCTGAGCATGCTAACCAGGCACAGCAAAGACCTGTGCTGAGTGAATCAGGGCCACCCGAGTGTAGGGAGGGCAGTGTTGGCTTCCTGTGGGCTTCCCAGAGGAGGCATTCTGCGCTGCATGATGGGGGTGGGTGGCGGCGTTTGCCACTGTCTCATAAGTTGGAGGGGCCTGGCACTGACAGGGTTCAAGAGGAGCTTCTGGGCACAGGGACGGCCACCATGGGGATATGTTCTGGGTGCCCTTGTCCCCTGGGGTCACAGAGCCCATGTGCTTTGTCTGAAAGTGAGTGACAGTGGTTGGTGGTGGGGGCCATTCCTTCAAACTCCTCCTTCTCACCCTCCAGGCTGGTGGCAATGCTGGCTCTGGCTCCAGGATTATATCTTAGCAGCTGGCGCCTGGAGTCTCTCCACTGTCATACCTGGGTAGTGGGGTGCTCACAGGACAGGCATGCTGTTGCTGCCTTAGTGGTGATGATCTGCTGCTCCCAGCCATGTTGCCCTTACCCTGCATGGGAGCCCCACCTGTGGGTACCAGGAGCCCTGGGAGCCCTTCAGGCTGCTCTGTCCCTACCTTTTCTTTGAGTCCAGCTGCATCTCGTGGGAGCTGACCTTGGCTCAGTGGCCCCACTGCGTGCTCTTTTCAATGTCCTTAGGGAAAAGAGTCTTCATGGGCCCAGCAACAGAAGAGTTATACACATAGTAGGAACTTCATGAATACCTGCTGGAACCCTATTTGGAATCTTGAAACTGGCCTCCCTCACCCTTGCTTTTCTAGTCATCTGACTGGATCAGCATAGGCCTCTGAGCCCATTTATGAGCCTCATAAATGTGGTCAGTAGCCAAGAGTAGAGACCAGGGCCCTATGGCACTCCACTAGATCCTTAGTTCTGGGTCACCGTGAACCCATGTTCAGCAGAGTTCAGGAGTTATTCAATAATAAATTTGCCCAACCATGTGGCCATAGAGCTCACATCTTTCTACCATTTCCAGAATAAAGTGTGGGGGGGTGTATGACAACACTTTTTAGGACATCTTTGGGTCCTGTTCATTTTCTCTTCTCTTCCAGAGCCACCCGCTACCTTCCCTGTGTCCCAGTTTGGGGCTCTGCTGGAGCTAACCATGTGTTACTCACTTCTGTGGAGACTGGGTACATACAGGCCTTGGGACAGATACCCTGGCTCATTCCCAAAAGGTGCATCTGGGAGAGGGGACAAAGGAAGAGCACAGAAAGGGGGGTCCTGGCTTATTGGGTCTGTCTGCTCCTCCTGCTGCTCCTCCTGCCTACTCCAAACTGGCCTCCTCCTCTTCCTACTCAACCCCTCCTCTCCTGAGGCCATGGGCTCTCACAGTCAAGCAGGACCATCTGGGCATCAGGCATCCACAGACCACATTACAGCAAAAGCAGCTATGTTGCTCCCTCTTGAACCTGGCACATCCCTTCTGTTCCCTGGTCCCATGTTGAAGAGTGAAATGTTCTGCAGTAACTGGTATCTAAATGGGTGAACAGTTCTAATGTGTTCTGCACACAGTAAAAACTTGTGTTCTCAGCCCAGCTCAGCCAACGACTGTGGGACATCAGGAAAGTCCCTTCTGCGGCTTTTAGAGTCCTGAACTCTAAAGTCGTGCGGTGGGTGAGTGGGTGGTGAGTGGGTGCAGTAAGCTCTGAGGACTCTTGTTGCTGTTCTTTTTCTAATTTGGTGAATCCTAATACTAGTGACTTAAAAAACTGTTTAAAGAAAAATTCCTGAAAATCACTATGCCGATGAGATTTGATTTCTCAGAAATGATCAGGAGGAGAGAATGTGGGACGCTTCAAGGGTGTGTGTGTGTTGTTTTATTTTCTTTTTTTCCATTCCAGTGAATCAATCTTTGCAGAGAGTATGAAAGGAAAATCTACCATCTTGCAGTAAAATTAAAGCTAGCATTGCTGTCTTTAAAAAACAAACCCCCAAAAAAAAAGACAGCCTCAGAAAAATTATAAGCAGCTGCCTGCTGCTGGATTCACCCTGCCGAGGGGGTGCCTTGTGACACAGTTTATGACCCGGAGGATTATGGCGGTCGATGCTATCATCTTAATTGCAGGAACAGGGCTGCAGCCAGCAGGCTCCCCTGAGCCCTTGTCCTCCAGCCACATGACGCGTCTGGCTCTCAATCTAACAGATTCCTTTCTCTAACTCTACCTGCTCCAAATTACGTTGCACAGGCTGTGGCTTCCTGGTTACTCCTGATTGCTTTTTCTTCTTTCTTCCTTCCTAAAATGGGGTTGTAGAAATCCAAAAAGGTGGCAGGAGGGAGTAGGACAGCTTGTTCTTCTTAGTGTCCTCTCAAGATGGCAGGAGAGGGTTGGAGAGGGGACTCACTGTCTTTCTGGGCCATGAGCTGCTGAAACACATGATGGTGTCTGAGTCTTTGGGGATCATAGGCGATGCCAGAATTTGCACTTTAGCCTTGAGACCAAGGGAACCTCCAGCATTTGGGGGCCCACTGTCCTTGGCCTGGAGGGGATGGAGTAGAGCTATTGGCCCCAGACAGCATGGGGCAGGCGCATGTGCTGTGCGTGGTGAGTGCTCTCAGGACATTGCTTGGAGAGGAACTGTAGAGAAAAGGCTGTGCAGTAGCCCTGATCTTTGAAACCAGACTTCTACATCCTAGCCCCATCTCCACAACTTACTTGGCCAAGGGCCTAGAGAAAATCATCTTCCTTCTCTAGATCTCAAATTCCTCTTTGTAAAATTGGGTCTTTGGATTGGAGCTGGGGCTGCAAACTAGTGGCCCTGAAATTTAGCCTGTAGATGCTGTTTTGTTTGGCCTGAATTGGCTTTTAAAACTAGGAAATTTTAAATTAAAAAATCCAAAATTTTTGACTTCTTTTGAAAAAGCAGACAGAAAAAAAGAAGGTTCACAGTCCCGTGTGACAAAAAGAAGTCGGACCTAGAAACTGAGAAGCTGATCCTAATATTCATCTGGGTCAAGAGACCCAAAATAGCCAAGGTAATCTTGAAGGAGAACAAAGTTGCAGTATGCGCACTTCTGGATTTCAAAAGTTACTACAAAGCTACAGTAATCAAAACAATGTGGTATTGGTATAAGGATAAACATATAGATGAAAGGAGTAAAAAAAAAACCAGAGTCTAGAAATAAGCCCTCATGTTCACAGTCTAGGGTGCCATTTTCTGATTAGATGCCAAGACAATACAGTGGGGGAAGAGTAGTTTTTCAACAAACACTGAAGGGTCAACTGGTTATCCACATGTAAAAAAATGATTTTGGGCTCCTACCTCATATCCCATACAAAAATTAATTTAAATAGATCAAAAACCTAAATGGAGGGGCTAAGACTATAAAAGTCTTTGAAGAAAAGATAGATGTAAACATTTATCACATTGGATTTGGCAATTGTTTTTTTTTTTCTATTTTTATTTATTTATTTTAATTGTTGTTCAAGTACAGTTTTCTTTTACTCCCATCCCAGCCCATCCCCCCCAGTGCTCCCCACCTCCCTCCCATTTCCACCCCTCATTAGTTGTGTCCTTTATACTTGTTCCTGTAAACCCTTCCCCTTTTCTCCTGAAATCTCCTCCCTTCTCCCCTCTGGTCACTGGCAGTCTGCTCTCTCTTTCAGTGTTTTTGGTTATATTTTGCTTGCTTGTTTGTTTTGTTGTTTAGGTTCATATGGTATTTGTCTTTACTGCCTGGCTTATTTCATTCAGCATAATGCTTTCCAGTTCCATCCACGCTGTTGCAAAGGGTAGGAGCTGCTTTTTTCTTTCTGCTGCATAGAATTCCATTGTATAAATGTACCATAGCTTTTAGATCCATTCATTTACTGATGGGCACCTAGGTTGCCTTCAGCACTTGGCTATTGTAAATTGTGCTGCTGGGAACATTGGGGTGTATGAGTTTTTTGGGATTGGTGTTTCAGGGTTCTTAGGATATAATCCTAGCAGTGGAATTGCTGGATCAAAAGGAAGATCCATTTTTAGTTTTCTTAGAAAATTCCATACTGTTTTCCATAGTGGTTGTACCAGTCTGCAATCCCACCAACAATGAACTAGGGTCCCCTTTTCCCCACAACCTCTCCAACACTTGTTGTTTGTTGCTTTGTTTGTGATAGCCATTCTGACTGGTATAAAGTGGTATCTCATTATGGTTTTAATTTGCATCTCTCTGATAGCTAGTGATATTGAGCATCTTTTCATGTGTCTCTGGGTCCTCTGTATGTCCTCCTTGCAGAAGTGTCTGTTGCCCACTTTTTAATTGCGTTGGTTGTCTTCTTAGAGTGGAGTCATGTAAGTTCTTTGTATATTTTAAAGATTAAACCCTTGTCTGAGGTACCATTGGCAAATACGTTTTCCCATACAGTCAGTTCTCTTTTTATTTTAATACTGTTTTCTTTAGCCCTGCAGAAGCTTTTAATTTTGCTGAGATCCCATTTGTTTATTCTCTCCTTTATGCCCCTTGCTCTGGGGACATATCAGTAAAAATACGACACCAAAAGCACAAGTGCTCCTCCACCCCTTCAATTAGGTAAATTTGGACTTAATTAAAAGTAAAACTTTTATGCTGAAAATGGTACCATCAAGAGAGTGAAGAAACAATTCACAGAATGGGAAAAATATTTGCAAATAATGTATCTGATAAGGGGACTTGTATTCAGAATATGTAAACAAATCCTACAACTCAATAATAAAAAGATAATTTAAAAATGGACAAAGGATGCAAATGGAAATTTCTCCAAAGAAGGTATATTAATGGACAATATACACATGTAAATATGTTCAACATCTTTAGTTAATAGGAAAGTGCAAACCAAAGTTATAAAGAGATACCACTACATACCCACTAGGATGGCTATAATAAAAAAGACAGATACTAACAAGTGTTCAGCGTATAGAGAACTTAGAACCTTCCTACATGGCTGGTGGTAAGGTAAAACAATGTAGCCACTTTGGAAATACTTTGGTAATTCATGAAAATGTTACACATAGAGTTGCTGTAAGGCCTGGCAGTTTTATTCCTAGGTATGTGTATGAGAAAAACAAAAACATATGTGCACACAAAAACCTCATTTAGGTGCACAAATTAGCAAAGCAGTGTTATTCACAACAGTCAGCAGAGTAAAAACAATGAAAATATCCATCATAAGAAATGAATGAATAAAATGTGGTATAAACATACAATGGAATATTATTTGGCAAGAAAAAGGAATGAGCGGATACATATTGCTACCAAAAAGAAAAAAAACAAAAACAAAAACAAACCCCAAACCAATCACCTTATATTCATTTCATTTACGTGAGGTGGCCAAAAAGCCAAAGAAAGTGAACTCGTGCTTCCCTAGGGCTGGTGGCTGAGGGTGAAGGGAGTGGAGAGTGACCACTAATGGATATGGGGTTTCCTTTTGGGGCGAGAAAAAAGTTCTAAGATTAGATTGTGATTATTCTTATACACTTTTGTGAATATATGAAAAACATCGACTTGGATACTTTAAATGGGTGAGTTCCATGGTATTTTCTATAGAATTCTATGAAATTACTTGAAATTCTATGGAATTATAGCTTAACGAAGCTACTTGTTGTTGTTTTTAATGTATCTGGAAATGAGGAAAGCCATCTTTCTTCAAATGGAGCAAATGCTCCCGGACCATCAAAGTCTCTACCAGGCTTGTCACCCACTTATGTTACCTGTCTGGCTCCTGCTGGCATTTGAGTTTGCAAACCTGGACTAGAGGTCTTTAGAGAACACTCTTGGTCCGCTTTCCCAAAGATCCATGGGATGATATTTTATTTCCTTCTAGAAACACTCTCTCTTTCTCCTGCTCACCTGCTATATGATCTTGAAACCTTCCCTTCTTAGAACCTCAGTTTCCCCATAGGTACAGAGAGGTGTTAGGACTTGTCAGTCAGTCAGAGCTCCTGTAGCACCTTCAGTAGATCTTTGAACCTGAGGGCTCTGGCCCTTACTACCTCTTCTAACCCCTTTCATCTAACTGACAGCCTCCATGAGCTCTGGAAGGGCCTGGGTTATGGCGGTGGGGGGGTCCTGGGATTGGGTGACAGAATGCAGGTCATATGCTTGAGAGGCCAGCTCAGCAACTGCATGGCCTCCTGAGGGCACTGCCCCATTTTGACCAGGTGCACATTCAGAGCAGAGCACTGCTTGGGAGCCAACCAGTTTTTCCCTAGCCACAGGGCCAGGTCTCATCGCAAGTTGGTACAGAGCTGTGAGTCCATTGGAGTGGCCAGCTGAGGCTTCTTGGAGCAGAGCAGAGAGGTGTGGGACGCCAGTCCCTCACTGAGTGGGGAAAGGGATATAAGAAGCCACCACCCTCTCATACCTTGTTTCAAAGGAGAATGAGGAGCAAAAGTGGTAGGTGAGTGGGAAGGAGGAAAGGACAGATACTCTGTAAGGACTGCTCTTACCATGTGCCAGATGCTGTTCTAAGCACTCTTCCCCACTGTTTGAACCTCACCAGGAAAGTATTATTAGGATTGCTGCTGTTCTCATTATTATTACTTCCACCTTATAGAGTAGGAAATAGAGAGGCAGAGTAGTCATGTGACTTGCCCAAGGTCACTATGCTAGGAAGTGGCAGGGCTTGGATCCAGACTCCACAATCTGAAACACTGCACAGATTTATAATTTTTATTAAAATTTCCAACTCACTTCTGACTGTCCTCTTGAGTGTAGAGGCTGGAGTGGCCAGGGAAGGGTTCGTTTTCAAGTCTGTCTGAGGGAGAGAGTAAGAGGGTTTTGTCTCGTGGTGAGGCTGAGCCCCCTTCAGCTGAACACACCACTGGTGTGCCCAGTCTTGGAGAGTGATGCAGATCTGGACCCAGACATTCTGGATCTGGCCGTTTATCGCCTGTGAGACCTTGGGCAGGCTGCTTTGCTCTTCTGACTGGTGGCTTTCCTGCTGTAGTGATGTTTGCCCTTAGAGCAGTGATGACTAAGTGCAATAATGTTGGCAAACCAAATTTCACACAGTACCTGGTAGATTGAAAGCCCTGGATGAACAGCAGCAATGACCACCACAGCAATGGCCATGTTAGCATTTTACCTGATGGTAAAGTGCATAAGGAGCTGTCACTATCACTGTGCTCCTGGTGCTACAGAGCTAGAGACTCAGTCCTTGTCTGCAAGGATAGCGAGGAGGATGGGTCCAAGCAGATTGGCCTGCCATTCAAGTTCAGCTGGAACATAGACCTCGTTGCCCACTGCATTCTTGGCTTCCTTTGCACAGGTGTGTTCCTGCCCTGTACTCTTGTTCCTGTCTCCACACCCATGTTTATGTTCTGCCCTGAGTCTTCCCTTCTTCTTGACCCCTGGTAAGACACTTGTTTCCACAGGCTCAACAGCTGGGCTGATGGGCTCTACCCCACCCTGGTTCAGAGTCAGAGTGTGTGTCCGTGTGTATGTGTGTGTGTCATCTGGGGGGAAATGAGAGGAGGGGCAATGAAGTCATCTGGGTTATCTGAAGTGAAGGGGCCATGGGCTGGAGAAGGGATCTGACTTTGGAGCAAATTCTCAAGAACTTCTCTAGGCCACAAACCTAAATAACTAAAGGGGCCAGGCAGGGCTGAGTTATTGGCGAAGCAGGGAGGATATGAAAGAAATGGGGTAGCAGGATCTTTGGCAAACTGGAGAGTACAGGCTCCGTATAAAGGCACAGCTGTCACTAATTTTTCCCAATTGATGTGCAGTGAGAAGGTATCTCCAGAAAGGCTTGATCTTTTTATATTTTTTCAAGAAAAAGTGGAAATCTGTAATTGTTTATAAAATCTACTGATTTTAAAAGTATTATTGCCCAGGACAAACAGAGTTCTATAATGCTTTTAACATTTTCATGTAAAGGTCTAGGTCGTGGGCCACCAGTCTGAGGTCTCTTCTCTAGGTGAGGTCCAACAGTCCCCTGGGCATAATGGGCTCTGAGAAGAACTCGCCTGAGCCTACAGGCGCCAGGCAGCCGTGCTGGGCATCACCTGAACTCCCCTCTCGGACCCTCCTTGCTCATGGGTGGGGCAGACCAGAGGGATGGTGGCCGAGAAGGACCCCAGGAGAAAGTACCAGGTGTTGTGGGTTTTTAGAGACAGAGAGAATGAGAAAATGTGGTAACTTGGTGGGCCCAGTCTCTCCTGATAGACTTCGATATGAAACAAGTTTTTACCTTATCTACTGGTATAGTACTAGATTGTCACGTGGTATTCAAGGGCTGCCTACCAAGGAGGGAGTCCTCTGTGCTCCCTAGAGCCTGGGCTGAGATGGCTCTGCAGTGAGGAAGGAGGGGCATCCGAGCTGGTGTAGAAGAATCAATAAGGTGCTGTCATCTAAGTGAGAGCACGTGTTCTGGAGTATTCCTGGGCTCTGCCCAGACCCTTATAGTGTGTGGGATAGTGACAAATATGGAGAGAATCATGGTCAGGGACGAGACCAGAAAGGGACTTGGGTCAGGTGATAAATGGCTTCAGTACTGGGCAAGGGTTGTAGCAGGAAAATTGTACGGGTAGGGAGGGATCATGGCAGGTTTGAAGTCAGAAAGGACCATAATATATTCATTCATTCATTCATTCATTCATTCATTCATTCATTCATTCATTCATTCATCAAATATGTACTGAGCACTGAGGACTTAGCAGCCAGTGAGGCACACCAACTTCTGTCATTGTGGAGGTTATAGTCTGGGGCAGGAGGAGACAAGAATTAATGGAAGAATCACACAAATAAGTTTATCACTTAAGACTGTGATAAGAGCAGGAAAGAAAGAGGCCAGGGTGCTGTGACTAAGAGCCAGGAATGAGGAGGGAGGGGAAGGAGAATGCGGGAAACTTAGGCTGTGTGGACTTGGCCACGCAGAGGAGCTTGGGTTTTATCCCATGTGCTTAAAGCCTTTGGACTCAGTGCAGGACTCAGCCACAGACTTGCAGGGAAACTTGGGCGGGCCCCCACCCTGTCTTGGATTTCCCAGCTATATTGTAAACAGACAGGACAAGGCTGCCCTCGAGGTCCCTCGCAACAGCTCCGATGTTCTCTTCCTCCAATATTCTCCCTCCTCATTGCAGCCCCCCAGCTTGTTGTCTTAGAAGACTCAGTAGGGTCGATACCAATTTCACATGGTGCTTTCTCCCCATCTCTCTGCCTTCCTCTTTGGAAGCTCCCTTTGGCATCCTGGTTGCTTCTGCTCTTTGTCAGCCCAGCCTAGATCATGGGAGGGTGACATTGAGGTATCTTTTTGATTGTTGAGGAATGTTCTTCCACCCCGTCAAGAGCTGAGGGGAAATTATGTGTTTAGGGGGCCCAGGGAAGCCAGGGCCTGCATGGAGCACTGAGGGGCAAATCGGCTGAACATGACTGGGAATGGGCAGCCTGGTGGGGTGACAAGAGCACTGGCCTGGAGCTGGCCGGAGTCCTGGGTTTCGATTGTGGCCTTGTCCTTAACTTGCTATGTGCCCTCATCTCATCCTCAGTTCCCTCCCAGGTAATGAAGTAATTGTTTCAAAGAAGTAGTTTTATTAATTATCTAGTGCTCTCTCTCAAGAAAAATCTTATATCTGACCCTGATATATAAACCAGATGCAAGCACAATTGCTCAGCTTTTTGTGATGGGTGAGGGTCTGGGGCACCACCCGCTCAACTGGTCTGGCCCTGGAATATATGACCTGAGCCTGGTGGGCTCCGGGTTCCTGGGTATGTTGCAATGCTGACTCTGGAAGACATTCCTGTAACCGGTTCAGGGCTGAAAATCACGGGTCCTCGACTTCGACTACATGGGTAGGTCCTGGGAGGGGAGCACCCTGCCCCCTTTCCACTGGCACCCTGCTCTCAGTCTGGAGGGACCTCCGGGGGCCAAGGAAAGGTTCTGCTCTCTCCACCTAAATCTCCCTCAGGTCCTGGGGGAATGTTCTGGTCTGTATGGGTCTAATCCTCCTTGCCCACTCTCCAGGGGCCTTCTTTTTCAGAGGCACCGACAAGAGTCTTGCTCTCCACCCCCACTGCCTTGGTGGAATTTGGGAATGGAGAGCAGCCCAGGCTGAGGCCACGACTTGAATTATTTTGCAATCATATTGGGTTCACTAAAGCCCCACATACTTCTTGTCCCCGGCACCCTCTCCCTGGATGTGTGAGTCCATATGTTCCTGGGCAAATGTGCGCCGTCTGCCCAGGCTGCATTTGCAATTAGCTCATCAGGATGCTGTTCTCTAATAGCCCTTTGATGTCCAACCAGCCTCCTAAGCCTGTGCGTTTCCTTTCCTTTGAAGCAGGACATCGTGTTTTGCCAGAAGTCAATGAAACGTCCTAGTAGAACAGAACGGTTTAATTCCCTCCTCAGATACAGGGCTGAGGGAGTTCAAACGGGCTTCCGCCCATGCCTGCTGTCCCAGTCTGCCTGTCAGATGTCTGCCATGGAGGCCCGGTGGAGGCCACAACCCCCTGGAGCTTGAGCCTTCAGAGGAAGCTCTGATCATCTCCGTCAGGTAACAACCCAAACTGCCCAGCAGCCTCGGCCTGTCCTTGGGCCCTTAACCTCCCTCCCTGATGCATTTGGAATTGCCCATGACCCTGACTCCTGAGCTGGCTATCATCTGATTTCCTGTGTCCTCTGGCTTGGGCCTGGCATCATGGGCTCTGGTCTGGCCTGGGTTCCCCTCTCAGGTTCTGGTGCCTTGTGCACCCTGGCTTGACTTCCTTTGGGCTTCAGAACTCTTGTCTCAGCCCTAATAGCTCCTGGTAATCCCATCCATACATGTTCAAGGGAGCATTCCCCCAAGTCCTGACCCTGAGTGGCCTGGGGCTCAGGTACGGGTTCTCACCATAGCATAAACTCCTGTGTCTTGCCTGCTCTGAGTCTATCTGCTGCTGTGGGAATTTCAGAGTCCTCCCTGGTGTTTTGGGAATTGCTAAGGATGTGGTTCATTCATGCATTTTTTGATGCGGCCATCGTAGTTTCTCACTAGGGCTCCTGACCAGGTTGATGTTGGGGGCCTCTGGCCACACCAGAGTCCTCTGTACCAGGCTGGACCAATTCTGGTGGCAGAGCACTACTTCCTCAGAGCTGGGCACACCTGAGCTTGATGCTCTGTGTATCCCAGTCATCTCATTACTGGTATCTGCTCGCAGCTGAGTGGTTTGGCCTCAGCTACTGACTGAGATACAGACTTTGCATATATTCCTTGTGAAATAGAACGAGTATATTCCCTGCCTCAAGTCCTGTTGGTTGAGGGGTGAAGAGTTCCATAGCAGGGTTATGTGGGTCCCAGTGAGTTACTCATTCACTGATTCACCCACTCACCACAAATTTGTTGAGCTCCCATTAGGTGATGAGTATATAGTGATGAACCAGCCTCACCCTGTCTGCTCTCGTGGAGCCTATATCCTAGTGGAGAGTATTCCACTTTACATAAATAAACAAACATTGTTTATTTCTGAACAGGAGAGAGCAAAGCCAGGATGAAAACATGACAGGGAGCTACCAGAGATCAGTATAGGTGGAGTCATCAAGAACTTCTTTCAGTAAGTGACATTTAAGCTGAGCTTAGATGATGAGCAAGAGGCAGCCATTCAGAGTTCCAGAGGGAGAGCATTCCCAGAGGAGAAAGCAGCAGTACAGAAGTAAGGGCCCAGGATAAGAATGGCAGATTCAAAAAAATCAGAATAAGGGTCCACATGGCCAGAGCCTGTGAGTGAGAGGGAATAAGCAAGGTGGGAGATGACAGGGAGGAGTGGGCAGAGCAGGCCAAGAGGATGTGCCTGAAAGGTTCAGATTTGACTCTTAAAACCTTGGTGACTGCAGAGACTGTGGTTGGATACAATCAGGACAAGTCATCTCACTTCTCTAAACCCCAGTTTTCTTATCTGTGAAATGGAGGCCATAATGCCTGTTTCACAGGCTGGGTAAGGAGTGAGAAGTAGAAAACTACGTGGCAAATGACATAGGTGCTGAGACAAATTGTAACATCTGAAGGTGGCTCCTTTTTAGTTTCCAGGAAACAAGGGTAAAAACACAACTGGTTGCCTACTAGCAGGGATTACTCAGTTCAACAAGAAAGTCCATTTTTCCACCTGTGAACTTAGGAAGGCAAAAACCACTGAAGGGCTGGATATCCTCTTCCCTATTTTCTGCATCATTCTGATGTCTCTGAGATATCCCGATTGTTCTTGGCCACTGGCTGGTTTAGAATAGACCTGAGCAGATAGAGATAGGACTCGGGTTTGAGCAAATTCAGTTAGTCCTGGCTTGGCTGTAAGCTGTAGTTTTATCCATAGATTTGGGACACCCACCAATGAGCTGCTGTCCTCAGCTTTATCTCCCATGGCTCATATACTGGTCAGGTCAAGATGGCCTGGTGACAATCCAGAGTGGCTGGACTGAACTTTTTCTCATTTGAAATTCACAACTTGCAAATAATCCCATGTGTGTTAGTAGTAAAGATGGAGGATCAGATGATGTTACAAAGTTGCCATTGGGCAGTAGCCTGACTCCTGCCATGGTTTGCCCTTTATGAGCTGTGTGACCTGGGGCAAATCATGTTGACCTCTTGGGCCACAGTTTCCTCATCTGCATGAGGAAACCATGAGATCAGGATCTCTTTCTGGAGGGCTCTTGAGAAATCCAAGCTAATGCTCCGTCAGGTCTGACCATAAAAGAGCTTTACGCAGGGTTCTTTTTATTAGTGAATATATACCCACAGCTGCAGGACAAGAGCCAAATTGTAAATTAGTGATATATAGCCCTGCTGGCTCTAATGATAATCTGTTGTTGATTGAGTCTAGATCTTGGCCAGGTGGGTGATATTTGGGCAAACTGGCTAATGGCTTTAAAAATTAATGGTTCTAAGGCAGCTCCAGAAAGCCTTACCAGGTCCTCTCAGCAAAGCAGAGGCTTCAAATGCAGGAAGGTTATGGGGGTGGAGAGATAATTCCAGCCCTTCCTTGTATCTGTGGCTGGGAACTATTCAGGCAGCCTATGGAGCAGACACTGTAGTTCCTGCCTTTGCAGGCAACTCACAGCAGGCACAGGGCCACGCACAAGAAGGTGTTCAAGCTGAACATTCAAACATGAGTTCATTAATCGCTAGACCCCAGTATTTTTAATCAAGGCATGGCTGGGTCCTTTAAAGGTGAAGGGGAGGGACAAAGAAGTACAAACTTCCAGTTATAAAATAACTAAGTCATGGGGAGGTAATGTATAGCACAGGAAATATAGTCGATAAAATCATGTTAACTTTACATGGTGACAGATGGTCACTAGACATTGTGGTGATCACATCGTAAGGTATATAAATGTCAAATCACTGTGTTGTACACTTGAAAGTAATATAATATTGTATGTCACCTATACTTCAATAAAAATAAAACAAATGTACGGATGCCCTTTGACAATCACCTCATTCATGCCTTTGGCTTAGACCTCTTTTCTACTGGATCCACTGCTCTTAGGATCTGCTGTCTTTACTTGTACCTCCCAACACACTCATAGGCACTCATGCACAAACTCTCAGCTCCACTCACACCCACACTCACACATGTACGTAGTCAGAGAGCAGCACTGCAGGGTGAGTAACCTCCATTCAGGGCCCAGGCTGGTCCTGGTTCTACTCCATCACTGCTGTGTGACCTTGAGCAAGTAACTTACCCCTTTGAGCCCCATGTGAAAAATGGTTGGAAAATACCATGCATAGCTATTGTTATGATGAGAAGAAGCAGGTAAAGTACTCGACAGGAAACCTGGCAAATGGGAAGTCCTCAATAAATGCTGGTGGCATATCACACAGTGTCCCCACCTGCACTCACAAACGAGTGCTCAAGGAAAAGCACATCTAAATATGCAGCTAAGAACTGGAGTGTTTTCTGTCTGTGAACTGCTGGGTCGGGAGACGACCAGGGTCTGAGTGGTTGTGCCTGGGTGGTGCTGGGCTTCGCTCTCAGTCTTGGATTTGTGCACGGCCTGTGGCAGCCAGACCAGGCAGGGAACAGCTAAGGTTTGTGTCTGGGAGGAAATGAATGGGAACCAACAATAGCCCCTCATCCTCTGGTCAGGTAGCCATGGAATAAAAGCTGTCATGCTTTTGTCTCTATCAAGTGGTTTTTTATATGGAGAGATAACAAAGTACAATTAATATAGCAATTGGGAGCCACCTTTGATGCCCCGGTAATTTTTCTGCCTTATAATTATCAAACAATCAGGGTTTTTCAAGCATCCAATTAAATCACAGTCAGAACCAGAGGCAGTCAGAAGGTGGACACTGCAGCTGAAGGCCAAGGAAACGCTTGGGGTGGGGTGACAGCAGAAAGAAGGGTCTGAGTTGGAAAAGAGCCTCCTGCCTGGGTTGCAGCTGGACCAGTCTAGGAGAATAGCAGATGCCATTGCTGATGGAAGGTCTGGGAGGGGGCACCTGGCCCTTGGCGCTGGTACACACCTCAGAGGAGCAGGCTCTTGGCGCACTGCTCGCCCTGCCTGGCACACCCTGGGACTGGAAGCTGGCCCTGTGTTCCATCCAGGGAAAGTGTCAGCTAAGGATGGTCTTCTAAGTCACCGAGGGCCCCTGACTCCTCTCCGGGCCACTGCTCTCATGCAGGCATTTGCCCATTGTATCTCTGAGCTTCCCACAAGGGTGAACACTTGATGATTCAGGATTAAGTAGTGCCACTGAGAGAAAGGTGAGTTCCCCCAGAGAGAGTTGGTTCCTTGCATGGAGCACCCATTGTGGTGAGCCCTCCCCAGCTGCTGTGCATCAGGAAAGCTATGCTGGCATTTTACAGCTGTCTGCTTCTTCCCTGGGTTCAGCTACCCATTTTGGAAGCTCCTCTCCCAATAGTTTTTTCTTTCTTCATCATTAATGTAGCCTCCATTCACTGAGCTCCTTCTAGGTGTTGGGCTAGGAACTCCACTCACATTGTCTTATTTGAGCCCTGCAACAATACATATGAAATACTAACTATTGTATCTGCTTTACAGAGGAGAGGGTAATATTCCACGAGGATATGTAACTTACCTACAGATAGTCACATTGATATTAAGGGGCACAGACAGAATTCAGACCTATGTTCATCTTACTTTAAAGCTATTACTTTAACTCTCAGGCTATACTGCTGCCCTTTGGTTGTTGCAGAATGGACGGGAACCAGGCTGGAAGCCTGAGACACAGTTTCACACTGCGGGAAGCGTGTTGGAAAGGCTGCCCCTGGCCTGACCACTACTGGACACTTGTCACCACACTGTCTCTGGATATTGGGCAGCTCTCCCACAGCCACCTTGAGAAACCTCCAGCTATGCCTGGGTCTCCGTGTCACTTGCTTCATACTCACTCTCTGAGTGGGAACATCCTGTTGGCCAGTTTTAAATACCATCTTTCTGTTCTGAAAGCTGGGGAAAATTTCCATCTTCTGGACAGTATGAGGGATTTAAAACCCTACACTCCATGTACTTCGGAATTCTTGCAAATAGAAAGTGTGTTTGATGCTGGGAACCAAAAAAAACCATACATTTGTCTACATCAGATTCTGAGGACACATCCCACTTTCCCCAATACTCACGTGGGGGAAATGACTGGGGTTGATTGATTCGTGATATCTGCAAACTTATATGAGGAGATGGAAGCACATGCTGTGTCATTTCCATCTGAGGCCCCATTTCACTACTTTCCTTCATGTTTGGAGATGGTGGGTCCCAGAGAGGGCCATATTCCTGTAGAAGGTCACACAGCTGCTTAGTGGCATTATACTTTTAAATAAAAATTCCGTGAGCGTACATACCAGCTTGGGGTGGCTTGTCTGAGTCAGCAAATGTTGAGTGAAAGGACTTTTCTTTTTTGCCCTTATCCTGTCCTTTCTCTTTATGTTAATTAGCAAGCTGGGCCCTCTGATGTATGTTCCGGGAGACACAAATGCACATGAGACTTGATCTCAGTGTTCAGGGAGCTGTCCCGGGACTCCCAACCTCTAGGGAGGGTGAACCGAACAGGCTCTGCTGGTTTAGAACAATGGCTTGTGTCTTACCATCCTTTTGCTAGAGGCTAAGGAGTGGCTGAGCTATGAGAAGGCCTGGGAAGGAAGTGTTGCCTGTAAAAGGTCCATGAGATGGCACGTGACCTGCCATAGGGTTGTGCTGGGGACACACCAATTCTTGTCTCCCAGAGATCTCAGTTTCCTTGGCTGTAAAGTGGAGACTATGGCCAGACTCACCTTCCAGCATTGTCATGAGGATTAAGTAGTACATGGTGATAAGAAGGCTTTGTAAACTGTGAAGTACTTGCATGTGTGTTGTTACTTTACATTTCATGAAGATGGAGGTCCCAGGATGCAAGTTCCAACCTGATTTCTAAGGTTTTGGGGGTCCCGAGCTCTGAGGAGGCTTGGATTTTAGCTTCACATTTGCATGGTTTTGCTGTTCTAACAAGAGAGCCTCGAGGAGAGCAAGTGACCTCTCTCATCACCTGTAGAAGAATCCCTAACTCCTCACCCCAGAATCCAAAGCCCCCTCATGTGTGTTCTTAACCACCCATTTCCCATTCCTGTCTGTACTCACATATCCTCCAGCTCATAGCAGCCCCCGGCCTCCTTCCTCTTCACCCGCCACACCACTGTGGCATACATTCTATCAGCTCCCAGTCACCTCTGAACGTCTGTCTCTTCCTTCTTTCAACTCAAAGTGTTTTTGAATAAAGAAAAATTTGTTTTCAGCAATAAAGTGATTTTATTATCTCACTTAAGAGGTCTGAAGGCAGGTAGGTGTTCAGTGATGGTGTCAAGGCCCAGGCTCTTTCTTTCTGCATCAACATCCTCAGACAGCTGCCCTGCATGTGTGCCCTCATACTGGTTGCTTCATGGTCATAAAATGGCTGCCACAGCCCCAAGTATCAGCTCTATGTGCAAGGCAAGAAAGGGAGGAGGGCAACAACAGCAAATCTCTCTCACTGGAAAAGTGAAAGCTTTCCTAGAAGCCCACAGCTGACTTTCTAAGATGTCTCACTGGCCAGAACTCATCATGTGGCTGCTAGCTGCAAGGCAGGCTGGGAAAGTAAACTTCAGCTCAAGGGAACATGATTACTCAACTACCCTAGACAAATTATAATTCATCTCTAAGAGTAGGGCACGTTGTTATTCTGAACAAAATCAAAAGTTTTTAAAAAATATTTTATTTATTTATTTTTAGAGGGAAGAGAAGGGTGGGAGAAAGAGAGAAACACTTTGCATGCACCCTGATGAGGGACTGGCCCACGACCCAGGCACATGCCCTGCCTGGGAATTGAACTGGCAACCTTTTGCCTTGAGGGTTGACTCCCAACCAACTTACTCACACCAGCCAGGGCCAAAATAAAAATTTTGATAGAAAAAAAGGAAAAAATGCCTTTGGGGAAGTGTTTTTGGTGACTTCCTGGGCCATGTTATGTGACTGAAAGTCTCTCTATTCTTGATCTTACCCACATCCTCATGGGTAATTTTATCTATTGGTCCACAAACCCATTGATTCATCAACTTTTTATGAGTGCCTACAAATCCCTGGATCAGTCCCCTGAGTTCCAACATCCCTCATTAAGCCCTTGCTGTAGGCACCCACTTCCCCTTGCCCATCACCTGACATGGTTCCACCTTGAACATCCTCATTTCTAATCTTATTCTCCCTGGTTTCAACCTTGCATCTTTCCATATCTTTTCACCATGTACTCCTGTTTTTGGTTTTTATCTGTTTTTTCATGTATCCAGCCATCCTATTCTCTAGCCCAGGTTGCAAACTTTTTCTTAAAGGAACAGATGATACAGATTTTAGATTTGTGGACTAAAGAGTCTGTGTTGAAACTACTCAACCCTTCTCTTGTAACACAAAAGCAGCCAGAGATAATACATAAAAAATGGCATGCTTGGGTCTAATAAAACTTTATTTACAATAGCAGGTGGGGGGGCTGGATTTTGCCATAAGCCCTAGTTTTCTCACTTGTTCATCACTGTCTCCTGCTTTCACTGTGCTGTCTCATCAAGACTCCATGGAATTTTATTTTCAGCCTTCTCTCCAGGACACTTAGCATCTTTATGCACATACTACTTATTAATTATGATATAGATGAACTTTCATGAGACTATTCCAGGAGTCAAGCTCTAGACTAAGACCTTTATGTGTGAGGTGAAAACCATCAATCCCATTTTGTTGACGAGGCTCAGAAAGGTAGAGGTATTTGTTCAAAGTTGCACAATATGTTTGTGACTCCAAGCCCACACCATTAGCCACTCTCCCCTGTTCCCTACCCTGTGGGTGGGCTCCTTCTGCCAGGTAAGACTCAGTGTCGACAGTGCTCCTTATGCTGCTGTGAGCCACAGGGGAGGCCAGACGTCTCCTGACCCCTGCATGCTCATGGCCTCCATCTCAGTGAAGTCGCAATCCAACCCAGCTCTATTTAAGACCACCCTCTGCTCTCCTCTAGCTCCATCTGTGATCACACCTCTGATGTAACTGAGAAAATTCAGACCATCAGGACTTTAGCTTCCAGCCTCTGACCCGTCACTCTCATTGTTGAGTCAGACCCTCTTTCTTCTCCTTTGCAGAGGAAATCTTCTGGTCAGGTCTTAACTTCCTGTGCCTACCTTTCCTGACTCCTTATAAACCTTGTTTCCTTCATCACCTCTTGATTCTTTATAGACCCTTCACCACTGTATAATCCTGCCCTGCCTTTCTCATCTTAAAGTAACAAAACAAGCATAACAAACTGCAGCCCTCCCTTCAGCCTGCCCTCTACATCCTTCTCCTTTTGTCTCCTTCCTTTCACAGCCCAGTGCCCAGGCATAACGAGAGCCTCACCTTGTGATCTCCACTCTCTCACCTCCCAAGAACCCTTCAATCTGATGAAATCTGGGCTCCCTCTCAGCCTTTCCCTGAGCGTGTTCTCACTAAGGTCACCAAATGACCTCCTAACTACCAAGTGCAGTGGGCTTTTCAGTGCCCCCTCTTACCTGACCTCTTGGTGGCATCTCACCATGTAGACCACTTCCCTATTTCTCGCAGCTTCCTCCTCCCTAGCCCTTTCCCCAACTCTCCCTCCTCCCTCCATGCTCAGCGTCCTTTCCTGACTCCTCCTCTCCAGCCCTTCCCTTCAGCACTGGCGCTTTCAGGGGCTCTGGCCTTGGCCACACCTCTTCTCTGGGTGAGTCTGACAAGTCTCATTGCTTTGGAGATCACGCATCTCTGTTGTCTCCTAAGTGGATGGGGTCTCTTTACCTTAGCCTCCCTGCTGAGCTTCAGACCAAAATATCTGGAGGCTTCCAGAAATTTCCACCTGGATCAATATGCCAATACTGAATTTATGATCTCCTCCCAAACCCGATCCTTTTATAAACCTGTTTTCTCCAATATCAGCTGAGTCATACCAGCCAAGAGTTGAGAGCCATCTTAAGCTGGTCTGTGGTCACTCAGTCCCACATTAAATTGGCCATCAGGTTCTAGATATTCTGCATCTTTTCTTTTCAAATCTAATAATCCCTTCCTCTTCAAGTCTTTTGTTTACATATCTCTTGGAAATAAGCCAACTTTTTTACTTTGTTTCTACTGTTTGCTGGCAAAATTATTCAGTCTTGAGCTTTCATCCCTTAGGACAGCAGGCCTGCAGCAGGATGCTGCCCACATCTCAGGACTCCTTCATTTGTGGTTAGTCAGCCTCTCCTCCACCCTTCCCTTCAATCTCTGACCCAAACAACTGAACCTTCCAGGAGCCCCAGGCCCATGAACACTCCTTGTGCTCTCACACGCACCTCAGACTTCTGTTTCATAGAAAGAACCCAAGACTCACTCAAGAACTTCCTTGACTTCCCTGTTTGAGCTTTCATTAATTAGTTTAATACTGAATATGTCATTATGCTCATTGTCAACAATTCAATATTAAAATACAATGGACACATAAGATTTTCTCCCCAGACACCTGACACCACAGTTCTCCTTGGAGGGGCAGTAGCTATTATTGGCTTCAATATTTTTAACCTACATTATCCAACTCCATAGCCACATACGAATATTGAAATTTAGAGTGATATTAACATTAGAAATTCAGTTCCTCAGTCATGTAGGCTGCATGTCAGACACCACTACCCACGTGTGGCCAGTGGCTACCATCCCACAGAACACAGCTCTAGAACATCAGCACAGCAAGTTCTACCGAACAGCATCTAAGTGATACAGGGCTGTGCACCTTGATATTTTGATAACTATTTATCCTAAAGACAATGCCTCTACCTCACTCCTTCTCATGACTTCATTATATATGTTGTCTGACCAAGTTCCCTATTGATGAACATTTAGGTTGTTTTACAGCTTTTGGTGTTCCACACAGTGTTGCCACAGACTTTCATGCATATGTATTTATGTCCATACACAAGTGTGATTACAGGATACATTTCTACAAGTAGAATTGCAGGTATGTGAATTCAAAAACATTCCTTGGAAAAATTTTCTCACGTGACAATTACTTCAAAGCAGTGTGGCACTCCTATTCCCTTCTGACCTCTTCATCAATACACATTATCAAACTTTTCAGTCTTTATCAGTTTGATAGGTAGAACATTATAGCACACTGTTCTTTTACTTTCCACACTTCAAAGTATGAAAGATTATAAGCTATATATCATTTTTCCTGTGAATTGTTAGTTAATGCCCTTGCCCTTACTTTACATTGGAGTGGTGTTGTTTTTCTCACTGACTTACAAGATCTCTTTACATACATTAGCCTGCTTTCGTCTAGGTTGCAATTATTGTAATCTAGGTTTGTGTCCCCTGCCATGATGAATTATGTCATGTTAATGGTTAATGTGATTAACAGTATTGATATTTTTATAAATGTTTTATTTATTTATTTTTAGAGAGAGGGGAAGGGAGGGAGAAAGACAGGGACAGAAACATAGACGTGTGAGAGACACATCCATTGGTTGCCTCTCATACACCCCCAACTGGGGACCTGGCCCACAACCCAGACATGTGCCCTGACTGGGGAATCAAACCAGTAACCTTTGGTTTATAGGCTGGCACTCAGTCCACTGAGCCATACCAGCCAGGGCCATATCAATATTTTTAGTGGCTTCTGAATTTTGTGTCTGTCTTAGAAAAGTCTTCTCTACTTCAACATTTTAAAATGTTCTCTATTTTTTTTTTAAATCCTCACCCAGGGACACTTTTTCAGTTCTTTAGAGGGAGAGGGAGGGGAGAAGGGAAGAGAGAGAGAGAGAGAGAGAGAGAGAGAGAGAGAGAGAGAAAATATCATCACGAGAAAAATATTGATTGGCTGCCTTCTCGTATGTGCCCTGACTGGGGAACAACCCACCACCTGGGTATGTACCCTGACTGAGGATCGAACCCATGACCCTTCAGTTACGGGACAACACTCCAATCGACTGAGCCACACTGGCCAGGGCTCTTTTATTGTTTAATTTTTTCCTTTCAGTTGGTCCCATGTGGAATTAATTTTAGTGAAAGAAATGAAGCGACCCACATTACTTTTCCAGATGGCTAGTTAGCCTCAAATTATTTGAGTGATATTTCCTTGTCCTAATGAACTAAAAGATCAAGTTGACTATATATAAGTTTCAGAAACTTCTCTGTACCTTGGTTACCAGAGATGTAAAGTGAGAATAATAACATAGGGTGGTTGTATGGGCTAATGATATCATTACAAATATATAGAACGTTGCCTGGCACAGAGTAGATGCTCAATAAATGTGAATGATCATTGCTATTTCCTCTAGATGTGTTTGATCTTTTTCTGGACCTTATATTTATTCAGTTAGTTTGTGTATTGGTCAGGATTTGAAGTTGCAAATGAGGAAAGCTACTCTGCCAAGTGGAGAAGAAGAGGAATTTATTAAAGACTGTTGGGCGACTCACAGTGTCTCCAGGAAGGCCAGAGAATCAGACATGGAAGCCTGTGCTCATTGCCTTGGGGGACTGTTCTGGGGAAGAGACCATAGCTGCTGCTTCCCCATCGTGGGTGCAGCTTCGAAGCTCTCTCTGACGGCTCTGGGGAGTGGTGTCTCTGCCACCTCACTCATGAAACTCAGATTACCTATTACTCTCCCAAGTCCATATCTCACGTGGGGGCATCTGGCTGGCAGATCCTCAATCACATGACTGTGGTTAGCTATTAGTAATTTTGGATCACATTGATATTGATTAATTTAGAGAGAACTAGAATCTTTATAACCAACATAACTCTTCCAATCCAAGAACAGGGTGTATTTGCATTTATTGAAGTCTTATGTCCTTCACTGGAGTTTAAATTTTTTTCCCATAGATTAGGCACATTTTATGTTTAGTATATTTCTGGGTATTTTATCTTTTTTATTACTCTAAGTAGGGTCTTTTCTTTATGTTATTTCCTAATTTGTTATTTTATATAGGAAAGCTATTGATTTTTATATCTGTTAATTATTAGTAAAGCCTTTTAGTGTTTTAAATAGCTTGTTAAAAAACTGGGTTTTTTTTTTCCACTGGTGTTTTAAAAGTATATTATCAGATGATCGATAAATATAATAATTTTGCATCCTCCTTTCAGTGCTATGACTCCTGATTCTTTCTCTCGGTTTCATTGGCTAGCAGGTAAAAAACAATGTTCTATAATAGTTGTGACAGTGGGCGTATCAGACAGTGGATGTATTGCGATGATAACGCTGTATAACTAACCACTCAAAACTCAGTGGTTAAAAACAAGCCTTTATTCTTGTTCATATGTCTGCAGGTGGATTGAGGGTGGGCAGGTCAAGGCCAGGCTTGACTGAGCTTGGCTCCAGGCTGCAGGTTTGCTCTAGGTCAGTTTCATGTGTTCTCATTCTCCTTGATCAGGTAGCAAACTATGGCCTCCTCTTCTATGGGGATGATGGAAAAGCAAGAAAGGGTGAGCAGAAACACCCGATGCTTCTTAAATCAGTGCTCAAAACTGGCACTCTGTCTGCCTGCCTGCTTTCGGCCAGCCAAAACTAGTCTTGTGTCCAAGCTCATCATCAGTGGGGTGGGATATATCTCCTGTCCTTAGGAGGCTAAACTGCATCACATGATGAATGATGTGGATACAAGGAGGGGTGAAGACTTGCAGTGATGCAAATTACAACAGTGGCATTCTTGGCTTGTTCCTGACTCTAATGAGAAGGGATTCCAGTGGTTCGCCATGAGAAATAAATCCGACTTTTAGCTTGAATCATGAGACATAGATTCCAATTCATATTAAGGGAGTTCCATATTGTCTTATTTTATTAAACATTTTAAATCAAGAATCAGAGTTGAATTTTGAATTAATTTATTTAACTAATGTATTTATTAATGTTCAAGTACAGTTTTCTCCATTTTCCCACTACCATTTTCCCCCTCCCCACCCACCCCCACCTTTCACCCTCAATCCTACCCCCCTTTGGCTTTGTCCTTGAGTCCTTTATACATGTTCCTTGATGACCTTTTCCCTTCTTTCCCCTGTTATTTCCCTCCCACCTCCCCTCTGGTTACTGTCAGTTTGCTCTTAATTTCAGTGTTTCTGGTTATATTTTGCTTGCTTGTTTGTTTAGTTAATTAGGTTTCACTTATAGGTGAGATCATATGGTATTTGTCTTTCACCTCCTGGCTTACCACAATGAAAGCTGAATTTTTATCATCTAACTTCTTAGTATATATGGAGAATTGCATAGTTTTCTTATTGATACTTTGATATTATGCATTATATTAATGGATTCCCTCATGGAGAACCATCCTTGAATTATTTGAATAATCTTGTGGTGATGGTGTATTACCCTTTTAAACTACTTATGTATGCTATTTGTTTGCATTTATATTGTCTTAAGCATAGAACTATAGTATATTTTGTCCTTTTATGGATTTTGTTTTCATTATCACACTGGATTCTTAGATTCATTTCGAAGCCTCCCTCCCCCTCTCTACACCATGTAGGAGTGGTTTAAACAGCATTGCAGTTATGTGCTTATTGAAATTGTGATAGATTTTACCTGTGAAGTTGTCTCAGGCTGGTACTTTAATGGATAGTGACTCCTTGACAACATCCTCGATTTCTTCTCTGGTAATTGGACTGTTTTAATTTCCTATCTTTTATGAGGTTAGTTTTCCATCATTTATGTTTCCTAGAAAAGCACCCATTTATCCATGTGTTCAAATTTATTTTCAAAGCATTGAACTGGGTAATCCATTACAATTCGTTTAATTTCCTCTGTATGTGGTTATTTCCTTATTCTCATTTCTAATTATATGTATTTGTGCTTTTTTATTGATTACCATTAACTAGTTGTTTATCTATTTTATTTCTTAAAAATTTGCCCCACTCCATACAAATATATTTCCATCAAAACTCACTCTCTGCTTTTCCCCTTCCATTTGTCTCTTTTCCCTCATAAAGGCTGATCCACCACCTCTGCTTTGGGTCTTGGCCACTTCCCTCCTTCCATGCTGCATTCCCTTGGTGTCCTGATTTTTCAAACCTTTTCTCTCGTTTGTGTCTTCCCTAACAGCTTAAAAACATTCTCCAGTTTCTTCATCTTGAAGTTTCCTTGCCCAAGATCCCCCTCTAGCAGCTGACTGCTATCTTTATTTTCTAAGGCTTCCTGGGAGTGCACTCCCTGTGTTCATGCCATAGAATTACTCCTTCGAGACCACAGCCCACTTTCATCTTCATGACCCTGCTTAAACTGCTGTCCTGAAGGCCATCAGTGACCTGCCTTAGAGCCAAAGCAATGGGCACTGACCTGCATTTACCTTTCATGACTCCCTGTGAGCTTGGCCAATGTTGACCAAGAAGAAACTCACTCTGAACCCTGTTGCCCTGCAACCTCCTCCTCTAACTTGGCTCTTGTTTCTCTGTTTCTTCCCAGTGTCCTTTCCTGACATCTCTTCTTCTGCTTTCTCAATACATGTTAATCTATACAAGGTTCATGGTGACCACATCCACACATGTGACTTAAATGATCACCTACCTGCTGACTCCCCATGCTCCTTCTGCAGCCCCAGTCAAAAAGCCATTCTTGTTTTCTCAACTTGTTCTCTGGGCATTCCACAGGCACCTTGGCTCTGCACATTATCATTCTCCTTTCATCCCGTGGACTTTGAAATAACCTCCTCTATGCACCCCCCCACCCCTGCTCTAAGAGAGTCCTTTTCTATATATCTTCCCCTGGGAATGTTCTAAATCACAGGTCTACCATTTCATTTCTCTGCTTAACATCTTCAATGGCTTCCTGTGGCTTTTGGATCAAAGTTAATGGCCCTGGCTTTTCCCCAGGACCCTCATGCCCTGGATCTTGCCAGCCTTTTCAAGCGCCACCTCTTGGCCTGCCTATCTTCACCTTTGCCCTAGTCACCAAATGACCTGAATTCCCTTGAACACAGTCTGTATCTCTGGGGATCTGTTGTGTTGTTTCTTCTTGGAATTGCTTTCTCACTTCTCCTCCCTGCTGCATGGAAAATTGGCTTAAGATTTACCCGCTTTGGGAAGTTATTCCTGACCTGCACCGTGGTCTGATTTTGATGCCTGTTTTGGGGGAGCCTCTTATCCCAAATCCAGCTCTACTTCTACTGCTGTTTTCTGAGGCCCACCCCTCTTTTGCCTTCCAGAAAGAAGTCTTCTCTGGAGATAGAGTAGGTCCAAGCCACAAAATGAAAAGGAGAAAACGCAAGAGCTTTGGGGTTGTGCAGACCTAGATGCATGACACCAGTTCTCTCAGGGCCTATTCCTCATTTGTAAGGCGGGGGGGAAAGTAGTAACCATCATAGGTTGTTACTAGTATTAAATGAGATAATGTATGTGAAAGTGCCTTGCACATGAAAGTTAG
The DNA here is from genome assembly GCF_021234435.1 of Artibeus jamaicensis. Taxonomy (NCBI): domain Eukaryota; kingdom Metazoa; phylum Chordata; class Mammalia; order Chiroptera; family Phyllostomidae; genus Artibeus; species Artibeus jamaicensis. The sequence goes on along the minus strand of NW_026521788.1, from coordinate 30,001,107 downwards.
TTTTTATGAACAATACATTTGTTTCTTTTTCCTTTTCTCAGTGATTTTACCCAACTGGGGCAGCGAAGGATCTCTTCAAAGGTGGCCTGGACCGAAGTACTAATGGGAATTAAGAACTGAGTAGTAACAACCACATCAAGTGTTGACAAAGACATGGAAAAACTGAACTCCTACACTCTACGGGGATACACTGTGGGGATGTAAAATGGCCCAACCACTTTGGAAACCAACCTGGCAGTTTAAGAAATATTTAAACAACTATTATGCTAAATGAAATAAATCAGATAAATACAAATACCATATGACGTTATTAAATGTAGAATCTAAATAACAAAATAAATGAATAAACAAAACAGAAACAAACTCATAGATTCAGAGAACAAACTGATGATTGTCAAATGGAAGGGGAGTTGGTTGTGGGAATGGGTAAAAGGTGAAGGGATTAAGAAGTACAAATTTCTACTTATAAAAACAGTCATGGAGATGTAAATTACAGCATAAAGAATATAGTCAATTGTAATAACTATGTATGATGTCAGATGGGTATTAGACATTAGACTTATCAGGGTGATCATTTCACAAGTTATATAAATATCTAAACACCATGTTGTACATATGAAACTAATATTGTATTGTATATCAACTGCTATTAAGCATTTTAATAAAAATATTTAGACATACACATACATGTATCATGTGGTCCAGCCAGTCCACTTCTAGATATTTACCCAAGAAAATAGAAAGTATATGTTCACACAAAGACTTGTGCACAAATATTCATAGCTGCTTTATTTGAAATAGCCTGAAATGCAAATGCCCATCAATCAGTGAATGAAAAAACAAATTGTGGCACATCTGGACAATGAGATATTACTCATCGATAAAAAGGAATGAGTGAGTCACAGAAAAACATGGCTGAATCTTTGAATACTTATGCTAAGTGAAATAAGTCAGACAAAAAGGTACATGCTGTGTTACTCATTTATGTAAACTGTAGAAAATATTAGCTGATCTCCAGTAATAGAAAGCATATCATTTGTTTCCTGGGGACAGGGTTGAAAAGCAGGAGGAAGGAATTAAAAGGGGTGCAAGAAAACTCTGGGTTGATGGATTTGTTTGCTATCTTAATTGTGGTGATGGTCTCATGGGTTAAACATATGTCCAAGATTATTGAATCATATACTTTAATTATGGCATGTAGTTTATTGTATGTCAGTTAAACCTCAATAAAGCAGTTGAAAAAGAAGGCTTGACTGATACAAACTTGGCTGCCTCCTTGTCCAATATTTGTTCTCCCTTTCTTTAGCTTAATGAAACCTCAGTTTTGTTTGGGGTTGCAGTGGAAAGTGCTCATGGTCTAAGCCACTCTTGATCATTTCAAGCCACTCTTTCTGCCTCATTTGCAGTTGTGGGAGGTTATATGACCTAAGTAAGAACAAAGAGACCTAATTTAAAATCTCCTGGTGATGGTTCTGGTACTGCTTTGGCTCTCTCAATAAAAAGGGATTAATATGGCTGATATTGCCCTTACCTTCTGCCTTCTTCTTTTCTGGAACTAGAACATGATACCTGGGGCTGCAGCAGCTATCTTGTCACCTTGAGGGAAAGGCCAAGAGAATTTTAAAGATGCTGACTTTGATTTCATAAAGACTTTGAGTAGCCACCTTCCTCTGTTTCTGTTTTGTGTGAGTATGTGCATGCATGCAAGAAAATACCCATTAAAATATTGCAAATGGGTTTTCTGTTACATGCAGCCCAACACATTTCTATTGTTATAACCTCATCATTAATTCAGTTATCTACTATAGATGACAAACCACTCTGAAACTTTGAGCATAAAACCTCCACATCCATTTCATTATTCTCATGATCTCTTGCATCAGAAAGTCTGCCAGGGCACAGCAGAAATGCCTTTTCTCTTTTCCATGTCTGGTAAATCAGCTGGAGATGGTTGTGGCAAGTTTACTAGAGCCAGTTTACTAGAACCTCTGTTAGATTTGCTGGGGTTAGAATGCCCAAGATGGCTCTTTCACTTACATATTTGGTGCTTGAGTTGGGATAACTGTGGCTCTGTCTGGCATTATTCTCTCTCCATGAGGCTTCTTTGTGTGGCTAGTTTGGGCTTTTTCAAAGTATAGCAGTCTTGGGGTAGTCGGACTCCTCACATGGTGGTTCGCTTCCCTCTGAGCAAGTGTACCAAGAAGGGAATTGGAAATTTCCTGGCATAGCTTTACTTCCACTTAATTTCATTTGTCAGAGAATCCAAAGGTCCCTTAGATTCAATGGATAGAGGACTTCCACCTCTCTTTAGGAGAATGCACATACAGGGAAAGGAGGAGTTGAGGTGCCTTTCTGAAGACAAGAAATAACTGCAAAACCGACACATAGGCTCAAGGTCCAGTTCTGGCTTTGACTACCTCTCTGACCTGTGTGCACACTGCCCTCTTGAAACCTCATGACAATGTCCAGATTCCTAATGTGAACACATAGGACCTTTCATGTGGCCCTTGACTTTGGCCTTGTTGAACTCCCTGAAGATTTATCAATACCACAAGGCTCACTCTAATGTCTAGATTTTTGGATATGTTGCTTCTGATGCCTAAAATGCCTCTCAGTCCTTTCCCTCCAAACCCACTTAGCAATCTCTTACTCATCCTTCAGGCCTTATCCTCAATGTCCCTTCTCCTGGAGACTTGAATTTCTGATGTCCCCACAGAAATCCAGGCTTGAATTATCTACCTATGGGTTCTTATCCAAGCCTGGCTAACTGCTCTTGAGCCCTCAGCACCTGTCTGCTGGCTAGGCCGACTTACTCACTGGCATGGGAGAGCTGTGAATCTGAGGCTGTTGTCTTTATCTTGTGCTCCTAGTTCTCAGCATGGTGCCTGCTACAGAGCTGGCATGCAGGCAGCGTTTGTGGAGGAAAGACGGGAAGGCTGTAGATACAGACAAACTACACAATAAACTTCCCGGGGATTCTCACAGGGATTTTTCCTGTTGGCACACTGTTCTCAGCCCTCCTGGGAACAGCTGAAATCTGGGGCTGTAATTCTTACACAAGAGTTATACTGAAATATTCAGTGGCTATAGAACAATGTTTGTTCAGGGCTTGGCTTAGGAGCTGTCAGCAGCCCTCCTCCCATGCCACCACGTTTCCGATGCGGTATCTGTCAGAGCCAGCTTTCACGCCAGGCTGATATGCCGGTGCCTGGCTTGCTGCTGTGGTGGACTTTCCCAGTGGGTTCCTGGGGCTGCTGCATATCCTGGTCTCCCATTAAATCCAATACTAATTATTAAAACACCTATTTTGCCTCCAACTCTCTGCTGTTACATGGTGCCCTCTCTCATGAAGGTACAGCAGAAAACTGGATAGCAAAGCAAGTGCTTTGAGGTGAGCGAGTGAGTGGGTTGGACAACAGAGTGGAAGAATGGAGGGAGGGAGATGTGGCTGCAGAAAGTGGTCTAGACAGGACCTGACCCCAGGGCTCAGACTCCTGCCGACCTGTAGCTAGTCCTCAATGTTTGACTTCTGTGGTTGTCCTGCATCTCTTCTGATGGGCAGATGCCCAGGCCTTCCCGAGCACTCACTACTATAAACACTGCTTCAAGCCACAGAAGGAAGTTTAAGCAAAATGGAGAAACATCAAAGGGTTCTTTGCAGGGAGAGAGATGATCAGATTTGGTTCAGAAAGCTCCCACTGGCTGTAGACGGAGAATGGGTTGGAGGAGTCATGACGGAGGCAAGGGAGCTGCTCCAGTCTTTCTGAGGACAGAAGCTGGTGGCCTGCAGCATGGTGGGGCTGCGTGATGAGGGGAGGTGGATGGATCCAAAGGGTGTCCTGGTGAGTGGTGAGTGCAGAGGGGGAGCGGTATCAGAACTGACAGTGGCAGGGGATCAGGGGTGTCTGGCCCCATGGAGGAAAGGGGCACTTTGGTGAAGATAATGGAAACATTCTGGCCATCCCCGCAGTGCTTGCCTGCCTTGCTTTTCTTAAAGCAATAACTACCAAAAACATAGTAATTTTTCTCCATATGGAGGGATGTAGGGTAAAACATTTTCCATATTTGTGTTATAAATACCTCCTCTTCTATGCTATAGCTCCATGAAGGCCAAAGCTAGTTGTGAGCACAGAACCTAAATGTCCTTTGCACTGTGACTCACCATGTACCTTCTGAGTCAGTGCTGGTGGCTGAGTTAAGCACATTATTACTCTCACCTCACTAGTAAATTTCCCTAGGAGTGTCACACCCTGTAATATGTGGAAAGAGTTCTACAAAGAGAGTGCCCTGAAATCACAGAACCCAGAGTATCCTGGTGAGGGAGGAGGGGAGACTTACAGAGGTCATGACATAGAGGTAGGGAGGGGTGGGATAAAGAGCACTCCAGGCAGATGGAAAAACAGGAGCAAGGCATGGAGTGGGGCCTAGAACAGCCAGAGAGGGTGGAAAGGGAATGACTTGAGACTGGAAGAAAGGCTGTGGTAAGTTCACACAGGACCTGGAGTGTCATGGTCCAGAAGTTGCACTTGACCTTGTAGTATAAATGAGCTTCGTTTTGTATGTCATTGTCATCTAGTTGATAGTGGATGCCTGGAGCATGTGTTAAGAAGGATTCTGGAGTAGATTTGGGGAAAGAGTGACAGGATCACTAGTGATACCTGCTGTGGCTGTAGGAGCAGAGCTGGCAGACTGGGTATTAACGATGTGCCATCTCGGCAGTGAGAGATGCAGACTCACTGAAGGAAGCTGGGAGCTGATCAGTGGGGCTCAGAGTGAGTGTGGAGCAGCTTAGCTGGTAGCTAGAGTTCCTGGGAGGCCAGACTAAGGACACGTTACCAATGAGACAGCAGTGAGTTTAAAAATATCGAAGGAACAAATGAACTACCAAGTGTCTGCAAGGCGAAGGGTAGATCTTATTGTAGCTGCTTCTGTAATGAGGGTATGCAGGAGGAATAAGGAATTTTAGTGCAAATGCTGTCAGCCTCACTCTCCCCTTTAGCAAAAACACAGAGGGGGGGCATGCAGAGAAGACATACACATGCACATGTGCACACGCTCATAGCAATGACCCCACCAAGGGGCAATTTCCACCTCCCCTTCTCTGCTCCCTGTGAAGTCAGTGCATAATTACCGGAAAGCATTTTTGACTGAATTTTAGATGAGCATTTTGACAAAATATAATATTGGAAACAATCTTTATCAAACATTCATGTGTCGTGTGAGAGATAAAGCCCAGAATCCATAATTCATATGGCGTGTGTATTACCAAGTGTGCATGAGAGGCTGAATTTCAATGAGGCAGCCTGAACAATATTTTCTGCCAGACATGGGCTTTCATCATTTACATTATTCACTAGGTTTTCCAGAACAGTAAATCTTAAATATATATTTGTGTTGGGAAGAGCTCATGTGCATGTCTGTGTACACACAGAGGGACACGCACCCATTTGGGCACAGCGTTGGCGGACGCACGTTCCAGCTGGAGGGGCATGCAGTGACAGCAGGGAGGCTCGGCGCAGAGAATGCACAGGGATCCTTCTGGAGGACAGCCACATCACCCTGGGCTCCACAGCTCACTGCACAGGCATTAGATCCGCCCATGCTGTCCTCTCCCTCTCTAGACCCATCTAGCATCTCACCTGGAACCATAAAATAAAATAGGTCTCAGAGTAGGGACATTGCCATGGATGCTTAAGAGCAGAGGTGGATTGTTAAGACAGAAATTGTCCCTGAGTCTCCAGAGGTCATGACTGAAATAATGTGTTCATAAAGATTGTTGAATTTTGCCCCACTCCAACACTTAAATCTCTTTAACTGTAGCTTTAATGATTGGTGGAATTGTCTCTGACTGTATACCTTAGAGATGGGGAGCTCAGTACTCCCAGAGTTTGCCTCACTCTATCTCCAAAGAGTCAAACTGCTCAGAAGTCTTCCATTGATTGAGGTGAAATTTGCCTTCTTATAATTGTCACCCACTGTTGCTGGACTGGCCCCTGAGGTCCCACAGAAAGTCTGATTTGGAGCAAAGGAGAGTTCATCGGAGCTCTGAGCACAGAGTGAAATTCCTGGAACACTCTCTTTCCAGGCCTTGGTTCCTTGAGCTTTGTCCCCTGGCCTGTGTGGTGGATGCAGGGGTGCAGTGCCCAGACTTTCCCAGAACCAAGGACCTTGTTCTCCTATGGCCAGGAATGTTGCCACCAATGGGTCAAGACTGAGCCCTTCACTCAGGAATTGCCCTGGGCCCAGGGATTGGCTCACCCAACGTTGTGCCTCCCTGGAGAGCAGCCACACAAAATGACTGGGAGATGCACCTCTCAAACGTTTCAGGGTGGGCTGAGGCTCTGTTGCAACTGCATGGCAATTTAACCTTTTCCTCTGCCCAACCCTGCATTTATCAGTCCCCATAAGAGTTGATTCAGGGATACACCTCCAAAAACTTCTTGCGCGTAAGTCTTCACATCAGAGTCTCAGGGAACCAGACCAAAGACAGTCAGAACTAGGAGAGGGCTGCAGGGGTGAAATCCTAGTGGGATTGTTGAACTGGCTCTCTGCTGGTCAGTGGGCAATGAAGACCCATCATGGGTGGTGGATGCAGCAGGACTGAGAGCTCCTGCATTTGTCAATCTCATGGTGAGGTTGGTCCAACCATTAGGACTTTTTTTTCTGCTGGAGAAATCGAGATGGGATCCTTTCGGAAGGGAATGCAGGGCAGGTTGTATATTTCATGACGCTGAGAGGATTGGGGAAATTAGTAATTATAAGGACAATAGAATTGGATAGCTCTTGCTGAGTGCAATCGATGGGTCAGAAAAAAACAATAAAAGGCTGTAGGTGATTAATTATCAATTTAAAGCAACATGTGAAAGTCAGTGGGCTTCCTTGACTACATATAAAGAGATTCCCTTCTCCAGCAGCTGGAGAGAAAAGAAAGCTGAGATACAGGACACAGAGTGAATTATAAGGCTGGAACTCATAGAAGACTGCATTCTGAATTCTCACCTTGGGTAAGTCAGCTATGCCCAGGTCATGATCCTAATTGGAAAGGAGTGAGACAGTGAGACTTGGGACCATGATATCTGGGTCAAGGAACTTGAGAACTTTGAAACCCCAGGCCTGCTGAGCCCTCAGCATTCCCTGCCATTAAAGCTCAGTGTCTTCTCCTTGCTTGAAGGTGATACAGAGGCCTCCAACTCACTAAGTAACATCTCGTCTACTCAGGAGCTACCCCCGCCCACAGAATACTGGGCCAATAACTGGGGCCAAATCATTACAAAAACCAGGTGGAGAAGTGGGGAGCCTTTTAGGGGCAGAAAGGATATCTCTGCTGGAGGAGGTATAGGGCCCATTGTCCATACTGGCAGGGTCCAGGGTTGTATGTATGGCAAACTGAGGGTGCTGAATCAGGGGATGAAATATAAAGTTGGAGGAGTGAGTTTATTATTTGAGGAGCCTCTCCCTTGATATGGGATTTCACACCCTGACAAGGACCCTGGGAGATCATGCTAGTGGGCTTCTTGGTTAGCTCCTGGAAACAGAAGGAGATATGGCCCATACTATGCAAAGTAGAAATGCCAGAATAACCATGGCAGATGGCAGGAGAAGGAATCGAAACACTCAGAAGAGTGAGCATGCTAGACAGAATAATCTGTACAAGGCTGGAAAATGTACCAACTGACTGTCCCACAGAAGGGCTCAGGCAACATGGCATTTAGCAAAGCAATGGGAAATGTCTTGGGGAGGAGGTACAAGCTTCAGGGAGCTCACTGGGGCTGTTGTTTGCAGACCAGCAACGCCCATAGGAGACGTCCTTACAGACCTGAGATCCCTGCTAGCAATTGGGATCCTAGGAAATAACAGAGGCCAGGTGGTTATCTTTCAGTAGCAAGGTGGGCACAATGATTGCAATGGGCAGTAATAAGGTCAGAGTGGCAGCCAGGCCTGACCTGAAGGTTTATGAGTAAGACGAGAACAAAATGTCCTCAGGGTGGGGTAAATAACTGTGCTGTTTATTTGATACTGAGGGGATTGCTGGGACAGGAGCCTTTGGGCTCTAGAATCAAGAAAGTCTTCCTCAAACCAGGATGCATTCATTGCATTACCTTGCAGACAGATAACAAGTGCATTGCTCAATCTAAAAAAAAAAAAAAATCAAAGGAAATCAAAGATAGATGATCAAGATGCTAAAAGCATCTGTCCCATCTGTCTCACTTTAATCAAAGGCACCCCCCCAAAACCCCCCTAAAAACAAAAACACAAAACCCCACGACTCCTCATCTAGTGTCTGGACCTGAGTCAATTTTTAGGCTCAGAACCCAGTGACTAATGGAGCAGCTCAGTCTCCATGAGGAAGGACCTTGCATCGCCATGGTGACTGGGTTCAGTGATGACTACCCCAGGTCTTTTGGAGCTTATATAATGAGAAATGGCAAATACCCAGAGTTGACATTAATGAACAGGGACCTGAAGTCATCATGGCCCTCATCAGATAGGGTGCATATGGGGTTAGGTTATAAATACACTCCTGGCACAGATATGACTCACATGAGTCTACAGCATCCACACAGTCACCCTGGCGATATTTCTCCAGTCCCTAAATGTCCAATTGTAATGGACATGGATGATGGTTGGCAGACCACCTACACTGGTTCCTTGGACTGTGGAATTCAAGGTATCCTAGTGGGAAAGGCCAAGTGGAAGTTTCTGAAACTATTCCATCCCCAGCCCCATGTAAGATAGAAAATTAAAAAAACAATATTGCAGAGATTAATGCCACATTTAAAGTCCTTAAGACTGCTGGGGTGGTGGTCCCCATTCTTTTACCATTTAATTCACCATCTGGAAGATACAAAAATGAGATGGATCTTGGAGGATGAGAGGAGACTCCTGTTGCAGCTGTTGGGATTCTGCTAGAGCAGATAAAGATAACTCTGAGCACAAGGTGCATGTTCACTGATCTCTATCGAGAAGGAAGGCCAAAAAGTTCACATTCTCATGGGGGTGGAAAATCACACACATTGAAGGTCTTTCACCAGAGTTAGTTAATGCTCCTGTCTTCTATCATTATGTCAAGGTCTAGAACTGTCTAGACAATTTGTAGGATGTTGCAATGGTCTGTGGAATTGACAAAATTCTGTCAATAAAATTGGGTAAGTGAGAAGTGGCATCAGAGACCTCAATAAGACATGTGCTCCAGGCAGTGGGAGATGAACCAAAGATTAAAGAGCCACCTCATCAGTGAAGTGTTTAGGGGTCAGGTGTCCTGGGGCATTCCAAGACATCCCTTCCAAAGTAAAGGGACTCACTGTATCTCAAACCTTCCACCACTTAGAAGGAAGCACAATACCTAGTGTGTCTCTTTGGTTTCTGGAGTCAGTGTGCTAGGCTTGAAAAAACTGCTCCAACCCATTTATTGAGAGACATGGAAGACCCCTAACTTTGTAGGAAAGATCCTGGCAGCAGATTCAGGTTGCTGTGCAAGCAGCCCTGCCATGTAAGCCACAAAAACTAGTGTTATAGGTATCTGTGATGGAAAAAGAAGTTATGTGGAGTTCATGGTTAGCTCCAAAAGGAAAATTATTGCATAGACCTGTGGGGTTCTGGAACAAGGCCATGCCATCTGCAGTGCAGAATTATACACTATTCAAAAAATAACTCTTAGCATGCTACCAGGCACTGGTACAGATGGAGCCCCTGACCATGAGACATCAAGTGACCATGAAGCCAAAACTGTTGAACATGAGCTGGGTTCATACAGAGCCACCAAGTCATATGGTTGATGTAACTTAGAAGTGGTACATCTGGTATCAAGCATAATGGAGGCAGATGACACTTGTAAGCTGCCGATTAAGGAGACCCAAACTCTGTGTCTTTCTATTCTGGCTCAGCTTCCATCTGGGCCTCTGTAGGTGGGGTTCCTTAAGACTAGCTGATGGAGTAGAAAAAAATGCAAGCCCTGTTCATGGGCATGTTGACCTGTATATGGGTACTGGATATAGATGAGCTGCTGCTACACTACAGACCCAGTCAAGAGTGGTCCTAAAAACAAGCAGAGAAGGGAAATCTTGCCAGTGGGCAGAGAACTCACCACAGTGTACCTGGTCATCAATTTTGTGTAGACAGAGGAGTATCCTGAGGTAGAATGTATCTGGACTCCTGGGAAGCAAAAAAAACCCCCAAAAAACAGCAAAACCCCAAACCCTGAGCTTTTGGTTACAGTCTTGGAAAGAGAAAGATGGGAAATGGTAAGAATATCCAGGGAAGAGTCATCTCAGTAAAACTATGGAAGGGGTCATGAAGATCTTTTTTACCTCATGTTACTGCATGTCAACACCCTTTAGAAAACACCCACCATGTAAGAGGCACCAAGGAGAGAGAACGACTCAGTTAGCTGATGTTATGTTAGCCAGTCTTTGTCATTAGCCATCTTTATGAATTTATAAACAGGGGAATCACAGGGCAAGGAGAGAGGCTACATATTTTTCCAATAGCAGGGGTCCCTACTCATCAAAACCAACTTAGGTACTGCCATTGTCCAATGTCTATCCTGATAGTAACAGACTAATGCTGGTACATCAGTCTGGCATCATTCTTCAAGGAGATCAACTCACCATTTGATGGTAAGTTCATTACATTGAGCTCCTTACATTGAGCTCCTTTCACTTTGGAAGGGGACTTGATCCCTTCTGATTGGAATTGACATAAATTCTAGGTATAGGTTTGTCTTTCTTGCCTACAGGGCTTCAGCCTGCACCATGTCTGATGGCTTATGAAGTCAATCCATCAACACAGGATCCCATATAACACTGAATTACATGATTCAAGAGGGTCACTTTACAATAAAGGAGCCATGGCAGTGGACTTATGACCACAGAACACTTTGAGTCTGTGGCATATTGCTCTTCACATACTGCCACCTGATAGAGTGATGGAATAGTCTTTGAAAGTGCAGCTGAGGCACTACTTTGGAGATGATGCCTGTGAGCACAGGACAGCATCATTTAGGATGTAGTATGTATCCTAAATCAATGACCAGTTTATGGTGCTTTGTCCCAGCAGGTAGAATAAATGTGTGTGGAGGATGAGAGGTAGAAGTAGGTGTATCTCTGTTATTGTCATTCCCAGGGGCCCTCTTGGGGAATCTGTGTTTCCTGTCTCCACAGTACTAAACTCTGTGGGTCTAGAAATCATGGTTTCCAGGGGGGACATGTTTTCACCAGGGGATACAGGAAGAGTCACATTAAACTTTAGGCTATGGTGTCACCCAGTCTTTAAGCTGCTTATTTAGATTGAGAGACTGGAAAACAAGGGGAAAAGTCACTACTCTGGCAAAGTTAAGGGATCTTAATTGTTGAAAGGAAGTAAATGTTGCTAAACAAAAAAGAGCTGGGAAGAATATGTTTGGCATTAAAGTGATACCCCGTGATATCTCTTGTTCTTTTCTGCCCAATTTCAATGATAAATTGAGAAGTATAGTACCCTGTGAAGTGAGTACCTGTGACACAGAGAGGCTTGAGAGAGAATGGCAACCAGGCCCTTCAGGAATGAGGGTCAGGTTCATGACATCAGATGAGCCCCAGGAACCAGCACAGGTGGTAGGTGCTAGTGAAGGGATTCCAGAATAGTGAAGGGACTCTGAGGGACTCAGAGGAGATTATGAGTATCAGCAGCAGCAGTGATATCTGCAGTTCATCCCACTAACTTTCTTCTTATAAGTTTCCCCAGGAAAAGAGAACCAAAATCCTGGAGACAGAAAAAGTTGCTCCAAGAACTTATTCTATGAAACAAGTGGATCCGTGCATTGTAAGAGGTGGACTGTAGTAGACACTGTGATGCATTGCTCAGAGCTTCCTCCAGGGCTGAGCTCATTCCCACATCTACCAGGAGTGTTGTTTACTGATGATGGCTCCCAGACAGGTTCCTTCCTGGGAGCTGCCCTTGGCCAAAAAGAGCTATTGTGTGAGGTCATGGTTCCTCTCTGGGAGCAGTCCACATCCAACAGTTTATTGACATAGGGCACTAAGGTCCATCTTCAATCCAGAACAACTGAATGGACAAGCCAGCACCAGAACACCCTGTACATTTGCTGAGGCCTTCCTTGCAACTGCAACACAGTTCTACTCTCTTTTCCCAAATTTGATTCTTTCACAACTTCTTGGGTTTCAGTGCTGAGTGCACTACCTAATGACCTTCCTACACAGAAATCTCTACCTGTGTCCTGATGAACCTATCCTACAACAGCAGGTTTCTGAGATCTTTGCTGTCTGTTTTCTGTTTATGTTCTAGGATATCAGTGTCTCTCTTGACAAATGCTTTCTAAAATAGAAATAGAACTCTGATTTTTCAGGGTAGAATAGCAGACTCTCACCACACCTATTGTAGATACTGTACATTTATTAATGTGACCTAAGTTAGCAACAAATCTTTTGCAGCCATGCGCCACTGTGGATTTTTTAAAACTCACCTTTGGTTAAAACTACACATTTTTTCAAAGCCTTGCTGCTGTTAAATATTGTGTCCTTTATCAAGCATGTACAGTCAGCTTTTGGGGGATCGCTTATCATTCCTACCTGTTGAAAGATTTTTGCATCAGACTTTCATTGGATTCATTTATCTTTTCTTTCAAATTCATGTCAGACTCAAATTTGATAAGCTGGATTCCCATGTTCTTACTTAGGCCATTAATGAAAATGTTCATCAAGCTTCTTCCAGCCTTCCTGGGGTTGACTGTCTCCTCCCTGGAGTGGCAGAGAGCTCAGTCCTGGTAGGACACAATACCTCTATCCCTTCTCTGCTGAAGGTCTTTTAAGGAGCATATTATTACCATTGCCAACACTGGCTGGATCTTTTCTCTGTGTCACCATCGTACGTACTCTAACTCATTCTCTCACTTAATCCTCATAGCAGTGCTGCATGGTAGCTGTGTAACCATCCCAAGGTCACGGGCAATGAGGTGACAGAGCCTGGATTCATACCTAAGTAGGTTGTCCCCATGCAAGCTGTTGCCCACTGGGTCATTGTGCCTCCTCCAGGAAGAAATTCCCAAGGCTGGCTGCTTCCTGTGCCTGGAAATATCAAGTGTAGAGGAATAGGTCCCTGGGGTCAGGTCAGGGGAAGGAAGAGAGACCCTGAGCCCTGGAGAGGTACCTGTAGTAGCTCTTTTCTTTGGGAAGAAAGAGGACCCTTGTGGATAAGACTATGGAGAAAGGAGAGATGCTCACTTGGTTCGATTCTCTGTTTTCAATAATAACACTTGCTGAGTATCACCATGTGCCAGGCACTGTGCAAAGCCACCTACCTGTACTAATTCAATCATTTCCCCAATACTCCTAAGAAGTATATGTGGCAGTAAGAGGTCAAGTGAATTGCCCTAAGTCACAAGCTAGTCAAAGAATGAAACCCAGATGGGAAATCACCAGGGTCTTCTCAAGAGTATGCTAGCCTCCTTGTCTCAGTTGACAGACAAGCCAACTGAAGCCCAGAAGAGGGACAAAGACATAACAAGTCACATTGTAAGTTGGTGTCAGTGTCCTCACAACAATTGTATAAATTCTGCAGATGGCTTTGTCACTTTCCACTCTTATTGTTAGAATATAAGCACCATGAAGGCAGGAATTACTGACTGTTTTATTTCCTGGTTTACCATTCTGTACTCACACCAATAACAGTGCCCAGAACAGAATGGGTGTTCAATATATTTTTTAGTCAAAAGAAATGGATTTATGATATCTATGGTATAGGTCAAGTACTCAGGAGATGGAAGACAATGTGTAACTTGTAGCCATGTTCAGAGAGAAATTCAGCGATGCCAAATGGTCTTTGCCCAAGGTCTTGCCACCTGTGAACTGACTGGTCCTTTACAGGATGTTTATCCTCCCTGATATCACCAGCTTTCAGCTGTTCTTTGCTGAAATTTCAGCTTGAGCATAGCTCAGGTAGGAATGTACAAGGGAGGACTTCAGGGTTTCCTGAGCAGGTCTTGATGGCTGCCTATCTCTTCTGCCACCCATATGGCACCTGTTCTAGTGCTGGGCACCAGGCAGCTGACTTTAAGGGATCAGGCAGCTTTATGTCAAGAACAGCTGGCATTTTTGCTGGGTAGTTTGTGCTGTTGCTAGAATTTCTTTCTTTGTTCTTTTTTTCTCCTCTTTCCCCCACCACCCAAGGAGAAATAGAAACATATGACTTTCCTAACACAACACTAAGAATTTGTCTCAACAAGCTCCTCTGTGAGTTAGCAGTAAATACTGCAAGAAACCCACCAAGATTTTAATTATGCATGGCTGTCCAGCCAGCTGCGAGTGACAGGAGGAAGCTGGCTGCTTTGGAGAACTTCCTGGAGAGCAGTGCAGAGAGAGACACACCCTGGGCCCTTGAAAGGCCTGGGATCTGAGCCACTTCTAAATTTCAGGACAGAATGAGTATTTAGAATAACAAAATATTTATTTGGAATTACTACTCAATAACAAAAACTCTTTGGACAAGAGCCATTTTGAATAATCAAACTGTAGTTTCCTGTCCTCTGCCTCTGGGCTCAGAGGGATTGGTCACACTCATTACCATATGGTCAATTGAGAGACCATCAGTCCTTGGCTTTATGACGCAGTAGCAGCCAGGCTCCCTCCCACAACAATATCCTGACAGCCCTACACTGGGAGCTGTGCTCACCAACCCTCAGTTCTCTATTCACTTACAGGCCCAGTAGTAACTGAACTGGGTCTCAAACATTCTCTGTATGATTGAAATCAGCTGTATCTGCAAAATAGCCTCTGTCTCTTCCTGGCATATCCTTTCAGTTTGCATCCTCTGCACAGAGCCATTTCTTCTCAGGGTTCTGTTAGGATGGCCCTAGTATCTCAGGAATGGCCTTTCTTGCTAACTCTTAATCATTTCTTTAAAGGCACGTGTGTTTGACTTATGGAGTATTGGAGTTGGGAGGCCACCTAGAGAGCATCTAGTCTTCTAGCTTCTAGAGGAAACTGAGGTACAAAGAGGCTGAGGGCCTTGTCTAAGATCATACAACAAGTAAGTGGCAGAATTGGGAGCCAGGGCCAGGAGGGTGGATTCCAAGCTCCTACCTCAAGCACTGCCTCATGCTCTCTCTCCCATCAGGCCCAGAGGAATATATTGCTTCAGTCATTCAGCATGTGGGAAGCCAAATTAGAACCCTGTATTCATTTTTTAGAGCTGCCATAACAAAACACCACAACGGGGAGGCTTAAACAACAGAAATTTGTTCTTGTAGTTCTGAAGGCCAGAAGTCCAAGATCAAAGTGTAGACAGGGTTGGTTCCTTCTGGGGACTGTGAGGGAGACTCTGTTTCATGGCTCTCTGATACCTTCTGGTGGTTTGGTGGCAATTTTGGCCTCTGTTGGCTTGTAGACATCACTCCAGTCTCTGCCTTTGTCTTCCCATGGAGCTTTCCATGTGCCCATCTCTATATCAAAATTTCCCCTTTAAAAAGGACACCAGTCATTTTGGATTAGGGACCCACTCTACTCCAGTGTAACCCCATCTTAACTCATTACATATGCAGTGACCTTGTTTCTGACTAATGTCACATTCTCAGGTACTAAGAGTTAGGACTTCCACATATAAATTTGGGGGGACATAATTCAGCCCACCACAAACCCTGATCTTCTAACACTTGGATTATCCTCTTGTTCTCCAGAACAATCTTGGATTTAACACATTATCATAAATGGAATAAAATATGTTTTTTAGCTGTCCGAAAGGAACTATTGTAGCTTTAAATAATAATGTGACACCATGACTCTGAACTATCTCCACATAAATTGGTTGTGTCTTGGGTCCACTTGGAGCAACCAACTGCCTGCAATGGTTTGAAGGGGATGGATAGGAGAAGAATTTGAAGAGATGAGTGGAAGGGTCTAGACCCTATGCTCCAAGTCTGACATATTATTTATTTGGAGGGTTCATTTGCATCATCTATCTCCATGCTAGGTATCAACTCCATGGGAACAGACTTGGAAATATTTGGTGCCCATCAGTAATAATTAGTGGTAGAGATGGGGCTGGAACACACAGTCTTAACCATGAGGCAAAAATAATTCAATGTCTGCTTTATGCATTTCAGACTTATTTACTCAATGGAACTGTAAGTCCTCTGAGGGCAGAGACCCCTCCCCAACTGCCCATTTCAGAATGCCTTCCAGTTGGAAGGCTTTAAGCACTGGGGTAGGTCTCATCATAACCCATAGCTTCAGCTTCTTTCTCTACAACTGAAATCTCAGAGAAGCCCTAAGGCAGTCTCTGTTCTATATAATTGCTTTAGAAGCACAATGCTTCACCCTGGCTCTCACTCTCAATCCTCTGCTCCCCCCACTTTTCATTCCCCCATTTCTCCTGGTGTAATTAAAGGAAAATGTTCTGCATTCATTTATTTTATACTTTATCAAATAATGGAGAGATGAATTAAGAGGTCCATATTTCTATTTCAAGGTTCATGTGCTTTCACAAACTGTGCAAGTTGTGCTCTTAAAACCTGCCGCATCAGCAGGAAGTCTCTGCTCAGAGCACGGCCATCTCTCCCCCTTTCTCTTTCATTCCCCGGTGCAGTTTCTAAATAGATGTGATGCTTGGGAATTCTGCATAGACAATTGTGAAATAACATTTAAGGCTGCCAATATTCTCCAGAATATCTGCTTCTTTCTCTCTGTCACATATCCTCAAGTTTTCTGGAGGATGGGACACCAGGCCTGGGTCAACTAACTTGAGTGCTACAAACATTTACTCAGTACCTACTGTGTACAGAGGATTGTAGTTGGCATTACTGGAGAAATGAAAATATTCATATCTTATATTTCTGTAGTTCTTTCTAGTTAACAAAGCACATCTTCATTCATAGCTACATTGAATTCTTGCAAAAACCTTCTGACATGGATGTTATATTAGCTTTGCCACTCTGCAGTGAGGAAACTGAAGCTGAGAGAGCTTAAGTAACAAGGGTCCTTTACTGTCAGTGGGCCAAAGACCCCTTGGCAGACTGGTGATTGGTAGTCTATGGACCTTATCTCAAAATAATTTTAAGTATATTTTATTGATTATGTTATTATATTTTTCTCAATTTTTTCCTCTTCTTTATCCCTGCTTCTGTCCTGCACCCACCTGCCCTCCAGCATTCACCCTCCCCTTAGTTCATGTCCATGGACTGTACATATAAGTTCTTTGGCTTCTCTGTTTCCTATATTATTCTTAACCTCTCCCTGTCTATTTTGTACCTACCATTTGTGCTACTTATTCTGTGTACCTTCCACACCATTTTCCCCCTGCCCATCTCCACTGATAACCCTCCATGTGATCTCCACTTTTCTGGGTCTGTTCCTGTTCTGGTTGTTTACTTAGTTTTTGTTTTTTAGGTTCAGTTGTTGATAGTTATGAGTTTGTTGTCATTTTACCATTTATAGTTTTGATTTTCTTCTATTTCTTAGATAAGTCTCTTAAACATTTCACATAATAAGGGTTTGGTAATGATGGACTCCTTTAACTTGACCTTATCTGGGAAGCATTTTATCTGTTCTTCCATTTTAAATGATAGCTTTGCTGAATAGAGTCATCTTGGATGTAGGTCCTTGCCTTTCATGACTTGGGATACTTCTTTCCAGCCTCTTCTTGCATGTAAGGTTTCTTTTGAGAAATCAGATGATAGTCTTATGGGCACTCCTTTGTAGATAACTCTTTCCTTTCTTCTTGCTGCTTTTAAGATTCTCTCTTTATCTTTAATCTTGGGTAACTTAATGATGATATGCCTTGGTGTATTTCTCCCAGGGTCCAATTTCTTTGGGATTCTCTGGGCTTCCTGGACTTCCTAGAAGCCTATTTTCTTTGCCACATTGGGGAAGTTTTCTTTCATTATTTGTTTGAGTAAGTTTTCAATTTCTTGCTCTTGTTCTTCTCCTTCTGGCACCCTCATGACTAGGATGTTAGAGCACTTAGAGTTGTCCTGGAGGTTCCTAAGCCTCTCCTCATTTTTTTGAATTGTGTCTTCATTCTTTCCTAGTTGGTTGTTTATTTTTACCTTTTGTTCCAAATTGTTTATTCAAGTTGTTTATGCTTTATTTCACTTTTGGTAGCCTTCATTTCTTCCCTCATTTTGTGACTAAGCTCAGTCAGTTTTGTGAGCATCCTCATTACCAGTGTGTTGAACTCTGTATCAAATAAGTTGTCTATCTTCTCATCACTTAGCCCTTTTTCTGGAGTTTTGATCTGTTCTTTCATTTGGGCCATATTTCTTTATCTTGGTATAGCTGTTATGTTGTAAGAAGTCAGAGCCATATGTATTGACTAGGGTGAGACAACCCTCTTTGCTGTGTTGTGGTGATGTCTGTTGGGGAGGGGTCAGAGAGAGAACAATGCTGTTCACTCGCTCAGCCCTAGCCCCAGTTTCCAATGAACTCTCATGTGAGACTAGGAGTTTCTCCCGCTGTTGCAAACCCCACAGTATTTCACAGCTAGAGGTTTTGAGTCTTTAGTTTCCCCTGCAGGTAGCCCTGCTTTGCTCACGTGGTCCACCACCCTGCTGTGTATCCTCTCCTCTGGGCTTCTCATTTCCCATCTCTACCCCTCCTACCAGTCTGGTTGAATGTTTCTTTAACTCCTTGGTTGTTGGAGTTTCATGCAGTTTGATTTCCTGGCATTTCTGGTTGTTTATTGTTTTTAAATTGGTTGTTATTTTTCTTTGGTTGTGCAATGAAGCGAAGCATTTCTACCTATGCCTCCATCTTGGCTGGAACTCTCAAAATAATTTTTTAAATGAATAAATAAAATACATAAGCTCATAAGGACAACCAATAATATTGAAAAACAGTTACTAAAATACTAAAAAATCCTGATATAGTAATTTATGCTTTTAAATAAAGGTATTAAATAACAAGATTGTGATAACTATTGTAATTTTAAAGTAACAACTTTATATATATCAGGCATCAGCAAACTGTGATATAAATCACCACTTGTTTTTGTAAATAAAATTTTTTTGGAACACAGCCACAGTCATTTATTTTCTTATTGTATATGGTTGCTTCAGAGCTATAAAAGGAGAGTTCAGTAGTAGCAACAGAAAATGCTTGGCCCCTAAGGCCTAAAATATTTATTATCTGGACCTTTACAGGAAAAGTTTTGCTGATCCCTGTTGTATTTAATATTTTGAAATATCTGCAACAATTTTGATGGAATTGGAAGATACCTGTAATTTCTACTGGTGACAAAACCCACAGATATTACTAACACTATTGTGGTTTATTGCCTCCATTTTCTAATTGAAGTATGTGGAGTTCCCATCAAGTTTTGTCATGAACTAGAGTTATGTCAAGAACTCTATCTCTGAGGCTGTGGAGATGGAATTCAAACCCAAGTTGGTCTGGTTCAGAAACCAGCATTTGTATTACAACCCCTTGATAGCTGGTATTTTAGAATTTCACAGTCTAGTGGAATGCAGACACACAGACCCTCTCTCTCCCTCACCCCTCTAGAAAAGCAATCCCTGCCCAGTGTTATCTTGAGGAAAAAGAGTGACAGGTAACCCTGAGGGAGGCAGTGATGCTCAGTGGCTTAACCTTCTAAAGCCCTTGTTAATACCAGGGCCACCACATAGAATTGTGTGGTTTGGCAACTGGTTGAGAGGGTGAAGTGAACGGTAGCTCAGTTACCAAGCTTGGTTATGTTGGGGGGTCAATGTATTTTTAAAGTTCTTGCAAATGTGTTCTGTGGGCTAGGGACAGCCTGGGCATGTCTCCTCTGAGTAAAGGAGATGGGCCTGTGTTTGCCCTTAGATGCTGAGGGTGCTTATCAATGTTGTCAGTTTCCTCAGTAACAAACATTTTCGTTAATGGGGTGACTCTTGGATAGATAGTAATAAACAGAAAAGGTCATTTTTATATTGAGAAATTTTAAAGACCTCACTCTGCAACATTTTCATTCACCCACCCCTTCATTCACATTGTCTTCCCTCCCTCCTTTCCAACATTAATTATCTACTATAAGCCAGACTCTTAGGCACTTCAGTGATAATCCTGCCTCTATAATTTCCTAGCTATGTTACTTTGAGTAGCTTCTACTCTCTGATATCTATTAACCTATCTATGAAATGGGAACCATAAATATCACTGCCACCTACCTCATAGATCTGAGGTGAGTCCAAGGAGAAAGTAGATGGAAAGAATGATGGAGAAAAGTTGTTTTAGTAATTGAAAGGAAGGCAAGGTCTCTGTAGTTCAAGTTGATTGGACTGATTCATAGAAATGACCTTGGGTAAGTTTTTGAAGGACAGGCAGAATTTGAAGAGGACAGAAGTGAACTCAACCCAGTGGAAGACGTCAAATGGCCCCATGAGTGAGGGCAAGGAGGCTGGGAAGAAGCTGTGTAATCTGGCTGGTTCCCAGAGGAGGAGCTGTGATACTCAGCACACTCCCTGCTGTGACTTTAGAGTCAGCTGGGAGGCATTGTTATGAGAATGTGTTTATTATTATCATCCTCATCAACATTATTATCAGTATTAATAATATGATATTTGGAGAATTAATGCACATTAATTTTAAACAAGCATGTTCAGTAGCAAAATTTGATGCTGCTACCAATAAATAGCCACAATGTGGTTCTTTAATTTACATAAAATCATTTATGCTAATTTAATTAGTCCTTTGTTTGCAACTGAGGCTCACTCACCAGATATGTGCTCAACTGCAGTGCACTGCAGAGCCAAAGCCAGGTCCATGCACCCTGCAGGGACACACCTTTTACAGATAGGGAAGAGGCACCTGATTTTTTGTGCAAGGACACATTTAAGTTCAAAAAGCTTTTTTTTGTTTTTTACAACTTATTCCATGTATGGGACTGTGCTGAGTGTTGACATGTCTTAATTAGTTTAGACTCAACAACTACCTTGTGAAGAAAATCAGAAAGGCTTCATGTCCTACGCAATGTCACACAGCTACCAAATGGCGAGGCAGATATTAAACCAAGGTATATCCACTTCTAGTTCTCAGCCCCTTTGGCAGCTCTTAAGTAAAAAGAGCTAACACGGCTTGATACATGGTGTGCACTTACTAAATGCTGCTTGAATAAATGAATGTTTCAGTTAAAAATGTTTTCATGTGCATTTTCTCCCTGAGACCTTGCAGTAGCCCTGAGAGATGGGTCTGGCCACCTTCATTTTGCAGAGGAAGCTGAGAAGCTGGGGTAATGGAGAGGGCATTGCCTTCTGAACTCAGGGTTCTGCATCCTTCAGCTGACTGTGTCACTGATTTACGCCTTGACCTTGGCCTGACCTTGACTCTGGTCAAAGTGTTCTCCTCACCCCAGTTCTTCTATTTCTCCATTTATGAAACATAAAGAAGAATCTCTTGTCCTTCTAAACTGATCGGCAGAAATAAAAAAAAATGAGGCTGTAGAGGGGACTGTGCAGGGTGCCTGGGAATTATAAGGTGGTATTTGTCAGACTTGCCTTGGGAAACCTTGAAAAATTGAATGGAAACCACTGGGCTCATTCATCTCCTTTTAACAGCCCCATGTCATCCAGCCTGGTCTTTTCCATTCCTACTCTGTCCAATCCTGACAACATAATTTAGTTCCAGGGAACTTGAATAGAACACAGTGGACTGATATTTCCACGCACTAGGACCTTGATTAATACTGTCAGGGCAGCTGCTGGTGAGGATGAGGAGGCAGAGAGGATGAGGCTCTCCAGCAGCCCAGCCTGTCCCCTGCTTGGGGGGGCTTCTGCAGGCCCCAGTCACCCCTCCTTCCACCTGCCCAGGCTCTGCACTGAGTCCCTTACCTGTTGTATTAGTTCTCAATATGCAAACACATTGAATGTTTACCACACTCAGGCAATGGGGATTCAGAGTTAAGTGAGGACCAACTGTGTCCTTCAAGAGTTCAGTCGCAAGAGAATGAATACCAATGTACATGCAAGCAAAAATGGTTCAAAGGATGTTGCAGATACTACAGCATCAATGGAGGTAGATAGAAAGAGGAGAGTAGAGAAGGCTTCACAAAGGAGATAATGTCAAACAGGGGTTTTAGGATCAGTGACATTTCCCCAGGTGGAGGATTACAGAGAGAGAGAGGGAAGAAGAAAAGATTTCTGGCAACACAGCCAAGCAAACTGATAAGGGCCTGAGACAACTGACTATGTGGGGATGGCCAGTGGTCCAGGTGGCCCTATTGTGAATCAGTGTGTGAGATGGGGCAGGTCCTAGAGCAGAGACTGGAATGGAGAAGAAGAGCAAGCCCCTGGGATAAAGCAGAGTTTGCTGGGTCTGCATCAGTTCTGGTTTCAGTGCATGCCTTTCTTTGGGAATTTTCCCACATTGGCATAGAGAGGTGAGGAATAGGACACAAACATTGGTGAGTAGAGAGTTGGAACACAGATATGGGGAAATTCTATCCACATCCCAACTGAGCAAGAGTGGAGGGAAATCTCAAACACTGGTAGGTTGGGGGGCGGGTGGCAGGTAGAGGGTGCAGGGCAGCTTTTCTCCTTCCATCTGTGTGGATGGGGCTGAGATGGCACCATGCTGCCAGTACTATGAAAACAGTGTAGGCTTCCCTTTTTTGTAGAATTTCTTCAAAACATGCACTTACCCAGAGCTACCCAGAGCTACCTAGAAACTGCTAAACACAAACGGGCCTCCCTCCCAATATTTCATGCAAGAGTGGGTCTCTGTCCCTGCCCAACAACACCTGCATTGATGGCTTCTTTCCATGGATATCAAGATTTATTGTTCCTCAAAATCAAATATTGACCTTGGCTTTTTGTCCATCAATATATGACCTTGCAAGTCAATGAACCTGGAAATGCTAGTCAATGGTTACTTATTATTTCCTCTGCCCTGAAATGGAAATCTTAGACCCCAATGCATGGATTGGACCACAGTGATGATCTGTTTATAACCCCTGCACTTGGCATTTCTGATTGAGGAGTTGGTGGGGAAGCTGCACAGTTTCCAGGAAGCTAGCTATCTCTCCTACTCTTGCTTGCACACTCTCTCTCTCTCTTTCTCTCCCCCCCACCCCCGCATCAGAAGCCACTCACAGCAGATTCACAATTCTGTGGCACTGATCTCCCTTCCTCATCTAGAAACATCTTGGTCTGTTGGCTTCTCATCCCAAGGAGCTTGGGCTAGTCTCCGAGGTCACTGGGAAGCATGGTGTTCCTCTCCCCATCTATCTCATGTCAAGAGGATGTGGATGGTTTTATTGAGCTAGTGGGAGGATTATACTCTGACAATAGATTGCCCATGTCTGAAGCACCACTGAACCAATGACTTCTGAGAGTCTGGGAAGAGGTAGAGTGAAAGTTAAGCCTCCAGAACTTCTGGGTTTCAACTATTATTCTTGCGTTACTAGCTGTGTAACTTTGGGTAGATTTTTTTTCTATTCGTTTTCTCTATGCCTCAGTTTCCTTATATGTACCAGGGGTGTTGTAAAAAGCCAGTGAAATTGACTATTCAAGGTACTTACAGAGTGCTTGGCAGAGTCAGTGCTTGGGGTACACATTACCATTGCTCAGCTAACTCTGCTTCTCCCCCTTCCACACACATGGAAGATAGCACTTCCCATCTCCATTCCCCTTGAAGCTGAGTTGACCAAGTACCAGTTCAGACCAATGACATTTGAGCAGAAGTGACAGGTGTCACTTATGAATTGGGGTTGTGAAAATCCAGTGCAAAATGCTCTAGTCTTTTCCTGTGGAAGAAACCAAGAAGGCCACATATTGCAGATGGGGACAGTTTAAATGCTGGAGGACCTGTCAGCTGTGTGACTGAGTCACTGCATGGAGATCACCAACCTAGGAGAGTTGCTGGGATCTGCAATGAATGTTGTGTGAGCAGAAACAAATCTCTGTATGTTAAGACTTTGGAGCTGCTTATTGCTTCATCAGAGTTCAGACTTTCCTGACTAATACAGTATTCAATAAATATTAGCGAATGTTATTGGTAAGACTGTTACTATCACATATTAGTAGAATTCCCTGGCAGTCCGGCCTCCCCCAGTAGCAGTCACATGGCCATGACCATTAAGAGTTCTGGTTCAAACCCAGCTTGGCTTTGGATTCTGTGCTGATTCTCTGCTTTGGTCTGATAATTCAGCACCTGCCTTCCCACTTTGCCTTTGTCCCCGAAGCTCACTTGTGCCCTGATTCTCTACTTATATGTTTTTACTCAATTAAATGACCATTTTATTGATGCCCAAATCAACTTTCCTGATGTGGGTAGGGTGGGAAGAAAACATGGCTTTGGATGCCAAGTTCAAATGCCAGCTTGGCCTGTATCTTTCCCTGAGCTCCCACCCAAGTTGGGAAAAGCCCCTCTGGTGGTCCATGACACCTGGTTACCCTGGCATATTCTTCCTTGGCTTAAGTGTTCCTCAAAAGAATGACCTGTCAGGATCCTCCACGCCTAGATCACAGCGGGATGTGTGCTCCATTAGTGTGGACTAACTTAAGAATGAAAGCTCATCATGACCATCTGTGTTATGGCTGTCCCATTTGCAGAGCTGTCTTCCAACAAACCATTGCTAGGAAACCCAGTGTTTATCTGGGGGCCACTGGTGAGTGCATGGCCTAATACCCACCCAGGGAAGCTCCAAGACACCCATGTGGAAACCCAGAGCTCTTAGAAGCACATTTGGAAAACCCCTGCCCTGATCTAAGCTCTTCATCTTGCAGATGGGGTCACTGAAGCCTGAAGTCATCCTGGGATTTGTCAAGACATGCTACCAGGGTTATTGTCTTCCAATTCTCTCAATGGTTGCAACTTTTTTGTACATTTTTATATCATTCAAGTCAGCTCTTTCTTAGGTAACTTTCCAGTGTGTTTGGTCTCTCTTTATACAGAAAATGTGACCCTCTGAAGACAGTGTCACAGGTGGGGAGTGGAGACCTTAGCATAAAGGCATGAGAGGTCACATTGGCCAGGCTTGGATCCTGGCTCTACCATTTGAGCTCTGTGACTCTGCTTCAGTGACAAGTAACTTATCCTCTTTGAGCTTCAGCTTCCTCATCTGTTAAGTGAGGTTAGTGATAAAATGCACACACAGACCTACTATGAGTATCTGAGGATATGGCACATGGGACACTCTTAGTGTAGTGCTGGCACATAGTCAGGTATCAGTGATGTCTCCCATCTGCCTGAATACCCTCTGCAAACCCACTGAGCTTATGTGGATTCTGTGCAGAGCAGCTGTCAAATCAATCATCTTTATTTCTTTCCAGAAAAAGCTGTCGCAAGGGGTGGAAAGGGTCTCTGAAGTACAGAAACTAAATTGGGAAGTACTTGTCTTCTTTTCACTTGGGAAGTCCTGCTCCACTGCTAGGTACCAGTAGAATAATTGCCTCCTCAGAGAAGCCCACCCTCACTTCCTCAGACAGTTACACAAGCATGTTTCTGGCTCTCTATGCCATACTGCTGTGCCGCACATAGGACCAGTTACCACTGCAAATAAGTAAATGATTGTGAATTCTTTGGTGTGTTCAATATCTGTCTTCCCTATGAGGGCCAAAGACTGAATCTGTTTTGTCTCACCACTGCAGAGCACAGTGCTTAGTACATGTAGGGTTTCAATAATAACTTGTTAACTGACTGACTGAGTGATTCCAGGCATCAGTGCTTAGATTCCTGCCATATGCCTAGTTTAGAACTGGGGAAGTAAGAGACATGGTCCTAGCCTTACACTTGCATGTTTTGTAGGCTGCTTTGCTGTTTAAAGGCCATTTAAGTTATCCTAGAATGAAATATTTTTTCAGTGCAAGGTGAGACTCAGGGAGGTTTAATATCTTGCTCTCAGTCACCACCTGGCTAGCTGCAAATAACAGCTTGAGCCCAGTTATGAGTAACTTTAAAAACCACTCCCTTCCATCAGCACACTTCCAATAAATTCCAAACTTCAGTGAGGAACAGAGTTCTGTGGGGTGTTTGTAAAATACAGATTCCTGGGCTTTATCCTCCAAGCTTCCATTTTATTAGTCTGGAGTCAGGGAAGCCCTTAGGGTGTATAGGGCCCTAGGCCAGTATTTTTTTTTTCAGGCTAGGCAAAACACTTGAGTCACTCAAAATCATGTGAGCACCATTCTGTTGGCCCAATCTCATGTTATTCTGTGGAAGAAATACTTTGCTGGCTAGTGGAAGCAATTCACTAGCTAGACTGTCTGCCTGGCACAGGGGTTTGACCATTGAGGCCCTGGGGTGCCCTCATATGTATGAGTCCTTGCATCTCATTGGGGTATCTGGTCAACCCTCAGAGGCAGTGGGGTAGAGGTAGAGGGGGTATACAGTCTCTGAGGAAGAGAAACAAATGGGAGTGGGGATCCACACTGGACCAGCTCCAGGCATGGACACAAAGAAGGCTCTTCAAAGCAGGGAACCCTTGAGGTGTGGGCCCTATGGTAGGGAGTATTGTCAAGAAGAGATCTGGGAATCTGAATTTATACCTGCACCCTAGGGGATTCTAATACTGGGGTACTGTGGATCATACTTTGAGAAACTGTGCTGTAGGAAACTAGGGTTCACTCAAGGTCAGAAGAGCTTCTGAGAGGAGAAGCTAGTCATGGATGGAGGGGCTGCCTGAGTCACCACCAGTGAGCTGTGGTTCAGGCTCACAGGCCTGTGGGCTCTTTGCCAGCTTAATGGCTGTCAACCCCAGGTCTCCTGAACAGGAGGAGGGTGGAGGGCTTTGGATGGTGACTCTGTCTCCCAAGGGGCCTTCTGATCAAACGGTCTCTTGGCAGCCTTCTAATTTGTCTCCTCCTCACAGTGCCAGTATCAGCTTTCTGATGCAGAGGGACCCCGGTAATGAGTTTCTATTAAAAGAGCTGAATCCTGGCTCTCGGAACTCGATGTTCAGAATAAACAATGGGGCAGAATCCTATTAAAAAAGGCTTCCAACACAGACAAATTAAGCCCCTGGGAATGCTTTACAAAGAATACATTTTCCCAGTGTCGAACCCAAATCAATAGAGAAAAACAAATAATTTCAAGTGGGAGTCGTCATAATGATACACAGGTAGAGGCAGGGGTTGGGTGCGTTATTTTGGCCTGAGGACACCCCGGCAGAGATAATGAGGGAGCAGAGGAGTGCAGCTCCTAATGGGCGTGAGAGGTGTCTGGGTTTCCCAGGCAGCTGAGCGAGGAGGATGTCATGTCTCATTTGTCTCTGCCGAGGCTCCCTCTTTCTCTGGGGGATGGTTGTGTCCACAGTGCTTCCTGCAGCCTACTAAGGGCTGTGGCGAGCCTGGGGAGGGGGCACAAGACCTGGCTTTGTTCACCAGGGGCTAGATCTTATCTCTGCACTGGCAGAGCCAGCATAGTGAGGATCCTCTGACAAAACAGATGCCTGAATTGTCACCATTCAGGCTTTCCCCCCTCCTCTGTTCTCTCCACTTATGACTGTTCTGTGAATATCACTCTTGGAGCCCTGAAAAATCCTACCTATCATTCCAGTTCCTCCAATTCATACAACCTTTCCTGAATACTTCCTTTCTTGTCTAGATTCCTAGTGATGCTAGTAGCACCCTTGAGTGCTTCATGCATTCCAGGTAGGCTCCTTGCCCAGCACACCTATCCCCATGCCCCCCCTCACCTGGAGCCTGTACCACAGTGTCCTGTTGACTGTAATTAAGTCAGTGCTTCCTCTTCTGTCTAGGGAGCCCTGTATTCAGTACAGCTCACCCCACACTCCCTGAGTAGTGCTCCATTGTGGTGTCTGTGCTAAACTCTGGGAGACATAAAATTGACCAAGACACAGGTTTGGATCCACTGAAGGGAATCACCCAACCTTCTGATGTGGTCCAGCTGCATCCATTAACAAATGGGGACATAGAGATACTGAAGAAAATGGTGGTGTGATCAGGGACAAACACAATGGGCAATGGAGAGAACCAGAACCCAGTTCTATTGCCTTCCTGCCAGTGAAGGTACACTGAGGCTTGGCTTCTTACAGAACACTTTTCTACCTATCCTCCCCCATTTTATAGGTGAGGAAACTAAGACATGGTGAAGCTAAGTAACTGGTCCAAGGCCTTGAGCTTCAGGTGGTCAGGTCTTCTGTGACCAGCCAACTCTCTCACCTTTGTATTATCCAGGGCGAGTTTTTGAGGGTGGAAAGTGGTGCAGACAGACCTGGGTGGGAGACAGGACCCCATGGAGGCTGGCTGCAGTGGGGAGCTGGAAGGAGAGAAGACTGGTTCGTGGGTACTCCTGGCTGGCTCAGGGTGTATACCTGTTGTCTGGTACATGGAACCAGTTGGGGCTGTTCCTCTGTGCACATCTCAGAGGAGATGGCAATCACATGTTGGCTCACTCAATTAAAGCCCTGGAAGTCCTGCAGCAACTTTACTTTTCCCAGTGTCTACCAGATTAACATGATAATGGATGCTCCTTTCTTGTCTCCTCAGAATGCTTTGTAGCTCCTGTGCTCTGCCTCTTGAAAAGTTCACCTGTAGACAACATGGCTGTGAGGCTAGGACCAGCTGGACAAAGTGAGAAGTCAGTGACCAAGACTTAAAGTGTAGAGGCAAAATCAATGTTGTGAATTTTCCTGGACACCAAGGGAGGGAGAGAATTTCCAGGGTGAGGAGGAGGTCAGCAGTGTAAATGCCTCAATGCTGAGGAGGGTAAGGTCTGAGACAGCCTGTAGATTTGGTGAGCAGGAGTCTGGGATATATAAATCTATGCAGACATCCATGCTGGTTGCTGGCAGGAGTGCAGATGAGTGGGGGCGGTTGGTAGGGTGGAGGGGTTGGCTTATCTCTTAAAGTTCAGACTGCACATACCTTATGATGCAGTAATTCTACTTCTCTCTCTCTGCCCAAGAGGAACACTCATCCTAGGCTCATAGAGGTCTGTTCAAGGACATGTATTGTAGAGTCAGAAGTGGAAACAACCTTAATGACCATCAGTAGGAGAAGGGCTAACAGCCTCATGGCATATCTACTGCAGCAGTTAGTAAGAATGAAGAAGACACTTATGACTGACACAGAAAGGTCACCAGGAGAGTATTAAAAAAACGTATTAAAAATGTATTAAACGTATTTAAAAAATGAGGTGCAGGATGTGTACACAGTATGATACTTCTTCAGGAAAAAATACACATGACTTTTCACATGCACTCATACTCATAGGCAGACACATGGAAATATGTCCACACAGGCATCCAATGCAGATGTGCACACACATACAGGATCACACATGTACACATGTGCAATCACAAAGAACTCTAATAGTTTTGGTGGCCAAGAGAGCACTCTCTAAATCTGGAATTTCCCCAAGTCCCAGTTCAGCCACTTAATAGGTTTGTAACATTGGACAAATAACTAACTTTCTTGTACCTCAGTTTGCTCATCTGTCAAATATGGGTAATTATATTTCAACCTCAAGAAACTATTGAGTGGAGTAAGTGATTAACTAAGAAGAGCAAAGTACTTGTGACAGTGCCCGGCCCATGGTAAGAGTTAAATAAAACTAAATGTTACTATGACGATATTTCATCTATTGTAAAACCCCTTCTGTTCACATCTTGAACCTGAAATAGAGATATACTATACAATTAATAGATCTAAACATTGGGTCATGGTTTCATTTGCAACTTTTCTTCCTTCTTGGTAGCACATAAAAATGGCATATCTTACAATTGGAGACATGTTAAGCACAATGAAATACAATATTATTTCCAGGAAATATTACTAGGGTGACATATGTATGGAAGCATGACCAGTGAGCTCTGGGATACACACGTCCAGCTCATACAGTGGTTCCCTCCAGGAAGAATGTTGGAGAGGGGGGTGTTGGAGGCCTGGGGCCTGGGGCCTTATCAAGACTGCCTTGGTGTTTTACAAGCAGCATGGAGTTGTGTTTACATGTGGTTTCACTTAGTGTTGCTTGGCTGCAGCCGGCAGACACTAACACTGGTTAACTTAAGCAAAAAGGAATTTATTGGCAGGATGTCGGGAGCTCACAGAAGTGACAAGAGCCCAGAGAAGCAGGCTCAGGGAGGGGTGGGGGCTCAGGCCTCTCCCAAGGGAGAGGATTTTGAACCACAGTCACCTTCTGGTATTGGGAAACATCTGGTCCACATGCCACTATGACTGAGACTGGATCTCCAGCCTCTCCTTTGTTTCTGGGTCCAGTGGCTTTTGCCATTCTTTTCATTTGTCCATCATCTGATGACTCCCACCTTCCTAGGATTGTGGTAGTTCCTATATTAAATGTCTTAGGGGGACTCAGCAGAATCAGCCTCCCACAGTGGACCAAGAGCTATGGATCTGAGCAAATCCAGCATTCCTTGCAGCTAGGGGACAGGCACACACCCAGGTTTGTCAACTGCCAAAGCCCCTCTTTCATACAGGGAGCCAGGAATAAGCAAGCCCATAGCTAGGCCATGAAACAGGAAGGGTACATCTGTGCAGGAGATTGGTGCAGTAACTACAGCAACAAATTCCACTTCTAGAGGCACAGCTGCTTGAAAAGGCAGTGTCTGTGCTCAGTGCCTGGGGCGAACTGTGGCACCCTGTGCTTGGTGGTGGAGTGGTGTCTTCACTGAGCTGGCTTTATGAAGTCAATCTGGCTGTGGTCAGCTGTGGCCTGGACTTTACCTATTTCTGTGTCTGCTTCCTAGTGAGCCTGTGGGCTATCTTATTTCCTTTTGAATAACCCCCTCTTCTTGCTTCAATATAATTGAGTTGGCTTCTGTTGCCAGCAACCAGTAAGCCTGCCTGACACCCTATGTCCCTCACTCCAGATGCAAAGTCCCAGAAGAGAGGTCAGGACATGTGCCTGCTCCCTGGGTTAGACCAGGAAACACATGGAGTTGGCTTTTATAATGGGAAGCAGAAGCCTAGAATTCCCTTCTACCCAGACCGCATACAATGAGGAAGAGGCAAATTTCAAAAGGAAATCAGGCTGCAGTTAGTGAGGGGAAAACAGGGTAAGTGTGTACCAACATTGTCTAATCAAAATAATGCATGCTTTGCGTGGAGGAAACATAGTCATTTGTTCATTCATTCATTCATTCAACAAACTGACTGCAAGCCAACTATGTGCAGACACAGTCAGGGACTGGGGACATAATGATGACAGCCCCTCAGGAACTGGAGTCTGGTGCTCATACAAAGTGAGCAAACATACAGGGACAGGCAGTGCGCTCAGTGCCACAATACCAAATGTGACCTCCAAGCACTATAGCCTAAAAAGGAGGCAGTCAGGGAAGTCTCAATAGATGAGGTGGCATATGAGCTGGGCCATGAATAAGAGGCCAGGAGGAGCAGGGATTTTCAGACTGACCAGGGCAAGGGTGCACAAGAGAAGGCCAGGGAAATAGCCTGTGCATAGGCTCAAGATCATGAAGGGGCACACACCCTGTGGCCGGGAAAGAGGAGAGCTTCAGGGCAGAACAAGGGGAGGCAAACTGTCCAGCAGATAGAAGTGGTAGAAGATGAGCCTGATGATGAGGCTGGAGGCAGAAGGCAAGGGCCTTGAATGTCAGTTGAAGGTGGGTTAGAAAAAGTGTTTACATTTTATTTATTTATTTATTTATTTATTTGAGAGAGGGGTGGGGAGATTTGTTTTTCCACTTATTTATACATTCATTGGTTGATTGTTGTATGTGCCCTGACGGGATCAAACCTGCAAACTTGGCCTATAGGACCTGTGCTCTAACCAACTGAGTTACTCACCAGGACAGAAAAAGTGCTTTAAATGGTAGAGACACATTATCAGAGCCATCTCTGAGGAGATGATTTAGGTGGGTGGATGAAGAGGAATTTGGGGGGGGGTTGGCAGGAGAGGAAGGGACAGTGCAAGAAGCCAGAAGGACAGGCATGGTTCAATCTCTGAGTTATGGTTTTGCAAAGAGATGAGAACCTAGAGTATTAGTCACCCTAGCCACCACTCCTTCCTCTGCCCTCAGCTTGCTGGGTGACTGGACAAGTCACTTCCCCTCCAGGCCGTAGTGATTTCCAACAATGCTCAGTGGAATCCCCAGGGATTTCCCAAAGCAGTATCACTGGGGAAAGTTTTACATATTGGGCTTGCACCTAAGATTTTGCCTTCTAAATAGTTCTGCTATGAAAGCCCACATGTAAAACCAGTGGACCAGCTCCCCAAGTTCCTGTGTAGCTGTGGCATCTTATTGCACCAAGTTCTATTGCACCAAGTCATCCTGGTTTGCCCTGAGTGTTATAAATGGAAAAGTCCCATGTTGAAACTCCTCAGTTTGAAACAAAGTGGGTGGCTATTACCTTACATTAGGGAATTCATGAATCTAAGACCCTGGTTCAGCCTGAAGAGACAGGACCTCAGCAGGGAAAATGTGTAGGGTGTGGGGCAGAGCATCGTGGCCAAAGGTCTCAGATGGGGTAGGAGTGGGATGACTTGATGACCCTAAGCTTGCAGAGATGCAACTGCCTATGGGAGCTGGGACTGCAGGTGGTCCATGGCTGCTGAAGACGAAGTACGGAGGAGGTTTCAAGAGGGGAGATGAGACTAGCCAAGTCTATACATTGCTGCAACTGCCAGTCTTGGTATACGGTTTGCCTTTGGACTGTCTGTCATACAGAATCCAAAAACACCTGCTTAACTGTATAGTGATATATTTTTTGAGAAATTTTATTTTTTTAAAGATTTTATTTATTTATTTATTTATTTATTTATAGAGGGAGGGGAAGAGAGATAGAAACAGAGGGAGAGGAACCGAAGTGACAAGCATTGATCCGTTACCTCTTGTATGTGCCCTGACAGGGAATCAAACTGGCAACCTTCTGCTTTGTGGAACAATGCTCCAAGCAACTGAGCCACACCGGTCAGTGGTAGTGATTTATTTTCTTCAGTAAATGATTTGTCTAGAGAGAGACAGGCCAACAATGGTTCGATGGCTGCATTAAGCCATCCAGGTCTTGGCTTCTTCCTTCTGCCCACCATCTTTGCTGTGTAGGGTTACATCTATGTGGCTGGAGGTCAAGGAAGTGGCAAGGGGTGTGGGACAAGAGGAAAGAAAGTTCTTCAAACATCCCTTTCAGATGTCCACTGCTCTCAGCCAGGTCTGTCATAAGGTCTCCCCCAGTTGAAAGGGAGTCTGAAAAATGTGGGATTTTAGCTGATTTGAATAAATTCAGGGGCTCTATTTGCAAGAAAGAAAGATGGACTAGATTCTGTTCAGGCAGCTAGTGGAGTCTCCTTCACAAGGTCTTACAGGATTCTGTATTACACTGAGGCATCCTAACTGCCCATCACATGACCCCTGTCCCTGCCTCAGGGCCCCTCATAGCCATCATTGCCTGTCAGGTACATCTACTGGGTGGAGCCCCTTTTCATTTCTCCTCTGGACAGGGCCAGAATGCAGGCAGCATGTACCCATCTCCTGGCAAGGTCCAGAAGACCCTGATCCTCCCGCTGGAAAGTTGTGTCCCCCTTTGGAGGAGCCTTTTGTGGCCTGGAGCACTGCCTCTCTGCAGATGTGATTTGCCCTTCTTTCTCCAGTGCATAGCCCAGGGTGAGCAGGCCCACTTAGTTCTATTGCACTCCATGTTACTCATCAGGATGTTTTTGCAGCAGTTACTTGATATCCAGGAAGAATTCCAAAGCTTTTGAAAAGAAGTAAATAAAATCTCTTGTCCCCCAGAAGTTATGAAATTGTTTTTTGCTGAGGAGATGGTAGGCACCCATGGGTGGTCCAGCAATCACTCCTTGAGGCAGGTGGCTGGTGGTCCAGGTTTGCCCTCATGTTGGGTGATCCCCCAGTGTCCCTGAGCTCAGCTGGACCTCCCAGAACCCATGCTAAGCCTCTCCTGATCCTCTCATGGTACCTACATTTGGGAACAGAAGAAGTATGCCGGCGGGGATACCCCAGATTGTCTCTTGCTCTGCAGCCAAAAAAGCTTTTAGGGAGTGCTCCTCCCATGCATGGGCTCTGGACCTCCCTGAGAACATGTGAGCTCTGGGAGAAGCAGAACCAGAGTTCCCGTGTTGTTTGCTGTGGTCACAGCTGACAAGGGTGGGTACAGTGCAGTTCTCATGGCCCTGGGAAGACTTATTCTTTATCTGCTGGGGTAGGTAGTCACAAGATTTGGCCTCTCTTCTCTTTTCTGAGCTATTTGTTAAATACCAGAGACCACTGGATGTTAAAATATATCCAGGAGGGAGAGGGAAACCAGCTGTACACCTCTAGCCTTCCCTGCAGTGAGAGGGTCCACCTTCACACCAGCATCACCATCTCCCTTGAAGCTATATTGCCTCTGGCCTTAACACAGAAGCAATATCTGTGTTAAGATACCTCTTCCCTTGGTGCTGCCTGGCAAGGCTGACTTTTTCTAAAGAAGTTTTGGTGAAAAATTAAATAAGTGTTTCCTAGCAAGTGCTAGATTCTTAGGTTCTTTTAATAATGTGGACGCTACCCTCCACCTATACCTCTTTATAGCTAAAGCACCTGCTGAATAAATGAACCAATGCATGAAGGATTGCTTCCAGGGCAGATGGAGGCCGCGTTCTCCCTCTTTTTTTTTTTTTTTTGCTAACTAGGCCCCTGCTCTGGTTAAGTCTCCAAAGCAGATCTTTGGCTGGTTGGTGGGGTTTGGGCCCCAGACCAAAACTCCATCTGCTTTCCCCACTCACACACAGTGACTTGAGGGCTGGTCCTCCCAGCCATTGCATCAAAAACCCTGAAATTCCTGCAGAATTCTTCCCAGAGCATCGCTCTTGACAGCTTACAACTCCCGACTATTAAACATTGATCACTCAAAATTTAACATCTCATCTTCCCTTTGATATTTTCAACTGCTCTCTGCATAAGACAACAAGCGCTTTCTGCAGCTCAGCATGAAGACTTCAAAGGTGCCTTCCCCACTTACCCACTCCCAGCAGCTCTGTTATTCAGCCAGCAAACCTGCCAAGTAGGAGAAGGGGATACCCTCCTCCATCGAGTGTCTTCTTTGGGACTTTGTCTAGTGGGGAAACCAAGGGAAAACCTCAGAGAGTTGAGTCCTGGATTAGAATGCTGGGTGGTTCTGGGGCACAGTCTGGACTGAGGGGTACCCTGCCTCTCTCTAGAGGTTGCTGTGGGAAATGGAAAGTGATATAGATGAAGAAAGTGATTTAGGTTCAAATCCCTGGTGTACCACTTTCCAGCTTTGGAACCTCGGGGAAACTGCTGTGCCTTGCCAGTAAGATGGAGATGATAGCACATCCATTTCAGCTAAGCCCTGAGAGAGGATTACTGAGGGGCTGGGAGTGACAGTGCCTGATCCATAGCAGGTAATCAGAAGATGGCTGTGCTGCCTTCCCCTCTGAAGATAGGTGTGGTTCAGAAAAACGGTGCAAGCACATCTATAGGAAGATGTTTTGATGGCTTCATACAACAGGTGATTTTAAGCTCTTCAGAAGGGAGTCAGTTGCATAGACACTGCAGCAGGTTGGTCACAAATTCTTAGCACCCTTTCACTCACCCTGGCTCCCAGGGTGCTGCATTTTATTAAAGCTTTATTAATTAGAATAGCGACCATTTGCTAAATACATCAGGCAGGATCTGGAAAAAGCAATCTACCTGTGTTACCTCCTCCAATCCCCACATCAACCTGTAAGGTAGGTTTTCTCACTAGGCCCTGTTTATAGATGAGACTCTTGAGGGTGACAGAGGGAACACCTCAGAGGAAATGGCAAAGCTGGGATGCAAAAATAGGTCAGTCAGACCCTCAAGTCCCAGTTCTGGTTCCCATCTTCTATTGTATTGGCTTTGTCTAAAGGCACTCTGTACTATGCATACCTGAAATCAACAGCCATCAAATACATTGCACTCAGATTCCATCAGGGAGCCTGTGAATGGTCCTCTCTAGATGGATGACAGCCCAATTGCGCACACACATGGAATGTGTAACTTGATGCCCTGCAGGCTCCTGGTTTGTTCTTGGAACCCACTTGCAAGAAGGGTGTCTCAGAGGCTCGGCAGTTTGCATTAGAAGACCTCCTGTCACGATGGGGTACATTCAGCTCAGCACAAGGCAATTCTATTTCCCTTCACACATGATTTTTGAGACCCATTCAGTGCAAAGAGTAATCCCGGGCCAGAAATAACAAGTTCACAGCACAGGTCCCCTCATGTTCCCCACTCTTTTGAATGGGTTATGGTGCTCCTTCACTCTGAACCCTGATGTGGCCCCAGTCAGTCCTCCCTATCACCTCTCTCCAAGCTGCTGCATTTAGCATGAAACCTCTGCTGTCTCTGAACAGGGAGTTCTTCACAGCTGGAAGGAAAGCCAAGTGTGATGGAGCATGCCCTCCATCATGTCCCTGAAGCTTGGCCGTGAGTGCTCGCACTGCCTCCCAGGTCCTCAGAGTCGGCCTGTCCCTCTGTCAGAGTTAAGCTAAGAGTGGCATTATACCCCTGAATCTTTTCTTTCACAGTTCAAATGGCTCCAGGTTCATTCTTCAAAAATTCCTCACATTGCTTGGCTTTTCACCTGTAATTTTTCAAGGGAGAGTGGGATAAGAGGAGGCTGGGAGGGAAGCAAGGGGGGCAGTTGCAACCTTCTAGGGGCCAGAACCAGGCTCAATACTGGGCTGAAGAAGGGGAGACCAGCACTATCAGACTAAGACTGAACAGTGACTGCATCCCAACTATTTGGGTGTTTAAGGACTCCCCCTCCTGCAAGCCACTCGGAGGGAGGGCAGAGTGACAGAGCAGGGCTACTCCACTCAGCCTCCTCAGGATCTGTTGTGCCCCAGGATGGATGGCCAAGGCTTTGCTCAGTGGCCCACCCAGTGCTGCCGGGAAACTGCTGATTTTCCTTGAAATTATAGGGTTGGGCTTTAGGGCTGGATAATAATTTTCTAAGGTGCAACAGATATTTTTTTCCCTGGAGAGGAGCTCTTATGCTTAGATGGTTCAGTCTTGCTGGGCAGCTTTCAAATCCTTTGGATGGTGAATCTGAGCAGCATCACTGAAGGGTTCTGCTCATGGGGCCTTCCCTCGCTGAGCACAGACAGTGGCCAAGATCCCACCAGTAAGAGCCCCCAGGCATCTCCAACATGCGTTCATCAGACATTGAGTTTATCATCCTTGCAGGTTTTCTTTACTTTCTGCACCATCAAGAAAGGCAAGGTAGCAAGACAGAAGGGGAACTGGATTTTGAGCCTGGATGAGAATATACATCATCTTCCCCATAGTTTGGAGGCAACTTAACTATTATTTACAAAACTCAATGCTTTGTTTGGAAAATGAGGTTAATGCTGTATAACTCACAGGGTCTCTGGAAGGGCTGAATAAAATGGTATTTGGGAAAGTGCCAAGCATAGCTATACAGTAGGTGCTCAAATGATGTTAGTATAAAATAGACCACTTCAGAACATCTGGATATCAAACTGATATCAGCTTGTGAATGATCTCTTGGCAAGAGAAAAGCAGAGTAAGTTCTTGAGTTCTGAGAGTCTCCCACGCCCACTCTGCATTCTCCAGCCCTGAGATCCCTGTCTGGGTGAGAGCGCCAGCATCTCTAGGATAGCTGCACTGAAGGTCAGCACAAAGAAGTAAGGGTCATGGTTGGCCTCATTTTGACAGCCCCAAGACATAGATCACCATTAAGTATTCCACCCTGCCACACTGGCCTCTTGATAGAGCCCCAGCAAAGCCATTAGAGATCTGCTCAAGGATCATGGTGTTCTACTTTGAATCTGACCCCAGGAAAGGTAACACATTAACCCATTATCCCCCCTAAGAGCCCCTGCATGGCTACTTTGGAGAAGTGAGAACTGGAAAAAGAACCCTGGTATGTGTTGCAGGATACTGTTTCTGAGCCTGAACTCCCCTGGAACTCCCCTGGAATGTGGGAAGGAGGGAGGGTCTTGGCACTGTGCTAGGTGCTTTAAATGCCCACAGCCAGACTGCAAATCAGATGGCATTGTTTCCATTTAGGCACTAAGGGACTTTAAAGAAGAAATAAGTGGCCTGTGTCATGTTGTCGGCAACTAACAGATTGGGACTGAAACTCACTCCTGGCTCCGGAGTCCGCCTTGCTCACCCTTATCTGGTGTTTGCTACATTCTGGCATTAAGCAAAGCACTTTGCATGTGTTACTTCATTTAACTCTCGTCAATATTATGATTAGATGTTAGTCTCATCTGCGTTTTTGAGATGAGGAAGGTGAATCTTAGATTGCTTAAGGGACTTGTTTGAGGTCACTCATGTAGTTTATTGTGTAGCTGGTTTTGAGCCCACGTTTGTTCACAATCCAAAATGCTTATGATTAGGTTTCTTGCTGAAAATCATGTTATTTATACATCAAACTTTAGTAGGCAGCTATTATGGGTAAGGATCTGCTTTAGACACTCAGGGATTACATGGCTGCGACAGGGTACCTGCCCTTAGAAATCCTATCTATCCTTCCATCCCCAGCTCTGTCTTCTGATGGGAGGCACCCTGGGCCACCCCAGATTTCCTCTTTTCTCTTCTCTGAGTTTCTGTGCTTGGCTAGAGCCCTCCCGGGGCATCTGAAGACATAGGACAGCCCTACATGTTGTGCCCATGGCAGGCACTGGAGCCCAGGACTCCCGTTTCTGAGTCATGGTGCCCTCCACTTGCCTCACAGTCCCTCTGCCTTTCCACTGTCATTTCCCTTTCTTCACTGAATTGGTGTCCCACGGGGCAGGCTAGGTTGCATTGCAACAACAAGCAACCTCTCTGTAGCTAATTGCATTTCCCTCACATGATACACACACAAAGGCACTCGGCAAGGGGACTCTGCTTCTCAATCACTCTGGGCCACAGGCTGGCATCTAGTCCCACCATCCTTGAAGCAAGGAAGGTGATTCTTAAACTACACATTGATTCTTACAGACTTGTCTGGGAGTGACGCCTGCCACCTCTGGTCATATTGGCTAAAGCAAGTTGGCTGGCGTGTCTATGTTCAAAGAGGGCTAGGGTGCAATCACACCACTAGCTTGGAAGGAGCAGGACACTGGACTGTTCAGGAATGGCCCTGTGACCATAATAGATACAGCAAAACCCAAGCAAGGGTAGTCAATTCTTGCTGCAGGAAATTCTGAGCCTGAGAATACCTGTTTTTTTTTGTTGTTGTTGTTTTCATTCGAAAGGGAGATTAACAGATTTTAGAAGTGTGTTAAAGACATATTAGCTCCCGGATGAAACTTTCTGCTTCATTCCATTACATTTAACAAATGTTTATCGAGAGCCCTCTAAGTGCCAGGCATCCCTAAGCACACAGGACCTGCCCTGTGTGAATAAAACAGACAAAAATCCATGCCCTCAAAGACTGTGTTACAGGGGGCAGACACTGAGCAGTAGCGCAAACATAAATTAGTTACATACAGAGGACATGTAGTTATAGAAGAATTGATAGAGAACTGAAAACATAGTGACTCTCTCCACATGCGATTTGGTGTCACTGGAATTGCACCCTAATTGCACCCTTGAGCTCCACACATGCACATCTTCAACATGGGAGCCTCTCTGATACCCCTGTTGCTTTAGCCTATGCTCTTACTTTCTTTCGTTATTTTGTGGGGAGGGACTTAATACCATGTCTTTCTCACAGTCCTGGAGTGTGGAATCAGAGATCAGGGTCCTAGCAGAGATGGTTTCTGGGTGTGGACTCTTTTCCTGGCTCACAGACAGCAGCTTTTCCACTTTGTCCTAACATGGCTTTTCCTCTGAGTGTGTCAGGGTGGGGAGGAGAGAGATCACATATGTTCTAGTGTCTCTTCCTCTTCTTTTTTGAATATTTTAGAGTATTTTAATAGTCTTTTGTACTATGTACAGTTTATAAGATAGAAATAACCTGATGTGCATATGCCTTTGAATCCTATTTTTAAAGATAAATTGAACCTTTAACAATATAGCTACCTTGATTTTATGTAAAATTTTTTAAAATTTTAAATTGTTATTCTGTTACATTTGTCCAAATTCTTTCCCCTTTGCCCTCCTCTGCCCATCCTACCCCCCACTCCCACAGTCAGTTCCCATACTGCTATCCATGCCCATGGGTCCTTCATACGTCCTCTTTAACTAGTCCCTTCCCATTCTTTCCACCATTATCCCCTCACCCCTCTCCTCTGGTCATTGTCAGTCTGTTCCATGTTTCCACACTTATGCTTCTATTTTGTTCGATAGTTTATTTTGTTCATTAAGTTTCTCTTATAGGTAAGATCATATGGTATTTGTCTTTCACCAACTGGCTTATTTCACTTACCATAATATTCTCCAGTTCCATATATGTTGTCACAAAAGTTAGGAATTCCTTCTTTCTTCCTGCTGCATAGTATTCCATTGTGTAAATGTACCAAATTTTTTTGATCTACTCATATACTGATGGGCACTTAGGCTGTTTCCAGCACTTGGCCATTGTGAATAATGCTGATATGAACATTGGGGTGCATAAGTAATTTTGAATTGGTGGCTTAGGATTCTTAGGGTATATTGCCAGCAATAGAATCACTGGGTCAAAAGGCAGTTCCATTTTTAGTTTTCTGAGGAAATTCCATACTGTTTTCCACAGTGGCTGCACCAGTCCGCATTCCCACCAATAGTGCACTAAGGTTCCCTTTTGTCTGCATCCTCACCAGCACTTGTTTGTTGATTTATTAATGATAGCCATTCTGAGAGGAGTGAGGTGATATCTCATTGTGGTTTTAATTTGCATGTCTCTGATGGCTAGTGATATTGAGCATCTTTTCATTAGTCTGTGGGCCCTCTCTATGTCCTCCTTGGAGAAGTGTCTGTTCAGGCCCTTTGCCCATTTTTTTTAGTTGGATTGTTAGTCTTCCTGGTGTTGAGTTCTTTATATATTTTGGAGCTCAAACCCTTGCTCAATGTATCATTGGTGAATAAGTTCCCTTTTCATTTTGCTGATGTTGTCTTTAGCTGTACAGAGACATTTTAATTTGACGTAGTCCCATTTGTTAATTTTTTCCATGATTTCTCTTGCCCTAGGAGATATATTGGCAAAAGTATTGTTGCATGAAATATCTGAAATTTTACTGCCTATGTTTTTCTCTAAGACTTTTATGGTGTCATGACTTATATTTAAGTCTTTTATCTATTTTGAATTTATTCTGGTGTAGGTATAATTTGGTTGGCCAGTTTCATTTTCTTGCATGGACCAGTCCATTTCTCCCAACGCGATTTATCAAAGAGGCTACTTTTACTCCAGTGTAGGCTTATGCTCTCTTTGTCGAATATTAATTGATTGTAGAGACATGGATTTATTTCTGGGCTCTTTATTTTGTTCCATTGATCTATGTGTCTGTTCTTATGCTAGTAGCAGACTGTTTTGATTACAGTGGCCTTGTAGTATAGTTTGATACCAGGTATTTTGATCCCTCCTACTTTATTCTTTCTCAAGATTGCTGAGACTATTCAGGGTCTTTTTTGTTCCATCTACAATTTTGAAGTATTTGTTCTATATCTGTGAAATATGCCATTAGTATTTTAATAGGAATTACATTGAATCTATAGATTGCTTTGGGTAGTATGGGCATTTGAACGATGCTAATTCTCCAAATTCATGAACATGGTATATACTTCCATTTATTTGTATCTTCCTTAATTTCTTTCTTCAGTGTTCTATAGCTTTCCAAGTACAGGTCTTTTGCCTCCTGGTTAAATTTCTTCCTAGGTACTTTATTTTTCTTGTTGCTGTAGTAAATGAGATTTTTCCCTAATTTCTCTTTTTGGTATTTCATTTTTGATGTACAAAAATGCCTTTGATTTCTGAATATTGACTTTGTATCCTACTATTTTGCCAAATTCTCTTATTAGGTTTGAGTAGTTTTTTGGTGGGGACTATAAGGTTTTCTATATATATTATCATGTTGTCTGCAACTAATGATAGTTTTACTTCTTCTTTTCCAATTTGGATGCCCTTTATTTCTTTTCCTTGTCTGATCACTGTGGCTAGAAATTTCAATACTATATTGAATAAGAGCAGTGAAAGCC
Organism: Artibeus jamaicensis; assembly: GCF_021234435.1. Classification (NCBI taxonomy): domain Eukaryota; kingdom Metazoa; phylum Chordata; class Mammalia; order Chiroptera; family Phyllostomidae; genus Artibeus; species Artibeus jamaicensis. Next base: position 29,959,161 of record NW_026521788.1, on the reverse strand, counting down.
GACACACTTGCCTTGTTCCTGATCATAAGGGGTAAGTTTTCAGTTTATGCCCTTGAGTATAATGTTGGCCTTAGGTCTCTCACATATGGCCTTTATTATGTTGAGGTATGTTCCCTCTATTCCCACTTTGCTGAGAGTTTTTATCATAAAAGGGTAATGGATTTTATCAAATACTTTTTCAGCATTTATTGGTATGATCTTGTGATTTTTTCTTCATTTTTTATGTGATGTATTACATTTATTGATTTTCAAATATTATACCATCCCTGCATTCCTGGGATGAATCCCACTAGATCATGGTGTATGATCTTTGTAATGTATTATTGGATCTGGATTGCCAATATTTTGTTGAGGATTTTAGTGTCTATGTTCATCAGAGATATCGGTCTGTAGGTTTCTTTCTTTGTTGTGTCTTCACCTGGTTTTGGACTAGGATGATACTGGCTTTGTAAAAAGAGTTTGAGAGTCTTCCCTCTTCTTGATTTTTTTAGAATAGTGTGGAAAGGACAGGAGCTCATTCTTCTTTAACTGTTTGGCAAAACTCACCTGTGAAGCCATCCAGTCCAATGCTTTTGTGTGCCAGGAATTTTTTGATTACCACTTCAATTTCACTTGTTGTTATCAGTCTATACAGGCTTTCTGCTTCTTCTTGATTCAGTTTTGGCAGATTGTATGTTTCTAAAAATGTGTCCATGTTGCCCAGTTTGTCCAATTTCTTAGCACGTAGTTGTTCATAGTAATTTCTTACAATGCTTTTGTATTTCTGTGGTGTCAGTTTAAACTTATCCTCTTCCATTTCTCACTTTATTTATTTGGATCCTGTCTCTTTTTTTCTTGATGAGTCTGGTGAAAGGCGTGTCAATTTTGTTTATATTTTCAAAGGACCACCCCTGAATTTATTGATCCTTAGAATTATGTTTTTAGTCTCTAGGTCATTTAATTCTGCTCTGACCTTCATTATTTCCTTCCTTATACTTGTTCTGGGATTTGTTTGCTGTTGTTCCTTTAGTTTGTGTAGATGTAGGGTTAGGTTGTTTATTTGAGATTTCTCTATCTTCTTTAGGTAGGCCTGTATTTCTATGAACTTCCCTCTCAGGAGTCCCTTCTCTGTCCCATAGGTTTTGTGTTGTTGTGTGTTCATTTTTATTTATTTCTAGGTACATTTTGATTTCTTCCTTGATCTCTTTGTTAACCCATTCATTATTTTATAACATGTTTTTTAGTCTCCATGTATTTGAATGTTTTTGAGTTTTTTCCTTGAGGTTGGTTTCTAGTTTCAAGCCATTGTGATCCAAACATGCATCATATAATTTCAATTTTCCTGAATTTGTTGGGGCTTGTTTTGTGTCCTCCCTTGTGCTCTATCTTTGAAAATGTTTTATGAGTGTTTGAAAAGAATGTATGTTTGCTTCTTTGGGATGAAAAGTTCTGTATATATCAGTTCAATCCATTTGATCTAGGGTTTGTTCAACACCACAATATTCTTGTTGATCCTTTGTTTGGAAGATCTGTCCATTGTTGTAAATGAGGTGTTAAAATCTATGATGATGGTGATGCTGTTGATATCTTTCTTGAAACCCTGTAAGATTTTCCTTATATATCTAGGTGCTCCTATGTTGGGTGCATATATATTTACAAGTGTTGTGTTCTCTTGATGGCCTACTCCCTTAAGTAATATGTGGTGACCTTCTTTGTCTTTGTATGGCCTTTGTTTTGAAGTCCATTTTGTCTGATATAAGTATTGCTACCCCTGTTTTTTTTTATGGCCATTTGTTTGGAATTTTTTCCCCAGCCCTTCACTTTTGGCCTGTATAGATCTTTTGTTCTGAGGTGGATCTCTTATAGACAGCATATATGTGGGTCATGTTTTCTCATCCATTCAGCTACCCTATGTCTTTTGATTGAAACATTTAATTAATTTACATCTAACGTTGTCATTGATAGGTACTTATTAATTGCCACTTATTCCATACCTGTGTTCCTCTTTCTCTCTCTTTCACATACTCTCTCTCCTCCTCCTTCTTACAGCAGTTCCTTTGGCATCTGTTACAATGCTGGCTTGGTGGATATGTACTCTTTTAGCATTCTTTTGTCTTGGAAGCTTTTTATTTTACTTTCCATTTTACTCAAGAGCCTTGCTGCATAGAGTAGTCTTGATTGTAGGTCATTGCTTCTCATTACTTGGATTATTTTGCCAATCTCTTCCAGCCTGTAGTGTTTCTGTTGAGAAATCAGCTGATAGCTTTATCAGAGCTTTCTTGTATGTTATTAGCTATTTCTCCCTTGCTGCCTTTAAGGTTCTTTGTTTGTCTTTAAATTTTTCCATTTTAATTATGATGTATCTTGGAGTGAGTCTCTTTGGGTTCATTTTCATTGGGACCATCTGTGCTTCCTGAACTTGCATAACTTTTCCCCTTACCAAGTTAGGGGAGTTTCCTATCATTTTTTCAAACAGGTTTTCTATTCTTTGCTTCTTTTTTTCCTTCTGATATTCCTATGATGCAAATATTGTTACATTTCATGTTGTCCTGAAGCTTCCCTAAACTATCCTTATTCTTTTTGAGTCTTTTTTAACTTTTGTTCTGATTGGGTATTTTCTACCTTGTTTTCCAGCCTCCTGATTCAGTTCACTGCTTCATCTAGCCTACCTTTTATACCTTCTAGTGTGTTCTTCTTTTCCTTTTTTTATGAGGATACTAGTCCTATTGGATTATGTCCCCAAACTTGTGACCTAATTACTTCCCCAAAGGCCCTGTCTCCTATACACATTGGAGGTTAGTGCTTCAGTATATGAATTGGGAGGACACAATTTAGTCCAGAACAATGCTCATTTAATTCACCAGTCATATGCCCATATTTTAAATGAGAACAGGGCTTGGGTTCTCTATAGTCAGCAGGAACTACAGGACCCGAGTTCTGTCACTGCACTATCATCTCCTTTTCTCTGTCTTTGTTGCCTTGTTTTTCCCTGCCTCTTTCATATGGATATGTCAGGGCCCAGGGCTGTCTTCATGCTGGTGGAACTGCCCCTTGTATATCAGGATATTGAGTTGCATCTGCATCCTACACTATCTGTAAATTTTAATTAACCATGTAAGACTTGACTTGCTTTCTTGACCTTGGACATTAGAAGTGATATTGCTGGGACCTTCTAGATGTCATGCATGGTCCTAGGTGCTTTACATGTATGTGTTATTCCTTATCCTCACCAGAAGCCCATGATGTAGGACTTGTCCACATTTCCATCTTGCAGAGGAAGCAGTTTGCTCAGGTTATGAGTGCCAGAGCACAGAGGTCCAGGCCAGCCCATGCCTGTCAAACCCCACTCTTTGTCTCCTTATAGAACCACTTCCTGGTTTGGGGCAGTTGAATTAAATATTTATTCTTCTTGAGTTTTCAGTATTCTTTCTTTAATTTGGAGTATGTGTGTGTTTCCACATCTTTTAAGACTTTTCTAGGCTTTATGGTACCAAATGTATAAAACATCTCTGCTTACTTGTTAAACAGGCATCTATCCCATGAGAAGATGGCACCCTCATTCAAGGCTCTTGGAAGGGGTTGGAAGGTACCATCTTATGGAAGAAAACTTAGGAGAATTGGTCTCTAAACTAAGGCACATATTCTTTTGAACTTACTAATTTTACCTGTGGAACAGATGGACTTTCACATGGGCTCAAACACATCAGTGCTGGGATGTTCAGTAGAACATTGTTTATATTATTAACAGTACTGAAGGACTGGAAACTATCACATGCTCAATAGCAGGGGACTATTTACATGAACGGTGGTGTGTGTGGGCAACAGAATGCTACAAAAGCAATCAAATGGGCGACTGTGCATGGCCTTTGAGTGGAAACACTAGTTCCAGAGCATTTTGTGGGTTGTAAACCATTTACATAAAGGGGTGAGTGTATGTGTGTGTGTCTGTGTGTGTAAAATAAATAAATGATAGCATAGATACATAATATTTGTTGAGCTATTATTATATGCTGGGTAATCTATCCAGTATTCTATAAATTAACTGATTTAATCAACTGTGGTACAGGTTGCAATGTCATTCTTTTTTTATAGAAGATAAAACTGAGACACAGAAAAGTTAAAAAGTTTTGTAATATCACTTAGATGGTTAATGGGGAAGGGAGCATTTTCTTCTGAAAAGTCTGGTTCTAGACCCTGGGCACCTAATGTCCATGAAAATATTCTCCTGAGATGGGCCTGGCCCTTCTTCCCATTTTCTGATCTCAGAGGGAAACTTCTTCTCAGGCAACTGCCTCTTCACCATGCCTCACCCACTCTCTTCTGCCATCATATTTCCTTCTCGGCTAGGTCTTTTACCTCTGCTTACAAAAGAGCCAAGTTCTCCTACAGTCTAGAAAGCCTTCGTGTGGCAGATAAATGCTGTGTGTTTATGGAGCCACTTCTGTTTCCCTGGAACCTGACTAAAGCATATTCCTAGATCTCATGCATCTAGGAGCAGTCATAGGCCTGATTCTCACCAATGGAAGGTAAGCAGAAGTGAGGTGCCACCTCTGTTTAGAAGCAGTTAAGAGCAAGTGAACCTTTCCCACATACTTTCTCCTATTTGTGCAACTGAAACTAGTGTCTCTGAGATAGAGTGAAAAGTGGAAGCAGCTTGGGTCCTCGAGTTACACCTTAGTAGAAGGGCTATGTTGCCAAACCTGTTGTCAGACTATGGAGGAGGTAAGGTGCAACTCTGTCGGGTTAAGTTGTTGAGATTTGGGTGTTCTATAGGTGCATTAGCTAGCATCTGTTACCTGCTCATTGGAGCCAAGGCCTTATCCCTGTCTGCTCTTTTTTACTACTAAATTCTTCAGGAGACCCAGACCCCAGACATGTAGACTTGAACACCACCCATCTCTCATTCTCCTGGGGATTGCCATAGCTTTCCTGAGCCTCCACCCACAGTGACCAATGGGCAAAGCCGATGGTTGCTTCTCTGTTGCAGGCCTCTCTGATTTTTCTTGACCTTTCAGATTCTGTATCCTTAGTTTTTTTGGGTACTGCCTTCTCATCTTTTTCTACCTCCTCACCAGCACATTCTCAGTAGAATATCTCCGTCAAGAAGCATGGACTTAGAATCAGACAGCCCTGATCTGTATCCTGCCTGAGTCACACTATCTCTTAACTCCAGTCTGTCCCTCTTCACTGGGGCACCAGGAGCTGAGTCTCAGGGCTATTTTGAGGAGGAATGATGTCACTAATTCATGTAGCAAGGCCAGCTCAGGGCTTGACAAATGTGTGTTCTCTCCTCTTTCTCTTTATTTTATATTTATTTTCTTTATTATTCATCTGCCTTATATACATATCCATCAAATATAAATAGTGCTTGTTCTTGTTTTCTCTGAGAAATCTGAACTACTCCCATGGTTTTATTTACTTCTGTGTAGATATCTGTCAAATGGAGATATTATTTCATTCACTTTAATGCAAACATCTACTAAATTGAGACTTTTAGCCAAATATTTTTTCCTAGCCCCTGAGCTTTACCTTATACTTCCCAGTATAATACAATTAATTAATCCACTCTATACTAGTTTATTAAAACCCTACTATCAACCCCCCCCTGTACTTATTGTTGGAGACAGAACTGAAAAAATGCAGACATGCTATCTGCCTGGTGGGGCTTATTGTCTAGTGAAAACAGATATTAATAATCTTACAAATAAATTTAAACTAGGAATTTTGACAACTATTTTTAAAAGAGAGATAAGTGAGTCTTTGAAATCCACTAATTGATTATTTCACTTAGGTAGGGTGGTTCTTATGGAAGAAAAGTTTAAGCTGAGTTAGAAGTGGATTAGGTGAAATGGGAGAGAAGAAAGGCAGCAATGGGGAGAGCATCTCATGTAACCAGAGAACATGGCATGAATCAGGTGGTAACCAGAGGAGAAATTGATGGGAGCCCGGTCGTCATCAGGGTGGAGGCAGAGTATGGAAACAACTGCTCTTTTTCCCCCAAGGTCTAGTCTCTTCTTTATTTCTGATTAGAGAACCTCTCTAAATTAATTAATTAATTAATATTTTTGTTTTGTTTTTAAAATTTAATCTTTATTATTTTTTCCCATTACCATTTATTCTCCCTTATACCACCTCCTTTATATTTATTTATTTGCTAACATTTAAATTTATTGATTTTTAAGAGAGAGAGAAACATTGATTTGTTGTTTGATTATTTATGCATTCATTGGCTGATTTGTGTATGTGCCCTGACTGGGGATTGAACTCCCAAACCTTGGCATATCAGGCAATGGTCTAACAAACTAAGCTACCTACCAAAAGCCTCTTATTTTAACTTGGCCTAAGGCAGTCTCAAATAAAGACTACATTTTCCAACCTCCTTTGCAGTAGGCTTGGACACGTGAGTAAGTTCTGGCCAATGGAATGTGCTATATGCACCTTTTGGGAAATGTTCTTTTGGGGGGGCTTTAAATTAATATTCAATTTATTAAAATTTTATATTAAAACATTTTTCTTGGGTTTTAAAGTTTATAATTCTTGTTATTTAGTTATAAACCTAATAATGTTATTTGGTATTCAATTTCTTTTTTTAAGTATGTTTTATTGTTTATGCTATTACAGTTGTCCCAATTTTTTTCTCCTCTTTGTCCTGTACCTCCCTGTCCTCCAGCATTCCCCACTCTTAGTTCATGTCCATGGGTTGCACATATAAGTTCTTTGGCTTCTCTGTTTCCTATACTATTTTTTTTAATTAATTTATTTTTTTAATTGATTATGCTGTTACAGTTGTTCTATTCCCCCCTTCATTCCCCTCCACCCTGCCCCCCAACCCCACCATTACCCCCCTTTAGTTTATGTCCATGTGTCTCAAGTCCTTTAGGTTCTATATTTCCCATGCTATTCTTGCCCCCCCCATCTATTTTCTATCTACTGTCTATGCTACTTGTTTTCTGTACCTTCTCCCCCCATCTCCTCCTCCCACTCCCCTGTTGCTAACCCTCCTTGAGATCTTCATTTCTATGTTTCCACTCCTGATCTAGCTGTCCTTTTAGTTTGCTTTCATTTTAGGTGTGGTTGTTAATAACTGTGAGTTTGTTGTCCTTTCACTGTTCATGTTTCTTTAACTTCTTTTTCTTCGATAAGTCCCTTTAACATTTCATATAATAAGGGCTTGGTGATGATGAACTCCTTGCATTTGGTCTTATCTGAGAAGCACCTTATCTGTCCTTCCATTCTAAATGAAAGTTTTGCTGGATAGAGCAATCTTGGTTGTAGGTCTTTAGATTTCATGACTTGGAATATTTCTTTCCAGCCCCTTCTTGCCTGTAAGGTCTCTTTTGAGAAATCTGCTGACAGTCTGATGGGGACTCCTTTGTAGGTGATTGTCCCCTTAGCTCTTGCTGCTTCTAGGATTCTCTCCTTCATTTTAATTTTGGCTAATGTAATTATGATATGCCTTGGTGTGTTTCTTCTTGAGTCCAACTTTTTTGGCACTCTCTGGGCTTCTTGGATTTCTTGGAAGTCTATTTCCTTTGCCAGATTGGGGAAATTTTCTTTTATTATTTGTTCAAATAGTTTTTCCACTGGTGGTTGTGTCTTTCCCCCTTCTGGTACCCCAATAATTCGGATATTGGAGCGTTTAAAGATGTCCTGGAGGTTCCTAAGACTCTCCTCATTTCTTTGAATTCTTGCTCCTTGACTCTTTTCTGTTTGGCCATTATTTGGTTTCTTCTGGTCCACTCCATTGATTTGAGTCCCAGTTTCCTTTTCATCTCTATGGGTTTCCTGTGGAATTCCATTCATTTCCCTTAATTTAGCCTTCATATGTTTCTCTAATTTGTGGCTATAATCAACCAGATCTGTGAGGAAGCTGATGACCAGTGTTTTAAACTGTGCGTCTGAGAGTTTTGCTATTTCTTCGTCGCTTAGATTTATCTGTGGGGCTTTGAGGTCTTACTGCGACATTTTTGGTCTGTTCTGGCCCTTTAAGTGGGAGAAGCGGCGCCTTGGAGTCCCAGGTCGCTGGGTTGTGACGCTGTATGTGGGGGCGTGGTCAGAGCGGGGAAATGGCGGCACCCTCTATCGCCTAGGCCGCCGTCTATCGCCGCCGCGGCCGGTCCAACTGCCCACTCCCTCGCTCGCGCGCAATTAGGCAACCGCAGTCAACACGCTGCACCGCCTCCCCACTGTCTCCTCTGCAGTTGCTCACCCGGTGGGTTACTCGGTCGCTCACTAGGTCCAATCCTGGGTTTGGAACCCGTGCGTCTGGATTCGCGCGTCTGGATTCCGCGCCCGGGTCTGACCGAGCCCTCCTTCGTAACTCCTCACCAGATGCCAGTTTCGCCCCTTACCGGTCGGGCTGAAGAATTTGTTGTTAGCGGACTTCCGAAAAGTTCAGTTTTCCATGTTCTGGTTGTGTTTTCTGATGCTAATATTTAGTTGTCCCTAAACTTGGTTGTGTGAGGAGGCACGGCACATCCACCTAAACCTCCATCTTGGCGGAAGTCCTCCTATACTATTTTTAACCTCCCCCTATCTATTTTATGCCTACCAGTTATGTTTCTTATTCCCTGTACCTTCCCTCCCATTCCTCCCCTCTCCTCCCCACTGATAACCCTCCATGTGATCTCCATTTCTGTGATTCTGTTCCTGTTCTAGTTGTTTGCTTAGTTTGTTTTTGTTTTTTAGGTTCAGTTGTTGATAGTTGTGAGTTTGTTGTCATTTTACTGTTCATAGTTTTCATGATCTTTTTCTTAGATAAGTCCCTTTAACATTTCATATAATAAGGGCTTCGTGATGATGAACTCCTTTAACTTAACCTTATCTGGGAAGCACTTTATCTGCCCTTCCATTCTAAATGATAGCTTTGCTGGATAGTCATCTTGGATGTAGTTCTTTGCCTTTCATGACTTGGAATACTTCTTTCCAGCCCTCTGTTGCCTGTAAGGTTTCTTTTGAGAAATCAGCTGACAGTCTAATGGGAACTCCTTTGTAGGTAGTTCTCTCCTTTCCCCTTGGTACTTTCAAGATTCTCTCTTTATCTTTGTATGTGTATATGTGAAGTGCATATATTTAAGGAGGTGAGGGGATATTAGAGAAAGACAAAAGTCTTCACAGAGGAGATATCTACTGAGAAGAGATTTAAAGGAAAAATAAGAGTTCTTCATGTGGACAAGGTGCAGAAGAGTTTTAAGGCCATAAAGACCATATCTAAAAGGCTGAAGGGCATGAGAAACCATAGGGGTATGGAGGGACTTCCACGAAATTTGAGGTGATGAGTCAGAGCGCCAAAGTGAGAATGAGGTTCAGAGAGAAGGGGGACCACTTTGTGAGGACACCAGTACTCAGACAGGGTTTTTATTTCTGTTTTGTTGGTAGAGAGAAGCCATGGAGAATTTTAACCAGAAGAGAAACATAGTCAACTCTATGCTTTAAAAGAAAAATTAATTGGAACAAATTTTCAAAGTGTCCCTCTATGGAGGTTGGGTAAAAAAAATGATCGCACATCATTCAGTGGAACTTCAAATAGCCATTAAAACAATGAGGTGGATCTATATGTGCTCATATAGCACTATTTTAAAGATAAAACTTAGGTTAAAATAATCAGGGAGCTGTATGGTGTTTGTAGTGTGGTTCCATTTGTTTGAAAGATGTGTGTGAATGTGTATGCATGAAGGCATCCATCTATCTATGATTATATATATCTAAAATAATTTCTATAAAAATACACACAAAAAACTATTAAGTGTTGCTTCTAGGAGAATTTGGAATAGAAGTTGTAGAAAGAGTTACTTTTCATTGTAAACCTTTTGGACTGGTTGAATATTTTTTTATCACGTGCATGCACTATTTTTTAATATATTAAATAAATATGTATTAAAAATTTTATTCTGCCTGAAATGTGATTGATGGATTGAAGAAAGGAGAGACTAGGGCTAGAGAGATCCCTCCCCCACTTCCATTTTCTTGATTAATGGCAACACCATCCATCCAGTTATTCAGTCTCAAACCTTGAAGTCATCTTCAACTCACCCTACGTCTAGTCAGTAATCAAGTCCTGCCTGTTCTAGCCAGAAATATCTCTCCCCTCAGCCCCTGAGAAGACAGAGAGGTTGACGAGACACAGCGGCAGGCTGAGAGAGAGACTGGAGTATGTATAAATATTTAGTATGTGATAATGGTGACATTTCAAATCCTTGTGGAAAGGATGGATTATTCAATAAGTGACATTGGAAAAAATTAACTGCAATCCTTAGCTTAGTCATAAACTGAAACAAATTCAAATAAATTCCTAGTGAATTAAAGATATGTATATAAAAATAAAGTTACAAAGCCACTAGAAGAAAATGTAGATCAGTCTTTATAACACAGGAGGCAGGACAGGGTCTTTCTAAGGAAAATGTTAAAAAAGATAGTAGAGAGACAAGTCTGATAGCTCAGGCTATTTAAAATTATTGCTATCATAGGCTGAAGACATATTTTAAAAATCTGAAGCAAGTGTAAAACTGGAAAAATACTTCCAAAACTATGGCATGTTAAAGTGTTAATAAGCTTAACTTATAAAGAAAGCTTACAGAGCAACAAGAGAAAGATAAACACTCAAATAGGAAAATAAAAATAAGTAATTAACAGAAGAGAAAAACAGCTGGCCAGTAAACATATAAAAGAATGTTCCAAGTTGCTGGGTTTTTTTTTAAAGCACATTAAATAACAATGAAACACCACATTTAACCAAATATTTTTAATTAAAAGATTATTTTCCTTTACTGGTCAGCATGCTAGGAAAGTCTTACACACTGCTGGAAAGACTATAAATCAAATCAAACTCCATGATGTAATTTACCAGTGTGTATCAAAATCTTTAAAACTGTATCTGTTGTTGACTTGCTGATTTCACTGAAAGTGAACATACATATGTATGTATCCTGAGGAACAAATTAAAGATATGACAATGTTGTTTGTCACAGTGTTGTAAATAACAAACCCCCCGAAGTCCCTTAACCTCAAAATTCTTGAAGAAAGGTTAAGTAAATTATGGTACTGCCAAACAACAGAACATTACGTGCTCAATAAAAGTATCTTAGTTTAAAACTACATATGTACTCAAAAAGGTTTTTATAATATAGCAAAGTTGTATTTAGAAGATGGCATGTACAATGTATTCTGTCTTATGTTTATACAAACATCAGGTACAGTGGAAGGGTAAGATGAATGTCTAATGTTTTCAATAGCAGCTATTTCTGGGTAGAAAAATTACAGATAATTCTTATTTTCTTAAAACCACTCAATATTTTAAAAATTTGCTTAACAAATATCAACTACTGTGCAAACAATGAAAAATTAAATATGCACCTGCCCTTTATCCCAGAAATTTTAGAATTTTTTAAAATAAAGAAATGATTAGAGGTGTCAGAATAGTTGGTGGTACAAGGCTGTTCAACACAGCATTATAAGTAAAGACGAAGACTGAAAACAGTCTGAGTATCCAAAACCAGGGAATATTCAAATAAATGATGGTTGGATACAATCATAAAAATATAGTTATAGAAGAATAGTTGTTAAAATGGGAAAAAAAACATTCATGAGAATAAGTGAAAGCAAAGCTGGCTATGAAACCACATGCAAATGGGCATACCCTTATTTGCAAGAAGCAGTAAGTATTAAGAAAGTTTACACTAAAATATTAATATGGTTATTTCTGGTTGGCTGAATTGCAGGTAAGCTCTTTAGTCTGATTTCTTATATGTTTCTAAAGCGTTTTGTATTCTACATGTATTACATACTTAACTTTTTAATTTGGGGGGAACTATTAAAACATCATAAATAACAATAAAAGTCAAATAACAAAATGAGGAAAATATTATAACATAGGATTTTCAAAGTGTATTAATATATTTAATCTATAAAGAGCTCTTACAAGTCAAGAGAAAAAATGAATACCTCAATGAAAAGATTTGCATGGGAAGAATAAAGACAATTAAAAAAGAAATATAATCATTCAATTTGCATCTGAAAAAAGGTTGAATATCACTATAAAAAGGAAATGTAACTCAAAGAGAGATGGACGTTTTTGTTCTTCAAATTGGAATTCATTCCTCAAACACTCATAATATTATTGCTACTGGTGGGAGAATGGCCCCACTCACACAGTGATGCAGGAAGCGTAAATTGTCAGCTTTCTGGAGTGCAGTTTAGCAGATATATCGGGAACCTTAAGAATGGTAATTCTTTGTGACCGAGGAGGTCAATTTTTAGGAATAATCCCTAGGAAGGAACCATGGTTGTACAAAAATTTATGGGCAGGAACACTTTGTTGCAGCATTACTTACAATAATTTAAATTAGAAAATGACCCAAACAGTTAACAATAAAGGATTGGCTTGGTTGCCAATCACGAACAGGCCTCCAATCCTATGTGTCTGATTCCACAAAATCCTCAGAGCTGACAGATTTTGTTTGCAGATTCAATGGTGGCAAAAAGCTAATTTGAACTTAAAGGAGGCTGCTTAATAGCCATTATTTATTTCATTTAGTATGATTATTCAAATGTTTTGTTGCCCAAGTACAATATTATACTTGGTTTTAGGCTGCTGTGAAGATCCTATTGTAGCAGCTTAATAATATACAATTTTTGCCCAGTCTTATCTTCTCTCAAATCAAAATAATTCTGATTTTTGAAATATCTGCTCCCCAAAGTTTTTGGAACCAGATGATATAAACCTATAACATCATTTAAATTCATGTTTTAAGGGAGCATTGTTGAAGATTTTGGTTATCACATTTTTTCTTATTATTAAGACAAAAAATAGTAGAACATAAAACTATGCATACAAGGTGGGACAAAAGTAGGTTTACAGTTGATGATATGGAAAATAGTACAATAAATAACAATGCAAAAATAAACTGTGGCCCTGGCTGGTGTGGCTCAGTGGATTGGATGCCAGCCAAATCAAGGATCTCAGGTTCAATTCCCAGCCTAAGGCACAGGCCTGGGTTGCAGGCCAGGTCCCCAGGAGGGGGCACAAGAGGCAATGTGCCTCTTATTACACATTGATGTTTCTCTACCTCTCTTCTCTCTCTCTAATAAATAAATAATATCTTAAAAAATAAACTATGATTTTCTCATTCACAACTATAAATGTACTTTTGCCCACCCCTGTATATCAAAATTTTAACAGTGATTATCTCTAGATAGTGAAATTGTGAGCAATTTAAATCTTTTTTTATACATTTTTATATTTTCCAAATTCTCTATAATGAATTTATATGAGCTCTAACAAATAAATGTATTTGAAAAACCTAAACTAAATCTAGATGATTTTTTATTACCTAGAAACTGAATAAAATGTCCAAGAAACATAGCCAGGATTCAAACTGAGTTTTCTAAATCTGCCTCATACATTCCTTCCCCTTTAATGTGCTACAACTAAACTGGTGTTTTTGAAAGAAAGTCTAGCAGATTTTTGATGAACAATGTGAATAAACAGATTCTGTGGCCCACTACATACTGAGAAATGCAATCAATATACGGGAGTTTACTGTAGGACTTCTCAGGGCCTGTATATTCTAAGTGGCAATATGTGCTTCCAAAAGAGAGGTGTATTATGTGGAGTTTGTCCGTTTGGCCATAGATCTTTTCTATTTAATTTGATTTGTATTTCAGTTTATGTTATTGTGCGGAAAATCTTCTAGACCATCCTGAGAATGTGCTTCCCATAAAGTACTTTGGAAATGCTAATCTAATGGAAAACTTCATCCTTCAACTGAGGAAAAATATACAAGAACCATCTCTACAGTAGTAACAGTTTCCTGTGGGAATGCTGACTCTTTCCAGTTATTAGCTTTTCTTTTTAAGAGTGATCTTCATAACATGTGAAGGGCCATGTTGCCAGAATGGTGAAGTTTGTTCTGTTAAGACAGTCATTTGTTCTGTTGTGATTCCATAGAAAATGATGGCCCATTACATAAATACTGATGGAAAGTCTGCAGTGGCGGGAAATCAAAGCTCCCAGATTTAATTCTCTGAACCCTCTTTCAGGTAATCAGACACCTCAGAACTTCTCACAGAGACGCACAAGACGGGGGCTGAGCAAAAAGAACTGTAGTCTGGGTAGCGGCAAAGCTGGAAGAGGACTTATTAATGTGAACATTCAGTGCTACCTCTGTCAGGTTGCTTCTTCTCTCTGTGTCTTGATCACTTCTTTTGTACAACAAAAGGGTTGATTAGGGTAGAAGAGCAAACTTGTTTCATCTTACTTGCCAACTCCAACTCGGTTAATTGGTGGAGGCTTCTAGAGTCTCAAGTCAGCCTCCCTGATTAGTGATAAAGAATACTGGAATTGATTATTAATGTCTGCCCTGGGCACAGATGGAGAGTGGCACCACTTCTGCCCTTTGTCATCTCCAAGTTTATGATTATCTAAGTACTCTTGAAGACCTGGGATGCTTTAAAAAGAACATATAGGAGCCAGCTTCCAAATATGAAATCTAGTTCTTGTTTCATAAACTGGTGATCTTTCGCCTTGTTTCCTTCATCCATGGAGCTTGCAAACTCTTGGCTCATGGTCTCTGTAATAGCAAAGTAGTGGTTTTCTATGGCAGTCTTCTTACACTCCCTTCCTTTCACCCTCTTGCCCAAGATGAATCTGTTTTTACTAAAAGAGAAAAAAAAGGAAAAAAATACATATGTAAAAATCACACATCCTCACCATGTGCAAAAATCATGTGTTTGGCAGCAAGAACATCTTTCCAAGGCCAAATGGCATTTTTTCTTTCTTGCAAAACGAGCAAGGAAAAAAATCTTACTTTCCCAGCAACTGGCACTGAATTATTGGCCCCTGTTAGTTGCTGCCACTAAGGGGCCTCTCATCCTTGAAACCTGTGATGCTGGGAGAACAAGTCCTGGGGGAATCTGGTTGCAACTTCCTCTCCTGCTTTGCATAGAGACTGAAGCATGCAAAACCATGGTTGGCAGAACCATTGTCATGGGTATTAGAGGGAGAGTGGTATGGAGGACAAATAGACCAGAGAGTTTGTAACAGCCCCATCGCTTACTAGCTGTGTGATTTGGGGCAGAATTTTTAACTCCTCTGAACCATCGACTGCTCAAAAAGGAAATGTCCCAGTTGGTCACTATGTGTGAGGATACTCCAGAGAACAAAACTGGCCAAAGTCCCTGCTCTTGGTGGGGCTGATATTTTAAAAGAAAGAGGCCAGCTGGGAGGGGATAATAGAGAAGATGGACAATGAACTGGTTAATACACACTTTAGTATCAGATGGTGCTGAAGACCAGAAGAAAATGAAATCTGGGTAGAGGAATATGAAATGCCAGGGTTGGAGTGCCACTTCAGCTAAAACGTCCAGACAAGGAGCCATTAAAACCAGGAGTTGGCGAGGTTCTGTGCCTTGTGTGTACCTGGAGGATTAGGGCTCCTGGCAGAAGGAATAGCAACAACAAAGTCCTCAGGCAGAAATATGCCAAGTGTGGGAACAGCAAGAAAGCCTGTGTGTCTGGAATGGAGTAAGTGAGGCAGAGAAGAGCAGGAGATGAGAACAGACTGGAGTGAGGTGAGGGGGAGGCAGGGGCAGGGCAGGGGAGACAGGTCAGGCAGGGTTTTGTTAGGACTTTGGCTTTTTCTCTGAGACAGGGGGTTATGGGAGCTTATTACACTAAAGAGTGACATGATCTCATTTACATTTTAACAGAAATATTTGACCTCTGTGTTGAGAAAAGGAGGGTGTAGGAGGCAAAGGTGAAGGTAGGGAGACACTTTGGAGGCTGTTGCCATGCTTCAGGGAAGTGAGGGTGATACTTTGGACCACAAGGGAGAGAAGGAGGTGATGGAAAGTGGGAGGGACCTTGATACATTTTGAAAGCTCCCTTACCAGATTGTTGTGGGAAATTGTGAAACAATGTGAGGGAAGTCCCACCCAATTCCTAGAATACAATAGTTACTCAAAGTTAGCTCACTGTTCCTAGTTATTTGACCAGTTGTGCTTGCTTACCCTAGAGAGGGGCTGGGTGGCTCACCTGAGAGCATCCTCATTCATTCAATCATTTCACCAGATATTGTTCTCTTGCCAAGCTCCATAAGATTAGAAAGGAGATGACAGCATGATTTACTGTAAGATGTCTGTCAGTGCTTCCTGAGGGCGGAAAAGGGGATTCTCGTTGACCATAGGGATGCAAAAAGAGAGATAAAGGGGGGAAACAACTACTTAGGGAATTTTGTTTCCCAAAGCAAAACAAACAATAAAAGAATTGCCAAGGATCATCTTGGCAGAATGTGGTTGGTAGAGAAAATTTTGGAGCTAGTGTTAGAGATGCTTTAGGGAGAACACATTCGAGTTTGAACTAAGCTGTCAACGTGGGTTCCTGAGAAAAAGTCTGTAGAGGGTGAACTGAATGTGTCCCAATGATGGAGTCAGGCTGGGTGTGGAGACAAGGACAGTTAGTGGGCCAGGCACAGCTTCCTGCCACCCTCCCAGGCTGTGGCCCCAGGGCTCCCTACAGGGTAAGCAGTGGTGTGACCCCATTGTTGAACTTGGTTGGTGCTGAAGGCATTCCTGAGGAGAGGCTGTGAGGCAGAAGATGTGAGGAGGCTCTATCCAGGACTGGCAGGTTTATAGGGAGCAGAGGGACATCAAGAAGTGTGATACAGTCCCTGTTATGAAGGTGTCTGCGCTACGGCACAGCGAGCATGGCAGAGGCGTTGGGTGAGCAGGGCAAACAGATAGAACTGGAGCAGCAGCCTTCCCATGGTGAACTCACTAGCAGAAAATGATTTCAAGCATTTTAATAGATTGGCAGTTATTTTAATGTTTTGCAAAAACACTAGATTTTCTTTTATGATAGTGATATGCAATCCTTTAAAATACATTTATGAAAGCTTAAAAATAAGTTGACTTAGTGGACATTATTCAGTCAGTAAGAGGCCAGGTAATGATCTGAGGGGTCCCTGAAAAGAAATTGAAGTTTGGGAACTGTGGCCTCAAGAGATGCTCTGTCCTCTGGGTGGTACTAGTATTGTGCTGGATTCTGGGGGTTAGCCAGACTCTGGATGGGGTCTCTTTTCACATCTGAAAACTCCTGGACATGAGGAGTCCTATATGTCAAAGGACATTTTCTCCTTTTCAAATGCTTCTGTTTCTTGTAAGAGTATGGATGAAGGGAACAAGATAAGGGAGAGAAAGTTCTGTCACCCCTTCTGTTTACACAAGAATGCAAAGGCCACCCTTTAATCTGTCCACTTAAAAAAATCCTCACCTGAGGACATTCTTCCATTGCTTTCAGAGAAAGGGAAAGGGAGAGAGAGAAATATTGATGTGAGAGAGAAACACTGATTTGTTGCCTCCTGTATGTACCCAGAGTGGGAGTCCTACATGCCAGGAATGGGATTCAAACCCAAAACCAAGGTATGTGCCCTGACAATGAAACCCTTGACATTTAAGTTACAGGATGGTGCTCCAATCAACTGAACCAGAGCTAGCCTGCCTACTTTCAACTTGCCCTCAAGGCTTTCTTTCTCCCTGTCCTGGGAAGAGGCAGCCTGAGAGCAAATGCTTTGCTCACCTCTCACACCCGCCCACCCATTGTTCTCCACAGGATGTCTTCCTGTCCATATGACTTATAAAGCACAGACCTTTAGAAAGCAGTTCAATAGTGGCTAGTTCCTCACCATGAATGAGGTGGGGGTGGGGTGACTGTGGGAGCAAGCCTGTCTCAACTCTTGCTCTCCTGATCCATCTTCCTTTTTGCTGAGTGACCTCTGTCCTTTAGAGCCAACCAGACATTGAACCTTGTATCTGTGTGGAGGACTTGAGCAGGTGGCAGGATGGCCTCTTTGAGGGCCATTGAAAGCCCCAGGAAAGCTGACATTGGGCTTCATGGGGGCCTATGCATCAGCAGAGTGGACAGTAGTGATGAGCCCCGCTGGCATTGGGCCCATGTATTGGACAAGACTGCCCAGCGGAGCCCAGCAGTTTAGGCAGAGTCGTGTGCCAGCATGAGGAGCTACTCACCTCATGGTGGCTCAGTGTCCTCATCTACAAAGGGTCATGCCAGTGCTTTTTTCACTGGGCTGTAATGGGGCTGTAATGAGGATCAGAAGGCATCTGCACATACAGGGTCTGTGCCTGGCATAGGCTAGATCTTGATAAATGAGAGCTATTATTATTGTCTTCATCACTGGAGCTAATTCCTGTAACATGCCTGAAAATAATTAACATCCTCACCATTGAACAGAAACACGTGATGTCCACTGCTTGTCTTGATGACCTCCAGGGACTCTTACATCACGCTCGCCATGCCGCAGTGCATGCCCAAGCAGTAGCACCCAAGGAATGTTCAGGATGGAGATCTTCTGACTTATTTTTATCTTGAGGACCTTCCTCAGAGGACTGAGCTTTGGTGGCCCAGCTGGAGTACAAGCTCCTGTGTACACAAGTATGATGTATCCCATTTCCACCTTCTCCACAGCCCTGTGTAGTAGGGACCAATGTCTATTTCATGACTATTGACACAGAGAACTGAACATGCTCATAATATGTCAAGGCTGACCTGGCCTCTGTGTGTCAAGGCCAGGTATTGATCCTAGCGGCAAATCTCCCAACCCCAGGTCTCCCTCCGGAACTGTACCTCCTAGCCAGTGCCTAAGTGTTGTAACAGAATTTCAGAGCCATCTGTGGGAGGGGGCTATCCCAGGGGGGAGAGAGGGATTCAGAATCTCAACTTTCCCCTTTAGTCACTGAATACACAGGTTGGGTGGGGGTTGAGGTGGCTCAACAGATGTCACCATGTGCCATCCTCAGTTGGCCTCTCCAAATCTTAACACAGCTTCCTGTCCTTGAGGTGCATCTGACAGCCCAAGCCTGGCTTCCTAACCCCCAAATCCTCATCTCCAGGTGTGCACAGTGTGAGGTCATAAGAGGGCTTTACCCTGTCCTTTAGGTTGGGACATTCTTGCTAGAACTTGTATTCTTGGGGGCAGGGCCTACCAGGGAAGGGAGAAAAAAAGGAAACTCAAACTTCAGAGTCAAACTGACTACATGGGAATCGTGCTGTGCCATTTTGGAAATGTGTGATCTTTCCCCATGGTTTTGAGCCTCAGTTCCCTCAACTCTAAAATAGACATGACAATGCCTGCCTCACAGAGCTGTAGTGAAGAATGAAGAGGATCAGGCATGAAAATCCAGCACCAGAGCTTGGGGTAGTTAGTGCTCAATGCAATCACAGCCTCCTGTGTCTCACAGCCCCTTCTTTCCCTGTCCCACCCACCTCTCCCCATACACACCAGGCGGGGGTACAAGGCTGGGCAGAGCCAGGGATGAGCTAATGCTACTCGGTGGATGGATCATTTCTCCTCTCAAGAACATGCTATCTGCCCTGCTGTCTGGGGGCATCGATGCCTGTCTCCCACTAGCTGTGTGAAATCAGGCTGGTCCTTTTCCCCCTCTGGGCCTTACGTTCTTCTGAACAGGGATGGGTGCTCTCTCATACTTCCCGGTTTGGACATTCCATGGTTCCAGGAGGCAGAGGATGACCAGAGCAGCTGGTCTTCCCAGGAACAGAAGGTTCTGTCCCTTTCTCAAGCCCTCCTTGGCCCAGGTAACCATCCAGGTACTTAATTAGCACTCTGGCAACCAGGTAACCAAGGTCAGCAGGTCAGAAGTTAATCATTTCCTCAAAGTACAAGCAAATAACCCATTTCCATATGCATATAGATAAAAATCACACAGCCAAGGCAAGGTTCTGGGCTACCTTTTCTGGTCTGAACTGACCCTAATTAGCCAGGTGACCTTGGGCAGTTGTCTTCTTCACCCTGGCCTCCACTTGCTCATCTGTAGAATGAGAGTTTGGGATTCAAGGGTAGTTACAGATGGATTCAAAGGCTGGAAAAGTGAACTGGGACCAGGCAGGTAACATTTCTTCCCAATCTGATACTGTCTTCTCCCTCACTTTCCCAGAACTTATGTCCTGGGCTTTCTAGCCCTGTGCTTCACATGTGTATTTGTTCTGCTAAGCCTACCCTTCTTTTAGTTCTTAAAATCCAGTGGATCCCATCCTCTCACCTGGCCATATTCTTTCCCTTGGCCAGGGAAGCCTCACTTCCCTGGCCCCTCTGTCCTCTGCCTTTAGGTGACAGAAAGACCCCCCTGGGGCCAGGTACAGGTAATCAAAGGGCACATAACTGGGGTGGCTGAAGAGCCCTGGGCTTCTATTCAAACTGTGTGCTTCCTTTGGATGTGAGCCACATCTCCCGTGTTGGCATAGAACGGGTACACAGAACTCCTGCCAGAGTGAACACTTCTGGGGTGGGGGGTACCATGCACAATGAGTGTGTGGGAAAGTGTCTTTCTGGTGGGTTTGTGAACACATGGGACACTGAGTCTAGAAATAACTGAACACAGTTTTTAGGAGAATGCCACTTAACATCAGACTCCTTGTGTAAAGATACACTTGGATCCAAAGGACACACAAACAGAGCTTCTCTAATGGAGGAAGAAGGTCTAATCTGGCTCTGCTGTGGACCCCCCAGCTGTGCCACCCACCCGTTTAGACTTTACCATCCCCACTTTTCCCTAGGGTGGAATAAAAAGAAGTCAGTCCCAAGGCCACATCCAGCTCTCATCTCCCAGCAGTGTGGGTCACTACCCCTACTGAGGGGAAAGACTCTACTTTCAGGAAACATGCATCTATGCTGGGCTTACTCTCCACCTAATCCCAACTGTCCACCTTGGCTTCCCTGAGGCTTGCTGTGTGCAATGCCTAATGTCCTTGCTTCCCCACCTTACCTGCCGTGAACCCAGTGTCTCCAGTTTCCAGGCAATGAAACATGTCCTCAGTCCCACCAGCAGGTCTCATTGTTATCATATCTCCAGGGTAAGCAGCAGAGGAAACAAAAGAAACAAGAGTTAGATGTTATAAAGCAAGAGAAGAAAGATGATGGAAAAGTGCCTGCTAAATAATTTCTTCCATTTTGGGGTAGGGATAAAAAGAGGTGGGTTCCTATACAGTGCCACTGCAGCTACATAGGGCCTGGCCTGGTGTCCGTCAAGAGCTCTGTCTCTTAAAGAGAACCCTGGGCCAAGATTTATTGGCTGCTGGGGCCCCGCTGTGTGTGTGGCTTTGGTGTTTACAGGCCTGGGGAAGGTTGAGGTCTCTCTTCCCAGGATGCACAGTACTGTCGAGCTGAAGTGTGGGTAAAGAATGGCTGCCATTCATGGTGGAGTTCACAACAGGAGTTGGTGTGCAGCCCAGGGGAGCAGGCAGCCTTGTACTTATAATGGAAAGGAATGGAAATCCCACCCCACTGGTTTCAGACTGGGAGGGACAGGGTGGAAAGGCTTGTTCCCTAGGAGTGTCTGGGTAACCTTGCCAACACCTGGCAGGCAGGCAGGCAAGAGACATTGATTGCATGTCCACCCTGTGTGTGCAGGCAATGAAGACAGCCCAGAGCAGAGCTGGCAGGATGTGACTCCAGAAGCTGACCAGGGTAAGATCCCTGAACCAAAGCAGGCCACAAATTAAATAAGGTAGAAGAGGGAGAGGTGGATGGAGTGGCTGTTACCTGCATGGGGGCAATGCCTGGTAGCAGATAATGTGTCCTTGCCGCAGGTACTACAGCAGTGTGAGTCTTCATTTGCACATCTGAAAAGTGGGAAGGATGATATTGGGTTCATAAGGCTTTGTGGGGATTAAATAATGGAATGTGTACAAAAGGCCTGGCATGTCAGTATTCAACCATGACTATTATTTTTACCACTAACCTACTGCTAATGTGGTTTTTCTAGTTGTGTGGTCCTGTAGGCTGAGCACTGTGAAGGCCTGGTTTCAAATCTCAGCCTTGTTCCTGCTCACCATGGAACACAGGATACACAGCACTCGGGGTTGAGGGACATGGGCTCTACCTGCCACATCTCCATCATGATCAGAGCTCATCTTGAAGGAACAAGAGCTGATATTCACTAATCACTTACTACCTAATTGGAGCTGAGCCAAGTGTGTCATCTGTTTCATCACTTTCATATAATATTGTGAACCTTTGACTGTGGAAATCTTCAAAGGAATAAAGCCAACCATTGGATATGCAGCTTTAGTATTCATGGATCCAAACAACCTCAGACAAATAATTTTCAAAAAATCCCAGAAAGTTCTAAAAACCAAAATTTGAATTTGTCCATACACTTAGGATTTTGCTGAATTCACATGAATGAAGCAATTTCTGAGCACATCCTGCTATAGACTATATGCCTCTATAGGTTATATGCAAATATTACACCATTTTATGTAAGGGACCTGAGCATCCATAGATTTTGGTATCCATGGGGATTCTGGATCCAGTCTTCTGTGAATACCAAGGGAAAACTATACAGAAACAGATGGGATGGTAAAGAGTCTCTTAAACCCAATACCCTGCTTCAATAGTGATTGATAGTCATCATTATTTTTTTCACCCATCCTTCTGACCTTTTTCTTCCCACCTTGCCCTCCTCTTTCATTTCAGTCGTCTCCTCTCTCCTCACTTACTGCTGGAACATCTAAAGCGAACTCCAGGCTTTTTATTATTCATCTGTAAATACCTCAGCATAGATGGCTGCTGGATAGAAAATTTTAAAAAAGAAAGAAGAAACTATCATACCTTAAGAAGTAGACAGTCTTGGCTGAGTGACTCAGCTGTGTGTAGCATAATCCCATGCACCAGAAAGATTTTGGGTTTAATTCTTGGTCAGGGCATTTACCTAGGTTGTGAGCTCCATCCTTGGTCATGGTGCAAATGAGGGGCAAGCAACTGATGTTTCTCTCTTCTCTCTCTCTCTAAAATCAATAAACATATCTTTGAGTGAGGATTAAAAAAGAAGTAAATGACAATTTTTAATATCATCCAATATCCAATCTGTAAGTCATTTCACTTAATCCTCAAAATAACCTTTTGGAAATAAAATGATTACTCCTAATTTTCAGATAAAGATAGAGCAAATGACACATGAAGAGATTTAGGCACAGTCACTCAGCTTGGCTCTAACTCCTGGGTCCAGTAGGCTGGTAGGTACTAAATGTAGGAATCAAACTCAGTTAAATCCCAGAACCTAAGCCCTTACTTCTCCTTCATTACTGATCTTCAGAGCCTGTGGCAACTCATCTGGGAATCGCACATGCAGGTCAGCTCCTCCACAAGCCCATTTTCCTTGTGACATTGCCTTGACCTCAGCATTCTCATGCCTACCATGGCAGCCACTGCAGCACCTGCCTCCAAGGTTGTTCATTTATTCACGTTTTCCACAAATATTTATTCTGTTGTCCTAGTGTTGTTGGGAATGCTTGCAGTCAACCAATAAGAGTATTTTCTGTGGTGAAGTTGACAGGCTATGCACCT
This sequence comes from Artibeus jamaicensis, assembly GCF_021234435.1. Taxonomy (NCBI): domain Eukaryota; kingdom Metazoa; phylum Chordata; class Mammalia; order Chiroptera; family Phyllostomidae; genus Artibeus; species Artibeus jamaicensis. The sequence continues at coordinate 29,935,807 of NW_026521788.1, read as the reverse complement.
TTGCTACTCAAAATGTGGTCCCCTGAGAGCTGGACAGAAATAGGGCCACTAAGCACTGCCCCCTCTCCCTGATGCATTAAAATCTGAGGTCCATTCTCATGCCCATTGCAGTTTGAGAAGCACTGCCCTGAGCCATAGTTCTCACTCCTGGCTGCACATTAGAATCTCTGGCCCAGGCAGGACCAGAGGGATTTAACCAGAACTGTTAAATTAAAATCACTGATGATGTATACAAGTTTTTTTGGCAGATGAGATTCAGAACTGCCGGCCCAATTTGATCACTGGATGGCTGGGGTTGAGGGTTAGGAATAAAGGCAGTACTTCAACAACAATTTTTAGAAGTTAAAAGAAAAAGAATATCCAGGTGATGTTAAAGAGTCTGTAACTGCAGATTTAATCAGTAAACACTGAGATTTACATCTAACTTAAAAAAAGAATAAATAAATGAGCTGAGGGTGAAATCTCTAGTCAGTACTTAGGACACAATGGATGCTAAATTAATCCTCTATTTTTTTCTCCTTGCCATCTCAATCTTGTTCCCAGACACACTTCATTCCTGTCCAGCCCAAAGTGTACATTCTTGAGAGGCTTTAATGCTTTTCCAAGTCCAAAGGCATTCTTTGACCTCATGAGGTTCCAACCAGAGTATTATCCTTTTCTGGGAACCCCCAAAACTATAATCTTGGGATCTACTCACAGGAAGTCAGCCTACAAGAAAGACTCGAGTCTACCCTGTCACCATCCAGTTTGCAGAGCTGGGCTGAGAGTAGCAACAATAAACAAACAAACAAACAAACAAACAAAGGCTCAACCACGTGTTTAAAGAGCTCTTCTTTCACCACAGCTGGATCCCCTTACAGATGTTATCTCATCTCACTCTCTTCGGCCAGGTGACACAAGCCACAGTTCACCAAGCAGGAGGTTTGGTTTGAATCCTTAGGCATGCAGGAGAGGGCACTGACTCTGGGGCAGAGCAGTGGCCCAGACTCAACCTGGCCTCACTGGGTGGCCTCAGGGACAGAAACATTTTCCTGCTGGTGGTGGGACTGGCAGAATCCCAGGGTGGTGGGATGGGCCTGTGAGAAGTTTCTGCTCTCCTCCCTTTCTGCAGTCCACCAAGATGCTGTGAATAGGGATGTTTCCAGGCATGTAAATGAACCACAGCCCATAGTAGGGGTGATACAGAGGGATCAGAGGCTCTTTTGGGGGCACTGTTAAGGGTCGGAACTGCTGGAGAGGGGAGAGGAGAGGAGGACAGAGGTAAGAACTGTGAGCTGTCTCTTCGGAAGCCAGCACTTCATGCTGATTCTCCTTTGGTCCTTAATTCAATAAGAGGTACGAGTCCCCCCACTTTATAAATGGGGAGACTGAGGCCTGGAAATGGGGAGGTACTTCCCAGGTTTTGCAAGCTGTTTCTGGAGGCCTGTGCTCTCTCTGAGATATGGGTGGACATGTTTAAAGAGTCAGGACCCAAACACTATACAGGGTGTGTTGAGCATGTCAAGAGATATCCTGTCCCAGACCTTGGCCATTCTAAGTCACAGAGAAATGAGGCCAGCAAGCAAAGTGTAGGAAGGGGACTTAGGCAAAACTGGGCTCAAATCCTACCTTTGGTGCTTGTTGGGGACTTTGGGCAAGTCACTTTAGCTCCCTGTGTCTCAGATTTTCTCACCTCTCACACAGTGGTACTATCTTCAGCTGCCCAGTCCGGCTTTGAGAAAGCATTGAATAAGAAAATAGATTGGGAAGAGCCATTAGAAGAGCTGCCTGAATGACAAGCCCACTCTGCAAGGGATGGAAAGTAGCACATGCACATGCCATCAGTCCCTGCTGCTTCTGAGCTCAAGGCAGGCATCACTCTTGGATCACAACCTCTCCTCCCCTGAGTGTGGACCCGTCTCAGAGCTGCTCTCAGGTCTGAGTGTTCCAGGCAGCTACTTCCTGTCTAGCGGAGCTTGTGTTTAAGATGAAATCTATCTTCTATTCTTACCTTGTCTGCTGAGAAGCTGCTGTTCTGGAGCCAGACATCTCCAGGAAAAGCCGGAGCTTGAAAATGAAGCAGGAAATCAGGAGGGGGTCGGGAAGGAAAACAACCCAGGGTAAAGGTCTCTTGGTATTGAATGGACAGTGAGCAGCGTCTGCAGCACTAAGGGCTCCTGGCAGTGGGCAGAGTGTGTACAGCAGCCATTAGGAGGTGATGGCACAAGGATCAGGGCCCTTCTTGGTTGAGCCACTGCCCTGGATCAGGGATTTGCCTCTGAATCTCATTCCATGAGCACAAAGTTTCTGGGAGGTCCTTGCTATAATTATCTCTACTTTACATATAAGGAAACTGAGACTGGGAGAAGCTACAGTCAAGAGTATAGGAAGCTGGCATTGGCAACCTAGTTTGCCAGATCCTAAAGCCCACGTTCTCCATGCTCACTCTCAGAAAGCACAGTCTGACGCCTTGGGTGCCTGCCTCCCGTCTGTCTCTTGAGCAGGGCTGAGACGGGGGTGGGGAGGACCTGTCCTGGCCCCAGCATTTAGGAGCAGGAAGGCTGGGTCCCTGCCACATACTGAGTGAGGCAAACAGCCTGGGGAGTTTTGCTGGCGCTTGCTTTTTTTTTTTTTCTTTTTTAATTTTTGAGGCATTTGAGTTCGAAAATCCTAAAACAGGGAACTGAATAATGGGTGGGAGTCCCTCTCAACTCCTCTTTTTTATGGTGTATCTTTAGGCAACGTCCTGCCCTTTTCTGGGCCTCAGTTTACCCATCTATGACTGAGAGTCATATAACTCAAGAGGGAGTCTACAAAGTGTAAATATTTGTGCCTCCCAGGAACTTTTGGAAGTTTGATTCACAGGCCCCCAGATCAGAAACTGCAGCAGTTTTTGGGGGCTCCAGGAGATTTACATGCTCATGGAGGTTGTGGAATCATCTAGCTCCTAAGTTCTGGAGTCTCTTGTACACTCAACAACTTGGGCATCCTGTGATTCACCAGGTTAGCACCTGAGTCTGGGCTGAACCTTGAAATGCAGTCTGGTTGTTCCAGACAAGGAGGGTGAGCTAGGGATGCTGGCAAGGCCCCTTTTGGGGGCAGAATGGCAAGCATCCTGTAAGGAGGCTGTGGGCAGGCCTGGGATGGTCTGGGAAACCCAGCCAGCCCTCATGAAGCTCCCAGACTAAGGCAGGAGGCCAAGCATACCAACACACAGAAGCAACCCTGCTAAGCAACCTGGATGTGGGGAGGGTGGGAGAGAGGCTGCAGGAGGCCAGAACAGGGTGTGGTCAGGAGTCTGGGAAGAAGAGCTCACCACTGTGTACTCCAGACTTGGAGGCAGAACATTCTGTCCTTGCTCTGCAGGTGACCCCAAGGCCCAATAGGTAATAACTCAAGGCCCTATCACAGAGCAGTGGGGGCCACAATTAAATTTAAATGCTCATCCATTTTCTCCACAAGCACCAGAATTTTCCATCCCTTTTATAGATTTCTGAGTAATGATAAAATGCAGCTGTTTTAGCTCCTTAGCCAATGAAATAATAAAAGGTGGCCTGAGTCCCCTCCAGGGAAAGCAGCAGCTTACTTATTTATTTTGACTCCAAGACTCAGAATGAACTTCAGCTAAACATCTTCATCTCCCTGACCCTTACCTGAAATCACTTTTTGGTGACTCCTTTGTAGGCATTCAAAAGCCTTCTATTTGCCCCTTCTGAAAAACAAAACAAAACAAAACAAAACAAAACAAAACAAAACAAAACAAAACAAAACAAAACATGGGTTTTCTAACCCTTGCAACCATGCAGGACCCTTGGCAGGGTTAAATGAGATACTGCAGGCCATGGCTTAGCAGAATTCCTGGCACATAGTAGGCACACTACAACGGGCTTGCCTGCCTGTTGGTCTGCCTTTCAGATCTCCTAGGGGTTAGAAAATTCACATAAAGCTTTCTGCTTTGGATCCTGCCAGGCCAGACATTTTTGTTTTCTTAATCATAAAAATAGCCCCAGCCTTCTTGGGCGCAGGATTGCTCAAGACTGCATAGTAACCTTGAGACAGGTAGATAATCCTCAAGTCTCTGAAACTCTCATCAACTGCTTAGACGTCAATGCAATATATTTTTTATTTTCTAGCACCACTATTACATAAAGTGGCTTGAATTGTGTCCCCACAAAACATATGCTCAAGTCCTAACCCCTAGTACCTGTGAATGAAAAATATTTCCTTATTTGGGAATAGGGACTTTGCAGATGTAGTTAAGTTAAAGATCTCAAGATGAAGTCATCATGGATTTAGGGTGAGCCCTAATCAAATGACTAGTATCCTTATAAGGAGGGAGAGATCTGAGATCCAGAAAGAAATAGGAGAATGCCATGTGAAAACTGCGGCAGGGATTGGAGTGATGTGTCTACAAGCCAAGGAACGCCATGGATTGCCAGTAACTACCAGAAACTGTAAGAAGCAGGAAGGATTCTCCCTGCAACTTCTGGAAGGACTGAGGCCTGGCCAACACCTTGATTTCGAACCCTGATCTTCAGAACCATGAGAGAGTACATTTCTGTTCTAAGCCACCAGATTATGTTAATTTTTTACAATAGTCTATCTAGGAAACTAATGTACCATGTAAATAATAAGAAATGTAAAATAGAGACTACTCATATGCTTGAGATGTTTTAGGAGTGGCAGGGTGATGAGATACCCTAATGGAGCAAAAAGACCCCGAGAGGTACCTCACTGTGCAGTGGAGGTGGCTGGGCAATCAGCAACACTGCCAGGGAGGAGGCCAGCAGTAGGTCTTGGAAGCGTGCTGAGCACTAGTGCAGGTTCAGAGTTTGGAAGTGGGCGTTAGAGTGCTGTGTGGGGGTGGGTTGCACTAGAGGAGATAGAAGCAATAGTGGCTTTCAGAGAATTGTGGGAAGTCAAGTCGCCGAGATTATTTATTGACCTAGGAGGCCTTGGGAGCTAGCAACTCGTCCAGGGGTAGGTATTGTGGAGATTACTGTGTTGAAGGCAGTGGACCAAGTGTGTGGGAGACCAGAGTTGAATTATGCACTGTTCCTTCCAGTCCATGGGGAGAGAAGACTCAGAGAGATGGATGACTGCAGCCTGAAGGGTGACAGTCACAGACGCATGTAGGTGAAATACAAGAGGATCAGAGAAGGAGGCTTCCCCCTGGGCTGGGGGGGTCCAGGGATACTTCCTGTTATATGTGGTGGGCTTGCTTCATTAGGTTCAAAACGGGGAGCCCTGGATGGACTTTGAGCAGGGGAACCTCGAGGTGCTTCAGGAAGTACAATATGGCCATTGGTATGTTTAGGGCTGGGGGTGGGAGACCAGGGTGGAGCAGTGAGCTGGGAGAGGGAAAGTAAGAGTATGGAAGGAAGAAAAGGGAGAGGGAGACACAGTTGGAGGATATATTCCAAAATACTCCGTGACCAAATAGGTGGAGGGCAGAGGACAGGAAGGTGGACCATCATGCAGGCTGCAACACCTAGAGAGCCCATGAGTAGCTTGAGGGCACTGTTTCTTTGTGGTAAGGCTAAAGACAAGGCTTGGACTCCCAGGACCCTTCCCGAGCTAGACAGATGGACAGATGGCCATACAAACACACATACACACAGGCACAGGGACACACACAGACACATGGACACACAGACCAAACACACAGGGATGTCCACAAAACCATCCATGGAGACAAATGCACCCAGGAGCATATGTGCGCACACACACATGGCATGCACACAGACACATTCATATGTGAACACACACAGACACACAGAGGAGCCTGTTTCCCTGGCTCTCTCCTTCCCATCCCCACCTACGTTTATTTACTCTTTCTCTTTCCTCTCACAGTCTATCCCTGCTCGCAGGGAGGGTGGGTAAGGCTCAGGCCTAGTCCAAGGGTAGTGAGAGAGGAACCAGAGTAGAAGTCCAGAGTCCCAGAGAGCCATACATCTCTGCAAAGACAAAGGGCAGGGATGGACGAGTACTTAAGCAGGAACTGAGCGACATGCCGACGTCCTGAGAGACTGGCCCACCAACACATCAAGAAAATGAAAGATGCAGAGACTCCAGCTGCAGCGTGATGTGGACAGAAATACCCAGGTACACTGAGACACTCAGACGCAAACACACTGACCCACATATGAACACACACAGGTACAATATACACAGATACACAGAGATACACCCAGATGCACCGGTATACGCAGACAGACAGGCGTACACACAGACAATCAGACACTCACAGACACACACAAAGACACACAGATGCATAGCCAAATCAATACAGGCAGAGCCTTGGAGACAAAGAGGCTTTGAGCGAGGCCAGCCCTCCCCCAGAACCCAGACATCCCAGCTTTGCAGTCCCCCTAGGAACCCTCTGAAACGCCAGGAGAAATTCCTGGGATATTAGCTAAATTTCAGACACAAACATTCCGGTCTCCTTCTCCAGATGTATTGCTCATGAAAGCCTGCACAGCCCTCCCTTGGCTTGCCCCTCACAGCCCCCACTCCCTGGCTCCCAGGAATGCTGCTTGTCAGCTCCACAAAGGGGGTTGGTCCAGGAGAGGTGCAGGGAACACATCTGTACACTGGGGGGATCTTGACAGATGCAGGCATCAGGCAGATAGGGGGTTCCTTGGTACACGGGGTGCTGCCCAAAGGCAGGACTGAGCAGGCCCTGGGGACATGTGGAGAGAGCTCTATACTCAAGTTAGAAACCCTGAGTTCCACACCAGAAGGCATGGCTCTTCACAGGGGCCCTTGTAAGGTATGAGCCTTGCTCACCCCTCCATAGTCACCTTAGCCACCTCTCAGTTCCAGAAGCACATCAGGTTCTTCCCACCACAGGGTCTTTGCATACACTGGTCCCTCTGCCTGGGACTTTACCTTAACTCTGCCTCCAACTCAGCATAAACATTACTTCCTCAGAGAGGTGTCCCCCACCAACTTAGACCTCTTCTCATTTCCTCTAACAACACCTAGCTCTTCCCTTCTATAAGCTCTTCCCTTATCTCAGTTTTCAGTTCCTTCTCTATTTGTAAGTTTACTATTCTAATGTCTTCCTCCCCTGGGTCAGACCAAAGGCTCAGCAAAGACAGACATCATATCTGCTACAGCCAGGGCTTAGTGCATAGAAAGTGCTCAGCAAATGTGGGCTGGTCTCCTGGGCCATGCGTGCCACTTTAAAATCCTCAGCCTTAGTTTCCATAACTATAAAATGGGTTGAAATTGCATTTTTCTTGCAAGGTTCTTATAAGAAGAAAATTAAATGATGAATACAAAAGAACCTTGGCAAACATCCTCTCATTTTGTGTGAGGGTTGCATGATCTTCCTTCTTAAACCTCACTCAAGGATTGGGAGTAACAGATTTAGACAGACAGAGCTCTGTAAACATGGTTACCTGAGAAGTATGCTTTCAGAAATGCTCCGAAGTATCCTCTTTGCTGATGCCTGAAATTCCACTGTTCTTATCTCAAATCTGTGTCAACTCCAAGCCCCTTAGTAATCAGTCACCAACCATCAAAGGAAAGAGGTGGCAAGACAGTTTCCACAAGACACAAATAGCCTGGAAATCTAGGTGTTTCACATCTGAATGAGCTGCACGTCCTAGTGCCTGGGACACCAGGGATGCAGCAGGGTGCCAGCTCTGGGGGACATCTCAGGACAAGCCAAGTTTTGTATTCTCCATCTATGAAGTCACTTTATCACCTTCTTCTCATGGCCCTGAGGGAGATTTGCCTTCCTGCGGAGGATAGTACCTACCGAGTAGTTTTGTCTTTTGCAAAATGGTCAACTAAGTAATTTAGAATCTTTGAACCTCAGTAACCCCAATGTCTCCTCTACTTTAGGTTTTTTCCCCCAAAATAAAGAGGCTCAGTACATGAGCAGATACCTGAGGGTGCTCCTGTAACATAGCAGTAAGTCAGGAATTGGGGCTGTGGTGAGGTTGCTAATGACAATGAAGTAAGGGGAACACCCCCCATGATAATGGAACATGTGTTTGTGGCCCTCTGCATAGGCTACTGGGTCTGAGGTACTGGCCTGCCTGCCTCCTGCCAGGACACTAGATACTTTGCAAGAGGCAGTTTGTTATGTTGGAGATCTATGTCCTGTCATAAACAGTTTAATATTTTAGCTCCTGATTATGTTACCAGGGACAGACAGCTGTATATCCTCATCACTCTCCCATCACTTTCTTTGGCAGGTCCCACTGGGCCACTCCAGGTGTTCCCTTACCTCCCCTTTTGAAAACCTGGATGGCCATACAAGCACCTCCAGGATGTTTAGTGTGGTCAGTTGTGAGTGGTGCCAGCAGGTGGGGGCCTGTGTTTGCCACCATGGGTGGTTCAAGGCTACCCTCATCTCTCATCTGTCTGCAGCCTCCCTATTTATTAAGCACCATGCCCACCATAGGCTCGCCTGATTCTCACAGCAGTCCTGCAAGGCAGAAACTGTTATTATTGATCCCATGATACAGAGGAAGGAGCTGATGCCAGCAGAGGTTGTGAGTTTCACACATTCATTCAGCAACTCTTGGTAGGAACAGCGTTATGGAAGGACATTGAAATGAATAGGACCCAGCCCCACCCTCAGGAACCCCATAGCCTTGCCTAGATGGAAAGTGACAGTGGCACAGCCACCCTTGGGGCATTATTGCCCCTCTAGGTAACAGTCACCAGTAGTAGAGTATTAGTTCTGAAACATAAACCAACCTCAGGTCCAGAAATCTTGGAATTGCTGCCCCTTGTTTAAAGCTCCAGATTCTAGACTTCCTATTCAAATTCTTGTCTGAACCAGCCTCCCCCCGACATTCTTCACTTCACTGAGTCCTTAGAACCTCATGCTTACCACTTACCCCACACACGTGTGACAGCCCCACTCATTGCCCATCGATGGCTTTCCCCTTCCTTCCGCTCACCTATCCTCCCTGCTACTGGAACCCTGGTGATGACAGGGTAGTGGGCAGAGACTCCGATATCAAGTCCCCTCTGTAACCCTGGTGTAAACCAATCATAGTAATCCTGATCCATTTTGCCAGATACTCCCCTAGTCTTCCTTGCAATGGGGGAACCAGTTTATAACAAAGTCGGCGAGAACATGAGGATTGTTATACAATAAATGTTTGTGCCTCCCTCAGACTTTTATGTTGATTCTTAACCCCCAAGGTGATGGTATTTGAAAGTGAGGCCTTTGGGAGGTGATCATGTCATGAGAATGGAGCCCTCATGGGTGGGATTAGTGACCTTATAAAGGAGGCCCCGGATAACGCTGTCCCTCTGCCTGCCATGTGAGAACTCAGTAAGAAGTCATCCGTCTGTAGTCAAATATGGTGCTCACTGGAACCCGAGACTCTGCTGATATGTTGTGATCTTGGACTTCCAGCCACCAGAACTGTGAGAAATGAATTTCTATAGTTATAAAGCCATGCAGTTTATAATACTTTGTTATAGCGGCCTGAACAGACTAAGACGGGTGGGTATTTGCTGGAGAGCTTGGGGACAGGAAGTAGAAGAAAATTCCCTTGAGTCTGGCCTTCCTTTTCTTCCCGCCTTGAACATGTTCATAGGCAGATGAGGTGTTAGGTGCTGCAGCAGCCATCTTTCAATCATGTGATAACAGACGAAGGGCAAAAAATAGTACCCAAGAAAGGCTGAGAAATGTCTAGATCTGTGCAGGCGTTGTTGGTTCTCTGTGCTGCTCTGGAGCTTCTGTAGAGACAACCAGCCCTTGGCCAACACCACTGCTCTTTGGGTCTGTCCTGCTTGCACTGAGTACATTCTATCAGAAGCTTGGGAAGCCTCATTCACTCCCCTGTCTGGAATGCCCTTCCCCCTAGCTTTGCTTTGGAAACCACTTCTCATTTTTTAAGACCCAGCTCAACAGTTGCTATTTGAGAAGTTTTCTTTGACATTCACCTCACTCCATCCTGACCACAGGGTTGATCATCCACTCAGCTGAGCACCCACAGCACTTTGTTCATAACCCTTTTGTAGTCAAAATACATCAATTTGTCATTATTCACTTTCTTTGTCTGTAGACATACTGGGAGGTCCAAGACCAAGGAGGTATTTAGTCAACGTTTAAATGACAGAGTTTGAGACCTGCCTCTATGCCAGTGAACTCTCCCAGTGGCCTTGGGAGCCATGACTGAGCCTCACTTTTATTTGTAGGTGAGGAAAGTGAGGGCAGAGATGGAGAAAGAAGGTCCTGGAATAAGGTCTGTCCAGGCCGGAGGGAGCCCCTGGCCACACAGTCCAGGGTTCTACCTCTGCCCTGCCTGAACTCTGGCCCCTGCAGCACATTTTCCTGCTGGGCCAGATGCTGCCTGCGATGAGGCATTCACTCAACCATGGGTGGCACAGCCAGGTGCTTGGCTTGGGGCAGTGCATAGAACTTGCTTGTCCTGACGCAGCCACCAAGTTAGGGTGCAGGGGCCATTTTTTCTAGGCAGCTGGGGCTAGGGCACATCGAAAACTCAGACTCAAGCAGGGCCTGCTGGGGGAGATGAAGTCATGTGGAAAAACACTCAAGTCAGAACAAAACTGTCTTTCTGCAAATGACTTCATCATGTTGCCAGAAGGCTCGGATCACTCCACCTCTCACCTCTTCCAGCCCGCCCACGGGAGCGGGGAAGACCAGTTCCTCGGGTCCTGTTACATCACTTAGGCAAAGTAAATGTTACAGAGACACACCCGTGAGGTCCTGGGGAGATGAGGCCTCCATCTGCCTCTGTAGCAGGGCTTCCTCTGACCCCCCAGGTGGGGAAGGCCTTGAGGGAGGACCTGAGCCTTCTCCATCTTTATCTTCTCTGTGCCCAGCTCAAAGACCAGCAAAAATTAAAGTAAAGTAAAATAAAATAAAATAAAAGCCACCCAGTGAATACATGTGTTCATGCATTCTACAACTACTTACTGAGCAGCTCTCTTCTCCTTTTGTCAGGCATTGTGCTGGCACTGGCGTTGTGCTTGCAGAAAGAGAATGTGAAGGAAGGAAGAAGGGAAGGGGTAAATTCCTTACCAGGATGAGAGAGCATAACAAAGCAGGATAGGCCTTGAAAGAAGCACAAAGAAAGCTGAGTTCTATTTCTTATTCCAGCAATACATTCCTATTCGATATTTTTCTGGAGCTCAGCCTCCATGCCTGGCAGTGTGGTAGACACCTGGGGACCTAGAAAAGCTATTCTAGCACTTTGGCATAGATAGCTTTGCATAGGAGGTGGACCGTGTCAGTGACATGAGTTATGTGCCATAATGGAGGTACGAACAAGGTGGCATGGGACAGGCAGGGGGTAGGAGGGAAGTGCTGGGTGGGTGGGCCAAAGAGGCGAGCCTTGAAGAATACACCAGGCTTTCCAGGAAGTGGTGGTAAGGCTTTTGAGGCTGCAGAATGCTTGGGAAAGGGCAGGCACTTCCCTCTTTTAAGAGCACAGAGTTCATAAAGCAAAGGGCAATAGATGGTGCTGTGCTAGTTTGGGGCCAGACTATGGGGGTATTTGTTTCACTCTGTAGGAAGTAAGGAGCCACTGAAAACTGAGGAAGTGTCCAGTTTGAGTGTGCATTTCAGAGAAGCTGCTCTGGACTGGATGGCAAATGACTGTAACAGAGAGAACTGCCAGGAGACCTCTGGACAGGTTTGAGGGCACAAGGGATACTGGCTGGAGCAGACAGGTGGCAATGGAGTTGGGGAGAAGAGAAAGGAGAGATTGTAATGCTCATTGCTGATGGGATTTAGAGAGTGCCAAGGTGAGGGGGGAAGCAGAGTCTATTCGAGTATTATCTGACTTTTTTTTTTACTCTAATTCTATGGCAGAGAAACTCAAAACAGTAGTGGCCCAAAGGAAAGTCCAGGTAGCCAGCCCCAGGCTGGTATGGTGGCATCACAACTGCCAGAGACCCAGACTCCTTCCATCTTGATTTGCCCAGCTTTGATCACACGGTCCAGAATGGCTGCTCCAACTCCCACTGTCATATCAGCATTTCACGTAGAGGAATGAGGGGAATGGGGAAGGGGCTGCACCTGCTAAACTCCCGCTGGCTGAACTTAGGGGCAAGACCACCCACAGCTGTAAGGATGCTGGAAATTGTAGCCTGCCCTGTGCCCAGGTAACAATTCTTCCATGTGGAAGAAAGAGTGAATCCATGGAGATGTGGTGCAATTCCACTGGCTTCTCTGAGTTGGATATTTCTTATTTGCACAATACATTCTGTGAGTAATCATTTATTTTTTTAATTTTTTTTAAAGATTTTATTTATTTATCTTTAGAGGGGAAGGGAAGGAGAGAGGGAGAGAAACATCAATGTATGGTTGCCTTTCATGCATCCCCTGCTGGGAACTGGCCTGCAGGGAACCGGCCTGCAACCTCGGTATGTGCCCTGACTGGGAATCGAACCGCGATTGTCTGGTTCGCAGGCCCGCGCTCAATCCACTGAGCTACACCAGCCAGGGCTTTATTTTTTAATTTTTAAAAAATATTTTATTTATTTATCTTTAGAGAGGAAGGGAAGAAGAGAAATATCAGTGTATGGTTGCCTCTCATGAGTCCCCTGCTGGGAACTGGCCTGCAACCTAGGCATGTGCCCTGACTGGGAATCGAACCGCGATCATGTGGTTCACAGGCCCACACTCAATCCACTGAGCCATACCAGCCACGGCCAGTAATCATTTATTTTTAACCAAATAATGTTAAATATGATCAAATCACTGTCAACAACATGCTGTGTTTTCCTGGGTAGCAGGCCCCCTTATTTGGACTCAGTTTTCCCAACCATTTAAGGAGGTATTGGAAAATATTCTTAACATGGACTCTATGAGGTTAGCTGAGTGGGCTGTGGAGGACTGTGGATACTTACGTGATCAATTTGGGGGCATGCATTTTTCTTGGGAGAGTCTATGGCTTTCAAAAGATTTATAAGGGTGTTTGGGACCTTAAGAAGTTGAGAAACATAATAAAAGAATTGCTTAGGACAGTCCATGCTTATATTGTATGATTCCTGTGTACCCATCTTGTAGCATACACTTGGAGAAGAGTCCGGGGAAAAGTAAAAGATAATTGAAGGGCTCTGGTCAGTGGAGTGCATGGCTCCAGCCTCATCCTGACAGCGCCCACAGGGGCATGGGTGTGGGCGCCATCCCTGGGCCTTCCTCTTCAGTGCTTGCCCAGGCTGAGCTAGGCTTTGGCTGGGTGCATGCCTGGCACACCCTGCCTGATGTCTCCCATGCAGTCCCCAAAGCTCCCAGCCAGGAGCCAGTTAGGGTTTCAGAGGCACAAGTGAGCCGCTGTGTTTGGCCTGCCAGGTGAAAAGAACAGAGCCCGCATTAACGAGACGCTTCTCTCCTGGTATCGCCTTTCCCTTCGCAGGCAATGTCTTGGACTGGGAGCAAACCTGTCTCTCTCTCGGAGCCAGGGATTTGATATTGTTGTGAATGGAGGTTTTCATCCTCCAGCTAGTCGTCTGCCCTCCATGGCGCCTGCCACTGATGCCAGGCTTGGCACGTGAGCTCCCAGCTGTGGAAGGAGTAGGTGGACAGAGAAAAACGGGGCTTAGCAGTAGCCCCTCCACCCAGACTTGGTGGAGGAAGAAGAGACATAGTGCCCCAGGAGAAGGAGGAAGGAGACGGGTTGAGTTACACACGGGCACAGTTGGGTCCCGATGTATATGGATGGCACATACTAACTGAGAATTTTCGCTAGCCTGCTGATGAGCCATCCTCATGGAGCAGTCCTGTCCAGTCAGGATGGTACAGAATAAAGCTGGGGAGAGATTTGATCTAAGGGACATGGGAGAAGAGAACAGTATTGTGGCACCAAAATACTTAGACCCATAATGAACATCTCAGAACATGGAAGGTGGGAGAGAAAGAGGTGCATGAGGTGGTAGGGGACCGTGCTGGACACTGTTTGGGAGATGGGTCAGGAAGAAAGGAATGCCGGAGGAGAGCAGGCGTGGGCTGCCATGGAAGCCCCAGCTTGGGATTCTTGAAAATGGACCTTCACTCCAGGAGTTAGGCCAGTGGGAGAATTCAGGACTGGGTGGCAGGGCGTGGCCCTGCTGTGGCAGGTGGCAGGGAGCTGCACGTGGGCCTGACATCTCGTACAGCAGCCCTGCTGCACTCCTACATCTGCAGGCCTCTGCCCCAAGCTCTCACTCAGCACAGGCCTGGGCTACACCCTGGCAGCCTTGGCCTGCAGGTGTGGGATCAAGGAGGGTGGCCAAAGAAAGAAAAAGGGCTAGAAAGGACTGGCTATGATTTCAAAGAACAGCACACAGCGGCCTGCATCTTGGCTGTGAAGCACTTGATCGTCCATTCTCTGGTTGAGGTCCCACAGGCCGGGGAGTTAGGGCAAGTCCTGATAAACACCACCAGACTGGGGACGATTTACAGCATCAACATTTACCAAGTGTCCTGAAAGTCAGGTTGTCTGCTGCTAGGGGTCTGATATGAATTTCTTGAGTTCCATCCTCAGAGCATTCCTGCTAAGGAGGAATGAAGGAAACAGAGATTTAGAGATGCTAAGTATCCTGCTCAGAACCACACAGGCTTGAACTTTGAACCCCTGTTCTGTCTGAATCCAATGCCTGCTTGTTCCCACTAGGGCAGACCCCCTCTCTTCTGTTGAGGGATGGTGTGGGAGGTCTGGGGTGGCTTGAAGTCTGAAAGTGGACCTGGTCACAGGTCTTCCAGTGCACGTCTGCCAAGGCACATGTCACTCAGAAATTCCTGGTTAGACTCTCAAGGGTCACCCACTGCAGACAAGGTTCTAGGTGCTGTGGAGAGTTGGGGGGGCAAATGGGTCAATCCCTGTCCTCAAGGAGCTCACAGACCCGTGGGAAGCAGGTGACTAATGAGTTAAGACCCACTCCACAGGCACAGCATCAGACAAATCTGTTCTGCTGGGCAGGGTGGCCGGAGGGGAAACCAGAATGTTTCAAAACCTTAGTTTCTTTCTCTGTAATACACAAGATAGTAGTGCCTAATTTATTGCACTATTGTGGAGATTATATAAACTAATGAGTGCTGAGCACAAGGCCCAACACAAAGTAGGGGCTCAGAAATCATTATAATTATGATTCTTATTACCATTCCAGATAGGGTTTAATGACAGCTAAGAGCAGTTAAGTTGAAGAACTATGAGAGAGGCACCAATAAAGTGCTAATGGAATTCAGGGGTGGGAAGAGGACAGGTGGGTGGGGAAGATGCAGGAAGGCTTCCTGTTTTGTTGACATTGTCCTGTTTATCTTTATTATCATCCTGTATGAAGCCCCCTCTGTCTTAGTCATGCTGACTCTCCAGGACAGGCAGTCAGCACCCAGTCACGATCTGTGGAGTGGATGACTCAACGAATGATGCATCCAGCTCCAGTGCTTCGGAAGCCTTAGGTACATCAGCTCCTCTCTGCATCCAAGCTGCTCTGCTCATAGAACTTCTGTGGTATACTCACAGCCAATGGTTGTCTAACATCCCCTGCTGTACACAGGCCCAGCCCCCAGCGCCCAGACCAATAATTCCTGTTCCTGAGCCTTCCTCTGGAGAGGGCAGCCTAGGGAGCTTCTCCAACCATCTGAGTCACAGGGAGGATGGAGAGAACGGCTGAGAGAAGTCCAAAGGCCTGGGTCAGCACCTGCCACTTAGACCCATGGGCCGGGCTACTCAGGTCTCTGGGCTACGACAGTCATTTGACCCTGGCCTTCCCAGGGTCTATAGTAGAGGGTGCCAGTTTGATCCATAGGGCAGGCAACCATCCACCAATAAGGTTAGTAGATGAGTATACATCTCATTTCCTCAGTGGGACAGCCCTTAGGTGTGTCCTCTCCAAGTGGTCCCGAGGAGGAATGTCATAAACAAAATCTCTTCATTAACATGTCCTTTATTTGCTCATCTTTTTTCACTGTCTTGTCTCCCATGTCCCCACTGTGCTCCTGGGCTGGGATCACCTCCCAGATAAATTACTTGCATCCGAATTCTTGTCTTAGAGGCTGCTTCTGGAGAGCCCACTCAGAGCAGCATGTGGCTGGTCACTCTTAGGACGGGTGTCAGGGGGTCCTGGCAGCTGGAGTGTGTCTTCTTCATGGCATCTTGGCTCCAGTGCTCCTGTTCCTGGCTCTTCTTCAGCTTGACTGCTTCACCCACATTCTCAGGGTGTGGGGAGAAGTCAGGACCTTCCACTTGCCATCTGGGTTATACAGTAACCTCCTGCATTGGGGACAAGCATCTTCCTTGATGGGAGGTTCAGGCAGTTGGGAAAAAATTAAACATTTTTGGTCTGGCTTCAGGGGGAATAGCAGGGAACTCCCTCAAGCCTCCTGTAAAACGGGTGTGCCAGCTTTACATTTAGAGAGAACACTGTCAGGGAACACAGGAAAAAGGGCCGACTCATCAGGTCCTAATGACACTAACAAGTTGGGGGGTGAATTGCTTTCCGAGGCTCCAACGTCAGAGCCCCCACCTCTGCCTCCCTGGAGCGTGCCCTACTCTGTCTTTTCACAGGAAAGCTGCCTAACACTATGGCAAAAGCAAAGTAATAAAATATTCATCAGCTGAGGCCAGAGGGTGGAAGCTCTCATGTCCTCCAGGAGACGCGGAGTCCTAAATTAAAGACACACACAGACATAGACAAAAGCTCATGCCCAACCAGCAGACAATCCCAGGCACATTTAGGATCAACACAGCCTCACATGAACACACTAGCATCTACAAAAACACACACATGTGCACTGATCACACAGCTGTGCAGCACCCAAGCTGGCACTAAAGATACATATGTGCTGTGATATGAACACATACGTATAACATTGCATGTTCCTGTGAACCCTCACTACATATGCCCACCACACACAAATCTCGCCCCCCACTACTGTAAAGAAAAGTGACTTCTTCTTAGCTGATGTACTGGGGGCAGAAGAGCCCATCACCTGGCTCCAACTTCTGAACAATAGTCGCCTGTCTGGCTGTCCTGAGGAAGCTCTGTTCTGTAGAAAGCAAATACTGCGCTGGGGGAAGTGTGACTCAGAGGTGAGTTACACAACTCCATTCTGCTGTCTGCCGTGCCCAGGAGGGGGAGGACGAGGAAAGCTTGAACATATGCAAGCCAAAAGGGCTCTGCACTTCTGGAAGCTTCCACATGATCATGTCACTTGTCCAGGCTGGTAGTCTCCCTGAGGGCAGTGTGAGGAACTGCTGCACTGTCACGAACACAGTTCCGTGTGCTCGATGGCAGGGAGCACCTTCCTCAGAGCGGTGGCTTTGGAGTGTCGCTTTCCCGCCAGCTCCTGCCAGGCTGGCCCTTGCCCAGGGCTCCATCATGCCTGCAAAGGGAGCAGGTTGGCTCCTGGGCTTGTGAGATGGTCACATACATTGGCCTGTGTCTGCAGAGGTGATCCTGACTTCTGATTGTTTCTAGAAGCTCTGACTGAGCAGCTCACAATTAGAGGATTGGTGCCAGACCTAAGATGTTTGACATTGCCCCAGGTCACAGACTTCCTTAGAGAATGACCATGTCCCAGTTCCCTGTGATGCTGTGTTTTTCATATTCCTACTCTGCAAACATCCACTAAAACCAGGCCCTGGGGTGACAGAACAGGCTGCTGGAAGGAGCTCAGTCTGTGAGTGAAGCAGACTAGGGCCAAGGACATTTGCAATTTGCTTTTGGGTGAGGTGGCTCTAACTGATTCTGGAAGGTAAAAAAGTTGGCTAGACAAAGAGAGAGGTATGTGTGTGAATGGGTGGAAAGTGGGAGGGGCAGGGGATAGAGGATGGAGAGGAAGGAGAATTAAATTCTGAGTGGAAAAGCAGCATTCCCCCAAAAAACATGCTTTCTGACATACGCAATTATAGACCTGGGCTGGCAAAGGACAGCTCAGAAGCCAATTTCAGCTCCTTTCCTTGTTTTGTAAATAAAGTTTTATTGGCACATAGCCATGAACATTAATTTCTTTAGAGCTCCAACAGCAGAACTGAGGACTGTCAGCATGGCTCTCAAAGCCTAAAAATACAGTAAATACTGGCTGGCCCTCTATAGAAAATAATTTGCCAACTCCTGTTCTAGATCTACCAATTAATTCTGGAACCCACTGTAGAATTCTCGAGCCAACCACAAAATCTCTAGCACCCACTGCATAAGTCTAGAATCCCATATGGTTTTCTAGAGCTCCCTGGAAGAATGACATTTGTGTAGGGATTTAGAAGTTTACAGTGAGCTTTGGCATCAATTATCCCATTTAATCCTTCAACAAGCCTGTGTGAGGTTAATGGTAATTTTATCCCAATTTTTGCAGATGAAAAAACGAAGACAAAGGGAATTTAAGTGACTCGCTGAAGACACATGGCTGGGAGACAGCCGAGTCCCGGGCAGACTGATTCTAACATTCCATGCTCTTTCCACCACATTAACCTACAGATGTTTCTCCGTCACACATTCCACAACTGAGCTGCCCTCCCTGACATTCCATTTCCCTCCATTCCATCCTAACATCCCCGTTGCCACTGAGGAGGCCTTTTGTCCATTGTGCTGCCTTAGTGGGAGAGCAGGTTCGGAGGAGAATCGAATTTCCTTTCTGCGTCTGTTTGCTGGTGCCCAGTGCACCCTGGGATGCTAACAAACAGTGACAGATGAGCTTCAATTGGCTGGTGCGTGTGAAGAACCACTGGACCAGGTAATTCCAATCCACCCCCCTCAGAACTGCATCCAGGAGGGAGCCCCGGGAGGCAGTGGCAGCCCAGGCCTTGGCGGTGCTGAGAGGGCCTGTGAGGGGCCCAGGAAGGGTGGGGGTCCTGACTGACCCTGTCCGAACACAAGGATTGCAGCACCCTTGCTCATTTATGTTCACAGGAGCTGCTCTTAGTGGATTTTCATTCCATTTATTAGATACAGGAACCCAAGATGTGGCTGTGTTATATCAGGCGAATTCTGAAGGCTTGTACCCTGTGCCACACACACACACACACACACACACACACACACACACACTCTTCCTGTGCTGCTGACTGGAGCTCTGCATGCTGTGGGTAACACATTTAGCTCAATAAAATGTAATATACGATGGGATCATATTTAACAAGGAAAACAGGGCCCGAATGGACAGAGGAACAGTGTGGCTGGGTTGCCATGGAAACCCCTGGTTCAGAATTTCCTGACTCCTAGGAGATTACATTTTCAACCTTAATGCTGTATTAACATAAGCTTTGGCACTTAATGTCTCTGTTTTACACCTCCCCTCTCTCCCTTGCTCACAGGCGAAAGAGAGCATCCAAGATGAGCCAGGGAAGAGGAGAGAGGCTTCACTTCATGAAAGCCTAAACAGGATCCAGCTGAAACCAGCCACCACACTGAACAAGGAGCTCTGCAGTTTTCAGAGTGCATCATGTCCATTATCTCAGTGACCTGCAGTGACAAGCCCAAGAAGTGGACCAATGTGAGGTTGCTAAGCCCCGGGCGTGCTGCCTCTCAAATGCCTCTTGCATTCACTCCTTCTTCGCTGTCATACCGCCACTGCCTTTTCCATCTCTCTTGAGGATGTTGCAATAGCTTCTCACCGGTCTCCCTGCTCCCTTCTCACTCATTACCCCTGCCCTCCCACATGCTCCTGCTGCCTGGGTGATCTTCCCGCACTGCAAATTTGTTCATCCTCTGGCTGCCTTCACAGCCTCCAATGGCCCCACCAGGTAGAGACTCAAGTCCTACCTCCCGTGCCTCCAAGTATTGCTGCATCTCTCTACAAGTTCCTTTCTACTCACTCCCGCCATACCCACCTTCCTCCATCTCTTCAGCCTGTTGAGGTAATGATATACTTTCTGATTATACTTCTAGGGTCCATCCCTCTGTTCATGCCCTGAACTCCTGGCCTTACCTGTCTTGCTGACCAACTCTTCTGCGTCCTTTAAGATTCAGCTTGATATTACCTACTTCAGGGGTCACTGCCCAGCTGGCTTCCAGTGTTCCCTTGGTGCTTTTATCAAATGCTCTTGCAGTCCTTACCACCTGATGATCTCCTTGGTTCTTCACGCACCTGCCTCCTTCCCTACATTGGGGCGCTTGTCAAGTCTATGGTTCATGCCTTCTTACTGCTGTATCCCCATCATCCAACATGGTTCTGGTACCTGGTAGCTGCTTGAATAACACTGGTGAAATTAAGTTGATGGATGAGGGCACTGGAGCTTAGAGAAATCAGGATTGGTTGACTACCACATGCCTGGTAAGAAGCCCAGTTTGGGGGGCGAATCTCTCTGCTGTCACTAACCCTCCTGGCCTCTGCTTGCTTTATAGTGGTTCTCAGCACTATTCACATTCCACAAACCACTCCTCTGTTTCCAGAACTATGCTTTTTTCTTCCTGTCAAACTCTTTCTTCCTTCCCCATATCCTCTCCACCAGCTGCTCAACAGCCTTGGCCAAGCAGGGCTATTGGAAAGCCTAGGTCTGGAAAAATGAAGCTCAGAGACCCTTTAATCCATGGAAAAGCCCATGACTCTTTCTTCCCATGAGGCTTATCATTCTAAAAACAAGGTTCTCAATGTTGCAAAGAATAGCCACTTGTCCAAGCAAACTGATGCTTTGGAGTTTTACACTAAGGATCCAAGAACCTTTATTTATTTCTGCACTAGTGATTGGGTGCCAGCTCCCCATCCCCACCCAATTATGTCCATCTTGGACCTCGTAATGGGATACTACTAGGAATAAAGATCTTTGCAGATGTAATTAGTGTAAATCTAGTGAGCTGAGCTTAACCCGGATGAGGGGGTATCCTAAATCCAATGGCAGGTGTCCTTATGAGAGAGAAAGGAGAAGAGACACAGAGGCACAGAAGGGAAGGCCCTGTGAAGATGGAGGCATGGGCTGGGGTTGTGTGTCCACAAGCCAAGGAACACTAAGGGTTGCTCAGAGAGAGGCCTGAAATGAAATCTCTCTCAGAGTATCCAGAAGAATGCAACCCTGCCAACACCCTGACTTCAGATTTCTGGTCTCTAGAGCTGTGAGACAGGAAAATTTCTATTGTTTTCAGCCACACAGTTTGTTGTTATTTTAGCCCCAGATGATGAATATAGCCATGCAATGAAATAATACAGAGGAAGCCCTAGCAGGGCCACAGGAGCAGGAGGACCAGGGATTCCTCACCCTTCACTGTCATATGTGGCCCCCCCCCAGCATCTTCCCATGGCTCCTCTCAGCTCCTCTGACTCTCTTAACCGCCCTCTAGCCACCTCCTGCAGCCCCTGCCCCTGCTCCTGTTGTCTCCATCTCAAGCCCACACGCAGCTTCTGCTTATCTCATGGCTCTGTAGCCTGAGTGGGCCTGGATCCATCTCATCGATGGTCTTTCCATTTCCCTTACATGTGCTGACCAGCCAACTCTCTTCTCACATTTAAACTACCCAGGAGAGATGATCTGATGGTTTAATTAACCACCATGTTCCCAAATGGGCAAATATTTTACTCTAGGCCACCTCCTGGACAGCTGACCTCAGCTCTGCTTATCCTAGCCAAGGTCACCTTGGTTTGGTCATTGGTGGCCAGGGAGGCAGGCATGTGTTTTAACATGGGGATGGATGCTCTGAGAGGGTAAGACAGGTGACCTGAGATAATATCAGATTGGTGGCACCTTCACTGTTGAGACAAATTTATATAGAAATGAGTAATGTGCAGTAGGAATGGAAAAGGAAGAGCTAAGAAGCACTGTTTTTAAATGTAAAAAGGGAAGTGTGATCAGCTGCAGTTTTTGAAAAGTCAAAATTACAACCTGCTTGCCTCCCTCGCTGAAGGAAGGCTGCCTTCAATGAGCTGCTCAAAAGTGTTCATTGTGCTGGGTCAGCATGACAATCCTGGTGACAGAAAGGGTGGGTAGAGAGAGGCTGGACAGAGAAGCGGGTTCCCAGGACCCTGGCTGAGCTGGCTGGGGTCAGCCTGTTTACTGTGGGTGTTTGCAGAGGGTCCAGGATAATGGCTCTGGGGCACTGGGCAGCTGTTACTATGATCCCACTCACTTCTTGTGTGTGGCACTGTCCTAGACACTGTCCAGACACCCTCTAGTGTACTCTGCCTGGGACCCAGGGGCTGGATGTCAGTGTTGAGCTTCTTGTACAGATCAGGGACTCTAGGTAAGAATGCCCAAGGTCATAGAATGAGGAAGAGATGGAGTCAGGATTCAAGCTCAGGTCAGAGGGGTGAGAGACATGACAGCCAAATGTACTGTGTGATCCTGGAATGGACCCTGGGGTACAGGGAAGACAGGTATAAAGCATGTTATAGTGATGTTGAATATGAAATCCAGATAAGAATATAGTGTAGTATCAATGTTAAGTTTCCTGACTTTGATAACCATACTATAGAAATATAGAAGTTCTTTTTCTTAAGAAATAACACTAGTGTTTATGAGTAATAGGGAACAATGTCTCAACTTATTCTCAAATAGCTCAGAAAAAAGAGAGAGATAGAATTATCAAGAGAATGAGACAAAATGTGGTAACTGAAGAATCTGGTAAAGGATGTGCAGGAGATGCTTGAGTATTCTTGCCTCTCTGCATTTAAAACTATATCAAAAATAAACTGCAAAAAAGAAGACTCCAAAGTCCCGGCTCTTTCAATATTTTTTTAACAGCAGCTTTATTGAGGTATACTTTCCACACATGAACTGCACATATTTAAAGTATATGCTTTGATAAATTTTGACTTATGCACACATCCATGAAGCCATTATCCCTATGAGGAAAGTGAACATAGTGAACATCACACCTAAAATCTCCTTCTGCTCCTTTGTAACTATCTCCATGACCCCTTCCCCCACCCTTAGTTCAGGTGTTACTACAGACTAGTTTGCATTTCTTAAAATTTCATATAAATGGCATCATATAACATGTACTCATTTTCATCTGGCTTCTTTCACTCAATATAATTATTTTGAGAGTTATCCATGTTGTAGCATGTAGAGATAGTTCATTCCTTTTTATGGCTGATTAGTATTCTATCACATGGATATACAGTTTATCTGTTACCCTGCTGATAGACATTTGGGTTGTTTTCAGTTTGTTTATTATGAATAAAGCAGCTATGAAGATTTATGTACATATCTTTGTATGTGTCTATGTTTTCACTTCAATAGAATGGGTAGATCGTATGGTAGATGTGTGTTAACTGTTTTCCAAAATGACTATAGCACCAATTGTGTGAGTGTGCCAGTTCCCGCACACCCTCTCTTGGGTATTGACCAACTTGGCGTTGCCAGTAGTTTTGATTAGAGCCATGCTAGTGGACTTGTAATGGTGTCTCATTGTGGGTTTCATTTGGATTTCCCTAATGAATAGCAGTGTTGATGTTACTACCAGGCCATTTTCTCTCCAACTTCTCTGGGGGCATTGCCCCTCAGGGTAAAGAGGCACATGCAGAAAGCCTGGGAATCTCTGTGACGATCCCAATGTGAAAGGTTGAGTATCCAGCAGAGAGCAAGGGAATGAATGGGCCCAGGTTGAAGACTAGAGCCATAATGTGAGAGCCCAGGGCACTTAGAGACTAAGGTATTGGCCCAATGGCTCTGACTGACAGACAGTACCCTTTGGATGGAGCATTTACCAGCTCAGTAGCCCAACTTAGGGCTTTCCCACAGGTGATCAGTAAACAGAATGCATTAGGTACTAATTCTAGGATTTCATTTACTGAACAATCATCAAGTGCTTTCTTTTCTTTTTTAAAAGAACTAAATGACAAAGGTTTATTTGAGGAGCTAATGATTTAAAAACTAGAGACACAACTAGACAATACCTAGAGTGTTCAAAAGAAGTAAGAAAAACTGAGAATTCTTATATATAAAAAGTACATTCTTGAGAGGAATCAGTCCTGCATTCTTAGCCTCTTTATTGGTCTGAGCTGATAATCTCTTAGATGTCCAGTGGTCTGGATAGTGGATATGAGCCAATCTGGACAGGTAGACTTTCTTTCCTAAGTCCTTCAGGGTATAATCAGAGGGTAAGTGCCTACTTCTGTGACAAGCATGTCTTTGATTGGCTTTGGTTGGTTCTTGGTTTGTAGGCAACTTTCAGAATGAAGTCAAAACTCCTAAGAATTGTGTTCAAGGCCTTTCTTGATCAAGTTTCTAAATTTAGGTTTTCTACCACTTTATCTTACCCAGCCTGCACTCCAGAGCAAATAAATGTCCTAGTGTCCCAGACTTGCCAATCTCTTTCTGCCTCTCTGCCTTAATCTTCTCTCATGCTTCTCCTTGGCCGATGGAGACCTGTTCAGCCAGCGGAGGCATTGAGCCTCCCTACAGCCTTCCTCATCTTCCCAGGAAGAATTATTTGGGGTCGGCCCTGCCTGAACTTGTATCCCATAGGTTATTTATGAAGGCTGTGGTGGGCTGTGAATTCCCGAAGGGCAGGGTGCTATTGCACATACCCGTCTTAGCACTGGATCCTTCCAGCTTGTAGTCACTTAGTCACCATAGGCTGAATCGAGCTGACTTCTGCACTACACCCGGTCTTTATGCAGTTGGGGACTAGAAGGACTTACCCCCTCCACCAGCACATGTGGTTCACATATCATCCCAAATGCTGGAGATGGCATCTGCTACATTCCGGGAAGTTGAGTACCTCTGTCACCTTGCCCACGGTTACCTGGAATACCCATTAGCGTTGTGTGAACACATGGGCCAGGAGTTTAAACGCTATAAACAATTAGTTTCTCAGGGTGCATCATATTAAACATGCCAAACTCAATGAGATACGAACTGGTCCTAGAAACCTTCTTTTCTTCCTTCCTTTTTTTCCCCCTTGTTCCAGCGGCACTTACGCACCTGTACTTCCTCTATAGAGCTATTCCCACTAGGAATGCCATGAAACCTTTCAAATAAAATATTTAATGTGTGGATCTGGTAATTTTATGTTGTGAGTTATGAAACCTTTATTTAGCTTCCACCTTTTATTAAACCTCAGGGTTCTCCTTTGGTCTCTAATGATATTATGTTCCATCAGAATTAGACAGTGTTTTTTGTTTTTGTTTTTGTTACAGGGGGCTGCATTATTTGTTGTGACTCCATAATGCTAATGTTTAAGTTTTGAGTCCTTTTACTGCTGATTAAACCTCTAAAGACTACAGCAGAATTTCCGCTTCACTGCTAGAAGAAAAGGAGACAGCGTGGTTTGTATTGAGGAGATCACTTGAAGAATGTGCAGGGAAGGTTGCTGCATTTATGAATAAAGTGAGGCATTATCATTTTTAATAGGAATTAAACAGCTAGAGGGAGAAGTCGGGCAATGCTGTGATCAGTGCAAAGGAAAACAATCTAACAATTTTAATTAACTGTATTTTAATAGCTTTAGTTATAATTGAATAATTTAAATACCAAGGGAAACAGTTAAATCTCCTAAAAGCCTTTTTTTATTTACATTTTAAATACAGTTCACGGTGAAGAGATGACAGTGTGTGTGCTGGGGTGGGGGGGGAATTGCCGGGCTGACTCCAGCAGCTGGGTGAGCCCAGAAGAAGAAGGATGGAACCCAAGTGCTCCCAGGTCAGGGCTCGCATGCCCACCACCTCAGGATGGGATGGCCTCCTGAAAAGACCGTGGAGACAGAAGTGGGCAGTGAGACATTCCCCGCCTGCCCGTGGCCTGCCACACATCTTGTGTCACAGCCCCCTCAGTTAGTGGGGTCTGGAGTAAGTCTTAATATACAATCAACGTTAAAGTGGTATTTTTCGCCAGTCCACAGTAACAACCACCATGCAGTAATAAAATAGTAAAAATAACACCTGACACTTACGGAGGGCTTCCTGAATGCTTGGGGCTGGAGATAATTGTGTGTGTGTGTGTGTGTGTGTGTGTGTGTGTGTGTGAGAGAGAGAGAGAGAGAGAGAGAGAGAGAGAGAGAAGAGAGAGAGGTGGGCCCTACCCTCCTGGAGTTTTTCAACTGCAGGGACAGACAGGTAATAAATAAGTAAACAAAATTAGTATAAATTATAAGGGGTTTATAAGAAGCAACACAAGATGCTAAAAGAGAAGATACTGGGGTAGAAGTGATAATTTTAGATAAGGGGGACAGGGATGGTCCTTCCCTGGAGTTGATATTTATGTCGAGACTTAGAGAAGCATGGCACAGAGGCTGGTGTCTAAGCCTGGAGCAGTTGGAGCTTTCCTGTCAGATAGAGCAGCATACTTGAAGGACTCTGGGGTGGGCAAGACTTGGTAGCACTTTGGTGGCACTGAGAGGTGCTAGTAGTGACTAGACAACAGGAAGGAGGAGGGGTGATGTAAGGTAGGGTAGAGAACCTGCTCAGAGGGTTGTGGAAGCCTTTAGAAGGTTTTAAGCGGTGGAATTGATTAGTGATTCTAAATGATCTTACTGCTATTTTCCTCAGCTTTGTGTGGGGGTGAGACCTCCTCCCTCCCTCACCCCTGTGAGCTTTCCCAGCCCCTGTGTCAAGATTCCTAATACCCCAGTTCCCATTCAAACCCCATCTGAGAGCTCCCCTTTGTTCCACATCCCTTGCTGATCCAGGCCTTGTTTGGAACCGAATAGATTCCTCCCAACCTTTGCCAATCCCCAAACCATGGCGCTGTCACCTCTCCAGCTCCATATGTCACCACTGGCTGAGACTCCTGCTACTGCATATCCACCTCTTGTCTGGGGCCAGTGAAGCCCATGCCATTGTGTACTAACCAACAGTTATACGTTGGGAGACCAGCTCACCACCCACACTGCACCCCCTTCCTCCCTCCTTACCAAGCCTGCAGAGGAATCTCCTTGTGTCTTACAGCCAAGCCCTTCTGACACATAAGTGTCTCCATCACTGCTAACAAGGAATCCTGCGAGAAAAAATGCCCACCACCTACAAAGACAGGACATTGGGAGATGGCAAGATGTGATCTGTGGGGAGCTGCTTGGTGCCAGCAGACTGTTGATGGACAATGGTTTGGATTACCATCTCCTTCGATTACAGCTAGGTATCCCTGCAGCCCCAGGCTGCCCTACCATGCCCAGTGTCCTCTCCTGCTGCGGGGAGGCTGCACTGTTTCACTATTGGCGCCACCAGCCAGCCCGGAAAACAGCAGGGGAAAGCCGCTGGCTGAGCAACCCATTCCTTCCTTCCAGTAACCTCACTGGCTTCTCAGAGGGATCCACGCAGGAGAGACCAGCTCAGACTGAAAGTCAGAGCAGTGGGCTGCACTGATAGGCCTGGACTGCAAGTTTGCTCATGAAATGATACAAAGAATATTCATCCCAGAAGGGATTGGACAGGTTGCAAGGGGTGACGAAAAGATAGAGTCAGCAGAATTGATCATAATGATGAAAACACAAATACATGTGTACTAAGTGTTGACTATGCTTTGTATGCTCTGCCTAATTCAGTCCTCAAAGGGAAGTGCCCCTTGAGGTAAGTAATATCATTCCAGCTGAACAAAGAAGAAATGATTAGCTCGATGTGGGTCAATTTGAGAAGTCACCGGGCTATCGTGTGATGGACACAGGACCTGCCAGGTTGTGCCCTGTTCTTAACCATGATGTCGTTCACTTGCTGCAGTCCCAGCCCTGGAATGGCACTCACTGGCTGGTGTCCTCAAGCAGTGTCACCAACCTGTGTTGTCCATGGTGTGCACTCAAATTGCCCCACAAACTGTTATCTAGTGCCTCCCCTGAGTTTCCCTCTATCTCATTTACAGATAAAAAAAACTGATGCTCAAAGACAGGAGACCCTATATAAATGCACATAACTGTGTGCCTTGGAAACTTGAGTTAGTGGTTCCACAAAGCCCAACTCCCCCACAACTCAGTGAGGCTTCTCAGTGACATCTGCATGGGGTTGGGTGCTTGCCCTCCTCACTCACAGCAGACTGCTGGGTGAAGTAGAATAGGGGAGCTAGGGAAGAACTGGCAGTTCTTTGGGGGTAAGGGTACAGGAACAAAGCATAAGGAACAAGTACTGAGAATTAGAGACGTAAGTCCAGAGATCAGGACCTGGTGGGGTGTTTCAAATGTCCCTTCCTGCATGCAGAAGTTACATGGCCAAGGGGAGCTCAAGCATGCATCCTACCACAGGGCTTTCTCTGCTCCATGTTCTTGGAGTACCAGGTTGAACAGGGAGGGTGACTACATTCTGCTCCAGTGCCCCAGGCAAAGTCTGTCCCTTGGAGGGGCCTCAGGCCTGCACTAAGAGAGATTGGGAGGAGGGAAAACAGGAGCTGCCTTGGGCAGAGAGGCCAGGAGAAAGAAGGAGGGTACAGATTAGTGGGTGGCAAAACTGTGGGGGAAAGGTTGGCAGTATGGGGCTGTTGTGACCTGTTCTGGGTGTATACCTTCAGTGACAGGGAGCTCCTGCATTCCTGAGCAGCTCTGCATAAGTGGAACATTCTCATAAAGAATTCATTCCTGTCTCCTGCCGCTGTCCTACTGTCTTGTTTTTGCCCTTGAATTGCCAGGACGAGTGCACTATGGAGTGGTGGAGTGAGTCAGGGAGCCTCTGGCAGGGTGAGGAGGTGCAGTCACAGAGAGGCCCAGCACATGGGGAAATGCTCCATGCTACACAAGTCTGCAGAGAAGGGGGTCTCCTGCTGGCTTCTGGAAGGAGGTGTCCTTCCCGAACCTCAGTTTCCCCTCTAGCCTTGGAATGTGTTCTCACATTTGAGACAAGTGCTCTGTGGATAAAGGGCAATTTGGGAAACATTGCAGGACTTTTCAGTGCCTACGTGACTCTGGTGTGCACCGGAACCTGTGAGAGCAAGCAGAGTATGCAGCTTCTCCTAATACTTCTCTCTCTCTTTAAGGACATTTCTCAGGGACAGTGCCTTAGAGAATGTGCTTTGAAAAAATGCTGTTTTCCAGACATTTCCAGAGCTGCCACTGTTCTTGCTCAAAAGGAAAGAGGAAATCCATCTTGCTGGAGGCTTACAGTGGAATGAAGCAGGGGGCAGGCAGTGGTATGGAGAGTGCAGAAGAGGGGGACCGGCAAGGAGGGGTAAGAGGCAGGCACCCTCTTTCACCGGAGCAGTGCACGGCTGTCTGGCAGTTCAGGGCAAGAGGCCTGGGAGTCTTGGGTGGCTTCCACGATTCGCTGCCTCTGACAAATGTTGTGCTGCAGTCTGACAATGCAAATGAGAGTGTGCACCAGGCTGTCCTTACCCTGCCAGTTCAGATGCTTGGACACCAGGCACTGGCTTCTATCCTCCCTGACATCTGAGTTACGGCAAGGCAGGAGGCAGGGCCCTGGCGGCCTCAGAGCGGGAAATGATAAACAGATGTCGGAGGACAAAGGGGCAGGATGTGCTGGAAGGTTTGTGGCACCTCAGGCCTGCTTGCAACAGCCCTTCTCCCTGGGGAACAAAGAGGGCGGTGAGGCCACAACAAAGAAGAGCTGGTGGCAGAGGGGTTAAGGCCATGGGCTTTGAAGTCCCACAGGCTTGGGCATGAATCCTGGCTCCACCACTTGCTTGTTGTGTGACCTTGGACAACTTATTTAACCTCATGTGTCAAGCAGGGAAAATAGTAGTTCTTTACTTAGAGTGTGGCTTTGGTCAGATTAAAGAAGATGATGCATGAACAATACTTCACACAGTGCTTGGCACAAAATAACTCAACAAATGGTAGCTGTGTATGCTGCTGCTTGGGGAACAGGTCCTACAAAGTGAAATGATTATTTGTCCAGCAAATATAGAGTGTACCTTGCTCAGTGCCATGTGCAAGGGTACAAACCCAGACTGGCCCTGACCCTTGCCTTAAAGTGCTGACAGGCAGCAACAGGCTGTGCCAAGAAGTCACAGCTGGTTGCAGAGTGACATCCAGTTACCCCAAACCCTCTGGGCTGTTCCTAAAATGAGAAGGCCATGAAAGCATGGGTATATAGGGAGCATTAAACTGTCTCAAGACCTGGTATTGACAATACCTCAGCTAGTGACAATGTATCTGGTGGCAAGCCACCTCTGCCAGATAGACTCCTACTCGACCTTCAAAGCCCAGCCTAAATACCCCTTTTTCCAGACAGTCTTTTGCACATGGCCAGGGTCCTTCTAGCATTGATACATGCCTTGGTTGAGGCACTTGCCAACTTCTGATAGTGTAAATATTTGTCACTTACTTTATTTGAGTCTTTTTTTTTTACTATAAAGTTTGTGAGGGTATGAAATGCTTGGGGAATAATATAGAGTGACAGGTAGGGGTATAAATTATGGAATCAATAATATGAGTACAATGCTTGGATGCATAGTATTTGATATTTGGTGACTTTGGGTAAATTCATTAATATTTGTACACTTCAGTCTCTTTATCTATCAAGCCAAGAAAAACATACATATCTCCTGGAATTGTTATGAAGCTCAAAAAGGGACAATGTCCACAAAGGGCTTGGCACAGACCCTGGCACACAGGAATTCCCGGAGGCACTTACTCACATGGGCCTGTTTTCATCTCTCTGTGTATCTAGGGTGGCCCCAGTGCTTGGCCTGGGGTAGGTGCTTTATACATAGTTATCAGTTGAATAAAACATCAGTTCTCCACCCTGGGACTCAGGATCAAATCTGTCACATGAAGTGACTTCAGATCAGTTCTAAGTTGAGGCAGTCCAAACCCACCTTTTCAATTCACAGAAGGGGAAACTGAGGCCCGAGTAGTAGTGTGGGGACAATGCACACAAGCAAATGCATTCAGATTGTCCTTTGACTTGCAATGGTATTTGGTTAACTCTGCGGTGCATGGGTTTTCAATAGCCAGTTTCTTTCCCATCTGACCTGTTTTCGTGTAGAGGAAATATCAAGGTGTATGATGTCAGTGCAGTTAAGTAAGCCAGCCAGCTGTATAAACATCTGGAAGTAGTAGAGACACAGCCCCAGAGTGAAAGCAAGGATCAGTGCCTCCAGACGTCTCACTGAGGCTTCTAAACTGTAACCTGTGAGGAGCCAGTTAGGAGAGGTGGTGCTCTAATCAGAAACCTGAGTGTGTATTCTTTCCTCTACAGGCACGAAGTCTGGGAGGGCAGATGAAGAGGACAAGAACACCACTGTGCTCGGTCTGTGAGACTTTGAAAAGGTGATGTGGGGTTTAGGAAAATCCTACTAATGACATGTTAGCAGTGGCTGGAAATAACTTGTCAGATTCACAGGACCTGCCTCTTCTTACTCTTTCCCGTGGCGGTGAGTGGGCATGGTTCCACCCTCACTCCAGATCCCCAGGAGAGAAGGGTGGGTTTGCAAGTCTGGAGGCTAGGGCTGCAGACTGGGAATCCCAGATACGTTTTTCTCCTTAGAAGTGATTATTTGCAACCCAGACAGGCAAGCATGAAAAGGCTCTGTAGGTGCTCCCAGACCAACACTTGAGTTGTAGATGGGGGAAATGAAGCCCAGAGACAGAAGCTGCATGGCCAAGGTCACCCAGCTGCATAGGGAGATTCAGGGCTAGGAGCTGAGTTTCCAGACTCCAAATCCATGCTGGTTTCCCTATAACTCAATTGCCCTCTCATTTAAAATTATTTTAATAGCAGTAATTGTTTCTTTTTATATAGAATTACAAAATTGTCATTGTAAGAAATGTGAAAAACACTGAGTAGCACAAAATGAATTTGTCAACAAAATCTCTAGCTGTAGCTAATTACTGGTTCTTATTTCTCCCTCTACTCAAAACACACACACACACACACACACACACACACACACACACACACACACACACACTGGTATCCAGCTCCTTGACAGGTGTGGCCTGTGGCTTCCTGGAACCAGATATTGTAATTTGCCTATAGAGAATGCAAGCAAAGGGAACATGGATTCTGTTCATCCCTTATGAACTGTGGGGGTCTCCTATGAATCTCAGTTTTCTCATCTGTAAAATGGGTATGTACCTTAGAGTAAATCAAATTAAAGCAAAGATGTGTGATTACAAAATACACAGCATGTTGTTCAAAGAATGAGTGAATGATGGCGGCAATGGCTGGTGTTTGTGGAGGGTGGTGGCCCTTTCCGAACAGTGCGCCTGGATCTCACTTTCCGCTCCATTCCAGGGCAGCTTCCTTCTTCCTCCCCAAGTCGGATGGATGTCAGCTCTCAGGCCAGCCCTTTCCCACTGCACCCCCATGACAGCACCAATGTCAGAGACCCCATTTCAAGACCCTGTGTGGATAGATGGATAGTCTGGGCAGGCACTGGAGGTGGCATGGGGGCAGGATGGCCTGGCCACCGAGGCAGGCGGCTTCCCCTCCTCAGGGCCCCTCCTTGGCCGGACCCCAACGGCTGCCACGCACATCTCTCAGATTCACAATCCCAAACATCTCTGGGCTGTAGACTCTGTTTCAGCCACTGTGTTGGCAGTTTCTCCCAGCGTCTCACAGTCTCCTTACCTTGAGTGGCAGAGATTTTCATACCTATTTTATAGATGAAGAAACTGAGGTGCTCTGTACTCCTCTCTACAGGAATACTTGCCTTTGTAAAGGAAGCTCCCTAAAACCCAAGGGAGCTGAGGTGAAATTGGGGTGCTGTGTCTGCAGTGTTGCTGGTTAGAGGGCTGCGGGGCCTGTGTGGGCCCTGCCCTCCTCATCCCTGATGCAGGCACACGAGTTCTAGAACTGGCCTTTACTGCCACCTGCTTCTCCTCCTCCTCTGCCCAGCCAGGATGGAGATGGATGACATCCAGCCTTTCCCTTGGGACCTGGCAGAGAGACGAGGGACAGAAGCTGATGCTGCCTTTCACCAGCCAGGTACGAAGGTGGCCCAAGCACCTTGCTTCCACCAGTGTCCATCCCTGGGTATCACCAGTCCAGGGCTCCAGGCTAGGAAGTGCCTGGGACCAGGAAGCCACAGTCTCATTAATCATTGTGGCTGGTTCTGGACTTCAAGGGGCAGAGGCGAGTGGATGAGAAGCAGAGGAGCTTTCCCCTCACAGTCTGTAGAGCTTGAGCAGGTGTTTTAACCCTCACTACACCCCAATTTTCTCATTTGCAGAATAGGCACAACCATAGGCCCACTTTTCTTCCTCCCTGGAGACGAATGGAGGACTGTTCAAAATTCTGCTTGGGTGTATGGGGGTTTTACTACAGTGCAAACAACATATGGCTTCTGCTCAAAATGGCAGAAGAGCCTGGGGCCAAGGGACATAAAGAATCCCGCAGTAAGACCTTGACCATGAATGGCAGTTTTGGCTTTACCCCACAGGTACTCAGAGTTAGGACTTTCAGGGAGCCGGCTCCAAATCCTGGTCCCACCACATCATCCCTTTGAAAGTATCACTGCTAAGAACTCACATTCCAGCTAAGGGGCACTCACCCTCTCCTGGGGCTTCCTGGCACTGCTCCACTGGCCCCGTTGACTCTGGGTTCCCGTCCACTTGTGAGTAGGTGAGTCACTGCCTCCGTGTGACTTGTGCATAATGGAAGGTGCCTTAGAACTTGGCTGGCTTGAATGGGCCATGGTTTTGGAGCTCTGCAGGTGGTGGAGGGTTTTAGGGACCCATCCTCAGTGTAAGCTGCTTTACTCTCCAGTATGCCTCTTTGGGGTAACCCAAAGAGGAATCCTCTGGTCTGGCTTCGTTATCTTCTCTGTTGGAAAGCAGGTGGTTCTGAACACCCAGCTCAGGACATCATTGGAATCCCAGCCGGGCCCTTTAATGGGTCTTGTCAAGCAGGCCCTGATCCAGCAGTGATAAGGAGGCCCTGTTGCTGGGGATAGCAACCCGGAACCAGCCAAGAGCACCTATCCTCTCCCCTCGCAGGCAATCACTGCAGTTCAGTGGCTTTCATTTATCAGGCAGATGTAATCTCTTCAAATAGCTGCCAAGTCCTCCTCTTCCTGGAGTTCCCTAAGATAACTGCTTCTCTAGAGGTGAAGGAGCATTTCCTTCACCAGGAAGAGATGCCATCTGCACACAGGTTTACACAAAGCCACTTACTTCTAGAGGCAGAGGTTAGAGGTTGCTTTCCACAACTTCTATTCTTCTTATTCTCCTTAATAACAACATGTGTCCAGGGGAACAATGCCCCCAGCTAAAGGACTGTTATTTCAAGCTTTCCTTGTGACTAGAGGGAACTATATGACTAGGTTCTGGACTATAAGACATAAGCAGAAGTTGTTTGGTAACTTTGAAAAATCTCTTAAAAAGTATGGGGCTGATCCTACTCCTTCCTTTTCTGCTTCCTGCTACCTGGAATGGAAATGTGATGGCTGGAGCTCTGGCACCTGTTTTGGGTCTTGAGGTGACCTACACAATGGGCACCATATGCCAGAGCGCTGGGCAAGCCATATTGAAGATTTAGTCCCTGACCCTTTAGAAACACTGTATCAATCCCAGGACTGCCTGCCTGAGCACTTCTTCACAAAAAAAGATAGTAAATTACCTTTTTCTTCAAGCTACTATTATGGATTTTCTGCCACATATAACTCCATCTAATTCTAACAGATATACCTCAAATTCAAAGTCTGATAACATTATATTCTTTTATTTATTTACTCATTTTCTGAATTATTTTCAGTCATGTAGCAAACATTCTCTGTGCTAAGTGGTGTACGGGGTGTTGAGGACCTAAAAGATGACTGGCACCCAGCCTCTGCCTCCCAAGAACTTCCAGTCTAGGTTAAGAGTCAGGCATGATCCTCATTCTTCAACCCTCCTCCATGGCTCCCCTTTGCCTTGGGCGTGGTGCACTGCAGAGCTCCTTGGCCCTCTTCTCCCCACTCTCCCTCTTCTCCACACTGGACTTCTGAGCTGGTGGGGCTTGTTAGGAGTAAGAGTAAGGGCTAGAAAGTCAGGTGCACCTGGACTGACACTGGCTTTCACCAGCTGTGTGGCCCTGATACATACCTAGAAAGTGCCCAGCTCTTATCTATAAAGCAGAGATAATAGTCACTGTCTCAAAGAATTTGGTGAAATAACATGTGTATGGTACATAGCACACACATGTTACATGTTTCAATGGCACATAATATCATTTTTAACACTCCACTTAACTCACTCTTTCACTTAATGATGACTGCTTATGAAGCAGCTGTTTGTGCCACACTGTGTCCAACCCAGTGCCCACTCCTCCCCCTCTATCTCTATAGGTAGGTTCATCTCCCATCTTTGCCTGATGCCTGGACTCCAGGAACCCTGAGCCCAGCCACTCTAGCAGATCTTTCTTATGCTCACAGAAGACTGAGCTCAGTGCCCTTCTTGACTATTCCATCCTTTCTTACCCCAACTGACCCACTTTCCACAGACATTGCATTTTATGGGCTGAGGTCCATGGCAGTCAAGATTGTGCCCTTGTTTTTTCTTTTTCTCCAGCAATAAATGCTACTTAGTAAATGTTTTCTGACTAGCAGGATGAATGGATGCATGGATGGGTGGATGAAAGAGGGGATGGATGGATTGAAAAGCTGGCCACAGTCAGCTTTTGTGGTCTACATTGTGGACAATTACCTATATGAAATCATGCAGTGATTGGGATGGCTTGTGTTTTATTGCTTTGACTGCAAGTGATGGGCACTTTCTACAGATGTCCCACCCAAAACTTCCTTCTTTGAGGTGAAAAGTCTCTTCTTGAGTTTCTAAACCATGGGGCTAGAACATGATTTGGATGAAGAATCATGAAACATTTTCATAAAGAGGCCAAAAGCTGCTCATAGGGGCAGCAAGGGCAGGGAGGGAACCACCATGAAAGTGCCACCATGTCCCAGAGTCAGACACACATGACCTATGACTTCTGATACTTCTGATACAATGGTACTTTACTCCTTCACTGCAGGTATGAAAATCAGGGTTGGGAGTGGTCAAATCATCTCCTTCCTATCACCTAGCTTGTGGGCAGGAGAGAAAAGCCTGGAACCTCGGATTTAAGGGCCAAGAGCTCCCCTCTTGCAGGCTTCCCCAGGGCATTGCAGAGGGGCAGGTAGTTTGGGACTCACTCCAGTGGCTGGTGGGGTGGGAGGGAGTCCTGGTAGTAGGATGGTGGGCAGCAGGCTATAGCATGTACACATAATACACATACTGGTAAGTCTAAGGATTTAGAGTTTAAATGGGTCCACAAGAGAATATTCATCCACTCACTCATTTACTTATTCACCCATCATCCATTCATTTTCATCAATCAACTTTTAGGCAGTAGACACTGTTCTACATGCTGTGGGGAACAGAACAGGTGGGATTTACATATCTTGGAGATTATATTGGTGAGTGAAAAGGTGGAAAACAAATAAGCCAAATGACTGCAGGTAAAGACTGGTGCGTGGAGAAGACAAAATGAGGTATAAACTGAAATGCAGACTGCAGCCAGAGGAGGCCCAAGGAGGAGGTAAGAATGCCAACATGATGCCTGAATAACAAGGGGTGGGCTGTGGGAGGCTTGCAGGGGCGAAATTCCAGACAGAGGGCCCAGAAAGGTACAATGGTATCAGAGCTGGGCACCTGGAGTGCCCAGGGCCAGCAAAGCAGGGGAATCAGAGCTGTTTTAGAGACTGTTGGGAGGAAGTACCACCAACTAGCACTGAGCTCTGGGAACGAGCTGGCTGGGACCGCATGGCTGAGACACAGAAGCCTGATTGAGGCCTCCTACTTCTCTTACTATGGTAGCCAAATTTTACTACCAATACTTGCTCAGCAGTGTTCAGGGAGAAAGAAAGTTGGCAGGCTCAGTGGGGCTAAACCCTGGCTCCCCATCATTCTCCCCTCCTCCGTAGTAGAATTTATTTGTCTCCTAATGCCCTTTCTCCATTCTTTCATTGATAATAGAACCCCAAGTTTTCATCTGGGAACCCGGCCACCCAAATGAAAAAGCTCACATTCCCCATCTTCCCCTGACTAAGACTTGTCAATGAGATGTAGATGAGTGTGGTGTGGCCACTTCCAGACCTTCCTGAAAAGACAGTCCACTCGAGCCCTTTGCTTCCTCTCACTTAGTTTTCCTTTCTGTGAACTGGCATTCCAACAGGTTGGCTGGCACTGCACCAGCCTTCTGGGATCTTGAGGTGGTCTTAGAAGTAGAGGCTACACATGGTAGAGTAATAAGACAGAATGAGCCTTGCTGGGGAAACATCACAGCAGAGCTCTAAACTTTTTCCATCCCAACTTGTTACCAAAAAATAAAATAAAATAAAATAAAATAAAATAAAATAAAATAAAATAAAATAAAATAAAATAAAATAAAATAAAATAAAATAAAATAAAAATAAAATAAAATAAAATAAAATAACCACCTGTCTTCTGAAGGGGCTATTATTTTGTATATCTACTGCTTACTTAATCAGCATATGCCTACATAGCTCCTCATGCAGAATAGACACAAGCCAGACTGAGGACACAAGAAATAAGATGCCCAGGATAAAGGGAGGGCTGGCCTCAAGGGGCCACTGTCTCCCTCAGTCTGCAACCAGAGGTGTAGAGTGGCCAGGCAGAGATGTGGACCCTTTATCGCACAGTCTGCCCTCTAGGAACCATTGCTGATGGTGTGCTTGTCATGTTCACCAGTCTAATTAACAAGTATCTCCCTGAACGAGCCTGGGGAGGGATGCAGAGGTAAGCTCAGCATGGAAAGTGATGGGGGCCCTTCTTCCTAATAGCAGAGCTGGTATTAGAACCCCTTAATTCTTGGCTGATGTCTGACAGTATGCTCAATGGTTCTGAGTAAGCAGGCATTTGGTCAGCATCCACCGTGTGGCCTTGGGACCCAAACACCTGGCTGCACAATTTGATTTGGACAGATTCTCATGTCACTGTGTCTGTGCACACTGACCAGATGAACCAATGTCCATGTGCAGTTATGAATGCCAGTGAGTGTCGATGTGGCTGCCTACAGCTTAGCTGTAGATGTGGAAGGTACAGGTGGTGTGGTTGGGCTGGCTGGCTCACTGCAGAGTCTATACAGACCTGATGCAGGCACACAGCAGGGCATAGGTACTTGGCCCTGAAGACAGGTTTTCTAAAAAGCCTGACACACTCATACTTGTGAAACCATGTTGTGCCCTGATGTTGTCAGTCTGTGAACATGAAACATTAAACTGTTGGTTGGGTTCCTCCCATTACCAAAAGAGAGGTTTTAGGGGACTTGAGGGAGTAATGGCCAGGGAGAGGGGGCCCTTGGCTTCCTCCTGACAGAAGGTGTGGCCTTCACCCTGTTGGCACTGTCCGCTCTAACCCTCTGCAACTCCCACACCAGGCTCAGGCTTTTCCTTTACTGTGCTGCAAATATCAAAATGTCAGCTTCATAAAAAGCCAACTGGAGGTCTTTTTAACCCCTAGAGCTGGAAGGCAGCACCAGGCTCTTATCCCTAGATCAAGGTTTCACTGCCCCGATGGCCCAATGGCAGAATTTCCATGGCAGTTTGATCCTTGGAATTCAAGCTGCTTATTTCACTCGATGTTGGGGTGTCCTGGATGCCACTGGATCAGCACAGACATGCTTTGTCCATCAACATGTCCTTTGTGTTAAACCATTAAATGTGGTTGACTCATTACCAGAGAGCACCTCCCTTTCACTGCCACCAGTGTCACCAAAGCATCAAGTGACACAATGTGCAGTGACTGGTCAGCTTCTTCCTGCTTCCTCCTCTGTTCCCCTGGTCCTGACCACCCACCAGACAACAAAGGGAGACGAAGTATGGGGTGTGGGGAGCTGCGGGTACAGACTGCACTGCTGAGAGCAGGGTTTCTATCTCCTCAGCAAAACTGACACCCTTGGTTGTTGGAGACGAGGGGCTGTCACAAGTATTGTGGGGTGTTGAGCAGCAGCCCTGGCCTCTAACCACAGATGCCGGCAGCACCCTCCTCCCAAGTTGTGGCCAAAAATGTCTTCAGATGTTGCCAAATATCTTCTCAGGGTTGAGAACCCCTGATCTAGGGAAAGAGCTCTGAGTGAGCTGAGGTGGGACACTCACTTCACCCCTTCCTCATCAGCTGAGTGGGGCAACACAGTCCAGTGGCTGGGAGCGCAGCCTCTGAAGCCCTTGACTCTTGCTCACAACCTATCCCCACCACTGTTGGCTGCGTGCCATAGCTGTGCTCCCATGTGCCAGTAAGAACACTTCATCTTTCTGTGGTTTGTTCATGTGGACACGGGGAATCACTGGCAGCTCCCCCAGAGAACTTGTGTGATGTTCACAGTGGTTAGTTAGCACTGTCTCAGCTTAGATGCAGATGAGTGTCTTGTTCAGGGAGGCTGTGCTTTGTATTTCTGCAGTTCCTCTGTGGCTCCAGAATCAAGTCCTGGGTGGTAGTCAAGGTCTTCTGACCTAGTTCTTGCCCACTTCTCCAGTGTTACCTCTCACTTGTGCTCTTGGTGTCTGCTCCTCAGCCAGTATTGAGGAGCCCTGTCCATCTCCTTCACATAGACTACTGCTACCCAGGTTTCTTCGAGACCTTTCCTGACCTCCCAAGACAGGGCTAACTGCCTCTCTGAGTTTGTGTTCCCATAACTCCCTACTAGCTTCTAGGACAAGGGCTTGCACTCAGGTGTTTCAAAAGTGATCCCAGGATGGGTAGATAAGAGTGAAACAAGAAAGGAAGAGAAGCCAGTCCAAGAATGTGTCATTGAGCTGGTAACATCTGTGAGCAGCTAGATACACTCTAAGGAATCTCCTGGAATATGCCTGAAACTATTGCATCCTAGATAGAGACAACAGGAGCATTTCTCCAGCAGCTTATGTCATCTATTGGTCAGGTTGCCCCAGGGGTGTCCACTGCTCACTTGGTGAGTGAGCGTGGCTGAGCTGCTCACAGACAACCCAACCAGTGGTGGCAGGGAAGTGCTGAAACAAGTAGCGGGAGGATGGGCTGCACCTGGGGTTTGGTGTTGCTACGCCACATGGGAGGGAAGTCAATTGTTCCTGCAATGGCTGAAGCAAACGCTGTGCCAAGATGTGGGACAGGGTATGGAAACCTCCTCAGTCTCCTCTGCTCCCCATCCCACCTTACCCCCCCCCCCCACCCTGTAATGCCATCACCCATCATCCTCCTTGCCCTGTCCCCCAACCTTGCTAGGGAGACTGTGACTCCTGTGAGCAGGATTGATTCTTCTTCACTATATATCTGAGTCCCATGGAATGGCTGGAAGAAGCTAGGTTTTAAACAAATGCTAGTTGCATAAATGAATGAGCGAATGAACAAATGAGTCAGAGATTGGCCTAGAACCAGTGCTATTACAACTTCTAGGGCTGTGATGAAGCCAGTCTCTCCTGTGAACCTCGAGCAATGGCTCAGGATCATGGGCCTGAAACAGCCTGGTCTGGAGGTGAGGTGACTGGGTGAAATGACATGAATGTCTGGGGGTATGATTTTCAGAGCACAGCCACTGCTCAGGACCACAGCTGGCCTTTGCAAAGCGTGACCTCAATAAAACTCAACATGGCCACATTGTAGGCTGCACATTGGATGTTCCACTTAGCTCTGTCTCTGCAGTCACAGATCCGGCACATAGGCTAAACAGCAGGGTCATGAGCAAGCTGAAGAGATGCCTGACTGCAGAGCACCCACTGAAACCTAAGACCCACTAAGAGACCTTAGCACCCAAGGCAGTATCAATGAATACCATTTCTTAACATTCAGAGCTCTATGAGTGGCAGGAGCCTTTGTGAGCACCCTCTCCAAGGAGCCTGTTTTACAGGCACGGGAACCGGGGCTCTGCCTAAGCCTCATGGAACTGGAGTGTGGGGCTGGGGCACTGCCTCCTAGTTTAGTCTCTTGTCTCCTATGTGCAATATATATTGTGGAGCTGAGAACTATTCTTAAGGGCATTTTGCCAATTGTTCTGTTTTTATTTTTCCCAAGGCAGATACAGATTCAAGGATGGGGTGTGGGCATTTTATCAGGGAGATGATTTTGGGAAGTAGGCATAAAGGAGCAGGGCCAGTGAGGTAGAGTAGGGGGAAAGCCACTCTGCTGGTATTCTGTGAAGTCATTGCCACCAGCAGTAGGGCAGGTATTCAGCAAGCGTAGAGGTTGCCTTTGAACTTTCACAGGGAAGG
The DNA here is from genome assembly GCF_021234435.1 of Artibeus jamaicensis. NCBI lineage: Eukaryota > Metazoa > Chordata > Mammalia > Chiroptera > Phyllostomidae > Artibeus > Artibeus jamaicensis. The sequence goes on along the minus strand of NW_026521788.1, from coordinate 29,894,936 downwards.
CTGAGAGGCTGGGGCATTCATTCACTAGATATGGGCCCCACTGCTCTAAGCATTGCCCCTGGGGACAGGAATTTCCTGTTCTTCTCTGTGTGCAGGCTGAGTGACCACTGACCATTCTGGAGGACAATGGGGACAGAATACAGAAAGTTGCTTGGCTGTGCTTGGGGTGAGGCTGGCAGTGCTGGGTGAGTCTGAGTGTGCACAAATCTGCTCATGGGGCTGAAATCAAAGGTGGGTCAGTGGGATATGATGCAGGCCCCTGAAGTGTCTGCTGCATGCATGGAGTCAGATACCAGCCTCACAACCCATATAAGTTTTCCTAGTATCTCCCGCTCAACCCAGTGGGTTGTTCAGGGTTACTCACCTAAACCTTGACAATCTGCTGTCACGACCAACCCATAGTTGCACCATGTTGGGGTCAGAGTGCTGTGCTGTGCCTCTCTCTCTCTAATCAAAGCTGCCTGCATGCTCTGCATCTGAGAAGTGCCCTCAAACAGGAAGCTTTGGTTGCAAGCAACAGAGAATGGCTAGGGAAAACCTAGTCAACAATGGATTTGCTGGAAGAATCTCAAGGATTCTCAGAATGAGGGGGAAGCCAGAGACACAAGCTTGGTAATGAACCAGATCAAGAAAAGTGAGCTTTGTTTAGGTCAGTATCACCCAGTGGCTGAATCACTGCAGAGCCCTGGTTACTATCCCATAAGACTCTAGATAGTAGAAAATAACTAGTTTCTCAAAGGAAATTGGAGAAAGTTAAACATACAGTTACTATACAACCTGGCAATTCTACTTCTAGGAATAAACCAAAGAGAAATGAAGGCATATAACCACATACAAACCTCTACACAAATGTTTGCAACAACACTATTTATAGTAGCCAAAAAGTGGAAACAACTCAAATGCTCATTAACTGATAAATAGGTAAGTAAAGTGTGGTACATCCATATAATGGAATATTATTCAGCCATAAAAAGAATAAAGTATTGATACATGTAACACTATGGATGAACCTTGAAAATGTGGTAAGTGAAAGAAGCCAGTCAAAAAATACCACATGCTATAGGACTCCATTCATATGAAAGTTCAGAGTAGGCCAGTCTATAGAGACAGAAAGTAGATGAGAGGTTTCCAAGGGCTGGAAGGGATGGTGAGATTGAAAGAGTCATAGCTAACAGGTTCAGGGTTTCTTTGGGGGTTGATAAAAATGTCCTAAAGTTGATTGTAGTGATGATGGCCAAACACTAAATACAACAGAAACCACTGATCATACAATTTAAATGGGTAAATCACAGAGCCTGTGAATTACATTTCAATAAAACTGCCTACACATAATTGGAGGCCTGGCTGGGGTTTGCATGGATACAATGCTTTGTGCTCCCGCTTCTGTGTGGGACTGCTACTAAAATAAAAATGCAATCAGGTGCGGCTAGGAGAGGGACATGACTACTAGGTACCAAGAGAACATTTCTCTTCCCCCAGGGCAATTTGTATGATGTATACAATTCTAGATATTCATACCTGTTCATGCTGCGCATGGGATATTAACCCAAGGCCACACTCTTTACTAAAGCTCAGTTCTTTCTGTCCTTATGGGCTGAGCTCACAAGGCACAAAAACTCAGAAGTCATGCTCTTCCAGGACAAAGGATGTGAGCACCGTTGTCATGGGACATTTATCCCTTCTGTGACCCAATGTGGGGGTTGCAGTGCTGGGCAGCGGCTGACTTGTTGTCATGTTGGCCTATGGAAAGGGGTTAGAAGTCTTGGTCTGCATGCCCAGGGAGATTGATGAGTGTGAGTTCAGGCCCTGTCTGGTCCCATGTGATGTTCAAGTGCAGCAGCATCACAAAGTCTCTCTAGTTACTTCTTACCTCAGGAGCCTTGGTCAGGTGGTGACTGGTCGCTTTATCAGAGGAGCAATTCAATGTCTTGTCTTAAAGTTGCCCCTCATGAGTGACCTACTTGGACATCCAAATCCAGATGGCTTATTCCCGTAAGAATGCTTGCAGCAGCTTTGCCATGCATGGCATGGCCCATCCCAGAGCTTGTCATCCCTCCTCCCGTCCTCTATGGGGGTGGAGCAGCACCATATCCTGCACACAGGCTCACCAGCCCACACCACTGTCTCTGCACATGCTTTCTCCTCACCTTCCTGTCTTCTGCATATCTGAGTCAACCAGAGAAGTTGTGCACAGGGAACACTTCCTGCTACCCAGACTAGGGCCTGTGTGGGAAACCAGGAATCATTTTGCAGTGATGGAGCCACTGAGACTGGCAGCTTCTAGCTCAGAACTTGTCCACCTGATGTCTGTTGGAGCTGACCTTCCTGCCTGCAGATCCAGGGATTAATTTATCAGTGAGCTCAGAGCCCTGGGAGTCTGCTTTGTCCTGGGGACCGTCTGGTGTCTTGAAAACAAGCCTTTATATCCTTTTTCACAAAGTGGGCATTTTCTTTGCCTTGGGCTCCAAGGTCACAGCAGGTGGACTTTGGAAACTGGATAGTTCAGTGGACATCAGGGCAGGGATGTGAATCGACAAGAAGAAAGATGGGCAGGAAGCAGCCGGTCACAGCAGTGACACCATCAGGTATGCCCGATGAGAAATGTCTGTGCTTTGTGTTGTTATTCGCTCATCCACACAGAGGGTTATTTTCCCTTTTGAATTTCACAGCTCCAATGTAGGTGGGTTTGTGGAAGAAATATGCAGGGGTCTTTGTGAATTCTCAATAAAATGACTCCAGTAGAGGAAAGTGGAAGATCAACTCAACACAAATTGCTCCCCTATCATAGATAGCTGCTGTGCTATGTGCTTTGCAAACATGAACTCATTTAGTCATGGTCACAGGTCTGTGCAGTGACATATTATCCCTGTTCAACAAATGGTCCAGAGAGGTTAAGAAAGATGTTCAGACTACTCTGTAAGAGGTCATCTGTAGTTAGTGATGGGACCTCATTGAAGCCCTGGTGCACTGATGCCAGGGCCAGGCAATTCTGAAGTGAATCAGGCTCTGGAACAAGGAAGGGGGTTGCATCTACTGTGTGCTCCCTGTATACACACAGTGATTCTGCCAGTTTGCACAAAATCTCCATTCCTCCTCACCAGCACACTGCAAGGTGGCTGCTACAGTGCTTGTTTTGTAAGTGAAAAGACTGAGGTTCAGAGGGGTGCATTAGGAAGGCAGTTGGCATTCTTTCTGATGAACTCAACCTCTCTGTTCTTTACCACTGGTGTGATTTGCTAAGCCTAATTTTCAGAAACCTTCTTCTCTCTCTGTCTCTCTCTCTCTCTCTCTCTCCATGTTCCAAGAAACCCCTTGGAAGTTTTTCTGCCATTGACTCAAAGTGTTCCAGGACAGCTTGCCTTCTAGAAGTGTCTGTGACCAAGAGTATTTTAAGAGAGAGTGATCCAGGCAGGGAAATTTGGAAAGCAACCAGTTCCTTGATATGTATCTTCTTGAGGGGGTTGGGTATGGGTGTGGTGGCCAATAGAGAAGATAGCACTTTGGGTGGTTTTTTTTCTTTCTTTAGAGGGAGCATCACTGCTTCAAAAATACAGACTCAGGTGAGTAATAAAAAAATCAACAACATAGAAAAACTCTTTGGTGTGGGTGTGCTTGATACTCTTGCTACTCCAAGTGTGGTCTCCCAACTACCATTAGAGATGCAGATTTCTGGGCTCTACGTGATACCTACTAAGTAAGAATCTGTATTTTAACAAGGTGTCTAAGTGAGTTGTATGCATTTAAGTAGGAGAAGCTCTGGTCTGCCATCTCAGCAAAGTACACATATCATACCTCCATTTCCTCCCTCCATAGGGACATCATTGTGGCTCCATCTCCCATCACCCAGAGTCCAACCAAAGATGCTTCTTTCTCTCGCTCCTCATCTTCCAATTCTAAGAGCAGGGACCCACACCCCAAATACCTCTTGTGTTGGTACAGTTGTGCCTGTCCTCACTGCCAGTCCCATTCCATAAATGCCTCATCTTCTAGGCTTTCTGATGGTCCTCCCAATGGGCTCAGAGTGCTCTTCCCTCAGCCCAGATCTGAAGGTGTCATCCCTCATATAATCCACCTCCCTGCTGCCCCTGGAATGAGGTCTCCATGCCTCTGGGCCACCATGGTCTCGTCTTGCTCACCTCTCCAGCCTCTCTAAACTCACTCCTTCAAAATGATTGCAATTTTTTGTTCCTCTGTATATAACATGTGTCTTTTACTCTGGCTACTTTGCAATATCTCTGTCTTTGTTTTTGTGTTAGCAATTTGATTGTGATGGATTGTGGTTTGGTTTCCTTTGTGTTTATTCTGTTTGAGGTTTGTTGAGCTTTTTGGGGTCTGTGGTTTAAACATTTCATCAAATTTGGGAGTGTTTAGCCATGATTTTGACAAACAAGTTTTGCCTCCCTCCCTTTTATGCTTACTGTTTGATATTGTCCCATAGCTTATGGAGGCTTTGCTAATTTTTCAATTTTTGTGCTTCACTATGGGTAAATTAATTTGCTCCATCTTTCAGTTCACTGATCATCTTGCTAATAGTATCCAATCTTCTGTTTCAATCCCATCCAGTGAAGTATTCTTTTCAGATATTATTTTTTTAATCTCTAGAAATTCCATTTTCTTCTTTATATCCTCTACTTCTTTATTTTGTTCCTATTTTTATTTAAATGCTTTAACAAATGGTTGTTTCAGCTTCCTTATCTACCAATTCCACCATCTTTGCTGTCTCTCATCTCTTCCTATGCACAGGTATCTCTTCCTCCTAATCTGCTTCTCTTCCTGCTTCCTGGTATGTCTGGTGATTTTAGTGGATGGTGGATGTGGTGAATTTTATCTCACTGAGTGTCTGGATTGTGCTGTCTCCCTTAAAGAGAGTTGGATATTGTTCTGAAGAGCAGTTAAGCTCCTTGTGGATTATTTGATCACTTGTAGCCTGTTTCTGAGATTTGCTAGCAAAGCTATGGAGTGATCTTCACTCTTGGGATAGTTCAGCCTGAATATTCAGGCTGAACTATGACACATCTGGGGTCCCACCAAGTGCCCAGTGATCACTGAGGACTCACCATTCTTGTCATAATTCAAATACCTCCTTGTATCAGCACTAGGAACTGTGCAGCTTAGAAATTCCCATTGACTATTTGCTTGGCTTTGTGGACTATTTGTGCATGTGAGCAAGGCCCTATACACGTCAAAGACCTAAGGGGTCCCCCTGCAGCCTTCTGGGGCTCTTTTTCCCTCTCCTAGAAATATGCCTTACAACCTCCAGCTACTTCAATCTTCCCAAACTACCCTTCTATCTCCACCCTTTCAACTCAGCAAGATGTGAGTTTTTTTACTTCCCATGGTCTAGAACTTGTCTGTGGGCAGAAAGCTGAGGTGACCACAGGCAGAAGTCTGGGGTGATTGTAGGGATCCCCTAATGTGTAGCCCTTCTCTCAGAGATCACAGTCCTGTGCTGCCAGTTGTCCCATGTTTAGAAAGGAGTTGTTTTATATATTTGTTCCATTTTCATATATTTGTTTCAGTTCACAACAGGAGGATAAGTCCAGTCCATGATCTCACACCCTTTTCCAATTTCAGGGTTTTGATGCTATTCCTTCTGGCTGGAATCCTTCTGTTGGACTCTTCCATCCTACTCCCCAATCTCTTCCAGTGATTCCTAAATATACTACATCACAGGAGAATCCTTTTCAAGGACAATTCTAAATTCCCCTTTTAGGATTATACCCAACCTGACCTCTGATTCCCAGAGCTTTCTGTGTCATTAGGAATAGTCAGACCAGCTGTCATTTACAACTTGTGTAGGATGTTGCAAGAGACAAGAATTTTCACTTATTCTAAAATTATTACCACAAAAACTTTACAAGATGAATAAAACAGAGTCTCAGAGATGCTCAGGGTCTGCTTAAGTCAGCAACAGAGTGGCCTGACTCCAGGGCCTACACTTTGGGATTTACCACCAGCAAAACTTACATGCTGCTGGTTCTGGTCCTCCCCTGATTCTTCAGGGGTACATGATGAAAGATGATGGCAATGTCTTCTAGTTCGCAGCTGCACAGACTGCACTCTACCTGCTGAGTGTGTGTTGTGACATTATAGTTTTTCCTAGGGCAAACAATTCTGCTATCACAGCAGCATGTTATGACTCTGGCTGGGGAATGAGCAGTGGGAGCCCAGGAATCACTGGGGAAGAAAGTTATGTGGCGGGTGAGCCTGTTAAGAGCTGTGATAAAGCTTCCTGCAGACTAGATGGCAAGAAGGAGCTGCCCTTGGAAAGGCACTGGTTCAGCCATCCATCAGTCACCTGGGTGGACAAAGACTAGCACTGCGCTGGAACATGCAGGAAGGATCAGCACACTGGCTAGATGGTGCATGACCCTTTGAAAAGTGGGCTTTTGAATAGAGGGGTGATATTCTATTTATCGAGCACCACTCCATATGAAGAACTGTGCTTGGAGCAGTAGCTCACATCACGCTCACAGAATTCTCACTGAGGAATTTTTTTAATATTACAAATGTATTGTGGTATATGTTTATGGAGAAAAAAGTAGAAGCAACACAAGAACAAGACAGACAAATTGCTTATGATTCTAGCACTCAGATAATAATTTACCAGTTTGCTGTGTGTTCTTCCAGAAACTTTAAAAAGCAGCTTTATTGAAGTATAATTTACACACCATAAAGTCATTCATTTAAAATGTGCAATTTGATTAGTTCCAGTGAACTTATTCACCTGGGAACATATCACCACAATCAAGTTTTAGAACCCTTCTATCACCCCCAGAGCTCTTGGGCCCAGCCCCAGGCAAACATTAATCTACTTTCCCCTCCCTTTTCTAGAAATTTCACATAAATGGTTGGAATGGCATATAGTCTTTTGTATCTAGTGTCTTATGTCTTTCACTTAGCATAATGGTTTTCAGGTTCACTACGTTGTTATCACTCCATGTTACTTGTATGAATGTACCAGTTTGCTTACTTATTCACTAGTTGATGGACACTTGAGTTGCTTCCAGTAATGTTGTTATGAAGAGTCTTGTGCAAGTACTTGTGTGAACACGTTTTCATTTAATGTATGTAGATCACTAGGAGTAGAACTCTTGGTCTGTGGGGTAGGTATATATTTAACCTCATTAGGAAATTGTCAAACTTTTTTCCAAAGTGGATGTACCATTTTATATTCTGATAGCAACATAAAAAAGTTTCATTTCTTTACATTTTTTAACATTTGATATTGTTAGTCCTCTTGATTAAAATGACTCTAGTAGATGTGTAGTGATATCTCATTTTGACTTTTTTAATTTTTAAAATATATTTTATTGATTATACTATTACAATTGTCCCATTTCCTCCCCTTCATTTCCCTCCACCCTGCACACCCTCTCCCACCTACATCCCCCCCTTAGCTCATGTCCATGTGTTTTAAGTTCTTTAGCTTTTACATTTGCCACACTGCTCTTGCCCTCCCCTGTCTACTTTCTACCTACCATCTATGCTACTTATTCTCTGTACCTTTTCCCCTCTCTCCTCCTCCCACTCCCCTGTTGCTAACCCTCCATGTGATCTCCATTTCTGTAGTTCTGTTCCTGTTCTAGTTGTTTGCTTAGTTTGTTTTTGTTTTTGTTTTAGGTGTGGTTGTAAATAATTGTGAGTTTGCTGTCATTTTACTATACATGTTTTTTATCTTCTTTTTCTTAGATAAGTTCCTTTAACATTTCATAAAATAAGGGCTTGGTGATGATGAACTCCTTGAACTTGACCTTATCTGAGAAGCACTTAATCTGTCCTTCCATTCTAAGTGAAAGCTTTGCTAGATAGAGCAATCTTGGATGTAGGTCTTTGTCTTTCATGACTTGGAATACTTCTTTCCAGCCCTTTCTTGCCTGTAATGTCTCTTTTGAGAAATCAGCTGATAGTCTGATGGGAACTCCTTTGTGGGTAACTGTCTCCTTATCTTTTGCTGCCTCTGGGACTCTCTCCTTCATTTTAATCTTGGCTAATGTAATTATGATGTGCCATGGTGTGTTCCTCCTTGGGTCCACCTTCTTTGGGACTCTCTGAGCTTTCTGGACTTCCTGGAAGTCTATTTCCTTTGCCAGATTGGGGAAGTTCTCCTTCATTATTTGTTCAGATAAGTTTTCCACTTGTTGCTCTTCCTCTTCCCCTTCTGGTACCCCTATAATTCAGATGTTGGAATGTTTAAAGATGTCCTGGAAGTTCCTAAGCCTCTCCTCATTTTTTTGAATTCTTGTTTCTTCATTCTTTTCTGTTTGGTGTTTTCTTTCTTCCTTCTCGTCCACTCTATTGATTTGAGTCCCAGTTTTTTTTTCCCATCACTATTGGTTCCCTATGCATTTTCCTTCATTTCACTAAGCATAGCCTTCATTTTTTCTTCTAATTTGTGACCAAATTCAACCAATTCTGTGAGCATACTGATCACCAGTGCTTTGAACTGTACATCTGATAGGTTGGCTATCTCTTTGTCGCTTAGTTGTATTATTTTCTGGAGCTTTGATCTGTTCTTTGGTTTTAGTCTTTTTTTTTTTTGTCTCATTGCACTTGTTACATATGAGGGGTGGAGCCTTAGGTGTTCGACAGGGTGGGGCAACCCAAGTTGCTGGGTTGTGATGCTGTGTGTGGGGGCAGGGTTCAAGAGAGAACAAAGGAGCTTGCTCCACTCTCTGTCAGACCTCCATCCCCTTCACTTCTCCCAAGCGAACTGTGCCCTTCTGGTGCTGATTCCCATGTGGGTGGGCTTATGTATGTAGGACCCTACGGGTCTCTCCAACAAACTTTTCTGTGAGGCTGGGAATCTCTCCCTGTGCCTCAACCCCCACAGTGTTTTCAATCAGTGTTTTGAAGCTTTATTTCCCAGCGCTGGGACTCTGGGTTGCGTGATCTGTCTTGCTTCCTCAGTTATCTGTCCACGAATGTGGGACTGCTGCCCAGTCAGCCAGCCACCTTGCACGCAGTGCCTTGCTTCACTGTTGCCACGTTGCTGGGACTGCCCATTGCCACCCCACACCCAGGGTTTGTCAGCTGCTGCCTGCGTGCCCAGGGTCTGCCAACTGCTATCTTTTGCACCTGGTGTCACCATTTCTTGTGCAGCAGTTCCTTTCTGCACGGCCAACTGACTCTGCCCTGCCTACTGGTCAGGATGAAGCTGTCTATTTCAGCTCCTTGGCTGTTAGACTTTTATACAGTTCAACTTTCTGTCAGTTTTGGTTGTTATTTTGTTTCTAAATGTTTGTTGTCCTTATTTTGGTCGTGAGAGGATGCACAGTGTGTCTACCTATGCTTCCATCTTGGCCGGAAGTCTTATTTTTATTTTTTAACTTACATTTCTTTAATAGTAATGATGATGAACTTGTTTTCATAGCTAATTACACATTAATTATTGAACTGTGTTGTTTACCTTTTATTTGTTGTAAAAGATTTTTTAATAGTCTGCATACACATTCTTTATCAGATATTTGACTTGTAAATCTTTTTTCTCAGTCCGTGGTTCATCTTTTCATTTTCTAACAGTCCTTTTTTAAGAGTAAAAGTTTTTTTTTGTTTTGATGAAATTTAGTTTATTAATCTTACTTTTCAGAAATTTTTATATAAATATATTTTAATACTCTGGAGAAAATGCAGTCAGGTTGTCTCATATTATTTTTAACTCTAAATTTTGTTAATAGATTTTAAACCTACCATTCCTCAATTATACCCTACCTAATAGTAGTTCATTGTGCTTTTTAATATGCTTCTGAACTTTGATACATATGCACACTTTAATTAGACCCTTTATGTGTAAATTACCTGGTGATATTATTTTGTAGATTTATTTTTGTATATTATCTTTGTCAAACATGGTTAGTAAGAAAGTTTTAACTTGTAAAATAAATTGGGTATTGTTTAACCTTTTAAAAACATTATGGAAAGTTTGTAGACATGGTTTGAAGAAAAACTAGTGTGAAATTATTTGAGACTGTTGCTTTTTTACAAAACTGAAAATTGTTTAAAAATATCATGTATTCATTTTACCCCAGTTTTTTTCAGGGTTTTGCTCTGATGAAATTTTTATCTTCAAAGGTAATTCTAGCAATATTTATTTACATGGAAAATCAAACATTTGATCATGACTTCAATATTTTTACAGTTAGTACATATATTTTTATTTTATGTTTGTGATATTTTTCTATACAATACCAATGGTTACATTCAGTTTACCAATCCTAACTGTGAGTATTGTTTTATCTCTACTATTTTTATTAATTAGACAAACAGGTTGTTCTCCTGTTTTGTTGTTTTCTATGTTCTCCACTTTTTTGCTTCTACCCCTGGTTTTGACCATTTCACTTGGCTTCTAAGATAGGACAGTTGATAGATTTTTTAAATGCCAACTTCTGGAAGTCATTGCAGTTCTTTCCAGGAGTTGGAATTTTGCAGATGAAGATACTGGAGTTCAGAAGATTCATAAGACAAAGATAATGGTAGAGTAGAGACTAAATGCAAGGCCAACCTTCTTCCTCAGATCATGTCTCATCCCTGAGAAGTGATGAGGATGCCTATCAGTGAAATTACCCTCTCCTCGCAACACGTATGTATGACATCAGGAAACAGCCAGTAGTATGGTACTGATGAAGGGACAGGGACCCTTCATCTCTGAGGGGGACAAGCAACCCAGAAGCCATCAGGGGTTGGTCATCCCAACCCTTCTCTGTGAGGCTGCAGGGCCAGGACTGCTTAGTCCCTAAGCTATAGATTAGTACACTGAAGTCCCAAAGCATCGGGCCATGCTCTTTCCCCTGGTGTCAAGGATAAGATGGTGAGTATGTTGACAGGTGCAATGCTGTTGTGTACATGAGAGGAAAGCAGAAGACCAAGCATTCATTGTTACCCATTGGCATTGCCCAAAGTACAGAGCTTGACCAAATATTTGTCAAGATAAAATATTATGGTCTTGGGAAAGATGTGCTCTAAAAGGGAAGGAGAGGAATATGCTACAAATCTCTGCCATAGCCTATGCCCAGCTGGGGACCCAGTCAGGCTCAACTGGAAACCTATACTAATTACTACTGTGTTTCCCAAGTTTTTGGCACTTGGATAATGTACACAAACAGTCTGGTTGCAAAATTGCCTCCCCTATTGTGAATGAATAAGTGGTCTCCGGACATCTAAATGAGGCAGGAGGACATCCTATAATTCACAATCACAGAACCCCCAAAGCTCTAATGCCACTCCCAATACAAAGCTGCTCTGGTGGGGTAGTGTTTTCTCCACTTGCCTCCTGGGACTGCTTGGTTCTGCCTTTCTGTTGTCTCTCTTAGGGTTTTCCTAACATTCATTAATTTATTCTTTTGTTCAGCATTTATTAGGGTACAACTGTGCTATGGGTTGGGCTACAGTGGTGAATAAATCAGACCTGGTGCTTGCCCTCATGGAACTTAGAGCCTGATGGCAGGAAAAAACATAAACCAAAACTTATTATGAATTGTTTGTTATGATGGTGCTCTGAGGAAAAAACATCAAGTGGGAGCTAGGTAAGATGAGGTAATTGGGGAAAAACAGGAGGATGAAAAAAGCCGGTCACATACACAGTGGTTGGGAGAACAGGCTGGCAGCAGGTACTGGGGAAAGGAAACCCAAGGCCTGCATGGCTAAAGCATAGTGACTGAGAGAGGGAGGGCGAGGTAAAGACAGGGATTGTAGGCCAACCTGTAGCATTGCTGACCCCTGGCTCCTCACTGGGTTTTCTTCTCCCTCAGCACATCACCACTTTAGTTGTCTTTCTCCAGCTCTAGAGCACAGAACTTGGTCTGAGTCATCTCCAAGTCCCCAGCCCTGAACCTGGGATCCAGCTCTGCATCAGACCACAATAAAGGACTAGCAGAGCTGGGGTAAGTACCTGCCTTGGTGAAATAATAGATATGGGAACTATTTGCCAACCAGATTAGGACTATTTCAAGCCCAGCCAGTACCCACCAGGAGAACCTACCATTGCACTTCACTGAGTCACAGATTTGTCATCTGTGACAAGAGCAGCTCTGCTTGCTCTTCTGAAGCATCCAGGACCCCTTGTAGGCTCACGATCCAGTGAGAATGTACATTGAGAGCCCTGTTGAACCTTAAAGTCACACAGGTGTGACTGAGGCTAGTTCATGTCCCTGATTCATGTTTGAGAGAGAAGCTTTACTTGTCATGTCCCACATAAGCCTTGGAACTCTGGCTCTCTGAAGCAGTCAGCTGGGGGGTGCCTCCTCTCTCACTTCTTCCCCTGCAGTGGTATGGGGACATCTGCTCAAAGTAGACCAGTCAGAAAATGTCCCTGACACAAGAATCCAGGCTGCAAGTCATGTTGGGAATGTGCATAATTGATGGGTAGTCTAATGGAGGCCCTCCTAGAAGACCAAAGTGAAATTAGCAGCAGTGTGTGGTCATAACAAAAATTCCTTTGCCACCCTGGTGTAGACACAAACCTGGGGAGGAAATCCCCCTGGTCACTAGGAAGCACCTTGATTTCAGCAGGTCACCTTGGGTTACTGCAGCCACATATACTCTGGCTGCTGAACTCAAAGCAGGCATCAGACTCAGATAAGGGCTCCAGCATCCTTGAGGAATGGGCATCTGAGTGCTGGGTGCCCCCTACACAAGGGAAGATGGTTGGGGAAAGCCATCTCTCTCGAGGCAAGAACAAGAGAAAGCACGCACTCCAAAATGTGAAGATGTTATATGGCCACTTCTACAATAAATTATTCACATAGTAGGATGAATTAATAATCCACATTGTGAATTAATTTTGTTAAGTTACCAAAAGGTGAGCATTTCAGATGCAGGAAAGAGGTGGCCAGTGCCCCTCCCTCCAAATCATTAAAGGTGACAGCACACAGTCTCACCCATGCCAGGTCACTCGGAAATTTCCATTTTTTTCTATGTTGGAAGGTGACTCATGGGCTCTACCTACATTTTTATTTTTTTACCTCAATAGGAAGTTACACTATCTCTAATTGTCCCAGGATCGTCCCCTGTGGTAGAAGTAAAAATTTCAAATTAAATGACTTCTTGTCTTCCCTGAAGTAGGCAAAGACAGCTTTGCAGACACAAATCGCTTTACGCTTGGACACAGAGAAAAGAATCAACACAGATGTCTCCAGCCCTCCAGCCTGCTCTGCACCTGCCTGCCCCTGCTCCCACCCCTGCCTCACCTCCCTCCTGGCTGGTTTCTTGACAAGTTCATTGCTATGTTCAACAGAAAGTGATCAGTGGAGTCTTGCTTCTGGAGAAGTTAAGTGCAGGCTGACAGTTCCTCTGGGGCTCTGTGGATAAAAGGCTACAGAAGAGGCTTTGGAAGCGCTTCACAGAGGGACCCACATCTACACATACATCAAGAGAACTATTGTTTGCAGAAAACAAGTTGTATTGGAGCCTTTGGGAATTGCAGAGTGGTTTTGCAAGAATACAACAAAGCAAATAGGAAGGAAAAGACACAGCCAACATTTATTGAGTGTGTACTATGTGGTAGACTTCCTTAAGCCTTTCAAGTCATTGTTTCAAGGAATTCTCAGAACCCTGGTGGACTGGCCACTGTTATTGACCCTCAGAGGTTAAATAATCCTCTGAAGTCACTGAGTAAGTAGGAAAGCTGATGATACTCAAATTCAGACTGCCTACACCTACCTAGTAGTCCATGATTGTAATCTGGGTACATATCACATGAATTTGTAGAGAAGAAAAGAATTCAGGCAAATATGTACACAGGACTGAAATAACAGCAATAGAGAAGAAACAGCCATAAAGCCAGGAGCCCTGAACTCACATCCTCACCCCATCCCCAGTTCCCGGGGGAACTGAGAAATATCCTTTGCTGCTCTGGTCCTAGTCTTCTCACTGATGAGATGGCAAACTTCAAGTTCAAGGCCCCTTAGGCCCAGTGTTATACCCCTCTGCCTTTGTAGTCTAGGGATATGAACAGTTTGGCTCAGGAACAGAGCCTTAGAATTTTGTGGTCAGTCTGATCCAGATAGTCACAGTGTCCTCAAAGGCTCTCGACAACATGCTGAGAAAATCCAGGCCCTGTTGTCAAGACTTCTAAGATGGAAATGAATGAGGCCCAGTGCTGCTCATGCCACCTTCAGAGAAGGCTGAACAAAGTTTGCTGCCTGCCAGCTTGGAGCCCTGTCCATGTTTAATACTTGTTTATTGAGCAAATGTAGTATTTTTTAAATATTTTATTTATTTATCTTTAGAGGGGAAGGGAAGAAGAGAGGAAGCGAAGTATCAATGTATGGTTGCCTCTTGTGCGTCCCCTGCTGGGAACTAGCCTGCAACCCAGGCATGTGCCCTACTGGGAATCGAACCCTGATCCTTTGATTCGCAGGCCTGCGCTCAAGCCCCTGAGCCACACAGCCAGGGCAAATGTAGTGTTTTTAACATGATGTCCCCAAGTCCTTGCTATGTGTTGGTACTTGCAGCAGCATTGAATTTCTCATCTGTGTTAAATTCTACCCACTGCTACCAGGATAGTTTTTGACATCTTGACACTTGACCACCTCTGTCTCAAGAGATGGGGGAGATCCAGGGCAAGCCATGACTCAACCTGATGGAAAGAAACTTATTTCTTACAGTAAAAAGTTAGAGGAAGGGCAGAGTGTGCAGTGGACTAAAGAGCATGCCATATGGCATCCAGTGGACCTGGTAGGAACTGTTTCTGACACTCAGTGGCTGTGTGATTCCGGACAAATACCCTCTCAACCATATATCTTGGTTTCCTTCTCTGGATAAAGGGATGTAGAAACCAGGCAGTTGAAATTACAGTGCCGGAAAGGAAGGGTGGGTGCATTCAGGATGTTTACATCCCGTTGTCTAGAGTAAGAACTGAGATAGCAGGCAGCGTCCGGCAGGGAAGGAGAGGGCATCTGCACTGCCGTGCCTCTGTTCACTGTGTGGAATGCAGTGCAGCCTCCCTCAAAAGAAAAAAAAAAGAAACTATTTCAAAATAAACATTATGTTAATGAGGAACATAAAGTTTAAAAAAAAGCATAGACCAGTGGTGATGGAGGGGTTGCTGATGCAGAGATGTGTTTGTACTATGACCTTATTTTGTCAAATTAAGAGCGACAGAAGGAATATTTATATATGATGATGTGAGCATTGAAGAAGCTAAATGGAGAACCCACCTCAGGTTATTAACACTGGTGACGTGGGAATTGTGGAGATGGATTGCAAGGTGAAGGCAGGAGGAGGGAGAAAAGGAGAGCAGTGGAAAAAAGAAGTGATAAATAGAATTGAAAAATTAGTGAAAGTAATAAAGAGATAGAGAGAGAGGAAGGAGGGAAGGAAGGAAGGAGGACATGGCATGTCTGTTATGGCATTTGCATGCACAAAGAAATGGATGAAAAATGTTCAATAAAATGTGACTCTTGTAACTAGGATGCTAGTACTGACTTAGCTGTTCTAAGGGTCAGATGATGTCATCACATGTCAGGATGAGAGAACTGTCTGAAGTTACATCTTAAAAGGAGATTCAAAACTTGAATTCCAGGCTTTGAAAACACAGTCCAGTGTTTTTCCTTCATGCCACAACTGCCTCACTAAGTAATCATGAACTAGACATATTCCAGTGATTGACTTATTGAATATGGGACAGTGATTATTAGTTATTCTGTCAGGCTAAAAGCGTAAATCAAAACAGATGACAATTCCCTCACTTTAGGTGGGTGAGTTTCACCCAGTCAACCTGAATGCTGTAATCGTGATGTCAAAGCAGCAATCACATTTCAGTTTAAAAATAACTGGAAATGCCCGCTTGAACTAAGTATGTGACAAGCATGAGGCTAATGAGTGGTACCAGTGGATGATTTTTGACATTAGCCCATCATCAGACACATGAACTCATGTTTGTGAAAGCCAGGACAGAGCTTACTTTGTGCTCAGTGCTCATTCCGCGCAAAGCATTTTGCATGCATTATTTGAATGAACACTGCTAAGGACCCCGTGGAAGTGCCACACTTTACAGATCAGGAACATGAATCTCAGTGAGGTTAGCTAACTTGTTTAAGGTTTCACAGTCAGTGTATAATAGGACTAGGATTAAGCCCCTGACAGTCTTGATTCCAGAACCCATGTTTGTAATCCTACACCACAATAGTACACTTCCAAATGGGGAGATTTTCCAGGTTTTATTCATCTTGATTGCTGTGTGAGTCCACAGTGATCTTACGCAGATTTTCAAGCCACCAGTGATGGCTTAACTATGGTGTGCTCTTGATATTGTTGGAATGTGACATTATTCAGAATATCTGTTTGCAATGGGATATGACACACAGGTATAATTTATGTGTGTTTTGGTGTGTTATTAATGTGTGCTCTCAATGGAGGTTTAATTTTGGAAGTGATTTTCCATATCATTGTAGAGACTTGAGAGACAATTGGAGCAAAACCCGTCTAAATCAAAAGAAAAGCGCCCTACTGCACTCTCAAAGGTCACTGGTGACTGCTGAGAATCCAGACCACCAGACTGGTCTCATTCTACCTCCTTATCCACCTTGCTGCATACAGGACACTGTGGTGTTTCCCTGTCTATTGGTTCCCTCTTCCCACAATGAGTCCTCTGTGAATATCATTATAGAGACTCAGATGTGTCAAGGTGGAGGAAGTCTTGGTTGAGTCATCACTTGTGGCTCAGCTAATGCTGGAGCCTCCTCAACAAAACCCCAGCATGTACTAGGATGCCTCTCATATTGGGAAGCTCACTTCCTTGCAATATAGTAGTTTCAACTTTGGGCAGCTGAACTGCTGTTCTTTTGCTCAAAATCTGCAAAGACCCAATATACAGAGGGCTCTAATTATTGGTGACAATTTTAATGCTTGAGCAGAAAACATTGTGTCTAATTCTTTTCATTTGAGAGTCCCTTAAATAGTTAAAAATAGAGAATACACACCTTCTGAATTTTTTTAGGCTGAAAGACTCTACCTCTTTTTACTCTTGTGATGATGTTTCAGCATGTTCAAGGTTGTCAGTTTTCTTCCTCAATCTTGGGGCTGAGAGCTGAATATTAGACTCAGGGAAGGCCTGCCTAAGAAAGCCTTGAATCTGAGACTTTGACCTTCTTTGTTCTATACACTCTTCTTCTGGTAATGTAACCCCAAACTGATGCTAAGCAATGACAGCAAGAGCACAATGCAGATGCCTGGTGAGTGGCTGGTAACCCAAACACTCTTTTTCTCACTCAGGCTACCAACATGATGGAGACCTTTCCCTATGTTTATACAGTAGAGGTTTGGGGGCACAATTGCAGAAGTTCACTTTTTTCCCATTATTTCATTTTATTTCTTTTGCCTTGTAAGTTTTGTTGCATCACTACAGCCCACCGAGAGCTTTTTGGATTGCAATTTTTCCATCTACCTCATTTGTCTTCCCTTCCAAGTTCAGTGGCATCCACGGATTTGATAAGGAGCTTTTTATGCCTTCATTCAAGTATTCACAAAATTTGTTTTAACAGGAGAGAGCCAAGGACAAAGCCTTATCTCAGGCCCCTAGAGAGCTCCTGAAGTGACAAGCTCAACAGGAATGAATTAATCAGCAAGCCCTGGGCATGGTTCTTGAAGTAGTTACAAGTCTACCTTCCTTACTGTATTATTACCTTAGCTAGAGTTCTTCATGTTACCCAAAAAGATTCATAAGAATTTATTATATACCACATGGAAATTCAAATAGACTGTGACCAATTGTATTTTCCTTATCTAACAAATCTAATAATTACAAACACTACCAAAAAAGGAAGGAAGGAAGGAAGGAAAGGAGGGAGGGAGGAAGAAAAGGAGGGAGGGAGGAAGGAAGGGAGCAAGGAAGGGAGAGAGGAATGAAGGAACAAAGAAAGAAATAGAAAGTCATATTCCTTTATCAGGATTCACATTTAAATGGACACCCCAATTGTTAGGAACCAACATAAGTTCATGGACCATCATTTTATAAAAACCATCCCTTTGCTATATTGTTGCTCAGGAACAACATCAGACATGGGTCTTTAAATGTTGCTTTCATATTATTATTTTTTTTCAGAGAGTGCACTATTTTATTTCATTATTTTTAAAAATATATTTTATTGATTATGCCATTACAGTTGTTCTATTTCCCCCCTTCATTCCCCTCCACCCTGCACACCCCTCCCCCACCATTCCTCCCCTTTAGTTTCAAAGGAGACACTACGTGTCTCAAGTTCTTTAGATTCTATATTTCCTCTATTATTCTTGCCCTTCCCCCTATCTAATTTCTATCTATTGTCTATGCTACTTATTTTCTGTACCTTCTCCCACTCCCCTGTTGCTAACCTTCCATGTGATCTTCATTTCTATGATTATGCTCCTGATCTAGCTGTCTTCTTAGTTTGCTTTTGTTTTAGGTGTGGGTGTTAATAACTGTTAGTTTGCTGTCCTTTGACTGTTCATCTTTTTTATCTTCTTTTTCTTAGGTAAGTCCCTTAAACATTTCATATAATAAGGGCTTGGTGATGATGAACTCCTTGAATTTGATCTTATCTGAGAAGCACTTTATCTGTCCTTCCATTCTAAATGAAAGCTTTGCTGGATAGATCAGTCTTGGATGTAGGTCTTTGGATTTCATGATTTGGAATACTTCTTTCCAGCCCCTTCTTGCCTGGAAGGTCTCTTTTGAGAAATCCCCTGACAGTCTGATGGGAACTCCTTTGTAGATGACTGTCCCCTTATCTCTTGCTGCTTCTAGAATTCTCTCTTTCATTTTAATCTTGGCTAATGTAATGATGATGTGCCTTGGTGTGTTCCTTCTTGGGTCCAACTTCTTTGGGACTCTCTGAGCTTCCTGGATTTCCTGGAAGTCTATTTACTTTGCCAGATTGGGGAAATTCTCCTTTCCCTAAAATAAGTTTTCCACTCGTGACTGTTCCTCTTCCCCTTCTGGTACCCCTATAATTTGGATGTTGGAACGTTTAAAGATGTCCTGAAGGTTCCTAAGCCTCTCCTCATTTTTCTGAATTCTTGTTTCTTCATTCTTTTCTGTTTGGTCATTTTTTTTCTCTTTCTGGTCCACTCCTTTGGTTTGAGTCCCAGTTTCCTTTCCATTACTATTGGTTTCCTGTGCATTTCCCTTCATTTCAATTAGTTTAGCCTTCATATGTTCCTTTAATTTGTGACTAAAGCCAGCCAGTTCTGTGAGCATCCTGATCACCAGTGTTTTGAACTGTGCATCTGAAAGTTTGGCTATTTCCTCATCACTTAGATTTATCAGCTCTGGGGCTCTGAGTTGTTCTTGAGCCATGTTTTGATCTGTTCATGCCTGTTATGTATGAGGCAAGGAGCCTGAGGTGTTCACCAGGGCGGGGCCACCCAGGTCCCTGGTTTGTCATGCTGTATGTGGGGTCGGGGTCAGAGAGGGACAATAGCGGTTCCCTCTGCCACTTCCCGCCACTGGGGCCCGCACAGTCTGTCTCACCGCTCACTCCTTCACCGGTTTATCTGCGCGTGAATGTGTGACCGCAGTCAGCCCTCAGTGGGTCCACCTCCTGCTACTCCACACCTGGGATCTGCCTACGGCTGCCTGTGTGCCTGGGTCGTGCGCCCGGGTCAGTCCTGCTTTAATATTATTTTTGAAAACTGGAACAGCCTTGCTTATCTTTATTCATTCCTCAAAGTTTTACAGGACCTGCTCTCTGTGTGGCACTAGGCTGGCATCCAGAGTTCAAAGTGTGGGGAATTCATGGGCTTTCATTGATATTCTTAGCATCTTCACTTCTGCCTTATTTCACAACTCCTTCAATATCTCTGGCTAAGAATGAGTGGCCCCATGTTCAAGTTGTCTTTTTGCTCAGTGGTCAGAGGTCCTGAATTAATTTAAAAGTGTCAAGTGGATTCCTCTCCCCTCTTCAGAACTCTAAGCATCCCCTTTGAGTTCAAGAAACATGGTCCTGAGTGGGAAGGACAAAAATCCATTTCCATCATCACATCTTCATTATCTTATTGGGCCCAAGCAACAAGTTAATTTCATAGTCATCCTTACTTTGAGTGTGAATTTAAAAGCTCATTTCTCCCAGATCTCAGTCTACTCAGGGCTGTAACCCTTTTGACACTAGAGTATTAGGACTCATTTATTCACAATGTTGGAGACCCTAAAGCAAAAGTAGATAATGTATCCACTCAAATAATTGAAAAGTCAGAGGACCGACCCACGCTTTACGAATTGTGTTCAGGGATGCAAACAGCAACATCAGCACCCAATCACTCTCTCTGTGTCTCTGTGTCTGGGTTCTCTGGCTTCACATTCAAAGGGCAGCTTTGGCCTCCCAGGTCTAGGCTTCATCTTCACTGCTATAGAGCGAAAGAGAAGAGTATCCTTCTGGATCCCATAAATAAAGTATTAGGAATAGCAGTGACTAGAGCCTTAGCTTGGGTCACATGCTCACCCCTTACCAATCACCACTGCAAGACAGTGCTGTGATCTGACTGGCCAGGAAGAGTCACATGTCTACTGCTGTAGCTTCAGTTAGAGCTAGCTACACCTGACACTTGAATTGAGCATGGGCAGGTTTTCAGAGGAACACTGAGTACTGCTGCAGAAAGAAAGGGGAATACGTGCTGAGTTGTTAAAAAAACAAACATAAGAGTTCCTCATTGCTTATAAGGTACCTGGCAAAGAGTAGCTACTCAAAACATCTTCACTGAATGCCTTAAATCCATGGCATCCATTACATTCTTGCATGTCCATCATTCTCTGTTGTCTTCACCAATAGTAAGTGATCCTGTGGTTGTCTATGTAAGAACCATTCTCTCTTTCTCCCCTGTAAATGAAACCTGATTCGGCTGAAGACTCCATGCCTAAGGGAAGATGATTTCTGAGACAAAACCTAATTAATCTCAAGCCTAATTGTGTTTCAACCTTCAGCGTGCTCAGAAACGACTTTGAGGGCTCCGTAAAACACAGATTTCTGGCCAGTGCAGAGACCATGTTCTAGAGAGCTTCCTTCCCGGACATGTCAAACCATGATCTTTCATGAATTTCCACCTTTGCTAGTGCTCTTGCCCACCTTGTCCATCCATTCATCCATCATGGTGAAGCTTTGCCAAGAAGACTACAGTGATTCCCCTCCCCTCTCTTATAAATCCTTTAAATGGGCAAACCTCACACTGAAATGCCATAGTGGGTCTCTCTTCCTGGGACTCAGCTTCTGGAGGATGGATGCCTGTCTGTTTTTCTGATAATCCATTGCCCAGCCCTGGGCTGGGGCATGATTAGTTCCCCAAAGGCAGAAATAACATTTATCATTCATGTATCCTTGACCCTGCTGAGCATAGAAGGTCCCCTATAAACAATTTCTAAAGAATAAGGCACCTAAATGCCACCATACACCTAATGCCATGCCAGAAACACAAGGCAAAGAGTGTCAGTGTGAACATCAGATAAAACAATGTTCAATCCTGGCTTTTCCCAGTTACCAGATAATTTGGCAAATTATCTCAGTTTGCTAAGCCTCATTTTCCTCATCTGCAAAATGGAAGTATTTGCAGCACCAAAATCATTACTAATAATGTGAATTGAGATACCTAAGGTTCTAGGCTCCATTATTGTCACACAGTAAGGCTCCATAAATGCCTGATCTTATTATTATTTTATGACAGTCCTTCAACTATTACAATCAAACAGATGCATCAACTTGGTCATTTCTGGTTTCAGTGGATTTGTTTCTAGAAGAGAATCCAGAATAAGGTGATAAGGGACTCACATAACTTGGCCTAAGGCTGTTGAAACTGTTTCATGTAGCCAGTTGGACCCAAATTCACCAATGAATCATATGATGCCCGAACTTGTTCTAGACACTCTCTGTGTGTTGAGGAAGAGAGTATGATAATTCACCAGAAAGGAAGACACAGTTCTACAGAAACACCTTTTCTAAATTCTTCTTCAGCCCCCAATATGTAATGTAGGCATTCTTTGTCCAGAAGCCATTCTTGCACCTTGAGTCTTCATTTAGTTTCAATGTCACCTGTCTCTTGTTCTTACATCTGCTTTGGCCTCATTTCCACTGTGTGATGCTTAGCTGTTTACACATCTGTCTTAAGTAGTGACCTGGGAGCTCTTTGAGCCTAGCCCAGGGCCTGGCACAAAGCAGGGGGTGCAGACTTGGTGGTCTTCCTCTCTAGGGTGCTTTCAGTCTCTTTGAGGAAGTCTCTATTGACCCACAAAATGACCACAGTGAGCTTTAAGTGGTCTGGAGCTTACGATTCAGCTTGGGCTCAAGGGCCCATCAATCCTGTCACCAAGCTCTGTGAATGAGAGAGGAGGCCTGGGTTGTCGGAGGAATCAGGCAGCTGCAAGATGAATGGATTTATGGAGGAGGAGGAGTAGGAGGATGGCCAGGAAGCAGGACAGCCAGAGAGAAGGAGGGATGAGACCTACAGAACCACCAGGGCTTCAGCCTTGTGCATCTGGTGAGGTTGCCTCAGGCTCTGTCCCAGCCCCAGGGTCATAGAGGTAGAAGAACCTGCATCCCCGCTGTCTCCAGCAACATGGATAGGACCTAAATCCTAGTTAAAATATTTACATGGGAATTTGTTTACTGTATTTGAGCACTGTCTCTGACTTCCACTATCTAGGTAGTCTCGGGCAGTTGTTTACACCTCTGATTGCCATTTTCCTTGTGATTTATGACCTGAATCACTTGGTAGCATTCTGGGGAGGATCAAAGCTGCTGGTGTCTGAAAGTGGTGTCTGTGAATAGAAGTAGCACCCTAGATAAGTTCAACTCATACTGAGTGCTGTTACTTGGGTATATTATCTCTTTATCCTACAAGTATGGAGAGAGAGTAGGGGACGTAGAAGAAATACCAGGAATGAGTTTCTTGCCATAGCCAATCATGGCACCGTATTTACCTGAGCCTTTTCCTAATCCTTCGCGTGTTATCTTTTCCTTTATTTAAATCTCTAATATTTGCAGGTTACCCAAAATGCCCAAAGCCCATGCCACCATAAAAGCCAAGAGAAGAAAACAGAAAAACTGGCCGTTTTGTCTGTCCTCTTAACTCAACAATCTCATGATCCACCATATGTGTTTTTAGAAAAGGGATCTCAGAGGCCAATTCACGCATCAGTGACCCTGATGTTTCCATCAAATAAATCATTTGAAATGGGATCTCAATTTATTTCAGTGGAACCGTGTCAGCGCTGCTCACAATGAAATGTTTCCACACGATGCATTTAGATGTGAAAAAGTTTTCATCGCAGCAAAGGTAGAAAGCCTGTATTTACAGCCTGGTGCTTCCTGAGCTTCAAGTTTTCTTGTTTGGAATTGACTCTCCTTTCCTTGAAAAGAGAAGGAAACTACGAATGACCAAACTTAATATGAATGGAGCACAGTCCAGTTTCCATGGTGGTATAGCAGTGCCCTACTCACAAGCCACAAAACCCCAGCCGGAGTAAAAACAGGAGGTTGAATCTTTGACTATTGTGCCTTTTATTCCTTTCTTCCCACCCTCTTTTCTTTCCCACACACCAGGGTGGTTAAAGACACAGTGTCATTTGTACAGATCAGGCTCTCTTCTTGTAAATTTTCTTTTGTAGCTGACACCTATTAATAATTTAAAATGCCTGCTCTTTTGAACAATGATCAAAATTAAGCTATTACCCACAGGGGGATATTTACATACACTTAGTCAGCAGCTGTTTAACAGCCTTTCCACTCAAGATTTCTCATGACCCTCACATATCATTTGTAATCACAAGAATATTTGGTTATTGTATGATTTTTTTCTTTCATATATTTGATAAACAGCCACTGGGAATCACTTAGGAAGTAAATAAGGTAATTTCTTGTGATTTCTGCAGGCTGCTGAAGTTACAGGAGGAGGGCAATTACTTTTAGATCTCTCTACATGCAATTTACTAATAAGCCACAGAATGCAGAAACATGTAATTAGTAATTACTATAGTATGTAGTGATGTGGTGCTTACCCAGTCAGGCTATGGGCCTATAATCTGGTGGCAGAAAGTGAATTTGGCTTAGTGTACCCAAGGAAGTCCTGGTATATTTGAAGAGAGCTGTCATGATAAACATAACTGCTGTTTAGAGAGACTGTGGTGGGCACAACAAACATTGTGATATCGTGTCTCACCTGACCCCCACTATAGGCTCATAGGAAATTTCCTCTCTTTGCCCCCCAATTAAATAAGAGGCCAAACTCAAAACATGTCGAGATGCTGCCTGAGATCACAAGCTCATGTCTGGTGGACCCAGGCCCCAATCCTGAGCTGCAGGCTCCGTCACTGTCCATCCCATGAGGGCATTGTGGGGTCATGCTGCCAGAGAAGTGGCACCGCATCCTAAAACTCGGGATCCGGAGATGCACCTTCATGGCAGAGTGTGGGGTTGTGAAAAGAAAAAGGGAGAAAAGTGGACATAAAACAAGTGCTTAATTTTGAGGAGTGGACAATGGATACCTGATGTATATTATATATATATATTTTTACAATAATTAAGTACTGTTTCACCCATTTTACAGAAGAGAAAATTGAGGGTCAATTGAGGTTATGCCATTTGGTCAGGATCAGGATCAGTCAGTTGAGTGGCACAGCTGGAACGTGAACCTCGTGAGTTTGACTTCCATCGCAATGACTTTCCCCTCATACCATGAAGTTATTGTGAAGGGTGGGACCCCTTATTTCAGAAAACCAAGTGGATCTGCATCAAATATCTTGAAAAGGATTTTGCAGGGATGCAAATTTGGGGAGCTCGCAGGATCTTAAAGCTGACTACTTTCCCCTAGTAATCTCAATTTTAGATATTTATCCTAAAAAAGAGACACTCTAAAAATTGTAGATGATTTTATGCACAGAGATGTTAAAGGTGTATTTATAACAGCAGAACCTGAGGGAAAAATACAACTGCCCAGTAACACAATAACAGAAAATTAGGTTATGGTTGTAGTATACGATTGGATATTGGGCAACCATGAAAATGATATTAATGAAGAGTTCTTAATAACACAGGGAAGGCCTTAAAACCTAATGAAGAGTGAGGTAAAATACAAAATTATGTATGCAGTAGGAACTCATTTAAGTGAAGTATTTTTGAAAAGAGAGATACAGACCAAACTTGTGTCTAGCAGGTTCAGAAGTGACATTATTTTTAAAAATTAAATAACACCTTAATTGAGATATAATTTATGTACCATAAAATATACCCTCTAAATGTGTAATATTTATGGGTCTTAGGGAATTTGCAGAGTTGTATCAACTATCAACTATCATCAAATTTCAGAAAAGTCTCACAACCCCATACTTGTTAACTGTCATTCTTATCTCCCCCACTCCATCAGGACCTGGATAACACTAATATATTTTTTGTCTTTATAAACGGAGCTATTCTAAACATTTTATATAAATGAAATCATATACAATGTGGCCTGTTGTGTATGGCTTCTTTCACTTGGAATAATGTTTTCAAGGTTGATTCCTGTCATAGCGTGTCTTGGTACTTCACTCCTCTTTAAGGCTCAATAATATTCCCTTATACAGGAATATCACATTCTGTTTATTAACTCATAAATTGCTAGATATTTGAATTTTTCTGTTTTGACTATTATGAATATTACTGGTGTGAACATGGATATACAATATGTTTTCAGTTCTCTTGGGTATATACTGAGAACTGGAATCGCTGGTAACTTCATGTTTAGCTTTTTTCTGTCTTCTAAACTGGCGGCACCATTCTACATTCCCAACAGCAATGACAGACAGCTCCGCCTTGTCTATACCATTGTGAACACTTGTTACTATTTGTCTTTTCTATTTTAACCATACTAGTGAGTGTGAAATAGTGTCCTATAATGGTTTTAACTTTATATTTCCTAATGACTAACCATGCTGATTTAAAAAAAATGTGTTTATATCTTTGGAGCAATGTCTATTGAAATTCTCTGCCCATTTTTTAAATTGAGTCTGTCTTTGTATCATTGACTTATTAGATTTCTTTATATATTCTGGATTCTAGTCCCCTATTAAACAAGTGATTTATAGGTATTTTCTCCCATCCTATAGGTTGTCTTCTCACTTTTTTGATGATACTATTGATAACACAAAAGTTTTGAATTTTGAGGAAGTCTAAATTATCTATTTTTATTTTGCTGCTTGTGCCTAATTCAAAGTCATAAAGACTTACTTGTATGGTTTTTTTCTGAGAGTTTTACAGTTAAAACTGACATCTACAGTGTATTTGTATATGCTTGAGGTAAGAGTCCAACGTCACTCTTTTGCATGTAGATGTAAGTTATCCTAGAACCATTTGTTGAAACAGCAACTTTTTGCCATCACATTATCTTGGCACCTTTGTCATCCATCAGTGAATGGTAAGTGTAAGGATTGTGTGTATGGAGTTCCAGCTCTGCTTCACTGACGACCATGTCTGTCCTTGTGCCAGAACCACACTGCTGTGGTCACTGAAGCTTCATAGTAAGTTTCAAAACTGAGAAGCAAGAGTTCTTCTTTTTAAATGCTCCTTTGGCTATTTTGAGTCCCTTGCAATTCCATACAAATTTCAGAATTAGCCTGTCACTTTCCTCAGTAAAGGCAGTGGAATTTTGATAGGGCTTGTGTTGAAGTCCTAGATCTGTTTGTTCAGAGTTGCTACCCTGTTGATAAAATGATGGCTAAGCCCACTTCAAATCCTGTGGCTTTTTCTGAGCTGTAAGAATACAATCTTTGCCTGGCAAGAGAAGTACAGCTCCATGGAACATTAAGGCAGGCTTGGAAATTACATCTATATGGAGATGACCTATAGGTTGCTCCCCTGAGGCCAGTTCTTGGTCACTCCACACACCACGGGCTTCTATTACCTAAGCGGGCAAGGCTTTCATTGCCTCTGGGAAGCCCCTCCACCATTTCCTGTGGAATACTATTTCACAGTCTAATAGACCTTTCTACAGGGAATTTCCCCTGTTACTTAGCCTACATTTCCTCTTGTGCTTTTGGCTATTGCTTCCTCAGGACCACACCATTCCGGACTGGTTTGCCTACTTGGGATTCCCATGTTTCACAGCCTTGGTGACCATATTCTGTCTCAGTTGTTGGGTAAACTTGGGTTCTACAGACAAGGGCTCTCAAAGGGGGGCCCTTAGTGAGGGCTGACACCAAGCCTCCTTGGCTCATGAAGCTAAGAACAAATGTGATCAATCCAAGAACACCAGGGAACTGAGGTCATTCTTGCCAAGAATTTGGAAAGCCCTTTCTGAAGTTTGGGGAAGGATGTCTTGTTACTCTGGGGCCCTGTTTTATTGCACAGACCTGGGGTTCTAATTCTCTGAGGCTCATACTCAGGCAAGAAGGGCAGGGTGCCAGAGGTCAGCAAGGTACCTGCTTGGTGAAGTCACAGGAGAGCTGACCTCCAGAGCCAAGAGTGGCTTCCTTGTCACTCTGGAGGAAGACTGGGGGCACTATATAAAGGCTCAGAAAAGAGAGAGGGGCTGGAACAGACAAGGACTTGAAATGAGCATTTCTGGAGTGTTTTTGTGCATAGAATCAGTGTCACTGCTTTGTCCCCATCATCCAGTGAATAAGCCCACCCAGGCTAGGGGTGTAAAGAGAAACACTGAAATGCAAAGATGTGACATCATTAGCTTGAGCCCTGTAGCCAGCAAGGAAGTACACTCATTTCTCTCCAAAACCCACATTCTTTTTGCTGCAGAGCTGGACCTCAGTTTCCTCATCAAAGGAATGAAACTAATGCAATATCACAGAGCTGCTGAGAGAACTGAGGAAGAAAATCTAGGTGAAAAAATCAGGCTCAATACATGTTATATTGTTTCCTGCCTCTCTTCCCCCTGAATGGCTGATCAGGGTCATTTCTCCAAGTAATTCAGCAAGGCGAGTGTCTGTACTCACTCTTCTCCCAGCCTCCTGCCCTGAGCAAAGAGGGAAGGGATTTTTCTATGACCAAATTTCTTTTGGGCTTTCCAGGAGAAATTGATGGAGCTTCTTGTCTCCTTGGCCAGCACTTTATCCTGACACGATTGGCTGGACTGGGCAGGGACTGAGGGCTACAGAAACTTTTCTAGCCTGGGAGGAGAGAGCTGGGCAATGTTATTCTTCTGAAGGTGAAAATCATCATTTGGTTTCTTGGGTTTGTGTACTCTGGGCACCAGGGAAACAGCTGGAATTTGCCTGGAAACCACGATGCTGTCTGCGTGGTTCTCAATAGGTGACTGGGGACAAGATTGCGTTTGGCAGTCCATCACCTGCCTTTCTGCTCTGCATGATAAAAATCAATTCTTGAGGCATTTCATTGGCTCTGATGAGCTTGGGGCTGCTATTTGGTTTCCTGAAAAGGTGTGTGTATTAATGTATGTCTCTCTGTGTGCACATAAATATGTATACACACATGGGTATGTAATGCATGTATGTGGGGGCATGTGTATGTTCGGTGTATATGTATGTATGTATGTGGGCTTGAGAGTGTGCATGAATATGTATTTATGTGAATATGTGTCTGTGTGTATGTGTGCATGTGGGTATATGTGTATATATGTGTGTAAATGTGTATGTGTGTCTATATGTGTGGAGCATATGTATATATCTATGTGTGTGAGTGTATGAGTATGTATATGTGTGGATATGAGTGTGTTTGGAGCACAAGTGTGTGCAATTATGTGTATAAAGATTTATCTGAACGTGTCTGTGTATTTGTGTGTACCTAGCTCCCATTGGGTGCTAGGTAGGGGCCCGGAGACAGTGAGGAGTTAAAGCTTTGGGAGATGGAGAGACATATGTGGATGCCCCACCCAACCAGTGACCTCAGCCTGTGTTGAAAAGCAGTGGAGTGCAAAGGAAATTCCGCCCAGCCTGAGTCCTGGGTTGGCCTCGTGCGAGCTGGACATCTCAGGCAAGACCTCCTGTTCCTGCACCCCAGATCACTACAAGGGTAACTCTTATTCAATATGTGCTGCCCTCTACTTCCTCCCAGAAACCCCGATTCCAACTTGCATTGCACGCCTGGGTTGGATACCTCTCTCCAAGCTTTCACTATGTCAGCACTATAGATGCCATCCTGAGTTGGCACAAGGCTCTGTTTATACATCTGCTTCTACCCCGGACTGTGAGCACCTGCGAACAGGTTGTTTCTGCTCTGTATCCCAGAGCCCAGGACTGGAAGCACCCCTTAGACACCCAATAAGTGTATGTGGAATGAGTAAATGAATGATCAAGTATTCCTGGTCTCAGTATTCTCGTCTGTGAATTGTAGGTAAAAATATAAGGTTCCTGGGAGGATGACCTGAGATGAACTCTATGAAAACATGCTTTGCACGGATATCCAACCTGTGGCCTGTGGGCTGCATGCAGTTCAGGGTGGCTATGAATGAGGCCCAACACAAAATCGTAAATTTACTTAAAACATTATGATGTTTTTTGTGGTTATGTGTCACAATGTATTTAATGTGTAGCCCACTATAATTCTTCTTCCAGTGTGGCTCAGAGATGCCAAAATTTTGGACACCCCTGCTTTAAAGCGTTATCGGTTAGTTTAGCAGGCAGCCCTTGGTAGGCTGGGGGATCCCAATAGTTGAATGGGACAGCCGACATGGTAGAAGGGGAGCAGGCTTCGGAGTCAGATGGTTCTGGTTCAAATTCTACTTCCTCTATTCACTGTGTGATAGGCTCTGGATGAGCCACTTTGATCTTAGCTGTCATCTCCTCAACTGTAGAAGAGAGACACTAGCAGTTTTCATATAGGCATAAGGGACAGCCTTTACAAAGTGCAGGACACAGAAGCATCCTGTAGAAGTGGAATATGTGCAGGAACATGGGGTGTGTACAAGTAAATACCAGGAAACTTGATCAGGGAGGATGAGTATGCCCTGGAGGAGTGGGACTTGAAGTGGGGCTCAGAGAACAGGCACCTTGGAAAAGAAGGAGGGAAGGTATCCTGAGTGGGTAGGCCAGAGTAAGAACATGGCTGGAGATGAATGTGATGATGAGAGTTCAGGGTGTATGATAAACTCCCAGGCACTTACTGGCTTAGAACAACATTTTTGTGATGTCAGACTTTCTACAGGTCAGAAGTATATACAAAACTTAATGGGGGTCTCTTTTCAGGGTCTCCTAAGGCTGAAATCAAGGTGTCAACTGGGCTGTGTTCTCATCTGGAGGCCTGACTGGGGAAGGATATGCTATCTTAGTTTGTTGAAAGTATTTTTTTTGCAAATCTGGAAATAATGTTGCCATTTTCTAGCTGGCTATTTGCCAGGAGTCCCTTTCAGCACCTAGAAGCTGCCATTAGATTCTAATTACAAGTAACTCTCATAACATAGCTTACTTCTCCCTTACTTCTTGCTCACTTCCTACAAGGGCCAAGTCCTTGTAGTAAGTGCTTTCACCTGGTTAGGCCAGGCCCACTGCAAACCTCTCCTTTTGGATTAACCCAAATTCAATAGGTTTGGGAGTTCAATTACATCTACAAAAACCTTTCAGCTTTGCCAAATGCAGCCTAATCTTGAGTGATATCACATCACGTTCATAGGTCTTATTCACACTTAAGATTATACAGGATTTGTGCACTGGGGCTAGGGGAGTGGCCATCCTATAATTTGCCTATTAGGCAATCTCCTCTGGCTGGGCTATGAGGCTGTGATTCTGTGAAGAGCAGCCTTGCTGTCTGTTTTATACCAACTCCCACAGCTGACAAAACCAGCTGAGGAAGGGTGACCATGTCCCCATTGCCTTAGACACTTCTGGTTTATGCCTGTTTTGGGGGTTATTATTAACAGTGCCCTTTTCATTCTCAGAAGTCATCCAGGTTGCAGGAAATTGTATATTGACACTTGGGCTAGAAGAAGCAGCTTATTTCCAGAGTCTTCTGGGCTCTTTAGGAAGAAGAAGTTTGAAGGGCTGTGAGCTATTGTCGTGGGTGATATGAGTAAAACTATTCAGCCAGGACCAGACTTTAGAAGGAAAACAAGTCAAGGACACGGGTGTGTGCAGAGGCCTCTCGAATACCCAGGGATGTTGATAAGGTATCCTACTGAATTCCCACAACAATTGTATGAGAAAAACAGCATCACGCCAAAATTAGGGCCGAGAAAACTGAGGCTGAGAAGGTGATGCTGACTAGTCAATGTCATACCACCAGGAAGTGGATGATTTGACTTTCCAGGACCTCACCTCATATTTGCTCCACCTGCCCCATTCTGCTGCCTGCCCCTCATGGGTTACTCTAGAAGCTCACCTGGGCCTCTCCCCTAACAATAATCTTTCTTTTACGTTGATATTTTCCCCCACTGAGACAAGTTACAAGGCTGAATTCTGAGATGTAATTACCTCAAACCATGGGTTCTCTGATCTGTTCTTCTACGGAGGAGATCGGCCAGATCTCAAGCACAGGACTTTATCCTGAGGGTGCAGTAAACAGACTCTTTCCAGCCTGGAATAGAGCTCAAATGTCAGCTCCACATGAGCGAAAGCTACATCTTCATCCATGCTTCCTCAATGTCTGGCAATGCTGTAGGATGCTACATGGTACTCACTAAATATTTGTTCAAAGGATGAGTGAATAAACTCTTGACTCAAGGGAAACTGAACTTTAATATCAAAGCCAACTAATCTCTTTGAAAATGCATTCTAACAAAGAATTAACAGTGCCCCCACGTTCTTCTACCTGTCTGGCTAAGCCTTCCTTTCATAAGACCCAGTGTCATGAGAATGAGATAATACACAGATTTAAATAATGGCTAAGACCATCGATTTACGTGAGTTCTCCAAGGCTGAGAGCAAATTAACCAATCAACACCAATTCAATCAACTCACAGGTAATTGACGTGAGAGATTTGCACGATGTCCTCAACACCACAGGTGAGTGTGCTGATTCTGAACACCTCAGGATTTGTATGATGTGGCCCTAGTAGAGCCAGAAGATCTGAAAACCTGATGGGAGATGTTTTGTGTGGGATGAAGCGACGATGCTGATTACTCACCTTTGTGCCCTCATGGGTAGGCCTGATTGCAGGATGATGTGAGCCAGAGCAGGGTTTCTCCCCTGCTGAAAGGGGATGGCGGGGTGTCTGATGGCATTTGCCGCAAAATCCCTCCTGATTAATCAGGTCGTTCCAATTTGTGAGTCAGAATCTGCCTTGAGTGGGGTTATCCTGAACTCTGATGCCAGTGCAGGTAAAGTCTTCAAAAAAGCAGAGGCAACTTCCGGGAAGCGAGGCCTCCTTATGCTGGGACCAACTTTGTGAGGAGAAAATGGCTGCACAAAAAAAAAAGAGAGAAAGAGAGAGAAGGAGAAAGGAATGATACTTCCAGTCCTCAGGGATTGGGGAATTCCACAGAAAGGGGACTGTAATTTTCATCGAAGGAGATTTTACACAAAGGCAGATGCATGGCCCTGGGGTCCTTCTAGACATGGGGCTAACAGCACTCCTACCATTTGTTAGCTGTGTGACCTGGGTGAGTTGTAAATGCTTTAAATGCTGATTTTTCTCATTCTTTAAAGGGGGGGAATAACAAATTACCCCCACTGTATGGGACTTTTTTGTTTTGTTTTTTTGTAGAATGACATATTACATGAGGATGCTTGTATCTTATAGCGTGCTTCCAATTAATGTGGGGGTCTTTCCCCATCATGCAAACCAGGGTAGTAGTAACAAATGTATATATAGTCTGACAAAGGCTTCTTAGATAAACAAATTTTTAGGAAAAGTCTTACAGTGGTGTACGCATTAACTCACACTGAACATGTTATTTTTGACCAAAATTAGTAGAATTACACACAAAAAAATTCAGAAGCCCAGGACATGAAGGGTTGCTCAACATTCTTCTGGTGTTGTCACCATTGGCTCCCAGGCCTATGTTTGCAAATGTAAACAGCTTTCACTTTAGCAGAGCCAACGCCATGTGCAGTCCAACTCTGGGTTTTTGCACTAGGCAACCACACCTGACTCCAGGTAGGAGGCCACATTGGAGTAGATACAGATATCTTGGCTGAGTTCCCAGCCTCTAGCTTGAGTCTTCTCCCTGATGCTTCTTTAAAAAAATACACTTTATTTATTATGCTATTACAGTTGTACCAGGTCGCTAGTTGTACCCTTCTGCCCCCTCTACCCAGTACCCCCCATTCCCACTGGCAACCTCCCATTAGTTTATGTCCATGGGTCGTGCATGTAAGTTCTTTGGCCATGCTATTTCCTATACTATTCTTAACATCCACCTGTCTATTCTGTATCTACCAATTTGTACTTCTCACTCCCTGCATCTTTACCTCCATTTTCCCCCTTCCCCATCCCAACCCGTAATCCTCCAAATGATCTCCATATCTATGATTCTGTTTCTGTTCCACTTGTTTGCTTAGTTTATTTTTTAGATTCAATTTTTGATAGTTGTGAATTTGTTACCATTTTACTGTTCATAATTTTGATTTTCTTCTTTTTATTCAGTAAGTCCCTTTAACATTTTATATAACAATGGTTTAGTGATGATGAACTCCTTTATCTTTACCTTGACTGAAAAGCATTTTATCTGCCCTTTAATTCTAAATGATAACTTTGCTGGATAGAGTAATCTAGGTTGTAGGTCCTTGCTTTTCATCACTTTGATTACTTCTTGCCAGTCCCTTCTAGCCTGCAAAGTTTCTTTTGAGAAATCAGCTAACGGTCTTACAGGAACTCCTTTGTAGGAAACTATCTGCTTTTCTCTTGCTGTTTTTAAGATTCTTTATCTTTAAATTTTGGCATTTGAATTATGATATGCCTTGGTGTGGTCCTCTTTGGATCCGTCTTATTTGGTACTCTTTATGCTTCCTGGACTTTTATGTCTATTTCCTTCACCAAATGAGGGAAGTTTACTTTTATTCTTTTTTCAAATAAGTTTTCAATTTCTTGCTTTTTCTTTTCTCCTTTTAGTACTCCTATTATTTGAATGTTTTCAATTAAAGTTGTCCCAGAGGCTCCTTAGCCTATCCTTGTTTTTTCTTGCTGTTTGGTTGAATGTTTATCACTTCTTTATATTCCAAATCACTGGTTTGAATCCATTTCCTTCTCATCTCTGTTGGTTCCCTGTAAATTTTTCATTATTTCACTTAGTGTAAACTTCATTTCTGCCTGGGTCTTTTTTATGCAGTTGAAGTACCCAATGAGTTCTTCGAACATACTAATAACCAGTGTTTTGAACTCTGCATTTAAGAGATTGCTTATCTCCATTTCATTTAGTTCTTTTTCTGGAGTTTTGTTTTATTCTTTCATTTGAAGTATATTTTTTTATGTCCCCATTTTGGCAGCTTCCCTCTGTTTGTTTCTATATATTAGGTAGAGCTGCTTTGACTCTCTATCTTAGTAGCATGGCCTATTCTAGAAATGCACACTGGTGAGTTGGATGGGGTAGAACCTTAGGCAATCACCAGTGAGGGGTAAGCCATGTGAACCAGGTTAATGGAGTCTCCAAAATTGTGTCACTGCTCTGTAGCTCTGTGTGAGGAAGGGCTCAGAGAGAAGACAGTGCTGTTTCCTGTCCTCTGGAGTTTTATCTGGTAGGAAGCTGGCTCCCAGGACTTGTCCCGATAACAGATACTTCCAATTTTTACCCATATGCCACTTGTGCCCTTCTAGCTGCTGCTCCAGTGCTACAGCTCAGAAGGAGTGAGTCTGCATAAGTCCTAAGTCTACTGTGGGCCCTTTAAGAGGAGACTCCTGAGAATCCTGCAGTTTCTTCTGCTTCCCTGACCCAGCTGGTTTTTACAGGCAGAAGATATGGGGACTTATCTTCCTAGCACTGGGACCCTGGGCTGGGTGGTCTGGTGTGGGGCTGAGATGCCTCATTCCCAAGGTATCCCTCCTGATTTTTACCCACCACACATGGTTGTGGGACAGCCTGTTCCAGGTCCAGTTCTCTGTGCTTCTCTGCACATTTCTGCATCTCTACCTCTCCTACCCACCTGGATGAATAGGACTTCTTTAATTTCTTGGTTGTCAAACTTCCATACAGCTTGATTTTCTGACAATTCTGGGTAATATATGTGTTGTAGTCTACTTGTAATTTTTCTTCTGGTTGTGCAAGGAGGCTATCTGTGTTTACCTGTAACTCCATCTTGACTGAAATTCTCTGTCTACTGCTTCTTGACCCTCACTCTTTGACCAGCTTCTCTCTCCCTTCTCTTCTTGAATTTACCCTTCCTTCCCTCTACTGGATCTTAGATCTACCCCTTAAAATACTAATGTTTCCAGTTCTTCCCACTCCAATCAAAGTGAAGGATCAAATAATCAGGGGATTATGTCTCCCTGAAAACAAGGATGCTGATTTTTGCTTTGATCATAGGTCAGTACCTTCTCTTCCTTCAAAAGTTGATGAAGCAGAAATCTAAAACCATGGGAACCGGGAAAGGCAGCAGGGTCTGTAAAAAGCAAGATCTCTCATGGCCCTAGAATATTCTCAGCTAAGCCACCCCAAAGCCTGCCAAGCAACTGAGTATTTTTTAATCATTATTACTTTCTTCTAGGGGAGGAAAAGAGTCATTTGTAGCCTGGCAACAGACATCTGCATGTTCTTCCTTCATGCCAAGCTGTAAACACAGCCTTCTCTCTGCTAAAGCTAATGATGCTGAAAGGCCAGTGACCATGAGAAATTAGGGCAGCAGCATAGATGGCTGCAGGCACTGGTGGTGCGAACAGGCCAGCAGGGAGTGTCACAGAAATTGGCACTGTGACCGATGGGCATTCAGGAGGAACCCAAAAAAGTCTTGGAAGAATCTTGCACTAATGGGCAAGGAGTTCCTACCAGACTCAAGTTTCCATTTTCTGCACTGGTCACTGAGGAGAATCTGAAGTCTAGGGTGGGACAAGAGCACCATGAAGAAAGGCTATGATTTCTGTCTTGATAAGGGGCCATGTTCACCATCCTGCCTCTGCCCTGGAGCTCTTCCAGTCTCCTGGCCATGCCCCCTGGTGGTGAATGCCACTGCCCACCTGGTCTCCATGCACTGCTCTCTGTATTTCACCCTAGTCCACGCACAAACCCTTCAACTCAGCATGCCATAGCAGGCTTGAACAGTTTCAAGAAAAGTGTTTTTATAGCAAAAGAAGAAACAGGTGAACATACTTCCCATCATTAAGCATCAACTCAAAAGGCTGTACAGAGGAGTGGTTAAGAATGTGGCCTTGGGGTCAGACTCCCTGGAAGCAAATCCTACTATCTAGCAGGGTGGCCATGGGCAAGCTTCTGATTTTTTTCCTCTATGAAACAAAGATAGAAGTAATTGCTATAAAATAAGGATTTAAGCAAAACGCTTAGAACAGGGACTGGCAATAGAAAGTAAGTGCTAAAAAGATATTAGAAGTTACTAATATTCCTGTTCCTATTCCTACTACTTCTACTACTATTATCATTACTATATTGTTGTGTGGACAGGTAGTGTAGGCACTTGGTTGTGTTCTCTTAAGGTTATTGTGAGGTTAGAATGAGATTATGCATTGAATTCATTTAACTCAGTTCCTGGCACAAAGTTAGTTTCTCAGTAAATGTTATCTGTTAGTTCCCTTTGCCTGCTGTGCCAACACTGATACCTTGCTCCTCTGAAAAAACCAGGCACATAGCAGGGTTACATACAGAGGCTAGGTATCTCCCCACAAGTTGCCTTCTCTTCCACAAAGGGAAAATAGTCATTTTTACTGTGAAGAGACCTAGTGGATACTGCCTTACCAAGGGATGAAAGCAAACAAGACCAATAGCAGGACAGACCCACGTACGTGCCCCTTGTATGATGCATTGAGAAGATCATGAGAGCACTTCAGTGAGATTTTTGCCAGAATATGAAACCTGAGTCTTATCTTGAGAAAATATCAGACAGACTCAACTGAGGGCTAATCTATTAAACAGCTGTCCTGTATGCAGAGATATCAAGGTCAAGAAACAAAAAGGAAACTTGTGAAACTCTTCCAGAACAAAGGAGACTAAAAAGACATGGCAAGTGAATGGAACACATGAACCTGGACTGGATCCAAGATTGAGGAAAAAAGTGAGCATAAATGACAATATTGGCATAATTGATTAAATTAGACTGTGTCTGCGGATTACATAATACTCATATGAATGTTATGTTTCCTGATTTTGATCACTGTACTGTGACTATGTAAGGGATCATCCTTAGACTTTGAAAATGTACATTGCAATATTTAGATACACACTGAAATATTTAGGGACAAAGAGGCAGGTATCCTCAAATTTTCAATGGTTCAGAAGAATTATGAGAGAGTGTTATATTTCGATATCACTATCTCTATCTTTCTATCATCTATCTACCCACCTATCATCTACTATTCATCTAGACCATTTTAGGTATACTCTGCCCCAAGGATATTCATTCTCCTGACTGCTTCTCTGGTTTGCCTGTTTGGGGACTTTATATCAATGAGATCACATAATATGTACTCTCTTGGGTCCTGCTTCTTGGCTTTACACTATGATTATGAGATTCATCTGTATTATACATAGGAGTGGTTTGTTAATTTTCATTGCTCTGTAGAATTCTAGTGCATACTATATGTATATTTTTATATACCCATTCTGCCATTGGTGTCCATTTGATTTGTTTCTCTTTTTAGCTATTATAAATGATGTGTCTGTGAAAATTCTTGCACATGTCTTTAAGTGAACATGTATATGTATTTATGTTTCATTTATTCATAAAGCGAACAGTTGTTCGCTTTAGTAGATAGTGACAGTTTTCTACATTGGTTGGACCATTTTACACTTCCACAAGCAGTGTAAGATAAGAGTTCTAGTTGTTCCACCTCCTTGCCAACATTTGATATTGTGAGATCTTTGAATTTTAGCCATTCTATAGGTTGTACAGTGGCCTCTTATTGAGGGGTTAATGTGCATTTCTTTAATGACTATTGAAGTTGAACCCCTTATGTTTGCTAAGCACTTGGATATATAGTCATGTATATAGTCATAATGACATTTCAATCAACAACAGATACAGCAGTGGTCCTGTAAGATTATGATGGAGCTGAAAATTCCTATCACCCAGTGACACTGTAGCTGTCATAATGTTATAGCTCAAGCATTACTCATGCTTGTGATGATGCTGGTATAAACAAACCTACCTCACTTCTAGTCATATAAAAGCATAGAACATACAATTATGTACAATACCTTATATTTGATAATGATCACAAACGACTACGTTACTGGTTTATGTACTACTCTACTTTTACTGTTATTTTAGATTGTATCCTTTCAACTTATAAAAAAGTTTGCTATAAAACAATATGCTGTGTTATGACAGTAGCAGCTTCATATATCCTGTGTTCACCAAGTTTCTTGATTGCATCATCTTCTCTTGTAGTTGATTTAATCTCATGTTGTTTTGTGCAGTAACATGCTGTACAGGTTTGAAGCCTAGGAGCAAAAGGTTATATATACCATGTAGCGTAGCTGTGTTGTAGGCTGTACCATCTAGGTTTGTGTAAGTTCACTTTGTGATGTTCATACAACAGCAAAATCACCTAATGACACGTTCCTCAGAACATATCCTTTCTGTTAAGTGGCCCATGACTATATTCCTTTGTAAAGTGTTTATTTAAGTCTTTTGCCCATTTCTCTGTAAGCAATAGTTTTTCATTAATTTTGAAGATTTCTTTTTATATTCTAGGTACAAGTCTTTTGTCAGATACACTTATAAATATCTTCTGTGCCATGACTTGTCTTTTTAGCTTTTCAGAGTATCTTTTGATGACTATAATTATTCATTTTAGTTAAGCACAAATTATGAAAATATTTAGAAGCCTGTATATAACCTTTATTCTCTTAAATGATTAAGTTGGTGAGATTGTGAAGACTAGAGTCAGGAAGATCCCAATTCCAGGTCCCATCTGGGAGAATCCTACTCAGGAGGTCCCAGGTTAAACCAGTTGTCCCTCTTGCTGCTCAGCCTCTCCCAGGTATGTGTTTGTGTGTACGTTTGCAGGGCAATGTGTTTGGAGAGGCTGGTGGAATGAGGCATACCCTCTAGGCAGCATAAATCCAGAATTAGGAATTCCAGCTTTCCATTCCCCCTACCTCCCATCCCAAGGCTTCCACCACAGTCTTGCCCAGAGGCAATGTGCCTTAGTGTGGACAGAAATAGAGACACAGGGATAGCATTGCAGTTCATGCTACATGTTCAACTTCAGAGGTGAGCATTGTGCAGCTCAGGTGGCCCAGAGGGCAAGGTATTACTCTGCTCACAGTGGGTGGGAAAGAGGAGTAAATCAGTGAAGGCTTCAAAGTGAAAGGGACTGTTGGGCTGGGTCTTAATGGATGCACAGGAGTCTGCCAGATACACAGGGAACAGAAATGCATTTAGTATAGACAAGCATCCACAGACCAGAAGGAGCTAAAACCCTTGAGGAAAACTGTAGGGTGTAGAATATGGTATAAGGAGAGGAACAGCCATAGCCTCAATTTTTCCATCTGCAAATGGGATGTTTGAATCAGTTACCGTATTTTTCAGATCCTAAGATACACCTAGGTTTTAGAGGAGGAAAATAGGGAAAAAAATTGAAGCAAAAATGTAGTAAAATATTTAATAACATAATATTTCACCAATGTAAATGTAAACAGAACTCAACAACATTAACAACCATTATTCCTCCCAAATTTGTTGCAGGGGAGGGTACGTCTTATATTTCAAAAATACGGTATCTCCTTTCTAATGGCTTTGTTCATTTTTTACTGGCTGTTGTGATGGACATGGAGATGACTCAGATATCGGCTCCATCTCTGAAAAGGAGAAAGGGAAGCTTACCGCTAAGAACTCTAGAGGTTGGAGAGGTCAAATTCTGGCAGTCTACATAGAAGGGGTATCACTGGAGATAGGCCCTGAAGACCCTACCATCCCCTCAGCTATGGAGGAAGCATCAGGGGATCCTGCTGAAGGTTGCCAGGAAATTCTAAGCTGGTCCCCAGTGTGGCAGTGATTGCTAGGGACTCTCTTCTCAAGGCAAAGTCCCTAGCAGGGACTTGGAAATGTATGGAAGTTGTTGAGGTATGAAGGAGCTCACCTCTGACCCTCAGAAAGGCTACTCGGGCTGCTTACCTCCTCCCACGTACTATGTAAGCCTCTTTATGTGGCCATCTGGAAATAGCTGCATTAATCTTTTTTGCAAAAAGTTTACATAAAGTTCTGGTTTCTCCATGGAGAGCCTGCTGAGCAGGGCTGTTCTGATGTGCTTCTCGGCCCTGAGCAGGGAGTCTGTGTGCAGGTCAGCAAGCACAAGCCCTGTCTATAGAAGTCAAATACCAAGTTCTCCTGCAGAACACAGCTCCCCAAACACATACACACACATGCACACATATACCACAGACACAAGCACACACACAGCCTCTGCACTGTCTTTGTCCCCATCTTCTTAAGTAACTAAAGCTTGAAATTGGAGCCAGAATCAAAGATCCGAACATTTTATCATTCTCTTTCCTCTGTCTCTTTATGATGTTCTCTCTTAAAAAAAAAAGAAATGTTTTTGTTACCGTTTTAACAAATCACTTTCAGATGCACAACCTATATGGTGTATTTTTCTGTCTCAGTCTTCCTGTGTCTGGTTTCCTGCCAGGTAGAGGAGAGAGTGTATAAGCCTGTGAGTGGATGTTGCAGTAGGCTGTTAGGACAGTGCACACAGGTTTACCAGCTCACACAGAAGTTTATGAAAGAGCATCTCTTCTCAACTCCATACTCAATGATGCTAAATAGGGAGCTTGAAATCGGCCATGGTGGAGGGTTTACTACACAGAAATTGGCAAATGCTAGAAATCCAAATTTTCTTTCTTTTTCTTTTCTGGTAGAGTTGGTTGTTTAACATTTACCAGAATAGCACCAAGATGGGAGGCTGGGTTGTGACCTGTCTTGCCAACAGCTGAAGCCAGGCCCAGATTATAGAGTTTCACTGTTCAGTTCCTTTGCCTGTTGTTATTACAGATGTTTGTGTTGAGCACGGCCCTACATGACATTTATTGTAACTAAGTCTCTCTCCCATATGCAGGGGTTAAAATGCAGAGATAGAAAGCCTAGGGTGATGGATCTTATTGAACTCTGCTTCCCCTAACACCTCTGAGTCAACTGGAAACCTTAGGTAGTCTGTAATGTAATTTCACACCAACATTTTTCAAGTGTTTGTTTAATAGGAATTTAGAGACCAAGCAGAGCTGTGAGGGGCAGAAGAATATAAAGTGGAGCAGGTGGTATGTGCCTTAGTTTCTCCTTTCCTGCCCCAAAGTATTCAGCTCGGGCCAAAACTTGCATGTTTCACGTAGCAGGCAGAAGTTCTGCAGCCAGTGCTATGCAAACCCTCCCTGGAAGGAGGGTGGACAGTGATGATACCATGGAAACTCAGGCCTGCCCTGGGATTCTTTCACCCCATCCCTCACTGCCCACAGGTGCTCATGGTGTTCTTCATTCTATAGGTGCTAGCTCCAGGGTGAGTCCTAGTGAACGCAATTTTCTGTTCTGTTGCATTCCCAGGGTTGTTTGGGGCTCCTCGTACATTGGCACCCTATGCTGTTGTCCAGGTGGCCAGTTGGTTAAACAACCCCTGTAGACTGAGAACAGCTTCAATGACTATGCTGTCTCTGACTGGCAGCCTTAGAATTGGATGAACCGACTTCAGCCTATACCTTTCCTCCTTGCTTCTCTCTTCTTGCTTCATCCTTCCTGCACCCACTACTGCCTTGCATACCCTCCTTGAACTTGGGGACTATATCAAACAAGCCTGTTGAAGCTCTGGTGACTGCAGTCCCATTTAAGTCTTCAGGCTGGGCCATTTGGTTGATACTCCAACAGCATGCCCTTGGCCTCTTATGTCACCTTGGTGGCACTAAAAAGGGCCTAGTATTTGAGAGGACACCAATGGGAGTGATCGACATCCAAGGGTCACTATAGCTTGGATTTAAGCCCCATGAGCATCTATATAATCATGGTTAAGAGATATCATATTCCTGAGCCTTAATTTTCCCATCAGCAAAGTGAGGTTGTTAATTCATCTCTTGGGTTTACCAAGTAGCTTAGATAAAACTGTGGCCTAAAGGCATCTACTCCTTTATTCAACAAATATTTTGGGGTAGCTCCAGGTGCCAGGCCCCAAGCCAGGAGCATAGTAGGTACTTAATTGATAACTAGTTCCCCTACACCCTTTCCCTTCAGATGAATGGTATAAAATGCAAGATGGAACTGACAAGATGACCCTGCTTTCTTCTCTTCTGGGCTGTATGGAGGGGAATTGGGTCTGGCATAGCTTGGTGCCACTGCCCCAAAGTCAAGTGCATAGACAAAGTCTCTACCTCTGCAGGTCATGGGGTCTGCACTACCAGGCAAAGCAAGCATTCCTTGGGTGGCCCAGGCTTCTGCTCTCAGCCTTGCAAAAACATAGTCCTAGGTGAGTGGACTTGTAAGCCAGTCACTGGGCAGCAAGAAAGGCAGGGAAAACATCTGCAAAGCCCTTGAAAGTCTAGCCCAGGTCCAGCAGGTTCAGGTATGGCCAAGGTTCAGAATGGAAAGTCCACACAGGTTCCAGGGCTTGAAGGTGGGACCTGGCAGGGCAAAGGTAGGTGAACAGAACACAGGACCTGGAATATTCAGCTGAGTTCAGAGGGTTCCTAAGTAGCACTGGGCCCAGGCTTTGAGGAGTAGGAACATTCACTGTGACCAGCACTTTCTACACATTATTTTAGCTAATCCTCAATCATCTCATTTTACAGGTAAGAACACTGATGTTTAGTTGGAGTCAAGACCTTGTCTGACATCATCTAAAGTGGGAGAGATGTGAAGAGAACTCAAGTCTGGCAACTCTTCCTGCTACTTAAGACTGACCTGGACCCTTGGGGAAGCAGTTCATCAGTACCTGAACAAAAACTACATTCTGAGCCAAAATCTA
This sequence comes from Artibeus jamaicensis, assembly GCF_021234435.1. Taxonomy (NCBI): domain Eukaryota; kingdom Metazoa; phylum Chordata; class Mammalia; order Chiroptera; family Phyllostomidae; genus Artibeus; species Artibeus jamaicensis. The sequence goes on along the minus strand of NW_026521788.1, from coordinate 29,852,051 downwards.
GAACAATGCACCTGTAGTAAATGTTAATATGAACAAGAACCAGCCTCCTTGTCTCTCACTTCAAACACCTAATCAATCTGTATAAATAAGAACCACCTCCACATCTTCTATTATTTAACTGGAGCTTAAATATTATTAAAGGTGCCATGCTAGACTCAGAGGAGAAAGCCATGGCCCTTGCTCCCCGAAGAGTACACAAGTACAGGAGATTGGTCATGGGGGTTGGGCTGGTGGGGAGGAAGTCAGAGAGAGGGAGGCAGGGTGGAGCAAGGGTGTGCAGAACTCCCAACTAACCAGCTCCAGGTGCCCTCCTGGAATATGGTCACTAGCATGTTGAAACCACACTGGCCTAGGATTTGTGTGCTAAGCTGGGCACCAGCACTTTTGTTGAAAGGAAATGACCGGCATGGATTGCTCACCACACTGATCCCCAGTGCACACTTGATCTGGGGAGGGCCAGCCTCTACCAGCCCTCATTTCCTGGCTCTGCACAGCTTTCTGTTCCGTCTCCTCCCTAACATTGGCACTGCTGGCTGGCAGTGGCTCTAGAACTGGAAATCCCAGGTGGATGCAGGGTCTGCAGCCTGAACACAAACCATTCTGGGGCGTTCCCTAGCAACCCGAGCTGTTCATAGCCTCACAGCCGCAGTTCCACAGCTGATGCTCTCCCATCCATTTGCTCCAAAGCATTGGTTTTAGGTGCTCCAGGATGCTTCCTAATGTCCCTTCAATGATCCACGAAGCCATTTGCTTATAAAACCTACTTCCTTCCTCCTCTAGCCCCCACCACTGTCCTTACGCCAGCATTTAGTCAATGAAACCTCTGCAGCAGACTCAGTGAGTAGAACCTTGGGTGGCTTGTTGAACAAAGGCCTGGTGACAACAGCATGGGGCGGGGGGACTCACTTTCTGTGGTGCTGTCCTGTCGTGGGGTTGTGCTGGGGAGTGGGAGGGAATGGACTGGATCTAGGAACAGGAGAAAACAAGCCCAAACAGCACCAGGCAGAGGGGGAGGGGGCTGAAGGGGGAAGAAAAGGAATAGGTGTGCAGGAGGAGGAGGAGAAGGGGAGGAGGGAAAGTGGAAGAGAAGGAGGGAGGGAGGGGGAGGGAGGAGGGGAGGAGGAGGGAGAGACAGGAGAGGAGAGGCCACTTCATTTATTTATTATGATGCCAGTTGTAGTGTTGGTCTCATGTGTGGGGAACAGACTGTATTTTATGTTTTAATCCTCCAAGCTGTGTGTGTGGGCTGGGGATAATTACATTGAAAAATGTGGATAATATGCGGAAGGTTTTTTTTGTGGGGAATGGGATTGCTCCAGTGGAATATCTTCCTCATGGCAACCAATGCCTTTTCCATAAGCTGCTCAGGAGGAGCCAGTAATTGGGAGTGTGGTGGAAGCCTAGGGCTGGCCCCCCAGCCAGCAAGTCCTCTGTTTTAGGGGAGGCCTCAGTACTGAGGAAGAGGGCAGGCGTCCCTCACCCCCACCTGCCCACCAGCCCCACGCATGACAGGCAGGATACAAATGGGAGGCCTGATTGCTTTCTCCTTGCAGCCTTGGGGCCAGCTGCTGAAGAATGCAAGAGGGAGATGACAGGCAGGCTGCTAGGAGACGGTGCAGGGGTGGTTCATGCTGTCTGTGCACAACACACATGGGAGAATGTACATGCATTTACCAGTCCGCACATGATATATATGCATGTACACACAACTCACACATCACATATACAAAACATAACACATGTACACAGCCATGCTCATCTCTCCACACTCACACCTATTCATACACACACACACTTAAACATACAAACACACAAGCATATGCACACTCAAACATCCTCACCTTTAGACACACACATTCACACACAAAATGTGCACACATCCAGACTTACACTCGCATGCTCACATGCACAGTAATGGACACACATGCATTCAAATGTCCAAAGAATCACTTTGACATGTATACACATTTACAAATTTACCCAGAGCTACAGATGTGTATAGTACACCTTCCCATTCTGTTATATGCTCACACATATCCTCATATGCCTATACTCAAACACACACATAGCTGCTTTACTGGAGCTGACTATTGTGTAGTGGAATCAGAAGTATTGCCAGTGACATTTTTATTTGGAATTAAAAAGAAAAGAAAAGAAATTGACATCTGTCTTCCCTAAAGAGCCACAAAAGAATATCCACAACCCTGACATTCTAAATGTTTATTTTTTAGTACACATACTTTAGTGACTGCACAGCTCACTTAATTTGAGCCACATGGTGAATTTGCAAACTTTCCTTTGGCTCATGCAGACTGCTGATCTGATGCCTGTTTACCCAGAAACTGCAGATCTAGTGGAAAAAACACCCCAAGCTACTGAAGTGCCAATTAGCTACTCTTCCCACGGTGGACCAGCATCCCACAGAAGAAAATTCACGGGCAATGGCAGCATGGTCCCTGGAAAGCTTGGCTGTGATGAATGGGTATTCTGGCTCCCCTGGGATTTGACTGGTTATTTTGTAGGAAATTGGATTTCTTGGTACATTAGAGGATGTGCTAATGAGCACTAATGTGGGACCAGGAGGGCTGGGGGTAGGCTCTGACCTGGGCATCAGCTGGGTCAGCCTCCACTCTGCCTCTGGAATCCCTGGATCCTTCTCTTCTCTGCCACTCTGTCCTGGCTCCCAGGCCCAGACCAGCAGAGTGTCACCCCCACCCCAATGCTCTCCCCACTAGCACTGCTCCTGCGGCAGTCCAGGCCCTCCCTCTTGTCTTTCTTAAGAGTCTATGCTGAGCTCAAGATGCTCTCAGCATCTGGCCACACCAAAACCATCCATGGCCAGAAGCCCCATAGACCAGTTAAGGCCTACACAATTTAGCCAGAATTTCTCAGCTTCAAATACCCTTTGAAGGCGGCTTCTGTTTGACCAGCCACCTGCTCTAGGTTTGTCTTCAACTATTTCTGTTCTACTGCCCTCTGGGTGGACCAGACAGCATTGGTCATTGTTCCCTAAACTTGCCCTGGTCTTACAACTTGGCCAATTCCCATCCCCAATCAACTGGAGAAGGCTCTGCTAGCACCCTCCATCAACTCCCATCCCAGTGAGTAGATAGGAGTCAAAATCCCTGGTGTGGGGAGGGGAGGAGTGTCTGTAAGGTATAGAGGATCTGGCTCCCTGCAGCTACTCCGAGTTGCCTCCTGTTGTCCCCCTTTGTCCATCCTGCCCCAGCCATGGCGGTCATGCTCACATGCTCAGGGCACACCTCCAAAGCAGGCCTTTGGACTGGCTCTTTTTGGTGCCTAGAAGGTTCTCCACTCACACATGCACACAGTTCCCTCTCTACCTTGCTAGGTCATTCCTAGAAAGTCACATACCACGTATGTGGTATGCCCAGCCACGCCATTTACAGTGCCACCCTCCCCCAACTCTAGTTCTCCATGTCTCCTTCTCTGCCTCCCTCTGCTTTTCTCTGCAGGATAAAAAACACTGTGTATATTACTAGACAGTGAGCTTTCCAGAGCACACACTATGACTGTTTTTGTCTCTGCTACATCATCTGTGCCCAACACAGGAGCAATTGCTTAATTGACCACAATTGTCTACTGAAAAAAATAAATGATGAAGACCTGTCTTGCCACCAGTGCTGACCCAGCCTTCCCAGCCCATCTTTAGCATGTCCTGTTCTGGGTCCATCTTAGGCTGGCAAAAGAAGCTGAACTTTTCTTTCTCTGTACTCCAAACTTGTGTTGAGGGTTCTTGCTGCATATTGACCCAGATTATAGACCCACTGTTTAAATTGAACATATATTGAGAATTCACTGTGTCTTTAGGTATTTTACATGCATTATCTGATATTCTATTCACAAAAAATGCAGTGAAATAGGTACTAATATACCCATTTGACATAAAGAAACTGAGTCTCAGAGAGGTGAAGTATCTTGTCCAAGTCACACAGATTCTACCTTCCTGTGCTCTTTCTGTTGGATGCCCCCACCCCATCAGCACTATTTATAACCCCTCTCTCTGGCGGGCCGTGATCTCTGCTCCTTAGCTAGCATGCAGCTCTCCACAGTTGATCTAGGCCACGTCTGAAGCATGAACCTCAGAGAGAAAGCCCTACTTAACAACCAGAGGTCACTGCCACATCTGAGACCCAGCCAGAGACTCTCTTCCCACTGAAGAGTGGGTTTTCCTTTGGGGGTCCAGCACATTCTCTAATCCAGGACTTCCTGTCTACATAACCTTGGGCATATTTCTTTACCATTTTGTCCTCTGTGTTCATATATATGAAATAGGTATAATACCTGCCTCAAGAAAAGTCAGGAAATGGTGTTGTCAATGTACATAGAAGGATCTAGGAAGGTCCTTACTCAAGTAAAGGTTAGACTTGTTCAGGACTCCAAGTGATCTTTCTATAAATAATGTATGAACTCCTGACTCAGGGAAGTCCACCTCACCAACTGATGCTTTTGTCATTGCCTAATATTGCTTTCTCTGTATTAGGCAGCCACCCTATGCTGTGGATCCACAGGTGTAAACAGGCAACTAAAAGTACAGACCATCCATCCTTGAAGCTGCCCTATAAAAAAAACTTCCGTCTTTGAAGTGGCAGTGGTATCAGGATGCCAAGGAGGTTTCCACAGGGATACTCACAGTGGTGTGCGGAAGGGGGATGGGATAAAATCCAGACAGAGGAGGGGTGTCTGGGTCCAAGTCCAGACCTGGGTAGGAGGACAGAGAAGAAAGAGCAGAGAAAGAGCCCCAGCCCCATCTCCTGACGCACAGTGACAAGCAAGGCACAGGACCCAGAGATGAGAGCTGGTGGGAGATGGATGTGTCTGCAGCCCTGAACCTGGGGACATGTCCACGCCACAGCCTCTCAGCCACTGTGGAGCAGACAAAGCCAGAGGTGCTGCTGCAGACATTGCACGCGGCTGGGAAACAGGGGCCGTCTGTACCTTTCAATGCTCTCATCTCATTAATCTTGTACCTCTGCAGTCCTTCTGAAGAGCGCACTCACAGCGGCTCATTCATTATAGCTCTAATAACAGCGGCAGGCATTAAAGCACCGGGCGGCTGAGGAGCTGGCCTCTGCAGCTGCAGAAAGCCAATACCTTTTTAAATACATTTACACAGCAATAAATAAAAGCGGTCTCAGTTTACCTCTTTATTAAACTCTATTTGCTCGTCAGAGTTAAGGGCCGCATTTGTGTCTTGCTATTCAAATTTATTCGTGCACGTCTCCTAGGCTGGTCACATTTATTCCATAATGCAATAATGGTGGCTGGAGCTTAACAGTGCCTTTCATCACCAAGAAGCCCTCATTAAAGGCTCTGTTCCAGGCCCCTGGGCTCAATTTTACCACCAAGAAGACCACCCCCATTATCCAGAAGGGAAAACGAAGGCAGAGAACTAGCATGACTTGATTAGTCTTGCCCAGCAATCAGCCAGCTGATGACCTGAGGTTGATAAGATCAGTGTTCCCCAAAGTCTGGTCCACAGAGATGGTCCCCTAATAGGGTTGCAGCATCTTACATTGCCCCAGTTCCACGGTGTTGAAAATTCACTGGTGTGTTAGCACAATTAAGGTTCTAAGGAAGCCTGCAACCTATTCAAATTGATCTTGACTTAGAATTTTCTTTCTCTTTCTCTCAACACCTGGTCTTGTTCTAAGGAACCACCATTGTGTGTATATTTGTGGGGAGTGCAGGATTTGCCAATCTGGGGGGTTTCCCCATCTGAGATATCTTGACTGCTGCCATCATGGATGATTTTTTGCCTCTATAGGCACCTCCGACTGCCTCCCTATACTACCTTGTTTTCTTAGAGAATTCTGAAGTCTGAAAAAGATCCCAGTGAGGGGACATGCACACTCACTGCCACAAACTCCTGTCCTGAAGCTCAAGGATGCAGTCATTCTTTGGACTATAGTGCCCCAAGGACTGAGGGCCCAGGCCACTGTCCTCAGACTCAGACCAAAGCAAGTGGGCACCAGGATGCCTGCTGACTGTGATGTGATCAAAGACCTAGGGTACGGGACTCCCTGGGCAAGTACTGAAACAGGGTTTTGCAGTAGGAATATGGAGAGAATCTGGGAGGGTCATGCGAAGGTGCCTGGATGTGTGAACCTGGCCTCATGCAGAGATGAGTGGTGCCTTATCCCCCAGTGAGGACCAGCAGTGGATAAACTGGTCCTCAACTCAACTGCAGAGTTCTTACTCTCCACGTTCACTGCAGTGGTTCCCCTGCACTGACTGTTGAGTGACACATCACTGCCTCTAGTGAGATGGCGGACCTGGGAGAGAGTAGGACAATTGTCAGTTTCATGAATGGAGAAAATAGGCACAAAGAGGTCTAATGTTTTACCCAAGGTCACACAGCTAGTCAAAATTCCAGTTCAGGAAATTCACACACCTTCTGAACCTCTGCACTGCCACCCCTGCAGAAGCAGTATTAGGAATCTGCTCAGCACTAACTGAGTTAGATGGTGAGAGGAGCCTTGTGGGTCAGGTCCTTGAGTCAGAGAGTGAGAGGGGCCTTGTGAGGGTCAGAGTGCTGAAGGGCACCCAGGTCCTACAGTCAGCTTATTGGTACCAGTTATGCTGAATATTGAAGCCCTCATCCCCCAGGGTTTTCTACTACTTCTCTTTCATTCTTCCCCCATCATATCCCCAAGAGTGACCTGGTTTGAGCCTAACAGAACCAACAATGATCAGGATCAGCAGATGAAGATTCTGGTCTAAGATTCACAGATCTCTAGCTGCAAGCCCTTGGGAAGGTCATCTTACCTCTCTGAGCCTGTGGGAGTCAGAGCTAAATCCACATCTTAGACATCATTTCGAGCCTGGTGCAGAGAATTCTTTTGAAAGAAGGAAGATAGGCAATGGTTTCAGGTTGGCTTTGAATCATGGCTTGCTGACTTACAAGTTATGCCATTTCAGACAACCCATTTTACTCCTTTGGGTCCCAGTTTCCACATTGGACAAAGGTGAAAAAAATGCCCTACTATGTGTTCATACACATGGACCATATATATAAGCTCCTTGAAAGTTTAGGGTACATGGGAGGCACTCAGCACCTAGTGCACAGGGTGTGCACAATAAATATTGATTTAGTTCCCTCCCTTCGTCTTAGCTTCAAGGCAGCTAAGACAGGGGAGAGAGTTTGTTCTTTTAAGTGTAAGTTCAGGGGGGGAGTAACAGAGCAGGCTACCCATTTGCTGATAGCATCCAAATACTGATAGTGGAGAAAGTGCTGATCACAGCTGCATGGCCAGAGGGGCTGGGCTGTTCTGCTCCCTCTGCTTTCCCTAGTTCCAGAGCAGTGAGTTGGGCAGACCCACATTCATGCTCAATTCTCTTTTTCCCTTGTCTGCTGGAAATCAAAGCAGTGACTTTGTCAGTCACCCTTGCATTTAGAAGCGGTCACAGGATTGAGTTCTGGCTGAGAAACAAATGAAAAAATTTAAAGTTTTCAGGGTGAGCAGTTGACTTCTGGAAATGATTCTGTGGGGGCAAATGATACATTCACAGTCTTGATTGTGGTGGTGGTCTGATATGTGTACATATATCAGGAGTGATCACAGTTAACAACACTGTGTTGGATATTTGAAAGTTGCTAAGACATAGATCCTAAAAGTTCTCATCATAAGAAAAAAATTATTGTAACTGTATGGTGATGGATGTTAACTTGTAGTAATCATTTTGCAATACATGCACATACCAAATCATGTTATACATCAAAAACCCATATAATGTTATATGTTAATTATATCTCAACTTTGAAAACCTGTCAAATTGTACACTATACATATGTACAGTTTGTTATGTGCCAGTCATGCATCAATAAAGCTGTTTTTTAAAAAGTCTACCAGGGGTTCTGGGCAAGACTGATTTCCTGAATCAAAAGGACCTTCACAAAGATGCCTCTGCATTCCCCTCCTCCTGTTTTGAATGCTGACTGGATGTGTGAAGGCTGGGGTGATCATCTGAACACAAGGACTGGCAAACATGCTGGAAAGGCCAATGTTGTTCTTAAGAGGTTGACCCTAAGCTTGTTAAGAGGCACCTTTTTTGTTATATAAGGAGAATTAACAGCAATTTGTTTAAATCTCTGTAAGTGAAATTTTTGGTTTCTTGTAGCCCAAAGCCTTCATACATGCACTTAGGTACTTGACCAATATTTGTTGAATAAATGCATTATGCATTGAATCAACCAATGAATTGAGGGGAAGGAGAGGTTTCTATGATCCCTTGGGCCTGGGATTAGATGTGGCTCTGGAAGGATGGAGAGGGGTTGGTTATGGAGAGAATGAGCAGGAGGAGGTTCAAGGCAAGGGGAACCACAGAAATAAAAGGTATAGTCTGGGGACAAGCAAGCCACCTACTCCCAGATAACCCCTGTGAGGAAGAGGCAGCGTCGCCCCTTCCTCTCTCATGGTTAATAAGCCATCCCATATTTTGCTTTCCTCCCCACATTACTTTTTTTCAGTGGCAGAAAATTACAGCTGACAAGTGGCAATTGATCTCTTCACATTATTTTGAAGCAGTTATATTGAAATGGGAAACAATGCTTCCAGGAAAGAACCCGATAACCGTGTTGAACACAACACCCCCTCCAATACAGATAGGGGAGGCCAATTTGCACCACATAGAAGTCGACCAAATTCCCTTCCCCTGAAATTACAGTTAGTTATTGCCTGGAAACTTTCAAAGATAACTTCTGCTTCAGCCAAATGGGTAGAGGACAGGCCAGAGTCAGGCAGGCACCCCCGAGAAGTGCTGTCTTGCCTTGGGCCTGCTGGAATCCCCTCCTAACAAGGGATCCTCAAACCCCCACTAGGCAAGAGGGTCTCTGTGGATCCAAGTCTGAGCACACAAAGCAAGTTTCTACAGAAAGCCCGGGATCCCTAACAAAAGTAGATTCCCACCAGCCCCCAATATTGACTTAAATTATTATATTTGAATGTTACAGATGAATAAATAAGCTATAAAACCAGCAAAGGTGAATTAACAACATCAATTTAATGTGAAAGACCATGCTGTCTTTGTCATACCTGAATTTGCACCTGACACCAACATGTGACGATGCCTGCCACAGTGTGGCCACATTCTGGGAGATTTTCATATCCCCATTGCAGCACAGCATGTGATGAGGCAAGTCCCCACCATTTCTGTACACTAGAACCTCTGAAAAGTGTCTGTTCACACAGCATGGCTATGGTGCCATTTGGCCCTCACCTGGTAGGGGAGGCATCCCTGGGCCTGCCCATGATTTTCTTCATTGGTCTGCAACAGTTAATCTGGTGCCATCATGATTGTAACACATTCACAGTATCTGAAAATGTGAGGGGAGCTTTGGCATACAGCCATTGTCTACATCGTGCTTCTCAACATTCAGTGCACATTGAAGTTGCTTAGAGAGACTTTAAGAATCTTAATATTCAGGCTAAATCTCAGACTAATTCAATCAGAATCTTTTATATGCTCCCCAGATAATTCCAAAAACTATCCAAGGTGAGAACCATGGGTCTAGATCAAGTTCTCAAACTTCAGTGTGCATCAGAACAGTGTGGAGAACTTGCTAAAATCTACATCATTGCCTCCCACACCAGAGTTTCTAACTCAGTGTTAGCACTTCTAACTTGTCCCCAGACGATGTTCGTGCTGCTGGCTAGAGTGCCACATTCTAAGAATCAACAACGTCAGTGAGCTGAATGAGCTTATGTGCACCAGTTCTGGGTTATAATAGAAATTAACTCATTCACACCAAGAACACATGAATCTCAGAGAATGTGAGAACTGAGAACCCCAGTTCTACCTACCCCAGTAGACCCAACATTAAATTTGGAGTAAAAAAGAGAGTGGTAAATTCTGTGTCTATTTCCACATCACCTACTCACTTCTTTGAGTCCCAGTCTAGGACTTGGTGACATGGGAATAATGTCTGTTCCAGAGACTGGTTTGGATGTTCAGTATCACTAATCATTAGGAAAATGGAAATCTAAACCACCATGAAATAATACCTCACATCCATGGGATGGACACTATTAAAACAAAACAGAGACAGAAAAATAACAATGATAGCAGGAATATGGAGAATTGGAACCCATCTGCACTGTTGGTAGGAATGTAAAATGGTACAGATGCTATGGAAAACTGTATGTGGTTTCTCAAATAATTTAAAATAGAATTACCATATGATCTAGTAATTCCACATCTGGGTATATACCCCAAAGAATTAAAAGCAGATCTTGAAGAGATCCATTTCATAGCAGCATTATTTACAGCAGCCAAAAGGTTTAAGCAACTCAAGTGTCCATTGATGGATAAATGAGTAAACAAAATATGGTCTATACATACAGCAGAATATTATTCAGCCTTAAAAAGAAAGAATATTCTGACACATGCTACAGCATGGATGAACTTGAGGACACTATGCTAAGGGGGAATGAGTCAGACACAACAAGACAAATGCTATGTTATTTCACTTATATGAGATACCTAGAGTAGTCACATTTATAGAGACAGAAAGTAGGAGGATGGTTGCTAGGGGCTGGAGGGAGGGGCACATGGGAAGGAGTTGTGAGACACACACACACACAGAGAGAGAGAGAGAGAGAGAGAGAGAGAGAGAGAGAGAGAGAGAAGCTTGGAGAATGTGGTGAGATACTGCACCAGTTAGGTGGGGAGAAGACTCAGGTTTTGGTTCCAGCTCTGTGACTTGCGACTGTCTGACCTTGGTGAGGGTGCTTATACGCAAAAATGAGAAAAGGGCTAATGATAGCTGACAGGCTTGTTATGAGGCTCAAATGTATGTGGAAGTACTTTTTAAGCTACAAAGTACTAAATGGCTTATTTTGTAAATTAAAACATATTTAAAAGGTTTTAGGGACACCTGCGAAACAATTTACAAAGTCCACACTAAGCCATCTCCTCTATGTTCAGGTGGCTTTCCTGAAGGGACCCTACTAGCAGTGTGTTGAAAAGTCCCCTGTGTTTGCAAAACTGAAAAGAATCATCTGAATTCCAAAGATGGTTGCTAATGGGTGCCCATACAAGGGGACCTATTCAATGTCTCAGCATATGCTGTTAGGAAACTGGTAGAACTAGCTCTTCTTCGTTACCTGCCTCATACATGACTGAAACTCAGTGCAAGTTAAATAAATGTTTCAAAAAATAAAACTAATAAAGGGTTTTGAAGACATCCCACATAGCACAATGAACACAAAGCTTAGAAGTTTGTTGATGCTGCAACATTTCTAAGATAGCAAAGAAGAGGGTATTTTATGGGAAAACCAAGAAGGATATTGGAAAACCAAGTAATTAAGTGACATGACCACAGATGAATTCCATTTAGAAGAACAACTTAAAATGTTCGCATGAGCTGATGGATTTTGAATCACTTGTAACCTTTGAAGAAAAGAACAGGAAAAGATCTTGGTGTTGCTTTGAACAACTCAATGAAGAAGTCAGAACACAGTTGCTGACTTCACAGTTAAGATGTTCAGTCTGACTGGGGAAGGGAGAAAAGGAATTTTTTTAATGTCTTCAAGAGAAGTCCAGTGAGAGGGGCCTGGATCACATCCTTCCAAAGATACCTGGACCTCATATCAGAAGGGAAAAGAGTCAAGTTTCAGGTTTTTGAAAAGCGGCAAGTCCAGAGAACTTTCTCTCTTTTGGAAAACTGAAAAATAGCAGCTGGGAACAAAGTGAGAGGAGTTCAATTTAGGAGCTCGTATTTATCTTATTCCATTTGGCAGAAGTCAACAGTTACTCAGAATGAAGAGCCCAACATTTAAGGCAGAAAGAAAGAAATAGCTTTTTCTGGGCCATGTCTAATTAACCCTTGGAGCAACACAGCAATTTTGTTTTACGGTGATGTTTCGCTTATGAAGACTCAAAATAAAGATTAAATATGGGGTGTTTGTGAGTGGTTATCTTCCCTACTATGTAATTTGCAGAGGCCATCCATCCTTGTATCCAAAGGAGCAGGTGGGGCAAACCGAACACCTCTGCTCCTGGTGAGTCCTACATGTAGAATTACATGCTGTAAGGGAACGAGTCTGTCTTCTGGAGCCTTTGCCTATGGTCCTAGTTTTAAAAGGGATATAAAAAGTCAGGGGTGTATTTATTGCTGCCTGCTCTACAAGGCAAGTATGAATTCCATTGTCTGGTGTATCCTCACAGTGACCCTGACTTTCCCAAAACAAGACTTTGTGAGTAGACACACACTTTCTCAAAACTGTCTCTCTCATTCTCCTGAGGTTTGGGGAAGGATTTCTTAAATTGTTGGAAAAGCTATTTGAAGGAGAAAAAATACCAAGAAAGAAGGAAACCCTCAGCCTACAGGTGACCAATTACTTTGGGCAAAACCCATTTGAAAGTCTTCTGAAATAAGCTGCGGAACTGGTTTGAATGCTTAAACAGATATGACAGCCCAACCTGCAGGTGAAAGAGCTGCTGTGGCTCCTCGAATAAATAGCTGCATTAGCACCACAGGCAGAGAATAACACAAGCTCCACCTTGAATATGGTAAATGTCCTCATTATTCAAGAGGCATGCAAACTGGCCAGGTGCTCCGTTTAATGAAAAGACACTGTGCACGCTAGCCACAGGAGAATCAGTGATGGGCGATTCTTCAGTTCAAGCAGATTAGTTTTACAGACCATCTAATTTCCAGATGTAATAAAGCAGAAAACTACGTATGATGCCTATGTGGACAAAAGGATTTCTAAAACCTCTTCTGCTTTTAGTATTCTCTGATTTTTGAATCTTCAGGTTGTGTGTAAACCACGAGTCAGAAAGCATCCTCTACTGGTGAGCTGTGATATTGCAGCCCAGCCTGAGTAGACATGGTAATTACAGGCTAGCCTGTTGAGGAAGTGCTTCCTATGATATTAAATGTTTATGTGAAAATCCTTGGTTGAGGGTGGAGAAGAAAGTGCAGACTTAAAGGTCAATAATGGAACAATCTTGAAACAAAAAATAGGAGAATGTGTGTTGAAAAGATAGAAAAACAAAAAGAGCATCTTGTGACTCATCTACCACACCCTCCTGCACACCAGAGGCAGCAGATGCTGGCAACACTTTTCCTTTACAAAACAGCTTTGATTTAATATTTTGAGATATACACCTCATTTTGTAATGGAAGCCAGTGGAAAAGTCATTTATTTAGTTATCTCCTCACAGCCATTAAAAAAAAAAACAGTTTTATATTGCATGTGACAATCACACAATGGGTCTTCTTTGGTGCCCAGAGAATAAAGGTTGATCTGTCAAGATAGTTTAAAGTCTCGTCAGAGGGACAAAGCGTGATACATAGAAACATAGCACATCAGAATTGGAAGGGTGTCACAAGTCCTTGCATACCCTTCGCTGATGGAGAAACTGAGGCTCAAAGAACACTGGGGATATTCCAAAGACCTTCCAGCAAGAGGATAATGTAGTCATAGACAGACTCAAGGTTTATTGCTACTAGTCCAGAGCTCTTTATACTTTGATAGCCAGCTCCTGGTTTTCCCAATAAAGTTCTCATTTAACTAGGCCATCCTATAATCCCACCAAAATGTGATTACATATTGGAAATTCCAGTAATTCTGTACCCAAATATATTTCCCAGATGGTCTCCCCCCCCAGGGGGTAGGGCCTGGTTTTTGATTCAGAAATCATGGTTATGGTAACATTACACCCCTCTAATCATATTAACCCAGATGACTATGTCAACATGGTAAGGTGCCCTGGAAGGTTAACCACACAAGAGCATGAGGAAAAGGAGCTGACCCTAACCCACCCTGAACGCTCTTTCTGCGGGAGGGCAGCTCCTGCCCCCAACCCCCAGGACCCCTAGTAGGATAGGAGAAATTCTGTGCCCTTCAAGAGTCATCAGAGTCATCTTAAAGAAAGCTGAAATAGACAGGATGAGAGCTTCTTCTCTCCCAACATCTCTTATGTTCCTCATAATGGATCCTTTCTTTAAACATTACAGCCCTCAATTAGCTCATAATTGCTGTCCATGCCATATGAATTATGCATCATGCAATGCAAATCCAGGTTCCCTGGCACTGGACAAATCACAAGCTGTTGAAGAAGCTGGAGTAATTACCAAAACAATCCCAGGAGACCTGGAGAAAATGAACATTATCTGGTCCACAGGCGATCCTTCCAGCATGCCTTTTCCACTTGCAGCCCGGGTTCACCCCTACCCCTCAGCTTTAATAAAAGTTTCTGGGTTTTGAGCTTGTACTCTGTGCCAAGCCATGTGCTAACACATGCCATGTTTTAACACCTTTATTCCTCAAAATCCTGAGGGTCAGGACCACTGTATATACCTCATACAACTCAGCTGGAAATACCTCCTTCATCTGTAGTTGCTGGCTTGCCCATACTGGGGCTTGGCTGCAGTTCACCTTTGTGATATAAATGGGAAAAAAGTCTTATTTAAGCAAGTGACAAACTTCCTAACAAAGGATGGCTTAAAGCTATACTTTAAAAAAGCACAAAGGGGCACTTTGGAAGTACTCAATGCATTAATTACTAGTCATATTATATTTATTAAAACTACTTCAGAACATCTAAGGGAGGGTTAATATATATCCAAAAAGCTTGAAAATTGCAATTCTTGTATATTCAAATTCACGTATGCAGATCCTCAATAGTCTATCCTTTCAGACAATTATCTCAAATCATTTAGCTGATACTATATATGTACATGCACGTGTGCGTGTGTTGGTTATACTGAGTTTAATGGTAACAAGAGAACATGTGGCCCTCAGTGGTTGCTACCTTCCTTCCACCAGTGTCTGGATCCTAACTTGGAGAACAACATATTGCTGCAGTTATACCCATGCCCAGGTTGTTTCAATAAGCTATGTCCATGTTTTTATACCCAAACCATTTGCAACAAAACAAATTATTCTCTTTAAGTTCATTCAGCTTAAGGAGGTATAAATGTCTATTTCTAGCTTCTTTGAATTTTTTAAAAATAAATATACAGCTTTCTCTTCAATATCCCACCCATCTTTCATGGAAATAATGCTAAGCTAACTGCTGCTTCAAGCTTTTAATTATTTAATCATTTTGTCAATCATTTATTCATTCTTTAAAGGTTTATTGAGGGTCTATTCTGTGCTAACATTGAGTTAGGAACTGGTGTTGCCAAAGAAAAATAACACATGATCTCTGTTTTTTAAGCAGCCCATGCACTGTAAGAGGACAAACACGCTGCTGTAGTGTGGAATGCTTCGTGTGCTTGAAGCTCCAAGAGTATAGGACAGCAGACATGGAGGCAGGCAGGCCCAGGGCACCACTGGCTCATTTCATGGTTGTTATAATGCTCAGTTTTTTCATCTAAAACATGGGAATAAGTATCAGTACAAACCTGCAATGCTCTAACACTCTTTAAATTGCACTTAGAATCCATTTGGAAACTTTTGAAATGCCAGGCATGTATTGGGATTTTCACTAAACAAACAAACAAACAAAACAAGCAGACACTATTTTGAAATTAATGCTGATGAAGCGTGGATTCCTAAAGGGACACTCAGAGACTTCTTTTCATTCTACTGTCTGCCCGAGGACAACTCACCTGTCTTGTCTGATTGCTACTTTCTTCACTGGACAAAAGATGAAGTTGAACAAATGGCCTTTAAGATAGCTTTGATGTTTAAAATCAATGATTTTATTGATAGGTTACAAATTATGAACCCCTTTGGTGGTCTTCCCTTCCACTAGGTATCTGATGGGGTCAGGCCTGATGGGGTGAATGGAGAAGAGGTGGCGGTAGTGACAGGTGGGCGTCACCCCGTGGTTCAGGAGGAATGTGGCCACGGGCCTCAGTAGGGAGCTGAGGTCAGGAGATGAGAGACGTGAGAGCCTCCATCACACTTGAAGGGGGAGACAGAGTTTAAATAGAAGAGCCACATCAAAGATGATAGCAGAGGGTCTCACAGGACTGATGTGGGGCCCAAGCAGGGGAGGCCTACTTCTCAGCAGGGGAATTCATTCATACATTCACTCAGCTAACAAATATGTTTTTAGCTCCTGCTATTTGCCAATTGCGCCAAGTGTTGCATGTGCAGTATGAATAAGACAGGTAGGGGACCCTGTCCTCATGAGATTTAAAGTCTCATACGAGAAACGGACATTAAGGAAAAAAACACCTAAATACATAATAATTAGCCCAGAGTACCCCTGGTTGTCATGAGAGCAGAAGAAGCAGACAGATCAGTGTGCAGTCCATAAGCCATCCTGGAGGAAGTGACATTTCAGCTATGATATAAAGGGTACATAGAAACTAACTTGCTGAAGTCAAGGGGACAATTTCCATCAACAACAGGTGCTGTGAACATGCCATTTTACATGGATTTTAAAAGGGGGCAAGGGAGGGATTTCCTTAAAAGGGCTGCTCAGAACAGAAGGGCTATCACATTTTGTCTTCATCTATAAATGGGTTTATACATTGATATAGAGAGAGTGTCGAAATATTTTCTGTTTATCAAAGTTTCAGAAACTGCTGTAACAATATCTATTTGTTCTGCTTGTTTTTCCAAACAGAAGCTGAACATGAGCCTTGGTTTAGCCTTAGGTGGACTCACTCCTCCCACTCCCACTCCCTGCCCGTGACCTTTCCTGGGGCCGCTGCCTTTCTGCTCTCTGAGGGAAGGATGGAAGGCAAGGAAGTGAGGACTCATAAAATTTACAGTTATTCTACCGCATCCAAAATGTGTTAAAGAGCAAAGTAGCTTCACCAAATGTTAGTAAATGTTATATGGGAAGGAAAAAAGAGTCCAGAATCCAATATGTCCAGGAAATAGGTTAAAGGCTCATGCAAGCTTTTGTTGCAGGATTTATCAGAGCCCTTGATATCGTAATGTATGTTGCAAGTCTTCAATGAGAACACAATTAATAAAAATTTCCAAACTTATTTGACCATGGAACATGCTTTTCCAGGAATATTTCATGGGTGTGCTGTGATTCAGAATAAGTTTTGGTAAATGCTGTTTAAGTAAGTACCTCAGATTTTGGATTTAAAAGTGAAATAATGGGCCTTAGAGGCCACCTTATCCGAACCTCCTGCTTTATGGAGGACTGTGAATAAAAACTGCTGGCTTCCATCCACTTCTCTAACATTGTGCACTTGTCTTATACTGTGGATGCCTAGCCTCTGAAGTTTCAGGACAGAAAGATGTTATAAAAAGATAAGGAAATCTTACACCAGTACCATGGAACTTTGGGCCATCACTGCTCTGGAGCTTATTTTCTTTTGGTGTGGAAGGAACATGAGATGCATCCTTGGGTTGTTGGAGAGTCCGTGCTAGTTATAAAGCACCTGGGACAGATGAGGCTCTCAGTACATTATTGCCTCTCCCCTTCCCACTCTGGGAAATAAGCACCATGCTTTATGTAAATACTCTATGCAAATATTCTATATTCTATATGCAAATATTCAAGACATTTTTTATCATGTTGGGTTTTATCCTCATCCCTAAGGGAGCATATTAATGCAAAGTAAAATGCTCTCTTCAGTTCTGCTGGTTTAGATGATGCCTCATTCTCCCGGGAAACGCTTCTCTTTTATAACCTAATGTTAAACTACATTAAAGACAAATACTTTGCAGTTTATCAACCTTTATAGGCGCCCATGCTTCAGAATTAGAGTATTTCAAAAGTTAGGTGTCCTTACACTTTAGAAAAATAGAAACAGACTTCCTGAAGGGAAGTGACTGGCCCAAAGTCATTGCAAGACCCAGAAGCAGCCCCAGCCTGTAAGCAAGGAATGTCTAGTTGGGGACCTTTTCTCCAAATCAGCAACTCCTCATTTACTTTCTTGGAAACGTAAGGCTCAGCATGCTGAACTCCTTGCTCTTGGATCCCCTTTAACTCTGTAAAACCAGGAAACTTGCAGAGACTTTTGTTTCTTCATTGACGTGGGAAGATGCTGTTGAAAAGAGAAAAGCGTTCCACTATCACAGTTTGCTATTTTGTGCCAAACAGAGGATTCAGCAGGTTGTAGCTGGGTTTGGGCTAGAGTTCAAGCCAAGCACAGAACTCTCACTTTTGGAAACCAATGAGGAGTGGGGAGAAATGCTGGACTCCCGGAGAAAGCCTGCTTCCCAACGTCCACACAGCCACACAGCTGGTGTGTGTGAGGCCGCAGGGCCGGCAGTTACGCAAATCAATTGAGCAGGTTCGAGAAACAAAAACATAAGTAAACTGAATCTCGCTGAATGTAACATTCTATGCAATAGAGCAGGGGTGTCAAACTTATTTTCATTGGGGGCCACATCAGCCTCGTGGTTGCCTTCAAAGGGCTGAAATGTTTTTAGGGCTGTATAAATGTCCTAAAATGTTCTTAGGACTGTATAAATTTAGGACTCCTGAACTGTTAAGGAGTTGACATTACATTTGGCCCTTTGAAGGCAACGATGAGGCTGATATGGCCCCCAGTGAAAATGAGTTTGACACGCCTGCAATAGAGTGCAGATAATAAGTACTGATTCTCACTTGCTGGTACTCACTCAGCTGAGGGCTTGGGCAGCACTGCAGGCAGAACAATGGCAGGGCTTGTAGGTCTGGGTTCTAGTGCTGCTCCTTCGCCCACTAACTGGTGCCCTGGGACAAGGCTTGCTTCTTTTTGTCTGATCCCTCATCCGTCTACGGGTATGATAGCTGTTGGGCTTTGTGTAAAAATTAAACAAAAGGTTGAAACCAAACATCCACTCCAGTAGCTTATTGCTCCTGCAGGGCAGTGCTATGCTCAGTACTGCACTCAGTGCTGTAAAGGACTCATCACGCCCTTTGCTGTCCAGGGCTCCCCTCTGTTGGGGCACTTTCACCCAGATTCTGTGATAGGCACTCTCATAAAGAATCCCTACAAAGTGCTCACAAAACGGCAACGGAGTGCAAGGCGGGCCTTTGAGGTTCACCAAGGCGATGGATTTACTCATGTCTGGCCCTCATCAGAAACCTGGGTTTTGTAGCCATTGTGCTCTTGAATTCATGCCAGTGAAGGGATGCTATGAATGGCAGTCTGGTTGGCTTGAACAAAATCTAAGAATCTGCCAGGCAAATGGGAGGCACAGCAGATGGATCCCTGGAACCAGTTTGAAATAGAGGTCACCTGGCAGTTAATGCCAAGTGGCTACATCTCCCAGTTGATAGGTCACTGGGTCCAAACTCCAGAAGTGATGTGGGGTTTCAGGCAGTGAGCACTGTGATGTAACTAACTCAGGAGGGTGTCCTGTTAGGGTGTACAAGGCCTTAGAAGGTTGGAAAGCAGACCATACCTGACACACTTGTTCTAACCAGGCCCCAGCCCCATATTAGATCTTTGAAAGGCCCTGATTCCTCATGGGAACAGGACTAGAAAGCATGGCAGAAGGCAACCAGGTTTAGTCTTCTCAGATCAAATGGTCCTGCAGTTACCCAAAGAACCCTCCTAGAAGGTTTTCTTCCTACTTGGAAAGTTAAATCCTAAATGCAAGGCAGCAGAGAAGGCTTTGTGTAAAAATTAAACAAAAGGTTGAAACCAAACATCCACTCCAGTAGCTTATTGCTCCTGCAGGGCAGTGCTATGCTCAGTACTGCACTCAGTGCTGTAAAGGACTCATCACGTCCTTTGCTGTCCAGGGCTCCCCTCTGTTGGGGCACTTTCACCCAGATTCTGTGATAGGCACTCTCATAGTGCCTATCGCTTGGGCCACCTCCAGTGTTACAGGTGAGGAAACTGAGACAGAGAGGAGAGGCAAGAGGACACACAGTGAGTGGGTGGCAGGGCTTGTTCAGAAATTCGAGCTCCTGACCCCGGGGCAACCTGGGGAATTCCCGTGGGCCAGCTCTCTGAACCTCAGCCAGGCGAGCTCCATCGCACAGGTGGTGTTCAGAGCCCTCCCTGGCAGGAGACACCCATCACCCTGGTTAGGAAGTGGGCTGAAAGTTCATCCGTAAAGCTAAGGCTTGCTGTGTAGACCTGGCCCTTCTCTTTCTTCTTTGCAACAGCCTCTGGCCACCTAATCCCAACCTGATCCTCCTGGGTCCCTGGGAGTCATAAAAGTTACCCCATCCAGAGTGAAACCATAGGTGTTCTCCCTAAAACTCATATAGAACTTAGCTAGTCTTGTCTGGACCACGAGAGGAGACATGACCAATCTAAATACTCGGGACTGAAAATATCTATGGGAACACTTTCTAAAGTATATGATTGTTTAACCACTATGCTGTACACCTGGAACTAATACAAAATATTACTGAATGTAAACTGTAATTGGATTATGTGCACTAAAATAAAAAGCAGCACCGAAGGCATCTTAAGTTTAAAATAAATAAATAAATGCTCTCAGGGAGTACACTGGCAAAGTGGCCTCTGGGGGCAAGGGTATGGAACTGGTAGCGAAGATGTAAGGACATTTTTACCAGAAAAAATGTGTCCATTCACATTCACAGACATTTATTGAGTGCCTACTATGTGCAGGGCACAGGATGTTCACGGTCCCAGACGTCTAATCAGCACTACAGCCAGCGTCCAGCCCTCTTCCTGAATGTCAGCTGCCCAATCCTGGGCTTTGTGCTAGCTCTCTTTCTTCTTCACTTTCTTTCTTTCTTTCTTAAGCCACCAACAAAACTCTGACCTCTCCCTGAGCACACAATGCAGGCAGTCACTCATGCATTAACAACCACCAGGCCCCAAAGGTCGTTTCTATGACAACCCAGGGGTCCTTAATGACCCTGGCAGGCCAATGATTTTGTTTTGTTTGAGAGTGAAGGAATAATAAGTCAGGCTGGCTGCCCCAGTGCTCTCCCCCTCCCCCTTGGAGTCCCCACACCCCACGGCCCGCCTGCTCTGATATACTGTTCGTTATCTGGCTGCGCATCAGCCCCAGAGACGGGGAGGCAGCCAGCAATGAAAGACAAGAGCCTAGCTGCAGACAAAGAGCTGTAAAGGACCAGAGTGTGCCCTGCATACAGGACTGCTTGAGCTTCATTAATTCCATCGCTGGGCAGTGAGTGGGAACCAGGGCCCTGGGATCCAGGCTCCTGGAGTTGAATGCACCCATATGAACATGCAGTCATCTCTGGGCTCTTTAGAAAGATCCAGCATGTGCCAGGCGCTATCCAGGAGGTACGTCATATCGGGTCGCAGCCAGACAGTATCCAGGAGGTGCGTCATATTGCGTCACAGCCAGACAGCACAATGGTGAGACCTATCGCTTTAATGATAGGAAGGGCGAGGCTATTAATGTGCAGCCTTACCAGCTTCCCTATGATCACCAGCAACTTTGGAGGCTGGACTGAGCACCCAAACAAAGGAGGAAGCATGGCCTCCAAGCTGATTGCCGCCCACCATCCGATGATGGGGCTTTGCCCATCTAGCTTCTCCAGTTTGGTTTTCTGGTTCTACCCTTGTTTGCATTGTCTTCTGATCTTGGGGAAAGTGGGCCTCCAGCTTGCCACATTAATTTTCCAGCATCATGTTTGGAAGCATGGGATTTTGCTAGCAGACACTTGGAATTATTTTTGTTGTGTGTGCATGGCTGAAATCCCCTAGAATAAGTCATTCTCCTCTTTTTAAAAAACCCGCTCTTATTGGCTGCCTGGTGGCCCAATCAGTTGACTCATTTTCCATGCCTTCCCTCAAGTAATTAGCATTTTCATTTTTCGCTGACCTGTTTATTAAGAGAAATTCCAGGATCTCATTCGGTTGAAGTCCGTTTTTGTTGTTTTGAGTTGACTTGCCTCAGCCTCTACCCAAGAAACAAAAGGAGAGATTTGGAGAAAAGCTCAAAGAGATGTGTGAGTTAGGCCTGCGTTCTCCTACGTGGGCTGTTTGTTAATCGAGGAGATGGACAAAAAAGGCAGTACACTGTGGTGGAGGCCCCAAGCAAGTGGCTCTCGGGGGGATTCCAGCCTCTGCTGCTGGTCTCCAGCATGATGTTGGCCAAGGGTATTGGTCCTAGCACAGCAGTCACTGGATCTCTCTCAGAGCTCACAAATCCAAAGGGGCAGCAGCAAGATGCTGCTTTTGCAGGGAGAACACCCATCATCCTCTGCTCCTCTCAGGCCTCAGTTTCCCCTCTGTGAAATAAGTGGCTTGATCTAGATCAGGAATGGAAAACTCTGAGAAGTCTCCCAGGCCAGCAGGCAGCATTGATGAGGGCAGAAAGTAGGCCCTGCTTTCCAGTGGGAGACCATGAAGAGCAGTTCCAGTATTTGCTGCCATGAGGGAATGTAGGCCCAGTATTGCCAGAGTTCCTAAGGATCTGAAAAGAAGACAGAACTTTTTTTTTAAATGTGAACATCAGATTTCTAAGTGTTTTCAACTAATTCTAACTTTTCAGAACACCACATTGATGAAAACCAGAACACAATGCAGGGCATATGATGTGTGATCCCAGGACCACCAGTTTGCACCTTCTGCTCTAGACCTTCGCAGCTCCAGGGGCGGTGAGATGACCATGTTTCAGAAGAGATGCTAGGTATCTTTGAGGTCTCAGAAATCGGCTGTCTACCTTTCCTTAACTGGAACATTCTCCAGAACTTGCTCTGAGAGCAGGTCTGCTCTCTGTGCCTCCTGGGTCTACCTTTTGTTACAGCCCAGGGTAGAAGAACGAACTCATCTTAGGGGGGCCCACACTCATCTGGTCCAAGACTTTCCTTCATGCAAGGGAAGAGTTAAGCCATCCAGGGCAGATAGCTGTTTATTCTCTTTTCCAGGGAATAGGGCTACTCAATCTCATAATAAATGCTTATTTTTTTCAGTCCCCATTTTCTAGAATTTATAGCCAGTAACACAATTGACCATGGTTCTTTCCTAAAATTCCCTGCCCAGGCGGTCCCTGATCTGACATCATCCTGGTCAGCATCATTTTCTCTAAAGCCTTCTCAATCTTCTCCTGCATTTCCCCTTCCTTCTCTAACATTCAAGGTGGGGGTTGTTCTCAGGACTCAGTCTTCTACTGTCTCCACAACAGTGTTTTTCTAAGCACTGATACCTCTGATTCTACTTTATTATCTTCAAACTCTCTGAAAGATAGTGGTACTATCCCACTGCTTGGTGCCACCTCAGGCTCAAATGATCCAAAAGGAAAGCATTAGCTTTCATTTGCCCTAGATTTCATTCTACCCTTGGTCACACAGTCAGTTCTAGTGGCCTCGTCACTCGAAGCTGGCTAGCAACTTGGCATAGCAGAATAAGCAATGTCCTGTGTTCTGATGATAACCATTCATCTTAAGTTTCCTGATCTTTAAGATAAGACTGTTCTAGGACTAAGCAGTCTAGAAATTGACAAGTCAGCAAAATGATTTTATAAACATACTTTTTTCCATTCTCGATTATAATTAATATGTACTTCCCACCCTCCTCTCGTCCATATCCAACAGCTGCAAAGTTCAGTCCATGCCCCCTCCTGTAGGATATCCCTCTTCTACCTCCCCAGCATCCCAGGTGGCACCCCCATTAACTATCACTAGTACCACTGCCATGGCTTCCAGGCTAGAGCCACGTGGAGACTTCTAGACTACTCTGCTGAAGGCATTGAGCTAAATGAAACTCCACTTGTCTAAAACTGGCAATGTGTCCTCAGTGCACCCTAAATGAAGCCCACAGTCTTCATCCTGACTTTCAAAGCCCTTCACAGCACGATCCAGTGTGTCCCACACTCTTCGGTATCACATGCTAGACTATCCAGACAAATAGAAGGTATGTGTTTTCCTATTGACAGCTGAGCCCATAACATTTCCTTTAGCTGGAATGGTCTTCTACTATCAATTTCATTTATATCTAAGTGCTTCTAAGTGTTTAAGGCTCAGCTCAATGTTACATTCTCTAGCAAGTCTGTTCTGCTCCCCCAGTCAGTCTGCTGTTCTCTCCCCTACTTGTAGTTCAAGGCTACTTTGTTCTTTCTCTTTATGGTACATCATGGGTTTTGCCTTAGTGTGCTCAAGCCGACACAACAAAATACTATAGACTGGTGACAAACAGTAAAAATGTATCTTCTCAAATTTGGGAGAAGTCCAAGGTCAAGGTTCCAGCCAATTCAGTTTCTGCTGATGGCTTGCTTTCTGCCCTGCAGATGGCTATCTTCTATGTCCTCATAGGACCTTTCCTCTGTTTGTAGCAGGAGAGAGGGCAGGAGGAGGTCATGGGGTGGAGAGAGAGAGAAGGAGAGAGATTCTTAGGTACCTTCCCTTAAGAGAACACTAGTCTTATAGTATCAGAACCCCAGTATTATGATTTCATCTAACCTAGAGGTCCCATCTTCAACTACAGCCACACTAGGGGTAGGGCTTCAACATATGCATTTTGAGAGGACACCTTTATTTAGTGCATACAAGTAGCTTGCATTGGTCATGTGCACATCTTATTTCCTCTTCTAAGTCCTAAGGTATTCAAGGGCAGACTCTGGGTCTTGTGTGACATAAATGGTATTTAATGGTACCACCCATGTAAGATGTGCTCAGGAAATAGTTGAGGTGAGTTTGCAAACAGGGTCTCCATCACCCTCCAAGTCAGCAATTTTCAACCTTTTTTATCTCATGGCACACATAAACTATTACTAAAATTCTGCAGAACATCAAAAATATATATGTATTTTTGTTGATTTGACAAAAAAATAGGTATAATTTTTTTGTTCATACCAATGGCAATTATTGTGTTGGCTGTTGTTGTATTTTAATTTGACCATCTAATGGAAAAAGAGGTCAGTGCTTCTGACTAAATCAACAAGTGTTGCCTGTTTTAAAAATTCTTGTGGCATACTCCTGTGCCACGGCATATTGGTTGAAAATCGATGCTCCAAGTCATCAGAAACTAACAGTGGCAAGATCACTCAAGGGCTTTTTATTTCACTGTCTTGGCCTATATGTAGCCATTTTAGCTAGATCTGCCTCCTCCCCCTCCCCCTCCCCCTGGGATGTAGGGGTCAGCTCACCTATCTCTTCCTTTAGATAATCCACTTGAATCTACCAAGTAAACCGAGAGTTCCTCACCAGTCTGACAATTGCCTCCATCTCTTCCTTTATTGCCTAATGATGCGCATTTGCTTAGGTGCCCATCTTCCCAAGTGAGGTCCTTAAAGGCAGGGACTGAGGTTCTTCAGTCTTGTAGATCTGATACCTGGCACATGGCCTGACAACTAATAATAGCATAATTAAATATTTGTTAAAATAAGGAAAGAATAAAAATAGGAGCATTAATAAAATTTCCCTCTATCTTTCGTACAAACTTCCTGAAATTGCCTTTTAAAAGCAAATTTATTAGAACATTTCAGACAATTACTTTACATGACTATTCACAGGATATTCTAATTTCAGATCCCTTGACATTGAAAAAAATGATTAGTATACAAGGAAAGTGAAAGAATAGAAATTGGAGATCTATATTAAATTTGAAAAGAAAATTTCCAATAAGAGTAGCTTCTTATTATCTGTGAGAAATATGTTTTAAAACCATCACAAACACTGTTTCACTTGTTCTAATATAGCACAGTTTCCCTCCAGGATAATGCAGGTAAAATGTGTATGAACCCATCAGATCCCTAACATTTCTAATAACGGTAACAATAAATAATATTGACACTTACAGAGCCAAGCACTCAGCTATTATATTCCCATATAATGTTTCCAACAGTCATAAAGGTCACAATCGTTATTTCCATTTACGGTTATAGAAACAGACTCAAAGAGATCAAGTAGCTTGCTTAAGGACATGAAACTTGTCAATAACTAGCATAACCAACCATCCTGGTTTGCACATGATGTGGGACTTCTGGTGCTAAAACTGGCGCAGCTCCAAGCAAACCAGGATCAGCTGGTCATCTTATAAGTGACCTACATAGAGTTTAAAACCAGTGTCAGGTGCCAGAACTTCAGCTATCAACGCTGTTCAATATCCGCTCGGTAAAGCCTTCGGCCAGCATGTTTACAAACCAAGGCAGCATTCTGGGAGTTGTAAGTTCAACAGCATTATCAAGATTGTGAAGTGTGTGAGTTTATAGTCTGAGATTGGAAGCTCCCTGAGGGCAGGGCCTCTGTCTTGTTTCTCTTTCTTTGTCTTGATGAACAGCCCTTATTATACCCAGCCCATGTTTAGGAAAACCCTATTCTACATGAGATTCTTTTCCAGCCTATCATTAACTGATCACTCTGCTCCTCTCAGCCACTCCTCCTTCTTCCCTTCTCCCCCCTTGCACGCATTGGAAGTGCTGCTTTTCTCCCTGTTCTCCCCCCAAGCTCCTCTGCTTGTCTGCTGCTGCCCTGGAGAATTCACGTTTCTTTACCTGCTTCCTCTTTCCTTGTTAACACTGTCCCGTGACCCTCTCTGGAGTCAGTTTCCCTGTGTGCTATCCTGGGATCCCTCTACTGGGGAATTATTTAGTTGGTATGCACACTTTGGGTGCCGGAAACCTGAGTGCAACTGGTGATGAACATGTAGTTCACCACATTACAATGTCTTTGTATTTCCCTGATTTAAGACTTGTAGAGGATTAGTCAAGATGGAAAATATCCCTGCTTATCACCCAATATTTATTTTCCCTTCTCCCTTTGGAATAGTATGTTTACTAGGGTGTGTGGCTACCCTGAACCACATCTCCCAGGAGCCTTTGTATGGCCATGTGACTAAGTCCTGGCCAATGGGATGCTAATGGATACCTTCCAGGGAATTTCCTGAAGAGAGTTGCTGTGCACACTATTTTTATTCCTTCTGTTTCATCATTTTTTTTCTCTTCTGGAACATAAATGCCATTTGGACTATGAAGGCAAAGGTCACAATGCAAGGATGACAAGGTGATGATCTAGAAGATTCCTGGGTCACTGAACCATTGGGGTGTTATAGTGGCCTTTGATCTGCCCACCCAGAATTTTATATAAAAGATAAATAAGTTTCTGTCTCCTTTAAGCCACTGTTACATTTTTTAAATTTTGTATAGTTGCAGTTTTAATCCTAAATAACATAGTTGCTGTGTGAGATGAAAGTATGTGTCCCACCTAATAATACTCTGTTTACACCAACAAAGCACAGAGACACCACTCAGCTTTGATGGT
The DNA here is from genome assembly GCF_021234435.1 of Artibeus jamaicensis. Lineage (NCBI taxonomy): Eukaryota > Metazoa > Chordata > Mammalia > Chiroptera > Phyllostomidae > Artibeus > Artibeus jamaicensis. The sequence continues at coordinate 29,825,012 of NW_026521788.1, read as the reverse complement.
CACAGTGTGGAGAAGGACAAAGAAGACCTTGGGTGGCCATGGGATCGTCTACTCACTGTGGCTTGGTGTCATTTTCTCATCCCCTGAGCCTTCACTGCCCTGTGGTCCCTGCTGAGCCGCGTTGGAATGGTTGTATCCGGGCTTTTATTTGAACTGCAGATGGTGTCTTCATCTGTGATCACACACAGTTTACACTTCAAGTGGAAATTCTCCACCAACTCAATGTCTCTAATTCTGGCTTTCCTCCTTCCTATTGGTCAGCATGCTGCCCCTTAGATGCTGTAACAGGAAAACTACTCATCTGCAACAGATTCCACTGAGTACGTGAGGAGCAATGTCTCTCTGAGCACCACTCTGCTTTGTTCATTCTTACTCTATTGCACTTCTGATCTACATTACAGTGGAAGAAAAGGTTTTTGTAGCTCCTGACTTTTGATGTTTTTAATGAAACAACTTCCAGAGTAAATATAACATGAAAGAGTCTCCCCAAGATGCTGCAGTAAAAACAGTCTACTTTCTATCCTCAAATCATAACAGACTGGAGGCTTCTGTGCAAAGTCTACATAAGTGACCAAAGCTGAAGGCCCAGCCCCAAGTAGCACAGGGTGCTTGGCCAATTTAGCTGAATCGGAGTCATGGCTTAGATCTGAAGTATTACATCCTCTCTCATTTCATCTCTCTTGGGCACATGCTGTCTCTTGCCCTTTATAATATAAAGCTTATATTAGCTTTAACCAGTAGTTTGTTATGTAAAATGTTCCACATGACAGCTCAGATTTGCCCTAATTCTCCCATTTCCTGCAACCTCTTAAAGATCTTTCTTAATGTCCTTGCTCTATAATCCATTAATTTCTATTTTATGAGTAGAGACTTCCCTGGATATTTCTGTGCTACCCTTTTTTTCTTCTTACTCGGTCCTTTTTTTTTTTTTAACTCCTCTTGACTTCCCCTCTTGTCAAGCTTTTCTCCACATTTGATACAAACCTCTCTTGTTTTAAGTGAGGTCTATTGCCCTATATGTCATCTTCCACAAAAAGGGAAGAACAGTCAAGATGGCCTTCTCAGAACCAAAAGTAAATTTTTTTTGGATAGTTCAAGGTGAGATCTCGTGCAATATGCCCACTTCACTCTTTTGTATCTATTCCTTCCCCTTTTCTTCCATGAGCTCCATTATGTTTTTTGTTCATCTCTCACAGCACTGATAATGCATATCTAATATAATAAGCTACTCACTTCACTTCCCTGCTATGCAATGAGCATTTTGAATCCAGGGACCATGCCTTTTACTTTCTTTCATGGGACCAAGCAGTATTAGGTTCTGCATAGATGCTAAATGATTAGATACTATAAACTAGGCAGCTTTCTTTGTTTTAAATTAATAATTTTATGATCATGAACTAAGAAGTTACTGGACTTGATTAAAAGAAAATGATAAACTGAGCTTTGTCAAATTAAAACTTTTGCTCTTTGAAAGGCGCTATTAAGAGAATTAAAAACAAAAACAAAAACAAGCCACAGACAGAGAATATGAAAGGCTTTGTATCTGAATATTTAAAGAACTTAAAAAAAAACAATAATAAAAAAACAACCCAATTAAAAAGTAGGCAAAATATTTGAATAGTTATTTTATGAAAAAAGATATATGGTTAGAAAATAAGTTGCTCATACTCATTAGATTTGGGGAAATGCAAATTAAAAACCATAAGATAATATCATTTTCTATTAAAGTGGCTACAACTAAAAGATTGACCATGCTAAGTGTTAATGAGGATGGGAAGGACCCAAATACACGTTGCTGGTGGCCATGTAAAATGGCCACTTTTGAAAATAGTTTTTAAGTTTCTTAAAAAGTTAAACATATACCTTCCATTTGGCCCAGCCATTTGATCCTCAGTGTTTACCCACAGGAAATGAGAGCATGTAGTGATACAATGACTTGTATATGAATCTGCAGAGCAGCTTGATTTGCAGTAGCCAAAAACTGGGAAAAACTCAAATGTCCATCAACAAATGAATGGATAAACTGTGGTATATCCTTACAATTCAGTGCTACTCAGCAATAAAAAGGATTGGATATTTGATACATATTACCACGTGGATGAGTCTTAACATAATTATGAAGAGTGAAAGAAACCAGACAAAAATGTATAAGATATACAAATTCTAAGATACACAAATGAATCTATTGTCAGAGAAGGCCCATGAGTGACAGTTTAGGACTGGGGTTAAATGTTAGCGAGGCGCTACATGTGGGTAAGAGGAAATTTTGGAGGAGTGACAGATAACTCACAATCTTGATGGTTTTATGTAGGTAGGTAGGTAGGTAAGTAGGTAGATAGATAAATAGATAGACAGATAATAGATAGATGCTTTTGATTACTGTCTCTCAGTCTTTCAACTGGTTTTATTCTCCTTAAAACCTTCTTTAGTCTATTGACTTCCTTCCCCACTAAAGATATTACTCTCAGAACTAGAGTCAAGGGTCAGATTTGTCCTTTTATAAAAAAGGGTGATGGAGCTCTGGTTGGTGTAGCTCAGTGGATTGAGCGTGGGCCTGTGAACCACATGATTGAAGTTCAATTCCCAGTCAAGGCACATGCCTGGGTTGCAGGCCAGTTCCCAGCAGGGGACTCACAAGATGCAACCATACATTGATATTTCTCTCCTCTCCTTCCCTTCCCCTCTAGAGATAAATAAATAAAATCTTTTTAAAAAGGTGATGGGTTTCTTGACCTTGCTGTAAAAAATGGGTCTGGGAAGATGTAATGGTATCGTGTTGTATTACTGACACACGTCTCACAGTTTCTTTGAGCATCTTGTCTTCAGCTCCAATTAGGAACAGTAACGTGGGAGGCACCTACAGCCTGGGCTCATTTTGAGAGTCTAGGTGTTAGTAGTAAATGTGTGAATGATCAATCCTGCTAAACCATGTTGGCTATGAAGTCACAGCCTGGACCCAAAGTCACAGCCTGAAGTCATGAAAACTTCCCAAAGCAAGGAAAGTTCCCTCTATGGATTGTTGAGCCTCTTCTGAATGCCAGGATGCAAATATGACTTTGATCATGCAGTGCAGTTGAGATTTATCTTACAGAAATTTAGGAACCATTGATGGTGTTTGAGCTCCAAGTTGATGGAAGAATATTCTGCAAGTGTTTGTAGGACAGGCTGCTCTCAAGATCCAAATGAACAGGAAAAACTGGAGGTCAGTTCCAGACACTGCTCAGAGCCACGAAGCTTTACTGATTACATTTCAAGCATGACCCCTTCATCAGCTCCCAGCTCCAAATTGGGAGTCTGCTGTAGTCTTTTCATGCCAAGGCTGAAAGTAGCACAGAATTGCAGAGGCAGATGTAAAGGAGATCTGGAAGGGTGTTTTCCTTTCTTTTCCCCCAGTCACTCAATGCTGAAAAGGTGTCTGTGGCAGCAGGCCCAGTTCTCCAGAGAACAGATGTGAAAGAATATGCTATGAGTATCTGGCTAACTTTGAGGGGACCTGACCAAGCTGAGGCCTGGGCCTAGCATTAGTAACCTCATGCATCCTTTGTCACCTTATTGTACAGTTTGTTTTCCTTCAGCTTTTTGAATGCCCTGCAAACACATAGACATCATCCCCTCTTTCCCACTGTCTTGTGGTTTACTCTTTCTAGCAACCTCTCTGCACTGGGTTCTCTGCAGCCTGTGTCAGAATAGTGCTCCTAGGAGACTGGTGGCACTGCTTATAGCAGCGTGGATCTGTGCAGGAGAGCACCAAGCAGATTCTAGACACACAGCATCAATCAGATCTAATCAGAGGGGCTCAGGGGACACCAAGTGGGCCAAGGCCTTCCTCTATTTCTGCAGACACTCATCCAGTCATCCTTTCTTCCACCATTATTCTGGGGTATATGGATAGTTAATGATACACAGCAGTGGTTTTCAACCAGAGACAATTTTTGTCTTGAGACATTTTTGGTTGTTGAAACTTGGAGTTAGCTACTCCAAGTTTGTAGTGTGTAGAGGCCAGTGATGATACCAAACCTGCTACAATGCACAGTACAGTGCCCACAACAAAGAGTTATCCAGCCCAAAAGGCACTGAGGCTGAGAAACCCTGATACACACTGAGGCTTTTGAACCACAGGGTTGCATCTTAAAAACAGCTATTCCAGAGTCTGTGCTCCTGACTCCAGAGAAGAGGGGAGAGGCCTCTTCCTTCAGGGAGCCTCAGACACATAATTATTGTGGAAAAAACAGCAAAAGATAAGAGCCCTGAGGATTTAGAAGTGACAGCCGAGAGCAGGAAGAGTAGTAGTTATTTGTAAACACGACTGAGAAGGAATTAATTGTGGCTGGTGTCTAAGGATGGGATGTCTTCTAGAAATAACTGATATGTGCACAGTACTTAATCGTTTTTATGAAGTGCTTTTTAAAAATCTTATCAAAAATATCGAAAGCACTTTTTAACCAAAATAGCAACATCACCAACAAAACCCACAGGCTCTGGCACACAAAAGTTTAGTTAAATTTAGCTGAAACATAACTTAGAAAAATGAGGTGCTGCCATCTATACTTTGGAGATTTCTGAATTTTTAGATGACAGAAATGACTACACAAATTTATTTTGTTTATTTGAAAAACTTTTATGTATTTATTGCTTATTTTAGCAGGTGGAACAATATCTTAATGGGAATGTTGTATAATACATATAACATTGTGAAAGGAAGTGAAAGGAAGAAAAAGATCCATGATTCTAATATCTAGAGATGTATACTGTTAACATCTGAGTGAATAAATTCATATCTTTGTTATAAATGATTATCACATAATGCCTGCCATATTGTGAATTTAAAAATATACATTATAAACACCATCCCCCCTGAGTACTCATACATATGACATCAGTTGTGGTGACTGGGTGGCTGTGCTATATCATTGTAGTCAATGCTGTGGTGAACATCAGGCATTATCTTCAGATAATTTGAATGTGAACAATGCCCTGAGGTTTGAAGAAAGTTTTTTTATTGTTGTTGTTTTTCTTTGTAAAAAAATTCAACTAAATATGACTGCATCCCATGTCTCTCCTGCTTTCTGTGTGCCCTGTCCTTGAATGAGAGACAGGCTGAAGAAAATAGTTAATTTTATGTGTCAACTTGCTGGGCCAGGGTGTCCAGATATATGGTCAAACATTATTCTGAATGTTTCTGTGAGGATGTTTTTAAATGAAATGGACTTTAAATTGATGGACTTTTAGTAAAGCAGATTGCTCTCCACAATGTAAGTGGGCCTCATCTAATCAGTTGATGACCTAGATGGAACATAAGTCTGACCTCCTCCATGTGGGAAGGATTTCTGCCAGCAGACTGCCTTCAGACTTCATCTGTAACATCAGGTCTTCCTGGTTTTCCAATAGATGGCATTTGGATTTAAACTGAAACTCTTTATTGTGTCTCTAGGCTTCCCCATCAGATTCTGATGAGCCAAAATCATATGAGTCAATTCCTGGCAATGGTACCAAAAGAGTGCCTCTTCTTTGTCAATGGCTATAACAGAATACTGTTATCAACACACAGTCATAGTGTGGGCCTACACTCACTCTCCCACCAGTAATTTGCACTGCAGTTCCACATGGATACCTCTTGCAGCCCCTGGATCATCCCATTTTCCATGTGAATAAACAATCTCAAGACGATGTTATAGAGGGACCCTTGGTTCCAATCCAATGTGTGCAACTCCTGTCTAACGGTCTCCCCATCACACTATACTTGATGGTGCATTGCAGAGAGGTTATTTCCTCCTGAAACAGAAGGGAGTCCATGGTGTGGTAGTCCAGAAATTCAACTGCATGAGGGCTGTATAGACCGTTGAAGGAACTGGGGGCATTTGTCTAGAAGAAGAGAGCAAAGAGCAAAGTAGGATTGTGGTTGATGGCTTTACTGATGAGCTTGTTATGAAAGAGAAATTTGGTTTACATATGTCAGGAGGCAGAGCTGGGATCAGTGGGTGAAGCCACAGAGAAACAAATTTCAAATCATTGTAAGCCATTTGGGGCAGGTAACGAGCTTCCTTAGAATGGAGGAATGTCATAGAGACAGACTTCTGGAAAAAACTCAGACTGTGTTGGACAGGGTGATGTTTCACATCCTTCCCAGCCATTGAATTTGGTGACATCTAACTACATGCAGCCTGGGTACAGAGGAAGCCACCACCTCCCTGCCTCAGCTGAATAATGGATAATAAAACAGCCATTTCAGAAGAGGCATGCAATCACCTAAGATGTGTTTCTAAGGGAGGCATCCCACTTCAGCCCAGGCTGTCCTGCAGGTTCCTGGTTCCACCCGCCCACTGGTACATGGGCCTCTGACTCACCCAGGGAGCTAATGATGGCTTCTGTAAACAAGGCTTTGCTCGGCTTGTAACTTAAATGGTCTGTGCCTGGCAAGGCACAAGCCTCCAGGCACCCAGGGTCTGCACATGTTTACAGTGCTGCTGTGCTCTGGCCAAGTGGCCAAGTAATTGATGACAAGGCTCTGGATGTCAGTGACTGAACTGAGAAAAGTGCTCTCTGAAACTGATTTTGGCTCATCCCAGCCTAACTCCCTAGTCCCAGTAGGGCCTAAGAGGATCCTCCTCCGCCACTTCAGGGGCCACGGGGCTCTGTGTGTAGCTGAACTGGGATAGCCTGCCATGGCTCCCACTTTGTAGGTACTAGTGGCTCCTGAGAAATGGCTCAGTCACTGCTGCCTGCTGCAGGCTGGTTTGCAAACTGCCCCTCAATCCTCCTCTACTCCCCCAACCCCAACCTTCCTCACTGCTCCTTCCTGGGAAAACTAGCAGCACGAATGGTCAGGAGATTCCTTTCTTCAGGTGCCTTGGGACACTTGGGAATCTGAGGCTTCAGAAGTACGGAGGCCTAGAGTAGAAAGGACATGTGTGAAGATGGCTTGAGCTGTCTGAGGTGGGCTCAGGTTGCTTCAATATTTCCTGGCTGCCAAAGGATCCCCCACTTGTCAAGGAGCATTGGCAGTGTCGGGAGTGGGGGCAGTGACAGCCCTGTGCTGCTCTGCCCTGACCAGCTCACGTGTTTCCCTCTGGATGTGAGGAGTGGGACAAAGACAGAGCCAGCTGGTGTGGTAAAACTGCAGGACTGGCAAAGGGCTAGGCTCTTTAACAGGGTGAGAGATGGTGAGAGACATGGCGGATGTTTGACCCGAAGAATAAAAGATTGGGGAGGAAATGAGAGTACCTTTCACCCCTCTGAACAGCTGTTAGGAGGAAAAGAGGGTAGGTATATTCCATGTGGTCCTGAGGACTGAGTGGAAGCTAAAAGACAGGGTTTAACTCATGATAAAGAACTTCAGTATCTACATAGTTCTATATGTGACATGGGCTGCCACAGAAAACAGTGAGATCCCCATCTCTGAAAGCATGTAAAGTGAACTGGTGATGGGGAGGTAGTGCCAAAATCATCCCTGAAGCCCATCCAGAGGTGAAGGTTTAGATCATAAACACCTTCTTAAAAGTCAGTACCAGGTAGCTGTTGCCAAAAACACAAAGAGGGACAATCAGAGAGTTTAAGCCACAGATAACAAAACACTGACTTAGCTGAAGTGTCTGCAGGTTGACTCGACACAGCTGATCTGGGCTGGCTTAGCTTGGGGTAATATGGTCTTCCTCCTCCTCCTAGAACCAGAGGGCTCCCTGGGCTTATTCATCTCACTGTGATGACAGAGGAACAAAAATGCAAGCAGACAAATGCAAAGCCACTGGAAGTGCAGGCCCAGGGGCCATCACTTTGCCTCATTCCACTGCCCAAACCAAGTCACATGACTGAAACCAAAGTGATGACAAAGTTGTGCCATGGATGCAAGGAGGGGTGAGAGGGACTAGGGCCAATCATGCTGTCTATTCCAGTGGTCATTATGTCATTATGTCTGTGGTGGACAGACACAAGGTCGGTGTGCAACATTGAGTACATACATGAGATGTTCACTAGCAAACAGAATTGTCCCAAAAGCAAGTTCTCAAGGAAATCAGTGCTCTCTGTAAAATGCAAAAAATCTTGGTTATGCAAAGCTCTGCTATGCACAGATTCAGGCCTTTGGCTTTTATGCTGTACTGAAAAATCTGTAATCTACAATAGGAAGGAGGCTTTGGCATCATCCAGCCCAAGTACTTTACTTCACAGACTGGAAATCCAAGGACCAGGAAAGGGAAGGGGCTTGCCAAAGTTGACACAGCTTAGATCCAGCCCTCATTCAAGTGTTCTGTCTGTGCTCCTGCACTGCCAAGGGTCAGGTGGGCTTGCTATACCTCTGGGGCCGAGTATGAATGTCAGTCAAATGTAAAGTACAGCTTAGAACTGCCACCTACAATTCTCTTGAGATTTCAATCCAGTGACAAATTTACAATGCCTGGCATGTGATAGGTATGCGATACCCAATGGATAGTGCCAATGTTAGTCAATCAAGTACAATATTTGGGCACTCAGAGGCAGGACAGGAGATAACTAAGGGCAATAGAAACCAAGAATGCTTTTAGAAAGGCTTTTGCCAGGAGCTGGGATGGGGTGTGATTTGTAGGTTGCTTGCAGGGGCACATGGCATCCTCTGCCCTCTTTCAGACTGGCTCTTGTTGGGTGTATTGGCTAGCAACAACTTGGTTCTAGAGAAAAGGGTGCAGATTCTGCCCAGATGGAAGGACTTTGTGAATGAGTGTGATGTGGCAGCCTGGCCATGCAAGAGGATGAGGGGAAGGCACTCTCTGCAGTACTCCTCTCAGTGCTGCCTCCTTTGACAGGGCCAGATCCCCAAGGGCCATATCCAGAGAAGTGACTTCTGTGAAATCATTAGCTTCTTGTTTTCCAGGTTTTCCCAGCATTGCCTTAGACATCTCGTGTCCTTAGTATAAGCAAATTGCCTTAAGGATGGACATGTAGATGATGTTCTCGAGGCCAGCACAGTGTGACAGAGTAGAGAAAACTGACAGCAATGAGGTCACAATGGCTACTGGGTTGTGAGGTCACAAGGAACACTCCATTGATTGCATTTCACCAATTCACAAGTTATGTCAGGGACAGGGTCTTTCCCTAGCACCTAGAAGAGTATCTGGCATACAGAAGATGCTAAATAAGTGTGGACTGAATGAATGTCAGATTATTCTGAGAGGTAATATAAGTCTTGCTGGAGGACATGAAATGTGAATATGCTTGAAGTATGGGTGGGATTGGAATCATTATGGTCAGTTATGCTGGGTATGGATTTACTTCCCCTGCACCAAATGTTTCTGCCACAATTTCCATGCATGGACTTACAGAATGCCTTGTTTACTCTCATGGTCTTCTGCACCATTGCTTCTGACAAAGGAACTCACCTTACAGCAAATGCAATGCAGCAATGGGCCTGTGCTCCTGGTATTCACTGGTCTTGGCATGTTCCTCATCTCCCTGAAGCAGCTGGTTTGATGGAACAGCAGAATGTCCCGGAGACAGTACCTTCCAGGGCTGGGGCAATGTTCTCAGTGATGCTGTATATAAATATGCTCTAAACCAACACCCAAAATGTGGTGCTGCTTTTCTCATTGCCATGATTCACAGGTCCAGGAATAAAAGAGTAGAAATGAGAATGGCACTGATCACTATTACCCCTAGTGATCTTCTAGCACAATTTTGCTTCCTGGCCCTATGATCTTATGCTCTGTTGGTCTAGAGGTCTTAGCTCCAAAGGGAGGCATGCTTCCACCAAAAGAAAGAACAATGATTCCATTGAACTGGAAGTTAAGACTGCCATCCTACCCACTTTGGGCTCCTCCTGCTTCAGAATCTACAGGCAAAAAAAGAAGTTGCTGTACTGGTAAGGGTGATTAATCCTGACTACCGAGGGGAAATTGAGTTGCTACTACACAATAGACATAAGAAAAAATATGTCTGGAATACAGAGCATTCCCTAGGGTGTCTCTTAGCATTACCATGCCCTGTGATCAAAGTTAATGGAGAACTACAATAATCCAATTCAGGCAGAACTGCTAAAGGCCTAGACACTTTAAGAATGAAGATTTGAGTTATCTCGCCACGCAGGAACCACGACAAGCTAAGGTACTGGCTGAGAGCAAAGGAAAGGTGGAGTGGTGGTGGAAACAGTTATAAATACCAGCTATAAATAACCACATGATGAGGTTGCAGAAATGAGAATTGTAATCGTTATGACTATTTCTTCCTTACTTTGTTATGAAAAGTAAGATGTGTATGGGTGCCACGTTGACAAGGAGTAGACTGTGATGACCAGTTTTATTTGTCAGCTTGGTTAGTTCGCAGTTCCTAATTATTCAGTCAAACCTTAACCTAGTTGCTGCAGTAAAGGTACGGGATGGCCAAAAAGTCCATTTAGTTTTTTCCATAAAATAAAAGACACATTTTTTACTTTCACCAATAACTTTATTGATTTGGATATTTTGAGTATGTCGGCTTTCTTCCACTATTGGCTTCTAGGGGTAGAAGGCAGGGGTGCTACTAAACATCTTCCAATGCATAAGATAGCTCCACAGCAAAGAATTATTTAGCCAAAATGTCAGTAGTACAAAGAAACTTCACGAGCCACTTTTGACACATTTGATCAGTCACAGCATCATCTCTATATTCTGTGCAAGAGGTTCTGGCATTTCAGTTGTGTTTTTACCTTTTTTGAAATAATAAAGCATAATACACCAAAAATGTTGTGTATTTTCTTTCATCTTCAGTATTAAAATGGCTGCACAAAAATTCACCAATTTTGATAAGTTTTTTTTAATGCACACTGAAATGATAGCTGTCACAATACAATCTAACAAAATTGTTTCAAATGAAGTTAAAGACAACTAAGCACTACTAGAGGCCCTTGTATGGAAAAAAATTAAATAAAAATTTTGGCCAATCCAATACATCATAGATGTGATTCAAGTCCATTGTCAGTTGACTTTAATTAAGGAAGATTATCCTAAATAGTATGGGTGGGTCTGAGCCAGTCAGTTGGAAGGCTTTAAGAACAGAACAGAGGATTCCTAGAAGGAGAAATTCCACCTGTGGAATTTTTTTTCACCTGTGATTTGTAGCCTGACCTTCCTAATAGCCTGCCCTATAGATTTTAGAGTTATCTTGCCTACCCCCACAATTCCATAAGCCAGTTACTTGCAATAAATGACTTACTGTGTATCTCCCACTGGTTTTGTTTCTCTGGTTGAACCCTGTCTGATGCAGAATATCAACCCAGTGGAAGGGGATGGGAGAAAGTCATGGTGTGTTAGGGATGTGTCATAGAAAATGACAATACAGGGAAGTGAAGGGCACTCAATCCAGTCAGGTGTGGACAGTCAGTAAGTAATGGCTGAATTAAGTAGCATGATGTTTTAGGGTTGAAATGCCAGACTAAGTAGTTAGAACTCAGTGAGCCTTGAGAAAGAGACAGGTCGCTTCTAAGTGATGGGAGCCATCAAGGCTTCCATGCTGGATACAGACTGATCAAAATCCAGACCTCAAAAAGAGTCATCTGGTTCTTGGGCCATAATGATCTGGGACTAAAACAAACTGAAAGTAAGGAGGTATCTTTTCATTGGTTCTGTTCTAGAAGAAGGGCTAAGTACCCTACACAGGAGTTTAGCTGAGAACCATTGATTTAACAGGAAATAACTTTGTGCATCTCTCATGAAGGAGGGTAGAGACAAAGTTGTAGAAATGATAGCAGCATATTGAATTAGAATGGGGAAGGTGGGGGTTGGGGTAACTTGAAACTTCACATGATAGATTGATCATTATTTTCAGTTCATAATAGCCTCCCTGTACTAGAATTGTACATCCATGTACTTTGCCAAGGGATTTTCTGAAGTTCTTCCTGCTAGAGATGTAGTTTTCTCTACTATATTTCCCTAACCCTATGATTCAGATGACTTTCTTTAGCCAATATAATGTAGGTAGAAATAATATGATTATATATATAATATAATATAATATAATATAATATAATATAATATAATATAATATAATATAATATAATATAATATATGATAGTTCTGAGTCAAGGCATCATGTTTCTACTTATTCTCTTGTGTTTCCATGATTCACTATGAGAAGAACTGGCCAAAGTAGTTGCTGCCCCCTCTGCCTGAATATCAGGTTGAATACATGTGGAAATTCTCAGAGCCCAACATGCACCATGGAGACAAGCTCAGTCAACCCACAGCCTCAAGTAGACCCATCCAGTGTAGTTCAGCTTGGGTCAGTGAATTCTCAGTTCATCTGAAGACCCATGAGCATGAGAATAAACCCTTGCTCATCACAACACTCAAGTTCTGGGGTGGTTTGTTACACAGCATTATTATGGCAATTGCTTACTAGTACATTATATCCTTTGGATTAAGGGAATGTGGCTGCCTCTAACAAATATGGCATATTCTCTTATAGCTCTGATAATTCCTATGGTTAAATATGTGCCAACTCCAGAACTTCTGAATTCAGAAGAAGAAACTGAGCTGCAGCCAGAGGCAGGGGTAAAGCCTGAGAAGCTGCCAGAAAGTGGCAAGTACATTGTATTGGAATTCAGGAGACCCAAGTTCTAGATCCAAAACTCCCTGTAATTCTCTGAGTTACATTTGACTGATCACTTTTCATAATCTATGAAACATGATGATCATACTTAACACCTCCTGGTTGAACTCTCCCCAGTTCTAATATCAGAATCTATAGTGTATTGAGTGACTACAGTAGTAGTATGGCATTCACGATCATTCATTCCTTCCCAATAGAAGGTAAAACATTTGGCCTCACTTCAAACTCTCAAAACATTGATAGTGGCTGCCTAGAGCTGTCTTGAAAAAGAGACAGGCTGCTTTCAAGTTCATCAAGAATGAGTTCCATGGGTGACCCTCTTGGAAATTAGGAAGTGGTGATATGATATGTCATTCCTGAGGTTAACTGCCCCCTACTGGGAAAGCTATATATAGTGGTATGTGACAGTGATGCTCAAGGGATACTGGTTGAACCATAGGCATGTAGAGATGAAGCAGGTGCTGTTGGATGTTCCTGGCACTGAGAGCCCAGGATCCGCATGCCTGGTACCCCAGCAACAGATCCTCTGATGTTTTGGAGTGATCAAATAAGCAATAAGAATTTGGCTCCCTCGGTGTCTTGGAGGGCATGTGGGAAGCAATATGAGTGTATTGCTCACTTCAGGATGTCATGGCTGCCTATGGAATCCCTTGTGACACTATCAACCACTGTGATTTCCTGAGCCCTGAAGCAGTGATGGTGCATGTTTGTGCACACACTATACCCCAAGGAGCCTGGGAGAGGTGCACAGAACTCTCCTGGGAGACTCTGGTTCCCTGCTCCATCCATAGCTCCCTGCGTGGTCTCAGGAATATTGTTGAGCTTCTGTCAGGCTCAGATTCCTCATCTCTAAAATGTGATCATGCAGCAGAGGTAAGAATTATGAGACTGGACTTGGGTCCCTCACAGCTTCTAGATGCTGTTTTCAGAGAAATAGAGCTCAGATAGTAGAAGTTTCAGAACAAGAGACTGGAGGGTTTGAGTATAGAGTCTCTGAGTGATAAATGGCAGGAGAACTGGTGTAAGGAGAGAGAAAAAACCATTTTGGCTCATATAACTAAGAAGCACAGGGACAGGATTTGGTTGCAGGCTTGACTGGATCCAGGGTTCTAACACCGCCATCTGTTACTGACACATCCAGCACTCCCTCCATGTCTCGGCTCTTTTCCTCTGTAATGGCCCTACTCCCAGACATGATTCCTCCAGAGAGTGCCTATAAGCAGCTCCAGAATCCCCCAAAAGACCACCAGAGAAAAAAGCTTTGTTTCTCTATTTTTTTTCCAGCAGAAGTTCCAAAATTGCATCTCACTGGACAGCTCAGGTTCTATAACCATTCACGGATCATTCACTGCGACCAGGAATAGGACCCCAGTCCCAAGCCAGTGTTGACCCTGCTTCTAAATATGTTGACAGAGAATGGAAAAAGGTTATGAAAAGAAGGGAAGGGGAAGTGGATGCTGGAAAGAGAAAAAAACAGATATGTGTACCATGGAACAAGGTCTCTGTGTGTATTAGCTGACAGCTGACCCAGCCAAGAGACATTCCTGAGGCTAGGAAAACCAACAAAGGAAAAAAAACAACACCCAGTCACTCATCAGCTGGTACAAAACACCAGCCAGTGGGTGTGTAGGTGTCTCCCATGTGCTCAGCACCATGCTAGATGACTTAGAATTTTTTTGAAAGTGCCGTATTATGAGATCCCAGTTGTCAGAGACATGCTATGTAGTGGGGAGACAAAGAATAGCACAAACCAGTGAATGAGATACACTGATTGAAACCTAAAGTGTTCTAGCCACACAAGTGCTCTGGGAAGTAAGGGAGCGAGGGAGTCATTGTGACCTGACCAGTGAGGACAAGGGCCACAAAGAGAGAGTGCCAGGAGAAACGATGATGTGCTAGGTGTGGTGTGGATCCTGAAGGTGTCAGGATGACTCAGAGCTCATGGATGCAGAGTGGAGGAGGCAAAGAAGACAGGAAAGGGCAGGGCAGCCAGAGTAGGGCTAGACTCTGAAGGACCCAGACAGTAGTCAATAGGGGATTAAATTTATTTTGGTGGCAGTTGGGAGCCATGGTAGGCTTTAGAGCAAGGGCAGGACAGGACACTCAGCTCTCACCATTAGTTCTACAAGTCAGCCTGGCATAGCACCAGTCACATTCCCAAGGATTCAAGAGTGCCAGCATTAAAGTGCACATGTTAAAGTGTAAAATAAAAAGAAAAAGTAACACACTGTATATATTGTATAATCCTAATTAGGTAAAAAAGGAAAAAAATTAGACACTCTACTAGCCACTTCCACATTGTAAGTCCTTGTATTTACTGAGCAGGCCCCAGAATGATCTGCAGAGCATTCTCTGTTGACTAGTCCTCAGCCTACGACGTGGGTATTATCTGCCCCTCTTCACAGTTCCAGAACTGAGTTTTACATGGAGTGAGTAGCAGAGGCGGGGTGTGATGTCGGGCGTGTCTAAATCCACATTAGCCCATGTGTTGAAATGTTAACCGTGATTATGACTCTGTGGGCGGATTACAAGGGATTTTTCTTTTTCCTTTTTATACTTTCTACAGTTTGCATACTTTCTATGGTTAATATATATTACTTTTGCCAGTAGAAAACAAATATATACTTCAAAAAATCCTCAAATCCCCATGCTGGGAGACCTCAGGTCTCCAGAGAAATTACTACTCAAATTAGCATTAATTTCCCCAGCACCTCAGCAATAACCAAGCCTGCTCACAAACCTGCAGAGAGAGGTTTTGCCCTAAGACTTGCAGTCCCTAGTATTGTCACAGCATCCATTTCACTTTTTGCCATTTCCTTTCATTTAAAAATTAATGTTAATTACATTAATGATGTCAGCATACCTACTCTTTATAGAAAATTAAACTATTATAGATTAGACTGAAATGCCATTTATCCACCATCCCTTCCACTCAGTGATGGTTGTTTAGTGTAGTTATTTGTTGGGTGTGACCTTCCAGACTTTGGCTATCTATTTATATGTGTAAATATGTATCAAGACAAAAAATTGAACATAATTATATTCTATTTTGCATACTGTTCTGCAACTTGCTTTTTTCATTCACCAAAATGCCATGCCTGTCCTATGGAATTGTTAAGAACCAGAAATGTCATCAGCAACATCAAGGCCCCAGAAGAAGAGGGGCTTCCATGACAGACTCTCTTGTCATGCCTGACCTTTTGTTATGCCTTGGAGGGTAGGATAGTGTCTGCAGAGGGCCAGCAGATGGTATGCACCCAGTAGTTGGCAGTTCTTGTTGGACTCCATCTGTGAGGTGACATCTTGAGTGCCTCAAGAAGAGAGTCATGCCACCTTCCATGAAAACCATGGCATCATTGTTCCTCCTCGCTGACTAAGGGCCCAGTGTCAGGGATCTGGCTTAGAAACAGAGAAATGGAGTTGGGCAGAAAGCTCTTTGGTAATACTTCTCCCAGCAAGTCAGGAGATGGGCGTTTGGAGGGGTGGTAGGGCAAGGGACTGCCAGCAGAATCTGGCCTTCCTGAAAAGCTACATGTGCATGGGAAAGAGTTGCAGAGATTGTAAACTAACAGAAACAGGAGATGGAACCACATCCACTTGTTTTTAATTGCAGAAGCATGAGGTTCTTCTGTGAATCAGGTGACTAGGAAAGGGGCTCTACAGGGACAGACATCAGACTCCTCATGAACCCTGGTGAGTGAGGACTCCACCTGGATTAATCAGATGTAGGAAAACATGCAGACACATTACCTTGTGTTCTCAGTGTCATGGCTGAATTTACATTCTCTTCTCATAACCCATTAAAGTTAAGTATGAGCAGAAGGAGGCCTGGACCCCTTTCCAGGCTGAGGTACCATGTCTGTGGAGCCATATCTGTGGAGCTGAATGAGGGCCCCACTCTGAAGTGCTGCCTTCCACTTGTACCCGCCCCCCAGAGTGAGGATCTCCTTACAGTCTGCACCCTCGGGCCTCCCCCACTTCACCCTCATCTCTCTGACCAAACCCATTAGCAACCTTCAAGAAGTGTGGACCAGTGGAAAGAAGCCTTATAGAGGCTTCTGATTTCTAGCTGATTTCTCCCAGCTTGTGGCATTGAGAGTCTTAATCCTCTCTGAGCCTCAGTTTCTTCCTTTGTCAATGGATAACAAGAAAGTTATCTTATTCTCAATGAGCAATATGCACCAAAGGGCCTAATGCATATGCTCAAAGAATACTTGTTCCCTTCCACTTAAAGTCCTATTCCCATTTTCCAGGAGCAAGATCACCAATGGTCCCAGGACTGGAGTCTTGAAGGCAGACACAGGCTTGTGGGCTTTGAACCAGCTCCCAGGATCCCCAGACCTGCTGCCCCAGGCCTGGCCTGCCTCTTGCTTACCCAAATCCTGCAGCACCAGACCTGATGACAGATTTCGAAAGGAAGAAACTCCTTTCTTCTGTGCAGTCTTCCTCCCTGCTGAGACCATCTCTACCCTGTCAGGACCTGGACATGATTATTTATGGTGTGACTGTGTTGAGAGGGAGAGCCAGGAGGGATCACTTAGGGTGATTTTGTTTGTGTGTGGGGCTGATGCTGTTACCGAGCAATAGGCCCACAGAAGCACAAGTGCTTTCCTGAGCTGATTCTCACTAGAGGTGAGAGATACCATTAAAATGCATATGCATGGCACTCTGGGGCTCCAGCTTAGTTCCCAGGATAATTACTTATACCCAGTCACTTTGCCCAAATGCTTATACAGCTCGGAAAGATGAGAGTGTTGGAGAATAAGATCAAAAACCACACTTACTGTGAGACTCATTTGGAAAAGTAGATGAAGATCCTTGAAGCCAAGTGCTGGGAACAGGAAGCATTTATACTACTTACCTCACTGGTCTGGTGAGAGATTCCCATCATCCTGGGTGTCACCTTTTCTGAAACTCTTTTTTCTGACTCCATCACCCCAAAGGGCCCCTGTTTGCATTCCCACAAGGCCCCGGCTCAGTCCCACAACTGCCTTACTTTGTTGCTGGTTTTCAGCTCTGGATCTATCCTCACTGGAGCCCCAGCAACTTTAGGGTCTATGAGCCTGTGTCAAATTCATCTCCCTACCCCACATGCCAAGCACACCGCCTGAAACAGAGTTGATTGTAATCATATGTTACATTTAAGAACAGAAAAGAAAAGAAAAGGGGTCCAAAGTGAAAGCCCAGAGTCCAATATACAACTTCAGAGCAGCGTCCAGCTTCATGTGACCATCAGCTTGGCAACCTGAGGCCAGAGCAGAGGCTCCAGGGGTCCACAGCTTGGTCTCTGGCTTCTGCTGAGGTAGTTCAGTCCCCCACCATCTGCCCCATGGGATCCAGCGCCATCTAGATTCAAAACCTCAAACTTTCCTTGATCTCTAAGTAAAAATGTCTTCTCATAAGCACTGTGTAAGTGTGTGGCTTCACATCTGCGGACTGCAGGGTGTAGGATGTGGCGAGAAGCTCAGATGCTGGCACTACTGAAGTGACATCTCCTAGCTGCCCTTCCAGACTGACAGGCTCCTCCAAGCCCTAGGCTGTCCTACCCCTCTCTTTAATTTCACAGTTTCTAAATATCCCACAGTTTCTAAATTTCACAATTTCTAAATATCCTTACAGCCCTGACCCTCTCAAACTCAAAAGCCTCCTTCAGGGACTGGAAAATTCCACCATTACATGCTAAAACAAATTAAAAAGTAATAAAAATCCCCTGAACATAAAGATTCCTGAGCTCTGAGAAACCCCATGCTGCTTTGCCCTGGGTAAGAAGAGAGGCAGAGGAAGAAGTGCTTTCGCTGTTCCTGGCAAGTCTGTAGCCACCACCAGCAAAATGGAGCCACCAGGTGCCTTTGCCAGCAAGTTGCTCTGTGAGGAATTTTCAATCACCCTCTCACTCTATAGTTCGTCTCAACCAAGCCCTGTTGTAGGAGTTGAACTTTGGGTGCTGGTCAGTCGAGGAGGAGCATAGGTCTCATCTGATTGGGCCAGGGATTGCAAGGTCAATGCATCATGTAACAGGAGTCCTTTTGGGGGACACCCATTGTCAATAGATGAGTATAACTTTCTAGGCCTATCTCACATAACACAGTTTTGTGTTCTAATAACAGACCTCGTGGCTGTTAACTTGAATAAGTATCATTCCTTGTGAAGAAGTAAAAGAGAAGTGACTGACAGAAACTGCTGCTCTATTCAGTCTTGTTAGCTCAAAAAAAAAAAAAAAAAAAGAGAAATTGTGTCCCCTACCCTGGGCACACAGGAAGTCTGCTAGTTACTAGGCCCCTGGTAGAGCAGGTGGCTCTCCCTGGACTGGTATCAGCTGTCCTACATTCCAGCTGAGGGCAGCCCTCCCCCTTGCCCTGTCGCCTATGTAGGCTCTAAGGGCTGGTGAGATCAGGGCCGAGCCCTGGACCTCCTCTCTGTACCCTCTGTGCCAAGGGTGAGGGAGAAAATAGGAAGCAAGCATGTGTGTTTGACTTGAACACTTGGGTGTGGTTTGGTTCAGCCCAAACAGAAGCAGAGAATCGTACAGCCAAGGTTATAACTTGGTGACAACACAACAGTCAAGGGTTGTAGGTTGCAGGTGTTAAATGAGAGGGGTGGGAGAGCTGGGCCATTGAGACAGCAGCACCTCAGAGGGCCCAGGACACATGGATCAAGGGAAACAGACAGAGGGAGAAAGGCATGACTTCTCTGGGCCCTGTGGGGAGTACATGCCTTGCCCTGGGACTTCACCATGTAGTAGGTAGACACATGCCAGGGCCAGGACCCCATGCTGTGGTTGACAGCAAACAAGATGGGGCATTAGGAGACTCATCTCTCCTCTTTAGCTAATTCATCCTGGAATCTTGGGCAAGTCTCCTGCCTTCTTTCAGTCTCATTCCCCCCATCTTTTATATGCTCTTAGTGATCTTTAGGAGTCCTTCTGGTGGCCTCAGGCAGTTGTCCTGAAAAGGAAGGAAGCAAAGGGGAGGAAGTGAATTGTTCGGAGAAACACCCTCACAACACCTTGCCTTCTCCTCTGACCTTGACTACTGACTGGGAGGGCCCCTGCATGAGACCCATTACCCAGTAACTAAACAGGCCCTGAGTTCAAGGAGCTATGAGGCTAGAGATGGACAGTCAGGCAGAATAGTGAGGAGCAGACAAAGGACAGAGGGTCTCACACAGATGATCAATTCAAGCAAAGAATGCCATTCCCAGGCCCCAGCCTCCAGCCCCCACCTCCTCCCAAGAACCTCAGATCCTAGCTGATATCCTGGAGAGTGGGGTCCTGCTAGTTTTTGCCTAATGTAGGTATATGTAGCAGTACCCTTTTAGAATCTGTTACAGAATTCAGAGCTTCTGTTTCCTAGGCAGCAGAGCCCCACAGCCTATAAAACAATAAGGAGCAGAGCCAGGGTCCTTCCTTGCAGAGGGTAGGTGAACCCAGTTTCAGCCCAACATCCCCACATTCAGACTGCCCAGGTTGGGGGATCACAGTCTGGAGCCTCCTGGGGCTGGAAGATGTGTTCGGCCTTCCTGCTGAAGGCAGAACAAAGGGAAGAACAGCAAAAAAGAATCATATTTTCTCTTTTGAAAAAAATGTTCAGTCTTCTAAACAGGGCCTCCTTCCCAGACATGTTCCAAGTAAGAGATGATGCATCCACAGAGGCATCTGGGGCTTGCCTTGCTGATTTAGAGCTGCTCTCACATCTGCCTGGATTCACTTCTCCTTCCCCCAAATATTTAAGTGCTACTTATCTTTTAGTTCAATGTGGTACCTTTTCCAGGAAGCCCTCACAGCCTACACTAGCCGACAGGAGCATTTCTCACATCTACCAGACTTCTGGTACAAAGTCTTGCACTTAATTTTTCTCCCATCACCCCATACTTGTTATATTTTTCTATGCACCTAGCATGGGAAAAACCCACACCCTAGCACTGTTCATGGTCCACCACAAAAAGGCTGGTTGGAAGTCACCAACAGTCAAGAAGTAGCCCTGTTTTCTTCATATCAGCAGAGGGCCCCATGGTCAACCATGTGTAGTCCAAAGTCTTCATTTTACACATGGGGAAATTGAGGTTCAGAAAGAGGATGTACTCTATCAGAGGTCACCTATAGTGAGTCAGTGGTGGGGCTGGGTCCAGAGCCCACAGGACTGCAACTTCAACCTCACAGGGAAGTCAGAGTCTTTCTGAGCCCCTTGACAGAGAGTCTTCCTTCCATGGGTGCTTCCAGTTCCTGGGAGCTCAGCCTACAGAAGGCAGCTTGTGTGGTGCTGGGTAGCCATCAGAACCATGTTTCTTTGAGCAAGCAAAAATCGACTTCATTGCAACCTCCTCCCACTCCACCTTTGCCACCTATTCACTTGTTTGTTCTCTCATTGGTTCATTCATTCCATCACTTGTTGATCACCTGACTTGTGCCAGGTGAATTAAATAAGTGTGTTTTTGCATAGAGTATTAAAAGCTTGGTGTGAAACTCTGAGTTCCTGCAAGGTAGGTACCTCATCTATATCTTCAGGGCCAACCACACTGGGTAGCACTGCAAAGGTGCCAGCAAGTATTTACGGAATACAAAAGAAATATTGAATGATAGTGACTTGAAACAGCAAAAGGCTGATTCAGAGTATGGTGGTAACACAGAAAGCAGCTACTGCTGCGTGGGTTGGAGAAGAAACAGTTAAGGTGGACTTTGAATTAAGTGGGGGGAAAGGGTGGGGTTCTAGCAGACAGAGGAGGTGGGAGCACTCAGCAGGAGCAGAGGACAACATCGCAAAGAACAGGATACATCTGGCTCCACTGAAACCTCCTTTAGGAGCCGTTAAAGAGCAAGAATGGGGAATAGGAAGAAATGAGGCAAATAGAATCAGCTGGGCCATGAAGGACCCTGAATGCTAAGCTATGGTACCTGGAATTGGCCCTTAAGGTGAAAGGGAGGCAGCAGAGGTTTCTCCGAGGTATGTGACAGGATCAGGGCAATGCTTTGGAGAGATCACTATGGTGACCATGAATGGAATGCATGGCTCAGCTCACGTGTGGACATGTCAGGAAGCCAGTGCAATTGTCCAGGTTAGAGATGATTACAGGTCAGCCAAAATACCAGTCATTTCCCAGTCGAATGGTAATTGGGCGTTCTAAATGCAATCCCAGGGTCAGCAGTGTCCTCAACCATAATTTCCTCCCAGCACGCTGCCAGCTTGCCCAATGCGAGAAGCTTAAGCACTTTATAGCTAATCCTCTTCCTGCTCTTGTCCTCACCACACTGCATGGTTGGCCCCTGGGTGGGCAGAGCTGTGATTCTGCATGAGGCCTCTATCTTCTTTCTTGTCCCTTCTCTGGGATGCCATCAGTCCCCAGAGCTTTCTTACCCTCTTTCTAGCAAACTGGAGTTTTGCTAGAACTCTGGCAACACCAAGATGGACTCCATGGTCTGAGGCCGAAATTGATTAATCATCACTTTATTCTAGCTATCAGCTCTGTTGCAATTGGCATATTTATTTCTAATCAGCTTTTAAAAATGGCATCGTTCAAAGGTGCTTAACCACATTACTTAATTCTCAGCCTGTATTGCTATTGATTTCAAATATTCTCCTCAAGATATGGCTCATCATTCAATGCAGAAGTCTGTTTATATAATAATCTTATCTGGTTACTAAAATCTGTGAAATCTTTTCAATTGCTTCTAATGCAGGAATGGAGGCTGGTTGCTAAATGAGTCAATTTTACTTTAATTTGGTTTATTTACAGTACATGTTTTAATGCTTCACATTCCCGTCTTTCACAGTGATGCTGAAAATGAAGGCAAATATAGGCAGAGAGAGCAGCCTGTGCTTTTCTCAGTCTGCAGGAGTCAAGGCAGCCTGACTGAGCTCTCTGAAATGGAGCTCTCCCCCTCTGCCTGCCAGAAGAAGGGCCTACAGTGGTCCTCCAAAGCCAATAGCAACAGTGTGGTGCCACTGAAAGAGCACTGGGAGAAGGGGAAGGATTACATATTTGATTCATGTCCCTACTCTGCCATTCAGTAAAGATCTGAACATCTTGAAGCCTCAGTTTTCTCATCTGTGAAACAGGGATACTGTGACAAGCTTCCAGGTATCTCTGGAGAACCATCTGAGACTCAGAAGTTTAAGTGCATGTGGTAGGTATTTCATACATTCTTTGCAAGATTTTCTGCAGTCTCCTGACCCTAAGGATCAGCTATCCACTCCGGTTAGCTTTCTCCTGTGTTAAATAACTACCCTAGCCCCTTTACATCAGAGCACTTCTCCCTGTACCCTTTGTTTTGTACTCACTGCTAAGTGACAACCTCTTTCTGTGTCTCTTTGATGAAAAGCCAAGGGGGGAAATGCAATTGAGCAGGCTTATTGTGAGAGCCAGGCCCTTGAGTCACTGGTTGCTGGTGGCTAGATCCCTGGTCCAGTCACCTTTGGCTGGGGAGCAGAGGCCAGGATCAGTGGTAGAGAACATGACCATGCCTCTTCTGTAGAGTCTGAACTATGCTAGATGCTGGGCTGGGCTCTGGTTATGTGACCTTGGGTCCTGGCTTTGAGTGGCCCCTCACCTTGCTAGTGAGACACAATATGAGCAAATGGAGATGATGCAGCATGGCAAGTGGATGTCACTGGGCTGTGGGAGGAGGGTTGAAATGATAAACGAACCCAACATTCTTTTATATTTTTTCTGCCTATTAGGGATGTGAGAGGAATGGGAACCTTGTGCTGTCTCTGTGTCTCTCCTCTGCCAAGACAGAGCTAAGGAGCCCCTGCCTGCAGCAGGTGGCTCTCATCTTGCCCCACAATACTGTGGTTCTCTCTTGGTCAGGTGTGAAAGCAGCCATTTCATGCTCATCTTCCCCAATTAACAACAGCTGGTCCCCTATAAAACCAACGGGTGAGATGGTTTGTTATTGGAAGACAATGCAACATCATTAGGCGTTAATGGCTCCAGCCTCATTTCCTGGCCTGAGTTTGAGGGGTTAATGTGGCAGAATGTTGGGTCTCAACCCACAGAGCCACAGGCTCCTCTTCTCTTTTCAGGCATCATCTTTAAGCTTTGTTTTCTGAATCAGTATCTGGAGGTGGAGGGAACATGGAGGAGGGCCTTGATTTCCTGGAGGGAAATTGTGAGAGAAAAGAGATGATCACAGTATTTCAATTGAAAAAGAACAATTTGAATTCAGAAACTTAAAAAAAATTCTTTCTTGCATCTGGATTAATCATCCTGTTTCCATCGGCATATGCATAAACACTCATTTTTCCCTCTATTTCTTTAGCCCTGTATCACCTGCTCTACCTCATTTGAAACTCTTTATGCTCCTGGTTTGAAAGTTAAGAGGTGAACCAGGGGCTGTGTTCAGACAAGAGTCCTTTAGCTGGCAATTTAAGAGCTTGACTGAGAACGATGATCTGGGGCAGGCAGGGACCTAGGAGTCACACTAAACAGATCTGGCATTGAAAATAACTTTGCTAGATTTAGCTGAAACTGGCCTCCTAATGCAAAAATTTCATTATGGGTCTCTGAGTTTTCTTGTGACTTAAAACCAAAGCATTAGTCTGCATATTCCCCTTGATCTTAGCAATAGCAACCAATAAGTTTCCACAAGGACATCTGCCTTTTGGTAAGCAAATCACAAATCTCCATAACATTCTTTCATTCATTCATCCATTCATTCACTCACTTAGCAGACATTAAGTCACCACCTGTCTTATCTACCTAACTGCCCAGCTCTACTGACAAAAACATCTACTACTTTCAACAAATGCACTCAAACCAGATGCATTTGATAGATTTCTGTAAAAGGAAATTTTTCCATTTATCTTTTCCTTCTTTCTTCCACAAAAATTTCCTAAGCCTTAGATGGGAGGGACTTCCACCAAGATGGAGGCGTAGGTGGAAGCACTGCACCTTCTCGCACAACCAAGTTTGAAAACAACAAAGTTTTAGCAATAAAAACGTAGCCAAACCACAGAAAATTGAACTACACGGAAGTCTGACAACAACAAACCCTTCAGCCAAACCAGTAAGAAGGGTAGAGCCAACAGCAGAGCTGGGTTGGGCAGGAAAGATCCACCAAACTGACCTGGTGTGCGACCCAGGTGCGCCAGCAGCCGTGGGCAGATCCCAGGTGTGGAGAAGCGGGCAGACCCACTGAGGGCTGATCACGGTCACACATTCGAGAGCAGATAAACCAGTGAAGGAGCTAGCAGTGAGATGGACCGTGCAGGCCCAGAGGCAGGAAGCGGCAGAGGGAACCGCTACTGTCCCTCTCTGACCCCTCCCTCAAACAGCGTCACAAACTATCGACCTTGGCAGCCCCATCCTGGTGAACAATTAAGGCTCTGCTCCTCATATGTAACAGGCACAAACAGATCAAAACATGGCTCAAGAACAACTGAGAGCCCCAGAGCTGATAAATCTAAGTGATGAAGAAATAGCCAAACTTTCAGATGCACAGTTCAAAAACACTGGTGATCAGGATGCTCACAGAACTGGTTGATTTTAGTCACAAATTAGAGGAACATATGAAGGCTAAACTAATTGAAATGAAGGGAAATGCACAGGAACCAATAGTAATGGAAAGGAAACTGGGACTCAAACCAAAGGAGTGGACCAGAAAGAGGAAAAAAATGACCAAACAGAAAAGGATGAAGAAACAAGAATTTTAGAAAAGGAGGAGAGGCTTAGGAACCTTCAGGACATCTTTAAATGTTCCAACATCCAAATTATAGGAATACCAGAAGGAGAAGAGGAACAGCCAGGAGTGGAAAACTTATTTGAACAAATAATAAAAGAGAACTTCCCTAATCTGACAAAGGCAATAGACTTTCAGGAAATCCAGAAAACTCAGAGAGTCCCAAAGAAGTTGGACCCAAGAAGGAACACACCAAGGCACATCATCATTACATTAGCCAAGATTAAAATGAAGGAGAGAATTCTAGAAGCAGCAAGAGATAAGGGGACAGTCACCTACCAAGGAGTTCCCATCAGACTGTCAGGGGATTTCTCAAAAGAGACCTTACAGGCAAGAAGGGGCTGGAAAGAAGTATTCCAAGTCATGAAATCCAAAGACCTACATCCAAGATTGCTCTATTCAGCAAAGCTTTCATTTAGAATGGAAGGACAGATAAAGTGCTTCTCAGATAAGGTCAAATTCAAGGAGTTCATCATCACCAAGCCCTTATTATATGAAATGTTAAAGGGACTTACCTAAGAAAAAGAAGATAAAAAAAGATGAACAGTGAAAGGACAGCAAACTCACAGTTATTAACAACCACATCTAAAACAAAAGTAAACTAAGAGGATAGCTATATCAGGAGCAGAACCATAGAAATGAAGATCACATGAGGGTTAGCAACAGGGGAGTGGGAGAAAGAGAAGGGGGGAGAAGGTATAGAAAATAAGTAGCATAGACAGTAGGTAGAAAATAGATAGGGGGAGGGTAAGAATAGTAGGGGAAATATAGAATCTAAAGAACTAGAGACACATGGTCATAAACTAAAGGGGAGGAATGGTGGGGGAGAGGTGTGCAGGGTGGAGGGGAATAAAGGGGGGAATAGAACAACTGTAATGGCGTAATTAATAAAATATATTTTAAAAAAATCCTAAGCATTAATACTTGATATGGACTTGATTAAGATTTGGTTTCTGAACTAAAGAAATAAGAAGCTTATCACCTATACAGAGTAATAAAATGGTAACCCCACCAAGAGGAAACCCAAAACTCTGTCAAGGGGCCGTTGGTGTTGCTAGTAATCAGCCCTTCTGGCATGAAGTGTGGCCAAAGCATTGGGAGTGAACAGAGTCCTTGAGCAGAATTAATGCCTCTTGTTCCTTCTGTGTTTACTTCCCCTTTTTCCTCCCTTGATGGTCAGGCAAATGGATTCTATCTCAGCTCTGCTATGGGAAACCAACACATAGATGTGAGATCCACCACTGGCCAGAACTTTACTGGGAAAGGAGCATCCCTATGGCCAGTTGGGTGTGGCGGCACCTTTTGCACCCAACATACTCCAAGGAGAAGGTGACACACCAGGGGCATTTGATCCAGGCCCTGTGATGGACCTGCAGTGACATCTCAGCCTATTGGGGTTTTGCAGTAATGAGGGAGGACCGTCCCTGCCCATATACCCTGGGTAGGAGTAGGTTACAGGGACGCACTGTCTGTCCCAGTTACAAGGTACTTAATCAAACAGTGCCTTGAGCACTCACTTTTATTTCCTTCTGGTGGTGTTCTCTAACTTTTCCTGAGAATAAGTTTTAACCTCTATCCACAGCTGCTCTGTGAAAGACACAGAGACTAGTCTACATTTGCTTTATTGTTTTAAAACCAAAATTAGGGCATAAATGCTGCAAATGATTGTTGTACCCTTTCTAAGAACGGAAAGCAATCTAGAAAGTGTAGCAACATAAATATCAAAAATATTAGTATTTAGGAAATTTGAGTGAACTTTTAAATGGAGACTTTGGCTGTCTTCCCAACTTCACCACTTACAAATTGTGTGACCACAAGCAGTTATCTCACCTCTGTGGGCATCAGTTTCCTATTTGAAGGTGGACTGTTCTGGAAAATAGATGGTGAATGGTTGCTGAAATCATAATTCGCTTCCCCTTTCCACCCCTAGCATTTTCACACTAGTCCAAGTCCAGAATACAGCTGGGTAGCTAGAAGTCCCTCAGCAAGCAAGCCTAGAATGGATGAAAAACATTTTACAAGCAGCAGACAAGCTCCAAATGGGCTACCCCCAAGGCTCTTTGCAGTAGGACTTTTGGAAAATCTGTCTAGATGTGGCTTCATCTGGATGCTGATTTCCTGCAAACCAGCTGACCTGTATTTACAGTATCTACATTTGTTTTGGAAAAAATCCAAATGTCCACTTAACTGGGCTGGAAGCCAGCATAATCTTCCTATATTGTTTGCAACCATGAGATTAATGGTGGGCCTTACCCTGAACCTTCTGGTTACATCATTCACCTGGGGGTATCTCTTCAGTGCAGATAACAATAATGGATGGGTCTTCACTGTGGCAGTTTTAGGAGCCTGGCTTTTGTGGGAGGCAGAGTGGGGATGGAGCTACATTGCTTTGGAGATAGACTATGGTGAGTACTCAGATAAGTCCCAAACCCTGCTCTATCTGTCCTGTACCAGCTGCATGATCTTGGGTAAGTTGCCTAATCTCTCTGAACCTCAGTTTCCTCATGTGTAAGGGTCATATACTTTACCTCAAACAGTAATGGCAAGGATTAAGCAAAAGATGTCATTCATAAATGCTTGTTCTATCCGTTGATATACACACTGACTCACACATTTCTGTTACCAATAGAAGGATGGTTGAGCAGTTCATTTGATGTTGAATAAGACATCAGTTACAACTCGACAATAACAACAAACCCAAATGCCTTAACAAATGGGCAAAGAACTTGAATAGACTTTTTTCTAAAGAAATATATAAATGGACATTAGGCACACAAAGATGTTTAATGGCACTGACCATTAGGGAAATGCAAATCAAACCCACAATGAGACACAACTTCATATCCATTAGGGTGGTTATAGTAGAGAGAGAGAGAGAGAGAGAGAGAGAGAGAGAGAGAGAGGGAGAGAAAAAAAGAAAGAAAGAACAAGTATTGGTGAGGATGTGCAGAAATTGGAATTCTGTGGACTGTTCTTAGCAATGTAAAATGGTTTGCTATTATGGAAAAAATGTATGGTGGTTCCTCAAAAAAATTAAACAGAATTATGACACATCCCAGCAATTAAACTTCTGGTTACATACTCAAAATAAGTCAAGGCTGAGATTCAAACAGCTATTTGTACATCCATGTTCATAGCAGCATTATTAAAAACAGCTGAAAGATAAAAGCAATAAAAGTGATTGCAGATGAGCAAGTAAACAAAATGTGGTCTATGCATACACTGGAATATTATTCAGGCTTAAAAAGGAAGGAAATCCTGACATATGCTACAACATGGATGAAACTTGAAGACACTAAGGTAAGTGAAATTAGTAACAAAAAGACAAATACTATATAATTCCACTTATATGAGGAACCTAGAGGAGTCTGCTGCATTAAGACAACCTTCTATTGTAATAGAAAGTTGGTTGACAGGGGTTGAGGGGAAAGAGGGAATGGAGCGATAGTGTTAGATGGGTACAGAATTTCAGTTTGGGAAGATGAAAAAGTTCTGAATATGCATGGCCAAGATGGTGGCACAATAATATGAATATACTTAATGCCACTGAACTGTACACTTAAAAATCATTAAAGTGGTAAATTTTGTGATATGTACATATATATAGTAACAATTAAAATTCTAAAAAAATAGAACATGGGTTGTGATGTTATTTCTAATAAAGAAATCAGATTTCTCAGGGTTTTGATTTACAAAGGGACTTCAACATTCCTTGATAATTTTTATTTGGTAAAATGATGATGATGATGATGATTAAAAGTGATGATCTTAATCATAGCAGTTTTACAGGTTTTTGAACCATCATAGTCTAATTTCTTTCTCACTAAGGAAACACCTTTTTCATAGATGAGGAAATCGAGGCTTGACAAGGACTCACTCCTAGGCAAGGACCTAGAGGTCACCCAGCTTTTTGTTCAACAGAGCCAAAATCATCAAATGGTTAGAGTTGTGTGGGCTAGTTACCATGTACTTGGGTTGAACACAGGAACTAGAAGAGTCTTATCCACTCAATTCAATGAACATCTCCATACAGGTAGTTATCAAGGCTCTCTAACTGAGTTCTCAAGGTCAGGGAATTCCCAGTCATGTTCAGGAGTTCTCAGTAAGATGCTGATCTCTGCCAACCCCTCCTCCACAGGACATAGGCTGAAAAGAGTTGTGGGATTTCTTCATGGGGGTCATCAATTCCTTACAGAAGATTGATCCTTACTGAACTAGGGACACTGGCAAATATCAGTAGCCTGGACACTCACAGACCTGGATACTGGTCTTGGTTCTATCAGTAACTTCCTGTGTGACCTGGGGTAAACCACTAACCTCTCCAGGCCATTGGCTTCTCTCTGCACTTTGTACCACTCAGGGGATTGGTCTCAAAAGCTGAAAGTGGATGGAAAGGTCTGTGTGAGCAACAAAACATGCGTATAAGGGTCATGTGTCCACTCAACAAAGGAAGGAAGAGCCACAAGGCTGGGACAGTTTCCCAAGTACAGTTAAAGATTCCTGTTCAGCCCTGGATGGTGTAGCTCCATGGATTGAGCACAGGCCTGCAAACCAAAGGACTGTGATTTGATTCCCAGTCAGGGCATATGCCTGGGTTGCAGGCTAGTTTCCAGCAGGGGACCCATGAGAGGCAACCATGCATTGATATTTCTCTCCTTCTCTTCTTCCCTTCCCCTCTAAAGATAAATAAATAAAATCTTTTTAAAAAAAGATTCATGTTCAATCAGCATTCATTACACATATTTATGTCTGGTTTTCTGCCAAGTGTGTCTACAAATGGTATTCTACTTACTTCTTACACAGCCTTGTAAGGTGGACATTGTTA
This sequence comes from Artibeus jamaicensis, assembly GCF_021234435.1. Lineage (NCBI taxonomy): Eukaryota > Metazoa > Chordata > Mammalia > Chiroptera > Phyllostomidae > Artibeus > Artibeus jamaicensis. The sequence goes on along the minus strand of NW_026521788.1, from coordinate 29,794,965 downwards.
TCCTATTTTCCAAGTAAGTCTTGAAGGGGTTAAGAAATGTGCTCAGGCTCATGCAGGTACTGAGATATTGACAGCAACACATGTCAGCCTCCTTCAGAGCCACTGAGTCAGGCTCCCTCCCTGAAGACTGTGGTTTATGCCAGTATGAATGCCAGGTGCTGCATGCAAAGATGAAGATATAGTCTCTGCAGTTGGGAAGAGTCCCATCAATAGATAATTCCAATGTGCTCTGGTGCATTCTAGGTACCTTGGCCATAGCATATTTGCCATACACATCTTTGTTGTAAGCATTATTGCCGCCAAATTCTTTGATACATAATTAATTGTCTGTAAGGCAATTTTTTCATAAAAAACATAACTGGTTGACAGTTTGTTGGATTTTTTTTATCAGTTTGGTTTCATTTTCACATTAATGAGGTTCTCACAGTTACTCCCATTTTATATCACATATAAATCTTATACATTGCCCCTCATCATGGTCTACACAGTGATAAGTAGAAATGGAGATGATCTTAACATAGTGTGCATTTCTTCAAAATGATGATGATTTGCCCCAAGAGTTGGTCTCTCATTTGTACACATAGTACGTTGCGAGGAGAAAGAGTGGCTGAGAGCCCTCACAGAGGGCACAGAGTTGAACACAAATTTCATATAGAATAAAGACAGGTGCTCAGGTACAATCCATAAAATAAAACCTGTTATATGTGCAGGATCACCATGAATCTACACACATTTTAAATGTACTCAAATATTCACAATGCAGTGTTTCCAATTTTGTTATGTCTTTCTTAATGTCTCTCTTCTATTTTTCATAATTTTATCTTTTTACAGCAAAATTGTCTAATGACAGTTACGCAGCAAAAATGTTCGTGGGAAAATGCTTGCAGCAAAGGTGACTAAAGCAAAGGTGCATATAGTGAAATTACCTGAAACAACTGTGGTGAGTTCTTTACTAAGGAGCATTGCAGGGGCCCAGAGCAAGGAATATGTACCCAAGGTGCTAGAAAGGATTTCTGGAAAACCTGTATATGAGCTAGGCTGTGACATGTGCCATCAGAGTTTGCCAGGTGAGGAAGGGTAGAAAGGTGTTCCAGGCAGTTACCTGTGTGAGCAACCACACCAAGGCATGGACCAGCATGCCGTGTTTGCAGAACCATTTACGAAGTCCATTCTAGTCCATCTACAGTATTGAGCTGAAGGTAGAGAAGAAGATAGAGCTGAAGAAAAGGCAGACCAGGGCTTAGGTTGTATCCTATGGGTAATTGGAAGCCATGAGAAAATTAAAAGTCCAGAAACCTTTGGCACACATACTTACACTAAGAGAGAGAAGACTTCAGACGCAGCACTGAGAGTGGGTGGGGGTAGTGATGGGCACACATGTCAGAAGAGAGCCTGGGATACTTGTTCAGAGGCTATTGAATGGTCTTGGCAAGAGCTAAGAGGGCCTTGAACTCAGCCTGCTGTAAAGCCATATCCTTTAAGGCAGGGCTAGGCAGCAGTGAGAGATGGTCTAGATGGTCTAGAGGGTGGGTTCCTGAGTCAGACTGCCTCATCCCTACTCCAGCAGTCATCAGCTGTGCAGCCTGGGGTGTTGATTTCACCTACATCTACCTTAAATTCTTCTGCTTTTAAGTAGAGATGGCACTAGCATGCACAGAATTGTGGTGAGGACTGAACACGGGAGGAGCAGGCAAAGGGAAGGCTGGGGCACAGGCAATGGAGGGAGCTCAAACACTGCATGTGGCCTGCCTGTGTGAAAGGGACACCTCTTCCCATCCCTGTGAAGGCTCACCACTGCTCCCTCCATGCCTCCTCCCCACCCAAGCCTCAGTTTAGTATTAAATGGCCTGGATGAAATGCATTCTACTGGCAATTGCCTTCATTGCCTGCTGTAAAAATACATCTATATTTAAATATGCTGGGATAATTCTTAAGTTTTATTAGTGCTTAAATATTTTGGCATGTTTATTTCTCCTGGAACAATTATGGAGGTTTCATTGTTTTACGCACAAAAAAAAAAGAGACTAAATCTCCTTTTACAATAAACCCCCTGACAGGTTGAGTATGCGTTATCTCCAGCATGTATCCCATTATTGTCTAGTCAGCTCTCAGGGTGCAGAAGCAGAACTGGGGAAGGAGGAGATGGTCCTCAGAGCAGGACTTTGTACATGGCCCTGGATGTCTCCTCTTTGTCACTCCCCATTGGCTCTCTGCCTTCTGCACTGTAACTGTCCAGGTAGACTGTGTTCTCTGGCTTCCCATCGAGGCTGGCTGGTGGGCAGCTCTGACAGAAGATCCCAGGGAGGAAAGAAAAAGAAGTTGGAGTATTGGGCTTCTGGCTTCTTCTCTTTGGGGTCACTCGGGGCTCCTGTCCAGCCAAGTAGCTATCACTCCCGCACCCTGCTGTCTCCCTGTTGTCATAACTGCTCCCTCATCAACTGCCCTCAGATCCAGCATGGGAAAGGCACCCTAATCCACGTGCGGCTCTGGTTTCACGGCTGCTTCCACCCAGTCCTGATCTTGTAAACAATCCCTTATTAGCTCCCCCTAATGATCCCATCTGAGTGAGCCAGCTGCTCCTGTGGGGACCCTGATGGACACAGGGCCCTCTGCAGGCATTTGATATGAAGGAAGCAACTGCGCATCTGACATTTTTGTTAATGAGCATAAAAACCCCATAAATTAGGAGGGCAAGTTGGGCTGATCTCCCTTGTTTTATTGATAAACTTAGTTTGATAGGTGTTGAGGAAGCATGAGGCTCATCTTCTTCCTTGAAGTAGATCCCACTCTCACCTGCTATACAAACCTGGCTCAGTGATGGGGGTAGAGAGTCTGGACTGGTATTTGTTTTAGCTACGTGACCTTGAGCAAGTTACTTAAACTCCCTGGATCTCTGTTTCTGCTTTGTATCTTGGAGATAATACTTGCTGGGCAAGGCTCAGAGCCAAAATGACCACAGTAGCTTTACAGTAATAATAACAATGGGTTGCTGAGTACGTTTCATATGACAGACTATTCTATGCACTTCATGTATAATGTTTGGTTGGCGCAGTTAAAGGTATTATGATCCCCATTTGACAAATGTGGAAATAAAGGTGCAATAGTGGATCCTTTCCCTCTTGCCATTGCTGGCATTTTAACACAGGCAATTGGACCCAAGATCCCACTGTCAACACTCATAGAGGAGGAACTAAAGAAGGCCTTAGGGTGCAACCAGCCCAAGTGACTACAGGTGGGGATGTGAGGTCTGGGCAGAGAAAATACCCTGGCCAGGATCATACAGGAATAGGGAACCAGACCTCCAGACACAAAATTCGTGATTTGTCCCTTGTGGCTTTACCTAAATACAAGCTACCATGAATCAGCACTTGAATCTACTTCTCCAAGTGGTTGGTTTCTCCTTCACTCCTCTTCCATGTGAACAGAGGGACCACTGACCCCATTGAGCTCTGGAATCTGGAGAGTTGCCAGGCCCTCCTATGCACCAGTACTGATGTAGGCATTTGCTCTCTGACGGCAGAGCTGGGGCTCAGCAGGAGCACTTTTCTCGTGAAGAGCTGGGTTGCACATCTGGAAGTCCAGTTTGTGGGTGAACCAGCCCCTCACCTCCCACTTTGAGGGCAGAAGAAGGCCTGAACTAGCTTAGGAAAGAGAGGGATGAAAGTAGGCTTTGAGGCCAAATGGAATGGTGGTTAAGTTGTGTGTGCCATGGGCACTCCAAGGGTCAATACCCACCTCTGCCAAGCCCTTGCTGTGTCGCTTTGGGTAATTTACTTCTCCCCTTTGTGTCCTGTTTCCTCATCTGTAAAATTGGACATCCATAACAACACACGACTTATAGGCAGGTGTGGTATTAAAATATCTAACTAGTGGTACACACAAGCACTGACCAATCAGAACCAAGTCCAGCCATAAACACTAGTGTGGCAGTCCTGCAGCCAATGAATTGATTGCCTGGAGTCACAGAGAAATGCTTGCAACAGGTCACATAGCACATGCTCTGTAAACAGAAGCCATTGTTTTATTTGTAAATTTCACAAGCTCTGGTTTCCTCCAGGTTGTGACATTTTCGACATTTCAATTCTTTACAGCAGGCACATGGTAGAAATTTCATTACTGCAACTCTAGGTACCAGGGAAATGCCATCCACTATGTGGAGAGATTTAATTCAATCCTTCAAACACTGGGTGAGCAGCCCCTCTGCACACAGCCCTGGGAAGAGAATAGAGCAGCTTCTGTTCTCAGGGAGACCTCAGATCTGGGGGAAAGACACACAAACATGCCAGGATTAGTAAATCAGGAAGAAAGGAACACTCAGTGCAGGGACAGGAGGCTGCACTGAAACAAATGACAGGCTTTGAGTGAAGGTACTTTTTCCATTTCCTAGCTGTGTGGCACTGGGCAAGTCAGTGCTGCACCCCCGCCCGCCCCACACCGCCCCCCCCCCCGAACACTGTTCCTGATCTGTTAAATGGGAGTATTAATATTTCTCCCAAGGGGTTGCTATGGGTACTCACTGAGGTTCTGCCTTGTTGAAGCAGCTTCACAGAGCTTGGCACCATATACTCCTCTCCCCACAACAGGCACTGGCATGGGGCTCTGGAGGAAGGAAACCTCACTCCAGTTTGGGTGGTCTGGAAAGACTTCAAAGAGGAGGTGGCATCCAGCCATCTTGAAGAGTGAGAGGGGCTTTGAGGGGTGAAGAAGGCAGAGGGAAGAGTCCACAGGAAGGCAAAGAGATGTAAGGAAGGGTTTACGGGGCCCCAGAAAGAAACCACAGTTAGCAGGGAAGGCAAGGGTCCCTGAATAACTGAGGGGAGCCTTGAAGAAGTTGACCCTGAGAGCCATTGCTCATGGGTTTTTGCTGATCATTCTTGTGAACCCATCATAATTTTGAGTGGGAAGAATGGCTTTCATCTGAAGAATGTCATCTGATCTGACTCCAGATGCAAACCTCAACAGAAGCTGCAATGTGGCTCCTGCCCATGAAGAAATGGAAAGGGAGCTCTGAGTGGGGCTGGCCTACGAAGGCCATGGGAGAAGTGGGTGGGCTGACAGCAGGGTGGGACATGTACTAGAAGGCAGCCTCTCCCGGGCAGACCACTTGGGCAGGGACTTGGACTCCGGGACAAAAGTCCTTCCCCTAGCTTAGAAGATATTGGGAAAAGAAGGAGGGGTAGGAGGGAAGGGAAACCTTGAGAAAGGAGGTTTGGGAGCGAGCGAGGGAGGCAGAAACCTTTGTTCTCACTCAAGTGGCACAGCGGGGCCTGGGATCTCCCTTGACCAGGTGCAGGGAGTCTGGCCCCTGCCTGGGGCTTGAGACATATCTGGGTTTTGGTTCCTACTCTTGACACTGTCTGGGTTTTGGTTTCTACTCTTCACAATTTGGTTGTGACCCCACTCCCATCATACCCTGTATACTCTGTCAGGTATACTTTAGGTAGACTGGAAAGTAAGACGGGGGGAAGCCTTCAAGGCCAAAGGAAACCCATCTCCTATTATCTTGTTCTGTAGACAGAGTTAGTGGGAGGGAAGGAAAGAGTATGAATCTCACCTCTAGGTAGGAGAGAAGTTTCAGTGCCAGTCCAATTAGTAGTTATGCATCAGAGTAAGGCCAGATTGAATGTTGGAGAGAAAGTCCGTTCTGAAGGCCCCAAGAACACTGCTCCTAGAGAAAAGCATGTTCTCTCTCTATTTCAGCTCTTATGTGGTTGTGTCTCATCTTAGCAGTTAGGAGAGTGGCCACAACACCAGCAGGTGCTCTCAGCATGTGTGATTGTGATAAATAAATCCCAAAATGGGATCTAGGGAGAAACTTAGCTCATCTTCTCCCAGGCCATTCTTTGTGCAGATAGCAAGATTAAGGTCATTCAGAGCAGCAAAAGTACAAGCAGATGGAGAAAAGTCCAGATTAGAGCTAGGACCAGGCCTCTTCCCTTCCAGATCTCTCTACTCTGGACAGAGTTATTTCTGTACCAGAGTTCACAGTGGACTTCAAGGAATTCAGACCCTGCCTGACATCTGATGCAAAACGTCAGGTATCTGTACATTTTTCTGGAAGGAGGACCCATAGGTTTCATTGTGTTTCTTTTATTAGAAGTATACTTTATTATTTATGCTATCACAGTTGTCCCAAGTTTCCCCCCCTTTGACTTCCTCCACCCACCATCCCCTCACTCCCTCAGGCGATCCTCACACCATCGTCTTTGTCCATGGATCATGCATGCATGTTCTTTGGTTATTTATTTCCTATGCTGTATTTTATGTCCCCATGACCATTCTTTAGTTACCAATTTGTACTTCTCAATCCCTTCACCTCTTTTGTCCATCTTCACACCTCCCCTCCCATGTGGCAACCATCAAAATGCTCTCTGTATCCACGATTCTATTTTTTGTTCTTCTTGTTGGTTTATTTTGTTTTGTTTTTCTTAGATTCAATTGTTGATAGATATGTATTTGTTGCCATTTTATTGTTCATATTTTTTATCATCTTCTTCTTACAGAAGACCCTTTAATATTTCATATCATACTGGTTTGGTCATGATGAACTAACTCTTTTAGCTTTTTCTTGTCTTGAAAGATCTTTATTGCTCCTTCATTATATATAATACTTTTGCTGGGTAGAGTAATCTCAGTTGTAGATACTTGCTTTTCATCACTTCGAATATAGCCTGCAAAGTTTCTTTTGAGAAATCAGCTGACAGACTCATGGGGGCTAGCTTGTAGGTAGCTATCTGTTTTTCTCTTGATGCTTTTAAGACTTTCTCTCTTTGTCTTTAACCTCTGGCATTTGAATTATGATGTGTCTTGGTGTGGTCCTCTTTGGGTTCATCTTATTTGGGACTCTCTGTTGTTCCTGGGCTTGTGCATATAATCAGTTCACCAAGTTAGGGAAATTTTCTGTCATTTTTTCAACTAGGTTTCCAATTTCTCGCTCTCTCTCTCTTCTCCTTTTAGCACCCACATGATACAAATGTTAGTATGCTTGGAGTTGTCTCAGAGGCTCCTTATACTATCCTCATTTGGGGGGATTCTTTTTTCTTATTGCTATTCTGATTGGTTGGTTTTTTCTTCCTTATATTCCATATCACTGATTTGATTCTTGGCTTCATCCACTCTGCCATTGATTCCCTGTAAATTGCTCTTTATTTTAATTAGTTCAACCTTCATTTCTGACTGGATCCTTTTTTATGCTTTTGAGGTCTTCACTAAGTTCCTTGAGCATTCTTATAACCAGCGTTTTAAACTCTGCATCTAGTAACTTGCTTGTCTCCATTTTGTTTAGTTCCTTTTCTGGAGTTTTGTTCTGTTCTTTAATTCATGCCATGTTTCTTTGTCTCCTCATTTTGGCAGCTTCCCTGTGTTTGCTTCTGTGTATTAGGTAGAGCTGCTACATCTCACAGGCTTGGTAGAGTGGCCTAATGTAGTAGGAGTACTGTAGGGTACAGTGGCACAGCCTCCCCTATTACTCAAGCTGGGTACTAGAGGTGTGCTCACTGTGTGGACTGTGTATACCCTCCTATTGTAGTTGAGCCTTGATTTCTGTTGGCACATCCAAGGTCAGCCACCGCCTGTGTTCTGTGCAGAGTCACATAGCATTAGCTACAAAGTGTTCTGAAGTTGGCTGCTACTTCTGCTGGGATTGGGGGTGTCCAGGTAACACCAAATTATGAACTGAAGCTGCCTGCTGCTAGTGCCAGCCTGGGGACAACTTAGTGATGGGGGACACTTAGTGGGGGTAACAGGGCTTGCTGAATCCAGGTGCTGCTTATTTGAGAGAATTTAGAAAAATCTGAAGCATAGACAAGACAGGCCATTTATATGGAAAAGCCACTGGAAACATCTTGGTTTGTCCTGAAAGTTGGGTGGGGCAAACAGTGTGAGTCAGTTTGATGGAGTCTCAGATATGACACCCATCTGCCACCTCTGTGGCTCTGTAGGATCAGAGGGAAGGCTCAGAAAAGGAACAATGACCTCTGCCAGCACTTCTGTTTGGAAGAAAGCTGCCCCCCCAGCTCTTGTCCTGATGTTGGACAATTCAGTTTCTCCATATAGGTCTCTGGTGCCTTTCAGTTTGCTGCCTCATGCTGGAGCTCAGAGGGAGTGAGTAAGTCTGTTTGTGGGACTTTTAAGAGCAACTGCTGGGGAGTCCAGCAATTTCTGTCTTTCACAGCCTTACTCCCCTCTGATTTTTACAGCCAGAATTTATGGTGGCTTCTCTTTCTATCACTGAAATCCTGGGCTAGGGGTCTAGTGTGTGACCAGGACCCTTTTCTCCTGAGATATCCCTCCTAATTTTATCCAACCATGTGAGTGTGGGACCAGCTCAATCTGCACCTCCACCCCTTCTACCAGGCTCAGTGTGGTATCTTCTTTAATTCCATAGTTGTAGGACTTCCCTTCAGCTAAATTTCTGATGGTTCTGAATAATGGTTATTCTATAGTTTAGGTGCAATTTTGATGTAGCTCTGTGAGGAGGTGAGTCATGTTTACCTACCCTACCATCTTTACTGGGAGTCCTCAATAGGTTTCTTGATGGTTTGTATCTTCATCCCCCAAAATGTCTTCAGAAAAAAATTAACAGCAGGCACTCATTTCTGTGTTCTGCAATTCTCCTGCCTAGAAGCAGGGAGCCCCCATAGCCCCCCTCATAGGCAGGAGGCAGCTCCTATTTTCAGTCTGGAATTCTGCTGTTTTCACAGTAAGGCAGTTCCCTTTCCATGTCTCTGACACATTTTCCTGGGCCCTGAGCTGGGATGCTAACACATGCTTGCTCACATCTCCTCCTCTCAGCTCATCCCACTCAGTGGTCCCCTCCCTCAGAACCCTTGGAACTCGCAGCAGAGTTGCTGTAGGAAGATGCCAGAATCCCATCGCCACATCCATCTCCCCCTCATTTTTGTCTGAAATGCTGAGAGATCTCTGGGCTCATTCTCATTTTTAAAAAATCTTAACCCAAGGATATTTTTAAACTGATTTTAAAGAGAGAGAAAGGGAGGGAGAAAGAGAGAGAGAGAGAGACATCAGTGTGAAAGAGAAACATTGATTGGTTGCCTCCCATATGTGCCTAATGGGGGATCGAACCCAAAATCTAGGTATGTGCCCTAAGGGAGGATCAAACCCGAAATCTTCTGGTGTTTGGGATGATGCTGTAACCAGCCGAGCTACCTTGCCAGGGCTCATTCTCATTCTATAGAGGGAAAGATGAAGCCCAGAAAAGGAAAGGACCATTCTCATATTCACACCTGTTCTAAAAGTAGAATATTACTAGGAGAATCACATTGGCCCCTGAATTCTGCAGGGTTTCTTCCTCCATGTGGTCTAACTGTGAGGTTGAGCATTTTGAATGAGGGCTGGCATGCTGCACTGGCTGTTGGTCTGAGCTGTTCCTGGGGGCTGCAGACTGAAGGCTCCCACCATCGTGGGCACAGTCTGCTCAGAGATCCATATGAACCACATGCAGACAGGTTTGATAAGCCAGGACTATACAGAGAACACAAAAGAACAGGTTCACTCACTGACTCACTCATTCATTCATTCAACCAATATTTATTAAGTTTCTGTAATAAGTTTTATGCCAGGGTCTGGTGAGACAATGATCACTAGGGTAGGCCCTGAAATGCTGAGACTTACACTGTCACAGAATAAGAGCACAGTTGGACTCCCACTCTAGGCGGGGAACTACGTGTGGTTCCTTACAGAGTTTGCAGCAACGTAAGCATATTCAGCAACCTGGAGATTACACACCGTGAGACCTGATCTTAACTTCCAGTTACTTCTCACTCAGTTATCGGTGAAACCCATGATTTGAATTAGCTGCAGGAGCCTTTTCTTCCTTCCCTTTCTTTTCTCCTTCCTTCAGGTCTTAATACGCACCATATGCTACAAAAGATGCTGGGAATGCAAAGGAGGTTCTCGGAAGGAAGCCCACTGGAAATCAGATCATTATAATGCAATGTGACAGTGCTTTGGTGATCAGCAAAACTGGGGTATTATGGGAGCTCAGAAGAGGGGCCTGCAACTCACAAGGGAACAACTTGGTCGACTTCTGCAGGGAGGTGATGTTGGCACTCCTTTTTTTACCTCTCTGAATACCTACCATGTTTTAGGTATTGTGCTGAAGGCTGCGTGTGAGCAGTGAGGGGAACAGACCAGACCACTCTCGCATGCACCTCTTGTCCTAGGGGCCATGCCTTGATCACCCCATCCCAGTTGTATATTTCTGCTACCCTAGCACAGCTCCTGCCCAGCCCCCAGTCTGCACCCCTTACCTCTCTTGTTCATCTTGTCTGGGGAGGAGGGAATTGTCCAATACACCTTCAAAAGGCCTCCTCACTCAGGGGGGGTGCTCATTTTCTGCCCTTAGATCCACTCAGAATTCAAGTCTTCACCTACTGCCTTTCTGCTACTACTACTTTCTAGAGCACAGAGCTGAGAACAACTGCCTGCCTGCCTGCCTGCCTGCCTGTGTACATGCCCTGCAGAGCGCCTAACCCGGTGACCTACTGCATAAAGGATCCTCCATGGCCCGCTCTATCCCTCCCAGAGCCACCTCTGTGACCTGCCACATTGCAAGGGCCAGTAGAGACTGGGTGTGAGCAGGAACAGTACTTCTGTGTTGCACCCAAAGGAAGTGTTTCCTCCGGCCCTCCCCATGTCACCCCTACTGTTAAAGTGCCCTGAGTTTGCAGTGCTGGGGTTTTATATCACATGTGCTTTATATGCCATTAGTGCAATTCAGAAGTGAAATCAATTGAACCTGTTAATTAAATACCATTCAGGCATGAAGTGGTTTGAATAATATAAGCAAAGTAGCCATTGCACTTAGCAATAGGTATTTGATATTTTTTAAATAAGATTTTATTATTCCAAACAAATTTTGATGAAAAATAAAACCCCTGAAAACTGACCAATGTCCTGCTTATCAGTCTCCAGATTGTCCAAGGAGAGCAACAGAATCAAAATTAAAACTTGGCTTTTACACTCCTAGGGGCAGTTTCTGGTGGTGAAGTACAAACTGTTCACTGTGGATTTGCTGTGTGATCCTAAGCAAGTCACTCCACCTCTCTGCTCTAGCTCCTCATCTATAAAATAGGGGTATTATCTGAATTATAGAAATGGAAAAAGAAAATTAAAAAGTGAGAGTAGTTTTTGTGTACTGTCATGTGATCATTAGCTTGTTTTTTGTTTTTGTTTTCCTATATTTATAGCCCTCTTCACACCACTCAGGATTGGAAGCTTGGAGAAAGGCAGGATACTGCCCATATATGAAGGGTCACTTCTCACTGCCTTAATCTCTAAGGAGACCCGATTTCTAAAAACTGAGAAATGGTCTCCCCTAAAGGGCACCCAAAGGGAAGCAGAGGAATCTTCTACATTTCAGGCTCAGGATCTCTACACTTCTACATCTAAGATGAAATGCAGTTTTCCAGGAGAATAGGAGTTTGTTACTGGGTTTGGGATGAAAGGTTCCATAGGCGGGCTCACCCTCACAAAGCAGCCCTGGCTTCTGCAGCTTTCTCACCCCTTCCACAGCCATCACTTCGAATTATACAGGAGGCGCTTTCAGGAGCTGTGATGATTTTTCAAATATTTCTCTAATTGATGAGAAGGGCTTTGATAAATTGCTACAGAACCAGGAGCATCTGATCACAAGGAATTCTGTCTTGTTCCTCCTTGATAGATGTTTATTTGACTTTAAGGAGGTGTAGGGTCCAAAGGAATTACTTCTCTCTCCTGGAACTTTTATTGTATTGAGGGAAAACAAAATTAAACAAAAATTCTATGGTTTTGTTTTTAAATCCAAACAAGGAAAATTCTCCAAGGCTGGAAGTCTTGTGCCTGCCACATTCAGATGAAGGGGCTTGGTGGCAGGGAGCTGAAGTGCAGGGTCTGTGTACATCCTCAGACCTTGCTTTTCCATTATGTCCTTCTCATGCCTGCTGAAACGGAACGAGGAAGCACGGACACCAAGCAACCAGAACATCAGAAGGGGCATCATCCCCTGTCCAAATCAGAGGCCTACTGGCCAGCTATTAACATTGACTTGCTGGATTGTAGTGGAGTCCCTGGGCCCCAGAGGAGGCCAGCATAGGGGTAGAGTATGTGGGGGAGAAGGGCAATAAGTCAGGGGGTCTTGAACAGTATTTTTTTGTTAATGGTGTGATGCTTTCAAAACCAGTGTGCTTATACCAGCACAGTTCTGGAGGACGGAATGTCTCAGATCAAACTATCAGCAGATTTGGTGTCTGGTTAAGGACCTGGATTCTGCTCCATAGACAGCTGTCTTCTCACTCTATCCTCATGTGGCAGAAGAGCCCAGGAGCTCTCTGGGGCCACCTTTATAAGGGCACTAATCCCATCAATGAGGCCCTCCACGGTCATGACCCAATCACCTTCCAAAGGTTTCACTTTCAAATACTATCACATTTGGGATTAGGTTTCAGCATATGCATTTTGGAAGGACATAAACATCCAACCTTTAGCACAGGAACTCACCTCTTTTCTTCTTGCTATCTTGAGTTCTATCCCCTGAGAATATTCTATTATTATTATTTATTAACTATTGTATTTTTTCTAGGTGTACAAACAATGGTACACCTACTTTTGCCACACCCTATATTTAAGATGTCAATGCTCCTCAAATTGTTCTATAGATTTAATGCGCATCCAATCAAAATCCCAGAAGAATTTTTCAATAGATACAGGCAAGGTGATTCTAAAATTTATAATAAAAGGAACCAGAACTAAAATAAGTATAACAATTTTGAAAAAAAAATTGGAGGACTCACACTACCCAATTTCAGGACTTACCAAATTCCAGTAATCAAGACTGAAAGGCATTGCTGAAGGAACAGATGCATACACATCAACAAAACAGAATAAATAATCCAGAAGTAAACAAAAACATGATTAATTAAAGATTTCTAAAGATTCACTGCAGGTAGGATTGTCTTTTTAATAAATGGTGTCAAAACAATTGAGCATCCATGGGTGAGAGGCAGAATCTCACTCACTCATTCTTTGTTCAGAATAGATAGAGTTCTGGCCAAGATGGAGATGTAGCTAAACACAACTTACCTCCTCACATAACCACGGCAAAAATTACAACTAAACTACAAAACAACTGTCACCCAGAAGGTTCAGAAAACTGAGCTAATGGCAGTCTAACAACCAAAAAATTCTAGAAGTCACATTTATTCAGACAGGTAGGAGGGCCAGAGACACAGAACGCAGAGTGGGCTGGTTCCACACCCACCTGTGATGGGTAAAAATAGGGAGGGATATCTCAGGTGCAGCCAGACCACCCAGCCCAGGGCTCCAGTGTCAGGAACATAAGACCCTATAACTTTTGGCTGTAAAAACCAGTAAGGGTTGGAGCAGTGGAAGAAACCACAGGATTCTTGGGCATCTTCTCTTAAAAGGCCCACATTAGGCTTATAACTTAATCATACTCATTCACTCTGAGCTCCAGCATTGGGGGAGCAGCTTGAAGGGCACCAGTAGCGTATAGGGAGAAACTGTGGTGCCTGGCATCAGGGTGAGTGCTGGGGAAAAGCTTCCTCCATGATGAAACTCCAGAGGCCATTGTTCCTTTTCTGAGCCTTCCTCCACACAGAGTCACAGATCTCTGGCCTCATAGCTGAGACTCCATCAACCTGGTTCACACAAGTTGCCCCACACGGGAATGTGTATAGCCTTACCTAAGGCTCCACCCTATATAATGTACAGGTATGCTTTTCTACATTAGGCCATGCTACTTAGATAGGGAATCAAAGAAGCTCAACCTAATGCATAGAAACAAACATAGGGAGGCTGCTAGAATAAAAAAACAAAGAAATATGGCCCAAATGAAACAACAAAAACTCCAGAAAAAGAACTAAATGAAATGGAGAAAAGCAATCTATCAGATGAAGAGTTCAAAACACTGGTTATTAAGATGCTTGAGAAACTCATTGGGTACTTCAACTGCATAAAAAAAAGACCCAGGCATAAATGAAGGTTACACTAAGTGAAATAAAGAAAAATTTACAGGGAACTAACAGTGGAGTGGATGAAGCTGAGACTTAAATCAATAATCTAGAACATAAAGAAAAAAACATTCAGTCAAAACAGCAAGAAGAAAAAAGAATCCAAAGAAAATGAGAATAGGATAAGGAGCCTCTGAAACAACTTCAAATGTACCAACATTTGAATCATAGGGATGCTGGAAGGAGAAGAAGAGCAAGAAATTGAAAACTTATTTGAAAAAATAATGAAAAAAATCTTGCCTAATTGTTGAAGGACATAGACAGAAAAGTCCAGGGAACACAGAGTCCCAAACAAGGCATACCCAAAGAGAACCACAGCAAGACACATCATAATTCTAATGCCAAAAGTTAAAGATAAAGAGAAAATCTTAAAAGCAGCAAGAGAAAAGCAGATAGTCACCTACAAAGGAGTTCCCATGACACTGTCATCTGATTTCTCAAAAGAAACTTTGCAGACTAGAAGGGACTGGCAAGAAGTATTCAAAGTAATGAAAAGAAAGGACTTACAACTTAGATTACTCTATCCAGCAAACCTATCACTTAGAATGGAAGGGCAGATAAAGTGCTTCTCAGAGAAGGTAAAGCTAAAGGAGTTCATCATCACCAAGCCATTATTATATGAAATGTTAAGCAGAATTATTGGAGAAAAAAGATCAAAACTATAAACAGTAAAGCCACAATAAATTCACAACTACCAACAACTGAATCTAAAAAAACAAACAAAGCAAACAAGTAAAACAGAAAAAGAATCATAGATATGGAGATCATTCGGAGGCTTATCATTTGGGAAGCAGAAGGTGGAGGATGGGTGTAATGGTACAAGGAGTAAGAAGCACAAATTGGTAGGTACAAAATAGGCAGGGAGATGTTAAGAACAGTATAGGAAATGGAGAAGCTAAAGAACTTATATGCATGACCCATGAACATGAAGTAAGGCAGGGAGGGAACTGCCAGAGGAAATGTGGGGTGGTGTGGGGGGGGGGTAAAGGAGGAAAAACTGGGACAACTGTAATAGCATAATTAATAAAATATATTGAAAAAACAGAATAAAAAGGGGATATAAGAATGGATCATAGATCTAAGTGTAAAATGAATGATAAAACTTTAAAAAAAAACAAAAGAAAAAAATTTTGAACTTGAGTCAGGCAAAAAGCTCCTAGATATGACACCAAAAGCATAATTCTTAAAAGAAACAAATTGATAAAATGGCCTTCATCAATATTAAAAAATTGTTCCCTATGAAAGACACAGTCAAGAGAATAAAAAGGTAAACCTCAGATGAAGGGAAAATATTTGTAAATTAGATATTCGACAAAGGACTTGTATTCAGAATATACAAACAACTCAAAACTCAGCAGAAGGAACATAAACAAACCAATAAAAAATTGGGCAAGCAATTTAGATAGATACTTCCCTAAAGATACACAGGTGGAAATAAGTTTAAAAAATTAAAAATAAAATAAAAACACGAGATACCATCAGAATCTATGAAAATGGCAACAACAATAAAAACAAAACAAAACAAACAACCCCCCCCACGAATGCTGATGTATGTGTGGAGCAACTGGAATTCTTAGCATTGTGGGGGGAATGCAAAAAGGAATAGACACTGTGGAAAACAGTTTGACAGTTTCTTATAAAGTTAAACATATACTTACCATATGACCCAACAATCCAATTACTGAGTATTTACTCAAGAGAAATAAAAATGTGTTCATGTAAACAGTGCTTCATTTATGATTGCCAAAACTGCAGTGGGTGAATGAATAAACAAACACTGGAATACTACTACTCAGCAGTTAAGAAGAAGGGCCTTTTGATTCGTGTCACGTGAGTGCATCTCAAAGGCATAATGCTGAGTGTAAAAGCCACATCATAAGGGTACATATTGTCTGACTCTACTTATGTGACTTTCTGGAAAAGATAGGGATGGAGAAGAGATCAGTGGCTGCATGGGTCACAGGTGGGAGGAAGTTTTGTCAAAAAGGAGCAGCATGAAGAATTTTGTTTGGTGGGACTGCTCTGTATCTTGAATGTGGTGGTGGTTACATAAATCTATACTTGCATAACCGCATACACACACACACACACACACACACACACACACACACAATCAGCAATCTCCTCTGCCAGTCTGTGATGTCCACATTAGTTCCATCTTCAACCAGCCCTTCCAGCAGTGTCTTCTTCCAAGGGACCCTTTACCCAGGAACTCCACAAACACCTCTCAGCATACCCAGTTCCCCATGCCCACCCATCAGAGATGCCCATGGGATGGTCTTCCATGTTCCCTCAGAATCTGGCACTTCCTCTTGCCCTTGGCACTGCCACCAGCATGCCAAATCCCCAGCCACAAAGCAGGTCTGCCAGTGCTGAGGTGCCACACTGTTCTGCACCCCTCTCAAGTCTCTGTGCAACAAGGGAAAAGATATTTTGTGCTAAAGGAAAAGCAGTATCTGTCCCCTCCTTAGCAATGCACTTTCTTAGAGATGTGGCAAAGCATTCTTGACTTGAAGAAAAATTTTTAGAAACAGCTCATGCACTTTGTTTTCCACTCATTTCTGAGCCTCTACCCTCATTTCTCTCACTCCCTGCCCTAAGGAACAGGGCTGAGTCGGAAAACAAACTTGAAGGGGAGACCTGATACTATGCTCAGACCTCCCTTCCTCCAACCACGGAGGTCCTTCTTCCCTTAGAGTGAGTGGACTCCCAGGAGACATAGGGTCCCCAAAGACATCCAGGCCTTCATCCCTGGAACCTGTGAATGTGTTATGTTATATGGCAAAAAGTGTCTTTGCAGATGTTATTAATGTTATTAATGTTGTAGGCCTTAAAGTAGGAAGAATACCTGAATTATTTGAGTGGGCCCAATCCAATCACATGAACACTTAAAAGCAGAAAACTTTCTTTGAGTAGAGACAGAAGAACTGAGGCAGGAGAAGTCAGAGATTCCAGCATGAGAAGAACTCTGTCTGTGACCGGCTTCAAAGACAGTGGAGTGACAAGATGAGGAATGCAGGTGGTCTCAGGGGTCTGAGAAAGGCTCCCGCACCCACAGGAAGGAAACAGGAGCTTGGTGCCACAGCCACAAAGGATGGGATTCTGCAGACAACCTGGATGAGCCTGGGAGCAGATTCTCCCCAGGGCTTCCAGAACCCAGACCAGCTGGGACCTGGACTTTGGCTCTGTGAGACCTGAAGCAAAGAAACCAGACCAGCTCACCCAGACGTCTGACATACAGAACTGCGAGCTAATAAACTTGTGTTGTTTTGGTTCCTATAGTTGTGGCACTTTTTAATGACAGCAATAGAAAATATTGCACTCATCATGCTAATAAACTTCTGGAAGGCCTCTCCAACACAGCCAGACACAACAGAGCCCAGGGTCCCAGGGTCAGCCTAGAGCCCCCTCTGTAACTTCTGCTGTCTTTGCTTCTATCCTCTCACCCCAGCAGCCCTGTCCCCTACACACAGAATGATAGATGCCTCACTGAATAGGCCACAGAGGGATTCTCACAGAGCCTAACAATTATTTAATTTGAACAAATATATTCTAGCTCCTCCTTCACAAGCCCCCATGGACACAGCACAATCGACAGCTTTAAATTTAGGCCAAGACTCAAGCTCCGAATCAGCCTCCTTAAGTCCTCTCTGGAATCCAGGCAGAATGTAAATTCTGTCCAAGGAAAAATGGGACTGACCCTCAGCCCCCTCCTCTGAAACCAGGATCCAGTTCCTTTTTTTCCTTGGTTCAGTTTCCTCTACTGGAACATGAGGGGTAAGCCAGATGGGCCCCAAGTTCCTTCCAGCCTCAGGGATCTAGAAATAGAAGATGCTCCCACCCCCACCATCACCACCACCAGGCAGCGTTGGCTCCTAAAAAGGAAACACTGGCTCTGCCAGGAAGTGGCAATGAGCCTGCTCCAGCAGGGACCCTTCTGAAATAGAACCCAGGAACAGAATATCCCAGGGCATTTTTGGTATTCATTCAGTGTCATGGGTTGAATCATGTCCCCCCAAAAGACATAACGAAGTCCTAACCCCCAGTGTCTGTGAATGAGACCTCATATAAAAACAGAATCTTTGCAGATGTAATCAAGTTAAGATAAGGTCATTAGGGTGAGCTCAAATCCACAATGACTGGTGTCCTTGTACAAAGGGAGAAGACAGAGACACAGGGGGGTAGACACCACGTGATGGCAGAGGCAGGGATTGGAGGGATGCATCTTATAAAGCAAGAATCTCCAAGGACTAGTAGCCAGCACCTCCAGAAGTTTGGAAGGCCAGGAAGGGCTCTCCCTGATGGGTTTCAGAGGGAACATCAACTCCTCGATTTTGGACTTCTAGCCTTCTGAACTACAAAAGAATGAGTTTTTGTTGTTTTAAGCTTTGTTACAGTAGCCCTAGAAAGCTAATATATCTACTTAGTCAATAAATAATACTTAGCAGCTACTATGTGTCAGGCTTTGGCCTAGCTCTGAGGATAGAGAGGTGCTCCTGTGAAATTTTCATCAGGTTATTATTCTGAGGAAATAACAAATGTGTCCAAAAGATGTGATTAGGAAGGTAGTGTCTGTAGCCTTCCTTATTTATTTGGAATGGGATATACATAACCCAAAGGTTCCCAAGATGCTCAGACTCCAACACGGAGCGTTGAACCCAGAGCTCAGCACTTCTGTTCTGGCTGAGTCCCCACAAGACTGGGGGGCTAGGGAAAGAGCCTGAGGTAGAGACAGGTTAGCTGGTTAGCTGGGCAAGGCCCACCATCACTTAAGTGGCAGAGCTGCGGCGAAGCCCACAGCATTTAGAGTCAGATGCCTCTTTCAATTATCAGCTATCTTGTCTCTCCTTTGAGACATCTTAAGCCACTTCTCTCTTTCTGCCACATATACAGAAGAGGCAGTGAGTACTAGACCACACATCATGGGAAGGACAAGAATGAAAGGTTCAGGGACCTCCCAAAAGCAGCTGGAAGAAGAGCACTCATGGGCAAGTTGAG
This sequence comes from Artibeus jamaicensis, assembly GCF_021234435.1. Taxonomy (NCBI): domain Eukaryota; kingdom Metazoa; phylum Chordata; class Mammalia; order Chiroptera; family Phyllostomidae; genus Artibeus; species Artibeus jamaicensis. Next base: position 29,775,937 of record NW_026521788.1, on the reverse strand, counting down.
GTGGAGGCACCCAGCAGGCAGGAACGGGTGGGGATGCCCCAGGCACAGAACCTGTCAGAGCTCTTCTGTGAATATGTCCTTCCAGACTCCCGAAGGGCAGAGCACTGGTGTCCTGCTGCTGGCAGTCTGCCCCAGCTGTGCCTTGAAGAAAATTCAATTCCCAGTGGGCTCTCTGAGAACATTTTGGCAGAGCCCACTTGGCTGTGACATTGAAAAATCCTTTTCTATCCTGGGTCTCATCCTCCCATCTCCAAGAGGAGAGGGCAGGACTGAACAACTCACTAGTGCCTCCTGGAATTGAATTCCTAGGGGGGAAAGAGGTGGCTCCCGGGACCTTCCCTCACTCTATTGTTCACAGGACAGAAAGCCAATGAAGTGGTCACTAGAGCAAGGGAACACTCCAGGATACTGATGTCACACCCTGAATTCAAAGCCTTACTGTGTCCCTTCTGAGCCATATGGCCCTGAGAAGGTTGTTGACCTCACTCACCAGCAATTTTTATCTCTGTGAAATAGAGAAAATAGCACCTTTGTCATCAGGTTACTTGAGAGTCATCAAGGTAATGTATGTCACATACAGCAGCAAAACCGGAGGGAACACACAGACAGTGCTTCCATTTCTTGGTGGGAGGAGATACCCATTCCACAGACTTCAGGCTTCTGTGAGGTTTGTGGCTACCCTGGGGGAGCCACCTCCACCTTCACCCAGCCAGCAGTTTACCTCAAGCACACAGAACCCTGGAGAAGGAATCCCAGGCGTGGGTCCTTCCCAGGGATGGCATGGAGAGTCACTGAGGATGAGGTTGCTGGTGAGGGCCACTCTGGCCTCAATCTCAGGTGCTCTGACCCACATCCATAACTGCATGGGTCCAGAGGGACCACACAGCCTAAATTATGAAAGCTTTCTGGAACCCCCCTAGCAGGGCATGCAGGCCCTGCTATGAATGGAAGGACTGAGAGGGAGAACATGTTCCAAGTATTTGCCAGCAAGCCTGGAAATGGCAGTTTTACCCAGGAATAAATACCTAGATTAGTCAGAGCTTTACCCTGGCAAGTGGGTGCCTCCATTTGTCTACCACAGTCAAGGATAAGGAAGGATTCTAAGATCTAAAACCAGATCAGTCCTCAACTGGTAAAGTCACTCTGGGCTAGTAACATCTTCACCGACCTCCATTTCTACAAGTTTCAGAATGGCAGACTCCTGTTCTGGAGATGCCAGGGCTGTCCTGAGAACCAGGTGGAGGCAGGTCATGGATGCCCATCAAAATAAAGAGAATGAGGAATGTGAAGGAATGCCCAGGAAACTCAGGTTCTCAGGAGCTGACATGAGTACTAGATATTGGATGACAAGACCTGGATTGGAACCTCAGGGCTGTCCCCTCCTGGCTGCACAACACTAGAGAACACACTGGTTCTCCTAAAGTCTCAGTCTCCTTATTTTCAAAAGAATGAAAAAGGCATGGTAAAATGCAGCCAAGAGAGGTGTCCTGAGACTAAATCTAATCTAGCTGGTGAAAATGCTTTGCTCTCTGGCTAGTCATAAATGTCTGGAGATACATGGGTGGGTGTCAGGAGGCAGGCAGGCACCCCAGGACACCCTCTACATGCCTGAGGGGCAGGGCAAGGGCATCATGAGTAGGCCAGACATAGACTCGGCTTTGTTTGTCTTCTCTGAGGAGGTGTGCCTTTTACCAGCATGGCTGCCAGGAGCAATACACAGGGAACATGGCTTTTTTGTGTGAAATCAGACCCGCTCTCTATCCCTCCAGCCAGGCATGATTTAATAAAATCCTGTTTACCTCTGGTTGGAGCTGTAGTTTTCAAGATTTCCTTGAAAACACATCCCAGATGGCCCCAGGCAGATTGCTTCCTGTGCACCAGGAACACAGTGCCGGCCCTCCTGGGCGGGCTGCTCCCCACTCCAGAGAGATGGCTTCACTGACCACATGAGCTCAGGGCTCTGTGGCTCTTCTTCCCATCCCTTCCACCCCCCCCCCCCCCCTGCCATCAGCCAATGTGGTTCTGCAGAGTCAGGGCAGGGGGTGGGTGAGGGGAGACTGGGGACCAGAGAGAGGCCTGGTTAAGTGGCAATCTTCACATGCAGAGGAGACAGGCTGCATGGTTCTTCCCTTCAGCTCCAACCCTGCAGGAACAGATGTGCGATGTGAACTATAGGCCTAGGCCCCGCACGCCTCTCAGTCAGGTGCTAGCAGGCTGCACTCGGGCCCCTGTCCTGGGCAGATGGAGTGCCTGTGTACTCAGCCTTCCCCCAGACAAACACCTTGGGTGTGAAGCTTGCTCTCATCTCTATGTCTCTGCACACCTCACCTTATGCTCCCACGGGTCTGGGCCATAATGTGTTTATGTGGCAGGATGTCTTGGCAATCACCCTTTGATTTTACTAACACACAAGGTAAGACAAGATGAAAATGACAATTATATAGGCCTCTGAAATCAGGAGTCTCTCTATTTCAGCATGAAACCTTTGAGGAATCAAAGGGACACTGTGATCTCTAATTTTGGAATGGGGAAACTGAAGCCCAGTGTTGGAAAAAGAACTACCTGCACCTGTCAGGGACAGAATGAGTTCAGAGCAAAGGGATTTTCCAGATCCAAACTGCATTTTCCCATTTGTCACAGATATGGGGACAAATGAAGCAACAGAAGGAACTAAGGGCTTGGTGGTGGATGGGGTCAGGTGACCTTTCTGCACCTTTCAACTTAGTCTCAAATCCAGAGTGTTGATGTTCAGATCCTTCCTCTCTCCTTCATTGGGACTACACTGTGAGGGCCTGGGAGAGTGAGGTCAAACAAGAGGGCTGGTCATCACAGGGCTGTAACTCCAACCCTGGCACCAACACTGTGGTGCAGCCAGCAGATGCAGTGAGGCTTCTGCCAGGAGAACTTCCACTGCCTGGGAAGTCCTGGCCTGGCCCTGTGTCACCTTGAGGAGAATTAATGCAGATCCTGGCTGGGGAAATTCTCACAAGCCTGAGCCCACTTTCTATAAGTCTACTCTTTTGTGTGCCAAAAGAAGACAGAAGTTGAATTGACAGAGAGGTGGCTCCTAGGGAGGAGGCCACTTGATATCATCAAATTTGATATCATCAAATTCACCCTCTGTCATAATTGGAACTTGAGACTCCAAGGTGGGTACTCTCCCCTGTTCTCTGCTAGTAGAAACTAAGTTTTGTTCAAGGGCAGTGATATGTCCAGGTACATACCTATTCCTCATCTATTTCTGTGACCATGTGACCAAGGTTTGGTTAATAAGCTGGAAATCTCTGGGAAAACTTTCACTTTCAAGATAAAAGTGGAGTGAAGTGGCAGGCCACACCCACTGTCTTCTTCCACCCTGGATTGCAGACATGATGCCTGCAGTTGCAGCAGCATCCTATAATCAAGGTTCAACACATATCAGGGAATCAACCAAAAGACTAGTAAAGAAGTCAGCCTAGGCATTGTTGAAGTACTGAAACACACTTACTTTAGTCCAGATGTCTTGTTATATGAGAACAAAACAACAACAAAAAAAACCCTTTTTGTTGAACAAGTAACTATAAGTGAAACTTTTCATTACTTGCAGCCTAAAGTACTCTTAACTAATCAATACCTAGAGATGCCAAGTGAATTGGAAAGGAGAGAAATGAACTTAGGGCCTTCTGCATGTACAGAAGACCTGGGTCTATACCTTGGCATCACCCTGAACTATCTGCATAGCCCTACTCAAGGAGCTGCATGAACCCTTTGCTCAGAACTTCTTGCTGACTTCTCCCTGAGCATTCTCCTTCAAAATCACTTTAGATATTATTTCTCCTCTGTGGATTTCCTTACCACCCCCCACTCTCTACCTTGGCATATCATTGTTACCTGAGTATTGCTACAGTATTTTATGTTTATTTTTATAGCACTATTAGGGCTGGAGCATTCTGAATAATTATAACCATCTCTCCTTTAAGTTTTGACCATTTGAGGAATATATATAGTAGCCTGATAGCAACCATATCCCAGCCTTAGCACTGGCAGAGCCAGGGAATCTACAGCGGTGCTCAGAGAAGCCTAACTCACTTGATCAGTCAACAATAGTATGTTTGTTACTACCTGTTGCTCACTAAGGGGCCAGACTCATTAAGGGTTCAATTCATGTTAGACAGTGACAGTGACTGCAAATACAGGAGACAGTTCCTACACTTTGTAAAACTTGGCATTCTATAAGAAAGACAGTTTAAACAGATAATTACCAAAAAATAAGGATAAAAATATATCAAAAGAGATCTTCCTAGTACCGTAAGAAAATATAATGGGGACATAACTTTTTTTTTTATTATGGGTTTATTGAGGTCCAGTAACATACAAGTACTCTTCTAGCCCTAAGAAAACAACAGGAAAAAACCCCGTCTTCCTGTGCAGTAGAAAGCAAGGCAGGATGCAAGGACAGGGAATGAATGGAGGGCTACTTTAAATAAGATAGGAGGAGGCATTTTCCAGGAGGAGACCTACCAAAGGCATGGCTTTCCTGAGAAAGTGACTTTCAGCTGAGATCTGGAGAATGCATGGAGATCAGCAAAGTGAAAAGGTGGGAGAAGGTATTCAGGTGAAGGTGCTTCCCGTGGCTTGACTTGTTCATGCACTAGAGCACAGATGAGGGAGAGAATATCTCTTGACAAACCTAAAGCTAAGACATGGCCGGTCTTAGATACAAGACACTGTAGGAAGTGTGGTGTATTTGGGGTAGGGCTTAAAGAGCACTGTGTGTCAGTGGAACATTTTAAGCAGGGGCAGTGTGCTGTGCTTAGTATTTTAAACAGTAATTCTGCAGTAATAAGTTCCTGTATATACCAAATCAACAGAGTGCTGGCATGGTGTGATTCAGAGAGACACAAGGAAGCTTGAGGTCAAGGTCTTCAAATCACATCACAGTCACTGCCCAACAATCTTGACTACCAGACTGTTCTGTCAACTTAGATGGGCAGTAGCCAGGCCTCAGTTACTTTTTCATCCCCACATTTATGTCTCACTACCAGGGTCACCTTGGACAAGATAATGGCCCTCTCAAAATTTGTTTTTTCTTTTCACTCATGCGTTCGTTCATTCATTCATACATTCAGTATGAATTGATTGCTTACTATGTGCCTACTATATGAGATTCATCAGCGAACAAAAGGGACAAAAATTCCTGATGTCATGGAGTTTAAATTCTAGTTGCAGGTGGGAGAGGGAAAGAAAAGTAAATAAATATATAAAATGTTAGTTAGATGGTGCTAATATGGGGAAAAAGTGAGGGAGGTGGAGACGCCAAAGAGAACAATTGGTGGGAGTAGGAGGAGCTGATGTTTTAAATAAGCTGTCCTGAGACTATTTAAGATGGCAGTGTGAGCCAAACACACATGAGGCAGGGACCAATCACAGGCTGGATGAGGAAGCGTGGCTGAGATGAAAGGAAAAGTGGAACGTTGGTAAAATGTCACTGGGAAGAGAACTGCATTCTAGGTGTTCTCAGCAGCTGAGAGCCCAAGTCTTTGAGGGTATAACTCACAGTAGATATTCAATAACTGTCACATCCCCTTCCAGTCTTTTTTCCTCAACTTTGAGAGCAAAATGAAACTTTATTTTACTTAAGGGCTTTTTAAAAAACACAAGCTTTTTTCCCAACACAGTTATGAAAACGTAATCAATTGCATGGTGTCAAGTGACAGATGGAAAAGGAAACCAAGAAAGAACTTAGACTGGAAAGGCTCACAGGAAAACATGATCACTGGAAGGAGGCTTAACAATCATCTCTTCAAAGCTCATCAAAGAGGAAGCTGAGGTCCAGGGAAGGGACTGATTGAGGTCAGCCCAAGAATAAGCTTTATAGAAAACTTCCTTTCATGCAGAAATGAACAGGTGTTCTTATGGCAATGGGCACGCATTTTCTAATGTCAAAGGGCAGGCAGAGAGGCAGGCAGCTATATTCTGCAGTGATTTAGAGCTGGGTTTAAATCCTGGGAACAGGAAGTGTTTGTGAGGATATGGAGGAAACAGGACTATCACACTTTCCTGATGGGAATATAAAATGGTGTCGCCAGCTTGGAAAAAGATCTGGCAGTTTCTTATAACTAAACATACAGCTGCCCAATAACTTGGCATTTCCACCCTTAGGTATTTACCTAGGGAAATAAAGAAATATGTTTACACAAATTCTTGTACAAATATGTTCACAGAAGCTTTATTCATAATAGCCTCAAACTGGAAAAAAACAATGTCCATCAACCAAAAAAATATATTCACATAATGGAATAATAAATTAACAATAGAAATGGACAATCCATACATACACACAAAATACAAATGAATTTAAAAGTTATTTGAACAAAAGAGATCAAAAGTAAGAAATGAAAGAAGCAAAGGGGAATAAAAATTACCCAGAAAGTCTAACAGATACTCCATCTTCTTACTGCCCAGAACCTTCTGAACACTTGTTGTGTTTCATAGGCACATCGCTTTATGAGGCCTCTCTTCCTAAGCAATAAGTTAGAACACTTACTTACCCAGCCTCCTTTGCAGCTAGCATGAGCATGTGAGCCCACTAATCACCTGCTGGAAAGTTGGATTTGGAGCCAAGCAACTGAAGGAAAGAAACTCAACACAGAGTCTGTGTGTGTTTGTTGGTGAGCGGGGAGGCTAAGAGGCCTTGGCAGTTTCTAGGAACAGCAGTGGTTACACAGTTGCATGTGGGTGCAGAAGTAGCATGGAGCTGATAGAAATTGTGATCACAGCAAATATGAAATCCTGTTTTCTCTAATATTTGGTGATGACAGGACATCAGTGGCACGGCAGTCCCGTCATCAGACCATTTCGGAAGCAAGGTTCCAGGCAGTGTTTATGGAAGGTCAACCTTGAAACAGATCCTCTATTCCTTGCAATAAGTTTCCCAGCTCCCCAATATGCTCACCATGGCCCAAAGTAAACTCTTCATTTCACTGACCAACTCCCACCCATTTCCCCAACAATCTGCTCTCCTGTGGTATCCTTCATCTCATGCAGCGATGACTCTCTTCTTCAACTTGATTGTCAAAAACCTGACTCTTTTTTCTCTCGTATGCAGTAGCTCAGTCTAGCAAAACATTCTGTTGGCCTGACCTTCAAAATAGACCCAGCATTCAGAGTACTCATCCCCTTCAATGTTGCTGCTGGCTCCAAATCATCATTTTGTATTTGGATGTGAAAAGACAATAGAATAATTAACTCGTCTCTCTGCTTCCATTCTGTGTGCAACCAGAATGATCCATCTAAAACTGTTAATCAGATGTCTTCCCTGCACTGGAATGCCTTTGGTGAGTATCTCATTCAGAGTACACACCAAAATCTTCATTGTGGTCCACATGGATGCAAAACTCCTAAATATATGCTTGGACAACTAAACATAATGGTATATATTTTTTAAATGCATCATGATTAAATATGATATTTAACCCAGGAATCCAAGAGAACCATCTATTCATGTGACTCAACATATTGCTGATAGAAAACCCACTTTAATCAGTGCTGGAAGTTAAATACTAATTTATAATTTTTTAAAACCACTTATACAAAAATGAATAGGTGAGCATATCCTTAATTTAACAAAACTGTGTACTAAACATGTAGGAAAAACATTATACTTGATAGAAATTTCCCTTCAGGTCAGGATTATAACAAGTAGAGCTGCTATCACTACTGAGGACACAAAAAATTCCAGAGGTTCTTGTTACATGTGAAGAAAAGAAAAATGTGGCAAACAGAGTGGAAAGGAAATGAGCTTTGCTCCATCATTTACAGATGATATGATAATTTATGTAGAAAGCCCAAAACAATCTGGAAACTCTAAGAACTAAAGGGGAAAATCAACAACTTCACCATGTACAAGACAAAAATGTCAAAAGTAATAATGTTCTTCTCTACTTGCATTAAAAACAAAATAAATAATATAAAATATTATTTATGATAACAATCATAACTACAAAATAGCAATCAACAGATTGAAGTCTTCTTTAAGCCCTGGTTGATGTGGCTCAGTTGGTTGGAGCACCTTCTTGTACACCAAAAACTTGGAGGTTAGATTCCCAATCAGGGCACATACCTGGGTTGCTGGTTGGATCCCTGATCAGGGTATGTATGGGAGGCAACCAATCAATGTTTCTCTCTCTCTCTCTCTCTCTCTCATTCTATCTCTGTCTCTATCTCTATCTTTCTATCTCTATTTTTCTTTCTCTGTCTCTCTCCTCTCTCTAAAAATCAATAAACATTAAAAATGTTTTCTTTAGTAAATATACAAAACATTTATTAAGAAAATTTATACCTAAGGAAAAAAATATAGTTTATAATTAAAGGAATGTAACATTAGAAAGATGTCAATTTTCCCCCAAATTATCCTATACATTCACAACAATTTTCATCAAAACCCTAAGAATATTTTATGGACAACTTGACTGACAGAGTCCAATAATTATGCAAAAACAATGAATCCTAACAAATAATTAAGTCACTATTGATAGGAACCAAAGTTGGGAACTTGGCTTACCAGACAGACATCAAGACTTATTACAAAGTTGTGGTAATTAAACTAGTGGTACTGGTATAGCACAAAAAAGACAAATATAGTAACAAAAAATTATGAAGTCTCAAGTCCCAAGAGAACTTGGTGTTGTCAAAAACTGAGATTTTTATGCTATTTGCAAGTTAACAAGTTAGTCTGCCACAATTTCACGGCTGTTGGCAGAATACTTGAGATTCCTAGATCAAAGACAACAAAGCACACTTTATGGCTTGCTTACGCCAAGAGCAATAGCCAGCGTATCAGCGTTTGTGCTAGTTCCCTGGGTCCTGATTCCTATCGACTGGCATAAAGAGGTCTGGGTGAGCTTGTACATACAGTGAGTTAAGTGTCAGGAGAGAAACTCCTAGCTTAAGGTACCCAAATCTTCACAAAATATGTTGTCCCAGAAAGAGAGAGAATGAGAGAATCTGTATTATATTGGGCAAATAAACAAATTTACTTTTTGCTCTGCATGAAGACTCTGTCTCTATTTCTAAGATTGTTTACTATATAAATATCCTTAAAAAGATAATTGCAAACAAAATCTGTCACAGACTCTGATCACGAGATGTGTGGAAATGCAAGAGCCACATAAAGAATTATCTACAAACAGGTATATGGTAGAGTTAGCATCACAAATCATTGGGGGAAAGGATGAATTATTTAGTAAATTATGTTAGGAATAGTACCTTCCTGTGCAGAGGAAAATAAAGTTGAGTGTTTTACTTCATTCTCTCTGTAACAATAAATTCCAGTGACTTAAAGACCCAGGTGTGATAAATAAGACTAAAAACTACTTTTTAAAATGTGTTTAAAAAAAGCCCTGGAGTCATAAATATTTTCTCCAATAAGACTTCAAAAGCACAAACAATAAGAAAACAATAGATTTATATCCAAATTGTGTTCATTGAAGTGCACCATTATAAACCTTAACAGGTACATGACAATTTGGGAGGGAGACTTTGGCAAAGTCTAAAATCAGCAAATGATTAATAAGTAGATTGTTCAAGTAATTCCTATAAATCAGCAAAAAGAAAAAGAAAAAAGAGAGAAAGGAAAATAGCTAGAAAATGAGCGAAGGCTATGAATAGGCGATTCACAGGTAAACCCAAATGGCTCATAGATTTCTGAGGACGTGCTCCAACCATGAAGAATGCACAGAAATGCACATTCAGGTGGTGCCATTTTATATTCCATCTGACTGGCAAACATTAGAAAGTTGGAGAACATTAACTGGTAGTGCAGATGTGGGGAAAACAGATACCCTCACACACAGCCTAGGAATTACATTGTAGCTGTTTGGGAGAGTCATACTTGGTGAAATTAATGACCCTGAAATTCTGCTCCTGAGTATATATGTCAGAGAAAGGCTCATACATGTCCACAAAAAAACATGTTGTATGGCTTTGCATACTCACCTTCCTCTGCCTGGCTTATACTCACTTGCCCTAAAAGATTCAATTCAAGCTTGGTTCTCCAAAAGCCTTCTCCACCACTCCCATGACTGACTCTACGCCTTTCGTCCATGCCTCCATCCCAGTCTTGACTGCATTTTGTCTACACATTTATCACATTGTATGTTTGCAGTTGCTTTAGGTGCCATCTGCGTCTTCCATTAGGCTGGGAGTTCCCTTACAGTGCTGATTGCATCTTGTTCATCCTGTGTCTATAGCACCTCCTACTCTTCTTGGCACAGAGTAAGCATTCAGCTACCAGCTACGTGGAATGAGTAATTCATAAAACATAGGGCTTGGAATTGGTGCCTGGTACTTGTAAGGCAGGACTTCTTCCTGGTATTCAGATTCCACCCTCACTACAGTTATCTCTGTCAGTCTGATAAGGGCGGGGAGACTTCTTTGACCTGGGAATTCCTGGGGACCTCAGCAGGAATTTCATGCATCTACTCCTGGTGCATCTTTTTGCCATGAGTTGGCTAATGGACTGTGTGGTTTTGAAGGAGAAGACGTCTGCCAGGCCAGGATGTAATATGCACTCAGCACGGCTGGTGTTTGTCAGTCACAGGGCTCTCAGTCTCACTAAACTTCCAATCCTCCTGCTTCCCCCTTGTGTTCAAGAATGTGAGGCCCTGGCTCCCTCCGGGGTCCAAAAATGCCTCTGGCTGGGTCCTTTGAAATCCTAACCTTTTCCCCAGCCTCTGTTCCCTCAACATCACCACCTTCATCATAAAATAAATTATGCAAGTGGAAAGGGAAAAAAAACCCAGCGCAGAAAATACCATATGTAGAACAACATCACAAAATCTCTGTAATGTCCCAAATGCTGCACTCAGACCATTTGGAGGATACATTATCTAGATAAGTATTAACAGAAGGCCTATCATGAAAACATTGTCCAAACCACCACCTTTTGTTAAGCCCCCAGGAAAACTTAAATCCTGTCCATTACTCTGATGTTTGGGATGGACCTGTTTTTGTGTCTCCCCACCCCCACCCCAGCCAAGGTAACCTTAAGTATCCTAGAAAAGGGACATGATTAGCCATAGGTACAACTGAGGGCCAACACATTAATGCTAGAACCTGGGGTGAAGGGCAGCTGGACTGCCAGCTGACACTCAGAGCAGGGCCAAGTATCAGTTACCTAGAGTTTCTAGAGAGCCAAAAGGGAAGGGAGGGAGTTCAGTGCCACTTTGTGGATTTATTACCTGCCACTTCAGTCTTTCTTCAGAAACCAGAACACCCAGGAATCACTGACTTAGATTTTACCTCTGCTCCTCACTTGCTGTGTGACCTAAGACCTTTACTTAAGCTCTCTGGCTCTTGAACTTTTCATCTGCAAAAAGGGAAGAATCCTGAGGCACTGAACGACCTTTCAGGAGAGACAGTTCTGGTCCCAGAGTTTGAGTTCAGAGGAGTCAGACTGCCAGTTCCACAGCTTTTTCAATTTCCTTAGCTATGTGGTTTAGGGGTAATTGGATAACCTCTTAAAATCTCAGTTTCTTCATCTACAAAATGGGGCTCACAGCACCAACCTCTTGCACTGGATAGGAATTAAATAAGACTTTATATGAAAAGCACTCAAAACAATTCCCAGAGCATAATAAGTGCTCAATAAATAATAGTAGTTACTATTGTTATCACTTCTGTAGCAGGTGGCCTCCAAAATGGTCTCCTTCTGGTCTTCACACCATTGTGTACTGCCTTTCCCTGGACTGTGGGCAGGACCTTGCAAATGTCCCTTAATGAGCACACTACAGAAGTAAAGGGGTGTCAAACCCCAAACTAGGTTATAAAAGACATTTCCATCCTCTGTGTCCTCTTTTGCTCTCTCGCTTGCTCTCTCTGAAGGAAGCCAGCTGCTATGTTGTGGGCCTCCTGATGGCAAGTTCCATGAAGCAAAAAACTGAGGTGGCCTTGAGTTGGTGAGGGGCTGGGCCCTCCAGTCCAAATCCCAGAGGAAACTCTTCCAACAACCACCTAAGTGTGTGTGGAAGAGAGGCCTCCTCAGTCAAGCCTTGAAATGACTCCAGCCCTCACCCTCACTTGCCTACAACCTTTGAGGGGGCCTGAACGAGAGGGCCTGGGGAGGCCATGCCTAGAGTGAGTCCTGACCCACAGATGTTGTGAGATGTTCATTGGTTTTTCTTTTAATATGTTTATTGCTTTAAGCAACTTGTTTTGGTGTAATTGGTTACACAGCAATAGATAACAAATTAATGAAGGCTTCTTTTGTCTCCAATACACAATCTTCCCGAGCTAATTTTAAACCTCAGCTTATTTCTAAGATATCTGGGGACACTTGATGAGAACTGAGTCTATCGAAAAGGGAGCATTTTGGATCTCCTACCGCATGCAAAGTATCACCACATTCTCCAAGCGAGGCACCTAGAGGCAAGGACATGTCTTCACCCTTGGATCTGCATGGTAGAAATATGGTATAACTGTACAATATCTATCTTATCTGGACAGTGTAACACTATGTAACTATACTATAGAACTCTATAATATCTATTGTATCTACACTGTGGAAATACTCTAAACTCTGTAGCATCTGTTGTTTCTATATGGTGATAAAATTGATACCACCTAATTCTATTTTCTTTTCGACAGCTTGAAATTAGCTATGGTTAGAGTATGATACCATGGAAATCAGCAAATGCCACAAATCAAGGTTTTTGAGGTTTCATTGAAATTATGTTAACATTTACCAGCACACAACTAAAATTGACCCCCTAGAGGTCATTATTCTAAGAATTCCAGAGACACTCAAAAGAAAAAAGATCTTTCCTACTTGGGGAAGAAAAACACCTTGAGATATGGACTGCAGGTAAGGAGCTTTCTCAATGTCCCTTCTAGTTCTATATTCAACTGCAGTACAAAAATTTCAGAACTCAATTGCAGTCATTAACTGTCTTTGGAATAACATGAATCTGGGCTTGAATTCAGGCTCTGACTCTCCCTAGGTAATTGCCCTTGAGTAATCTAACCTCTACTGGTTTCCTCATCTGTACAGTAAAACTATTACCCACCTTCCAGGGTTATTAAAGACCAAATGCATGTGCAAGTACCTGGCACCATGCCTGGCACAGAGTAGGTATTCAACACATACTCTTAGGAGCCTATTTCTATCTTCTCCCACTGCAAGAGAGAACGGATTTGGGGTCAGGGAAGGGAAGAAGACGTGATGCCTATGTCCAGCCAATGAATGTCAATGTCTGCCTCTTGCGGTGTCTACTCTTTGAGCTTATGCTCTATCCTGATGTTAGGAGGCCACACGAAATGAGGCCGAAAGAGCTTTCATTGAGCTGCAAGGTCGTGGCACATGTGAGGCATCACCATTCTGACTTTTATTGTCATTGTCACCATGAAGAGTGATAAGAATAAGATCAGCCTCATTTTTTAGTGCACCAGACACTCAGTCCTTAGCAGGTAAAGAAGATGAAAATAAGGTTTCATCTTCTTAGCTCATTGGTAGAGTTTCAGGAGTATTCCATTGTTTGAAACAGAGTAGATGCTCAATAAATAGTTTTTAGGTGAACAAATGTCTAGAAGGCTGTTTGAACTAGAGATTCAATGTGATGTCTGAACAACTCATGCATGCCCATTTTTTAGGGGAGAAAGCCCAAGTCTTACCATCGCTCAACAAATGGATCTGTTTAACTCCCAGGCCAAGCCATTCTCTTCAGAACCACATCTTGTTCCAATCTCCAAGGAGAAAACCATTGGGTCTGGGGTTTCTCTTAGCCATCAGATTCTGGTCAAATTTTAGACTTCAGAATAATGAGGCATGTTTCAAACTCAGGTGGAACAGAACATGGTCAGTCTGGTTTAAAATTTTTCCATTATTTTGGATTTTTTAACATCGAGGAAGCATGAAGGTGGTTGCGAGAATGATGCCTTACAAAAAGAATTTGGGGGGCACATAGGAGAGTGGGGTGAGGAGTCTTACAAAGCTGAAAACCTGCTGGTCCTTGTTAAAGAGAACAGAGCGGCATTCTCCCCTCCCCCAGAACTCTCGGGTTTGAACCTCCTCCTCCAGATCCCTGGTTTTATTTTATAATCTAACCCGGCTGCAAACTCCCTAGCTATGTGGCTGACTTTTTACAGCCATGACTGGGGAATGACTTCATCTCGGTGAATTTATGGGTCACAGCAGAGGATGGAGCAGAGGAACTTTAAGGGGGAAATCACAGCCAATCCCACCCCCCACTCCACTGTGATGATTTTCCCAGTTGTGGCTTTACAAAGCCAGCCCTTGCCCTGCTGGGGTGTGAGCAGTGGTGTTGGGCCAGAATCCTCTGCACCTGGCTTGTTCTGTGAACTCTCAACAGGAGTAGGTGCTGGAGCTGGATGAGCATGTGCAAAAACATTAGGTGGAGGCACTGTGGGGCCCTCTGATGGACTGGGCAAGGCTGAAGTTAGGGTGACAGTTCGGAAGATGGCAGTTGCTTTAGGCATGACTTGCCAGCACCGTCTGCCCTTAGCCAGAGTCCCTCATCCAGTAAACCTGGTCCTGTGACTCCAGAGGTACTAATTTTGCTGTCCTTCAGATGCAGTGCTAATGCCTAGGGCTGGCACATTGCAAGTGCCAAGCTGCCACATGATCTTTTTCACAGCCACCTTATAAAATGAGGCTCCTAGAACATCCCTGCAGTCTGGCCTCTGTGCTTCTCCATCTGCTGTTTTCTGTGCCCGGGGCACCTCTCTCCTCCTGACCTCTTGAGAAAGCAAGCCTCTGCATCCATTTCACCCCAACTCTCTCTTCCCTTCTGCAGCCAGTGCTCAGCACAGAGCTGGGGCTCAAAAAACCTCATCACAGGCAAGTCAACAGCCAATCCTGAGATCCAAATGTTTATAGAACAAAAGCCCCTCCTCCTGACTGAATCCCTGGCAAGGCTGGGACTAGGGTGAGGCAAGGGAGGTGTGTGGGGCACAACTTTTAAGAAGGCCCTCACTCTCTGGGTTGTGCCAGTGGAGGACTGGCACCTGAGAATAAGTGCCTTGTCAAATTTTGTACCTCTCTCACCTGGCCCTAGTCCCAGCTCTGGTCACTAGAGTGTCATCTAAAACTTGAACCTTACACGAACTTTGACTCTTTTGGAGGTAGTACGGTACTGTGGAAGACTTTGGGCTCAGGAAGGCCAAGCACAAAGTTCTGCCCATTTGCTCTAGGATTCAGGCACAATGCTTAATTCTTCTGAGCTGCAGTTTCCTCCTCCATCCACTGGCATATAAATCACCCTTCCCTTCCCAGCAAGATAAATGAGTGAACACACCTGGTATGGAGTCTGACAGGTGGAGGCAGGTGAGAGAGGAACCTGGAAAGTCTTTAAAGCTGAATGTGACCCTTAACTCATTCTAACAACTTACTGTGAGCCAGACCTTGTGATTGGGAACAAAGATCTTGAGACATTCACACACAAGGAGGTCAGGCAGACAGGCAGAGCTTTAACTCTCCCAGTCATGATGGGGCCATAATATGTGTGTACAGTCAGGAGAGAGGATGCTGGAGCCCAGGTGTGAAAGGAGGGGTATTGTTGTAAGAGGGTTTTATCCTGCTCAAGTGACTGCTGAACTCATTATTCAACATTAAGGGGGTGGTTTGCAGATGAGCAAGGGGAAAAAGAGTATCCCACATAGGAAACCAACATATGCAAAAGAATGGAGACACCACAAACTTTGTTGACCTTGGGGAAAAGTGAGCATGTAGGTTAGCTGAAAGGAGGAGATAGTGGTGAAGAAGGATGGAGATGAGTGCCTAGAAGACACATGAAGGTCCAGCTGAAGAATTAGGTAAAGGACTGTGCAACTTCCTTCTTTAAAAACTATACCCATGCAACTTATTTTCTGTACCTTCTCCCCCCTTCTCCTTCTCCCACTCCCCTGTTGCTAACCCTCCACATGATCTTCATTTCTGTGGTTCTGCTCCTGATCTAGCTGTCCTCTTAGTTTGCTTTTGTTTTAGGTGTGGTTGTTAATAACTGTGAGTTTGCTGTCCTTTCACTGTTCATCTTTTTTACCTTCTTTTTCTTAGGTAAGTCCCTTTAACATTTCATATAATAAGGGCTTGGTGATGATGAACTCCTTGAATTTGGTCTTATCTGAGAAGCACTTTACCTGCCCTTCCATTCTAAATGAAAGCGTTGCTGGATAGAGAAATCTTGGTTGTAGGTCTTCGGTTTTCATGACTTGGAATACTTCTTTCCAGCCTCTTCTTGCCTGTAAGGTCTCTTTTGAGAAATCAGCTGACAGTCTGATGGGAACTCCTTTGTAAGAAAATAGATAGGGGAGAGGGTAAGAATAGTAGGGGAAATATAGAATCTAAAGAACTTGAGACACGTGTTCATGAACTAAAGGGGGGAAGTAGTGGGGGAGGGGTGCACAGGGTAGAGGGGAATGAAGGGGGGAATAGAACAAATGTAATGGCATAATCAATAAAATAAAAAATAAAAATAAAAAAAAACTATACCCATGCAGCTGGTGTGTATAAATGTGGGTATCTGAGCACCTAGTGGTGAAATTATTTGGGACAGTAAAGGGAGTCTGGCTGTGTGAAAATGGGGAAGGAGAGATATGGGTTATATGTTGGAGAGCTAGGCTTTGCTTGGCTTGGGTAGAAACTTGCTCAATGGGATCAGTGAGACTAAGGACCTCAGGCTCACTCTAAGGGGATTAGAGTAGGACTTTCCTCCATTCCCCTGTCCCAAGAGGTCCAGCTCAGCTTCGTGGCAGAACCTGAGCCTTCTGTTGGGGATGGGATTCAGGTCCAAAGCTCCATTCAGTGCTGCGCGCATATGCCTTTGGGGGCTCTGGTTACTTTGCCACATTTTCCCTCACCCTTCTCCTGCTTCATACCATGGTGCCTGCTAGTTAGCATCTGCCTACAGAAAGACTCACCCCACAGGCAGCCCCTCTGCCTGTCTCTGGAAGCTGCAGACCCACGCCCCTGTTCACGTGTCCCAAGATTTCACCTCCTGCGCTCACAGCACCTCACATGCCTTGTCCGCCTTTCTCATCCCTTTGGAATAATCATTTTAAGAAAACCAGGCTGCTCTCTCTCTTCAGCCCTATGGAGATCTGAGCATTCACTGTCCCTGGTTTATTTGATCACTCTTCCTCCGCTTCTTGCCTACTGTCAGGGAAATTGGAATCAGACTCTAACCCACAACGAGATTAATGTTCTAAAGACAAGCGTGCACCTCAGAGTGGAGTTGAGGCTGCTGTTCTTTGATAATCTATTCAACTCATTTGGTGCCACTGTTAATAGACAGCTGTGTATTCTGTGATGATTGCAATATACATTAATCAAAGATATGTTATGCTGAGAGTTGAAAATAACACTTCCCTTTCTTCCCCTTTGGAAAAAAAATGCTCCTCTATTCAACAATAAGGAAAAAGGTATTTAGATCTGTAGGAAACAAGCAATGAGCCTCTTTTGGAGAGCTAATTCTAAAACCTGAGAAATTATCATTGAAATGGCTTGGTGGTCAGAAAAAAACAAGGCAGGAGACCAAGGGTGACCTGGTTCAGAACATAGTGTTTGTAACTTGCATCAGAATCTCTACAAAGACTGTGAGGTCATATGGTATTTGTCTTTCAGCACCTGGCCTATTTCACTCAGCATAATGCTTTCCAGTTCCATCCATGTTGTTGCAAAAGGTAGTAGCTCCTTCTTTCTCTCTGCAGCATAGAATTCCATTGTGTATATGTACCATATGATCTCACCTTTAACAGGAAGCTAAACAACAAAACAAACAAGCAAGCAGAAAAAAAAAACAAAGACACTGAAATAGAGAACAAGGGGATAGTGACCAGAGGGGAGAAGGAAGGGAAGTTAAGGGGATTTGGAGGAACAAATAGGAAGGACACAGAGACGAGAACTAAGGGGGGTAGAAATGGGAGGGAGGTGGGGAGCAAGGGGCGGGGGAGGCTGGGATGGGAAAAATAGACAAAAAACTGTACTTGAAAAATAACTAAATAAAATTTAAAAAAAAGAAGCGTAAAAAAAAAAAAGACTGTGAGGCCCCACAACCATCAGAGATTCTGAGATCAATGAACTTCACGGTTCATGTCAGTATTACCAGAGAGTCTGTAGTCACATTGCCAACAAAGGCCAACTGGACACTTTGCCATCTACTCTGGTAGTATTCAAATGAAATGCACCAAGTACTGATTCTCCCTACTCCCCATGCAAGCCAGGGGCCTTTTATAATGACAAGAAAACCTTATCCAGGAGGGAGGAGTAGGGGCATGCCAGGAGAAGCCCTCAGCACTTGGTTTCACAGGGCTTGATTTCTGAAATTATTCTGTACCAGCCTGGCCTCTGAGCATGGAATAATTTCAGTTTTCTGAGCATCAGCGTTGTCCTCTCAGCAATGACAATAACAGTGTTTACTAATCAAGGTCATGACAGGGATTAAATCAACCATGAGTGTACAATACTCCATCGCGTGGGGTGTGCTACATAAGCATGCAGTATTGTTTCCACAAGGCAGCTGGCTCAGAGAGGTGGCAACGCAGGCACCAGGACTGGCCTCAGTGCCTGGAGTCAGAGGTCCAGGTTTTGAATGTTGACTCTGCCACTTGTTAGCGCTGGGGCCATGAGCCCATGATTTAACTTTTTACATTTAGACTGTGATAATAATGGTACCAACCTCTAAGGTCAGTGTGTCTTAGGACTATTAAATGAGTTAATCCATGTAAACCAGTTAGATCGTTCCTGGGCCTAATGAACAGTATTATGTGTTTTCTACTACCACTGTTTAATATCTGCAGTGAAATAACAATAATAATAAAAAGTAGACATACAAACCTGGTGTCATAAAGTCATTTTTTAAGAGCAGAAACCACACCTGCCTGGTTCACTCCTCTAACCCCAGTGCTTAGTGTGCTTTATTAGGTGCTAATAAAAATTGTTGAGTAAGTGAGCATCAAATGTGACTCAAAACTTCATGGCAGCCAGGGCAAAGGGGAAACATCTTGAGGGAGTCATACAGGTCTAACCTGACGAGAAAGGAAAAAACCACACTTCTTCACACTTCTTCATCAGTGGATGCAAGCTTTTTCTTAGTACCATTTTTTACAAAAAAATGTTATGCATGGGTTTTGGATGGAAGAACACCAAATACTAATGGGTCATGCCTTCAGTAATGGTTAACCAGAAGAGGGAGAAATCTCCTTCATCTGACCTTGCCTGAGAGCTGGACCATAACACTGATGTATACTCACAGCAAAACCTAAATAAATTAGGTCAGGAGAGGTGGCTTCTTTGGCCATCTTTTTAATGTAAGATCTAAACTTAACCACCTTTAGATTGGAGATTCATAATCTATTTTAGAGTTTGACATTTTTTTTGAAGAGCTTTAAAAAAAAACTAAAGACCCTCTTCTGGCAAAATATACCTGTGCCCAACATTGTGCACACGCAGGTCTCCGAAGTCTCAGGTAACAGTCTATTAATGCTCTAGGCATCTATGAACAGCAGACTAAAAACCACTCAGAAAAGTGGTTGGAAAGACTGCCCTACAGATACCATGTGTGAAAACAGCCTTTCAACTGTGGAGTGGTCAGAAGGGCACCCATTGTTCTCCATTGTTTCAGCTGGGCTCAGTGCCAGGAGCTGGCTCCAGGCTGAGTTCCTTGGCAAGAGCCTGCAGTGTGGATAACTTCTATTGCTGACTGAAGAACAATCCAAATGGTTTAGATCAAAAGGGGAAGTAGTTTAGCCTGCTCCCTTTCCACCACCTTCTCAGGGAGTCAGGTCAGAGGCCTAACCACCTGATGTCACGACATTCTGGGTGATGGGTGGTTCTTGTGAGCTGTGAGCACCGGTAGGCAAAGCAAAGCTTCTCCCAGAACAGGAGAACCTTGCTGTCTTGGTCCCCTGCCATGACAGCCACGCTCTGGAGGGACCAGGCCTCTACAACAGCAGTGGTTTCTGGTGTCCAAGCCAGAGAAGGGGTCAAAGCTGCATCCAGATCCCTGGGTGGATTTTAATGATAAGTGAATCACTAACTCTCTCTGTGGAAGTGGGGCCTACATGTATCAAAAATGAAGACCCATTTGGTTTGTGGTACAAATTTCCTGCCACTCTTTTTGACCAAAATAAGATAGTATAAGAATTCTGCTTTTGATCCTTTCTGGAACACTGTGGGATACTGGCAGCAAGCTAAGAAGTGTCCCCATAAGCTCTCAGAATACCTTTCTGTTCACATCACTGCCCTTCTCCCCAACATATACACACCTGCTCATCCTATGCTCCAACTACAAGCACCCCCTGGCTGCCACCTCATGCCTTTGAATGGGATGCAGCTTCCACTTATGCCAGTGTGCCTTCCCCTTTCCCAAATAGATGACATTCTCTTCACCCTTTAATACTTTTCTCAGATACGACCTGCCCTTGGAAGCTGCTGGGGGCACCCCTGCCCGGGAGTCCCACAGCACACCCTACATCTGCTCACCAAAGAGAATCACATTGCTCCATTAGAGCTGGTTCATCAGAGGGGACAAATGACAGCCCCTCTGCGGATTTGTCCTGAGGACTGTGTATGTTACCACATATAAGGTGCTCAGGGCAAGTCCTCCACAGATTCCAGCAGCAATGCTAATTGTGATCTTGGTTGATTAAAATTCCCCAAGCACATTCACATTCTTTATCTTAGTTAATCATCACCTGAGTTCTTGAGAATGACATTTGTGTGATATTGAAGCCTAGTCACCTAAAGGGGAATAACTTGTCCAAGGTCACAGGGAAAAGAGGTTGCCAAATCCAGGCTCCCAGTCTGGATGACTATTCACACAGCTCCTCATCTGTTACTACAGCACCTAGTCTTGGACACAGCGAACCCTGAAGAAGGACTGAATGGAAAGGGCAGGCTCCTAGGAGGAAGCGTTTGCATTTCCAACTGCCTGCATTTTACTCAAGCAAGATTTTGTGACAGACTCTTTAACACCCTCCCCCGCCCCCTGCCAAATATATTACAAACAGTGTTGCTGCTGTGAATCTCAAATGAGTACATAATGATCAGCCCTACCGTGAAGGTGTGACTGGGCCCACCAGCGAGTGACAATGTTACAAAATTAATCCCCTAAGAGTAGGCATCCCCATCCAACTTGAGGGCCTGGAGACATTGGAGCCAATGGAAGGACTCTGGGAAATGCTCCAGCAGAACAGGGACACTGCCAAGCTTGCCACAGGCGCAGCTGCTGCCGTACAGAAGGAATGGACACAGCAGAGAGAGGACCACTCAGACTTCAGTGCCTGTAATGAATACCAATCTCATTTCCCAAAGCCAGAATGCACCTACAGGGCCACTGACAGGGGTCTTAGCCCTGCTGAGAGGCTGCTAGGTTTCTTTACGAGCCTGAGAAGATTGATTTTGGCATCAGTGTCTGGAGGAATGGGAACTAAGCTTTGGGTTGGAGGGTTAATGTTTGTCTATCCACCTATACTGAGTGCAACGTGGAATTCTTTATTATATACCACCTTGGTTGATATTTAATGAGGCATGAACTGGATCTGGAAAGCAAGTTAAACAACCTCTAACAGTCTGGCCTCTATTGAAGAACTGGAATGGGATAAAACTAAACATAACATTGCAATGCCTTACACGTATAAGGAGCTTTCAAACCTGCAAACCATTTTCATATCCATGCTCTCTTTTGATTCTTAAACAACCATGTGTGTGAATCAGGGCATGCATTTAACACACTGAAAGAATGAGGAATCTAAGGTGCAGAAAGGGTACATGCTTTGCTGACGATCACAGACTGACTGGAAGAACTAACAGAATTTTCACATCCAGGACTTCCGTTGCAAATCATCCTTCCCCCAAAGGTCTGTCCAGGGATAAACAACATCAAAAGTAAAGCAGGAGCAGAAGGACAATCACAAGGATGTGTATGCAACCCAGTCAGGCCTCGGTGCCCAGAAGTGCTGGGGGGTGGCTGCCACACAGGCTGTGTGCGGATGAGTACTCTTCAGTCTCCTGGTACCAGCGAGTGGGCTACTGCCCCCTCTCCGTGCCCAGATTCCCTACTCAGCCTGGAGCCTGGGTCAGGCTGCGACTGCCAACTGATTTCTGCCCCCTAGAGAAGTCTGCCTCTGGGAGAAAATGTTTGCAGCCCTCTTGCAGAGGTCAGAGTTTACTAATGACCTCACAGTGCACCACCAATTATCTTTCACACATGTACAGTGCACTCAGTAGTTTCCCCAATATTCACATGTATATTCTTTCTGGAGCTGCACAAACACCTTGTGAAGACAGCAGGGTAGAGACTCTGATCCCCAGTGGGACAAAGGACTTGGCCAGTCTCAAAGCCTATCACAGGTAATTGGAGCATAAACCACCAGCTCTCTTCCAGCTTTCATGACCAGTCATGGTATGGGTTGACCAGTTGCCTCCCTGACTGCCCCTCTATGCAGCAAGCATTTACTCCTGAATATAACTAATCCCCATTGATCACCAGGAGAGAAAACAGATGCTGATAATAAAGTTTTCTGCTTTGCAGATGCGACATGCGCTGTATCTCCCAATCTTCCCACTAATTCCCCATCCCAAGGCCCTGACAGGTTGCATACATGCAGTATAGCAGAGGGCCAGCAGCAGGTCTGGAGGGAAGTCTCCTGTATCTGAACAGGCATGCATGTGCCCCTCCAACCATCTTCTACATCACTCTTCTTTACAACCTTGCTAGAGTGTGCTGTTTAGGCCAGAGGGCCAAAGTGAGACACGCTTTTCCCTTCCCCTTGAACCGGAGATGGATATGTCTATAGCACATCACCCCATCTGACATCCCTGCGTCACTGAGGGCTGGAAAACAGGAACAGACACAGAGAATGGATGGCAACAGGGTCTACTCTGTGCTAACACTGGTGTCAGTGAGAGCAAAGTGGCTTCTCTACAGGACAAGAGAGGAAAGGAGGGCTTCCCCCACAAGGCCCTAAAGGTTAATACAGTGACATTATACACTAGGAAACACGGCTCCGTGACTGCCATGGGCTGCAGCCCATCATCAAAGCACCCTTCCCCACCCACCACCATTCTTTCTCCTTCACCGCCCCTGAGAAGCTCTTAGGAAAAAGTGGGTAAGTTGCCCTCTCTGAAAGCTGAGATGCCAAGAATACAATTAAACACAGAGCAGCCTTCTAGAGAATCTCAGGTTTCCCAGGACAGGAGTAAGTCTGCTTAGTTGAGTCCAAAGGCACACCACGTACTCAGTTTAAGAAATGTCAGGTAATTGCTTGTGGCAGGTAGAGCCTATTGACTTGTCTTTCTTGTTTACCACATCTGGGTTTAGAAAAATAACAGCCAGATGTTCAGCAAGCAGTTTTCTTCATTCTTTATAAAGTAAAACTAAGTGCTGTGGGCAAATGTGAATTTGTGTGTGTTTAAAAGCTTATGTTGTTGGTTACGTAAATGTTTAAAAGATGTTCTATATGATTACACTAAGGACCCTAAATAAAGCTTCAAGTGTTAAAGGATGGAGCACAAGACTTTTACTCACATCCCAACACTTTACTTTTCTTCTTCACTCTCCTCTCCCCTCCCCTCTGCCTTCTATCTTAGACACCATATTTTCTCTGGCTCTCTTTCCAAGCTACATTATGTTGAAATATTTTCAACAAACACACTAGTGGGGCTGCAGTCTCAGCTCAGCCATCAAGCAGTTGGGTGACCTTGGAAAAGTCACTGACCACCATTACTCCCCTTCATCTCCAAGGTGAAGACAAAATGCGGCCCGTAGTGCTGGCTGTCGGGTCATTCAAAGGTGAGTAGACCCGAAAGGTCTGCTCACTAAAAGACCCTGTACACTGATGCAGTGGTTCAATAAACATATTAAGCACTCATTTGTGCTGGGCATTATTCTAAGATGAAAGGGACAACACTAAGTCATTCGGGTTACAAGAAAAATTGTCAATTGCTCTTTCCAGAAATAAGGGTTATCTGGGAATATCATTTCCTCCTAACACTCCAAAGTGTTTTTCAGGTTTCCACAGGGCAAAGTTCTTGAGAGCTGGAGGAGTATAGGCAGGAGCCACACAGCAGCAGCAAGTGATCTGCTTTCTCTTCCACTCCTACTTCATGACAGCTTTCTTCTCTCTGACTGCATGCCAGCTGTCCCATGCTCTACCACCTCCTCTGGGCATCATGCTTCCTTGTGCTTTTATCTTGGACTCTCAGTGCCAGCTGTTTTCTCTGCTCAGCACCCTCTTCCCTCATTTGATGCCTGCTCCTCTTCAAATCACAGCAAGTTGTCGGCTTGTACATCAGCTGCTCAAGCGGTCCTTCTATACTGGGCAAAAGCACCCAATTGCAGCTACTTGTACACTGGGAGAGCAGGAACCTTAACTGGTCTGCTTGCCTTTATTTACGGTAGGTCCTGGGTGAATTCTTCTGTGGACTGACACCTGGTGGTTGATCTAAAAGTCCCTTAGTATGTGCTCAATGTTGCTTTTATTTTGGAGAACAAGTTTCGCATGCAGAGCACAGAGCAGGTAGGGCCGTGGGACTGGGAGCCCAGCCTCGGGGAAATATTCACATCCTTGGTTCAGACAAGGGCCTGCACCACCCACCTGAGCACAATCCTTGAACTTGGGCTGAACCCTGCTCAGGAGCATCATCCTGGGAAAAGAAACTGCATTTGCATCGATTCTCCGCACAGCCATTCTCTTAAGGGCCATACATTGTTCCTTCTTGACATAGGGCCTGGGGAGCAGTGGCCTCCCCCACCATGGCTCTCTATGTAAATACAGGCTCCTTGAAGGATATTTATTGGCCTGCAAAAAAGATGCAGGGGAATTTTGCTCTCTAGGTGAGTGATAAAAAAGAGCAGTGAGAGGATATGTTCACCAGCTTATTTACCACAAATTTCTTATTTATGGCCTCATAACCTTCTGACAGCCTGGTACTCTCCTCCCTACCTGGTCTTCTTCCCAGACAGAGAAAGTGCTGAGCTGAGGACTATTTGTCCAATGTTCCCTCTCTGCTTCTAGTTTCGACAGCTGGAGCCAGACCCATTGATCTCCCTGTGACTGTGTGGATGGTGATGAGGTCTGCAGAATGAATCCCTGGCTGCAAAGCATGTTGGGATTATTATGGCCTTGCACCTGGTGACTGAGTCCAGCCCATATTTCCACTCTACAGACATTCATTGAACACCTATTGTGACCAGAACAATGGATGAAGTCAAGAATGAAAAGGACAATAAGGCTCTGTGTCTCTCCCTTGGGCTTATTTCTCCAGCTTTCTAACCAGTATGGAGTAGCTCTTGGCCAGTCATTATCTTGGGCGCTTTGCACATATATGTGCTCTTAGCAATCCTATGACAGTACAACATGTCCACAAACCAAACTTGTCATAGACTTCCAAGGCTATTTTTTCTATATCCCTCAGTGGCATTACAGATCCCTCACTGGGTGTTCTCCTAGGGCCCTCCCACAACAGGCAGTCCATCCCCTGGACTCTATGTCTACATCGCCCCCACCCACCCCGCCACTTCAGCTCCCATCATGCCAGGCTGGTATTGCTGCCACACAACTCTCCTGGCCTCAGGTGCCCAGCTCCTGATTTGTTCTTCCCTCTGGGTTCCTGACTGGTCTTTCCAAAGCACACACTGATCATGTCACTCCTCTGCTGAAATTCTTAAATGAGTCCCTTACCCCAGAACAACATCCAAACTCTTGTGTAAATCAGAGCAAATTTCTGGGAAGCAGACACATCTTCAGTGTCATTTGTCACCAGTTCCTAAGCTCCAGGCCTACTAAATCATGTGTGGCTCTTTGTCCCCATTGTGCCTTCTCCTCTCTTTGCCCATGCCATGCTGGGCCTTCCTTCCAAACACCTCCCCGCCATCCCCCCCATTCTACTTGGACTCAGGACTCATTTTCAATGTCACGGTCCTCAGAATCTTTCCCAGACAACCTTCCTGCACGTGGTCAAGTGTGCGTGTTAGTTGCCTGGGCTCTTGTAACAAAGTACCACAGACGAGGTAGCTTAAAACAGCAGAAGTGTACTCTTTCACACTTCTAAACAAGTCCCAAACCAAGATGTGGACAGATTTGGCTCCTTCTGTCATCCGAGAGGGAGAATCCATTCCGTGCCTCTCTCTGAGTTTCTGGTGACTGCCAGCATTCCAGGGCATTCCTTGCCTTACAGATACATCCCTCCAGTTGCTGCCCCAGTCATTCCATGGCCTTCTACTCTGTGTCTGTGTCTTCTCTCAGTTTATCTCCCATAAGGACAGGTGTCATTGGATTTAGGAACTCTCCAGATAATCCAAGGTAATCTCATTTTAAGACCTTTATCTTAATTATATGCCAAGACCCATTTTCCAAATCAGGTGGCACTCACAGTGCAGGGGTTAGGATATGGTTATGTCCTTTTGGGTCCCACTCTTCAGCCCACTTCAGTTCCCCTCCCCTGTATTCCCATATACCTAAGCAAGACTCCTCCTAGACTTCACCTTGCTTGCAGTGAAGTCTGGGGCTTAGTTTCCCAGGCAGATGTACACTTTCTTATAGGCATAGATGTTCATTTCGGTATCCCCAGCATCAGCTCCAGGATGGCCTCATAACCTTCTGACAGCCTGGTACTCTCTGGCCCACAGCCACACATGAATGAGCGGGTAAACTGATGAATTGGGTGATGTGTTCCATTGCCCTGATGAGAGGAAGAAGATGGGCCTAGGGCCGCAGGACAAATTATGGCAGAGCCAGGAGTGTGTCGCCAGGACCTTGACCTGGGACCCTTTCCTTGGCATCAACCCTCCTGCCCTACCTGGAACCAGAGCCACCCCCAGAAAAGTCTCTCTTCCACACCACTAAGAATATGAAAAAGATCTTCATATCCCAATCCTGTCAACAGGCTTCCTCCCAGATCCCTGCCCCTTTGATCTCCCCCTCCCCCACTCCATGTGCCCACTCCTTCCAAATCGGAAACACATGTTCTGTTTGACCTTTGTTGTTTGCGACTCCCTGCCAAAGTGGTAGATTTCCTAAAGGCCTTGGGACCCCTTCTGCTCTAGGGTTCTGTGTCCAGGGGTCCATGCTGTGCTGAGGCTAGGAAGCTGGGAGGCCAGCCTTGCATGGGAGTCCTCTATCTCCACTGGCTGTAGCTCCTGGAGGACAGGAGACCTCACAGACGCTGAATCTCCACCATGTACCTCTTGATCCCCAACTGAGGGGCATTCATCACTGCACATAAACTCTGAGGGCAGGGACAATGAACAGCCTTTCACAGATGGGGACCCTCTGGGGTATGGAAATGCAAGCAAAGATAGGCAGAGGTGGATCTGAGAGGCCTGGTCAGATATCTGCCACCATGCCCCTCCACTGCCCCACCCCCATTGAGGAGTCCCTCTAATTAAGCAGAAGCAGGTGTGTTCATGGGGCACCTGGCTAGGCTGTCATCAGCCTAGCTGATGCTCAGACATCACCCCCAAGGGGAGAAGAGTTGCCGCCCAATCACACACACTTTGTGATACACAGTGGTCCAAGAAAGTCTCCCATCTGCTCTGTGGGCTTTACAAAAGTTGCATGTGGGACGATGAGAGCCTAGCCTCTCCAGCCACCCCCAATGGCAGGGTTTTCCCTGGCTGGCTGGAAACTGTCTCTTTGGGGCTCCCTGCAGCTAAGTCAACAGGGAAGCAAATGAGAGGTATTCTGAGCAGCTTCACTCCTTCTCTGACTGACTGCGTGCCTCTGGGGGGCCTCAACCTCTCTCAACAGTTTCCTTAATGGGAAAGATTGGATAAATAACACCTGCTTCACAGGAGTGTTATGAAAAGTGAATGGAGTAATGTATGTAAACCTGTGGGTCCCACTGTGTGTCATGAGGGACAAGTGGAGCTGACTGCTGGAGGTACTCAGCATTCATTATCTCAGTCAGTCCTCTGGCAACCCTCTGAGGAGGTGCTTCGCTATCACCTTATTTTACAGGGGATGAAACAGAGAAACAGAGAGGTTTAGAACTTGCCCAAGAGTGCACAGCCCTTAAGGGAAAAAGCAATAACAAAATTGCATCCTGCCTCCTTATCTGGAGTGCATTGCTTTTCTTTTAATCAGGTGCTGAGTGCTATCTTAGTTGAGCGCTAACCATTTATCAAGTGCACAGTGTGGGGCAAGCCCAAAGAATGAAAAGGTGCACCTGACATGGCTGCATATCCCCCTCACAGTCTGGAGCATGGGCACAACAGATAATTATGAGAGAGAGAGAGAGATGGGAGATGTGCAGAGAACAGGGAGGGAGATCTCAGTATTGGGGGTCTGTATGTGGGGGTGGGTAGCAGTGAGAGAAGGATCATCTGAGAGGGAAAGAATCAGAACAGGTGAGAGAGACTTGGGGAAGAAATTTAGGATCTTCTCTGCAGACCTTGAGTAAGCAAAACAACTGAGTGCACACAATGACAAGGAGCTTGGTGGGTCCTAAATACTGAGTACCAAGCAGGGAGTAAGGATGGTATGGATGGGGAAGCAGGCAGGCACTAGGTTGTGGAGCAGCTGCAGGATGGGTGTGAGAGTGCGGACCATGCACTGCAAGCAAGAGGGAATTGCAGAAAGAGATGTGGTCAAATTTGTGTTTCTGAAAGACTATTCTGGCAACTTTTTTCTATGGGTCAGGGATCAGCCTGGGTCAGGTGAGTCAGAGTGGTGAGGCCCTGAATGGGAAATTTGGGAGCAGTGACAGAAATGGAGGAATAAACTTGGAGATTACTTAGGAGGGGAAAGCAGCAGGAATTGCAGGATGAGATGAGGAAAGTATGGGAGATGGGCGCATCTAGGAGGTGGTTTAGGTTCTTTACTGGGGGTCCTGGCTGAGATTTACGAGCTGGGACCCAAGGAGAACTGCCGATCTAGGCAATCAGGTGATGAGAATGCTGGCTGCCCAAGGTTGGGGGTGTCTGAGGAGCTGGTTCCGGGGACCATTGTGCGGGAGAGAGGAGTTGGCTGGAGCTGTGGACTGGGGGCTCACCAGTGTGTTGTTGGAGGCTGACGTCTTACTGGAGAAATACTAACTTAAAAATTGTTCTTTTCAATTGAAGTTGACATTTAATATTATATTAGTTTCAGGTATTAAGCATAGTAGTTGGACATTAATATAACTTAGGAAGTGATCCCCTGGAAAGTCTAATACCCACCTGATACCATACACACTTACTACAGTATTATTTACTGTATTCCCTATGCTGTACTTTACATTCCCAGAACTGTACTGTAATACTAACTTTTAAGAGGGAAATCATGGCAGGATAATCCAGGAAGGGGGTTAGACTAGCCAAGAGAGAGAAGGGGAAGGAGTTTCTGCATGAGACAAAGGTTAACAGGTCAAATTTTCAGATTAAGTACTCTCAGGTATGCACTAAGAAGTGTCCACTGGACTTGGCACTGCAGGGTCACTGGACTATGGCTGAGAATGGGTTTCCTGGAGTTTGGGACCAGATGTCAGAGCAAGAGAGACAGCAGGTAGGGAGGCAGGAAAATGGAGACCCACATTGCAAGCTTTTTTCCAACATTAGGGAAGACGGAAAAGAGTAGCATCTGAAGAGGAACATGAGGGAAAAAAAAGGGTTGTGTTTTTTAGAATGAAACAAACATAGGCATGTTCATTGGGTTCACATCAGAGATGCATTGACTCTGTAAGATGGATAAGTGATCATTGACAAGGCCTGGAGGACACAACAGGCCAGACTCCAAGAGGACATCTCTCCTCAAACAGCACCGTCTTGGAGTAGAATCTGCCTGGCCATTCTTCTCACTCTGAACCCCCTTCACATCTATGGATGCAAAGATGAGTAATACAGACTCTTCCTCTATAAGGAACTTAAAATCTAGTGGAAGGAGAACAGGAGGGACCACCAGAGCCCAAATATAATGTACAGAGGTCTATTCAGAAAAAGTCCAGCCATCGTTAATATAATGAGAACAGTTTGCAGCAAAGGAGAGTGGACTGGAGTGCTCATGTGTGAACAATGATGACTTCACTGTACTAGTCAGTGGGAACAGTAGATGCTGTTGAGTGAGCATGTGTACTGTGTGTCTGTGGCTTTCAAAATAACTGAGAAGTAGAACAAAGAACCTACATCAAATTTTACCTTAAGCTTGAACATTCCTCCATGGAAATTACTCAGATGATTCAGAAGGACACAGCTAGGGTCAACTGGTGATTGGCAGCTTCATCATCACCACAACATACCTGCTCAGGCATCATGTCTCATGTAGAATTTTTTTGGTGAAAAATTGAATCACCCGGGTGACTCAACCCCTCTACAGTCCAGATTTGGTGCCCTGCAACTTCTGGCTTTTCCCAAAACTAAAATCACCTTTGAAAGGAAAGAGATTTCTGACCTTTGATGAGATTCAAGAAAAATATGAAGGGGCAGCTGATAGTGATTTGGGAGAACAGTGTGAGGTCCCAAGGGGCCTGCTCAAAGGAGACTGAGTCATCATTGTCCTATGTACAATGTTTACTATATCTTCCTCAATAAATGTCTCTATTTTTCATATTACATGGCTGGATACTCTCCAGACAGACCTCATATGTTATATGGGTCATGCATTTGGCTGAAAAAAAAAAGAGTGAGGCCAAATTTTAAAGGCCTTGAATGCTGGGATAAGGACTTTAAATGACTGCAATATAGAATTTTAAATGAGGACCCATTGATGGCTTATAGCTGGGAAGCATCCAAGTCATCCCTGTGTTTCAAAGGAACTCTCGGGCAGCAGGGCAGCCCTGTATTGAAGAGGGCTGGACACAGGGGAAGGGAGGCCTGAGAAAGTTGTTCCAATCAGAGCTGCAGCCACTCTCTACAGAACTGTCAGAGCTGAATATGTCCATCTCTTCCCAACTCCTCCTTTAATGACATCATCATGGACAGCTTAAGTCTGGCCATAATGGGTGCATGTCCACCATGGAAACTGGCAAACTTTTTCTTGGAGTTCCAGTTTACCCACACACTAATGAAAGGTGGACTCACAACATGACACAGGAACTTACTAACGAGCAGGGGTCTCTGGTCAAACCCCTATAGGACTTTATCAACTCTGACTTTCCTCTCAGATTCGGCCTTCTTTCTTCAGAAACAGACTGTATTTGTCTTCCAAACTTACCGTCACATCTGGTCCTGTCTTCCACGTGGAAAGGACAAAATCAAGACAAACTAAGAGGGTGAAAGGGCTTCAGCATCCCTGAGACAGGCTTTGTTTTGTTTTGTTGTGTTTGTTTTTATAGCTTAGAGACCTCTGGATCCTGAGGGATGAGCTGCTGAGCAATGCGGAAACACAATGTTTCATCTTTGTGTGGTTTTTGCAGCCAAATTACCTGACCCAGAAGCAAGAGAAGTGGAAGGTATAAAGCCTGTGGCCAAATTCCTCCTTCCATGTCCCAGAGCTCCATCCTCAAGCATCTGAGGAAGGAGAACCACAAGCCAGCTAAGTGTACAAGGCTGCACACCAAGTACCAGATGGGTGCTGGGGCACCAGGCATCTGGCCTCAGCGAGAGTCTGTATCTGGGCACTGTCCTCACATGTCCCTCGGGTGGGGGACAGCTGCTTTGTGTCTAAGTAAAACACACCAGTGTTTTTCCAAGGTGACGGGAAGAGAAAAGGGATTTGTGGGGATTTTATAAAGCTATTGACTTCTGATGTTAGTTAGAGCCTGAGAGTGGAAACAGACATGATGGTTGAACTGTCACAGTTTGGAGGAAATGTCAACCATGAGCAGTAATTTGGGGAGCATGTTTCACAACACCTGGGCAAAAATTCTGATGACTGCACAGGTGTGTGTGTGTGTGTGTGTGTGTATGCACACAGGCAATTAATCAATTAATAATCAGATCATTGTCCAGTTGTCTACATCAAAACAGTGCTTCCAACTTTCACATTCCTTCTCCTATTTTACCCTCTTGTCCATGCTGCAAGGGAAGCTTATTTCTAGTTTGTTTCCCCTAGTGATTGACTGATAGATGCATGCATTTCTAACACTGTGTCTTCACTGGTGTCCCTTCTCACCTTTATTCCATTTTCTCTCTCCTTTCCTCCTTTCTGATTTTCACTAACTTGTTTCTTTGCTTTAAACCTCTCCCTCTGTCCACAGTCTGCCTGTCCCCTCCTCCCCACTGCCCCCACTTCGTCTCCTTTCTTTCCTCCCCTTTTCTTTGGGGCTCCTGCTCCCGCTCCCTTTTCTGACTCCTATTTCCCCTCTCCCTTTTCTCTTTTTTTCCCTTTCTCTCTCATTCAGCAGTCTCCCCAAGGTCAACAAGCAACTCTGCAGAGAGCTTCACTCAGAAGAGCTCACTTGGCTTTAATTAGGATCCTTTCAGAAACCTTGACCCCAGAGAGAACCCTGCACTCAAGCTGCCAATTTCCTTTGCTCTGTCTTATCACCTCCCTCCCCTGTGCCTTTAAGAGCAAAAACCCAATAAAAGAGATTTAAACTAGACATGTGGAAGAGGAAAGGACTGAAGATATCCTACGTCCTTCTCCTCAGTTGTACTGATGAGAAAACTGAGACTGAGAGAGATACCATGACATGCCAGGGTCACGTAGCCAGCTAGAGACCAGAGCTGGTGTCAGAACCCTAGCTCCCCAAGCTCCTCCCCATCAGCTGCCCTCTAGACCTAGCCAGAGAGGGACTTCAGAGAGCTTTAAGGGAACCCCTCCCAGGACCAGACTCTGCTTAGCAACAGTGCTGACATTTTTCCAGACATGCCCCTAGGCATCTTGGGAAGAAGCTACAAAGTTAACCAAAAACAAACGGTGAACTTTGTAATTGCACACACTCCTATTTTCTTAACATACCGACTGGATCTTGTTAAGGGAGGCTTCTGAACGTAGACAGAGAGAGCCTTGTCGTCACCCGTTAAATATGTCTAATTTCACACACTGTCATGTAGCTCTCCATCCAGCTGGCTCTCCACTGAAAAGGAGTAAATGATTGCATCTTGGCCTATTTCTTACCTTAGCACATAGGTATTTTTCGCAGGGAATATTAGACCCTGCTCTAATTGTCTAGCATTGGGAATTGTGCATATTTGGCATCTTCAGCAGACTTTTAATTTATCTAAAACAGAGACCTGGCTATTTCAGATAATGCCATCTGTCTGATGCAGGCATGGCATTTTGTCTTACCTGAGTCCTGTCCCATCTCTGGTCCTCAGTTTTCCCAACTGTAAGTCGAGAACAAACTAGAATCTCTAAGGACCTGTTCAGTGCTAAGCTTTGTTGTTGCTCAGACTCACTCTAACACTTGCCAAAACCTTAATTGCATAAAAATGCTGAGCAAAGTCTGGTTTTTGTTAGGGCCTTTGCTTACAGAGCTGTCTTCCAAATCAAGGACCTTCCTGATGCTTCTTAATAAGCCAATACCTTAAAGGAAGATGAAAATTACAATATTAAACCTCCAGGTGCACTCTGCTCCCCATAATGAAATGTGCATGGAGGACAGGCATCCAGTTCAAGGACTTTATACAAAGTTATAATAACTTAACAGTAATAAGCTAATAGTCAAATGGAATTAATAACAGGAATGTGGTCATTTAAGCAGTGAGATGGCCCTGTGTCATGGAATTTTTGCAGCTAAACCCTCTTGAGTTTCTATAAGCTAATGGCAATTAGCTCCTGAGTTAATGGCAGCTGCAGTCATAATGAGATTGGAATTGATCATTTAGAAGCAGGCTCCCATAAGCTGGTCTTATGAGGCATTTCAGTGTAAAGCACTGCCTTGACCCATTCTTCTCATACCTTTCATCATGACCCCATCTTCTCTAAGGCTTTCAGGTCTCAGCACATCCCTTTCCCATGCAACACACAGCTCTCTGGGACCCCAGGAGCAAAGCTTTATCCAGGTGGGTTGTGCACCCTGAAGGCCAAGGATTCTGAGCCTGTGAAGGAGAGATTCCACTCAGATCCTACTGCATGAACCCTTCTCTTAAGCAGGTATCTCCTTGTCAGGCTAAATCTACCTTAGCCTCAGAGTCTATTACCAGCTCCACCAATTCAGAACTGGCCAGTGGACTAACTTCTCTGAGCTTCAGTTCCCTCAACCATAAAATCGAAAACATATACCGCATTGGGCCATAGTAATGATGTAATAAGAAAGTCATGATGTAATGAGGTGCTCAATGAATGTCTGTTTTTCTGTATCAGTTAGCTTTTGCTGTATAACAAATCATCCACAAAATTTATGGCTTAAAATAATTATCATTTTATTTAGCTTACAGCTGTGTGTATCTCCTGGGAGATTTTTGGTCTAGACAGGGAAATTAGTTAAAATTAGAGCCATGAACATGCTTTATAAAACATAAAGCACTCTAATACTTCTAGACATTGTTGGCATATCTCTTTGAAGCATCAGTTTTCTGCATATATTCATAGACATAGGGTTTGTATCAATGACCTTCCTACTCTGTTGTATGGGATGATTTGAATGGTGTTGTGGTCCAAAAGCAATTCTCTGCCTAATGCTTCTCCAGGGAGAGAAGGAGGAGGAAAAGGTATGACATAAAGTTCCCTATGTCCCTTCTGTCTTTGAATGTTGCTGGAAATTCAATACATGAGCCCATATGTAGATACCCTTGGGCCAGCTCTGAAGAGTCTGAATAAAAGGTGAATAAATTACTTAAGATTCAATCCCAAAGCTGTTTTCCCTTCTCATTTAAAGAGCACAGTCTCTTTTCTCTGGAGAATAAGAATCAATTTTTGAGTCTATTAGAGGCCCCAAGCAAACTTTATGGCTGAGGGATGTGTGGAGAAATTGAGGCAAATGCTAACTCTACCTTCCTTATTTTAAGTCGGTAAAGGCTGCGGAGAAAAGTTGAGGAAATAAAGCCCCCCTCTCTCTGGGTTTACCTGTGGGCATTTTCTCTTTTTCCCCACATGTTATGGGGTATTTGATCTGAAGGGTTGCAGGGCCCATCCGTCTTGATGACACATCACCTCTTGTCATGTCTGGTGTGTCAGCATAGTCTATGTTATACTGCAGTAACAAACAACTCCCAACTGTCAATGGCCTACAGCAACAAAAGCTGATTCCTCACTCATAGTATAGGTCCTTCAAGATCTCCTGTAACTATGATCTATGCCATCTTCCTTCCAGTACCAGGCTGAGAGAGCAGCCTCACTCTGGGCATTGCCAGTTTCATGTCTGAAGGAAAACAGAGTAGAGCTCTAGCTCTTAGTGCTTCTGTTCAGAAGTGGCACACTTCACTTGTGCTCACATTTCATTGGCTAAATCAAATCAAATGGCCAAGCTTAATGGGGTAGAGAGAAATAATCTTCCACGGAAAGGGCCAGCGAATATTTTAAACAATAATATAATCTAATACATATGGCCCGTGCATGGGTCTACTTGGTGCTGGTGTTTAGACAAGGGTATGGGTTTTCCAGAGTTGGGCTGGAGTGGAGGAGGAATGAGACCCAGGGGTACAGTCGGGGAGGTGGGAGGCCCTCTGGCTTTGCTCTGTCTACCTCAGTCTCCAGCAGAGGAAATTTTAACAGGCGCTTCCATGAAGCCATTTGCTCATGAGCTCCACAAATTTCCAGACATTTCTTCTTGAATCAGCCCCAAGAATTGCTGGAGGAAAGCCAGCTGCCTGGGCTGTCTGGCTCTATTCTGAAGAATGAAATGTCCCCTCCTCCAAAGGTCACACAGGGGAGGAGGCTGAGTGCTATTTGGAAAAGCACGATGGGACCAAGTTCACGAGTCATCCCAGAACTCCTGCCAACTTGGGCCCTGAGCCCCACACACTGTGTACCACAGAGCCTCAAACTGGAGGATGATTTCTTAAATCTGAGCTCATCATCTTCACCCTATCAGCCATGTGGCCTTCGATAGTCACATACCCTCTCTGTGCTCCATTATTTTCATCAATTAAACAAGGATGATATAACCAGAGCTGCCTTCATGTACTAAGAGTTGGAAGACTTCTTTGAGAAAGCATAAATGGTAGTTTGCCTTGTGCTCCCTAGAAGTCCAATAAACACGATGCATCTCATGTTTCCTGCCACTGCCTGTCTCATGAGGACTCAGAGCTAGGGTAAGCATTCATCTCTGAGATTTCTAAAGGGTGACCATGGGTACATCCCCAGGGAGGCTGAGATTTTAGCTCACATTGTAAACACTTTCTCATAAGGCCAGAACCACGGGAAGATAAGGTGGGCACACAAAGGAGATGATTCTGTATCATGATCTTCCCAGGGATGCTCTAGATGACAGTGAACATTGAATGCATGTTGAGAATGAATACCCAGGACTACAGACTCTCTGAATTGAACCATATCTAGCAAACTCAGGGGTATAGTAATGTGATGTCAGGGATGAAACTGTAAAAGACCATGTGACATTAAATGAAGCATGTGCTTCAATGAAGCTTGACCTCACTTTAATTTTGATCTGTGCCCAGCCCCTTAGCATTTCTCTCATGTCTCATGGGAATGGGATATCAGCCCTTGGGCTGGTGGCTTTCTGCCCACAGGAGCCAGGACATGCCTTTTCATCTCCATCAGAGCATAGTGAGAGATTCTCAGGACACACTATAGACCCTGGAGGCTGAAGAGATGTGATGTATCAATGCCCTATGTACTGGACTGTCGTCAGGAGTAATGACAGTGGACTGTTCTGTGGGGGGGGGGATAGTGTTAGGGAATAGATTGTGTCACAGCCCTGGACATGCTGGGCAGACAGAAGGTCTCTGCTTTTACAATAATTATTTTCTTGGGCTTGGGGCAATGCAGTTCTTCCCTCCCTCTCCTCCTATATCATCATCATCTTCCTTCTTCCCATGGAAAATAGCTTTGTCATCCCCAAGGCCTGTCAAGGACTCCTGAAGGTCCTGTGAAGCAGTAAGAATTGGGAACACAGTCCTCCTCTGGTCAGTGAAGCAGTTGTGGTGGAAGGTGTGAGGGGTAGGAAACCAGCCCCAACCTTGGCCTGGGCGAAACACATCATGGCCCAGGAAGCTGACCACCACATGGAGGAACATCTTCTTGAATGTCCAGGCACCATGACCCTCCACCATTAGTGGTGGAAGCCATCAGGGCTGGAAGGACCAGGTGCTACACTGCTGCCTGTCGAGTATGGCCCTCAGGTCACTGCCTGACACTGTCAAATGACGCTACCTGTTGTATCCCAGGCGGAGAAGAAATGATTGGCTACACAATGTGCCAAGTACCCCAAACACCTTATCACTGTCATCACTTTTATGTATGTTTGTATGCCCCCTCTGCCAGTTTGGCCTGGCCTGGTCCACTGGGGATGAACCTGCAATGGCAGGCATGTCCCTTTCAAAATGCAGATTTGATGGAAAGAGAGAAAAGCCATGAGCAACACAGCCCCTCCAGGAATGTTTTCTGTGTGATCAGGAATATGAAGAAAGCAAGGCCTTACTCTCTTCCGGCATTTAAGTTGCTGTGTGAACTTAGCAAGTTACTTCCCTTCTCTGAGGCTCAGTTTCTCCACCTGTACGAGTAGTGTGTGAAGGGCTACAGGATGGAATTTCCCCACTGTGAAATATCTGGATACATTTCCCATGACCCCAGCTTCTGAAAGAGGGACCTCAGCAGCCAATGAGTACAGTCACTGGGTATAAATTAATGTCACCAGCCTTGTTTAGGCTATTCTGGTGTCTCTGCCAGCCTTGAGCTTCCCCATCTGTAATAGTGGCATTTATCTTCAACTACCCAGAGGCACTATGGTAAGTGTTTTATGTACCTGGCTGCATTTAATCTTCAACCACCATCTGTGAAAGGTATTACTCCCCTAGTTTACATCTGAGAAAACTGAGACTCAGCAAGGTGAAGTGATCCACCCAAGGTCACACAGCTAGCCGGGATTCCCAGTTCGGGTGGTGGTGGGCTGTGTGTCCTACAACACTGCTGCTCTGGCATCCCCGCCATTTGTTGACAGTTCCTCCCTGACTCCCTCTCCTCCTTCCTCCTGAGTCTGCCATGAATCAGGAGAGAAAGAGGAACAAAATAAACAGAGATAAATGGGAATAGAGGGTTTCCAGTGGAATCATTTTGCAAAGCTCCCTTTTTCTGCAAGCTGCCCCTCTTAGGAG
This sequence comes from Artibeus jamaicensis, assembly GCF_021234435.1. NCBI lineage: Eukaryota > Metazoa > Chordata > Mammalia > Chiroptera > Phyllostomidae > Artibeus > Artibeus jamaicensis. Next base: position 29,737,871 of record NW_026521788.1, on the reverse strand, counting down.
ATTCAAAGAGAAACCAGCTCCCAAGCAGGATCTTTTGCCTGAGCCAAAAGCCATTTATCTGGAATATTAATACACCAGCAGCTGCCTGTGACGGTGCCTGCTGCTGATCACACACTCCTGTCAATGATTCCTCCTGGGAATACTCCAGGAGGCTCCAAGAAGCTAATGGGCCCCCTGTGGCACATTCTAGTTACCTTTTGTTTGGCTTTCCCCAAGCTTCCTGCAGATTGCCAGCCAAGCATGCTTCAGAAGAGTGCCTCTGGAACAGGACAGGGGCACTGCCAGCAGAACCACACTCACCTCACCACAGGGGCTGGTCCTCCTTGCTCACAAAGTGATCCTTGGAAAAGGAGACTACAAAGACTCTCAAGATCCAGCCCACACTCTACATCTAGTACAAGAATCAGTCTGGGAACTCAGCCGCATCTCAAAGAAAGGGCACCCAATCTGGAGTAAGAGATCCAGCTTCCAGCCATAGCTCAGCCACATCAGTGCTACACAACCTTAAGCCAGCCCCAACCCCCCATGGACCACAGTCTTTTCTCCATAAATTGAGATGGTTGGACTTAATGTTCTCTAAGCAACCTCCAGATGGGTCATAAAATAGTGATGCTGCAGGAGCACTGGGGAGTCTGAGGCCTTGTGTTTGAATCCTAACTCTGCCACAGGACAGCCTTTGTCAATTTGCTGAGGCTCCTATGGCAACAAGTTTGTCATAAAATAAGATCAGCACTGGAAGGACCTAGAGGAGGGCGTCATCCTTGGAGTCCCAGGATGTTTGCTGAATCTGAGATGTTATTCACTACCTGAAGCCAATTCAGAAAATCCAGCTGGGAGTAATTCTACTTCCTCTGAGCTCCATATTTCAGACTAGTGGTTTATAATTAAACACAATAAACAGTAATGAAAAAAATGTTTCCTGGATTGTCACAGTGCAAAATATCTCGCACAGGAATATCTTGTGTTCTGTAAGGTCAGCAATCTATGTCACAATTTTATGATACCAGCTCTTGTGGCCATCCCTGCCAACCTGTAGTTCAGTTCCTGTCACATAGTAGATCTTATTAAGTGTTTCTGTACTTTGCCTTTTTAGTGGAAATTCAGAGGAGCTACTTGGTAATGACAATAATAGCAAATGCTTACTGGAAATTAACACATTGCAGTTACTATTCCAAGTGCTTTATATATTTTAATTCACTTAATGCTTATGATGACTTCATGAAATGGGTAATATTTCAGAGAAAGAGTTTAAGAAACTTGCCCAGAGTCACCAAGGTGCTAAGTAGCAGAGATAGAATTTAAACCCAAAGAATGTAGCATGAATTTGTTTTTTAAAAATATTTTTAGTGTACATGATGTTACAGTTGTCCCATTTTTCCCCTTTTGTTCCCTCCATCCAGTACCCCTATTCCCTCCACCAATCCCTCCCTTAGATCACGTCCATGGGTCATGCATATAAGTTCTTTGGCTTCTTCATTTCCTATACCACTCTTAACATCCCTTTGTCTATTTTGTACCTCCCAATTTGTACATATTAATCCCTGCATCTTTCCCCCCACTTCCCCCTTTCCCCCTCCTAACTGATATCCCTCCAAATGATCTTCATATCTATGATTCTGTTTCTGTCCTGCTTGTTTGCTTAGTTTGTTATTGTATTCAATTATTGATAGTTGTGAATTTATTGACATTTTAATGTTCATTGTTTTGATCTTCTTTTTCTTATATAGTTACTTTAGTATTTCATATAAAAAGGACCTGGTGGAGATGAACTCCTTTAGCTTTACCTTGTCTAGGAAGCACTGTATCTGCCCTTCTATTGTAAATGATAGCTTTGCTGGATAGAGTTATCTTGTAGGTCACTGCTTTTCATCACTTTGAATACTTCTTGCCAGTCCTGTCTAGCCTGCAAATTTCTTTTGAGAAATCAGCTGACAGTCTTTATAGGATCTCCTTTGTAGGTAATTGTCTGCTTTTCTCATGCTGCTTTTAAGATTACCTCTTTATCTTTAAGTTTTAGCATTTTAATTATGATTTCTCTTGTTGTGGACCTCTTTGTTTCTTAAACTATAGGCCATTGGCTCACGAACTTCATTGTGCATCAGAATCACTCGGTGAATGGTTAAAATGCAGAGTGCTGAACTCCACTTTGAGGGTTTCTGACTTATTAAAACTGAATTTGCCTTTTCCCAAAAGTTCCCCAGTGCTGTTGGTTTGAAGACCACACTCTGAGAGCTACCCTTTGGACATACTGCCTCAGAGTCAAAGGGAAACAGCTCTGTGTGGCCCCCAAGGTCACCTGGGGCTCCCAAATCCCAGTCTTTCCCAAAATTTAATCTGCAGAAAACCCTTCTTCTGGTTTCTGATAGGCATTACATGGTAAAGTGGGGAGTGAGATCTGCAGTCAACTATGTTTGAGAAATTGAGTTCAACATATTTAAACAGGTTTCTTTGCTTGTTTCCTAGTTTGTATTTGTTAATATAATATTTGAATGTACTGTAACATACTTTGGCAAATTTTCTAAACATTTTTTACCTCAGTATTCAAAGTAGCTCATGGGAAAAATGCTCCCCAGAATACCCTTGGAGAAACACCGGCCCAGGCTGATGTTCTCCTTAGTATGGAAAAGCCTTAGAAGCCTTCCATGGGAGGCCTAGTGTCCAAGCTAATTGTCCTGGGTTTACAATCTTCCACATAAACTCCTAGAAATGGGTCAGGACCAATAATGGGTTACACAAGAAAAAGACTCTACCCCTCTTCTCTAACTTAACGTATCATACCTTATATCTTCTGCAAGTCCCTGAGGCAAATACTCTTGTTGCAGGAGAATCTAGGATGTTTTGGTGCAACTCCATTCCAACTTGCAACTATTTCAAGTGCATATGTCTTGAGGACTCTAGGTAGGCAGATGGTACAATTATCAGTAAAAGGAGAAGACAGATGAGTATTTCACTCAAATCATCTGAAAGAAGAAATAAGCTCCATTTCACAATTCTCTAATGAATATTTATGCTTCTCCAGGCACTGGGGGAACATAGAAGAGTAAATAAAGCAGGATCACTGTCCAAAATGTGCTCACAGTGTGGTCGGGAGCCTACCTGGCCAAATAATCTATGTCAAGGTATACTGCAATCAGAGATGAGCATTTGGAGAATGGAGAGGTCTCTTCTCACTCAAGATCAAGGAATTATGTCAATAGACAGACAGTATTCTGCAAGAGAAACAACTTCCCTCCCCTTCTGATCTAACTACAACTCCTTCTTTGGAGATAGTGAGCATTGGGGCCAGTGGGGAGTAGGCTCTGAAGACTGTGAGAAAATCCCAAGGTCTGACAGACAGCACAGAATTTCATTTTCTCTCTGGTCCAGGCAAGAGTTGGGTTTTAGCAGCTGAGAGCACCAGGAGAAGATCAAATCAACAGAGTATCCTGGACAGACATCAATCTCTGGAGAAACCAGAAGGCCCTCTTAGGCCAGCCTGAGTATTCCTGAGAGAACCTGCTGGTCTTTCTGGCTAGCCACACAAGTAGACTGCCCAGGTGAGCTGGGTCCTCACCATTCCTATCGCTAAGGAGATAACAGGGAAAAAGAGGCTTCCTTTGAGTGCCTCAATCATGCACTCATGCAATGGAGTCTGACAGTATGCCAGCTATAGTTATATGAAGATTTGATTGGTACTGACTGGGAACCTGCTTCCAAGATGACTCATTCCCACGGCTGATGGTAGAAAGCTTCAGGTTGTTGCTGGCTGTTGGCAGGAGGCCCCCATTTCTCACCATGCAGATGTTACCACAGGGCTGATTGAGTGTCCTCAAAATATGGCAGCTGGCTTCCTCCATAGCAAGTGATCAAAATCAGAGACAGCAGAAAGGGAGCCATGGTGATTTTTATGGTCTAGTTTCAGAAGTCACAGCTGCTGCTTCTACTTTCTGCTCATTAGAAGCAAGTCCGGCTCTACACAAGGAGAGGGAAAGAAACTCCACTTCATTAAGAAATGGGTATTAAAGAATTGCAATACTTATTTTGAAACCACCACACCATAACAAGGAAAAGAGCAAAGAAAGAATTCAAATGATAAAAATGAATCCAAACAGAGACTGTGGGAGACTGAAAAAGAGAATGAGAGACAGAGGGAAAGAGAAGGTGAATGAGAGAGAGAGAAACAGCAGTGAGTAATTAACCTATACGTAGTTAAATTTAAATGGATGATTAGAGAGTTTCTTGGAATGTGTAATGAAAATGCTAAATAAAGATCTGGAAATAGAAATGACACAGTATTAGAGGGGAATCTAATAACCGTCTGGAACTAATTATAATAAAACTATCTGGGGAAAAACTGGGACTTTGAGAGGGCAAAAGGAGAGAAGGTCCAAATAAAAGGGTTCTAAAGTTCTCGTCTGTAGGAAGAGTGGGGAATTGAAAGGATTTTAAGGGTCATACAATATTGGAGTGAAGGGAGAAGCAGTAGTATAAATATTTGGCATTTTGTTTTAATAAAATAGAGACGCCTGTATTTAATTATAAGTGCGGGGAAACACAAGGAAGTTATTGGTGGAGTAGAAAAGCAGAGTAGAAATTACAAACACAAAGGAGAAAGAAGAATGAAGAATAACAAACACTGCAAAAAATAAGAGAAAGGAAAAAAAGAAGAAAAGAGTGGAAAATGTAACACCAACCGAAGGAATAAAATCGTGTAAAAATAATGCTACACTAGCAGTGAATGGACTAAATTTTCCCATTAAAAAACAGGAACCCTTTGCCCTGGCTGTTATAGCTCAGTGAATTGAATGCGGGCCTGTGAATCAAAGGATCAAGGTTCGATTCCCAGTCAGGGCACATGCCTAGGTTACAGGCCAATTCCCAGCAGGGGATGCACAAGAGACAACTGTACATTGATATTTCTCTCCCTCTCTCCTTAGATAAAGATAAATAAATAAAATCTAAAAAAAGGGATCCCTCCAATTGGTTTTTAAAAACCAACAGAAGGAAATGAAAAAGCTTTCTATATGATAGGAAGATTTGATTGAATACAGTGAAGGTGAAAAAATGCATAGCAAAGGTTGTAGGAGTCTCTATGGCACATTTGGGGACCTAAAATCTTGTCATTAATTTAGTCAATACTGTCCCTTCAAGAGTTCCTTATCCCATTACTGCCATTAGTGTCAAAAAGGAATAGACAACCAAAAAAATTCTAAATACTCAGACTGAATGTTCACATCTGTTTAAAAAAATCCCAGAAATCAATACCACAGAAGAGTTGCAGAGAATTGCTTATCTCATTTCTTTCAAGGCAGCTATAGAGAGCCTAGTGAATATTTTCTCTGAGGTTCTCTTCTGTATAACTTGCTAGGATTGAGTCCTTGATTTATCTCTTCAAATAGCAGATCATTTCAACTGGGAGTCTTTTTTGGACATCAAACAGTTGTCATAAAATTTATCTTGCATTCTCCCTTTCCCTACATCCCAATGGTGGAGGTAGTGGTGGTTATTTACAGAAATGTGACAAGCTCACATTTGAGTTGCAGGAGGGTCAGATTTCAAATATTATAGACTTGAGAAACACACTCCTGTGGTTGAGAATGGCTTCATCTACAACTGTCTAGCTTATAAAAAATTAAAAGTTCAATATAACAATATAGTTTTTCACTCATAGATATTTGTTTTGCAACTGCTAAGTGCTAGGCACTGTACCAGACTCTGGGTACACAAAGTCAACAAAACAGAGAAAGTGACTGCCTTTTTAAGGTTTATGTTCTAGTGAAGGCAGCAGACAATAAATATCACATCATGTCATGTCATATCATATCATAATGTAATATAATAATGAAATACTGGTAGTGGTCAGTGCTATAAAGAAATGAACAGCCCTGGAGGCTATGCACTATGTGTTAATTTGACTCATCAAACCATAGACTCATTAAGGGTACGGTCCATGTTTTGTTCACCTCTTTGTATGTAGGGCCTCTGTTCAGACACAGAAGATGTGTTGTAGAGAAAGGCAAATGTAGATAAAGACCAGAAGTATCTGTAGGCCTGTGCTTATTCATCATGTGGCCGATAACAGGTAAGAGGGAATCGGTACAGGCTTTGGGCTGATGTGATCAAATTTGTGTCTCCAGGAAGCCTGATTCCAACCTCCTTGTATAGGATGAGGAAGAGTTGGTGGGTGGGGGCAGGGAAGAACCACACCCAAAGCAGGACACCAGTCTTCTCGAGCAACACCATCCAACAGCACTTTCCTCAATGATGAAAATAAATGCTTTACACCATTCTGTCCAGTATTGTGATTAGCTATAATTCTTAAGCATTTGAAACAAAGTGACCAAGGGACTAAATCTTATTTGAATAAATGTACATGTAAAAATCCATGTGTGGCTAGTGGTTACCATACTGGATAAAGTGGCTCTAGGATGAACCAAGCAAGGGTCTATGAGTGCCTGACTGTGGGCACTGATGGACTGACCAGAAGGGAGGAGCCAACGGAAGTTTAAGGTTAAGATCTTGGGAAAGTTACTTAACCTCTCTGGGTCTCAGATTCCTCCTTTGAAAAATGGAGGTAATTAGACTTCTCTCCCACTTACATGAACTTAAAAACTACAAAGGAATGTCATTAACTATCAAGTGAGGCTCTGTGATCAGCATCTGGTTCTACATTTTACTAGAAGTGTAATTGTACAATCTTCTTGGGTATAATTTGGAGAGATCGGTAGAATATAGACAGAGGATAGATGATAGATAGTCATATGTATTTATACTAATATATGTTGCCTCCCATTTATATTATATATAGTGTTTAAAATATTTATGGCCTTTGACACAGTAAGTCTCCTTTTTAAAAATATATTCTGAAGAAGTAATTGAAACTCAGGCAGAGATGTAGGCAGAAGGATATTTATTAAGGTGTTATTTATACTAGCAAAGTTAGATGCAACCTCAATATTCCATGATAGATTACCTCAATACAGAAAACCCCATCCTTATATGTATTAGAATATATACACTAATAAAATGGTGATGTCAAATAATATTTAATAAAATGATTATAGCATATTGTTTCTAATTATATAGCTTCCTACATTAACAAAAGACTGAAAGAAAAACCACCCAATCGTTAGCAGTGGTCATCATTAGATGATATGATTATCATTCATGTTTTACTTTTTCCTGTGTCTTTTCGTGTGTTTCAAGTTCTCTGTGATGAGCTTGCTTTGTTTTCTCTTATAATGAAGTAGCAGGGGTGGGGAAAAGGTTATTTCTAAAACAGAAAAGCAACATTTTATTTTTAAAAACACACTCTCTTTGAAATGAATAGCACCACCCAGAGCCCCCAAATCTTGACATCAAGTGAAGGTGACTTCCTAGATCTATAAACCAGAGGTCAGGGGGCCTGAAATCCTCTGTAGGCTCCAGAGATCCAGGTATTTATTGTCACTGGTTGCCTGGAACAAGAAACTTCCCTTTCCCTTCTCCCCAGCTGGACCACGGAGCGTCTAGGCAAGGCAGCTGCCTGCAGGGCCCAAAGAGGGCCTAAGGGAATGTGCAGGTGACAGTGAGGCAGGCTAATCTCCACCTGTCTTCACCTGCAACCTTCCTCTGGATTCGTGTCCCTGGGCTTCACTGTCGTAGTCTCTCTCTGACTTTTGCCCCTGTCTCTGCTCTCAGCATCTCTCTAGCTCCATCTCTCTAGCTCCATCTCTGTGTGTGTGTATGTGTGTGTGTGTGTGTGTGTGTGTGTGTGTGTGTGTGTGTGTGTGTGTGTGTGTGTGTCTTTAGGCCCCTTCCCGGGCAGCCTTCCCATTCTCTGCCCCTCTGCTGAGCTTGGCAGGGTGCTGAAGGTGATTGCTGTGGCCTGTCAAAGGCCCTGAGAACTGTTACTGTTGTTGGAAACTGATTCTGTCAAGAGAACATTCTCACATGTCATAAATCAGAAGAGGGTGTCTTCAGTTCCTTCTGCCTGACCTCAACAAATTCCACATGTAGTTCCTGTACTGCTACCCCACCCCACCCCCCAAGTGTAAGGAGCAAGACAGGAGGCACTCTGAAAGCAGTTCTAGAACATGTAAAGTTACTGAGGGAACAGAGTGGGGGAGTTATACTCTGAATTCAGATGAGTGGAGAGGTCTGCCCTCACCCACCCCTTGCCCACCCCTTAGATGTTTATACTGAGAGTTTTGTGCTGGAAACATCCTCTAGAGTTAAGAACAGCAGGCCTTGATTTGGACACTGAGATACTCACTAAGCACCCCCTAGAAAACCTGAACCTTTGCAGGAGACAGGGCACAGCTGGACTTGGAGGAGGAAGGTCCTCACATCTGGGCTTAGCTGCCTCCTCTCCTGCTGATAAAAACTCAAAGCTATCCACCTAGGGACCCCCAGGAATATGTCTCCAGCTCCCCAGCAGCCAAATGGCAGTAGGCCAGGGTAAAGCTTAGGCTGCCGTGCCAGGCAATTCAGCAGAAGAGGAAAATTGCTGCAGAGGTTGGGGAGGGGTGGGAGAGGGTGGGCCCCCACCCCCACCCCCTTCCCTGAGCAGACTCTTGTCTGGGGAGAATGAACAGGTTGGGCTACTGCAGGCTTCAAGGGCACCAGAGGCTCCTCAAGATTGTTGCATGTGGAACACAGCACCATGTCCCATCCTTCTGGGTTTCACTTTGCTTCTACTTTGCTGTCTCCCACCTTTCCTCCTGCCCATGACTATGCTCTGACCATGAACAAGAACTTCCCTTCATTCAGTCCTTTGGTTTTCCTACCCGGAGGTGACAGAACTGGAGCTTCATCCTCCTATCAGGAGAAATGCCCCCTGGGTGAGGGCACGTCCCCCTTCCCCAGTCCTCAGTTTTGAACTGTGAATACTGGGCTTCTGAGTTTTGTTGAAGAAAATTTGCTGCTCAAGTATTGGACTAGAGATGAACCCTCTGGTTCTTCCATCTTTAGAACTCCACCTTGACCTTTTGATGGGCCTCCTTCAGGTCTCACCAGGATGACCTGTTGGGGCAAAGGACCTTTCTCTCTAGAAATAGTCAACTTTTTTAACCTTTGTTACTTCAACTGTGAAATGAAAGTGGCCTGGGTTATAGGATCAAAGTAGCACTGAAGGTGGAGGGTTTGCCCCAGGGCAGAAAGCCATTGAATGTCAGCCAATGTGAATTAAAACTGCTAGGGTGATAGACTTCTAGGTTTCCCTTCAGACAATGGGAGATGGTCCAGGTGGTCCTGTGGGTATGTGGGCTGGAGCCAGCAGAGGTACACACTAACATGCAGTAGAATGACATTGGCAAAATCAGCTTTTAAGTTATTGAGTGGCTACTTTAAACATTACTTCTCTGAGAACTGAGTGCAAACAGATTTGGGAAACCTATTTGTTGGATAAATTTAATGAATGAAACAATCATTGAATCAATAAATCTATAAACAGTACTGGGCATGGGCTACCATAGCAAATAATCTAGGACTTCGGACAAATTTTGAGCTGGAAAAAAATCTAGAAATGGCCCAGAACAATCTGCCTTTCACAGACCAGTGAACTGTGGCTGCATGAAGTGAAACCTTGGCCCACAGTCACACACACCTAGCAGCACCAACTATGAGGTCAGTGTCTATTCCCCTACCTGCTATCTTCAAAGGACAGCATGTTAATAAAACTCATTACATTGAGTTTTTCCATATTTGGCTTTGAAGTATCAGGACAGACATCTATTAGATGACAGCCTTATGTTTCAGGAATCCCGTAGCATCCTGACACTGGATATAGGGTCCATAAAGTCCTCCCTTGTGTCCTGGACTCACAGAACCTATTAACCAGGGCTTGGGAACCAGCCCCCTGGGTGAGTCCTGGAATCACCATTTAGAACTGTAGTAGGCAGTTAGGCATGAACAGAATAGGAAAGATAGGTCATGTATGGAACGTCATCGAGACAGAAGGTCCTGGGTATCTAGCAGTGAGCAAAACTCGGAAAATAAGGCCTCACCCCCAGGACGACTGTTTCTCCCCTAGCATATCACTGTTCATGCAGTTTAGACCCCCTGACCTGTCATCTCACTGGTCATGTGGTTTGGACTCTCCCCTGACCTTTCTTCCCCTCATATGTTGCTAGTCATGTGGTAGACCCCCTTAGAGGAGGAACAAGGGGACCAGAGAATAGCCTCATACAACTCCCACATAAGGCTACTCCCTTAAGCATTAAGTCCTCAAGACAATGAGGTTCTGACCAACAACAAATAATCTTAGGAACAAATCCTTGGGTCTGTTGACCACAGAGACAGAGTTTTGGTTAAAATAGAGGTAGCATTTAGGCCCTAGTTATGTTTCAGCTCCAGGCCCAGAAGATCTACAAGGCCAGGTGGGGTGACACCATGGCTGACATTAAAACCAGCAGCAGTGATGATCCCCTGCTCTGGCGCCAACCAATCAATAGAGACCATGACCTTGAAGGGACACATCTAGAAAGCTGATGAGTATTTTACTGAGATCCTCTCCTAAGATCCCTGCCTTTAGAAAGAAGATAAAACCCCTTAAGACAGAGGACTGAGTGCTCTCGCTCTCTCTACACACACACACACACACACACACACACACACACACACACACACACACTGCTTGTGCCTTCTTCCTTTAGGCATGTCTCTTCCCTTTCTTTCTCCTAAGCTCCAAGGGCCTTTCTTTTTCCTCTGCAACTTGTTTCCTGAGCCCACACAGCCCAGCTGGCTCACTTATGTCATCACTCACTTCTACCTCTGTGAGTTTCTTAATAAACTGTTACTTGTATTTGAGTCTTGGGTCTGGATTCTTTCTTAGCCAGAACTCAAGTACCAGGGTTGCTGAACCAAGGTCCAATAGCTGGTAATATTCTGGTGCCATTTCACTACCCAAAAAACCGTGACTTTGGACAGGTCCTGGAATTTTTCTGAGTCTCCAACTTCTTATCTGTAGAATGGAGAACAATAGTTCAACTAGCTGTTGTAAAGATTAACTAATGTAATATAAAACATTTAGAATAGTTCTTGAATGAGAGGAAGTTTTTATTCATGTGGCTACTGGTAATAATCTTGTTCTGAACTCTCACTATGGGTCACACATGGAGTCCTCAGCATCAGCATGCTCAGAAGCACCTGGGGAGCATGTTCAAGCAGAACTCTCTGGGTCTCTGCAGGGGAAGGATATGGCCAAGCATCTGTATTTTTAACTAAAACATGTGTCTAGGTGTCTGGACACCTCACAACTAATAGGAATTAAATGTAGATAGCTTGCTGACTGTATCTGAAAACTCGAGGCCCACACCTATACTTTGTGTTGTTGTGTGTGTTGCCTTTCCAAGAAAGCGGAGTGCCGGGACTGCAGGGTCCAGGTGCATGGTTACGTGACTCCCATAGCACATGATGCTGCCATTCTGACCTTGTGATGCAGCACCACACTGTGAGGCTGCAATGTGACCTTCTCCTCCACCTTTGTCACTAGGTAGAGTCTTTTTCTTCAGCTCCTTGAATCTGGGCAGGCCTTCTGACTTTGACTAAGAGAACCTGGTGGAAGTGATGTTGTGCCAGTTCTGGGCATGACCACTAACTGGTCTTTCAGCTTCCACTTGTCTCTGAGAAACCAATTGCCATGAAAAAAGTGTAAATACTCTAAGCCCATTATGCAATGAGAAGCCAAAGCCCCATGGAGTGGCCCTGGAGGATGAGATGCTGCATAGAGAAAGAAGCCAAGAGGCCATCTTCGAAGTCAATCCTCCAGTTCCAGACACTCCAGCTGGTGCCATGCATATCAGAGTTGAATTGCCTGGCCAGATCCTCCCCAAATTCCTTATCCCTAAAATCTTAAGCAAAGTAAATGATTATTTTAAGCCACTAAACTTTAAGCAATTTGTCACTCAACAACAAAATACAAGGCATGAGGATGTATAACCGTAATGTTTTCCTTTTTCCTTGGCTGCCAGGAAGCTCAGAGCTAGATTACTGTACTAACCTCCCTTAACTTATCCCTACTCCTTGTTTTAAAAATATAATTTTAACTTTATGTTAATTAATGAGATCATATCTTTCTTTACAAATCTTTCTTACATTCTTTTGAGAAAGAAAAGGGGAGAGGCTGGGACTCACATTGCTTCTTCCGCATTTTCACCTCCATGTCTCTATGTCTTTCCCCTATACTTCTTAAGTTCTGGCTGATGAGCAGCTCCTGTTCAAGACTCACTCAGCCAATTTTCAATTTCTATCTTGATAAGTGGTTTTTCAATGACCAAAGAGCTTAAAAGATGTTTTTTTTAAATGGATTTCTATTAGAGGAAGTTCAAGTTGAATATCCAAAGAGGTATTTTTTTGTCAAGGTCATGGTTGTGGAATAAATAACACATGGGGGCAGTCCTATGTGCAAACAAGTTTCTTTGTGTCCTTGGGCTAATTCCTGAGGCAAAACTAATGGATCTCAAATACTGAGCAGGCAACATGACCAGGTACTCTACAGACTCACAATCCCTTGTATGAAATCTTTGGAGCCATATGTAATTTGGAAATCAAACCATTCTAGATTTTGGAAAGCTAATATGACACATGTAGCTCACATTACCTATCATTCCCAGTGGTCACTGAAGTGTTATTATCCTGTAAACAAACACATCAACGTTTCTGCAGCAAAACACATGAGTGGTTGTGTAACAACTCTTCATGGCTTTGCATCAGTTAGAGTCAGTTTTTGTTGCCAAAAGAGTTCAAATAAGATCAGATTTTAATGCCAAATGAGTTATGAAAATGGTATCCATTTTAGAACTTTCTAATTTTGGAGTTGCATCTACTCCTATACTAGTAAATACCTTCCTTGGATTTAACTCACTATCTCATGAAATTGCCAAGTGAATAATACTATTATTATCTCCAATGTATAGATCAGAAAATGAAGACTCAGAGACATGAAGTTACTTGGCAGAAGTCAAACAGCTCATAAATGGCAAAGCTGGGTTTAAGCCCAGGTGTCTGGCTTCCAAACCTGGATTCTTAATCACCATCCCATCCTGTCTCCTCTGCTCTGTGCCTGGTCACATGAGAAGAAACATTTGAACACATCTGCTCAGTAAGCTACTTGGTTTGATGAGGGTTTGCTAGGGAAGAAGAAGGGAACAATGAAGGGGAACCTCCTTTTACAAAGTAAATAGCATACAACCCTTCCTTTCCAATGCAGACCTCAAGAGAAAAGGTAAGCCATGTGAACCAATGTAACTTAGGAAAAAGGAGTCTTCCAGAAATGCTCCAGTGTTTTTCCCCCCGATTTTTACTTGTGGACATCAGACTTTTATCCCACTGCTGCCACCACATGTGAAAAAACAGATATTTTAAAATGGGCTTTACCTTTTAAAAAGTGAAGTCCCAGGCTGTTTTTAAAGCATGATACTTAGAGTCCTGGGCTTAAGCCCCCTAAAGATGTGACTTTTGGTCTCAGTTGTGTCACTTACTGGCTGTAAGAATTGAGAATGTTTTTTCTTCTCTAAAGGGCCTGCCCAGAAAAAAAAAAAAACTGTCTTTGCCTTAACCTCTTAGTCCAGATGAAAAACTAGACCTGAGATCAGCTTTCTAAGCCTTCCGGTGGCCCACAGGAAAGAGGGCCATCTGTGGGCTTAGGGAGCAGAGCCCTTGCACCTCCCCACATAACACACTCAGAGTAATTCTCGTACAGAAGTCCCCTCTCTGCACTTCTCACCTCAGGTCCCACAGTCATGAGACAAGTCTGACCTTCTCACCTGGTGGCAGACCTCTTTAGAGTTGGTTGCTCTGTGGATACCTTTGTGCTTCATCCTGTTAAGCACTCTATTCTAATGAGTTTTCACTCTCCAGATTTTATGCCCAAAGCAGACAAATCCCCTTTTATCCATCCATTCACTCCAAACTAACATTGATTATTCATCATGCACCAGACACTGTGCTAAGCATGGAGAATTAATTTTTTTATTTGACAGACATTTGCTATGTGCCAGGCAACATACTAGACATTCTGAATACAGCTGTCAATGATGTAGAAAACAATACCTGCCTTCTTGGAGTTTAGATGTTAAGTCAGTCAGGCATGGTCCAGCCAACCCCAAGTCTACTATGTGGTAGGGGAAACTCTTAAAATACAGTGTGATATCTAATATGATTGGTATGGCACAGGACTCTATAGAAATATATTTTATGTACCCAAACTGGACATGGAGGCTGTGAAGCCTTCCTGGGGGAAATAATGTAGACATGGAAATCTGAAGGATGATTAAGGATTATGGTCGAGAGAAGAGGGCATGTTTTGAGCAGATACAATGTTCGCAAATAGAAGAAAGAAAGAATGTTTTTATATACTATGGAAACATAAAGCTATAGGGAACTGAGTGTAGCCTTCTGGGGCCAGGGCAGAAGATTTGAGGTAGGGATTAATGGAGATGGGGCTGGAGAATTAGGAAGAGCACATCTCACACGGTCTTTTCTTGACAGCAGTAGAGAACTTGGAGCAGGTTCTGAGAAGAGGCACAAGAGAAAGAAACTGAACTGTCTTTAATGGTTATAAAGATTCACTAATGACACATTTGGAAAAATGACCTCACACCCATATGGAATTGGCAAAAAGGAACCTCTGACAACTCCCAGGACCCTGATGACTCTGGTGATCCTCCACTTGGATTTGAAGCTCTGAAATGAAGCTGTAGGCTGCAAAGGTGGTAGCTGTGCCTGAATCCACGGTGCATGCATTCCTATAATCATTAAGACACGTTCCTGAGCTGCTGGGTAGCTGACTCTAGTTGGTGTCAGGGTAATTAACCAAGCTGCCTGAACTTTATTCACAGCCTGACAAGGTGCACTCCTGGGACTTGTCACTGTGGTTAGTCGGGGGGCGGGGGACTTGACATAAGGCTGATTAGGGAGTGTCTTACACAGCAAGAAGTTCTCTGATCTTCAGTTGAGTGGGGCTCCCCCCTCCCCATCTCATATCAGAGATGCCTGTGAGGCGAGAGAATAAAGATCATCCAGTCCAACCCCTCATTTTCAGATGAGCAAGCAGCTGTTTTGAGCATGACCATGGTTTTTCAAGGCAAAAAAAATGTCGAGTTTGTTCTGGAAATGGGATTACCGCCAGGCCCTCATGGCTCTGTTCACAGCCTTTTCTCTATTATATAATTTCTTTATTTTTTAAAGGCTATTTCCTAACCACTGCTTCTCAAAATAAATGCACATAGGAATCACTGGGAGCTCGTTGAAAATGCAGGTTCTGATTCAGGCTGTCTGGGTGGGGCTGAGGTTCTATATCTCCAACAAGTCCCAAGTGAGGTTGATGCTGCTGGCTGATGGACCATATTAGGAGCACCAAGGAGCTTTCAAGACCCTTTCCCAGAGACCATCTGCAGCGTCAGTGGGACTGGCACGAGGACCTGTGCTTGTGGCTCTCTGGCTTCTACAGGTCCTGCAACCCATGACTCCTGAAATCAGAGTAACTCCGGTTAAAGGGTTCTCAGAGGTGGTACACCCGGCTCCTGTGTACACCTGGGTCCCCTTGCTCTGGTGAGGCATCCTCTACATTTTAATGCACCATCTCATCCCATTCCACAATAGCAGAGTTGCAAGGATGCAAGGGAACCAGGGCAGGAGAAGGCAGCTCTGCTTTCCAGCTCCCCTCCCCACTCTCTGAAGACCGATGTCCTCATCAGGTTATTCATCCCAGCAAAATCTAACAGAACCTGCCACCTCGGTTCTCAAGGCTGTGTCACTTTCAAACCACAGGACCTATCATAGCTGGAAACTTTTTTCTTTGCTCCTTGATCTTTTCTGAAAAGGACAATCTGATGGGCACAACTCACCCGTCTGAGTTGTTTTTCTTCTCTGGGCCTCAGCAACTTCTGCAACAAAATGGCAAAACTTACTTATGAGGTCTTTCAGATACTCCCATGTATTGATTCTCTATCACTCTAAGGTTCTTTGCAAACAAGTACTTTAGGAAAACACCCTTATCCTGATTTCTGGGGAAAACATTTACTCAAAGGAATTGTATTTGGGACTGTTCTCTCCAGTTGAGGACGTAACAACAAAACATTTCCAAGAAAAGTGAAGTTTCACATTTCATTCATGTGACCGATGCTAGGACGCTATTCCCAGGTGGCGGCCATGCCAGTGAGAACGTGAGGAGATACAGTTCTCATAGAGGCTTTGTAGGCATGTGACTGAGAATCAAAGGGCTGGGCTTGACACACCTCTGAAAGTAAGTCCCATCACATGTCTTGGCCACTGTGGCCATTCTCATCCACATCTCACAGCTGAGAAAACTAAAGTTCTTCTTGGATTGGGTACTCAGTGATTCCAACATAATTATTATTTTACTTTATATTCTACATCCTTCTTGAGCTGGATGAAGCTTGCAGAGAACACAAGACATTGCTACTCCCACCACCACCATGCACATCTATGACCAGGCCAGACTGGGCTTCCAGGCCACAATAGCCAGGGTGTGTTTGGATGCATTACATAGGAAGTATCATAGCACTCCGCAACTGGGGACTGTTTTTCAGGTTTCACTTAAGAAGAAAGGCTTCTTTGCACCACAGAGGATGTAAACCTCCTTTCTGCAGACCCCTGCCCTCATATTTCCACTGCAGTCCCTGATCCCCACTGCCCAGCACAAAGGAGAGTGACTGTCCTACAGAAAGACCGTCATTACTAGAGAATAACCTGATGCAGAGTTTTCCGCAACTAGGATCACCTAGCCATGACCAAGACTTTTAACACTTCAGTTTTTGAACTTGGAAGATGTTCCAGCTCTGACAGGGCTCTGGGGAACCAGGGGGCTGTGAAGGTGCAGACAGGGGTATGACCATGCCTGAGGGGAGCTACACTGTGGTGGCCGAAACTTTCAAGGACTCAGCTTTGAAAACCTCATGAAAGCTAATGACTACCTTTCTAACCAAATGCTCATATGCACAAATACACAAATATGGATTAAGTATTTTCTGCAGTTTCAGCAGCTTGCCCACTGTAAGTCAGCTTGAGAATCTGTCTATGGACCACTATACTTCAGGATTGCCACTTTTAGTATCTATGGCCAGCCTGTGTGACCTGGCATGACTTCAGATGAAGATGCTACAGCCCGGGTCAATAGCTCTCTTCTAGCACTATCTTGGGCTGTGCACAGGTGGCACTCACCTTGGATGTGCTTGGTCTTCACCATTCAACCAAGTGCTGACGCACAGGAGGAACATGTGGCTGACTTACTTTACGGGAGCCAACACAAGCAGGGTCTGTTTCACACAAACTGACTTACAAAAATATTGCCCAGCGGCTGAAACCTGCTTTGACCAGACATTTGTGTGTAAGCATCAGCTTACAACTGGGAAGAACACTCAGTGGGCTCACAAAAGGAGTGTGAAGGAGGCCAGAGGCAGGTGTGCTGCGGCTGCAGCCGGCAACAAGGTGGCAAAGGGCTAGAGGCTTTGATTTTTGTTTCTTTTCATAGTCCAAACAAGCCATGAGCCGAGAATCTGGAGACCTGGTTCTGAGTCTCATGTCTGACACTCTCTGTAGCCTAGTGGCAAGTTTCCTGATGCTTCCGGGTCTCAATTTTGCTGCTGTGAAACAGAGGGAGGAAGTGCATTACACAGTCTATGCCTCTGGCCTGAGCATGTCCTGATTCTGTGTGAAGAAGGAGGGTACGAGATAAGATAAGAGATCCCACTCCCGTGGTTTCTTCATCCAGGGTCTGGTCTGGGTATCCTGATACGCAATACCAGTAGGTCCCCCTCACACCCTCCCCAAGACCTGGGAGCTAGGGCTTTGTGGCAGGTAACACAACTTTCCTTGTGTTCTGCACTTGAGCGCTCTTGAGTTTCTGCTCCCCAGAAAGATCAGTTTCTTGCCAATGTCATCACTTTTAGCCAGCAGGGACCTATCAGTGGCTCCATCAGGCACTGGGGGCCCTGGCCCCCCTTGGCTTTAAGTCTGAGCCCTGGGAACACTGGGGAAACTTAATTCTCGAACACCTTCCACTCAAAGAGCCACTGTTCTGCTAAACCAGTGCTGGCCCCTGCATTTCAACAGCTTTCAGGTGGGTTTCCCACCCCAGACGTCGATAGGACCCAAAACGCCTGTGAATGTGTTGACCTGACTTCAACCGCAGGCTCAGTTTCAAAGCGTTGGCTGAAATCTTAGCCCGCCCTCATTCCATGCAGAGCTGTGCTCCTGGAAGCCTCTGGGCTGGATCTCAGTTACTGGGAAGGCCATACCCTGAATGTGGGTTTTCACCCAGTGCCTCCCAATGAGTCATGTCTTGGGGCAGGGGGCCCACCACGTGGGGGAAGCAGCTTTGCTTCTGGGAACTTCTTGCCTCATCCTTCCTTTTTTTTCTATGCCTGAGGTTGATATAGCCACCTATGCCATCAGGAGAATCAGTGTGCAGCCCTATCTACCCTTCCCACTTGCCATGTGACTTTGGGCAAGTCATTTCTCCTCTGTAGGACTCGGTTTCCCCTCTGGGCTAATAGTAGCAGGCTGGCCTTCTTCACAGGGAGGAGGAGAAGTGCTTTGTAAATAGGAAACACTACATAGTGCTTATCAGGGCACCCACTCAACAAAGAGTATTTTGGACTTTTGCTATTTCCCTTCTTGCAGCTGAGAAATTAGCAGGCACAGATTGTGAAAAACCAGCCTGGTCTTTGTAATTACAAATGTGCACACATCCCACTGAGCATCATTTTCAAAAGGCATATTAAGCAGCAGAGACTGCAGGGGGGACCTATGTAAACAGGCCTCCTCAGATCTTGGCAGAAAGGGCTCGGAGAATACAGTCGTCTCATGAGTCACTCACTGGCTGTTCCTGCAATCCCACCCCACTGCTCAGCCCTGGCAGCTGAATGCTCACCTCCCGTGAACAGCGTTCTGGTTCATGGCGAGTGGGTGGGACCCTGGTACTCTGTGGGGTTAGTGCTGCTCCAAGCCCATACCAGTCCTTCCAGACCCAACCCCTTTGGACCTGAAGCTTTCCAGAAGCCTACCTCCAGAAATGTCTCCCAAAACCATGGGCAGAACCCCCGCCGGGACTGGTCATTTGCCACTTTGTATTGGAAGTTTGCAAGTGATACTTCTTATACTAGGCTGGGAGCTCTTGAGGGCAGGCTGTGTTTTTTTCTTCATGGTTTCTCCCTCATGCAGCCTAGCATACAGATGGCTTTCAGCACATTTTGAATGGAGGGAGGATGGAAAGGAGAGGCAGACCTAAGGCTTCATTATATCCTTCATATTTATTTTATCTCATATAACCCTCACACCAGCCTATAGGTAATGCTGCTTCTACTTGAACAATCTTGACACTGATGCCCCCTCAGTTTGTGTAACTGGCTGAAGACCACACTCCTCATTGTGATATTGGGCTTTGACATCACATCTATTCAAAGCTCTTACTGGTTCTTGAATGCTCTTGTCAAGTGTCCAGAGGCACAAATGAAAACTGAAATGTGAGCAGTAAGTATAGAGCCTTATCCAATGTTAACCTAAACCCAAGTGTCCTGTGCTAATACAAGGGCAGGTTCTCTCTCAGTGTCGAGGGATCATGGTTGTGCTGGCTGGACAACATCTACTTTTCAGCAAGGATTTCAGGAGCTATCACCATGGGATTCCAGAGCTCCAGGGACCATGGTGATATAGGACAGGAGGGTGTTCACTGTTACCTGAGCTTCGGAGCATCGTGCTAGGAATGTCTGCCCTCCCTCTGCGGCGACGTTCCATGTAACTGGCTTCACAAGCCAGCTGTGCTAAACATGGATGAGGGGTCTCATCAAAGGTGGAGACACACACCAGAATATCCAGGGAGCAGCCAAGGGCCAAGGCATAGCACCACTGTCTCACTGCTGTGGAAGGAAGGAAAGGAGAATGTAATCGAACTTGGGGGTGGTTAGTGAAAGACCTCTCAGATGACCGGAGGGTGAAGATTAATTCCGAAGCAGAGAAGAATGCTGTTTAGAAAGGGAAGGACATGTGAGGCAGAGATGCAGTAAAAGATGGCACTGATCACTCACCAACTAGAGTTGAAGCTGACTGCAGTAGGAATTAAAGGAAGCAGGGCTGGAGGAGAGGGCAGAGGAAAGGGTTCGGGGAGAGGAGCAGGCCTACACCTAATTGTGGGGGTCCTTGTAAGCCAGGCTAAGGGTCTGAACTTGTTCCTAAAGGCAGAGAGTTTCAAGAAGAGATTTGAACAAGGAGTGGTGTGCTCTGAGGCAAATTCTAGAAAGATCACTCTGTGGGTAGGGAGGAAACATTGATCCCTGTCTTTGAAAGAGTCCCTGTCCAGATGCTGGGAGTCAGTCTTGGTTCTGTGGACAAAAGATGTCCTTCTAGTGAACTGTTAATCGCAGACTGATCAATCACACTCTGGGTTGCTCTTGTCCCAAGACCCCCAGGTTCAACTCCACTCGTATTAGTGTATGAGTATGTATGTCTACCAAGAAGTGGGGCAGCCTACCTTCTCAGAAAGAACAGTCATTAAATGCGACCTTGAGACTTCAAAGACCCCCCAAGCTCTGTTTATTTTCATGTGCTGATAAAGTCCTTGGAAAGAGAAGCCAAGCCTTTCAGAGGGGCTGCTCGTGCCTGCCTGGATTGCTGTGGGTCTGCGGGAAATTCCTGATTACAACGGCAGTTGGTGGATATGTGGGTGACAGCTTCAGAGAGGATGGAATGTGCGTGGGCCTGAGAAAGCTGGCAGGTGGGGAGGAAGGAGCCCTGAGTACAGCTGCACAGCTCAAGGTCCAAGAGCTGCAGCTGCACTAGATTCAACTCCGCCAGCGTGGCAGAGAGCCCCTGCTGAGCACACAGACCTTAGCACAGACACTGCAGAGCCAGGAGACCCTGGGGGAAAAGAAAGGATCACTTTCCAGTTCCTCCTATTTGGAAGGGAAGACCAGCTCATCCTCTCAATCTGGGCTTCTCTTTGTGAATTTTATAATAAATTCTACCCCTGGAATTGTCACCAAGGGAACCCAAGCACTAGGTCCCCATCCCTCTCACCCATTCTTGCTGAAGAAAAAAGTCCCAACAATTTAAGATGCCATGTGTGACAGGCAGCATCTAAGAAAGCCCCTCAGAGCCTCACCTCATGGTACTCACACCTGTGTGTGGTCCCCTTCACATCGTACCAGGGCTGGTCTGTGTGACCAACTGCATCCAGCTGAAGTGATGCCCTGTTCCTTCCAAAGCGGGGGCATCACTTGTGCCTCGGTCATGCTCTTTCTTCTTGGATCATTTGTTCTGGAGAAAGCCAGCTGCCACATCATGAGCAGCCTCGCGGAGAGTTCACATTATGAGGAACAGAAGCCTCTGCCAACAGTTACTTGGTGATCCTTCAGTCTAATTCACCTTTCAAATGACTTCCAACATCAGAACCCTGTGAAGCTGTTCCTGGATTCCTGACCCTCACAGGATTTGGAAGTAATTTACTACACAGCCTTGGGTAACTAATACATCTCTGAAGATATTTTAATATCTAAACATAGGTTCAGAGAGAGATAGAAAACCTAGATGTGAGTCCACACCAACCTTGTGATCTTGGTCAAGTTAGTTAACCTCAACAACTGATCTGCTCATTCCTAAAATAGGTTAACAGTACCTACCTCAAAATGTTTGATAAATATTGCACCACACCCATTGCACCACGCCCATTAACTGATAAATATATCAGTTAATGGGCGTGGTGCAATGAGCCTAGGGCCTAGTATACACTAAGTGTTCAATAAACAGGACTAAACACCAGCACTACTTCTCAACCTCTCCTCCTAGTCACAGCAAACTTCTTTGCAGATCCACAAAGGGATCACTCACTCACTCACTTTCATGTCACTCACTACGGACCTTGCTGCCTTTTGCTGTGTGGCTGCTTCTGCTAGAGACCCTTTTCTCTATCTCTGCACCTGCCGCCCTCTTCCATCAGGCTTACTTGGGTCTCCTTTGCTCCATCCCCAGTTCCTGTAGGCAGATGGTCTCTCCTCCTGGCCCCCACCAGGCACTGATGGTTGTCCTGGTGTTTCTTTATCACGCTTCGTTGTCATTTTTCTGGGGCTGCAACAGTTTTATGTCCCCTGGGATACACACACAGTAGACATTTAGGAGGAGTGCATTAAATGAATGGCTCTCTTGATCTTATATGAGGATGCTCAGGAGGGCAGACGGCCTGCCTGGCTGCTGGCGTGAACTTGGCCAGCAGCCTCTGGAAGCTCTAATTGAGGTTGTATGTTTCCTTTTTACCTCCACAGACAGCTGTTATTATTTTACCTAGGTTCTTTTTGAATTTTATTTTATTTTATCTTTTTCTTTTATCTCTTTTCATAATTCCATCTCTCCTTTCAACCTATCTTTTAAATAGGAGACAGGAAGTACTAGTATAATTGAGACTGTATAAGCACACATTAATTAAAGGAGTTGACATAACTTCATTCCTTCAATTTAGGGCCCCAAGTAGGTCCTGGTTAATCCCTTTCCTCAGAAGTCAATCAAAGGCAGAGACTCTTACAATTCCTGTGCCACTTCCCCCATACTCACCCCACATTCAGAGAACCCCATTCAGTGGTGGCACTATTTGCAAGGTATCTTAATGCTAAGACAACTCTACATCTAAGAGAGGAAGTTCAAGCTCCAAGAGGCATGGCCTCCTGTTGCACAAGGGACCACAGGCTCCACAGAAAGTGGGAATGCCAGGAGCTCCCCAACTAGGTCTTCAGGCCAGACACCACTCTAATTCACTGGGCACATAGGACACATCACCTGGCCTCTGTGGCCCTCTGTTTCTACATCTATATGATAGGGACAATGACACCATCCTAATGGGATTTGTTTACTTAGTATTTCTCAGGTGCAAACTCTCCGTGCTAGGTCAGGTCACTTCATCAGGTGCAGATGCTCTGTGCTAGGTCAGCATCTTCCAGGGGGAAGACATGTTTTTGCTTTCCAGGATCCTCTCAGTCCAGAGAAAAACAAGGTTTATAATCAGAGCTTCTGCAAGAAGATGACCATGGCATTGACTGAGAGGGGAGAGGACAGGAGGACAGGGAAGGGGGACAGCCAACCAAGGCCAGGAGTAGTCAGCGAAGGCTCCAGGAGGTGGTGGCCCCGTTACTGAAGGAAGTCTTAAGGGATGAGGAGGAGAAACCTCGAGAAGCAATCCAGGCCTGGGGCTGAGACACACCAGGGTGGATGGGTGTGCAGGCATCCATTTGCAGATGTGCATAGCAGTGCCAGGTGATGAGCTGGCTGCAGTGTGGTGTTCCAAGTACACAAAACCTGGAGCAGAGACAGGGAGGGAGAGGGAGCTTTGTCATCAGCGGTCAGGGTGTGGAGACGAAGATAACTTATATGAAGTGCTTTGTAAACTCTGGACCCCTGGCACAAATGTGAGGGCTGTCCTTTGTTCCAGGACACTTTTCTTCCCAGCTGCCATAGCCCATTCTCACAAAAGCATGCTGAAACAGCACTTTTTTCCCAATAACTATCCTTTCTACAGACTTGCAGAAGACAATCAAGTATGAGAATGTTCATGAGTTGTTGTATACTCAAATGATTGGTGATTTTCTTTCTAATTTCCCTTTTCTTTGCCCAGTTGTGTTTCTACTTATTTCATGTTTCGGGAGCATAAATGCCCCTTCCCCATGTTTTTAGGAATAAATTGGGAAGCACCCACTTGATTTCATTATCCGAGAAACAAAATCACTTCTCCCTGTATACAGTCTGCAATCCAATCACCTGTGTGGGAGATGAGCAGGGAAATTACTGTTTCCTTTTTGCTTTTTCTCTAACCCACAGTACAAAGTATGTTGTGTTTGATATTCAGGGCCCACATCCTCAGACAGTGTTGGGGAATACATGGAAGAATGCTGGTTGGTTACAGAAGCAAATATTTCACAGCATCTGTCAGCCCCTATGAATGTCTCTGTAGATAAAATAATATATTTTGTTTCAACACTACCTTAAATATTCCTGTTAAGGTAAGGCTCAGAACACTGTAAATAGTCCCTATTTATTACATTTGTGGAGATTTCACTTTTATTGTTGGGACTGTGAAGGCAGGGAGTCTCAACCTAGTGGTCCAGTACCCTTGGCCTGAGTCCTGGTTTGCATGTAGTAAGGCCTTGGGCACAGAATCCCAGATTGACTGGAGACAGCTGGAGGGCAGTTGAAAAAGAAGTAAACAGACTAGATTTGAACCACAATGCTGCTGTTCACTGGCTGTGTGACCTTAGGCAATTCACTTAAATTTTCTGAGCTTTTGTTTCCTCATTCTGTTAAATAGGAATAATAACACCTGCCCCTGGATCAGCACAAAAAATAAAATAATGAGGTGGCACATGTTAAGGGATGCCTAACACATAGGGTTGTTACATACAGGTGCCTGCTTTCTGCCCTGCACAAAGAGCCTAGCCAAGGGGCACATGTGGCTGACATTCTGCCCCACTTTTTTAACTTGCTGAGCAGTCATACAGGGTTCTTTAAAAAAAAAATTAACCATCCACAGAACTTCTGGGTGATTCATCCCTCGGAGAGAGAATGTCTTGATGGTTTGCACAAAGATGCAGGGCTAGGAGGGGGGTCTCTGAGCACCAGGAAGTTAATCTTCCTTCACTCTACCCCACTGGTTTCTACTCCACCAACATCCTGCTGAAGACTCTCTCGCCTCACCTACAAGTTAGTACAAAAGCAAAGATTGCACCATATTCTAAAGCAGCCTGGGTCGTCTTCAAATGTCTCTGTATTTTCTTAGAGTATCAGTTTTGCAAAATGAGAAGAGTTCTAAAGATGGATGGTGCTGACAGCTGTGTAAGAATGTGAACATACTTAATACACTGAACTGCACACTTAAAATGGTGAGGATGGGCCTGGCTGGTGTGGCTCCATTGGTTAGAGCATTGCTAGTAAACCAAAAGGTCATAGATTCGATTCCCCGTCAGGGCACATACCTAGATTTGGGGTTCCGTCCACAGTTGTCCCCAGTCCAGGAGCAGACGAGAAGCAACTGATCCTCACAGAGACATTTCTGCCCGCCTCCCTCTTTACCCTCTTTCTGAGATCGATCAGCATGTCTTTGAGTGAGGATTTGAAAAAAGGAAAGAAAAAATGGTTAGGGTGGTAAATCTGCTATTATGTGTATTTTACCTCAACTTAAAATAATAAAATGTTTAAAAATTTTTAAATATTCAAACACTATTTTTTTAAAAGTCCAGTTCTACTTGGTGCTGCGAGGCAATAAACTGGTAGCTGGTATGGCCAGGGCAGTGGAATTGCCCTTTGGTTTTGAGAACTGAGAACCTGTGAGGGGGGAAATATTGTCTTTTATGTTAGAGTTGAGACCCTCTTTCATGTAACGATTCTCCTTGGTGGTCTTTGGGGCCCCCCAAAGCAAGCAAATCAGTAAATATCATGGGCTCCTTGGGCTAATTTATAGTTTTGCTTAGATTCGGTTATGTTGGGCCAAGCTGCATTAAAAAAATCTTTGTGACTTAACACAGCAGAAATATATTTCTCTGCCGTTCTGCAAGTCCAATATGCATGTGTGCAGGGGGAGAGGGAGGCACTTACACAAGACACAGACCCATGAAGGCTTTCTTGTGGACCACAGTTATGAGTCATGGCTATGACAGAGAGAGAATGGAAAATCCTACAGGAGTTTTTCCCTGCTGTGTCCAGGAAGGGACACATTTCACCTCAGTGGACCTTTCACTGGCTGGTCACAGGACCTCGCCTACCTATAAGAGGTCTGTGGAATTTAGAGGAGCAGATGAATGGTCCAGTGAACATCACTCTCTCCATGGCTTTCACAGCTGTGGGATGATTTGGTTGGGATCCCAGACAGGGTGCTGTCCTCAGACCTTGGTGCTAGTCTAGACCCTGCAGACAACCCCTTCCCTATCAGAAAAACAAATGTTCTAATTGCCACACTGTCTACAGATTGAGAATAGGGCTAGGTTGTTCCATATCCACGGTTCTCCAACACATGCTCCCATGGGCTAAAGGCATTTGAAAACACAGCTGGGAAAGATCCCAAAGACTATGGGAAAATGTAAAAAAAGAGAAATCTGTCCAAGAAATCAGAGTTCCTTTCCAAATGTTTGGCCCCAGATCCCTCCAAAACAAATTATGAGTATGGGGTGGGGAGTACATTTCCGTTCCTATTTCACTGGACCCTATGATGCCTACAAAGCTGCCCCCTTTTAATAGTGCCTGGGGTGGGAGGAAAGGTCTGGTCTATGGCCATAGAGAGAACTTTTGTCTCCAGGGGTGTCTGACCGGCCTCCATCCTGAGGATTACCGTAACTTTTTAATTAAGGCAAAGTTTGTAGGGAGTTTGCTCTTTTGATGTGGCAGCTGTAGCTGGAAAACAGGCCTACGTTTAAGACTTTACTGCCTGCCGATGGCTCAGCAGCCTGCCACCCACGTATCAGAGCCCACACCCCATAAACAGTCCAGATCATGTTTCTTTAGAGCAGAGTGTGCAAGAGGGGCCTGGGACCACCATGACATGGAGGGACCACCAATGCTAATAGTCTCAATGGGGCTGGACCACCTGAGTGTCCCCCATGGAATGAGGGTGATGTTTTGAGATGGCAGAGGAGTGGATAAGGTGACTTATGGAGACTCATAACAAAGTTTTTGTTCTTGGCCCCTCCAATACTCAGGCAAGAATGGTGTGAGGAGGAACATACAGCCAAAATGATCTTACAGCATCATCACATCAGGATGTATGTTTCTGGTCCTGCTGGACCAGAGGAAGGACTGGGCCTGCCTCAGTCATCTTATCCCACAGTCCCATATATAGTAGGCCAGTCCTCAGCTGTAACAGAACTGAAAACTCTGTCTCTTGGGAGAGTGACAGATTGAGTGAATTTTGAGCATGGCATTCTATTCACATTCAACATCCATTTATTGAACCTCTATTGTGGACCAGGCATTTGTCCCAGGCACTGAAGATTCATCAGTGAATAGTATTCCTACCCTCACAGAGCTCATATTCTGATAGATCTGAAGTTTATGATATCACCAGGATGCTTCCAGGTCACCCAGTAAACCAGTGACAGAGCTGAGACAAGAATTTGGGTCTACTGGCTCCCATGAAAGCTGTGCCTTACAAACTTTCTCACTGAGGAATCCTCACAGGGTGTCTGGGGGCACAGCCCAAGGCAGCCTGATACAAGTGTGACATTTCTTTGACCGTCTTTATTCTATTTTGAAGATGCTTTATTTTAAAAATTCATAGGGTCCAGAGACAATATAAAAAGATGCTCAGCATCACTAGCCATCAAAGAGTTGTACATTAAAACCACAATAAGATACCACTTCACACCAGTCAGAATGGCCATCATAAACAAATCAACAAATGAGTGTTGGAGAGGTTGTGGAGAAAAGAGAACCCTAGTGCACTGTTCGTGGAAATGTAGACTGCTGCAGCCACTGTGGAAAACAGTATAGAACTTCCTCAAAAACTAAAAATAAAACTGCTTTTTGACCCAGCAATTCCATTGCCGGGATTATATCCTAAAAACCCTGAAACACCAATCCAAAAGAACCTATGCACCCCAATGTTCATATCAGCACAATTTACAATAGCCAAGTGCTAGAAGCAACCTAAGTGTCCATCAGTAATTGATAGATTAAAAAACTATGGTACATTTACACAATGGAATTCTATGCAGCAGAAAGAAAGAAGGAGCTTCTACCCTTTGTGACAGCAAGGATGGAATTGGAGAGCATTATGCTAAGTGAAGTAGGCC
Source organism: Artibeus jamaicensis (assembly GCF_021234435.1). Taxonomy (NCBI): domain Eukaryota; kingdom Metazoa; phylum Chordata; class Mammalia; order Chiroptera; family Phyllostomidae; genus Artibeus; species Artibeus jamaicensis. The sequence continues at coordinate 29,710,134 of NW_026521788.1, read as the reverse complement.
AGGTGGTGAAAGACAAATACCTTATGATCTCACCTTTAAGTGGAACCTAATCAACAAGACAAACAAGCAAGCAACTTATAACCAGAGACAGTGAAATTAAGAACAAACTGACAGTAACCAGAGGGGAGGAGGGGAGGGGATAATAGGGGTGGAAAGGGGGAAGGGTTTTCAGGAACAAGTATAAAGGACACATGGATAAAACCAAGGAGGGGTGGAATCATCGGGGGAAATCGCTGGGGTGGGGAGGAGTGGTGGGAGGAAAGACAGACAATTGCACTTGAACAACAATAAAATAAACATACAGTGATCCTCAAAAAAATATATACAAATGTTAAATTCTATACCATTTCATGTCCTAGTTTGTTTTGCTATAAAGTAATGGTATAAGTTACTTTATATAAATATATATATATATATATATGTTTTTTTTTAAGTTCCCACCTCATTGGTCCCACGTCCCACCTCCCTCAATTTTCCTTAGCACACAAGGGAGATCCGTAGTGGGGAAGACCATTTCCAGATCACATGGACTCTTCTAAATTTTTACAGGCCTGTGACCTGGCTCTTCTTTGCTTTCATTTTAAAAATGACTTCCACCATAAGCAAAGTTAAAAACAAATGACACACTGGGAAATAAAATATTTACCAATTATATTGCTTTAATCTCCTAAATATAGATTCTACAAATCAATGAGGAAGAAAGACCACCAGTTCAATACCATTTACAACCATTTATATAGGATATACAAATGGCTGTTTAACACAGGAATCTGTGCTGAACCTAATTCACAATAAGAGAAATGCAAATTTATATTTTGTTGCGATACTGATTTTTAGCTATCAAACTGGCAATAATCCATATGCTGGCCAGCACACTGCATCAGTGAAAGAGCACAGAAAGAGTCCTGCTCACTTGTAGCTGCTGTCTGGGTACAGAACGGTGTAGGCCTATGGAGGGCAATTTGGTGATATTATAGAGAAAGCACATTCATAAACAAGATTTTCTTATTAGGGCAACCACTTCATCTTGAGTGACATTAAGTTATTCAGCACTGGCTAGAAAGTCTATGGAAATAATGAGGGATATGCGCAGAACCTGCCCTGAGGAACTTGTGACCTTATTTAGAGATGTCGGAGATAGAACATAGTAAAAATAACAATATGTATTTTATCCCTTTTTTAACAAGAACTCCCAAATGTAGTAAGTCAATGAACATTGAAGCATCTCTGCAAGGTAAGTGTTTGCATTTTCATTTTCCAGTTCAAAAAGCTGGAGCAGAGCACAATTGGCTCAAGGACATATACAGTTGCCCTAGAGCTGGATGAAGACCCTGAGATTGCATGTGCTTTCCACACAGGTCAAGCAGCCTGCCCAGAGGACAGCGTGGCCACTAGCAGCACCAGCGTAGGACGAGTCAGAAATGCCATAGAGGTGGGAATGGGCACCAGGCAGGTCACTGGGGAGTAGCCTGGAGGTGAAGAGATGGCATTTGCATCACTCTTACCTGGGTTGGAGGCTTTCCTCTATTTCTTGGTATAGGTGGGATCTCGGATGAGTTTCCAATCTTCTCTGAGCCCTAGAATTTTTCTTAATAAAGTACAGTTGATAATAAGATTTTTGTGGAAATTAACTGAGATAATATCTTTAAACTACTTAGCTTATAGCCTGCTACACAGTTTGCACACAATAAATAATGGTATAAAGGAGGAAGAGGGGGTGCTGGTGATGGTTGTAGGTTTCGTGAGATGGGGTACACATGAAGAATGGATGGGATTCAAGTTTGTGTGCACATGTGTGTGTTGGTGCACCAGGAACAAGAGACTTTTCTCAAATTGAGTCCCGGATGTCATTATACACCATCCAAGAACAAAAGATTCTGTCACAAAACAATGTTTCCATGAAGGTTATGGCCGTTGGTCCATAAGGCCAAGGAATCTGTGTTTCCAGCTTGGAAGGACTGCAGAGCGACTCAGAGCTTGTCTTGTCAGACCCCTGCTTTTTGCAGAGGGAGATTGTGGAGCATATGCTCAGAGCAGTGTGTTGCCCCAGCCAGACCCCAGCCCTCTTCCTTCAGCCCACCCAGGGACCCCAGCCACAGTGGTGGCTGCGGGCAGCCTGGAGGTGGAAAGAACTGACTGGCATTTTGGAAACCGGTTCACCTTCCTCTCAGGTCTCCCAGAGTGCAACAGTTGGGCTATTTAAAGGGGAAATCACATTATTATTGCAAGAAAGGGGGAAAATCGTTTCTTCAGGAGTTCCCACAGAGGGTTAAATGCTAATGGGGATGCAAGAGGCTTCTGACAGAGTCTCTAGAATCTCACTAAGTCTCTGAACCTCTGTCTGGAGGTGAACTTTTAACTCTCAGAATGATCTCTGAAAGCTCTCTGTCTCAGCTGCCAAATTGACTCCCCAAGTCTGCCCTCCATGTAAAAACACAATAAAACCTTATACAACCAGGAAAGTATTCAAGACTCATAATAAATAATTGCCCTGTGACTGGTGGATTGGATCCCCACCCCCAACCCTGCCACATACCCTCAATGGGCCTTTTTCTTTAACAGAACAAATAAAGAAACAGATGCAGGGCCTCTCTAACGTCACATGGGGCTTGAGGAGGGTCACTGAAGAAGCTTCATTCCCACACTTAAATACAGGTGGGTTGCGCAAGACAGCACCTGCCCCAGAATGATGCTCTGCACTCATCAAAATGTCTCTGGCCACTTTCTTCCTGGGTGTTCCCAGACTGTTCTCCTCCTTTGCTGCCAGTGAAGGAACATGTCCACAGAAGAGCCACAATGGCCCAGGTGGCATTCCAATACTCAATGACTAGCTGACCTCTTTCCCCCTCATGCCACTTCCTCTAGTTGATTGGATCACCTTTGATACCTATTTTCTGTTCCATGTGTCCCTTCTGTCTTGTTTTGTCCCACCCCTACAGCCCACACCTTCATTAGACTGTAAATGCTTCACAGAGAAAACCATGACTGAGCATGCTCAGTGTCCTGGCAGAGAACCTACATGTAACAAGTACCCAGCAAATGTTTGTCAAGCCAATGCATGAAATGAAACACAGTGTTTGTAGACAAATGAAAAACTAACCACCACCCTACCTGTATATTCTTTTCAAGTTTGATACCAGGGCATTTGCAGCTTTGGGTGTCTCAGACTCAATTCCCTAGGCGGTTTGTGACACTCTCGGCCATGCCTGGCTCTTCTGAGTGAAGTCCTGTGAGAGAGCCCAGGACATTCCTTAGACTGCTGTTAACAGCATGTGATGGCTGTGTAGGGACATCTGTTAGCTCCACCCCCTACCACTGCTCCCAGCACGAAGCTCCGTTCTGCTCAGAGAGCCTGGGTTTTTCTCTCTGGGACTAGTATCCTGACCTCACATACAGGTCTAGAGGTACCTGATATCTGATCAACGTGGGCCCAGCCCCTGGGCAGCCAATCAGGCCCCCTCTCTCCACAGATCTTCATCCCTTTGCTAATGACAAACAGGCAGGAACTGGTGGTCCTGCAGTGGTGCTTGGAGGAGACAGGCCCTAAGTCCCTGTGTGCTCCACATTGAAGTGGCTCTGCTCTTGCTGGTCACAAGATCTGGTGCATCAGTGCCTCCCCTATTCTGCCCACTAACCTATTGCCTTCCAATATCTTCTCTTTCACACTTAAGTTGGCTGAGGCTGGTTTCTTTGGCTTAGGAGAATCCAAATGCCCTAAACTAGTTTTTTTCAATCTCCACCCTGTGGGTATCTTGGGCCAGATAGTTCTTCACTGTGGCATCTCACTGGTAGCCTGTGTGACAGGTAACTACCGAATGAGAGTGGTCTTGATGCTCTGATGCATTCTCTGCCTCTCCACCAGTCTCACACTACAGACATTTTGGGCTGGATAATTCTTTGTTGTGGGGGCTGAGCTGTGTACTATAGAATGCTATTAGCATCCCTGGTCTCTGCCCACTAAATACCAGTTGCAGCCCCCTAGTTGTGATAAATGTCTCCTAACACAGTAAAATTATGTCTAGCAGGTAAAATCATTGCCATAAACTTATTTAGTGGTCAAGAGCCAGTGGCCATTAACAGAGTGGAAGGTTGAGTCTGCATGGTTCAGTGAGGCATTGAGTCAGAAGTCACAGGGTCTGGGATCTATCTGGCCCTGACCCTTCACCCACTTTGTCCCAGCTTGCTGAGCCTTCTCCCTTGGGCCGCCTTCTTACCAGGCCCACACCTGAGCACCAGGAGGGACAAGCTTGAAGAAATCCAAAGAACTGCACAAAGATGACATTGGAAGATCTGCTGCTACCTCACAGTGGGTCTTTACTTGTCACAGAAGTTAAAAGCTGCTTCTTGGCCAGCTGGGTGAACCTGATGATAACCAAAGAAAGTGAATAAATATCCAGACCAGTGGAGTCTGTCTGAAGTATCGACATTTCACTTATCATATTGGGTGGCATTCTACAGACAACAGAGAAATTGTTCTTGTGGAGACAAACCTGTCTTTCTTCCATCAAGTGCTCTTTCTGCTATAATGACCAGCATGGCAGGGGTGGGAGGCGAAACAAGGTGAAATTATAAACCTCGGAGATATGAAGGCTCAGAAGCTGCCCTTTCAGACAAAGCCCAGCTCCGACCCTTTCTCACACTTCAAATTGAAACCTCTTTGAGCTTTGATAAAACGCAAACTGACATTTTGTTCTCCCCTTCTCAGGCAAGTTTTGCTCACCCCTGTGCTTTCTAAGACCACTTAGGCATAGGTCCAGTTCCAAATAGGTAATGCTTAAAATCCTGACCTTTGACCTCTGTGCTTTGCCAGTGCTCAAGTAACAAACAGCTCAGGCTAAAGAGGAGGGTGGCAGTATTCAGTGTGGCCTGGTAGTCAAGAGAGCAGAGATGGGTCCCAACTCTATCACTAACAGGAACCCTTGGGAACATCTCTGCCCTTTCTTTGTGTCTCTTTCCCCACTACAAACTGGTGTTGGAAAGATCAGTGAGTCTTAACCTTCTCTCTCTTTCTCTTTGTTAATCTGAACCCATCCTCCAAGAATAAGCCCTTAGAGCTCACTCTGCAGACACATCATTTCATAAATCACATGAAGGTTCTTGGAGCCTTCCTCATCCACGAAGTCCAGGGTAAGGCCACTGGAGCAGATTCTCCTTAATGAGACATCTGTTTCTTGACCTTACTTCATGTTAACCCAAACCCACAATTTAGTTTCATGTTATGACAGACAGAACATGAATTCTAAACACATATGATTTGGAATCCCAGCTCCTTCTCTCATCAGCTCTATGATATTGAGTGAGCTTTCTAACCTTTCTAATCCTTCTTTTCTTTGTTTATAAAACAGATAATATTCACCTATATTTCATTGTAAGCTTTACATTACATATTGTATGAGACCACCTGACACCTAGAAAATCTTTGATACATTCATGATTTTCTACCATCTCCCTCTTCCTCCCTTGACTGCTTACTAGTAAGATCCTTTTAAAATAAGATTTAAAAAGCAGTTAGTACATCAGATTATTTTGGTATCTGGCCAAATCTGATTATGGCAAGTCTGGGAAGGTATGATTATGTATCAATTGCTAACAGAGAAAAGAACACTAGACATGGCATCCTAAGGGATGAATTGACATAGCAGGAAGCAACTCTTCACAAGTTGTGTGGCATTGGTTAGCCTCTCTGAGCCCCCATCTGTAAACGAGAATGATAACAGCTCCCTAAAGAACAGCCACCCCTAGAATGCCTCCTCCATGTCAGGCACTGAGCGTTTTGCATATGGTGCATCATGACAAGCAGGTCTGTTGTGAGGATAACAGGAAACACCCTACCTACTTGGAAGGGCTTTATAAACAGTAAAATGTGAGGCAGGTATTTCATTTCCACCATTATCGGGGGGGTCCCAAGAACATGTTTTCCATTGTGAATTCTGGAAGGGCTTTTCCAACCACAAGGTAAAGGATACAGGGGAGAAAGCGACAAGTGACATTGATTCAGAGGCCATGTCAAAACAAAAGGTGAGTGCCAGTTGCAAGCTCCCTTACTGGAGTCTTGGTGAAAAATACAGGGAGGACACAAGGCAATGCAATTTCTTCCCTTTGTGTTTCCTGTAACTTACGTCTCTCTTCACTGAAGACCCAATTTACTCATTTCTCATTTAGCACTCAATTTATTGGATGCTGCAGCACAACCACCAAAATGCTGGATGAAATGGTAAATCTAGTAATAAAATATCTAAATGATTTATAAATATGGTTTAGAGAGGCTTTGTTAGGTAAGACAGCACATGGCTAGTCTAACAAAATCCTCATGTTTCAGAAACTCTCCCCCAGACACCTACAGCCAACACACAGACCTTTTTGTCTTTATTGAGCTGAGCCGCCAACTCCAACGTGTGCAAATACAGATTTAACAGGCAAACGTGAAGCCAAAGCCAGGACTGTAAGTGTTTGAAAAGGCAGATCTGTTTGATGAGCAAATAATGTGTGATCAATAAAGACTTGTCGAAATGAAATGAACGGAGAGCAGCTGTTTACTGAACATCTAGTCTGGTGTAAATAGCATGCAGACTGAAGGAGAACAACACAGTGCAGGGTGGGAGGAGGGGGCAGGCCTGCACAGGGTGTTTTACAGAGATAATGCTGGGTCCCTGACCAGCGTGGGCCACCTGGGCTGAGAGTGGGCCACCTGGGCTGAGAGTCACACTCCTAGAAGGCCCTGCCTGTAAGGCACCTGGTGTCTTAATACCAAGGAAAGGAATATAATCAGAAACTTATCAGGAAGCTACACCAGGCTTGCAAAATTAACATTTAAAGTCACAATAGCTAAAAGGTGGAAGCCACTCAGAATCCACTGATGAATAAACAAAATGTGGTATATCTGTCCAAAGGAATGTTATTATCCAGCCTTAAAAAGTAAGGCTATTCTGACACTGCTATAATATGGTGAACATGGAGGACATTATGTTAACTGAAATAACTTAGTCACAAAAGGCCATGTATTGTGTGAATCCACTTATATGAGGTACCTAGAGCAGTTGAATTCAGAGAGAGAAAGTGGCATGTTGGTTGTCAGGTTCTGGGGCAGGGGAAATAGGAGTTAATGTTTGATGGCAACAGAGTTTGAGTTTGGGAAGGTGAAAAAGTTCTACAGATGGATGGTGGTGATGGGTGCAAAGCAATGTAAATATACCGAATGCCACTGAACTGTACACTAAAACATGGTTAAAATTGTACGTTTTATATTACGCATATTCTGCCATAATCAAAACAAATTAACATCTTTTGGTATTTTCCCGTTCCAACTTGGATTTTAGTTGCCGGGTTGTCAGGCTCCACCATTAGGTGGTGAGTAACTTGGTTTCAAAGATTGGGTATTATTTATCTAGCCCCCCACCCCCACCCCACCGTCACTGCCATACTCATATACTGTGTCTAATGCAGTGATTCTCAAAATGGGCTCTGTGAGCCACTGGGAGTCTCTGAGACCCTTTCAGGATGTTCAGGAAGCCAAATTTTTTTATGCATGTTGTTCACACGTGATTTACCACTTGCTGTGATGGTTGTTGATATTTGCACCAATGGAGTAAAAGGAATGCTGAGTAATACTGCTGGAGCCTTACCACAAACCAAGGCTGTGGCACCAGACTGGACTGGTAGTCACTTCGTTCTGATGCAATCACCAAAAAAAATGTACTTAAAAATGTGATTGATGAAGCAGTACAAATTATTAATTCAATTAAAGCTCACTCCTTGAGCATGCATCCTTTTAGTATTTTGTGTGATAAAGTGGAAAGTCCTTAAAAAGCACGCATGCTGCACTCTGAAGTCCAAGGGCTGCCTCCCGGGGAAGTGCTGGTGCAGCAGTTAGTGTCAGGCTGAACTAGCTGCCCTTTTCTGTGGAGCATCATTTTACTAAGAAACATAACCAACACACAAAGGTTATTCAGGTGGGACTGTCTGGCCAACATTTCTCAAAAAAATGAAGGAAACAAGCCTATCAATTCAAGGAAAGCAACTTATGGTATGCTTGCCAAAATTAAAATCTAAGCTTCAAAAAGAAACTCAGGATTTTGGATAAAGAGCTTCCACCACTATGGGTTCCCAATAATTAAGGAATTTCTGATGAGAGCAGTGGTGGTATGAATTAATGAGGTTTTTGATGTTGTATAGATAAATGGGTCAAAATTTCAACAGGTTTGTGTGACTCAGTGCACCAATATTTTCCCAATGACTAATGATCCAAAAACATCCAAAATATTATCCATTTAAAGCCCAATACAGATCAATGGATTTTAATGCAGCTAGGTACCAAAAGTTTGCTGATATGGTTTCAGATTCCATATCACAACTAAACTTTAAGAAACCACTTCTTACTGAGGTTTGTATAGTATCCAAAAAGAATATCCACAATTACCTGGAAAAGCAATGCTTTCTTTTCCAGCCACAAACTGCAGTGAGGCAGAATTTTCTTCACACACTTCAGTAAAAACAACATTGTGCAACAGATTGAATACAAAGCAGCTATAAGGGTCCAGCTGGCTTCCTTTAAGCTGATATCAAGAAGATTTGCAAATGTGTCAATGCCATTCTTCTCATTATTTTCTCTGTTTTTGAAAATAGTCATTTTTAATAAAAATATTTATGCTAACACGCAGTAGGTTTTTTATTTCTATTGTTAAATGCATTATTAAATAACTCTTATTAACATTTCTCCATATCAATTTTCACATTAATAAATACAACCTACAAAAACAAAAGCTCTTTGTACTCTTGAGTAATTTTGAGAAATGGAAATGGGTCCTTAAATCACAAAGTTTGAGGTCCTCTGATCTAACACAAAATCTTTAACATGTCTTAATAAGTAAGTGAATGAATGAATATACAATTGCATGAATGAAGATGCTGCTGGCAAAATATGTATATATATACATATATATATTATTATGAGTGGTGAAAGGAAAGAGGTGGAAGCCTTCCAAAGGGTCATCCATAGTAAGAGAGTTAGTGGTTCCTGATCTGAGGATTTTACAAATGGATAAAATTTTCTAAGTATTTTGGGAACCCACATTATATGATCCACTTTTAATCTGGTCAAGTAAGGACATTTGAAAAAAGTATAATCTACTATCACAATTATTTCATAAAAGTCAAGGCATTTAAACAGAATAAAAAGGAAGGATATAATGTTGGTATAAAGGGCAGTCACTATATTGAATGAATTTAGCTTTTTGAAGCTCATCTTCTGGACCTCATTTTTCCTGCACTGCCATGGTCCTGTGGACACTTTGTCCCACACCAGACTTGGTAACCACCAACCAAGAGCAGGATCAGTAAACTTTTTTTGTCAGGACCAGATAGTAAAGACTTTAGGCTTTGTAAGCCATAGTCTGTTGCAATTACTCACGTCTGCCATTGCAGCATGAAAACAGCTAGAGACAGTATGTAAACTGAATAAGATGGCTGTGTGCCAATACAGTTTTATTTATAATAACACATGGTAGCCAGAGTTGGCCCACCAGCCTTTGTTTGCTGACACCTGATCTAGGGATGGCACATGAGGTCCAGGGAGAGGTCATTACTTCCTGGTGGCCATAGACTTTGGAATTGCGGACCTGACCAGCATCACCATTTCCCTGACAAATGGATCAGGAAAATCTGCTCAAAAAATGGGCTGCCTGCAGGGAGACACTGGGCTTGCCTCTTTAGGCAACTGAGGAATACAGCATTGATAAAGTCATCAAACCTCCCACCAAAGGGAAGTACGAAAGGGCAATGGCCACAGCCCACCTCATTGGCACCCAGGGACAGAGGCCAGACAAAGATATGGAAGGGAGGCAGGTGCAAGGACCTGCCCACAGTGACACAGAGGTGACTGACAGACTGGCACTTGAACTAGAGATCTTTACTGCATGGTACCATGGCTCTAGCACAAGGACACGTTCAAACTGCTCCATACTCATGTGTGGGAAATAGACTGTCAACTGGATTTAGAGGTGCATTTAAATGCCCCCAACTTCCAGAAAACCCCAAACCCATGACTTTCTTCAGAACAAAGGGGTGCATTTTTAGAGAAGGAATCTCTATTGCCATCTTCTCCCTCCCAGGATGTCAAGATTCACCAGGAAGCCCTCTGCCAGCCTCGGGCACATCCTCCCCACAGCTGCTGATCTGCCTATCAGAGGAGGGGTATGCACATATGGCGGCAAAGGCAGGGGAGAATGAGCCACATCGATTCTGACACATGAGCGCCAGTGCTGAGAGCAGATGGCCTGGAAGGCTCTCCAGGAATTTCATGGGACGTTTCATGCAAGTTGTGACCAAGACGCTCAGGAACCTGTACTCAGAGAGACAAAAAGAAAAGGTAGAGAAAATATTTTTCTTTGAAATATTTACAGCAAATGTGACTGAGAAGCATTCATATATGTAATGTAAGGAGCTCTCTGAAATCATTAAAGAAAAAGGTGAAAACCCCAAAAGAGAATTCATAAAAGAACCACAAATGATTTCTATACTAAAAAATGAAATTTATTTTTACTGTTAATAAACAAATATGAATTATAATATAATACCTTTTTACTTATACTTTAAAAGAATAATGCTTAATGCTGGCATGATTGTGGTGAGAGGGACACACTGTATTGCTGGTGGGCATATAAATGGGTGCACACTAGCTGGAAATCAATCTGAAATACATACAGAACTCTAAACATATTCATAATCCAACTCAGTAATTTTACTGCTATGAACATGCAGAATATACTAAGATCATCACCTCCCTCTGACAGAATATCTCTCTACCTCTGTTAGTAGAATCCATGCTGCTAATAGCTTTTCTAAGAGTTTCACAAGTCATTTATTGTGAACTACAAACTAAAACTCGAATGTCTTCTTTTTCTTCTGCACAGATGATACAAATTCCTGGACTCTTAGCTTCCTCCCTAGGTATGTATAGGTTTCGGGGGCTCCCTGAGCAGAACTCAGCATTTACTCTTGGTTGAGTGAGCCCACTACTCAACCATTTGGATCCTACACCTATCATATAAAACAGCCTCAACTCTCAACTTCTCCCAGCTTAGTGTCATGTGAATGACATCATTCCGCCTGCCTCTTGAGCCATCATCCACATTCCCAGGAGGCAGTGTAATAGGCTATGGCTGAGGATGAAGCCCAGTGGCAGGCCACTAGACACCTCCTTTTGAGTTGCTGCTGATCCTCAAACAGCAACTGGAGTTGTTCCTCCTGTTATGAATCGGCTTTATTTAACTATAATTTGGACACATTCCTCTGTCTTCTCCACCCATGGAAGGTAATGTGTAATGTCTTAAAGTCTAGTAGGAAGATACTATAAAAGGAAAGAGGGGTCAAGGCTTCCTTGAGGGAAATTTTTCCTAGTCTGCCTGGCACTGCTACTCTGAATAGAACTCTGCACAGATCTTCCTGTTTCTTCTCTCCCCAACAAGCACCCTGCGGCTCTCACTCCTGAACCTTGCTCACACTGCCCTGTTTCCTACCATTAAATGAGTTAGCTAACCCCTGTTATGAAGCTTAATAAGACAGGGAGGACACTGTGCCTTATAAACCAAAAAACTGCATGAGCACAGGCTAACTTGTTAGAATCACCACCACTACTACTACTATTGGGTTAGCCAAAAAGTCCATTTAGTGTTTTTTCTGTAAAATAAAAGACACATTTTTTTTTCATTTTCACCAATAACTTTATTGATTTGGATATTTTGAGTATGTTGGCTACCTCTCGCTATTGGCTTCTAGGGTGTAGAGGCCACCCATGGGTGCTGTTAAACATCTTCCAATGCATAAGACAGCCCCACAGCAAGTGATTATTGGGCCAAGATGTCACTAGTAACAAGAAGCTTCCTAAACCACTTCTGACACATTCTATCAGTCACAGCACCTTCTCCATACACTGCACAAATCTTTTTGTGTATGTGTTTCAGTTAAGTTTTTACTTTTCTTGAAATAAAGCATAATGCACCAAAAATGCTGCGGATTTTCTTCCATTTTCTATATTAAAATGGCTGCACAAAAATTCACCAATTTTGATGTTTTTAAGTGCATGCTGATGTGACAGCTGTCACAATACAATCTAACAAAATTGTTTCAAGTGAAGTTAAAGACAACTAAGTGCTACTAGAGTCATTGTATAGAAAAAACTAAACAAAAATTTTGGCCAACACAATAAATTATATTTTTTCTGTCTGGTATAGAGCCGCGATTTTCAACACTGTTGTGCCACAAAAAAAATTAAAACATGCAATACCTGACTATTTAGTCAGGAGCACTAACTTTTTTTCTCTTAGATTGTCAAATAAAATGACAACAGCCAATACAACAATAATGGTGTGGTGTAAATGAATCAAAATTATACCTATTTTTTGTCAGATTGGAAACAAATATATACTCTTTTGTGTGCTGCAGAATTTTAGTAATTAGTTTTTCTGTGTGCCATGAGATGAAAAAAGTTGAAAATCACTGATGTAGGGAAAAGGGTAAATTTGTTCTAGAGTGTTCACTAGACAAGTGAGGGATGAAAGGATCAAACCCGAGAGTGCAGCAGCCTGAGACTTCCCTGTAGACTTCATAGACAAAAGGGATGTGACATTAGAGAAACAACTGAGCCAAGGTTCTAGAATCCTTGAATGCAGCCCCCTTGAGGGACAGCCTGGCCTCAGTCCCCATCAGTGAGAGAGCCTGAGCCCCAAAGCAAGGAGGGGATGTGTCGGAGGACCCTGGTTCTCTCATAGCATCGCCAAACTGCTTGGTCTTTTGCCTAGTGCTCATTCAAGGGAGCCCAAAGGAGGTGCTGGGAGACATATGTAGAAGCTATGAAAATGCTTACTTTAAGTATATACATATTTAAATACATCTGTATTTGAATATATACAAATTTAAAATTTTTTATATATAATATATATTGAATATATTCTATATATATATTCAGTACATATTGTCAACCAGTGGTCATTGGGGTCTTCAGCAACCAGCAAGAACCACCAATTTGGGGTGCAGTGAAGAAGGAAACTTTATTCAGTATAAAACAGCTCAATTTTCACAGCTCAAAACCGTGAAAACAGCACAGCTGTGAAATAGCCCCAAGGCTAGGTAGCCCAAAGGCCAGGCCCCTTTGTGCTAAACAGCTCTGCTCCTCAGTGGTCTGCGCTGCTCTGCACTAGTCTGCTTTGTTCTGTGCCACTCTGCTTTAGACTACACTGGTCTGCTCTGCTCTGCTCTGCTCCAGCAAAAACATCTTCAGTGTTTCAGCTCATCCAGGTACATGAAGTCTTCAGTCTTCAATGGAAAGAGAGAGTGTGCTCCCGGAACCAGACAGAGCTGGCTCATATGGACAGAAGTCCTCATTCCCAGTCCCTGTTTGGTCTGTCCTCATGCAAATGAGGACTCCAAATCCTTGCAGTTTGATTGGTCCAACAGGTACTGTCCTGATTGGTCGGAGCTGTGGACCTCCAATTTGATGGTGAAAGCCTTAGTCCTATTGGTCAAAATAGGATTCCAGGAACTCCTTAATAAGGGCTGGTTCATATGGCAGAAACGCAGTGCAGGCAGGCAGTTGGGTGCAGAAGTAGGCACCTCAGTGCAGAGGCAAGTAGTTCAGTGCAGGCTTCTCTATGAAGTGCAGATACATAACAAGACCCTGTGTGGAAATGGCTGCTAGGCTCTGGGTTTTGTTTGTTTGTTTTTAATTTGAACCCAGTTAACTACCAGGACCCCTTCTTATCAGGTGTCTTCTTTTTCAGAGTTCACAATACACACACACACAGTCCAAGGAAACAAAGCTATTCCTTGAAGCCTCCACTTATAGCTCACTAATATTCACTTAAGTAACTTGGCATGGTAGTCTGCCACTTTGCAGGGCAGTGGAGAAGGGGAGTCTGTGCAGCACCTGCATCTCCAGTGAACTTGCCTCCATCCTCAATCCATCTAGGAGACCTCAAGTCCATGTTCCTGTTTTCAGTAGAGGAAACCTGGAGCTCTCCTTAATCCCCCTTTTTCTCTTACCCCACAAGGCACCTTTGACTGCTATTCTCTGGAGACCTCAAGAGCCTAGAATCATTCCTGGCTCACAGCAGCACTCAATAAATCCTGTGCCTGAGGGAATACATTTTTTGAATGAATTAACAAGTCCCAGGGGGTGAACTGACTTTCTCCCAAGAGCACTGGATACCAGGTGGCCGGGGCTGAGATGAAAGCACCTCCCTCTCCATCCTGTCTCCTGTACTCACTTTGTAGAATCACAGGATATGCAAGACAAACACACCCGCACACAGCACTCTTCCCAATAGCCTTTGAAGTCCTTGAATTTTCACAGTACTTTTCTTGGCAGTCACTCTCAAAGTTTTCAGTCACTCATCATTCAACAAAGATTTGAAGAGTACTTATTTTATACAAAGCGGATAGTGATACAACATCTCTGACCTGCAAACCCTTCGCCACCTCTGGTTCTGAGATGGAAAACCCTTTGGGTTTGTCAACCTGCTCATGGCTCTAACAAGGCACAGCTGCCCTGTGATCTGTGTGTGCTCCATGGTGAGTGGGCCCACTCCTGCTATTTACAATATCTGGTGCATCATCAGTGCATTCTGTTCTTTCTCTTGCTCTGATTTTCTGGAGAGGATATTTTGACCAAGAAGTGCCACCTGGCTTAAAGCCAAACCACACGTAGGGATGAGGGTGCAGCTGTGTCACAACCATTGGAGTTCCTGAGAGGAGGAGGCAGGATCTGAGTGCCAGGGTGGTGACAGGTCCTTCAAGGGTTCAGTGTGGACATATGGGATCCCCAAGAATGGGACCGTCAACCATGGCTCAATGAATTCCTCACTACAACAAAACTCAAACCACAGTGTCACCTCCTCCCTATAGCCTGGTTGTGGGGGCCAAGGGTTAGCTCTCAGCATCCTTCAAATGGAAGTACTTTCAGCAACCCTTCTTGTTCTGAACATGAGGAATCTCATGTTCAGTGAGATTAAACAGCATGTCCTGGGTCACAGCAGGAGCAGTGAAAGGGACAAGAACTTAGACTTCTGGGTCATTAGTCCACTGGCATGTCAAAAGTCACCTGGATAGTAGAAACCCCTGTTTCAGAATTCATATGTTGTTTAGTTTCACTCCAAGGTGTGTGAATATCTTCTCTGATTGGTGTGTGGTTGAAAGATTGTGTTCATCAGTAAGGAAAATACTGGGTCCACTGGAGGCATCCTTAGGATGGAATATTAGGTAGCCAGTAAAACACATATCTTCAGAGCAGACTTCAAGGCATGTCGCCATATTTATTAAATAGTGTTAAATAAAAATAGCAGGAGACCAATTTATATATGCACAATGAACCCTGATTTTGTGGCTATATATTTCATTTCCTCTAGAATGGCAGTGATTTTAAGATGCACCACTGATTTAATATTTCAAAGAAAGGAAACATTAAATCAAAACACACTGGTTTCAGAAATATTAAAGATGAAAAATGAGCATCCAAGAGGAAAGGAAATGTGACATAAATTTATCACACAAATGTGTGTGTTTGTGTACACATAAGACCCACAAGTACATTAAACATTAATACTGATTACCTCTGAGGGGAGATTTTTATCCCCTATATAAAAATCTATATAGATAGATTTTTATCTATCTTTTTAGTACTTTTCTGTTTTATCTCTGATGTGAATATACTAATTTTATAATGAGAAAATAAATAGCATATTGAACATTAAAAGCAAATGTGAGAAAAATGCACATGACTTTTTGACTCATCCAAGGATTACAAGTTCTATTCCCCATTCTTGACACTTTAGCTCTTCTTTATTTTGTTATGTTTTTCCCCTCTGGTTTCTAAGCACAGTTTAACATTCCATCTTCCATGAACCATTAGCAGGATCCCATAATGCTTTCCCCACCCCACTGCATTTTAGTGGTATGCCCTTGGTTTTCATCCAACGTCTCTTAGGAAAGAGAGTCAGGTACTATGTCTTGGTGCAAATGCTACAGACCCATTTAAGATCCCACCCTGCACTGCAAGCAGAAGCCTTTGTAAAAAGCACCCCTGGGAAAAATTGTCTAGACTCCAGTGCTAAGAGAATCTGTCCTTTCCTTTCAGAAAATAGTAAGGTTTGAGGGTTTTTTCCCCCTAACAATCACAAATATTATTGTGACTCTTGATTATTTCCCTTTTCCCTACTTGCTAAGGAACTCAGAGTCAAATTTGAAATTCAACTATGATAACTCTATTGAATCCTTCAATAGCACCGTTTGTGCACTTTTTCCCTTTGGTTTTGGTTCCGATTCTTAAAATAAATGATTTTATTGTTTGTGTTCTTTTCAAGAAGCTGTAAGTCATTGGTAGGAAAGGAATAGAATAAGCAACTACATATACTTAGTCTCAGTAAAATCTTTTTCTGACTTTACCTTCCACTTCTCACTTCTCATACTCACTGTATCCAATCTATCAACAAATCTTGACAGTTATGCTTCTAAACTATGTCCCACACTGGCCCACTTCCCCCATCTCCATTGTCACCCTGGTGGCCCAAGCCAATGCAGTGTGACCACGACCTCCTCACTGGCCTCTCAGCATGTTCCTCAGTCTCCTCACTGTTCATTTACCCACACATCGTACCTGTGACCTCCCAATAAAAGCAGCTGTCCCCACTCCATCTCATCACCCTATTTTGCTTCCCTGTAGCACTTATGATGCTCCAAATTACCTTCATTTGTTGATTTGTTTATCTCTCTCTCTTCCCTATCACTAAAGGGAAAGGTCCAACTTGTCTCCGGCTGCATCATCAGTGCCCAGGATTGCCTGGCACATTGCAAGTCCTAAAATCTGTTGGAAAACCAAAAGCCTGGCTCTCCTCCAACACCCACCCACCCAATGGTACTTGCATAGCGCCATGATTTTTCACACCTGTGTTTGGATTTTCAAACAATGAATGAATTACTGTCCTGTGAACCCCTACACCTCTCAGCAAGGGACTCACATAACTTGTGTGTGTGTTGGGGCAGGGGAAGCTGTGTTGCCATGAACCTGGCAAAGGAAGAAAATGGCAGTGTTGATGAGGGCCCACCCAGAACAATCTTCAGCAGCATCAGTCACCACTGAAAGGTTCAGAGAAACCTGTGGCCCTGCAAGTTGTCCTGAGGGTTATTCTCCATCCCTGCAGATTACTTCATTTACCAAACATTCAAATGCCATATTAAAATTCTTTACCCTGAAGGAGCAAAGTTTCCTAAAGAGTCTTCACACACTCTGAGAGTCTTGTTTATGGAGATGAATGTTTTCAAAGGCAATAAGAAACTGGGTCCTTCTTGTCTCTGGCTGTGTCCTTCCTGCAAATAGCCACACAGATCCAACTCTTCCCCAAATATTCTCTTTCTGCCAAGATATCCTGCTGTCTCCCCAGCCTGCAGGAACGCCCTTCTGCTCTTCACTGCCATGGCCCTAGGAAGTTCTCCCTGGCCCCAGGAAGACATTTATTGGGGTTCAGGGTACAAGCTCCCCATGCCTTTCAGAAAAGATTCTACCTAGTTTTTCTAGGGGCCAGTGATCATCCCTCCTAATTCCTCTTAATATCGCCTTTTGTTAGAGTCACCAATGCAAATCAGAGGAGCAGCCCTGAGTAACCTGTGGTATCAACATGCAAGTCACTCTGGTCTCCCCAGAGTACCGACTTCACCGGGTGATTGTTGGGACAGTGACAGGCCTGGGATGCATGCCCTGGAGAAACCCTTCAACATTCGTGTCCCAGAGATATTGGCACTTAGAGAAGAGCCAGAGCAATTGGAAGTGGAAGAAAGTGCCAGACAGTAGTGAGGGTTTGGAGGAGGTGGGTGGGAAGAGGGCACCACTTCATCCTGGTGATGCTTGAGGCTGAGAGAATTGGGGTCTTGAAGAATTTGATTTAGAAATTCCAAGTACCTACATGGACCCTCAGCCTCCAGACACTGTCCAAAACTCCTGGAAAAGGGGCTTCAATCCAGGTTTATTTGGAGAACCTCAAAAAAATTCTAGAAAGTTAGTCATACACATCCTTTGTTCCCATTTTACAGCTAAGGGAACTGAGGCAGAGAGGTTTAGGCAGCAGCATGAAGATGAACCTCAGTGCCCTGGATTTGATCCACTACATTCCAAGGCTGTGCTGAATCTAAGGTGTAAGGTTTCCATTTCCCTCCCTCTTCCTGCAGGGCCCAGCTGAAATCTATGTCATACACATGGATGAAATATTTAAGCCTCTCCCGAGGAGCCTTGTGTCACTTCTAAATCAATTTATTTTAATCTAATCTTCATCTGCCATGGTTTTCTGGGCCAGCGCCATCAAGGAAACCTCTTGGCAGGTGAGAGAAACTGAAAACACAGAACATTTGTTTTTAATGGTTCCTCCACAGCCGGCAGTTTCCAATATGGCAAAGTCCATGCAAACCATGAAGTATGACTGGCCCTTGGAAATAACCCCTGGTGCACTCTGAGAGCCGTACAGATGGGTGCTCGCCAAACTGTGAGCATAAAGTTGTCAGGAGCCCCTTAAAACCATAACAAGCACTGAGGGGCAGTCAGGAAGGCAAATATGCCCAGCCAACAGCACAGGGGAGGCCGGGAGAAATCCTGGCAGGAGCGCAAGTCCCAGCCAGTCATCGTGTTCCTGAGTGGACTTTTAATAGCTTCAGCCATAAAAGGCACAGTTTTCTCCATTTCTGCGTGAGCTTCAGTAGTATTCACTTTTTCCTAGTTCTTTTTATTTTGATAGGAATGCTCCAAAGAGCAGAAACTGACTTCTCCTTGCTTTTCCATCAGGCTCAGCTGTGGGACTCCAGAAACAACTGTGCCCTGGGCCCAGGAGCCTCAGGATTCCTCCCGGTGGCTGCAGTGCCCAGGGCATAATGTGCCGAGGAAGGGGACTGTGGACACCTGTCCCACTGGACCCAGGATTCTCTAACCTTCATGTAAAGGTTTCTGCCATACTGAGCTGTCAGCTTCCTGCCTTGCTGCTGCCCACCCCCACCAGGACTCCATCCCTGGGCCTACCATGACCAGGACAGAAAGAACAGCTCACCCTGGCTAGTATGGCTCAGTGGATTGAGTGCCAGCCTTTGAAGCAAGAGGTCACTGGTTTGATTTCTAGTCAGGGCACATGCCTAGGTTGCAACCCAGGTCCCCAGTGCAGGGGGGTGGGGGTGAATGCAAGAGGCAACCACACACTGATGTTTCTCTCCCTCTCTTTCTCCTTTCCTTCCCCTTTAAAAATGAGTAAATGAAATCTTAAAAAAAGAACAGGTCTGCTTCAAGGGACCTTGACCTTAAACCTGAGAGCCTGGCAGAATCTGGAACTTCTGAATCTGACTTTCCAGCCTGGGTCAGTCCTACCCATAAACAGGTTTTACCATCCTGAATTCTGTATCTCTGGATTGAGAGTGATGTCCCACGTTAAACCCAACCTGAGAGAGTGGCCGTCTCTAACAATCAATCTCGTAGATTTGGGGACTACCATGATCTGTTAGGAACCTGAAACCTCCCTATCTGATTGGGAATTTAATGTTTGAGAACTCAGTATCAAACAGAATGGAGTTCAAACCTCATCTCTGGCATATCCTGGCTGTGTGATGTCAGGAAACCACTCCACTTCTCTGTGCCTTAGTTTGCCTATATGGAAAATAGATATAACAATGACCATCCCTACTCACAAATAAATGAGATCGTTGAGGCAGAGCATTCTGCACATAGCCAGGCAATAGGAAACCCCCATATGTGGCAGCCATTGTGAATCTCTCTTCGTGCTACTAGATCTGGTTCTTCCCGCTCTACAGACACAAGAAGGACATTCCTGCTTTTTGTAGTCAGTGAGCAGTGAGCAGAAGTGGTCTTTGTTGCTTCTTGTAGGACATGTAAGAACAGGCATGTTTTAACACTGCCCCCTGTATTAGTGAGCCCTATGGCCACCTGTTGCAATGGCAGCATCATTAGACGATGAGGCCTTAACCAGTCTGACAGAGTCTGCGGAGCAGAGCCCTTCACCAGCCCCAGCAGCCTGACGTGTGAACCAGAAATAAACCTTTCTTATGCTAAGCCACCAAAACTAGTTACCTCCGTATAACTCAGTGTACCCTGACAAATATACCATCCAACCCCCAACCCCCCAAATCAGCACCAGACCTATGGTGCTTCATTCTGGACACGGGGTCTGCATTTTAGACATGGGATTTGGATTTTGGATGATTTGCCCCTTTTCTTGCCCCTCCTCCTGACAGAGGGCTGCAGCCCTCAGCCACCCTTACCCCCACTGCCTCCCTTCCTAGCTGGCCCACAAGGCTGAGGACTGAGCAAGCATGGCCTGGGCCAGGGAAAGGGCAGTGAGAGAGCCAGGGAGGGAGAGAGCTGTCTGGAGCTCCAGATGGATCTGCCCCTTTTCGGGCCAAAGCATTCTGCTTTGACTCAAAGCCCAGGGCAGTAGAGGCATCCCACACAGGCTAGCTGCAGCTGCAGGCCCTGCCCACTCTTCTAGCTCCACAGTCCTAAACTCCTTTCCAAGATGCAGTAAAAGGTCACTCTAACATTGTGTTCCCTCTGAATCAGCCAAATTTTCACTCTTCTGATGGCATCTGGAAGCTAACACAGGCAGATTTTTTCATAGGGTCGTAGAGAAAGTCATAGCTGGAGGGACCATCCATGCCAGTTCTATTATGCGTACTAGGAAATGGAGGACTAGAGAAAGGACAGGGCTTGCCCAGTGGTATAGCAAGGCAATGACAGCGATGAGACAGAATCCTGCTGTCAGTTTAGACACCAAGCACAAAAGTCATCAAATTTAGTTCTTCTGGAATCTGAGCTCTGCTCACATAACTAAGTAGTCTGGCCAAGGAGATAGCCTCCACCAATTGGGGATGTTCATTCTTAAAGACCACAGGCTGCTCCTAGAGAGAGAGAGAACCCAGAGAGGTTACCAGCATACCTCTGTCTGCCTAGGTACCCAGCAGGGTGTGAGCTTCCCATGTGCCCAGAACAGCAGGGCTGTTTCCATGTGCTCATGGCAGGTCTACGGCCCTCACCTCTCAGTCTCCACCCAGGCTCTGACCCCAGTGTATAAATGAGAGACCTCAAGAATCAAAGAGTTTGTTGCAGGAAGGGCCTTGAAGGCTGTGGATGGATTACCACCACCAGCTCATCTCCCCATCGCCCTCTCTGAAGGGGTCATCTGCCCCTCGGCTGGAAGCCCACTGTGATGATTAGTACACTGCTTCCCACGGCCCATGTTCCAGTTCTTCCATCTTGGAATTTGTCTTGATATCTAATGGGATTTCCTCATCGGCTTCAGATCTGCCCTATGGCGTGACTTTCAACTTCTCTGTCCTATGGCAGCTCTCTAGAATGGGAAGCCCTTTGTGACTCCTCTCTTTGCTATGAATAGTCCAAGACCATCAAGGGATGGGACCCCTTGGTGTCCTATCTCCTTGTCTCCTATTCAGATTCCTTTTTCCTCAAAATATGCCCCAGCAGCATGGGCATCACATGGAAGCTTGTAGAAATGGATTTCTGTCCCACCCTAGACCTCCTGAGCTGGGACCTGCATTTTAACAAGATGCCCATGTGCTTCCTGGGCATTTCAAATCTGGGAAGCTTTGGCCTCATACTGTGCCCATACCTCTTGGACTAGAGGCCCCAGAACTCAGGGGTGCAGGACATGACTCTCGTGTATCTCTTCCTAAAGCTGCTTTACACCTGTAGGATGCTGATAACATGAAGCATCTTGGGTCCACTCAGATCCCTGAGTCTCCTTCACAGGAATTGCTCCCAAGCTGCATCTGCCCATCCTGGGTGGGAAAGAGTTGGCATATGCCAGTTCATGTACAGAAACTTACATTTAGCCAAGTTAAACAGCATTGTTCTTTCAGCTATGTCTAGTCTGTTATTTAATCTACCAGTTTTCCAACCTGTATACACATTAGGACCACCTAGTGACCTTTTTTAAAAAAAACTCTGTTGCCAAAATCCCATCCCAGAAAAATTGAATAGAGGGGAATGTTGTATCTGATTTTGTTATATTCCATAGGCAATTCTAATATGCAATCAAGATAGAGAACCACTGGTTTAACACATCTGTTACGAGTAAATTTTTTTTGTCAACTTCAGGCTCTAGTGTCCATTGGTGTGGACAGCTCCCCTCTCACAGTGACGCTGAGCTCGTGGCAATGTATGTATTAGCTATTGGCACAATGTTGCAGTGTAACAAACAACCACAGAATCGAGACAACGCAATAAGAACCACTTATGTAAATGACACATCTGTGAATCAGCTGTATCAGCTGACCAGTCAGCTCTGCCTGTCTGTGTTTGCCTAATCTAGGGTGTAGTGACATGCTGGCTCTCTTCAGACTGTGGAGCTGAGTTGACCATATTTTCTCTGAAATTGTGTGGGTTGGCTGACCAGCTTGTCCTAGTTTTCCAAGACTTTCTTGACTTAACACTGAAATTCCAATGTCCAAACATACTTGATAGTCCTAGGAAAACTGGGATGATTGAATACCCTATCTGTGGTCAACTTGGGTAGCTCTGTTCCCCGTTCTCTCATCTTCCTAATTAGGCTAGAGGAATAGCCAGGGTAAGTACCTCTCCAGACATTGGCAGGCTCAGAACAACAAGAGAGACTTAAGTGAAGGCTTGAATGCTGTCACTTCCCATCCTATGTCAGCTTTGTCACCCATGTCAGTCAAAATCTCCTGTCCCAATTAAACTTTATCCTATTAGATTTAGCATCACTGTGGGCTGGCACCACCTTTCTGGATTTTTATTCGGGGATCTAGTATAATTGGCCAAAACAGATTGCACAGCTGAGCCCGAAGTTAAGGGATATGAAAAATACTCTTCTTCTGATGAGGCAATGGTAGGCGTGTGGATGCGGAGAGGGGTGCAAAATCAGGGCCAATCATTCCAGCTCTCACAGGCAGAAGGGTTCTGGCTTCCAAATGCAGATGACCTGATTCCTTCCCGGCTGCTACCCACTTCCAGGGGGCCCAGTTCCAGGACCTGAGACCCTCTCAACTCCAGTCTCCACACAGCTCCTAAAGCATGTATCTGCTCTGATGCTCGTTGCCTCCATGGCTTCACATCTGTCTCTTCCTTCCCCTTCTTCTCCATCAAACATCTGGAGAGGGAGGGATAATCTCATGTCAGTTTCATCAGCCATTGTAGGCAGAAATTGCCTGTGTCAATAAACTCCAACCTACCAAACTTAGTCTCACTTCAGCCTGGCAGGATCTCTTCCATCCTAATTCACTATCCAGTACATTGCCCATTGTCTCTAGCTCTGCCTTCTGGGCTCTACTTTTTACACATCCATTCAGATGTCAGCTATGGTCTCCGGGCCCTGAATATCCAGGCACCCTTGGCTGGAGCCGCCCAACTCTCAAGCTTGTGAGCCAACAGATCCCTGCCTTTGGCTTTTTCCACTCTCAGCAGCTTCATACAAACACCTGCAAACCAACCTGGTGCCCACAGATATTAACGTATATGACATGTGAACATGTTCTAAGTTAGTGACATTGATGAGGACATTGTGGGGTGCGGTGGCCTGCATCACAAACCTCACAGTCTACACAATACCCCAAGCCTTGGCTCCTCCACTGGCTCCCTTCCTTCTTCCCCCACACCAACCCCCCTCTCCCTAAGTCCCTCCCTACACCTCCTGTTGGGTCCTTCCATCTCCCTTGGAGCCCACGGAGATCTTAACTTTTGCCTCAAGAGGAATGTGGGGGAAGATTCCCCCATCTCATTACATATCAATTATTTTGGACCAGTTTTTAGATCCCAGAGTTCTCTTTCCGCAGCCGCACAGCAAGCATCTGGGCTATGACCCCAGTTAAATGCAGTAAAGCAGAAAGAATAAATAAGGATTCAAGGGAAATAAATTGAAAAGACCTTCATTGCTTTAAAAATGTTATGGGCTGACTTATCCCACATGTATGACTACAGTCTCCACAAAATAGGAGAAAAAGGACTCCTGACTTCATGCCCAGACAAAGCCTTTTCAGCCTCACTCTGAGGCTCACCCAGAGTTTGCCCCACAAGTGGTCAGCCAGGATGGGATGGACCACAGAGTTCAGGAGGCCAGCGTGGAATTCAGCACCAGCAAATCAGATTCAGGTCCAGATGTTGACACTAGAAGTCGACTGTGCCTGGACAAGTCTCCTACCCCTCACCTCCATTCCTGTTCTTGTTTTCTGCTGGGCTGACCCTGGTGGGCAGGGATGTTATAGAGAATTCATCAGAAAGACAGCACTGGGGAGGTGCCTCAAACCTTGAGAAGTTCCACCCCAATGTGAGGCAATGTTCTTATTTGTTAAACACAGGAAATGCTGCTGATTTCAACACACATCTCAGTAGGTCCCTAATTAGGAAGGAGATCCTCTGTCACAAAAACCACACGTCCCTTCCCTAAGCCAAATGGAACGGGTTTCAGGATGGGCCCCCTGGTGGAATATGAACGGCTACCTCCTGGCCTGGCAGAAATGACCCAGACAGCTGTGGCTTCCCACTCCCCAGGCTCCCGGTCTCGGGTCCTGGGCTGAGGTCAGGCACAGGGGTATGGGCTCAGTGGAAACAGCCAAATGCCCTGCTGCCAACACCCTGTGCAGGGACCCTGCCCCAGGGCCCAGGCTCTGGCTGCCAGGCTGGCTGGCTCCCCTCTGCAGCTACAGACTGCCCAGACTGGGCCTGCCATCTCCCCTCTGTCTTCTCTTCCCCTATCCTGATGGTCTCTCTCCCTCTGCCTCCTGCCAGTATCTCCTCACTCTCTCTTTCATTCCGTTCCTTTTCTCTCTTTGTCTCTGCATGTATACCAGTCTCCGTCTCATCCTACATCTCCCTGTTTTGCATTCTTCTCTGTCTCCATCTCTGGAGTAAAGTGCAGGGGAGAGGAGATAAGGCGGGGCCCAGGAAGACTCTCAGACAAAACCGAGTAGGGATCTCATTCCATCCACTCAAAACTCAGATAGTGGAGGGTGAGCTGGGATCCCGAGAGCAGTTCGAAATTGGGATTGGAAGGAATGCAGGGTTATAAGTCTTTTTAGGCATCCTCACAGAATGAAGCCAGGGCCCATGCTGTGCTCCCAGGATGAAGGAACCCTGCAGTCAGCACTCACCAACGCCATAGGATCCTCTGTTCAGCAAATATTCTTCAGCTTTCTCCTAGAGCTGGGCCTGGTCAGGGCTTAGGGATGAGAAGGAATGAGGCAGAGAACCTTTTTAAATGGAGCTCCCTGCACCACCCAGGGAAAGGGGTAAATATGTAACTACACAATTCAACCCACCCTGTAGCCAAAGGGTACCCAAAGGGGAGAACCAGCAGGTTGGGCCCTGCAACCTGTTCTCCCTGGAGAGGGAAAGTGGAGCTGAGCCTGGAATGATGTTGAAAGTTCTAGGCTAAGAAGGAGAGAGGATATTCTAGAGAATGTGTCTGGGAAGCAGCAGTCATTTGCTCCAGCCCAAGCATGGGAGGTGGGGTGGGGTGGGGGACATGGCAGGGACAAGACTAGGAAAGGGAGTTGAACTCATTCCAAACATTCTGTTTCTTAAGCCAGAGGCAATAGGTGACCCTGGAATGAAGGGAGCCATAGGTATATGGTGGGGAGGCTCTTGTCCATCTGAAACTGGGAAAATGATCTTTTCCTCTCTCTACCTTCTGTGGAGAAGGGAAAGTCAAAGAAGTCTATGCAGACATTACTGACTGTCTGCAGGAGGGGGAGGGTATCTTTTGGCTCTCAGTGTTGTAAAAGGCATCATGAGGAGTGACTATCATTCAGAGGGAGGTGGAAGACCACTGGGCCTTCATTTCTAGGTTAAGAACAGAACCTTGTTTTAACATGATTTCTTCTGTAGTAGGGTGCAGGGAAAGGCAGCTGTGACGCCCAGGGACGGAATATCAGTGAAGGATGGAATATAACAGGTGCCTCTGGCAATTGGACTTGAGGTCTGCTCTGGGATCCTTAGCCCGCCTAGCCATGCCTTTCCCTGCCCAGTCATTCATCCTATGCTCTCTGCCTCCCTGCTCCAGGGAGGTGCTCTGAGACATGAAAACCAAACAGATATCTAAAGCTGTCAGACAAGTGGGAAAACTGAGGAAAAATGGGGGGAGGTGGTTCTCAAATTTACAGAATTTGCTAGAGCCATGTCAGGGCTCTTACTCTGGGATACACATGCACATCTGTCCACCTCAGGGGTGGTGTCACTTCTGGCTTCCTTGGGGTTAGACATGTGTGGCCTGCAGGTGCATCCTAAGTATGAGCTGGTTACCTGAATGTCACAATGCTCCAGATAGGCTGGGAAATCCAATGGCAAAAGCAGAACAGCTCCTGAAGACCATTTCTTATGCCTACAGTAGGCCACCTTCACTGTCACTCTCACTGCCACCTTGGTCTGTGAACATAACCACCACATCTGTATCCCAGATGAGAAAACTGAGATGCAAGGAGGGTAGGGCTTCTGATTGAATACCGAGCCCCAAACCAGAATCTGCATGCTCTAAAGCTTATACATTTTCTTCATCCTATCAGACATATGTGTATATTTGCATTTGAACATTGCCACATGTGGGCATGGGTGGTGTCTATGTATTTGTAGTACACACGCATGCACACACAAATTTTTAAAATTTGCACGGACTCCCCTTGCCCTGTGCTGCATGGAAAATTAGTATATTAGTGCAGTCACTAATCCCTTTCATTGGGATCCAAGCAAATGACAGGATCAGTCTCCATCACTGCCATGGCTAAACCCCAGGGCTCTCCCTGGTGCCTTGAATAAGAGTCAAGATGACCCACTTTCTCCAGTTATTCTCTGTCTCCCGGCTGCTTTGGCTGGGAAACTGTCAGCCTGGTAAATATCACAGGCTTAGCAGGCTGACTCCAGCTTCCAAGCCTGCCCCTTTTTGGCTGCCCCGCCTGGCTTATGAGAGCAAACCCCAGGGTCCTGTCCCAAATGCCAGTGTTCAGCTGCCCATATGCAGACAGGACTTGCCCTTCCAGCATGCAGTATCCATAGAGATGCAGTGCCCAAGGATGGACCAAGGGCACTCATTTCCTCAGTAAGCACTTCCTAGATGCCTGGATTGAATAGGCACAAGGGCTCAGGATGGGAGTTTAAAAGAAAGCAGTCTGTGCCCTTGTGAAGATCCCAGCTTGGAAGGGGACGAGCTGGTCATGAAAACAAACCCAGAAATAAAGGGTTGAACAAGACAAGTGTTCTCTGAGCACAGAGGAGGAAATAATAACTTCTGCCAGACAATCAAGGAAGGCTTTCAGAAGTCTCTGGAGTTGATACTGGAATGTAAATTAGAATGAGGGAAGGGCCTTCCAGGTGAAAGGGACAGCATAAGCAGAGGCATGGAAGTGGGAAAGAACAAAGACACAGTAAACAGAGTGGCTGGAGGGCAGCTGGAGCCAGGTTTGGACTAACATGGGATCCCAGAGCAGGGAACACCTTTGTCCTCCAGGTCAAAGAAGGTAAAGCAGACTACTAAGAGAAGGCACTACAAGATGCAGGCTGCCTATCAATAGGGCCTGTCTTCACCTTGGACTATCCTGCCCTGGTTTCTCCCTCCCTCCCAATGGGTACCCTGCCCTTCTCCTCTCTTTCCCTGGGATTTTCCTTCCCATTGAGTGGAGAGCATTTTCTCCAGACCAAGTACTGCTCAGTGTCAATGTTCATAACTACAGCCGTCCTTGCAGGAGCATTTGCTGAGTCAGGAGAAAGGGAAGGATTCCCAGAATCCCCAAAGGCCACTGCCCCCAGGATACAAAGTCAGCCTTCCGGGTATGCTTTCTGTGTTTTTCAGGGGAACGGACCCCAAGACTGACCTTTGACTTTAGCCTCTAATCTCTAGGATCCAAGGTTGATGGAGATGGCTCTGTCTGCCTTTGTGTTACTGGGGCTTTCCTGAGCAAAGGCCAGTCACACTCAAGACTCCAAGTTATTCAGAGGATAGGAGGCTGCCTCTCAGCCTGCAGCCAGAGTATTGCCTCTGAGCAGGTGACAGTAAAAGCTGTTCCATGACCTCTCACCAAGATGGACACTTGACATGGAAGTAAAGATGGGAACAGGCTGGAAAGGCAGACACAGGTACAACCTCAGTGCCTGCCTGGCTCTGTGATCCTAATGCATGGAGAGAGCTCTGCAGGTGCGTTGGGTTGTGGTTCTCCAGCCCCAGGTCAGGTGGGTGGCCAAGGGCCTTACATAACTCCCTCTTTCCAAGGCTATAGGAGCCAGGATGAGCCTGAGGAAGAATCTGTGGCTGTCCGACATCAATTTGATCAAGGTATGATTTTAGCTTAATAAACCACACCTAGTCAAAGGGATATTTTGACAACTTAAATAAATACAACCACTGCCATAATTAGATTCAGAGCATTTTGATCACCAACCTCCCCCATCCCCACCAAAACTTCCTCCTTCTACTTTGCATGCAATCTCTCTTTTCACCTCCAGCTCCAGGCAACCATGCTCTGCTTTCTATCACTATAGATTAGACTTTTCCAGAGTCTCATATAAATGGAATCATAGAATATAGTCCCTATCTTTGTGTGCTTGGCTTCTTATGCTCGGATTCTATTTTTGAGAGTCATCTTATTGCTGGTACCAGTAATTCTCTCCTTTTTATTGCTGAGTAGTATTCCATTATAGGGTATATGAGTTGTTTATCCATTCACCCATTGGTAGATGGTTGTATATACAGGTTTTTGAATTTTCGAATAAAGTAGCTATTAACATTTATAAATAGCTTTGTGGGAACACAACATTTTTATTTTTCTTGGGGAAATACTTAGGAGCAGAGTTTCCAGATCACATGGTAAATGAATGTTTAACATTATAAAAAATTGCTAACCTGTTTTCCAGAGTGGTTGAATCATTTTACACCCTACCAGCAGGTATGCATTTTCCCTTTCCTCCACATTCTTTCCAATGTTTGTTATGATCAGTCTTTTTATTTTAGCTATATTACTGAGGGTGGTTTTAATTTGCATTTCTCTGATGACTAGCAATAAGTATATTCTCATGTCCTGACTAGAGCCCTGAGTCTACTACTCTCCAGTTCTCCAGCTTGCCCAATGCACTTCACCTGTCTGGATTTTAATTTCCATGTCTGTAGAAGCTGAGTACCAATCTCTGCCCTGTCCCCATTACCAGGCCTTTGTAAACATGGAATCAGACAATATATGTATATAGAGTACACAAAAGTACTTGCAAGGTGTAAAACTCATAGCACTCAGCTAATTTGTCTTTCATTTTACATCCATTATTTCATTGCAGCAGCCTCCTTATCAGTTTTCCTGCCTCTTATCTTCCCTCCATTTCATCCTCCACAGGGCAGCTGGGTGCTTTAAGTAAAGCACTGCTAGAACTTGGCCTTCCTTTGTGCTTAACACCATTCTCAGGTCTTGCAATTGCTATAGATTTCATTTCATTCTTTCAACTAATAACATTGATTGAGAACCTGCTATGTGTCAGGCACTATTTCAGTTACTGGGAATAAAGGATCAAACAGAGCAGAGAGTTCCTGCCCTTTACAGAATGAAAACAGGCTGCCTACAGTCACACAGCAAGCTAGCAGCAGAGCAGAGATTAGAACCAGGTCCCTTGTGTCCAGTTCCTAAGATCTTTCCACCACTTCCAGCCAGTGCCCTCTCCTCTGATTGTTTTCTCAGCGCCACCATGGTCCGGAGCTAAGAGGAGGGCCTGCATGGAGTAGTATAGAAATTGAAACCCTGTCTCATGGGGAGCCCAGTGGGGAGCTCCATTGGGGCCCTGGGCCCGTTGCCCCTTTCTTCAGAAGTCTCTTCATGAAGAATTGTTCCTTGTCAGAGCCCAGACCTGTGACTAGTTGGTAAATGATGCCATTTACTTCTGCCTCCTTTCCCTGAGGCACCTCTTGATTTCCAGCCTGTGAGATGCTCTGTCTGCTGAGAGAAGGAGTGGAGCAGCAATCTCCTTAGGTAGCTTGTGGCTGTCAATCTCTCTTTAAGTGGGAAAGCCTTGCACAGTGACATTTAAAGAGGGCTCTGCTGAAGATCCTAGCCTGCATTTGCAACACCTACCAGTTCCTTTGGTTATTCTGGCCCCAAGTCACAGAATGCCAGAGTTGAGAGTGGGACCAGGGAAGACTCCTGCATCCAAGAAAGAGGAATAGACTTGCCAGAGTTTATCCATCAAGCAAAGAGAAGAGATGTGATTAGGAACTTAGATGTTCCACCTGCTGTAACAGTATCCTTTTCTGTATTCCATTGTGATCCACAAGAGAAATACTGCTGGCATTCCCACTCTCCCCAGGACCTCAGATCCCTGCCCAGTAACTTGCCTTCAATTGCCTCCGCCTCCCTGTAACACATATATATGTCCACATGTATCAGCATAGACGGTACTAGCTAGATCAAACAGAAAGAGATTTGATAAATACATTAGGTGCTTCCAATGTCCATGGAGAGACTGGAGGAGGAGGCTGCAGGCACAGCTTCTGGGAATGAGTCCCAGAATGCCACTGCCCAAGCAACTTGCTGGAGGAGCTACTCTGTCCACCACGGTAGAAAGCTGGAGGCCCCAACTGCTGACTCAAAGAGTCACATTGTTTCTGCATGACCTGGAGACCAGGAAGCCACTGTCCCAAGTGCCAGCTCCAGGGCTGCATTTCCTCAGAGCCCCCAACTTTGAGGGGGGTTAGCTGGAATGGAGGTATATGAGCCTACCTGTGATCTGTCCAAAGAGAAAAGACTCATTCCTTTAGCTACATTAAACAAATCTTTGGCCTATGTCCAAGCCATGGTGAGAGCTTTATTTTATTTATTCTGAGTCTGTGTCTTGGGCTATAAATTTATAAAAAGAGGTACAGGGCAGAGCTGAGAACAGAGTGGGAAACCTAGATTCACACATGAGCCCCTCTGAGAAGGGCAGACCAGAGATTGCAAGCACAGATTCTGGAGCTTGCACTTGTGTATGCATACTGGAACACCCTCATATCCTTGTGACCCTGAGTGAGTCACTGTCACTCCCCTGCATCTCATGTCCACATCTCTGTAATGGTATGATAATAACAGCATTCAGAAAGTACCTAAAGTAATGTCTGACACTGAGAGAGAAGTTGCTATGGACCGAACTGTGTCCCCAACTAAATTCATATGTTGTAACATTAACCCCCAAAGTGACTTTATTTGGATATAAGACCTTTAGAAGATAATGAAGAGAAAATTGGGCCATAAGGATGGAGCCCTTATCCAATAGGATAAGTGTCCTTATATGAGGAGACACCAGAGTTCCCCAGCACCAGCACTGCCCGCTGGAAGCACACACACAGAAGAAAGGCCAAGCTAGGACTAGCAAGAAGGTGGCTGTTTGCAAGCCAGGAAGTGAGACCTCACTAGAAACTGACCATGCGGGCCCCATGATCTTGGACTTCTAACCTCCCAAACTGTGAGAAAATAAATTTCTGTTGTTTAAGTCACCCAGCCTGTGGTATTTTATTAATGGCAGCTCAAGCAGACTAAGACAGCTGTTAAGTAATGAGAGGTATCATTGTTATTCCTAAATTTCCAGTTCTGTGATGTAATGTCAGTTATTTGAAGTGTTTAAGCATTAGTTATCAACTCTAGATCAGGGTTTCTTAACCTCAGCACTATTGACATTTTGGGATGGATAATTAATTCTTGTTTGTGGGGCCTGTTTTCTGCATTGTAGGATATTTAGCAGCATCTTTGGCCTCTACCCACTAGATACCAGTAATATCCTCCGCTTCCCAAGCTGTGTTCATAAAAAAATGCCCTTTAACATTACCAAATGCCCCCTGGGTTGGGGCAGGGTGGGATTGTCCATGAATGAGAGCCACTGCTCTAGAATACTTGGATGGAGATAGTTTTATTTGTTTACAGTATTGTCATGTAGATTAAACAAGGCAGGAGATGTGACATCATATGTAACCTAGAAGTCACCCCACTCCTTGATTAGTAAGTAAAATTTGCTCAAACTTTACCACATATCCTATGGCAATTCAATGTCCTACTCAAATTTAGGAAGATTCTTGAGAGAGAGCATTGCTCCAATTTTCTATTTCTGAAAAATTATTAATGTTTTCACTTTTGTTTTGCATCTGGAGCAGGCTATAATGTGGAAGCTAAATCCTTTTCTTTATTTCCACAAAATGGCACCCAAAGATGGCAGCTGAGCATATTGGGGCTGTTCCTGAAGATTCCTAGTAACCACAGCGCAGTCTGACAGCTCATGCAGGTTTGCACATTAGCCATCCCCAGCTTGACTAACCATGCACAAGTTCTCATGGCCACCATGCTTCTCACCTGTGTCCCTCAGGAGTCAACTACCTGCTGCTTTCCTTCTCAGGTGTCCTTAGGACTCCTGCATTTAGCATTCTTGCTGGCTGCCCAGGCCTCAGGGCTGGCTTCTCCAACCAGAATCACCATCACTTCTGCTTTTTGTGGAGGGCATAGATGCTGAAGAAAGCACCCTCCCCATCTTTAACAACACCATCTCTCCCACTACAAACATGAAGAAATTCTGGCTAAAATACAACACAAACTAATTCACAACCACATCAATGAACTTGAAAGTAAGAAGAGAAAAGCCTCCCAGGCTGAAACAAAAAACAATCAAAGCCAGATCAGTGAGCAGGAGCTAACATCAAATGGCCCACAGAGGTTGAGTAACTGAATAAAATGCTATGTTTTAGGATCCATGAAGGATGAGGAGGTGAGACAGAAGGCCCTGTGTACAAAAGAAAGTAGTAATGATCTTTCTGCATAGAGCCAGAAGCCTGGAAAACTATCTTTTCAGTAAAATGAAAACCAGAAAATTACCACCCAGACCTCACAAAAGTGGGCCAACCTTCCCAGGCTATGAGTGAGACAGGAGACAACTGAGGGTAGTTAGGGCGCTAAACCTGCACAGACAGTCCCAAAGCTGTACCCTCACCAGGTACAAGACCCCAAGGAAAATAATGACAAAGTCTGCCCAGGATGGAGGAAATCCCAAGGACAGTGGCAGAGATGAACAAGAAATCAGATGGGAAACAGCACCTCTGAAGATGAGCTCAGAGTGAAAACCAACGAAGCAGGTGAGGGAAGAAGAGCTCAAGACAAGGATCTCCCACCAGGTGTAACAGAAGTTCTGGAAGAAGTAGAGAGGATAGAGAGAGACAATATTTGAAAAACATTAGTTGATGGTCCTCCAGAGTTGAAAATATCTGTGAGTTCTTATATGAAAAATGTAGCCTAGGTTCCAAGCAGGATCAATATAAACATATACTGACATTTGGAGAAGGGGATCAACACATCAGAAGCTGAAAAATAAAGCAATCAATGTATAAGGATGTTTTTTAAAGTGTAAAGGAACTGATAATACAAATAAGACATGGGAGAAAGGAAGGTAGAGGAAGGAAATTAACTTCCCTGTTTTCTTTGGTGGGAAAATGTCTTAAGTTATAATTCAAAAAATGAAACCTAAAATAATACTGTATATCGTTTTAAGGAAAGCACTAAAGGAACTGAAAATACTTCATAAATCTTACAAATTATTAAAGGGAAAACCAATACACAAAGCAAACCACAGAAATACAGACCATGAAATAAAAGAATTTTAAAGAAACCATTAAAATCAGAAAGCATAATATAAAATAATATAATAGAACCAAGAATGTACAAATGTACCCTATCATATCATTAAATATAATGGGATAAACTATTATATTATTTTTTAAACTCTAATTTTTGGATTAGAGCGAAACAAATACAAGCTTGTAGAAGATGCTCAGACTCCCCAATTCAAATCTTCTAAGCCTCACTCCTGGTTGCAGCCATGCCAGGGTAGACGGTTCTGTGGAGCTGGGACTGACTTCAACCTGGCAGAATCTGGATGCAGCGAGTATGTGCATCTTTTCTCTCTGCCTCTGGGCTCCTCCAGTGCCAGTGCGAGCTCTCTGAGTCCACACGTGTGAAACTTGAAAGTGCAGGAAAATCAGCACCTCCAGGAAATATACCCACCCAATGTTGAATGAAGCCCATCTTTGAAAAGATGTTCAGCCCATTAAGTCATCAGGGAAATGCAAATCAAACTCCAGATGTAATATTTTATTTTCATCTTAGGAGCAAAAATAAGAGTCCAACAATGAAAAGGGATAGAAAAAATGAATCAGAAAACCTTCTACATATTACTAATAGAAATATAAATTTGTAGAATCACATTAGAAAACAATATGGCATTATCTTATAAAATTGAATATTCCCATAGCAAGTCTATGCCTAAGTGTATTTCCAGCAGAAATTCTTGCAAATGTACTTTAGAGGACATTGGTAAGTATATTCATGACAATACTCTTCAGAATAAAAAAAACATGGAAACAATTAATGGCTAAATAAAGTGTGATATATTTATACAATGAAATATATAACAGTCAAAATGAATAAACCACAGCCACTTCAACAGTGTGGCCATATCTACAAAATATCAAATGAGAAAAGTTGGTAGCAGAGATTATGTACTGCCCAATACCCTTTTAATAAAATTATTAAAAGTAAATGCTAAACAACACAAGTCTTAGAAGAATAACTATAGATTCTTATATATTAAAAATAGGGGTGGGCATCTAAAATCATATTTAATGGTGAAAGACTAGATGCTTTCCCCTAAGATGAGAAATAAGACAAGGATACTTTCAACACTTCAATTCAATATTATAGTAGATATTTCAGACAGAGCAATTAAGCAAGAAAAATAAATAAATGACATCCATATTAAAAAGGAAGGAGTAAAATGATCTCTATTTGCATATGACATGATCTTGCATACAGAAAATTCTCAGGAATTCACTAAAAACCTATTAGAATTAATAAAGGAGTTCAGGAATGCTGCAGGATACAAGCTCAATATAAAAATTTATAATATTTCTACAAACTAGCAACTAACAACAGAAGACATGTAGCACTTATACTCTGAGCCTTCAAAATATTGTTGAAAAAATTAAAAATATAAATAAATGAAAAGATATTCTATGTTCATGGATTGGAATATTTCATATAAATAAGATGACAATATTTTCTAAGTTGATTTACAGAATCAACACAAAGAAAATCCTAGCTTCTTTTTTGACAAGGAACTTAGAATAATCAAAACAACTTTTTTGTCATCACCAAAGGACATGCATGTTAATATTAGATAGAGGAAAAGGGAGGGGGAAGAGAGAAAGAGAAACATTGATGTGAGAGAGAAACGTCAATTGGTTGTCTTTTGTACAGGTCCTGACCAGAACAAAACCACAACCTAGGCATGTGCCCTGGCCAGGAAGGAAAACCACGATGTTTTGGTTTGCAGGATGACACCCAAACGACTGAACCTCAGCACCCAGGGCAGTCAAAGTAGTTTTGATCAACCTTTTATTTCTGGACTCTGAATTCTATTTCACTAATCAAGATTACTTTGACTATTCTCATTCCCTTGCATTTCCATATAAATTTTAAAATCAGCTTTTCACCTGATTCTCAATAAGTTTACCAACATAATAAAAGTAGGCAAAAATGGTCTTTTCAACAAATGACACTAGGACAACTGAATGCTCACATGCAAAAGAATAAAGTTAGACCCTTCATCAAACCCATACACATACTAACTCAAAATAGATTGTAGACTTAAATGTGAGAGGTAAAACTATTCAACTTTTAGAAGAAAACAGGAGTAAATGTAACTTTGGGTTAGGCATTAATTTCTTAGATATAATACTAAAAGTATAAGCAATAAAAGAGAAAATACATCAACAGAACATCTTAAAAGCTTCATGATACAGGACTTCTGGCCAAGATGGAGGCATAGGTAGATACACTTTGCCTCCTCATACAACCAAAAAAAGGACAAGAACAATTTTTTTTTCAAAAAATAGAACTGCCAGGATATTGAACTGTATGGAAGCACAACAACATAGGAGTTGAAGAAGAAACATTCAACCAGACTTGTAGAAGAGGTACAGATGGGCAACCAGGGTGAAAAAGACTCATGGCAAGGTGGTGGCTGGAGGACTGGGGTAGATGATGTGGCAGCTGACAGACCAGGAAAGGCAGCAGCTGGTGGAGTGGGCAGTCCCACATTTGCATGTGGATAAGCTGGGAGGAACAACTGAGGAGTGAGACAGACCATGCAACCCAGGGTTCCAGCATGGGGAAATAAAGCCTCAAAACCTCTGAATGAAAAAATCTGTAGGGGTTGAGGTAGCAGGAGAAACTGCCACCCTCACAGAGGAGTATGTTGAAAACCCACAAGGCCCTAGAATGTACACAAAACCACCGACCCAGAAATCAGCACCAGAAGGGCTCAATTTGCTTGTGGGTAACAGAAGAAGTGACTGAAAGCCTACTGAGAGCTGAGCAAGCACCATTTTTTACTCTTGGAACCCTCCCTCACATACAGGGCCACAACACAACCACATGGGTTGCCCCACCCTGGCAAATACCTTAGGCTCCACCTCTTACTACATAACAGGCACGCCAAGACAAAAAAAAAAAATGGCCCAAATGAAGTAACAGATCAAAGCTCCAGAAAAAATACAACTAAGAGATGAAGAGATAGCCAGCCTATCAGATACATAGTTCAAAACACTGGCAATCAGGATGTTCACAGAAATGGTTGAGTTTGGTCACAAAATAGAGGAAGAAGTGAAAGCTATGATAACTGAAATAAAGGAAAATACACAGGGAACTAACAGTGAAGGGAAGGAAACCAGGACTCAAATCAATGGTTTGGAGCAGAAGGAAGAAAGAAGCAGTCAACCAAAACAGAATGAAGAAACAAAAATTCAAAAAATTGAGAAGAGGCTTAGGAACCTCTGGGACAACTTTAAATGCTCCAACATCCAAATCATAGGGATGCCAGAAATAGAAGAGGAAGAGCAAGAAATGGAAAACTTATTTGAACAAATAATGAAGAATTTCCCCAATCTGACAAAGGCAACATATTCCAGGAAGCTCAGAGAATCCCAAAGAAGTTGGACCCAAGGAAGCACACACCAAGGCACATCATAATTACATTACCCAACATTAAATATAAGGAAAGGATCTTAAAAGTTGCATGAGAAAAGGAGACAGTCACCTACAAAAGAGTGCTCAGAAGACTATCAGCTGATTTCTCAAAAGAAACCTTGCAGGCAAGAAGGGTCTGGAAAGAAGTGTTCAAAGTCATGAAAGGCAAGGACCTACATTCAAGATTACTCTATCTAGCAAAGTTATCATTTAGAATATAAGGGCAGAGTAAGTGCTTCCCAAATAAGGTCAAGTTAAAGGAGTTCATCATAACCAAGCCCTTATTACATGAAGTGTTAAAGAGACTTGTCTAAGAAAAAGAAGATAAAAAATACAAACAGTAAAATGACAACAAACTCACAACTATCAACAACTGAATCTAAAAAAACAAAAACAAAACTTAACTAAGCAAACAACTAGAACAGGAACAGATTCACAGAAACAGAGATCACAAGGAGGGCTATCAATGGGGAGGGAAAGGGGGGAGAATAGGGGAAAAGGTACAGGGAATAAGAAGCATAAATGGTAGGTAAAAAATACACGGGGGGGGGTTAAGAACAGTATAGTAAATGGAGAAGCCAAAGAACTTACATGTATGACCCATGGACATGAACTAAGGGGAGAGAGAATGCTAGAGGGCAGATGAGTGCAGGGCAGAAGGGGGATAAATCAGAGGAAAAAATGGGACAACTGTAATAGCATAATCAATAAGATATATATTTTAAATAAACAAATTAAAAGCTTTGTGATGCAAATGATAACTGAAGAAAATAAAAATAAAACTCACAGAATAAGAGAAAATATTTTCAAATTCTATAGTTGATAAGGGGCTTGTATCCAGCAAACAAAAATCTCTTACAATTCAGTAATTAAAAAAATAAACTAACAAAAATAGGCATAGGATCTTAATAGGCATTTCTCTGAAGAATAAGCACATGAAAATATATTTGATATCATTATCATTAAGGAAATGCAAATCAAAAGGCAATAATAAACATCACATCCACTAAGATGGCTAAAATAAGATAGACAATAATAAGCGTTGATGAAGATATAGGAAAATTGAAACACCCACACATTGCTAGAGGGAATGTAAAGCAGTGCTGTCACTTTGAGACTCAATTTGGTAGTTCCTCTAAACTATACACATAGACTTACTACATGACTCAGCAATTCCACTCCAAACAAAATGAAAATATATGTGCCCACAAAAACTTGTACATGAATGTCCATGACAGCATTTTTCAGATCAGCAAAAAAGTGGAAGCAACTTAAATGTGCATAGTCTCCTGAACGAATAAATACAATTCATTGAATTGTACATGTTCCATGTTCAATTCTTGTTCAATACTTGAGCAATCCTTGTTCATGAATACATTGAATACATGATGAATTATTATTCAGCTATAAAAAAGAATGGAGTGCTGATACAAGTTACAACATGGATGAGCCTTGAAAACATTAGTCCAAGTCAAAGAAGCCAATTCTAAAGGCCATATATTGTATGATTTTATTTACATAAAATGTTTGATTAGACAAATATTTAGAGGCAGATTATAAATTATTTGTTGCCAAAACAAGGAAGGAGGAAAGAACTGACAGCAACTGTTCTAAAATTAGATCTGGTTGATGGTTACAGGATTCTTAATATATTAAAAAAACATTGGACAGTATGTTTTAAATTGGTAAATTTTATGGTAGGTGAATTATATCTCAATAATCTCAGTGAAGCTGGGTTTAAAAAAAACAGGTGAGAAAACAATAGAGCATCAGCAACAAGAGTTATAGTGGTGCTTAATTGAGGTGAAAGGAAGCAAGAAGTGAGATGTGACAGGATAAACATGGTAGATATGAGTTGTTATGAAAGTTCTAGTTTTTCATTGTGTGGTAAGTTCACAGATATTTATTATTAAAAGCCAACAAACAAATATCCAACAAGTAAATATATAATAGGAGAGGGCCACACATGGACAAATAATGGAGTGTATCATAAGCCAAAGATGTGATTAATCTTAGACTGAACACCTGTGGTCCAAGCAAAAATGGTAAAATAAAAAATTAAGTAAATAGCAATAATTAATACATGGGTACAGCTAAACCCATGGATGTAGTTAAAATAATGACCAGAAGAAACTTTGCAGCCTTAATCAATTTTACTAAATTAGAACAAATGACAATAACTCGAGGACTTCTGCCAAGAATGGAGACGCCGTGCCTTCTCACACAACCAAGTTTAGAGACAACTAAATATTAGCAATAAAAAACACAGCCAGACCACAGAAAATTGAACTTTTCAGAAGTCTGTTAACAATGAATTCTTCAGCCTGACCGGTAAGGGGCGAAACCAGCAGCTGGCGGAGTGGGGTAGCAAAGGAAAATTCGGTCAGACTGGACTCAGGTGCGCGGAATCCGGGCGCAGGGTTGGACCTAGTGAGAGATCCAGTGACCACAGGGAAACAGCCAGGGACCTAGGTTGCGGGTTGACTGTGGTCGCGCATTCGTGCTCGGACAGACAAGCGAGGGTGCGGGCGATTGAACTGGTTCCCAGTGGGTCCCCACGGCAGGCAGCAGCAGAGGGCGCCACCATTTTCCCCGCTCTGACCACGCCCACACATACAGCGTCACAACCCAGTGACCTGGGAGTCCAAGGCTCCGCTCCTCACACTTAAAGGGCGTGAACAGACCAAAAAATGGCTCAAGAAGATCTCAAAGCCCCAGAGCCTATAAATCTAAGTGATGAAGAAATAGCAAAACTCTCAGATGCACAGTTAAAACACTGGTGATCAGGATCCTCACAGAACTGGTTGATTATAGCCACAAATTAGACAAATATATGAAGGCGAAACTGATTGAAATGAATGGAATTGCACAGGAAACCAATAGCAATGAAAAGGAAATTGGGACTCAAATCAATGGAGTGGACTAGAAGAAAGCAAATAATGGCCAAACAGAAAAGAGTCAAGAAGCAAGAATTCAAAGAAATGAGGAGAGTCTTAGGAACCTCCAGGTTCAATGCTCCAACATCTGGATTATAGGGGTACCAGAAGGGGGAAAGGCACAGCCACCAGTGGAAAACTTATTTGAACAAATAATAAAGGAGAATTTCCCCAATCTGGCAAAGGAAATAGACTTCCAGGAAATCCAGGAAGCTCAGAGAGTCCCAAAGAAGTTGGACCCAAGAAGGAACACACCAAGGCACATCATCATTACATTAGCCAAAATTAAAATGAAGGAGAGAATCCTAGAAGCAGCAAGAGATAAGGGGACAGTCACCTACAAAGGAGTTTCCATCAGACTGTCAGCTGATTTCTCAAAAGAAACCTTACAGGCAAGAAGGGGCTGGAAAGAAGTATTCCAAGTCATGAAAGACAAGGACCTACATCCAAGATTGATCTATCCAGCAAAGCTTTCATTTAGAATGGAAGGACAGATAAAGTGCTTCTCAGATAAGATTAAATTCAAGGAGTTCATCATCACCAAGCCCTTATTATATGAAATGTTAAAGGGACTTATCGAAGAAAAAGAATGTTAAAGAAACATGAACAGTGAAAGGACAGCAAACTCACAGTTATTAACAACCATACCTAAAACAAAAGCAAACTAAAAGGACAGCTAAATCAGGAGCAGAACCATAGAAATGAAGATGTCAAGGAGGGTGAGCAACAGGGGAGTGGGAGGAGGAGAAGGGGGGAGAAGGTACAGAAAATAAGTAGCATAGACAGTAGATAGAAAATAGATGGGGGGACAAGAATAGCATGGGAAATACAGAATCTAAAGAACTTGAGACACATGGTCATAAACTAAAGGGGGGGTAATGGTGGGGATGGGGGGGTAGGGTGGAGGGGAATGAAGGGGGGATAGAACAATTGTAACAGTATAATCAATAAAAAAAATTTTAAAAAGATAAAAAAATAAATAAATTGGGGAAATATCAAAGAGATATTACTCTACTCCCCAAAGTATCAAAAGTCCCCCAGGAAAAGAATGAAAACTTTTTAACACAGGCTTTGTTTCTGTGTCATAATTTATTTATTATATTAAACTTTTTCTTTTGAGATACGGAGTCCTATACAACTTTAAGAAATAATACAAAAAGATCCCCTCTACCCTGTCTCAGTTTTCCCCAAAGGTGACAGCCTGTGAAGTTATAGCACAATACCACACTCAGGGTACTGACATTGATATAACTAAGTACTGAACACTTCCATCCCTGGGAAGATCCTTCATGTTGCCCTTTCATGGGCAGACACACTTCCTTCTTACCTCCAGTCCCTCCTTAACCTCTAACAACCACTAGTCTGTTCTCCATTTTTATAATTTTGTCATTTCAGGAATGTTATGTAAATGGAATCGTGCAGTCTATAACCTGTTCCAATAATTCTTTCTACCCAGCATATTTCCTTGGAAATTATTCCAAATTGTTGCATATGTCAGTAATTGGTTTCTTTATACTTGCAAGCAGTATTCCATTGTATGGGTATTCCAAAGCTTATGTAACCATTTACTGACTTTAAATATCTGGGTCATTTCCAGTTTTGAACAATTATAAATATATCTGCTATAAGCATTAGTGTACAAGTTTGTGTAGGAATATATGTTTTGATTTTTCTGGGATAAATGACCAAGAGTCTAATTGTTGGGTGTATGGCCTTTGGATGTTTAGTTTTACAAGAAGTTGTCAAGATGCTTTCCAGAGGGGCTGCACCATTTTACATTCTCACCAGCAGTGTGTGAGTGATCCAGTTTCTCCACATTCCCACAAGTATTGGGTGTCATCATCATTTTTTTAATTTTAGCCTTGTGATAGGTATGTAGTGGTATCTCATTTTTGTATAATCTGCAATTCTCTAATGACTAATGATGTTGACCATCTTACCATGTACTTACTTCAATCAGTTTATTCTTCTCAGTGAAATGTCTATTTAGGTATTTTACACATTTTCTAATTGGATTGGATTCTTTCATTGTTAATTTTAAGAGTTCTTCATATATTTTAGATATGAAGCCTTTGTTAGATATGTGATCTAAAAATATTTTCTCCCAGTCTTTAACTTGTCTTTTCATCCACTAAATTGGGTATTTCACACAGCAAACATTTTTAATTTTGATGAGGCTCAATTTATTGATTTTTCCTTTATGAATCACACCTCAGGTATCAAAACAAGGAACTCTTTGATGAGCCTTAGATACTGAAGACTTTCTTCTACATGTTATTTATATTTCTAATTTACATTTAAGTCCATAATTCATTCTGAGTTCAGTTTTGTATAAAGTGTAAAGTTTAGGTCAAAATTCTTATTTTTACTTGTAGATGATCCAGAATCATTTCCTGAAACATCTGTTTTTACTTCATTGATTTGCTTATGCATCATTATTAAAAATATGTTGGAAAAAATATGTTGGGCATATTTGTGTGGATCTATGAGTATTTCTGGGTGCTCTGTTCTATTCCATTAATCTCCAAGTCCAGTCCTTCAATAATAGCACAATGTCTTGATTACTATAGCTATATTTTAGGCCTTAACATCAGTTAAAGTAATTTCCCTCATTTTATTCTTCTTTGTTGAGGTTGTTTTAGCAATTTTAAGCCTGTAACTTTTCATGTAAATCTTAGAATAATTTGTCCATGTCTACAAAAAACCTTAGTGAAATTTTGATAGAAATTGCATCAAATCTATAGATCAATTTGTGGAAAATTGACAACTTTACTGTAATGAATCTTCTGATCCATGAAAACAATGTCTTTCCACTTAATTGTGTTCTTTGATTACTTTCAGTAGCATTTTGTAACTTTCACAATACAAATCCTGTGTATATCTGTTGAGTATGGCTAAGTATTTCATTATTTTGGAAGTGATTGTAAATGGTATTGTATTTTTAATTTCAGTTTCCACATGTTAATTGCTAGTGGGTAGAAGTGTGTTTGATTTTTATGTCTATCTTCCTACCTTGCTTAACTCACTTATTAGTTCTAGGAGGTTTTTTGTAGGCTGATTAGCATTTTTACAAGGTACAGAATGGTGTCACCTGCAAATAAAAATTTTGTTTCTTTTTAAATATTTTTATTGATTATGCTATTGGAGTTTTCCCAACT
This sequence comes from Artibeus jamaicensis, assembly GCF_021234435.1. Lineage (NCBI taxonomy): Eukaryota > Metazoa > Chordata > Mammalia > Chiroptera > Phyllostomidae > Artibeus > Artibeus jamaicensis. Next base: position 29,666,978 of record NW_026521788.1, on the reverse strand, counting down.
TTCCTTCTCTATTCCCCCTCCACCCTGCACCCCCAACCTTCCAGCATTCCCCCCTCCTTAGTCCACATCCATGGACTGGACATATAACTTCTTTGAGTCCTTTGTTTCCCCATACCATTTTTAATCTCTCCCTGTCTACCTTATCCCTACTAACCATGCTTCTCCTTCCCTGTACATTTTTCCCCTATTCCTCCCTTCCCCTTCAACACTGAAACCCCTCCATGTGATGTCCACTTCTCTGATTCTGTTCCTGTTCTGGTTGTTTGCTTAGTTTTTGTTTCACTGTTTTTCTTTTCCGTTAGGTTCATTTGTTGATAGTTGTGAGTTTGTTATCATTTTACTATTCTTATTTTTTCTTCTTTTTCTCAGATAAATCCCTTTAACGTTTCATATAATAATGGCTTGGTGATGATGAACTCCTTTAACTTGACCTTATATGCGAAGAACTTACTCTGCCCTTCCAATCTAAATGAAAGCTTTGCTGGATTGCTGGATAGAGTAATCTTGGATGTAGGTCCTTGCCTTTCATGACTTGATGTACTTCTTTCCAGCCTCTTCTTGCCTGCAAGGTTTCTTTTGAGAAATCAGCTGGTAGTCTAATGGGAATCTCTCTGTAGGTAACTCTTTCCTTTTCTCCCGCAGCTTTTAAGATTCTCTCCTTGTCCTTAATCTTGGGTAACTTAATGATGGTGTGTTCCTCTTTGGGTCCAATTTATTTGGGATTCTCTGAGCTTCCTGGACTTCCTGGAAGTCTATATCCTTCACCATATTGAGGAAGTTTTCCTTCATTATTTGTTCAAATAAGTTTTCAATTTCCTGCTGCTGTTTTCCTTCTGGCACCCCTATAATTTAGATATTGGAATGTTTCAGGCTGTCCAAGAGGTTTGTAAGAGTCTGTTCACTTTTTTGAATTCTTGTTTCTTTATTTTGATCTGAATGGATGTTTATTTTTTCCTTTTGTTCCAAATCGTTGCTTTGAGTCCTGGTTTCCTTCCCATCACTGTTGGTTTCCTGAACATTCTGCTTTGTTTCACTTTGGGTATCCTTCATTTGTTTTTTCAATTTTCAACCAAGCTCGATTAGGTCCATGAGCATTTTGATTACCAGGGCTTTAAATTCTTTATGAGATAGGTTGGCAATCTCCTCCTTGCTTAGCTCTCTTTCTGAGGCTCTACTCTGTTCTTTCATTTGGGCCATATTTCTCTTGGCACAGCCGATAGCTTGTAAGGGGTTGGGGCCTCAGGTACTCACTGAGGCAGGGCAACCCTCTTTGCTGCTCAGTAATGCTCCCTGTGGGGCAGGGGCCAAGGAGGGAAAGGTGCGGCTCACCTGCTCCTTTCTAGTGCACATTTCAACAGAGTCTTGTACTCTCCCGTAACACTGGAAGCTTCTCCTACGACAGCAACTCTAACCGTAACCCACAGGCACCTCTGAGTCTCCTTCAGCCCCTCCTGCACAGCCCACACAGCTGGGCCACCAGCCCTGCCCCCAAAGTCCATGCATCTCTATGGTTTTTCTGAGTCAGCTGGCCAGGTCCGCCACCTTACCAGTCTGGTGATTCTGGTTGATTTTTTCCTTTAAATATTTGGTTGTTGGAGTTTCATGCATTTTGATATTCTAGCACTTTTGGTTGTTTATTGATTTTCCCAGTGTTTTCCCCTTTGCGCTCATCCACCCACCCAACCCCCACTCCCACAATCAATTCTCACACTGCTGTCCATGTCCATGGTTCATCTGTATATGTTCTTTGATTAGTTCCTCTCCCTTCTTTCCACAATTATCCCCCTCCTGCCTCCCCTCTGGTCTCCGTCAGTCTGTTCAATGTGTCCATGTCTCTGGTTCTATTTTGTTGATTAGTTTACTTTTTTATTCGATTCTTTTATAGGTGAGATCATATGGTATTTGTCTTTCACCGACAAAGGCTTATTTTACTTAGCATTATATTCTCCAGGTCCATCCATGCTGTCACAAAAGGTAAAAGTTCCTTCTTTCTTTCTGCTGATAGTATTTTGTTGTGTAAATGTACCACATTTTTTGATCCACCTATCTACTGATGGGCACTTTGGCTATCTCTAGCACTTGGCTATTGTAAATAACGCTACTATGAACATCAGGGTGCATACATTATTTTGAATTGGTGATTTGTGATTTTTAGGGTATATTCCCAGCAATGGAATTGTTGGGTCAAAAGGCAGTTCCATTTTTAGTTTTTTAAGGGCATTTCATGCTGTTTCCCGGAGTGGCTGCATGAGTCTGCAGTCCCACCAACAGCACACTAAGGTTCCCTTTTCTCAGCATCTTCACCAGCACTTGTTGTTTATTGATTTGTTAATGATGGTCATTCCAATTAGTGTGAGGTGATTATCTCATTGAGGTTTCAGTTTGCACCTCTCTGATGGCTACTGATGTTGAGCATCTTTTTGTATGTCAATGGGATGTCTGTATTATTCCTTGGAGAACTGTCTATCAGGTGTTTTGCCCATTTTTTAATTGGATTGTCTGTCTTCCTCATGTTGAGTCATATGAGTTTTTTGTATATTTTGGAGATCAAATCTTTGTTTGATGTATCATTGCCAAATGTGTTCTCCCAGACAATCAGTTCCCTTTTCATTTTGATGATGGTTTCTTTAGCCATGCAGAAGCTTTTTAATTAATCGTGGCCCCATTTGTTTATTTTTCCCCTTATTTTCCTTGCCCTAGGAGATATATTGGCAAAAGTATTGCTACATGGGATATCTGAAATTTTACTGCCTGTTTTCCTCTAGGACTTTCATGGTGTCATTACTTATATTTAAGTCTTTCATACATTTTGAGTTTATCCTGGTGACTAGTGTAAGTTGGTTGTCAGGTTTGCTTTTCTTTTCTTTTTTCTTTTTCTTTTTTTTTTTGCACGTTCCAGTCCAGTCCTCCCAAGACCATTTATCAAAGAGGCTATTTTTACTCCATTGTATGCTTATGCTCCCTTTGTCAAATATTAATTCACCATGAAGACATGGGTTTATTTTGGGGCTCTCTATTCTGTTCCATTGACCTATGTGTCTGTTCTTATGCCAGTACCAGACTGTTTTGATTACAGTGACCTTGTAGTATAGTTTGATATCAAGTATTGTAATCCCTCCTGCTTTGTTATTCTTTCTCAAGATTTCTGAGCCTATTTAGGGTCTTTTTTGATTCCATATACATTTTGGATATATTTGTCCTAGATCTGTGAAATATGCCATTGGTATTTTAATAAGAATTACAATTGAATCTATTGATTGCTTTTGTTAGTATGGACATTTTAATGATATTAATATTTCCAATCCATGAACATGGTATATGCTTCCATTTATTTGTGTCTTCCTTAATTTCTTTCTTGAGTGTTCTATAGTTTTCTGAGTACAGGTCTTTTACCTTATTGGTTAAATATATTCCTACGTATTTTATTTTTATTGTTGTTATAGTAAATGGTATATTTTTTCCTAGTTTCTCTTTCTGATATTTCATTTTGTACAAAATGCCATCAATTTGTTAATATTGACTTTGTATCCTGCTATTTTGCCGAATTCACTTATTAAATCGAGTAGTTTTTTGGTGGGGACTATAGGATTTTCTGTGTACACTATCATGTCATCTGCAAACAATGACAGTTTTGTTTCCTCCTTTCCAATTTGGATACCTTTTCTTTTCTTGTCTTGTCTTATTGCTGTGGATAGAACTTCCAGTACTATGTTGAATAAGAGTAATGAAAGCAGACACACTTGTCTCGCCCCTGATCTGAAAGGGAAAGCTTTTAGTTTTGGTTGGCTGTAGGTTTCTCATGTATGGTGTTTATTATGTTGAGGAATGCTCCCTCTATGCCTAATTTGCTCAATGCTTTTATCATAAATGGATGCTGGATTTTTTTAAATGCTTTTTCAGCATTTATTGATAAGATCATGTGATTTTTGTTCTTCATTTTGTTTATGTAGTGTATTACATTTATTGATTTGAAAATATGGTACCATCCTTGGTATCCCTGGGATAAATCATACTTGATCATGGTGTACAATCTTCTTAATGTATTGATGGATTTGGATTGCCAATATTTTGTTAAGAATGCTAGCATTTATGGTCATCAGAGATAATAGCCTATAGTTTTTTTTTCTTTGTTGTATCTTTACCTGGTTTTGGAATTAGGATGATAGTAGCCTTGTAAAAAAAAGTTTGGGGGTCTTTCCTCTTTTTGAGCTTTTTGGAATAGTCTGTGAAGGATAGGGGTTACCTCTTCCTTAAATGTTTTGTAAAATCCTCCTGTGAAACCGTCCAGTATAGGGCTTTTGTGTGCTGGGAGTTTTTTGATTACTGCTTTGATTTCATCCACTGTTATCAATTTTTTCAGGCTTTCTGTTTCTTCTTCATTAAGTTTTGGAAGACTGTATGTGACCAGAAATTCGTCCAATTTTGGACAAATTTGTCTAGGTTCTCCAATTTTTTGGCATGTAGTTGTTCATAGTAATTTCTTATAATCCTTTGTATTTCTGTGATATAAGTTGTAACTTCTCTTTCATTTCTTATTTTATTTATTTGGGTCCTCTCTTTTTTTTTTGGTGAATTGGTTAAAGGTTTGTAAATTTTGTTTATCTTTTCAAATAACTACATCCTGGATTTGTTGATCCTTTAAATTGTTCTTTTAATCTCTATGTCATTTAATTCTGCTCTGACCTTGATTATTTGCTTTCTTCTACTTGCTCTGGGCTTTGTTTATTGTTGTGTGTCCAGTTCTTGTAGATGTAGGGTTAGGTTGTTTGTTTGAGCTTTTTCTATCTTCTTTAGGTAGGCCTGTACTGCTATGAACTTCCCTCTCAAGACTGCATTCTCTGTGAACCATAGGGTTCTGGGTTGTTTGTTCATTCTCACTTGTTTCCCAATACTTTTTGATTTCTTCCTTGATCTCATTGTTAACATTTTATTATTTAATAACATGTTATTCAGTCTCCACGTATTTGAATGTTTTTGAATTTTTTCCTTCAAATTGATTTCAAGTTTTAATCCATTGTGATTTGAGCGTATGCTTAATTAGATTTCAATTTTCCTGAATTTGTTGAGAGCTTCTTTTGTGTCCTACCATGTGATCTGTCTTTGAGAATATTCCGTGTGCATTTAAAAAGAATGCATATTTTTCTTCTTTGGAGTGAAAGGTTCAGTTAAGTCCTTTTGATCTAGAGTGTCATTCAGTGCCACAATATCATTGTTCATTCTTGGTTTGGAAGATTTATCCATTATTGTAAGTGAGATGAAAATCCCCTACGATGACTGTGTTGCTGTTGATATCTTTCTTGAGATCCTCCAAGATTTCCTTATACATTTAGGTGCTCCTATGTTGGCTGCATACTTGTTTACAAGGGTTATATCCTTTTGTGGGATTACTTCTTTAAGTATTGTGAACTGACCTTTTTTGTATCATTTTATGGCTTTTGTTTTGAAGTCTACTTTGTCTGATATAAATATTGCTACCCCAGATTTCTTTTCATGTGTGTTTGCTTTGAATATTTTTTCAACCCTTCACTTTCAGCCTTTGTAAATATTTTGTTTTGAGGTGGGTCTTTAGTAGAGACTGTATATGTGGGTCATGTTTTTGTATACATTCAGCTAGACTGTCTTTTGATTGGAACATTTAATCCACGTATTTTAAGGTTATTATCAATAGGTACTTATTCCTTGCCATATTTTTTTACCTCTCTCTCTCTCTCTCCCTCTTCCCACCCCTCCTTTTATAGCAGTCCCTTTAGCACCTTTTGCAGTGCTGGCTTGGTGGAGATGTACTTTTTTAGCCTTCTTTTATCTGTGAAGCACTTTATTTCATCTTCCATTTTAAATGGATAGAGTAGTGTTGCTGGATAGGGTAGTCTTGATTACAGGTCCTTGCTTTTCATTACCTGGAATATTTTGTGCCAGTTCTTTCTGGCTTGTAGTGTTTTTGTTGAGAAATTACCTAATAGCCTTATTGGAGCTCCCTTGTATATTGCTAGGTGTTTCTCCCTTGCAGCCTTTAAGATTCTCTGTTTGTCTTTAAAATTAGCCATTTTAATTGGTGTGTCTTGGTGTGGACCTCTTTGGGTTCCTCTTGGTTGGGACCCTCTGTGTTTCCTGAACTTGCATGACTTTTTCGCTCATCAAGTTAGGGAAGTTTTTGTCATTATTTTTTCAAACAGGTTTTCTATTCCTTGTTCCTTTTCTTCTCCTCCTATTTCTATGATGTGAATGTTGTTATGTTTCATGTTGTCCTGGAGCTCCCTTAATCTGTTTTCATTCTTTGTGAGTCTTTTTTCATTTTGTTCTTTTAACTAAATTTTTTTTCTTCTTGTCCTCCAGCTTGCTGATTTGGTCCTCTGCTGCATCTAGCCTGCTTTTAATTCCTTCTAGTGTATTCCTCATTTCAGATATTGTATTCTTCATATTACTTCTTAGTTCTTATTCGTAGTTTCTATGTCCTTTTTCATGCTGCCATAGTTCCCACTAAATTCCTTCTAGTTCCCATGAAGTTTCTTATAGTTTTCACTGAGTTCCTTGAGCATCCTTATAACCATCATTTTAAATTCTATGTCTGATAGATTGCTTGCCTCAATTTCATTTGGCTCTTTTTCTGGGGATTCCTTCTTTTCTTTCATTTGGAGGTTATTTCTTTGTCCCCCCTCTTTAGGTGGCTTCTTTGTTTGTTTCTCATTCTCAGATTGCTGTGCTTTGACTGCCTTCTTTGTGAGGTGGCCCTTTGTGGGAGGATTTCTCCAGTACTCAGTGGTACAGTCTCTTTGATGTCCTAATCTGAATGCTCTAGGGATACCCTTTATTCAATTTCTGTGGGCTCTCTTGCACTTGGGCTTTGATTATTGATGGTTCATTTGTTGGTAAGAGTGCCCCCTCTTGCTGGTTGACTGGGAGTTACAACCCCTGCCACATCTTGTATGTGCCCATTGTGAAGTGTCTTCCTTGGCCCCAAGCTTCATATCAGCTAAGATTCCATTGACTGTTCAGGGTTTTTGGTTTTTTAAATTTTGTTTTGTTTTGTTTTGTTTTTTTGTAAGATCAGCTGAGAATCTGAGTTAGGGGCAAGAGCAAGTGGATTCAGCTTCCACCTACTTGACCACCACCTTCACTCCTCAAAGATGACAAGAATTGACTTGAATACTCTGGCTTCTCTAAAGCATGGAAGGTGTTGAAAGACATGTAGAGAAATTCATCATTGAGGGACACGCACATCTGAAGTCCCTGAGAGGCTTCTCATGAGAGCAGCATGTGACTGACTGGTAAATTAGCCATATGGGAGCCCCATGAAGATATAAAGCTGCCAAGGACAGCCAGGTAATTGTATGCCCTTGTTATCATTTTAATGACTGCAGGATATGTGGTAGTATCCCATTTCATTTTTTTATACTGGTGATTTGTGTCTTCTCTCTCTTCATCTATGTAGTCTTACTAAATGTGTATTCAACTTTACTGATTTTTTAAGAAGAATAAGATTTTGTTCATTAATTTTTCTCTATTGTTTTCATATTTTCAGTTTCATTGATCTCTGCTATGATCTTTATTATTTTCTTTCTTTGGCTTGCCTGCGGTTTGTTTTTATATTTCTAGTTTCTTGAAGTAGGGGCTTAGATTATTGAGTTGACACTTGATCTGTTTTACAATGTAAGTATTTAGTGATATAAATTTTCCTCTCATCACTGCTTTAGCTTCATCCCACATATGCTGTTGTATTTTCATTTTATTCCATTCTATGTATTTTCAAATTTCCTTTGAGATTTCTCCTTTGACCCATGAATTATTTAGAAATGTGTGGCTTTATTTTCAGCTCTTTGTATAATTTTTATTATTTTTCTGTTATTGATTTCTTTCTTTTTAAAACATTTTAATTGTATTTATTGAGGTGACATTGGTTAATAAAATTATATAGGTTTCAAGCATACAATTCTATAATATATCATCTGTGCACTGTATTGTGTGTTCACTACCCAAAACCAAAAGAGACTTGTAACAAAGGGAGACTTGACTTTTTTCCATTTATCCCTCCTTTACCTCCTTTATAACTCCCCACCCCCTCCCTTGGACAATCACCATAGTGTTGACTGTGTCTTTGAATTTTTTTTGCTTAATCCTTTTACCTTTTCCACCAAGACCCCCAAACCTCTCCTTTCTGACAGCTGTCAATCTGTTCTCTGTATCTATGTGACTGTCTCTACTTTGTTCTTTAATTTATTTTGTTCATGAGAGTCCACATATAAGGGAAATCATATAGTATTTGTCTTTCTCTGACTGGCTTATTTCACTGAGCATAATACTTTCCAGGTCCATTCATGCTGTTGCAAAAGGTAAGATTTTCTTCTTTTTTATGGCAGAGTAATAGCCCACTGCATAAATGTACCATAGCTTTTTTGTCTACTCATCTACTCATGGGCACTTAGGCTGCTTCCAAATCTTAGCATATACCTTTAGAATTGTTATGACTTTCTAGTAAATTGATCCTTTTATTATCAATGTTGCTCTTTGTAACAATTTTTATTGCTCTAAAGCCTATTTTATCTTACATTAATATAGCCAGTCCTGCTTTTTTAAAATCAGTGTTTGCATGTCATACTTTTTAATTATTTATTTTCAGCCTATCTATGTTTTGTATTTATGGTGTGTTTTTTTAAGCAGGATATTATTTGATCAAGTTTTTTAATTCACTGTTTGAGTCTTTGTCTATAATTATATATTTAGACTACTACATTTAATTTAACTATTATATTAGAGTCCCAGCCTGTTATTTTATTAATTTGTTTTCTGTGGTTTTTTTTTTGTTTACTTCTGTTTTATTTTTATTACCTTCTCATAGGTTTTGTGAACATCTTTTTAAATTTCATCTTGATTTATATTTTTAATATATCACTTTGTATGGTTATTTTAGAGCTTGCTGTAGCTAATACCATATATTAATACATGCATGGCTTATCACAGTCTACTTGTATTGACCTTACACTACTTGGAATGAAGGCTAGAAAATTTACTTCCATTTAAGCCCATTTACCCTCCCCACTTTTAAAGATATTTTTAAGTATTTCCTCTACATGTATTGAGAACTACATCAGATGATGTCATAATTTTTGCTTCAAGCATCAAATATGATTTCAGAAGCTCAGGAGAAGATAGTCTATTATATTTACTTCTACTTTGATCTGTCCCAATGTCCTATTTTATTTCTTTTAAATTCCAACACATCTGTCATCACTTCTTTTCTGCTTAAAAAATTTCTTCAGCCATTCTTTAAGGGTAGCCAGGCTAGCAAAAATTTTCTTAGTTTTTCTTCATCTAATAATTTGTTTATCCTTTCATTCCTAAAGGACGCTTTCTCTGGATATAGGAACTGTTCATGATAATTCTTCTCTTTCAGTACTTGAAAAACATGCCCATCTGATCCCCATGATTTCAGGTGACAAATTATCTGGTGTTCAAATTGGCGTTTCCTATCACTTCTTTTCTTTCTGAATAGTTTCAAGATTTTTTTCTTTGGCTTTAGTTTTCAGAGTTTAACTATTTAGGTATGTTGTTCTAGAGTCGGGGGTAGGGGGTATTCTCCTACTTCGGATTCATTCTGCTTCTTAAATCAATACCTGTATTTAACCAAATGTAGAAAATGATCAGTCTTTACTCTTTGAATTTGTTTTTTTTTTTCAGGCTTTGTTTCTCTTTTCTGAGATTCAAATGAAACAAATATTAGTTCTTCCGTTATTCTTTCCCAAGTCCCTGGGATACTGCTACTATTTTCTTTTTCAGTCTACTTTTTCTCTGTCAATCAGATTCTGTAAATTCTATTGATCTATTCTGGAGTTTTCTTATTCTGTCCTGTTTCATGTCCAATCTACTACTTAGTTTATCCAGTGACTTTTTCATTCTATTTTCACTTCTTTATTCCATTTAGTTCTTTTTTATAAGTTCTTTTTTCTGCTGAGTTTATTTTTCATTGACTTTAGAGAATTCATAATTGCTGAAGCATTTTTATAATAGCTGCTTCAAAATCCTTGTCAGATAATTCCAACATCTGATCATCTCAGTGAGGATTTTCTATTTTCATTCACAGTGTGGTTTTCTTCCCTTGTTCTTGGTATGTCAGTAACTTTTTTTATTGTATCCGAATATTTTAGACACTGTGTTACAAGTCTCCTCATACTATTATTATTTTTTTTCAGCAGGTAGGCCTTTCCTTTAAGGTGCAACAGAGGATGGGTGGGACTATATTTTCAGCTTCCTGCTGGGCCCCACTGCCACCAAGAAGTAGGAAAGTGAAGCGCTGACTTGTACCTTGTAGTTGCTGCAGGGTGGAGAAGGAAGCTTAGCTACCCCTCCCCGCTGGGGCCTGCTGACACATGACCCCAGGGGCAGGGAAGGGAGAGACGGGAAATGTCAGCTAGTCCTGCCTACCACTACCTCATTTCCCCTCCTAATGCTGCTGAGCTGGGAGGGCGGCTCAGCTCCTCACCATGCCCCACTGTCCTCCCCTCCTCAGGGTACTGGAGCACTGACTGCTCCTGTTACCGAACAAGAGGTCTGAGGGAGGGGCAATACAATATTTGGCCCACCTAGGGATGCCAAAAACTGCTATACAACAGGGGCCCCTCCCAAGGACAGAATACTAATATCTACTGGGCTCTTCTGTCCACCGCCAATTGGAAAGACATCTCTTAATGCCAGAGATTTGTGAAAAGGAAACAAAATGTTTATTTAATGCTATTCAGGCTTAATGTCTCCACTAAAACATCAAAGTCCTTTAGGTTGTACACCTACACCCACACAGCGCTCCCTTCCCCCACTGTTCCAACTCCGGGTACCGTAAATCAGGAAAAGAGCACGTCTGTGTTTCAGGCCGCTGGTATCGTCAGCTGTGTCAGGCAGGATCTCTAGTTAACCCAAAGTATTGTGGTACCCTCTCATGGTCCACTGGCAAGAGTTCTTTGTACCCAGTTCCAGTCAAAGTCTCTCTTGCTTTTCAGGCCCCGCGGCCAAAGGGGGCACCCCAATGCCGCATGGGCCTCTTCTACCAAAGCTGCAGGAGTCCACACTCCACCAAAAGCATGGCTTTCTTCTTCACCTGGCTTCAGGGATCTCCATTCTGGCAAAGCTGCGTGGTTTTTCCCTTTCACCTGGGAAAGAGGGGGTCCGCGCCCTGCCAAAACCACGTGGCTCCCTCTTTCACCTCACCAAGAGGGGGTACTCGCTCTGCTAAAACCGCGTGGCTCTCTCCCCTAATGGCTGCTGTGTCTGGCTTTTAAATCCTTGCACCCATCTTTCTCTGTACCCCTATTTCTGACTCCTCCCAAGATCAGTTACACCTGCCAGTATTTCTGTATTAATACAAGTTTACTGGGCTGCCATCGTTAGTCTGGGCGGTAATCATCCCATGGCCACTGCTATTTAGCATATCTATGAAACCAGTGAAAGGTTATAGATGTTAAATAATCATTCCAGAGGTTAGCTGTAAAATTGTTGCTATGCAAAACAGCTCTCAATGGCCCTGGTTCTATTTGTCTCTTCCCCCTGGGGGCGGGGGCGGTGAGGACATCTTATATGTCTCTCCAATATTCTTATACACTTTGAATTCTGGACACCATTCCAAATCTTTTTTTTTGCGGTCCCCCCCTTGGCTGCACCCTGTATCACTCCCACCAGGCAGAAATGTAAGACCAATTTCTTATTCAGCTCCACCAACACTATCTCAGCAAAGGAATCAAAGCACTGCCTCCTGCTTCTGGAGAGAAGTAGAACCCTACCTCTCCACTTGAAACCACCCAGAACGGCGGTCAGGGTGTTACCGAACAAGAGGTCCAAGGGGGGGCAATATTTGGCCCACCTAGGGAAGCCAAAAACTGCTACAGAACAGGAGCCCCTCCCAAGGACAGAATACTAATATCTACTGGGCTCTTCTGTACACCGCCAATTGGAAAGACATCTCTCAATGCCAGAGATTTATGAAAAGGAAACAAAATGTTTATTTAATGCTATTCAGGCCTAATGCCTCCACTAAAATATCAAAGTCCTTTAGGGTATACACCTACACCCGCACAGCACTCCCTTCTCCCACTGTCCCAACTCCGGGTACCGTAAATCAGGAAAAGAGCACATGTCTGTGTTTCAGGCCACTGGTATCGTCAGCTGTGTCAGGCAGGATCTCTAGTTAATCCAAAGTATTGTGGTACCCTCTCATGGTCCACTGGCAAGAATTCTTTGTACCCAGTTCCAGTCAAAGTCTCTCTTGCTTTCCAGGCCATGTGGCCAAAGGGGGCATCCCAAAGCCGCGTGGGCCTCTTCTACCAAAGCTGCAGGGGTTCTCACTCCACCAAAAGCATGTAGCTTTCTTCTTCATCTGGCTGCAGGGATCTCCATTCTGGCAAAGCTGCGTGGTTTTCCCTTTCACCTGGGAAAGAGGGGGTCTGCACTCTGCCAAAACCTCACCAAGAGGGGGTCCTCACTCTGCTGAAAACTGCATAGCTCTCCCCTACATGACTGCAGGGGTCCTCACTCTGCCCCAAACCGCGTGGCTCTCTCCTCACCTGGGCAGTTATCCCCTCATGTGCCAGAGCCAGTCTTTTCCAAGCTCTCACAACAGGCGCTCTCACTCAGGGGCGCAGCCCCCTAGTTATATCCTGGGTCCAGCCACTCCCTTCTCCCTGGCTCAAAACTTGGCCACAGCTATTTAACATATCTATGAAACCAGTTAAAGGTTATAGATGTTAAATAATCATTCCAGAGGTTAGCTGTAAAATTGTTGCTATGCAAAACAGCTCTCCATGGCCCTGGGTCTATTTGTCTCTTCCCCCTGGGGGCGGGGGCGGTGAGGACATCTTATATGTCTCTCCAATATTCCTATACACTTTGAATTCTGGACACCATTCCAAATCTTTTTTGCCCCCCCCCTTGGCTGCACCCTGTATCAAGGGTGCTGTCTTCTTCAATGAAGTGGAGGGGGCTGATGGGTGGGAAGAATTGGAAGCTCAGTTTCAGCTCAGTCCTGCTAAAACCACAGTCGTGGATACAGGTGTGGTTTTTCCATTAGGGTTTAGCTCAAGTAAGGCAAGTATTACCAAAAGGGAGTTCTGAGCTCAGCCTTTTCCCAGTCCTTTGGCTAGAGGTGAACAGTCTGTCTTTAAGGTCTTTCGTTTCAGCCTGTTGGTTCAGTGTTGGTGGTCCCTGTGACTCTAACTGGCATATGTAGGAAGAAGCAAGGAAACCCAAAGCACTCTCCATCATGTTCCTCAAGTCTCGAGGATGCTCCTTCCTACCACGTTATAGAATCTTTCCACACTCATTTGTTGTGTTGATACAGGGTGCAGCTGGGGGGGGGGGGGCAAAAAAAAAGATTTGGAATGGTGTCCAGAATTCAAAGTGTATAGGAATATTGGAGAGACATATAAGATGTCCTCACCCCACCCCCAGGGGGAAGGGACTAATGGAGCAGAGCCATTGAGAGCTGTTTTGCATAGCAACAGTTTTGCAGCTAATCTCTGGAATGATTACTTAACATAACTATAACCTTTAACTGGTTTCATAGATATGTTAAATAGCAGTGGCCAAGTTTGGAGCCAGGGAGAAGGGAGTAGCTAGGACTCAGGAGGTAACTAGGGGCTGGGCCCCTGAGGGAGAGCGCCTGTGGGAGCTTGGAAAAGATGGGCTCCAGGACATGAGGGGATAGCTGCCCAGGTGAGGAGAGGGCCACGCTGTTTGGGGCAGAATGGAAATCCCTGCAGCCAGGTGAAGAAGAAAGCCACATCCTTTTGGTGGAGTGAGAACCTCTGCAGCTTTGGTAGAAGAGGCCCACGCGGCTTTGGGGTGCCCCCTTTGGCCGCGTGGCCTGGAAAGCAAGAGAGACTTTGACTGGAACTGGGTACAAAGAACTCTTGCCAGTGGACCATGAGAGGGTACCACAGTACTTTGGGTTAACTAGAGATCCTGCCTGACACAGCTGACGATTCCAGCGGCCTGAAACACAGACATGTGCTCTTTTCCTGATTTACGGTACCCAGAGTTGGGACAGTGGGAGAAGGGAGAGCTGTGTGGGTGTAGGTGTACAACCTAAAGGACTTTGATGTTTTAGTGGAGACATTAGGCCTGAATAGCATTAAATAAACATTTTGTTTCCTTTTCACAAATTTCTGGCATTGAGAGATGTCTTTCCAATTGGCGGTGTACAGAAGTGCCCAGTAGATATTAGTATTTTGTCCTTGGGAGGGGCCCCTGTTGTATAGCAGTTTTTGGCATCCCTAGGTGAGCTGAATATTGTATTGCCCCTCCCTCGGACCTCTTGTTCGGTAACAGTGTTACAGCAATGATATTGCAGTTGTAAGAGGGAGGACCTGGGAGGAATGGGACTACTCTATCTTGGCAGAACTGGAATTCAGGATTGTTTAAAATATGCACTTTTTAGAAAAGAATAATATGCTTATGGGAAAAGGTATAGTCATAACTGTCCAGCCTGATATTTTGCACACTGAACACATCTGTTTTGAACTACTGGCATGTAGTTCAAAAAACAGAAGATGACCACACCCCTAGAAGTTCATTTTGTTCCTCTTTTTAAAATGTATTTATTTTAACTGTTGTTCAAGTACAGTTTTCTTTTACTCCCATCCCAGCTCACCTCCTCCCTCCCATTTCCACCCCCCTTAGTTTTTGTCCATGTGTCCTTTATACTTGTTCCGGTAATTCCTTCTTCCCCTTTTCACCAGAAATTCTCTCCCCTCTCCTCTCCAGTCCCTGTCAGCCTGTTCTCTATTTCAGTGTCTTTGGTTATATTTTGCTTGCTTGTTTGTTTTGTTGTTTAGGTTCCAGTTAAAGGTCAAATCCTATAGTATTTGTCTTTCACCACCTGGCTTATTTCACTCAGTATATAATGCTTTCCAGTTCCATCCATGAGTCGCAAAGGGTTGGAGCTCCTTCTTTCTTTCTGCTGCATAGAATTCCATTATGTAAATGTACCATAGTTTTTTGATCCATTCATTTAGTGATTGGCACCTAGGTGCTTTGTTCCTCTTTTAATCAGCACACTTCCCCAAGGGTAACCTCTCTCTTGAATTCTCACATGATATTTTTTTTTTGCCTGACAGACCTTACTCTTTCTTTCAATAAGTGATGGTGTAGTGACCAATTACTTATTTTAGTCTAAGGTGAAGACTGGATTTCAGCTCTGGTGTAGCTCAGCCTGCTTCTAGTTCTGTCTAGTTCAATCTGCCCTTATTATTTGGGATTAGTTAGTTGTTTGCATGAGAGGTTTTTCTAACTGACATCAAATATATGGTGCCTTTCCCACTGCCAGTTCTCTGATTCTCCAACATCAACTGGATATCCAACAATTTAATTCAATTTTGGCACTAACTATGTAGAGTTAGCACAGACCCCACAGGTTAAGGGCTCAGTCCCGCAGATTACCTGCACTTCAGATGCCAGAAGTACTTCCAGTACTTCTGACCAAACACCTATAAATCTGGGGATTTCCACAAACCCCTCTTTTGGTTTGATGATTTGCCAGGATGACTCACAGAACTCAGGAAAACACCCATGTTTTTCTGTTTGTTGTAACGGATATGTCTCAAGAATGGCCAAATAAAAGAGATGTATAGGGTGAAGTATGGGGGACTGTGGTGGTGTGGAGTTTCCATGCCCCCCCAGGCATGCCGCCCTCCCAGCACCTTAATGTGTTCACAGCCCAGATAACGAACTGGCAGTCAGGGGAGGTGAAGGTTCCTATCCTCGGATCAAATTTTGGTCTTTCTTGACCAATCCCCATCTAAAGCTTTATTGAGGACCCCAGCCACCAGTCACCTCATTAGAATACAGAAGACACTATTACCACTCAGGAAGTTCTGAAGATTTTAGGAGCTCTATACCAGGAAATGAGGACAAAGACCAAATATACAGTTTGTCTGGGAAAAGTCCAGCCATCATTAACGTAACAAGAACAGTTTGTGTGACATCAATGTAACTTAGCAAACAAGGAGAGTGGACTAGACTCTGCATGTGTGAACAGTGATGACTTTACTGTACTAGTGAGTGGGGACAGTAGGTGCTGTTGAGTGAGCATGTGTACTGTGTGGCCATCCCATTCAAAATGACTGAGTGAGTAGAGCAACAATCTGCATCAAATTTTGTGTTAACTTTGAACATTCCTCCATGGAAATTATTCAGATGATTCAGAAGGCCTCAACTACGGGCAACAGGTGATTGGAAGCTTCATCACAACAACACACCCACTCATGAATCATCTGATGCAGAGTTGTTGGGGTTTTTTTGTGAAAACATCAAATTACCTGGGTGACTTAACCTTCCTACAGCCCAGATTTGGCACTCTGTTTTTCTAACCTAAAATCACCTTTGAAAAGGAAGAGATTTCAGACTGTCAGTGAAATTCAGGAAAATGTGACAGGGAAGCTGATGGTGATTCCAAAAAAGGATTTTGCAGAGTGTTTTGAACAGTAGAACAAATGCTGAAAGAACTGTATGAGATCCCAAGGTGCTTATGTTGAAGGGAACTGAGGTGTCACTGTCCTATGTACAATGTGTCTTGTATCTTCTTCAGTAAATGTCTCTATTTTTCATATTACATGGCTTGAAACTTTCTGGACAGGCCTCATATATAGTTTTTATTATGCCACACCATGATTCTCAGCTATAGGCTACCAGATGGGCCTCAAACTCTCACCTTTGGGTTGCATGACTGACAAAAGCTCTGCTGCTTTGTATAGCCTTTCTACCTAGGTTCTTAGCTTACTTCTCCATGAAATTCCAGAATGTAATAAATTCCTTGAAGTAAAAACTAGCCATAAGCTTGAAACTCCTCCGAAGTCTCTACCAAAAGATCTGGTTTCTTTGCTATCAGCAGCACCCCACTACCTGTATGAGGCCTAGATTACCAGCCTCTGGTCCTTACCCAGAATCAGCAGATGTCCCTGCTATAGAAAGGGGTAGAGTCAGCTCACTCTTCCAAAATTTTCTCTTCTCTAGAGTTTTGGCTTCCCTATTTTTTGCTGCCTCAATGTTCTCTGACACCTTCAAAGAAATAATTTCTGTATTTGTAAGCAATTTTTGTTCTTGGAGAGTCTGTGGTTTGCCACAAGCTATTCCATCCCACCTGGAAGATAATTCCATTACTATTTCAACTGCTCCCAAACTTTTCATCTATTAGGATAATATGTAATCAAAGTGGCAAAAAACAAGCAAATACCAGATCAAACTTACCTATGAATTTTGAGTTAAAACTAATATTTTTTCAAATAATATCTGGCAGAATGTTAAAATACAAATGGCAAAACAAGAATCATGGCAGGAACACAAGGATGGTTCAAATTTACCATGATAATAAATTAAGGGAGAGAAAAAGACATAGGTTTACCCATACAGTTGAAATATTATAAATTATTACAAAGACAGCACCCAAGTATGAAAAAAAACTCAATAAAATAGAAATATTTTGACACTTTCTTTATATAATATGACCCAAAGTCAGTGCTGTACTACATATATAAAGTTGTGGAAAAGATAAAGATTTCCAGAATAATGCTATTCATTAATCTTTCAGAAGTAACTATGTGTTAACATTTTATTAGAGAAATATGTGAGATATAAAAAATAGAAAAGATTTTTAAAGTAGTCTTTTGGTAGATGATATAATACTTTATCTGGAGATCTCAAAAACATTAATTAAAAATCTATTAGAGAAAATGAGAAAATCTGAAAAATAGCTGATTACAAAATAATATGCCAGATAAGTTACCTATTCTATATACAACCTCAACAAATATTTTTAAAATATAATGGAATAATAAATCTCATTTACCAAACAGTAAAACATATAAACATAAACATAACAATTTTGGAGACCCATAGTTTAAAAAACCTAAACGAGCAAAAGACATGAAAGAAGTCTTGACAAATAAAAATATATATCCTGTTAGTTTATCAAAAATGCAGTATTGTAAACATGTCACTCTATAATATATAAATTTACAATTCCTCCAAAACTTAATATGTAATTATTTTTCCCAACTAGACAATATGACTTTTATTTTTTTTGTTTTGAAACATTAACAAATTTTCAAAATTAAAAGTACCCTACAAAAAACTCTTACCTTAACCATTTGAAAGTAAATTGCCAACGTTAAGGCAATCAGTCTTGAATACTTTAGTGTGTTTTCTGTGTATTCTTATAGTAACCACAATAGTGACAGTCTAATAGGACATTAACATTTAACATTACTATCACCTAATTCCTTAGAGCCCATTCAAGCTTCACCACTTGTCCAAATAATATCTTTTATAGTAAAAAGATATAGTTAATAATAGCATGTTGCATTTAATTGTCATGTTTTGTTAGTCTCTTTCAGTACGGCACTGTTCCTTAATCTTTCCTTGACTTTGATAACCTTGAACTATAAAAGATTACAGGCCATTTGGTTTATGTTTTAGGGTATCCCTCAATTTCAGTTTGTCTACTGCTTCCTTATAATTATATTAATTATACATCTTTCACGTGAGAGTTCTAGAAACTGCTGTTTTCTTTTTGAATCTTATCACATAGCACATAATTTCAACTTGTCCCATTACTTATGATATTCACTTTGATAACTTAATTAAGGTGGTGTCTCTGGCTTTCCCACCATAAAATGTTTTTCTTCTTTTTAATTAATAAATATTTTGAGGGTGGTACTTCAAAACTATATAAATATTCCATTTCTCATCAAAACTTTCATTTATTTAATAATTTATTTTTGTTCATGGACTTACAAATTTCTGTTTTATTCAATAGGTTATAATCTGTAATGCTCATTGTTTAGCTTGGCCTTTGTAGGCCCCTTCAAGTTGATTTCTATGTCCTCTCCAAAGACCCCCGTCATATTTTGAATCCTGTCTTATTTTCTGGCACTAAAAGATGCTCTGGGTCTGGAATCAACCATTTTTCCAGGGACCCCTAATTCCTTTAGTGGAGAATGACACAGTGAGCAGAACAATGACACCCAAAGATGTCCACATTTTAATCCCCAGAACCCGTGGTGGATATGTGCTCTTACACAGCAAAAGGATTTTGCTGGTGTGGTTAAGGATAAGCAGAATGTAAGTTTGTTCTGGGTTACCCAGGAGGGTCCTAAATGTAATCACAAAAGTCCGTATAAATGAAAGAGGGAGGCAGGTGGTTCAGAGTCAGATAAAAAAGAAGTAAAAATGAAGCAGAGTTCAGAGCAATGTAATTGCTGTCATTGAAGGCAGAAGGGGTCAGGAGCCAAGGAGTGTGGGTAGTCTCTGGAGCTGGACAAGGCAAGGTTGTAGATTCTTCATTGGAAAGAACTGATGTCCTCTAGTCTGGCCAACACCTTTGTTTTCAGCTCTGTGAGAACTACTCCCAATTTCCATAATTGTAAGATCAATGTGTTATAAAGCCAAGTGTGTGGTAATTTGTTACAGCAGCAATAAGCTACTAATACAAATGGATGTGCTCATTGCTGCTAGAGTGTCATTGCTCTCAGGCACTGCAGTGAGCAGAGCCAGAATATACATACCACACACACATTTACATTTATGTTTATTTTTATAGCTCTAGATCTAGAAAGCCATGAGTTGCAGCAATACCTTCAATTCCAGTTCAACATAACAAAACTCATTCTAGTTTTCTCTCTTTCTACATTTCCAATTCCCTTCTTACATGGTGAGAAATCTGTTTTTTGAATAGATCAAACACTGGTACATTTACACAATGGGATACTACACAGCAGAAGAAAGAAGGAACCCCTTCCCTTTGTGACAGCATGGATGGAACTGGAGAGCATTATGCTAAGTGAAATAAACCAGACAGTTAAAGATAATTACCACATGATCTCACCTATAACAGGAACATAATGAACAAAACAAACAAATGAGCAAAATAGAACCAGAGACATGGAAACAAGGAACTAACTGACAGGTGCCAGAGGGGAGGGGGATAAGGCAGGAAAGAAGGGGAAGGGTCTAGTTAAAGAACAAGTATAAATGACTCATGGACAAGGACAACAGGGTGGGGACTGACTGTGAGAGCAGGGGGTGGGTGGGGTAGGGGAGAGCAATGGGGGAAAATTGAGATAACTGTAATACAACAATAAAAAGAAAAAATCTGGTTTTCATCATTATTACAATATTTAATTATTTGACCCATCCTCCTGTATGGAACAAATCTTTTACTTTGGCTACCACTTCCTCCCTGCATGAACACCTTCCTTGCCCCGCCTGGGCTCCGGTTCCCCATGACAGGCCATAAGGAGAGGCATTCCTGCAGAGTTGTCTTCCTCACGTTCCTTGAGCTGGACAATATGATTTAAAACTACAAAGGAAAAAATAAACTTGTAAGAAGCAGCACAAAAATTATGAAAATAAGAGTTCTAGGAAGGACTTAATCCAGTTATTCCATAAATGGAATAATTACATATTGGATATTGACCCATTTACAAAGAGACGGAAAAATGAAACAATAAAAATTTGAGTTTTTACAAAACCCCTAATTAGTAATTTAGTATATAGAAAAATGTGGCATTCTAAATCAGAGGGAAAATATGAGTAATTCAATAAATAACACTGGGACAATTGACTAAGTATAAGAAAACATATGCCTGGGTCGATTCCCCATCAGGGCCCATGCCTGGGTTGCAGGCCAGTTCCCAGCAGGGGATGCACCAAAAGCAACCATACATTGATATTTCTCTCCTTCTCCCCTTCCCTTCCCTTCTAAAAAGATAAATAAATAAAATTTTAAAAAAAGAAAACATAAAGTTCTTAGATCCTTACCTTACTTCTTAATCCAAAGCAAATTCC
Organism: Artibeus jamaicensis; assembly: GCF_021234435.1. Classification (NCBI taxonomy): domain Eukaryota; kingdom Metazoa; phylum Chordata; class Mammalia; order Chiroptera; family Phyllostomidae; genus Artibeus; species Artibeus jamaicensis. The sequence goes on along the minus strand of NW_026521788.1, from coordinate 29,646,161 downwards.
AGATAGATTAAATTTAAACTGAAAAACAAAACCATGAAAGTTTTATATAAAAGTTGTATTGTATGTGAACACAAGTGATCTAGATATAGGTACAGTATAAAAATATATAGAGAGAGTTATAATATATCTAACTAGCTTTAGATTTACAGAACATATTGGAAAGAACTAACATTCTTAATAAATAAAGAACACTTATAAATTAGTAAGAAAAGTCCAACCACCAATGGCAATATGAATTACTTATTACCATATTAAAAATTATAAGGGTAGTTCTGCTTCAGTAAATAAATTTTTTTTATTTTTTTACACATTTTTTATTGATTATGCCATTACATTTGTTCTATTCCCCCCACCTACATGCCCCTCCCCCACCATTTCCCCCTTTAGTTCATGAACACGTGCCTCAAATTCTTTAGATTCTGTATTTCCCCTACTATTCTTACCCTCCCCTATCTATTTTCTATCTACTGTCTATGCTACTTATTTTCTGTACCTTCTCCCCCCTTCTCCTTCTCTCACTCCCCTGTTGCTAACCCTCCATGTGATCTTCATTTCTATGGTTCACTCCTGATCTAGCTGTCCTCTTAATTTGCTTTTGTTTTAGGTGTGGTTGTTGATAACTGAGTTTGCTGTCCTTTCACTGTTCATCTTTTTTATCTTCTTTTTCTTAGGTAAATCCCTTTAACATTTCATATAATAAGGGCTTGGTGATGATGAACTCATTAATTTGACCTTATTTGAGAAGCACTTTATCTGTCCTTCCATTCTAAATGAAAGCTTTGCTGGATAGAGCAATCTTGGTTGTAGGTCTTTGGTTTTCATGACTTGGAATACCTCTTTCCAGCCCCTTCTTGCCTGTAAGGTCTCTTCTGAGAAATCAGCTGATAGTCTGATGGGAACTCCTTTGTAGGTGACTGTCCCCTTATCTCTTGCTGCTTCTAGGATTCTCTCCTTCATTTTAATCTTGGCTAATGTAATGATGATGTGCCTTGGTGTGTTTCTTCTTGGGTCCAACTTCTTTGGGACTCTCTGAGCTTCCTGGATTTCCTGGAAGTCTATTTCCTCTGCCAGAATGGGGAAGTTCTCTTTTATTATTTGTTCAAATAATAAAAGGTTTCCACTCGTGACTCTTCCCCTTCTGGTGCCCTTATAATTCGAATGTTGGAACGTTTAAAGATGTCCTGGAGGTTCCTAAGCCTCTCCTCATTTTTCTGAATTCTTGTTTCTTCATTCTTTTCTGTTTGGCCATTATTTGCTTTCTTCTAGTCCACTACATTGATTTGAGTCCCAGACTCCTTTCCGTTACTATTGGTATCCTTTGCATTACCATTCATTTCAATTAGTTTAGCTTTCATATGTTTCTCTAATTTGTGACTAAAATCAACCAGTTCTGTGAGGATCCTGATAACCAGTGTTTGGAACTGTGCATCTGAAAGTTTTGCTATTTCCTCATTGCTTAGATTTATCGGCTCTGGAGCTCTGAGTTTTTCTTGAGCCATTTTCGGTCTGTTTGCACTGGTAAGTAAGTAAGAGGGGCGAAGCTTTAGTTGTTTACCAGGGCAGGGCCACCCAGGTCGCTGGTTTGTGACGCTGTGTGTGGGGGCGGGGTCAGAGAGGGAGCAATGGTGGTCCTCTCAGCTAGCCCAGTTTGTCCAGTCCCACCACTCGCCCCAGCCTGTTTATCCAAGCAGAATTGTCCGAGCCTGCTGCCCCGTGCCTTGTGGTCTCAATGCTCACCTCTTCACTGGTTTATCTGCATGCAAATGCGCGACTTACCACAGACAGCCAGCCGCGCCTCTTCCCTGTGTGCGCCCGTAGCTAGCCCGCAATCCGCGCCTTCGGCTGCTTGCGCGCCACCAGGTCAGGGCCCTTTTTGGTCAACAGGCTTGGCTGCTGGCTTCGCCCCCTTTACCAGTTTAGCCGAGCATTTCATCCTTTTTTCAGACTCCATATTGTCGATTTTCTGTGTGGTCTGGTTGTATTTATCGTTGTTAAAAATAGTTGTTCCTAGATTTGGTCGTGCACGGAAGCAAGGTGGGTCCACCTACGCCTCCATCTTGGCGGAAGTCCTAGTAAATAAAAATTTAAGTTATGAACAACATTTTTATCTATCAGCATAGAAAAATAAAAATGTTTGATAATACACAAACTGTATTTGCAAAGGTAAGAATAGGAATTGACACAAGGCTAATCTGACAACTTCAAATTGTTCAAGTTAAATATATACAAATATATCACCTCAGTGATGATACTTTTAGGCATTTAACCTGCTAATATACACTGTACAGAGACACATATATAAAGATGCTAATTGCTCTACTGTTTAAAGAAAAAAGAACACTATAATAATGCAAATGTTCACCACAATTTGACTGGTAAATATAGCATGATATAACCATAAATGCAAACTAGGTAAATGGTCATGCCATTCAATGGTGTAGGTCCTGTGCCTTTAGCCTGAGAAGTCTTCCAAAAACATAAGGAAATGCTTGAGGGTTAGGGAATGGGGGTGGAAATTTTTATAAACATAAAAAGAAAATTACAAACTCAAAATTAAAGAAGTTTTAATTGTTTATGAAAGGTAACAACAAATAAGCACAACTCAATTCATATAAATGTGATGGTATTTAAATCAAAGAACATAATGACTTACTCATCTACTGATTGAGTTCTTGGTCCTCAGAGGCAGAGATTTGACTTTATCACACTCCTCCACTCAGGGCAGACTCTTCCCATCCATCTGGCCATAACACTTCTCTTGGCTGTTTTTCCATCCATAGTACCCCTCCCTTTCTCCTTTTCATGGTAATAAGAACACTCCTAATATGTTTGATGTATCACTGTTCATTAGGTAGTGATTTCGTGGTTGCATGTACTTTGACTTTACATAAAAGTTAGCAAGCTAAATATCTCATTTCTCTTTTGTTTTTATAGTATTTCTTTAAATCTATGTTGCTCTTGGTACATTTGATTCATTGTTTCTAACTGCTTCATGGCATTTCCTACTAAACCTATTATTTCCCTGGGGATGGATCCCTAAAACGCTTCTTTCACACCACTGTACAATCATGCAGCATGAACAGCTTCTAGGACCAGTGGAAGCCCTGGAGAGGATTCCAGATCACATGGTATCTGAACATTGAATTTTTCCTGTTACCACACTGCTGTCCATTTACATTTCCCAGAACCACAGCTTAGAGGTCCCAGTTTCCTCTGTGTTTGGTCAAACTTGATGTTAGCCAGTGAATGTGGATGAAGTCATACCTTGTTCAAATGTGCAGTGCATTATTCAGCAGTGGCACGTACCCATCGTCCCCTCAGTTTCTCTTTTTGTTAATTGCCTTCCCATAGCCTTTGCCCATTTTTCCTCTTGGATTTTCCATCTCTGATCCCACCGATATGCACTGATTTTCTTATACATGTTTGATATTGATTACCTGTCAGATGTTGTTTAATATTGTCTATTGTGATATTTATTGAATAGAAATCCTTAATTTTGTTCTTGTCAGACTCATGAATTTTTTCCTTTGTGGTTGTGCTTTTCTGTTCTTGTTCAAGACATTATTTCTCACCTCAAAATATACAAAGATATTTGCCTATATTTTTATTCATATATTTATATTTAACATTAAGGCCTTGAATCTATTTTGAATCCACCTTTGTTTACTTTGTGAAACAGAGATTCAGTTTTACTTTTCTCCATATAAGGATAATTTTCCCAATCATATAATATACAAAAATCACCCCCTTAATTTGTAGGCACCTTTATCATATATCATTTCCACATGCACGAGTCTGTTCCTGAGCTCTCTATTTTGTTCCATTGCTGTGTTCTTATGTTACTAACATAACTTTATTATTATTATTATTATTATTGCATTGTGCTATGCCTAATCTATGGTAAGGTAAATTCCTCATTTTTTTATTTTAGTGTTCACAATTGGTTTCCTATGACTATACTCTTCCACATGAGTTTTTTAATATGGCTATCAGTTCCTCAAATACTTATGATAAGTATATTTTACTTCAAATTGTCCTGAATGTATAGATGTATTTGAAGAGCATTTACATAGTTATAAAGTTACCCACAAATACAGATCACATATATAATTGTGCATATTTCCACTCATACCCTCCAACAGAGTTTTTAAACTTTTTCTCTGTGAAGCCCTTGTACAATATTTTAAGCAAATATCTAGATATCTGTAGCTTTTATTTTTTTTGAAAATTACAATATTTTATATCACTTTTTTGTATTGGTTATTGCTGGTCATTGTAAAAAAATTATTGATTTTAGTAAGTTGTGTTATATTGTGTGAATACATGTCTAGATTGAGTATATCCGAGAAGTTTAGAAGAATTGTTTCCTCTGGAGCATAGGTGGGGATCAGGTGCTAAAGGAAGAACTTTTAATTATATAATCTTTGGAACTATTTGAATTACTCTTTCAATGAAAACTTAGAATATATATAAACTAACATATTAGTATATATATATGTATATATATATGTACAGAGTTCATGTGTATATGGTATCTCCATCTCTATATATGATATAATATATGATAATCTATACCAAGAGAGGAAGGGAGAAGAGGTGCAGAGCAGGCAGAAGTGATAAGCCCCCCTCTATGGAGAAAGCCTCACCAGAGAAACTGGAGATGCCCAATGACCAGCAGCCATTGTCAGCTCTCTGTTATTTGCTTGAATTCAAGAAACATGTATCATTTCTTCACTTGAGCAATCTCTCCTGCTACCTAGTTTATTTTTCAAATGTTTCTGCATCTGGCAAGACAAATGAGCAAGAACTGTATGTGAATAGGAATTACTTTCAAATCTTTTGAGTATTAGCAACCCTCAAAGTATTTGCATATTTTCCTTCTCTAATTGTCTCCATGTCACAGATGAATAATCTTTTAAATAAAATGTCTGTTATACGCGCCTTTCAGAATTGTCTTCATCTCACCTGTTAGAGTTTCACACTGGGGAATCTAGAGCTTCAGTTGATATATGCCAAGTGATGTATATTGTATGAGAGATGACGACATGAACTGAGACAGTGTTAATAAAGTGCTCATGATATCTACCTGGCAGGGGAGATACCATGATCAATAAAGTGTTCATGATTCATCTAATCTTTAAGAAATAAAGTATAGAATATCGGTGCTCTTGTCTGCTCAAAAAAGGGGCTGGACATTTTAACAGCAATGCTTTATTTCAAAGAAGTCTTAGGTGGAATGCCATCTGTAGTCGAGACAATTCACCAAACATTCCACCCCTTCCTTTACCAGCCCTTCCTTTACCAGCCCTCTTGCAGTTAGGAGACCAAGTGAGCAGCTCTGGCCAAAGGGCTGTGGTAGCAGTGTGACTGCTGTTCTGGGACAGACCCCGGAAGAATCAATGTGTTCTTCCTCCCACTTCCATGGTTGTTTCCTCCCCTTCCTAGCTCTTTCCTCTACTTAAAACCCTGCAGAGATTCCTTATTTCACTCAAAACAAAGTCCTTACAAAAACACAAAACTTTACACTATCTGCTTGCAACCTCTGTTGCTGCGCTGACCTCAGATATTACCTTCTGTATAGTAGTTGCTCACTAAACATTTCTTGGGGATATGATTTAGTGAATGGGCAGGCAAAAGCAATAAATGCTTTCCACTGGTGGCTGATATTTTTGCCAGTCATATGTGTTTGAAAGAGTTTGCTTTCCTTGAGTTAGATTGTGTAAGGATATTCTCACAGCCCACCCACAGAGAAAGTCTGTTCTTCCTTTGATACATACAAGTGTGTGCATGTACAAACACATGCATGCACAAGACATTGTGCACACGGCAGATATGAGTGAAATTAAGAGGAAAGAAGGTCTTGGGATCACAGTATACCAGTACAAAAAAAATAAATCAAATATGACACATGTCTTTTAAAGGAGTCTCCTGGTCATATCTGTCAATGTATTATTATTTGGCTGGACTCCTCTCCCCATTATTTTCCTTCTCCTCTCCTCTCTTCCCTCTCCCCTCAAATTTCTGATTATCTTTTTCCCATGCAGTGATCTAGTTTCTTTTTGTTTTGTCCTCTCTTTCCAACTCATGCTATTAGGGTTTCACTTTCTTCCACAACTCAGTTTCTATTGTTTTCTTAAACCAAGATAGTCATCTCCCTAAGAGGAACTATCAGGTGTTAAAATGATAATCATTCTTTTCACCACACCATACTTTCTCTTAAGTTCTAAAACCAATGAATCTACATGTTGTTTGGGGGATTATGTGTTCTAAATGAGTGCCTTTGCAATTCTGCCTTCCAAGTGGGATGTCTGGTGTGGCAATCCACTGTAACCATTGTAAGAACTTATCTATGGGTGAGTGGGCATCCACAGCAGTTTCCTCTTACTTTGCAAGCCTCAGGTGTCCAGGGAACCCCTTCACGTTCTCTACATACTTCCTGTGCCGGAGAAGGAAAGAGCATGGATGCTGAGCCAGACACCCTGGCTCCACCGCTACCATCTGTGTGATGTTGGGACAGTTTCTTAACTTCACTGTGCTGCAGTGCCCTCATCCTTGAAGAGAAGATGGTAGCAATGTCTACATCATAGAATTAATGGAAACCAGTGAAATAACCACAAACACTTAAAAAATCCATGGTATACAAGCCCAATAAATGGCAACTATGGTGACCTGTATCAGTTCCTCGGGCAGGGCTGAGATAATAGTAACAGATACTTATCACATTTGGCACAGGTAGAACATCAACCCCAGGTCCTCCCACTAAAGCTTTCCTCATTGCCAAGTATCCTATTTAGCTGAAATGCCCTGCTAGGTCATGTTGATTTAAGCTCTGACACGGCTGCATGATCCCAGATAAGCTGCTTTCCTTCTCTGGGCTTCAGTTTCTCCATCTACACGAAGAGAGCTTGGGAGTAGATTATCTCTCGGGGTTCTTCTAGTTTTGACCTTAGATATGAACTACTAAAAGAAATATCTAAAAAGATCTGTGCAATATCTGTAAAGAACATGCTTCCATGCCAGAGCCCCATAACTGAGTGGACGACTATATCATATGGATTTCATAGGACTTAAAAGACTTTTCTGGAAGGGTTGACATTAAATGCAACAGTAAACATTGCAGAGCATGAAATAGCTTAGCACTCCTCAAAAGGAATGTGCACACGAATCCCCTGGAGTTCTTGCTCAAATGCAGATTTTGATCTGAGATGGGACTTGTGATTCTGCATTTCTAACCAGCCCTCAGGTGTGTGGATGCCATTCATTGGTGAACCACGTGCAGAGAAGCAAGGAGTTTAACATAAGCTACTCCAATATTTTGAAAAGCTATGCAGACCAGAGGGAGAGGTAGTGTGGAGAGGAGTCATTTCCCTACCTCCAAAGGCAACCACATTTCCCTGCCCCGTGGAGAGTGTTGCCTGTCCTTGAGACCCCTAATTTGTGTCCAGTAATGTGCAAGCACCTGTCCCCTTAATGAAAGTTCTCAGCCAGGGACCTAGCTTCCCATAGATGTGGCATACTGCTCTTCTGGAAGCACTTGTCAATAGGACTTTCCATGATGATGGAAGTGTTCAGTATCTGCACTTTCCAATATAGTAGTTGCTAACTACATATGGCTTATGAGCACTTGAAATGTGGCTGGTAAGACTGAGGGACTGAATTTTAATTTTATTTCATTTTATTTAATATGAATGCAACTAGCTACACCTCACTAATGGCTACCATATTAGAAAGCAGGGCTGCTGAGGGCATTTCCATATTCTGCTCCCTGGAAAGAAAATGGACTTTAAAGTCTTAAAGTCTGATGGCAATCCTCTGGCAAATCACCAAACACTTGGCATTTTTCTCATTGGTAAAATGGAAACACCTAATCAGCAAGATTCATAGAATGTGGTCCAAAAATGGTATCTATTAATATGTTCCTCTTGTCACATCCAAGTAGTGTCCAGTCCCCTCAACCCAAATAAAGAACCCCTAATCTCAATCTTCTGTGGCCCTCTTTCTGGTACTCACTGTCCTGGCCTCTCTCATCAGAAAGGTTCAATGGGAAAAAACACAGTGCGCCCCCCCCCTCCCATTGTGGAACATTGGTGTCTGAAGCCAGAGGGGGCAGCTAGCTACTTAAAGTCACACAGCTGGTCATTTCCCTTTTTATTGATTTATATTTAGAATTAAATCATTACTACTTATTAAGTACCAACTCTGTGTCAGTCATGGAACCAGATCCTTTATCTAGGTCATATTTGCCTTTACACTGGTCTTAAGGAATAGAATAGATGCAACTAGAATTTTTATTTTCTAAGTGAAGAAACTGAGACTCAGAGAGGTAAGTATTTGGCCTAGATCACATAGCTGTTTTCTGTCATACTGGAGATTTGAATGTGGCCTCTCCATTTCCAAATCTGCACCTCCTTCCACATTGCTTCCTTTTCACTGAGTGTTATCAGTGTGTTCTCTTCACCTCTCTGGCTTCTCTCCTCCCAGTACACACAGTAATATGTGTATACGCACAAAGCCAACATCCAATAGCCTCACCAAACCTTGTTCTAAATGGCAAAGAGGAACCATTCATGCAAGATCTAAGAGAAGCATGACCCTGGAAGAGGTAAGAACAAGCACAAAGGCCTGGCTGGGGCAAGCTGAGTGTTTCAGAACAGATGGATGTAGCAGTGTGGCTGGAGCATGGTGGGCAAGTGGGAGTGGGACACAATGAGAGTGGATATAAGCTTCATGGCAAGAAATATGGGCTTCCTTCCAATTCCATGGGAAGTCACTGCAGTGTTTTAACAGGGAACAACATGATCTGATCTTCATGTTTCCAAAAACCATTGTGGCCTGATGTGAGAGAGTGTTAGGTGGGGGAAACCAGGGGCTAGGATGACCAATGCGAAGCTATTGAAATAAACCAGCTGAGAGGCAGTACTGGGGTGAAGGAGAGAAGAGATCCAAAGGCAAACATATTTAAGGAGAAGAACTGGCAGGTTCATAGCTGGGTTTGATATGAAGAGAGAGAGAAAGCAGAGTCACAGAGAGTGCCTAGAATTTTGGACTGACCAACTGGGTGAAGGTGTTGCCATGTGCAATTGATCGCATCAGGTAAGGTTTCCAGTTTCAGCCTTGTTACCAACACCTTGTATGACGCCCTCCCACCCCGCCACCCACCGCCTTTCAGGAAAAAAAAGGATGCCCAAGGGTTTTTGTGGCCCTGGTGACTTTGCATAGTTCCACCCTAATTTGAATATGCAAATGAAACAGCTAATGTGATTCTAACATGAGGTGTCTGTAATGCTAATTCATTTCCAATGGGTGTTTTCCTAACATCTGCACACCACTAATTTGACCATAACTGCTATAATAATATAACTTGTAATTTCTGCTCAGCATTCCAGTTACAGATTTAGTATAATCTGGGTTTAGTAGCTGAGGCTGGTTTGGCAAAGAAGACTCAAGATAAGAGTGTAAGGGGTTCCTTGGACTCCTGGACAGCAGAGCCCTCCTCATCAACCTGTGATCCAGGGAAGGGTCAGGAACTAGACATTCTTCATAAGCCCCAAAGCTCAGGAACATTCTTCAAAACCAGCAAGGTCCATTCAGCAAACAGAGCTGAATTTCAGCAGAGAGCTGAAAAGAACCTGCAGAGTCCAGCCCCCTGCCCAGAGGCTTGCTCCAGGTAGAAGGGCCCTGGGACGCTGGATGTATGCTGTGCACTTTCTGTTCTCACTTTCAGGAACATCTGGTTCCAGAAGTCACTTAATTCTAAGGTCATCCTTCACATGCTCAGGTGAGCTTTCTTGACTCCACAAGATAAAGTGGCTCCTATTCTACCAATCTGTTTTGCTGCCTTCATAGAACTTTCCATGAACCAAACTGTCATGGTTATATAGTTGTCTACTTGATACTTGGTTGACCACCCCCACAATGTGTGAGCCCTGTGGGAACACTGGCTATCTCTGCTGTGTCATCACCAAGTCCCCAAAGCCGGGGACAGTGCCCATTACTGAGGAGACACTGCATCCATTCTTGTCAAATTAACTTACTCAATGGTCATTTATTGAGCACTTGCTAGCTGCAACATACAAACCTAGTGTTGGATGAGGATACAAAGATTCATGAGAGACCACCAGTCCCCTTTGGGAGTTACAGTTCAATGGCAGGGAAGGTCTCATGCAAACATCATAGATAGGATGCAGATTCAATTAGCATGAGTTGAATCCCTAGGACATGCCTGATGCTGCCACATATTCACACTAACCCTCTTGCATCATTCCCATTGTACAGAAAAGGATATGATCTGAAGCTTGGTGCTTTGTTCAAGATCATACAGATAGTAAGTACCCCCCACCTGCCACACACACAGAGATCTTGAACCACATCCCTCTGGTGCCCAGCCAAATGTTTTATTCCCCACAACAAACTTTCTGGTGACCAGCTGCCACCCTGATAATGTGAGGTGCCTGAGAAAAATAGGCAAAGTCAAGGGCACTGAAAGGCCACCTTGGGCCATGAACAGTGGGTCTGGGTTTTCTATGGAGAGATGTGTGACTGAGGAGTTAACATCAGCTCTAACCAGGGGGTCTCTAAGATCCTTCCATGCTTGGTAGTTCTGGGCATCTACCTGGTATCATGCTAACTCCAGACATCCCTGGGCACTGAAGACTGTGAGATGAACCCATCAGGCCATGGAAACAACTGGGTAATCACTTTAGAGATGGGACACACAGAATGTCCTTTGGACTTAAAGGACTGGTTATATTGGGTCAGATGGGGCAGACATTTTTTTTTCACACTTTCCAAATGCAAACTACAAAAGCATGTGAGTCTATGTGCAAGAGGAGATATTTAAAACTGGGTCAAACTGAGACATGCTTGAAGTGCCGTGTGGCCCTGGGAGAAACTGGAAAAGTTACCTTTGTGTATGTGTGAAGTAGGGAGTGGGAGTTGTGGAGGCAGCAGGGGGATGAAGTAATGTGAGGTGTGTTCTAATCTGTGGAGGGTGCTCTGTCAAAAGAATAGAGGTACATCCAGCCAAGATGAAGGCATAGGTAGGTACATGTGCCTCCTCACACAACCAAGAGAAGGACAACAACTTTAAAAGCAAAATACAATCAGAACTGCCAGAAAAATCAAACTATGGAAATCTGACAACCAAGGAGTTAAAGAAGAAATATCCAGACCACTAGGAGGGACAGAGATGGGCAGCTGGGATAGAGGGGACCCGTGGCAAGGTGGCGGCTGGCAGACCAGGGTGGGTGAGGTGGCAGCTTGTAGATCGGGCAAGGTGGTGGCTGGCAGAGTGGGTGGTCCCACATTTCATGTGGATAAGCCAAGAGGAACAAACAGAGAGTGAGACAGACCATGCAACCCAGGGTTCCAGCGTGGGGAAATGAAGCCTCAAAACCTCTGACTGAAAAAACTGGTGGAGTTGTGTCAGCGGGAGAAACTCCCAGCCTCATAAGAGAGTTCACTGGAGAGACTTACAGGGTCCTAGAACATACACAAACCCCCTTACCTGGGAATCAGCACCAGAAGAGGCCAATTTGTTTGTGGGTAGTGGGGGAAGTGACTGAAAGCTGGCGACAGCCCAGCAAGTGGCATTCTTCCCTTTTCGAACCCTCTCCCATGAACAGCAGCACAATGCAGCCATGTGGGTTGCTCCACCCTGGCAAATACCTAAGGCTCCACCCCTTAATATGGAACAGGCGCCAAGACAAAAAAAAATATGGCCCAAATGAAGTAACAGATCAAAGTTCCAGAAAAAAAAATACAACTAAGTGATGAAGAGATAGCCAGCCTATCAGATAGACAGTTCAAAGCACTGGTGAGCAGGGCGCTCACAGAAATGGTTGAATATGGTCACAAAATAGAGGAAAGAGTGAAGGCTATAAAAAGTGAAATAAAGGAAAATGCACAGGAAACCACCAGTGACAAGAAGAAAACTTGGACTCAAATCAACGTTTTGGACCACAGGGAAAAAATAAACACTACTTTTCTCTTCAACCAGAACATAATAAAGAAACAGGAATTAAAAAAAAAAAATGAGGAGAGGCTTAGGAACCTCCAGGACAACTTTAAACATTCCAATTCCCTAATCATAGGGGGTACCAGAAGGAGAAGAAGTAGAGCAAGAAATTGAAAACTTATTTGAGAAAAATAATGAGAACTTCCCCAGTCTGGCAAAAGAAATAAACTTCCAGGAAGTCCAGGAAGCTCAGGGAGTGGCAAAGAAGTTGGACCCAAAGAAGCACACACCAAGGCACATCATAATTACATTACCCAAGATTAAAGATAAAGAGAGAACCTTAAAAGCAGCAAACAAAAGCAGATAGGTACCCAAACAGGAGTTCTCATAAGACTATCAGCTGATTTCTCAAAAGAAACCTTCCAGGCAAGAAGGAGCTGGAAAGAAGTATTTTAAGTCATGAAAGGCAAGGACCTACATACACGATGACTCTGTCCAGCAAAACTATCATTTAGAATAGAAGGACAGATAAAGTACTTCCCAGATAAGGTCAAGTTAAAAGAGTTCGTCATCACTTAGCCCTTATTATATGAAATGTTAAAGGGATTCATCTAAGGAAAAGAAGAAGATAAAAAACTATGAACAGTAAAATGACAACAAACTCACAGCTATCAACAACCGAACCTAAAAAACCAAAAACAAACTAATCAAACAACTAGAAAAGGAACAGATACACAGTAATGGAGATCACATGGAGGATTATCACTGGGGAGTGGGAGGGGAAGAATGGGGAAAAAGGTACATAGAATAAGAAACGTAAATGGTAGATACAAAATAGACAGGGGAAGTTAAGAATAGTATGGAAAATGGAGAAGCCGAAGAACTTATATGTATGACCAATGGACATGAACTAGGGGGTAGGAATAAATGTAAGGGGTTGTGCAGGACCCTCGAATATGGGGAGAAAAAAATGGGACAGCTGTAATAACATAATCAATCAAATATATTTAAAAATAAAAATAAAAACTAAAACCAACCAGAACTGTCAGAAAATTGAACTGTATGGAAGTCTGATAACCAAGGGGAAAATAATGAATAGGCATACAATTAACAAATCAATTTCCACGTCACTGCCCACTCAGGTGAATTAATCATTTAGTAGAGGCTACCTGTGAAGAATCCCGAGCCTGAACTGAATTGCCTGGATAGTGAGGTCTATAGTGGCAGGGAAGGGGGCACTGTGCGCCCCACTGCAGGCACATAGCATTCTTGGCAAGAGAGTGAGTTGACTGAAGGAGAGGAACTCAGGGTGGTGTCTACAACACTAGCCCACACGAGCACTAGTCCACATGAGCAAGGGCGAGTGCCTATGTGAAGGCAGAAGGAGCCGGCGTTGAGAGAAGGGAACAACAGAGATGAACACAGCAATACTGAGATTGGATGATCATTGTAAACCGATGCTCATTGGCACCAATTCAGTGTCCATAGGAATCTCCAATTTCAGTGTGGTTAAGAAGGACATTTTATATTCAGTGCAAATGACTCAATTGTGATACAGTATGGCTGTGAGGCAGCCTCGAAGCCTGGTGGCCCTGGGGACAGACCCCTCTTCTGCTAGATAACTCTGCTTGTGCTGGTCTACTTTGCACTGTACTGGTCTACTTCAGTCTGCTCCAGTGAATCTTCCATGGTTCAGCTCAGCCAGGGAGACACAGCCTTCACTCTTTAGTGAAAAGTGAGAGCACACTCTCAGGGCTGGAAGAGAGTTTGGCCTACGCTGACAGAAGTCTCCACTTTTGGTCTCTGATTGGTCTGGCCTCATGCAAATGAGGATTCCAAATCCTTGAGGTTTGATTGGTCCAAAAGGCACTGTCTTGATTGGTCACAATAGGGCCATTCTGTTTGGTTGGAACTATGCAGCTCCGATTGGATGTGGAAACCCTCAGTCCTACTGGTTGAAAGAGAATTCCAGGAATTCCTTTATAAGGGCTGGTTCGGATGGCAGGAACACAGTGTAGCATCAGGTAGATTAGTGTGTAAGAGTTCCTTATGCAGAAGTGGCTGCTAGGCTCTGCTTTTGTCTTTTATTTTTGCTTTGCTTGTTTGGGTTTTTTTGTTTTGTTTTTAAGACTTGGGCCCAGTTATCCATCAGGAGCCCTTCTTAGTAGGTGCCTTTTTTTTTTCTCAGAGTTCACACCACATAAAGGTGGGAGAAGGGAGACCCAAAGGCATCTAGACAAGGTGATTCTTTTACTCTACAGCCCCAGCTGAGGTCTTACACTTCACTGAAAATCTTACCCCTTCAGGTGGCCCAAGAGCTCCTGAACTCCTCAACCAGTGGCTCCCAGAGAGGGCTTTTTCAGCTCTCTCTTGAGGATGGGGGTACATGGAGGTGGCAGGCTTCAACACAGTGCCAGGAAACTGCTCAAAGGATGGGGCCATCAAGTTAACACTCCTTCCCCCACATTGGCTTTTCAAGGAAAACAGAGGCAATATTGTGCCACATTGTATTAAATGGAAAATATTTGCCTGGATCCACAGAGAACTGCTAGCATGGGTCACAGCTACTGGGAGATCTAGAATACTTTCTGCAGTTGCATTCTACCAATCCTACTGCAACTCAGATTATTTTATACAGGCTCCTGCCTGCTGCATAGGCTGGGTCAATGCAGTGTGAAAACCGAGCTCCAAGTACCTGACTTGAACTCTTGGATGTTCCATCTCAGTTAAATAGAAACTCACCTTTATTGAGGTCCATCCATCCACCCCAGCACTACACTTTTGTGAGAGCTTCCTTCACTAGAGTCGTGTTGCAGAAAAGTGGAGGCAGCTCTCTGCTTCCAGCCCCTCCATACCTCTGTTCCCTCTGGTCTGGGACCAGACCAGAAACCCAGTTTCTGCAGTCACCTTCTTAGGACAGGTGAGGCAGACTCCTCATTTACAGAGGTGAGTGACCCAATGTACGTACACTTTCCTTGCAGTGGGCCATGATGACAGACATCCCAGCCACCTAGCAGGGATGTGATGAGGATCCAGTGAGACAGCAAGCCTGTAAGCCCTTTGCAGCCAGGAAACCTCCATCAGATGTGGCTCCAGTACAGTATGGGATTGCCCAATTTATGCAAAGGAAGGGGTCAGAAGTCAATAATGGGGTCACTGATCCCACAAGGGTAAGTTGAAGGCATTTAGCACCCTAAACCCTGAAGAGATGTAATATAAAATAAAATTAATTCTAATCTGTTAAATATGTACAAGGATGTCCAACAACATTATTATTTTTATTTGAAAACTACTTTTTGTGAAATTATCAAATAATTTTGTAAAATTATTTTAAAGATAGCTTTAAATTTTTCTAAATTTCTTTGTTTTACTTTCAGTGCCCTTGCTTTTCTGATGCCCTGTTAAGCTTTAAGTCCTCCATCCAGTAAAAGAATTCAAAACCTAGAATCAACATGTGTACAATGTATCTTGGAATTTAGAGCTTAAAATGGTCATGGTAACCGAATCCTTGGGCCTGGATGAGCTTCATAGAATGTATGAATCCACTGAAATCAGATGCAAAGTTGTGAGTTTATTTCTGTGAGCATATTGCTCAACTTCCATCAGAATATCAACAGGTCTATAATACCAAAAAGCCCAGGCCAACTGACAGAGACACACAGAATTGATAGCACCCTACCAGATCCAAGTCTCCTAAAAACTAGTGAGGTAAATTGGTGTAACCACCTTGAAAAATTGTCAGTAGCTCCCGAAGCTGCACATTAGTGGATGCAACGTTTCCACTCCTAGGTTTATACCCATGAAATGCATACATAGACACAAACACAAAAAAAAAACATGTGTTCATAGCAGCTTTATTCATAAAAGCCCAAAAGTGAAACTGCCTAAATGCTCATCCATGACAAAGGGTACATAAATGCAATATCTTCAGATACTGAAATACCATACAAAAGTAGAAATGAACAACCAGAGACTATATACCTGATGATGACTACTATGTATAGTATTGAGTGAAAGCAGCTAGACACAAAGATTACACAGTGTGCACCATTCCACTCCTATAAACATACACAGAGGCAGCACTAACTCATGGTGCTAGAAGCCAGGAGAGGGGTTATCCTCCTGAGGGGAGTAATCAGAAGCAGACACAGGGGGGCTATTGTTTTTTAACCTGAGACCTGGTTACTTGGGTGTGTTAAAGTTTGAGAAAAGTTCATTAAACTATATCCTTATGCTATAGGCATTTTTCTGAACATGGCACACTTCAATGAAAACTGGTAAGAAATTGTGATATCTGCCATGAAATCCAAATGCATCAAATTTGGCATTTCAGAACATCCCCAGATTGGCTCCGGTTTTTGAGCTGAGGGCCTCCCAGAGGCTATGCACAGCCCTTAGTGCATGAGGTTGAGATTACCTGGTTCCGGAACCTGTCTTCCCCACCTGAGTGAGCCCAGCGAATGTGAAGATGCCCGCTTCAGCATCTGACAAACCCAGAGCCTGTCCCCAAGCAAGTGCCTGGCAAAGTCTGCTGAAAAAAATTGTGCTGCTAATGTGATCCCTTCTTAAGGACATGAGAAAAGCAGGACCTGGGAGTCCTTAGCCGTCCCCACCCCACCCCAGCTGGGAGTCACTGGGCATTTGGTCTCCTGAGATTACAGACAAGGGCCTGAATGAAATCACAGCTGGCACAGCATTTTGTACACCCACCGTAACTTGGCCTGCCCATGTGCAGGATGATTGGCATTGTTATTATTGTGGCTAATGATAATAATGATAATAATAATTATTATTATATAAATAAAAATAGTGTATTTTATTCCTCCAACTGGGAGGCCCATTTGAAGCCCAGAGGAACAGCATGGTAACAACTTCCAATTTTTTCCAACTGGCTTTAGAAAAATTCAGCATGAAGGGATAGATTGGTCTGGGCAGTGATGTAAATAAACATCACCAAAAAAGGGAAGGGGGAGAGCTGAGAGCCCGATTCCACTTTCAGTCATCTGGCCACTGCTGCCCACTTCCAGAAGCCAGCACCTGATTTCCAAGGGCAGTGAAACCTACACACTCATTAGCACAGACCTACATGTCTGGCTTTCAAGTTCAGAGTGGGCTATTGCACTCTGCTCTCTTGAGAAGAGGGAGAGGAGGCTTGTCATCACCAGGCTCAGAAACTATACTCCCAACTCATGGTCCCTGGAGTTCTGGGGCAGACTCTTGGCTATTTGAGAACCATTTGT
Source organism: Artibeus jamaicensis (assembly GCF_021234435.1). Taxonomy (NCBI): domain Eukaryota; kingdom Metazoa; phylum Chordata; class Mammalia; order Chiroptera; family Phyllostomidae; genus Artibeus; species Artibeus jamaicensis. Next base: position 29,628,965 of record NW_026521788.1, on the reverse strand, counting down.
TTTGGTAATGGACATCAGTTAGAGGGGACAGACCTTAGCCTGCTCTGTGAGGGGGTTGGGAGGGGGGAGGAGGACTGAAAGTTGCTTGTCTCAAAAGATAGACCATAGGTCCTACTTTCCTTCTAAAATAAGCCAGAGGTAGTTCTACGAGAGAGGAGGGGTGGAGAAGGATTGGAAGAGGGAGAGACAAATGGAGGCCCAGGCTCAGTGCCAAATGTCAACATAGGCCCAGAGACAGAGTCCAGCAAGTTATTCAGGGTGCCAGTTCCCAGAGACACGCTTGGTTTGAGAGCAAGAAGCAATTGCACCCAGGCCCCAGGCATCATCAGGGGGTTGGCTCAGGAGAGATGAAGTATCAAAGGTAGGAGACAGGGAGGAATGGAGGGAGCGAGGGAGGGGAGAAGAATGGGAGGAGGAAGGAATAAGAGAAGGAGGAAGACAGAGAGTATAAAAAGAGGGAGAAAAAAAAGAAAAAGGGCAAGGGGAGGAAAGGTTGGAATTCCAGCCACATGGACTGTATTTTAGACAGCTCACTTATCCCTCTGACCTTCATTTCTCCTCATCTGTGAAGTGGAAAGGAGAAGGGACAGCTAGTGTTTATTGACCACTTACTAACTGCCAGATACTGTACTTAATGCTCTAATGTATTACTTCATTTGGTCCTGTAAATTGGAGGCCACCATGACCCCTATTTGACAGGTGAGGAAACCAAGGCATAGAAAAGTAAAGTTGTATGTTCAGGCTTGGGATTTGCACTTAGGCCACCACACCACAGTCTGTGTCAGTGCAGGCCTGGGGAGCAGAATCCCCCCACCCCTAGTTATGCCATTTCAGCCACAGAATGTAAGACCAGGAAGGAGCTCCTATGAGCAGAGGTTCAGTGATACACCTTGGGCTCTCCCACACCTCCATGCCTCTGCACATGGTATACTTTCTGACTGGAGCACCTTCTCCTGGCTCCCACTCCTTCCCCTCCTCCCTTAGAAATCAGCCCACCTGAGGTCCCCTTCACAAAGCCTTTCCTCATAGCCTAGGCTCAGCCTTCTGTGCTCACATGACCCTTCATGACTTCCAACAGTGACCTTACACTGCAGGATGCTCATTTGCAACTCTATTCCCTGCAATTGGGTTAATTGATGCTGAAGCAATGGGTCCTGCCTTGTTCTCATTCATATACCCAGTACCTAGCACAGTAGTGAATTAATGATTAGAACCCAAGGCCGCAGAGCCAGGATCAGAACTCCCAGCCTTCATAGGTCCAGTATCCATAAAACGGCTCCTCCCTGCCCTCTCTGGAATCATAAAAGCAACATCAGATTCTAGAACTGAAAAGGGAAGCATTAAGTCATCATGCCCAATGCCTCAGGTTTGCAGATGCAGAAACTGAGGCCCATACAAGGCAAGAGCCATGTCCAAGCCTACACAGGAGATCAACCCCAGTGGGACAGGCTCCCTATCCACCTGACTGCAATCTTATAGAGCCAGATCCCTTTGCTGCCTGCAACGAACTAAGGAATTGCGTCTGTTTTGCTGTAGCTGTGTGGTTTTATAGAGGATGAGGCTGAAAAGCTGGCCACTGGGGCTCCTGCTTGGAAGGTTCTTTGTCCTTGACAGCTTTGTGCTAGAATGTGTTATCAAAGGATTTGACCTGAGATGAGCCAGCGGCCAATTACATCTCCCCATGATGCCCCACTCTCACCTGAGCTGGGCTTACTCAAGGCAGACAGGCTGGTGAAGAAAACAACAGTGGGTGGGCAAGTGATCCAAATGACTATACCTATCCAGCTTGGCATGTGTCCAGGGCTCCATTAGCTGTGTTACTCACTGGCTCTCCTTCACCTCACACAATAACTCTAGGAGGTAGGCCTTATTATGTCCGTTTTTAAGATGAGAACAAATGAAGTTCATGAAGAGTAAATAAGCTGCCTAAAGTTACACAGCTGGTCACTGGAGAAACAGGGATGCAAAACCAGGCCTGTCCATTGCAAACCCATAACTCTTTCCACTGGACAGAAATCCCCATATTCTGCAAGGGAGACACCGGGATATTTCACCTGAGCACCATGGATCATATTTCCACAAAGAATCCCATGAGCTTAACTGTACCCTGATAAGGGTCCTCACCCATTTCACAAATGGGGAAACTGAGGCACAAAGAAAGGGCGATAACTTCTTCTGGAGCCAGCAATCAAAGCTGGACGCTGACATGTTTTTTTCCAGGGTGCCCCTACCCCTCACCTACCTCTCCTGCTTGAGGTAGTATCAATAGCCGGTCCCTCTAGTCCACACACACCAAGACAGTGACGGGCCAAGCCCATACCTTAGGAATCTGTTTTCCCCCAGGAACTGTTTGCCAAGACTTCACCTTCCTCTGGGACAGACAAGCTCTGATGGTCCCCCACTCTTTCCCCTTTCTCACCCTCCCAGAAAACAGAGCTCAGAGCTCAAGTATGACTAATAAGTTAGCTCCTGTTTGTGCAGTTCTTCACACATGCAAACTACTTACATATGTATTTTCATTTAATTCTCAAAGAACCTGGTGAAGGGAGAAGCAATAACCCCATTTTACAGACATTGCTGCCAAGACCAGAGAGGGTAAGTAATGTGCACATCTGGGAAGTGGTGAGTAGAGCCCAGCTTTTCTGAGCCTGTTTATATCCTCCTTTCCTTTCAACCCATTGCCCCACCCACTTCTTTGGGAGTCCTCCCTAAGAATGAGGCCAACTCCCTTCTTCTACCTGACCCCCAGGGTTACTCCTGACAGCAGCCATTTTCCAGGAGTGTGTGGAAAAGAACTTTCCAAGCAGAAACCTCTTTGAAAGAGGTCCACGCGCTCCAGGTACAGCCCCATAGCCTATCGCAGGGACAGATGAACCTATGAGCAGGCATTGGGTAGTGCCCCAGCCTGTCTGTGCCTCATTCTGGTAAGAACATCATGGCAAGTGTCACAACCTGCCACTGTGTAGGAAAGAGCCTCTCCTCAGGCCACCTAGGAGCAGCTCTTCAATCACCTGGGAAAATTCTCACTGAACAGCCAGGACGGGGGGCTGACAAGAATCTGAACCCACGCCAGATCCTCTCCCTTCATCTCTGAGGAGCTCAGTGTTAGGTCCCAGAGATGAGTTGTTCAACTGAGATCCTGCACACCAAGGCTCTGGGAAGACCTGGATGCCCAGAGGAGAGCCCAGACTGGAAGGAGGAAATACTGCTTCAGATACCCACAAAACCAGAGAGATTGTAAAAACAAGCCAGGCGCATGGCACAACCCAAAGCATGTGCCATGAAAACATCCAATCCTCCAGAGTTATGTGAAGAGAAAAGCAGATTCTGTGGATGATTGGTTTAGAGAAACTCTGAGCTGAATAAAGCTAAACAAGCGACTATGGAACTTTTCAGAGCCTTTAAAATGCTAATGTGCTTCACAATTCTTCAAGAGAAGGCTAATGTGCAATATTTTCTAAATGTTCAGTTTTTCGGGGAATTTCAAAAGAACAATGTCTGTGGAATACCCTTTAAAAAACAGTGTGCTATCGTTCCTCTGAGGACAGAGAAAAACAGCAATAGCTATGTGGAAAGGTGGCCTTTAAATTAATATTAGTGTGGCAACAAGTGAATAAGAGGAAGACATATATTACAAATGAGGGTACAGTGTTTGCAAAAACGTGGAGTGGCATTACAAATACACAGGTTATGTTTGGGGACCAAGAATTCCCTAGAACATATCCTCCTACAAGCTGGCATCCCTATAGCAGCCCATTTTTTTATTTGGTTTGCATGTCTGGTTTCCCAGTAAGATTTTATTTGACTAAAGGGATCTGCTGCAGAAAAGGACATCTGTTGATTTTTCTTCCCAGCATCTATTCTCCTTGCTTTTGGTAATGAACCCGAAATTTGGCGGGGGGGGGGGGGGGGGGGCTGGGGAGATTGTGTCCTCTCCTGCTCTCAGGTCATGTGGGTTGGGAGCACCGCAAGCCCCAAGCCTCAGGGCCTAGCAGTCAATATATTACACCTCTAACATCATCCTATACCCACCCCTGTGATCAGCTTACAGGTGGGCAGATGACTCAGTGGTCCAATCAGATTCAGGCCAGGGCTTCTGCCGGAATCACTGGGAAAGAAGCTTTCTTACTACCGGATTCCAGAGCTGCAGGAGGCCATCTCTACCCCTCACAGGAATGAGCTTGCCTGGAAGTGAGACCAGGGTAAAGGCTGGCAAAGTCTAGAGAGAAAGCAAAGCAGATCTCTGTCGACATCCTATGGGCCCCGGCTCCCAGCCATGCCTGAAGTTTGACTGTACCTCTGGGACTCAGACGCTTTACTTACTTGAAGTAATAAATTAACTTGTGTCTGGAGCCCAGTTGAGTTAGAATTCTGTCACTTGCAATTGACAGAATTAACTGCCTAACAGTTGTCGAAACCTGTACAGATTTTTGTTTGCTTTAGACAAATTGTTCACTATTAAACATATTATTTATTTTTTCATTTATTCATTCTAAATGAGATATATTAGGCACATACCAATGAGAATGTAACTTATGCAGGTCAGGCTGCTGTGTCCAGCCTCTCAGGTTGTGCACCACTCAACTTGGAGGATTCCCTTACCCGAGGCAGCACCCTGGGGTTACACAGTGCAGCAGCCTTGGGCCATGGGATATAGGAAGATGTGAATCAGCCCACAATCTCGAAGGGCCGGTGTTTCAACAATACCCATTTCCCCTGCCACTCTGAAATGACAATGATTTTCTTCCTCTCCCTGTGGAAGTCCTTCCCATCCTTCAAAGCCTAACGCAATTGCAACCTCCTCCAAGAAGCCTTGCCTGATTGCCTCACTGGCAACAAAGTGGTAACTATGGAGGGAAATAGCGGGAAGGAAGGGTGCATCAGGGAACCTGTAAACTGAGCTCAGCAAATGCAGCCTGTGCTCCTACATTGTTTCTCACAGGGCGGCTGAGGTGGGAAGAACAAGTGCTGAGTGTTCTCGTGAGATGATTTGCAGTGATTTACCTGCTGGACACCCCAGAGTACTGATCTGAGTTAGGGAAGAATAGCTGGGCTCTCATCTACACCTCCACAGTGACAGAGAAGGCCTCTCTGTCACCTGCACCTCCAAAAACCCAGCGCTCATCAATTCTGGATGCAGTGTTCATAGTGGCCACCCGGAGAGCAGCTAATTCCCAGGGCATCGGTCTGCATTCTTCTCATTTCTGCCTGTTTTCCCATGGTTGGGGGAGGGGCAGAGATGTCACATCTGGCTTGTCATTCTCACCCAGATTTTAGGCCAAGAGGGAGAACACCATTCTAGCCCAGAGGAGTTGTTGCTGTCTTCCCCTTCATGGGACACAATATACTCCAGTTCCAAAGCCTTCCAGACTCCCCGAAGTCTGCATTTGCATAGACTCCAATCTTCCACAACCCCTCCCTCACCCCAGCCCAGCCCCTGCTTCAAACCCCAACCTAGGTAAATAACAATAACCCTCATTAACATTTCATAGATGCTGTGTTATGCTCTTTTCTGTTGTAGAAAACATGATACAAAAGACAGTCTAAAAAGAAACAAAATGCCCTTCTTGTGTGTTATTTACAGCAGGCCTCCTCTAATCTAATCATCTTTCCTCCCCCAGCCCATCCTCTTCCCCCCACCACCACCCCCCTCCCCAGTACACTGCAACTTTTCAGGCATTTTATTAAAATGAACACGTTGTTCCTGCAGCCCGCTCCCTCCCTTCCAGGCCTGGGCATAAATAATTTATCTGAAAGCTCATTTGGTTGGCTACGCTTCCATAATTGAAGGCCGTCCCCCACAGTTTATTGGCGAGTGCAGGGGCCCAGCCTCTCAGCTCCCTGACCCCAGATGGAGCGACTCAAAGGCCCACCACAGGGCCCTTCAAAGCCTAAGGAGGCCCCACTCATTGATGTTCACTCCGCCCGCCTCGCTCCACAGCCAGCCAGCCCCACAGCCCTCAGTCTGTCAGGAGGCCCAGCTGCCAGTGTGTTCCCAGTGGAGGATCCTCAGCTGACCACAGACCTGCTGCCTTGTGGCCAACTGCCACTCACAGGGCAACCCTGCCTCTGCACCATCAGCCTGCCTGGCACCCTCTGTGGCCAGCATGTGCCCTGGGATGTCTTCCCAGGGCCAGCCACAAATCAACCCTGGAGCTCAGGACTGATACCCAGGGCTAGAGATCCCATTTTAAACACTAAGGAGAGGCTGGAGCAATGCAACCCAGACTCTGAACTCATGGCTTTAAGCATTAAGTGGGCCCGGTGCTTCCTGCCATTCCCCACGTGCTCTCCCTTCTGGCTCACCCACCATCTCCCAAGCAAACTGGCCCCTCTGCACTTAGGGGAGGGCTCTGCTGGTCTTGGGAACTGCACCTGCCTACCACATCCTGCATGTGACCTGCCTGTGCTCCCAGCAAAGGACAAGCCCTCCACTTGTCCACTTGTCCCTATCCCATCTTGCCTTTCTCCAGGACAGCACTCCAGCAACCCTCCCCTCAGCCTGTGTTATTAATTTTCCTCTCTCCTTGACTTTCTGTCAGGTATAAAGATGAGCAATGCATGGTGATTAAAGCACAGCCTCAAGCCATATCACAAAGGTTCAAATCCTAGCTCTGCTACTACATTGCCCTATGACCTTAGGCAAGTTACTTAATGTCTCTGTGCTTCAGTTTCCTCATCTTCAGATAGTAACTACCTTGTAGTGTTGGTAGTGTATTAAGTGACTTAATATGTATGACATACTTAGAACAGTGTTTGTCCATGAAAAATGTTACATAAATGCTTCCTCTCAACACTAAGTTAAAAATAAAACTTCCTTTGTTCCCCCTCCCCCTCCAGGTATCCCCCAATTTTTCTATTCATTTGTAAGAAATCTCCTGCAAAGAGGCATCTGCATGTCCTGTCTCCAACTGCTCTCTCCCTCATTCTGTCTAAAGTCACTCCTATCAGTCTTTCTCACCCCACCACAACTTCAAAGCACTTCTCGTCACAGTCTCTGGTGACTTTGACCTTACTCAACCCCATATCACCTTTGAGTCCTCTCCATACAGACCTATATCAGCTATCTGACACAGCAGTTGTCAGTCTTTTCAGATACACTCTTCACTTTGTTGGGACACCGCTCACTCCTGCTCCTCTTCAGCTTCCTGTCCCTACACCCTTGACCTCTAAGTGTCGGGTGTGACAAGGGCTCAACACTACGGCTTCTTCGCTACTTGAGTCAGCACCATCCAGTGAAAATACAATGTGAGCCACAGACATGATTTCGAACTGTCTAGTTGCTATGTTAAAGAAGTAAAAAGTAACAGTGAAATTAATTATAATAATTTAATCTAATACAGTATAGCCAAAATATACTTTTTGTTCTGTCTTCAAAATCTGGTATGTATGTACTCTTTTGGCATTTCTGCATTCAGAGCAGCAACATTTCTGGTGCTCAGTGGCCAGGTGTGTCTAGTGGCTACCATACTGCACAGTGAAGCCCTAGGGGATAGCCTCCATTCTCTTAACATAAATGCCATTGGAGCTACCGGGACACTGACATTTTTTTCACACCAGTCTGGACCTTTCTCTTGAAACCCAAATTCTTGGATCCACTTGGGTGGCTCAAACGCAGTTCAAATATAAAGCACCCAAAAAGAACTTAAAAGTCTCTGGAACTACACTGATGCTTCCATTTCTCTCTAAGCCCATATCTGACCCTTCTCCAAATGGTGTGGGTTCCACCTTCAACACAGACCCAGAATCTGAGCTTTGCTGTCTTCCTTCCTCTGCTACTTTGTCTGTACTCCAGCCATCAATCTTGGGGTCAGTGCAACAGCCTCCTGCCTCATCTCCCTGCTTCCACCCTCAGCTCTCAGTCCATCCTCCCCCCGAGCCAGAGGATCATTTTAGAACAGAAGTCAGATGTCGAGATTCCTCCATAGACCCCCAGTCATTCTCCAGCTTCCTCAGGTCAAGAGCCAGAGCCTCACCTCACTTGCTTCACTCACTTCCCCCTACCCACTTCTCAGACATGCACCTGCCAGACTTATTCCCAACCCAAGGTCGTTGCACTTGTCCTTTTTATCTGTCTGTGGTGCTTTTCTCTCAGGCATCTGCAGAGCTTCTCTCTCCCTGTCTCAGGTCACTGCTCAAATATCATTTTCTCCCAGTGTCCTTCCCTGTCCACACTATGTAAAATTACCAACCCAGCCCCCACGCTGTACTCCTTACTCCCCTTCTCTGCTTTATTTTTCTTCATGACATTTAGCACCAGCTCACATAGTACAGGCTTTGTTTTCTGTTTCTCTCCCCTATGAAAAGCTAGGCCCTGTGGAGACAGGTCTATTTTATCACTACTATTTTCTCTTGTACCAGAATAAGTCATGGAAACATACACTGTGCTTGGCAATTTTTTACATAAATGAATGAATGAAGGGAGTGAGGGAGGGAAGAGTGAGTCAGAGACTTTTTTACCATTGGAAATAAGATCACAGTTCTCTTTGCTCCACAGGTAGGATAGACCTCCCCCCTCCTCCACCCTCATGTCAGCATCTCCAGAAAGGGAACTGATGAATATAACCCCTGAGGTGTCAATCACTGCCCTGCCCAGCCCACTCTACTGCAAGAAATAATAGTAGTAATTATAACCAACAGCACCAAGATGCTTACTGAAGACTAAGTACTTTCTGTGCTTTACCTCATTTGCATCCTCACAACAAATCTCAATCATGACCCAGGCCAGTAGCCAGGAGGACTCTGAGCACTCCGATGACATTGTCCCCCAGAGAAGGGGGCCTGGAGTCACCCTATGACCCCAACAATTAAGCCTTCTGTCCAGCCTTTGTCCTTTCCTTGGTTTGAAGCCACACAGAGGGAGCAATAAACTTTCCCTTTATTCCTCTTCAGCCCTCCCCAGAATGCCCTCTAGCTTACTCAGAATCCCACTTAGGACTTGCTCCTCCACACCCTTCCTGTGCGGCTGACCCATCCCTGTCCCTCCAGTTGCTGTCTGGATCTGATTTGAACCTCAGCCAAGCCCCACCCCTCTCACTATCATTCCAGAATCAGGATCTGATTCGCAGTCTCCTGATGACACATCCCACATGCAGTGCACCACATGCATCCCCGGTAAGGAGGAAGGACTCTGTTCTGTCTGCTGGGAATGCTGCCCTCAGCAGTCAGCCACCTCGGGGCTCCCCGAGCTTCACAGAGCTGCCTTGCCCAGTCTTCACGGGGTGGCTCATACCCAATGACTGAGAGAAATAAAGTGCAGAAGGCTGGCTGGTTGAGCCCACGTGGGTGACTTTGGTGGCCTTCTGAGCCAAGACGGTCAACAAGCCTGCATTGCAGCTCACCTTCTCCGCCCAGCCCACCTCCCTCCCATGAGTGCTTATCCCACGTGAATTCCGATACATATCCTGTATACTAACCCCTTCTCAGTGTCTGCCTCCTGGGTAACCCAGCCTGCGCCATCCACCCCGCACCAGATCCAACACACAAGTTCTCCTGGGTGAAGTGATGGAGTAGAGGTTCTTTCTCCCTGACCACAGCACACAAGTCAGCCAGGTCTTGGGACCCACAGAATGGACCTCTGGCTCTGATCCCTCCCTCCTACCAGAGGCCCACATGGGCTGCAGACTTCAGATACAACGACCAATAAAGACACGTAAAACCTGCCACCTTGGTCCTAGCTGGTGTGGCTCAGATTCTTGAAGTATTGTCCCAGACCAAAGGCTTGCATGTCTGATGCCCAGTCAGGGCACATACTTAGGTTGCGGGTTCGATCCCAGGTGCCTGTGGGAGGCAAACAATAGATGTTCCTCTCTCTCTTTTCCTCTCTAAAAACAATGAAAAATGCCCTCAGGTGAGGATTTTAAAAAACCCGCCACCTTGGTTTTGTTGTTATTATTTCAAATTCAGGGACAATGGTGCTCAAGGCCCATGGATACAGCAAACTCTGTCACTCTGCCCCACGAACAACTGGCTCAAGGCCTGGGCAGCCCCTCTTCCTCCAGCAAAGATGCTTGTTCCCTTTTACCTTGACAAGAGGTACCACCCAACCCACACAGTAGCCAACCAAGACCTGGAGACTACAATGAATTTACATTTCTAATTAGTGCACCCTTCCTGCTGGGGGAGAATGTCAGGAAAGGGTCCGTGAAGACCAATCTGAGTGAGTAATTGCATCTGGGAATCTGTTCGGTCTTCTAGATCTTCTTAGGAGACCGTACTAGGGATGAGGGAGTATCTTTGTCTCTGGCCCCAGCCAGGGGGGAAAAATGTGTGAGGAAAGAAATTAAGAAGGGAAAAGGTGGAAAGCTCACTGGACACAGGATGCCTTGCACCAGCCCAGCAGTCCACAGAGTAGTACTTCCACTGAGACCAAAGGGCCATAGTCTAGGATCAATGAACACCTGAGCCAGGGAGGCCTCAGTGAGTCAACTCACAAACAATCTGAGCATCTACCCTGATCCAGAGGCTGCTTGTGGGGAAACTGTGGAGATGGGGGTGGGTAGAGATCAAGGTACTTTGGTGCCAGAGAGCAAGACAGGGTGTTGGGATTCAGGGAACCATGGCCAGCTCCAGAGCAGAGGTGAACACAAGCAATGAGTTTGCTGAGGCCAGGTCAACAGCTGGATGAGGCAAGCTGCTGGCCTTAAAAGCCCAGGCCCCTGGAGACCCCATACCCAGTGATTTGAGGCCACTCTGCCCCAGGAAAAACAGATATGAGCCCTGGTAACCCTGGGCAGGCCAGGTACTCTGGGCTTTGGGATAGCAAATGAGGCATGACACAGGGTCCAGGGACACAACGGCATCCTTAGAGTGCCACCTTAAGGTATCCCTGTTTAGTCTTTGCCTTTTATTCACCCTCAACACATAGCAGCCCATTTTTAAAAATGCAAATACGTAGTAGGCTCTCAGACCAAATAATTAGCTTGATTCCTATACCAGGAACCACTCAAGTACAAAGACATGCACTTCCTTGTAGCCCCAGCAGCTAGCAGGGTTTTCTGGCACTTGAACAAGCATAGCTGGACTTGATTCACCTGCTTATTCCAGAGTTCTCCTGAGATGCAATATGAGACTGGTGGACACTAGTGTATTCTATGACAAATGCTGCAACATCACTATGTCAAACAGCTTAATGATCATTGTACTTGTGCCCTGAGCAAGGCTGCATGAATAACTAAAATGTCAAATGTCTTTGTTTTAGCTGCTCTTCTATCAACTCTGCTGGTCTCACAAGCATGAGCCACATGCCAATTAGAATCTCTGATGGTCAAGTATAAATGTCTTTGATTCATAAGAATGAATTTATAATCACTTAAGCTTTCTCTGGAAGAAATAATCTTTAAAAAACATACGATCCACGGGTAGGAGGGATGGTTGTTATAAAGAGGGCCATCCCCAAAGTTTGCTTTTTTGCATTTTACTAGAACAAATCCAAGGGCGAAGTTCCCTGGGGCTGAACTGAAATTCCCCAGTGGAACCAGAATCTCAGACAGCCCTGGACATCACTCTATTTGTCAAGGCTGCAGACACACACACACACACACACACACACACACACACACTTTGAGTCTGGAAGAGGGAGGGTCTCAAGAGTAATGGTGTCTGCAGGGACTTTTGAAATAAGATGAGGAATCTTTATGGCTTCAAAGGGAGGAACCCCAACTATGGCCTTCTTAGAATCAAGGACTGGAGAGGTCAGTGTTCAAGGTCCCAGGGAGATGGCTACTCTCTGAAGACCCATCCCTAACGGGCTATGCTCAGCTTCAAAATGAAAACCACAAGTCCTGTTTTGCTAGCACAATTCCAATTCCAGAAAATTCATTCTCTTTCATTAAAGGAAATACACACATGCATATACATATACGCATATATGTATATACTGCTGTATACATGCACATGTATATGTGTATGCCTGCATATAAGTATAATGAATATGTATGTATAAAATATAATCTGAGGGTGGGGGGGCTGGGATGGGAGAAATAGACAAAAAACTGTACTTGAAAAATAACTAAATAAAATTTTAAAATATATATATATATATATATATATATATATATATATATATAATCTGAGTTATAGATTTACATCTGTCTTTTCACAAAGCAAATGAATAAACATGAGCTCACCCATCAGGAAAATTCAGTTATCATGATCCATGTCCAATTTTTACTTAAGAAAATATCCCTTGTCATTTGGGGATAGGTGTTGTCCAGAGTGGCACAGAGGTCTAATGTGGGTCATCAGGCTGTTCTCTCACTGTTCCCAAGTTTGTGCTCTGTTGCCAGGTATATGTGTGTGCAAGGGGCGGGGAGAAGATGCTCAGGTCCTAAAGCATGGGTCCCAAAACATGGGTCCCTTGGGGGCTTGAAGAGCTCTAGGATCAGCCTCAGTTCTGTGAGCCTTCTAACCCCATCTCCTCACTCACTAACTGTGTACCTAGAGCTCATTTTCTCCCATCTGTCCAATGAGACCTGTGGAGAGGCTGGGGAAATCTGTGTGATAATGACTAAAACACAAAACAATTAGTGATAATGAGCAGAGGAAGTCTAGAGGGACAAGATGACCTACAGAACACAATGGGTCAATGAATGACCCACAATAGAAATCTAGCTTTAGATTCTCAGGTCAGCTCTTTTTAATGTACTAGAGATTTCAAAGTATTGATTAAAAAATATACAAGCAAGCATCCCTGAGTAGTATGACCATTTTTTTTATTTGATGTTTTCATTGTAAAAATTGAAAAATATTAGTAACACCCCTTTGGTGTTATGTGTGGATAACCACATTATCACCAAATAATGTTTTGGAAATTCAAGGTTGCATTTACATTTAGGCTTACTAACACATTTTTGCAAAATGAAGGCCAAATGACTTCATGGGCTGCTGTGTAAACAAAGGTTTAGTGATTGTTCAAATAAAGACAAGTGCAGGGAGGATTGAGCAATCAAACAGTACAGAGGACACTGGCAGGCCACACACAAATGGCTGGATGCTGATTGGACAGAATCACAGTTACCGGTTTGTAAGCACGTGCCAGAGTGAATGACATTTGGGGTTGTAACAACTTGTGAGACAGCACTAGCAGGAAGGGTACACAACTGGAGAATGTCTTGCTAAATATTACATATTTTTTAGTTTTTAGGTTAGTGTTGTGAACTGCTCTGCCTGGTTTCAGGAGTTGTAACTGCCCCCCATGGCTAAGGCTGAGTGAGCCACCTCCGGAATTCGAGCCACTAAGGAAACAAAGCTTGTCTCTGCTTCCTCCTCTGCCCCAATGCTTGGTCGGTTAGTTTATGATGAGTATGGCCCCTCAGAGGAGGGGCAACCTAAGCCAGACACGATCACTTGGGAGGCCATTATAGAAGGACTTGAGGGGGGGGGGACTGCAACAAAGGGGGAGTGATGGACCGTCACCCCACCCCCAGCTATTCTGACATAGCCTGAGTCCCCATTTCTGTCTGGGAGAAGTACTTCCTGGTTCTAATCCACTTAAGCCTAAAAACCTATGATGGGGAAGGTGGTGCAGCCCTGTGCTGGCTAGAGCAGTGTTACCGAACAAGAGGTCTGGGGGGAGGGCAATATTTGGTCCACCTAGGGATGCCAAAAACTGCTACAGAACAGGAGCCCCTCTCAAGGACAGAATACTAATATTTACTGGGCTCTTCTGTCCACCATCAATTAGAAAGACATCTCTCAATGCCAGAGATTTATGAAAAGGAAACAAAATGTTTATTTAATGCTATTCAGGCCTAATGTCTCCACTAAAACATCAAAGTCCTTTAGGTTGTACACCTACACCCACACAGTGCTCCCTTCTCCCACTGTCCCAACTCCGGGTACCGTAAGTCAGGAAAAGAGCACATGTCTGTGTTTCAGGCCGCTGGAATCGTCAGCTGTGTCAGGCAGGATCTCTAGTTAATCCAAAGTACTGTGGTACCCTCTCATGGTCCACTGGCAAGAGTTCTTTGTACCCAGTTCCAGTCAAAGTCTCTCCTGCTTTCCAGGCCACGTGGCCAAAGGGGGCATCCCAAAGCCATGTGGGCTTCTTCTACCAAAGCTGCAGGGGTCCACACTCTACCAAAAGCATGTGGCTTTCTTCTTCACCTGGCTGCAGAGATCTCTATTCTGGCAAAGCTGCATGGTTTTCCCTTTCACCTGGGAAAGAAGTGGTCTGCACTCTGCCAAAACTATGTTGGCTCCCTCTTTTCACCTCACCAAGAGGGGGTCCTTATTCTGCTTAAAACCACGTGGCTCTCCCCTACATGACCGCAGGGATCCACTCTGCCCCAAACTGCAAGGCTCTCTCCTCACCTGGGCAGTTATCCCCTCATGTCTTGGAGCCAGTCTTTTCTAAGCTCTCATGCAGGCGCTCTCACTCAGGAGCGCAACCCCTAGTTCCATCCTGGGTAAAAGCCACTCCCTTCTCCCTGGCTCAAAACTTGGCCACAGCTATTTAACATATCTATGAAACCAGTTAAAGGTTATAGATATGCTAAATAATCATTCCAGAGGTTAGCTGCAAAACTGTTGCTATGCAAAACAGCTCTCAATGGCCCTGGCTCTATTCGTTCCTTCCCCCTGGTTGGGGGAGTAGGGAGGACATCTTATATGTCTCTCCAATATTCCTATACACTTTGAATTCTGGACACCATTCTAAATCTTGTTTTGCCTCCCCCCCCCCCCACCAACTGCACCCTGTATCAGCAGGATCCAGGGTGATCAGGCCTAAGAAAGAATATGTAAAATCCTGTGAAACCTGCATTGTTTAATGCTCTCATTTAAATGATAAGGGTCCAAGCAAGAAGTTTGTTCCTCAGAGTTTTATGGCTCGTTATTATCTGACCCTGACTGAGAATAAGCCCTCATAATTCTTTGAATGCTATTATTTGATCTTTACCTGTATTCTTATGCAATCGAACCCAATAAAAACCCTTTGAGGAAGGGGCTCTTGGCCTTTCTCCTCTGAGAGACTGGCCACCTCTCCTCCCCAAGCAGATCATGTCTTGGTAGGTTCACTTTCATCCTTGGCAGACAGAGGTACTCTGCAGGCAAAGTTGCCCCCACAGGTTAGAGAGTACTCTATTAAATTAATTGGTCCATCAAAATCCCAGGTCTGTGTTTAAAAGTATATCCATTGTAACACATGAAAAATAATAATGTAGATAAAATTTATATTTAAAAGACTAACAATATTGATAGTCCCTCTAATGATGGCCCAGTATGCTCAAACATCAAAACAATCCAGCTGATAACAAGCTGAACTTAATATGGGATTACATCTCTCCAATTTTAAACCCAATGTTGGTTAATTTACTTTTAGCAAAACATCATCTGTCACTTTAAATTAATGCCATTAATTTGAATTTTAATGGTTTTGTAGTTTTGTTTGCATTTAATTTGTAATTGTGTTTTGCTTTTATAGCTGTGTGTGAGCTAGAAGCATAAGGGATTTATACTTTTTTGTTTCTATATATTTAAGTAACAATATGATCAAAATAAATTTAGCCACTACCGGGGATCTGAGATAATTTTTCCCCTTTAAAATGCATATATTAGTTAATTTTAAGAATCATTGAGATTGCACTATAGCACACTACTAAATGAATAAGAATCCTGTAATTTTTAAAGTCCTTGGTGAGGTCGGATTTTGCTCAATGTATTGTGAAATGGAGCGTGAGGTAAAAATCTCCAGGAATTTAGATCTGAGCTTTTTCAAAGTTCTAATCCAGTAAGTGGCTATCTCAGATGACTCAAGGATTCTACTAAGCTACCAATGTCTCTTTGGTTTCTTTCTGCTGTTCCTTCACTCAACAGTTTGGAGCAATTCCATATAATTTGGTGACATGCCACTGAGTGCCCCGAAATTTACAACTTGAATCATATAAAACAAGTTTGCACACATGCACTTTGCTGCAAGAGAAGATCCACAGCTCTCACCAGTGTCAGATTCACACCTTCATCATTACTGGAGGGCCAGGCCCAACTCCAAAACACTGAGGGCAGTGGCTGGGTTTCTGTGTGCCTGACTCCACATTTGTGACAGGTATTTCATTCATTACCTTTCTGTCCCCATGTGAAAGCTGAGGAAACAAAGGCTCAGAAAGGCTGAGTTACTTACCTGAAACCCACAGCTAGGGAAGTATCTGAGCAGGGACTTGAATTTGTGACCCTATGACTCCAGAACCTGGACTCTTAGCCACTTGGCCCACTGCCTCCCTCTCCCCCTGTAGATGTAGGTGAAGGTGGAAGAAAGTAATGTGATCCCTGTGCTCAGGAACAGCTAATCTACAGGACTTGTTCTTCTGTGTAGTGGGGGATAGGACTAGGAGTCCTTCAGAGAAAACCCCAAAGCCAGGAACGATGGGTGACTACCCAGATGGGAGCTGTAAGAATCCCTCCTCGAAGTTTGTTGAAATGTGTCTACACTGTCTTTACTCCTTACATCCTCAGTTCACTCTCGGCCTATTTAAAGCAAAGAGAGGGAACTGTGTGAGCATAGGAAGCAATGTTTATGGTATATAAAGTGCTGTGGCCTCACTGCTCCCTGCACCTCTGCAGGCTATTGGCAGAGGCTCTGGAGAACATCTGTAGAGATTAGGTGCCTGCAGAGGGGGCCACTATTACATTTCCCAGTTGGAGGTCAACTGCACTACAGAAATGCCAAGCCCACTCCTGGGTGCAGATATTGCCAGGAGGGTTTATCACACATCTCCCCAGGTATGGGGTGGGAAGCACCTCTATAGGGGTAAGGACTGAGCCTACTCACACCCAGAGAACTCAGGACAAGGAGTTAACCAGAGGAGAGTAAGGCCAAAGGAAGCTGCCGAGCCTGGGGCCATACCTAGGCTGTGGAAAAGGTATGTGAGCTTCTCTAGAACCAAGAAGAGGCCATAACAGGTAACCCAGCATAGGTACTATGTTGAGGACCACCCAAGAGCTGGCAGAGGACCACTGGGAGCATATCTACACCCCACAAAATACCCAGCATTGAGGTGCTTGTCTAAACAGATGCATTGAAAGCAAGTGGGAACTCAGGTAGCCCTGTTTACCTGAAAGGACAGGGCTCCTCTCCTGTATCCCCCCTCATTTTGCCTGGGCTCTGGAGAAACCAGGCATGGAAAGGCAGATTTATTAGTTTCCTAGTGCTTCAATAACAAAATATAAGCTACACTCTCGGTGGCTTAAAACAATAGAATTGTATAGTCTTACAGTTTGGGGGGCTATAAGTCCAAGATCAAGGTATCAGCAAGGTCATGCTCCCTCTGATGTCTCTAGGGAAAAATCCTTCATCGCCTCTTCCAGTTGCTGGAGGTGACTGGAAATCTTGGTTTCTTGGCTTGCAGGTGCCTCACCCCAGTCACATAGCCATCTTCTCCCTGTGCGACTTCAGGTCATCCTCCCTCTATGCCTGTCTGTCTGTGTGTCTGAATTACCCTTTTTAATAAGAAAACCAGTCATATTGGATTAGGACCCAACCCAGTGACCTCACGTTAACTGGATTACCTCTGCAAAGACTTGATTTTTAAACAAGGCCACACTTGGAGGGAGAGTATTAGGACTTCAACATATCCTTTCCAGGAAACACAATTTAACCCATCAGAGCAGACATGAAGGAAGAGAAACTGAACTGCCAACCCATCCCCAGGCCCTGCAGGTCTCCAGGTGCCAACATGGTCAAGCCTGTGCTGTAGGGAGGGAGAGGCTTTGAAATGGATGTAGAAGGAAGCTGAACATGGGCTGGACCAGGCCTTTTTAATATCTGAGACTAAAATTTGTTCTGTGTCTGAGATTGATTGGGAAGCTCTGGTACATGCCTGCGATGCCATCAAGGGAAGGGGAGGGAGATCCAGCCGGGCACATTTGAAAGCATCGAAGGGAGAAATATAAAGCCATTTCCTGTTCGTACCCCATCGAGTTCAGCCCATTCAATATATGGTTATATATACAAGAGGCAACTAGGGACCAAGGCAGCACAATATAACATCAAGTGAATTAAATCAACTGTGGAAAAAAACCGCACAAAGAGACAGTATTAAGATAGTCAGAGAGAAATGGCCCTGCAAGAGGCGGATCTGGCTGGGCCTCCAAGGGTGGGGTAGATTCTGGCCAGTGAGCATAGAGGTAGGTGAGGGCAGGACCTTTGGGAACAGAGGCACAAGAGCCAGACCCTGTGCCAAAGCTGAAGACAGCCTGGATTCCAACCCAGGAAGGTCTGCGACCCTCTTAAAGAACTTTTATGGCCCCCATCCTGGGCAGCGGATGCGGATTTTATGTGTGTCTGCAGGAAGCTAAAACTGTCTTCAAACACAAAATTATAATGATCAGATGTCTGTCTCTGGGATGGCAGTGTTTCCTCGGGCTGAAAGAACACGGCAGACAGAGCCAGAGGAGGATTATAAATAACCCACCACCACTTTGCTCCTTCCCGCTGCCGAGGCTCTGGCCCCAAGTCTCTCTCTACCGCTTGGCAAGCTCCCAGAGGGTTTTAATGAACAGTTTTGCTTTCTCAGCTGCACGCATCCAGGTTTTCCTGGATCGAAAGAGGCGCTTCCTCCTCCTCTTCTCTTCTGGCTTATGAGCAAAGCAGGGGCTCCTCAGGGGCTTAGAACGTGGGAGAGAATTGAAAGGTGTCACTGGCCCATCAGGAAGGAATGTTTAGAGGGAACCACACCCTACAAAGAGGAAGCCCAGAGCCTGAAGTTTTGCAGACTGGCACTTGGCCAGGTGTCCACCTTCATTTCTGAATTTCTGAACTCTGTGGGCCACCATAAATCAGTAACCTGGTACCTCTAAATGGAACGCCCCCTACCCCAGGCAAAGCCTCTGCATTCTGCCATGAACTGACCAAGCTACAAGAACGAATCTAGCCTCCTTTCCTACCCCCATGTGTCAGTTCTGCCCTTTTAAATCTGCTAGGCAGCTTCAGCTAAATTGGAGGTGTGCTGCTCACACCCACTACCGTTACATGAGCCCCATTACCCGTAAATCCCTTAAATGCCCACCTCCCCACCCCCGCCCACCAACACTGGCTCAGGCTTAACTGAAAGACCTGGCTCCCACCCAGGTCTCCGCCTACAAAGCCTAACTCTGAGGCCAGGCCTCACACGGCCTTGCCAGAAGCTGCCTCCCTAGGCCTGAGACCCTGTCTCCCTGCGGCACCCTTTGTCTGCTTGTCCTTCCTAGGGATTCTTTCTATCAAGCATCAGAACCTGGTTTTCCAAAAGGGGTGTTACTGCAGGCAAGTAATTCCCATTGTAGTGGACAGGGAAGGGTTTTTTAGGAGTAAATGAGGTAGACAGCCCTGGATTACACAGCCCCCTTGGGAGAGTAATGAAGGCTCTAAAGATTCCTGCATCAGGAAACAGCTCAACCCCACATGAGTCAGAATTTCCCAGGCTCTTCGACCACTGAAGCCTTAGATCCCATAACATTACCAATGGCCCCCAGGTGTGGGGTGTGATATGTCATGGATCCCACTTTTGGAAGAGCCACATGAGGGTCTGTGGTGTGGCACAGCCCACCCACCCGGCAGGTCCTTGGAGTGGCATGGGGTGAATCCATGGTTCACATCTGACTGGCCTTTTCCCTGACACCATGCCCTACACATGGTAAATGTCAGCCATAAATGGGCAATTCCTGCTCACCCACTCATTGAGCAGATTTGGGGAGATATTAGATTGGGTACTGAGGCCAAAAAAAGGCATAGGCACACCTTCTACCTTTTTGAGCCCACTCCTCACCACTCCACCACTGTCTCCTCCCTTCTCCACAATCAGAACTCTGAACTTCTCCAGAAGGCTGCAGTGTTCAATAACTGCATGAAATCTTACAATGAGCTGCGTTGGAAAGAACAGGGGCTTTGGGGCCAGACAGATCAAATCCTGCTCTCTCACTTTTGATGGGTGATCTTAGACAAATTACCCCCATTGTCATTACCAATTGCACCAGGTCAGCATGAAGCCTATGAGAGATGCCCTACAGGTGGGAACCAACCCCAGTCTGGAAGGGAGTGCAGATGGGGCCTAAAGCAGGCTGAGATTCTGGACACTTCTGGGTGGAAGATTTGCTGTTGCTGACCCACAGGGTGTACATTTGGGTCTTTAGTATCCCCCTTAGAGTTTCACTTGTATTAGTAACCGATCTGGTAGCACGTAGTTGACTGGGGTTCTGTAGCATGGGTCCTGGTGACTTTCTGGGGAGCTCCTTCTGTTTGCCAAGCTTGCTGGAACGGACCATGTCAGAGCTGCTGTGGGATGACATCTGATCCCTCAGTGAGGGGTCTGCCCAGTGGCATGCACTGCTCTGGGACAGAAACCTGGAGCTTGGTCTCCAGGGGCCCAGAAGTCCCTCACTCAAGTCTCTGCCTCTGTCTCTATACACACATTTTTTCCCAGGTCTATCTTTTCTCACCTAAGCCCTGGAGGTCTGTCTAGCTGCCTTGGAAAGGAGATGGGGCTGCAGAAAACAAGAGCTGGACATCTCTTTCTGGAGCTGAACTCCAGAGAGCCATCCCCATGGGAAATGGAAGGAACCAATGATCTCTGATATAGAATACAGAGGACACACAGTGAATAAGAGCAGGTTTTCCCAGCTCCCAAGTCTAGGTGTCCCAGGGCATGGGGAATGGTGGGGAACTGAAGGGCACGATACTAGTGAAGTTGTCAGTAGGTCCCAAGAAGATGAGCCCTGTACACCCTCCAGAAGGGGATTGATTCCTGGGATCAGATGGAGGAAAGCCTGGACCCCACGGCCTAGGAAGAGCTGGGAACAGGCAAAGTTGTAGAAAATATGTGGCTGCAGTTATCTCCAGGCAGTTGGGGCCTTAGGCAGTTTCACGGTCTTTCCTGCCCAGTGAGTATCAGAAGCAGCAGACTGGTTCTGTGGGTGCCCAGGGCTACTAAGGAAGGAGAAAGGATGCTGACAGTCTGAAGGAGGCTTCAGATGCTGCAGCAACATCTCCACATCATCTGTGGGAAATACACCTGAGGGCCAATATGCCTGAAGGACAGGTCCAGGAAACCAGGTGTCCCATCCACCATGGCACCTGTATTACCTCCCAGAATTCATGCATCCCCAGACAGAAGAAGGCCACAAATGCACAGAGTTCTATGTGTACCACCTTGGGGAAATAAGAACCAGAAAAAGAAATTGAATTGTTTTAGGAAAATTGAGGGAATTGCATTTCTCGCACACCAGAGCTTTAGACCTACGTTCCCAAAGCAAAGTTTCAGGAGCATTTCATGTGACTATGACCATCAAAGTCACCCAGGTCCAGACAGGGATCTGCTACCTCCAAGGGGCCTGGAGAATAGCAGCAGCCCTTACAGGCCCTTGCACTAAACCTAACATCACCTTCTGACTCTCTGAGGCCCAGACATTGTCCCCTTTGGCCACAGGTCCTTGGTGTTACTGATTAAATAAGATGTGATGTAATGTGAAGTTGTCAGTGCTATGCCTGGTACAAACTAAGCAAGCTCTTGATTAATGGTGGCTATTGTTTTTACTGTGATCACAGAAAATACACCTTTCTGCCTCTCCCCTTTCCTTTGAGTATTCCTCACTCTTCCCTTCCCTACCCAACTTTCCCCAAAAAAGCCACCAACAGTCAATTTGATTTGTGCTTGGCAGGTGGTCATTAACATTTCTCCTGGCTGTCAGTTTTCACTAAAGATAAGTCATGTTCATCACAGCTTCCTTCCACAGAACTTATCAGCAGGGAAGGAGAGGGTACCCTGAGCAGATGTGGGAACAGGCTGACCTCTGGTTCATGGATGTCACCTTGAAGAATGCTAGACCTGCAAGGACCCCCAGAGGAAAGTGTACTCACACCCTGGTTCTGTGGATGAGAAGGCAGCCCAGAAGACACAAGGCATGACTCTGGCCACACTCTGGGCAAAAGCAGAGACCAGGCTGGAAGCTCACTACCTTTTTACCCTGTGATTCTTCCCTGGACTGGACTCACAAAGGAGGAAGGAAAGGGCTGCTGACTCCTCACATCTCATGATGTTATCACTCACTTACTTGGACTGAGTCCCAGAAGGGTGAACCTGAAGTCAGAAGGCATCAAAGTGGCTAGATAATCCCCCTGCATACTCTCCAAGAACCTGCACTGAGCTAATGGACCCAACTCAATCTCCTTTTCTAGGCCCTGCAGAGCAGCAACCAGACTCTGCCATTGCTTGACAGCTTGAAGGATCTGCAGGTGGACGGGTGGGAAGGATGCTGTCTTTCCCTTGTCTGCAGCCTGGACGGATGTCACCTGTTTTAATTAATGCTGCCTGTGGGCCTGCCCTGTGCCAGGATTAGAGAGGCTACAGAAAAGGAGAGGAGGAGCTCATGAGATCTTTATGCAGGAGTCCCGAATTTCTGTAGATGGCTGCACCTCAGTCATCCCCCTTCTGGTCTCTTCTCTGTGCTTCCTATCCTATCCACACATGAGTCCTAACCCTCTGACTGCTTCAGTATCCCTGCAGCCATCTGCACACTTGGGCCCACAGTGTCTCACACCTGAAGGCAGGAGCCCGCCTGGCCCTTTTCTCTATTCATCCTATCCTGACATACTTGCCTTTGCCTGTTAGTCTCACTAGTCCTTGGATCTACACTTAGTAGTATGGCTTAGATCACCAACAGGTCAGTCCAAAACCTCAAAGGTGGGACTGCTTCTTGGGTGTGAGGACAAAGGTCACACAACACAATTCTTCTCTATCCATCAAACCAGTTAACTAATTAATAATCACCCAGCATCTTGTGCCTACTCTCGTATAAAATAGAATCTGCCTGAATCCCTTCCATTTTATAAGTGAGGAAACTGAGGCTCAAGGAGGAAAGAAACTTGTCCAAGGTCATTTTATAACTTTTCCATGGGCATGCCCGGGTCCTCACCTGGCCCTTCTCAAGGGCCAGGACTGGTTCTCTCACCTCAGTGGCCCCACTAGGCCCCGCACATAAGGCTTCTTAAAGAGCAAGTCTCAAACCAAAAGGATATCCTCCCTGGGAGGATTTCCAGCTTGCTGGAGGTAGTGGTAGAGAAATGGAATTTCTAGGGTCTCCATGGGGGATTGCAGCATGCTGGCAGCCTTCATCCTTCTCTCTGTGAGATGTGGGCACAGATAAATTCAGCCTCAGACTGATTTGCAAGGCTATTCAATACTGCCCTGCTTTTGGAGGGTAGAATAGGCTGCCCCTTCCTGCTTTGTGTCCCAGCCCCCAAAGGCCCCTAGAAAGGAAACAGAAACCACCCAGGAACAGTCTGGGAAATTCTTGGGACAAATGAACTATGACTGGAGGTGATGGGAAAAAGAAAAAGGAAGAAACTTTGCCTGTTGCCCTTCCAAAGCAACTAAGGTGCTACACCCTCTGGTTTGTTTATCCATTTTCACCTCTGTTCATTCCTTCCCATCTCACCCACTTTTTGCTTCATCCTTCAGGCCAAACTACTCATTAATTTTTCCTTAGGCATTCAGGTATTCACTTGCCCCTTTAGTCCTTCATTTGTCCTTTCCCTCCTTGATTGCCTCTCTCTTCATTCTCCTCTTTCTTTCTTCAATCATTCCATTGACTTGCCTCTTCTTCTAGTCCCACAGTCATTTCCTTCTTCATATCCTATTGTAGGCATTACCATGTTCAAGTATTTCCAGTTCTCCCTTTTCTAGGCAGGTGAAAGGCTTTTACTTCCTGGATCTCTTGGGGTATATAATCAGCTCTGGCCAATGGCTTACCTACCAGTGGTGTTGGCATGCATTTCCTCTGAACTAGAGCCTTTAATTGTCAGTGTGAGAACCACCAGGGTATCTTTTTAACTCTTCCACAGTGACCAGCAACATTCCAGACAGTAGTTTTTTCCAAAGAGCCTGAATTCCAGAGCGAGGAGTGCATGGAGCCAAGCCCTCAGCCAACCACAGCAGCCATGGAGTTGCCCCAATCAGATTCACTTCTGGAGAACTTGCTGAGGAGCAGAGATGATTGACAGCTGCCAGCTGTGGCCTCTGAATCTACCACTGAATTCATGACAGGCCACACATATTTCCCTAGGGCTGCTCCCCACAAGTGACTATTTTCAATGACTGGGATACTAGAGCTGGGCCACTCCTGCCCAATACGGGACTCCACTCACAAGTAGCTTTGGTCTCAAGGCTCCTCACCAGCCTGGTCCACTCTTTCTCAGAACACCACTGCACTCATCCCCTTCCTTCCCAATCTTTCCTTCCCTCCCTTCTTCCCTCTCTCCTTTCATATGTCTCAGATCTGTATCATGGTTGAGGGTTTTCCCCTGCCTTCTACTCCCTCTCCTTTTATCCTTCGAGGCCACTTCTAATAAAGGCATATCTAGCTCCATCCTGGAGCTTGCTTCTCAGAGGACCTAAATAGACAAAGCACATGGGGCACAAGTAAAAACTAACCCTTCCTTGATTATTTGTTGCTATGGTATAACCCAGCCTTATACACTCATTCATTCTCTCCTCCAGCCACTCAACTCACACTTAGCAATAGGCAGTTTTCCTACCTGTCCTATTCGCATACCTGTCATATACACAAATCTGGCTTTGCTACGTGGATTTTCTTGGCAGCCCAAGTTCCTGATAAATATGAGTCTCCTGTATGCCCCATTCCCAGCCCTTTCTACTGTTTGTGGATACTGCTGAAGTGGACCCAGTGCCTGACCTTGCTGAGTGGACTATAGGACATCAATCCTCCTAAACAAAAGCTGCTCATGTGAAAACTTAAACAATGTCAACCCAGTCCCAAGCAGTGAAGAGACCCTGCCTCATGCTGAAAGTGGAGCAAACATATGCAGACAGCCCCGCTAAGATTTTGAGAGAAGAGACAGCAGGGATTACTGCCATAAAATCAGCCCCTCGATTGTCTACCCCTTACTCTCTCTAAATGGCACACTCACCTGCAGCCCAGCCACACACATCTGGGTCATGTCCTTCCTCACTGGCCTGAGAGGTATGATTTTATAGGGCAAAATGTTCTGGGAATCCAGCCACCTTTCCAAGGCCCCTGGGACCTGGACTGCACCCTGTCTCTTTCTGCCACCCTTTCCTAGGCACGCTAACAGTCAGACGGATAACTGCTGACTCTTCTTGCCCTGTTCTACCCTGCATATGGCCTCCAGAGTGTTCTGCTAAAAAAATCCATTCATATTCCATTAAAAGCCCTCCATAGCTCCCCATCATCTTAAGGAGAAAACTGAACACAGTGTGATTACTCATGGCTCCACTGAGCCCAAAACCAGCCAGCTCCCCTCCTGCCCCTCCCCTGCATGTCCCCAACACACCCACTGTACACATCAAATTGCCCTGACTGCCACCCTGTGCTGAGGGAGTGTGGACTTGGTAGACTTTTTATTCTTTTGGCTTTGCTCTTTCCTTCCTTGTACCTAAAATACTTTTCCTACCACTTCTCCACCTGACACAGTTCACCTTGCTTTTAAGGACACTGCTCAAAGGGCGAGCTTTGTGAATCCCAACTCAGCTGAAGTGAGTGCACTGGTCTGACTTTCATGGAGTGTGGTTAGAGCTGGAACAATCCCTAACTTCCCTGCTTGGCTCCCTCCTACACATTGAACTTGATAAAGAGCTTCAAACCTGATATCAGCCGGGCTTGGATTGCATCACAGTCCTGCCACATTGAAAAGATGCCCTAGCTCTTTTAGTCTCTGTTTCTGCATCTATAAGGTAAAAATAATAACACTAAGCACCTGTTAGAGTGATTGTGAGGACTGAAAAAGATAAATGGTATGTGTTCCTATTTTGTTTCTATGTTTAAGTGTGCATATCCATCGTCATAGGAAATGGTCTGGGAGAATATATGCCATGGTGCTAACAGTGGTTGTCTCTGGGCAGGTGAGATTTATGGGGATCATTTCTGCCTTTGTTTTCCTTAGCTGAGTTTTCTGTATATATTTTTTTAAATAATAAGCATGAACTGCTTTCATAATGAGAAAAAAATAAAAGATATATATCTCAAGGGGGAAAAATGAGTAAGTGAACATTCCTGGCTTGCAGCAGGTTACCTGCCTCCAGGAGAGCTGTAGGGTCATTTTCTTGTCTTTGTGCATCCGCAGCACTCCCAGTGGTTGTCCCTAATGGGCACCAATGAACTCATCGGGCCCAACTCCCTCATTTAGCAGATGGTGAGCCCAAAGCCCAGGAAGGGAAGGGACTTGCACAAAGCCACACTGAAATGAGTCTCTGAACCCCCAGCTCAGGCTCTTCTCCCACTGGTAGGGACCAGGCAGAGACAGGTGGCTGACAGGGGTCCATCGGCCTCTTTCCTCCTGCGTAACCTGCTTTCCAATTTGGGTCACCAGGCTCCATCCTGTCTCACGTTGGGCTGGTTCTATCTCTAATATGATAACAACCCATGCCCTTGAATCTGACGTTGAAGGTCATAAGACCCACCAAGGTATTAAAACACAACACTGGGACAAAACCACTAAGAAGTGCTGAGGATTGTGTAAGGACTGGGGACTCCACAGGAGGCAAGGCCACCATATGAGAGGGCCAAACCAAAGGGAATCTAGCTCATGGACCAGCCACCCTGCCTTCCCCTGACACCACTGCTGCCTCCCCACCCTCCTCCTCCTCTTTCTCATGTTTGGATTAACTTTAGGAGGACCCATTTAAAATAAAAGCCAGTTTCACAAAGTTCATGGGAATATCCACGACTGAAAGTAACATTTAATTTTCAAGGGCAGCGGAACAGCTGTCCATGACAATGAAACAGGAGTGGCCTGGGGCTCTCACTCTGAGTCTCAAATCCCTCTTTCCTGACAAAACCCTAATAAAACAGCAAGAACTCCCAGCATTCAGGAGGCTAGTGCCTGTTTAGATCCTCTACTTTTTTGATTCTAAGGAAATTGAGCCATTTTAATATCGAGAACCACATATCTTAACCCTATACAGTTGAAGACGGCCGGATGAGCTGGAGAGTGCTGGAACGAGGTGGAGGGATCCTCTAACATCTGGGTTTTGTTAATAAATAGGAAGTCCACATATGTGAATATTAGACACACATGACAATTCCAGTACTGGAATTCCAATAAGCCTGGAATTCCAGTACTGTACATCTTGATGCAGTTTTGCCAATCCCTGGCATGCAAAGACAGGGAAAACCAGAGTCCACCTATGACAGTAGTGCCTTTTATCTTCCTTGCAGCAGCTTAAACCTGCTTGGAGCCCAGCACTGGAGAACAGGGAGACTTGTACCCTACAGAGAAAACGAGGTGTGTGGTGGCCAGGGGGACAGGTAGGGAGGTTTTTGTCTGAGAGCAGCTTTCTCTCAAGGAGGTCATGTTCTACTTAGACCCCTTCTCTTTTCATAGGAGGGAGAGCTGGGGGAGGAAAGGAGGAGACCATAGCAAGGGAGAAGCATGAACTCAAATGAGAAGATCTGTTATGGACTGAATTGTTTCCCCCAAATTAGTATGCTGAAGTCCTAACCCCCAATACCTCAGAATGTGACTGTATTTAAAGAGGTAATTCAGCTAAAATGGGGCCATTAGAGTGGGCCCTAATCCTGACCAGTATAACTGGTGTCCCTCTAATAAGAGAAAATTAGGGCATAGACAGGTACAGGGGGAAGACCCTGTGAAAACATAGGAGGAAAAGCAGCCATCCACAAGCCAAGGAGAGAGGCTTCGGAAGGAATCAACCCTGATGACACCTTGATGCCAGACTTCCAGCCTCCAGAATCGTGAGAAAATAAAATTCTGTTCTTTAAGCCACACAGCCAGTGGTATTTGTTATGGCAACCCTTGCAAACCAAAATAAGATCTGAAGTCCACTGCCACTTACCAAGGGACACACCCCAATTTCATCACAACTTTGGTGGGCATTTTTTCCCTTATGGACCCCTTCCTCCAAAATATATACTTAATATTAATATATAGTAGTATACATTAATATTATATATTATTATTGTTTTGAAACTGCATTGGTATGAGGATGAATATATTAGTATGATATATTGAAGGAGTTTCTTCAACATTTCTTTTTCTTCTGAATTTTTAAAAGAAATTAAAATGTTTTTGTGAGTGCGTGTGAGTACTGTGGGCCATAGGCACCATGAGCACTGTGCCAGTTATAGCAGTTGGCCTGCACGTACCCCTCAGAGCACCCGCCGCTGAACCTGTACCTCTGGGCAGGCTGAGCCCCAGCTGGGATGGTTATGAGAAGCAAGAGCTCAATTCTTGTATGAAAGCGCTTGGTCCAGTGTGGGTGGCCGGTGTGGCCTCTAAACCTCGGCTGAGCAAATAAAATGCACTACACCTCCAAGGCCGTGTTTCATTCCCAGCGTGCCTCCTGGCTCCTCACCCGCAGCCAGGGTTTGAGAAGCCTGCTTTTTGTAGCTCCTGGCCACATCACCACTGTTTCAAAGGGTTTTTTCCCCTGGGTCACAGCAGACAATGCCAACAGGGAGAATGAACTGCTGCCTCTCTGCAGGCTGTTTCTTTCCTCCCCTCCCCTGCCCTGACCCCAGCCCCTCCTGCTTCCCTCTGGTTCTCCCATAAATCTCCAGGGATCCCAGAGCAGTGCCGAGACAGGAGGCCCCAGGACACTGCTTGCAAAATGCGCGACTGGACAACATCGGTGAATTTAGACTTTTTTTTCCTGCCTCAAAGCCTTTTTCTTCCAATGAATTCTTATGTAGAAACCTAGTAGATAAAAAAGAATAGAGAGCTCTTCTGACTGAATCAGGGGCACACTCACTAAGAGGCTCCCACGGGACCCCAAAGGTCCTATAGGACACTTTTTGAAAACCACTGGGCTGGGAAATCTCTGGGCCCCAGAGTGGGGAGGAAATGGCTTGGTGGTCAGCAGAGACCTCCTATTCATGGGCCAGGGAGAACGAGGCTGAGGCAGGGGTGGGAACAGGAGGCCAGAGCAAGTGGGTAGGGGTGGCGTCCCAGAGGGGTGAACAGGGGAAACTCAAATGAGAGCCAGACCTTGTCCTGAGGAGTACAGAGGGCCTGACCCTCCTACACAGCAGTCAGGGGCACAGCAGTCATAGGCACAGTGGTTGGTGACACATGATCATGGGCACAGGGGTCATTGACACAGAGGCTGTGGACACAGTGGTCGTGGACAGAGCAGTCTTGGAGACTGATCGTGGGCACTGCAGTCAAGGGCACAGGGGCACAGGATAGTACTCATAGGCATAATGGTTATGGGCACAGAGGTCACTGATAACAGTGGTCATGGGCGTCACTGTCATGCACACAGTGGTCGCGGACACTACTCATGCACACAGCAGTCATGCACAGACCACAGGGGCACTTCTGCTGAATCCATTAGCAGACTGATGGCAAGTCTCCACCCCTCCTTAGGAGCTTTCTGGCAAGCTAATCCCTGCATAGCTTGGACATTAAATCATTGCTTCTTCTGCTTGTGGGCTGCCCAGGTACATCTGGCTTCATTTAGTCTCCCCCATTGAACAGAAACACATGTGGGCTCTGGTGTGCCTCTGAGGTGGAAGTCTGTGTGTAAGGGCTTCTGAGGTGGGAGGGGCTGAGGGGCTATGAGAAGGGATCTAAGGCATCTGTTTCAAAAGTGTGTTTTTTGGCACACAGTGTCCTATGAGATGTTATAAGGCTCTATGGAAAAAAGGTTTCCTCAGTCAAATAAATTTGGCAAACTTGGCATTAAACAAAAGTAGGCAGAGAATTGTGGGATTTTTCTGAGACTCTCATAGGTAAAGAGGAATGGAAAAGAAAAACTGCAGTGTTTTCTAAGCATCTTTTGCTGGAGTAACAGGAAGGATTTTGGCTGCAAGTGAACAGGAAATCCAGTTCTAAACAGGTTAAACCCTCCAGGAAGGCATTAGCTCATACAACAGGAAGTCCAGAGGCGGGCATTTCCAGGATGTGGCAGCCGAACAATGTCACTAGAGCCAGAGGCCCTCCACCATTTCCCTCCACCAGCCTCAGAGTTCTCCTGGGTCTGGTGACCTGCACAGGCCCACCGTGGTGGCTGCAGTTCCAGACACCCTGGCAGACACTGAGACAGCAGCACAGAGCCAGAGGCTTTCCTCCCAAACACCTTTCATGAGGGACACGGACCTTCTCCATAAATGCCTCAAAATATTTTCTTCCACATTTCACTGGCCAAACCCATGACAGGTGCTCCTGCCAAAACCAATGACTGATTGTTTTAGACCCTTGGTTCCCAAACTGTGGGCTGAGACACCCCAGATTGCCACAACAAAAAAATCAGAGTGCTGCAGCATGTTTACAATTTTCAAGAGAAACACAGCAATACTGGACACCACGTGAAGTACTACTAGTTCCCATTGCTTCATAGTTTCCACAACAGATCATACTGCATTCCTTCGATGATATCATATCTTTGAGAAGCAGTGTTTGGTGGTTGCTATAATAAAAAACAAGCACTGAATGTAACCCAGGTGGTGATGTCCAATCTAAATCCAAGGTTTGAGAAGTTGTGCAGTGTCCAACAGGTACAAACATCTCATCAGTACATAATTGTAGTTAGTTTAAAATAAATTAAAATTATCACCTTTTTCTTTCACTCATGTATATTGTTTTTGTAGTTGGCTAAAAGTTATTCCAGAATCAATATTTATTAAGTTGTTTAAGCCTAACTAAGCAGAGCACTAGGTGTTCAGCCCAGGCAAACTGAGAAAAATTCGAGACAAAGGGCCCACGAACAGAACAAGTTTGGGAACTTCCAGGCTAGACTTACCATGTTTTACTCCTAGTGACAGTGGCTACGGCCACATCACCTAAAGCCCACGAGAGGGGGCTTGTAAAGAGCAAACCCTTATAAACAAAGAAGGAGGGGAATGTGTTAGGAAGACATCTAACAGCAGCTGTTAAACTAGGGTATCCTTCCTGCCTCATTCAGGGAATTGGTGTTCAGTAGAGCACACATTCAGAACTGCTGATCCAAGCAAGTGATTCTTTTTTGTGGGTTTCTTTCTTCCCTGCTGCACTACCACTGCCTGCGACTTGGTGACCTCCCATCTGCAGAATTCCTGTTGTCTGGAAAGGCCCCAGGGCGGCTGACTGCAGCAGTTCACATCCCCCATCCTTCTGCTTCACCAACTCTGCTCTCTCCTGCTTACTCTTCTCCACTCACCAGAGATAGATGGAGACCCCGCAGCCCCCCAGACATGCTCAGATACCAACCCCCTTCCTCCCACGAGCCTGGATGGGCACCTGTGCTCTAAGAGAGGCCTCATACCAGTCTGTTCTGCCCAAACTCAGGTCAGGGCTTATAAAGTTTGGAGTGTTCACAGGAGCTATCCTCAGTTTCCTGCAGTGCATTGAGCCTGAAGACCTTTGAGCATCCACTACTGGCCAGGCCCAGCTCAGCCCTGATACCCAGCCTGGCTGCTTCATCACATCCCTCCATGTTCCCTTTGTGCTGCAGCTGCTGGCCACATCCCTGCCCCATGATTTGGCACCTGCAGTGTCCACTACCTGGGAGGCCCTGTACCCATTGCTTCTCTCTCATCAAAGCAGCTCCTACCCCACCCTACACCCTTCCTCATTGCTCTGTTGTATTATCATCTCAATGTGAAAGAAGCCAGTGTGCTCCTTGTCTGCTTGTCTCATGGCTGCCTGCCCCACCCACTGGACAAGAGGTGCTCATGAGGATGGAGTCCCAGTCTAGATCACACCCGTTCCCCTTTCCAGAGCAGTGCCTGGCAATTAGACAATATCCTTTCAATATCTGTTCAGTGAGGAGCCAATCCTCACAATAGTCCTAGGACACTGAAGCCATGCCCCCAATTCACAGTTGAGGCAGTGAAGGTGCAGTAGTGAAGTGAGCCATGCCATAGCCAGTATAGGACAGAGACAGTCTCTTCCTCCTCTC
Source organism: Artibeus jamaicensis (assembly GCF_021234435.1). Lineage (NCBI taxonomy): Eukaryota > Metazoa > Chordata > Mammalia > Chiroptera > Phyllostomidae > Artibeus > Artibeus jamaicensis. Next base: position 29,597,118 of record NW_026521788.1, on the reverse strand, counting down.
CCCACAGAATCTGGGTGTCCCCTTCCAGCTTTCCTGCTGCTTCCCTCAGGGGACCACAGGCAAAGTCCAAAGTGGGTGTCAGGAGACCCACAGACCTGGCCTGACTTGGCCATTCCCTTTCCTGTGGCCTCCAGAAACACATACCTCCCCCAGTGTGGGCCTCGGTTTCTCCATCCTGGCAATAAAAGTGCCAGCTTGACTTAACACCTGTCTTCCCCTCCTGACACCAGAACTCCAAGTCCAAGTCACAACAGGAGGAAATGAGAGACATCTACCTCCACCAACCCCCAGTACTGGACTGCCCTTTCTCTTCCCAGGGCGGTGACTTCACTCTGCCTGGGGTCTATGCCTTGTGATCATACAGGACTAGCCTTGTTCGCAGATAAGGATCCCAAGGCCTAGGAGGAATCTACCTTTTCTAAGGTCACACTGCAGAAGGTGGCATAGGCAGTGTGAACCCTGATCCTGGACAGTCAGCCACAAGCTCTGACTGCCACCATCTGTGAGACATGAGGTTCCCACATCAACCCACAGACTCATTCCCAGGTCCTATGTGCTATGCTGTCCTCTCTAAGCTTCTTTGGATGCCAAATGCCTGATGTATGGACTGTTTTCTCTGTATGTGGCAAGTATCACACAGAGATTTCCAGGGAGTTATTTCTAGAGCTTCTTGTGATGGCAGAGCTCTGAAATTTTCTTTTTAAAAAAAGGAAGGAAGGAAGGAAGGAAGGAAGGAAGGAAGGAAGGAAGGAAGGAAGGAAGGAAGGAAGGAAGGAAGGAAGGAGAAAGGAAAGGAGAGAAGGAAAGGAAAGGAAAGGAAAGAGGAAAGGAAAGGAAAGGAAAGGAAAGGAAAGGAAAGGAAAGGAAAGGAAAGGAAAGGAAAGGAAAGGAAAGGAAAGGAAAGGAAAGGAAAGGAAAGTTTCTTCTACAAGGGGCTACAGTGAAAAAGTAGTTGGAGCTCATTTGCACACATTCCTCATCTGAATCCAGAGGGGACACCTTCCACAGGTGTCTCTGCCCATCCCCGGACCACTAGGCTGAGTTCATGCATTTTGGTAACAATGTTAACAATGCAGATGGTTACTGCATCTGTTTTTCTGGATGACTGGGGCTTCCTTTGGTGGTGGGGGTGAGTTGAACTTTGCCTGTTTTTCCTTTCCTTCAGACATGCTGCACTGGGCTGCAGGGCCTTTGGAGGCTTCTGGAAGCTGATTTCCATATCTACTTTTAGACCCTGGACGGGGGACAAAGACAAGTGTGTCCAGGCCCAATGTGTCCATGGCCCAGAGAGGACTTGGTGGTCCTGTTGTGATTTCTGTGTTTCCAATAAGGACACCCCACAACAGACACAGCACTGAGTCATCAATCATATCAGCCACCAGCCCTTCCCTGGCCTGTTGAGCCAGCTGGTAACCACAGAGGTTCTTGGGGAAAGAACTGGGCCTAGAGGCCAAGTTCAAGTTTCCACAGCTAGCCTGTCTATCAAGAGCTGTGTGGCCTTAGACACGTTACTTGAGCTCTCTGAGTCTCAAAGGTCATTTCCTGGTTTTACCAGAGAGGAAATAAATGTGCTTTCCTACTTAAAAACAGAGGCACTCCACAGTAGTTCGGTAATGAGGAAGTGGGGTCAGAGAAATGAAATGAATTGTGTTTTTCTCTTGGGTTGGACAATCCTGAGGCAGGACTGGGCTTCAGCATGGGTTTTCCATCAAGGAAGGAGCCTTTGTCATGGTGCTGAATCCTGGAACAAAAGCTAGAGACGTGAAGGGTATGGGGCAGGTATCTAGAGATCCTCTAACAAGGCTCTTGAGGGAGCAGAGTGGCAAGACAGAGGTCAGGAAGGATCAATGGGGCTCCAGCCCTGACTTCTGGGAGCCTGTTCCCTAGCAGAGAAACCCACAGGACAAAAATGAGATAAATAGGCAGAAACTAAACAGGCAGATGCTCTGTTCCATAGAAAAAAGGGAGAACTTTCTAGCATCTGAGCAACGTGGAGTGGGGGAAGTGGACTTAGGGCAAATGAGGTGTGGGACACTCACCTAATTTCTCTGATGTTCAGGAGGCAGCTGGACCTGCTGGTGCACATGAGGTCCTCACTAGAGTGGCTATGGAAGCTGCTGTGGCTGAGGGTCCTGTAGTAGACATCGATACTATTGCAGGATGCTGTAGTGCTGGAACAAGTCACCCTTAAATTTTATCCGAAGACTCAGACAGGTTGCCAGTGCTTGCTCAGGCTGACAGTGCTAAGTGACAGTGCTCAGGAAATGAGCCACAAATACCTGGAATTGAATACCCCCACATCCCTCCCATTCCCACCCCACCTCCAGGAGCTTCATGCCCTACCCAGGCCCTCAGAAAACATTCAGCAGTGCACTTTATGCTCTCACCCAGGTTCCAGACACAGGGTCCTGTCATGAGGGACAGAGACACTGTCCCTGCCCTTAGTGAATTTCCCTGCTGTGGTGGTATAAACAGATACAGACAAAGTGGTGTCTCCATCCCGCTGAGGCAGAGAGGCTGAGAAAATGAGGTAGTAGTTGTCAGTACCCATTCTGGGTCTAATGGACACTTGATGCTTTTGTGGGAGGGGAATGCCTAGTCTGGGAGGGATGGGAACTGTCCCTGGCCATGCCTCTGCTAGTAAGTCCAAGAAGCAGCCCTTGAATCCCAATCCATCAGACTCCAAAGCCTTCCACTGACCAGGCTGCCACATGTTAGATATAAAGGCCCCCACCCATCAGTTGTGGGCTGGGAAGGAAGAGAAGAGGGGGCAGGTTGGCATATGACTGGCCCCTGACTTCCTCTACAAGGGCTCTCCTGGCCCACTGAGTTGCACCTCCAGGACTCGGAGGGATCCCTCTGGAGGGATAAGGCCATCTCCTACCATGTGCTTGAGTCCTCACTTCAGCTGTAAGGAACAGGCTCTGCTGTGACAGCTACATGTCCCACAAAGAATCTGCATTCTGGCTGTGATATTCACTGAGGATTGTTCACACTGACCTCCACCTCAGCCCTCAGTCTGTAAGACCAAGGTCAGCATATACACACGGACAAGCTTCAGAAAGTCTTGAGTGAGGCACCAACCACTCCAGCTGGCCTGGAACCCAGCACACATCTAGTAGGTGTTCAAGAAATGTCACCAACACTCACTGCCCCCCTGTCCAATGACAGGAAGCTGCCTCCATTGACAGGTCTACCATTCCAAATTTTTAATCAAGTTCAACTCTTAATGACATCATCTGAGCATAAAAAGGGGCCTCTCCATCTTTTGCATGGCATATGTCCCTTAAAGACAGCATAGGGCTTGGCTCCCCCAATGTCAGCACCTGACCACCACCCCTGGCTAAACATCCCTGAATCCTACAGGCCTCCTTCAGCACTTTTTTTTTTGGACTTCATATCTGCATGCCCTCCTACACCTACCTCTCCCTGTGCCCCACATGTGAGTGGGGTTCTTAGCCCTGATGCCTGCTCCACATCCAGCCTGCCCAGAGGCAAGGAGAGAGCAGGACCTGGGAGAATGCCTGCAGGGAAAGCTGAGAGATCTCACCACAGCCCCGACTGCTGGAAAGATGAAAATCACCATGCACTCCAAGAGCCCGCACACACTCCCAGTGTCTGGAGCCATGCCCCCAAGTCTCCACACAGCCATCTTTCTGAGAAGCCAGATGCTCTGCTGCCTGCCTGCCTGCCTGGACTTCATCAGAATTCAGCAAGAGGGACATAAATAAATAAAGGAAACTCTGCTTAGCTCTTTCCTCCCAACTATCGCCAGCATGCGGATGCTTGAAGAGACAAATTTTTTTCCAGAGGAACAATGGGAGAGAGGCAGCCAGACCATGGAAGAATTTTCTGTCAGATGTTATTGTTAGTTGCATTTTTTAAAAACAAACCAAAGCAGAGGGGACATCATTGAGATTTCTGTCAGACCCAGAAAGCCTCCTGCATTTCTACTTTTGTTTATTTATTTGTTTTTGTCAATACGTTTGTGTCTGAGATTTTTAATGTGCTCACTTGCAGCCAGAAAAATTCCCCTGTCATAGGGCAGCATTTGAAAATGTAGTATTTTTAATTTCTTTCAGCTGGGCTCCTATTGCTAGCTCTTTGGTTAATATGGATTCCTTATCCATGATCTTGCCCCCACCCCATGTCTGTGAGGCTAATCAGCCAGTTGGACATATGGAATTGATCATGCTCAAAACAGTTAGCAACACTCCGGGCCAGATTGGCTTCAGACAAATATGCCCCTCACCTTTTGGTCAGAGCCCCCCAACCCCATTAGTCCTTGGGCAGAACCCCCATGGCTACAAGGATAATCTCCAGGGAACATTATGCAGGGCCACCAGGGTGTTTTCCTGGGAATGTAGGGCAGGGAGTTGAGGGCCTGGAGGGTTGTCTGCCTTCCCATTATGTGTTATGTGACCTTGGCAGTCCTCTTCCCTCTCTGGACTCATCTGTAGCAATCAAGGGCAAGGTCAGACTAGAAGCAGTAAAAACACTGAGATGGGCAGAAAGCCCCAGACCTTTTTGTATGTGGATCTCTGATGACCCAGGACCATCTCTAAGCTGCCCTCTCATGTAATGACAGCCAATGGTTGACTCAGGTTGACCTGTTTGTTGGGGACAAGAGGAAACTTGGGTTCCATAAAGCAGGCCTGACTCATCACCTACCCAGTCTCACCTGCACAGACTGTGGAGATGTCTGCCTTGTCCAACAGTGAGCCAGGGGTTAGCATGAAACAGGCAATGTTTACTGCCATGGAGGTAGAGGGTCATCTGCTCACACTGGCCCTCCTCCTCACCTTTGTGGTGCAGGTGAGACCACAGAGGCCCAGAGAGGGCTTGCCACCTCACTTGCTCAAGTCATAAGATTGCCAAATAAAACTCACAGTGCTCAGTTAAGTTCTCATTTTAGATAAGAAACAAATAAAATTTTTAGTATATGTATGTCCTACATATTACATGGGACAAACAAATCTACACAATTATCCTACACAATTTTCATTGCTTATCTGACATACAAATGTGACTGGGAATCCTGCTTTTGTTTTTACTGAATCTGCCAACCCTACCAGGACATGACATATAGACACCAGAGCTGGGACCAGGGCCCAGGCCCCAATCCAACCCTCACCTCTTACTCCACCACCTCCTACCACCAACCCTTATGATAGTCTGCCTGCAAATCTGTACAGGGACAGGGGTCACTGAAATAATGGTTTGAAGGAATTGTCTACATTTTCCTGAGCCATCAGCTCTTGAAACTCTGGAGCCAGAAGTGAGTTCTGAACAAAATCAGTGGCTCTTCATTTATCTTGGTGGCCCTGCCAGGGGCTAGAATAGGTTCTAGAATGTTATAAGCATCAAGCAAGATTTATTGAATGAATAAATGAATTAATAGTAGAGAAGCTGAGCTATAATCCGTCTGATTGGGTCTTAGGCATGGAATTTACAGAGCCATGGAGGATGCTCAAATGAGTGGAATTTTCCCATTAGGAGCAGCACCCCGGCTCCCTGCATCTTGCCTCAAAAGCCTTGGGGTTTTCTTCAGTGAGAGTCTGATCAAGGGTGGGGTAGGGAGCTCTACCTTGGGCCACTCTGGTGCCTGAACCCCCAGCCCACCCGCCCCCAATGCCTCTCTCTCCTGGCCCAGTCACTCCTTTGCAGAATCAACAGAGCCACTGAAGCAGAGAAGGGTAGGGGAAGGAGAAGGTTGCAAGTGAGCACTGGGCCGTGTCCTAAAGTGCCAGCCAGATGGCCATCTGTGCAGTTTGGCCTCCCCAGGCCTGCTGGGGAAGGAAGTATGAAACCAAAGCCAGATGAGGATGGGGATTCAGCCAAGTGCCTCTCTGCAGGCTCCTCCAAGCACATGGCACTTCCTCGCCCAGCAGACGTGCGTGCACACGTGCATATGTGCACCCGCTCATACACACAAATTCTACTCAGTCATGTAGATGGTCAAGCCTGCTGGATCTGTGGGGAAGGGAGCTGATCTGCCCAGACTTACCCAAAATCACTGTCCACCCTCCAGAAGTACAGGGAACACTCAGGGGTCTTTTGAAAGCACTTCCTGAGAGCCCTAGGCACTGCTCACAGTGGTCGGAGATTGATCAAATATGAAAGAACAGGCCCCAAAGGTAGGATAGTATCATGGAATAGCCCATAACTCAGGTGTCAGAAGATCTGGTTCATTCTGGGATTATCTAAGCTCCCCAGAGAAAGCTATAACTCCTTTCTGTTTCAGGCCTCAGTTGCCAAATCTATAAAATGAGGTCCCCAACCCCTGTCCAGCCCATCTCATTAGAAAGGAAGGCTCCTTGCACACTAGAAAAGTTCAGGCAGAACTCACACTTTCTGCCGTCCATGTGTACTTCCAAGATTGAAAGGAGCCTTTTCTGTTTTCATTGGGTGTGCTATGTCTCCACACAGCCCAGGGTCCAGTGTTTGTGCAGACAGGGCCTGAAGAGCTCAGATGCTGGAGAAGTTGCTATAGGCTAGTGTCATGTGTTGTTCCAGCCTGACACCTCCCTCGCTCTGTCCACTTGACCTCTATTAATGTAGCCTCTGACTCTGACAGAACTTGCTGTCATCTTTAAACTTGGGCCTGTTTCCATGCTCTGCTGCCAGCATTCCAGCCCTTGCCTGGGTGGGCCTGGGGCCACATGGTGCTCTGTTCCCAGGCCTTCAAAAATCCTCTCTCCGGGGGTACCTCCGCCAGACCTGGCTGAACCACGTTCCTGAGCCAAGAGAAGATTAGAGGCCCCCACTGAGCCGGAGCTGGGGATTTGGCACAAAAAAACCTTCCTTTTCAGCTGGGCAGAAAGGAGAGGGAACAGAGCCAACAGCCCCAGGGCTTCCTGAAGAAACTTTAGCTCCTCTTTCCTAAGCTTCTACTTCCCCCAGCCCTTAGCTGACCAGACCCTGCAACAGGCTATCCTGCAACCAAGCATCATGTGAGGGAATGGGAGAGAGCTGGGGATGGCAGGGACAAGACTTTCAGCCCAGGTTACTTCCCCAACCTCACCACCCACACAACTTGCTCTGTGGCTTCCGACAAGTCCCTTCCCTTCCTGAGGCCTTAATCTCCTCAGCTGTAGAATGGAGTGGGAAATAGGTTGGTTCAATGAAACTTCAGAGCTGAATGGGTTTTAGAGAAGCAGATTCTAGGTGGAGAAGAGGTTCCAGGCACCACCATCTCTCCTTTCACATCTCTCCCTCCAGCATCCTCACACTGACTCTCACATACCAGCCCTCACTGCCTTAAGGTGAACTCTGAGCCCTCAGCCTTGATTGAGCCAGTAAACCCCACTCACATGTTAAAGGACAGAGGAAACAACCTTGAAAGGCCCCCAGAAGCCAAGGCTGGAACAATGTGAGCGACAAGATAAATGATGAGAATATCAAATTATAACTCACAAAATAAACATCCACAAGTCCATATGGTTATAAATAAATAACTGAACAAATAAATGTATGGGTACAACTCTTCCTTATGGAAGAATTCCAATTAATAAATGTAAAATTAATGAGAAAATTTTAAAAATTTGCCTTTACAACATCATAGTAATAATTATTGCAGACAACATGCTAAAATGAATGTGTAAAAGCTTGAAGAGAAACTGAATTGTCACAGTGTCTCCCCAAGATTTTATCAGTTATGAAGGGGGGTGAACATAACAATCTATAGTGGAGAAATCCATCAGATTGTGCTTCAACCAAAAGACCAAGGTTAACATCAGCACAAATAAGACATATTGACATCACCTGATATGACGCAATGAAAAAGGCACATCTCTTGTATGGTACTCTTGTCCAAAATATATAACCTCAATCTAATCATGAGGAGAAATATCAGACAAGCACAAATTGAGGGGCATTCCTGCAAAATAAGTGCTCGGTATCCTTGGAAGATCACGAATAGCAAGGGCACAGTGAGTCACTACCACAGATTGGAAGGGATGGAGACATGACAAATACAACGTGGGGTCCTGGATGAGATCCTGGAACAGGAAAAGTACAATAATGGTAAAAAAAAAACTAGTGACATCTGAATGAAGTCAATTGTTTATTATCCGTGTTTCCCAACATTAGTTCCTTGGCTTTAATCATTGTGAATTATATAAGATGCTAACATTACGAAAAGCTAGAAGAATGATACACAAGAACTCTATATGGTTTATTTGCAAACTTTTATTTAAAATAAAACATTAAAAATAAAATATCTGCCCACGTGGAGGGTTGTCAGTCAGGAGGGGAAGGAGGAAATAGGGGAAAAGGTATAGGGAATAAGAAGTATAATTGGTAGGTACAAAATAGACAGGGAGAGGTTAAGAATAGTACAGGAAATGGAGAAGCTAAAGCACTTATATGTACAACCCATGGACATGAACTAAGGAGAGAGAATGCTGGAGGGAGATGGGATGCAGGGCAGAGGGGGTTAAAAGGAAGAAAAAAATGGGACAATCATAATAGCATAATCAATAAAATATACTTAAAAATAAAATAAAATATCTGCCCATATTCCATTCTTAAGGCTTTTCATTGGTGCCAATCAATAGACTACAGAGCTTCCTCCCAGGGGTCCATCCCTTAATAAATGGCCCTCTTTGCCATATGTTTGACCTATGCAATTTTAGTGCATACTCATAACAACACTCTGAAGGAGGTATTAATAGCCCCATTTTACAGATAAGGAAGCTGATGTCCAGGGCCACCAAGTATAAAGTAGAGGCACTGAGAGTCAATATGAATAGTCCGCCTGATGCAGAACTCACACAAGTGAGGCCTTTGCTCAAATGAAGGAGCTCACAGAGGAGGTTGCAGGCATTTTACAGGGCATCAAGGGTAATGCTTTTTGGTCTTCTGAAGTATGGCACTCAGATGCCACCTACTCTAATCCAAACACAAAGCTGGTCCTTTAGCAGTAGAGTACTGATTAAGAATAGGCTTCTAGATGGCTTGGGTACAAATCCCAAGTTAGCTACTCATTTAATGTGTTATTTCAAAAGTTATTTAATCTGTCTGTGCCTCAGTCTCCTACTCTGTAAAAAGAGGCTAACATTTAGTATCTATCTATAGCCTGGCTCCGGTGGTCAAGCAACAAGCACAGTTACACACACTCCATAAGTGTTAAGCATCACTTTTGTCTTCACTTTCTGCATCTAGCCTCAACGGCCTACAAAATGCCATCTTGCTGAATGGAGTTCTCCAAGCTGAACATTGAGTAAAGGCCCAAGCAAAAGCTAAGAGTGCACTGTGGAGCAAGGAGCGGAGAGGGGAGTCCTCTGGCTGTCATCATCAGCCAAAAATCCTAAACTGGGTAATGGCCACAAATCATCTATGGACGTTGTAGAATTTAAACAATGTCAAAGCAGGGAAGGAGCCTAGAATAATCTAATCCCTTATTCATTTTTTATCTATTTGAAATGCATATAATTATTTTTCTATAAGTCACATTTGTTTATTGTTTTTCCTATATTATTTTGTATTAATTTCAGGTGTATAGCATAGGAGTTAGAAAATTATATATATTTTAAAGTGATTCCCCCCAATATTTCAAGTACCCACCTAGCACCATACATAGTTATTAAAATGTTGTTGACTATATTTCCTATGCTGTACTTTACATCCCTGTGAATACCTTGTAACTACCAATTTGTACTTCTGAATCCCTTCATCTTTTTTGCCCAGCCCCAAATTCCCCCAGCCCTTGTCAGGCAATCATCAGTCTTTTCTTTGCAACTATGAGTCTGTTTCAACTTTATTTGTATGTTTATTTTTTTCTGTTTATTCCTCAGGTAAATGAAATTATATGGCTTTCTTTCTCTGATTTATTTTATTTAGCATAATACCCTCTAGGTCCATCCATGTCATCACAAATGGTAAGATTTCATTATTTTTATAGCCAAGTAGTATTCCATTGTATACATGTACCACCTCTTTTTTATCCACGCATTTGTTGATGGGCACTTGGGTTTCTTCCAAACCTTGGCTACCGTTAAATAATGCTACAATGAACATAGGGGTGCATATATTCTTTCAAATTAATGTTTGGGGATTCTTCAGATATATGTATATCCAGAAGTGGAATTGCTGGAGTATGGCAGTTCTGTTTTTAATTTTTTTGAGAAACTCCATCTTGCTTCCCACAGTGGCTGCACCAGTCTGCATTCCCACCAACAGCACTGGAAGGCTCCCTTTTCTCCACATCCTCAAAAACACTTCTTGTTTGTTGATACATCAATGATAGCCATTCTGACAAGTGGGAGATGGTATCTCATCATGGTGTCAATTTGCTTTTCTCTGATGATTAGTGATATAGAGCATTTTTTCATATGTCTATTTGTCATCTGTATGTCCCCTTTGGAAAAGTGTCCATTCAGGGCCTCTGCTCATTTTTTAAAGTGGATTGAGGTGGGGGTTTTTTGGTGGGGTATGGGGTAGGTACTGAATAGTATGAGTTTTTTATAAACTTTGGGTGTAAACCTCTTATCAGATAGATCATCGGCAAATACCTTCTTCCATTCAGTAGTCTGTCTTTTCATTTTGTTCATAGTTGTCTTTGGTGTGCAAAAAACTTTCTTTAGTTTGATGAAGTCCCATTTAATTTTTTCTTTTGTTTCCCTTGCCTGAGGAGATAGATCAGAAAAAAATATTGCTAAGAAAAATGTCAGAGCACTCACTGCCAATGTTTTCTTCCAGGAGTCTTACAGTTTGGGGTCTTACATATAAGTCTTTCATCAATTTTGAGTTTATTTTGAGTTCAGTCCATTTTTTTTTCTTAAGATTGCTGTCGCTATTCAAGGTCTTTTGTGATTCCATATAAATCTCTGGAATTGTGTTTAATCTATAGGTTGCTTTGGGTAGTACAGACATTTCAACCATGTTAATTCTTCATATCCAAGAGCACAGTGTGTGTTTCCATACATTTGTGTCTTCTTCAATTTCTTTCTTCAGTATCTTATAACTTTCTAAGTACAAGTCTTTTACCTCCTTGGTTAAATTTATTCCTGAGGTGTTTTTTTTTAAGATTTTATTTATTTATTTTTAAAGAAATGGAAAGGGAGGGAGAAAGAAAGGGAGAGAAACATCAGTATGTGAGAGATACATTGACTGGTTACCTCTTGCACAACCCCATCTGGAGTCCTGGCCCAAAACCCAAGCATGTGCCCTGATTGGGAATCAAACAAGCAACATTTTGACTCCCAGGCCTGTGCTCAGTCCACTGAGTGACACCAGCCAGGACAATTCCTGGGTTTTCTTTTTGATGCAGGTAAAAATGAAAATATTTTCTCAGTTTCTCTTTCTCATAGTTCATTATTGGTGTATAAAATGAACCAATTTCTGAGTATTAATTTTGTATCCTGCTACTTTACTGAATTTATTTATTAGTTCTAGTAGTTTTTAGTGGAATCTTTAGGGTTCTCAATATACATCATCATGTCATCTGCAAATAATGACAGTTTTACTTCTTCCTTCCAATTTGGATGGCTTTTATTCCTTCTTGTTTGATTGCTGTGGCAAGAACTTCCAACGCTATGTTAAATAAGAGTGGTAAAAATGAACATGCAAGCCCTCTCTTGTTCCTAATTTTAAGAAAAATACTTTTAGTCTTTGTTGAATGTGATACTAGCTATGGGTTTGACATATGTAGTCTTTATTATTTCTGGGAGTTGTTATCATAAATGCATGCTGGGTTTGAGCAAATGCTTTTTTTTTGCATCTATTGATATAATTATATAATTTTTATTCTTCATTTTGCTTATGTGGTATATCATGTTAATTGATTTGCAGATATTACACCAAATTTGCATCCCAGGAATTAATCCACTTGATCATGATGTGTGATCTTTTTAGTACTGCACAATTCAGTTTGCTAGTATTTTGTTGAGGATATTTGCATCTATATTCATCAGGAATATCGGCTTTTAATTTTCTTTCTTTGTAGTCTCTTTATCTCATTTTGGAATCAAAATAATACTGGCTTCATAAAATGAGTTTGGAAGACTTCCTTCCTCTTAAATTTTTTGGAATAGTTTGAGAAGGGTATGTGTTCATTCTTCTTTAAATGTTTGGTGAAATTCACCTCTGAAGCACTCTGGCCCAGGACTTTTTGACTGTTGGAAGTTTTAATAATTATTTCTTTGATTCCACTGGTTGTAATCAGTCAGTTCACATTTCTGTTCCTTCTTCAATAGGTCTTGGAAGATTGTATGTTTCTAGGACTTCATCCATTTCTTCCAGGTTGTCCAATTTGTTGTTATATGATTGTTCATAGTATTTTCTTACAATCCTTTGCACTTCTGTGGTGTCAGTTGTCACTTTTCCTCTTTTATTTTTTATTTTCTCTACTTGGGTCCTCTCTCTTTAGTTCTTGAGGAGTCTGATTAAATGTTTATCAATCTTGTTTATCTTTTCAAAGAATTAGCCCTTGGTTTTATTGATCTTTTACATATTTTTTAACTCTAATTTGTTTTAGCCCACTCTCATCTTTATTAGTTCTATCTTCTTACCCAATTTAGCCTTTATTTGTTGTTATTCTTCTAGTTCCTTTAGGTGTTCCTTTTTTTTCTTACCCATGCAGCTACCCAATGTCTGTTTATTTGAGACATTTCTTGTTTCTTGGGATGGGCTTGTATTACTATGAATTTCCCTCTTACAACTGCTTTTATTGTGTCCCATAGACTTTGGGTTGCTGTGCTTTCATTTTCATTTGTCTCAAGATATCTTTTCATCTTTTTTATTGATCTCATTATTATCTCATTCATTGTTAGTGACATATTATTTAGCCTTGGTGTGCTTGTGGTTTTTCAGGTTTTTTTCTAGTAGTTTGATTTCTAGTTTCATATCATTGTGGTTAAAGAAGATGTTTGAAATGATTCAGTCTTCTTAAATTCATTGAGACATTCTGTGGCCTAATATGTGGTCTAGCCTAGAAAAGTTCCATGTCCATTTGAAATGAATGTATATTCTGCTGCCATGGGGTAAAATGCTCTGAAAATATCCATTAAAATTCATCTGATCTAGTGTTTCATTTAAGGCCACAAGTTCCTTGTTGATTTTCTGTCTGGATGACCTATCCTTTGATGACAGTAGGGTGTTAAAGTCCCCTACTATGACTGTATGACCATCAATCTCTCCCTTTCTGTCCATTAATATTTGCTTCATATATTTAGGTGCTCCTATGTTGGGGGTATATGTGTTTATAAGGGTTATACCCTTTAGTTGGATTGATCCCTTTACCATTATGTAGTGTCCTTCTTTGTCTCTTATTATAGCCTTTCTTTTAAACTTTTTTTGTCTATTGCAATCCTAGTTTTATTTTTATTTCCACTTTCAAAAAGTGTCTTTTTCCACCCTTTTTAGTCTGTGTGTACCTTTTGTTCTGAAGTGGGTCTTGTGTAGACAGTATGTACATGGATCTTGTTTTCTTATCCATTTAGCTACCTTATGTTTGTTGATTGGAGCATTAATCATGTTCATATAAAATGATTACTGATAGGTACATAGTTATTGTCATTTTATTATCCAAACTTATGTTTCTTTTTTATTTCTTCTTCTTAAAGAAATCCTTTTGCATTTTTCATAAATCAATTTGATGGTGATAAAGTTCTTTAGCTTTTTCTTGTCTAGGAAGTTCCTTATTTCACCTTCATTTTCAATGACCAGACTTGCTGGGTATAGTAGTCTTGGTTGTAGGTCCTTGCTTTTCATCACTGAATATTTCATGACAATCCCTTCTGGCCTGAATAGTTTTTGTTGAGAAATCAGCTGGAGTTTTATTGGAGCTCCCTTGTAGGTAACTGTCTTTCTCTTGCTATTTTTAAGATTCTCTCTTTGTCTTTAAGTTTTTCCATTTTACAATAATTATGACTGTCTTGGTGTGAATCCCTTTAGGTTCATTTTGTTTGATATGGTACTCTCTGCATTTCCTGGACTTGTATGTCTTTTTCTTTCCTCAGGTTAGGAAAGTTTACAGTAATGATTTCTTCATATAGGTTCTCTATCCCTTGTTTTCTGTCTTCTGATATCCCTGTAATGTGAATGTTGCAACACATGTTGTTATCGCAAAGGCCCCTGAAACTATCCTTACTTTTAAAATTATTTTTCTGTTCTAAATTAATGTTGTCTGCTACTTTGTCTGCCAAATCACTGATTCCATCCTCTGCTTCATCTAATCTGCTATTGATTTCTTCTTGTGTATTCCCATTTCTGATATTGTATTCTTTGTTTCTGATTGGTTCTTTTTTATGGTTTCTATGTTCTTTTTTATGCTGATAAAGCCCTCACTCAGTTTTTCTAGCATCCTTATAATCATTGTTTTTTTATTTGTTTGGTTTTATAATCATTCTTTTGAACTCTCTATCTAATAGAGTGCTTTCTTCCATTTCATTTATTTCTTTTTCTGGAGATTTCTCCTGTTCTTTCACTTGGGGACATGTTTCTTTGTCTCCTCACTTTGACTGCCTTTCAGTCAGTGTTTGTTTCTGTGTATTATTAGGTAGACCTATTATGTCTCCCAGTCTTTGTAGAGTGACCTTAGTAGGTATCCTATGGGGCCCAGTGGTGTAGTTTTCCTGATCACCTGATCTGAGTGCTCCAAGAGTGTCTCTTGCATGGGTTATGCAAGCCCTTCTATTGTAGCTGAGTTTGATTGTTGTTGGTGCATCCATGGATAGGGTTGACCCTCAGGCTGGCTGGCTGTAAGGACTGGCCAAAACCACAGTGTACAAAATGCTATGTGGGGGCTCACCCTATGAAACAGAATTTACTCCAGCAGGGTCAGCAGCCAGCCAAAATCTCCCTTCAGGTGTATTTCTCGTAGAGCTAATTGGGTCATGTTCTATTGTGGTATAAAGCCAGACACTAGGTATGTTTGTTGTGGGGCTTCTTAGAAGACACTCCAGTCAGGTCAATGTCAGATGCTGCCTGTGACCAGCCCTCTGATACTATTAGGAACCACAAAGCAAACCCATATTTGGTAGCTGCCTCTGCAGGGCCTGGATGTACATGGGAGGAGCACAACTGCATACTCAGACCAGCTGTCTCCAGTACTGGGCTTAGGGTGAGTCAGAAAAAAGCTCAAGGAACCCTAAGGCCTATAGCTGCTTGTCAGCTGCCCATTAAACTCAGCCACTGAAAGAGCCTGAAGAGGTACACCAGTTGTGAGAAGTATGTTCTCAGGGAGTCACCAGGTAAGGGTAATTAGTGTTCACCAGGTTAATACAGATTCAAATTCAGTACCAATGCTGGGTCTGAAGCCACTCAGCAAAAGTATCAAGGCACCCACAGGCCAACTACCACCTACCTGGGCCCTATGTACAATCCATTCCTTGATTAACTTGCATGTGTTCCACAGGCAGTGGCATCCAACTGCTTCAGGTGTGACCAACATAATGTTAATTTTTAAAGAAGAAAGAAGTAAATGGAGGGGGTGGAGAAGAGAGGAGAGAGAGAAGAAGGGAGGGGAGGGGAGAGAAAGAAACAAAAGAAGGAGAAAATTTTTTCATCTGATTATCTCACCAAGGAATCTTAGAATCCCTGAAATTTTGAATATGAATCAATATATCTCAGAATGCTACTGAACATCAAAATCTAGGCAATGTTTTATTCCTCCTGGCTCAGTGAAAGCACAAGTTTTTTAATGCATGGGATGAATGAAAACGAGCTGAGACTCATGCTTGGTGATGTCAACCCGAAGACAGAATTGATATGAGCACTGGTTCTCTGGAGTGTTGAAGTCTCTTAAACACCAGGATTCTCATCAGCTTGATCATAAAAAATCAATAACTTTCTTCAGATCTATACGTGGGCACTTTCATGGTAATCAGGTTGTTTAAACTGATTGTAACACCACAGAAATTCATAGTTTTACATAGATAATGGGTTGGCCTTAGCTACTACATTTTGAGGACGTACATCTTACATGCAAGTGCACACAGACCTCCTGCCACAAGTGCAAATAACTGGATGCCAAGAGACTGCCTCTGGAGGATACAAGGTATGTATCTTGTGCACCTTGTTTTAGGTGGGCTTTGCAACACTGAAATCTCACCTGTATTTGTCACTAGCTATTCTTTGTTTCAGTGGCCTGAGCTATAAAGTGGGAAAGTTTAGTGGAGTCAGTGGTTTTTAACCCTTGGTGCACATTACAACTATCTAAGGAAAGAAAAATTTCTTTTAATATGAATGCCCCTACTCTAGCTAATTAAGTCAGAATATCTAAAGTGGGCCCCAAGTATGAATTAGTCTGCTTTAAAAACATACAGGGAATACCTCCTTCTACTCATGATTTATTAACTGGTACTGTAACAGTTTTTTCATAGTATAAGCTTCTTATTGGTGCTGTAACAAATTACCACAAACGTAGCAGCTTTAAAAATGTAAATTTATTGTCTTGTAAATCTGTAAGTTAGAAGTCTAAACTAGGTCTCAGTAGGTTAAAATCAAGATGTCAGAGAGCTGCATTCCTCTGTAGGGGCATCCAACCTTTTGGCATCTCTGGGCCACACTGGAAGAAGAAGAGTGGTTTGGGCCACACATTAAATACACAGACACTAATGAGAACTGATAAGCAATAAAAAGGTTTTAAGTAAATTTGTGATTTTTGTGTTGGCCACATTCATAGCCATCCTGGGCCACATGCAACCCATGAGCTGTGAGTTGGACACCCTTGCTAGAGGGTATAGGAAAAGTCCAATTCTTTGCCGATTCCACCTTCTACAAACCACCTGCTTTCCTTAGCTCATGTTTCCCTTCTTCCATCTTTAAAACTAACAACATCAGGCCAAAGCCTCTCTTGCTACTACCTCTCTGGCTCTGGCTCTTCTTCCTCCTTCTTCTACATTTGGGGCCATCTGGATAATCCAGATAAACTCCTTATTTTGAAGTCAGATGATTAACAATCTTAATTCCCTTTTGTCATAAACCTAAAACATCCATTGGTTCCAAAGATTAGGAGATGGACATCTTTAAGAGACTGCATTCTGCCCTCCACACCATTTAAAACAATTAGAACAAAAGCATGGAAAACATGTAGAACAATTATTTCCAGACATTGGACCATGGGCTTCACAGTACTTGAGTCCCTGAGAGAAGAAAACAAAGGAGGTGAGCCCTGTAGTTCCAAAGATGTCTGTCCAGAGGCACTTGGCAAATGTTCATGAGAATCCAAGCAGAGCAAGTAGTCTCCAAGAGCTGAAAAGAGAGAGACTGGCATTTAAGAAGGCAGAGACTGCTGAATTTTGTGGGACAAAGGACTGAAGAGAAAGACGCTATGCAGAAAAGGAACTCCAGCAATCTACACAGGCAACCCCTGAGTCTGACTGAGCCGTGGATGCGTAGGGAGATGTTCCATGAGGCAAGAGAGAATAATTACTAGAGAAGGAACGACTGGGAAACTGCCTGTTAAACAAATATAGAAGCTCAGTTGGGTTGAGAGACATTTGAGTTCTAACCCAAAGGAATAGAGAGACCTCACTGAATACTTAGGGCATTCAGAAGAATTAAGGGCATGCCTTAGTAGCAGAACTGAGCTATCTCTAGAGTAAAGGCTGATCTGATGCTTCAAAGCTAATGAACAAGTCTCATAAATATAAGATGACCTACAAGTAAACTAGCTTCCAGCATAAAACTCAGTGCACTTTATGGAAGATAACAAAATCCAGATACTCAATAACCTAACACACAATGTCCAACATCTAATTAAAAAAATAACCAAATTGCAAAAGCAGAAAAATATAAACCAGTCAATAGAATGTTTATAGAAGCAAACCCAGAAATCACAGAGATGATGAAATTAGCATAGGAAAAATCTAAAGCAGTGATTATAAATATTTTCAAGTATTTAAGAAAAACACAAGGATAATAAAGAAAAATGTTTTAAAGAAAATCTGGAACATCTTGCACCCAGATTTGCAATACCTGAAAGTAAAAATTCACTGGCCAGGCTCAAGAGCAGACTAGACATTCCAGAAAGAAAATATAAGTAAAATTAAAGAAAAGGTGAGAGAGACTATCCAAACAAAAGCAAATAGATGCCCTGCCTGGTGTAGCTCAGTGGATTGAATGCAGGCCTGTAAACCAAAAGATCGCTGTTCGGCTCCCAGTCAGGCATATGCCTGGGTTGCAGGCCAGTTCCCAGCAAGAGACACGTGAGAGGCAAGCATACATTGATGTTTCTCTCCTTCTCTCCTTCCCTTCGCCTCTAAAGATAAATAAATAAAATCTTAAAACAAACAAAAAAAAGCAAAGAGAGAAAAAAATCTAGTAAATTAAACACAGCCTCAATGACCTGTAAGACTGGACTAAGTGGTGTTCATATGTGCAATTGGGAGACACGAAGAAAAAGAGGAGAATATAAAAATTATTTGAAGAAGTAATAGCTGGAAGTGTTCTAAGTTTCATTAAACATATAAATTGGCATGTTCAAAAATTCAAAAAACCCCAAGGCAGGATAAATACAAAGAAAATCACATCAAGGCACTTTATAATCAAGTTTATGAAAACCAATGATAAAAAGAAAATATTAAAAGTAGTCAGAGAAAAAATACTCTTCATGTGTAGGAGAATAGAACTAAAAAATTACATACCCAAATCTATGCAAACCAGAAGACAATAGAACAATATCTATCTCTAATGTATAGAGAGGAAGGGGGAAATGACTATCAATCTAGAATTCTATGAAAATTGTATATCGGGAAAAATATCTGACAAAAGTAAAGAAAAAATGAAGAATTTTCAGGCAAATAAAAGCTGAGAGAATTCATTATCACTAGCAGACTTGTATTGTAAGAATTATTAAATAAAGCCCTTCTGGCTGAAGGAAAATATCCGATGAAAATCAGGTCTATACAAATGAATGAAGAGTATTGTAATGTGAAATATGTTGGTAGATTTTAAAAACTTATGCATTTTTCTCATTTTGTTTAAAAGGAAGCTGACTACTTAATATAAAAATAACAATGTACCATGGGGTTTATAATGTGTGTGTAAGTAACATATGTGACAACAATAGCACAAAAAACAGGAGAGGAAAAGGAATTGCGCTGCTGTAAAATTCTTACATCATATGTAAAGTGGTGTAGCATTCTTGGAAAGTAGATTATGGTAAGTTAAACATATATATTATGACCTCTGAAGAAATTACTAAAAACATAAAATGAAGCAGTATAACTAATAAGCTTAGAAGGGAATACTAAAAAGTACTGAACTGAAACAAAATAAGGGAGGAAAAAAGTGGAATGAAGAACAGATGGGAAAATAGAAAATAAATATCAAGAGGATATATTCAAATCCAATGTATCCATTATCATATTAAATGTAAATTTTCTTTCCTTTATTTTCTCAGTAATATCCAACTTTGTCCCAGGTTACCACATTGCTTTTAGTCTGCATGTCTTCCTACTCTGGTCTATACCAAGAAAACTAACTTTTTAACTGATGATTTCCATATGGGAAACAGGAGAGAATTTTTTGTGCTTTTTTGCAATGCCACTTTTACAATGTCACTTCAGGAAATCCCCATCAAACCGGACTCTGTTCCCTGAAGCAGCCCAGGCATGGTGACACCCCCCACCCCAGCCATCACCCCTGGGACTCCCCTCAGGGGCTCTGGCTCATGTTCATGTCTCTCCTCCCCCCATTTTCTCACTGCAGGGATAGTTCACTCCACCTGTCCACTCCTGCTCACCATTTCACCTCAACTCTAAGTATGCCAATGGCTATTATTCTAAGAATTATAAAACACCTGAAATTTTAGTTCCAGTCCTACTTCCCTCCTGGGTAAATATAAATTTTCTCAACATTCTAAATCAAAGGCCTCAAATTAATAGATGAGATAAAAAAAGTAGGACCAAACTATATGCTACTTCAAGACAACCACTTTAAACATGAAGACAGGGAACTTCCGCCAAGATGGAGGCATAGGTGGTGACATGGTGCTTCCTAGCACAACCAAGTTTAGAGACAACTAAATATTAGCAACAGAAAACACAGCCAGAACACAGAAAATTGAACTTTTTGGAAGTCTGATAACAACAAATTCTTCAGCCTGACCGGTAAGAGAGGCAAAACCAGCAGCTGGAGGAGCAGGGTTGCACAGGAAAACTCCATCAGACAGACTCAGGCGTGTGGAATCCAGGCGCAGGGTTGGACCTGGTGGGCAACTCAGCGAGTGACCGCGGGGAAACAGCAAGGGAGCAGAGCTGCGGGTTGACTGTGGTCTCGCATCCGTGCATGGATAAACAAGCGAGGGAGTGGGCAACTGGACCAGGACCCAGCAGGTCCCCTCGGTGAGCCGTAGCAGAGGGCGCTGCCATTTCCCGCTCTGACCCCGCCTCCACATGCAGCGTCATAACCCAGCGACCTAAGTGGCCCTGCCCTGGTGAACCACCTGAGGCTCTGCTCCTCACCCAGGGGCAAGAAACAGCAGAGGGGGCCGCCATTTCCCCACTCTGACCACGCCCCCACATACAGAGTCACAACCCAGTGACCTGGGAGTCCAAGGCTCCCCTCCTCGTACTTAACGGGCGTGAACAGAACAAAATGGCTCAAGAAGATCTCAAAGCCCCAGAGCCTATAAATCTAAGCGATGAAGAAATAGCAGAACTCTCAGATGCACAGTTTAAAACACTGGTGATCAGGATCCTCACAGAACTGGTTGATTATAGTCACAAATTAGATATACATATGAAGGCGAAACTAATTGAAATGAATGGAATTACACAGGAAATCAATAGCGATGAAAAGGAAACTGGGTCTCAAATCAATGGAGTGGACCAGAAGAAAGCAAATAATGGCTAAACAGAAAAGAGTGAAGAAGCAAGAATTCAAAAAAAATGAGGAGAGTCTTAGGAACCTCCAGGACATCTTTAAACGTTCCAACATCTGAATTATAGGGGTACCAGAAGGGGGAAAGGCACAGCCACCAGTGGAAAACTTATTTGAACAAATAATAAAGGAGAATTTCCCCAATCTGGCAAAGGAAATAGACTTCCAGGAAATCCAGGAAGCTCAGAGAGTCCCAAAGAAGTTGGATCCAAGAAGAAACACACCAAGGCACATCATCATTACATTAGCCAAGATTAAAATGAAGGAGAGAATCCTAGAAGCAGCAAGACATAAGGGGACAGTCACCTACAAAGGACTTCCCATCAGACTGTCAGCAGATTTCTCAAAAGAGACCTTACAGGCAAGAAGGGGCTGGAAAGAGGTATTCCAAGTCATGAAATCCAAAGACCTACAACCAAGATTACTCTATCCAGCAAAACTTTCATTTAGAATGGAAGGACAGATAAAGTGCTCCTCAGATAAGATCAAATTCAAGGAGTTCATCATCACCAAGCCCTTATTATATGAAATGTTAAAGGGACTTACCTAAGAAAAAGAAGTTAAAAAAAGATGAACAGTGAAAGGACAGCAAACTCACAGTTATTAACAACCACACCTAAAACAAAAGCAAACTAAAAGGACAGCTAGATCAGGAGTGGAAACATAGAAATGAAGATCATGTGGAGGGTTAGCAGCAGGGGAGTGGGAAGAGAAGGGGGGAGAAGGTACAGAAAATAAGTAGCATAGACAGTAGATAGAAAATAGATGGGGGGGGTCAAGAATAGTATGGGAAATACAGAATCTAAAGAACTTTAGACACATGGTCATAAACTAAAGGGAGGTAATGGTGGGGATGGGGGGGCAGGGTGGAGGGGAATGAAGGGTGAATAGAACAACTGTAATGGCATAATCAATAAAAATAAATAAATAATTAAAAAAACATGAAGACACAGGCAGGTTAGGAATAAAGGATGAAATAAAATATACCACACAAACACTAATTATATGAAAATTATGCCAATTATACATCAATAAAATATTTTTATTAAAAAAGAAAGTTGTATTGACTATATTGATACAAGTCAAATAGACTTCATAAAAAGGAATATATCCAGGGATAAAAAGGAACATTACATAATGATAAAGGATATGATCATGATAAATGGTATGAAAAGTATTATGCCATAAAATCAACAACTTAAACAAAATGTACACACAAATTCCTTGAAAGACACAAAGTACCAAACCTCACTCAAGAAGAAATTTAATAACTGACTAACCTACATCTATTAAATAAATTTAATGTGTAGTTGTAAATCTTCTAGCTTATAAATAAAGCACTAGACTCTAATAGTTTCATTAGTAAATTCAATTTTTTTAAATTAGGTGGAAAAACCATCATACCTATTAATCTCTTTCAGAAAACCCTTCCTAACCCATTTTATGAAGCCAACTATCCTGATACCAAACCAGAAAGAGATATTAAAGTAGAATACTACAGACAAATACTCTTTATAAGGCAAAAATACTTTTTAAATATGAGCAAATTATATTCAACAATGTACAGAAGGGTGATATACCATGACCCACTGAAATTTATTCTAGGAATAAAGGTTAGCATAACCATTCCAGTATCAGTGAAATCATATGACAATTCCAGTGAAATCCTCTTCCCCAAATCATTTGGCACAATTCGATATAATTTATGGTAAAATCTCACAGTGTAGTAAGAATACATACATTCACTCCCAGGCCACTCTTCTTTCCATGAGGCCCAAGGCCTTGCTCTTCTCCCTGAACTTGCCCTTCTCCCCAGGTTTCCAACCACAATGAGGCCTAGCAGTCTAAAGTCAGCCCCGAAGAAAAGAAGGCAGTCCTGAACATTTGCTGTGACCATTTTCCAAGTTAGTGTCATGTCCTCGACCAATTCAGAAGTGGCTCCTTGCCCTGGCTAGCGTAGCTCAGTGGATTGAGCGCGGGCCTGTGAACCAGAGTATCGAGGTTCGATTCCCAGTTGGGTCACAGGCCTGGGTTGCAGGCCAGTTCCCAGCAGGGAATGCATGAAAGGCAACCATACACTGATATTTCTCTCCCTCTCTCCTTCCCTTCCCCTCTCTCAAAAAATAAATAAATAAAATATTTTTTTAAAAAAAGAAGTGGCTCCTTGACCCTCAGCTTCAAAGAGGGCAATTGACTGGGAATTCCAAAACTCTTCTTACTGATACACTGAAATTTCCACCAGTCTTTGGAACTATTCACTGACCCACAGAGCCTCAGAGTGTGGCAGCTCTCAGAAATCTGGAACAATCCTACCCTTCATTTTTAGTAGAGGCTGAGGCCCTGTCACAACAATTTGGAGGCCAGGCCTGAGCTGCAGCCAGACCACCTGGCCTTTGTGCTAAGTAAGCTTCAGGACAGGCAGAAACGTGGAGAAGCAGCCACCACCCGATCACCAAACAAAAACACAGCCCAGTAGCACCTTGGGCTTTCCCTTTTGGTTACAAACATTTTCAAACTTACTGAAGGCAGAAAGGATAGAATTAATGCCCGTAGAGATATGTCTGTCACCTAGATTTAACAACTTTTAACAGCTACTAACATTTTGCACTAGTTGTTTCATTCATTTTTTGCTATTATATTATAAAGAAAATCACAAATATCATGACATTTCACACCTATATTCTTCAGAATATATTTCTGAAAAAGTAGAGCATAAACATATGTTAATTACAAGTCATTAAGGTACCTAAGAAAACTAATAATTTCTTAAAATCTAATGCATATCTCACCCTGGCTGGGTGACTCGGTTGGAGCATCGTCCCATACACCAAAAAGTTATGGATTCAATTCCTGATCAGGGCACATACCTAGCTTAAGGGTTCAGTCCCCAGTTAGGGTGCATACTTGAGGCAACCGATCAGAATTTCTTTCTCACATCGATTATCCCCAACCCGCTCTCTCTCCCTTGCTCTCTCTACAAAATCAATAAATGTATCCTCTGGTGAGAATTCTAAAAATCTAATGCCCATCTTGATTTGTAGCAGATGCTGCTGACACTGCTGGCATTTCTCCCTGGAAGTCAGCCGCAGCTGCGGTGGACAGCACCCTTACACACCAATACTTCCTACTCAGGCGGTTGCATTTCCATCTGACAGCAGGTTGGCACTGCAGAATCCTGCTTTTCCCTTAATGGGGCAGACACAAAGAGCCAGGAATTTCAAATCCAGGCACAACCCTCAACCAATGAGAGGGAAAACGTGATCAATAGCTGCCCAAGCTTCCTTGTACCTTGGAGGGACACTTCTGAGTGTTTCTATGCCATCGCTAAGGAGGCCCCAAAGCAACTGAACCCCTGTGACCCACAGCAAGAACCCACTTACTCACTCAGCCTGCACTAGCTTTCCTCCCTTCCTTGTTACACTCTGTAGCCCTAACTGTGCTTCCTGGGATGACCTGCTAAGTACAAATCTCACACCCTGATTCCAGTCTCAGCATCTGTTTTGGGAGACCCTAAACTAAGAAAATATTCAGATTTTTCCAGTTGTTTAAATCACCCTGTATTTTCAACAGGTTAAATCATGAGCCTAAACAATGTGTTGTTGGGGGCGAGGTCTGGAGTGATGAGAAGGCACCCTCAGTTCTGCCCCTTTGCCTGGGCTGCTTGACCAGTGGGACTGGACAGCTCTTGGTTTTACCCACTCCACTTTTCAGCCCCCTTCCTGTAGGAGCCACCCAACCTGGCTGTCCACTCCCAACCCCGGTGTGGGCAAGAGAGTCAGGCCTGGGTGGTCAGTGTCCCCCACTCCCCTGGCCATGGGCTTTTGTTCAGAAATTGGCACATGATTCTGGTGAGCCAAGCAGAGTCAGCACCAGGATTTGGCTAAACCCATTAGAGGAGAGGGGTTTGCTTCCTGTTCCTGCCCATCAGGCATCCAGCCTGGAGCAGCTGGGGGACATTTCTTTCTCCATGTGAGCATTGCTAGCCTGAGAATGAAGTCAGTACAGAGGAACAAAAGCTGAGACATCAAGCTGAAAATTCCATACAGGATCTAGGTCCAGTCACGCCTGCCTCCTGCAATGTAAGTTGATGATCTCCCTTTTGGCTTGAGCCAGGTTGAGTTGGATTCTGCTCACTCCCAGACAAAAAACAAGTGCCAACTAGAACCAAGAGTTCACACTTTAATGGAAAACCTCGGTTCCCCATCTCAGTGACTCTGTCTATATGGGGCTCAGATGTTCACTGAACTGCTATAAAAGACCACCTTGGTTGGATGCAGGACTCACAAGAAAGCCAGGCTAAATCCACTCCATCATTGCCTATTGCCTCCTTCCAGCCTGTCTTCCACACTATCTACAAGAATGACCTGTGCCTAACACTGTGCTTTCCAAAAAGCAGAATTTTGACACCAAAGGGTGTTATATTCATAATTTCAACAGTTGTGAATTCCCGAGCTCTAGAACACATACTAGTTTATACTATGCCAAGGCCCGAAATGTAATATGGAGCTAGTGAAAGGAGCAAGTCGCTTCCCCAGTGAGTGAGCCCAGTCTACTACCTAGTATCCTCCTGTCTCCAAGAGGTAATTACAAGCTATGGGAGAGGCCAGCTACTTGGAGATTCACAGAAGCCTTAGAAAAGTCCCCTGAGGGGTTTCTTCAAGTAGGAATGTAGAGACTGCAGGTTGAGCACTCACTTCTGTGCCAGGCATTGTACCAAGTACCTGCACATACACCACATATGTCTTCCCAAGACAATCCAGGGAGAGGGACCATTTTTCTTATCTGACAATTGAGGACACCCATGTCCTCAAAACATGAGGTGAGTTAAATGACTTTTCAAGATCACAAAACATTTATGATGGAGCTGGTATCCAATTTTAGGGCTAGAAAACATGCTTTTCCCATAATGCCTCTATATTTTCCCATTAACTTTAATAGAAGTTCAATATGTATGAGACTGTGAACAGAATTTAAACTGACTGCACAGTGGCCCTCTGGCCAGTGAATTAGAAGGTGAGACCACAAGGACACCAGACACACAGAGCATGTTTAGAGAAACAAGGCCTTCCAAAACTGGCTGGGGTTCTGAAGGAGCTCTGAGCACCTCTACTTTTTTAATGAGAGTCCTAGGTGTTCTTGTTATTAAGCACTTCTGACAGTTGTATCATGGGGACCTAAAAAAGATAGAAAACCACTGTGACACTCAGACTGAAGGGGAGGGAGCAGCACCCTCTTGTTCCTGAACACCAGGTGAGTCCACCAGGAAGCACTGGACCGTGGGACCCAAAGAGGTGGAGGACACTTACTCCTGCCCACAGCAGCAAGCTGAGAGTTTTCTTCTTCCTCAAACCAAGCCATACTTTTGGAGTGTTTTTATCTGTGCCAGGACTGTATGTGCTGTTGTTGAACAGTTCACACTATCTAGGAAAATGAGACATTCACATCTTTTATTATCCTTTCACTTCTCTGCATCATCACTGCCACAAAGTTGATGAATAGAGCTTTTAAGACATCAGTGCAAAGCACAGAGAAGAGGTGGCCCAGGGACTTCTTAAATGTCTGCTGCCAATGTCCACTGCCCTGGTTGGCCAGGTAGTCATGTGCACAAGTGTGACCCCCATGGGAGAGCCTCTTCTGGACAGGTCAGGGCAGCCTTTACCTGGAGCTAGTCACCTGGTCATGGGGGAAAGGCTTCAGGTCCCTGGGCTGGGAATCATGGCAATGTGGAAGAGGTAAGCCTCCATTTCCACACCAGAAAATGGGGATAAGAACTGTATCTTCTCATAGTCTCTTCACAAAGAATCAGTGGATATAAATAATGCATATAAAGTGCCTGGATTTAGCTAAAAATATTCCCGAATGTGCTGTCTGTTGTTAGTATTCTCCCCTCATCTAAATGCAGATTCTACCTGCAAAGATCAATTCATTTTTTTCACCTGACTCAGAGTACATAATTAAATAGTGTCAGAGCTGGAAAAGCCTTCTTGAGATCCCCTATCCAGTCAAATCCCTTTATTCCAAAGATAGAAAAAAAATAAAAAAGAGTGACCCAGAGAGGTTCAAACACTTAGGAAAATCACACAGGAGGTAGTCTACAAACAAGCTCCAGCCCAAACTGCAACCTGATCCCTATCAGCACTCTAGGCAGTTTCTCATACTGCATGGTGAGTCCAACAAGACTTTCGGGGTATTTTTTTTAAGATTGATTTTGATGTTTTGAGGTTCATGAAACCAGCAATTTTAATCAATTTTTCAAAATTGCTAATTTCATCTGTCCAAGGAACTCTCACACAAACAGAAAGGCTGATTGAATTTTAAATGGCGGCTGGCTTGTTAGCTGCAGGCACCAGGCTGGGTATTTTCATATGCAAGCCTGCAACTGTGTCCCGGCCTGGCAGCAAGAGGAAGCAATCTCCGTGAGACACTCGGAGGCATTAAGAATTCAGGCAGCCAAAGTGAGAGGCAACAACGCGAAATGATAAAACAAAGACAGATCATTATTAGCGCCAACATAATGTGTTCTTGTGTCCCCCGATCTCATTTAGAGCCCTGCCCGTTGACTATTGAAACTGTAATTAGGCTGATAGGAACCAGAGGATTAAAGTAACTTTCTCCCCCGAATTGCGGGGATTTCAAATGAGTGAGATGAGGAGGAGATAAACCTGAGAGAAATTTTAATATTCTGGGCTGCAGCTCCCTGGACAGCACAGGCTGACAAACAATAGCTAGTTCCTGCCCACCCTGGGCAGCCCAGGGAGTAATGTTACAAGGCTGCCTGCCCACCTTGGGTTTAGCAAGTCCTTCTCCCTCCCCAGACAAACCTGGCCTTTGTCCTTGACATCTCTCACTCCTCCATCTCTTCTCAGGTCTGACTCAGAATTCCCTCACCACTCCATCCTGCTCCAGCTCTCTGCAGCCTCTGCTGGCCCAGACCACCTCCCTCCACATCTACCCCAGCTATTTCAACAACCTCCTGTCTGGTCTGGAAGCTCCAGCATGACCGGGACTCCCAGCTTTCTCACTTCAGCTTCTGGTGCCTTTAGTTAGATGCCAGTCTCCTGACTTAAATGGGCCCCTGGTAGCCAAGTTTCTTACCCCTTCTTCTCCCTTCAAACATGTTCCGTAACCCATTCCCTCACCAGGACCCACTCCCTCACCCACCAGACAAAGGCCAACTGGCAAGGCATTGACGTCTTTTCCATCAGTCCCCACGCTGCCTCTCTCTCCCCTCCTGTCCCAGGTTCTGTCCCACAGGGGGCCACTTGCCCATGGTAACATGCTACACACTCCACCCTTCCAACTGGTAACTACATTACTCCAGCCTACTGGCTACTTTATTTGACAAAATTCTATGTGCCCATTGCTATTCTCTGAAAGGTCTTAGCCAGAGCCTGTGTGCCCATAGGACCGTGTTCAGACCCATGTCGTTAGCCTTCCTCCAAGCTGTGGCCCTCTGTTGGTGACCATGTGGTGACCCTCCACTGTACTTTAAGCTGTGCAAGGGAAGGGACCTGACCATGGCCATCCTCACATTGGCAGAAACTAGTACTTGGCCAGAAACATGGAACTAAAATTCATTTTAATACTGATCAGCCTGGAAATGTCATTTGGGACCCCAGGGGGGTGGTCAGGCTGCGGAACTCTCACTGCCCCTCCCTGTTTTTACTTTTCTGTGACGATCTTATCAACTCAGAGAGAGGGTTTCCTGTGTGAGTGCGTGAGTAAGAGTGTGTGAGTGTCTGGGTATATGTGCATGTACACCTGTGTACCTTTAGCAGATGCAAAAAGTCACACAGCAAATCCTGATGGGCTAGGCAAAGTAGAATCCTCATGTCCCAGGTAAGGCACCCCAACGAGGGGAGGAAGAGTGGTCACCCTCACCTGGAAGCAGAGGAATAGCAGATCAGTTTTCACACACCCCACAATCACTTGCACAAAATTAAATATTGCTTCACCTGGACCCTCACATTCCCTAAGGTCTCAAGTGCCTCAAGAGCCAATTCAAAACTGGCCAAAAAAAGCAGCATCTGACGGTTGTTCGCCAAGTGTCCACTGAAGAATTGGGAAGTGCCAGTCATGGTGCTAAGTGCTCGGTCCTTCCCTTTCTAGACTCAGTTCTCTACCTGCAAAATAAGAGGGCATCTCAAATGACTAAGGGACTGTGCAGCTCTGACCCTGGGATAACTAGTTAATGTCTTACCACACTCCACACCTGGACCGGTACTGAAGGTGGGGGCAGCAGGGAATGGGCTTTGTGGATCATAACAGTAACTCACCTACGTGCCCACATTGGTCTCACAGGGGCTGAGTGAGGGGGCTGGAAGGTGCTTCATCCCCACTTGAGTGATGTGGAAACTGAAATCCAGGAGGTAAATGCATGGACCAGTCCCTCACTGGAGAGATACAGACCAGGAACCTAGGCCCCTCCAACCCACCCTCTTCCTGTGCAAAACTGCTCTTTGTCTTTCAGAGCTGCAGGGCATGGCAGAAAGCAACTGAGTACTCTTGGCTCACTTTCCTCATCCTTTTCTCTAAAAGATAGAGTTTCTTTGCTTAGAGAAAAAGCCTGTGCAGATGTGTTTTCTGTCTATGCCTGCTGTGTATGTAGGTGAGTGTGTCCATGTGAGGGTGAACGTATGTGTGAAGCAATTTGATGTGGGTCGTATGCCTGCAGGTTAGTGAAGCCATGTGGACACACATGTGTGTATGTGAGTACACAAACAGGTATCTCTGGGCATGTTGTGTGAGCAGCAGCATGAGTGTGTATTCATATATGTGAATATGGATATGTGTATTGAGGTTCATGGGGGTTTTGGCGTGTAATCATATAGGTGTGTGCATGTGTTGTATTTGAGATTGAGGATAAGAGGCCATAAAATGCACATCTTCCCTAAGAGAATAACCACATAGCCTGATCTCAATGACAAGTGTCAACAGCCTCTCCCAAGATCTCTGTCAAATAAAATTATTCTCGTTTAGGTTAACTTGTGCTTCTCCATGACCCCACAGGTCAGACAAGTGTCATCAGGCAGTGTCACATGTAGGCTCCCACTGCTTGGGTGGACTCACTAGATGCAATATTCTTAGAATTTTATTAGAAATAGACTTGCTTAGAGTCAGGTGAACTCAAAAAAGCTTACATGTCTGTAAATTTGTAGGGCTGTTGAGAAGATGGAGTCAGTGGGATAGTAGATGTGTGAGGCCCAAAGCCAGTACCTGGCACATAGTAGGTGCTCAGCCCACATCTGCTGTGCTCTATTCTGACAGCTGCAGGGTCTGTGCTTTGGCCATCAGACACTATTAATGCCCACTCCTCTGGTTCTGGACCAAACAGATATTGTCAGGGTCACCCCCACCCAGCGGCCCCTTGTCATACATGCCCCATTAGTTGCACAGTGCCCCAAAGTACAACAGGAACGTTTCCTATGCCGTCTCCTCTGCTAAATACCTCTGTGACAGCTTCTTGGCAGGAGCTCAGCACCAAGGTTAACATATGTTAAGAATATGTGCCGCAGGCATCCCACCTCAACATGGGAGCAAGAGGAAACCTCACCTCATCAGGGCCTTTCCTGAGCCCACAGCCCTGAGAGCTGGCTTTGCAGATGTCCCACCAGCCTTACCTTGGAGACTCTGGGGAAATGCAGCTGGACAAATATGCCTGGTCATCTCATCTGCCCTTCTCACAGTTCAAGACACCCTCCTCTGTATCCCTGCCCAGTGCCACCCAGCCTCAGCTTACACCCCACCAACAGGGCACTCACCACCCCAAAGAAAGTAAACTGTCCTCCCAGTACTTTCCCTGGGCCAAGCTCTGAATAGGACATGGAGAATGAGATTGTGAAAAAAGACATAGCCATGCCCCTCAGGGGATGCCCCTTGGTGGAATGGGAAGTTCTAACTGATATCATGGTGAAGGCAGGGCTTGCCTGCACACTCTCCCTTCAGGGCTCCATGCCCACTTCATTCTCCAACCCAAAGAAAGGTGATAACCAGACACATAGCAGGCCATGGTCCAGGTCATGGTCTGCAGCTCCGTGTCCCCCATCAGGACCTCTCCCTGCTGCATCACAATTTTACCTTCTTTACCTCAAATATCCAGCAGGTGGGGAAGGCTGGGCATGGTACTTACACAATCATAGCTATGTTTGGTCTCAAAAGCCTCTGTCTCCCAGGGAACATGCTGGTTTTCTTAGAAAAGCAGAGCAGGGGGCTACAGTGGTCCTTGAAACTGACATTATTTGTCATTCTGCAGATGTATAGCTCAGGGCTCAGAGAGGGCATGTGATTATTCCAAAGTCATACAGCTATGGGCAGGCCTGCTCTGGTTTTGAATCCAACTCAGAATACTACAAGGTTCTAGGTTTGGTCCATGAGGTCAGACCAAATGGCAGCCTATACAGGGGGCCAAGTTCAAAGGTGGTTTTCATTGGTTATACTGCTGCAGAGAATATTCTCTTAAGTTGTTACATTTATGAGTTCCATGTCCCACTTACCGTCCCATGAAATTCATCATTTATACTAAAAAGCCTTAGTTACTGAATCTATACTAACTGTCTAGTCTATGCTCAGGGCTTCCAGGAAGAAGGAAATGGAGATAAGGAGACAAAGGAGATGCTGTATTAATGTTAAACAATATCAACTGCTGCAGCAGAAAAATTCCCAAATCTCAGAGTCTTAACAGGATAAAGTCTGCTTCTTGCTCATATTACATGTCTAATGCAGGGTAGTGGGAAGCTCTGATCCACACAGTCATGCAGGTAACCAGGCTAACAGAGGATCTGTTGTCTTGTAGCTGAACCATCTGGATCACACAGCATCTGTGGTCACTCCAGGAGGAGATGAAAGGCATGGAGGAAGACTCCTGCCGGCTCTTAACTGCCTCAGCCAGAAAGAGACACATGTCACTTCTGCTCACAGTCTGGAAGTAGTCACATGTCCCCACCTCCCACCAGCAAGGGAGGCTGGAAATACAAGGGATAACATGGATCTCTGGTGAGCACTCACTGTCTCTGACACAAACATTATGGTCTCAGTCCTCCAGGGACTTACGCATTGGTCAGGGAGAAAAGAAAGGGCTGCTGGGGAAGAGCAACTGGTCTGTGAATTTGTGTAATACTAGAGACCAGAGGAGGGAAAGGTCTTTAAAAAGGATAAGGATAATCAGGGAAGATTTCCTATAGGAGGTTGACCTAGAAAGAGGTAATCATTCAATACCAAGGTGGGAACAGATAAAGTCTCAGAAGAGGAAAGGTGAAAGCCAAGAAAGGAGGGAGTTTTGTCAGGGAAAGGGGGTCACAGAATGATGCCTTTAGAAGACAGCCTGGGAAACTGGGTTGGGAGGGTGGGGCAGTGTGTATGAAATGGGCATTTGGGGAAGGTGAGACTTCCTGGGGAAGGAATGGAAGCAGGGGGAATGTTAAAGCATTCTTCTACAAATCCTTGAGGGAGAAGAGGAAAACACCAAGCATGGCACTGATCAGGGATCAGACAGGAGACACATCTTAAATGGAGCCAGCCCGTCCCCAGATAATCACCGTGCTAGTGATAGAAACATATCCGAGTCCATAAAATCTTGACCTCCAGCCCATACAAGAGTTTCCGGAAAAGCTTCATCATTAAACCCAACAGAATGTCTGTTAAATAGCTATGCTGAAAATAAGATGATTTGATTTGGGGAGGTAAAGTACATCTTGACGTTAAACTCTTGGCTCTGCTTTGAAATCCTCTCAAGTGGGATCCAATATCTGGCTTCTCCTTAATGGGTGGAGTGGGGCACTCCCTTCCCCTCTCAACCACTTATGAGGGTGTAAGGACACAAAAAGGTCTCCCTTTTGATAGCACATTTCAGCACAGGAGTCAGGTGGCCCTAGGCTTAGAGGTAACATTCATGCCTGAGGACCTGGATTTTAGGAGGTAGAAGGGAACAGACCCATTCCCCTTGCAGAGGACTGAGTCTCTCACATCACAAGTCAGGCTTCTGTCCTGGTGTGTGTGGCCCTCTACTTCCAGGGCTGGAAATATTTTTTTAATATGAGTGAATTCAAGGTTGTTTATGTATGGACTGACACTGTTCTAGCCTACGTGCATTTTACCAAGCCTACCTGTGTGAAATGGAAAGAAGTGGAACTATAGTTAACATGCCAGGGAACTACAGCTAGCATACAGTCAGCACTCCATTACTAGCAGCTGAAATGAGCAATTTGTGAATTGCTACAGAATAGTACTGCCTCAAAAATAAGGTGGCAAGCACCCTCTGCAAAGGGTTCTTGACAGAAGAACTGAACCTGAACCTGGTGAAGGCTTTCAGTCAAGCTTTTGGTAAGACATGCAAGGAAAGAGGAGCCGGTTCAACACTATGAGAATGGGGTCAACCAAATTCTGAAGGAGACATTCTATGGGACAGTGGACCCGTATTCTTCATGGGTTCAAAAGCCTGAGAAATAAGGGAGTCAGGGTGGGGAACAGAGAGGCTGTTCTATTTAGAGACATGAAAACAAAATCAAAGAGAGGGTCCAGTTTGGACATGACTCAAAAAAGTAACTGGAAACAAAAGATGTTTGGAGGAAAGGAGAAGAACTAGCAGGACCATTCGGCTATGGACTGAGCATTAGGGTGACATACTCAGTACCCTCTGGAGTATGAGTCTTTCAGTCTGGCTGGTGGGAACAGAAACTATAACCATCTCCAGGTAAACTCAATGCTCATGCTCTGCCACCTCTGATCTTTTGGGGTGGTTTTGGCCCTCACCACAGGTAATTTACTCATAGGTATGTGTTGATCAGGACTCAACTCTGACAAGTGCTGGAGGGGACCCTCAGCAGCCTTCAGGGGTACTCTCTCTATACCTCCCTTCTGTATCCTGTGTACTCTTAGCACCATGGTCTCCCTATACCCTCAGCTTCATCTCCATGAATTAGGAGGTCCACCAGGCTCCTTGGATCCCCTCCCTGAACTGCAGCCTGGGAACTCTTTACCCAGGCAGGCAGCTGGGGGTGGTCACAGGGCTCCTCTTGTATGTCTCCTGTCTCTCATAGATCATGACTTTTCCCTTCCTGATGCCCACTATCTTGAAAACTAGTTTCATATATTTTGACTACTTTTGTCGTTATTGATCTTGGAAGGTACACCTGGTCCTTATTTCACAGTGGCCAATAGTGAAGTCCTCCTGATAATTTTTTTTGGAAAGGTAGACAGAGCAGGAATTACTTTGTCCATTCCACAGACCAGGACCCTGAGGTCTGAGAAGTGGTCTGGCCTGCCAGCCCTAATTTCCTATAGACTTCAGCCCGATTCCTATTTCAGGGCACTTTCTCCTGGAGCAGGCTCCTCAGATAGGCTGTCCTGCCAGGTGTTATGACCTTCTGGGGCTGCCAACCAAGTTGGGGTCAGCCCTGCAGGGAGGAGGCAGGCACTTTCAATTGGGGTCTGAAGAGCTGGTACTAGCCTGTGCTAGTTGTGAGTTTCTGTCAACATTTTTCTCCTGCTATCAACACTAAATAAACATTTGTCTTACTTGAGGTTTTTAGCTTTTACAAACTGTTTCCCATCTGTCCCCTTCTTTCCTTCCCTCTGCTCCACTTCAACTACCATCCTTACCTCCGGCCTTCCCCCACACCACAGTGCCATTCCCACTCACCCCCTAACACTCACGAATGCACACACACACACTCGTATTCCCAAGCCCAAAGTGTGTTCTTTGTTCCAGGAAGCACTGTCAACTCTCGTTCTCATTTCTTTTCTTCCTTCTGCCCTTTTCTGAACATCTTTCTATTCTGGCATGGAACACCAGAATCCTAATTTCAACTCTGCTCCTTGCTGTGTGACCTTGGACAAGTCACAAACCCCCCTAAGCTTTTACTCTACTCTCTCTGAGCCGTAAATCCCCATCAGGTACTGAGGACATGGGTCCAGAAACATGTCCCAGAACAGCTTCCTGCTGACCAGCAGACATGGTGTGGTGTGAAGCAAACCGGGGCTGCGGTCTAAGGCCCTGACTGTGTGGCCCCACACAAGTCCTGAGACCTCCCTGAGTGTGATCCAGAGACAATAACCACCCCACTGCCAGCATTGTGGGGTGAGTGTGTGGGCTCTGCTTCTCTGAGGGGACTCAAAGTTCATGGTGTCCTGGGTGCATGTGGAACATGTGGCAGGGAGATGGCCTGATCCGAGCTCAGGGAAGGGAAGGGACTTTCACATCACAGACCCTGGCCTAAAGCCTTCCAGGTACACACCACCATCTACTCGGCCAATTTTTCTGACATAAAGAACACAGTTCATAGCTAAGAATACAGTTTACAGCTATGTAATTATTTTATCTTTCTGATCATGTTTATTTTAGAAAATTGGAAAAATACAGTAAATTAAGGGAAATTAAAAATAGCTCATTTCTCTTTATCCAGAGAAAACCAAACACTACACAGAAGTGCACTCACAAAGTTCAAACCCATATCATTCAAGGGTCAACCGTATTTTTGATCTGTGGTTGGGAATCCACGTATGAAGACGGCTGACTTAAGTTATATGCGAACTTTCAGCTGCATGTGTGGGGTCAGCACTCCTAACTCCCATGTTGTTCAGGATTAACCATGTATACATAAATATGAATCAGCACACACACTGGCACACATATTTTGAGATTATATACAGGATGTATATGGTGGTAAGAATTTCCTAAGCCACATAGGCATGTATGGAAGGATGTCATTTTCATTATTTTTCTGTAAATAAACTTCATTTCCTTCTTTAGTCCCATTCTCCATGACAGCAAAAAAAAAACAAAACAAAACAAAAAAAACCACGCTAATCCAGTCAGTTCCAGGTAAATGCAAGCACTTTGAGTTTTCTCCTTAGTAAATGCAGGTTTCAGTTCAGTCAGCTTGGAAACTTTTCTCCCTCCATCTAACCATTCCTGAAAGACTGATCTAAGCTGCCCCTGAGACTGGGATGGGGGCTTGGGGTAGGGCTAGAAAGAAGACCCTGGCCAGCTGTCCTGTACTGGTGTTCGGCCACGGACATCCACAGGGCCGTCTGTGTTCCCCGGCCCAGTGCCTCATCAATCCCTCATCACACTCACAAGGTCCCTTCATGGGCTGCTGCCTCCTCACCTTTCCTCTCACCTGATACACATTTTGCTTGAGGGAACTGGACAATCCAGCCACCCTTGGGTATCACCCTGGGCTCTGGGAGAGGCCAAGAAGTTGGGTGAACAGAAAGAAAATACACTACTTATTATGTTGTCACAAGGACAAGTGGTCAGGCACCTGTAATGATATCCCTCCATCCATAACTGTCTACTAATTACTATAACAAACACTTATTTAGTGCTCACTGGGGTAGGAGGTTCTAAGTACTTTATGTGTGATAACTCATTTCAGCACCACAACCACCCTGTCAGATAGATATGACTGTTATCCTGTGTTATGCAAATGAGAATGGAGCCCCAGAACCTTAAGATATCTCCTAAATCAAACAGTTGAAAAGGTAGAGAACGAGGGGTCCCCCCAAATAGAAGGACCCAGAGCTCACACTCTGATGACAAACATGCTACCTTCTCTGTGCATCCCTTGCGCTGATAAAAACCCCACATTTCAGATCCTGTTTTGTCATGTGAGTTTATAGCATTGGAGCAATTGTTCTCAAATTGGGCCCATGGGAAGGGCTGGGGTAACAGAGAGGCACTCATTCTCCCTTGGTTTGACCACCCCGCACAGAGCATCCCCTTTCTATCAGAGGTGTACCAGGTTCCATGGGCACAGAGCAGGATCCAGCATGGTCCTTGCTCGCCCAGGAAATCCAAGCATCCCATAAGGGGGCCAGACATGGAGACAAATGAGACTTCCCCTGCTAAACTAGGGTGGGTGATCATGGAGCCTTTCTCACAGGGCTGGTGTGGAGATGAGATTAGATAGCATAAGTGTTTAGCACTTTGCCTACATCTGGCATTGGATAAATATCGGCCATTAACTGTATTTTAAAATGTCACCACCCCGTGACCCAGAGAAAAAGAGATGGGCCACGCTTCTCTGAACATGCTCAGTTGAGATGTAACAAAAAGAGGATTTCATGGGTGCTAACCACCTGAAAGCAGAGGCTCCCACCCAAGGGAGATGCCCAAGGCTAATCCTTCCCCACCATGATGTGAGCGAAGCACAGATAGCCCCCCACTCACCATCTTCCCCAGCACCAGAAATCCCACTCTCACTGGTGGGTTCCTCCTCAAGACCCTGTTAAAATGCAAATGTTCTCCAGAATGGTGATACATCAAGACACTGAAATACAATTATCTTGAGATGTGTGGCATCTTCTCTACTCCTCCACTGAGACACCGAAGAACAGGGAGTTCAGTATGCTGGTTCCTCGTCCAATGCTGGAGTCCCTGCTCTGGGCTCATGTATTCTTTCCTTTCTCAGTATAATCCACAAACATCCTGAGAGACTATAAAAATAAACCTGCTGTAGAATATGCCCTCCAGGGTCTCACAGTCAGGGGAGGTAAAGAACCATCCAGTTCCCTTCCATGGTGCTTCTTTTGTCACTTCCTGCCTTGCGTCTTAGGATGCTGAGAGTTCATGGGAAGGGAGAGGCCACCCCCACATACATGGTCTCAGACATGGTCTGACTAGGGAAGCAGCTAGAACCAAAGCACAGTGGAGGAAAAACAGGGGAGTGGATAAGGATGGAAAGACTGGAGCAAGGAAGAAATGATGGGGAATTCAGTTGCAGTAGGGAGTATGGAGAACCAAGAATGTCAAGCAAAGATGCTGTGTTATCAAACATTCAAGTAAGAAAGTGATCAGGTTTAGAGAGCTGGTCTTTGGAGAGAAGCTCTGCCTGGGAAAGCTTTGTCCTTGAGGAGAGCTAGACACACACAAAAAGGGGAGAGTCAGAGGGCAGAAGCGAATTGCCCAAGGACACAGTAACAGACAGAACTTGCAGCCCAGCCTCCTGCCCTGCCCCTCACTGCCCTACTTCTCTTGTGGTCAGTCCACTCTATGCTAACTGGGTATTATGGCCACACAGTTAGCTGAAAGTAGCACACAGTGGAATGAGCATCTGAAAGAAGCTCAGTGAACCTAATTCCAATCCTGGTTCTACCACTGAACAGCTGTGTGGCCCTAGGCAAGCTTACTTCCATCTCTGGTCTGACTCCTCTTCTGTTATTTGAAAATGATACCCAAGCTGAGCACATAAACTAGGCTGCGGCAGAAGGTGAAGGAGCCCAGGAACAGAATGCACCTGGCAGCATCACTTATTCATGTTCAGTGGTCCTCATCAGGGGCAGGACCCTCCCAGCATGAGCCACCTGGGGCCTAAGTCAGGCAAATAGGCAGAGCTCCACTTCCTCAGTGTGAAATCATGAGCCTAGCCACTCACGTTTTGTGCATTGGTTTTGTCATCTCTAAATGGATACAGTAATATTCAGAAAGTCATTGTTATGATTAAGGAGGGTATATGAAACACCATCAAGAAGGGTAGCTAGTGGCATGCATATTACCCTATTTGAGAAAGATAAGTAAGCCCCGTTTGACTTCTTGAGGCTGTGATTATAACAAACATCTTGTGGCACTGAGTTTAATATTTAAAAGATTGTCTTAGGCCAAGGTCAAACCATAGCCCCCTGATAAGCAGGTAGATAAACGTGAGCATCTTTCATTTCCTCAGTTTATAAAACTAAAAACTTAAGACTACACCCTAGGGGATGACAAAGCAAGCACCAACACTCAGACTCTGTCTCAGGTCAGAGAACTGGACCCAGGGGTGCACCCACTTTATACAGACAGGGAGGAGGACCCCAGGGGAGCACTGGCCTCATGCACATAGGGAGGGGACCCAGAAGTAAGATGACCTCATGCAGACAGAGGGAGGACCCCAAGGTGCACTGGCTTTATGCAGACTAGTTGCAGAGGAAAAGAGCTGTTTGGAGCAAGTTTACCACAAGCTAAGCTGGAAACAGAGCCACTGGATCCCCCAAGTCCCATAGGCAGGCCCAGCCAAAGACCTTCCCCCAACCCCTGTGGCTCAAGCCCATCTGGCAACCATCTAAATGGGGCGTGAATGCTTACAGGCTACAGCCCTGGCCTGGAAGCTGGAGATTCCCCTGCCTCCCAGAGGCATCCGGTGGCCAAGCAGGGTGGATCCAGGGCAGCAGGAGGCGATGAGACGACTCAGCTGGGCCCAGGCTCTCCCTCTTCTCCCTAGGTAGAAATCAGGTCTGTTATTGCCCCGATGCTCTTGGTATTTTGATAACATGAGGAACTTGGGGAGAAGGGAGCAGGAGAGGGTTGGCTAGGAATGAGGAGAACTTCGGGTAGTGGGCAGACCTAGGCAGCTCATTAGCCTTCTGGTATATCAATCATCACTGATCTGCAATGATGAGGAGAGGAGCAATAGGAAGGAGGGAAGGCACCTGGGAGGCTTTGCAAAAAAGAGACAGGCTTCTGGGAGCTGTGGGGTAGAGCCAAAAGGATGGAAGCAGGCTTGGCAGAGAGAGTGTTGGCCCCACCCTAGTGCTCCTAGCTGCTGTGGAGCAGCTGCACCCAGTTCCTAGCTCTGTACAAGATGAAACACTGGTGCAGAGGCCTTCACTCAAGTATGGGGGCAGCTTTGCACCCAACAGATCCAGCCCTGCTGTGAGGTGTCCAATGACTAGCACATTCAACCCACCCAGGTGCTCAAGCCAGTGTGCACAAAGTCTGCCTTTGACACTTTTCCTCTCCCTTGCCTACCTGCCACAGCCAACCCTTTATCAAGCCCTACTGAGTTTTCCTACCCTCTGCTTTTCTAATCCATCTACTCTTCCTGGTTCTACTGTCACCTTCCCTGCTGTCCCCTCATCATCTCCAAGCTGGATCCTGCCCTCATTTCCCAACAACTGGTCTTCTAGCTTTTCTTCTTGACCCCCATAATGCATCTATCACTCCTCTTCCACCCTGCAGGAGCTCCTCCTGATCTGCCGTAAGGGCAGGGACTATATTATTTTATTCACCCTGAATTTTCCAAGACTTAGCATGTTTCCCAACATATTAAGTGCTCAGTAAGTATTTGCTGAATCAGTAGGAGGAAGGAAGAAGGAGAGTGAGAGAAGAGCAGTAAGGCCTCTTTGTCCAAGGGAAGTCAGAAAACCAAAGGAACAGAGGAAAAAAAGCTGGGGAGGTGGAAGTGAGTGCCAAGACAGCCAGGATATTTTGTTCCCCTTGTTTTAGCTCAGGTGATTAAAACCCTGCTGGGCTAGGCTGGGCTTGTACCCTCTCAGAGCCTGGGAACCAAGCATTGTAAGTGGCTCCTAAGATTACCTGGTTCCTTCTCCTTCTGTGACAACCCTCTCTGCAGTGCCACAATGGCAGTCAGGCCATCTGCTCAGCCACCTCTTGTGACAGTGCCCACCTCTAGTACCCACTACTCATAAGACAGCCCATGTTAAGCAGCCTCTGCTTCCCAGGATTTGGATACTCCCAAAGAGGATTATTAAGAGTACTGGGCAGATGGGAGACTTCCGCCAAGATGGAGGCATAGGTGGAGACGCCATGCTTCCTCACACAACCAAGTTTAGAGACAACTAAATAATAGCAACAGAAAACAGCCAGAACACAGAAAATTGAACCTTTCGGAAGTCTGATAACAACAAATTCTTCAGCCTGACCTGTAAGAGGGGCAAAACCAGCAGCTAGCAGAGTGGGGTAGCACAGGAAAACTCGGTCAGACGAACTCAGGCACGCGGAATCCAGGTGCAGGGGTGGACCTGGTGGGCAACTCAGCAAGCAATCGCGGGGAAACAGTAAGGGAGCAGGGCTGTGGGTTGACTGTGGTTGCGCATTTGTGTGTGGATAGACAAGCGAGGGAGTGGGCAATTGGACCAGAGCCAGCAGCCCCAGCAGCAAGGGGCAGTGGAGGGCACTGCCATTTCCCCGCTCTGACCCCACCTCCACATACAGCGTCATAACCCAGCGACCTAAGTGGCCCTGCCCTGGTGAACCACCTGAGGCTCTGCTCCTCACCCAGGGGCAAGAAACAGCAGAAGGGGCCACCATTTCCCAGCTCTGACCACGCCTCCACATACAGAGTCACAACCCAGCGACCTGGGAGTCCAAGGCTCCGCTCCTCAGACTTAACGGGCACAAACAGACCAAAAATGGCTCAAGAAGATCTCAAAGCCCCAGAGCCTATAAATCTAAGCAATGAAGAAATAGCAAAACTCTCAGATGCACAGTTTAAAACACTGGTGATCAGGATCCTCACAGAACTGGTTGATTATAGCCACAAATTAGACAAACATATGAAGATGAAACTAATTGAAATGAATGGAATTGCACGGGAAACCAATAACGATGAAAAGGAAACTGGGACTCAAATCAATGGAGTGGACCAGAAGAAAGCAAATAATGGCCAAACAGAAAAGAGTCAAGAAGCAAGAATTCAAAGAAATGAGGAGAGTCTTAGGAACCTCCAGGACATCTTTAAACGCTCCAACATCCAAATTATAGGGGTACCAGAAGGGGGAAAGAAACAGCCACCAGTGGAAAACTTATTTGAAAAAATAATAAAGGAGAATTTCCCCAATCTGGCAAAGGAAATAGACTTCCAGGAAATCCAGGAAGCTCAGAGAGTCCCAAAGAAGTTGGACCCAAGAAGAAACACACCAAGGCAAATCATCATTACATTAGCCAAGATTAAAATGAAGGAGAGAATCCTAGAAGCAGCAAGAGCTAAGGGGAAAGTCACCTACAAAGGAGCTCCCATCAGACTATCAGCTGATTTCTCAAAAGAGACCTTACAGGCAAGAAGGGGCTGGAAAGAGGTATTCCAAGTCATGAAATCCAAAGACCTACAACCAAGATTGCTCTATCCAGCAAAACTTTCATTTAGAATGGAAGGACAGATAAAGTGCTTCTCAGATAAGATCAAATTCAAGGAGTTCATCATCACCAAGCCCTTATTATATGAAATGTTAAAGGGACTTATCTAAGAAAAAGAAGTTAAAAAAAACATGAACAGTGAAAGGATAACAAACTCGCAGTTATTAACAACCACACCTAAAACAAAAGCAAACTAAAAGGACAGCTAGATCAGGAGTGGAAACATAGAAATGAAGATCTCAAGGAGGGTTAGCAACAGGGGAGTGGGAGGAGGAGAAGGGGGGAGAAGGTACAGAAAATAAGTAGCATAGATGGTAGATAGAATATAGATGGGGGGGCAAGAATAGTATGGGAAATATAGAATCTAAAGAACTTGAGACACATGGTCATAAACTAAAGGGGGGGGTAATGGTGGGGATGGGGGGTAGGGTGGAGGGGAATGAAGGGGGGGAATAGAACAACTGTAACAGCATAATCAATAAAAATAAATAAATAAAGAGTACTGGGCAAAACCCAGTGACACACTCAAGCTGACCAGCACCCTCAGGACAAAAGTCAGCCCTCCATCCTCTCAGGTCCCCTTCCCCCAGATACCTCAGCTGCTACTCTGCCAGGAACCAGCATCCCTTCCTCCCTGACCACCCTGGCTGCCTGCTCTGGCCTCACACAAATTGCTTACTGTCACTTCTTGAGTTCCTATCCCAGAACCAAACATACTTTTTCTAGGAGTCCTGGAAGGAGGCTGATAAGAAGAATGAATATGCCCACATCTGTGCCAGGCGTGGATGCCATCAGCTGGAGATTTAGAAATTCTCTAGAGTAGCCACTGGGCATGGGGAAGCTCCACCTAAGACAGGGGGTGGAGCTGGTCCTGTACCAGGGCTGAAGGGCTACCTTCTCTGTTTTCCAACCCCATCATCGAGCTCCATCATAAGAGAATGGAGAAGAGTCTGGGCTACAGCCATTCTCAGGTCCCACCAGTTCTCTTCCACCTTTGCAGGTCATCCCACCACCTCACACTCCTTCTCATTGAAACAGCCTCCCAGGGGATACCTCACTCCAACTGGGATGAGTGGTTAATAACATTTTAATGCATCCTCCTTCCAGAAGGATTAACATTAGCAGGAACCTGGATTTAAGCCAGAACAGCAAAGCAAGGAGGAGGAGATTTCAGGGATGACCAAAAGACTGGGGCTGGAGAGATGGCCTGGAATGTTCCCAGCATCTTTGAGACCATTCCAACATTATTCACATTAGTGATATAGGCCTGGGCTTTGTAAGCTTTGCCACTTGCTAGCTATGTGGACCCATCACTGACTTTCTTCTTAGTTTTTCCATCTGTACA
The DNA here is from genome assembly GCF_021234435.1 of Artibeus jamaicensis. NCBI lineage: Eukaryota > Metazoa > Chordata > Mammalia > Chiroptera > Phyllostomidae > Artibeus > Artibeus jamaicensis. Next base: position 29,554,093 of record NW_026521788.1, on the reverse strand, counting down.
ATGGGGATAATACTGCCATTCTCATCAAATTGTTGTGAAGGGCAAATGAAGTAATGGAGTTTGGCTATCTGGCACAAAGTGGGTGCTCCATCACCACTCTTTTACTTTCTTCCCCATGTATTAAGCATCTAGGCCATTTTCCTGGAGGAGTGGTCAGAGAATGGACTGAGTCGGGCTGTGGGTAAAGGCCTTATACCATGCCCTTGGAGCTTTGTTATTCCCTATAGACTAAGGTAACTGGACTGTGAAACTAATCCACCCCTGTCTCTACCTTTTGCTCTAGGGCAGTCTACAAACAGTAGAAAGCATCACAGAGGCTAACAGGACCTTAGAAATCAAATGGTTCCCACCCCCAAGTCCTTTCTCCATATTCTAAGAAATCATAGGAAACAGGGAGTTCAGCAGTCACATCCTCCTTCAGTTGGCACTGAGTCCAACACTATGTTTATCTATTGCCATCCCAAAGTTCAGTAACTAAAATTAAAACAAACATTTATGTTTCATGGGTTGACTGGGCTCAGCTAGGCAGTCCCACTCTGGGTCCCACTCTGGGACTGCAGTCAGATGTCCTCTGGGGCTGAAGGCATCTGAAGGTTTGACTGTTCTGAAAGTCCCAGGCAGCTCCTTCCTGTGGCTAGGTTGTCATCTGGGAGCTCGGCTGAGGTTTCCCTCTAGAACACTACATGTGGTCTCTCCATGTGGCTTGGTCATCTCAGAGCATGGAAACTGGCTTTCCAAAAGGAACATCCCAAGAGAGAATTCCAAAGGAGCCAGGCAGAAGCTGCAAGACTTGTTATGGCCTGATCATGGAAGTCTTAGAACAGTACTTCTGCTGCATTCTATTGGCCAAGTAGGCTCAAGCCCAGCTCAGATTCGAAGCAAGAGGTATCAGAGTCCACCTCCTGATGGGGGTGGGCTAGGTCACACTGCAGGAGAGCATGTGGCATGGGGATAGTATAATGGCTGTCTCTAGAAAATACAGTCTTCCACACATACCAAGCAATTCTTCCCAAAGGAATTTATGCTAATGGGGGAGGGGAATGAGCACTGAACCAGCAGTCAGACAGATCTGGGCCTTACTTGTAGCCCCCTGGATCACCAGCTTTCACCTACATTGATTGGCAAGGCAGCAGGTCTTTCTTAGCTGGATTTGACTGCCCCTCCATCTGCTTAACTTGACAGTGTTCATCAAACACCCTGTTTATTCATTCATTCAACAACTATTTGCTGAGGGTCTAATTGTACCAGCCCAGAGAGAAATCCAACATGGCCAGGGGACACAGGGTTTGATGGAAGACACACATTAACTTGGAAAGTTACACAATACTGTTCAGTGGTATAGACCTGGGGTGATTAGTCAATGGGGTATAGGCAAGAAAGAGGCTGGTTTTGATTGGGAAAAGAGAAATGGAAGGGGTCTTCAAACACAGGTATGAACCTCCTCTTGAAGGACCCATGCAGGTCTCCTAGGAGGTAAGGAGGCAATAGGAAAGGTCCCCCAGGTAGAGCATTGTATGAGAAAGAATGGCACATTTAGCAAATGACAGGCTACCTGGATGGCTGCAAGGCAGAGAGAGAAGAGGGGATGGGGGAATGCAGTGGGGTGAGAAACACGATGAGGAGGGGGTACAGTGTAGAGAAGCAGGGGTCTGAGGCCATGGAAAAGTTTGGACTTTAAACCAAGAGGAATCTTTGAATGACTTTATTGTGATTAGACCTATCGTCTAGAAAGACTAAAATGGTATGTAGTGGAGAACAGATTAGAAGAGGGTGACACAAAAAGCATCTTCACAGTGTTATTTATTCTTCTATTACTATTTCCCAAGCCCTGTTCCAAGGTCTGTACACTCATTAACCTACTAAATTTTATAACAACTGCATAAGGTAGATACTATTCTTACCCTCATTTTATAGATGACAGCTTGGAAAAGGAATGTTTCTTACCCAAAGTCACCAAGAGAGCAAGTGGCAGAGTTGAGAGCTGAGTCCAGGTAGTCTGGCTCCAGAGTCTGTCTGTTTTATCCCAAACTTGCTCCATTTGTAACCCAGGTGAGAGACAAGGCAAGCCGGCAACAATGGGATTGGGAGAGGCAGAGCCAGGTGTTTCGTGCTTACTAGTGAGTCCCCAGGGGGCCCAGAGCCTGGCAGTGAACAGGTGCTCCACAACTACTTGTGAGCACAGGAATTCAGGAGAGTAAAGGACTATGGAGCCCATTCTAAGTCTCCACATCACAGGATTGATTAACCTTCCTCTCAGGAAGCAATATGACCATAGCTATCTGGATGCTTGTCTTGGTGGCCACACCCATCACTAGTCAAGTGCACCAAGTGACAGGATGCTGATTGAGAAATAAAGTGCGGAGCTAGCCTGCAGATTGACAAATGAGGTTCCTTAGAGACCTGTGCAGACAGAGGCAGCCTTGTTGTGCACTGTCTGGTACAGTGTCCAGGAATCCAGGACCAGGCTGCACCTCCATAGTATGCCCCAGTCCCCACCAGCCACCTCCACATTCCCTCCATTAGCACTAACTAAAGCACTTAAATGAAGCACATTTTAGGATTCAGAGAGAGTCCCCTGCTGGAAGGCTGTTTGCAGCCAAGCTGGGAAGGCATCACTCTGTACCACACATGGAGGGTCTGCTGGGAATTTCCTGAGGGGCTGGTGATGAGAGAAGCAAAACAGATTCTCACTGGGGACAAGTTGCACTTCACAAACAGCACTAGTTCTGGGTACAGAGATAGGCCCTCACTGGCATAAGGACCTGGAGGTGCCTCACCTGTCATCTCACTAAATCCTCAGTCACTGTCCCACTCCTCATGGCTCCAGCAACAGCTCAGCTCTGACCCTTCTGTGATGCTTCTGCTTACATGCCCGTGGGTGGCCCAGTACATCAGGTGCTGGCTTGTTGATGATGTCTAGAGCTTTTGCACACCACCTCAACTCCTACCCCAGGCACCTAGTCCTCCTAAGAAGCCTCCATGCAACAGGCAGGGGAGCCAAGGAGGTGAATCAACTTGACTTAGTGAATACATAGCAAGTCAGAATTTCAAATCCAAGTGCCATGCTCTTTCCACCTCTTCCTCTTTCTTCCCATGTCTCTATTTTGGATCCTCGTGTGGATCATGTCTTATTATAAATCTCTAGAGAAACACCACTTTTGGCTAAAGACCTCACAGAGAGCCAGGCTTTGGATATGGGAAACGAAGGAGGACACATGGCAGAAAAGGCCTCAGTGAGACCAGACACTGATATGGTGCTTGGTGTCAATGAGCAGTGAATGTGGGGGCAGGTCAGAACGTCCTTCCAATCTGACGTCAACAGACTGGAGCAGTGATGGAAGAATGTAGGGCGTGACTTTTCATTCTTAGCCAGTCACCTGGGCTGGTGAAGAGACCCTCACAAAGCATGGCCCAGCAAAGGGTCTATTAAAAACTCCATGGCTTATTAGTTTAGTCCCATTGGGAATTACTCCATGGATCATTCATACATTATTTCTTTGAAGCAAGTTCTGTATTCACAAGCAAAGGAGGTCTAGGAGAGAAGACATACCTGGATTTTGTAGCTGAGCCCATGAAGCAGAATATTAAAAAATGCAAGTGGCAAAATCCAGAATCTCCTGCAAAGATGTATGTGCCCAATCTAAGCCTTTTATATTTTAACTACACTTGGATAAGATGCCACTGAGAAGCATTTATCAAATCTATGAAATCCCATCTATCATCTATGTCTGACCCTGGAACACCATTGGGCTCCTGGGACTTTGTCCAAGGTCACCTTCTGGGGACACTGATGAACTGGCAGGAAGCAGTGTGACTACCAGAAGCAGTGATGGTAGCTTCTGAGCCCAGATTTCCTCATCACTTGCCATGGCCAGCACATAGCAGTGCATAGCTGTGTGATCCTGGCCAAGTCTCTTTGTCTCACACACTTGTCCCCTACTCAGGGTCTCAAGGATTCCTCCACGCACTGTCAGTGATTCTTACCACACACAGTCCTGATCAACCCTAAATCCCTAGAAAGGTGTCCTAGAAAGAGAAGCTATGAGGTAGAAAAGGCTCAGAGATCAGGGCAAGATGCTGGTCCAGGGCAAGATGCTGGTCCAGGACCAGCCACAGGTGAGATCCATCTTATCCAGCTCTCATTTGAACTTAGTCTCTGTCTCCCCATAGCCTGAAGGAACCAGGTTAACATCACCTTCATCCTTTATTTGTGAAACTGAGTTTTATTTCATTATAAAATAGAGGTATTAAATGTGTCAAACTCTAGCAATTATGGTTCCCCACTCTCCATGTTTTTCATGGTTACCCATTTTCACATGGCAGGTGGAAGGTCTACCAGTCAAGAGGGAGGGCTGGGGGTAGTCTTCCTGATGGTCTTCTAGAAGACCAACCCATGGCTGGCTGTGGACCATGGGCAGGTCATTGGATTCTCCTAAGCCACAAGGAGGCCAAACAAGGATTACCAGCCCCACAATTAGCCAGAGCTTCTTCAGCTTCTACAAAAGCCCAAGAAAAACAGCTTTCTCAAAAAGAAGAGAAGTTTGGATTCATGAACAGTGGGATCTAGCACTCAGTGCCCCAGGCTGGTCTCTCTCCATCTTTCATTTGCGTTTCTCATAATGTTGACTTTATTTTCCCAGTTCTAGGTTTTTGGGAGAATGAAATACTGGTCACGCTTAGAGTATGTGGCTACCACAGAGCTCAGGAGGAGTAGATGGTCAGACACCAGGAGAAGGCAAAGTTAGGGGTCAGGGCAAAGGCAATAGCCACCACACCCCAGGTGGTGAAGGAGGCTTGCTAAACCCTAAAGAGGGTAAGGAATGAGGAAATACTCTAAAAAATGGTAAGTGCTGCTTAGGCACCATTAGGCTGTGCTAGCAGGTGTCACATTTGGAATGGAGGAAGCTTCTGTCTCCTTGGGTGCTGGGCCAATTTGTTTCTCAGTTGCCCCCAATATTATATTCCCAAGTGGTAATCAAAAGGAGGGCATCTGATTCTTCTCAATGTCATCATATGAATACAGCGGTCCAGGGGAGAGGCTACTCTAGGTTGGCCCTAGCTCTGCCCTATCCTATTTTAAAATGAGCAAAAGGAAGGTTTCTAAAAGGACGATGACACTGTAAAGGTCATGCAGGTGAGGGACTGGCAGGTACGGAGGCATGATACAGCAAGCACTGTCAGGCTAGCTCCCCGGAATTTTCCATCATCTTTTACTTTTGGCCCTAGGGCAGGCACATCTAGATCCCAGCCCAAATAAGGGACTGCAGCTGTGCTGCTGTGCCCTCACCAGGTAGAAGTATGGCTGCCACTTGGATGCTTACTTCTTGTTCCTCCTACCATCTAACCAATGTTCATACACATTCTTCTTCCTGCTTCATGTTAATTCTTCTCCTGGTCCTCACTGGGCCCCAAGTTACCAGGGGCAGTGGCGTATAGTGGAAAAGCTATGGGCCTAGGAGCCAGGAGTCTTATTTCTGTTCTGCCTCCAATTTAGTGTGTGGCCTAATGAAAAAGTCATGACCTCTCTAGGCCCTGCCTTCTTCCTCTGCAAACCAATAGAGGTGGACCAGTCAGTGTCAGAGGCCCTTTAGACTTTTCTGAAAGAATGTTATGCAGCTGATCCTGGCACTGCCATGCTAAACCTCTCTCCATCTCACTTCAACCCCATCTGTCAGTCACACTTAATTCCAGCTAACTAGCCCCTTACAAGCTAGGCTACTTATAGACCAACCACAGGTTATGATATTAGCCAGGCAATGATGAAAGGGAAAAACTCTACTTCATCCCTGCCAAACCCCTGGGCAGGGAGCATCTCAGCTCTGCGCAGTCATAGACTAGGTAAGTTAGCAGAAGGGGGTACCTCTCTCCCATCAAGACTCCCCTCCCAGGGTTTGATGCATCAGGATATGTAGCACAGGGCCAACCTACTTGGAGACCTACTTGCTCTAAGATGTCCATTGTACATAAGACAGCATCAAGCCCTGGGGAAAAAGGTGACTTGCCTAAGATAATGTAGCAAGTCAATGTCAGAACCAAGCTCAATCTCGGGTTTCTCAAGCCTTGATTCCACTTTGGATTAAAACTGATGCTGCCTTTGGATAGACCATGATATAATGAGAGCAAGCCAGCCCATTCCTGAAACTGGCCCCCCTCTCCCTTTCTGTCTTGCTCCACATTTTCTCTAGTCAAGTAAGCCCCCATCCTGGTGACTTCTCCCTGCTGTTTTTCCCACCTAACTTGCTTTTCCTTGGATTCTGTTTAGGCAGACTCTCCCTGCAGGACTCTACTCAGCCCCTTAAATTTCAAGGCACCTTCCCTGACTCTTCCAGCTTTTGATAACCTTTTAATTTCCTCTCTCAGAGCCTTCAGGTGACTTTGCATCACAATCAGAAAGAAAGTCACAGTTGTTTCTCTGATCCACCAACCCCATGGCCTGGCCCAGCTCCTCAGTTTCTCCAGTACTCTCAGATCCCTTCTACAGCTCCAGCCATGCTGCCCTTTCTACAGTTCCCCAAACTGTTGGAGTGCATTCCCACCCAGGGCCTTGCATCCACTGTTGTCCTCCTCTAGCTTTTCATTCTCCTGCACAGCATTCTGTCCCTAAGTCGACTCTTTAGAAAGGCCTTCCCTACCACCCCATTAAATCTGCCTTTGTGTCTCTCAACTCTCTATCCTTAAGCTAATTCATTTTCTTTCAGAGCATTTTCTCTCAAAGTGATTGCTTAAAATTATATTAAGTATTTAGTTAGCCAGTTAGTTTATTATCTGTTTTTCCCACGAGAATGCAAGATTCATAAGGGCAGACACTTTGCCATGTCCACTGCTGTGCCCCTCATTCCCAAAACAGTGATGGCCAAGGGAGCCCTCAACTAATAAATCAGTGAATGTATAAATAAATGGACTGTTATAATAAAACATCTCAGAATTAGAAGGAGCTGGGATGCCCCTAGTGTGTGCAAGATAAATCTTTTCAGGATGTCTTTGTCTATGTAAACAATTTGAGTCATTCAAAATCAGAGTGTCAGCACCAATCGGATGACCCAATCTCATGTAATAAAGAATCTGAAGATGAAACAAAATACACTATTCAATTTACAATAGTGTCAAAAAGAATAATTAGAAATACATTCAACAAAAGAAATGTTAAGCTCATACCCTAAAAACTGCAAAACATTGTTGAAGGAAATTAAAGCTCTAAATAAATGGAAAGACATCACAAGTTGATGGATCATTAGACTTAATATTGTTAAGATGGAAACACTCTCCAAAGTAATCTACAGATTTAGTGCAATCCTATCAAAATCCCATTGTCTTTTTTGCAGAAATGGACATGCTAATCCTGAAATTCATATGAAAATGTAAGGGACCAATAATAGAATAAACAATCTTTAAAAAGAAGAACAAATTTGGAGGATTCATACTTCCCCGTTTCAAAACTTGCTTCAAAATTACAGTAATCAGGACAATCTGGTACTGGTACATAAATAAACACATAAATTAATGGAATAGAATTGAGAAACCAGAGATAAACAATCATATTTATAGTTAATTCTCTTTCAACAAGGGTGCCAAACTAATTCAATGAAAGAAAATAGTCTTTTCAATATAATGGTGCTGGCACAACATGCAGAAGAATTAAATCAGATCCCTACCTCACACCATATACAAAAAATTAACTAAAAGTTGGCCAAAACTTCAAAAGTAAGAGGCAAGACTATAAAATTTATAAGGAATAATAATAGGAATAATAATAGTAAATACAAAGGAGATCACCTAACATTTATTGAGTGCTTTCTGTATGCCAAGGGGTTCTGAACACTATGAATATATTAAATTATTTATCCCCCACAGTAACCCTGGTGTGGCATAGGAGAACTGGTTTACGTCAGCTCACAAGAGCCAATTGTCAAATTTTCAGGAATTTTACAGGATGACTATGAAATACGGCTCTTACTTAAAAAATTACATAAATTTATAGTTACATAAATTCTATTAAAACAAAAATAATAAACATTCAAAACTCATTGCTTCCTAATTATCCACTGGGTTTTACTGTTATCCTTGCTTTTTGTGCTCATTCACCTTTTACATCCCTGTGGTAGGAATAGGCTCTGACGACGATGCCATCAAGCATCTCTTCCGCGCTCTGCTTTTGGTGACGTCACACGGAAATTGTTGAGGCCTCCAAATCAGGGCTTGATTTATTTCTTGTTGATTTCCTAGATTTAAGAAAGTGATGGAGAAAATATTACTCATGCGAATGAAATTTAAAGGTGTGCCTGAATCTGCAGCTGTTACTTTGTGAATAGTTTCCCCTGCAAAAAAGAAAATACTGTCCTTTATTCAAAAATGATCATCCAATTCAGCAAAGAGGTCACTAGGGCCTTTGAAGAATGAATGAAGTTTGTATACACCTTTCATCACTTCATTCACCTCCTTTGTTAATGTAAACAAAAGTGCCAATCAACTTTCTGCTTCAAACAACACCTGGAGGGCTGGCTGTTCGGGTATTTCCTGGTGCACATTGCCTCTGAGGTAGGTGCTATCTGTAAGCCCATTTTACAGACAGGGAAACTGGTTAGGAGGGGCAGAGCTAGACTCCTACCAGGCTGCCTAGCCTCAGAGTCCAAGCTCTCAAGCACATGGAAAGGGAAGGGGCATCCTGGACACCCCCAGTTCTCCCATACAGTGCAAGCCTCCAGGGAGGGCCTGCTGCTGGCACATGCGTCTGATCCCCTCCACCCATATAAGAGGGAGCTTCCTAGAGAAAGTAGCAGACACAGGGATGGGCAGTACATGCCAAGGGCCATGAGGGTGTCTTGAGAGGAAAAAGGGAAAAGGAAGCCTAGTTGGGCAACATCAAGCCTGGGATAAGATGGTACTTGCTGGGACAAAGCCTTGGGTATGGGCTTGGGGAAGCAGAGTGGGAGGTGGGGTTGCCTGAGGGTCCCAGAGCAGAGGCCAAGGGCCTCAGTCACTCTTACAGGGCCTGTGGGCCTAAGCAGGGGGGCTACTACCGTGATACCAACTGACTCTGAAATTCACCTGCCTCCTGCCAGATGGGCCATTTCAGGCTCCCATGATGGGCCCTCACCCAGAAGCACCCCCTTTCCCAATAGGCTCGTGAGCAGGCAAAGGTAGGGAGAGTACATTTAAGAACAACTCAGAAGTAGAGCTGGTGCTGGCACCTTATTCTTGTGATAACAATGGAGACAAATTCCTCATGGCCAGGTCTGTTCCTCACCACTCAGGTCTCTTTCCAGCCTCTGCCACAAGAGTATCTGACACTCCAGCCACACAACACTTCACACTGTCCCCCACAGATGGGGCCCTTTCCTGCCTCTGAGCCCTAACATAGGTTGATTCCTCTGCTAGGAGAGTCAAGGAAGGCTTCTAGGAGGAGAGGGTGTCTATGCGGGACAATGGAGTGTTGGGAAAAGGTATTTAACATAGCCCTCTGTGTCCTCTTCCACATGCACACAGCGATTTTAACAAACAGCCCTGCTATATGCCATAAGTGGTAACAGAAGATGCACAGTCTTTATGGCACACAGTAGGTACTCAGTAAACATGTGGGCTGCATAGCTTAGGCAGGTTGCTCAGCTCTGAGACCCGCAGTTGTACTAGCTGTGAGCCACATGCACTTGCTGATAACAAAACTGTTTGACCTACAAAACTAGCAATTTCCTATGTTCCAACCTAATAGCCTCACTGTGACTCTGTAAATGGGGTTAATTGCAGTATCACTCTCACAGGATTAGTGGGGGATGAAATGAATTAACACCTGTGCAGTCACCTGGCCAGTACCTGGAATAGGGTAAGTAGGTACTGACAGCAGCTCACACTTCAAGGTTCCTACTAGGTGCCAGGCAGGGTCCTAAGTGTGCTGCCTTTTTACTCAGGAGATCCCCCAACGCTCTCAATAAGCGCTATTCTTCACCCTTCTTCTCAGAGGAGCTTGCCCAGTTGTGAATGGGGCTGGGAAGGTGGAAGTGTGGGAAGGGCTAGAGGAAGGCTCTAACAGCCCAAAGCATGGGCACGGGTGGACAGGTGGGTGCCAGCAGGAGACCCCAGCGCCTCTGGCCACTGAAGAGGGAGCTCAAAGAGAATTCTACAGAGGCTGCTGCCTCTGAGGGATCTATTGTTAATGTGTCTGATCCACACAGCCCTCTAAGAATAATGAATTCTTTTCTTCCACCTTCCAAATCTTACGCAATTCTACTTTTGGCCCACACTAACTCAGAACTCCACAGAAAGGGGGATCCTGGGAAATACAGGCCCCCTTCTTGGCCAAGCCAACAGGATCCAACCCAGTGCAGATGGTGCTTCTAGGAATAGGATCACGGAGTGAAGGGAGGGGTGGTATGGGTCTGCCCGGCCAGCTTCCTGTTTCCCTCTGTGAACAGAAACCCACTTTCTGAGGCGCGCCCGTTCCTCAGCATGGCTCTCAAGACTCTGCTACCAGGCATCTGCTCTTAGCCCCTTCTGCAGCTGCCCTTCACCCGCCTGGTTTCTGCCATACACTGAACACATGGTGCCCTCATGGGTATCACAACCTGGCAGCCAGAAATTCTCTCCCACCACCTTCCCCTTCCTCTGGATGGGTCTTCTTCATCGCCTACGCATTATCCTCGCCCCAGTTCAGCCCTGGTATCCTCTCCTCACAATGCCCAGTGGCTCAAGGGAGGTTGATCTCGTCCTCCCCTGAGGTGGGTTTTATTAGTCTAAGTCCTTCAACGTAGGGGATTACCATGGTTACTTATTGGTCCAGGGCAAGTTCTTCTCCACAGCTGCCCCAATCCAATTATAACCAATGCCTGGGGGAGTGATTTCTCCCCCTCCCATTAGACAAGAACGAGGCCACGAATAGTCACCAATGTTGCTAATATTGGCGACTGTTTTGACTGTAGAATGAAACCAGTGCAGTGGGTGACAGAGCGGAGAGAGAGAAATAAGCTGAGGTGTGGGTGGCACCATAGAGCTGCTGAAGCAACCAGCACTGAAGCCTGAACTACCTGTTGGAGATAAATTTTTCTTTGGTCTCTTGTAATTCTGAAAGCATCCTGATGGACAGAACCACTTCTTGACTAGCTACAATGTTATTTATGCCCTCCCAGCCCAGTACAAATGTCATTCCTTCTGGGAAATCTTTTCCAGCCTCTGAGTGGAGTCCTTTCCTTGTGTGCACAGTGAGCTGAACTTCTGTCTAGTCCAGCACTTTTGTATGCTCCTACTCGTCCTCTCCAAGTGGATCCTGTCTGCACCCTTATCTTTGAAGAGGCTCCCTGTTGCCCTGACCCCTTCCCTCCCTTGTAGCAGTAAGGAATGCCAGGCACACGGGACAAACCCTGTAAATACTTAATGCCTATAAAAATAGCAAATGCTCCTTACGAGCCCTGTGAGTCCATCAGGACTCATGTTGTCAGTGACAGAAACCCAACTTGTACTCGCTGAGGCCAAAGCGGGAACTGACTCACTCACAGAATCCAAAACAAGATTAAATGATCATACTGAGAAAAGGCAGGACCCAGCTGGGCCTCAGAACAATGGGAACAAGTTTGGACCAGAACCTTCTCTCTCCCTCTCTCATCTCAGCTTCTCTGCATAGGGCTTCATTCTTTCCCTACAGGCCAGCTCCTCACCCTGGCGTGGAGCCTGGAGGTCAAGTGCACCTGGCTTTTATCATCCTAGATCCTGTACAGTGCAGGGAGCCTGCAGACTCCTTTTCAGTTCCACCTTGAAAAATCCCAGACAAGGACGCCAATAAGTCCAGCATGGGTGCAGTGGCCACATCAGAGAAGTGAGTTCTCTAAAAACACAGTGGCATCTACAGGAGTCTAGTAGTGGGAGCAGAGAGAATAAAAACTTCTAGGGGGTGAAGAATGTTTACAGGAAGGGAAATATTCCAAAGAAAGGGAGCAGACACTGGTGGATGACACAGTAGGTGTGAACTAAACTCCAGAAGTTGAATCAGAGAAAAGACTTCTGGGGCGTCACTTGCAAAGCCATTCTCCTCTCTTCTGGTTTTCCTGTCTATTCAGTATCTGATAACAGAGTTACGTAGCTGGTTATGTTAAAAACTGCCCTGAACCTACAGTCAAAAGGATTAAGTTTAAAATAGAATTCTGACAGTTACTAGCTACAGCAAGTCACTTCATTTCTCTCCACTTTGGTGTCCTCATCTGTTAAATGGTTACAGGTTAATGTAGATCATGCACTTGAATGTTTCCAGCACCGTGCGGGCTGGTGCCTCATCAGTGGTGGTGAAAGACCTCAATCAGAACATCAGATCCTGTCCAGCCACATAGATTCCAAAGCTCCTAATGCAAAACGTAGCTCCATGCCTCCACAGTATCAGCCCCTGCGAGGAAGTGTGGAAAACCTCTGCTCACTGCATCTGGGACATCCCCCTTCTTCTGAGCATCCTCCATCTTCTGGAAGTTTCTGTTCTCCCTGCTCCCAGCACTAGACTCCTGCAGTTACTGCCATGTTTTTAGAGGACTCCATTTCTCTAGCTTTACTTGACTGCTGGTGAGTGCAAGTGTGAAGGTAACTGATCAGCTGCCCCTCCACACTGGGCCAGGGTATGCCCCTGCAGAGGGTCCCCTTTTCCTGCAGTGACCAAGCTGACCCAAACAGGAATACCACCTCCTTTGTCCTGCTCAGCTTGACAGCCTACAATACAGATTTTCCCATGTCACTCTCCTGCTCAGGGACAACAGTGGTTCCCCTCAACTCTGTCCAGATCCCCAGGCCCTCCACAGTAGGCACCAGACTCAGCCTGCAGGTCTACCTCCCCACGGCTCCTCAGTCACACACTGAAGCTCCACTCCACAGCCTGCTTCCTGATATGTCCTTCCCTGCCCTTCACTTGCCCCATTCTGTCATCCCCCAGGCACCCTCTTGAGGAAGCTGGCCTCTGTATGCTCTGGTCGACTTCTGGTCCCCCTACCCCTAGCCACTTGAACTCGGCACATAATTGAAGGCTACACTAGGTGATGCTGCCTCGTAGTCCTCACCTTTGACTTCTCACATCAAGTGATTGGAATACCTGTTTTCCTGACACTTAACATTGAGTGTGACCCTGGCTAATGTGGCTCAATGGGTTGGGTATTGTCCCACAAAGTGAGAGGTTACCAGTTCAATTCCTACTCAGGGCACAGAGGAGAGTCAACTGACCAATGTTTCTCTACCTCTCTTTCTCCCTCCCTTTCCCTCTCTCTATAAATAAATAAATAAATAAATAAATAAATTTATTTATTTATTTATTTATTTATTTATTTTAAAACTAAATCTGAAAAATTAGTTTCTTTTTACTATATCCTCTCTCCCACCTTTTCCTCCAGTAGTCAGTAAGAGCTGACCTCAGCATAGACCCTTGGAGAAGTTTCATAACTCCATCACAGGTTAGAGGAGAAAATTCAGAAGGATAAGAAGATACTACTTGGAAAACAGGTGCCAGATAAAGACATTTCCTTCTTCAGGAATAGTCAATATATAGCACCTGATGCTGAAGCCTCCTATATTTCCTATGGCAGACATCACCGATGGATGTCTTTTTCAGCGAGCTTGGACCCTGCCTCAGAATCTCCAAGCGGGCACCACCAATCAATGGGAGTCGGCAAACAAAGTGAAATCCACTTGCCAATTATCATCAAACCTTAAAAAAATTTAGGTCTTTGTCTCCTGTTTTTGGCACAGAACTTCAAACACTCTTAGATTTCCTGAATGATAGAAGTATCTTTTGTTATCCTGCGTTTAGTGGACTCTTAGATAGCTTCCAGGGAGGGACTGGCCACACCAGAAAGACCAAGCCTATGACTGGAGGGCTGGCACTTTCAGCCCCTCCCCCAATCTCCAGGAAGGGAAAGGGGAGCTGGACATTGAGTTCAATCACTTAGCCAATTATTTAATTGACTGTGCCTACCTAATGAAACCCCAGATAAAAACAGAAACACTGAGGCTCAGGCAGCTTCCCAGGAGGTAAACACATGGACGTGCTGTGGGGGTAGGGCACGCCCACTGGAACTCCTTAAGGAGAGAGCATGGAAACCAGCAAGACCCCGACAAAGGTCTTGCCCCACAGTTCTTCATCTGGCTGTTCATTTGTATAATTTATAATAAAACGATGAATCTAAGCATAGCGCTCTCCTGAGTTCTATGAGTCATTCTACCAGATTAATGAATGGGCCACAGGTGGGGGGTAGGCAAGGCATGGGAGGAGGGTGTCCTCGGAACCCCTGAATCTGTAGTTGGCTGAGCAGAGAAGTGCAGGTAGCTTGGTGACACCTGAGACTTGCAGCTGCTGTCTGAAGAGAGGCAGCCCTGTGACACCGAGCCTTTAACCTGTGGGGCCTGTGCTAACTCCAGGTAGTTAGTAACAGCACTGAACTGAATTGTATGACAGCAGGTTGGTGTCAGAGGACTGGCGCTGGAAAGTTCCAACTCCACCCCCACACACGCTCTCCCGCAGTGTGCCCACATAGACCAAGAGCACAGACCGGCAACTCTGGCTCCCAGGCCAAGTCCAGCCCACCCCCTGTTTTTGGAGACAAAGTTTTACTGGAACAAAGTCATGCCCATTCCTTTACATGTTGTCTGTGGCTGCTTTCAAGTTACAATGGTAGAACTAGTTACAACAGTCATTGCAAGGCCTGCTAACCCTACAATAGTTACTATCTTGCCCTTCAAGGAGCACCAGGAAATGTTATCCAAACCAGCATTGTAACCTCCAAATCCCTTTCAAGTCTCATGTTTTATTTTGAAGACTCAGGTAAATGTGGCCTTCTCTTCTATTTTATATGTCTATGTGTGCATATTCAACATAAAAGTAATTTTTAAATGACCATCAGTTAGGTAAACATGCCAGGAAGATGGTCCACATTTCTAAGATGTTCCAGATTGGGATCACATCACAGTTGAGGAGGTACCACCCACATCAGTGAGTTGTTTGCTTGGTGAGTGGGTTATTCTTCATTTTCTGAAAAGCTTGTGATTCCAGAATGGGGGATAAAATGCTGATGTGAGCTGGGGGATGAGGGTATTAGAGGTTTGGACACACATTGGTAGCTTTACACCTGAGGTTCTGCTAGAAGAAATTTTAGGAATGACAAGAAGATCCAAACTGCAGGTTTAAGCACTAATTCATATACTCATTTCTCACGTGAGCTTGAGCCAGTCAGTCATCCTCTCTGGGCTACTTCAATAGTCTCTAAGTGCTTCTCAGACTCTGACAGTCTTGACCTCCAAGGTGTTGCTTCTAAGCAGGGCATCTTTTGTTGAGTTCCATGGCTCCTTAAAATGTTGCCACTCATTTTTTCTCAATGAGAATCATTTACAAATTGTGTTCTGTGGGACTTGGGGTTGCTACAGACTTCAAGGACTGCTGGGAGGGAGGGTGGGGAGGGGCATGGTATCTCAAGCTCATGCCAACCTTAACCATAATACTCCTATCACCGGCTTTACAGTTTGAGAAAAGGGATCTGCTGATAAAATAAGGTTGAAGAATCATAGATCCAAATGACTCACTCACACTCAAACACTTATGGAGACAGGTAATATAATGAGCAAATCAGGCAAGGCATGGGACATTAGGAAATAGTGTGGCCTGCAACAAAGCGTCTAAAAGAGCTGGTGCCCCTGAGATCTAGTCATGTGGGACAACAAATTAGTGTGCCCAAGTCTTATGATTTTTCAGTAAATCTGGAATTTTATGTGGCTATTTTCCAGTTATTAAGACATATGCAGATGGCATAAATTCTTATCTGTGAACTAGATACAGCTGATTGATAGTCAGTCTGCAATTCCTGGCTTAGGCATTGCCTTTGACAAAACCCAGCCAGGGAGAGCTGCTATTGCCTTGAATTTATTCATAGGACAGTATAGGTAAATAGGAAGACCCATCAAAAAGACAGGCATTGCAGTCCTGGCGCTGGTCCTTACTAGCTGGGTGAACTTGCACAAGGTCCTGAACCCCTTAGCAGACTTCTGCACAAATGTGATAATAGCACTTCCCAAGCAAGTGTCAGAGAGAGAGGAGTAGAGGACACTGAAGGTGAAAACACCTTCCAGCACAAGTGGCACAGGGTGGCCCACAGCAGTGAGTGTGGTTACTGTTTACCTGTGCTGAGTGCAAAGGGGTGTTCAGTGGGAAGGAACAGAAGCCTGTGGTGGGGGCAGGGGAGGGGGACTCTCCAGATCAGCCCCAGGGATGCTGCCAGCCCAGAAAGCCCTGGCCTCACTACTAGGAGAGATGAGAAATGACCACATTCTGCCTCTGCTCTTCAGTGTACAGATGAGATACGAGAGCCTCTTTGGAGAGGAGCCTGGTGCCTGGGCCCACGGCTGTCTGGTGGGATCATTAATAAGATAGATGCTCCTAATGGCTCCAAGAAGGATCATGGAGCTACTCATTATCAGGGGTTGAAATTGCTAATTATTCGTTTCTCTGCAGCTGTCACTCGATGCACCCACCCAAACCATGGGGCCCCACACCGGTTCTTTCTCCCATGGCCCACACGGGGCCATGAGCAGGCACGGCCAGCCTCCAGGCTGGAGGCAAAGTCTTCTTCCTGCATTAGATACTTATTAAAGTTGATTAGAACTCAATGCACCATAAAATCTCTTTCAAGTCAGTGAAATGCCTTAGGCTATGGATTTTTTTCCCCCTGAATTCTATCCAAAAAGAACTCCCAAGCACTCAGAGAGTATTGGAAAATGTGATGGGGGGTGAGGAGGGGGAGTGCCGCATTCCAGATTGGGAGGGGGGAGGTGGTTTAGAACAGTTACAGAGTGATAGCAACGCTGGAATGAGGGGCATCCAGGACCAAAAAAGGGAGTGTGGATTCCGGCAGGGCGGGAAGGCTGCCAGATGCACATATTTTTAGGAATGATATTACCCTGGACCTAAAAATATGAGACATGGCTTTCTTTAAAAGTGATCTAGGTCCTATTTACATTTCAGAGCAAACAGCATATTGTTTTCATCAGGGGGAAATAAGCACTCATGTTTACCTTATGTTTCCTTCAAAATATTTGCATTTCAAAGCTTTCAGAGCTTTAAGTTTCAGAGCTGTTCAAAATGTGGCACCTGGGCTTCTCCCAGATGGGCCATGTTACAGCAGAAATCCACACCAAGCAGCCAGGATGGCACCCAATAAAAGGGCAGCACCCCTTTAAGGCCCATGACGCATACCCAGGGGCATGCAGCTGGGACAAAGCTGGTGGCCAGATGAGAGAGGGGAGAGCCAGGCAGCCCAGTCTCAAAGCTTCTGTGTGGGTTCCATAAGCCTTCCTCTTGTGGATTTCTTCACTCGCTTTGTGGACTGTGGATGAGGAAAAGACTGCACTGGTCTGCACAGACCCTTGGGAGCCTGTCCTGGACAGGGAAGAAGGGAAGACCCTTGGGCAGCCCTGCAGCCCTGATGCAGAGTTACAAGTGAGGCCAGGACTGAATAGGCAGAATAGCGATCGCATTGCCAGAGGGATGAACCAAAAGACCTCAACCCAAAACTCCCTGCTCCAAAACTTCCCAAACTCATTCATTTAACAAACGATTATTGAGGACCTGCTATGTGCTGGACCTCGGGCTAGGGACTGAGGCCTCAGGAATGAACAAAACCAGTCAGGGCTTACATTTATTAGACACTTATAATATACTCTGTGCCAGGCACTGTTCTTGGCTGCACATTAGAATTGACTAGAGAGCTTTTATGATCCCACAGCTTGAGCCAAACTCCAGACCAGTTAGATCCTAGTCCTGCAGGTGAGCCCCAGATACCATTAATTTTTAAAACAGCCTATGTGATTCCAGTGCACAGCCATATTAGAGAACCAGCATTCTAAGTGTTCCACATATATGTACTTGTTTAATCCTCAAACAACCTTTAGATGCTGGTAAGAATAATTACCCCCTTTTTAATAATGAAGCAAAAAGATGTTAACTCAGCCATGGTAGAGGAGCAGAGCCAGGACTTGAACTCAGGTGTCAGGCTCCAGAGGCCATACTCCTAACAGTTCTGCCATAGTATCTCCTGGTACTAGCTGTTGTCCTCACAGAGCTTCTGCTCAGGAGAGAAGCCAACAGAGAGGTGAACCCAGTGTCAGAAGAAGCAGTACAGAGAGTGCAATGGGGAGGGCACTATGGGTTGTCTAGCCACCAGCCATTCCCAACTCACCTTCACCTGTCTCCCACTACAGAGGCTGAAAAGCCAGAGGCTTTCTGTCCCAGCCTGCCTTGCAGCTGGGCTTCAGGCCAATGAGATGCTGTGGACATTTAGCTTGGTTACTTCTGGGAAGGATTTTCCTCCAAGGTAACAGGACAGGTGAGTAAAGAGCACACCTTTTTCCTTTCCCTTCCTCCTTCTTCCTTTCACCTGGGATATTGCTGGGTGAGGACATGATATTTGGAACTGCGGAAGCCATCTTGTGACCATGAGGAGAAGGCTGAGAGAATTGGAAAGATAATTATCAAAGCTATTGAAACAACCATGGAATAGTCCTCCTTCCATATTTCTTGTTAAAGGAGATCATTAAAAAGTCTTCCTTGCTTTCTTTTCATTTAAATGCACCTGCATCAGCTAGAATGAGATTTGACAGTGATTAACAGTCAAAATACCTAAAATAATACTGGCTTATGTCAAGTAGAAGCTTATTTCTCTTTTATATCAAACAAGTCTGATTTCAAACTATCTAACAACACTATAATAATCAAAACAGCATGATATTGACATTAAAAACAGACGTATAAATCAATAGAATAGAGAGCCCCAAAATAAATCCTCACTTATACTGTCAATTAATCTATGATAAAGTAGGCAAGGATATACAATATGGTAGATACAGTCTCTTTAATAAATGGTGTTGGAAAACTGGAGAGATAAATGCAAAAAATAAAATTGGACAACTTCCTTACATCATATACAAAAATAAACTCAAAATGGATTAAAGACCTAAATGTAAGACCTGAAACCTAAAATTCCTAGAAGAGAACATAGGCAGTAAACTCTTGAACATTGTTCTTAGCAATATCTTTTTGGATATATCTCCTCAGGCAAAGGCAACAAAATAAAAAACAAATGAGACTACATCAAACTAAAAAAACTTTGCAAAGTTTTCTTTGTGAAGAAAATCATCAACAAAACAAGAAGACAATGTACTGAATGGCAGTAGGCAGAAAATATTTGCAAATTATACACTTGATAAGGGGTTAATACACAAATATATATAAGAAACTCATACAACTCAACACTCTAAAACACAAGCAGTCCAATTAAAACATGTACAGAGGACCTGAAGAGGCAGTGCTACAAAGAGGACATACAGATAGCCGATAGGCATATGAAAATACACTCAACGTCACTAATCATCAGAAAAATGCAAACTGCACCAACAATGAGATATCGCCTCACACCTGTCAGAATGATTATCATCAAAAGCAATCAACAAATAAGCAATGCTGGTGAGGATGTGGATAAAAGAAATTTTTATAGTCACTATGGAAATTTGTATAGCCACTATGGAGAACAGTACAGAGATTCTTCAAAAAAAAAGTTTAAATAGACCTGCTATACCACCCAGCAATTCCACTTCTGGGTATTTATTTGAAGAAATCCGAAACAATAATTCAAAAAGATATATATATGTCCCTATATTCATCACGGTATTATTTATAATAGCCAAGATATGGAAGCAACTTAGGTTGCTTAGGTGCATCAACAGATGAATGAATAAAGAAGACAAGGTACATATATACAATGAGATATTACTCAGCATTAAAAAAAGAATGAAATCTTGCCATTTGTGACAACATGCACTGACCTAGAGGGTATTATGGTAAGTGCAATAAATCCAACAGAGAAACACAAATATTGTATGATTTCACTTATATGTGAAATCTAAAAAAAATAACAATGAATAAATAAAACAGAAATAGACCTACAAAAGTAGAGAACAAGCTGATGTTTGTCAAAGGGGAGGGGGTAAAGGGGTGAATTTTTAAAAAATAAATTAATTTTAAAAAAAGAAAGACCAAGAAGGGATAGCAAACCTGGCTGAAGATTAGCAGTCTAGAGTGATGGGGAAGCTTTAAAGTTATCAGAGAGCCAATCATTTTCTCTCCTGTTGCCATGCCATTCTTAGCATGCAACTTCCATTCACCTGAACCAAAGGTAGCTGTCAAAGCTCCAGGCATCACATTTGCATCCCAGCTAGCAGAGGAAAAGAAAGGTAGAGGAAGGATGTTCTCATCCTTTAAAGCACACTTTCCAGAAGCTCTTCTGTTTGTATTCCATAGACTAGAATTTAGTGATATGATTGTATCTGGCTGCAAGGGAGGCTGGGGACCATGTCTATTCTGAGTAGCCATGAACTCAACCA
This sequence comes from Artibeus jamaicensis, assembly GCF_021234435.1. Taxonomy (NCBI): domain Eukaryota; kingdom Metazoa; phylum Chordata; class Mammalia; order Chiroptera; family Phyllostomidae; genus Artibeus; species Artibeus jamaicensis. The sequence goes on along the minus strand of NW_026521788.1, from coordinate 29,533,717 downwards.
AAATAAAGGATTCTACTAAAGATAAAGAAAGAAGGGGCATTTGAGAGCAAGAAGAAGATTCTGTCATATAGCTGAGGACAACCTGAATAATCCAGGTGGTTGGCTGATACTTGGGCAAGGAGGGGCTCAAAGATGACTTCTCTGATGAAGAGGGGAAAGGGCTTAGGGAGCAGCCAGGCCAAAGGAATGGAGAAGAGGGTTCCAGACAGGAACAACCACTTGGACAAAGGCCTAGAAGTGAGAGAAAATTTGGTACATTTGGAAAACTGAAAGAAATCCTGCCAGTAGATGATAAAAGACAAAAGCAAGGTGAGTGAGAGGTAAGGTGTGAGAGGCAGCAAAAAACCAAGCTGTGTAGGACCCTTTTACCATGTGGAGGAGCTTGGGTATAATCTAAGAGTAACAGAGACCCACTGGAAAGTGTGTGGCAAGAAAGTGAAATGACCAGGGTTGCATTTTGGAAAAATCATTCTAGTTACAGGGTGAAGGAGGCACTGGGTTGGAGAAGGCCAAACCTGGAGGCAGGGATACCCAGAGGGAGGCTCCTAGAGGCTGGTAAACAGCTGATCTTGGCTTGAAGTAGCACACTGGCAAGCTCTGTCTCACACTGGATGGCTAATAAGGGATGGCTTCCAACAGTGCTTGCTCAGAGGGTTTGTCTGCATGAGCTTCCAAGCTTGCCCCAGAACCTAAAGCAATGCACTTCTTCCTTCACTGAGATAGTCTTGCTACAAAAAATTTACATATGTATATATAATCCCCTGAATTACACATGTACTTAGTGTTGTGTTTGCTTTATACCCTGATGCAAGCTCCTTCCTTCTTTGTAGACCAGTACGTTTGCAGACCAACACAAATCTAAGGATCACACTTTGAATATTACTGGTTTCAAGGCAAGAAGAACCTGAATTCCCCATGGAAGTCTGCTTTCTTGGACCAGGGAAAAGACTGATTTCCCTGTCTGCCGCAAGCTTTACTATTTCTTAATTGCTCCAAAGTCCAGTGCCAAACCCACCGTACCCTTCCAGGGGTTACCTGTGGCCCTTGGCAGAGGAACAGCTGCTGATCATCTTGTCCAGGAGCGGCAAACTCCCAGGTGACCAGCCTGTGAAAAAAGACTGGCCTTGTGTCCCTCACCACCCACCTGGAGTCCTGAAAACTTATAAAGCCTCCCTACCCAAGCTCTTTCCAGGAACAATGGGGGAGGCAGGAGAAAATTTTTTCCAGCTCACTCCCTGGAGACAAGGTGAGCTATGGGATTAACTCATAGGTGAAGTTCTTAGTTCTTAAGCCATTCTAACAGGGAAGAATGAAAGGGCCCTATGAAAATAGTCAGCAAGCAAGAGCTCCTCTTAGACAAGAAGGTTCCCCAGGCCCAGCCCCAGGGGAACTTTGGGCACCATGGGGCACCATGTCTATTCTGGTGCACCATGCTTTCTGCCTAGGCCAAGACTGTCCCTCTCAAGGCAGTCTCCTGCCTTCTGGTAGCTCTTCAAGGGAGGAAAGTGTCTGTGCTTCATCTCAGCTTACCCAACACCCTTCACCCCGCCTAGCCCAGAGTGTGGCCAGAGCACTCTCTCATGTGCCAAGCACTCTTCAGGCAACTTCACATGCATTAAGTCATTTATTACTGATCCCCAAGAAGCACTTGTAGAATCAATTCATCAATTCACCTCATGCATCAATGCAAACAGGTTTGCACAGCCTATGGCAATGATCAATGTACAAGGGTAGCTTCAAGGAATGGAGGCCCTGATCTGAGCTCAAAAATAAAGGCAATCAGTTTCTTAAGTATTGGTTCAACCCCATGTCAGCACAGACTTCACTGGAATATCCCAGGGGGGCAACTTATCCATCAAGGTATGGAAAAGAGGTGTTTCAGAGAGTCTAAACAGGACTCCAAGGAGACTCAGGGCCTGGAGAACCCACTGGCATGTAGGGAACAGACTCTCAGAGAAGGCTCTTCTAAGAGCATCCAGCTTATCTGATCATTGGGTAGTTGGCAAATCTGAGACCAAGAAGGGAAGTAGCCCAGCGTGACAAGTAGGACCCAAGGTGACATCAAAGGTAACAGGGCTGGGCATTATCTCCAAAGTACTGCCTATCTTCATGCATTGCCATCTACCCTGTGCCTAGAAAAAGTGTTCTCCACAAAGAAGATGATTCAGTTCTGCTGAACACATGGGGTACATGTGGGACTCCAATGGGACATCAGCCCCTCACTGAAGCCCTTTCGTAGCACTGACCATGAAGGAGGGCTGGAGCATTCATGATCCTGCTTCTAAATACCACCCTGAGAAATCAGGTTAGTGTCCGGAAAACAAGCCAAGGGACATCAGAAGATCAAGCCAGCCACCCTCCTAGCTAGCTGACCTCTCAGTCAGAGGCCAGGGCACCCCCAAGCCCTGACCTGGCCTCTCAGCCCCTCTGCTGTAAGGAAAGCCAATTCTGAACACTTCCGACCTGTCTAGTTGGGCCCTGCCCTCTCCCCAACCCCTCATCTCCAAGCTTCATGTTTTATGTAAAGGAGACTGGGACTTGGGAGGGTGGATAGCCAGTGGCAGGCCAGAGAGGCAGTGAATGAAATTCTTTGTTTAAGAAAGGCATGAGCTGTGCGTCCACAAGGCCGGGAGAAGCATGTCATTTTGCTGGAAATGCGATTTTCCCTAACAAGTACAGAATTCTACATGACAGTTGAAAAGTGTATCTCTTTGAGAAGCTGCTCTGTATCTCAGAGGCATCGCCAGGACAGAACCATGTAATGTGGCAGTTGCCATGGTAACGCCTCGTTTTCCATAGACAGGAGAATCAGAGTGGCTAAGTCGATTGAGAGGCCCCAAATAATGTCTCAAGAGCAGGCTGAGATGTAGCTCAGGCTTTCACAGTGCCCGGGGTGCTATTTGGGGTCTCAGGGCCACCTCATACATGCTTCATAGAAAATCTCCAGGATAATGTTGCATGCCAACTCCTCTTTGTCAGAGGCTTGGTGATTATAGAATGAGATTTGCTCAAGGCCACCAGACAAGACAGTGACAGGGCTAGGAAGACCAGGCTCCTACCTCCTCAGGCAGGTAATATTCACAGGTGAGTTGGCATTGGCCCCCATCCTCCCTCCTACTCCATTGATGGTGCCTCTTTCCCCAACTGCCCTGACAGCAGACATTGCCCCTTAGCACCATCTGAGCTAGCTAAAAATGTGTGCCCAGCACCTATCCACACAGGCATAGCCCACTCATTCATGCCCATGGACGCATGTGTGGCCAGTGTCAGTTCTCTAAGAACAGAGACAGGGCCACACAGAGTAGGTGCTCCACCTGTGGTTGTGGGACTAATGTTGAACACACTCAAACACACCCATGGGTGCCCTTAAGCTCAGAGGCCACAGTTCTGTCACCTTTAGGCCTAGCACAGTATCTTGCAAGATGTGGATATGACACCTGAACTCAACACACACACATACACACACTGCAAGATTCCACCCCAGCCCACAAGAATTATGCCCGGACTTGGCCAGGCACCAGTGTAAAGCAGGGTAACACTTCTCCCTCCCTCAGCACAGAGCACTTTAAGGTTTGCCAGGGGTGGAGCAGAATGTTCGGAGGAAATTAGCCCAATTTGGAGCCCATGGATAAAGCACCCTCACCCCATATGGATTTCTGAGTCAACACAGCTTGGTCTGGGTCTTCTCTAGTCTCCAACCTCTAAATATAATGTGGAGTTCAGGGCTTCCTCACATATTTGTCAGTTTGTACTTCACCATCCTCCTTCCCAGGAGGTGGTTGGCAGCTAACATTGAGCAAAAACAAGAAAAGCATCCATCCTGTTCTTTCATCTTTCAGACACGGTTAGCAGGAGGACTCGGGAGTTATGGTAGGGGAGAGGCAGGTGCCCCCCTCAACTTCCCAGAGGAAAAATTTTATAAAACTGTCAGAGATGTAATAGAACTGTCAGAAGTACAGGAAATCAGCTACACAGATTACAAAAACATATGTCAGGGACCTCTTGGTTTCATGACAGTGTGAAAATCACAATTTTTCTGTCAAGATAGAAAATAGAAACAGAGAAAAACAGGAGCACTTTAGCATGTACCAGCTGAGACCGGCAAGTCCAACCAGCATCCATGGGCAAAGACTCCCAGGAGTGGGAACAGGTAACCTGGGCTCCCCAACCCCAAGCTCTGGAAAAAGTGTCCACACTGCCTTCAGCTCCCTCTGTCTGAGAAAGTACAACTGCCCCTCTTCCCACTGCCAGGTCCGATTCTTCCTGGTGCCCTTTCCTCCATCTAGTGGCTGTCCTCCAATTATGGGCCTTTCAGGTTTTAGAGAGTCCTAGACTGTGACCTGGTCACTGATGGCCAGGCTGTTCAGCAGTAAAAGAGCCAGCCACAAACCCAGGTCTCCTTACTTTTTCCTCCTGAGGTCACGAGAAAGCCAGTGAGGCCCCTGGAGAGTGCAGGAGGTGGGTAGGGAGGCCAAGGAACCAGGGTTTGAAGGAACCAGAGTGCTGTAAAAGCGGCACCCAGGTCCCCAGCTTCCCGGATGCCATGAATGGGGGCTCTAGTGTCCTCTTTCCTTGAGGAGCTTTGCAGCCCAGGCCAAGTAGCCCACAGCTGGGATTTCCCAGGGTGGTAATCAGAATCTGGGCAGAAGCCTCCTCCTATCAGTCAGAGCTGGAAGGAGGTGACAGATTTTGATTACCCATCAGCACATGGACAGTGGAGAAAGCCCTCAGTTGACTGGAAAACACTGAAATGTGTTTTGGGGTCAGACAGACCTGGATTCAGATCTCAAACCCAGAGTTTGTGTGCCCTTGGCTGAACACTCAACATCTCCAAGCCCTGATTGCCTTGAATTTTTCATGGAGAAGAGAGCGCTTACCTTATAAAATATAAAGTGGGCATTCGGGTCCCCAAGAGGTGCTTGCTCCGTGCCTAACCCCTTCCATGGTAATCGATGAGGCCCCATCTCTGCATGCCACATTGCCGTTGAATGCATTTTACATCTAGAACATTGCTGAGCATTTGTCCTCTCTTCTGTGAAATGGAATTAACAGTTGCACACTCACACTTTCCCCTGAAACCAGAATGAACCCCCTTGGTCCCTGAAGCACTTCTTGCTGGTGTTAGTCTCAGCCTTTCAGAAGCAGACAAAAAGATGAGAGTTAGAGTTAATGGGCAGGGGTTATTTAGAGGACCGCCCTTGAGAGAGAAAATGGAGAGAGAGTCAGAAATGGCTGGCAAGCCCACAGCTCACAGCGCAGGTCTGACCACAAGTACAAGAGAGAAATAGGGCACCTTGTCTACGAAGCAAGGTTAGGCAGGGCCAAAGCCCTGGTCAGAGCACATGCCTTGTCTCCTGCAACATCCCTGCCACACTGTCACAAACACAGTGTGGTGATCAGAGCCAGCTGCTGGGGCCCGGGCTGCATTCTGCCCCCGCAGTGGGAGATGCACAAGGCCCCTCCTCGCCATGCTCTCAGTGCCATCTCACATGCTGACACTCTGCCCATAACACTCTGCCCCACTCTTGGCCTGACTGACCTCAGCTTGTCCAGTGAGTCCCAAAGCAGAGATCCCTTCCTCCACACGGCTTTCTCTGATCTGTGCCCCCTCCCACTTCCGGCATTACTATCATGTACTATAATTGCATAAAGAAACTTTGCCTCCCCCACTACCCTGAGACCTGGGCGTGGCTGTGCCGCCCCTTCCCCCAGGCCAGCCTGAGGCCCAGGACTGTGCCAGACCTCTTGAATGCTGAATGAAGACAATAGATGAGTGACTCAGGGGCTGGCAAGGGTGTTTGAAATGAAGAGTGCTAATTTCAGAATTGCTCACCTGTCCCATTACGAAGCCCCTGCTCACGGGAGACATGTAAACTATTGGCAACAGGATGTGCTCAGTTACCAACCAGTCAGAAAGGCAGCAGACATCAGTAGATACTCACTCTGCCTTAGCCTAAGCCCAGATCCAGGATGCTGGGACCCATGCACTTGTGTGCCAAGAAATGGGTGGTCAGGACACTTTTTAAAAGGTTTTATTTATTTATTTATATATTTTTAGAAAGAGGAAAGGGAAGAAGAGAGGGAGAGAAACACTGATGTGCCAGAGAAACATTGATTGGTTGCTTCTCACATGACCCCACCTGGGCACCTGGCCCAAACTCAGGCATGTTCCCTGACCAGGAACTGAACCAGTGACCTTTTGGTTTGCAGGATGATTCCCAACCCACTGAGCTACACCATTCAGGGCTCAGGACAGTTCTTGAAGCCCACTCAGGAGAGACAGCCTCCAGGAAGCAAGTGTCCGTATTAATGATCTGGGAGGCACTTTGAGTCTCCAAGCTGCACCCAAGACGGACATCTGGCTCATCTTCGAGGGGGAACCAAAAATAACCCAGAATTTATTTATTAAAAAATTGTGTATTTATTCTTACATGTTTAAACTACAGTCACATTCAACGTACTCTCCATTTTATGCAATACACCAACTGAGATTTTTTTCCCACTGCTCAAAAGTTTCTGAACTCACCTATTTTGATGCCTTTTGGTGCTTCTATTTTTTTGTTGGGCAAAACGTTTTCAACTGACAACTTTTTTCATCCAAGGAAACAAAAGAAAAGTTGCTCGGGGCAAGATTGGGTGAACAGGGAGGGTGGGGCATAGGGCTCATGCTGTTTTGGGTCAAAAACTGCTGAATACACAGCACTCGTAAATCACCCACCATGTAATAGGCAGATGTGCTGAAAGAGTCTTCAAAAAAAATTCACTGAAGCCAACCAAACAGCCTCTCACAACAATGCCAGCTAGTACACTCACCTAGTGGGGGAAGCCTGTACTACAATGGGCCCACCCTCCAGAAGATAATTCTGTTTTTTCGGAGGGGGGGTCCCCTTCATACCTGACAGCCCCTTTGCTGTGCCACAAGTGAGCAAGTTACCAGCTGGCTAAGACTTTGACCTCCTTCCTTTGTGATGGCCAGAGCAGCCCCCAGGGCATCCGGAACCTCTGAGCTGTCTTTCTTGGCTGTAAGCAGCCTTGCCTGTTGACCCTAGTAGACTCTGTGAAGTTCATCCTTCTTGATGTGTGCTATGACATTATGAAAAGGTCAGAAGGCACCAATTCTAGTCCAGCTCCTTTATACAGATGAGGATGCTAAGGCCCAAGAAGATAAAAAGGACACTTCCTCAAAGACATCAGATATGAGGAGATCTAGGTTCTCATCCAGGACCACTGCTGGGTCACCATCCTAGGACACCTCAGCTCTGCTTTTACCAACCTCACCCCTCGTCAGCTCCAGATCCATCTGGCCTTTATCTCCAAAGCAGCTTCCCTGCTTCCATCAAGGCCTGGAGATCCCCAAGTCCCACCTGACAACCTGTGCCAAAAGTGAGCTCATTTTTCTGGCAGCTGTCTCCACCTCTCTGATTTCTGTCTCATTGGGGAAGGCATCATGCTGGAGTAGGATGTTGAGCTAATAAATATGTATGCAGGATTTTTATTACTTAATAGTTGTAAGGTTAATCGTCGTGGTGAACGCCTATATTTAATGTGTCAATGGAGCTGCAAAATGCCAAACTGAATAGCTTTAACACACATTAGTTCTACTTGTGAATCTACAAATAGGAACCTTGTCAGAAAAGTATTCAAACCAAGATCAGTATTGATTTTTGTCCTCAGGAAAGGCAGTGGACTGTGACAGTTTAAAATGATAAATGTCTAGAGAATTATTTGCCTGTATTGATAAAAAGAAGCAGATATAAAGCTGACAGTCTCGGAGGTGTTGCCACTGAGTGAGGGCAGCACATCTAACAATGTTAGGGCTCCGAGCTAATCTCCCCTTGGATGTGGAGAAGATCCGCATCTGATCTGGCTCTGCCCTGAGCCTGCGCTTGTAATTGCACAGGAGGAGCTCTCGGGGCTTGTGCAGTTGGCTCCCAGTTCCAGCCCTGACCACCGACACCATGCTTTTGGAAGATAGCATTCTGCAGGGACCCAAGCACCTCTCATTCATCACTCTCCTCCTGCTCAGTAATGTTTTATAGCTCAGAAGCAACACCGAAGTCCTCAGCCCAGCCATAGCGCTCCCATCCCCAATAGCACCACCTCCCTCCCCACTCATCACACAAATCTCCCCTCATGGGACTCTGCGCCAGCAATGCTGGCTGATCACAGCTCTCATGAGCTCCCCTCAGAAGCTTCGCTCACACCATTTCTGTCACCATTTCTAGAATGAACCCCTATCCATGTTAGCTGTCTGAAGCTGACACTTTCCTCAGGACATCTCAGCCCAACCCTCTCTTCATTCTCTACTCCAATGTCACTGTGACTTGAGCAAGAGTAGGGACCAAGCAAATTTCTCTCCTTAAGCAGATTCTAGCCAGGCTCCTCTCAATCCTCTTCCCAACTAGACCTTGACTTTTGGGGTTCCCTGTTCATCTCTGCATTGTTCAATTTTGGCAAGAATCCTGCTAAGTTCAATTTAACCAGCACCCCCACCCTCCACATCTGATGGTTCCTCCTCCACCTTCCCCCAGGTGATGTCTTACTACCCTGGCCTTCCTTCAGCAAGAATCTTGTTAGGTAAGTTTAGCAAGAATCCCCCTTACTCCTGATGTTTCCTCTTAGTAATTTTTTATGCACTGAGCTCCACCCTGCTCCCTGTTGTACTGTGCTAAGCCCAATCTCTCTCCCCTACTACAACCCTATCATAGTAGCCACCCCCCTGAGTAAGGTTTGACTAACCTTTAACAAGTGTCATGAGTAAATTTTTCTTTAACACTGGACCCCGATCTCAAAGAGCGTCTCTCCATTCTCAGTCTCCTTATTCTGCTATATTTTTCTTCTGAGCCTGTTTCACTACCTGGTAGGTGTGTTTCTAAGTTGGTTAATTTTCATCTGCCCCTTCCCTGCCCAACCCCAGTGTAAAAACAGACTGCTTGTTTTCCTCATCACTGTAGAATGTGATGAAGCATCTGGCACAAGGAAGGTGTGAAATAAATGTTTGTTGAGCAAATGAATGAATGAATGAATGAAGTCTGTCAAGAAGCCTTCCAAATACCCTCCAGCTCTGTGATTATTTATTCCTCTCTTCTCCTCAAGTTGACTCAGGACTGTACCAGTTCTCTTACCACCCACCTAGGGCCACCTTTTGCCTGAAGGATAAAACCACGCCCCACCTAGGGCCATGCCCCAAGCTGCACCTCTTCCCTTCTCTTCTGAATCTCAGGCTGAGTTTCCACTTCCTGCCTGCTGCTCAGGACCTGGTTGCCCTCTCTCTGCATTGCACCTCAGGATGTGCGGCTTCTTTTGGACATCCTGCTTCACCCAAGTATAGTTTCATGCTCTTTTGACATCATAAATGACTCCAAGTGATGAAGCCAAAGACCTGTCCTGTTCTGCTGCACCCCCAGGTCTGAGCTAGCACAGCAGAATCCAGCCCATGTCTGAGCTCTGCTTGGGGCATGGGGGCTTCACTCATTAACCTAGTCATGGGCACTCGTGTTCATATATGTTCCCACCAAATGGTGTGCCTGGGTACTATTTTAAAATCCCAACTCATGGAGTTGGTATCTCTTCACTCCTGAATTTTCTGCTTTTTTTCCCCCTGCCCTTGTCCTGTATATCCTTGCTTCACAAGGGGATTGCTATTCAGCAAAAAGCAGAAGGTGCCTGTAGAATGTCCTGGCTTTTGCTTCCAAAGCACAAATCTGTAAGAAACATGGGGAGGGTTTGCCAAAAAGGAAGGTGAACCAAGTTCTAAGCCAGAAGCAAGAGATCTTCAAAGAATGATGAATGGAGAAAGATTTCTCTCTAAGCCAAAAGAGATTTTCTCAAGCTGTAGGAAGGAGAGCAAGGAGAGATGTTCCTCAAGGAGAGGGGACCTGCCCACTGCCCCCAGGGAACAAGAGCCCAGAGCAATGGCTCTATGGGGCCTCAAGAGGGCCAGAACTGTGGACAGCCCCAGAAAATAACCCACACCGCATATAGGACTGGAAAGGGGCAGACAGCAGACTGCACCCTGAAGGGATCATACAGAAGGGTGAGTGGCAGGTCCTGGGGTCTGGAGAGTAACAACAAGGGCCCACCCCCCACCCTGATGTCCAGACATGCTAAACTGTGGCCCTAGCATGGAGGCAAAAGAACAATCCTGAAAGAGCTGAGGTGAAGGGTTTCTGATAGCCTCATAGGGTGGGCCATTGAGGCAGCAGTGACCCACAGAAAACAGGGACAAGTCATGTCCCTAAGCCTGGTGGACAAAGAATTATAACCATGACCACAGTACACAGCCTCATCAAACTAGGTGCTCTCTGAGAGCAGGCATCATGTTCCTTCTTTCTGTCACTTCATACCTGCCCAGGTAGTTGCCCAGCAAGAATAAGTAGGGCTTTGCCACATCTGAAGAGCCAGCTCCCTTGCACTTTGGGAGATGTTTCATGCTCACTTCCCATCAAGAAGAAACTGAGTATTTGTCAGCAGCAGGTTCCCAGGAAGAGCAGTGGGCTGAAGACCCAGGGCAAGGGGCCATTCACTGTGCCAGTGAGGGCAGCAGCAGGCCTTGCATCACCATACATAGTCCAGGGCCCCCAGGACTAGAGAGCAAGGAAGATAGGGAGCTGTCATGGACCTTCTTCCACAGAGCAACTGGGCCCCATTCTGACTCCACATGCTCATGTCCACTTGCTAATGCTTCTCCCTCATGCCTCAGGGAAGATCTTGACATTGCCTGGGGCTGGGGTCCCTCACTGTACAGACCAAGAACTGCACAACTGTGCTGCAGAGGCCCAGACAGGGCAAGATGCTCACCTGATGTCATGCAGTGGCATAGTAGACCTAACACCACAAACCATGCCTCTTACCTCCCAGGAAGTTACTCTTTCTAGCACCCCTGGCACCTCATAGGAGTGTGTATGTATCTCCATGTGCCTGTCAGACCCCCATAGCCATGAAAAGCTAACACAACAGCTGCCAAGGGTCATGCAACTTCAGCTGGACTGGTGTGGACTGCACAAAGAATCAGAGACCTGAGTTCTAGCACCACCACTGGCTTTTCCCTTTCTGGGCCTCCAGGACCTCAGGAAGCTGGCTTTCTCAAGTAGGAAGAGAGGGTTGGACTAGATCAAGGGGTGTGTGTGTGTGTGTGTGTGTGTGTGTGTGTGTGTGTACTGTGTGTGTTTGGTGGGAATCGCTATAAGAAAGAAGTCCAGCCCTGGCTGGCGTAGCTCAGTGGATTGGGCGCGGGCCTGTGAACCAGAGTATCACGGTTCGATTCCCAGTCAGGGCACATGCCTGGGTTGCAGGCCAGTTCCCAGCAGGGGACACATGAGAGGCAACCATACATTGATATTTCTCTCCTACTCTTTCTCCTTCCCTTCCCCTCTCTCAAAAAATAAATAAATAAAATATTTAAAAAAAAAGAAATTGGAAATCAGTTTAAAAAAAAAAAAAAAGAAAGAAGTCCAGAATCCCACCCTCTTGCCTTCACCCAAGCAGCTCTGCTTTCAAATGTCTTTCATCTGGAGTCTCTGCTTAGGGTTATCCAAAATAAAGGAATTTCACTACTAAATGAATATAGGATGTTCACCTTCTGCCCTCAACTTCCATCCCCAAGGAGGCAGACTCTTTCAGAGGCTGTATTATGGCTCAGTGACAGGGGCAGAAAGTGGGCAAAGGCTTTCCAAACAGCCTTTCAGCAGGACAGCCTCGGCTTCTGAATGAACCATCCATTGACCCAAGGCAAAGTTGTAAGAAGAAACTGGTACACCTGGTGTTCATTACATGGGACACATGAGCTCCAAGGAGACTACTGAGCACTTTAAAAGAGGTGGTGGTGCCACCTGGGAAGAGAGGTATCACTGTTCTTTCTTTAAATGGCCACATCCAGAGCCTTTTTGGCCGGGTCAGAAGCAGCCCCAGCTGCAGGGTGTACCAGAAGGGGCTGCCAAGAACAGGCTGGGTGGAGCCCGGCAAAGACCAGAGCAATCTGTCCAGGCGGTGGCATGAGGGAAATGGGTGTTCCCGTGGTGCTGGATGACCAGATTGGCAAACCCAGTAGGCCTGTCCTCAGCCTCCCCAAGGCGGAGTCTAAAACAGACTGGAGGTCAGACAGGCAGAAGTTTCAAAAAACCCACAGCAGAGAATGTAGGGAGCCTGAAGTAAATTAGCTGAAGGATGTGATGAATCTTGTCATCCCGAGAGCCTGAGCCCCCACCCCAGTCAGGCAGGGAGCTGACAGCAGATCAGAGACGAATAGCCAGAAATCTTAAGTGGCTGACACCAAGAGGTCAGCAACAAAGAGACTATAGCTAGGCACCTCCAACGGCTCAGGCAGGTGATGGACACCAGGAGGTGTCCAAGGCTTACCTAAGTCTGAGGCAGGGAGCTGATAGTCAAGGTCAGGGACCTGGAAAAAAATCAGCCCTGCTAGATGAAGACCAGAATTGCAGAGCCTCTTGATCAGCAAAGGGCGTTCCTAATGAAGCCATCAGAGGACCTCGGAGGCAGGCTTTTGTCAGCTGGCCCCCAGCCCAAGACAGTGCTTTTCAGGGGTTGTACTTGGCCCATCTGTGTCTGACCCTTGGAATTCTCAAGCCCCCTTCTCTGTTGGCACAGACCCAACTATTTTCTCAAAGGGAGGTTGCATCCAGCACAGGAAAGGTAGCTACAAAACAGTCATGTATTCAGAGGGGTGACCAAATATGATTTTCTAAATCTCATGCCAGTGGTGCATGAGTCCCCAGGGAGCCTAAGAAGCAAGCCTTGGAGGCCAATGAGGTCCCACCTTTCTAGTAGCAGGGAATTGTTCTTCACACATTCTTTCCCTGAGAACCACTGAATGGGAATCGGTGAAAACAAAGCTGCTGTGGTTGGAGTGAGGAGGTGGGCCTGGTTCCTGCCTACCTCCTTCCTCTCCTAACCCTGCTGTGGAACCCTAAGTTCCACAGAACATAGTTTGGAAACCAATGGTCTCGTCCAGTGCCCTCATTTTACAGATAGGAAAATGGAGTCCCAGAGAAGGAAGGGAGTTGTTCAAAGCCACACAGCCAGTTTAGAGAAGAGCTAAGGATGGAGAACTCATTGTAAGTGGAGGGTCCTGGGCATTCTTCTTCCAGTACTAGAAAACCATGGTGCATCAAGTATGTGAACAGGGGACTCAGTAGTTCCCAAAATCTGAAGCAAGGCCCACTCCTCTTAGAAAAGCTGAGCACTCCTCCTGGTAAAGAGAGTCCTCTTGCTGCTGCAGGCACTGCTCTTCTACCTCCAAGCTCCCTTTCTGTGTCATTCCCTCCCTTCCCTTCTGAGTCAGAGCAGGCTCAGCCCCAAACAGTTCCCAGACACCAGCCGTGCCCTCGCTCCCTGCTCATAATTACCCTGTGATAGATGTTGGCATTGCTGCTAAAGGTATCTGCGTGCAGGCTTTATAGTCATTTTCCAACAGCCTAGACCTTTTAAACTCTCTTGTGGGAGCAGGTTAAGATGATTATGCAGATGGATGGACTCTGGTGCAATATTATGTTAGCAATGGAGATGTAGATGTTGCAGACGAGGCACAATTACCGCCAAGAGGAGGCTGCTGCCACCAGTGCGAGACACAGGGGACCTGAGCAAAGACCCTGAGCTTCTAGAGCATTGTACACACACACACACACACACACACACACACTCCCCCTCAACCTCTCTAGTTAGTTGTCCAGCTACAGACAAACGCTGTTCCCATGGAAACATGAAATGTCAGCCATGTCTGTTGGGACACAAGGAAGGCACAGGTATGTAGGGAGGAGAGGCAGCCAGGACCCAAGGCAGACTTGCTCCCAAGCTTGCTTGACAGGAATGAGATGATCAAAACTAGATGCAGAGGTGGACCTCCAAGAACAGCCCAAAGACTGGCCCCAAAAGACCAGCACACTCTGGTTAAACCCTGGACAAGGGTGATGTCAGCACATAGAGGTGTTGATGCTATGGTCCTGGGAGTCTTCTAGAGATGGCTACACATTTCGCTCTGTCCTTCCCTAATAATCAAGGAAGAAGGAACGATCAACTACACATTTTCACTGGATAAAAAGAAACTCCCCTTCTCAGCTCTCCTTCCCCTCTTAGATCCTGAGGGTGAGAGGAATGTCTCCCAATAATTTCCTCAGCAGAATCTCTCCTATAAAAGACACAATAAGTAGCTTCTTAGGGATGATTCACCTGACACTGCATCTTCAGCACAAGCCAATGGCATAAGGCCAAAGTGGAGCTCAAGGAGATAATTCTACTGGGAACAGGTCAAGCTGCAAGGTTAGGAATGGCTGACTCATGAAGGTCAAGCACAGATGATTGTGGGCGACAAGTGGATAGCCACAACCTTCTACAACCCTCTAGAAACAGAACTCCTTCTACAGACTGCAGAGAGTTGCTGATTGTTGCCTCTGAGATTAGTCAGCAGGGAAAACACCCTGTGTGTGGATGAAGGGTGGAAACACAAGCTCAGACAACCACCAAGCAGAGTAGGAGTTATCTGTGTAAAGTACCTGGTAATGACAGGGGTCCAAACAGCAATGATTATGAACAGTGGAAGAAGTACCTACAGGCTCGGCTGTCCATGGCTCACCCTGGCCTTGGTCTTGGTAACTAATCCTAAGACCACAGTGAATGAGGTGTAGGCTGCTGCTATGCTGACAGCCTATGTCTCAGCTGGCTCAGGTCCAGGTTGAGCCTGGGCCTGAGAACAAACATCCATGGGGATATGGGTATAGGAGCAGGGGAATGAGGATGAGTTGGCATACCTTTCCAATAAGGATTTCATTTCATGTTTGAGTAAAGGGGCTCAAGCCACAACCTATGAGAGAAAAATATTCTCTGTTGATGAAGGAAGCAGGAAGCCCATCTCATGTCACCATTTGCCATGATTACCATCTCTCCTGGGTTGAGCTTCCACTAGTGCCAGGCACTGTCTTGAATAACTTACATTCAGTTCATCTTCTCTGCTCCTTACAACACACCTGCAAGGCACATGTGACTACCTTCATTTTACAGGCAGGGATACTGAAGCCAGGACAAGCAGTGTAACTTCCCCAGGGCCAAAGGAAGAAGGGGCCTGGCCCAGCACATCAAGCTTGTATAGGTCGCTGGTAGACCAAAATAATCTGAATCAGAGGGCCCAGCCTTTGGAACCAAATGAGTCTGGGCTTAAATCCCAGTAAAGCTGCTTCCTTAACTGTGTGACCTAAGCTGAGAGATTTAACTGCTCTGAGCCTCCAGTTCTTTATCAATAAGTTGGTGTTAATTGTGACCATCTACAAGAGTCATTGTGAAGATTAATGAGGCTGTGTAGGAAGTGCACCCAGACCTTGGCCGTGCCGGCTAACTGGGAGACAGGATCGCCCTCTGGGAGGGCAAGGACCAGCCTGTCTGATGTGCTGCTGGACCCACAGGGTCTCAGAAGGCCAGGGACTGAATAAATAGCTGTGGAATGAATGTGGGCTTTTCTCTACTGAAAAGAGCATACGCTCACGGAACACATGAGAAATGAAAACAGGCATTTTTTAAATGTCATGCCTAAGTCCCACCTCTGAAAAATAATCGCTCTTCTGCTTTTTCTTTTAGGTAAATCATTCGTGTCCTGTAAATTCCTCTCCTCCCAGCCAAGACTTCTGCCTCTCATTTTAGCCAAAGGCTCCCAGACAAACCGAGCCTCCTCCTGTGGGAGCCCAATGGACTTAGGAGGCAGGGGGCTGCCCCCTCTCACTGCTGCAATCACGATGTCTCCTTTTGGGAATGGTGGCCACTCAAGCAATAGGGGCTTTAGCACTGCCACATTTCATGAAGAAGGTGACAAACCAGATCCTTCAAAAGAGAAATGTGGGGAGGAAGGGGTGCTTAACCAGATCACCCTGAGATGCTTCCAGGGAGGGCTCCTGGCCCAGAGCACAGCCTCCAAGGCCTTCATGACCTGGTCCTTGTCTGTCCCTCGCTCCTTCCACCACCTCCTCCATGCTCCAGTCACACCAAACATCCACATAGATCCCCAAACAATCAGTCCCTTTTTCATGTTTTATCCCCTCAACAGGAAGTTTTCTTCTCCCTTCTAAGTGGTGAATTCTCATTCATCCTTCAAGATCTCCCCCAAGTATCACTCCTTCCAAGTTAGGAAGCTTTCCAAGAGCCCCCCGAGTTGGTGCGTTGGCCTTATCATGTGTCGCCCATACGTACTACAGTTTGATCACTCTAATATCATGCTCTAATCATCTGTCAGCCCAGGAGCTCCTGGAGGGCATCAACTGGTGCTGGTGACAGTAGGATAGTTTGTCACCTCCCAGTAAGTCCAGTGGGGAGCTGTCCAGCCCCAATTCTTGATAATCCACCTTTAAAACATGTCTAAACCTCCCAATATTTAGAATAGGGCCTGGAAGAAAGTCAGGCTCACTGAATATGCACTGCAGGAAGGGAGGGAAGACATAAAGGAGCGAAGGACCATGGATGGGTAGATCACAGGTTGCTGAATGGGACTTTCCCACGGATCCCAGGTGAGGAAGGAGTACTGCCAACAACACACCAAGCAAGCTGCGCTGGCCAGTGGCCCACAGGTGCTCCCCCAATCACTTTCCCCTTATTCTCTCCCTGCCCGCCATCCAGGAGCACTCAGAAAAGGGCTGGGAACTTTGGCCTGTGGAGGAGTAAAATCACCTTGACAGGACGCTCTCCTCCAAGTCACACAGAAGAAGGACCTCCAGGAGAATTGTGCCTGGAGACATGGATGCCTGCAAGAAGGGGAGACCAGTCCTGCACCTCCAGCTGAATGCAGCTAAAGGCAGAAGTGTGAAGATGAGGTGGGGGGAGTCCTTTGGATGACTTAAAACTACGTGCCCTGGAATTTGAGGTGGAGGTGAACACAGGTAGTGGTGCCTTAGTGTCTGGCAGTTTCTCCAGGAAGGAGGCTTGCCAAAGAGCCCTGGGCTTGTAAAGAGGAAAGGGACCGGGGCTTATTGGCTGACCACTGACCCCATCATGCTTTTCCCAAGTCTCGAGAACAGGAGAGGCCCTTGGGGCTCCACACCCATGGCCACAGAGATTGAAGGACAGGGCAGTAATCATTGGCTGCTAACACCTGCCTCATTAGAGAGATGGAAGTATAGAGCTCTGGTGACAGGACAGGAGGCAAAATCAGTCCATGTCACTGATTGAAGATGAATGAAGCAGGAAGGTCTCAGGACCCCCCACCCAGAAGACATAGGGACAGAGAGGTGGCGTTTTGGGTGAGCAGGCTTTCTTTCCTTACCCACCAAGGGGAGGACTCTGACACAGCTGGCACACAGATGTTTGAGACCAGACCAGACCAGACCAGAGGAAGTTCAAGCAACTGAGAGTCATAAGAAGCCCTGGGACTGCCCATGACATTGCAAGGGATGAAGGGAGAGAGCCAACAGTGTGAGAGGGACAGGAGTAAAAGAAAACCAAGTGAAGACTCCAGGGTCCACTGAACTGGGACCCTTCACTAAACTAGTCACAGAAGGAAGAAAGGGAGGGAGGGAGGTGAAGGAGGTGTGGAAGGAAGAAAGGAGAAGAGAAGATAGACTTCCTTGGAAGCCCAGGCTGGGAAGCAGGTGGGTACCACCCTGCCCACTCTCTTACTTCTACACCAAGCTCAGTCTCCCAGTAACTGGACAAGAGCTCCTCTGAGGCCCAGAAAGTGGACCCTTGTCCCAGGAAAGGGCCTAGCCTGGGTCCCGGCCTCAGCTACAAATCAGACTCACCTGGGTAGTGTTTTAAAAATATCCCCCTATACCCTTCCTGCAGATCATTGGGCCCCAGCTTGGAGAATGCCCTTCTGCACACTGATTACTTTAAAAGCTCTCCTGGTCATGTGCAGCCAGGGGTGAGAACCAGCAGACAAGGCAGTCAGTTTTCAGACAGTGGTTCTTATATCAGCAATATCACCCAGGAACTGGTAGAAATGTAGATTCCCGGGCCCCACCCCTCCACCACGAATCAGACACACTGAAGTTTGTCCAATGATCTGGGATGACAAGTGTTCCAGGTGATTCTGACCCAGGTCAAAGATTGAGCCCCCCAGGGCTAGAGTATACCTGAAGAGAGAGAGTGAGGGAAACAGGTGAGGCATGGGCGGTGGGGTAAGGAGAATCAACATGCCGTCTCATCCATGTCCTCCTCTCCCCAGCTTTTCGGCTCTCAGGAGACCATCCTGCAAGCTGGGAGCACTAGGTGTCACATGCTAGAGAGTGGCTCATTACTGCACAAAATGCTGAGCTCCCATGAGCACCATCTATTTATTTACTCTGGTTTCCCAGGCACACAGGGAGTGAGGAGAGCTGCTTGTGCTCCCATTAACTAGCCCTGATTAAACCAGCTGGCTCCTCAAAGGGCAGCACCACACAAATGGAAACTAATAATAATAATTTACTAATTGTCTCCAAGCTGGAGTCGCCCTGATCATCCATGGACAAAAGAGAGCAATTAGAAGTCTCCCAAATTCTGGGAGCTAAGGCCATACCCTTCCTCTAACTAGGCACGTTTCAGGGGCAGGGTGCAGGTGGTAGGGGTGCTGTGCTGAGCAGCAGAGATGCAGAGGGGAAGGGACAGGGATAGGTGCCCTCTGAACAGTGAGGTGAACAATGGTAAGAGTCCAGGGAACTGGCTTGCTGCTGGTGAGAGTCACACAGAAGCTCAGCCTGCAGTGATTGAACTCCCAGCTTTGCCTTTCATCCAGAAACCCTATTCGGCATCACCTCCTCCAGGAAGAGTTCCCAGGCTGCTATGTGAGGACATGGGCTAAGCATGTTGGTGTGAAGCTACTAATGATCCATTCCTATGCACCATTGAGACTTACCCCTATTTTACAGGTGAGGAATTGGGGGCTCAGAAAGGTACAGTAGCCAAGGTCACACAGTAAACTGGAGAGGCAGCAGGATTAAAACCCAGGTCAGTCAGCCCAGCATTTTTCCCAGATGCACGCAGGGAAAGTAGCTGTTCCTTCTGAGCACTTTCTCCCCAGCTGTCATCTTTTCAACTGTTTTTAAGGGAATAAGTTGACAGGAGAGCTGTTTTGACTGTGTTGAAAAGTCTTTAAAGAAAACAGTGTAAAAACAAGCCTGTAAGATATCCAGAGTAGGCAGGCAGAAGGAAGGGGGCTTTTTAATGTTCTCTCCCTCTAGCAATAAACAGTCCCTGGCCCTTGCCACCTGGACCAGCCCCCGGGCTCCCTCCTACCATGTCCAAAGCAGCTTCTCTTCCCTAGGAGCCCCCTAATCTCCTATTACCAGCTCCCAGACCCACTTATGTAAGGCTTGACAGCTCCCCGTCTAGACTACAGACTCCTAAAGCCTTAATTGCTCTTTCATCAACAGAAGGGCTGATTCTTCATCAAGCAGCCAACCACTCAGCAAGCCCTTGTTGAGCTCCTGCAGGGTACCAGGCCGTGCAGGGGAGTCAGCAATGTCTGAGGATTTGATGGATCATCTGGGGTCAGAAGAGGACAGTTGAGACACTGCCTGAGCTGGGCCTCGGGCCAGATGCTAGGATTCCAACAAAAGTGAGACCCAAGCTGTCTGGGTGCTCCACCAATCCCCTGGAAATAGAAAGCAGAGGGAAACTCAGATTGTAAAGGGCCTCCATGCATTGCCTTTCAACAGTGTGGTCCCAAAGTGCCATAGCCTCCAACTGCTCCAGACCAATGCTTTGGACATGCTCCCCTCCACACCGATTCTCCTCCCCTCCTTCACTAAGCACTTACTATGTCCTGGGAGCTATACTTGGAGCAGGAAGAATGGACATGATGTATGTGGTCCTTAAGTGGGTGGAGTTTATCCTCTGATGTTAAGCACTGAACTAACTTGTCCTCACTCTCACTCCTGCCCTGCCCCAGTGATGAGTGAATTTAAAGGTAGGTGTTAGCAGGTAAGGATGCTCTGTGGGACCAGCCCCCACTGGTCTGCTCCCTCCCTGACATCTCCTTGTGAGTGGGTTCTGGCCTCTCCTGCTTGTTGAACCTACCTGAGTGACTCTCCTCCCACAGCAGCTCCTCCAGGGTTCAGTGCTACCTTTTCTCCTACTGGGCCCCTCAGACACCGCTGTGCCTCATGAACTGTAGCCACAGCTGAGTGAAGTTCTCATGTCACCTGGGAACAAATAAAGCAGGGGGTCCACAGTGCCTTTGATGCCTGTCCCCAAAGACAGACAGTTCTTTGGGGCTCAGTGGAACCACGGCCCCTCCTTGGCATTTAGGGCAGAAGAGAAGAGCTCTCCTTTGTCATCGTTCTGGAAAGAATGGCTCCCTGGGGGCAAGGCTCTGAGCTGTCACAAACGGATTGTCAAACCAAGAGCCATTTATTCATCTCACAATCGCCTAAGTGCCTCTGTTTAAAAAAAAATTATCGATTATGCACAACATGCCAACCCTGTCACTTGCTTCTGCCTTGAATCCCCACCACCACCCTCTGAGGAAGCTGGGCTCAGAGAAGAGACTTATTCAAAGTCACCTATCAAGTCAGGGTACCCTGGAATCCAGGCCCACCTGCCTGCACGTCAGGCCCCTGGGCAGCCTGCCTGCAGCAGCTTCCTCTGCCTTTTCTCCCCTGCTTCTCCAGACAGGGGAAGGCATTAGCCTTGCTGCAGGCACCAGGGATTTCTCTGTGGATTAACAACCTGAGGCCAGACCTCACTCTACCAGCCGCCACTGCAGCAGCAACTGCAGTCAGGATGAAATAGAGCTGCGGAAAAACCAGCAAAAAGCCAAGGCCATAAACCATCTCTCTCTGCAGGAATGGCCTGGTGCCTCTCACAGGAGGTGGGAGTGACAGTCTAAGGATACGGCAGCTAGGATGAAAGAGAGGAGGGGGATGCTTCCTTCTAGTACCACATTGCACTCTGGGGGGTGAGAGAGAGGGAGGGGAAGAAGGATGTTCTGCTAGACGGAGGCCAGGTGCTGTTCTATAGACAGAAGGGGGGTGCCCAGTCCCATCTGTATGGGGACTCTATTTTCCCCATGACATTGGCTCCATTTCCGGAGGAGAGCCCCATGGTGGCCCTGTAAGGGAAAAGTTAGGGCACTACTATGCAGAAATGTCCATCCAATGTGCCCCTGAGGGGAGACACACTGTGCCTCCCAACTTTGTGAACAATGGACACCCAGCAGAGGGTGTGTGTGTATACATGTGAGCACTCTCCCAGACACCACCAGAGGAAGAGATCAATTTAGAGAATTAGAGGCCAATACACTTCACATGGCTTCTAGGAGGCATGTGCGGTAAATAAGGATGCAAGAAAAGAAATGTTGTATCGTTCAATTAATTTTAGCCTTGAATCCCAGTGGCTGGGGTAGGGGGGAGTGTAATCAATACCAAGCATTCAGCTTGCTAACATGAAGCACATTTCATACAAAGCTGGACATTTTTCTCCTTGTCATACAGAATTATCTTAATTATTGTTTCAAGGAACAGCCTTATATAGCATCATCTAGTAGTCCGGGAGGCGGCTCAGAAACTCGTCACTGAAATAATTTATGATTTTTCTTTCTAACATCTTGGTCTTGTTTGATATGCTTGCCATTTCTCCCTGACAGGGAGGTCGATTAAATCACATTTATATTGTAAACGTATGCATTGCTTTTTACCCAAGGCGCTGGATGAAGAGATACAGGGGCCCCAAGGGAGGGAGAAGCCAATCCACTTTCATATTGCAAATTTCTGCTGTTCGGAAGAAATGAATGGTTGCCAGGGAGAACTGGGAATTACTTGAGGATGCAAAATGTTATTTTAGAATCCTTTTGAGAGGGCTTTTTCCCTCCCCCACCTCCTCTAGCATTTTCATTTCTCCAGCTGCAAACGCCAAAGGAATGCACCTCACCAGCATCCTTCAGGGGATGGGCCGGAGCCAAATTTTGAGCTGGTCGACCTGATGCAGGCTGCCTCTTGGTCTCAAAGGAGGGTGAGGGACATGCAGAGAAAAAAGGTGTTATTCACATTTTCCAAGGCATTTCATCCTCCTATCCAGAGCTCCACAGAGCCACTCTGGAAGCTGGTAGCTGGATTTGGGGGTGGGGGTGGGGCAGGGTTGTAAATAACGGAAAGTGTTGAAAATGAAGAGGGGAAAGGTCATTAGCAGGGACCAGGAAGAAGTGGCGCTGCACCATCATTAACCTAACCGAACTAATTAGGAAACATTCAGGTTTTATAAATTATGCAAGACGCTCAATTTATACTTTTTCAAATTCTTACCATAACATAGATAATGAGGGAACATTTACAGTAACAGCATAACCTAATCAAGAAACCCTTTCATTAGCATGAAATCTTCCAACACGGTGTTTGCGAGCACAACAAACGGAATTATAGATGCCAGGGGAGGCTGGGGAAAGACTGGGTTGGGGAGGGCGGGGAGGAGAATGCTGACTTCAAATTCGGCAAGGCCTTCCCCTTCCGCCCCTAGCATGAAAGAGAGCTTTCCCAGGGCCCAGTCTTGCAAAAGGGACAGGGATAGCTGAAAGGTTCCTGTGACTTCCCAGCCCATTCTGGGGTATGAGTTAGCCAGTGGGTGATTGCCTCCTCTGTCTTGACCCTCTAATCCTAGAAGGCTGATAACCAGGGGCAGACCAGCCCTTTCTACAGGTGGAAATACCCACCAGAGGTCATGAATCAGGTTCTTCTTGAAGGTGTTTTCCCCCTGTAAATATTGGACAGACGCCTTAAGTTCCACTCACTGAGGTTACTTGACCTGGCAGTTCTGTGCTCACTACTAGTGAACAGAAGGCAAGGGGGGCAGTCCAGCACTGTTACAGAATCCTAGGGCTCAAAGGGGTCCCACCACATTATCCAAGATCAGTAGAGCCAGTTGAACTCCTGCAGTAAGAACTCACTACTTCCTAGGGAAGGACCCTCATGAAAATAGTTACAAAGCCTTTCAAAGGCTCTTATAGGGAAGTGGCAAAAAGCTGAGGCTTCCGGTGTCCTCCACAACTGCTGGTCCTCCCAGAAGTGGGTTGGATGGTGGCTCCTGTCTCAGTCAGCTTGGGATGCCATAACAAAGTACTACAGACTGGGTCCATAAACAACAGGCATTTAGTCTTCATAGTGAGGAGGCTGGGAAGTCTGAGATCAAAGTGCCAGCAAGGTCAGTTTTATTCTGAGGCCTTTTGCTGTGGCTCATAGGCACCTGTCATCTCATTGTGTTCACAAGACCTCTTCTTTCTGCATGCGGAGAGACAGAGGGAGAGAGAGCATGCAAACACTCTGGAGTCTCTTCTCATAAGGGCACTAAGACCCTCATGAGGATCCACCCTCCTCTAACCCTAATTATCTTCCTAAAGCTCCATCTCTAAATACCATCACAATGGGGATCAGGCCTCAACACATGAATTTGGGGGAGACACTTCAAACTTTCAGTCTACAACACCCCCAAATGCTATGTCCACCCAGAACTTGTGAATGTGATCTTACTTGGAATAAGTCTTCACAGATGTAATTAAATTAAGGACCACTATGGATTATTAGGGTGGACCTAAATTCAAACCAAGTACTCAAAAGAGCAAGAAATGAGGGTGGAATGATGTATCTACAAGCCAAGGCACATCAAGGATTGCTAGAAGCCACCTGAAGCTAGGAGGGATAAGGAAGAATTCTCCCCCAGAGCCTTTGGAGGTAATGTGGCCCTGTCTCCTTGATTTTGGACTTCTGGCTTCCAAAACTGTGATAGGATAACTTCTTGTTTTCAGTCACCCAGTTTGTGGTCATTTCTTATAGCAGCTCTAGGAAACCAATAAATTCTCTAAGTGTATTGATCAGGGTTCTCCAGAAAATCAGAAGCAATAGGGTAGGTACGTGTACACAAAGAGATTTATTATAGGGAATTGGCTCGTGTGATTATGAGGCTGAGAGGTCCCATGATCTGCCCTCCATAAGCTGAAGACCCAGGAAAGTTAGTGGTATAGTTCTAGTCCAAGTCCAAAGGCCTAAGAGCCTAAGAGATGATGGTCCAGGTTCCCCAGTCTGAGGGAAGAATAAGGTGAATGTTCCAACCTAACCAGTCAGGGAAAAAGAGAGACTTCTTCCTTTATTCATTTTTGTTTGTTTTATCCAGGCCCTCAATGGAATGGATGGGGCCCATTCACATTAGAGAGGGCAATCTGCTTTATTCAGTCTACTGATTCAAATACTAGTGTCTTCCAGAAACACCCTCACAGACACACCCAGAAGTAAGTTTAACCAAATATCTGGGCATCCTATATGATTTAGTCAATTTGACACAAAATTAACCGCCACACTAAGTCTTCATGTTCACCATCTGCAATAGCAACAGCAACAGTGAGCCCTGCATGTAGTTAGTAAGTGCTCAATAAATGTGAGAAACCACTGTTAGGTAGACCTGAGAGCTACCTCTGGTTGTACCCATTAGTCCTGATTTTCACCCTCTAGTGCCAGGGAGAATAGCCTGCTCCCTACAACACCCACCCCAAAACCTGAAGGCAGGGGTATTTTATGCTTACAGAGAGATACTCCTAGTTCTTTCTGCTGCTTCTTGTATAAGATAGGTGTGCATCACCTTCCCATTCTGGTAGTGGGACAATATCCTCTCTTTTGGTCAAACCAAAGCACAAGCTATGAGAGGAACATGGGTGAAATAGAATGGAACTGTCATCCTACTTATTCTAGAACCATTCATTTATTCACTCATCATCACTCACTCATTCATTCATCCACTGAACAAAATTTTAAGGCTCTCTGAAGCATCCGAGCCCATGCTTGTAGCTAAGGATATAGCAATGAAAAGACAAAGTCCCTATGTTCATGGAGATTTCAGACTACCTTTCTTCCTACTTCTACCTGCCCAGCTAGGACCCAATTGTGTGGGAAAGGGCTCCTAATGGGGGCAAACCCTGCCTTAATTCTGAGCTCCCTAAGACCCAAGGGCCATGTGTGAGTCCAAGCATAGGATTTCCTGGTTCTGTCTTTCATCAAAGTCTGGCTTCCCCAGCATCATAATGTTCCCAGGCAGTGGGTCTACTTCAAATGCTGTCATGGAGATTACCTTTGCTATATCCAGTCAGAGTGTGAGCTTCAATTGCCCAATCTCTGGTTCTCTGGTTCAGGGAAACCCACGTCAACGCCGGGGAATGTGCTTTCCCACATCATTATCCAGCTTTTCATATTCCCTCCAGTAATTTGCAAGTTGCAGACTGTAAATTCTGCCAGGAAGAGACTAGGGACAGCGGTGTCCTGCTTTACCTTCATAGCCAGAGTGGGAAGGATTGTTCTTGGGCTGCTCACCCTGTAGTTTTACCAAGTACTAAGGAAAGAGAAAGAAGCAAAACATTTGCAAAATTACTCCCAAATGTTCCTCTGAAAGCCTTAGGCTGACCCTGGCTGCCAGTGAACTATTCATAGGGTGACAATTTAATACATCTTGTCAATGAGCATAAATCTCTGGTTTTAAGTGTGGTGATGATGGCCCCAGTTTTGGCAAGCTCTCACACAGCTGTTCCCAAACATCTAGCTGTTTGTCACCAGAATGGCACATCTAGGTAATAAGCTAGAGTTCTCACACCCAGAGATTTAGGGGTCAGCCAAGATAGTGCAAATGTGGGGCTGAGATTACTGCCTTCTACAGACAGTGATGGGAGAAGAGCACCTGAGATCCACAGGCAGCTCCAGTTCCCACGAGCCCACAGAGACGGTTAGCAGAAAGAGACCACTCCATTTTATACATGAGGGAACTGAGGCCCCCCGAGTCTGGAGAAGGAAAGAGCTTAGACTTAATGGATTGTTTGATTTGAATATTTTTTGAGGCTGGATGGAATGACTCAAATACCATCCCTCTCCACTGGGGCTAGCAGAACACCATGGTCATCTCTGTCCTAGGGCAGGGCAAACAGGCCTGCATCCTGCTCAGTCAATGTAGAACCAAGTATTTGGGCTCCAGTCCAATGCTCTTGCTTGCACACCCCAGTAGTAGCCTCTTTACCCACCAAGCTAGGTTGAGCTTAAATCTGTACCTAGTGCCGAAGAAGATAAGTCATGTCTTAGATATTTCTTGACATTAAGTAAAAATTGAAGGGGAAATACATGTTTCAGTTGTATCATTTTAGTACCTGAGACTTAATAAGATTAGAGGTGAGGATCTGTGGTGGGAGGCAGTACAAAGGAGAGAGGAGGGCAGAGACACTATGTGGGGAGAAGCCAGAATATCTTAGAGAAAGAGGCTGCTCCCTGCAGCACCATATTACATACCATTACCCTTTGGTCCCACTTTTCCATGAGACCACACTAGGCAGCAAATCCTGGTTCTGAAGCTCTGTGAAAGCCTTGTATTATTCAATAAACCTTCTTTAAGAGGTACTTGAGCAGGCCTTTATTCCTGTCAATTAAATGAACCCAAATGAAGGTGTCTATGACCATCTCCCTAAACCACCTTTGTCAGTGCACAGGTTTCATCCTTTCTTCCTCCCAGATGCACATAAGCATTGACATTTGAAGGCACAGTCCTCTCTTGGAATGTTTAGGTCCTGGCTACAGAAATGCCCAGGTTCACTCCAGAGTAATTAGCTGTAATGTGTCATTGGCAGGAACAACTAATTCAGATCAAACTTACCTGATGGTCACTTGCTACTTACTGTACCATGTTGGGCATACGCTACTGAATTTTTGTTATAGGTCAGGGACATGAAGATAAACGACATCGGAGATGGAACATAGGAGCAGGTAGAGTTTATTGGGAATCAGGAGAAATGACACACAGGCGTGTCAAGGAAGTTTTCCAGAGGGGATGCCACTGAGCAGGACCTTAATGGAAAGTCTGCTTGTAGGAAGGGTGGGAAAAGGATGGGAAGGGCATTCCAGGCTATGAGAATGGCTAAGGGTGCAGGGGCATGAATGCATCTAGCTCATTTGGACAATGCTGATGTATCCTAAAGACCTCAGCTGGTCCCATCAACTATCAGTCATGGCCACTAAGACCTCTGGCAAACATGGGTGATAGGGGACAGGGAGATAATGCAGAAGTATTTCCTTTCAAATTTCCCACTTTGCGCCTAGCAATTAAAGGCTGGTGATGTCACCAGATGTTATTATTGTATGATGAGATATCCTGGGGATGGGGCTTTCTCCAAATTTCACAGATGAGTCACACGTGGCCCAGAAAGGTGAAGTAATTTACCTGAGGTCACCCAGCAAGATAATGAAACAGCCATGACAAGGATCCATTTTTGCTGACCCCAGCCTCCTGACATCTTCCACTACAGCCTTCAGGGCAGCCAGCTGTGAACATCTTTTGATTCTCTTCCCAGTGGACTCTATCATGAGGCCTTCCAGGGCCTGGCCTTTCATTATTTTTGGTGCTGTTTACATATGAGACACAAGATACGTGAGGTGGTCGAAAGGTATAAAAAAATGCTGATTAAATGTAAAGTCCTTGGGGGCCACAATGCTCTTTCCTCCCCTCGCTACCTCTCCACCAAACCCCTCTGATTGTTAGGAAAATAATTGAGGCCTCCATCTGACTCCCAGCTGAGGGGCTGAGGTTGGGTCAGGGAATTGATGGCCTCTCCTGGCAGTGATGAAGGGGCTGGAGGCAGCCAAGGTTAGAAATGCAATTTCACAGAGGAGTTGAAGACACTATGGGGGAGGGAACAAGGGTCAGAGAGGAAGGAGGGATTAGTGTGGAGAGCTGCTAAGGGCTGGTGGCAGGCTTTCACAGCCAAGCAAGGGGCTCCCTGGAGCCCACAGGGAGGTAAATGCTCTCTGTTGGTTTTTACAGAGTTCCCTATTAAGAGACTAGCTTTTCTGCCTTCAAAGTCTCCCCGCCCTTTAAGATTCAGCTCACTTCCCCCAGGAAGCCTTCCTTGACCAAGCTCAAGGCTGAGCTATAAAACCCTCCTCTCCTATAATCCCACATCATTACTCCATCTCAGCTTTTATGACTTGGTACTGGGATTGTGTATGTGTGTTGTGTGCTTGTGAATGTGTTACTATGTGTATGCATGGGTGTTTGTCATACATTGTTTGTGTGCATGCATGTGCACTTTGTGTTTCTCTGTTTGTGTGTGTGTCAGTTTCCTGCTGGACATGGACTGCTTGAGGGCAGGCATCAGGCCCACAGTCAAATCTCAACACATGAAGGTTGAATGAGTAAATGAATGAATTGACTAAATGAACTAACAAATGAACAGTTTGGGGGACATAACATGGAGACAGAGGCCTGCCTCATTGAGTGTCCACTCCTACTAGGAGGAAGCCTCCTTGAAGGCAGGGACATGGTCTAGACTGAGCACCACTGAGAACACCGTGTCTAGAGCAGTGTTTCTTGGCCCAACCACTACTGACATTTGAGGCCAGATACTTTTGTTGTGGGGGCCATCCTGTGCATTTTAGGAGTTTTAGCAGCATCTCTGGCCTCTACACACAAGATGCCAATAGCAGACCTCCCAATTGTGACAACCTAAATTGTCTCCAGACATTCTCAAATGTTCCCGGGAGGGCAAAATGTTCCTCAGTTGAGAACTATGGACCTACAGGGATGCTTGGCACAGAATCAGATCTAATTACCATATTTTGCCATGTATAATGTGCTCCTGTGTATAGTCCACACCCATGTTCTTGGCCCAAACTTTCAGGAAAAAAAATCTTTCATTTTAATTCACTTATTTATTTATATTTAGAAACAAAACTGATTATCATATTCCAGAGAATTATTTTGCATACAGATATTGTTATTGCTTTCTAGAATGTATAAACATAAATAAAATAATTTATTTGGTTACATAAATAAAAACATTTATATAGATGCAGAATTAGTGCTACCCATGTAGTGCTCCTTATTTTTCCCTCAAAAATTTAGTAAAAAAAATGCACATTTTACCATACATGGTTAAGTATGGTAATGGCCCTGGCTGGTGTGGCTCAGTAGATTGAGTGCTAGCCAGTGAACCAAATGGTCTCTGGTTTGATTCCCAGTCAGGGCACATGCCTGGGTTGTGAGCTAGGTCCCCAGTGCAGGGTGCATAAGAGGCAACCACACATTGATGTTTCTGTCCCCTCTTTCTCTCTCCCTTCCACTCTCTAAAATAAATAAAATATTTTTTAAAAATACAGTAATGTAGTTGACTAACTATCTGACTTTCAAAGCCTTACAGCTATCTCTGGCTTGCCCAGGATGAAGGCCAGCCCTAGGGCACTGGCACCTTGGTGAGGGCTAAAAAACTGGAAGATTGTGAGGGCAGAAGTTCCAGACCCCATCTGCAGGATGAATGGCAAGATATGTTGTGGAATATGAATTCACTGCTTTTCTCTCCTGCAGGTAGGCACCATCCTTAACATCTTCGCATCCCAGACCTAGATGTTCATGGTGTTGCTCCCCACACCATCTGCTCAGCACCCAGCACCTAATGGAGATTTGATTCCAGTTCCTGAATAGAGAATAACCATCCTTCATGGCTCCTCTGTGGAGCCTGTTTATACAAGAGTACCTGAGTTAACACCCAGCTCCCGCATGAACTTAGGTAACTAGGCCAAATCTCTTGGCCTTTGTCCCAAGTGGCCCACCTCTAACACCAATATGGAAATATAACTTTGTGAAGAGATCACCACAATCTCCAAATGCTAAGCCCCAGTGGGTGATAGGGGACATGACCTGGAGGTTCTTCACTGATTCCAGAATTGTTATTGTGTATGCAGCTTGTGTGTGGCATGTGTGTTCCACCTACCTCCCTCCTGTGGGGTTTGGGGCTAAAACCAGAAGCTGACAAAGGTTTCCAGGTTAATGTCCCAGGGGTCTTGCAGGAGATAAGAGCAGGTAGACAGTTATGACTTGGCTGAGGCAGACAATTGAAGGTATACAAGGTCAAGTGTAACTGGGCACATTTCAGACACTAGACCACCCACCAAAAAGAGCAGAGAACAAGAGAAGGCTAGAGGGCCAATGGTGATATATGGTTTCTTACATATTCCTTACATCAGTTGGCATCAGCACATTGGACATTTGTAATGGAACAAAAAATGTAAGGACAGCAATGGTAATCATTACAGGATTGAAATAGTGAGAACACTGGAGGACTCTTTTTACTGAATGCACTGTTCGGAGTTTTTTTTCCCCATCAACTACATTGTCAGTGTCTCAGGGCAGCCACCAAGGGCCTTATGTTTCATTATCCTCCACATTGCCTTGCATATAGCACAGAGTGCAATAAATGTGCATTTGTGGCTGATTTTTAACACATTTGATGCACATTGACCTATAGAAGTGGACTTTCAGATAAAACAGTTTGGCCCCTTTGGTTCTCTGGCTTCAGACCAGGTCTGCCTGCTGGTTGTCTGGGGACAAGATCCGTTCTTTCATTCAATAAGTGAGCCTGAGAACCCCAGGGCCACTCCAGCTCCCTTCCATACAAATCCATGCTGTACAGGGCACTGGGGATATATGGTAATAAGTGGGGATATATGGTAATAAGACAGAGAGGTTTCTTTCCTTCATGAAGCTAAACAAGATCCAGAGCCCTAGGAACACAGCCACCATTTGGGAGGAAGGGTGGGAAGGATGGAGGAAAGGCCAGAAGGCACTGGCCAAACTAGTGACTGGAAATCCTTATGCCCAAAATTTGTATGTATGCCCATCCCTCTCGTTTATGCAAGCCCACTGGCACAGTGTTCTCTAGCCTTTGGTAGACTGACCTTCCCGAATCTCAGGTTGCCCTCAGCCTACATCATGTGTCTGCCTAACCAGAAGTCCCCTGCCATGGCACTAGGGATTCACCAGTGACCACAATCACCCACAGAGCCTTTGGTCCCTGAGATGATGTTGGCTGAGGAGGACCCTCCTACATAAAACTACATCCCCTCTATAGCCAATCCAAATAGAACTGTAACAAATGATGAAGTTGGATCAATAATTTTAAAACTACTTCACAAAGAAAACCTCAGACCCTGATAGTTTCACTGCTGCGCTCTATGAAGCATTCAAAGATCTAACACCAATTCTTCATAAACTCCTCCAAAAGGTAGAAGAGGTGGGAACATCTCTCAA
Source organism: Artibeus jamaicensis (assembly GCF_021234435.1). NCBI lineage: Eukaryota > Metazoa > Chordata > Mammalia > Chiroptera > Phyllostomidae > Artibeus > Artibeus jamaicensis. The sequence goes on along the minus strand of NW_026521788.1, from coordinate 29,502,718 downwards.
CTCTTTTTATGAAGCCAATATTACCCTGATACCCAAAACAGACAAAGACATCACAGAAAAACCACAGACCAATATATTTTATGAATATGGATAAAATAATCCCAACTAAGATAGTAGTAAACAGAATCTTGCTAAGTCAAATCTATAAATCTAAAAAAAGTTATATGCCATAATCAAGTGGGATTTATCCCAGGTATAAAAAGTTGGTTTAACATTTGAAAATCAATTAATCATCATATCAACAGAATAAAAACAAAACAAAGATCACATGACTATCTCAGTAGATACAGAAAAAGCATTTGATGAATCCAGCAAATTTCATGCTAAAAACAGTCATCAAACTAGAAATATAAAGAAATTGCCTCAACCTGATAAAGGGCACGTATGAAAAATCCATAGTTAACATCATACTTAATAGTAAAATGCTGGATGCCCTGTCCCTAAGGTCAGCAACAAGACACAGGTGTCCACTCTCACCACCGCTACTCAGCATTGTGTTGGAGGTTCTAACCAAGGCAACTGGGCAAGAAAAAAAGCAAGTAAAGGCATCTAGATTGGAAAGAAAAAAGAAAAACTATCTCTATTTGCAGATGAAATGATCTTGTATGTAAAAAATCCTCATGAATCCACTACAGAACTATTAGAACTAATAAAGAAGTTCATCAAGGTTGCAGGCTTCATGAGCAACATACAAAAATCAATTCCATACTTGAAACGAACTATCCAGAACTAAAACTAAGAAAATAATTCCACTCATAATAGCATCAAAAAGAATAAAATACTTAGATATAAAGTTAGCAACAAAAATAAAAAACTTATACTTTAAAAACTACAAGAGTTTTTGGAAAAAGTTAAGATAAATGGTAAAAAAAATTCAATGTTCTTAAGTTAACTTTGTTAAGATGACAATATTCTCCAAACTTACCAACAAAGTCAGTGTAATCCTGGTCAGAATCCCGGCTGACATCTTTGTAGAAATTGACGAGCTGATTCTAAAATTTATATAGAATTGCAGAAGACCTGGAATAACTTAAATAATCTTTAAAAAGAAATTCAAAGTTGAAAGATTCACATTTTTCAATTTTAAGGCTTACTACAAAGCAACAGTAATCAAGAGAGTGTGATATTGGCATAAGGATAACACATAGATCAATGAAATAGAGAGTCCAGAAATAAATTCATATGTCTGTGATCAAATTGTTGATTTTCAAAAAGAAGGCCAAACCATTCAATGAAAAAAGAATAGTCTTTTCAACAAATTATATTGGGACAAGAGGATAACTATATGCAAAAAAAAATGAAGTTAAATCCCTACCATATACCATGTACAAAAATTTACTTGAAATGGGTCAAAGACCTAAACGTAAGAGCAAAAATTCAAACCTCTTAGGAGAAACTTAGGGATACAGCCTTATAACCTTGGATTTCTCAAAAGTTTCATAGGTATGACACCAAAATCACAGCAACAAAAGAAATATAGAAAATCTGGACTTCTTCAGAATTAAAAACTTTTATTCCTCAAATGACACCATCAAGAATATAAAAAGACAATTCACATAGTGAAAAGAAATATTTGCAAATTATATATCTCATAAGAGTCTGTACTTAGAATATATAAAAAATATCTTTAGACTTCCGCCAAGATGGAGGCATAGGTGGATGTGCCGTGCCTTCTCACGCAACCAAGTTTAGAGACAACTAAATATTAGCAACAGAAAACACAGCCAGAACACGGAAAATTGAACTTTTCGGAAGTCCGTTAACAACAAATTCTTCAGCCTGACCGGTAAGGGGCGAAACCAGCGGCTGGTGAAGCAGGGTTGCACAGGAAAACTCTGTCAGACAGACTCAGGCGCGCGGAATCCAGGCGCAGGGTTGGACCTAGTGAGCGACCGTGCGAGCGACCAGGCGAGCGACCGCGGGGGAGACAGCGGGGGAGCGGGGCTGCGTGTTGACTGTGGTCACGCATTTGTGCGCGGGTGGACAGGCGAGGGAGTGGGCGGTTGGACCGGGGCCGGCGGGTCCCCACGGCAAGCGGCAGTGGAGGGCACTGCCATTTCCCTGCTCTGACCCCATCTCCACATACAGCGTCATAACCCAGCAACCTGAGTGGCCCAGCCCAGGTGAACCACCTAAGGCACGGCTCCTCACCCAGCTGTGAGAAACAGCAGAGGGGGTCGCCATTTCCCCGCTCTGACCATGCCCACACATACAGCATCACAACCCAGCGACCTGGGAGTCCGAGGCGTCGCTTCTCACACTTAAAGGGCACAAACAGACCAAAAATGGCTCAAGAAGATCTCAAAGCCCCAGAACCTATAGATCTAAGCGATGAAGAAATAGCAAAACTCTCAGACGCACAGTTTAAAACACTGGTGATCAGGATCCTCACAGAACTGGTTGATTATAGCCACAAATTAGACAAATATATGAAGGCGAAACTAATTGAAATGAATGGAATTGCACAGGACACCAATAGCAATGAAAAGGAAACTGGGACTCAAGTCAATGGAGTGGACCAGAAGAAAGCAAATAATGGCCAAACAGAAAAGAGTGAAGAAGCAAGAATTCAAAGAAATGAGGAGAGTCTTAGGAACCTCCAGGACGTCTTTAAACGCTCCAACATCCGAATTACAGGGGTACCAGAAGGGGGAAAGGCACAGCCACCAGTGGAAAACTTATTTGAACAAATAATAAAGGAGAATTTCCCCAATCTGGCAAAGGAAATAGACTTCCAGGAAATCCAGGAAGCTCAGAGAGTCCCAAAGAAGTTGGACCCAAGAAGGAACACACCGAGGCACATCATCATTATATTAGCCAAAATTAAAATGAAGGAGAGAATCCTAGAAGCAGCAAGAGATAAGGGGACAGTCACCTACAAAGGAGTCCCCATCAGACTGTCAGCAGATTTCTCAAAAGAGACCTTACAGGCAAGAAGGGGCTGGAAAGAAGTATTCCAAGTCATGAAAACCAAAGACCTACAACCAAGATTGCTCTATCCAGCAAAACTTTCATTTAGAATGGAAGGACAGATAAAGTGCTTCTCAGATAAGATCAAATTCAAGGAGTTCATCATCACCAAGCCCTTATTATATGAAATGTTAAAGGGACTTATCTAAGAAAAAGAAGTTAAAGAAACATGAACAGTGAAAGGACAGCAAACTCACAGTTGTTAACAACCACACCTAAAACAAAAGCAAACTAAAAGGACAGCTAGATCAGGAGTGGAAACATAGAAATGAAGATCATGTGGAGGGTTAGCAACAGGGGAGTGGGAGGAGGAGAAGGGGGGAGAAGGTACAGAAAATAAGTAGCATAGACAGTAGATAGAAAATAGATGGTGGGGGCAAGAATAGCATGGGAAATATAGAATCTAAAGGACTTGAGACACATGGTCATAAACTAAAGGGGGGTAATGGTGGGGATGGGGGGTAGGGTGGAGGGGAATGAAAGGGGGAATAGAACAACTGTAACAGCATAATCAATAAAAAAATTTAAAAAATATCTTTAGACTCAATAATAAACAAAACTATCCCAATTTTTAAATGGGCAAAGGCCAAAACAGACATTTATACAAAAAAAGCTAAACAAATGGCCTATTGGTGCATGAAAAAAAATCTCACTTCTGGCAAAAATGGAGGCATAAGTAGATAACACTTTGTCTCCTCACACAACAAAAATAAGGACAACAACAAATTTTAAAAAATATATATTTATAACCAGAACTGCCAGAAAATCAAACTTTATGGAAGTCCGACAACCAAGAAGTTAAAGAAGAAATATTCATCTAGATTGGTAAGAGGGGTGGAGATGGGCAGCCAGGGTGGAGAGGACTTGTGGAAAGGCAGTGGCTGGAGGACTAGGGTGGGCAAGGCAGGAGCATAGTGGGCAGCCGCACATTTGCACACAGATAAGCCAGGAGGAACAACTGGTAAGCGAGATACACTACACAACCCAGGGTTCTAGCAAGGGGAAATAAAGCCTCAAAACCTCTACTTGTAGAAGCCTGTGCAGGTTGAGGCAGCAGGAGACACTCTAAGCCCCACAGGAGAGTTCATTGGAGAGACCCATGGGGTCCTAGAATGTACACAAAACCACCCACCTGGGAATCAGCACCAGAAGCACTCAATTTGCTTGTGGATAGCAGAGAAAGTGACAGAAAGCTAGCCAAGAGCTGAGCAAATGGCACTGTTCCCTCTTAGCACCTCCCCCATATACAGTGCCACAGTTGTGGGGGTTGCCCCACCCTGGGGATACCTAAGGCTCCACCCATTACTACATAACAGGTGCAACAAGACAAAAAAAAATGGCCCAAATGAAAGAACAGATCAAAGCTGCAGAAAAAATACAACTAAGAGATGAAGAAACAGCCAATCTATCAGATGCATAGTTCAAAACACTGGTAGGATGCTCACAGAACTGGTTGAGTGTGGTTGTGAAATAGAAGAAAAACTGAAGGCTATGAAAAGTGAAATAAAGGAAAATGTACAGGGAACCAACAGTGGCTGGAAGAAAACCAAGACTCAAACCAATGATTTGGACCAGAAAGAAGAAACACACATTCAACCAGAACAGTATGAAGAAACAGGAATTCAAAAAAGTGAGGAAAGGCTTAGGAACCTCTGGGACAACTCTGAATGTGCCAACATCCAAATCACAGGGGTGCGTGCCAGAAGGAGAAGAAGAAGAGCAAGAAATTGAAAACTTATTTTAAAACATAATGAAGGAAAACTTCCCTAATCTGGCAAAGAAAATAGACTTCTAGGAAGTCCAGGAAGCTCAGAGAGTCCCAAAGAAGTTGGATCCAAAAAGAAACACAACAAGGCACATCCTAATTACATTACCCAAGATTAAAGATAAGGAGAGAATCTTAAAAGCAGCAAGAGAAAAGGAGACAGTTACCTATAAAGAAGTGCCCATAAGACTATTGCTGATATCTCAAAAGAAACCTTGCAGGCAAGAAGGGGCTGGAAAGAAGTATTCAAAGTAATGAAAGGCAAGGACCTACATCCAAGATTACTCTATCCAGCAAATCTATCATTTAAAATGGAAGGGCAGATAAAGTACTTCCCAGATAAGGTCAAGTTAAAGGAGCTCATCATTACCATGCCCTTACTATATGAAATGTTAAAAAGACTTATCCAAGAAAAAGATAAAAAACCATGAACAATAAAATGACAACAAACTCACGAGCATTAACAACTGAACCTAACAAAAAATAAACAAAAAAAATAAACTAAGCAAACAACTAAAACAGGAACAAAATTGAAGAAATGGAGATCACATGGAGGGTTATCAGTGAAAGGGGGAAGGATGGGAGAAAGGGTACAGGGAATAAGAAATATAAATGGTAGGTACAAAATAGAAAAGGGAAGGTTAAGAACCATATGGGAAATGGGGAAGCCAAAGAACTTACATGTATGACCCATGGACATGAACTAAGGAGAGAATGATGGTGGGATGGGGAGTGCAGGGCAGAGGGGAATAAAAGGGAGGAAAAACTGGGACAACTGTAATAGCGTAATCAATAAAATATATTCTAAAAAAAGAAAAAATCTCAGTATCAATACTCATCAGGGAAATGCAAATCGAAACCCACTAGGATGGCTAAAATCAAAGTCAGATAACAAGTTTTGGCAAGGATGTGGGATAATTAGAACCCTAGGACACTGCTTGTAAAAGTATGAAATGGTGCACCCACTATGTAAAACAGTCTGGCAGTTGCTCAAAAACTAAACACAGAGTTGCTTTTATGATCCAGAATTTGTACTCCTAGGTATATGCCCATGAGAAATGAAAACATATCCACACCGAAAATGCACACCACTGTGTATAACAGCATTATTTATAATAACCAAAAGGTGATACAACTCAGAGGTTCATCAACAAACAAATAAAGAATAAATACTGATACATGCTACAGCATGGATGAATCTTGGAAATACTGTGCCAAGTGAAAGACCACATACTATATGATTCCATTCATGTGAAAAGCAAAAGTGGGCAAATCTATAGAAACAGGAAGTAAACGAGTGGTTTCTTGGGTTTCTCAGGACTGAGAGAGCAGGGGAGGTGACAACTAAAGAGTATGGGGTTTCTTTTTGAGATAATGAAAATGTTCTAAAAATTGACCATGGTGATGGTTGCACATATTTGTACAAACCTACTGAAGTCTGCACTTTAAATGGGTAAATTTTATGGTATGTGAATTATATCTCAATGAAGTGGGATTTTTATCTTTTTAAAAAACAACTATATGCCCTCTAAAACATTAGCTTGGTTAGAATTTTAGAAGAGACACCCCCCATTTTAAGCCTCTGATTTTACAAACACAGAAACTCTGGCCCATAAATGGATGTTAACCAAATCCAGGTCACATAACACATGGATGGCAGGGCCAGAACTAGAACTGTTACCCAACTGCCACAGACCTGAGGCATCATCAAGCCACTGACTCACTTTTTCTACCTGCACCACAGGTGCTTCCTCTGGGCCCTTATTTCCCCAACTGCAGCCCTAGTGCTAAAAGGGGAGAAGACACGCATAAAGATTCAGGAATTCCAGGTGAGAATGAGAATTTATCCCTGCACCATGGTTTGGGGTGTCTCTCTTATCTCTGGTGTGTCTGGCAGCCTCATCAGCAGGCCCCTCTGTCCCAGCCCTAAAGCTCCCCAGGATCAGAGCCCAGGTAGGTCCGTTTAGGGGGAGCCTGGCTCTCTCCATCAGCATCTCAGACTCACTGAGTTCCTGCTTCCAGAGAAGAGCTGTGATGGATGTGTGATGTCTGGAAGCACTTTACAACCAGTGACAAATCATCCTTAATTCCTCTTGCATTCATTAGCGTGATGTTAATCCTGGTGGATTCATTTTAGGATATAAGGTGAGAGAGCACTATATGTAAACCCAGTCTCCCCAAATCACTTGGGCTGTTGAGTCTCAATCTGAAATAGCTGGGTCACTCTTTCCTAAAAGCCCCCCAGGAATTCTTTGTCAGGAAGTGAGGATGGGATTGGAAACATGCTAGTGTGTCAGTGTACCACTAGGATCAGAGCAGAGGACAGAGGCTTATGGCTCCTAGTAGCATGTGGAAGGCTGACTTTGGATGCAATGAACCAGCCACTCATCAAGGAAGCCTGGGTTTCATGAGTTGCTGGATAACTCTGGTGACTAGACACCAGTTTGCACTCAAGCTACACTGTCAGCTGCACAGCTCATGGCCATGTGATGCCACACCCCCAAGACCTCTCTGCTCTGCTCTGAGGCCTACAGGGGCTCCCATTATCCACAGGGCCCCATCCAAGCTCTTCCAAGTGTGCTGGGTTCAGGTGACTGCAGCCAGCGTGCAGCCTAAGAAAATTATTTCCCCTGCTGAGACCCCAGTCCCCTCATTCTTGAAACTGAAAGAGAAACTTGGCTGAGAGTACAACCAGGTAAGTAACATAAATGAGTAGAGTACAGGGGACTGAAGGAATCTGGAAAATACAGGCTGTATCTACAAAGTTTTAAAAATTAACAGAAGTAATTATTATAATTAACACTCTATGAACAAAACAGTATCTACAATGTGCTTCTGGCCCACCAGCTTATGTCCTGCCCCTCTAAACATTCCCCAAGGTCCCTTATAACTGTGATATTCCATGGTCTTCAAAATATCTGTCATACAGCCAGCTTTCTCCCACCTCCAGCCTCCCACCCCACTCACTGCCTCACCCCCGTGGCACCGGCTGACTGGCTCACCAGCACCCTTTGTGGCAACCTTCCCACCAGCCCTGTGCTTTTGCACATGTTGTATATACCCTTCTCTCCGGGGCTTCTCTCCACACCCTCCCACCCATCCAGTCCCAGGTCAAGACTGGTCTTGTCCCATTGACCTCTCAAGGCCAAAGTGGCCTTTCCCTCACCTGATCTGCATAGTTGTGACTCTGCAGATGTGGCCTCCAGGGACAGGTTCATTCCTGCATCCTTCTGACTGCACTTGTGTGAACTGTCGGCAATGTGACAGCAGGGACCGTATGCTGGGATGTGCAGCAAGATGGCACTGAGGCCCGGGGCTCTGCTCATCCTTGTGGCAGGAAGAGCATGGGGCAGTAAATTCCCATCAGGAAGCTGCCTTATGTGAGATCCAGGTCTGTAATGTCCTCCACATCAACCCCTTTCACCCTCAAAACAATCTAACATCATTCGTTCCTTGACCCCATTTTACTTTTGAGAAAACTGAGGTCCTAAGGAGACCTAATACAGACAAAATGGAATCTTGGTTTGGATAAATATTTGCCTCCTTTTTTTTTTTTTTTTTGTAAAAACAACATGGCCACAATCTTCTCTTCCTCCCTAGAGTAGGAACAGGGATGGGAACAGGGGAATAAAATTCTCCCTGGGACAGCCAAAGTCATCAATATCCTACTGAGGAGGAAAATATGGTTAACAATGTATAACACGTGAGAAAGGAATGGAAGCAAGAGCACCCAACTCTCCTTAGCAACCTCTTCACCCCACAACATCAAAATGTTTTGGCATCTCTAAGATTAAGGCAGGAGACAGCCCCTGGCCTCTAATCGCTCTCACTCAAAGGCTATAGCTAACATGTTATTAAATATGTAAATAATATGAAAGCCAGAAGAGAATTAATATTTCATATATAATGAGTTAAGATGAATTCTCCTGTGTCTAATTTTCTGTTTTTAAATACATAATGCACTGTGGAGTCCAAAGTGATTTATGGTATTTTATATTGGTTAAAGACATTTGGGGTTTCTCTGAAGCAGCTTCCTAAATGATTAACCTGAATATTATTATTACAAATAGAATTTGGGTTTTTTAAAATTAATTCTGTGGTTAATCAGAATAAAAAGCATGGAGTTTTTTGCTGGTGAGCCAATTTTAAATGAGGAAAAGGAACTGAGAGGAGGGTAACAAATCCTAATGCTTCCAGGGCCTGGCAAGTAAATGAATGAAACAGGCTGTGTGGCAATAAGGAGGGTTGGGGACTACAGCAAACTGTGAGAGTGCAAGCCCCATCAGAGAGAGAGAGCCAGTTGTCCCAAGCCTCAGGTTCAGATTTTTATATGAAATTTATTGATATAGAAAGTTGGTTCCTAGATCCAATATTTTCAAACACTGCGGATTCGAGATGATCCAGGGAACTGCCAGGTTGCAACCATCAGCCTGAGATATGTGGCTTGAAGGAAAATTGCCACCAAATCCAGGTCATTCAGTCCTTAGTGAAGTGGAAACAGTGTGCTCTCACCTTGACTAGACGGTAAACTGGTGAAAATAAAATCTGGTTAGCCAGGCTTTTTGGAGGACAATTTGGCAAGATGTGAGAAAATGCAAATCTCTCAGCCCACCAGTTCTACTTTTAAGAGTTTATCCTTAAGGAATAATTAAGAGTTATTTAAAAATTGCACCGTGATTGTGTTCTGCATAGTGCTGTTTAAAATAGCAACAAAAAACAGAACAAATTTTAAAGTCCAACAGTTATGTATAATTACTGAATTATAGTTTGATGCATCTAAAAACATCACAACTGTGTGGTCTTCAACAAATATCAATAGACATTCAAAAACAAATTTAAAGAAAGCATGGGTGAAATATACTTACAGTATGATCATAATATTGGGGGGGGGGGTTAATGCCCAAGGAAATGTGGGAAGATGCTAAACTAACTAGGTTTAGCAATGGTTATCTCTGAACGGGTGGTGAAATTTCCAGGTAAATTTCATCTTTTTCTTTTTGTGTATCTGTTTTTCAAATGACTTCAAATGAACTCTCAGTGCTTCTATATAAAATCAATAAAAGAAATAAACTTGACATGATATTGTGCCTTGTATAAAACACTAACTGGTAGAAGTTCACCCATCTGGATCCCCATTTTTACTCTGTTGGTAACTCTGTGTAGGCTGATGAGGGCTTTCACCTCCTGAATCTTACAGGTCACATCTAAGGAATGAATGATGGTGCTACATAATTTTTAAGGTCACTCTATGACTTGACAGCACAGTCAAGGGACTTGGAGGACATGGCAGCTCATCTATTTATTCATGAGAATGGACTGACTGCCAGATGGATGCCAAGGTTTATGCCAGACTCTGAGCCTGACACTCTCCTCCAAAAACAACCAAGGTGAGTGTCAGAGAAGTACAGGGTAGCAGTATTCACCACTACCTTACCTCATCATGTTTAAACACAGGACTTTACAGAACACAGAGGAGGAGCACCTACTTTAGGGACTAGTCAGAGATTTCCTGAAAGAAATGGTACCTGAGGTGAATCATAAAAGATGAGCAGGAATTAGCCATCCACATAAGGGAGAGACAGGGAAAGGCTTTCCAGGAAAAAAAGAGGTGTACAAAGGTATAGAGGTAAGCAGGGGGTGCTGATGTCAAGGGGTAAGAGGCGGGGACTGGATCATAAAGGTACTGTGTTTCCTGTTTAGGAGTTTGGGCTTTAAACTGGAGTAAAGAGAGCCCTGAGGTTTTTAAAAATTAAGGAATTCACATGGCCAGATTTTTAGAAATCTCCATGGCAGTGGGAACATGGATTGAAGGGAACAGGCACCAAAGAGCCTGTTGTGATAGTCTAGGTGGGAGATGGTGTCAACCATGATGGAGAGGTGAGACTTCAGGACCTACTGTGTGGAGGAGGCAGAGGGAGGAAGATGAGATGGCTCCCAGGTTTCAGGCTTTGACAGCTAGTGGATGGTTATACCCTCCACTAAAACAGGAATCACTGGTCAAAAAGCACATTTGAGGGAAAGGCCCATATAAAGCTATAGAAGCATATGAAACATCCAAGTGGATGTGTCAACTAGACAAATAAATGAATAAATCTGGAATTCACGAAAGGTCTAGATTTGGAATTCATCGAAGGATCAGCTATAGTAGAAGTCAAGGTATGGATGAGATTATCCAAGAAGAGAGATGAGTGACCTACATGGAACCCTGGAAACCACAGGATCAGAGGGGCCACATGAAAACAGAAAGAAGGTCCCATGAAGGAGGTCATTGAGAAGGAGGATTCAGTGAGGCAGGGGGACAGTTGGAAGCACAGAGGGCAAGGAAGAGAACACCGTAAGAAACAGGAAATAACTAACAGTGTCAAATCTTTCTGCAAGGTCACATAAGATGGAGCCATTGGCCCTGGCAAGGTGGCCCAGTTGGTTGGCACATCATCCCACACACTAAAAAGTTGCAGATTTGATCTCCAGTCAGGCATGCGCAGGAGGCAACCGATCGATGTTTCTGTCTGTCTCTCTCTCTCTCTTCCTTCCTCTCTCTAAAATAAAAAACATATCCTCCGGTAAGGATTAAAAAAAAGATGGGGCCATTGGTGGCATGGGGAAGGAAGTAGAGAGCACAGGATAGTGAGCACAATTCCCTCAAGAAGAGTGAGTGACAGTGTATGGAATGCTGTGGTTGAGTAGGTGTGGAAGCAATCAACAAGTGCTGTGCTCCTCACAGCCAGACACAGAGTAGGGCTTCAGAAAAGGATGACTTACTTCCTCTCTACTGGGTTCTCTGCATAGAATCACGGTCCTATTTCCTGAAATTTTGCCACTGACTTGGGACGATGGGTACAGTAATTCCATCGGGATGCAGTCCAGGTCACAGAAGGAGAAAGAGCCATGCTGCCAGTTCTCAGGCAGCCTGAGTACATGACCTCATCTGGCCCTTCAGGACACATTTCCCAGCCTGTCCTAGAGCACTCAGAGCTTGAAAGACAGCCAGGGAAAGGGATACCACCTACAACAACAGTGAAGGGTTTTCCATTGTGGGCAGCAAGTCAAAGAAAGTAAAGGACAGAGAGCTAGGGGTCCTAAAGGCCAAAGGGGTGCCAAACCCCAATCTCCTGCCCCCAGCACTCTGTATCAACTTCTGAACTTGCTCCCCCTGTCCAAGCATACTCTTTCCTGTCTTCCCTGGCATACTGCTTATGTTATTCCAGAACAAGACCTTCAAGGAATCTGTGACAGCTACTGTGCAGACTTCTCCCACTCATCCATAATGCTCCATCAGCCTCTGCTGGAACAGGCCACCAGTGGAGCAGTGGAAAGAGCTCTGGACCTGGGGTTTCCCAGGCCTGAGACAAACCATAGCTTATATAGTAGTTAGTAATGCTGTTCAAGAAATATTTCCAGCTTCTGAATGAACACTAAGATTGTCCATCCTGGTCTCCTTGCTTAGATGGGGTCATGTGACCCCTTTGAGCCAATGAGTTGTGAGCAAAAGTGAGGCGTTCAACTTCTAAGCCAAGTACTTAATCTGTAATATGAGACCCGCTGAAGGTCTCTCTTCCCCTCTGCATCAGATGGTGGCTGTGTTAACAGCCTGTGTCTCAGAGGAACAGCGATAAGGAGCCCCCAGCCTACCCCAGATGGAAGTGTAGCAAGAGCTAAAGCTTTGTTCTTGTATTGAGCTACTAGGGCTTGTTACAGCAGCAACACCTAGCGTATCCTGATTGACAAAGCCTGGCTCTGGAGCACAGACAAGCAACCTCACCCCTCTGAGGCCAACATCCTCACCAGCAAGACTGGGAAGTAGCTATCAGTTTCACTTAATAGATTGCTGAGGATCAGCGGATATACCTAGTGAGTGGGGTATGTAGACCTGAGCAGCAGCCCCTCATACACAATAGTGCATGTTAAAGGCGCTCAGCATCTCCTGTGACAGAACTCAGAGCCTGGGAAGCATGCCTGTTCCAGGACCCACAGAATCCTGACAGCTACACAATTTGTCCTCAGGCTTCCCCTTGGCCCTCCCAGAACATGTTTTCTCCTTCCTATGACAGCCTTTCAGAGATCTGAGAAATGTGGGCTGCATGTGAATGTGTGCGTGTGAGAAGGAGACAGACAGAGAGAATCCGAAGCTACTGTCTGTTGGGCTATCACACGTCAGGGCCTGTGCCAGAACTTCACACTCCTTATCAATAATCCTCCTTCCAAGTGTGTGAGCCGAGTATACTTGTCCCCACTGAAGGGAAAGAAGGAGAGGCGTACTGGTTACACTCTGCTCACCTCCGCCCCGCCCCATCGATTTCTCACCCTCCCTGCCCTGCTCAGCCTGGGAGACAGCCCCTAATAACTGCATTGGCCACTGGCTGGCAGGGGTCTGAAGGGGAGAAGACAGAGAGAGGGTGTTTCTTCCGCAGTGCCTTCCTGCTCAGGCCACTTCCCCAGCCTGGCTGCAGGCACCTCTCCTCTGTGTGCCAAGCTCACACAGGGTTTTGCTAGCAGTGTCCACATCACCCAGTGCCCTCAGGCTTGGAGATGGTCACCATGCTGTGCTGTTGCTAGTCACTAAAAGCCCTGTCATTTCTTGGGTGTTCCCCTAACACTGCTCAAGCAGAGCGGTTTTCTCTTCATTGGAATCATCTGGGTAAATTCTGTTTTGTTTTGTTTTTTTCCCCAGAGCCTTGAACTCACACCCAGTTCTCTGACACTCAGCCCTGCTCTTCATTACCCCGTCTACACCTGCCTCCCCTCTCAGAGTCCTGTGGAGTCTTCTTAGCAGACAGCTCACTGTACTCCCCCTTCTGCACATGACACAGCCTGGAGGTCCCTCACCTGTACCCCACTCGCTAGGCATATCAGCTTTAGAAGGGGGCTACCCCAAAAGAGCCTGGGGGCACAAGCTCTGCTCTGTGAACCTCCACTGGACCCTCCCTCTGGCTCCTTCCCTGGCTCCTTCCCTGGCTCATACCCAGACAGGCGAGTGGCCACAGGGCACTTCCTCCACCCTGGCTGACCCCAGCACTTCAGGATGCCAGGATCCTCACCAGGCAGTGGCAGGCTGAGGGAAAAAAACACAGATACTGCTTTTCGGGAACCATCAGAGCCAAGACAGCCCAGGGCCAGAGAAGGCCAGGCAGTTCCCATCTTGGGCTTCTTTTGTGTTGCTCTAGATTCTGCTACAGCAAGTGCCTCAGATCTTTGTCATGCTTAAGCTAACAATGCATGTGAAACAAGAGCCCCCAGGGGCCATCAATTACCACAGTCCCATCCCCTCTGAAAACATGAGCCAGGCCCATAGCATCCGCTCCTGCCACCTGCTCCATGCAGCTGAGCAAACACGAAGTGACCAGAACTCTCCAGGGTCAGGCAGTGGTGGCTTAGTCTTTGCTCCCCTCCATAACTGATCCCTAAACCAAGGGCACAGAAAACTGGCCTCTGTGTGGGAAAAGCCCTGAACACCTCCAAGAAAGCAGGCAGGTCTTTGAGCTGCTCTGGGAGTAGAGGAAACAGTTACCTTGGAAGAGATTTCTAGGTCAGGTCTATCTCTGTCATTATCGGCTATGGGATCTTGAGCAAGTCCCTCCACTTCCAAACCTCACTCTGATCCCCACTTCACTGATTAGGAGCAAGTCCTGACTCTGGGCTGGTGTAAGGTACATGTGCATTAAAGGTAATAATGCAAATATTTCTGGAATGCCTCCTGTATGCCCAGCCCTATACTAAACACTTTGATTCTACCATTTAATTCCTCTGACACACTACAAGGTTTGACATAGTAAGACCCTCACTGGACAGGGGCAACCAAGGCTCTGTGCAGTTAAGAGAACTTCCCAAGGTCACACAGCTAATAAAAGCTAAAGCTAAAATTTGAGCCCTAGACCACTCATTCTATAGCTCTCCTTCTTTGTTTTTTTTCCCCTTATTATTTCTTTAAAAACTGGATCTCTACAGCTTTACTTCTTCATTTTTTACTATGGAAATTTCCCAACATGCACAAAAGTAAAGAGAAGGATATACTGAACCCCCATGTCCCATCACCCGGCTTCAACAATTAACATTCTGCTGTTTTTGATTTACCTATCCCACAACTTTTTTTTCTTTGAGAGAATTTTGAAACAAATGTCAGGCATGGATTTCACCAGTAAGTATTTGAGGGAAGATCTGTAGAGCCCTTATTCTCTATTATCATTTGAACACCTTGATTGCACTTCATAAAGGGCCGTGAACAATCTGAAAGGCTGGCCTTCCTTGAAAGGCGGGGCAGAAAAAGGCATGGGTCAAGTCAGACAGGGCTTAAATGCAGCATTGTTGATACAGGGTGCAGACAGGGGGGCCCCCCAAAAAGATTTAGAAAAGTGTCCAGAATTCAAAGTGTATAGGAATATTGGAGAGACATATAAAATGTCCTCACCCCACCCCCCACCCCCCACGGAGGGGAAGAAAGAATGGAGCCAGGCCATTGAGAGCTATTTTGCATAGCAACAGTTTTGGAGCTAACCTCTGGAGGAATGGTTATTTAACATATCTATAACCTTTAACTGGTTTCATAGATATGTTAAATGGCAGTGGCCAAGTTTGGAGCCAGGCAGAAGGGAGAAGGTTGTAGCTGGGACTCAAGATGGGAACTAGGAGCTGCGCTCCTGAGTGAGGAGGGCTTGGACTCAGGATGTAACTAAGGGCTGCACCCCTGAGTGGAAGGGCCGCTGTGTGGGAGCTTGGAAAAGACTGGCTCCAGGACATGAAGGGTCCCTGCTTGGGCAGATGAGAGAGAGCCATGCGGTTTCAGCAGAGTGAGGACCCCCTGTTGGTGGGGTGAAAGAGGGAGCCACGTGGTTTTGGCGGAGTGTGGACCCCCTCTTTCCCAGGTGAAAGGGAAAAACCACGCAGCTTTGCCAGAATGGAGATCCCTGCAGCCAGGTGAAGAAGAAAGCCACATGCTTTTGGTGGAGTGCGGACTCCTGCAGCTTTGGTAGAAGAGGCCCACGCGGCTTTGGGGTGCCCCCTTTGGCCGCGGGGCCTGAAAAGCAACAGAGACTTTGACTGGAACTGGGTACAAAGGACTCTTGCCAGTGGACCATGAGAGGGTACCACAGTACTTTGGATTAACTCGAGATCCTGCCTGCACAGAGACACAGCTGACGGTGCCAGCGGCCTGCAACACAGACGTGTGCTCTTTTCCTGATTTACGGTACCCGGAGTTGGGACAGAGGGAAGGGAGCGCTGTGTGGGTGTAGGTGTATAACCTAAAGGACTTTGATATTTTAGTGGTGGCATTAGGCCTGAATAGCATTAAATAAACATTTTGTTTCCTTTTCACAAATCTCTGGCATTAAGAGATGTGTTTCCAATTGGCGGCGGACAGAAGGGCCCAGTAGATTTTAGTATTTTGGTTGTCGGGAGGGGCCCCTGTTGTATAGCAGTTTTGGGCATCCCTAGGTGGGCCGAATATTGTATTGCCCCTCCCGACGACCTCCTCTTGTTCGGTAACATTGTCACTGCGTCTCTGTGGGCCTTTTGATATACCACACCTCTATGACCATCCAGCTCTTCTTCTGTAAAATGAAGTTCTTGGCTGGAATTTCATCTGAATAAGATAACAAAGATTGATGGCCCAGCACCTGGGATGGGCTTAGTAAACTGACTTCCCCTTCCTAGGCCCAATGTAATCATTCCCTGGGGCTGCAATAACAAAGTACCACAACTTGGGTGCCTTAGAACAAGAGAAATTTATAAATTTACTTTTTCACAATTCTGGAGTCCAGAAGTCCAAAAGCACAGTGTTGGCAGGGTCATGTTCTCACTAAAGGCTCTAGGAAGAATCTGTTCTGGGCCTCTCTCCCAGCTCCTGGTGGTTGCTGGCAATCCTTGGCATTCTTTGGCTTCTGGCAGCATAATTTCAAATTCTGTGTCCATTGCACATGCCCTTCCCTTCTGTGTGTTCTTGTGCTCAAATTTCTCTTTTTTTGTAAAGACACCAGTTGTTAGATTAGGGCCCACCATACTTCTGTGTGACCTCATCTTACCTTGATCACATCTGCGATGACTCTATTTCCAAATAAGGTCACAGTCACACGTTCTGAATGGCCATGAGCTGGGGTGGCACAGACACAATTCGATCAGTTTCCCCAGGCTGCTGCCTGCTGCTCAGGCCTGGCTGAGGCTTTCCAGCAGACCTACAGACATCCGCTGCTGCTAACCTGAGGCTGAAGAGCCAACTCCAGGGGGAGAAAAAGATGCTCCCTAATACTCTTTGCCCTACATCAACTGCCCTAGCCCCTAGTTGCTCAGAAAGCCAGCACTGCTCCCTGGCGCTTTTGGAGAAGGAAATTCGTCCTGTGGGGTGTCTGCCTGCCACCTGCTTCCTGCTGCACAGAATAAAATCCTGCTCTCACACCCTGCCACACCTCCTGAGTCCATGCCAACCCTCCCCTTCTCTCCCTACCACCACCCACTAAATTCGCTCAGGAGCCTGGCACACCAAGCCTGCCTGGGCATCCTCATCTGTGCTCTTTGTTACAGTGACCCTTTGCCTGGGTAACTCCCATCATTGTTAGGTCTCATTTTCACCATCTTGAAGCCTTCCTGACCCCATCCAGAGAGTCCTTTGCATAGAGTCTCTCTTGCAGCATCCTGTTTTTCCCTCCAAAGCAGCATGGAGAACAATATATATTTTTTTCATTGTTTGATCATCTCTGTCCTTACTTGCTCCCCCACTGTAAGCCCCTGACATATTTCATTTGCCTCTCTATTACCACGACTTAGAGCAGTGTCTGTCACATAGCTAATGATTCATGCATTCCTGTTGACTAAATCAATCATGACGTTACCTCTTCAGAGCCATCTGATTGTGCAAAGGAGAGTTTAGACCAAAGAGAAAGGGCTTCTCTGCCTTATGACAAGATAGGTTTCCCATTACAAGGCATGTAAAAACTCCCATATTAGGAAGTTCCTCCCCACTATGGCCCCCTGAGCTTGACCTCCACATCACGAGGTGCCTGCAGACCTCTGCCCAGATCCTCCATTCATTCCCATGGTGTTGGTACTCCCACTCCTCCATGTGAGTCTTCTTTGCCCCTAAAAGGGGGGAATTGTTTATTCCTACAAAAATATTGTTATGCTAAAACAAGCACTAATGTTGTTTAGCATAAAAGGGGGAAATAATGTGGGAAGCTTTGGAAAACCTTTGCTCACCTAAGACCCCAGGTGCCATAGGAGAACAATAAGGCCGTCTGAGAAAGCAAATAGCCGGATAGTCAGTAGGACTGGGACTAGCACCCCCGCTCATAGAACCAATTATCACATTCTGCTTCTGTATCCCGCTTTTGTCATGTAGACGGGAAGACCCCTAAGCTATATAACCCCCCAAGAATCCTTTGTTCGGGGCTCAGAATTTGGATACTGACTCCTCTGAGCCTGTGCACGTTAATAAAACCTCGTACTCCAGAAACCCTCGGTGTCTGGTTGCTTTATTTTCCTGCAACACCCCCAGCAAAGCTGCCCCGGGGTCTTCCGTTCCTCCCCAGCAATCATGCTGTAGGCCTCAGTCCCATCTCCTTCTCTGCTCCATTTCATTCAAGTCTCTCCTTAGGTTCCATCTCTGGGTCCAAGACCTTGGAGGGAGCCACTCCAATATGGGAGACCTTCAGCCTAAGCTGCCACACCTGGCTGGCCTGGTCCTCATCTCAGGCTGGCCTCCCATTACTAATATGTGGAATTTGTGGCTGGGAACCCTGAACCCAAAGCATGAAGTCAGCCCTACTATTGGCCCATGGCCCATACAGGCAAGTTGTGGGGCCACAACACTATGACTCACCCAGCATAGGACAGCCTCCATCCTACCTGTGCTACCTCCTTTGGAAAGCATCTACCTCTCCCCTGCAAACAGCTCAACCTCCCCCAGCAAACAGCCTGACCTCCCTGTGCTATAAAGGCAACCCCAGTGCTTCTCTCTGCATGCAAACCAAGTTGACTACTGAATGTTAAGAATCTAAAACCCAACAAAACATTGGGATCGAGGTTGGGCCAGGGTTTAGACCAACACAACTAGATCTTGCATCCTGGCCTGCACTGTTTCCCTCCACCCTGGAGCCAGCATTTCCAGCCCAGCTCTCTGGCTCGTCCCTTACCCTGAGTGGGCCGTGGGTGGCACTGGAAAACCTGGGCTGTTCTGGGGAAAAAACAGCCCTACCCAGTTGTACACCATGGAGCAGATATGGATGAATGTCGCACAGGCATCAGAGAAATGTCACTCTGCCAGCTGCGCCCCTCCTGTTCATCCCATGAGGCATGTCCCTTCTTCTGAGGGCCACTTGTCTAAAACGGGAGGCCAGCCCTGGAACTTCTCAATCAGAGAATTCTGCTGCTTGCAATTTGTTTTATTTTTTTCCTTTCCCCCACCCCACAGCATTAGTAATAACTGGCTCAGATGCCCACATGAGTCAGTCTTGCTGAAGGCCCAATTAGCTGTCCCACACACACCTATTAACTCTCCCGTGGACCCTGGGTATCAGGCAGCAGGCAACTCCCTTAGTGAGCCAGGAGCCTGGCTACTCCCTCAGCCCCTCTGCAACCATAGGCATCTACTCCATTCCCTTCACCTCCTGACACTGCCCATATCCAGGCCTCATCAGTTCTCTTGACCTTTTCCCACCTTCTAACAGGTTCCCTGTCTCTCAGACCATCCCCTCTCAGGCTACTTGCAGGATGAGTATGTAAAACCATATCTACTCATGTCACAACCATGCTCAATAACTTTCTGTGACTCCCCATTGCCCCAAAATATAACATTCACTCTCACTAGACTTGCACTTAAGGCCCTCTCTGAGTCTGGCCTTTTCCTCCTTCTACAGCCCTTTTTAGAGTTGTCTTCCCAACAGAAGCCCTGGAGTGAAGTAAACACCACCTACTCCTCACCCCCAGGCTCTGCTCCTTTGCCGTTGCTAGTCTTCCCCCTTCAAATATACTCTCTTAACCAGTTATTCCAGCCCCTCCCTCAAGCCCTGGTTCCCTCCCTCCCTACTACTTAAAGAACATCCCCATCTCTCTACTCCCCACCCCCGCCATGGCTCATTTAACAGCCACACCTTCCCTCCAGAACCTCTATTGCACCTCTGTCACTCTGTCTCTCTGCATCTGGTACATTCCAACTGTATTTCCATGTAACTACTTTTATAGACTTGCTTGTCCTCTCAACAACATTATAACTTCTTAGAATTAACCTAAGTACCCAATAATGGGGGGCTGGATAAATAAATTACAGAATATCCACATAATGAACTACCAAGTAATCATTAAACATAAGTGATAGACCCTGGCTAGGTGAGTCAGTTGGTCGGAGCACTGTCCAGTACACCAGGAGGTTGTGGGTTCAATCCCAGACCAGGGCACATACCTGGGTTGTGGGTTGGTTCCCCAGTCGGGGCACATACAGGAGGCAACCAATCAATGTTTCTCTCTCCCTCCCTTCCTCTCTCTCTCTAAAAATCAATGAATGTATCCTTGAGTGAATATTTTTAAATAAATAAATAAACAAGTGATGGGAGAAAAACTGATATAAAAAGATATTGATTATTTATTAATCTTGGAAAGGGGGGTTAAAAAAAAACAAGTTGTACCCAAAGTGTCCATTTTTGATGCAAATATATATGTGCACAGGAAAAGAATCCGAAAGGTTCTATGACAAAATGCTGAAAAGTGGGTCTTTTTAGCTTTGTTAATTTATTTTTATTTGGAGAGAGGGGAAATAGAGGAGAAAAAAAAGGAGAATAACATAGATGTAAGAAATAAACATCAGTCAGTTGCCTTTGGTACTTGTTTCAACCAGAGACTAAACTGCAACCTAGGCTTGTGCCCTGAATGGGAATCAAACCGGCAACCCTTCACTCTGCAGAACAATGCCCAAACCAACTGAGCCACACCCTCCAGGGCAGCGGTTTTTTCTATGGGTAGTGGGATTATGAGTAATTTCTATTTCTTCTTCTTGCTTACATTTTCAATAGTCAGTATATATAATTATATAATAAAAAGCAATAAAATGTACTTTAAAGATTTGCAGGTTATATGTCTTAAAGTACTGTGGAATTAGACAGGCAAGTCCTTTGGAGTCTTTTGTGTTTACCAAAAACAGGCATGTAATGTCGTGGGCCATGGGTGGCACTGGAAAACCTGGGCTAAATACTCATTATGTAGGAGAGGAGGACTGAGGATTATGAAAATCTAGACTTTTCTATGTTCATCATTCTCAAATCCTTGCTTCCAAAGAAGAGGAAGCTGCCACCGAGGCTTTCTCTGGGCCAGGCCCTTTCTGGAGGCCGCGCCCTGCGTCCCAGATCACTACTCAGTAGCCGCCTGGTGGTTTGGGAAAAGCTACTTTCCTCCCCAACCCCATTTGTTTTCTAACCTGTAAAATGGGAGAGACGATGATGCCAGCTTGTTTTAAGGATTAAAAGAAGCAGGACAAGCAAAATACAGCTGCTGCACAGTAAATGTGCAATGACTGCTTGCTATTGTTACTACCACATACAATCCTGTAAGTAGGTACTTTCGTCACGCCCATTTTACACTTCAGGAAATTTAGAGGATTCCAGACTTAAAACAGACATATATACAGAAAAACAACAGCAACAAAACCCCTGCTAAGAGCACTGGATTTGGAGATGGAAAACACAGAATTCAAGTTCAGGTCTGTTTATGCTGTAGCCCATGTTTCCAGCAGAAACTGCTGTGATAATGAAGGAGGTACCTGTCCCGAGGTCACACAGCTAGTTGGGGCAGAGCTGAGATTAAACCCATATACTTCAGAAAGTCATTGACCTTCATGCAACCTTTAAAGAATTAATAAAATAATCAAGGTCATCATTTTCACAGAAAGCTGGTCATTCAAAAATATGGCCATAAAGAAACCAATTCTGAGTTTTCCAGGAATGGGTTCGAAGTGGGCCAGATCCCCAAGGGCAGGGTCTGATTGGAAGGCTGGTGAGAACCATGCCTCAGATAGGACTCAAAGAAAGACTCCTTTGGGAAATACCAAGCCAGTGAATAAGCACTAGCAAGGATGGGCACAAGATGGTACTGCCAGGGCTGGACACAGTCCTGCAGGGCAGCTTGTTCCCCAGAAGGTACACACACAGTTCAGAGGTTCGTGCACCTTGCAAGACATGAGGACCCCTTTGGGTCAAAGGGGCACATGTGCTGCTGTCTTTTGCACTACTAGGCTGGTGGAAAGACCGTTCCTGCACTTAGGAATCCACTGGTGGTCACCCTGAGAGGACAATCTTGTTCTGCCCTCAATCTTGAGGGCAGGCATATACAACTGTATATACAACTGTATATGCCTGCCCTCAGCTCCATCAGCAATAGTGAGCCAGGTTAAAGCCAGGTTAGATAGAACTTGAGGCTGACTCTGCCACTGGCGATTTCAGACCAAGAGAAGAAGAAAATAAACCCACTACTCCTGAGATCTCCTGTATGAGAAACTTCTCTACCCCCCCAGTCACTTCTCAGGACAGAGCACTGCACCCTCTCTGTCCTCCTTCCCTGTGCTTTTTCCAAGCTCACCTCCAAAAACCACAGAGCAGCAGAGTTGCACATACACTGTGTGATCCCAAACACTGGAGTTCCCAGCCAAGGGCCTGCACCCACTCCTGAGGCTTCATCCCTCACCATTAAATGTCAGCCTGCCAAATAAATCTCAAATGTCAGTGAGCAACTAGAAGACAAATGGGTACATACAATCATGTGTTCCCTAAAAATGTCATAATAAACCAGGGTGCTACAGTAGGTTCAAGGATGAAACCGTTCATTTATCAGACTTTACTGAGATCCTGTTGTGTACAAGACACTGGGAGCAGCCATTCTTTTCCTGCCTCAGAAATCAAACCAGGAGGAAGTCAAATACACACCCTCCCTGATGAACTTGACACTTCTTGGAGCTAAGCCTCAGTTATGAAAACAATGAGCTCCCCACAAGGGTGTGAATTGCCCCGTCATCACTGATGATTTCCACTTATTAAAATGAAGGCTGTGCTTTAAGAAGGGTGTGCTTTGGTATTCATAATGTGGGTAATGCCTCTTGGAGTGACACCCTCAGCATTCTTGCATCTCTTTCTGATGGCCAAATCATCACATGATCATTCTTTCCTATGCCGCTCAGAAAGAGAGGACTGTCCTTCTGGGGCAGTTCTGTCCCAGAAGGGATAGGTAATTTCTGTTCACCCCCACACTGAATGGCCCCAGAGTACCTGAAGTGCCCCTATCTCCCCTCACTGTCAGACAGGTTTTCTGACACCCCATCAAGGAACCAAAATACAGAAGCCATGTAACCTTCTGGTTATTCAAGTGATTCATTCATTCATTCATTCATTCACCAAAGGCTCTCTGCATACCTGCTCGGTGTCAGGATCTAAGTTAGAAAGTCATACTAAGGGGTCAGAAATGAGTGAAGTCTCTCCCTTTCGGCTATGTTTCCTGACCTGGGGCAAACCCACTTAACCTCTCAGACACTCAGTCTCTTCTTCCAACAAAGGGGGAATTAGAGCTGGAACAGTCTTTAAAGATGATCCAGTTGAAGGGTGAGCAAAGCATAGCCCTATGACCCAGTCCAGCCCCTCCATCTGTATTTGTGCAGCCTGAGGGCTAAGATGGTTTTCACATTTTTAAATAGTTGTGAGGGGGGTAAAGGAATAATACTTTGTGACACATGAAAATTATGTGAAATTCACATTCTAGTGCTCATAAATAAAGTATTATTAGCACACAGCCACTCTCATTCATTTACCTACACCTATGGCTGCCTGCCTGCCCCACTGCAACAGCAGGACTGAAGAGTTGCAAGAGAAATCACACGGTCCACAATGCTGAAATCATTTTCTTTATAGAATACATTTGCTGGCCACTGCTCTAGTCGGGATGATATGATTTATCCACTCCATCTGCTTCCAAAGCATCAACTCACCGCAAAGCACCCAAGGCTGCCCTCAGCAACCAGGTAGCAAGCTACAGATCATGGCTACACATGAACAGACAGGCCCTGGAACTTGGGGACCACACTCCTCCCAAAAGAGTCCAGTGGGTTTGCTAGTGACCCCTCTCCCAACATGCCTGGAGACTCTCTGGTTTTCACAGATTTCCTTCCAAGAGGCCTGGCTGCCCTCATGCTGAGCCTATCAGGGCCTCTAGTCCTGTACCCCATGTCCAAGTTATTGGCCAGTTTGGCTCATGACCTCCTTGGAGAGTTCTCTGGGCACTGTCACTATCCCTGCCACAACTCTACTCCGTGGGGCAATCTCCTGCTTTTATCCCATTAAAGCTACATCATCAAGAAAAGGCAACAGGACTGACGATGTCAAGGAAAACACAGCTCCTCCTGACTCCTAGGTGGCCTTCAGGCTTCCTCTGTGGGCCTGGGGATGACAGCCCTCTTCCATGTGGCACTATAGGCAGGGGACAAGGAAGCAGGGGAGGCACTATGTCTTGCTCCAAAATGTGTTTTTATAGCCCAGAGACACTTGCCTCCCTGCTGAGGGCCCTCCACCCCACCTTCTGTGCCTTCAGTCTCAATGTCGGCCCCACACCTGACAACCCCAAAGCCCTCTTCCTGTTACCAAAGATCACACCCTTTGCCTTCATGAAACTGCAGCCAGAGAGATACAGGTTAGTGATTAGAAAGAGCTTCCTAGCCCATGACATTGGGAATAACCCAGAGGGGGTTATTTTATAATCTGAACAACTAATGAAACAGCCTCCTCTACCCCAAAATATATAGGCTCAGAGCTGGAAGAGGGTGGGCAAGAACAAAGTCCTATGCTTTTGGCTTCTGATAGGGCAGACGGAAATTAAATAAACAAATGAATGAACAGGGCAATTTCAGGTAGGCATGACTTTGGTGAAGGAAACAAGGCAGATGGATGTGACTGTATGGTGCAGGTTACATTTAATTTGCTCATCAGAGATGGTCCTGAAGCAGAGTAGGAGCCAGCTTTGAGGACATCTGGGGGAACACCTACAGACAGAGGGATCAGAAAGAGGGGAGGCACTGAAGTGATGTAGTAAATATTGTTACTCTATTTGGGGCTCCTCTTACAAGCCAGAGCCCACTTCATGCCACAGGACTTAAAATGTCAGATACTTGCTTTGTCAGCTTCCTTCTCACCTAGCATACAGCTTGCATGGGCTCTTCAACCAGACTTTGAGTCAGAAAGCGACACAGAGAAGCAGGGGCTGTGCAGGTTGGCAAGTGTCCCTGGTGCAGTAGCCATATCCAGTCTGTCAGGGGAGGTCACAGCTATGGCTCTAATGGCAGAGTTCCTGTCTGCTGCCAGCACTGTTGGTGGGTGGCCATGGTGTCTGTATGCACCTACTCAGCAACTCAGAGGTGCTCTGCAGCATGGTTTGAGTGCAGGACCCTCTTTCTAGCTGCACAGCCTCCACGCTTGGTTTTCTGGCCCTTCCAGAAATTCTCTTAACTCCATAATATTGTTTTGTTAAATTCCTTTTCTGCCTATAAGCCTGAGTCACTTTCTGTTGCTTGCTACTCGGAACCCTGGTTGATACGGGCAAGTATGGCAGAGACAGTAAGTGCCCACCAGATATGCATGTGCTCCTTACTATTTCTAGCCTCCCTTGCATTTATGTTGGGTCGATGTGACTAGTTCTAGCCAACAGACTACAAGCACAAGTGACAAGTGTCACTTCTGGACCATATCAACTTTCCACCATGGCCACTTGGGAAGCACATATTGAGACAACAGCACCATGAAGAAGAGGGGACTCACTCCTGAGGTCACTACATGGAGAAGAAATATGCCAGCCCACATCAGATAGTGCATAAAGAAGAAACAAACACATAGGGGCTGAGCCACTAAAACTTCAGGAGTGCACAGCCCCTGCTTCTCTGTGTCGCTTTCTGACTCAAAGTCTGGTTGAAGAGCCCATGCAAGCTGTACACTAGGTGAGAAGGAAGCTGACAAAACAAGTATCTGACATTTTAAGTCCTGTGGAATGAAGTGGGCTCTGGCTTGTAAGAGGAGCCCCAAATAGAGTTACTGTGGCACAGCCCCATCTATCCTAACTATTACAGCGAGTTTGAAGATCAGAAAAAACTGCAAGTGGCATGAAACATAGTGAATAATGGGGAGAAGGGAATAGGAGAGAGAATGGTCTGGAATAATATTGAAATTATTAATTAGACGGGAAATTTTTAATGATTTTATTTTCAATGTGATGAAAAACAACTGGAGGATTTTAAGCAGAAATAGATATAGCCAAACCACCAAGGCAGATTGCCTTTTCCACAGCTTAGAGACACACAAAGAGCTTAAAGGAGATCTCAAAGGGCAACTAACCGATGCTCAGGAATGGTCACACACTACCCCACTTTGATGCTTATAAGGAGTTACCTGGCTTCTTCTTACATGCTTCCATTGACAGAAAGTGCACTTCCTTCCAGGGCTTCTCATTTTATTTTAGGACTGCTCTGAACTTTCTCATTTTCCTATAGTCTCTCTCTACTGGTAAGCCCAAGAGGTCTGGACACATTCCCCATTCCTCAAGGGGCCTCCCAGAACTTGCTGCCTAGTAATGCTCCTCTGAGCACACAGCTCCTGGACACTTGCCTGCCAAAGTCTGTCTCTAGAAGAACTAGATTCTGAAACTGGAGTGGAGTAAGGGATTATGAATCCAGAATCTCTGCACATATAATTAGCCCAGCATAAGAGTATGACATACCAGTGGTGGATTCACAGAATCTATTATGTTCTTATCACTTTCCTTTTATATCCCCCAGAGAGACCATGGGGGACCAAATCTCTGGGCCTGGCTCCCTCTGCTTACCCTGGCCCACATCCCTAGCCTGACCTTCAGCTCCATGAACTGACACAGCAGGAATTTATTTATAAGCTAAATATCCCTGTGAATCATATCTAGCTTGAGTTGGTGCTTAACAAAGAGCTGAGGAGTGGTCCTTCAAGTAGCTATGCCCAGGAGGCTTGGAAAAGGGATGAGCCAGGACAAGTAGGGCCTCACTGCACCAATAGCCAAGGAAGCAGATGGAAGCAGTGGGTGGGAGGTGGCTTGTGCCAGCCCTGGAGTTTCTTCTGGCTCCAGAAATTCTAGAGCTTTTCCAAACTCTGGCTTAATTCCAACACTGAGGTCCCAAATGGAAGATTTGACTTACAGTCTTTCTTGATTTTCAAGTCCCAAAATGTACCAGGGCACTTGATGGAATAAAGAAGCAGTGACCACATCTTTCTGACTTCTATCTCATCAGGAAAGTCCCTGCCCCTGGCCCCTGCTCTACCAGAAGCTAGAGTAAAATGTCTTACACTGTTATTCAAGTGTTATGCATGTGATGACCATTAACTTAGTCAAACTTCTCTCACAACCAGTATTTTATTTGAGTGCTGCATATGAAATTATCTACCGCCATGTGAGAGAAAGGCTTCAGGGTCAAAAAGATGAAGAGGCTGATGGAAGGTTGACTTATAGTTTAGAGTATAGCTGAGGATGTACAGCCAAATCCTTAACTCCAAATCCACACTGAATCCAAATCTTAATACCTACTTCCCCTTTCTGGCTGTCTTCTGATATGCAGAATGATCTTCTATCTGTCAAAGTTTACTCAGGAAACAGAAACAAATCTTTCAGAGTCCCAACTAAGATCGAGGTATAGGTAGAGCTTTGCTTCCTAGCACAATCAAAGAAGGATAACAACCAATTTAAAAACAAAAAACAGTTATAGGACCCTGTGGGTCTCTCCAACAAACTCTCCTGCGAGGCTGACAGTGCTTCCCACAGTGGCAGCCCTCACAGGTATTTTCAGTCAAAGGTTCTGAGGCTTTATTTCCCCATGCTGGAAACCTGGTTTGCTCAGTGGTTTCGCTCACCAGTTGTTCCTCCTGGTTTATCTGCACAAAGATGTGGGACCACCTGCTCTGCCAGCTGACACTTTGCCCACCCCAGTCCTCCAGCTGCCACCTTGCTGTGAGTCCTCTCCACCCAGCTGCCCATATCTACCCCTCCTACCAGTCTGGATGAATGTTTCTTCTTTAATTCCTTGGTTGTCAGACTTCCATACACTTCCATTTTCTGTCAGTTCTGGTTGTTTTTTGTTTTTATATTTGTTGTTGTACCAACCAAAAGAGATTGTATGAGGAGGCACAGTTTGCCTACCTATGCCTCCATCTTGGCCAGAAGTCTACATAAACCCACCCACTCTGGAATCAGCATCAGAAGGGTCCAATATTCTTGTGGATAGCAAAGGAAGTAAGTGGAAGCCTACAGAGAGCTGAACAAGCAGCATTGTTCCCTCTCAGACCCATTCCCCACATACAGAGCCACAACATAGCTACACAGGTTACTCCACCCTAGGGAATACCTGAGCCTCCACCCCTTACTATGTAACAGGCTTGTCAAGACAAAAAATATGGCTCAAATGAAAAAACATATCAAAGTTCAGAAAACATACAACTAAACAATGAAGAGATAGCCAACCTATCAGAAGCACAGTTCAAAATACTAGTAATCAGGATGCTCACAGAATTGGTTGAGTATGGTCAAAAAATAGAGGAAAAAGTGACCACTATGAAAAGTTAAAAATGGAATGGGAAGGAAATCTGGCCTCAAATCAACAGTTTGGACCAGAAGGAGGAAAACACAGTCAACCAGAACAGAATGGAGAAATAAGAATTCAAAAAAAAAAATGAGGAGAGGTTTAGGAACCTCCAGGACAGCTTTAAATATTCCAACATCCGAATCATAGGGGTGCCAGAAGGAGAAGAAGAAGAGCAAGAAATTGAAAACTTATTTTAAAACATAATAAAGGAAAACTTCCATAATCTGGTGAAGAAAATAGACTTTCAAGAAGTCCAGGAAGCTCAGAGAGTCCCAAAAAAGTTGGATCCAAAAAGAAACACACCATGGCACATTATAATTACATTACCCAGATTAAAGATAAAAAGAGAATCTTAAAAGCAGCAAAAAAAAAGGAGGCAGTTATCTACAAAGGAGTGCTCATAGACTATTGCTGATTTCTCAAAAGAAACCTTGCAGGCAAGCAGGGGCTAGAAAGAAGTATTCAAAGTTATGAAAGGACCTACATCCAAGATTACTTTATCCAGCAAAGCTATCATTTAGAACGGAAGGGCAGGTAAAGTGCTTCCCAGATAAGGCAGAGTTAAAGAAGTTCATCATCACTAAGCCCTTATTATATAAAACATTAGAGGGGCTTATCTAAGAAATAGAGGGAGATGGAAACTATGAATGGTAAAATGACAACAAACTTACAAACGTCAACAACTGAACCTCAAAAAAAAATAATAAACACTAAGCAAGCATCTAGAACAGGAACGGAACCAGAGAAATGGAGATCACATGGAGGGTAATGAGTGGGGAGGGGGAGGGGAGAATAGAGAAAAAATTACAGGGAATAAGAAGCATAATTGCAGGGAGGCAAGATGGTGGAGGAGTGAATGAAGCCACACTAAACTCCTCCCAGGACTCATCTGGAATTACAACTAAATGTTCATGGAGAAATCACCCACAACAAACAACTAAGTAATAGTGAGAGAGAAGACTTATAACCTCGGACAGACAGAAGCAATCAGCTTCAGCACAACCTGACTGATAAGGAGTACAGTGGATACTCGAGAAGGCTGGCTGGGTGTCCATAGGCAAGCAGAACTGAAGGGATAATTTAGCAGCCAGTTGGGTCCCCCAGAAAAGTTTGGGGTCTTAAACCTACGCTGGGATCCCCATCCTAGAGCACCAGATCCCAAAAAGTACACAGATAACAACCAGCAGTAAAAAGGCAGAAGGGTTATTCTTTGCCAAAGACAGACAGCTGGGAATACAAAGAGCTGTTTAAAGGACCAAGGCACACATTTTCATTTTTAGCCACTTACCTGGGGCTCCAGCAAAGGTGGGGACAGAGTAGGCTAGAGACACATGAGAGACTGGGGATGGGGGCTTTGGGAGAGAACTGAGAGAGCAGACTAGGATCCTGGTGCTGAATCATTGCCCATATGGCAGTAGCCATCCTGCTGAGGCAGACCACTCCCCTCTGAGCAGGAGCAGCCTGAGGGGAAACAATAGCTCCAATACCAGGGTGGATTCTGCCCTGCCTTATGGGGCTTAAGCCTAACTGCTAAAAATCTTGGAAGCATTTGATAAGGTACAATACCCACTAATGATAAAAAACACTCAGAAAAGTGAGTGTAGAGGGAGCATGCCTTAACCTAATAAAGGCCATATATGAGAGACCTGCAGCGAACATCATACTCAATGGGCAAAAACTAAAAGCTTTCCCACTAAGATCAGGAACAAGACAAGGATGTCCGCTTTTGCCACTTCTGTTAAATATCATATTGGAAGGCCTAGCCACAGTGATCAGACAAGGAAAAGAAATAAAAGTCATCCAAATTGAAAAGGAAGAAGCAAAACTGTCATTGTTTGCAGACGACATGATAGTGTGTATAGAAAATCCTATAGACCCCACCATAAAACTATTTGACTGACCTAATAAGTGAATTTGGCAAAACAGCAGGATACAAAGTCAACATTCAGAAATCAAAGGCATCTTTGTACACCAACAACGAAATATCAGAAACAGAAATTAGGAAAAAAATCCTATTTTATATAGCAACAAGAAAAATAAAGCACCTAAGAGTAAACCTAACTAATGAGGTAAAAGACCTGTACTCATAATATTACACAACACTGAAGAAAGAAATTAAGGTAGGCACAAGTAAATGGAAGCACATACCATGTTCACAGATTGGAAGAATTAACATCATCGAAATGTCCATACTACCCAAAGCAATTTATAGATTCAACCCAATCCCTATTAAAATACGAATGATATATTTCACAGATACAGAACAAACATTTCAAAAATTTGTATGGAACCATAAATGACCCTGAATAGGGTCTTTCCCACAGCAATTTTGGGAAAGAAGAACAAAGTAGGAGAGATCACAATACCTGATATCAAACTATATTACAAGGCCATGGTAATCAAAACAGTCTGGTACTGGCACAAGAACAGACACATAAACCAATAGAACAGAATAGAAAGCTCAGAAATAAACCCAAGTCTTTATGGTCAATTAATATTTGACAAAGGGCACAGAAGCATAAAATGGAGTAAAAATAGCCTCTTTAGTAAATGGTATTTGGAGATCTGAACAACTACATGCAAAAAAAATGAAACTCAATCACCAACTTATGCCATTCCCAAAAATAAACTCAAGATGGATAAAAGATTTAAATATAAGTCACAACACCATAAAAGTTTTAGAGGAGAACATAGGCAGGAAAATCTCAAATAATCTATGCAGCAATATTTTCACTGATAAGTTTCCTAGAACAAGGGACATAAAAGAAAGATGAAACAAATGGGACTTCATCAAATTAAAAAGCTTCTGTACAGCTGAAGAAAACATCAGCAAAATGAAAAGGGAACCAAATGTATGGGAAAAATATATTTTCAAATGATACCACAGACAAGGGTTTGAGTTCCAAAATATATAAAGAACTTACATGCCTCCACCCCAGGAAAACATACAACCCAATTAAACAATGGACAAAGGACATAAACAAACACTTCTCCAAAGAGGACATACAGAGGGCCCAAAGACATATAAAAGGATGCTCAGCATCACTATCCATTGAAGAGATGCAAATTAAAACTACAATGAGATACCACTCCACACCAGTGAGTATGGCCATCATAAAGCAATCAACAAACAATAAGTGCTGGACAAGTTGTAGAGAAAAGGAAACCCTAATATATGGTTGGTGGGAATATGAACTGGTACAGCCACTGTGAAAAACAATATGGAATTTCCTCAGAAAACTGAAAATGAAACTGCCTTTTGACTTGGCAGTTCCACTGCTGGTATTATATCCTAAGAATCCTGAAACACCAACTCAAAAGAACCTATGTACCACAATATACAATAGGCAGTGTTGGAAGAAACCTAAGTGCCCATCAGCAAATGAGTGGATCAAAAAACTATGGTACACTTACACAATGGAATTCTACGCAACAGAAAGAAAGAAGGGGCTCCTACCCTTTGTGACAGCATGGATAGAACTGGAGAGCATCAGACTAAGTGAAATAAGACAGGCAGTGAAAGACAAATACTACATGATCTCACCTGTAAGTATAACCTAATAAACAAAACAAACAACCAAGCAAAACATAACCAGAGACATTGAAATGAAGAACTGACAGTAACCAGAGAGAAGGGGGAAGGGGATAATGGGAGGAAAAAGGGGAAGGGTCATCAAGAAATATGTATAAAGGTCACATGGACAAAGCCAAAGGTGGGTAAGATCAAGGGTGGGAGGTAGAAATGGGTGGAGCAGAGGGGAGTGGTGGGGAGGAAATGCAGACAACTGTACTTGGACAACAATAAAAAATGCCATTTAAAAAAAAAGAAGCACAAATAGTAGGCATAAAATAGACAGGGGAAGGTTAAGAATAGTATAGGAAATGGAGAAGCCAAAGAATTTATATGTACAACACGTGTATATGAACTAAGGTGGAGGGGAGAATGCTGGAAGGAGGGCAGTCCGGGATAGAGGGTGATAAAGGGTGGAAAAAATGGGACAACTTAATAGCATAATCAATTAAATATTCTTAAAAAATAAAATAAAAATAAATAAAATCTTCAATTTTTTAAATCCAAAAAAAGGGGAAAAAAAGAAACATTCTTTCAAGGAGGAAGGGGTTTAATACAAGAAATAAGTGCTGTGGTAGATTAATGAAATTAGCCATGATTATTCTCTTCCCTGGATCCCTATAATGTGACTTGGAATTTGGGCTGATCTTTCAACTTACTTTGGTCAGTTGAATACTGCAGAAGTTATGTTGCTCCAGCTTCAAGCCTAACCTTCAGGAAACCTTGTGTTCTTGCACAATCACCCCAGTTAAGGCCACTCTAGACCAACCAGGCTTTAGGCCACCGTGCAGCTGACTTCAGGTACGTGAGTGAGTCTAATCAAAACCAGAAGAACCACCCAGCTGATCCCAGCTCTAATTCTGATCCACAACATTGTGAGTTAAAAATATAATTGTTGCTTTCAAATGACTAACTTCTAGAGTGACATGTTGTTCAGTAAAGTTAACCAATGCAGTACTTACAAAACTTGGAGCAGCTAATAAAATGAAGGTCATGATGTATTTAAAGAATGAATGTTCTTTACAAGCCTTCAGGAAGAAAGAAATTGCAGCATTTTCAGGAACTGCTGCAGTGCTCACAGATGCTGCCAACATTGTTGACTCACTGGAAAATTCTGAGGTTGTTTTAAAATCTTACAACTGCGAATCTACCTGCCACAGCTGGAGGACACTGATATAGCTACTGCTTCTCTCCCACGTTCTGAATTTCATGCAACTGCTTCTCATTGAAAGAATCTAACCTGGAACCAGGGTGGCAAATGGAATGTAGTACTCAGGCTTCCTGCCCCTGCTATTGAAAGAAGAACATGGAAGCAGAAGAGTGAGACTGAGTTGTCAACCAAAAAATGTACAGGCACAGGGGTCTACTCTGCCTCAGATATAGCTTCTGGAGGTGTTTAATATTTGAAAAGACTCCTGTTTCCATGTAACTCCCTCCACCACTCCCCACTGGCACTGGTTCTACCTTGGGATTACATGGGCATTATTAGCTCATTTCATTTTCATTTAAAGCCTGCAATGAAAGAATATTTGAATGTTCGTTCAGGTACCCCAAAATGCAGAGGGTTTGGATAAGTCCCTAAACATGAAGACAATTGGCACAACTTCCCAAGATACCACTCTGCTGGCTCCATCCTTCTTTGGGATGGAAGCAGCTGTCAAAAAAAATCCAATTCTTTCCACTGTATCAATGAGAAAACTGGTCCAAGAGAGCACTGGCAAAGCATAGGGATGACAAGGTAAGAGTAAAGAGCTTGGGAGCCTGGGTTTCCTCTCTCTGCCCCTAAGTCATTAAGTCATGCTGGGTACTAATCATAACAGCCCAGGTTTAAGACAAACAGACTGGTTTTAGAAGTAGAGGAGGCTTCCCTAGAGGAGAAAAACAAGTTTCTCTGAGAAGGTGATTTTTATGAGAAATCTGAATTTCTAAGTGCCTACAGAATCCCTGTTCTACCAAGAGGATTCTCTTCTCAGCCTCCTCTCAGAGGTCAAGCTCCCAGAGTTGCTTTGATCCTGACCCTCTTTGAATAATCCCATCGATTCCTATAGATTCAATTTCCATTGAAATAGTGATGGTTCACAGATCTATTATAAATCTTTGGGCTCATACATCTAACTGTTGACTGTTGTCCACAGGATCCTTTACTCAACATGACTCAAACTCAGGTCCTTCCCTTTAAACCAGCACTAGTTACCGTCAATTCAGATGGTGCTGTCAGCTAGTTACCTGAGGCAAGAATTTCTCCATCTCCCAGAGTGAGTTCCATGACCAAATTCCATGCCTGGTCTCTTGGCCTCCAATATTGTGCCTCTCTGATCAGTGACTCCCACAGCCTCCAGAGAGCTCTTCCTAACCCCACCCCTGCCATGATACTCTCTAGATTGAAACACGGCATTAGTTCCCTGTCATCCATAGGATAACATCCCAGCCCTTTTGGTCTGTTTCCTGCTAACATCTTCTACACCATTCACTTTCACATGATCCCCAAGCCACACAGAACTGCCACTGATACCCAAAGCTGTCAGGCACCATTATGTCTTTTGTATGCAACACCCTACCTCCATAGCCCTCAGTCTGAGTTTGGTGCTCTTCCTGTGGCCCATCACAATACCAATGATCTTACTATTCGTTTTTGTAATGATCTCAACCTGTCTATTTACTGACCAGATTATTAAAAATCCCATGAAGGCTGAATCCACACGACTAGAACCATCTTTCTATCTCAGCCCCCGCTGCAAGTAGACACTAATGAATGATTGTTAAACAGAACCATGAGCTCCCCCAGATGCTGTAAAGCTCATGATAGAGGGTATGTTTAATCCATAGTAATATAATAACAACAATAATAGCTAAATATTTTTAGCACTTACTATGGACCAGATTGTTTGCAGGCATTATTAGCTCATTTAATCCTTACCATAACCTCAAGAGATATTACTGCTATTATCCTGATTTGTAGATTGAAAACCTAGATTTAGAGAGGCTAAATAACTTGCCCAAATCATTCAGCTAGCATGCATTGAAATCAGACACTAGTTTCTCCCTTTGGAATCACACGGGCATTTTTAGCTCATTTAATCTTCATTTAAACCATCATCAGGCTCCAACCCTGGGTGATCCCTATGGAGATAAGATTTCACCTAAATGCCTGCTCTTGTCCAAGCTTAAGAATAGAAGGGAGAGACAAAGGACCTGGCTGTTTTGGCAAAATACTGTGCATTAAGATCTCCTCACCAAAAAAAAACCCAAAAAAAACAAGGAATGGCTGGAAGGACTCAAGATGGTCCACACCCTTGACCACTAGACATGTGGCCTCTCTACTATAGCCCCTCCAAGGTGAAGTCAGCTCCATCAAAACAGGATGAGGGCCAGGGTGATGTTGAGTCTCTTTCTCC
This sequence comes from Artibeus jamaicensis, assembly GCF_021234435.1. NCBI lineage: Eukaryota > Metazoa > Chordata > Mammalia > Chiroptera > Phyllostomidae > Artibeus > Artibeus jamaicensis. Next base: position 29,467,415 of record NW_026521788.1, on the reverse strand, counting down.
TTGGTCAGGTTGTTAACAATTGTATCTTACTCTATAAATATTTTGAGGAATTGTTTAGCTAATTAAATAACTTCCTTGCTGTAGGACTTATCAGAGCTTTTGCTATGTCAATGAGCTCTGAGCATTTCCCAAAATTCATAGGACCACTTCATATCTTTAGGCATCTATCTGCTAGGACTAGCAACCCATAGAACATACTATGGCAAACATTGATTCATGGGTCCCATTGCTCCAAAGGCCTAGCTGTACTTTTTTCATGAGATTAGCAGATTCTTTCCAAAGAATTTTCTTCCCTGCTAAAGTTAACTCAGGTCAGTTTCCATTACTTGCAACAATAGGCCTTGACTGAGACATGCCCTCACTTGCCCTCAGAAGGCCAACCCTCTGGAGCCTGCTGGGACCGACACTTGGGTGGAATACTAGAGCAGGGTTTGGGGAGGCCCAGCCAGTCCAATGTGCTCGTGGCAGGCTTCACTGAGGGAGTCACCTCGGGAGAGCATGTTCAAGTACTCATAGCTCTTTCTTGTTTTTGATTTCCTTCCTGATGATAAATTTAGTATTTTTAGGCAATAGAGCTATGGCTTTTTATTCTGTGGCTGAGTTTTTCTTTTTGATCCTTCAATAGTGTTTCTGGCTGTTACAAAGAGTTCCCCCTCCTCTGGGATGTTGACAGAGGGAGTCAAATATCCCTCTCATCTCCATTCACCCCAACTCTGACATATACACATGAGCACTCTACTTCTATTGAATTTCCCCCAAGTCAGTTCTCTAGGCTGAGGAGGGGTTTATGGGTTCCTTGAGTTTCCTGCCTATTCTTGACCAGAGAATGCTCCATATTGGCCTCTAATAGCACCAGAAGCCCTGGCTTCCAGGGCACCTTCCTTCTCCTCACCATTCCCCTGCCCCAGGTGAACTGAAGTTCTGCTCTGTTTAGCTGACAAGGCCTATTTAGATTGTGAGTTGAAGTGCGTTGGTTGCCAGCAAAGGGACTGCTCAGAAGTTCAACTAGGAGGTGGGACAAAATGGCACTAGGTTTCTCTAAGCTTCCTACTGCAGTCTGTCCTTACTGCCAGAGCCACACTCCATGGTCACACTAGAGGAAGAAGAACTTGGAGACAGAGCCAGATTGGGTCACCCTACCCTGAAGGAGGACATTGCTCCCCAGATCCCTGGGCAGTGAAGGCCACTCATTACTACGTTCCCCACACCACAGCTGGAAATGGGTCCATGTCTCTCACTCCTCATCATGATTCACTGCCACATGTCAAAGCCACTCCCCCACCCACAATCCCCGAACATCCTATCTGAGTCATTCACTAGTCTTCCATTCTCTCCCCAAGACCATTGAAGACTTCAGCACCAGAGCCACAGCCCTCATCTCCACCCAGACCTTATCCTAGTGATTTCACTTTCCACATAGATGTCCCATCCAACACCTTCAATGCTTAGCTCCTTAATTTTATCTATGATGACCTTTTCCTTCTCTTCACTACAGTTACCCACATCTTTGGCCACACTCTGAACCTTATCATCACCTTGAGCTACTACTCTGAAATCATAAATGCAGACCAGCTTATTCTTTCCTTTTCACAATGTCTCTTATTTTTGTCAAATACAACATAAAATTTACCATCTTAACCACTTTTAAAGGTATAGCTCGGTGATATGTACATTCATATTGTTGTGCAACAATTACCACCATCCATATCCAGAACAGTTTTCATCTTACAAAGATGAAACGCTGTCCTCATTATAAAATGACTCCCCACCCCCTCCTCTGCCACACCAAATTTGGCCTGGCCATGTATAACTAAGAGAATGCACTGGAAGTAACTTCGCATGACATCTAAGTCTAGGTCACAAGAACCCTGCGACTTCTGCCTTGGGCTCTTGGAACACATGATCTTGGGTATGCTGAGCCACCATATAAGAAGTCTACTACCCTGCAACCACCATGCCATCAGGAAGCCCAAGTTAGCTTTGTGAAGAGACCACATAGAGAATGAGTGATGCTGGCCAGATCCCAGATCCTCCAGCCATCTCAGCCAAGGTGCCAGACTGTGAGTGGAGTGATTTCATGTGGAGAGAAGGATGCAGGTCCCACACAGCCCAGCCTGCTCCTGCTGTTGAAGCCGCCCCAACAGAGGCTTAGACATCATGGAGTGGAGATAAAGTGTCCCTGCTATACCCTGTCAGAACTCCAGACACAAAGAAATATACTACTACATATTCTAAAATAGTAGTGATTTTATACCTCTAAGTTTGAAGTGATTTATTCACAGCAGTAGATAACTGACAGTCCTCTCCAACTCTTGTAGAGTCTACCACATCTTCCTACTGACTTCCTATCTGTAGGGAAACATGCACAATTTGCTTCCATTTAAATAATAATGATATAATAATAGGGATAAGAGAGGAAGGGAAAGATAACAAGCATGGAAAAGGAGAAAACGACAAGATATCCTATCTTCCTACCAAGCCAAGCTTCTTTCGAAGCCAAGCTTTTTGTATGCACTATTGCCAGTTCTTCATGCATATTCCCTTCTTCCCTACACACTGCATTCCAGCTCACACATACACTCACACACAGTGAATCAAACCCACTCTCACCAAGCTCACCATTGCCTTATGAATATATTGACTGAATGTCTCCACATCTTTACATCCTTAATCTCTTGGTAGCATGCCATGCTGTGTGGGCCACTGCCTCTTTCCCAAAATGTTTTCCTTGCCTGGTACCTCCAGTTCCACTCTCTTCCAGCTTCTTTCTAAAGCTATGACTGCATGTTCTTTGTCTCCATCGTGACTTCCTATCTTCTGCCCACCCTCTGTTATTTTCCACCTTTAAAAGATGTGAAAGTGTGTACAGTGAAAAGCTTTCTTTATCACTCCTGTCACTCAGCAACAAAACTCCGCTCCTCAGAGGCAACCAATGTTATCAGTTTTTGTATATTCCTCCATGAGCATATTATGTATAAACATGCATATGTGCATACATATATCTACCAATTCCTCCACACACACATTATTTTTTCCCCTACAAGAATGGCAATTCTACAAACACTGAAGTGCACCTTGTTTTTTTTTACAATGTATCTTAGAGGTCTTTCCATAGCAGGACATCATAAATTTCTTCATCCTTTTCACTGCCTGTCTAGTATGCATTTTAATAATTTTCTTATTTTTTGTTATACTTGACATACAATATTATTAGTTTCAGGTGTGCAACATAGTGATTAGGCATTCCTATAACTTACAAAGTGATCATCTTGTTAAGTCTGACACCATACATAGTTATTACAATATTATTGACTATTTTCCTTATGATGTCCTTGACAACCCATGACTGTTTTTATAACTGGAAATTTGTACATCCTAATCCATTCACCTTTTCACCATCCTTCCAACCCCTCCCATTTGCAACCATCAAAATGTTCTCTGTATCTATGAGTTTATTTCTATTTTGTTTTTGTAGATTCTACATATAAGTGAAATCGTATGCTATTTGTCTTTCTGTGTCTGATTTATTTCACGTAGTTTAATACCCTCCAGGTCTATTCTCCTCAAAAAATTAAAAATGGAATGGCCTTATGACCCAGCAATTCCACTTCTGAGTATATAGCCAAAGAAACCCAAAACACTAATTTGAAAAGATGTATAAACCCCTATGTTCATTGCAGCATTATTTACAGTAGCCAAGATATGAAAGCAAACTAAGTATCCATCAGTAGACAAAATGGATAAAGAAGATATGGTGCATATACCCAGCCATTATAAAGAATGAAATCCTGCCGTTTGTGACAAAGCGGACCTAGAGGATGTTATGCTAAGTAATATAAGTCCAACAGAGAAAGGCAAATATCTATAGTACACCTTTGTATGCATGCACTTGGTTTATTTTATCATCTTTCTTCTGTTACTATTTGGGTTGCTTTTCACCCTTTTCTATTGTAAACAATGTTGTAACAAGTAATTTCATATGCATAGCTTTTCACATGTAAGAATCCTTCCATAGGACTTCTTAAAAGTAGTTAGGTCAAAAGCATTTTTAAGGTCTGAAGATATTGCCAATTTCCCCTCCATTCAGCTGTACCATTTCCACTCCCATCAGCAATGCATGAGCGTCTGTTTTCCCACATAAACATTTTGATCTTGGCCAAACTGAGAGATGAAAATATCTTAGTGAAACTTTAATTATATTTCTCTTATTATGCATAAGGGGAATCTTTTCTTAGGTTTCGGTAACTCTTTATATCTTGTATATCTTTATTACATGTTGCTCATCAGTCTCATATTGATTTGTGGCAGTTCTTTATATAATAGGGACATGAGCTCTTTGTCAGTGGAGTTGTAAACATTTTCCAAGTTTGCTTTTGATTTTGTGTATGTTGGGTTTTATCATGCAGTAGTTTTGTTTTAAGAGTTTAAATTATCAGTCTTATCTTTTATGGCTTCAAGTTTTGTCTCTTAGAAAGTTTTAAAATTCTCTTATATTTCTGGTATATTTGTGGTTTTATTTTGTTACAGATGCATCTTTGTTTTGTATGGAATTTAGTCTACTATAAAATATGAGGTATGGATCCGACCGTTTTTTTCTACATCATTCTCCAGTTATCCCGGCCCCATTTACTGAATAATTTATTTGCCCACTCAGTTGTAAATACCATATTTACCTTAGACTAAGTTCTCACGTATAATTTCTGAAATTATATTTTCTTTCACTGAGTTGTCCACTACCATCTTGTTTTATGTAATATAGCTTAGTAGTACAGTTTAATTTCTAATAAGGTTAGTTCACCCTCTTTACTATCCTTTTTTGAGCAATTTTGTGGCTGTTCTTGCTGTTAAGAAGTATGAAGAATCTGCGTTTTTACTCTGCTCACAAGCTAATACATTAATTAGCCTTCCCTGTTTCCTCGATGCTGGCAGAAGACATGAGACTTCTGGGTCAGAGACAAATGACTTTATTATTCTCAGCAACAGCCAGAGTACCAACATTTGTGACAGTTCCATGAGCTATAGTTCCCAGAGGATGACATGAAGAAGTTCAGGTGATACCAGGCAGTGGGTTATGTTTCAGGAGAAGGACCTTGAATTAAAGGAACCCAAATATTTTATAATGGGCAAAAAGCCTACCTGGTTTTTGCCTGAGAGAGAGACACTACCTTTACTTTACTGGACAGTAAACAAACTTGCCTTTTTTCTGGAAGGAGACATTTATTATCCCTATTTTGCAAGTGTGTTTACTATAGAAATATCCCTGAAGAGACTGTCTAGAACAAAGGTAGTCACTGCTTTTTCTCATCCAGAAACATGAGAGACCCATGGAGAATTCTCTCCCAATTTGTTTATTTTTCCATATGAACTTGAAAATTTGTTTATCTAAACAACAAAAGATTCATTTTTATTAAATTCTAAATTATCTGGGGGAGAATGGACAATTTTATAATGTTAATTTTCCTAACCAAGAGCATTATTCAAATGCTTTTTTTGTTCCTTGCAAGCATTTTAATTTTCTCCACTTAGATTTTTCACATTTCTTGTTACATTTATTCCTAGTTTTTTTTAAATCTTCTGTTGCTATTGTAAATGTTTTCTATTCCCACTTTATCTCTAACAGGTTGTCATTAATTCCTGCCCTTTAAATGAGCAGTTATCCTCCTGGGTCCTTCCTCTACTCTCTTCTTTTCTTACTCTAAGATTTCCCTGGATGTTTTTTCTCTCCCAAAACCTCATTGAGCATCTGTCAGCCAATGCCTCTCATACTGTCATATTTAGCCCTGGTCTCTCTCAGGAGCTCCTGACACATATGCAGTGAATGTCCCATGAGCACATCATGCCCAGCCAGCTTTGAAATTAAACTCCTCATCCTTCTCCCCAAACCAGTTCTCCTTTGTACTCCAACCTCAGTCTGTGGCACCACCACTCGTCCAGGTTATCCTGGCAAAAGAGGGAAGCTTTTTTCCACCCTTTTTTCTAATCAGTCACCAAGTCCTATCTGTTCTTCCTCTTGAATTTCTCTTTAACCTGCACCCTGACCTTCATTCTCTCTGCTGTGATCTCCATGAGAGTGGTGGGGGAGCCCCTTAAGTAACCACTTGGTCTCTCATCTCCTCTCTGTTATCTATTCTTATCCTGCTATAGAAATGGCCACAATTTGGATCATGCCATCTCTCTGAGGTTTCAGGGAAAATAGAGACCACTGCTTTGCACCATCCCAGCATGGTACCCCTTCCTATTGATGACCAGGCCCCTCCCACCCTCTTGAACTTCAAGTCTTCCATTTCCACACTATCCTGCACCCATGCTCATGCACACCTCTGCACCTTCACTTGGAATATCTCAATCCACCACACACTTCCTTACCTGGGTAACTCTGACCCCTACTGAAGTATTCAACTCAAACAACAACTCCTCCAGAAGACTTCTCTGACATCGTCCTCTGCATAAGATGCTTTCATTCATTCATTTATTCATTTCAGAGGCATTTATTTGGTTCCCTCACTTGCAAAGCTCTCAGCTAGGTACCAAGGACACCAAAGTGAATTGAATTCAAGCCACTAGCCTCTAGGGACTCACTACCTAAGTTCTTGTTATTCAAAATATTGTCTAGGGCAAGCAACATCAGCATATTTGCATTGTTAGAAATGCAAACTCCATCCCAGACCTGCCAAGTCAAATCTGCATTTGGACAAAAGCCCTAAGTGATTCGTGTGCACAATAAAGTTTGAGAAGCCCTGATCTAGATGGCATGGAAACAGAAATATAGCAAATGAGGTAAATGCAACCTCAGAGGAAAGCACAGAGTGTTCTGAGAACATGGTGAGAGATAACTAATTGAATATGAATGGAAGGGGGAGATGAAGGAGAGGTGAGTTCAGGGCAGAAAAGATGAGTCTGAGTTGGGGGGAGGGGGTTGCCAGGAAGGGGGCACAGCTTGAGCAAAGATGTAGGAGAGGAGAAGGTATCTATCTGTGCTGGGCTGGAAATGCAGGAACCACTGCTGCTGTGTGCAAGGTTCTGACCCAGAACGGAGAGAGAAAGCACATTCTCTGTTTACTTCCTAAGACTCCACCCTACACTCATGGCCCAGCCCTTGAACCACCCATAGAGGGCGGGCAGGTACCCACCTTTGATGGGCAGCCAAGGAATTTGGGTATAGTAAAGTGCCAGCCAACTAACACAGTTTGCATTTCAAAGGCAGAAGTGACACTGCATTTGAGTGTAAATCACCTGTAGAGAGTTCCAGCCAGGATGTATGCATAGGTAAAAACACTTTGCTTCCTTGCACAACCAAAGGAAGGATAACAACCAATTGAAAAACAATAAACAACCAGAAGTGCCAGGAAATCAAACTGCATGGAACTCCAACAACAAAGGAGTTAAAGAAACATTCACCCAGACCAATAGGAGGGGCAGAGATGAGAGATGGGCAGTCAGGTGGAGAGGACATGCAGCAAGGCAAAGGACCACAAGGGCAAGGTGGGGCTGGCTGAATGGGAAACTAAAGACTCAAAGCTAGCTGTAAAATACTTCCAGAGTTGCGATGGCAGGAGAAACTCCCATCCTGACAAGAGAGTTCACTGGAAGTGAGGTTAGAGCAGAGCAAGAGAGTGACATTTTTCCCTCTCTGACCCCCCCCCCCGCCACAGACAGCACCACAACACAGCAAAGAGTGTTGTCCTGCCTTGGAGAATACTTAAGGCTCCACCCCTTACAACCAAACAGGTGCTCCAAGACAAAAAAGTAAGGCCCAAATGAAAAAACAGGCAAAAATTCCAAAAAAAGAGATAAGTGATGAGGAGACAGACAACCTATCTGATGCGCAGTTCAAAACACTGGTAATCAGGATGCTCACAGAACTGATTGAACTCAGTTGCAAAATGAAGGAAAAAATAAAGGCTACACAAATGAAATAAAGCAAAATATACATGGAACCAACAATGAAGGGAAGGAAACCAGGACTCAAATAAATGGTTTAGATGAGAAGAAAGAAATAAACATCCAGCCAGAACAGAATGAAAAAACAAGAATTTTAAAAAATAAAGAGAGGTTTAGGAACCTATGAGACAACTTTAAGCACTCTAACATCTGAATCATAGGGGTGCCATAAGGAGAAGAACAAGAGCAAGGAATTGAAAAATTATTTGAATAAATAAAGAAGGAAAAGTTTCCCAATCTGGTGAAGTATATAGACTTCCAGAAAGCCCAGGAAGTTTAGAGAGTCCCAAAGAAATTGGATCCAATAAGGAACACACCAAGGCACATCATCATTAAGTTACCCAAGATTAAAGATATAGAGAGAATCTTAGTTTTGCTTTACTTATTTATTTATTTATTTAAATTATTTTATTGTTGTTTAATTAAAGCTGTCTGTATTTTCTCCCCACCCCCTCCAAACCCACTTCCATCCCTCACTTCCACACCCCCCCTTGGTTTTGTCCATGTATCATTTATAGTAGTTCCTGAAAACCCTTCTCACCACTGTCCCCTACCCCCTCCCCTCTGGCTATTGTTAGATTGTTCTTAATTTCAATGACTCTGGTTATATTTTGTTTGCTTTTTTCTTTTGTTGAATATGTTCCAGTTAAAGGTGAGATCATATGGTACTTGTCCCTCACCACCTGCCTTATTTCACTTAGCATACTGCTCTCCAGTTTCATCCATGCTGTCACAAAGGGTATAAGCTCCTTCTTGCTCTCTGCTGCATAGAATTCCATTGTGCAAATGTACCATAGGTTTTTGATCCACTCATTTGCTGATGGGCACTAAGGTTGAAGAGAATGCGGAGAAAAGGGAACCCTAGCGTACTGTTGCCAGGAATGCAGACTGGTGCAGGCACTGTGGAAAACAGTATGAAATTTCCTCAGAAAACTAAAAATGAAACTGACTTTTGACCTGGAAATTCTGCTGCTGGGATTATACCCTAAGAGTCCTGAAACACCGATCCAAAAGAACCTATGCACCTCAATGTTCATAGCAGCACGATTTAAAGAGAGTGCTGGCAGCAGCCTAAAGAGAGAACCTAAAGAGAGAAAAGCATTAAGAGAAAAAGAGACAGTTACCTACAAAGGACTGCCCATTAGGCTATCAGCTGATTTCTCAAAAGAAACCTTGCTGGCAGGAAGGGGCAGGAGGGAAGTATTTGAAGTCATGAAAGGCAAGAACTTACATCCAAGATTACTCTACCCAGCAAAGCTATCATTTAGAATGGAAGGACAGATAAAGTGCTTTCCAGATCAAGGTCAAGTTAAGGGAATTCATCATTACCAAGCCCTTATTATATGAAATGTTAAAGGGACTTATTTAAGAAAAAGGAGATGAAAAACTATGAACAGTAAAATGACAACAAACCCATAACTATCAAGAACTGAACCTAAAAAAAACAAAACTAAGCAAACAACTAGAACAGAAATAAATCCAGAGAAATGGAGATCACATGGAGGGTTTTCCGTGGGGAATGGGAAGGGAAGAAGGGGGGTACAGAGAATAAGAAGCATAATTGGTAGGCATAAAATAGACAAGGGGAGGTTAAGAATATTATAGGAAACAGAGAAGCCAAAGAATTTATATGTACAACCCATGGACATGAACTAAGGAAGGGGGGGATGCTGAAGGGTTGGGGGGTACACGGCATAGGGGGGATAAAGGGGAGAAAAATGGGAAGCTTTAATAGCATAATCAATAAAATATATTTTTAAATAAATACTAAAAAATTAAATCACCTGTAGCCAGGGAACCTGGTTAGGGATCATAATTTGTACAGGCTAGAGGTGACACCATACTAAAGCACAGCAGAAGCAACCCAGGTGGAAAGAAGAGCACAGATTCCAGGAAGATATGAGAGGTCAAATTGATAGGACTAAGTGTGGGGAAGATGCAAAGAGAGGAGAGGGTATAATTCTCAGGACCCGGACTTGTGTTGGTGAAAGTAAAAACCAACCAAGGAAGGGACAGTAGGAGAATGAACCAGTGTGGGAGCAGAGATAATAAGCACCAGTGTTTACTGAGCCCTAGCTAGGCACCAAGTTGAGCACTTTGCTTGGATTTCCTCAATCATCCTCATCCAGAATCCTTCAAGCAGTTACTGTGATTGTCCTTAGTTTACAGAGGAGGAAAACGGCACGGAAAGTTTAGTTTGCTTGCCCAGAGTCACATAGCAAGAAGTAGGAGGACTGGGATCAGAGCTCAGGCCATGACCACTTTGTCACCTCAATTTTGTGAACTGGCTTCTGACATGTGGGGAGTTAAGACCCTGCACACTTCTAGTGAAAAAGAAGCATGAGTGGGACCACTGGGCAGATATCAGCCTGCAGAGGTTGCCAGAGCCCTTGAGTAGATGAAATGATCACGGGGAGTATAAATGAGGTAGGGCTGCTGGGCGGTGGGGGTAGGGGATCAATAACCTGGTAGCTTCCCACTACTCTTTGGCTTGCCATTTGCTGGCTTAGCCAGAGCCCAACATTAGGAGGTTACCCCAGAATCTTCAGAAACCAGGCCTCCCATCAGGGCAGAGTCTGGCAAGAACGAAAGAGCCTTACCAGAGAACGCAGACAGATGAGCCAGAGCCAGGCAGATGGTGTCAGGGGGCATGAAGTAGACATTAGCATTCCCTCCCACTCCAGGAATTCCACAAAAGAATAACCCTGCCCCCACCCATCCCACCCCCAGCCATGTTGACGACAAACCCTTCCTGCACCCTCTAACTCTATAGGAATACCCCTCCCAGCCCAGCATCTTCTCAGCCATGAAATGGAGGCAATGACACCCTCCTCTCAGAGCACTCAGTAGGACCAAGTGTTCCTTATGTGAAGAAGGTCCTGTGCAGATTGCAGAGCCTTCCCACATCACGGCAGGACCCCCCAAGCACCCCGCAATGGGCAGGGTCTCTTCACTAGGGGTATCAGAGCTAGAACTAGTTAGGAGAACCAAGGCCCTCCCATGCTCAACTCAGTCTCCACGGGCAGGGCTGGCGGCCCAAGCTGGACTCCTGGCTAGCTGACAAGGGCTCCCCTGGGCCGGCAGCCTCAAATGGCCATGGCAGGGTAAAGGAGACAGCTGCAGGGGGACAGAGTTTCGAACGCAGCCTGAAGTTGCCCTGCTACTCAGCCCAGCCCAGACCTTATGGCCAGCTGGAAATAGGCCTGAAATTGCCAGAGCTTCCAATTCTGCAAGAGAAGGCAGAAATCAAAACCTTTATGTGAAATCTCCAGGTTTTAAAATATAGACAGCTAATTTATAACTAGTCTAAGACAATGGGGTGGCTAATAGACATAATCTGTTATGTCTAGGATTGGAATTAGGACTTTTGTCACCAAGGCCTTTGGCATGGACAAGCACCTGGTTGTGCCTCTGAGTGTGCCTGACATGCCCATGTGTGTCCCTACACGTAATCATGTAAGCAAGGCATGGCTGCCGAAGTCCACAATGATTTGTATGCCTACGTATGTGAACACATGCATAGATGTGTTATAGGTAAGTCTGTGAGTTAGCATGTGTGCGTGGTCTCATGTGCGCATTCATGAACATGCATGAACAAGTATGGGCATATAATGTGTGACAGCACATGTGACCATGAGCTCTTGTGTTAGTGTGAGTGAGTACACAAATGTATGTTAACTCACGTTCATGTGGGCTTCGGTGTGGGCGGGTGTTTGCAGGAGCGATTGAGCGCCAGCCAGTAGCACAGCAGTTTCCCGAGACTGCACCAGAGGGGGAACCGCGGCCACACTGGTGACCAAAGGGACATGTGTGCGTGTTATAGAGTCGAGGGCAGAAGGGACGGCAGCGTCTGGCGGGCTGGAGGTGGTGGCCTTGGCCTCCCGCACACCAGGGCCTTCATTCTCCCTGTCTGCCCCCAAACTCCCGCCGCGACAGCCCGCAGAGCGGAGGGGAGGGGCGGAGGCGGCAGCTGCGCCCCGGGCTCTGCAGGAGAGAGGAGCGCGGTGCGCAGCCGTGGCCATTAGTCACCAGATGTCACCTTCTGCTGCCAAGGCGGCGCCGGGCGCAGACAATGGCCGCGCAAGCCCAGGGGTGGGAGGGGCTGGGCCTGGCCGACCCCAAAGCCGCGCCTCTGCTGACACCTACAGCCCCGCTCCCACACTCTACTTATCTCTCTCCTCTCCAGCTACAGCAGGATGCTGCTGCCATTCCCTTGGCTCTTTGCCTTATCAACATCATTTTCTCCACGTCCCCTCCTGTTATCTGCTTAACACCTCATTTTTCAGGAGGCAGGGCAGGCGTCACCTCTTCCTTGGAGCATGCCCTTGTCTAGTTCTCCTAGCTCCCACCCCCCAACTGGATGCCTGTCTTGGGGCCATTTCTGTCCTACCAGACTGGGCTCTGTGAAGTTACCAGGGGCTCTCCTGTCTTCCCCTCTGTCTTACATAGTGTCTTCACTCAGGGCTGAGTGTGTGGAGTGGCACTGGTTAACTTCTAGTTTGTAGGGAAATCATGTTAGTTGTTGAAGATCATTGCTGCACACACACATCAGTGCACTTAACCCCATCCAGAGGAAAAGGCCCTTCACCCCAGGGCCAAATCCAACCTTAGAACTGGAATTCAGGATCTGAAATTAAAGAGATCTTTTTTTTATCTAAGGACCCAGACCCATGGTTGTCAGTTCCACCTCAAATTTGTATGTTTAAAAAAACCAGGCATGGGGGTCACAGCCCCTAGGTTCTAGTCCCTCATTTGCTGTGTGACTCTGGACTAGTCCTTTCCTTCTCTGGGCTTTGGCTCCTCATTTGTAGAAGGAGCAAGTTGGTGGGTGGTGGCTGCAACAGTCCTTCTGTCTGTGCCAGCAGGGTCCATGCACCGCTGAACTTCAGTCATGTCTCCTAAGGCCATTGCACTTCTCCTAGACACCTAGATTGCACTGCACATTGGGCCTCTGAGCCCCAGAGTGGGGAGGGACAAAGCAGACTGTCTTCTTGGAAAAGTCCATGAAATTGAGAGTAGCTCTAAAGGGCGGGGTTTCCAGACCCCACCGCATCACCAGCATGTTCAGGAACCTTCTGAACTAGGACTGGCCTCTGAAACTGGAGCACAGAGCGTGAAAGATAAAAGGAGAAAGCAAAGAACTGAGGTATTGAAATGCTTTGCAGACACTCCAGAGAGAACCAGGGTCTGGTTCTGTGACTGAGGCACTCCCTGAAGGCCTCCACTGTCAGAATCCAGGGTGTGGTGTTCTTCCCAAAGTGGCCTATGTGTCCTTCTTTGCAATGGTGGTGGCCAGCCAGAACTCTTTCTGCTCCTGAAGCCCTGAGACCTCTCCTGAAAGAACTGCACTGGCCCTGGAGAGAAAAGACACTCCCAGAATTCACAGGGGATGTGGTGGGCACTGTAGTTGGCTTTCTTTGTTTGGTGCCTTTTAAAAAGAGTATTTATTTTTTTAATTTGGTTACAAAAGGAATGCATATTGTTTGAAACAATTTGAAGAATAGGAATTTTTAATTACCCTTTATCCCATCATCACTGAAAACAGATCTTGCATAAATTTTACAAACTTTTTCCTATGTAAAATATGTATTATCTATTTATGTAGGTATATATTTTTCACAAAAAAATAGGAACATATGCCATATTGAAATCTTTTCTCTTTTCACTTAACAGTACAAACATTTCCTCATATCCTTAACTCTCTTACCTCACTGTTCTTGATGCCTATATAATATTCTATAGTAAGGATAAACTATTTAATAAACCAACCATCTATTACTAGAAACAATACAAACATTTTCAATGGCTATTAGTCAAGAGCATTGCCAAGTCTCATGAGGACTTTCAAGAAAGATATTCAGCCCACATATGAGGAATGAGAAAGAGGCTTAGCACGTAGATAGAGTTTTCACCACCTTCTCCTGAGGGCCTCAGGTTTCTCGCCAGCAAGGGTTTCAGTCTGCCCTGAAGGTGCCTTGAGGACCCCAGCAGCTTAGCTGTTCCCTGGGAGAGGCTTGTTGGCCATGAACAGAAAGTCATGGCAGAAGGGAAATGAGAACCAGGTTTCTCAACTTGGGGTCCAATGGCCATACTGCAGTGCCACACAACCTCAGTGTCTTGCCCCACTGCCACATAAAACATGGTGTTCACATGAACCATTCCCCTTCAACTGGCAAGGCGAGCCTAGTTTTGAACCCTGCAAGAAAACACGTAAAAAAAATGCTCTCCCAGCCTTCAACAACTCTACCACCAGCCAGTACAGCAAAGAGGAAGTGAGACCTAAAGGCTGAACTTGGGTACAGTCAAGGTGTCTCTCCCTGGTCTGAGCTCCCACCATGACATTCTCAGCTAGAATTTCTAGTCCTGTGACCTTAGGCAAGTCATTTTTCCTCTCAGAGCCACCCTTTCTTTAAGAGTAACAAAAAAGATGCAATACCTGCCCAAGGTCATTGTGAGGATATGTACACAGTAGAAATCCTTGAGAGGTTACTGGCCAGCAGGCTCTAACCCCAGTCTGGGTCCTGACAACCAGTTATTAGGTACCTATTGACTACCTACTATATACTATATGCCCAGGATACAGGAATAAGTAAAACAGATGGAACACCTGCCCTCCCAAGACCTTAAAATTAGTGAGGGAACAATAAATGAACAAATGATTTCAGGTGTGAGGTATGTGTGACGAAGCATAAAGTGCCCTGAGAGAAAAATCACCTCACCTAGTTGGGGGCAGGGTGATGGGAGGTCAGGGAAGAATTTTCAGAGGAGTGGTCTTTTCCATGAGAGGTAAGCATTAGAAAGAATCACACAAAATAAAAGTGGAGAGTAGGGGGCACAGGAAACAGCCTTGAACTGGAAAAGAACATGCCATGACTCAAGGCTGACCAGGGGTTAGCAGGGCCGGACTGTCCACAGTTAGAGGTAAGGCTTGAGGAGCCAGGCAGGGTTCAGTGTGCAGGGCCTCAGAGGCCCTGGAGCTCTCCTGTGAGAATGTGCATGAGGCATGTTTGAGTGGGAAAGAGGCCGCCATTCAGGCTGGAATAAAGTGAACAAAGGTGGGCACAAAGTCATCCACAGTCTGAAGCTCTGTCATCAAGAACTTGAGGGTCTTGTAAGGACTTCAGCTTTTGAATGAAATGGGAGCCATAGGGGTAGAGTGACTTGAGAAGAATCATAGGGTCTGAGAACCTTTTAAAAAACACTCCAAGCATTCCACTTTCAATTTAGTGATGTAAGCTTTTAACAGATCTACCCTCCCACAGAAAACACCTATAAACTCTGAATATCATACAGAAAACAACACTAGAAGGCTCTGGAAAATGAACAACAGGCAGACTTTGGAAAGGTGTCGATACCTTGAAGAAGGGGCCGGTGCGTGCTAAGATTCCCTCTGTTATGACTTGATCCAGAAGGCAGGCAGCGATTGTGGCACAGAGCAGCACAGCGAGGACAGCCAGAGCCACTGGAAAGAGGAAGGGAACTCCTAGAAAGGAAAGCACTAGAAAAGGTCCAAATTCAGCTGATAAATTCTGAAAACTCTCTACTCAACTCTTGGACCACACCCATGAACACACACAGGAAACACACGGCACAGAGAAGACTCAAGATAACCTTCCGCTGAGACTGAAAGAACTGAGCTGTGACTTGAAACGTTGCCCACTGTGAGCAACACAGAATTTGTAGTTTGAGTCTAACCAAGCAATCGCCTGCTAAAACAAAGGCATCGCCCCTCATTGGAACAATATAACGAATTCCGGAAACTCTAGAACATAACATTTCAGATGTTCAGGATATAATCTAAAATCAACATATAAAGAATCAGGAAAATATAATCCATTCTCCAGGAAAAAAGATAATCCACTGAGTCCAACCCTGAGATGACCTCAAAGGTGGAATCATCAGACAAGTACTGTAAAGCAGCTGCTAAAACTACACTCAACAAGGTAAAAGAAAATATGCTCTTAATGAATGAAGATTAGGAAATCTCTAAAGAGAAGTAGAAAATATGAAAATAACCAGGTAGAATTCTAGAACTAAAAAATTCAATATCTGAAATGTTTCAAAACTACATTGTAAGGCTTAAAACAGAATGGGGATGAAAGTCAGTGAGCTTAAGTAGATTAACAGAAACTAGTAAATTAAAGAACTAAGAGAGGGAGGGAGAAGAGGGAGAGAAAGAGAGACAGAGGGTTGAAAAAGAGTCTCAGGAACCTGTGGAATAATATCAAAGGTCTCACATGTGCAAAATTGGAGTCCTAGAAGGAAAGAAGTATAGAGCAAAATTCTGGAAAAAATAATGGCAAACAAATCCCCACTTTCCAAATTCAATGAAAGACATAAATTGACATATACCCTCATATTCAAACTGCTAAAAATCAAAGATACAGAGACAGCCTTGAAAGCAGCCAGGGAAAAGGGACATTACATAGAGGGACAAAGATTCAAATCACCACAGACTCATCAGAAATCCTGGGAGCCAGAAGACACAAAACTAAAGAGCATAAGAGGAAAAAAAATCTGTCAATATCCAGTAAAAATATTTTTCAATAGGAAGGAAAAACAAAAACATTTTCATTCAAAAAAAAGTTTATAGAACTTGTCAGTAGAAGATCTGAATTATAAGAAATACTAAAGAAAATTCTCCAAGTTGAAGGTAAGGACACAAGAAGGGCACTTGGACCTTCAGAAAGAATGAGTTGCATCACATGGTAAATATCTGGGTAAATATATAAAATCGTAAGAGTATATTTCCTCTTAATTTCTTTAGTCTGCTTATGATCATTTAAAGCAAAAATAGCACTGTGGTTTATAATGGATGTAGAATACTACCTATGAAAACTACAGTAAACAGGACAGTAGATGGCAAAGGTTTGCCAAAGTTTTATATTTTATGTAAAGTGATAAAATATTAACTCTAAATTGGCTATGAAAGGTTAAGAATGTATATTGTAATCCCTAGGAGGAAACAGAATACTTTAAAAAATGCAAAGCAGTATAGCTCAAATGCCAAATAATTACATGAAAATCAAATTGTGAACAGTCACTCTGGCTCCTGTGTGAACTGAAGGACAGAAGGGTGAGATCATGGACCCAGTCGGGATGTCGTTGACGTAACGCAGGTGAGTGATAGGTCAGCTTGGGCTAGGATGGGAGCAGTGGAGATGGTGAGAACATTGGATTCTGAGAGTGGTCTGAAGGTAGAGCCAAAAGAAATTGTCAATGGATTGGATTTTTGGTGTGGGAGAAAGCCAAGATGACCCTCAGGCCTGTGACCTAAGCTGTAAGGATGGAGTTTGCCAGTTACTGCAATTACGAGGAAGGCTTTTCTCCACCAGCTGTCCCTACCTGTCTGTGGTTTTTGACACCTGCAGCGACCTCTGCACTTGGAAGCTGAGCAGAGCTGTAAGCCAGGGAGCGAGGAAGGAGAAGACAGAGCCAGGTGCCACACACCATAGCCCTTAAGTTGGAGTAGGGACGATGGAGAACATGTGCTTTTTGGCAAGGTTCATGCCAGATCAAAAAAAAAAAAAAAAAAGTCATCCTTATGGCTTCTTCCAGCTTCCAGAGCCCTTCTCCAAGTGTTGCTTTCCAGTTGGGAAGTAATTGAGAAATAATTGCTAATATTTCACAGAGATGGCAGAAGCCTCAGCCCCAGCCTCTGGAAACAAACTAAAGATGGGAATGATGTTTGGAAATGGAGAACAGCCCGGCTTCTCATTAGCAACTGCAAATAAGATTACAGAAAAATATTTCTGCCATAAGGATGGTATCTGGCTGGGAAAAATTAAGCCAGTTTGGGGGCCAAGTATAATACCTTGGACCAGGATTCAGGAATCTAGGTCTAGGGTAGGGCTTTAGGATTGCCTCGTCCAAAGTCACAGAGCAGATTTGCAGCAACTTGTCTGAACCTCAGTTTCCAAGTCTGCTAAATGAAAAGAGGCTGCAGGACTCAACTCTGGAGATGGAATATCTTTTCTCCTCCATGTGAGAAACTCACAGAGCTGCAGGGGGTGGTAGGTACAGAGCACCAACTTTGAGATCTGGACCTTGCTGTGGCCTTTTCCCTGAATCCTGGTTCCATCCCAGGCAGCGATGGCTGTCACTCATTGAGTGCCAGGCACTGTGTTAAAATGATCTCTGTGTACATTCATTTAATCCTCCCAACCTCAATCATATGAGGTAAGAAAATCATTCCCATTTTACAAAGAAAGAAAGTAAGGCACAAAGATGTGAAACAACTTGGCCAAGGCCACGAAGCAAGCAAGTTGCAGATCTGGGATAGGGGACTCAGTCTGATTGTAAAACCTGTGCTTTTAACCACCACATATCTGGCTTTCAAGGCTCATGGGTCTCATTGACTCAGCCCCTGAATTCTGGAACTACAGAAAGTTTTCGGCAATTAGCCCATGAAAGAATCAGCAGTCCCTCGAACCTGGGTGTGAATCCTAGTATACTGTTGTTGGCTGCAAGACTCTGAGCCTGTTTTGCTTGGGTGTATGTCTTTAAATTGATTATGGGTTTGGCAGATTTGCTCGAAGGAAGAAAACAGGCCTGGATGTAAGATACCACGCCCTTCCTGAGGGTCAGTTCCCCTCCCATTCTGTGCAGCCTCATCTCTGGCTAAGACCTCCAGGCTCCTCTGTTCTCCAACTGACCCAGCTCAAGGCCCCGCTGTGCTGAGAAGCCCGCCTGCATTTTCACTTGGCTCACCCGTGCACCAGGGCGCCTTCCTAGCCATCTGCAGCTCCCAGTGTTGCCACCTGCGAGGCCTTTCTCTTCCATCCATAATGCAGCACCCCTTGGCCTTAGAGGGGTTCTGCCTTCCCCCATTGCCAGTACAGGTGGTGTTTGAGAAAGAACAAATCCTGCAACCTGGCATTCAAGGCTCTCCCTACCCCCAAGCTCTGGAGAGGGCTGACCTCACTTCTACAACCTCCCCGGGCTCCATTTTCCCTGCACACACAAGAGCTTTTGTCCAAATTCGGATCCCCAGCCCCCATCCAGGGGCCAGGGCAGAGGGCTGGATTCTGAAGTACAAGGATATCCTGGCCAGAGCTGCCCTGGGGACAGGCCCTGAAAGGGCCTTGTCCTGAGGCAAGGCAGAGGGGTCAGGTTACTGGATAGATAATCTGATTAGAACTGATCGAGGGAGAAGGGGGATAGTGGGAGGAGGGGGAGCCTTAAACCTGGAAAACTAGAGAAAAAGACAAACCAGCACGCTGAAGCCAAAAGTGGTAGCAAAGAAACAAGAGGACAGGACGGATGCAGAGGGAACAAACAGTTCTGGGTTCGAATCCCAGCTCCACCACATTCCTCCACCTGCCAGCTGGGTGACCCGGTATAGGTCACCTAACCCCTCTGGCCATCATCACTACGCTGTTGTCTGTGTCTATGGGTTATGCATATATGTTCTTATGCTAATCTCCTTACCTTCTTCCATTCAGTTCCTCCGCCCCCTTCCCCCCTGACAGCTGTCAGTCTGCCCCACTTATCCGTGCCTCTGCTTCTATTTGGTAAGTCAGGCCAACCCTCTGCAGTGTCCCTGACTTGTTGAAACAATTCCAAGAGGAAGCATAGAAAAAACAGGCTACGAGCTGTGCTTTCCAAGTGTCCTTCTCCTCATCTCTCCATGCACACAGCCAGGCAAAGTGGCCTCCACCCTATCCTGGAGGCTGGCAAGCACCCCCACAGTGCAGCCTGCAGCTGGTCTGTCAACCTAAGAGGGAATCTGCCCCCAGGGAGGCTCCTAATTTAATCAGCTTCACAAATCAGCTCGATGGGCTTAATTGATCTTTTTCACTCCTAATATTGTCGCTGTCACTTTCTGAGCTTGCCTCCTCCAGCCGCCCCATGCACCGTGCTCAGCCGGCTGGAGAGAAAGAAGAAACACTGTGAGATGAAAAAACACTCAGAGTGTATAGCCAAGAAGCCTGTGGGAGGGAGCTGGTACACAGGAAGGTGAGAAGAGCAGGGGGAGTTGGGAGGGTCGGGACTGACACCCGAGCCAGACCTGGGGACCACACACAGTGCCCTGGATGCAATCAGCAACTGTGACAGTGTAGGGCAGAGGGGCTCCTAGTGAGTCATCTGCCTGGGGCCCTCTGAGCCTCCATTTCCTCACCTGTAAATATCTCAGCAGTACTCTGAGACTGACAGCGATACTCATTGCAAAAGTGCTTATGGAGTGCCTGCTGTATCCCAGTCATGGTGCTAGGCATAGGGAAGATGGGAAGCACAAACAAACCTGTTCTGACCCAAACCTGTCCCCACCCTCTGACAGACTCTCTCCCCTGGGCTATGCCCCTGACCACCCCCCTCCCCCGCCCAGCCAATGGAGCATTTGGCCCAGAGGGATAGACTGATGTTGACTGAATAAACACATAGACAAATGTCAAATAGCAACAGTGATAAGTGCTAGAAAAGGAGGTCCATGGTGCCAAGTGGGCAGATAACCCAGGGGCTCCCTGAGGAAGCTGTGCTTGAGTCAAGATGTGAAGGATGAATTGATCGAAATGAAAAGGAAGGAAGAATACTCCAAGAGAAAGCCTTAAACTTTGACTGAAAGCTGTATTGCTTACAGCTGACCTCTGTGGCTAGCAGTGGAGCACCAGAGGGTGTGGGCAAGATGAGGCTAGACCAGGAGATTCTAACTAGTGGCTCCCCAAGTGGTTAACACAGCCATAGGATACACATTTTGCATGGTGACCCGGAACACACATGGGCACACACGTATAATTACCTGTATACATCAATTTTAAAGATTGGTGAAACAAAGTTTCTCTTGCCCCTTTAAATGTGATCCATCCAGACTTTCTGTTCTGTTCTATTCTAGCCTGTTCTATTTCTTTGATTTAAGAAAATGTGCAGGTCACCAGCTACTGCATTGATTTCCCAGCCCCCTAAAGGGTCATGCTGCAAGTTAAGAGGCACCACGCTTTGCAAGGGCTCATGGGCTGTGTTCAGGAGATGTGTCATTACCCAACGAGAGGTGGGAAGCCCCAGTTCTCTTCAGCAGAAACTTGCATTTTGAAAAGGTCACCCCGGCAGCTGCATGGGAGTCGATTGGAGGGGCAGGTGTGGAGGCAGGGAGACCAGAGAAGAGGCTGATGCAACAGCTAGGCAGGAGATGGTGGCAGCCTGCCATGAACAGTTTTGCAAAGCAAATAAGGTAATAGGTATGAAGAATTTTGTGCCAATTAAAAAAAAATGTTTTATGAAAAGTTCCACTATGATACTGCAAGATTTCCAAATCCAGATCCAGGCAACCAGCTGCATCTCTTACCAGCTGTACTACCTTGAAGGAATCGCTTTTCCCCAGTGGTCTCAGTGTCCTACCTGTAAAATGGATCCTCAGGGTCCCTACCCCTGAGAGCCATGGCCAGGTTTGGATACAATGGTGCATATCCTCAGACAAATGCCTGACCTGAAGCAAGAACTCAATAAACCAATTGTAAATATGAAAATAAACGGTAGAACTTATTCACTCACCAATTCACCCTCAGTGCCCACTCAGTGCCAGGCATGGAGAAGATAGTGGGAACTCCTGGTTTGAGAGAAATTTCTAGAGCCAAATCATTCTTGGTTGAAATGGATTTTGAATGTGACTGAACCGCCTAGCGCACCTGGTCAAACTCTCCTTTACAAGTAAGTAAACTGAGGCCCAAGACAGCTAAGGATCACTTTGAAACAAATTGTACCATACAAACCTTTACCTAGGGCCTATTACCTGAGTTCAGGTCCTCTCCGCAGGGAACCGGGCCAGTCCTAGCACATCTGCTACGTCTGTATGGTACCTCTTAAATATACAGCTCCCACTCTCCTCTCTCCCACAGAAGCTTCCTTGGAGCAGATTTATGGAGAGGCCAGAGCAACAGCAGGCTATGCAGCTAGGAGCTGGCACATCCAGGGCAGGCTGTCTGCTCCATGCAAGCCAAGTAGAATGAGCAGATGGGGATGATGGCTGGGACCTCCCTGCCGGTGAGCACTGCCACCTCCCTTTACACCTCTCAGGCTCAGTTAAATGGCCATGGGCTGATGGGCACAGGTACAGGTACAGCCCACCCTTGTGCAGGGCATGTGGCATGCGTGCAGAGAGAAGGCGTGTTTTTGCCCCAGCATCTGCTGAGCAGCCAAGACTCACTGGCCCCAGTTTTGGAGCCATGTGGCCACTGACCATCAGGGGACTCCAAGAGTTTGCCAGGTCTTCCTCCTACAAGCCACCCTGTCTGCTCTTGGCCCGCTGCCTGGGAGTAGGGGAGTAACTCTCAGGTTTGTGCAGCCAGCTCTGTCTTTTCCTGTCCTGCTATCTTCACTCCCCTGTATCCACGAGTTAATGTTCCTTCTGCATCTCTGCTTCCTTGGGTCTCTGTATGCATCTCTCTGGCCTGTCTCCCTACGTCTGGACAGATCTTCCGGGCTCTGTCTGCCCTGAGGTTTTTCTCTCGGTGACTCTGGCTCGCCTCTCTGTGGATGTTTGAGAACCTTCTTCTCAGCTGTCCCCAGTAGTTGTCTCTGTGTGTCTTGGATTGCCCTTCACTTTTCTTTTGCTTTTCCTTATCTCTGTGTTTATCTCTTTCTTCAACTTTGTGTGGCTGAGTATGTCTCTGTTAACCCATCTGGACCAGCGAAGAGGAGGTTTCTCTCTCTAGGTCTCAAAGCACCTGCCTTCTGGTAGGGGGCTATCCTTGGAATGAGCCGGTCAGAGTACAAAAGTCACCTTCCCCTTCTCATCCCACCCTCCAGCCCCCACCAACACACACGTAGACACACCTGCTTCCCTAAGCTTTGTGCTGGTAAAATGCCCAGGAGACCCTGACTCTGCTAGGCAAGTCTCCCCTCCACACTCTTCACAATCAACGTGATAACTCTACTGCCCTCAACCAGCCCTTAAATGCTGTTCCTGCCCTCCTCAGCTGTGTGACCTTGTGCCAGTCACTTAACCCCTCTGTGCCACACACTCCCAGAGGTTCCCTACACAGCATCACGCTGCCTTCTCAACTGACCCCTCCTGTAGAGAATAACTAGGACTAATTACCTTTGGAAGGCCTTCCCATTACAGAAGGGAAACTCTAATTTGCCACTGTGTAATCACTTCCCCCCTCCCCAAAAAGACTCTCTGCCTTGAGGGCATAAGGGCAGAGCTCTCAAATCAGATGTAGAATCAGCCACTTTACCTGGAAAACAGCCAGGTTGTCTTTTAGCTCCTTGCTAGACAAGTGGGAAAGAGACTTGTTCCTTAAGTGGCTGTTGCTCTGTGAAAAAATAAAACTAAATCCAGCCCTAGATAGCACACTGGCAGTGGGAAAATCTTATTTGATCACCCCAATTTCAGTGCCTTACTGAGGGCTGGAGGAAAACAGGAACAGCCTTATCTGAAGGTTTGTGTCTAAGGAGAGGAAAACACCAGCTGGTAATAGACTTTTACTTCTCTACAGACAATCCCACAGATGTTCTCAGCATCCAAGAGAGGCCATAGGGGGTGCTGTGCATGGTCTCCATGGGCAGGATTTGTGGGCAGGGTTTCTGGACCACAGGGTGAGCAGAGCTGTGGTGAGTGTTTGCAGACACCATGCTCTGGTCCAGGGGCTGCACCGAGGCCACAGACAGACAAACTCCCCCTCCAGCCATGATAGGGAAAGTTTTGAGAGTATAGCCTCACACCAGACACTTGACATATGATGGTTCATTAGCACTCACAACCTCTAATGAGATAGGTGCTAGTATTTGGTATCATTTTACAGATGGGGAAGGTGAGGCACAGTAAGGGTCCGCAAGTGGCTCAGAGTCATCCAGTCACACAG
Organism: Artibeus jamaicensis; assembly: GCF_021234435.1. Taxonomy (NCBI): domain Eukaryota; kingdom Metazoa; phylum Chordata; class Mammalia; order Chiroptera; family Phyllostomidae; genus Artibeus; species Artibeus jamaicensis. The sequence goes on along the minus strand of NW_026521788.1, from coordinate 29,443,674 downwards.
CTAGACTTGAACTCAGGTAGTCTGGTTCCAGAGTCTGTGATTTTTACCTACTATATAGGATATATAGACCAGAAGGTAGAGCAGATAAATGAGCAGCAAATTCACTGTGTGTGCTTCAGGCACCTATCAGGATTTCTTGGGGATACAGGGAGACCCCAACTATTCTCACATTTTCTTTCTCCCAAAATGTTTTTTTAATGTCAAAATAGGGCTACCAACACTGTAGGTGGTTTAAAATGTTTACATTTCACAAATTAGTGCTTTTATTCCTCAAAATGCAAGGCAATAATGTATCTTTCCAAGATAACTACATTATTTCCAAAAATAATGTGACTTCATAGTGCACAACCAGCAGTGTGGACTGGTAACAGGGCAGAAGATGTAAGTTGTGGGTGACCAGTTCTCTCTGAGTGTTGCTTTGAAGCTGCAAGTCTAACCTTTTTAGCAGGCGACATCAAAAGTCTAACGTGAGAGCCATCGGCCCAATGTTGCTGGCTTAAGATGGAGGAAGGAGGCCATGAGCCAAAGAACGGCTTTCTGATCTACAGAACTATAATATAATAAACGTGTTGTTTTAAGCAAAAACTAACAAAAAAGTCTAATCTGGAGGCCCTTCTTGAATTTAAGGCCTTCCAGCCCCCTTTCTCCCACTCCCTTGAGAGGTACTAAACACCTACAAGGAACAGAAGTAGTAGGGGAAGAAGATGTGATCAATTCTCACAAGGGGTAGGTATTGGGAATCAATCAAGGATGGCTTCACAGAGATGAGGACCACTGAGCAGGAATTCTGCAGGATGAGTAAGTAGTTCATTGGACAGATAAATGGGGAAAGAACATTTCATGCAGAAAGGAAAGCCTGTGTAAAGGTCCAAAGTTAGTGGACAGTCTGTGTAGGAACACCCTCCATGGTTTAAGGTTACCTGGATTAAAGTGGGTGATGGGGAAGATAAAGCTGCGAAGGTAGGTAAAGACCAGATCATGCAGGACCTTAGAGGCAAGGCTTTCTCTACAGGGAATAAAAATGAAAGTGAGGAGCCTGGAGTTCACTCCCATGAAGGAAGTTTCAAATACCCTAGAAGTGTTTAGCCTGGAGACAGAAGACTTGGGGGAAAAGCAAGAATGCAATAAAATCTACAAGCAACTTTTGCATGATTGTGAAGTCTTTTTTATTCCCTCCCCAGTACCAAGGACTTAGGACACATGTGGAAGTTAGAAAGTGATAGGCGCAGTTTAAAGAAAAGATGACAATCAAAGTCTCCAAAAATAGAATGGGCCACTGAGGTGGCAATGAGTTCCTCATCATTGGAGGTATTTAAGCAGAAACCAAAGGGCCACCAGGCAGAGATGTTGACACCAGATTCAAACATCAGGTAATAGCTAGCCAAATTAACTTGAGTTTTTTTTCCAGCTCTGAAAATCTCAGATACTATTTTGTCTTGTATTAGAATACTTCAAGACATTGCCTTAGTTTTTTTTTGTGGGGGGTGGGGAGGGGTAATAGTAATCAAAATGTAAATACCATGGGGATAATAGATTTGGCCTAATTATCAGCGATTACTCAAAGTTTGTCATTATTTCCATACAATCTATCCTAAAGTTCCAGAAAACAAATCAAAGAAAGTACCATGGCCAATGCCATTAATAGAAGCAAAACACTTCAAGACAAGAATTTAATTTACTGGGTGAGTTCTTGAGGCACGTTTTTGTTGATGAATATTTATAAAAGTAGGTTAGGCTGGACCTGGTAATGATTGCGAAAAATTTTAATGCTGTCCCCCTCATTAATTTACTTTTAACGAATGACTTGGTAAAGCGTAACCATTTGTACATAATGATTTCATTAATGGCTATGGCATATGCAATCGTTTTTCACACGTTTGAATGTCACTTGAATAAAATGATACCTTAAATTATACAGTATAATAAAGTATGTTTGTTGAAACATGACAAGCTTCTGCCTCTTGGTACTCAGGCTCCAAGAATTCGTTGCATTTGGGAGAGCAATAGTTTAATAGGACTCGAGTGATGGATTTCTCCTTCCAAAACTCAAGTTTCTCTCAAAACTAGTACCTGGGCTTCTGCCTGAAAACTCTGCACGTGAAAACTTGAAGCCAGAGAACGCAGTCTGTATTTCACAGCCCCAGCCTCGCTACTCAGCCTTACAGATTCCTTAAACACCCGCTCTGCATCGTGGAACAGGGGCCCAGCCAAATTACCCCATATAAGGAGAGGGCTTGTGAGCAGGACCAGGCCAGGGGCGGGGCTGGCCCACAGGCCAAGTGAGCCAGGGGCGGGGCCTGTCAAGAGGGCGGGTCTGGGCCATTGCCTAGTAAGGAAAGAAGCAAATTCCAAAAGTACCCTGCTGTCTGGCTCTTGCCTGCACCTTCTAAAGATTGCCCAGAGTTGGTCATGAGGGCTGCCATGCCAACATGCTTCCTAAGCTTTGTCGAAACTGGTTTGGCAGAACGGAGAGGCCATGTCCTATTTAAAATGAATCCCTGTGATTATTGCTTAGCTCAGTCCTTGCCTGTTTCCACGCATCGGTTATTCAGTTTGTAACTATCTATTTGTTATTTGTTTAGCCCAGAGACCACGCCGCTAGTGTTCACTGTTGAATCTCCACTTCTGGAATGTTAACAAGTGATGAGGAAATATTTCTGGGCAGAGAGAGAAAGAGACAGAAAAGTGGGGAGGGAAGGAGGAAGGGAGAAAAGGAGTGGAAGAAAAGAGGTAAAGGAAGCACAGAGAAACACTGCTGAACTAGATTTGAAGCATAAAGCAAAGCAAGCCGCTGGCCAAAAAGAAAAGAGATGTTGGGATCAATGTCCTGGGCTCTGTAGAGAAGCCATTTCCTTTCCTGCCCCGCACCCCACCCCCACCTTAGCAAGGCTCCCGCCTCGCCCGGATCTCATCACCCTGCTTCCGCCCTGCTTGGTTACTTATTCCGTCCTGTCATGAACGTGGTCTTGGAAATGTATAAGGTGTTTGGACAACAATGAAAGCAATATATTCCCCTGCAGGTGTAGCATGGTATGTGGTTTTCAAAGTGTTTTCCTATCTTTGATCTCCTGAAATTTTTGCCGATCCAGTCTGTCTCACAGGGCTGTTTCATTATTCCTATCCCCACCACCCCCAGAGGAAACAGACTCCATGGAATTAAATGTTAGCTCAATGTCACAGAGCCAGGAAATGGCTGAGCTAAGAACTCTTCAACTCAGGTCCTGGTTTATGCGGCTGAATAGCTTTTAATGTTTCTCAGCCACTTAATAGGTTACCTCTCTCAAGGGTGTTTGCATTTTAAAAGAGAACTAAAAAGAGAGGGAAATGTATAATCCCGATGAATGAATTGTGAATAGCAAAATGTACAGTACAAAGCATGTACACAGGAAAGACTCGTGCTGGGGCCAGAGGGACAGGATAGTCCCAGAAGATTCTGAAGGGTCAAACAGACCTGGGTTCAAATCACTTCCATTCCATTTACTAACCCAGTAACCTTTTTAAAATTTATTTTTTAATTTTTTTTATTTAATTATTGTTCAAGTACAGTTTTCTGTCTTTTACTCCCGTCCCAGCCCCACCCCCCCCGTGCTCCCCACCTCCCTCCCATTTCCACCCCCCTTAGTTGTTGTCTATGTGTCCTTTATACTTGTTCCTGTAAATCCTTCCCCTTTTTCCCCTGAAATTCCCTCCCGTCTCCCTTCTGGTCACTGTCCCCCTGTTCTCTATTTGTGTCTTTGTTTTTATTTTGCTTGCTTGTTTGTTTTGTTGTTTAGCTTCCTGTTAAAGGTGAGATCATATGGTATTTGTCTTTCAGCACCTGGCCTATTTCACTCAGCATAATGCTTTCCAGTTCCATCCATGCTGTTGCAAAGGGTAGTAGCTCCTTCTTTCTCTCTGCAGCATAGAATTCCATTGTGTATATGTACCACGTTTTTTTGATCCATTCATTTACTGATGGGCACCGAGGTTGCTTCCAGCTCTTGGCTATTGTAAATTGTGCTGCTATGAACATTGGGGTGCACAGGTTCTTTTGGATTGGTGTTTTAGGATTCTTAGGATATAATCCCAGCAGTGGAATTGCTGGGTCATAAGGCAGGTCCATTTTTAGTTTTCTGAGAAAATTCCATACTGTTTTCCACAGTGGTTGTACCAGTCTGCAATCCCAACCAACAATAGATTAGGGTCCCCTCTTCTCCACAACCTCCCCAACACTTGTTATTTGTTGCTTTGTTTATGATGGCCATTCTGACTGGTATAAAGTGGTATCTCATTGTGGTTTTAATTTGCATCTCTCTGATAGCTAGTGATATTGAGCATCTTTTCATGTGTCTCTGGATCTTCTGTATGTCCTCCTTGGAAAAATGTCAGTTCTTCAAGTCCTTTGCCCACTTTTTAATTGGTGACCCAGTAATCTTGAGCCAGAGATTTCCACTCTCTATTTCCTAATCTGTGAAATGGGATTGATGTGAGACTGTCACACATAGAAGTGTGCATGCAGTATGTGGTGAGCATAGATTAGCGGCAGTACATGTAGGACCCCATGTGCAGTTGGCCTCAGGAGGAATCAGGGTGCTGAACAGAGCTGGTCCTCACCCTTCAGCTCCACAGGGAAAGGGGAGTGAAAGCAGGGTAGGGAGCCCAGGCCTGCTGCTCCAGGCCCATCTCTACCCTGCACTGGGCTGAATACACCTAATCTCATGTTAATTACTCAGCCTTTAGGATCAAGCCCCAATAGGAAGGGCCGGTACCAACAGCTAACTGCAGTTGTCATCTCTTCTGAGTCTTCCCCCACCTCCTCGGAAAAGATTTATGGAAAGATTAAGGGGCTTTTTTTTCAATATCTATTAATATTCATGGCAGTCTTCACAGCCATCTGCTTTTAACAATTTTGTTTGCAAAGACCTGAGATTAAAATATGGCCTGCTAGTGCTCTGAAGCATCTGAACTGAAGGCGATAAAACAAAGGCCTTTTCAGGAGCTCTGAGCCGGCCTGTCACTTCTACCTGCAGTGGAGGAGACTAATGACTAGTGGGAGGGAGGGGCAGTGGAGGGGTGCCTAGACCTGGCAGAGATTAGATCTGGGGGCCATCACTCCCCCCAGACCTGGCAGGGTTAATTGAGGGAGGGGAGGGAAATGAACAGCCCATCTCCCTCCCCACCATCTTGTGCGGGGGCCCTTGGGGTGAGGGGGTTTAGCTAGGGTAGGAGGAAGATGCTAGCTACAGTACAGAGTAGACTCAGGGCTTTGAGGGCTCCAAAGCCTTGGAATCAGCACCCTGGAGAGAGGGTTGCCAGCTCTGGAAATGTCCAGGGGTCTGTAGAGGATGGGGTTTGGGGGAGGGACCCAAACTCACCAGCATCCCTGAACCTCTTCTGTGTTTCAGTAGCATGTAATCTAAAGCCCAATGTCTTTGCCCAGATTTCCAAAGTCAGTCGCTTCAACACTGCCTTGGGTGGAACCCCCATTTGACAACCAATATCTTGAGGTGCTCTTGAACGAGTCGGTGTCCCTTTCTTAGCCTCATCTGGAAGTGGAGTTTTTGGTGAGTTCTTAGGAGATGGCCTGGGGACAAGGGAAGGACAAGCAGTGGGACACAGGTCAGCATATGTGGCCATGCAGATTTTGCACAACTCCAGTAAGCACTTTACCTCCCCCTCTGCAGCAATCCTGAGCAGTCCCCAGGCCTCACATGCCAAACAGCCCCAAGTCTCTTCTTTACATGAAGCTCCAGCTCAGTGCTCATTCGACTGAAGGCACCTGCTGCTTAGGAATGTTTGAAAGCCAGCAGAAATTCAGTCACTTCTGTCATTAGATGGCACTCTCTTCTCTGGCGCCTTTGATTCTAGGTTACACACTTCCAGAACATCCCCAGAGGGGTACACACCTGGTTTCTGGGCAGAAAGCAGACAAAGATGGAGGAGGGGTGTCCATGTGCCTGCCTCAGCTGCACGTGGGTGTCCATGTCCCTCCTCCCCACTGCAAACAGGGTGGCCTCTCAGTCTAAGTGTCAAGCTTCCTATTTCAGCCTCCACCCTCCAGGTGTGGAAGGCCACCACCTTTGTCTCCCCCCTGCCTCTACGGACCAAGATCTAATCTATATATACATATATATACCAAGAAATACCTGCTAGCTGCTCCTTACAGAAAAGGGGAATTTTACAACAGGATCTCCCCCCAGAAACAGCATCAGGACAAAGGGAAACAATTCTGTCTTAAATCTCACAGGCTTAGGAGATCCTTCCTTTCATTCCCACTCCAGTCTAGCCTTTCTAAAATTCAGCAGCAGACTAACGTGCCATGGCTCCCTCAGCTCACCAACATAAATTCTATCTTCTACCAGGCTTTCCAGGCCCAAGTGAGTGAAAGAGGCGCTGGCTGGCCAAGATGCATCCCCTTCTTTCAGAACTGCTTAGCAGCCCCAGTCCCATGAATGGGTGGACCCTGCCTTGTCCACTGTGGGGCCCTACCTTGCTCGTCCCAGGTGTTCCTCCATTCCAATGGTGTTATCAGACTGTAACCTTCAGTGGCCTCAGCTTCTACAGGAAAGCCACAGCCTATCAGATCCTGCCTATCTTTCCAGAACCTTCTCCCACTTAATCTTCCCTGACACCTCACATGATCCTCCAGTCACAGCAAACACCCAGCATTCATAGGACATGCATGTCCTGCCATGCGTCTGAGTCTTTGCACATGCTGTTCTCCATGCCTGGAATGTGTTCTTGCTTCCAGACTTCAAAGCCCCAAGCTCAAATAGCACCTCCTCCATGGAGACGTCCTCTCAGTGCTAGACCCCTCCCCCACAGACAGAGTCGGGCCCTCTGCATGTCCTGAAATAGCAGCTAGCATCTGGGGAACACTTTACCTGTGTAACCTCATTTAGTCCTCACATGTCCCTATTTCACGAGTAAAAATATTGCAGCAGCACAGAGAGGTAAAATGATTTTCCTGAGGTCACACAGCTACAACGTGATAGTGCCAAGATTCAGGTGCAGGAGCGAGTGTAATGTGTGTGTGTGTGTGTTTTAGTGTATGTGTTATATGTGGGAGAGAGGGTATGTGAGGGGGATTATGAAAGTGAGAGTATGCAATAGTGCATACGGTTTGTGAAGGGATCTGTGTAGGCAGGGAAGAGTGAGCGTGTGCGTGTGTGCGTGTGCACACGCACAGGCACCCTCAGACACTCCCAGACCCTGCATGGGTGGGTGGAGGCATGTTCTTGGCTGCATGAATAGTTAAAACCCTTAAACTGTGCTGCTTCATCATTGATATTTTTACAAAGTTGTCACAGAGAAATATCATTTTTCTTCCTCCTTTATTTCATTTTCTTTGGGATATAGTAATTAACAAAAGACGTTAGATGCCAGCAAAACTGTTTCTTTTGAAGTTTCTACATGGCTGTCACCCGGGAGATAAAGGCAGATTATTCAATCTTGACATTATAATTGTGGATGCCAGATAAAAGCCTGGATTACACACTTCACAGCCCTGCTCGGAGGGGTGGATGAGCTCACCAGGAGGGAGCCTTCCTCAGCCCTCAGCCCTCAGCCCTCAGCCCTCAGCCCTCAGCCCTCAGCCCTCAGCCCTCAGCCCTCAGCCAGGAGGGCAGGACGGTCCGCAGGAAGGGCACCAACCAAAACAGGACAGGGCGGCTGGCCACCTCGTTGGCTGCTTTCATTCTGAGTTTTACAGTCCCCAAATCACACAATGTTAGACAGAAAGGAAGCATATTCCAGATTGAGGTGGAACAATCTAGAAGTCAGGAGCTAAGCTCCCAAGCTTGGTGGCTCCCCTGTCATAACTTGTCCCACCCTGAGTGGCAAGATACTCCTTCTTCCCCTCTACCATCCTCAGCCCCCACCACTCCATTCCCCTCTCCGCACATCATCCCTGGGCTGGATGCCCAGCTCCTCAGAGGAGAACGGCAGGAGAAATGTCAACAGCAATGACAAGGACAGGACCTGGACAGCAGAGGCTGTTCTGAGCCTGACACTGCCACTCAATTGCTATGTGACCATAGCAAGGTCCTTTTCCGTGATTTATACCGCAGGAAGGCAGGATCAGGCACCCTCCTGGAGCTTTCTCCACTCCACCAGGCAGTACCTCTATTTCCTGAGCAGAGGTGGGAGGAAACCATCCTCCCACAGAAGCCAGCTGAGTGCATGAGGGTCCTTATAAAGGAAGGTCGAGGGGAGACGCTGGGAAACATAAATCTGCCAGCACGACTCTCTCAGAAAGGGTTTTAATTAATTGTTTTTATACGACATAAGAGCAACTCATTACCGAAAGGCTTTGATTTGTGACACCTGCATTATAGATGATTTTTAAATTAACATTTCCCCAATAAAAGGTGTCAGTAGAGAGCTGAAGGCGCCCAGAGAGGTATAAAAGGATAATAATATGAAAATACAAATAAACACTAGCCCAGCCCAACAAAGGGGGCTGCTTAATCAATTTTACAATTAATTAAGGCTGCCTGGGGTAACCAGAGCCCTGGAGGCAGTTGGAGGTACTGGGTGGAGGCTCAGGCATCAAATGCTAGGAGGAGAGAAAGAGTTTGAGGCTTCAGAGAGAAATGCAATGAGAATGAAAGATGCTCTGCCAGGCTTTCCCTTAAGGGGAGGGAAATAGCAGGCCAATCTGTTCTGGTGAGGGTTTTTCTCCCTTTGTTCTCCTGGATTTGTCATTTACTCATTCAGTAGGTATTTATAGAGCTCCTGCTGTGTGCTCCCGGAAGAGCAATGAGTCCAGGCAAAGGCTCCAAGGTGAGGGAGAGGGAGTGGCACTTTGGAGAGTCTGAGCGCCCCAAGTGCCTGGTCCAGAAGGAATGAAGGGCAAAGTAGTAGAGAAAACTAGAACAGTAAGCAGGGGCTAGACTACAGAGGCCTCTGAAAAATGTCATGCTGCATTTGGAGTTATTTTCAGATGCCCTTTGAAGAGTTTCAGGTAGAGGAACCACATAAAAACCACATTTTAGACAGATGGAAGTGGATGCTGCCCAGAAAGGTAGAGGGAGGTAAAGAAGTCACCCCAACAAGACCTGTTGGTAAATTAAGTTCAGAGAGCCGTGGCTAAGGTAGAGAGACAGATCATTGGTCCCAGGGAGACTTCAAAGCTAGAGCCCGGGTGTCACCTCTGGGGGTTGTGGGGTGCTGGGGTAACAGAGGGAGGGGAAGTGGATCTGACAATAACCCCACCAAGGAGAATGCTGGAGAAGTAGCTGTGCACAGGACACGGACAAGTTCCTGCCCACGGGAGTGTTACGCTCTGGTGAGAAGAAAAAGGGAAAGCGCACAAAGGGATGAACGAAGGACTTTGGAGTGTGCTGGGAGAGGGGTTGCTAAAGAAAATGGACCCCGCTGCTGTTGTGGGGACTACTCAGTGGTTGGGGAAGGCCTCTCTGAGGAGGCAATGTTTGAAATAAGACCCCAGGAATGAGGAGCCAGCCAGGCCAAAGTTGGGATGAAAGTGGTTCAGGCCTCAGTTCAGCACTTGCCAAGACCCCCACATGGGGAGGAAGTGTGGGGAAGGCACCAGGACTGCCCTTGAGAATCTGTCCGTTCGACTGCTATTTGTTCTGTCTTTGCTTTTCCTCTGGTTGACCAAGCTGGGGTATTTATATAACTGGTGTATAATTGAGGACTGGTCTCGTCGGCAGAGACCGTGGAGCATTGAGAAAAGTTCCCCATGCCCCACCCCAGGCCTTTATACTCTCTCACCAGGTGATTCAACCCCTTCAGGGGAGTCAGTCTCCTTCTCAGTGCCAAAACCTCCCCATTTTTATTAATACCCCAGAACTCTCTCCTTCAGTCTGGATACACTTGGATGTCTTTCAGGCATCTCATAACAAACACATTTATCACCTTGCTCCACTCTTCCCTTGTGTCTCAATCTCAAAGGTGTTACCGCCCATCCAGTCACTCAAAACAGAGACCAGAGAATCGCCTTGATGTTCCCTCTTCTTCTCCCTCGTCTCCAGATCCTGCGGGCTCTTCCTCCTTATAGCTCTTGAATACATCTTCTTCTACACATTACCTTCCATTCTACCTGTTCCCCTTTCCCCACATCCTCCTCCCAACAGGGTAACCTGCACACAAGGTCAGGAGGAATTCTTCTAGAGTGAAAGCCCAACACATGCAGTGCTGCCCCAAAAGCTTCAAGGGCTTCCTGTACCCTCAGGCTAACACTGAAACATTGTTATCATGCTTATTTGAGGGCCTCTAGGACCTAACCGCTGCCTGTCCCCTGCAGCACCCCATTGTCCTCTCCACCCTCCGGCTTTGCTGTCCAGACACAGGGGCCTTCCCTCATCTCCCCAGACTAACACTGCTTCCCTCACCTCCCTTCTTTTGCACCCATAGTCCCTCTGCCCAGATACTCCAAGTGTTGTGCCCTGAGCCACCCCATCCCACCTTTATCTGTCCATGCTCAACTCCATAGTCCATGCTGTGGGCTCATCAAATACTTCTGCAATTATTTGCTTAACTGTGTAGTATTGCATCCACCAACGCGAGAGACAAATTGTCAGAAACTTTCAGGATTCAGAAATGTTATTTTATTGGCCAAAGTTTTAACCTGCGCAGGGGCAGACCCTCAGTGTCCAGAGACACGGTGCTCATAAGAGCTGCAAATGAGAGCCGCCCTAAGCGCTTACAGCTAAGTCTTTTTATAGACGCGAGCAAGCAAGCATTGTATAGAAGCAAATGTGGCTGTTAGCTATTGGCTACTTGGGTGGCGCAAGCATGACCTAAGCTTTCTGGGTTTTGAGTAATGGAAAAATTTTAACCTAGACACTTGAACAGGTGGTCCTCTCCTTGTTCAACCTCATTGGTTTTGTAGTTCCGCCTTCTCCACTCCGTATGTTCTTTCTTAACTTTCTTGTAGTTTCTGCCTCCAGGCCAAATCTCTTTAAGGCAGTCCCTATTTTATTCCCTATTTTTCTGGTTTCAACATGTAGATTCCCCACAGGTTGTAAACTCCACAAAACCAGGAAATATTTCCACCTTGTTTTCCCCTGTATTCCCAGAACCCAGTAAGGAGATCACATTGGTGAGTGAATAGGAAAAATCAATGCATTAATGGATGAATCAAACATCACATAATACAACATGCTGCATGCTTGCTAGAAGTTGGGGTGTTCAATGAGACCAACAAGGACAAGCTTCTTTAACTTCATGGCATACATTTCATTGGCCAGTTTGTGTCCTCTCATGTCCCCAGATGAGGTCACTCTCCCAGGACGGGCATTGTTATTGTGATTGGAGGAGGGGACAGACCTCCTCCATTTGAGATGGTACATTTCCTGCTTCCAAGAAGCCAGTGGGAGTCCTGAGGCCAATGGAATGTCCTCACAGTCTGTGCTCCAGCTGTTTTCTGTCCTCGATACATTGCCCCAGGATCCAAGAGATTATTGCTATCAACAGAGGCTCCTGACTAAGGTATTTGGGTGTTTCAGGTCCCCTTTGCCTGATAGGTATATGAGATAGGTGGTTCCTGACAGGTTAGCCCCACAACAGGCACCTCCAGCCCAAAATTGCAGAATGGGCAGGAGGAGCAAAACTGTAGGGCTCAATGTTATGTTCAGAACCCAAGCAGACTAGTAAGTGTGTCTGAATGGGCTGTCTCGGCAAGGACACCTTAAGGCCAATGTTGGGACCTGGGGCTCAGGTTAAAACCAGTATGTGGCACCAGTGTCACTGTCAGAGCTATGACATGTGTGCATGCATGTGCATGCGTGTGTATATAAGAACACATGTGTGTGTGCATGTGTGTGTACTAGACCCATTTACAGAGCTCAGAGGTAGGTTCTAGGTCAGAGCTAGTGTTAGGGTCAGGGTTACAGAAATAGCTGTAGGGAGTCTATGGCCTTCGAACCCTCCAGGCAGACCAGAGAGTAGGGGAAAATAGGCTGGAATAAGTCAAGGTCAAACACAGATCCTTCAGAAAGGGGGAGATGGCCCCTGCCTGGAAGAATCCAGGTGGGCCCCCTGGAGGAGGTGAACTTGAATTGTGCCCTGACAGCTGAAGAGGGTCAGAAAGCCAGAAGTTCTTTGTTTTTAAAAGATTTTTAAAAGATTTTTCATGTATTTATCTTTAGAGGGGAAGGGAAGGAGAGAGGGAGAGAAATATCAATATATGGTTGCCTCTCATGTGTCCCCTGCTGGGTACTGGCCTGCAACCCAGGCATGTGCCCCGAGTGGGAATTGAACCGCGATCCTTTGGTTCACAGGTCCGCACTCAATCCACTGAGCTACACCAGCCAGGGCAGAAAGCCAGAAGTTCTTAATCAAGCTGCTGCTTCCTTCATCTTCAAAACTTCCTTCCAGGAGGAAGCACCTCCAAAGGCAGCTTCTCCTTCTGTAAGTCATAGACTCATCCATAGGTGACAAAATTACTGAATGTCAAAACAGAAATTGCTCAAGAGTCCAACACTTCCATTTTATAGATAAGAAAACTGAGGCCCAGAGAGAGAAGCAAAAATCCTTCTTTGCATTAGAAGTGGCCTTCTCACAACCCATCTACACAACAGGCAGACATTAGTCTCCCTTACTTAACAGATGAGTGGGCCGAGTCCCAGAGGAGTCAAAGGGTTTATGGAGATCACACAGGATGTGACAGAACCAGGACTCAAACCCAGGCTGGTCTGATTCCAGATCTAACACCCTTAGGTAACTTTCTCTGTCTTTGGTTCTGATTCTTCTGAGGCACAGAAAGAAACCTGGCAGCTGATGTCAAAAAATATATGTATCCATTTTGACTGACAGCAGAAGATCAGTGATGTAAAAACAGAATGATTTTATTTTTCTCAAATACTGATATCAGCTTTACTGTGTAAGCCCCCACAAACTGGTAGTTGAAGGAGAGGGGGGAGGGATGGAAGAAAACAAGCTTGCCATATAATAACAGCTTCATTACTTCTGACAGTTTTCCTGGTCACATTTAATATCTGTAGCTGTTGCTTTTCTAATTATTAAAAACTGTCATTGTCCAGTTCAAAGACACCCCAGCACCAAGGGTGGGAGTGTCCTGCTTATGAGAGACTGGCTTTCCCTCAGTGGGGCACTGCTTCAGGGCACTGCCACCTAACTCTGGCCATGGGTGTCCTCACCATGGCTGTCCTCTGAGGGCCCTGAGGGAGGCCAGTTTCCAGCATCTTAAGGGATATCATAACCCTCTCGATAGCCATTGACATCAGGACCTCTCCTTGTTCCTGGCAAGTGTGGCAAGAGGGGAATGGCTGTTTTCACCCAGCTTTTCTCTTTAGAAAGAAATAGGACAAAAGAAACCTTGTTTCTGCTTAAATGCCCCTCCTTAGGAAAGCCTCAAGTGGGTGTTGTGGTAGAGACCACTCATGCTCCACTACAATTCAATCTCCCATGACAAAATGTGGCCAGGCCAAGGTCACCACCTGGGCAAGGAGTCCACACACTGTGACCCACCGGCCAAATCCTATTACCTATGGTCTGTGAGCTGAGAATGACTTTTACATTTCTAAATGGTTGAAAAAAATTAAAAGAATGATACCCGTGACACATGAAAATTATATAAAATTTAAATTTTTCTGTCCATTATAAAATTTTACTGGGACAAAGCCATGCCAATCATTTGCATATTGCCTGAAGCTGCTTTCAAGATACAAGGGCTGGGTGAAGTACTTGCAACAAGAGTATGTTGTTCACAAAGCCAAAAATATTTTCCGTCTGGCTCTTTACAGAAACATTTTCTGACTCTAGATCAAGACTACATTTACCAGCCTCCCTTGCAGCTAGGTGGGGTCAAGTGTTAAATTCTCATTAGTGGAAGTGATAGAGTGCCTCCTCCATGCCCTCTTCTGTCTCTGGCTGGAGCCAGGCATTGGTTAAAGCTGAGCATCTCTCAGCTATAACCAGTGAGGCCACAAAAAGGCTTTCAATTTGGGGAGACAATGACATGAAGGGGCAATGACATGAAGGACTGCAGTTCCTGAATGACTATGTAACTCAAAGCTGCCCTAGCACCCTGGGTCATTTGTCTTAGAACTGTGAGGTGAGAAAGGAAGAAACACATTAATAAGTCCAAAATTAAAACAAAAAAAAAAGAGAAAGGAAGAAACTTCAGATCTGTTTATACCACTACATTATCATAATACAACAGCCCATTCTTACCATGATGAGTACAGATATTATTCTCCAAATGGGCACTATGTCTAGAGTTCTTTTCCTACAGATCACAGCCATGTTATTTTAGGCTATTGTTCTTGTGCTGGAGGCCTGCTTAACACATGGATTGAGCCCTTCCTCACATCAGCATTATCCTATTAACCTAATAAAAGAATTGTTCATTTGGAGTTCTGTCTACAAGAGAGCGGCATGAGCTCCAGGAGAGAGACTAATGTAGTATAAAGCAGATCTTCATCAGAATCTCAAAACAGAAGGCCAGAACAAGCCAAGGTCTATGGGTACCAGCACAAAGAGGTGCCCCTCCAAGACCAGGGGCCTCTCTAATGACATCTATGCAGTTCTCTATCCTCCTTCTTGGCTGGCCAGCTCCCTCTGGTCACTCATAACTGGTGACCGTGATGGGTCTCCAGTCTCAAGTCTACCTCAACAACAATTCTCATTCCCAGGCTTAGCTTCTTTCTGATACCTTCCCAACATGGGGTCAGACTAACCCAGCTCATGCTTTTGAGCCAGATCACCCAAAGAATATAATGTGGGGAATCTCTGCTTCAAGTGCCCACTCCAAATTAATCAAATCAAATCACATGGCACAAATACAGCTTCTACCCACACAGCATGCACTTGGGACAAGGATATCCCTTAGCCAGGAAATCAACCTATTTAAAGGGGTTGAGTAGTCTTCTGGCTAGGGGCTTGGACTCAGAACTAAAATGCTGGCTTCAGCTACACCTCCTTCTTGTGTGACCATGGGCAAGTTTAGTACATTCATCTCCACTTCTATGAAGTAGGAATCATAATACAAAAACACTTGCCTCACAGGGTTGTCAAGAGGATAAAATAAATGAATCAATGCAAACCACTTAGAACAATACCTCCTGACACATAGTAAGCTTTCAGGGAAGGCTAGTGACTAGAATTATTATTATCTCTAAAACAAAAAGGAATTAATAAGCCAAAGCTCTATTCCTTTTGCTGTAAAACACTTCAATGTGTGCTCAGTGAATGATTCATGACAGCTTGAGAAAAGCACTGTAATTGGTGCACAGATATACCTTCCTAAGGAGCAAGGGCACAATGGCTACCCTCTGTTAAGGACCCATCTGTTAAGGTGCTCATCCTGTGTTGGCCTTCTACACACAGCCCACATGATCCAGTGAGGATGAAGCTCCAAGAGGGTCAATGAGTTGTATAAATTCATATATTTTAGGCTTATTTCCATTCACTGTGTATTTTCATCAAAATGGATAATCCAGAGGATCCATTGCAGGCCAATTGCTGAGTCCTGCCATGTGGAGATATATATACCAAAGACAGAGAAAGGGGCAAAAGGATCAGGCATACTGGACTCCCACTGGGAGAGGAAAGGGTGGAGTGATGTGGATGCGATGGCAGGAGGCATCTTGGGAAAAGTACAGCAGGTTTGGGGCAGGAGGAGTACGTGGCTATGTGCTTGGTCAAACCTTCCCCATTAAGCTATCCAAGTACATGCAGCAGAGTCCCCATTTAGCAAACAGAGCCATGGCCTAGAACAAAGCCAGTAGCCCTGGGTGCTTGTCCCAGGTCTGCCTTCCTATCTCTCTGTGACAATGAGAACAAGGCCCTGCCCCTCTCTCAGCCACAGTAGTCTTACAAGGTAGGCCAGGTGACTGTAAAGCCCTTCTGACTCTGGTCCCACTGTAGTGATTTTCTAGTTTCTGCTGTATTTTTGCAGGGAAGCCCTGAACACAGGCCACCCTGTCTCTCCCATCCCAGCCTGGGACCATGGTGGTGCACTCCCCGACTTATTGTATGCTTATGAGTCATGGGGGAGAAAAATAAAACTATTATCCTCAAAACCTCAGTAGATCTCTTAATGACTACTCCACTAATTAGTAGCAGCTGTTAATGAAGTGTGCAGGTACAAGCCTAGCCTCATCAATTAATCCATACATGCTCCTGGGTTGCAGTAATATTTAAAGGGGAAATCAATACCTGGCAGCTGGGCCTGAGGAGGTCGGTCTGGGTGGGCAGGGAAGGTGTAGCATTTCAAGGAATTTATAACTGAAATAGCTCATGCCTGGAGCACAGTGCAGAGCAGCAGTAACTAGGATAGCCCTTAAGGGGCACAGAGATTCAGGAATGCCTGCAGGGTGAGGGCAGGAAGGGCTGGGTGGGCAGGGCAAGGAGTCACCTGCTCCATCCATGGATGGGCAGAGAGCTCTGCGCCAGGCCAGCAGGGAGATATAGGGGTAACATCTCTCTCCAGTTCATATCATAAAATCCACTTATTTGTGTGGGGTATGGAGGCTGAGGGGTTTACCATTACCTCCACTGAGCAAGTGTAGAAATCAAGTCTCTTCATGAGCTACTGTCTTGTCCAAGTTTGCACAGCAAGTAAAAGTAACAATCACTATCCTGGCCCATGCTGTGCCAAACACCTCACAAGCACCATCTCATGTACTCCTTAAACTAGCCCAATGAGATGAGGACTTGTTTCTTCATTTTGGAGATGGAAACAGTACAGCTTTGAGAAAATAAAATATCTGCCTTTAAAAAGCTGGTTATTGGCACAGCTGGTATTCAAAGTCACACAGTCTGACTTCAAAGTGCATATATTTAGCATACATGACATCTAAGTGGTGATAAGCCTTCAACCCTATAGAAAAAGATCCAAACTCCTTTGCATGATTTATAGCACCTTGAACTCTGGACCACATGTTAGTTTCCTATTGCTGCTATAACAAAATACCACAAACTCACCAGCATAATACAACATAAATTATCCTTCAGTTCCACAGGTTAAAAGTCTGACATGGTTTTCACTGGCCTAAAATCAAGGTGTTGGTAGGACATTCCTTCAGGAGGCTCTAGGAGAGAGTCTGTTCCTGGCTTTTTTAACCATCTAGAGGTTATCTGCATTTCTTGGCTTGTGGTCCCTTCCGAAATCTTAAAGCCAGCAATTAAATCACTCCAACCCCTGCGTCCATTATCACATCTCCCTCCATGACTCTTTCTTGCCTCCGCTTACAAAGACACTTGTGCTTACATGGTATCTATTCAGATCATCCAAGATAATTTCCTGGATGATCTAGGATAATCCACTTCCTTCTGCCCTGTGAGGTAACCTAGTCATAGGTTCCTGAGATCAGGTCATGGATGTCTTTACGGGGGATATTAGTCTACCCACCATACCTACCCTCTCACTTTCTATTTCTTCCCCTAGAGCTACCTATGTTCCACCCTCATCAAATACCTGTATCAGTCAGTATCCAGTCAGAAAGACAAGTATCCAGTCTTTCGAATAGAGGGAATTAGTTACACAGGCAACAAAAAAGCTGTGAAGCTACATAGGGGCTGTTGAAGTGACCTAGAAATTTGTACTAACAGCAAATAGTCTTTTCTACACTTCCCACTCCACTCATAGAGACACGTGCAGTAGAGGTCAATGGCCCCTCCCTCCAAGCTGTAGTGACA
The DNA here is from genome assembly GCF_021234435.1 of Artibeus jamaicensis. Taxonomy (NCBI): domain Eukaryota; kingdom Metazoa; phylum Chordata; class Mammalia; order Chiroptera; family Phyllostomidae; genus Artibeus; species Artibeus jamaicensis. The sequence goes on along the minus strand of NW_026521788.1, from coordinate 29,426,064 downwards.
CCCAAGTACCAAAGAAATGGCTAAGGTCCCTGAGCCCCTGTCTGGTCTATAGCATGTCCCCAGCACTGAAACCAGAACCTTTCATAAAGCAGGTGCTCAGAGAAAACTCATCCAGGCCAGGGGTCTTTCTTCCACACCAGAGGTGAGAGCACAGCCCCAGCTCAGGGCGCCCAGAGAGGTCATGGTGCAAGTGAAGCAGGTAGACAAAAATGCAGCTGCTCAGCAGCTGACTGTCAGTCACTGAAAGCAGAGGCTTGTGTTGAGTTCATTTTGCTGCCCATCATAGGCTTAGGCAACACATATCTTACTTATTAAAAAAAATATTGAGAGGCAGACAGATTACTCCTCTCAGGGAAGACAGGGGTGTTCCAGGGGGTGGGGGAGGGAGGAATCTGGGAGCCACAGACTGCCCTACTGCTTGAGGAATGTACGGAACTTGCTTTTACCTAAGCTGTAGAGTCTGGCTTTTTACCATGTCAGAGACACAGGGAGAGATCATGATTATCATCCTGAGCGAACAACCTTTCCCTGATTGGACATTATTCTGTGGCTCTTCTTCCTCAGCAGCTCATCCTAAAATGTCTGAAAAAAGGGGAAGGGAGGAGATTTAAAAATATACCAGGGATGAAGGGAAGGGAAGGAGAGGGGAAAGGGAGGGGAAGGAACCCAGGAACAAGCCTTTTGTGAGTAGGCCTGGTGAGGGACAGAGTGGGGACATGTAATTTCACCCAACGACCACCCAGGATACAAAGCATCCCTTTGCCCAGACAGATAAGGTCTTCTTCCAGGAGCCCCTATCCTGATGAATGACCCCACTCACCCCTCCCACCACCCAGTTAGCAGGTGTATCCCATACTCACTTTTTCTCTAGGCCTCCTCTTTGCACACCAATCTGTCATCAGGCCCTGGCCAGTCTACCTGTGCCCTGTTCTTGTCCTTAGTGACATGGCCTTAATGAGGTTCCTTCAACAGCCTTCTAACTAATGTTCCGGCCTCTGGCCTCACCCCCTAATCTCATCTACACTCCTGCCAAAACTGTTTTTTCTGAAATAGATCTGGTACTTCACTCCCTTACCTAAACCCATCAGTCACTTCCCACCAGGTCCAGGGAATTCAAGGCCTTTACTCCCCTTACCAGGCTCCTCTCCTCTCATGTCCTTCCCTCCTTTTTCCTATCACTCTTCAGGAACCTACCCGTAAGTTCATACACACACACACACACACACACACACACACACCATTTATACCTTTATACTTGCTCTCTGCACCTGGAATTCTCCCCTCCCCACACACTGTGAATAAGCTCATAGACTTAGGAATTTTTACAATTCTGTTCTTTCTTAGCCTTTAGTCTTCAGATACAGAGATCACCCTGCATCTGAAGACTCCCATGTGCCATCCCCACCTGACTCCACCCTCTCCAGCTGCCCCTGTCCTGCTTCTCTATCTGATCTATCCCTGGTCCTGGCCAGGTAGTTGTACTCCATGACTGTCATGGGGACATAGCATTTAGGGGAAAAGGAGGGAAGGGCCATTGCTGAGAGTGCCCACAAACATGGTGGGGGTAAGAGTGGGCTGTGGGCACTGGGTGTTCACTCATAACCAGGACCCTACTTCCTTTTAATATCACTGTTCCTGTGAGAATCTGAGCAACATGAGAAGACAGAAACCAATCTGGCTGCTTGCTGGAGATTGGCAAATATTATTGACATCATGACACCTACCAACACCATGGGGAAAAGGTATACCTCTCCTCAATGCTATTTTGAAGGACTTCATTTGAACAAAGACTGTCAATAAGTCAAAAACCCATTCTGTATTCTGCCATTGTCACCAAGTTCAGCTATGCCTCACTGTGACAATAAGCACCCCATGACAAGCCATGATAATCAGGAGAGAGGAGAAGAGCCAGCCTGCTGGCATGACCTTTAGTGTAACTTCAGGATCATTTTATCACCTCCTTGGGAACTTTGAGTTCCTATAATATTAACCACTCATCTGAGAGGATTGCAAGGTCTTGGATTGCAAAGTCTCAGATGAATTTGGGCTCAGATGAATTACTCAACATCTTCTACATGAACCTGCCCCATCACAAGTGATAGAAGAACCATCAACCCAACTGCCATTAGTTCCTTGATTCTTCAAATACTTACTGAAATCCTACTAATTGTGGCAGTCTTCTAGGGGCTGGGGGAACCATAATAGCAAACCAAACAGCCAAGGTCCATGTCCTCAGACAGTTAAGTTTCTAGTGTGGGAACCAAAAACTAAGTAGTAGATATGTGGTATACAAGATAAAGAGAAATGTTATGAACAACTATGAGGCAGAGAGAAGGTGGTGAGAAGGCTTGAGCTGAATGGTTTACTACTTCACAAGAAGAAAGATAGGTCAAGTTATTCTAAGACCAAGCAAATGGCAGTTTTCCACCTACTGAAAAGCTAAAGGAAAGAGAAATAATAGAGAACAGAGTGTCTGCATTAAGAGTGTCTAGTACTGGAGAATAAAGGGGAAGAAACTCTTACCCCTAGACTGCTTTTCTGTGAGTGGAAAGCCTAGAATAGCTCCTCAAGATGCCAGTCAGGCAACCCCAACTCTAATAACTGTGTGGTCTGAGTGCCCCACCCACAGTGCCTGCAAAGAAACACCATCTTTCACAGAATGCTTGCCATCACACACCCCAACACACAGGCTTCTTTCTTCTCATCCCTCCCAAGTTCTGTGCATCTATGTGTTAAGTCGAGCTATTCTCTGCCCATGCAGTGACCCACCTACCTTCTCTTCCAAAGGCCAACCTTCTCTGGGCTCAACTCAGTGTCATCCCGTGAAACTACTTCTGATCACATCCCTCACTCCTCTGAGTTTCCAGCCTGCAAGGCACAGTTCCCCACTCTGTATCAAAGGTACTTCTGGACATGCCCTGACTTGGGTCTAAAGGACTACATGCACTAAAAGACTATGGCATTTTCTGAACAGCCTCAGTGTCTTCTGTGTTGCCTGGCACATGGCTGTCTATGCAGAGGAGGGAGAAGGAGATGGCATAGGGTGAGGCCCATCCCGTGCCAGGAGCACCATTTCAGTCCCCCAACCCCCATGCCCTGCTGATAGCAAGGGGCAGACAGGGTACATAGCCACATTTGCAGGGCCATGAACCTTTTGTCAGGTCACACTCAAGTAAGAGGCTGAGCTGGCTGCCAATGGGGCTCTGATTCACCATAGACTTTTTCCCACTCTCCCCTGCTGTCTGATCACAGGAAACCCTCAATAAATATTTTATGTGTAAGAGTATCTGAACAAAGAAACACACACCCTCCCCTTGTAGCCCGGGACACCCTCCTCACACATCCCAGTAGACTTGTAGGCCAGGCTGGGTTTTGATGGCAGCCCACTGTTCTGCCTCCAGGAATACAGCCCTTCTGGGGCCTTCAGCAGCATTGGGGAAGGACCTTTATCCAACCACTGATCTGGCTTCTTAACTCAGTCTTCCAAAGCACTGGCTAGACCCTTCCTCCAACCCTAAAAATGGGAGCCCGGTTTTGGGGAGTTCTAAGACTATACTCAGTGGTAGCCTGGAATCAGCAAGTATTAGACTCTAGACCCCTTCAGGTTTAATGGGCCAGTCCCCTGATCTCACAGAAGGGAAGGGACCAGTCCCAAACACACAGCTAGCAAACAACAGACTTTACCCAGGCCACTCAGCTCCCAGCCCAATGCTCTTCCAACCATGATTCTGAATGACTTAGCCCTTTTACTTCCAGGGCTGCTGGGCATATCCTTAACTAGCTGTGGTAAGGTGAACTAAAGCTTCTTCTTTACCCTGTCATGTGGGTGAGAGGAAACGTGGGCATTGTCTATGGATTACAGTGAAGATATGGACATGGCACCACTCATTTGTCAGTTAATGTGAGGGAGGCTTGTGTCACACAGCCCAGGGCACAGGATTAGCAGGTGGAGATGCTCCCTGAGCATACAGACTGGGCTTGTCCTTGCACAAGAAATGTGGTCATGCTTATGTTAATAAGAGAGGAAAGCATTTCTCACCTAGCTGAAAGGGAGCTTGAGAAGGGAATTAATTCTCACAGTGGTGAGGCCTGATTGCTGCTGGTTCAGAAAAAATCAGTTGCAGCCTAGAGTAAGAGTCTCCCCACCTCTCCCTGGCATTCTCCATCTCACCTCCCCTCAGAGCAGGTCTCCACTCTCCCTCCCTTCTCAGAGCCAACAGGAAATTGACAGAGAGGAAAGCCAGCAATGGTCAGCAGGTGGAAGAGGCAACAGAATTTGCAAGATGCAGGAGGAGAGGAGAGAGAAGGGACTGGAAGCCTCCAAAGATGAAGGGAGTGTCCATGTGCTTGGGCTCAGTTGCCTAAGCCAGGGTGCAGGCCTGACTGCACCCTCTCTGCATCCTCCTTTCCCAAGACCCTACAGTACTGAGTCAATTAAACTGCTATCCATCATGGTCAGAAGTCCTACTTCATCTGGAGATAGAGGCAGAGGTCAGATTGGGACTGGTAGGGGTGACTTTTCACTACTACCTCTCTCTAATGGGGACTGAAACCTCATCACTGTGAACTATGGGTGGTAAGTGCTTCCCACAGACAACTGGGAATAATACTCCTGCTCCCAGCCAAAACTGTCTCCAGAGGTTCTTAGAGACAAGCCCCGTAAAACAGGAGAGTAATGGACTGGCTGCATGGGTCACAGCACTAGTTTGTCGTAGGGTTAACAGATCTGGGTAAAGCCTCTGCCTCATACAGCATCAGAGGAAAGAAATCTTGTGAAAACCTGCTTAACCCTCTGCCTCCACCACCAGAGGCAGAGCACATGCTGTGCCCCAGCCCTGCATACACTGGGCAGGGCAGCTGAGGAAGGGGCAGGGAAGGTGACTTTTATCTCATGCTAATTGCCAAGGCTTAAATCAGTTTCAAGTGACCTGATCTTTAGTGCCCACTGCCAAACTCACTCAGGCCCTCCTGGTCCAAGGAGCTCATTATAATACAGGAATTCCAATACAATCAGATTTCCTTAAATATGGCCAGAAATCACAGGCCCAGGGGCTCTTCCCACTTACTCATCACTCCCCATTTCACCCTGCCCCCCCACACTCACTTGACATGGGGGACCTGCTCTGGGAGGTCTTGCTCTAAGTGCGAGAAATCCAACCAGGAACCAGCCATGGCCCCTGCCCACTGGTGCTCACAACCACATAAGGAAATCTCAGCACATGGCCTGGCAGTGACTACACAGCTAGAAAGTGCTCTGATGGGGAAACACAGGGCATTTCAAGAGTGTAGGAGATGGTCAGAGGGTTCACAAGTGAGATGGTCAGAGGGTGAGAGAAGGGAGATGAGTCTTCCAGGCAGTGGGGAAAGCATCATCCGAATTCTGAAGGTCAGAGGAACCAAAAGCTCAGCATCCCATTGGTTAGACTTTGGTGGAAAGTCACAGGGATAGGTTGCAGTCAGATCTTATCCAGCCTCCTAAACCACCATAAGGTGTTTGCAATTTATCTCCAGAGTACACGAGTCTCCCAAAGCAGTCACAGAATTGGATAAATGACCTAGAAGAATGCGTCTGGAAATGTATTACAGGGGAGATTAGAGGGACCACACAGAAGGAGTTTAGACAGAATAGGGAAAGAGGGCACTTAGAAGGCAGAACCTATGGCATGTGGTAATGAGTAGAAAAAGAAGTTAAGGACACTTGCTGGTAATTATTAAGCTAAGTGCCAGCCACTATGTTAAGTATTCAGCTACATCACTTCATTTAATCTTGCAATAGTTTTGTGAAACAGATATTCCTACCATCCTCATTTCACACATGTGGAAACTGAGACTCATAGAGGTTATCCACTCTGACTTACCCTTATTTAAAGAGCAAGCAAGGAGGAAAGCCAGGAGAATTCAAGGTTTCTGGGCAATCAGACAAATACAGGTGTTATTGCCCAAAGAGGTAGGCCAGAGGAGGAGGGATGTATCCAGAGAGTCAACAGAGGTGTCAGCAACACCTTTGCTACATGGGCATGTAGTTTGAACACCTGGAGGATATCAAGATGGTGGTGTCTGGTTGGCAATGGAATATGGGTCTACAGCCCAAGGGTATATGATATGGATTTGAGAGACTATGTTCAGAGAAAGGAAACTACAAGAATGAAGGAGGAAGGCCCCCATGGCCCATGTGAAGAGGACAGAGCAAGGAATCCAAAGATAGAGCTCTGGGAACATGGACATGTAAGAGGTGAGCAGAGCAGGACTGGGGAGGAAAGGGTTAGCAACATGCTCTACCTTTACTGTGGAAGAAAGAAAGATGATGTGGTCAAATCCCCTCATATCACACTAGTGACAGAGCCTGTGGCAAATACAAGAATGATATTGGATAGCAGAATTCTTATCCCTGAAATGCTTTTAGCAAGATACACCCTAGCTGTCCAGGACTGCTGATGGTAAACAAACGTGCACCCTATGTATTTATGGAGTACGGCTCCCTGGGAAATGTTGTGCAAACTATGTAACTGTTAGAGAACAAAATAGAGATATTTTATGGCTGAAATAGCTTCTTTTTTAGTAAGGGATGCCTCACATTATCACATAGAGACCTTTTTTGATAAATCTGAGCCAGATATTTCCTGATGTTGCAGGAAAGATCCTAGGAGCAATATTGATGGGTCTGGACCACAGGCTTTCTCTGTACCTCAGTTATTTGCATGTATCCTTACAGTTATTAGGAAAGCTTAATACTGGCTAAGATCTCTGATTCTTAGGAATATAATTTGACACTCTGAACCTTTGTGTTTATCTCAAGAACAGAAACTTATTAAACTTTGCCATGATCTTTTAAGTATTCTGCCCAGCTGTTGCATGGAGCCAAGCTTGGGAAGAAGGTACTCGATCTTGCTAATGGATGAGTAGCTGGAGACAAGATGGGAGCCATGAAAGCTTTGTATGCCATGCTAAGGTGGCATTTTGTTTAAAGAGAGGCAGTCAGACACTACTGAAGGCCCAATTGTTGAGGAATGACAATGTCAGGCTGAAGCTCTAGAGAGGCCAATTGGTCATTGGGAGAAAGCAGTTTGGAGACAGAAAACCCAAGTAGGGGGCTCAAAGGTAAAAATTATGGGTCCCTGGAAAGGGTGGTGGCAGTGGGAATGAGGAACAACAGATAAATTTAAGACCTATGTAGGAATTAGAGTACACAGGATTTGGACCTTGATTGGTCTTTTGGTGAGGAGCAGTGAGAAAGTGAACTCAAGACTTCTCACTTGGATAACCAGGTGGGTCATGGTGGCAGTCACAAGGAAGGGAATATGAATACAGGCAGGCTTAGAGAAGATGAGAGGTTCTACTCTAAAAGGTTTCAAGTGTCCCTGGCACATTCTCAGGAAGTTCTCTTGTAAGTAGTTGGATATGTGATTCTAAAGTTCAAGAGCAATGACTGGGCTAGATATAGAAAGTGGGTTCTAGGTGGTAGCCAATGCCTTCAGCCAGATGAAATTTGAAAAGCAATGTTCTGGGTGAAGAGTCAAAATGTCCAAGCCAAGGACCACCAACAATTAAGGCCATGTTTAAAAATTCAGTCCAGAGACCATGTGCATCAGATGACCAGGAGAGTTTGTAAAATATGGTGTCCTGGGCCTGCCTGAAAACTACTACATCCAAAATATGGGGTGTAGGAACTGAGAATCTGATCTGCATTTTAACAAGCAGCCCAGATAATTTTGAGGCACCTCCAAGTGTGGAAATTACTGTTAAGTAACAGACAGACAAAGAATAATCCCCAAGGAAACTGAGAAGGAAGAGGAGATAAAAGAAAATAGGATAATTCAGTGTTGTGAAACCCATGGGAAGAGGTTTTGCAGGAGGGAACTGTTGAGAGTGTCAAATATAATATTTCTGCAAGTTTGAGGGAGGTAAGGACTGAGAAATTTCCTTGGATTTCGTTAAGATGGAGGTCACTGGGACTTTATTCAGAATGCTCTGGGAAGAGTATGGGGACAGAGACCCTATTAAAATGGACTGAGGGGAGGTGAGAGGTGAGGTAGTAAGAAGGAGAGTATAGGCTATTCGCTCAATAGTTTGGCTGTGAATGGCGATAAGGACCATAAGACCAAGTGTCTGATAGGGAAGGGATAGAAGAAGTGGAAGAAAAGGACTCCTTTGTAAATCTGGAAAAGACACGAACATATCTTAAAGCTGATTGAAATGGTTTAAAAGGAGAGCATAAAGATAGAACAGGGAGGGGGCCTTAAGTCAGCAGCAAGTAATAACTTTAGTGTTGGTCAAGAGCAGGCCTAGAGAATGAAGACAGGATGGCAGGCAATGCCTTCAAATTTAGAATTTTGATGGCAAGAGATTGGCGTTTCCATCTGACATGTTCTATTTTTTTGTGCAAGGCAGGGCATGGGGTTAACTGCAAAAAAGCATGAGTTGGAGGTGAGAACAGAGACTTGGAAAAGAAAAAAGCAACAGGAGTAAGCCCATCTTAATGATATCTACAATTCCAATAGTGAGTATACATTGGCTCAAAATGTACCATGGAGTTGAGATGATCTTGTCCAGGCCAACACAGCTCAGTCAGAGAAATGTTCTACTTTCTATAATCACCATGCTTATGTGCTTCTAAGTCACATAAAGCAACAGAACCCATAGTGAATACAACTTCACTTGTCCACTTGGCTCTAAGGTGGGGCCAGATGAGTTACAACTCTCCTGATCCAGCAGTCTCAGGAGAGGCACTGGAGGATGATTCACTGCTCTGGAGCACAGGAGTGGGGTTGCTGCATCTACGCTCAGCCCTAGTCACTCAGAATGCTTCTGAGAGATAGCTCACAACCTCCCTGGTATCAAAAACTCATGTCACTGAAAGGGGGCAGCCAAGGAGGAGGGTGGCATGCCAGCCAAATCCCAGCATGCAGAGGATCACGACAGTTTCGTCCACCTTAAGTCACACCTAGCTTGGGGAGCAAAGCCCAGGTGGTATGAAACCCAACCATGGGCCCAGAGGTGGAGGATGCAAGGAGGGGCAAGTTCTGACATGTCTCTTCCCTGTGTGTTTACAGTTGGGAAAAAAATTTTAAAATAAATAGAGACAAGTAAAGAAGCAATTTTTCCTTTTCTTCTTGCATGTTTAATTTCAACAAAGCCTGCAGGGGCCTTAGAGGAATTAAAATGGACTCTGTGTAAATTACTCAAGTCAACCCCCAAGCCGGTCAGCAGCACCCAGTATAGAGGTTCAGTAGAGGCAGAAAGGAGGCCAACAGGCAGCCTGGAGTGCTGTGGTCACCATGCTCAGCCAGCCAGTCAACCTTTGCTTGTGCTCAGCATCTCCTGAGTTGTTTAACGGAAGGGGCTAATTAGGCTCCAACCTCATCAGTGAGAATCTCTTGGGTAGGGCCCAGAGGTTACACTGATGCCCTCCCAACCTTGAAAACCCTGGGCCAGGGCCTGACTGCATCCTGCAAACCAGAAATGAAGAATCATCAGGGACCAGACTTGACAGGCTTCAGGATGCTAAATCACAGCCCACAAAGACAATGACCAAAATCCAAATAACAACATATTCATTTGCAGATGCTCTGCTGTTGAACTCCAGTGGCCAGCAACACGGGAAGCCAGAGCATTAGAGCATTGCTAAGAGAGCCAGTGGCATCAAGCTATGATGGCCCAGAGGCCCAGTCCAGCCACCCAGTACCCTGCCAACATGAACCCCTGGGCCACCCCATTTTCTCTGTCCTATCAGCTGATGAGACTCCCTTCTGATGGGCACAGCCTTCACATGCATTCAGCAAGTCCTTTGTAAGTTTTCTTGGCCTACTGCCTCTTGACAGTGACTTTGTGTCTTTGTTCCATTACATTTTATGGGTTAATGTCTTAGTTGAGTGCTTAGAGCCATTGTATTCCCCTTCCATCAATCCTTAGGGACATTCATATTTTCAGGGTACTGCCCCATCCCCATTCACCCAGGTTAGGTGTCAGATCCAAAGCCATATGCTTTCCTTCTGGGAAAGGGTGAGATCTGAGCCAAGTAAGTAGAAGCAGAGATAGAAAACAGGAATGGGCTGGAGAGGTATTAATGAGAGCAAGCAGGCAAAGCTTCTAGCTTGGAAACTGGGTGGGTGGAATGATACTAAGAAGACTAGGAAGGCAGGAGACTGTCAAGTGACTGGGTAGTGATGAGGAGGGGCATGTTGCTCTTGAATCACCCTATCAACACATTTACTGAGGACCATTCTGGGTGCTGCAAGAGGGGCCTGTACAGAGACAGAAATGAATGTGGGCATATTCTGACAAAGCTTTCAGAGCACAACAGGCCTGTGATTAACGCTGTTATGGTAAACTGTCTTGTACCTGTTCCTGATGAGCACTAATCTGAGCTGTTCTTTTAGGACAATAAGAAGTTCATAGCTGACTTCAGTAGTTTACCTATATCTCAGGCATTGCTATGGAGGGACCCACCCTGCAGCATCAAGTAAACTATCAATCAAGACTCTCTTAGTTGCAGCTTAAACTGGCTTAATTTAAAAAGAGAATGTGAGACTCAGTGGAAAAGCCTACAAGTATGTTCTAGTTTCAAGTCTCTGAATCCAGAGACTTGAATCATATCCTCAGGACCTGTCTTTGCTTTCTTGCTCTTTGGTTCTTGCTCTTTGGTGGTCTGCCTTCTTGACTTTGTTTTTCTCTGTGCTACATTCAATCTCAAGCATACACTCAAGAACCCAGAAGTTCCAGGTTGCCAGCATCACAATCCAAATTGAGAAAGAGAGTTGTCTTTTGTCCATGACCGCACACAAGTACCAGCATTAGAGTAACTGCCCATAAACCCATCCCTGCATCAGTTACTGTGCTGGAACAATCTGCCCCACTGATTTGCCAGGCTTGGGTCACATATGCCCACCATGGAGTTATCACACCCAATCCATATGGACTTAGAGTATGCATTGAATAAATTCCCAAGGTGAAGGATATTCAATTGCCAGAAAAAAGAAGATGACTATGGGGCAGGCAATAGGTGCCTACTATTATAATAGCAAAGCTCCCTGTCAGGTCTAGAAGGAAGCAGTGACAGCCAGAGGCCTTCTGGGCCCAGGGCCACAGCCTAGGAGCAAATAGCACAATCTGTTTATGATGGAAGCTGCTGTACTACCACTTATAAGGTATATGCCCCCTCCAGCAGAAGAAACCCCAAAGGTTTTAGGTGTGGGTGTTTGTGGGGAAAAAGACATGGAAAGAAGAGAGAGATGGGAGAGAGCCACCCTCATAGCTCTTAGTCCCATTAAAAATTATCGCACGAAGAAGCGGGGTTTGCCAGTACCAGAAAGATGTACAGGTGGGTCTCATCTGGGATAAAAGAGAGGGGGCTTGTGATCCAGCAGGTCTGTAGGGAAGTAGGACACAATGGCGAGGGGAAGAGGAGCCTTTGAGGAAAGCCAGAGTGATGAGGCTGGGCTATGAGTGTAGCCCCCGCCCCCAGAACAATGAGAATAGAAAACTGCTCTGAGACCTCACTACTTCACAGCAGGGAAACAAATGTCTCAGGTTTAACACCTGGACTTTTAATCAACTCCCCTCCTGGCTAATTAATAGCCAAGTATGAGATAAGGAAAGAGACTGACAGCTAGAGAAAGCTATGTTAGTACAGTGACAGCTCAGACGTCCCTTCAGGGACAGCTTGGTCTCTCCTCCTGAAGCCTGTCCTGCACTCACACACTCTCCACCAGCCTTCTGGGCCTCTTCCTCCTCTCAGCTTCTCAGCATCCAGCCTATCTCTCTTGTTAGTTCCATGTTTTACATAAGACGGTCTTGTCTCCTTGACTGCTTCTTAGCACTTCATACGTTGGAATTGCCTAGAGCACATGCTAAAAACACAGACCCCTGGGCCCATCCTTGCACATGCTGATTTGGAAAGTCTGGGGTGAGCCCAGGCATCTCCACTATCAACAGGCTCCTTGGGGAATTCTAGTAAAGCCAAGTTGGAGAACCAGGATCTTAGAGATACACAGATTACTAAAGCAGGGAGGGGCCTTCTCCTCTGTGAAATGAAAGAAATCAGCTAGAACAGGGGCCAGCTCATGATGACCAAAAGGCCCAATCCAGTGGCTACTTATTTTTGTAAATAAAGTTCTACTGGAGTGCAGTCACACCCATCATTTACATATTGCTCTGACTGCTTTGGGGGCAACATGGCAGAGTTGAGAAGCTAGGTCAGAGCCATATAGCCCATAGCCAAAAATAGTTACTATCTTGTCCTTTTCAGAAAACATTCGCCAGTCCCTGATTTAGAAAGCAATCTCTGAGACACAGAAATATGTCTTTTGGTTGAAGACTTAGAGCCAGAAAGACCTGCCTCTTCCTCTCTTTGTCCAGTGCTCTCACCACCTCCCTACTGTTTGGGCTGTGGAGTGGGCATAGGTTGCTCCACCTGCTCAGAATGAATGACCCTTTTTCTGGAGAGATCTTATTTTGGGAAACCCTTTGCCCTCATTGGATGAAATCTGAATAAAACTATTAATCAGAATACCCCACTTTCTCCTTGGGCATGTGACCCAAGCAGAAGCAATCCCATATTCTCTCCCCGCAGTTTGAACCTTGAGCTGAGAGGAGAACCATTGCCAACCACTAGCTCCACCTCCCTCCCACAGAGCTTAAAGACACAGCCTGGGACTCTGCACCCGGCTCCCCAGACCTGCTCTGGTCTGCCCAATCAGAATCGATTCTTCAGCCTTTTCTGTGTTTCTGTGGGTGGCCCTGTCTCCTCCCAAAAAGTCCTTCCATAGTAAGTTAGACAGAGTTTAAACCACCTATTTAGACTAAAAAAAACCCAACTAATGCCAAATGTGGGGGTCAGACTAGGCCATGGGGTATGGATCTGCCCATTTTATGGATGGACACCTGGCCCATTAGAGAGGAAAGGTGACAGCGTGAATGAGAATCCAGAGCTTTGTCCTCTGTTACCAAATCTTCTCCTACAATGTCACCTGCTCCCTGCGATCACTCCAGGTCAATGCCATCAGGCAGCATCAATCCCAAAATACTGAAATATTTTTTAGAATTTATTAATACATAACTAGGAGCACTACTCACATGGAGAGCAATAATGGTAAGTCTGTAGAAAGAACAATCCCTATCAAGAAGCAGTGTATGCGTCTTGTGATATTGGGAATTAAAAACCGTCAGAAGATCAAGTGGGAGGAACATAAAATATGAATGGGATGAAAGACACACTTCTGTGCACGGAATAATGACTTTAATGAGTTTCCTCACCAAAGTCCCTGCATCGTAAAGTACAAAAGCTGGGGAAGGGGTTGAGGAGGGAAATAAGAGTGCAGGGAAGGCTTTGTGTGTGCAAGTGAGATAAGCAAGTAGGAAGGGGAGGAAAAGACAAGAGCAGAAAGAACTGTCAGTGCCAGGGTGTGAGTCCTGGCACAGCTCCCTGGTCTCTCAGGAGGAGCCTCGTGGGCACAGCAGTGGTCAGATCCTCTGGTCCCAGGGAAGCTTGTGGCAGGCCACAGAGCACACTGGAGTCCCACAATCCTGTGGCAGACCACCTGGGCCCACCCAAAGCTTATCTAGACAGAGGCAGTGTAGGCACCTCCCAGCCAGCAAAGCCCTTTTGCTGACTGCTCACACAGATGGGGAACCAGTGTCGGCAATTCCTGGAAGACATAGTTTTCCCAATTGGACAGAAGCAACTACACATACAAGGACATGGCTTAAACTTGAAAGGCAGACAAATCATGACTACCAATCCTGGGCTGTTACCTCCAGGTGCGAGACCCTGAGCAGGTAACTTAATTTGTCTACACAGGAGCTTCCTTGCCTGTGAGATAAGGATGCTCCATCATCCTCAATTTATTGAAGGGTTAAGGGAGGCCATGATGCATGTAAGCCCTTGAGTTCAGTAAAGAAGATGACCCTTCCCCTCACCCACCACATGGTAGCCATCCAGTCAGTACTCGCTACTAATGTTATTCAGAGCCCATTATCTCATGTGATGCTCACAGTAGCTCTGGGAGACAGCAGAAGGTTGAGCTACTCTTCCCACTGGACAGAGAAAGCCACAGCAACAGAATGGTCAGAAGAAGGTTGTCTATCTCAGTTCATCATCCCCAATGACAAATTGTGAGGCTGAGACCTGACTCAATGCATGCCCGTGCAAAGCCAGCCCAGAGCCCAGGTTGCAATGACCTGGAACAGGTGTATTTCCATGACAACCTTCTGCTTCCACAGTCATTGTCATCTTCCTCCCACACAAAGAAACATTCAAAATGCCAAGGTAGAGTCCCCAATGACCTTCCAGAAGCCAGAAGGGAGGTCTGTGTCATGGCAGGTGTGACTGAGGTCCATGGAGGTGAGCAGACAGCCATAAGAGGAAGAAACAGAAGCTTCTCCCTTGCTTGCGTCACCAGGCCAACATGCCAGGAAAATAGGAACAGGGATAATGACAGCAAAATATGAATGGTATGTGCTATGAACCAAGAACTCCACATAGAGTAACTCATTTCATCCTCACAATAACCATATGAGATAGACATTAGAATTATTTCCATTTTACAGAAAAAAACTAAGGCCCAAAGAACTTAAGTAACTTGTTCAAAGTCACACAGCTAGTAAGTGGTAGAGGTGCAATTCAAAGCCCTGCCATCTGCTTCTGAAGTCCATGCTACTAATCCCAAAGAACTGTGTGGTATGAAATGAGCCTATCAGAGAAGGGGGCTGGTTAGAAGAAGGCTGGCTGGTTAGGGTTGGTGAGTCCCACCTAGAAACAAAGCAGAGGGTAAAGTAGGAGGTAGTTTTAATCTGTCATCCTAGATACCATTCAGGAGATGTCAGGCAGTGACTGGGGCTTCAAAAGATCAGAGTCCCATAGTGTCAGTGACATGTCTGGATATCTTTTCATTGTCCCCTAACTATTCTTCTGTAGTAATCAACAATGAAGCATTTAAACAAGGAAAGCCTGTGGCTCGTCCAGGAAGGAAGCCATGAGGCTGACTGCAACCTGCCCTGCAGCCAGGCTTGGTGGGGTAGACATTGGGAGACACTACCCCACCCAGGAGCCAGAACATGGGGGGCTGGAGCACTGGGTGGGCCTTAGAACCAGAGCAGGAGATTTCTGCCAAATCATGATTCCAGCTGGAATTAAATAATTTAGTTGTATAACTATTTGTTTAATGTCACCCAGTTGTCTGTGAGTGAGAAAGTGAGCAAACTATGTCTGTCTTGTTCAGCTCATGTCCCTAGGTCCTGACTTAGAGCCTGGTGCATGGTCAGTGCTCAATAAATATTTATTGAGTGAGTGAGCAAAGAGAACACATATAAGCCAGTGTTTGTCAACCTCACACTACTGACATTTGAGGCTGCAAAATTATTTGTTGTGGGGGTCATTCTGGGCATTATAAGACATTAACAGTGTCCTGGCCTTAGACCACTAGATGCCAATAGTAACCCTTTCCAGATGTAACAACCAAAATGTCTTCGGGGATTGCCAAATGTCTCAGGGGTCCAGGTTACAAAACTGCCCCCAATTGAGAACCACTAATATAAGCCAATATCCTTGGCTAGTCCCACTAATGGAACAAAGGAAGCCAAATTGAGTCTACTCATCCAATGGGCAGGAAGGCATCTGAGCACCAGAACCCAGAAAGGCTGAGAGAAAAAGGGGTGAAGTCAGGGGCAATGCACAGAGTATTGAGATGGATCATCAAGAACAGAGCTCAGAGCCACATTTGCCTTTTTGGCTGTGAGGCAAGAGGGTGATCTGTGCTGACTTTAACATACAGAATCAGGGCAGGCGGGAATGAAGAGGGTGCTGGCAACAATCAGGAGGAGAGAGAAGACTGACACCAGACCTTGGAACGAGAATGAAAACAGCCCCGGGTTCGGGCAGAAGAACACATTGGGCAGCAGAAATCCTTATGCAGCTCCCCAATAAGGGGCCCTTTGACAGATGGCCCTGAAACGGAGACCCTCTCTTGTCTGAGCTTTGAAGTCCGCCTTGAGAAATGTGGCCTTGCACCCAGGAGGCCTGTGGATCAAGGTGGTCTCGACAGATCTACTCGAAGGGATTAGCCAGTGACATTACAGCTACATGATGGCCTTGTTATTATTACAAACACAGTCTCCCTGTCTAAGCTTCTGAACACTGATTTGTTTATTTCTGAAAACTGTTTCCACCAAGACATCAAGCTGGGCTAGGAAAGATAGCACTGACTCAGCCATTTCCCTATCCTCGGCATAAAAGGGTCTAAAAAGAATAATTTAAGCTTCTCTGGAGTGAGATCATTTAATGAATCTTCTCGATGCTAAGAGGTTTTATATGCCTTTTTAAAAACCCTTCCCCAAGCGTGGGGCTATGATATTACCTTGGAGAGCGAAGAGATGAAGTGATACACGTATGCACAGCACACGGGAGGAAGGAGGTGGTTTCCTTGGCAACAGCATCCATGTTCTGGCTTCCCTTGGCTAAATTGGAATATATTGAAATATCTGCTTTGGGCGCCTCTCTTGCAAAGGGGAAAAAAATTGCTGGCAGAAGTCCTCAGCCTTCATTTGCAAAACCAAACCGTCCTTTCCTGAGCCAAAGGAAAATGAAAGCAGCAATCACGGAAGGCTCAACCAGCCCAAAAGATAAGCCTCCATCTCACACGGTCTTCCTACATCCACTGTCCTACAGCTTTCCAAACATACACAGCTCAACAGATCAAACTCCAGAAGTCCACACACATGTGCTTAAAATGGAGAATGGCTCTAAGAAAAATAGACCAAAAGCATGTCCTCAACCGATCAGCTCTAACCCTTGGCAATAAGGATATAGCTATGAACCTAAAGCACAATGCAAGTCACACAGTAGGATGCTAACACCACATTTGAAGAATTGAACTTGGAGTCACACACACTTGGGTTGTGGCCCTGATTTAACCATTAAAGTGCCACATGACTTAGTACAAGATCCATAAATGCTGTGGCTTCGGTTTTTTCAACCATAAAGTGGAAAAAAGCAATTCTTCCTATAGGGTTGCTGTGAAGAGTAAATTAGGTAACCTATAAAATGCCTGGCACAGAGAAGATATTCAATTATGTTTTATTCTCACCAGCAAGAAACAAGTAGCATTCTGATTCTTTCAAATAGTTAAAATTTACCAAAGAAAGAACAGTGCCTTGGCGGGTAGGGACAACTTCGCCAAAGAACCCACCTATTTCTTATTTGTATATCTTTGTTCCCAGGATACTTTTACAAAGCTGAGATGGACCAGGCTGGGAAGGAACATGATGGGGAGGACAGAAGGTCCAACTCAGGCATAGCCAGAGAACCAGCCACAGGCCTAAGAGGAGGTGGGCCAAGGAGACTGCAAGGGGCTAGGTCAGAGCAGGCCAGTGGCAGGCAGGACAGCAGAGGCCAGCAGTGGCTGCCAACAGGAGCATCAGTCATGAGGAGAGTCTGAGATGGGGGTGCAGCTAAAAGAGTGGGGAGGAGGACTGACTTCGTGTGTCAGGAACACAGTTTTTAGAACCAGGCACTCTATTTGGAGACTCTCACAGAAGATGCCCCACTATTTTGTGTTCTGATATTTTATACCCCTCACTCCTCGGAAGGTCTTCCCAAAGCCTCACTTAAAATCATGCTTCAGTTTGAACGTATCAGGACCAAAGATTTCCCATTAGAAGCACAGACTGCGGTCCTGATTCCTGGACTGATGCTCTTTCTAAAGAGCCTTTGTAGTCTAAAGAATACCAAACTACATTTTAGTCCTGTTTCTGATATTCACTGTGAGACCTTGGGTGAAACCTTTCTAAAATTTATACCTGTGATGTACAGAATGACCACCCCTCCCTAAAGTGACAAGATTGCCTTGAAGGTCAAATTAACAGGCAGGCAGCACGGTGAGTAAAAATACACCATCTGTGTCTTTACATCTTCTGCTTTTATGTCTTCTGGCCATCTGTGAAGCAGGGTTTGCTACTTAGCTGAAGAATGTGCAAGCACAGGGCTTTTCCCCCAGGGAAAGGTGGAAACAAGATAATAATTCTAAAGTTCCTTTGGAAAAATTAACTACTACCACTCATTAATATATTTATGAAAAAATCACTACAGGGATATTTGCTCTTCAGATATTAAAATGCATTCTAAAGCTATAATAATCAAAACAATGTGGTACCAGCAAAGAAACTGGCAGGTAAAGCAATGAATCAGGCTCAATATACTTGAAATTTTTATATATCTTTAAGACAATTTCATATAGTTATAGAAAAATATGGAATAGTCAATGAATGTCAGTCAATAACTGACCAACCCATCAGAAAACAAATTTAAACTCTGTCCTTAACTCACACTGTACCTCAAAATAAATTCCAGACAGGTTAAATATTAAGGTAAAAAGTATAAGTAAACTACGTTAAGAGAAAATACAGATTAAAATTAAAATTCATCTTATCTCTGGGTTGAATGCCAAATATCTTTTATGCCCCCTTGCATATCCTTTCAGCCCACATTTTGCTCTGGCTATTCCCATAGCAACCATTGCACTGGATGTGATTGGACAACCTCTGGCCTCTGCTACACCACATCTCTCTCGCTTCCTTCCTAGCTTCTTGAACACAGCTCTATGGGACACCTGCAGCAGCCCACTCTCCATTCATGTGTGTGCACAAACATGCAAGTATAGGAGATTTATACCCCCTCAGCAACCCTTGGATTCAGAGGATAAAAGCCCACTTCCATCATCAGTCAAGGAGACAGTTCTGGCACACTGCACATGGTACCAGACAGGGTCCCAATAAGCATCCCTCTCTCCCTATGTGGGCGTCTGCTCCTACCCTATTTCATTCTTCTCAGTTCCCCCCATTTCTATACTTTGGGATCACTTAAGAAAATGAACTGCACACAAGCCCTTGTCACATATTTTGCTGTTGGGAGGACCCAGCTAAGATGAGTGGGGTAAGACCTAAGTATGGTACTTAATTGAGCAAACATTAAAAAAAGTTACACATTACACATTATTTAAAATGTAAAACTTCTGTATGTCAAAATACCATACACATCTCTTGTTGGGAACTGCTCTGCCTGGTTTCAGGAGTTGTAACTACCCACAATGGCTAAGACTGAGCGAGTGACCTCCGGAATGCGAGCCACTAAGGAGACAAAGCTTGTCTCTGGTAGCGAACGCTGCTTCTGCTTCATCCTCCTGCCCCCAGTGCTTGGTTGGTTAGTCAGAGACAGGTACAACTCCTCAGAGAGGGGGCAACCTAAGCCAGACACGATCACTTGGGAGGCCATCATGGAAGGACTCAGGGGCTGCAACAAAGAGGGCATGATGGACCCTCGCTCCCCAGCTATTCTGACATAGCCTGAGTCCCCATGTCCTCTGGGACAAGCCCTGCCTGGCTCTAATCCACTTAAGCCTAAAAACCTGTGGTGGGGGAGGCAGTGCAGTCCCTTGACAGATAGAGTGGGATCTGAGGTGATAGGGCTTAAGAAAGAATTCCTAAAGTCCTGTCAAGCCTGCTTTGCTAAGTGCTTTCATTCATATGATAAAGATCCAAGCAGGAAATGAGTATGTCTCCCAAAGTTTCTGCAACCCCCTCTTACCTGACAGACACTGACTCAGACTAAGCCCTCAGATTTCTTTGAAATGTTATCTACTGTTTGATCCTTGCCGCCTGTATTCCTGTGTATTACAACCCAATAAAAGCTGTTGAAGAAGGGGCTCTTTGGCCTTTCTCCTCTGAGAGATTGGCCACCTCTCCTCCCCAAGCAGATCATGTCTTGGGATTGTTACTTGCATCCATGGTGGACCGGGGGACTTGCTGGCAAAGTTGCCCCCACAGTCTCTCTCTTCCATTCTAGAACAATTTAAACCAAAAGCCACTGGGTGGGACCAAGCAAGGTAGGCATCCACGCAAGGTGAATATTCATGCAAGGGGGGAAGGGGCTAGGGTGTGGGAACAACCCAGGTGTCAAAGCCTGAGCATGGCAAAGAGGACACACATGATTGAGGTGGCTCATGTGGGGTGCCAGAGTCTAAATGGGGTGAGGAAGGCATCCAGGGCAGGGAGGACAGCCCAGAGCAGGGTGTCACAGCCTGAGTAGAATGAGGAGATATCCATGCAGGGAGCAGACTAGGACAGGGTGCTAGGGCCTGAATAGGATGAGAAGGGTATCTGCACTGATGGGGAGAGGAAGGAAGTATCGCTAGGCAGTGACTGTGATGGGAAATTTATTACATACAAAGCATTTATCAAACAAGTAAATATATCATAGATGATGAGGTTTCTAGTGGTCATAGAAGACAGTTACAGCAATGGAAAGGGAAAAAGCCGTAAAGCGCCCCATGGTGTATGGTTAAAATTGGAGGCATTAATCTAATGGTTTTATGAATATATGTGCTTTCAACATATGTAGATATTTAGAATAAATATAGATGTAAATGTGTGAATATATGCTTATATATGTGCATGTCCACAAAAAGAAACTGGGAGTAATGATACCATAATAGCAACAAGCACACCTGGGACCCAGATTTTGGCTTCTGAATACCATTCTCCACAAAAAGAAACTAGGGCTCCTTGGAGGAATGCTGATTCCAGTGCTGAGGAGGAACACCTTGCTTTGCCAAAAAAAATAAGGATGTGCTGAAAGAATGATGGAGACATAATAACAAAGCTACAAAAGTCCACTTGAAGAGCACCTACCAGCCAAACCTAGGACAGTTTGAGCATCAGAGTAAATAATGACATTACTGGACTATAACCCATTGCATAAAATAGAAATCCATGAGTTTATACTGATAAAAATATACAAATGAATAAATTGAAAGTTTGATGAGGAATAAGATATTTACACTATTTATATGGTCTCAAAGTATCTCCCCACAAAATATGTATTAATTACAAAAGGGAAAAGTGACTTTACAGTGGAGAGAACTGGCAAACACCGCCTTAATCAACTGATCAAAGTTTCACTCTCTTGTAATGAGACCAATTCAAGCCATTTGTGAGCTGATGGGATGCAATGAGAAGAACTCAGAGTCACTTCTGATACCCTGTCAAAAGTGAATAAGCTAATGCAAATAAGAGGAATGAGCAGAAAACACAATTTGACAGATTTTCAACAAAATATCTGGCCTGTGCTCTTCAAAAGTCTCAAGATCATGAAAGTGAAGGAAAGACTGAAGAACTGTTCCAGACTGAAGAAGAATAGAGACATGGCAACTGAATCTAACATGTGATTGTGGACTTGATCCTTTTGCCACAAAAGATATTGTCTTGACAATTGGCAAAAATTGACTGAGGTCTGAGAAATAGCTGGTGCCCCTGTTCAAGGTCAACTTCCTCATTTTGACAGTCATATTGTGGTTATATAGGAGAATGTCCTTGATAAGTTAGTGCATAATTCCTGCACTAAAGTATCAAGGACATTCTCCTGCATAACCACATATGACTGTCAAAATCAGAAAGTATCAGGTCAGCAACCTATTTCCAAATGGGTCTGGAAAAAATAATCTTTGGCTCTGGTCAATGTGGCTTAGTTGGTTGGAGCATTATCCCCCACACTGAAGTCACTAGTGCAATTCCTGATCAGGGCACATACCCAGGTTGCGGTTCCCAGTCTGTAGTCAGGGCAACATGCAGGAAAGCAAACAATCAATGTTTCTTTCTCTCGTCCCTGTCTTTGTCTCTCTTTCTCTCTCACTGTCTCTGTCTCTCTCTCCCTCTCGCTCTCTGAAAGCAATGAAAAAACGTCCTCAGGTGAGAATAAAAAGGAATTATTAATTTATTTTTTTTAATTTTAAAAAAAGTAAAGGTCTGTGTACTGTACTTTCAACTTTTCTATAAGCTTGAAATTATTTCAAAATAAAAATAAAATTAAAAATTATATTAAATGTAAAAAACCAATTGAAAAAATGTAAATCACATAATGGAAAATGAGTTACAGCCTCAACATATAAACAATGCTCCAAACTGTATTATAAAAATATGAATATCTGGATAGAAAAAAATGATTAAAGATGAACAAATAATGCCAAAAATTAAATGTCCAATGAACATTTTTTTAAAGTTTACATTCTCTTAAAGCCAAAGAAATACAAATGAAATGACACACCATAATTTTTGGCTCTTCAATTTGCAAAATATGTTTAAATAATAATATCTCACCCTGGCAAGAGTGTGAGGAAACAGCCACGTTTATTTACTACTGATGGGAGTGTAAGTTAACACATTCATTCTGGAGGACAGTTTAGCAACTTGTATCAAAAGCCTTAAAAT
Organism: Artibeus jamaicensis; assembly: GCF_021234435.1. Classification (NCBI taxonomy): domain Eukaryota; kingdom Metazoa; phylum Chordata; class Mammalia; order Chiroptera; family Phyllostomidae; genus Artibeus; species Artibeus jamaicensis. The sequence goes on along the minus strand of NW_026521788.1, from coordinate 29,403,813 downwards.
TTTGCAAACCTATTGCTCTATTAAGTCTATTTTCAGATGTCTCCTTGGGAATGGTCATGAATGTTCACCAATATTTACTGCAGAGTTGTTTGTAGAGGGACTTAATTTCCCAATAATAAAGGATCAGTTAAATTAACCACAATACACCCAAACAACAGAATACTATGATAACCATTAAAAATTATTTAATCAAATATTATTTAATGACAGCTGTGAATATAAATGTAGTTATATTAGCATTCATATTCAAATTGTGGTAGCTCTGAGCTCCCACCTGCATAACTCCAAGTGTTATCACCTCCCTTGCAATCTCCCTCACTTATTGCTGGGAGATGTTGCAGGTGCCTCAGGAGCACACCTGGCCATCCCTCCTGTGGGGACCATGAGCCAATCAAGGAAACACTATTCAAACAGGACCTTCCATCTGACTTGGTGAGGACTGCTCCGCTCAGGAACTGATTCCTGGCCCCACCACACATTGTTACTCAGTTCTAGCACTGAAGTTATTCTGTGGAGGACGTGGACCCAAAGTGGACCTTCCTGAGCTCTGAGTCTTACCACCTCTTTTATTAACACCACTAATCAGCTTTGCCCCATTCCCTCTCCTATCTGGGACAAAACTGCTTGATTCTTCAGGCCAGATGGGCATCTCTCTCCTTGTCCCACCTGTGCCTCCCAGAAAAATAGTCCCCCAAACCTCCTCCATCCAGCCACAAAAAAGAAAACTCCCCTGCATAGATTACTGCCGGTAGCGATTGGGTAGAACCATCAGATCTCCTCCTGAAAGAACTAGTCCCAGCTCTGTCTCACCTGCATAACATACACATAAAGACAGAAACGTGACCAGAAAGACTAATTAATAAAAGCCCAGTCAACCTACAACAAAAAGTTACCTGTGTCTATATCCTTGTGGTGATGGAATGAGTGACTTGTATTTTTATTTATTTGTCTACATTTTATAAAATTTTCTCTTTAAACCTGCACCTTTGAATTTTAAATATTTACTAAAATGCAGAATAACAATTATAAAATATGTTATACATTTTTAAAGGATTTTATTTATTTATTTATTTAGAGAGAAGGGAAGGGAGGGAGAAAGAGAGGGAGAGAAACAACAGTGTGTGGTTGCCTCTCACATGGCCCTACTGCACTGGGGAAGCACTGGGGACCTGGCCTGCAATCCAGGCATGTGCCCTGACTGGGAATCAAACTGTCAACCCTTTGGTTCACAGCCCAAGCTCAATCCACTGAGCTACACCAGCCAGAGCATATGTTATAAATTTTGTAAGAGTAAGGATACCTGTAACTCACCCATATACATACCACCCAGATGAATACATTGAATTGACCATTCTTGTAGGGCTCTGTATGACCCTCCCATGACCCCAGCCCCTTGCCTCCCCCTCAGTAGTAACCACAAACACCACCATTCCAAACTTTGTTCTTCTCAGTCCTTTGCAAATCTTTATAATTGTACTATACATGTTTGTATACCTAAACAGTTGTTTTGTGGATTTTTTAATTTCCCCAAAATAAAATTATACTCTGTATGTTCTTCTGAGACTTGCTCTTTTTGCTTAACATTTTGTTCCAGAAATAACTCTGTTGTTTTTTGAAGCTGTAGTTCACTTGTTCTCCATGGTATGAACATATACAGCTTACTTATTCATCCTACTCTGATGGGCATTTGGGTCATGTCCTTTCATTCTATCACCACTAATGCTGTATGAACATTCTTACCCATATCTCCCCAAGCACATGTCCAAGAGATTTTGTAGGTTCTACTCCATGGAATAGACCTGCTGAACCATAGGGAGAGAACATCTCTAACTTTTTGAGATAATGCCTAATTGTTTTCTGTAATAATATGCCAACTGACTCTCCTCACCAAAGTGTTTAAGTGATGAGACTGGAATCCATTTAGAAGATGTGCCCTGGGAGGGCTCCTCCATGAAGCCCTCCCAGAGCACATCTTCCTTAGTTGTTGAAACTGCTGTCAGGTACCTAAAGTGGTAAATGGCACTTCTGTCTTAAAAACACCAGACACATTTTAGAATAACTTGAATTACATGCTACTCTTTCAATTGGTCTTCAGTTTTTCTTGGTTCCCTCTGGGTTCTCTGAGCTATGTTCTTTTTTAAAAAAATATTTTATTGATTATGTTGTTACAGTTGTCCCATTCCCCCCTTCACTCCCCTCCACCCTGCACACCCTCACCCACATTCCCCCACTTTAGTTCATGTTCATGTGTCATACTTGTAAGTTCTTCAGCTTCTAGATTTTCTATACTATTCTTACCCTCCTCCTGTCTATTTTCTACCTACCACCTATACTACTTATTCTCTGTACATTTTCCCCCTCTCTCTCCTCCCACTCCCCTGTTGCTAACCCTCCATGTGATCTCCATTTCTGGGGTTCTGTTCCTGTTCTAGCTGTTTGCTTAGTTTGTTTCTGTTTTAGGTGTGGTTGTTAATAACTGAGTTTGCTGTCATTTTACTGTACATGATTTTGATCTTTTTCTTAGTCCCTTTAATATTTCATATAATAAGAGCTTGGTGATGATGAACTTCTTTAACTTGACCTTATCTGAGAAGCACTTTATCTGCCCTTCCATTCTAAATGGAAGCTTTGCTGGATAGAGCAATCTTGGATGTAGGTCCTTGCCTTTCATGACTTGGAATACTTCTTTCCAGCCCCTTCTTCCCTGCAAGGTCTCTTTTGAGAAATCAACCCACAGTCTGATAAGAACTTCTTCACAGGTAATTGTCTCCTTTTCTCTTGCTACTTTTAAGATTCTCTCATTATCTTTCATCTTGGGTAATGTAATTATGATGTGCCTTGGTGTGTTCCTCCTTGGGTCCAACTTCTTTGGGACTCTCTGAGCTTCCTGGATTTCCTGGAAGTCTATTGCCTTTGCCAGATTGGGGAAGTTTTCCTTTATTATTTGTTCAAATAACTTTTCCACTTGTTGCTCTTCCTCTTCTCCTTCTGGTTCCCCTATAATTCAGATGTTGGAACGTTTAAAGATGTCCTGGAGGTTCCTAAGCCTCTCTTCATTTTTTTGAATTCTTGTTCCTTCATTATTTTCTGGTTGGGTGTTTCTTTCTTCCTTCTGGTCCATTCCATTGATTTGAGTCCCAGTTTCCTTCCTATCACTATTGGTTCTTTGTACATTTTCCTTTTTTTCACTTAGTATAGCCTTCATTTTTTCATCTAATTTGCAACCAAATTCAACCAATTCTGTGAGCATCCTGATCACCAGTGTTTTGAACACAATTTGATACACAATCTGATAGGTTGGCTATCTCTTTGTCACTTCATTGATTTATTCTGGAGTTTTAAACTGTTCTTTCATTTGGGCCTTTTTTTTTTTTTTTTTTTTTTTTGTCTCAGTGCTCCTGTTATGTAGTGATGGGCTGGGCCTTAGGTGCCACCAGGGCGGGGCAATCCATTCACTGGATTATGACGCTATATGTGGGGTGGGGTCTGAGAGGGAACAATGGTGCTTGCTCCACTCTCCACCAGAATTCAGTCACTTCCCCTACTTCCCACAAGCAAAGTGGGCCTTTCTGGTGCCGATTCCTGGGTGGGTGGGTTTGCGTACATTCTAGGACCCTGTGGGTCTCTCCAATGAACTCTCTTGTGAGGCTGGGAGTTTCTCCTGGCACTGCAACCCCAAGAGGTGTTTTTAATCAGTGTTTTGAGGCTTTATTTCCCCAAGCTGGGACCCTGGGTTTTGCCATCTGTCTTGCTCCTAAGTTTCACCTGGTTTATCTGCGCACAAATGTAGGACTGTCGGTCTGCCAGCCACCTTATGTGCCACACCTCACCATAATCCACTGCCTCACTGGGTCCACCAGCTGCTGCCTTGCATGCACAGGGTCCACCAGCCACCGCTTTGCCACCACCCCTCCCCGCCTGGCCACCTGACTCCACCCCTCCTACCCGTCTGGATGAATGTGTCTACTTAACTCCTTGGCTGTTGGACTTCCATGCAGTTCAATTTTCTGTTGGTACTGGTTGTTTTTTGTTTCTAAATTGTTGTTGTCCTTATTTTGGTTGTATGAGGAGGCACGGTATGTCTACCTGCACCTTCATCTTTGAGTTATGTTCTTGATAGAGGCCTTTGCCATCTGGAGCCAGAGAAGCATCTCTGAAGAGCCATGGGAGGAGCCCTGGAATGGACATCAGTAGGCCAGGACCATGAACCAGTCCCCACCCCCACTCACCAACAGGTAGCCTTAGGCAGGTCAGCCATCCAGCTACAGAATGAGGCAAGGGGATCAGGCTAGATAGTCTCTGAGGCCCCTTCCACTTTTAAGCTACACAACTAAATCTTCCCATTGCCCTTGCACCTACCTGACAATGTCAGCCATCCTGACATTGAGGTAACATCCTGGAACCTACCCTATGGCCTCCTCCCCATACATCAGGCAAGCTGTGCAATGGAAAGTGTTGTCCCAGGTTTGCATCTGTCTTGCTTTGACCAGGGACAAAAGTTGTATGGGATCCCCACCCTTCCATCTCTCTGACCTGGTCACCAGAGATGCTTCATGCCAGCAGCCTACGGTAGGAGTTCCAAGTAAGAACTTTTATGCTTTCTCTTTCTATCATTTTTCTTCCTTATTATATTAATTAATGGTTTTCAGACCTGGATGATAATAATACTTTGCCCACAGATTTGTGAGGTAGTGTCCTCAGCTATGAAACCATGTACCTGAAGCACTTAGCACAATGCCTGGCACGTAGGACTTGTTCAATAAATGGTAGCTACTACTAAATCAGGGCTTCCTTTGAGAATGGATCAATTGGCCTGAGCTTGGAGAATTCAGCCCTTCCAGTTTGCTCCTATTTACATCAAGAGACTTTTTGAAAACTCCAGCCTGCTAGAGATGTTGTCCTCATTTTATATGTGAGGAAACAGAAGCTCAGAGGGGTTAAGTGATTAGTTCAAGGTTGCACAAGCAGAAAAAATATTCGGGTCTCAGATCCAGGTCTGACAATTCCATTCTTCAACAGAATAAGGAAGAAAGATGAGAGAGAAGGAGGGCACGAAAGTTCTTATTTGGAACTCCTATGCTAGGCTCCTGGCATGAGGCATCTCAGGGGACCAGGACAGAGAAGCAAATAGAAAATGGTTTCACCTCATCCTTATGAAGAGGACAGAGATTCTGGAGATGTGGCAGCAGGGACCAAAGAGAGAGAACTGCTAAGGGAGGCAGAGGCTCAGGCAGAAACATCTGAGACTGCATGCTTGTCTGAAGAGGCAACACTCCAACACCCCTTCCAAAGGCTTTGATGTTTAGTTTAACTGGATTGGATGGGAGTTTTATTTCTCATAAATTCTCCTGGTACATTGTGTGTCCCTTTCCAAATATGCTGAGAATAGTCTACATGTGTAGGTATGATATGTGTCAGTGTGTGTGTGTGTACATGAACATGCATGGTGAGTCCTCACCACACCTATGGAATCACCCCAGTACAGGGATTATATTGGAATTATCCCAAGACTTCCATGAGACTGTCCAGAGGTTAGCACAGGAGAGCACTCAACAAACACATGTGTTTACCAAGCAGCATCAAGTATGGATTGACCACCTATTTACCATGGGCTTGGTAGGTGCTTGGCAAACAAAGCTCCTCCACTCAAGGACCTCACAGTCCAGTGGGGACAGCAGGCCAAGTCAACTATGGGAGCAGCCAGAGCAAGAGAAGTCTAAGCATAAGCAGCAGTCTAGGCAAAGGCATGGAGGTGAGAGGTTGCTTCACGTGTCCAATGTGGTGAATTGGCTGGAGGAACTGCAGCTGTGGCTACACGGAGAGGCTAAATGCAATGAGGCTGGAAAAACAGTCTAGGCCTATAAGTCACCAAAAATGAGGGCTTCTCCGATGGAGAGCCATGGAAATCTTCAATACGCTTGTGCTAAGTCCGTTTTAGCACAATCACTCAGGAGTTGTATTTAAAAAATTTGAAAATTAAATGTATAAGAAAAGAAATTGGTAAAATTTAATAAAAGGATTGATAGAAAAGCTGGAGAAAGATTTTAAAAAGGAAATGAAAAATACAAAGGAAAAAGAAGAAAAAAAAAACCAAGCTAGAGAACAAATCCAAGAAGGCTAATGTATAAATTATTATGAGTTCCCAGAAAAATAGAACCAAAGAAATAAAGGGGGGGAACTCATCCAAGAAATAATTTGGGAAAATTTCCCAGAACTAAAGGGCATGAGTTTGTAAACTAAAAGTTCCATTAAGTACATGACACAATGGATAAAAATAGGACTTCGGCACAGGCAGCAAAGCAAGGTCAACTCTCAGACCCTGGCAACATTGAGAAGAGCCCACAGCTTCCTCAGGTTTCACAGAAAAACAAACAAACAAACAATAAATAAATAGTAATATACAAGAATTAAGAAGCAGGAAGATACTGACTTCTTCACATCACTGGAAACCAAGAGATAATGGTGAAAATTCTTTATATTTTTAAAAGAAAAATTCAATTCTGAATTCTATAGTCAATTAAATAACTCAGAAAGTCAAAATGTTTGCTTCTCCTGAATTTTTTCTTAAAAGCTATTGGAGGATGTGCTCTGCCAAAGCAAAGTTGTAAACCAAAATAGGAAAACTGAAAATATAGGGAACTCTGACCCAGGAGAGATGGGAAGAGCATCTCTACAATGGTAATAAAGACCCCAGACCCCAGGATGAAACAGTGACCAGTCATAGGGCACTGCCACCCTGAGGGGACAAGGTCAGAAGACTCTGGTGAGATCATTCAGGACGATGATATTGACAGAGTGTCTGATGCATGTGAAGACCTTGACAGAAGACACAGACAATCAGCAAAGACTCTCAATCAAATCAGTGATAAAGACATAAATGAGCGAACAAGCAAAAACACAAGACAGTTACTAGCTCTAGGGGAAAAAAAGTTGTTCAGGAAAAGAAAAATAAAGTGTACATGAAACTAGTTGATTCTTTAAATAATAAAAAGAGATGACTGACAAAATTTTAAAATAAAAACAGCCACTTATTAATATGAATACATTAATAAATGTATTAATGTCCTCCCACCCTCCTTCCTGCTTCCCCCATATCCCCAGAGAGTAAGAAGCCAAACCCAGACACCTTCCTCTGTCTGTCCTCAAGTGGGCAGCTTCCCTTTCAGAAACAGGAATTATTTGGCCCCAGGGAGGGAAAGAACAAGAAAATAAATTTGAAAAGAGACCTGTGAGATTAAAGAGAGAAACCTGGTAATTAGAGCTTCAGACAGATCATAAATTCTGAACCTCACAAATAAGGCTTTACGAGTCAAGTGTGTATAATTGATCCCCCAGCCTGGAGAACCTATCAGATCCCCTTGATCTCACTTTTTGTCTTATGTACTTTAAATTATTTAGTTCTTTTGAAAACCAGAAATACTGCCCATGTAGACTCAAACAGCTCACTCCATGGGGTGCCAATTTAGGATCTCTACAGTGGGCTCAGCCAGAGATGCTTGCCTTGAAGTCTTGAGATGTGTATCTAGTCAAACCACAGCAATCTGTGCCAGAGCTGGGGCCTGCTCTGTCAGCTTCCACCTGCTGCCTGCACACCTCTCCAACCTGGCAACTCCACTTGGAGACAGCCACCCATGGGGCACCAGGCAGAGTGAGGATGGTATCAGCACTGGGAGATGAAAGGCTCAGAATGCTTCAGGCTACTCAAATACTCACTCCCTAAGGATCATGTCCAGCTCTAGCTACCCATGTTCCACAGGTAGCAGTGCAGGTCACTTCTTATTTCCAGATGCTTCTCACTGCAGGCTGGGTGCAGGACTTGGTCATCTCCATTCATGATGCCATTTGGTCCTCACAAGAGCCCAGTGAAGTAGGTGATACTATTACACCTGTTCCAAAGAGGAAGAAGCTGAGGTTCAAAGAGAAAAGTGCTTTGCGTAACACACCACGGCTAAGAAGCAGTAGAGCTAGGATTTGAATCCAAGTATATCTGACTCCAAAGTCTTCTTTAGTAGCTTCCTTTTGAAGACTTCCACTGAGCCAGACCCAGAGCTGGCCCTGGAGATTTAAAGAGGACTAAGAGGAGGTCTGTGCCCTCAAAGAGCACCTCTCAGGAAGGTGAAAGGGGTCAGGCCCAGAAGAAATCCTGTATGCTGTTTGAGCTCCTTGATAGAGGGCTGGTGAGCACAGGTGCAGAGAAGAATGATCCCCAGATGATGTATAAGGGGCTGCTCTATCCGCCCTCACTAGGAGCAGCCTAGGAAAGAGATTTGTGGGCGAAGGAAGTCATCCTCAAAGACAGAGTCATTCAGAGCAACCCCCCAAATTCCACCAAACCCAGGGGGCAGAAATCATAGGATGGCCAGTGGGCCTTTTTGGAAGAGAGCTGAGCTGGATGAGGCCACTCAGCAAGAGCCCAAAGTCCCTAGTGTGGAGAAGCATTTGAGATGAAGCTAGCTATACTTTGTTAGGAATATAGCTCAGAGGATTCGTGAGCTAGGGAAGACAAGAGCACCTCATTCTATGTTCTGGTCTATCTTTCCCTTCTCAGAATATCTTTTACCACTTTCAGTCATCTGAAAAAAACTGGAATAATCATAGTCCCTGCTCACCAAGAGGTTAAGAGCACTACTAGAGAAACAAGGGCTCAGAAAGACTAAGTGATTTTCCCAAGGTCACACTGCATGCAAGCAGGGGAGCAGGATCTCGTTCACTGCATGGTCTCCCTTTTAAACAAGCTCTAAGAAACTGCCAGGGTTAGCATGCACTTCCAATGAACAATATGTGTGAAAACCCTCTATTAACTAATGTAGACATTTGTGAGAAGAGCAGGCAGGGAACTGGTGCGCATTGAAACCCTGCTATGTGCCAGGTCACAAGCCAAACATGAGATGCAGATAAATGTGCAAATGTGGATTATGAAATTGCTCCTGGGAGAACCTGCTAAGTAGTTGGGGGAAGCAAGATGGGGAAGAGACCATGCAACAATACCATTACAGGTAAAGTCCCAGCATGGCCTGATCCTTCAGGGAACACGAGTGTGAGTTATACCTCCAGGGTTTGTTCTACCTTGAAGCAAATGAGTTAGGCTTTCATACTCCTACTTTGGTTGATCATTGTTTACAGGCTATTCTGGAGGCACGTGCTGTTCTCAACACCTCTGGGTGAAGCAATTGCAATAGCATAAAGATGGTTCTTTGAAGAAGTTTGCAATTGTAAACTGTTAGGAGGAAATCATGCAAAAGCTAAGGATGGACCAATAGAACTCATAAAGGAAATTCAAAGAGATCTGAGTAGAGAATTGACATTGTCTACTACATGAATCCTCAAAATACATGTTCTTATTTAATACTCAAATCAATGAAGAGGGTATTATTAGCCCCACTTTACAAAAGAGGAAACTACAACTCAGAAAAATGACTCACACAAGGACCCACAGTGAACGAGATCAATTCTATCTGCCTCCAAAGTCATGCTCTCACTGTAACAATTGTACTTTACTTTTTCCTCTGCTCCATTCTCCAGCCCTTCACAGCACTGTTTGCCTAGGCCCCAATCTCTCACAGTGGTGTTAGTGGTAGGGATATTGGCAATGGCAGTGGTAGTGATGATAATAGCCATAATTCTGATTGTGTCAACAGAGACAGTGATAATGATAATATTGGTTGTGGGAGTAAGAGTATCGGGATGATGGAGGTAGTGAGAGTAGTAGTAGTAATAGTGATAAGTATAGCATTGGCATCGGTGCAGTAAAGCTGCTAATGGTGGTGATAGAGGTGGTTGCGGGTAGGAATGGTAGAGGAAGTGGAATGGTAGCAATGGAAGGGATGATGGTGATATTGCTAATGATTGTGGCCAACATAGTATTAGCATCACAGAGGTGATGATTATGAGGGCAGTGTTGAAGGCTTGATAATGATGATCATGGTGGTGGTGGAGATGTTTAGGATGGTGGCGACAAAAGTGATTGTGGTGGTGGTGGTGGTAATAGTGGAGGTAGGGATGAAGGTGATGGTGGTTATGGTGATGATTGCGGCCATGGTAGTATTAACATGGTGTGAGTTGTGAAGGTGATGGTGAGGATGATACAACTAAAGATTATAGTGACTGTAGGGGTGATGAGGATAGTGGTCATGAAAGTAATGGCAGTGGTCGTAGTGGTGGTGGAGTAGGTGTGAGGCTGATGATAGTAATAACAATGACTGTGGTCATGGTAGTACCAATGTGGTGGAAGTAAGTTGGGGAGGAAATGAGGGTGGAGTTGTTGTAAGTGATGATGGTGGTAGTTGTGAAGGTGTTAGTAGGGGTGATGAGGGTGATAATAATGACAATAATGGTAATGATGATGGTAGGAATGAAACCAGAAAAGCCAGCATTCATGCTGCCTGTCACCTACCAGAACCAATAAGCAGAGACAGGGATTGAATCTTTATGGGCGATATATTCAGATGGCCAGAAATCTGAGAAGAAGGCCAGTATATACCCTAACAGACCGTCTTCCATTTCTTTCAAGCCAGCCTTTTTATAAGGAGAAAAGTGGAGGTAAGGGCTTTGGAATTCAGTAAAGAGGTTAATCAGATAAGAGCTACAGTTTGGGAAGTTCCCTAACAGCCTTTCATCCACCGACGAGTGATTTTCTTTATCTGCATCCTGTATCCTATGACCTGTGTCCTGGAAAATTTTCTTTATCTGTGTCCTGGGCAGTGGACTGTCTCTCCCTGGAACACAATGGCTTGGATCCCACCTTGATTGCTTATGGTCTCTTCTGGAGCACAAAGGTTGAATTGCTTGTGGTCTCCTGGAGTCAGGCTGGGCCATACTTTCAGTCCCTGAAACAATAGCTTTTTACATGCATTAACTACTAGGCTTATTAACTATTACCTGAAACTGAAATTCTCCAACTCTTGAGTCCCCTATAAGAAATGCTCTTTGGGCAGTAGAAATGTTACTATAGGTGGTAACAGTGACTGTGCAGAAAGATAGTAGCAGTCAAACCTTGCATCAGAAAATGGAGCTGATGGGTCCCCACCTGGTGGCCAGGGGAAGGCAGAGATGCCCTCTTGAAGGATTGGGGCTAGAATGAGAACATAGTCTGCCATGACAAGACACCATGTGCAACCTCTCCACAGAGAGCCAGCAGTCTGAGGAGGGGCAGAGGACAGCAGAGTGAGCAAGACAGCAAAATGAGTCAGTCACATCATATTTCAGTAACAGCGTGTAGCTGCTTGTTAGCAGAGATCTGCTTTCCAACGGCAAATAATAAAATTATGCTTTTTGTGCAGCTAATGAAATGCAAATTGAAGCTGGATGCGCATTAATGCAAAGAGTTGAATATCCATTTAATCAGCTCCTCCCTGCAGGGGCCAATGATAAAAATGACAGAGGAATTGCATTGCTAATTCTGGGCCTGTCACATCTCATATACCCTTACCTTGTAAACCCACTATTCCTTTGGCTGGCACCTGCCTGAAGGGCTCAAGTTCTGTGTACCAGGGTTCTGGGAGCTTGGAAAACCCTTTGAGGGGTAGGGAGAGGTGATTGGGCCTGGGTGGGGAGTGGGGAGCCCGGAGAGAGTAGAATGAAATAGATTTGATCATTCCTGTATTCCCAAAATAAACTGTCACTAACCTTTTTGCCATCCCTCATCAAGCCAGTCAGGCCAGTGTCTCTCAAACAGAGAGTGAAGGGATAATTGTTGGACTTTTCCTTTCTGAGATAAAAACCAGAGATCAGTGGTATAACACTAAGAGCTTACATGTGTCAACTGCTTACTCTGTGCCAGGTACCATGCAAGGTAATTTACCTGCATCCATTCATTCAATCAGCACCCATGAGGTGGGTACAATTATTCCTATTTACAGATGAGAAAACGTAGCCTCATAGAGGTGAAGTGCCTTCCCAAAGGACAAACAACTACTAAAAAATTTGAGCCTAGCCCTGGCTGGTATAGCTCAGTGAATTGAGCACAGGCCTGAGAACCAGAGGATTGCAGTTCCATTCTTAGTCAGGGCACATGCCTGGGTTGCAGGCCAGTTCCCAGCAGGGGACCTACGAGAGGCAACCATACATTGATATTTCTCTCCCTCTCTCCTTCCCTTACTCTCTAAAGATAAATAAATAAAATCTTAAAAAATTTTTTGAGCCCAGACAGAATGACCCTGAAGGCCATATGTCCACCATGGTAGTATACTGTTTCCCCCAAAGAAAGTGACATCTGGGAAAACAGTTCAGGGTAGACCTGAACTGTTTCTTGGTGTCCAGCACTATAGAGGGGCTTGAAAAAGGGAGAGGTGGTCAGGAGTGGGACTGAAAGAGCTGATACTAGTGCCAGGGAATAAAAGATGGGAAGGATCTGCCTAATAGTAAAAGGAGCAGGAGGGCTCCTCTGTGGACTCTGAATCCTGCCAAAATCAGCAATTTGGGGGCAGAGGAAGCAACTCAGACTGTCTGGAGGGAGCAGAGGGGAACTGAGTCAGACATGCACTTGGTAACCCTGGAAGAAATGCAATCAGTGTTGATCTGTAAGTCAGAGAGTCCAGGGATAGCAAGAAAGCCAGATTGGAGGAGACAGAAGCCCTGAGGGCCTGCTACAGAGGTACAGGTGGGCTGCCAAAGGTGGTGGGCTTCAGGTGGGGTCCATCTGGGTACATCCCACATGGTCCTCTACTCTGTCACACCAGAAGCACACAAGAATGGCAAGAAAATGTTCAGGCCTCAGGGTCCTCTCCTCTTCCCTCTCCACCAGCACCAAGAGCAGGTTTTGTGGGCTCTGAGGGGCTCAGTGGAGACATGAAAAAAGACCCAAATGAGAGTGTGACAAGGGAGTGCTTAACCCTCCTTAACAGCACTAGGGGCAGAGGCAGGGCAAGCATGCTAATGAGTGACACTCACTGTCTTTACAGAGCCTCTGCCATGACAATCTGTCTTAGGATCCTGATGGGACCTGACAGGGTCCTTGCAACCAGCATACCACCACACTGCTACCCAGGCAATATTTACCTATTGCCCAGCATTGGACAGGACAGAAATGAGGAGGCTCCCAGCTCAGCCATAAACAAGGACCCCAAGTGATCTACACCCCCTCAACGCTGCCTTCCTCCACCAGCTGGAGAAGAAACGCCAGGCCCCTGCGCAGCCCTCAAAGGCTACCCACATCATGGCCACACTGATGCCACTCACTGCAGAGAGTCACAGTACTCATTTCTGTCACTTATTGAGCACTGTACACTCTATTGAATCATGGCAACAAGAGCCCTTTTAGAAAGGGACTCTTATTGCCCCCATTTGATAATGTGGAAACAGGCCACCAAGCTCAACAATGTGATTCTGTTGGTGGCGAAACAGCACAGGGTGTTAGACAGGTGGACTCAGACAGGACTTCTATTCAACAACCTCGATACTTGAGTTGTAGCTAAGGAACAATTCAGAGCCAAGACTCAAACTATAAGAGAAAGTTTATTTAAGAAAGTTTGATCGCTAATAGCAAGAGGTAGAAGAAGTGAATGTAGAAGAAATGGACTCAGGAAACAAGTTATAGAGGCAAAAGAAGGGCTTTTGAGCTTAGCAGAAAGAGAGGCAAGGAAAATGTGCCTGGGGGAAGATAGTGGAACAAGGTGTGGGTGTACTCCACAGAGAGCCTTGCTGAGAAAAATGGGGCGGGAAGAGGGCTGGAGGACTCCAGAGAGAGAGAGACACTGAGACACTGGGTCCTCTGTCCGGAGGGCTTTTATCTAGAGGTTTCAGGGGAGGATTTCAATACACTATTCATCAGCTTTCCAGGTGTGTCTCCTCAGGGTGGTGGTCTCCACTGATTGGTTGGTGCCAGGGGGAGTCATTAGTCAATGCAGCTGGTCCTGATGTCAGCTACGTCAATGCTCCGATTTTGCAGCTTCTCTGGGCCTAGAGCTGAAACACAGCTGAGGCCTAGATGCCCTGTCCAGGGGTTAATGCTTTAGGGAGTAGTCGTGCAAGAGCTTCTAGTCTTCCCTGTTGCTAGGCACCCAGGGGTCTACAACCAGGTGACCCTCTGTATCTGGCCTATGGTTCCTACTCTGCTCACACCTATCTATCTTCCTACTATGATTCCATTGACTACAATGGTCTGTGCCCTGCCATGCTGTGCTCGGCTGTGGGCCACGCCCTGAGGTCAGCCACAGAAGAAAGACACACAGTCCCTGCTCTCAAAGACCTTTCTAGTTTGTCTCGGGTGACTGTCTTTCAGAAGAGTGTCTCACACATGCGTCCTGTAGCTTAAAACACAGCTTAAACAGCAAAGCGCAAAGAGGTGTGCTGACTATGCCAGCATTGGTGTAAAAAGGAGAGAAATGAGTATGTGTTGGTGTTCACTGTAATGCAAACACATTTAAAGAACCCCTTGGGGACATGAGAAATCAGTAACAGTGTCTAGCTAGGAGAAGAAATGGACAGATGGGCAGGGAGGGAGATTTTTATTCTATGATCCTTCCATTTTATTTTTACTTTTGAATACATAACAATATCAGCTATTCAAATTTTTAAATAGAGTTTTGTTTATTACTAAACTCTATATTTTATTTGGCTTTCCCAGTCATTCCACTAATGTCTTTAACTGTTCAGGATCAAATCCAGGATGCTAGGTTGCATTTAGTCATCATGTCTCCTCAGTCTCCTTAAATTTATAACAGTTTCTCAGGCTTTGTCTTTGATGACCTTGACACTTTCTATTTTTAAAGCTTTTTCCAAATACACCTTTTGATACATGCAAGATATCTTATAACCATTGAGTAGAATATCATAGTTTATATTACTGTATTGTATATAGTTAAAAATAATTTCCACATGTGAGTATGGTTATTTTTGATACTAAATAGAGTTTTTAACTAAAAAAGAGTAAACATACTTTTACATTCATTAGCCCCTTATGTGCCCATAATAAAATAGTGGCCTAGCCCCAGTAAATCTAATACAAATTAAAAAATAAAAACCTCAGTGTCTCTGGTCAAGTCCATGGTCCTCTGCACAACACTTGCTGAGAGCTCTTAAGAAAACCCATTGAAATGACCCTCCTTCCTGACTACCCTCCTCAGTGATAAAGAAATGAGTTGTTCCTTATTTTCTTTATAACTGAAGGGACACTTAAAAGATTTGATTAATTCTTGGCACAGGACAATATAAATAGTGGTTTGACCACTAATAGCAATTTAAATTTTAAGATTTCAGGGCCACTCACATTTCTTTCCTGTCACTTAAATGAAGCAGGAATATTTCTTCATTTGTTGTCATCTTAATCAAGGCACTTTGAGTCAGAAATGCCAGAACTTCATTCAAACTTAGTTAAAAGAAAAAGAAAAGGATGGTGTCTCAGTGAAATAAAGGTTTATTTTAAAGAATTTCCCTCCCAAAAAAGACAGCGATGGGGGCATTTTGCAGCAAAGGAGCCTAAAGCTCAGAAGAGTTGGTCAGGGGCTACAGCTCACATGCTAGTCAGCAGGGGGAACCATGCAGGGCCACCCACCCATCTCCTCACTCTCCAAGAATGGGCTCCTAGTCGAGCACCAAGTAGGGCCAGGCACATAGTAGGTCCCAATAAATAAGACATTATCCCTCCCTCCAGAATAGCAGATGGGAGGGCCATGGTAAAGTACACTTGTTTCCCTAAAAAAGGAAAAATAACTAAACTTCAGGGCCTGCCAGGCTTGGCCGGAAGAACCCCTTGGTAGGAAGAGAGGCTGGTGCAGAGCATTTGACATTGTCACTTGGAGCTCACCTTGTTGGGAAAATGTCTGGCCTCCATTCCCATTGCCACCTAAGGTACCACTCCCGCTGTAGTACATCATTCCCTGCACAAGTCCTTGGTAACCTTTAGCACAGTCAAGACCAATGTAACTTCCAAAAACCCCACATAACTTCCAAAAACCTCTACTGAGGGACTTGAGGGGATTTAGACCAAGGGAAGGAGGCTATGTTGCTGGGGGCCCCTGCTACAGTGTCTCATCCACACACCTTCTTGACCTATACACCTGGCAACACTTTGGCCATATCCTGGTTGCAGCCCGGACTCCTTGCCTCCCCACTCCTACACTTTCATGTGGAGGCACCAACCCCACATTACCGCCTGGACCTGCCCCTGACTCCCACTCCCAGGTCAGACTTCTGGGGTTCATTTCTCATAAAAGGCACCAATTACAACCCTGCACCCTCAGATCCTTCCCCAGTGGGCCTTTCCCTCATAGGCCCACACTCACCCACCTTCTAATGCTGGGTGGTGATGAGTGCTGATTAACAAGAGCTACACATGGGAAGTATGGGCAGGGTGGAGATCACTCCCTACCATGCATGACACTCTGCATTTGAGTTTGTTGGTTCTGTGCCAAACAGTGATAAAACAGACATGAATGTAGAGCTATAGAACAAGGAGATGAGGAAGGGAGAAGATCTTCACAGAAGTTTTGAGCTGGAATTTCTCTACCAACATCCTAGATCCTGGTCTGAGTGGGGGATCCCACAGATAAATGAGACAGAGTTCTCTAGGGTAGGAGAGACTGGTGTAAGAACAACACAGGCAAAAGTATCATAAGTACAAGAGAAAGGAGAAGGAGCTGGGACCACTGGGGACATCAGGGAGGCTTCAAGAAGAAAGGATAAATAGGGTGGGATCACCAGGCAGGCAAGTGGGGAGAAAACTTCTGGACAAGGAAACAAGCTTTCTTCACTGCAATTGTTCGGACCAGGTCTATATCACATAAACAACTGATCCATTCTAAAGTAACACTATCATCCCTGGCCACTGCGACTCAGTTGGAACATCATCCCAGTAATCAAAAGGTCGTGGGTTCAATTCCTGGTCAGAGTACATGCCTAGGTCATAGGTGCAGGGCACATGCAAGAGACAACCAATCAACATTTCTCTCACATGGATGTTTCTCTCCCTCTCTTTTCCTCCCTTCCCCTCTCTCTAAAATCTACAAGCAGATGAGGATAAAAAATAAACTAGTGTTATCAAATTGAACTTTCTGCAGTGATAGAAGTGTTTCATCTCGTTTAGTACAATTGCCATGATCTGTGTTCAGCCACTGAACACTTGAAATGTGGCTAGTACAACTGATAAACTAAATGTTAAAATTCTTACATTTTAATTCACATAAACTGAAATAGCTGCATGTGGCTAGTGACTATCACATTGGACAGCACAGCTTTGAAATTGCCATGAGGATGAAGGTGAGGAGAGCTGCTGGCACCCAGGAGTCATTTGATGGCTGTGTCGTGAGAGGCAGAAATCTCTGAGGATTAAAGCTGCCCAGGAAAAGGCTGGTCAAGGAGAGAATTTTAGCACTGACGAATAACTAGACATCAGACAGAGGTCAGGGTCAAGCTCACACACACACCCAGGCCAGACATGGGCCATCTGGTTTCCCCAAAGCCAAATAAAGTGGCTCCCCTAAAACCATCACTCAGCTGAATTTGGGGTGGCCTGGATTGTCTTTGTTTGGGGCTGTTTGTTTTGAGTGGTGCCATTATTTTATTTTTAAATTACCTATAATGCACCCTTTAAAAATTCCCTAATTACAGATAGGATAAATACATAATTGCAGACTTTTAAAAAGCACATATTATTTACTCAATACTCCATAATTACGGTCTTTTCCATGAAATGTATTATTTCCTGGATGGTCCATAATCACTCCTTTGAAGCCGGCTGGGGAAGGCCGAATTGTTCCTCAGATTCAGTCATAGGTCACTGGTCCCATCCCATGAGGCAGTTTATAAGCCACCCATGGCTGGCTGTCAGAGCCCAGCAGACACGCGCCCCACAGGGAACACGGGGCGTGGGCGCTGCACAGGCAGATCACTACCACTGTGGGCACTGGTTGGGCTGAAGATGGGTGGGATTTGCAGCTTGAGGTTAAGACTCTTCTGTTTCTCTCCTGATTCTTCTAATGACAGGCTTAGGATTGGCAGCCTGGTGTGTATCTCAGCACCATCACTTACTAACTCTGCAACCTCGGACGAGGGTCTGAGTTTAAGTTATACAAAAAGAAGCCCCTGAGCTCAGCGTTTGGGTGAAATGACCCCAGAAAGTCCAAGTAAGGGAGCAGAAGAGTAAGACAAGGAAGAGAGAAAAACAACACGTGTGTGCATTTGTGAGCAGGTTACCATGGCTGTACCTCAAGAGACTGCAGAACACACCTCAGGATAATGCCCTGAAGGGTGAGAAAGCTGGTGGTTATCTACCAACTTCTATCTCTCACTTCTTGAGGGATGTCACAGGGTGTATTAACTCCCGGCACTACTAGGTTGCCCCTCACACAGGCACCTTGATACAAGAAGCCATCAGCACTTACAGCCACATCCACCAAAACTGCTAGTGACCTCCAAGAAGGACCAATGGGTTATGGGCAGGGCACCAATAATATCTGCTGAAGCACATTATCAAACCTCTCCTTGCCTCAGCTTTCTTACCTGCAAATGAAGATAAAAATTGTGCCAAAAAATAGTGCCTGCCTCTTAGATCATGGGGAAGAAAAAGTGAGGTTGGATAAATGGAAGTTACTATTGAAGCTGTTATTATTGTGAGTGACTATGAGCAAGGCCCTTGGCATGCTCTTCTCTGGGGCTCCTTCTGAGCCACCTCTGGCAGCATAGATGGCAACCCACACTGGCTCAGAGAGTCTCTCAGAACTAGCCAAAAAATCATCTTACGGCCTGCAAAGCAGAACCCGGCATGATGGCAGATCCTTTGCCATGTGGCTGTGTCCCCACCTTCATCACCCCGAGCCAGACATTGTTGGCTAATTCATCATCCCACCCCTCTTATTTCTCACTGTAGACCCCCAAGTTGGCCCAAATATAAGTGGCTTCGGAAAGACAAATCTGACTTGGGCTCAGCCAATCATAGTAATCCCATTCTCCTCTCCCCAAGTGGTTCATTTAGTCATTTGATCCATTTCCAGCCAATGAAATGCCAAGAAAATTATTTGGGAAAACTTTCCTTTCAGGAAGGAAGGAAGGAAAGAAGGAAGGAAGGAAGGAAGGAAGGGAGGGAGGGAGGGAGGGAGGAAAAAAAGAAATGTTCTCTCTCTCTCTCTCTCTCTCTCTCTCTCTCTCTCTCTCAACAGGGTTTGGACAGTGCTGTATCAGGACTGATATTTGGCCCAGCTGTCATCATCTTATACCACGAAGGCACAAGGTTAAAGACAAAGTCAACATATTGACAGTGGCAGAGCATACTGCCATTTCAGTGGCACAATGAAACAATGTCTTGCTTACATCATTTCAGTGGCACAATGAAACAATGTCTTGCTTACATCACTGAGTCAATAAATTGATGAGCTCAGAACCATCCTAGCTCTGGTATAAATGATGGTCAGTACTAATGTAGCACTGACCATATCTCAGGCACTGTTCTAAGAACTTTGCATTTGTTAACTCATTTAATCCTCACAAGAGCCCAGTGAGGAAAGTACTTTATGGTGGCCCCATTTATAGATGTAAAAACTGAGGCCCAGAAAGCTTAAGTAGCTGGCTCAAGGTCACATAGCTAGCAATTATTCCACCTTAAACAGACTAGCTTTGGGCTTTGAACTCTTTTTAGTTACACTGGACTCTACTACTACTATACTATTCTTGTAATATGCAAAAATCGATCTCCCTACCCTTTAAGAACCATTTGACTTGGTTCTTGTGTTGAATGCAGCTGAAGGTATCCTAATAGATACACTTCCTTGGGGTAAGCCAAAAAAGGAGGAAAGGAGGGAAGATGGAAGGAAAAAAGGAAGGGAGTGGGGGAACCTAAAATTTGAAATTAATAGGGCTGAATTAGTCTTAGATGTACATCAAGACATGGTATCTGAAAGTCTGCATCTCACGCACTCCACTAGCAAGATCCTTCCCTTGCAATAGTAACATGACAAAGTACTATTGTCACTCTCAGTCCAGGCTTTACCTGTCTGTGCTCAGCACTTATGAGGTTATCTCATTTGGTCCTCAAGATGACTCAGCAAGACAGGTGCTACCATCCTTAGTTTACAAATTAGGTCATAATAATACTATCTAGCACGTATTGAGTTCATACTCTAAGCCAGCCACCAAACTACTCACTTTACATGATTTTTTCCATGCCTTACTTAATCTTTACAACAACCCAATAAAGTTACCATCATTTTACAAAAGAGGAAACCAAGTCTCGGGGTACGTAAGTATCACATCCAAAGTCTCAAGATAATAGGGAGAGCCAAGATTCAAACTCCATCTCCCTGACTCCCATGTAGGCTAGGGGTCTGCAAGAGGGAAGAAAGGCATACCACAAGAAGCAGCCACCACTGTCTGAGAAATGGTGAAAGCTCAGCCAATGGGAGCCAAGTGGCCCCGAGTCCAGGGTAATGGCCACTAGCATAAAGAGGAAGGAGATTTTGATGTCAACTAGAGTGACCAACAATGGGAAATGGTAAGCTTTCCATCACAAGAAACATTCAGAGGCTAAATAAGGATTTGTGCTATGGGTAGAAGGGTCTCAAGACTCCATCCATCTCTAAGAGACAGGGAATTTAAGATTCTAGAATTTAGTAGCCCCATGTATGAACTTTTTCCAACATCATAGAGACCTCACAGTCTGCATGTTTCCTGCTTACTCAAGTAGGAACCCACGAAAGGAGCACTGGACCAAGAGTCAGAAACCAAGGACTTGCCATTCTGCCATTCCCTGCCTAAGGAAACCCAGATCACTTTGTATTGCCTTACCAAGTGCCATTCCAGGCATGGCTTTCTGCTGGGGCAAGGAGGTACAAGAATGAGCTGAAGCCTGACTGGCTTACCATTGAAACACCAGCCTGGCCCTGGGTAGTTTGTCTCAGTGGATCAAGCACCAGCCTGCGAACTGAAAGGTCGCCAGTTTGATTCCCAGTCAGGGTACATGCCTGGGTTGAGGGCCAGGTCCCCAGTTGTGAGCCTTTGAGAGGCAACTGATTGATGTCTCTCTCCCTCTCTTTCTCCCTCCCTTTCTGTCTCTCTAAAAATAAATAAATAAAATTGGAAGGGGGGGAGGGAGAGAGGAAGGGTAGGAGGGAGGGAGAGAGAGAGAGAGAGGAAAGCAAGAAAGCAAGAAGGAAGGAAGGAAAGAAGGAAGGAAGGAAGGAAGGAAGGAAGGAAGGAAGGAAGGAAGGAAGGAAGGAAGGAAGGAAGGAAAGGAGAGAGAGAAAGAAAAAAGAAAAGAAAAAAGGCCATCCTAGTGGATTTTAGAGAAATCAGTCTGTTGCTAGATGAGCCCTCCCCAACCCTGTCTGGGTCTTAGGGATTGTGAGGGCTGCTCTATAGGCCGAGAGCAGCCATCTTTGGCATGGCTACTCCTCAGGAGAAATCTGAGGTGACTCTCTATTCTAGCCTCAGTTTTTTGCTCTGTAAACTTCGGTGCAAACAAGAAGTTCCTAAGGTCACTTCCAGTCCTGAAGTGGAGTATGCTGGAGGCTAAGTAGGATTGTTGTATGGGTCCCTCAGTGAGAGGTCTCACTGAGAAATGGGGAGTAATGGGGAGCCCCCCCTTGCTAGGCCTTTCAACACTTTGTGCTCACAAATGGCCTCTGAGGTTCACCCAGGAAAATGAGGTTTAAGGTGGTCTGGCTTACCCATCAGCTCTATCATTCTCTCCCTCCGGAAGGCATCATGGACACAGAAAGACCCAGATTGAGGTCCCCAGCTCTGCCCATACTGGCTGTGTAACCCTGGGCAAGTCTGTTTTACCTTTTGTTTCTCGTGTTTGAAATGGGAATATAATATCACCTTATCCCACCATTGTGAGTATGAAAGGAAATAAAGCAGTTAATGGTCTGACACAGTACACAAAGTATAGAGCTGCTACTCAACAAATGGCCATTTTGCTCCCATGGACAGGGAGAGAGCTCTTCCCCTCAGCCCATGGAGAAGGGCACCTGGTATGAAGGCAGCTGCAGGTAACATCCCCCCCACCAGAGACAAGACTCCTGCCATGTGGGGGCTGATTAGGATGTGGGCAGGTTCTCAGGACAGATAAAGGACAAAGGAAGGTCCAAGGCAGAGCTGCATCAGCAGTTAGGAAGGGCAGTGCTGTGACAGTGACACCAGCACAGCCCACTCTTCTGAGCCAATGCCCAAGAAATTGCACTTGGCCCAGAAGAGCGTGCACTGCCTAACAATGAGAGTGCTGCATGCTCCCCACGCTCCCTGTCCCTCCTTCCCTGCTATCTCCCACTCAAGTTTCAAGGTCTCAGCTCCCTGTCAGAGTACCCACCTACCCTAGCCTGTGGGATCTCACCCCCACTATGAGCTCCTAACAAGTTAACAACTCCCCAGCCAGCACACATGGACCCAGGGCTGCCATGTGCCCCACCAGGTGCTGTGGGGAAAGTAGAGATTGACAAGCCATACCAAGCCCATCCCCAGACTACAAGGCACTTCCCTCATAGTAAGCTGAAGCCAGATGCCCCTGCCTCCCTCACAGCCCTGCCTCAGCCCAGGGGGAAATTTCTGGGGGCCCATACCAAGTGTCACTGAAGGATGGTATACCGAAGCACTGCCCATAAATTGCTTATGACCAGCCATGGATCGAATAACCTCCACAAGCTGTGCCCATTTCCCAGTATGGCTGCTGGATAGTTTGCACTGTTAATGATCATCCCTCTTTGCCAAGCTGTTGAGTCAGGACCACATCACCACACACCTTCCAGAAGTCACTCAGGAGTGCTGTAGAAGGTCCCTCCTCCTCATCTGCATAATTAGAGACAGGTCTGGGATTTCTAAGATTCCTTCTGGAATCAACCATCTGAGGGTCTGAGAACCTGCACAGGACCTATCCAGCCCCAAATCCCATTTCCAAATAAGACCATCATTAAGGTATGCTTTCAAGAGTAAGGTGGGTGGGATCCTGTGAAAGAGGCCTTTGGTAGCAGGAGTAGTTGTTTAATATCAGAACAAACTACCTATGGGAGTGCATCAGAAATGGGTTTAAATGGCAGAAACTGAGCTGAAGTGGGGAAAGCGGAACCTTGGGTCCCACTCTCTCCAGGTCACCCCCACATCACCCCCATAGAATCCACACCCATGAACCACTTCCCATGCTTGGGGAAATCTGGAAGAGGTGGACCAGACTGTCCAACACACCCACCGCAATATTTCAGTAACTCCAAGTTCTCCTGCTTCTCCATGTGAGGGTGGTCTGGCCTGTGCACTCAGCAGGACAGAGTGACAGGGGGCTGGCAGCCCACAGACCAACTTCTAGTAATGAGAGACCAGAACTGGTGGGTGCATGCCTCCACTCCCTCGTCCCCAGCAGGGTGACACACAGGTACATTCCACACACTCTGGGCCCCAGTAATCCAGTTGCTCAACACACCCTTTATTAGTCTTCCTCCCTTTCCTGTCTCACTTCCCCACCCTCACTTTGCTTTCTGCAATTATCCTACATAAGCCCTCCTTCAAAGCTGTCCTCAGGGCCCATCAAGCACTATGGAAAACAAGATGCCCAGAGGCTGTGATTCCAGCCCATCCCCTGGCAGTTGGGAATGATGGGCAACCTAGGTCTTCTGGTCAGAGGCAGACACCTAGAATTTTGAATCTGGCTGAGGACGAGACATAGTTTCCATTTTGGTGAAGGCTGTAGTGGCTGCACAAATGTCCTGTTCCCAAGGACCACCATGAACACCATGCCCACCATGTCCAATGCCAAGGGCCAGCAGTGCTACTGCAGCAGGGTCCTCTCCGATGGCCTGTGTGGCGGGATTGTGGCTGTGATCCTGGCTGCAACCTGGGCCCCCTGTTTACTGCCTGAATCTTCTTTCTCAAATTTCCTATAATATGGCAAATACCCTTTCTATAAACAGTCTTTCCTACTTGATAAAATAGCCAGAACCTATTTCTGCAGCTTGGAACTAAAACCCTAGTTAACAGACACTCAAGGAGCCATACAAGAATGACTATAACCCCAGGCCTGTTTTTGGACCCTCCCCCCAACAATTCTGGTCCCAGCACAGAAAGATAAAGACAATGCCAGAGAGAAACAGGGAGAAGGGAAAGAAAAACAGTTGCTGAGGTCCATTCACAGTGATTCTACTGAGAGAAAGCCATAGCCTTGTCTTTAAGGAGCTCCATTCCAAGGCATAGAGACAGCAGGTGTCTGGGATCTGGAAGGACTTCCCAGAGGAATGGTGTCTGAGTGTGGCTGAGTGAAAAGCAAGGAAGAAAGGGGAAGGGAAGAGAAAGAGCAAGCCAGATGCTTCACAGCCATGAGCAAGCTGGCCTAGAGCCAATCTCAGGATCAATCATGACTTAGTGCCTGGCTCCAACTATAAATCTGGGAGACAGACAGGCAGGACTGCCACTCTCTGGGGAGGGCTCCAAGTTTGTCACCAGCTAATAGGAAATAAAAACATATCCATTTGTGTGTGCAGAGATGTATAAGTCTGCATGCACACACATGCTCAAACACATACCCCAAGGAAAAGGACAAAGTGAAACAGCAGTTTGCTGCAGATGGGTCTTTGCATGAGAATCGTGATTAGGAAGGGACTCATCCAGCCTTTAAGGCAGGGACTTCAGGGAAGAGACCTGGTAGCCCAGGCCCAGAGCCATCTAAATGAACCCTGCCAGGAGTTCATTTTTCCTTTGTTACTGCTTTCAAAGGAGGAGGTGACAATGTGGGAGAGCAAGACACTGTAGGCTTGGGGGGCAGACCACGAGACTTCTACCCCTGGCTTTTCCAAACTATTGTATGATCTTGGAAGAATCTGCTTTCCAAGACTTCTGGTCAAAATGGAGACGTAGGCCAACAAGTTTCACCTCCTCATACAACCATAAGAAGGATCACAACTAACCTCAAAACAAAATACACCCACAACTGTCAGAAACTGTATGGAAATTCAACAACCAAGGATTTAAAGAAGCCATATTCATCCAAATGGGTAGGAGGGGTGGAGATGGGGAGCTGGGGCATAGAGGACATGGTGTGGTGGTGGCAAGGCTGCGGTGGGTTGCAGCAAGGCCACAGCCAACACAATGGGCAGTCCCACATTCACATGTGGTGGATAAAAATCAGGAGGGTTACCTGGGGAGCAAGCAATCCCAGCCTCAGATCAGACTGCACCAGGGAAATAAAGCCTCATAACTCCTGGCTGTAAAAACAAGTTGGGGTTGGGGCAGCAGAAGAAACTGCCCATCTCTCAAGCGACTCTGTTTAAAGAGCCCACGCAGGCCTAGAACATACACAAACCCACTCACTCTGGGAACAACCAACAGGGCAATAGCTAGAAGGACACCAGCCACATATAGGAAGTGGGAGAAATGGCTGAAATCAGGGCAAGTGCTGTGCAAGCATCCAGCAGCCAGGCAGCAGCATTGTCTCTTCTCCAACTCCTCCTTCACATAACAATGTGACAAAGTGGTGAAGTGGGTTGCCCCGCCTTGGCAATTACCTTAGGTCCCACCTTATAAAATGTAATAAGTGCACCAAGACAGGGAGTCAAAGCAGCTCTACCTAACACAGAGAAACAAACACAGGTAGGCTGCCAAATTAAGGAGACAAAGAAATATGGTTCAAATGAAAGAACAGAACAAAGAAAAAGAACAAAATGAAACAGAGATAGGCAACCTACCAGATGCAGAGTTCAAAACCCTGGTGATGAAGATGCTCAGAGAACTCATTGAGTACAGCAAAGCATAAGGGGAAACAATGAAGGCTGTACTAAGTGAAATAAAGGAAATTCCTCCGGGAACCAACAGTGAGAAGAAAGCCACAGTTCAAATCAATGATTTGGAACAGAGGGAGAAATAAATAGTCAACTGGTACAGAATGAAGAAAGAAGAATTTGAAAAAAAATTAAAATAAGGAGAGAAAAAGAAGACTCTGAGACATGTCCAAACATACTAATATCCAAATCATAGGGGTGCCAGGAGAAGTGGAAGAGCAAAAAATTGAAAACTTATTTGAAAAAATAATGAAAGAAAATTTTCTAATTTGGCAAAGGAAATAGACGTACAAGTTCAGGAAGCACAGAGAGTCCCAAACAAGTTGTACCCAAAGAGAACCACACCAAGACACATAATTAAAATGCCAAAGGTTAAAGATAAATAGAGGATCTTAAAAGCAGCAAGAGAGAAGCAGAGAATTACCTAGAAAGAAGCTCTCATGAAACTATCAGCTGATTTCTCAAAAGAAACTTTTCAGGCAAGAAGGGACTGCCAAGAAATATTCAAAGTGTTGAAAAGCAAGGGTCTACAACCAAGGTTGCTCTATCCAGCAAAGCTATCCTCTAGAACTGAAGGGCAGATAAAGTGCTTCCCAGGCAAGGTAAAGCAAAAGGAGTTCACTATCCCCAGGCCGTTCTTATGTGAAATGTTAAAGAGACTTATTTAAGAAAAAGAAAAAGATCAAAACTATGAACATTAAAATGACAACTCACAACTATCAACAACTGAATCTAAAAAACAAAAACAAATACAAACTAAGCAAACAAGCCAAATGGGAACAGAATCACAGAAACAGAGATCATTTATTTGGAGGGTTATCAGTTGTGAGGGGGAAGGGAGAGAATGGGGGAAAAGGTACAGGGAATAAGAAGCATAAATTGTAGGTACAAAATATACAGGAGAATGTTAAAGTATAGGTAATGGATTAGAAAAAGAACTTATATGCATGACCCATGGACATGAACTAAGGAGGAGGATTGCTGGAGGAAAGGGGGTACTGGGCAGAGGGGAGCAAAGGGGGAAATTGGGACAACTGTAATAGCATAATCAATAAGATATACTTTTAAAAAAGAAAATTCATTTTAAATTTATGACATCTAGAATAGAGAAAATAGTTTTGAAAAGAATAAAGTTGAAGTACTCATTAAAAAAAATCTCCTTCTCTATCTTGGCCTCGGTTTCCAAATTTGTATTTGAAAAAGTTACTTTTTCAAGTACTTTTTTCAAAATGACAACTCTTTCTCATTTTGAAAGAGCAATGGCAATGGCAAAAAGTTGTCATTTCACATATGTACAGTAGTCAATTGGCAATGACTGCCTGCAGCACTATGATGAGGAGAAATCTGGGATTAGCAGAGACATGATTGATTAGTGATATCTGCCATAGGCACAGGTTGGGGTGGAGGTGATACATGTGCTACTTACCATTCCTTGCCTCCTGGGTCCTGACACACTGTGAGTCTCTGATATGACGTCTTGGGCTTAAAATGGGCTCCAACCTATGGTATTTGCAGTGACTTATACTCACTCAAAGAGTCAGCTATGTACTCCACATTCAGTGACATCACATTGCTAGCCTAAAATTAGCCATGATGGGGAATACCTACAACATGGAAATTGGAAAATGCAACTCAGGACTACTCCCCCTACCCCTACCAGAGAACTGATTGTTGAACAGTTACTAGCTCACCACTGGGTCTATCCCTCTCCACAGCAGGTCAGGGCTATGGGGAAAAGGGAATCCAGGTAGGCCCTTCAGTCCTGAGATACATAGGGAATCCTGGTGTCCTGAAGGGTGGCTGGTGGCCACAGATACTAGAGTCTACACCATTCTATCAGAGACTCACACCAATGGGTGATCCTCCTCACCACTGTCTCATTCAGATAAGGCTGCTATCACAGAATACCACAGAGCGGATGGCTTCTAAACAACACACATTTAGTCCTCACGGTCCTGGAGGCTGGAAGTACAATATCAAGACATCAGTAGATTCAGTGTCTGATGAGGAATGCTTCCTGGTTCTCAGATAGCCATCTTCTTCCTGTGTCCTCACATGGTGGAGGGGGTCAGGGAACTCTCTGTAGTTTCTCTTATATGAGCACAGATTCCATTCATGATCTTCACCCTCACAACCTAACCACCTCCCAAAGGCCCTGCCTCCTGATACCATCACACTGGGGAGTAGGTTTCAATATCAATATAGGAAATGGGGAGGACACATTCAGTCTGTAACACTGCTCTTGTTGCAGTCATTCATATTCATGGGCCCCACCCCGTTTGCCTTGGCACCATTCATGCCCTGCTTCTTCTCTCGGAAGCCTTCTCAGACTGTGTTAGTTTGCAGATTCCAACCCCCCACCCTGCCACCAGCCTTATTCTACTTTGTGTGTTTGTTGGTTCTGGGATAAAAACTTCCTCTCTGGAATAGCTTCCCAGTTCAAAGCCTATGTCTCCTATTTCTTCAGTTCCCATAATCAATGCCCCACATAGGATGGCATTGTATGGCCATGGAACAGACATGAGCTGCCTGGGACAGAGTATGAAATGCCTGTCACCATTATCCCAACCAGAGTCTTATTTTCAAGATGGAGAAACTGAGACCCAGAACAATACAGAACTGCCTACTGGTAGCCTAGCTAACTCTAGAACCAAGGTCTCCTGACCTCTGGCACACTGCCTTAGGAGTCCCATGTATGGATGCAGACTGAGGTGCACAGAGGGCACAAGATTTAAACAAGGTTACCATGTAACACAGTAGCAGAGCTGGATAGTCCCAGGTCCCCAGCATCCCTGAATGAGGCCATACCCTCTACCAGCAACCTCTGCCTCTCCCTTTGCTTCAGCCTGCCTAACCAGTCCTTAAGGTGTCCACAGTGGGGCTCTGAGACCCATCTCTCACCCCCAGGGACATGTCATAAACCAGCAGATCTGAAGCCCCAGAAACCACAATGGCCATATTCTCAGGCAGGCAGCAAGGCCCCATCCAGTCCTGCACAGGCTGTGTCTGGGGCCATCTCCTCCCAGCCCTCTCTTCCTCACTCTGCTGCTTAACATGCACACGGGAACCAAGACGCTGAGCGTATAGATTTCTCTTTGTCTTTGGTGGTAATTATTAGCTGTCTCGGCGGGTGAATGCAGGCAGAAACAAAGGCAGCAAGGGTTGTAAAACCTTTTATCTCGATCAGGCCGCATTATTTGATAAGGTGCTAAGCTAATAGCAACGCATGTCAAATTGTGTTTAGACAGATCTAGGGGCTGGCAATGGAGGGTATTTGTCTCCGGAAACCTGCACCTGGAAGGATAAAAAGAAAGGCACACTGATATTCACAGCCCCATGCAGAATGCAGACAGCCCAGCCTCTAGGGGCTCCTGGAATAGACTCCCTGGAAAGGGGGCTGAGAAGGAAGAGAGTGGGCCCACATGTGCTCATTCCCACTCAAATCCATGGCAGGGTGTTTGCCTTGAGGCCCTCAGGTCCCCATAGGGGTCAGTTGCAAAGATGGGATTTAAATCCAGGTTCCCTGGTTCCCAAACCAGAGCTCCTATCACAAGCATTTATTAAAATTCAAATATATAAATATGCCCTGTGAATAACACTGACTCTTGTAGACAGAATCTCTACTCACAGGATGTGGAACGAGCCATATAGCATTAGTACTGAATCATGTGTAGCCCTGAGAAGAGGCTCATAAGGGCTAGAGAAATCAAGAAAGACTTTCTGGAGGAGATGGTGCTTCAGATGGATCTTTCAGGATGAGAAGGGTTTGAAACAAGAACCTTTGAAAATGTACCCCTAACTACCAAGCCTTAAAGCCCTTACTGTAAACTCCCAGGTGACTATTGGCTGTTTCCCTGGGTCCTGCCAGGCACTTTCTCTGGTCCACCTTTCCCAGTCCCTCCAAGAGAGCTTCACCCCACCTCCAGATCCCCAGAGCATACCCACAGCTGGCCCCTCTGTGCCCTTTGTGGGCAAGGAGGTAGTATTAGAAGATAAGAAGGGGAAGATGCAGATGCCATGGATATTTGCCAAAGCCTTAGAAAAATGTACAACTTTTAAAATAGTTGTTTTCTGGCTAGCAATAGTTCCTAAAGAAATAATTAAGAATGTACAGAGCTTTTGAGCTCCAAAGATGCCCATGACAGGATTATTTATATTAGCAAAAAATGGAAACAATCTTTAATATCCAACAATCCAGGATTGGCTGAGAGAAATACATGGGACATTTACATAAAATCCATTAAAAATAATCATCACTGATTGGGACCTCTGCCAAGATGGAGGCATAGGTGGAAGCACTGCGCCTTCTTGCACAACCAAGTTTAAAAACAACAAAGTTTTAGCAACTAAAACACAGCTAAACCACAGAAAATTGAACTACACGGAAGTCAGACAACAAAGAACCCTTCAGCCAAACTGGTAAGAGAGGCAGAGCCAGCAGCAGAGTGGGATCAGGCAGGAAAGATCCACCAGACCAACCTGGACACAATACCCAAGTGGGCCAGCAGTCATGGGCGGATCCCAGGTGTGAAAAAGCGGGCAGACCCACTGAGGACGCAAGGCGGTGGACCCACTGAGGGCTGATCGCAGTCACACATTTGCGCGCAGATAACTGGTGAAGGAGTTAGCAGTGAGACAGACTGTGCAGGCCCCAGCACAGCGGGAAGCAACAGAAGGAACTGCCATTGTCCCTCTGTGACCCTGCCCCCACAAACAGCATCACAAACCAGCGACCTGGGTAGCCCCACCCTGGTGAACAACTAAGGCTCCACTCCTCATATGTCAGGCACAAACAGATCAAAACATGTCTCAAGAACAACTCAGAGCCCCAGAGCCGATAAATCTAAGCGATGAAGAAATTGCCAAACTTTCAGATGCACAGTTCAAAACACTGGTGATCAGGATGCTCACAGAACTGGTTGATTTAATCACAAATTAGATGAAAATATGAACGCTAAACTAATTGAAATGAAGGGAAATACACAGGAAACCAATAGCAATGGAAAGGAAACTGGGACTCAAATCAATGGAGTGGACCAGAAGGGGGAAAAAAATGACCAAACAGAAAAGGATGAAGAAACAAGAATTCAAGAAAAGGAGGAGAGGCTTAGGAACTTTCAGGACATCTTTAAATGTTTCAACATCAGAATTATAGGGGTACCAGAAGGGGAAGAGGAACAGCCACAAGTGGAACACTTATTTGAACAAATA
Organism: Artibeus jamaicensis; assembly: GCF_021234435.1. Taxonomy (NCBI): domain Eukaryota; kingdom Metazoa; phylum Chordata; class Mammalia; order Chiroptera; family Phyllostomidae; genus Artibeus; species Artibeus jamaicensis. The sequence goes on along the minus strand of NW_026521788.1, from coordinate 29,372,920 downwards.
ATAAAGGAGAACTTCCCCAATCTGGTAAAGGAAATAGACTTCCAGGAAACCCAGGAAGCTCAGAGAGTCCCAAAGAAGTTGGACCCAAGAAGGAACACACTAAAGCACATCATCATTACATTAGCCAAGATTAAAATGAAGGAGAGAATCCTAGAAGCAGCAAGAGATAAGGGGACAGTCCCCTACAAAGGAGTTCCCATCAGACTGTCAACTGATTTCTCAAAAGAAACCTTGCAGGCAAGAAGGGGCTGGAAAGAAGTATTCCAAGTCATGAAAGACAAGGACCTACATCCAAGATTGATCTATCCAGCAAAGCTTTCATTTAGAATGGAAGGACAGATAAAGTGCTTCTCAGATAAGATCAAATTCAAGGAGTTCATCATCACCAAGCCCTTATTATATGAAATGTTAAAGGGACTTATCTAAGAAAAAGAAGATAAAAAAGATGAACAGTGAAAGGACAGCAAACTCACAATTATTAAGAACCACACCTAAAGCCAAAGCAAACTAAGAGGACAGTTAGATCAGGAGCAGAACCATAGAAATGAAAATTACATGGAGGGTTAGCAACAAGGGAGTGGGAGGGGGAGAAGGTATAGAAAATAAGTAACATAGATCGTAGGTAGGAAGTAGGTAGGGTGGAGGGCAAGAATAGTATGGGAAATATAGAATCTAAAAAACTTGAGACACATGGTCATAAACTAAAGGGGTGGAATGGTGGGGGAGGGAGTGTGCAGGGTAGAGGGGAATGAAGGGGGAAAATAGAACAACTGTAATGGCATGATTAATAAAATATATTTAAAAAAAGAAAAGATGAAAAAATAAATAAAACCTGCTTGTACTTGCAAAAAAAATCATTACTCTGGCTATTGTGCCTCAGCTGGTTAGAGCATCATCCTATAGTCCAAAGGTTGCAAGTTTGATTCCTGGTCAGGGCACCTGCCTGGGTTGTGGGTTTGATCCCTGGTCTGGGCACATATAGGAGGCAGCCAATCAGTGCCTCACTCTGGCACTGATGTCTCTCTCTCTTCCTTCCTCTTTCTCTTCCTCTCTCTCTAAAAGCAATGAAAATGTCATCAGGTAAAGGGGAAGGAAGGGAGGAAGGGAAGGAAGGAAGGACATTGATCAGAATAACGAGGTTCTCCCTGGAGAAGACCCAGGACTCAAACGCACATGCACTAGAATATATGGGAGGTGGAGGTAGGGAAGTGGGGAGGTGAGACTAGAAGAGTAGGCAATCAGTAACCTATGTGTCTTTAAACCAGCTACCAAGGTGGGTAATGAAACCCTAGTTCCCCTGGATGAACTCCGTGATTAGCATAAAGCACTAGCCTCAAAGTTGTCCCACTCAGGAGCTGAGGGAGCTAGGGGATCTATACACCAAGGGCTGCTGAAGGCAGGAGACAAGAACACTGCCAACCTGCCACAGGCCAGTGGAGCAGGCTCCTGTAACAAGAGAAAGTCCTCAGGCAAGGAAAGGCAGGTGCTGGCAGATGAAATGGGGACCAGTGGTGCACTGAAGTGACAGGGTCAAAGGGATGTGGGCAGGGCACTGCCACTGACCACTACAATCTCTGTTTCCTCTTCTGCAGCCCTCGAATTGGGAAAAGCCAGGCTAAATGAAGACAAACTAGTGTCTTTACTTTAGAATGCCTCTTGACACACAAATGTGCACTGTGAATTTCCAAGATCTTGACTACACACTGACCGTATTGACTGTATTCCTGCTAGGATTTTTATTCCTGCTGAGGCACACTTATTTGTGTCTCACTGGACACCAGCTTTGTCCAGAGCAGAGTTTGGGAAATGCTGTCACCGCTGTCTTCTTACCCACGAAGGCACGTTCAAGAGCACTTTTTGCAATAGCACAAAATAAATACATAAATAAATACAAGCAATCTAGAAGCCCATCACAAGAGGAATGGCGAAATAAATTCTGATGTATCTATGCTGAGGTGCTCTACCCAGCAGTCAGAAAGAACAAGATTGAGCTATGGGAACTGACACAGAGGACTCCGAGACTAATGGTTAGGTGACAACATCATCGTGCAGAACAATGCATACAGTGTGATACCACTTCTGTTGAAGAAAAAACACCCAAGTACACTAAAAATAAAACCATGTCTTTCTGCATGTACGGATATAAACGTGTGTGTGCACTTGGAGAAAAATCAGGAACCATACACAGCAAAACTGTAACTGTGATCACCTGTGCAGAAGGAAGCCAGGGTGGGGAGGGGGAGAGGAGATCTTCACTCGGTCTGTATTGTTTGAATGTTTCTAGCAGGAACACATTCCTAAATTATGTGTGTAATTAAAAATAAATGAAAATGTTTCAAAGAAGAAAAAGGGAGAGCCTGGCAGTATATCCACAAAAAAACCCAAAATATTTACAGGGTTTATCTCCGAGTGCTGGGATTATGGTGTTTTTAATTTTCTCCTCTTTGCTTATCTGTATTTATAAATTCTCTACAAAGAGCATGTGTGTTTCTTTAATAAGAGGGGAAAAACTAATTTTTAATTAAATACTCAGTACATAAGTTCCCTGGTAGAGAGCTGTCTCCTCCTCTGGGCAGGGTTTGTGCCCACTTTTTCTTTTCCTGGCACCCCTCCCAAGCTGTTTCAGACTTAGATTCCAGACTTCCTGGACATTGTGTTCTACACTGGATACCCAGTGGCTGAGGTACTGGCTCCCCTGAGGGCCAGCTCTTTCATTCTCTCTCTTTCTCTGCAATTGCAGGCCTCACAACACTATCTCTGGGTCTCAGCACCATCCCCTACCCAAGGGGAATGCCTAAGACCCATCTGCCTTCTCCACATATAGCTGAGAGGCCCAGGGAGGTAATAGCCTTGCTTGTACTCAGGCCACTAATCTGATGGTCAGCAGAAAGGAGAAGAGACTGAGCAGGAGCCATCCGCCAGCAGAGTCCCAGGACCTGAGGCCTCGTGGAAGAGGCTGAGGGTTCCAGGGAGTCCTTATAATATGAAGTCAAACTGCTTGCAAAAACGTGGAAGATGCCAATCAGACACGTGAGCAACGCCTGGCTGGAGGAACTGTGTCTCCTCAAAGTGGGACTCTGAGTGTCAGATTTTCCACTCTATTTCTCTGTGGCATGTTCTGCACATCCCAGTGCTAAAAATAACTTCAGCCCATTAGTGGGAGCTGTAGGGCTGGTTTGGCTGGGCAGCCTCCCTTCATCTAAGCAGGACAGGCCTCAGCCACACAAACCCCTCTCCACTCTCCTCTCCTCTCCCACCTCATTTCATGGTCTGTAACACCTTCTTCCCTTGCCACCCCAGGGAACTGACAGCCTGGGAATTACAAGAATGGAAAATGCCCAAAAAGGTCATCTCTTTCCTCTTCCTAGGAGGGATACAGTAACCCCTAAGGCCTTGACAACAGAGAAGGTCCCCTAAATCTAAGACTTGTCCTGAAATCTAGTCTGCCAAATGGCCCATAATCTTCACTGCTTGAAAAGTTATTCCTGAATCTAGCTGGCCTCTCTGCTGTTGTTCCTCTAAAAGAATAAAGAAAGCTTCCAAGTTTAAATCGAACTGGATGCGAGGACAGGTGTGTGGCCCAGTGATACCTAAGTGCCTGGGACTCCCATACCAAGGCCAAGAAGGGATCCTCCCCCCCTCAGGGTGAAATGTTAGCCACGTCAGCCCCCTGCAAGTTATCAAATGTCCTTCCTGCTCAACATTCTCTGATGCCCACTGTCCGCCAGTTCAGCCACAAGGATAAATTATGTGCATCTGTGCCAGGCCAGAAAGGCATAGGAGACATGGAGGCCTAAGAGGACACCTGTACCCTCAAAGAGTTTATGTTCAGTTTAGGGCTTGAGACTCATGCAGGAAAGGGCAACTCCCACTGCATTTAACCCACCAAAGGGGGAGCATGGCCATCACAGCACACAGAGGGAGGGGCCCCTGGGCTGGGGTGTCAGTAGAGGAGTGAATCAAACTGGCATCACTCATCTCATGGGTTCATCAACAGTATGACCTTGCTCTTCTCCATAAAGAAGTGGCTTCTATTTCTCTACCTCTTGAATCTGGGTGAGCCCATCCATGACTGCTCTATCCAATAGAATATGGGCAAATAGCACTGCCAGTTCATTGGGTAACCCCTAATTTGCCTGATGGCCTTCACTTTCAGTTCCCTGGAGCCAGCTTCTATGTAAAAAGTACAACTACCCTGAGCACACCCTGCTGGGAGAGGCCCAAGTAATGTAGAGGCTCTGGAGGAGGGTACCCTGCCCAGGGAGAAAGGCCAAGGACTCTGAGAGGCCAGGCATGAGAGGTAAGCAGCCATTCCTCCGGTGGCCCCAGCCCAGCCCACAACATGAGATCCTCAAGGGAGAACTGCTCAGCTGAGCCCAGTCAACCCACAGAATTGGACACCATAATAAAAAAATTGTTCCAAACCGCTAAGTGTGGGATGATTTTTACACTCCATAGATAACCAGAATAGATGTGGCCCCCTTCCTCCATTTCAGTTTTGTGAGAAGGTCATCACATAGAGATGAGGAAGAGAAGACAAGGGACAAGGAAATGAGGGTCAGGATTACTAAGAGCCTGAGGTACAGAGTTCCCTCTACTCTGTCCCTGAGGGTCAGGCTGGCTTAGCATCTCTGACCTTGGCCTGCAAATTAGGAGCCTGCATGCCAGACCTTAGCTTGGCCCTGGCCCTTCTGGGCTGCTCTCCCCCCTCCTATTAAGTGAAAAGCTGGAATCCATGACCCACAGTGTCCATTCCAGCTCTTGCACTTTGGATCTCCACCATGGAGCTCATCCCGGCCCTGATTCTGTCCAGTAGAGCCAGGACACTGTAGAACTAGGCAGACCTTTGAGGCCCTTGGAGACACCCTGCCCTACCCTGGGCCTCTAAGCCCCTGTAGGAATCAGCACTGCAAACCTCTGAGTCCAGCAAGCTCAGCCAGTGGAGCTATGTCCTTCTGACCTTCACATGGTGGCTCCAAGTCCATGGCACTAAGCTCATGCCCAGCACTGTGCCAGGCCCTTGAGGTGAATGATGCTATTTCATTCTCACAGTCATCCGGACAGGAAGATATTGCTATTATTTCAATTTTCAAATGAAGAATCTGTGGTTCAAAGATGTTAAGTGAGTAGGTCAAAAATCACACAGCTGTAAATGTAAAAGGAAGAATCTCAACCTCCAGGCACTCCTTCTATCTGCTATACTAAACTGCCACCAGGACACACATGTGAAGACACGAATACTTTACCCAGTGCTCTTCACAGCACTCCCCTGCACTTACATGCTCACACACTCGTAACCACACAAACGTGTAGGCACAGACCTACAAGTCCAACACTGCAGGTACAGGTGCAGACACACCTCACACTGGTACACACTGGTACACCTGACAACCCACATCCATGTGGTTGCCCACAAACACTCCTGCACGTACACAACTACATCATACTTACAGACACAGACACTCATGGCCTTGGCACATGCTTATGCGCACACACCCCTACACTTCCAGCCTCACAGAAATACAGACTCACAAGCAGACATCCCACTCATACATCTTCATCACACAAACATACACACACACTGCACCTTTTTTAATGATGCCTGGGAAATGAGAGAGTCATTATTTATATTTTTTTAAAAGAAGGCTCTCAAATGCCAATAGATTCCAGTGCATTTTTTCAGTGCTAAAAGGTTTCACATGCAAAAGTCACCCAACAGTGCCACCTGCTGAAGGATGGCCGATCTTGTCCTCTCCTCTCTTCCCCCTCCCACCTTTAGCCTGGACCCTTCCTCAGTTTCCCTCAAATTGCTCAGAAATTGGGAGCTGGGCAGGGAATTGGGCAGTAGTAGATGCAGATGGGGAGGGGAGAAGTGCTGAGGCAGGGATGAGGAGAAAGGAGAGAGGGGGCCACAGGGAGACAGAGAGGCAGGCAGGCACAGGGAGAGGACAGTCGGATCCAGAGAACTTGAGAGAGCACACAGAAAGAACCACACCCAGAGGACAAGTCAGGCATGCAGGGAAAATAGGTAGGGAGAAAATGGGGAGCAATAAGGAGAAGTGAGAGAAGAATAAAGGAGCAGAACTGGTTGTGAGCCACCGCGCATGTGGGCGCCCAGCACCCACAAATGCAGCAAGCCTCCCCACCTCGCCCTGACCACCATCTCTTCAGGGCATGGCAGGGACCTAAGGCTTCAGTATTGTTCTGCAGGCTGGGATCACTATGCCACCCCCAGTGCTGCAATGTCTGTCCAGCAGCCCCTGCACCAGTGGGCTCAGAACAGGATGGCCTGTCTCTCAATAGGGAAGGGTTCTGTCTTAGAATATTTGGTCTGGATTCCAAGGTACATAGAAATAATATAGAGAGGACTTGCCCAAAGCCACACAGCAAATTAGGGAGAGTCCACCTTGGAAGCCTCTGGGGCCCAAGCATGACTCTCTGCCCCAAATGTTAATGGAGGCCAAGGTCCTCACACTCCTGTTTCTTGATAGAATCCCTGAGGAAAGAGAAAGCTTTGGATAGAAAACTCCTGGGAGTTGCACCCCAGTTTTTTCTCTCTGTTCTCAATCCTGCCAGGAACCCTAGCCCACCAAATCTCCTCAGCATTAGCTTGGGGGTAAGTGAGTGGCGGATGGTGGGGGTGGCCAACCCCAAGTCTCTTGTGAGGAAAAACAGCCTGCATGACTATCACGATCTGAGTAATCCCCTCACTGGGGCTCTGGCATGGTCAGAGTTCAATAACATGCAGAAGATCACAGACCCTTGACTCACCGGACATTAGTTCAAAAAGACACCGTAGATTCCACTATCCCTTCCTGAGGAGGCCCTGGGCACAGAGGAGCAGGCATGCGGAGGGGCTAAGAACCCTGATACCCTGGGCCAGCCTCCCATACCACCTCTTCACATCTCTGGAAACTGAACCTTCTAAATCCAGAGTGCTGGACTCCCTGCAGGTGACAAACTTGGGGACTTCATCTTGCTCTTTGGGGACTAAGTTCTGGTCCTTCCCTCTCCCAAGGGGACACTCCCTCCAACAGAAAGGCCCCTAGCAAAGATATCCTTGGGGCAATTTTCTATTTTATGCAGCTTCAAGAGGTGTCCCATAGCTCAGCCAGTGTCACAAGGAGACACTCACTCGCCTTGGTTGAAGCGCACAAGGCCCTCCCTCCCTGCTCTAGAAAATTGCTGGCTTACATCTAATTTACATGTGGTTTGCATATGCTTCCTGACTTCTCCAGATACCAGCAAACCATCCTCTATCCTAATACTTTTTGATGTTCATAGTCCCTCCTGACTTAAAGGGTCATTTTAGTGCTATGGACTCCCGTCTGCTTAGCTAGCGAAGGGGTTCAACTGTAAACCAGGAAGTATCTAAACTTCTTAAAAGAGGCATTCTGGCTTCAACGTACCTTTCAGATAGTCGTGTCACCCACACACTTCTGCTGCCCCTCCCTTCCTGCCAGGTGGGACATGCTCCCTGGCCCTGAAAATGCCCTGCTCTTCTGGGTTGCAGGAATTGTATGATGCTGTTTCCTCCACCCTTTCCTCTCCTTCTCTACCTGAAAACCTCCTATTTATCCTTCAAGACCCACTTTGCAGGACACCTCTGCAGAGCTTCTGCACATCATCTTCCCCACCCCAGTACCACAGAGTGCATGCCTCTTTAGATACATCCTGGCCCCAGCAATCTAGCTCATTAACAGCCAACAGTTAAAGGGGTGATTCATTATGTCACAAGTGGTATTATCCAGCATGTGTCTTTCCTGTCAGACTGTGAACTCGTTGAGGGCAGGGACTACAGTTGATGCATCTATTACTGCACAGCCACAGCTCCTCTATGGCTGCTTGATCAACTGTTTGATGAACAAATATCCAAATGAAAGATCTCTTAGCTTTCTTCAAGAGCCCTCCTGTTTTAACTGCGATTTTTTCCTACTTAATGTTTTACCCAGATTGGATTAACTAGTGGTGATATTTCACTCAATATTTTACAACATAAAACAACACAGAACAGAGGGTCCTCAGGGAGCCAGCTCCAAATAGATACCTGTCCAAGCACCCAAATCTTCACAAACAAAACCTCAAATCAGGGTCAACAAACCCAGGAAGGGACTTGGGCTCATAGGGGAGTAAGGCAATGGGACCAAGGATGCTGTTTAAGAAGCAAATAACCAAGCAGGGAAATTTACAGTTAGATAATTGGCAGCTCTGGTGCACAGTCAAATGCAGTAAATTAAGTGTTTTCCTGTAAATCAAGTTTATGATTTGCACTGGAGATGTAATTGTTAAAACTGTTCATTTTACCCACAAATAGCAGTTGAAAGAAACCAATTTAGGAGTGACAGATTGGTTTTGATTTTAAATGTAGTGCTAAAACAGTTAATTTTAATAACATCTATTGGACAGGAGTCGGCTTGTTACTTAATGTCATAGTCAACAGTTTGAAAACTGCACGTTCAGCCACTGCTGCTTCTGCTAAAAATTAATCCCATTTTTCCCCCTAGAATGGAGTCATTTCTCAGCAGGAAGCAGCCTATCCATGCAAGAGGGCTTTCCTCATCCATGGGGCTGTGGCCTTCCCACACTGGGGAAGGGAGGCCACCAGAAGGTCAGTTGTCGTCTGGAACAAAAGGCACAAGCCCCAAAATATCAAGACTAAGGCACCCTTCATGGTATAGGAATTCCCTCTGCCCGTACCTGTGGTGCCGCAGCACTCTCTCTCGCCTGCCTCCTTTCTCCCTGGGCCATCTCTGAACTGAGTAGACATCAACCCCTCCAGACCTCCAGGACCTAGCACACAGTCTCCAGGTCTCTGTCTCTCCTGTCTGGCTCCTTGTCTTCCCCCAGTTAACCATATCCAGGTCCAGTTCCATGCAGTGCAATATATGGAAGGGCCTTGGATGCTATCGGTATCCATTGGGTAATCCTGAGTGAACAGGACAAAGGCTTAGCTTCCAGACTTGTCACCCACCTCCCTGCCATCTCAGTATACACACTCCAGTCTATCATCACCCAACCTTAGTTTGTGGTGTCCAAGACTGGACCCACTATTTTTGTCATAAGCATACAGTGGGCCTACAGCTTCCCAGAACAGGAAGCGATTGAGCTCAGGGAGCCCATAAACTCGCTCAATCTCTTTCAACTCTTCCAGCTTCACCCTGATGTTCCACAGCACCCCAGCCCTGTTAACAGGGAGTCAGAGCTTCTCAAATTTTAGTGTGCATCAGAATCACCTGCAGGGCTGATGAAACAGATCTCTGAGCCCCACTCCCAGAGACTCTAATTTGGCAGGTGTGGGCAAAACCAGGGAACCTGCACGCTAACAAGCTCTCAGGTAATGCTGATGCTGCCAGCCTACAAACCTCGCTGAGTAACACTGATGGAGGGCATCCACCTGTATTACTGTCACCACCACCACTCTCTTACAGATGAGGAAGCTGGGCCCACAGAAGCCAGACACAGGAGGGAGGACAAACAGCCCCCTGGACATCAATGCAGCAGCAGCAGCAGCAGCAGCAGCAGCAGCAGCAGCAGCAGCAACAGCAGCAGCAGCAGCAGTGAGACCACACCTTTTGAGCCTTCCCTCCTGCTATGGGAAAACCTTAACCCTTTTCTAAGAAAACCTGGGAGCTCCAATATTCCCAGCAAGTAAGGTGCATAAATCAGCCCTTTTGCCAGTTTTTGTTCAATAATTTCGAGAGGTATTAAAAAGAAAAACTTTCAAAAACCTTGTTTGTTTTCACGGCCACTATTTGGAGGACCAGTTCTTCTGGAGCCTAGGTAACGCTTGTAAGAGTCTATTATGAAGGGACGCCTAAATCACGTTTATGGCTCACACTGTAAGGCAAATGTAGGTATTAAAATAGTTCCTTTTAAATGATAAACACCCCCTGAAATGGCAGAATAGAGCCTGTTTGCATCAGAGACTGTTTTCACCAAAAGCAAACTGATTCAGGAAAGGCAGTAAATAGTGAATGTGACTGCAGTCCCCATAACTGCTGTGGATACAAGGAGTGGGAGGGGGGCATGGAGAGGAATTCCACACCCAGACCAAGTTCGTTTTAGCAACATCTGAGAGGTGGGATTCTCCCCCCAAAAAACACTGGCTCCCTGGTTTCTCACCTGGTTTTAGATAGTGGGGCCTCTGTTTTACTGTGCATGCAGCAATTGTTGTCATTTTGATTTTGAGAGGAAGTAATGAAAAAAATAGTTAATCATCCATTCATAATCTCTTAAACATTATTTTTAAGCTGATAGTTGCAAAACAAAATGCAATCTTTCTAGCATCTTCAAGCAATTACTTGCTATTTTTCTAGTTTCCATAATAAAAGAAAATTAGAGTGGGGGTGGAATGGACAAAGTCCTGACTTTGAATTTTGAAAAGAAGAACAGACATAAAAACTAAGTCCTGCCCAGTCCCCCCAAAGAGGAAAAGGAAGAGGAGAAAAAAGGGAGAGGAGGAAAATGAAAAGGGAGGGGAAGGGGAAGAGGAAGAAGAAAAGGAGAAGGAGGAGGAGCAGAAGAAAAGGAAGAAGGTGGCAAGTGCCAAGTAAGGACAAGTGACGAGAATTGGGGGTGGAGTTTCTCCAGACCCAGCCCACCCCACTACCAAATATAATATCATGTGGGTCTAAATGCCTGAGCTTTGTTAAGCAAACACCTCTGCCCACCCGCTTGAAGGACTCTGGGGAACATATCTACCTCTCTCCCTGCCCCAACGGGGGCTCAGTAAATGAGAAGTCACATCCAGGAACCAACTTTAGTCCCTCTAAGTATCATAGTGAGAACTTAATTCATCATAACGAGTGAATGAATGGATGAGTGAATAAATGAATGAATGAACTAACGAAAGAAAATACCCACTGTTCTTTTATGCTAAGGCAAATCATCTCAAATTCTCAATGTGAAAAGACCACTATTTTCCATTTCCAATTAATTCACGTTCTAGTCTGTTAATATCACTTTTGTAAAATAAGGTAAAATGTCATGGTCAGGCCAAGTTGCTGTGCATGTTTGGAATGTGCTAGCCCAGAGCCAGGCCTAGAGCAGAACTGCTCTCAGGGTCACCACCAATCATGTTGCAAGTGAATCACCCCATTTTCCCAGACAGTCTCTAAAATGGGTGCTTTCATTCCTACTTTCTGGGTGCAAAATCCTAGGCCTAGGGATGGTTAGGGAGTTTCCCAGGTCCCAAAGCCCAGTGGCTGGAGAGCTCATCCTTGCACCGGATCTCTCAGACTCCAGACCTTTGTGTATTCCTGAAACCAAGCTCGGGAGGCACACTAAAGGGAGAAGAGTGGCTCTCTCCCAGGTGGATCACTGGAAAAGGCTCTTCCAAGGGCACAGGGTCAGAAGTTAGGAGAAGAGAAGAAGGGCAGCAAGAGGCAGGGCACCAAGCATCCTAAGCAGGAGGGTGCCTGGAGTGAGGCAAGAAGACGGCAGATGGGGCAGCCAGAGTGGTGGGAAGAGTGGACTGGGAGCCTGGTGGCTAATCTCTCTAAGCAGCCAGGCAGCCAGTGACCCTTGGCCCGGAGCAGGGCGTGAGGAGTCAGCCGTAAGAGTCTCTCCCTGTGCCTTGGTCCTGGACTTGAAGCCTGGGTTTCCCATTTTAAAACCCATGAAATGGCAGTAGGCATTAGAGAAAAAAAAAAGTAAATATGATAGAAAACACTCCCATCACGGTATTTCTCCTTTGCAAGAGTTTTAAGAGACTAAAAGGGTCAAAGCAACTCTCGCTTCCCGCAGAGCAGCCTCTATGAAGTTTTGAGTGTGGAGGACCAAGGGCGCAGGGTGGATATTCAGAGAAGTCCAGAATGAAAGGAAGGATCAGAGAGTATGTGCCAGCTGTGCTGCCTGGTTGAGCTCTGTTCCCAGGAGCCCTGAGGGATGGAGCAGTGCTCATCTGGGGTTACTGAAGCCTCCGGCAAGACCTACAAACAAAATCCGGCCAGGAAGTGCAAGTGAAACTCTCGCTACCCTAGGAGGGGAAGGTTTCTCCACCCTCTTCTCCTGGACACATGGCCAACTCTGTCATTCAAAGATTCTTCGGAGAGGGGCCTCACAGACCCTGAAGGCAGGGTCTTCCACTACCCCTTGCTCCTCAAAAAATTACCCTAATCTGAAAGTACAAAATTTCCTCCTTATGAGTAATCTTAGGCCAGTTCAACTAATACTGAGTGAGGGCCCCTCTGACCAGGCCCTGTGCTAAGGCTGGTGAGGTTCCTCTGATCAGACCTTGTAGTAGGGGTGGAAATTCCAAGATGCAGGACATCTGGTGCCTACCCTTGGTATGCTCCCAGTCTGGGGCAAAACAAGGTGCACCATAGAGAAATGGGTGCCTTGATAGGAGAAAGCCCAAGATTATGGATCCCAGAGGAGGGACCCTAGTCCAACCAGGGCAGGTGGTCTGGGAAGGCTTCCTGGAGGAAGAAGGCATACCTGAAGTGAGCCCCAAGCAAAGAAGGGAAGGTTACATTCCAAGCAAACACACATATCACTTCAATAACTTCAAAAACAACTTAAAATGAAATTCAATTGTCTTTTCCTGGTGAAGTGGAACAGAATCTTCATAATTCCTTACAGCAGGAGTTCAAGCACTTTGCCTCCCAGGAGAGGAAAGTGAAGCTCAGAGGTGAGGCACTGCACCTGAAGTCACACAGAAGCTGGGGCCAGGGGCCAGAGGCTCAGACAGCTCCTAAGCTAGGTCCTCTCTGCCACGGCTGCAACTGCCACTGTGATAGCCAGGAATCAACATGCAAAAGTAGAAAGAGGGAACAGGCAAAACTCACCCTCACTCAGCTGCTCCCGGGAACTTCCTGGAGAGAAGGAAGTCAGCGGTCCTGTGTGATCCCCAGGGAGCATGTCCGCAGAGTGAGCCACAGGGAGGCAGCACAGAAGCAACTCACAATATTAGGGTATCTCATGGTAAACAGGAGACTCCGTTGTTCTAATATCATCTGCCATTTGCCTGCCTCCCTTCTCCAGAGCCACCCCTGCAGGAGAGCAGGGCATTGCCAATTCCCACTGGGATCTCCTTTCCCCATGGGAAATCCAAGAGTTGCTCAGCCTGCCTCAGAGGTGGGAGGAAGATCAGCAGGGGCAAACTGGCTGGACTTGGGCATCAGGTGACCCATTCCAGACAGGATACCCCCCTTCCCTATGAGTCATTGTGAGAGTTGATAACCACAGCAGTAACAATAACAATAGAAACAGTCAACTCTTATACCTTAGGAGAAGTCACCTACAGATAGCAACCCACATGACCTCCCCAGCAACCTTCCATGCAGGTGCCATTAGCATTCCCATTGCACAGAGGAGGACAAGGAGTCTCAGAGCCATGGGGGCCACCGAGATGGGGAATGGCAGAGCTGGGGATTCAACCCAGGTATTTTGCCTCTCCTAGCCACCGTTCTCTCTCCCTGAAAAATAGGGCTTGCTGCCTCTTGGGGCTGGGGAAGGAAAGGGCCTCGTCTAGGCACCTTGTGGCCTCTAGGGAACTAAAGACAGGGAGAGACATGTGCAGCTATGCTGTGTGAGAGGCAGAGAGGGGGTCTGGCCCCTGCAGTGGTCTGGGAGCGAGTAGGCAAGGCCCACCACAGGGAGGCCTGCACCATAGGGCACAGGCCCTCCACGATACCCAGAAGACAGAGTTCAAGAAAAAGAGGTCAGTGGAGCTGAGACTTGAAGGGTGCTCAGATGCTCTCCAATGCAGAAGGCTACAGGAGGGTGCTGTAGGCAAATGGACAGCGTATGCAAAGTCTTAGAGGTGGCATGTTCCAGCTGCACAAAAATCTTTATCTTTGGAGCTCTGATACCAGGATGGGAACAATGACTGAAAAGGTAATAAAAGCAAAGGCCACACTTCCATAACATTTACACACTAGGCACTATCTCAGGTACTTGACATGCACAGCATCATTAAGTCCTCATTGTAAAGTAGAGGAAGGCTGGATTATTTGCCCCACCTGACAGGGCAGGAGCACAAGGCTCAGACAAGAGAGCAACCTGCCTCCAGCTCACACAGCTGGTCAAGGTGGAGCAGATCCTGCTCTCTTCACCACCACACTGTTCCACCTGCCACTCCAAAAACAGCACTGGAGCCTATCATAGGGTGGGAGGCAGAAACCAAGGCACAGAAAAGGGAGGGTACTGACCCAAGGGGCACACTGCCAACGTGGGCAGCAACATCAGGGCTCAAACCCTAATCAGAATTTTGCACCTTGAGAAGAAGGAATGGGGTTCCTAGAGGCCCTCTTGTGGCCCACATGCCTATGTGAGGGTTCAGTGAAGGTATAGGAGCAAGCTGGCTGCAAGCAGCTGAGGACACCCTCAGTGTCATCTGAGGGAACCACAGTGAGTGATGTAACCAACCCAGGTGGTAGCATGAAAAAATGACCTCATCCCTGCAAAACTGCCTGGTGATATGTTACAGCTCTCTCCAGCCCCCTAGACCCGAAGCAGCATCACTCAGTCTGGTTAAGGAGGGAAGAGGTCCCACAGAGACATGCTGGCCCAGAGCCCTGAGTCAGGCCAGGTGACTGTATCAGTCATCCAGCTGATATTTTCTGAGGCCCTTCCATGAGCTGACCCTGGGCCCACCAACTGTGCATGCAGCCTTGTCCAACCTCTTGCCCTCTCTGGTCTTTATGACAGGCTGGACCAGATCATCTCCTTAATGCATGAATACATTCATTCATTCACTCATTCATTCATGCTCTGAGGACAACACACTCCACAAAACCCAGGTCCTGCTTTCAGATACCTGGGTTCATTTCCTGGGGCTGCCCCAACAAACTGGGTGGTTTAAAACAACAAAAATGTGTTTCTTCACAAGTCTGGAGGCCAGAGTCTGAAATCTCTCTCTTCTTACAAAGACACGCATCATTGATCTTAGGGGCCATCCTAATCCAGTATGGCCATACTCTGATCAATATGACCTCATTTTAACTTGAATAAATCTTCAAGACCCTGTTTCCATGTCACGACAGGAACCAGAGGTTAGAATTTCAACATATCTTTTTGGGGGGTAGGGGGAAGGTGGGTTGGATACTTCAACCCACAACAGTGTTCAGGCTCCCTCCCAGCTCCAAGAGTCCAGGTTTCCTCATGCAATGGCTAGACCCTAGATTCAGGGCCCAGAGACCTGGTTTCCTGTTCTGGTTGCCTTTGACTTCCCCTGTAATCTTATTTATTCATACATTCAACAAACGCTCACTATGTGCCTACTATGTACTACACACTGTCCTTGGCCCTGGGGCATGCATTAGTCCACAAAACAGTCATGGCTAATGACTTCCCAGAGCGAATGGTCAGATGTGGGTTTTCATATAAAAATACACAGGTTATATGGAAATTAAATAAATATTCTTCCCCCCAAACCTCAGTTTCCCAAATCTTATACTGAGAATCTATCTGGTGGGATTGATGAAACATGCCCTCTATACCAGAACATAACATTGAAAGTCAAAAGATCACCCTGACCAGTGTGGCTCAGTTGGTTGGATGTCGTACCGCAAAGCAAAAGCTCGCCAGTTTGATTCCCAGTCAGAGCACATGCCTGGGTTGCAGGTCCCTGGTCATGGTGCATTCAAGATGCAGCTGATCAGTGTTTGTCTCTGACATCAATGTTTCTCTCCCTCTCTTTCTCCCTCCCTTTCTATCTAACTAAAAAATAAATAAATAAAATCTTTAAAAAAAAAAAGAGGTCAAGAGATCCTCTGTGCACCTAACTTTGTATGTGACCTTGAGCAAGTCACTTCACTTCTTTATGCCTCAGTTTTATTATCTGAGAAATAGGCATGTTGCATTTCCATTGTTAGCCAAAAAATATATTATCCATTCTCCATCACCTGAGAACATACATGAATTTGAACACATGAGTCCAGGGCCCTATCCACAAGCACTTTTAATGACCCTCACCCCTCATCCCCAGTTTCTTCTTTATGACTCCGAAACCTGAAACCACCCCCGCTACATGGCTCTAAATGATCTTTCCTACCTCAGGACATTTGTGTATGCCAGTTCTCCCGCCCAGAAATGCCCAGCCCCTGGCCCTTTTCTTTACCTGGATGGTCCCTTAAGATCGAGCTCCAATATAACCTCTTCATTCAGTTAACTTTCCCAGCTCCTGTCTTTCTCCAGAAAGGAACAGCTTCCTCTCCTGTTGTGTGTGTGTGTGTGTGTGTGTGTGTGTGTGTGTGTGTTTTAACTAATTTTGAAATAAAAGTAAAAAGTCCCTCTAATAAAAATTTTGAACTGTTCATAAAGGTATAAAATAAAAAGTAAGACTTTCCTCCCACACAGATCCCCCTCAGTACCCAAACTAGCCCCTGCTAACATTTTCTGTGTTATTCCAGAAAAAATGACATAAGCACATGAAGTAATAATAATAGCTAATGAGATCTTACGCTAGGCCCAGCCTAATTCATGCTTTATATCCATTAACACATTGAATCCTCATAACCACAACCACTCTGTGATGAGATGCTTTTACTAGCTCCATCCTACATTCCAAGTAACCAAACCCAGGGAGGGTAAGTGACATTCCCAAGTCACACAGCTGGTAAGTGGCAGAGCAGGAACACATACCAAGCTAGGCTGTGCCAAAGGCCATGCTTTCACCCTTTCTTGTTGTATACACAAATGTGTTCATATATACACTGCTTTGCTCCTTGCTTTATTTTGCTGAAAATGCATCTCCGAATCTCTCCATATCAGCACAAAAACAGCTTCTCCATTCTCTCCTGCAGCCACTTGGCATGGAAGCACCACATCTTGTTTCTCGTATATTCAGCCCCCAGTGAGCACTGGTGGTTTCTAGTTGCTGTCACAACATTTATGTAACACTCAGGCTTGTGCCTCTATCTTGATGCACTTTTGCAAACACATCTGCGGAATGTGGCCTTGGAACAGCTAGGCCAAAAGGCATAGGCTTGTCAAATTTTTGTAGATGAAGCCAAATCACCCTCCAAACAGTTGGGCGAGTTTGCATTCTCAATGAGGCTTGTGCTCATAGTGCTGTGTGCCCATTTCTCCTAGGATTCCTGAGGTGGGTGCTGGCCCACCGAGGTTCCTTCCTGACCTGGTCTCCCTTGGGACGGGCTTCTTCTCCTCTGGTGCCCCAGGGCACTTGGACTGAGCTGTGCAAATGTCTGGAGGGAGTCCACGACCTTCTAAGGAGAACCATCTAGAGTCAGTTTCATGCAACAAACACAAGAATTTCTTTGGCATCTACTGCATCCTCTGTTTGTGTGCGGGAAGCAGATACTAAATCGGGATTCTCAAAATCAAGTGCCAGCAGGGGACAGGCGGGCTGCCTAGAGGAGTGCCATGAGCTAGACCACAGGTGGCAAATGCAAGCCTGTGGGACAAATCTAGCCCTCCAACTTGTTTCATCCGGCCCTGCACCTTCTTTTTACCTGGCGGCAGTGCCAAGCTCCTTGCCCCTAGTTAAGGAGTGGTTGCATTTTTACAGTCCTAAAATTACATTTGGCCCTTTGAACACAACCACAAGGTTGATGTGGCCCACAGTGAAAATGAATTTAATACCCCTTAGACAAAGGTGATGGGAGGGAGGGTGGCCACAGCCCAGGACCCACCAATGGCTGCGGGACTGTGGCCATGAGCCAGACCTTACAATTTTTCTAGAAAGCCAAAAACCTGGAGTTCTAGGTGAATTTATCCTGAATCTTAGTATAACATCTGGCACTTGAAGATTCCACACTTCTTTAATGAATAAAGGAAAGAATACCTGACTCTAAAGCTCATGTTCTTTTCTCTGCAGCTCATTCTGGAAGAGGGATCTACCTCTCCAGTAGAAGAAGCAAAGCCTTGCACTTAGTCTGAGCAGGTGGGCAGGTCAAGGCCAGCGGTTCCTGCCTCTGCATCCCAGCTGCAACAGCTTCTCCGATGGGGCTCTCTGGAAACCATTCCTACTGCCCAACACATGCACACTCACTATCGAGCACCTACTCATTTCTTTGGGAGCTGCAAAGGAGGAAACACATCTCTATTTTGCAAGGTAACTTTGCTGAAAATCAGCTTTGTTTAGCAAATCCCACTCCCTGACTAGACCTGCTCATGCTCAGCCCTATCTCCCTTCTGACTTCCTCCACCACCCACCAGCAATTGCCAAGGATATAAATAAGTGAACTAAAATGATCAGCCTTTAAATGTTAAAAGATACTCAGCCTGTCTACCCATCCTACCTTCAGGAAGCTTCAAGAAGGCAGGAATCACACCTGACTCCAATTATGAATCAGTCATCAAACAAAGGAATGGTCAGTCTGTGTTCCTGATTCACACGGTTGGATGTTAAGGATGAGTGAGACTGCTAGTGAGCCGGTGGTGCCATGACCAGGGCAGGCCATGAGTTTATTGGCCCTTCCTCAGGATTCAGGACCCCAGGAACCTGGGGACAGAAACAAGGTGTGCCTTTGATATTTGCCTTTCAAAGGAGCAGCAAGAGGCTCTGGGGCTGAAGGAACCAGAGGAAGCAGGAGCTGGACAGACTGTGGCTGAGAGGGTTCAGGTACAGTGTGGGTACCTTCCAAGAGAAAACCCTGGGCTGGGAGCAGAGCATGAAGCCACAGGGAACATGGAGCTCAGCTGATATGAAGCTCAGTGGCAATGATCCTCAGCTTTCTGGGCCTCAGTTACTCCACCTACAAAGGGCATATGTAGCACAAAGTCCCATTTATCACACAAACCAGGAAACTTTTCTCTGTATAGCTTATGAAATTGCTGTTCTGTAGGTTCATATAGTCAGGTATTGGGAACACCACTTGATCTAATATCAGAGCAATTACTCCAGGAGTTGGCCCCTCAAAGACTCCCCAGGAACTGTTCTATCATAACTACACAGACCGCTTCTACCCACCCCCGCTCACTTGCAACACAAAGCCCCCCTTCCAGTCCCCAGACCCTTTGTCATTAAGCTGAGGTATAAAGAGGTATAAAGATTAAGTTAATGGCGGGCGAAGAAAATCAGCTTTGTTGGCAAATTGTCTCTGATATTTATTTTGAACATTAAAACGAATCATTCCAACTAAAGAGGGCTATAGCGTGCGGCCCATTAAAATGCATGCATTATGTATAACTCTCCGGCTTCACCTCCAAGTATTATCAGCCTAAAAAGCAAACATGGTTTTTAAAGCCCCTTGTTTACGACATCCCGTGACAGCTGATTAATGGCCACAGTTTCCAGATCTGAAAGCTTCGTAACCCAAGCTAGAAAATTCAATCTTCGATTCTAATATAGATGGGGGTGGGCATGGGGGTGGGGGAGTGAAGCAAAATAGCAACAAAGCAGAGCCCTTCAAAGAGATGCGAGCTGAAGGTTGCCACCACTGGAGCAATATCAGCTAGGTTTCTTGTTGGAATTTGTAAGAGTTCCTGCTGAAACAAATTACCACAAATGCCATGGCTTAAAACAGCAGAAGTGAGCACGGGCCTGCGAACCAGACAATTGCGGTTCGATTCCCAGTCAGGGCACATGCCAGGGTTGCAGGCAGGTTCCCTGCAGGCCAGTTCCCAGCAGGGGACACACGAAAGGCAACCATACATTGATGTTTCTCTCCCTCTCTCCTTCCCTTCCCCTCTAAAGATAAATAAATAAAATCTTTAAAAAAAAAATCTTTATAAAAAAAAAAAAAAAAAAAAAAAAAAACAGCAGAAGTGTATTCTCCCACAGTTCTGAAGACCTGAAGTCTGACACCAAAGTGTCAGTGGGTTTACACTCCCTCCAAAGGCTGTCAGCAGAGACTCTTCCTTGCCTCTTCCATCTTCTGGTGGCTCCTGGTATTCCTTGGCTTGTGGCCACATCACTCCAGTCTCTGCCTCCGTCTTCATATTTCTTTCTTCTCCATGTCTCTGGGTCTTTTCTGGCTCTCTGAAGACACTTGTCATTGGATTTAGGTCCCAGCCTAATTAAGACTGATTTCGCCTGGAGATGCTTTGATAATCACATGCACAAAGACCTTTATTCCAAATAAGACTACATTATGTGGTTCCAGCCCCTCAAAAGCTCCCCAGGGCCAGTAACCCTCCTCGTTATAGCCAAAAGGCCCTGTCCCATCTACCTTCTGACCATCCTGCCAGCCTTACTCATAGGCCACACCTTTTACTGGGTCAGTTTCAGCCACTCTGTCCCACACTGAACAGGAATGCTGCACCCCAAGGTCCCTGTCTGGCTGCCCTGAGATCTCAGCTCAATGTCACCTCCTCTGACAGCACCAAGTCCCCCACAATCACTACCATGACATTCTTCACCTCTCCTTCATAGCATCTATCACACTTGCATCATTCATTAGTGGATTTTCTTGTTTTTTAAACACTTAAATGTGAGAATGTTGAGACTGGCCTAACCAAAACCTTCCTGTAGCATTTACAAAAACCCAAGAACCTTATCTGCACACAGCCCTACATAATGGGTCCTACCTGTTTAACTCACCTCCTTTTCTTCCACTCTCTCTTCATCACTCTCTGGGCCCCAGCCATAGCAGCCTGCTTCTGATCCTCCAGCATGCAAGCCCTTATCTGCCCCAGGGCCTTTGCACATGCAGTTTGCACTACCTGAAATGCTCTTCCTCCAGATCTTCCCCATCTGGCCCATTTGCACCAAGCAAGACTCAATTCAAATGCTACCTATCAGGAGAGGTCTTTTCTAACACCCTCTTTCCAAAAATACCCCCAGACCAATCAATCGTATCTTCCTTTATTGTCTTCATAGCAATTATCACTAAATTCATCTCATGCCTGTTTTTGCTGCTATTGTTGTTGTTATTGTTTTGCTTTCTGGTTTATTCTCCATCCTTCCCCACTAGGAAGTAAGCTTCCTAAGGACAGGGACTTTGATTGCTCAACCCTGCTGTATTTCCTAGGATGCTGCTGCCTCATTCCTACTAATATTTGTTGAATGGGTAAATGTACTGGAACCTGGGACTGTTCCCAGGACAGAGCAATTCCTTAACAAATTCACTCCCTGCAGCTCTCTCTGTGTTATGAGTAGAGAAGATGCTGTTGCTAAAACTCCTCATGTCATACAACTTTTAATCTAAAGGCAGCGGTGCCAGCTTGTGTACACACACACACTCAATACTTGGGCGACACCTACATTCACTCATTTGTTAGCTGAATCGTTCATTTATTCTTTCATTCCGCAAGTATTTGCCGAGCATCTGCTGTCAGTTAGGGTCCCTTCTGTCCCCAAGAGTACCATGCAGAGCAAGTGGGGCAGTCTCTACCCTCACAGAGCTGACATTCTTGTGGAGACATCCCCATTGTGTCAGTGACTCTCCTAAGTAATTTCCAGCAGAGCAGCAAAGCACACTCTCTCCCCTTGTCTCAGAGCTCTCATCTGCCCAATGGGACACCAAAGCTGTCTCTTCGGGCTAGAAATCCCATGGCCTAGTAAGGCCTGGGAAAGTGTGAGGCCCCACAGTATCCCTGGCCAATCCCTTCCCCTCTTTTCTCTTGCCGCTTTCCAGCACACCCACTCTCTCTTCTGCCCGGGAACTGCTAGGGTTCTTCTGACCTGCACAGAACATGGCCCTGAGCCTTAGACACACCTGAGCTCAAATCCCACACTGTGTGTGACCATGGAAAATCACCCAATCTGGTGACACCCAAGTGTCCTCCTCTGCAAAACAGAGATAATATTTAAAAAACCGCTGTTGGGAGGGTGGAATGAGATACACCTCCTAGAGATCCTGGCACTCCCTAGCACTGAGGAATGCTTGTCATTCCCCTGGAATATCCCCTATCTTCCCCACTGCTAACTCCTGACCATCTTCAAGGCTCCGGCCCAGCACCCCTCTCCAAGCATAGCCACCTCCCCTTCCTGACTACCTACTGCCCCCCCCAACCCTGCTCCACACTGCTCAACCCTGCTGGCCGCTCTGTTTTTCTACTGGAAACACATTTGGGGCAATGACCAGACTAGTCTTCAGTTTTCCCCACAATGCTGGGCACACATTAGGAACTCAGCAAAGATTTCAATTCACTGTTTATTTGCTGAGCACCTATACCCACCAGGCCCTGGGCCAGGTTCTTGGGTCACAGAAATGACATGGTCCTCAAGCCAGAAATGCCCACAGTCTGAGAAGTACACAGACACACTAGTAAACACACATGCACAAACATACACACTTTGTGCAGAGGCACGAGTAGGGGGGTGGTGTATGGAGAAAGCAGGCGCCTTCCCAGAGGAGCTGGGTCTTAAAGGAGCCACCCTTCTCAACTGAGTGGAAACATTTGCTTAACATGTGTGCCCCTGGAAAGGTCCACGGGGATTTGCATTCCTGCTGGCATCTAACATCAGTCTGTAAGTTTTAAGTCCTGACTTATGATGACTACTTTAATTGGCAATAGCTCACTTTTGGTCGGTCTGTTCCCAGTTCTTGATCACATAATTAAAGGTCTATAAACCAATACACAAATGGGGTGGGATCAGAGGCTGTCTCTATCAGGGACTCTGATGGAGGGAAGAGGATTACCGGCCTCAATCACCCTCCATCTTACTATATTTGTTTCAAGAGATTAGAATTGTATTGCTTATAAATTTTCTGAATCACTCAAAAGACAGAAAATTTGTCTTGGGACTCTTTCTCATTCAATATCAAAATATTAGGTCACTACAACAGACATCACGTTTTCCATTTGTTAGAGAGGAAACTGAGGCTCAGGGAGAAATGCTGGGCCCAAGGTCCCTCAGTGAATCTGCGCTGGGCCAGGACTAGAGCCCAAGTTCCCAGGGCCCAGGCTGGGATTCTGCCCATACCCTGTGGGTTGTGCACTGCCTCAGAAGCCTAAGGGTCATTGGGCCTGCCGCTGTACACCTGTGGACAGGTACCACTGGTTAACACAAATGGATAACACAGTGGCTGGGCACTCAGCCAGTCAGAGCTCAGAGGAGCCACTCTGTATTCTCCAACATGAAAATGAGCCAAAGTTGGAGAAACCCATGAACAGAAAAAATACCTACATGGGGACATGGGTGCATGATGATGAATCCTCTTACACAGATCATGGTTATGTTCTTAGCTCTACTTTTAATTCTTATTTAACTTTATATGAAGTTTTATGTAACACCAATGAATGTATCCAACAAGGTAAGAGAGTTAAGATATTGACCTATGATCACATTTAATAAATTATGAAAAGTAACAGTTCCAATAAGCATACTGTGTTTTTAATTACTAAAAGAAAAGAAACCCCCTCCCTGGGCCCTTCAGAGACATCACCCTTGCTGTGAGCATACATCTTAAGCTCTCTCCTCCCTGGCCTAGTGGTGGGCATTCTCCTTCCCAACCCATGGGGCAGTGCTCCCTCCACCTTCTCAAGGCCAAGGAGGAAGGTGAGGTGGTGCCAAGGGATAGATCGGGGCTCCCCGCGAGGTTTGAGAACTGGCAGAGGGCTGGTGCTCTGCCATGCTAGTGAAGGCAGTCATTTAACTTAATAGCTGTGAATTTAGGATGCCACCACCACTTGAGGGCCCTGCAGGGTGACTGCTGCGATGAGCTCTCAGCAGGGCAGTGTCTCCCAGAGTGCCCTTTGTGGCAAGAAGAGCAATTGCCTGCTTTCAATGTCTGCTCTTATCAAGTGACTCAAGCTGCGATTCTAACAGTCGTCGGATGGCATCTGCCTCAAGTTCAGAGTGTGGGGGCATCTGTACCACCCCCTGCTGGCCGTAGGGTCTGCATTATCAGGACATGTCACAGTGCTGGCCAAACCCAGTGTAGCTCCCGCTGTAGGGCTTCACACACAGTCTGCCCACCTGTGGGAGAATGCTGGCAGCCAGGTCCTCTGGTGGCATGAAACGCAACCTCCCAAGCTGGCACTTGAGGCTCTGTCATTCTCCAATCCCTGGCTTCCAGCAATCCTGGCTGTGCTGTTCCCCTTATCTAAAATCCCATTCTTTTCCTCTTTCTATATCTTCTTTCCTCCTCCAAGCCCTCGCTCAAATCCCAAACCAGAGTCCTCCTCCACCAGAAAGCCTTCCGTGATTGCTCCATCCCCCTGCGCCAGTTCTATCCTATAAACAGCTAATAAGTCTCTTATCTTCCCCACTCACTTCACACTTATAATATAACTTTCTTATTCTGATTTGATTAGTTATCTTTTCATGTAGGTTCACTGTGTGTTTACCTGACCTATGAGCTCCTAGGGAGCAGAGGCTCTGATTTTATTAGTGTCTAAGTCCCCAGTGAATATTCCTATCACAAAGTGGCTATCAATACATTTACTGTTTACCACTAACTGGGCAGTCAGCCCTTGACAATTTGGACTCAGAGAAGGAAGATCATCTCAATTGGTGCCACAACTGAATTCTTGGGTGTCTAAAAAGAGATGCAGATTATTCCGTCAGTGCATGACATGTAGTGACACATAAACACAGCCCTCCATCAGACCTCTGTCTAGAATTTAGGATTGCCTTCCGTCCCTCCACCTGGAGCACTCCTGACCCAGCCTGAATATTACCCTCTCTCAGCAGCCCTCCCTGATTCTGGCTTTGAATTCTGGTATGGGTTGAATTGCGTCTCCAAAGAAGATGTTGAAGTCCTGGCCCCAGTACTGCAAATGTGGCCTTATTTGGAAATAGGGCTGCAGACGATCATGTTAAGATGAGGTCATTGGCCTGGACCCTAATTCAATATGACTAGTGTCCTTATAAAAAAAATTTGGACACAGAGACAGACACAT
Organism: Artibeus jamaicensis; assembly: GCF_021234435.1. Taxonomy (NCBI): domain Eukaryota; kingdom Metazoa; phylum Chordata; class Mammalia; order Chiroptera; family Phyllostomidae; genus Artibeus; species Artibeus jamaicensis. The sequence goes on along the minus strand of NW_026521788.1, from coordinate 29,348,221 downwards.
ACAGAGGAAAGACAAAATGAAGACAAGGGAAAATGCTGTCTACAATCCAAGGAACACCTGAGGCTTCCAGAAGTTAGGGAAGGGACATGCAGCAGATTCTCCCCCATGGCCCTCAGAAGGACCCAGACCTACCAACAGCATTCATCCATTGTCATTCGTTGATTCTTGGTGTCTTCAGTGTGCTCACTGACCCACGTTGCAGTATGGTACAATGCACCAACCCCCACATTTCCGTGTAAACTTAAACACAGCAAAAATTTATAAAAATGAAAAATACTGAAGGTGAGGCATGGTTGTGGTGTGGGATGTACAGGCTACAGGGAGGCTTTAAGGAGGTACCATCTACCCAGCACCTTAAAGAACACCATCCCTTACTCTCACCTCTCCTCACCTAAGTTCCACACACACCACGCACACAGCACCAAACACACGGAGCCTGTGCCAGGTTGGGGAGGTTCACCTGCCCAGGATTCTTCCTACCCAGGTGCCAGCAGATGGGTGATTCCAAACAAAACCCAGCCCCAACTGGATTTTGTCTGAAATCACAGAGTTTTAAAAACTCTGAACTAGCTACCAACAATTTAAAAATCAGAATGGCATACTAAAAGTACAGAATTTGGCCCTGGCTGGTGTAGCTCAGTGGATTGAGCGGGGGCCTGCAAACCAGACAATCGCGGTTCGATTCCCAGTCAGGGCACATGCCTGGGTTGCAGGCCAGTTCCCAGCAGGGGACGCAGGAAAGGCAACCATACAATAATGTTTCTCTCCCTCTCTCCTTCCCTTCCCCTCTAAAGATAAATAAATAAAATCTTTTTTAAAAAAAGTACAGAATTTTTTGCTTTCTCTAGAAAACTGAGGAGTGTCTCCAGCAAATAGCCCATAGCCAGGATATGAGTGGCAGTCACCCCTTCAAGGATGCACACCCTCATGTCCTCAGACAGGTCCTCTGAACCTGCCTGGGCGCTGGAGAAAGTCAACTCTAAGACCTCTGGGGCTCTCTGCAGGGTCCTGTGGAATCCTGGGAGTAGCTGTACTATGCAACTAGCCCTTTTATTCCCTCTCAGGAGAACAAATCTGAATGGGATCAAGAGTGACATTTGTAAAAGAAGCAAATTGTTTATAAATGTTGGCATTTGTTACAAAATGACTCAATACACAGGCCACCTGAGCGGGACACCTCTTGTGATGTGACAATAGGGCTTGTAGCGCAAAACACCGCCACAAACAGCGTTCGGCTCCACCTCTCACTGGCATTTCGGAGGCAGTTAAACTCAGTCCAGGCACCACCCAAACAATCTGGGGAGAAAGTGGGTGAAAGTGATGGGGGCCACTTCCACTCTGGCATGTTACAAACAGTCCGGGTTCTTCTTCCACACGCATGAGCACAGTGCTCGAGATGAATAATGCTCAACTGAGCCTCGGCTCCGCTCTGTTACAGCAGGTGAGTGTGCCGTTGCTAATGGAGGCCCTTCTCAGCGTGGTGCCCAGCCTAGAGGCCCAGCTATTAAATGCTGCACCGGCGAGGACTCCAGGATTCCTTCCTGTGTTTGACTGCAGCCGCGAATCCCACCTCCTGTCTGGGACTGGCATTCGCACACTGGCTTCAGGAGCTCTTAGACCAGGGTTTCTCCCACGTCGGAGGGCGGAGTCTGCTCTGGAGACTGGTTAAAATGGATTGTTGAGGCCCTCCCTCAGTGTCTGATTCAGCAAGTCTGTGGCAGGACCTAAGACTCTTCATTTCTAACAAGTCCCCAGGTGCTGCAGGTGCTGCTGGTGCTGCTGCTACTGCTGGCCTAGAACACTCTGAGAACCATTGTCTGGGGTCACTCTAGTCATGAGGTAAGGTAACTCAGATTGTAAGTACCGTATGTTTAGAGCACAGGTGGCAAACACAAGGCCCACAGGCTGAATCTGGCCCTTCACCTAGTTTTATCCAGCCCGGCACCTTGTTTCTACCCGGCGGCAGCACTGAGCTCTCACTTAACTGTTAAGGAGTAGTTACATTTACACAGTCCTAAAATTACATTCGGCCCTTTGCAGGCAACTGCAAGGCTGATGTGGCCCCCAGTGAAAATGAGTTTGACACCCCTGAATTAAAGCCTGCATCAAGGAGGTCAGAAAAATTCACCCAGAGCTGGGATGTGAAAGGCTTAGCTGAGGAATGGGTGTGTCCCCTCCATACTCTGCTGGGGAAAGATCACCATTCAGAGAGTGAAAGTCCTAAGCTATTCTTTTCTGCCAGGAGCCGTCCTGAGCATTACAAGATGTGTAGTAGGATCCTTGGCCTCTACCCACTAGACACCAGGAGCATCTCCCCAGTTACAACAATCAAATATGTCTCCAGACATCGCCATGTTTCCTGGGGAGCAAAATTGCCCCGGGCTGCCCCACCGCCCCGGGGTAGTAGAAGTCCTTCCACTTGGCAGCACAGTGAAACCACCTGACACCTGGTCTCCCCGAGCCGCTGACTGGATTGCTCAAGTGTGCAGCCCGGGCACAGGGATTTGTAAAGCTCCCCAAGGGATTCTAACGAGCAGTCAGGGCAGGGAACTACACTCTCACTCCTACTGGGATGCCAGCTCTTACAGGGATGGAGGAGAAGACAGAAACAGACAGATCATGACACGCTGCACTGGAGAAGGGAGTGAATTCTGCCACCCTGGTGATGCAGCAGGCTGGTCAAATGTACCCATTAGACCCGGGACAGCGACTGCCTCCAATCTGCCCCAGGATGTTGGCCTGCATTAGAACACCAAGATTCTGAGGTGTATTCACCTGACTGGGCTCTGCCTCCTTTCAGTTAACCCAGGTCCCAGATGAACCAGAATTAATCCAACAGGACAGAGATTCTGGTTTAAGTAACCAGGTTGGCCCTACTGAACCCACTTCTTTACTTTGAAACAAGAGGCTTTAGATTTAGGTGACATATCAAGGACTTTCCAGGCCTGTCCCTATGAGGCTCTCTGTAAGTAAAGACACTTTGGCAATTTACTGGAAACGAGTCCAGTGAGGCCCATTCTCAGTTGCTGGGAGCCCTCCCCAGTTGATCTCTATAAGGATCGCCAGCTGGCACCGTGGCAATTTAGTTGAGACTGATATGGAAGAAACCGTCCCCAGCCAAAGCCGGCCAGGAGCAGTGTTTGGCCACCATCTGCCCAGTCTATGGACTAAAGGCTCCCAAAGGGCTAAGTGTGGCCTGGAAGCAAATGGAGCAAGGGCTAGATTCGCCAGGGCTGGATCGCCTGGGAACGTGTACCCTGCCCCTGTTCTCAGGCAACCACAGCCTCTCAGAGCCAAGGAGAGGTGTGGAGCCTCGGGCGCTGGGCCACTGACGTCCATGTCATCTGAAAGCTTAGCACTCACCTCAGAGATTCCAATTCTGTAGTCCCGAGGTGGTATCTGGGAATCTGATTTTTCAGACTCCCAAGTGGTTCTGATGAAAGATCTGGGAAGAACTAAATCCTAATGCACCCTTCCCAGAGAGAAAATTTTCTGGCTTTAACAATAAATACCCAGGGTGCTGCGCTTGGGTACCTCTCAACATACTATGCAGCATATGATTTTTTCGTACATAAAAGCCCTCTCTGTTAGTAAGAACCATATTGTCTTTAGTTAGTTCTGAGAGGGTAAGTGACTTGCCCTGGGTTGCCCAGCAAAGTGGATGCAGAATTGGGACCAGACTGTCCTCCTGCCTCCCGGGTCAGCACCATCACAATTCAACCACTGTGGTTGAAGGGTTGGAGCGCCAGCTCTGTGCCAAGGCCCATGTTGCCCGGTCGACTGTGAGGCGCAGGAGGCTGTTTATTCAGGCTGACAACTCTGATCTGCCAAGGCGCCTGCTTCCAGCTCAGCCTCTAATAATAGCTCTTCCTCGGAATTCCTCCCGTCTTGGAGGGAGCGGAATATTTAGACATATCAAAGATTCCTTCCCCTTCTTTCATCGAGCCAACAGTGATATGAAAGGAGTACAATGAAAAGACGGGTCTCTATGACAATCTTCAGAGAGCAGCCAATGCTCTGACATCCTTCAAGACTCCAACTGACTCCACGTTTCTCTGAAGGGAGTCAAGGTGGTTACCTAATAACACCTTCGTTTCTGTGTGCTATTGTGGGGCTTTTGCATGCATTAGCTTACTGAGCCCACAAAGCGTCCCAGAGGAGGGCAGGGCAGGGTCCTTCTCCCTGATTTACAAATGCGATAATTGTGGTACAGAGAGGTTAAATGACTTGCCTAAGGTCACACAGCAAGTTAGTCACTAACACGAAGTCCTCTGGCAGGCAAGGAGTCTTCAGAGCACTGAATTCTAAACGGCCTTCCCTGCAAGGCGCTAAAGAGCCTGAGCTGGCAGGTGGAACTCGCCTGTCCCCCCCCCTTCTCTTTCTTTCACATTTCCTCCTTACCATGAGCTCCAGTAAAAGGCTACATCTCCAAATATAGTCACAGTTATTCTGTTCCCTCTGTCTGGCACACATCTCTCTGATCTGCATGACTAGCTCCTCCTCATCCTTCTACACTGCCTCCTCCAGGGAGCCTCCCCGATTCCCACCTGGCCAAGCCATGTGCCTCTTCCATGTGCCTAGCTCCATTCTGCCCTGGATTTTGCAGTATTATAATCAACAATTCCAGTGCATTCCATACCAAACTGTATACTGTATTAGTCAGTTCAGGCTCACATTACAAAGTAGCACAGACTGACTTAAATAATAGAAATTTATTTTCTCACAGTTGTGGAGGCTAGACGTCCAAGATCAACGTGCAATCAGGATCAGCCCTGGCTCGTGTGGCTCAGTGGATTGAGTGCAGGCCTGCGAACCAAAGGATGGCAGTTCGATTCCCAGTCAGGGCACATGCCTGGGTTGCAGGCCAGTTCCCAGCAGGGGATGCACAAGAGGCAACCACACATTGGTTTCTCTCCCTCTCTCCTTTCCTTTCCCTCTAAAGATAAATAAATAAAATCTTTAAAAAAAAGATGCAGTCAGGATCAGTTTCTGGTGGGAGCTCTCTCCGATTTGAAGGCAGCTCTATTCTCACTGCTCACACAGGCTTTCCTCCGTGCTTCTCAGGGAGGGAGAGGTCTGTGTTGTCTCCTCCTTGTTTTACATGAATATCAGTCCTATCAGACTAGGGCCCCACGCTCATGTAACATTAATTACCACCGTAAAGGCCCCATCTCCAAATAGGCCCACTGAGAGTTAAGGCTCCAACACATGAATTGGGGGAGAACACAATTTGGTCCATAACCCCCTGAAGGACAGCAAGCAGACCTGGCTCTCTTTCAAGGAGGCAGTGTCTAGCCATGACCCCGCCCACAGTGGGGCCGCGTGAATGTGCCGTGCCAGCTCCCCTTTTCGCAAATCCCTGACACATCACCCAGCGCCTGCCTGACACCCCAAGGACGGGGAGTTTACAGTTTCATTGTGGTCAGTCTATCAGGACTCTGTGGTAAAACTCAGGAAAGAGTTGGTAAGGAGATAATAGGTTAAAAACCGTAACATCTGACCATAAAACCCTGATCTTCCTCCTGAAATCATCAAAAAAGTACATCCCTTTGGAAATAATGTTATTCTTCCCATGAGTCTTGACTCCTCACCCCTACATTGCCCAACTGCCCAGCAAGTGTGCACCCTGGCCATCCTCTCACCTGCGTCCCCCGGGCCCCAGATTGCCAGACAGAACCAGGCTTAGACAGAACCAGGGAGAAGCACCGCCCCTCCAGAGTCCCTTCTGCCTCACTGACAGGGGACACTGCAGGTCCTCTTCAGTTACTGAAGGGCTGGAGAGATGATCTGTTCCTTCATTTCAGTGATTGCTTGGTACAAAAGGTTAGCGCAAATGCTGCCTCCTCCAGGAAGTGCTCCTGATTGCCTCTTCAGGGCTTCCGGGACACCAGCACTTCCTTCTCCTTTATAGCACATATCCCACTCCACTGCACATTTTCCCAGTTACCTCCCCCACCACTGCAGCCCCTTGAGGGCAGAATCTGCGTCACGTCCATCGCTGCGTCTCCAGCACTCAGCCCAGTTGGGAGGTCTTTGTCCTGAGAATCCAAGAACCCTATGTTCCCACTGCAGAGGGGCTGCCCCCATGGCAAGGGTGTGGGTGGGACTAGCCCCTGGAGGGCTCACAGGAGCCACCAGACTCCCTGCCCTGCCCGCCAAACAGAGCCACTCACAGGGCCTCACCACTTACCCGCTGCTGAATTTTAACAAACACTCCAAGAGATAATGGTTAATTTCACAGAGCCATGAGTGGAAGCACTTAAAATGTTAATATTATTTAAATTGTTTTACATTTTCGACAGTTTGAGCCACAAATATAAATGTTTTCTGTGCTTTCTACCGAGCTGAGCTCACAAAAATGATTGATGAGGCGCCGAATGTGGAATCTCCCCCTTTAAATTAAGAAACACCACATGAAAGCAGTGCGGAAACTGCTATCCACCACACGGGTCCCCAGTGGCTGCAGAGGCCTAACTCCCCAGTGGGAGCCTGGACCAGGTTATCCGCTCCTCTGGTCCCCACTGGCCATATGGCCCTGGGCTTCACCTCCCCTGGCCGGATATCCTCACCCAGAGATGAGGATGATACTGTCTACCAGGGAGTCTTTCCAGAGATTCCCTGGTAGGTCTGCACCTAGGGGATCTGGGCGTTTCCTCTGTACCACATCACCTATGCCCACCGCAACAGTCGAAGGGGCGCTACTTTATACCTACTCGACATAACATGCCTGCAGTCACGCACCAGAATTGGGGCACTTGTCTGACGTTAAACCCAGGGCTGTAATCACCACATTAAGATTAAAAGTGGTCACCTCACAATTGTGATCATTAATGAATGGTCTGCTCCCTGCCCCCTGTCCCACCTCCCTCCCATCCACGCCCAACATTCCAAACCCTAAGACCTCAGTGTCCACCGGTTCTAACTCTGGCTAAGTCTAAAGGAGGAACGAGCTAAGGGGGAGAGTCCATGCCAGCGGGTGGGGGAGGGGGCAGTGTGGCGAACTGCCCTGCCTTGTGTTCCCCGTGATCCAAGCCTCAGGGCCCTCCAGACGCAGAGCCTGGGCCCTGCCGGCCCCGCCTCCAGGTCTCAGAGAAGCTCCAGCCTGGGCCTGCCCTGTGCCCAAGGGGCATGGCTGGGTTCCCTGCTCAGTCCCCAGAAGGAGCCGTACCAGATGCCCTTCTGGACCCAGGACTGGTCTCAGTGCTGCACATGTATTATTTTAGGGCTTGTCTCCAGAGTTTCCAGAGAAGGAGTTTTGTTATCCCTGCGTTACCTCTCAACAAACGGAGGCATAGAGGCATTGGTTTGCCTCTCCACAGAGGCAAAACCAAAGGGCACATAGCTCGTTAGAGTGGGGGATGGTTTTAAACCCAGGCATTCAAACTGTAAAACACTGCACTGCTTCCTCCTGCTAAGATGCGCCCTGGGTCTGAGACCTCGACCCCTGCCACACCTTTGGGGATTCATCTTGATCTGATCAGGCATCACTCATTCATTCACATCAGTTGTTCATCATGCATGGACTGCTCTGGGGCAGGCTTTGTGCTCAACTGTGGATGAACAGTGGTGTGGGGAATACACTCACTTCCTCCCCCGATCTGACAGTCAACAGAGGGTGACAGACAAGAAGAGAAGCCACTGGGGACAGTGTGGTTTTTGTCATGGTGGAGGGGAGCACATGAAAGGGCTCTGTAGTCCAGCCTGGCACACCAGAAAAGGCTCCCTAGGAAAAATTCCACATAGTTTGGGGTATAAATGACAAGCAGGAATTAGCCGAACAGGAGGGTGCAAGGCAGTGCTCCTGCTAAGAGCAAAGCAGGAGCAGAGCGTGAACAGGAAGATGGCCAGGCAGAGGCAAGAGCAGGAGGAGCCTGGAGGGGTGAGGGGCCCTGTGACTCGGGCCAAGGGAGACATGCAGGCTTTATCCCAAGTGAGAAGGGAAGCTTGGCTTTAAGCGCAGAGGAACAAGTGAGCAGATGCAGGCTCCAGAACAGTCCTCCTGGCTGCGGTGGGGAGAAGAAACGACAAAGGCAAGTGAGGCCGGAGACAAACAGGAGGCTGGGGCAGTCCCCAAGCACTGGCCATGACGTGGGAAAGGGGCTGTGTTACGGATCCAAAGACAGCAGGGACAGCTGGGGGACTGTTCACTAACTGAATGGGGACAAAGGAGTAGGGAGGACCAGGAGGAGCCCAGTTCTGTCTATAGTAACTGCACAGAGAAAGGGAGAGGGTCCTGCTACCTGTGGACAGCTGTCCTGTCGCCCACCCTGCATTGGGGTAATCAGACCCGCCCTGACCAGTCCCCCACTGGACACTAACCATCAAGTGCACTGTCACCCTCCAGCTCCACCCTTCAGCTGAGTGCCTGTCCTCCCCGCCCCTTGCTAGAGTCCCAAACTCACATATTGGGTCCAGTGGCTCTAGCAGCTTCAGAGTGACCATAGACAAGTGGCCAAACTTGAACCTTGGACATGAGATTATACATCTATCAAGTGACAGTAATACTGTACCTGTTGGTGGCCATGGGGGTCAATGAGATAAAATACCTAAGAAGTCTAGGTCTGCCCAGAATGTACTAAACATTCAATAAATAGTGTTCTTGTTATTATCATGACTCAGCCAACCCTGAAGCTCCTTCTCAGGCCCTTCCACAGGGCAAGGGGGCAGCCCACAGATACACGGCCAGGTGTTATCCCCTCTCCCACCCTCTGCTTCCCACATGCCAGTGAGTACAGGCTGAGCCCCCCTCAGGGAGCAGGTGGGGAAGGCAGGAGGAGGTGGGGGTGGCGGTGATGGATGGCTTTCAGCAGTTCTGCGATGCGTCAAATGTTTAATGGAAGTTAGCTGAGTGAACCAGCCCTTCCCACGCTGCGGGTTTGGGGCCTTCCTCTCTTGCCTCACTGATGTTCCCTGACATTCTGGGAGTGCGGCAGGCACTTTGGTGAAGGTGCTTTGCTGAAGAGGGAGGGAATACCAAATGAAGCCGAGACCTCCTTTCCTCGCCTCTGACAAGGACAAGTTCCTTCAGGAGAGGAAACTGGGCCAAGCTCCCTCAAAGGCAAGAGGGCAAAAAGGAGCTCCAGTGCCAGGCAGCTGGGCTCACATTTTCCTCACTATGTAGCCTTGGCAAGATTAAACCGTTCTAAGCCTCAGCTTCTTCATCTCTAAAATGGGGATGAAAATAATCTGTATTATATAATAGGGCTGTTGTAGCATTAATTGTGGAAACACATACAAAGAGCTAGAATGGTACCTGGAACACAGTAGGTACTCAATCAGAGCTAGTTTTAGTAAGAGGGGAAAGAAACTGAGCTGAAGTGCTCTGAAGGACTGTCCTCCCCTACTGCTGACATGCTGTGTGACCTAGAGTAAGGCCCCTGCCCTCTCTGGGCCTCAGTTTCTGCATTCTGGGCTATGGGTTTTAGTCTCCATGGTGCCCCAGGGCTCCTCTTTGTACACAGTCAGGGCCACACACACCTGCCATGACAAATAAGGACTCACACACCTGGATTTTGTTACCCATGAGTGAAGGTGGGGTACCCCAACACCAAAATGTGATAAGAGTCATTCTACACAGGGTGCAGTCTACCTGCCAGGCACTGACTACTTCAGTCTGTCTGTACAACCCATTTTGTACATGAGGAAAACTGAGGCTCTGGTTGATAGAGGGTGAGTCGAGTGGCAGAACCAGGATTGCCACTGAGGCCACCGATTCCAGAGCCCACTCCATTTGCCACAGTCACAGGCTCTCAGCCTCCCTCTTCACGCAGGTCTACGGCAAGATTCCACAGGGAGGTAAAGGCTGGAAGCTCAGAAAACAGCTGGTCCTGGTGGCAGCACCACGAGCTCACTCAGAGGGGGAATTTAGTCCAGTCACCCCACCCTCCTCCTCACTGGGCCCCTTTTTATTGGAAAATTTCCTCCACCGAGTCTCAATGACCACTGAGCCTCTGACAATAATGCTGCAGTGATGAATTTAGTAGGCACTCAAAAAGCCTACTTTTAGGACATTTTGTTCCTAAAAGCAATGTTTCCAAAAAAGTAACAGGCAAGATTTGGGCTGCCGGTGAGCCCCCTTGGGTATGGGTTGTCACCACCATGCACCCCTTGTCCCCACACGTACAACAATGCACAGAACAACACCCATCTGTGCAGAGGGTTTCTGAGAACGCACAGACTCTTGCATCTCCCCGTGTAGAACACTGTCGCCGGGTGTGGGTTCACCAGTACTACCCGCCTGGATTTCTGACAGACAACTTCAATTCTCCTTTCTCCCTCTTCAGCACCCCACCCCCAGTAAATAGCCCTGAGCTGGCTGTCCTGATAAACTGGGGGCTTGGGGACTTTCTTCAAGCGCCTTGTAAATGGAAGTGTCTCAGCTCTCGGTATTCAGTAAGATTATATTTCTTATTTAAATAGCTGATTGGAGGATTGGTTTCAAAGTAAGGCGCTGTATGCCCAGGCCTCTTCTGGGCTCCTGGGGAGAAGCAATATTGTGTGTCATTGTGCAGCGGCAGGAGCCTCTCCTTCCAGCTTCTGCTCCCATTCAGAGACCTCCAGGATGGGGGGAGCTGGATGGTGGGGGATAAAAGCCACCTCCCCTCCTGGTTCGGGGAGCCGGAGATTATGCCTTTCATTGGAGAGCGCCTTCTCCAGGGCTCCCCACCAGGCTCTGCACCAGTTGTCGCCCCTCTCTAAGCACAGAGGCGATAAAAGCCAATGTGTTCGCTTCATCCCACCTCTGGGGAAAGCTCAAATCAGTCTTTTGTCAGCGCCACCATTTTAAGGAGGTTGTTCAGCATTCTCTGTTGGAAGGTTTTATGCACGTTCTTCCCTGATTTGTGCTATGGTTTCCCTGGCCCTGTGCTGGACCCTGGGTGGGCTGATGCATGCTTTCTTACTGGGTGTCCACTCTCCCAGCCCTGAGAAGGGTGGCCTCATAGTGGGTAGCAGGCAAACTCTGGGAAGGGTGAGGTTTGCACAGGACCAAATTCTGCCTGATCTGTGCACACAAACCCTGCAAGGGCCCGAGTTCTTTGCTTAGAGCAAATTTGCAGTTAATTGTGTGTCAAAATAACATATTAGTAACAGCAGCGTCTGGACTATGTGCAATTGCTCTCCTTTCAAGCCTTTGTCTGCCCAGGGCCGGAGGGGCTTGTCAGGGCATCTTTGAGACAGGCTGGTGGTCCCGTCAAAAGCAGCCCCAGAATCTTGGTGATTGGCTCAGAGCCCTGGACAAGATAAAAGGCCAGTGGTGGCCTTGCAGGATGCCCAGCTCTGTCTGCAGGGCCGGGCGGGGCCAGCAAGCTTAGTTACTGGCAGCTGCAGCACGGGGGCGGGTGGTTTGGTATGCCAGGCACATCCAATGCCTCGTGCATCCAGGGACCGCAATCAGGTAGCTGATGGGGATGCAAGTCACATCGCCTGGACCGTTGCCGCAGTGAACTGATTCATGCTGCTACTTTGAGGTGGAGAGGAGGGACAGCAGGGCCCAGAGATGAACCAGTTTGGCTTTATTATACAGCTGCTGTTTTCAAGCTGGAATATTCCAGCCTCTCGTGCTCCCTCTCTTTCTCCCGAGATGGTGCTGGCTGCCTACCTGCAAAGACAGTGCTCATTCTGGCCCCTCGCTCTAGCTGAACAATGGCATTATGAGATGCATAAAGAGTACCCGGGCAACGGAGACAGGCATGGCTTAATTCGCTCAGTGCCCAGTGGCTTTTGAACGCCCCTGCATTCAGCTTTTATCCTGAGCAGCTTGGGTCTCCCCTATCCTTTATTCCCTGTCCCTCCCCATCGCATGCTTCTCTTGATTCCTACATAGGTCTGCAATGGAGCTGATGGCTGTGAAATGAGGGACACAAAGAAAAAGGAGGCAGGAACACTGTATAACTGGGAAAGACCCTGGCTGTGGGTAAGGAGCCCTGGGTTTTGGTCTCAGTTTGGCTCAGCTAGTCCCTTCCCAGCTCTGAGGTCCAGGTCTGTGTCTAAAAATAAGAGAGATGAATAAAAGTTCCAAAGGGGCTTTTCCAATTCTGACACTCTGTGATTTGGAAACACGCTGCATTGTTCTAGCCTCACTTATTGATAGTGAAGTGTCCACCAGTGTATCAGTGCTATTCACCTTGACAGTGACCTAAGAACAGGCCATTGGTTTAGGACAGCAAGTAAGTGAAGCAGGCCAGATGCCACTCACGGCACACTGCCCTGTCTAGAGCAGCAGCCACTGCTCAGCTCCAACTTTCAGGTGCCTTGTAGGGATAACAGGCCAGTCGTGGGAGGTCTTCAGTTTTTTTTTAAGAAACCAGAAATGTGAAATTTTTGCAAGTCCTCAGAATCTTTAAATGTTAGCCAAATTTCTTATAAACATGGAAGGTCAAACAAAATCTATCAGGGACTTACCTGCTTGACAGGCTTTGAGATGATAAAGTCAGGAACTGACAGGGCTGCTGGTATCTCAGCTCCAGGGGCATCATCATATAGAACCCTGAAGTTGTGCAATGGGTGCTCCTAGGACCAGACAAATTATATTGGGCAAGGTGCCCCATTATGTTCTGAGAAAAGGAGGGGAGGGAGGGAAGGAGAAAGGAGAGAGGAGAGGGGGAGGGGAGGGGAGGGAGGGGAGGGGAGGGGAGGGGAGGGGAGGGGAGGGGAGGGAGGGAGGGGAGGGGAGGGGAGGGGAGGGGAGGGAGGGGGAGGGAGGAGAGTGGAAAACACAAACTGGGCCCAATACCTTCAGACATCCTGCCATCTAACATCCAGGCAAGCTGGATGGTCCCCTTTCCAGAAGAGGGAATCACTCCCTTGAACCCTGCTAGATCTCACCTGCTCACTGCCCCTACCACTCATCCAAGTTAGGACAGGCAATGTACCTAGATTTCCAGCATCCCCACTCCTACAAGGCTGAAGACAAAATTCCACCATCTAAGTTCCCATATGTCCATCCAAACACTGAATCCCTGCACTTCGGGGCCTCAGTGTCTAAATCCTGCCTTCCTGATGCAAGCCCTTCCAGCAGAGGGCATGTTCCAGCGATGTCACATTGAGATCCCAGGACTTGGAAGGGACTACAGGAGAGCTTCAAGCAAACCTCTGCTCACAGAATCCCAGATTGGCCAGGGTGTCCTACTAATCCAGCTTCTAAAAATACATCCTACAGAAGAGATGCCACACCTTAGTAACATACCTGGAGGTCTCTGAAGCCCCAAATTTATATTATTTCAACAAGTGTTGAACAGCTGATATTTGCTGGCAGTGAAGAAAAATATTCCATACAAGCTGCTTCTTGAAGGCTGGGAGAAAAGACAAACTCATACACACGTTCATGTCAATGACAGCCAAGGATCAGGCAATCTGGGCTTATATGCAGCCATCTTCTCTATCAATAGGGAAATATTACAGCACCAGACTTGCTGTCAAAGCATCTTCACCAGGCACACATAGACATAGGAGGCATGGGGCTGACTCCTACTCTACACCATAATACAAACTCAAAAAGCCCCTATAGGGACACAGATCAGATTGCCATGGGAAATGAGAGAAGAAAGAGGGATATTTGATCTGTTCTCTGGACAAACAAATGGAGGTAGAAAAAGCATGCACCTCCTCACCAAAAAAAAAAAAAAAAGGTGTGTGGGGGCATCAGAGAGAGCAAAGATTGGGGTGAATGTAGAAACAGGGAGAGGTTGGATGGTTCACTGGGTGAGTAGCCCAAAATTCCACAGTAGTTCAGGCTGTCTGGAGTCATGTGAATTTGGAAAGAAAGGGTTGGATTAAAGGTAAGAAAGGTCAATTCGGACCCAATCATAACAAACCCTAGGCAGACAGAAGAGTTTGGGTTTTACTCTGTAAGCAATAGGGAACCACTGAGTGTTCACTGCAGGAGGGATTCTATTGTAGCTAGGTTTCAGAACGAGCCTTCACTGGCTACATGGAAAGCAGACTGGAAGCTAGGACAAGCAGCCAAGAGACAAAAACAATAGGACTTGGGAGGGCACTACAGCCTGAACCAGAGCAGTGGTGAATAAGACAAGAACAGTATAGAAAAACAATCCAAACAATTTCATAGGTGATTGGCCAATGGAGATGATAATCAAAATGCCTCCGATGTCAGGGAGGATGGTGGTGCCATGCTCAAGAGAACAGGTTTGGGGGAAAAAAGCCCAAGCTCTGGATGAAGATCAGTTACAGATCAATGCGCAACCTCAGGGTTTGGCTATGTGGGTGGAGGATCCTGGAAGAGATTGCCTGGGTAAGAGGGTTTGGGAAATGCTGGGCAGATTAATTCCCAAGGGGGCACTCTGGAGGGGCCAGCAGCGCACCAACACTCCCAAGTCCATGTCCGTTGGGCCTGAGGCCAGGCTCTGAGCTCCAGTCTCTATGGGCATGTGAGGCCCTGAACACCCAATGAGAACTGTAAATACTTGCCTGGTTAAGAATCCCGACTGAAGGCTTAGCAACAGCTCCTCTACACATGGTAGTAATTGACACATCTTTCACAGAGGGCTTAAGGAGGGGAAACCGTCTCAAGTGATGGCACTTCACACTCAGCACTTGACATTTCCGAGGCACTCCATAGGCATTAGCTAATTAATCCTGGAGTCTGTTTAGCCCCCAAAAGAATTCCCAGAGGCTCCACTTGTGTCCCTGGGGAGTTTCGCACCCTCCTGAGGCTCAGAATATCGAAAGCAGGGAGACAGGCTTGCAGGTAGCCTCTCACCAGCTCTCTTACTTGCAGGTAACTCAAATGGCTGCCAGGCAAACAGCAAGGGAGCCTGAGAGATGAAGTTCTCACAGCATCTGTCAGGTGCTTCCTGGAAAAGAGACAGGAGGATGGAGAGAGGAACGGTAGACCAATATCTACTCAGTCCCCACTAGGTACTGCTCACTGTGCACTTTATTTTTTGCAGAGCATTTTTAGCATCTTCTCAGTTCACCCTTGAGATGACACTGTGATAGAGATACTTATCTTAGGTTGGAATTCCCCAGGAGGAGTCCTTGAGACAAGGATTCAAGTGTAAGCAGTTTATTTAGGTTGAGATCCCAGAAAGCACCAGTTGGGCAGAGGGAAAGAAAGACAAAGAAGGAACAGAAGCTAACAGAGGGTGTGCTGTAGAGACTCTTGCTGTGGGCAGTGAGGCTCTATTACTGGACATCCCAGTGAGGGGTCAGGGAGCTGGGGGATTCAATCCTCCACTCCAGCCAGTTGGGAGTTGAGATCTCAAGAGCTTGCATTGAATGCTTCCAGGGTGAAGCTTTCAGGAATGGTCAGTGCTGAGCAAGGTGAACAGCACATCAGCAGCCTGTGGTACAATACCACTATTCCTATTTTTCCAGATGAGGAACCCAAGGCTTAGAGAGGAAACCTGCTTGGCCAAAAATTACACAAGTCAAAAGTGGGAGGAGGATAAATTTGAACAAAGTCGGTTTGCTTCTAAACTGTTAGTTCTCTCCACTGTGCACCCCTGTCTCCACTATGCACCCCTAGCTTTTCTGTACTCCCTTCTTTCCCTCCACCCTTGAGACATAAAACAAGAGACAGGCTTGTCTGCTAACAGTGTCCCCCTCACCCTGAGCAAGTCTCTCAGACACCTGACTCCTTCAAGCAGGTTTCCCTGAGATAAAAGCTTGATGACAAATCTGCCCATTGACAAAGAGGAGCCAAGCAGGACACCCCTTCCTGGCCAGTGTCTATTCTTCCTTAGGCCATATCCATCTTCTCCTTGGCCCTTTAATGCATTTGATAACTTTGTGAAGTATAGACCTTCAGAGTTTCAAAGGGCTGTCAATTCCCTATCCCACTGCCACAGCTCCTGCTGTAGGGTTCGTGCTCTGTTTTTGCTTGCACAAGTGAGTGGCAAGCATTTGTCACTGGTTGGAGAAGTGAATTCAGCAAGAGAGATTTCTGTGTATTTGGGGAATTAATTTGCTGAGCACCTTCCCAAGCACAAATGCTAAGGACAGCAGCCAAGTATAGAGGGGTGTAAGCAGCCTAGCAATCATGAGTCAAACCACCTTCAGTAGGCAGTTCCCTCTACCCCCAGAAAGAAATGCAACATTCGTCTGCTTTCACACCCCACTAGGTACTGTTTCCTCCTCTCCCAATTAGCACTGTCCCATCAGATTCCAGCCCAGGAAGAAAGCAGGTGGTCAAAGAGGTGCTGGGGTGGCCAGACAGAAAAAGGAAAGGATCTGGAACAAGGCATGTACCCTAGTATAGAACACATACTTAGTGTGGCTACCAGGAATCGAAAATTCACAGGCAAGCAAAAGTGGCCATACATGAGGATAGCCAGCCATGAGCATCAGGAAGGGCTAGCTAGCTCACTCGGGTAATGGGCAACAGAGTTACCATAAATTTCAGAAAGTGAAATAGCAGAGATATGGCATGTAGATGGGCAGTCATAATAGTCATTCTTTTACAAAGGCAAGCTGGAGATGATTTACACTGTTCTCAAAAGGTAAATTTTCAGAAACTCTGCAAGTAGTTAAACATAGATAGCCATTATTTAAAAACTGAATTATATAAATGTACAATTAAAAATTACATAAAGAACAAAGGTTAAAAGTACCAAACACTTATTTCTTAATTATCTTACTACATCTTACTATTTTCTGTATTGTTGGGTTAATTAATTGCAATGCATCTATTGTTTCTGTATGATGGAAATTCTTTATCACAGTAATTGTTGCAAAGTTCCTGAAATGACACGTTGGTCCTACTTGCACCACAGAAATTGGCAGACACTAAAAACTGGAGCTTTTTATTTCTTTATTTTTTCTGAAAAACCAGTGTTTACTAGCATTTACCAGCACACTGAAGGTAATTACTACCCTAAATCAAACACTTTCACTCCATCTGGTACCATGCTACACACCTCACATTTATTACATCACAACCTGGGCAGCGCACACCTATATGGCATGCTGGTTATTAAAATAGTAAATTATTTTCACTTTGGTTGGTAAATAGCTGCTGTCACAAGCTTCCCCTGTGTCTTCTACCTCTGGCCACCAAGCCCTTTTCCAATGCCACTGTTCTAGTGCTGGCTAATGGCCAATGTTCATGCACTACTATTTGTCAATATTATTACTATAACACAACCTCTATTTAGAACTATCCTATAAGTTAAATGTTATTATTATTCCCATTTTATAGATGAGAAAACTGAGGCTCTGAAGAAAAAAACAACAACAACTTGCCCAGAATCACGCAGCTGGCAAAAAACAGCTGGGATGAAGCCTGCAGATAGGCAGTGTTCCCAACCGTGGTGCCACACCATTTCTCATTGGCATGGAGGTCTGGTGGTTGGGGGCAGAGGGCTGGGCTGCAAGCCCTGGGGGAGGAATAAAGGGAAATGAGGTCTCTGCTGAGGCTAACTAGGTAGGCCCTGGGCTAAGGAGACAAGGGAGGATCCTGTTAGTAAAATAGTAGGACTTGGCTCATGAACAAGGCAAGCCCTAGTTACTAGAGTTAGACAGCACATGAGAGAGGGATGAGTGGCAAGGATGTTCTGCAGGCACAAGTGCTGAGATCTGGCCTAGAACTGCTGAGGTCTCAAGACAAGACTAGCCTATGAGGCCTGAGTGGTTCAAGAGTCCTCACAGCTGAGCCACTAGGCAGTATAGGGGCTGGGGTGATGAAGCCACCAAGAACCAGAGGTCTCTCCCTTTTTCCTTCATTTACCCCTCCCCCTTTCTCTCCTTGCCTCCTCTCTCCTCCCCTGACCTTCTATACTCAATCTGAGTCTTTTAACAGTGTAATGTAAAACACCATTTATGCCCTCAGGAAGCTTAAAATCTGAGCTAAGTCTGCACATGCATTTTAACAACATAAATAATAAGTATTTGATTAACAACAAAAGTGAGGTCACAAAACAGGTGGTCATAGCTGAGAGACAACAGGAAAGCTTCCAAAACCCCTAGTCAGATGCTGTTGGACATGCCATCTATTGGACAACACAAATATTTTCCTATTACTACAATTCTTAGACATAATATGTGCCATTATAAGACTAAATTACTAATTTAACAGCTTCCTGGAAGAACAATACTGTAGCATAAAACATATGCAACAATAATAAAAGGCATCCTGTTTCAAAAATGTGCATTATCAGATAGAAAAATATATCTCAATCTCACCAATGAATGGATCAACAACATTCAGGACCCAAATACAACAGGAGAGCACATATAACCCACACGAATAACACTTCTAGAGCATCCAGTTCAGGAGATCAAGGAGTCTGCACCACTGGGTATGATATAAGACCTACCACATAAGACCACCCCACAAGACAGAGTCAAAGCAGAGCAATTTGTGACACAGAAACAAATGAAAAGAGTCACCTAAAATGAGAAAACAAAGAAATAACATGCAATGGAAAGGAAAGAAGAAATCCCAAGCAAAAGAGCTAAATGAAATTGAGGAAAGCAAATGATCAGACATAGAGTTAAAAGTAATGGTTATAAGAACACTCAAGGAACTTAATGAGAACTACATCAGCAAGAAAAAGGTCATAGAGACTATGAATAAGAACCGGTTGGAAATGAAGAATGCAATATCTGAAATAAAGAATACACTAGAGGAATTTAAATTAGGCTAAATGAAGCAGAGGATAAACAAAATAGAAAAAAACACTCAGAGCAACAAATGAAAAAGGACTTAAAAAGAAAGAGAATAGTTTAAGGGAGCTTTGGGACAACATGAAAGGTAACAAACAATATTCCCATCACAGGGATACCAGAAGGAGAAGAAAAGGAGCAAGGGATAAAAAAACCTTCTTGAAGCAATAATGACAGAGAACTTCCCTAACTCAGTAAAGGAAAAAGTCACACAAGTTTAGAAAGTACAGACAGTCCCAATCAAGATGAGCCCCAAAGAGCCTCATACCAAGACACATCATAATTAAAATGGCAAAGTTTAAGGACGAAGAGAGAATCTTAAAGGCAGCAAGAAAGAAACAGTTAGTTACATACAAGGGAGCTCCAATAATGCTGTCAGCTAATTTCTCAACAGAAGCACTATGGGCCAGAAGGAACTGGCATAAAATATTCCAAGCAATTTAAAAGTAAGGACCTGAAACCAAGACTACTATAGGATATAGTAGGGTATCCAGCAAGGCTCTCATTTGAAAATGGAAAGTGAAATAAAGAACTTCCCTGACAAAAATAAAAAGCTAAAGGAGTACATTTCCCCAAAACCAGCATTGCAAGAAATGCTAAGGAACTGCTTTAAGAAGAAACTGGGGGGGGGGGCCACAGGTGCAAAGTAAAAAAATGGCAATGAATAAATACCAATCAATAATAACCTTAAATGTAAGTGGATTAAATGCTCCAATCAAAAGGTGTAGGGTAACCCTGGCTGGTGTAGCTCAGTGGATTGAGCACCGGCCTGTGAACCAGAGGATCATGGTTCGATTCCCAGTCAGGGCACATGCCTGGGTTGCAGGCCAGTTCCCAGCAGGGGACGCACAAAAGGCAATCATACATTGATATTTCTCTCCCTCTCTTCTTCCCTTCCCCTCTAAAGATAAATAAATAAAATCTTTTTAAAAAAGGCACAGGGTAGCTGAATGAACAAGAAAACATGACCAACACATATACTGCCTAAAAGAGACCCACCTCAGAACAAAGGGTTTATACAGACTGAAAGTGAAGGGATGAAAAAAATATTTCATGCAAAGGGAGATGGAAAAAAAAGATGGGGTAGCGATACTTCTATCTGACAAAATTAACTTAAAAACAAAGACCATGATAAGAGACAAAGAAGGCCAGTACAGAATACTTAAGAAGTGAATCCAACAAGAGGATATAACCCTTGTAAACATATATGCACCCAATATAGGAGCACTTACATATATAAAAAAAATCTTGAAGGACTTTAAGAAAGAGATCAACAGAAATACAGTAATTGTAGGGGAATTTAACACTCCACTATCAACAATGGACAGATCTTCCAGATTAAAAAAAATCAACAAGGACATACATAGCAGCATTAAATGACACACTAGATAAAATAGATTTATTTAATATATACAGAACATTTCACCCCATAGAAGAATGTACATTCTTCTCAAATTCACACAGATCATTCTAAAATATAGACCACATGGTAGCACACAAAATATGCTTAACAAAATTCAAGAAAATTAAAACAATATCAAGCAGTTTCTCTGATCACAATAGCTTAAAACTAAAAATTCACCTCAAGAAAAAAACTCAAAAACATCTAAATACATAGAGGTTAACAGCATGTTATTAAATAATGAATAGGATAACAATAAGATCAAGGAAGAAATTGAAAAGTACTTGGCATCACTGAGCTGCTGAATTAAACAGAAACAAAAAAGTACCTGGAAACAAATGAAAATAAACACACAATAACCCCAAACCTATGGCACACACTAAAAGTAGTTTAAAGAGGGAAGTTCATAGCATTACAGGCATACCTAAAGAAGATAGCAAAATCAAAAATAAACAACCTGGACTTCCGGCCAAGATGAAGCATAGGTGGAAATACTGTGCCTCCTCACACAACCAAACTTAAAGACAACAAAGAGTTAGAAACAAAAACACAACCAGAACAGACAGAAAAGTGAACTGTACAAAAGTCAGACAACAAACCATTCACCTAAACTTGTAAGAGGGGTGGAGTCAGTGGCTGGCAGACCCAGGCGAGGGGAGGAGTGAGCAGACCCCAGTGAGGCACGCAAAGCAGCTGGTTGACTGAAGACACACATTCGCACGGAGATAAACCAAGCAAAAAATGGCAGTGAGACAGATTGCACAACCCAGGGCCCCAGAGCCAGAAAATAAAGCCTAAAAGCACTGATTGAAAAAACTTGCAGGGGTTGAGGTGCCGGGAGAGACTCCCAGCCTCATGGGAGAGTTTATTGGAGAGACCCACAGGGTCCTAGAACATACACAAGCCAGCCCACCCACCCGGGAACCAGCACCAGAAGGGTCCAATTTGCTTGTGGGAAGAGGCAGAGGGGACTGAAATCCAACAGAAAGCAGAGCAAGCACCATTGTTCCCTGTCTGACCCCGCCCTGGCATACAATATCACAACCCAGCAACTGGGTTGCCCCACCTGGATGAACACCTAAGGCTCCACCCCTCATATGTAAAAGGTGTGACCTGACCAAGAAATTACTGCTCAAATGGAAGAACAAATCAAAGCCCCAGAGCTGATACTTTTAAGCTACCAAGAGATAGCCAACCCATCAGATGCACAGTTCAAAACACTGGTGATCAGGATGCTCACAGAACTGGTTGATTTTGGTCACAATTAGATGAAAATATGAAGGCTACACTAAGTGAAATGAAGCAAATTGTACAGGCAACCAATAGTAATTGGAAGAAAACTAGGACTCAAATCAATGGACTGGACCAGAAGGAAGAAAGAAACAACCAAACAGAAAAGAATGAAAAAACAAGAATTCAAAAAAATGAGGAGGGGCTTAGGAACCTCCAGGACATCTTTAAATGCTTCAACATCCAAATTATAGGGGTACCAGAAGGGGAAGAGAAAGAGCAAGAAGTGGAAAACTTATTTGAACAAATAATGAAGGAGAACTTTCCCAGTCTGGCAAAAGAAATAGACTTCCAGGAAGTCCAGGAAGCTTGGAGACTCCCAAAAAAGTTGGACCAAGAAGGAACATACCAAGGCACATCATCATTATATTAGCCAAGATTAAAATGAAGGAGAGAATCCTAGAAGCAGCAAGAGATAAGGGGACAGTCACCTACAAAGGAGTTCCCATCAGACGGTCAGCTGATTTCTCAAAAGAGACCTTAAAGAAGGGGCTGGAAAGAAGTATTCAAAGTCATGAAAGGCAAGGACCTACACCCAATATTGCTCTACCCAGCAAAGCTTTCATTTAGAATGGAAGGACAGATAAAGTGCTTCTCAGATAAGACCAAATTCAAGGAGTTCATCATCACCAAGCCCTTATTATATGAAATGTTAAAGGGACTTATCTGAGGGGAAAAAAAAAGATAAAAAATATAAATTGTAAAACAACAAACTCACAACTATCAACAACTGAACCTAAAAAAAATAAAAACAAACTAAGCAAACAACTCAAACAGGAACAGAATAACAGAAATGGAGGTCATGTGGAGGGTTATCAGTGAGGAGGGAGAAGGGGGGAATAGGAGGAAAAGGTACAGGGAATGAGAAGCATAAATGGTAGGCATAAAATAGACAGGGGGAGGTTAAGAATAGTATAGAAAATGGAAAAGCCAAAGAACTGACATGTATGACCCATGCACATGAACTAAGGGATAGGGTGGAATATGTGTGGGAGGGGGTGTGCAGGGCAGAGGGGCATAAGGCAGGGGGGTATGGGACAATTGTAATGGCATAATCAATAAAATATAGTTTTTATAAAAATAAATGTCCAAGATGAAACTTTTGGGGTGATGGACATATTCATTGTTCTTGTGATGATAATTTCATTAGTGTGTGGATACATTGAAGCTTTTCAAATTATACACTTTAAATATATGCAGTTTGTTATATGTTGATTATACCTTAATAAAGGTGCTTCAAATTAAAAAGCCAAAGATGTTTTTAATTTTGATGAAGGTCAATTTATTTGTTTTCCTTTATCAATAATGCTTTTGGTGTCATACTTAAGAACTATTCCTAAACAAAAATCTCAAAGATTTTCTTGTTTTCTTTTAGAAGTTTTATTATTTTAGGTTTTACATTTAGATTCATCACCCACTTTGAGCTGATTTTTAGTATATAGTGCAAGTTATGGATCAGAATTCATTTTTTTGCATGAGTATCCAATTATTCCATACCTTTTATTAAAAAGAAACTAGCCTTTCTCTCTTGAATTTTCTTTGCATCCTGGTCAAAAAACAGTTTTCCATGTATGTGTAGGTCTATTTCTGCACTCCCAAGTCCATTCCTCTGATCTATTTGTCTGTCTTGATGCTCGTACCACACTGAGTCAATTAACATAGCTTAATAATAAGTCTTAACATCAGGCAATGTTAGTCCTCCAATTTTGTTAATTTTCAAATGTTTTTGGTTATTCTAGTTCTTTTTCACTTCCATATGAATTGTAGAATCAGCTTGCCAATTTCTACAATTCCATGCTGCTGCACACCCCTTCATTTGGAGCATTTGACAGGAAAACAAATAGGGAAAACCCGAGCTGGGGTTGGTACCACAACTGCACAATCATACAAGAAACCTGAATTGAATTGAAAGAACGCTCTCTCCACCTCCAAAACGGAACAAGCGTGGTTGCTGTGCTTCAAATAAAGCATCCCAGAGTCAAAGGTGACAGACACATGAGGGCTCAGAGAGCCTGTCCCCTCACTCTGGGCACAGAGCATTGCCTCTTGTTCCTCCATTAGAGCACATTCTCTTCTCTGGTCTTCCCTGGACAATGGTGTGGTTCCTGCCCCTGAGGAGTTCCCAGACTGTACCTGTGTCTTACACATTTGGGTAACTGCAAAGTCCAGAAAAAAAAAATAATTCAGCCCTCAGTGGACATGGGGGCAAGAAGACGGCGGCAGAAGGAAAGGGAAATGAGCACGTACACTGGGAAATTCACTGGAGTAACAATTGCTGGCCGTGGCTTTAGTAGCTTTCAAAGGTTTTTTGGAAGGGAAGAGCCTAGAAATAATAATAGCTCTCACATAGAACATGGTAGGCTCTGTGCTAAGCTTCGCTTTGCATGCATTTTCTTAATCAGTCTTTGAAAGCATCCAATGAGGAAGGAGTATGATTATATTCCAGATGAAGCAAGGCTGGTAGAGGTTGAATAACGTGCCCAAGCCATTGCTAGCAAGTGGCAGAGCCAGAACGAGAATCCATATCTGTCTGATTCCAAAGCCCACGCCCTCAACAATCTCAGGATGATTCTGCCTTTAGGGATGGGAAATGGAAAAGAACCATAAATGTGTGCAGTCACATTATTAACATGATTTAATGAGCTGCTACTAAGAGCCAGAATTGTACCCAGGACCATCTGACTTGCCATATGTGACTCAACATGCAGGGGAGATGCCTGACTCTCCTCTAGCCAACTTGGGATGCCACACCCTGACAAGAGAGGCCTTCACTGATGGAATTAAAAACTGAAGGGAAGAACCTGGGATGACAGTTTCTTTGGGAAGAGGCTCACTTGGCAGAATCTTAACCCCCAGAGACTTCTAAAACTGACTTTAACACAAAAGAGAATTTGTGGATTCTGGTACTAAGCAGCCAGAGTTGGTGTAGTTTTGGACACAGTGGTGGTCATTCGTCAGGTTCTTTGCAGGTGGCAGCTATGTGGCCACCCGTACCTCTAGGGTTTCATTCACCCTGCTAATAAACTTCTCTTAAAGAGAGGTCCAACAAAAGCCCCAAGTCAGACTCTTATTGTCTCAAGTAGGCCCATTCCAGAACCATCCATGATACTTTATTGGGCCAGGCTTGAGTTTCATGTCACTCCTGGAAAAAGGATGGAAGCCAGCACAGTCCAATTCCCCTGGCAAAAGGCAGGAGAGTGGTGGATTCCAGAGAAAAAGGGAGATTTCATTGCCAGAAGATGGTCAGCCCAGCCGGCAGAAAAACAGATGTCCATTCTGACTAGGGTATCCAGAGCAGACCCACCCAAATCACAAGGCATGGGCTGATAACACTGTGTTTGTTTTGCTGGACTTTCCTTCTGATATTGACCTTCACAAACTCAGGGACATACATGTGCCTGCGTCCAACTGCTGGATCTTCCTTTGTCCTCTTCCAGTCAATAAATCTCAAGGTCTGGCACCTACCACCTGCATAAGGCATGGGCTTCTTTCTGTTTTAACAGTGACCCTATTTCGGATTTATACACTCCTGTCCTTCGTACACACAAACTGTATTCTGTCTTAGAACCTGGATTTGTTATGGGATTTGTACCACTAAGGACAATGAGAAGGGCATTTGAAATTAAAAATGTCTCCAAGTACCTAGGCTGCATGGTCACTGTACCCACTGTCTTCTACCCAGAAGCACGTGGATGAGGCCAGGACAAGGCAACTCTTCGCCCTCTCACCTGGTGGGTGCTCTTACAGAATCAAACCTTGTCCCAGGTCTAACCAGGCCTGTGAGACTCCTCCAAAAGCTATTGTTGGCTCCAATTAACTGGACAATTTAACACAGGATGGCTGAGACCAAGTCAACCACCAAGACATCCAAAATAAGTGACCAGACCCCGAACTCCTCGTCTTTATCCGACCCAACCCTGGCCAGCGTCCAGAGCAAAGGAACCCTAAACAGCATAAGGCAGACCCTCCTTCCTAGGGAGTAATGTGTGTGTGAGATGTTTCACATGCAGCAGCAGCAGCCACTGCAGCAAAAAAGGCAAGTTCAAAGGTAATTGGACAAGGAGTTTTAAGCACGGCTGTTTTTGCAGCAAACTGTTTCATGAATACCCATCGGGATCTGTCCATATGGACAGCAGAAGGGCTCCTGCTGTTCTTTTGCTAATAAAAACTGTTGTGATTACATTTCCAATCCTCCCGGAACAGGGCCTCCGTGGGGCTGCAGCCTGGCATGCTGAGAATGTGTCTTCCGGGCTGAGAGGCAGCAGCCCACCTTGCCACAGAGGGGTGTGAAGCTCAGCACCCACTAGATGCAAAGGAGGGGCCTCGAGAGAGTGTGCAGCTGGACAGGTGTGTGAGTCTGTGACTATGTAGTCTCACACACACCACACACACACACACCAGAAAATCTTAATTAATGGAACAACCTTCCATAAGTGTCCTCCATAAGTGGTTCCAGTTACTGGCACTTTCCAGTTAATTAGAGGTTAACCTGCAAATGCTTTTTTATTTCAGCCTCCTTGTTAAAGTACATTAGTCTAATTTCACCCCTACCCTCATGTCTGAGCTCCAGCTATTGCCTTTGTTAGAACTGGCCTCCCACATTCTCTATCAAAATCCTACCTGTCCTTCCTGCCCTGTGTCAGTTCCAGTGCTGCCTCCTTCATGACACTTCCTCTGATTCCTAGTATTAGGTGAGGAAGATTTACCTCCTGAATTTTCCCAGCCCTCTGGGATCTCCCCTTACAAAGCACTTACCACTTTCTCTATTGCCTTCTCTCCCTAAGGAAGCCATAGCCAGGTTCTTGCCTCCGAAGCCCAGTGCCAATGGCATGGGGTCTAGAACACAGTAACTGCTCATTATAGAAATAAATTAATGCAACCTAAGGGTGTAGGAGCAAGGATCAGTCAAAATTCAAGACCTCTAGAATACTTAAAATTTTATAGTTTAAAAAAATAAATTCCTGCTTTTCCTTATTTCCTTTATTCTCATAAAGGATTAAACATTATTTAAAAGCTCAATTAACTGGGTACATGATCTAAAATGTATCCTCTGGAAATCATCTTTTGTCTTGGAGGTGACACACACATGTGCACACATGCACAAAGTACACCAAAATATACATATGCACACAAAATACACGTGGCAGTGCAATTTTTAAAAACCTCCAACATACAAAAAATCTAGTTTGCAAAATATGTTAAGAAGAAAGCTATTGCTCACCTCCTTAAAGAGTTCTTGTTCCACTTAAGGAGTCATCCCAGTGTCCCTTTCAGAGTGGGCTCTCCCACCACATTCAAATGACATTTTGTTCACTGACACTAACTGCTGGACCACAAATGTAGAGAAGCTCCCATTGGCTGTGGCTCCTTGAACGTCACTTAAGGATAATCAAAATGATGATGAAGCATCTCTGAGGACTGAGTAAGCAGTGATTATTAAGCTTGTTACTTAACCTCTCTGTTCCTCCATTTCCCCATCTGTTGAGTGAGTTCAAGAAGGTTGGTAAGGTAGCTGAGGTCTAGTGTAGGAATTTATCCCTAGAATACAGTAGAAATGGAACTTCAACAAAAATACTTGACTGAGTCTATGAAAAATCTGTATCTTCTCACATCTTTGCCTCCAACTTTTAATCATTCCAAATGTTAATTTTGCTGTGGAAACAACACCAGAATCTCTGTGGCTCAACACAACAAAGGTTAATTGCTTGCTTATAGAGCCAACTTGAGTCTGAAGAGACTCAGCTCCACATAGTCTCTCAGGGACCCTGGCTGACAGTCTTGTCCATCTTAAAGCTGCACCACCTAACACTCTTGGACTCCTTGACCACTGCAGCTGGGAGAGAGATGACCATGGGGCCATATACCAGCTCCACTATGCTTCATCTTGAAGATGACCCCAAACTTCTGTTCACAGCCCATTGTCCAGAGTAGTCACATGGTTCTGGGGAAGCAGAAGGACTATCAGTGATGTGATCACCACCATCCCTGCCATATCCTAGGACACTTTACATTCCCACTACCCCCTCTAAACTAAGAGTAAACTAAGTCACCCCCCCCCATCTACTTAGGGTAAAACCAGACTCTCCTCTATAAAACTGTCCTCTATAAAAAGGCTGACAGGACATTAGTGTTTCCCAGCCATGGGGCCAGTGTTATCAGACCCTGCCATAAGAATAATGAACCCTCTCCTATGGCAACAACAGTCTGGTTCATGCCACTTCAAAATTAAAACCCCAGGATTCAGCACAACCCCAACCCCACTGCCACAGGACTGACAGGACTAGTCCCCAACCCCATATGCACCACATCATCCTGCTACAAAGGGCTACCCCAGCTAGACCCCTGCCCCCAGCCCCTGCTGTCCCTGCCCACCATAGGGATCAGTGCCTCCCAACACACACTGGCCCTCCCCCTCCTCATGGTATCATCCAGGGGCAGACCCTCCTCCCTGGCCACCCAGGCCCTCCCTCTTGTCTAGTCCCTAGTCCTCAACATACACTTCTGGTGGGGCAGGAAATGGGTAGAAGCAGGGCACATTCAGAGCCCGTCAGTCCTTTGGGGGAGTTTTTGAAATATAGTTTTATTCCTCCTACTTCCTTATTCATCTGGAGGACACATCCTTCAAGTTCACAAAAAAGGAAAGTGACCGACTCTCCATCAATAAAGCAGAGAAGTCCCCACTTCTACAGCCAGAGGGCAGTTTTGACCATGACACAGAGAAGACATTGGGTAGCTCCCACCCTTTTCTGATGCCTCCAGGTGCATCACATCAACTATGAATGGGTAGAAGAGCAAATGAACAACTGAATGTCACAGGACAGGTGTTTAATGAATAGCCATTCATTTATTCTTTGTGGTATTAGCTGTTGTCACACATCAGCAGATTCTTTGTCCTGCGAAGAGAACTGGGCAAGACTGCTGAGTAAAGAACAAGAATCTCCTGTTTAGTATTTTTAGCATTCATTACGTGCCAAGGTGTGCAATACATGTGGTCTTTACTTGCATTAGCTCTTTTGATCCTTATAACAACCTCATGAGATAGGCTATTCCTACATTATAATTACTTCTATGATAATTACTCCCATAATATATTATTCCTGTGATTATTCCTACATTACAGATTAAGCAAACTGAAGCCTAGAGCTGATTATGAGAAGAACAGCCTTGGTCATCGAGGCAGCAAATGGCAGAGTTAGGGTAGGAGCTCAATAACCTGTCTGATCTCAAATACTGCTCAGGCTCTGAGGAATGTCCAGTTACAGAATCTGATTGGAATTCAATTCAGTCAGACCTTCTTGGGCACCTACTCTGCACTTGTGTAGTTTACACTAGGTGATGTGGAGAATATGGAAGTGATGAGTTATGATTCCTGCCCTAGAGGAATTTATGATCCAACAGAGGAAGCGAGACATGGCCGTAAGAGCTATGCTAACCTACATCCCACCCCCACTGCATTCTTCACTGTACTGTGAAATGTGCATGAGTTCACATTCATCTGGAGGAATCAGGGAGGGCTTCCCAGAGAAGGTGGCATTTGAGCCAACTTCTGGGCCTCAAAAGAAAAGTAGGATTTGTACAGGTACATGGGGAGCAGGATAGACCAGGGGCCACAAGACTACAAAATTAATAATGACAATTTAACAGGAAGAACCCTGATCCTGGAATCCTGTAGCCTAGGGTCATGTGTTAACTCACACAGTGACTGCAACAAAGTCCCTGCATTCTTGAAGCCTTAGTTTTCTTATCCAGAACATAGGGATAGTGACAATGATGTCATGTCCCAGACACATCTAGAGGATGCAATAGGTGACAATTGTAAAAGCACAGGGTAAAAGGGAAATGCTGAACAAAAGTGAAGCATCGTGGTTGCTATGACTACATCCAGGGCACAGAAGGGAGCTACACTCCCAGCTGTGTGTTTCATGATGAAGCAGTAACCACTGTTGCTGGGAGGGGGTAGATTGTCTCCTTCCTGCCACCCTCCTCTCAGGGAGCTTGAGACAGAGGTCGAATAAGGTTGCTTTATGCTCCTGAGGGACCTGCAGATAACAAACACAGCTTAGGCAAAATGACGTGTGCCCTTCCAACACCATGAAGACTCAAACCTAGTGATGCAGGAAGGATCGTGGGATGTAGCTGTGTCTCCTAAATATAACCAAACTTCAAGTTCCAACCAAGTGGGAAGCCTGAACCATCTTCCCTGGGCAGCTCTAAACATAAAGCTATAAAAGGGCCTACCACCTTCCTTGGCTGCTTGGGGCCCACAGGTGTCATGCCTGCACCAGAGGGCTTGGCCAGACAAGGTGGAAATTAGGCAATGAACCACATGCTGATGACTCTATGATCCCTGAGACCCTGCTGAGGACACTTGAAACTCAGTTGTTCTCTCTGAAGAGCACCATTGAATGAATCCATGTCACTGACTTCAGTGAGTTTACTAAGCATCTGGATTTGGTAAGTGGCAGTAAGACATTCATTATTCCCAATTTATAGATGAAAAATTAAGGCACTGAGGCAGAGAAGGGCCATGACTTGGACAAGGTCACACTAATAGTAAACAGTAGAGTCAGGATATCATTACAACTTTCTCAACCAGATGTACTGATTTTTACACCCCACAGCCTGTTTTCACTTCCTGTCCTCTCTCTCTTCTCTGCCTCCATTAACTGAACTTGTCTCTTCTTCACCTCTTCTACCTCTCACTGGAGCCCCTTCCCATCCCATCTTCCCTAAACAGGCATAGAAGAGATGTGTACTGATAGCTCCGTGAGGGAAGAGATCATATCTGTTCTATGTTTTACTATCCTTTCAGTCTCCAGAACAATGCCAGGTTAGAGAAGGCACTCAATATTTGTTGAATAAATAAATCCTTTCTTTTCTCCTATCCAGTCCATTAAATTTTCCATAGGTTCTATGTTTAAAACACATTCAGAACATTTATTAGAATGGCTAAAATTAAAAAGGCTGACTATACCAAATGAGGATATAGGGAATTGAAACTCTCATACACTGCTAGTGGGAAGGCAAAAGGGTACAATCACTTTGGAAAACAACTTGGCAGTCTTTTACAAAGTTAAACATAACATTTACCCTCTGATCCCACCAGCCCACAGCTAGCTATCTACCCAAGAGAAAAGAAAGCATTGAAGATATGTACACAAATGTCCATACAGCTTTATTTGTAATAGCTCCAAACTGGAAACAACCCAAATGTAGCTCAGCAGATGAAAGAATAAATGAACTGTAGAGTATCCACACGATGGAATATTACTCTGTAATAAAAAGGGAATGAACATGCAACAACAAAAAAGGGGATGGGTCATGCAAAAACATGAATGAATCTCAAAATAATTATGCTGAATGAAAGAATAGAATAAGGAAAAATACTTTTTATTGCCTGATTTCATCTATACAAAATTATAGAAAACACAAACTAACCTACAGTGACAGAAGGTCACTGGTCCTTTGGGACATGAGGGGGGGGGCCAAGATGGTACCAAGCAAGAGGGAGGGTTACAAGGGGGCACAATGAAACTTCTGGGAATTATGGGCATGTTCATTATCTTGATTATTGTGATGATTTCATAATACATACATATGTTAATACATATCAAAGTGTACACTATGTGTAGCTTATTATGTCAATTATATCTCAATAAATCTAGAGTTTTTTCATATATATATACATATATATTATATATTCTAAATTCTAACCATTTATCACCACCTCCACTGCTAACCATTCTGATCCAAGGACTAACCATCACTTGGAGGCCTCACTCGGTATGGCCCAGCCCTACTGAAATTCCTCCTGTACCAGAATATTTCAACATCCCCATGGTAGATGCTCTGATTCCTGCTCACCAGATCCACCCACCCCGAGTCTCTGTCCTGGTTGGCTCATAACAATTCACAGCTCCCCCTCCTCTAGAGAATTACTCCTAGCTGACTGGAGTCACCTTACCAGGGAGGTTACACTCCCAACCCAGGGATCCCAACCCAGGGATACCAATAGCCAGTGGCTGACGAATAAAGAGGTAAAAAAGTCTAGTTTCCATTGCTTCAAAAGCAGGTGACTTTGCAGTGATCTGTGCTTCAGAGGCCCACCTCCATGGGTCAGATCACAGCTAGACATTATCTGCACCCACATGATGCTCAGCTCCTTCCCTATCCTAACTCACTCCCTCCCCTAGAGGTTTCCTTGAAGAGCTATCCCTCAATAAATCACAGAAACCTGGATCCCTTCTCAGGTTCTGGACATCCAACCTGAGATTCCAGCTGGTGCCAGGGATGGACCTAAGAAGCATATCTAAGGATGGGATCTAGGTGGATGACTCACATGCCTGGTGGCAGGTGGAGAATCTGGAGTTGAGAGCAGTGGCAGTGGTGCCATGGCTGACTTCCACCTGTGCTGACTGGAACAGGGTACAAGTGGAGGGGATACACAGATGTGTTCAGTGTCTCTGGAGTGTGTGAGAGAGAGAAGAGAAACAGTAAGTACAAGGATATCAAATTGGTGGCCACTGCTAAACATTTGAATCTTGGAGGAGTAAAAGTGATATGCTTGGGACAATCTACCATCAAGTTAAAGCAATTGTGAGAGGCAGAGACCATCTTCAGTGACTATGGCTGAACAACAGACAAAGCTGAGTCTGGACACAGGGCACAATTATAAATGTACCAGAACTTCAGAGAAAGTTGCCTTCTTGGCCCAGGTAATTCTCATATGCCAAGTCAAGCCCCGGAGAGGAAGAGTGGGACCCTGAAATTTGGTATAGAGATTCTAGGTAGAAACACTTGAACGCTTTGAATCCCAATTGCCCTGAACCCCTGGGCCTGCTGAAAAGGCCTACACTCCCTTGCTTTAAGTCCAAATGGAAGCCTCAAATGAAGCAGGTGTCTTAGAGGACAATGCTGGCCCTCTTCAGGATGTATACTACCTCCTCTCCTGGCCACCAGAGCCATAACCAGGAACAGACTGCAGCATGGTTTCACTGGGCACATGCCTGGTCTGCTAGGGGACCAAGAGACTATAGAGTATAGGAGCTGTAAGACCTGACTGACTTGAACCAGCAGAAACCAGAAAAGAATACATGGACATAGATGCTGAAGGAGAGAAGTAGAATATAAAGCTCAACAAGGAAAAGTCAACTGACATAGAGGCACTTGCCATATTGCAGGATTTAACACCCTGGCAGGGTCCCAGTGGTTAGTTCTAATATGGCTGATACGGTTCTTGGAAGCTTCTGTCACAGACTATGGGGGAAGGGGTCCGAAGGCTCACATGGGACTACTATTCAACTAATATTGAAAAAACTATGGCTGTTAAAGCCTAAAATATTTACTCTGGTCCTTTATAGAGAAAGTCTGCTGACCTCTGATGTATGAAAGTGGTTAATAATAACATAATGTTCCTAAGAGCCAGCAAAGGTATTATGTAATGCATAGTACCAAACAAGATGGAGAATAGATAAGCATAAGGCTGAGATTAGATACCCCAATGGAGATTCACAGCCCATTCTCTAATGTGACCCAGTTCTCAGACCCAGAACTCACCAACTGGAAAAAATGACTGGCCCCCATAAAATGGGAACTTGCAACACTATAGTAAATATATATAGTAGTCATTCCCCTCCTGGAACTATTTTCACTTACTCAAGGGAAAGGGGAACTACAATTTAGAAATGGAATATCTAGACCTTTTAAGGAACGGTATATAGAGGATCAAAACTGGTACAGCCAGCCTAAGACCAAAAGTCTCACCATGGCTCCTTCATTATAGCAGAGGCATATGGGAGTCAGGTAAAAAAAAAAAAAGAAGAAGAAGAAGAAGAAGCACTCACAGCCTGATCATGTAATCTGAATATGTCTACTTTGCAGTTGGCAGAACTTCACAATGATTCCTCAACCAGTAGAATAAACTCTTGTACAAAAGGCCAAGATGATAAACCAAAACATTATCACTTTCTGGGGGAATGACAGAAATTAGTCATCTTCAAAGACAAAAGATGCAGGGGAGATGGTCCCTCTGTCCTATCTCCCATTTAATAGACTAGTCTGAACTCCATCATGGCAGATAACAGTAAACTATACTATGAACTTAACCAAACAGTAGCTCCATTTGCAGCTTCTGAGCTGGATGTAGTATCTTAAGTAGAGCAAATTCACTTAAGTTGCAGGTAAGTGGTATGAAGCTACTGATCTGGCAAATGCTTCCTTTCCAAAGCAGTTCACATGCACAGGAGATGAACAGCAGTACTCATTCACAGTTCTCTGTTCACTCTCCTTAATTCTGTCATAATATATTCAAAGGGTCCCAGATCAACTAAATTCCACAGATTATCACATCGGTCCACTATACTGATGACATCATGCATATCAGGCCTTTATGAGCAAGCAGGAGAATATAAGATACAAGAGCTCAAGAGGGTAAGAAATAAACTCTGCAATGAATCAGAAGCCTGCATGTTCATTATTTTTAGAGGTTCCATGGTCTTAGAAATGCTGGCACATCCATTACAAAATAAAGAGCAAGTTCTTGTGCTTTGCACCTTCTACCACTATGAAAGAAGCATGGTGCTTTGGAAACAGCATATTTCAAACTTTGGAATAATGCTCCAACCCATTTGTCAGGTGATGCAGCAGACTGAGACTTTTGAGTGAGATCTATAGTAAGAAAGCGTCCAGCAACAGACTTGAGTTGTGATACAAGCAGCAGTTCTACTTAGACCATATGATAGAGCAGACTTCATGGTATGTGTGGTGGAAGGACATCTTGTAGAATCTCTATCAGAACAGTCAGAGGCAGACCCATGGGATTCTGGGGAAAAACCATTCCATTTGCAGCAGAGAACTATACACCAGTCTAAAAACAACTCCTAGCATGCTAGTTGGCCCTGGTTGAGACAAAAGTATTTGATCACAGGACATCAAGTGGCCATGAGACCAGAACTACCCATCATGATATAGATACTGTCAGCCCCACTAAGTCATGAGGTCAGCAATCCACCAGAAAACAGAAATGATATATGCAGAATCATGTTCAAACATATCTGAGGGCAGAAGTAACTGAACAAAACAGATGGCTAATGCTCCCACATCATAGAACATGTCTCTTCCACAGTTCACAACTATGGTCTTATGAGAGGTTCTTCATGGCCAGGTGATGGAGGAAGGAAAAGCCCAAGTTCGGTTCATAGATGTTGGTGCAAGCAGCAGATGGGTAGTGCTGTGCTATGGCCTCACCCAAGCAAACAGTATAGGAGGAAGACAGTGATGCTCAATCTGGGCCTTGAGACTAGCTACTATAATATGGACTGTAGTTCATTCCACTTACTTTCTTCTTATAAGTTTCCCAGGTTTTGTGATTAGAATTCTAGAGAAGTGCAGACCAGGCAGAATGAACTGAATGTGAAAATCAAGAGGATTTTAGTGGTACAACTAGGGGCCTGGTAGCCATTTTCAGTACCCCACACAGATTTCCTTTACCTGGCCAGGGTACTCATCTCCAAACTGCTGCGTGTTTGCTACCAATAGCTCCAGATACCCCCTTATCCAGATAATAGTCCTTGCCTAACATGAGCTGCTTTGCCCAAAGGTTATACAACCCCAGAGGGCAGTCCATAACCAACACATGGTTGATATGGGAGTATGAAATGTTGCTCCTCTTGCCAAATGGGAGAAACTTTGCAGAGTGGTTTATACTTCATGACCCATTACCACCTTGGGGATCAGACCTTGGCAAGAATTGATCTTTAATTAGTTCTCCTTTTCTCTCCTGTTTCACTCCATCCACTAAAAGTATTCCTTAAGAGCATCCCCTCAATAAATTCTGTATACTCAGCCATGGCTGGTGTGGCTCCAAGGATTGAGTGCTGGCCTGCAGGCCAGGTCCCCAGTAGGAGGCGTGTGACAGGCAACCACATATTGATGTTTCTCTCCCCCTGGTTCTCCCTCCCTTCCCCTCTCTCTAAAAATAAATAAGCAATTTTTCAAAATCTTTTAAAAATTAAAAGAATTATTTTTTAAAAATTGTATGTACCCAAACCCCTATCTCAAGCTCTACTTCCAGGAAACAGGACCGAGACCTTCCTTTGGCTGTATCTTACCCATCGGTGAAGCCTCATCACCTAGTACCATGATGTGTAGCACAATAATGAAAGGAAGGAAGGGAGGGAGGGAGGGAGGGAGGGAGGGAGGGAGGGAGGGAGGGAGGGAGGGAGGGAGGGAGGGAGGGAGGGAGAAGGAAAGAGAGAAAGAAAGAGAGAAAGGAAGGAAGGAAGGGAGGAAGGAAGGGAGGGAGGAAGGAAGATTGTGGAAGCTCAGATATCAAAGGTTTGGCCCAGATCATCCACATCTCAAGCAGCCAAGCCTTAAACTTGCATCTTTTGAGGCCAAACTCTGGCACTGTTGTATCCAAATAAATGAATAAATAGCAGAAGGAATTCATGTATAAAGTTTGTCCTTTGGAAAGAACCATTCCAGGTTTCTGTGACTGACCAACTAATATAAATGACTCAAAGTCTTGAAAGCTTTCAAAGGGAAATAGAAACCAATATTTTTTGAACCCATGCCATATGCTAAGCAGTTTACATGCAATTACATTATTTCATCTTAACAGTAATTCTTTTGGATAGATTTTATTAACATCCCCATTATACAGATATTTAAGAGGTAAAGCAGGGATCTCAAATTCAGGTGTCTATAAGAATCGGGTAGGTATGAAATTAGCTAAAGAGCCCCAGTTATAGGCAGCTGAGAGTGGTGGGGACTATGACAAACTGGAGTGTGTGTCTCACCCAAAGGAAGCATTCTTTGCTTGCCTCCATATAGATGATGTGCTAATTGTTCCTGCTGATTGTTCAAAAGGAGCTGGAAATCACAATTGTTATGTGAAGTCTTCTAAATGGTAACTGCTAACAACTAATTCAGCAAATTACAAAAGCCTGTGAGGTGAGGGTCAAACAAAATATGTCCAGGCCATATCCTACCTGTGAGTCATTGGTCTTCAACCTCAGCAAAGATTCAAGCACTAGAAAATATTAGAATAAAAGCCTTATGGGCCCATCACACCCAATATTCTTCCATCCTGTAGCTCCAAAGGCCCTTCATTGCTCTGATCACCAGGTGTGGCCCAGAGAGGCTTTCTCCTCTCCTGCCCTAGGCAGGACCTTTCCATATCCTATAATTTTGTGTCCACAAGCCTGCCTTCTTCAAGGGAGGGGAAGCAGAGCATTAAAGGCCAAATAAAGTTTCTTAACCCCTGACTTTGTCATCATTTCTGAAGCCTTTTGAACTTACACATGCTCTGGTCTCTTTTATGCCTCAGCTTGTAAGGGGGGTGCTACTGCCTATCTAACTGGTATAGAAGCCAAGCCTCAGGAAAATTCAATGACTTGCCCAAGGTAAGTTGTTGCTGGGGTCAGACTTGAGTTTTCTAAGATTTCGCATGGGGCTCTTTTCCCAAAGCCACACCATCCAAGATAAGAGCTGCCCCAGTACAGAGCTAGAAGAGCTGTATGCAGCCCTCCTGCCAAGGACCATCCAGCCAGCATCATATGCCATGTGTGCCTGGGAGCTATGGAGGGTTCTATGGGCCCTGCTGCTCTCGCCTTGGATTCTCTGGGAAGCTCCTAGCCAAATACAGCACTGGATGTTCTGGCTCTCCCTGTGGCCCTACTGTCGTCCCCAATCCCCAGTCTATACTGAGAGGTTCATTTGTCTACTGAAACCTTGGGCATTGAAATGACCAAAGAGGATTTTGTAACCACTGCCTGCTGCTGTTGCTAAGAAACAGGTCCTTTAAATTCAATTTACGAAAAAGATAGAATGAGCGAGCAAGAAAGCAAGAGCAAGGAAGAAATGCTTGAACATCTGGTTATCTTCCCTGACTATCTCTGGTGACTATGAAAATGAGATAAGTATATTCTAAAATGGATGTTGGCCCTCTTCAAGCCATTTTCTAACTTTTCTCTAAGCTAATATTTCAGATCAGTGGTGGGTTTGATGGGTATGGGGAGGGGGAGTGCCCTTGCCAGAAACTTGGTGGGTTTGAAAGAACACCAGTTACCTTTCTTCCTGCTATTAAGACTCAGACCACCATCACCACCCCTCACCCCCTTCCCAGACAGTGAACTCTCTGGTTTTTGAGCCTAGTGCCCCAACTCCACTCCCACTGTCAGCATAATTATTTGGCATATCTGTATAATCCTCTCCAGCTTACTCAGGATTTTCACACATGTGACATTAGCTTTTATGGAGTAAATATTATTTTCTGCATCTCACAGATGAGGATGCAGAGTATGATGGTTAGAAAATGCACCTGTATCAGGAGTGGAGTAGAAGTGAGTCTTCATGCAGCTCTGCCAAGAATGAGCTCAGCCACTGCCCTCCCCTTGGGCCTCAGAAAACTCAGCCATAAACTGCAAGGTAGGGTTAATCACAGTGTGTACTGCGGAACACTGTTCCATGGGAGGTTAGCAACAAAGAAGTCTCTGGTAAAGCAAGTTTGGGATACATTGGGTTAAAGTTAAATAAGTCTCTTCTAATCTAAGAAACAATAGTTCTTAGAGCAGCTATGTTGGCTTGGGTTGCTCCAGAAGCAGGCTTTGACAGAAGAATTTAAGCACAAGGAGTTTATCTGGAAAATGATCCCAAGAACCCTGGCAGAAAAATAAAGAGAGACAAGACAGGGAATGAAGCCCAAAGGAGGAGTTATCAAGCAAGTGATCTGTGGGCAACCCAGCGGGGCTCTCAGATGGCACGAGCTCATGTCTCAGCATTATCCCATGTATATACTAACTTTACCCAGTCATTGGCTGAGGGCTTCTCTTGCTGGGGTGGGGAGGGGTGTTGGTATTGGTCATTAATTGCCTAGCACTTAGTAGGGTTTTCCAGCATGAGCAGAAAGGCTCAGGCAAAGCTGCAAATACAGGTAGTTGGAAGTGCAGCCCAGAACACTGACCAGCAGGGCCTGAGGGATATAGCAAGGGTACTACAGTGTCTGCTATAGGGGATAGAGCTGCAGTTTTCAAGCCTTATTTGATTACTAAACTGAAAGAAAAGAGCTCCAATAATTCATGTTCCACAAAAAAAGTTCATGGAAATACCAGCTGGGGTCTATCCAAACATTGGAGGGTTCAACAAGCCTCAGGCAATAACCTCATAATGGCCAAAGAGTCACCTTTGCTCACCACTTCTCAAAAGCTGGACAGATGAATCCTCACAGATATAAGACATGTTTACTTCGGGCCTGCTCTAAGTTCACTTTTCAGGACATTCCATCCCATTTCTGAGATGCTGGCCCCATGGCCTGGGTTCTAGAAGGCATCATTCCACTCTGACCTTGCACTTGTATAGTAAATTTCTGCTAGGGCAGAATTATGTTTCTATCCTCAGGGGCCTTCATCTCCTCCTGGGTTCCTTATGTTGACTGAAAACATGAATCATTCTAGAATGTCTCCTCCACTCACACCTCTGTTCCCACTGGTCAGCTGGGCCTGCAGCCTTGTTTTTGAAAACTAAATAACTACACTAATCCCAAGATAGATGGTAGCAGGGTGGTTAAGGGCATAGGTGCCTGAAATTGAATTGTATCTTTTCTCCTCACTGGGAGACCTTGAGCAAGTTACTTGTGCCTTAGGTTGCTAAAAATAGGAATAACAATGGTACTTTCCTCATAGAGTTATTACAATGTATTAGCTATTATTATAATGCAATGCACAATGATTAGAGACAGTAAATACTCAGAAATAGTGTCCTCAAGATAGTGCCATGACAGAGCTAACGTTTATTGAGCTCTTATCAGGTGCCAGACAATGTGCTAAGTAAGCATTTAAATCATTAAATCCCAACTATCTACCTACCTACCTATTTATGCTATTATTCTTTTATTGATGTAGTAATGAATTTCAGAGCAGCCGCACTGCTGGCCCAAAGTCACTATGCAGGTAAGCAACAAGGAAAACTCTTTAAGTTTCCAGAAATCATTGCCTGATGGTGGAAACTCAGTGTGAAATGAGATTTTGTGCTGCTCAAAGGCTCCTAATGTTGCCTTCTAGGTGACCTGACCATGCCTTTCCCTTCTCTTTTCTCATCCCACGAATCTACAGAAAATCCTTGGGCTCAGGATGAACACCTGGTCTTTGGAAGTAAAAGCTTCCCACTTCTATTCTCTCTTATCAAAACTTGACCCATGTCACAAGGTCCCCTTCTTCTAGGAAGCCTGCCATGATCCTTCCCATCCCTACCCACAAAGAGGTCTCCCTCCTCCCCTACTGGAGTACTACCTAAAGTGACACTCCTCTAGCATGTTAACCTGCTGACACCTTCTTCATGTAGGTCCCTTTGCACATTTGATCTCATGAGCAGGTATAGCTGCCCCACAAAGGTAGAGGCATTGCCTTAAATTCAAGACTACAATGCCTAGACCAGGTGTGTATGTCATAGTACTCAACAGAGTCAAACATTCTAATACTGAGCTGGAGAAATCATCAAGCATCATCACCCTTTCCCTGCATTTTATAGGGAGGGATACCAATCTGTATCAGTCACCAAGCCAGGCAACAGAAGACCCAGACTTGAACTCAGGACTCCTGACTCCAGGCTCTGAGGCACTAGAGCACTGTCTCCAGTATGATTTATAATATTGAATTAATAGGTAATATTTCCAGTAAGGGGCTCACATACACCCACCTTTCCCACCACAACACCCAACAGAACACTGAGTTCCTCTCTCATCTCCCCGACCCACTCACTCTTCCTTTCCTTGTGACTTTGCTGCAAAGTGCCTGTAGATTTATGTCCCACCCATGAGACATTGGAACGTCAGCCATTAGTTTCCATTCCCCATACTTTCAAGTGAGAGGGCCAAGATTAATGAAGCATCTTCTCTCAATCAAGAAGCCATTTCAGGCTGTGCTTTTTAAGCCCAGTGAGTTGTACAGGTGAATTAAAACTGTTTGACCTTTTTATATTCCATGGGAAGATTTGTGGTGCTCCCTACAAGCCCACCCCATCTGAGGCATGAGCTTGCTCCCAACTACTTGCGTTTAGTAGCATGAGCCCAGGAGGGTGTCCTCTCTCAGCACTGAGGTCAGATTACTCCTGGACTGGCTAGTTGAGAGGGGAGCAGGTGAATGTAACTTTGGGGGGCTCCTCAAACTCAACACACCGCATCTAACAAAACCCAGGAGACCCTTCTCCCTCAACAGGCACTTAGAGCCTGGAGAGGGGACCCCAAAAGCCAAATCCTTAATGTGCACTGGGGAGCTGGGAACTGAGTCTAGAGCTAAGCTGGGGAAATGTTCAAAACAACTAACAAGGCATGGCACAAGCATGACAGAGCTTCCCAGCTGACAGAGCCCTGATTTGATATGGGGAACACAAAGAAAAGGAGGGAGCATCCAAACAATCAGAGCATATGCCACCATAAACCACCATAAGGCCAGCAGGGGAGCATCCCAGGTCTATCAGCTATGGACAGAGTATTTGCTCTCCCCAAGAAGTGGAAAGGGTTGGGGTATTCATCCAGAGAGAAACAGAGGAAGAGAGAGAAGAAAGAGCAGGACCAAGTAGCACGGTAGAAGGCCAGAAGCTAAGTCATATAAATAGTCAAGAGACATTTTTGAAAAGAAACACATAACCTTACATTTTAAGTTGTTTGTGTTTTTGAAACACTCCTTTTTTACAATCCTTCAGTGAAGGCTTCTATACACACAAATGCCTTGAGAGAATGGGGTGTGTGTGTGTCTGTTTGTATGTGTATGCCTGTGTGTATACATTGTCTAGTCTGTGTTTCTGTGTGTGTATATATGTGTTATATAGGAGGGGTCGGGAAGCAATAGAAGAACAGCACATTTGGGATCCCTGAGTCATCACTACACTAAACTAATTCAGCAGAAGCTCATAGCCAGAGGAGACCATAAGCCACCCAGGAATTTTTTTATAATTTCTTTATAAAAGGAATTATAAAGATCACATTTACTTTTAACACACCCATTCGTTTCAAGGTACCTGGGGTCCAAGAAAATCTTACTCACTTCTTAACAGAGTAATTCAAGGTGACATCTGAGCTACATGTGCAAGACTGAAGTCATCCTCTACCTCCAGCATCTGCCCATGCCTCCCTCAGTGGCTGAAAGTCAGCCTTAGCCACAGGGCTGAAATCTGGGGTTCTCCTTGACCTGTGCTCTCCCTGCTAGTGGTCAGCATTGATGGGTACATGATTTCTCAGTACCCATCACCCATTTCTTCCCAGCTGACAGAGCCCTGATTTGATATGGGGAACACAAAGAAAAGGAGGGAGTGACATTGTAGCTGAGCCTGGAAAGAGATGGGATCTGGGCAGAAAGGAGGGTGAGAAGGGCTCTGGCATAGGTGTTGGCCCATTCAGTTTTCTGTTTGATATAGTACTGCTTTTAAAACTTATTAATAAATACTTTTCTGCTTTAAAAAAAGTAAATGACATTTAGAGCCTGGACCAAGTTACCAAAGTTGTGGTGGAGATGAACCTCTAAGGAAGGGTGCCCTGGAAAGGTGGCTATGACCGGTTTGCAATGTCTGCTAAGGAATTTGACTTTCTTTACCATGAAGCCAGTAAGGGTCTCTGAGCCTGGCAACAGGGAATGGAAGCCAGATGCAGTGAAGGCTGCGAAGACAGCCCTGTTTCCAAGGCAGCTCTGGGGTCCACATATTGCTCTCAGGACTCCTGACGAGCACTGCCCTGCTATGCAGACATTAGTGCTTAGGCTGTATCCAGGCCAGGAAACATTTCACTCACGTAAAATCATCCTTCTCCTCATTATTTCCCATTTCCAATAAGAAAAAAGGGCCTTTGGCCTCTGCCCACAGTTTTACTGCTCACACATGTCCACCCTGGTAAGACAAAGGCACACTGGAGTGGTCTCCATGGAGAGACCATGCTGGGCAGGGGTGGAAAGCAGAGCCATCAGACACAGGTCTGAGCCTCGCACCTGGGCAAGCTTTGCATTTCCCAACAGAACATGGCAGAGCACATCACTTGTGATGAGTCCTCTCAGGAAAACCTCCTGCACTGAAAACAAAGTTCAGAAAATCAACAGGAAGTGAAAGCCATTACAGAGCCCAGCCCCTTGCCATGCCCCTATGGCTCACTCACAAGCGAAACACCCAGTCTAAATATCTGCCTTATTTGGTGCCTCTTTTATAGCTTGCCAGTATATATTCTCTGTTTAAAAAAAGTCTGAGCCCTGGCCAGGTGGCTCAGTTAGTTGGAGTGTCATCCCACACACCAAAAGTTTGCAAGTTCGATTCCCTATCGGGTCACATACCTAGGTTTCAGGTTCAATTCCTTGGTCTGAGTGCATACAAGAGACAACTGATCAATGTTTTTCTCTCACATCAATGTCTGTCTCTCTGTCTCTCTTCCCCTTCCTCTCTCTCTAAAATCAATAAACACACCCTTGAGTGAGGGTTAAAAAACCAAGTCTATCATTTTTAGCAAACTGATAGATACTCAAAAGGGAACTATATCCTGAAATATATAAAAACAAGCCTCCCCCTCTATACACACACACACAAATAAAACCCACAGCAGAACACATGCAACTCCCCAGCCAGTCTTCAGAGCCCCAGGAACCTCCTTGCCCTTGGCAGTCAGGCCATGAAGAACTCCCGCCCCCAGCCCCTACCATCTGGCATTTTTGTCTGCAAAGCACAGGCCCTTCCACCCTGGGCTGCCTGCCCACCCTGTGGATGGAGGCCAGGCACTGGAGAGGGCTGCCTGGGTTTTGCCTCCCTCCTGTGATAACTGCAGACACACACACACACACACACACACACACACACACTCACTCACTCACTCACACTCTTAGCTCTCCTGGCACTGCCACAGCAGGCTCAGGCCAGGCCTGCCTCATCTGCCTCATCTGCCCTATCCCCACCTTTCCCATACATCAGCCAAGGGGAGCAAATGTCAAGAGGGGGAGTGAGAAAGGGAGGAAGCAGTCACAAGGGCAGCAGCAGAACTGGAGGAAGGAAACAAGGCCCTGGGGGGGCAGGGAGACAACAAGTAGGCAGGTGGCAGAGAGGGCTTCATTTGCTGGACCATCTGTCAGGAGCAAAGAAAAGGCACCCAGTCCCACAGCCTAGGACCCCACTGTGCACACACTCACATGTCCACATATACATACATGCAACCACAGGCACACACATGCAGCTATGTACACATGTACCCATACCCACAGAATTCCACATGCACACACATTCATGCCCACAACCTCTTCCACATGTGCACATATGAATATACACAAATAGGCACACGTACACATATGTACAAACATGCATAGCCACCTATAGTCATATACACACACTCCCATGCATTCACCTATGCACACAGATATACACAACCATGTGCACATGTACTTAAGCTACACCCATATGTGCACACTCCTGCACATATTTTACATGTACACACAAGTGCTTGCCTACATGTGTATGTAAATACATATTTATGTTGTCTTAGTCAGCTCAGGCTGCTCTTCCAAAACACCATAGACTGGGTGGCTTAAACAATAAGCTATTGTTTCTCACAGTTGTGGAGGCTAGGAAGTCCAAGTTTGAGGCACCAGTAGATTTAGTATCAGGTAAGGACTATCTTTCTAGCTTGTAAACAGCCACCTTCTAGCTCTGTCGTCACATGGCAGAGAAAGAGCTCTCCTGTCTCTTCCTTTCTTATAAGGGCATTAATTCCATCACAAGCCCCCACCCTCACAGCCTCATCTAACCTCCTAATTATGATACCTCTAAGAACCATCACATTTCGGGTTAGGACTTCAATATATAAATTTGGGGGTGGGACATAAACATTCAATCTATAGCACATGTGCACCTACAGAAACACACATGTATGTATACAGTCACACATATACACATATGTACATACACACATGTACATAACCATATACATTCACATGTTTATACTAAAATAAGTACTCATGTATATAGTTAAAACATAAGCACATTCACAAAATCCCCTACCTCCACATACACACTCACACTCATACATACTCATGCACAAATAAACACACACAGAAGTGTATATGTACAGTTGCTTTCAAATACACATTCAAACACATAGGCATATATATTTATACAAACAGATTCATACAATCCCACACACATGGAGATACAATCATACACACACATATTTCCTCACATGCACATACATGCCCATACACATACCTCTGCAACTGCATAAGTATATACACATGAGCATACAAATACTCAATCACATGCCAAAATGGATATATATGCCCATTCTCTCTCCCTCTCTCTTTCA
Source organism: Artibeus jamaicensis (assembly GCF_021234435.1). Lineage (NCBI taxonomy): Eukaryota > Metazoa > Chordata > Mammalia > Chiroptera > Phyllostomidae > Artibeus > Artibeus jamaicensis. Next base: position 29,303,588 of record NW_026521788.1, on the reverse strand, counting down.
AACAAACACACACACCCATACACACAGGCTCAGCCTGCTGCCTGTCTTTTCTTTTCTTCCCCTTCAAGAAAAAGCACATTGTTGCTGATGCCCAGGAGCCTCCAGTGGGGCCTCACCACTCCATTTGCCACAATCTACCCACCCCCATCCCACCACAGACACATTTACCCTTCCCTGCCTCTACCACTTTGACATCATCTGCCACCCACCAGAGACACCTGCTCCAGCCATTCTTAAGCCTGGCCACATATCAGAATCCCTCAGGCACCATTCACCAATACCGACCCTAGAACCCCACCCCAGAGTTTCTGATTTGATTGATCTGAGGTGGGACCTGGGTATTGAGTTAAGTTCTACAGTCTCTCTGGCATAAATGCCCATTCTCAGCTCCATAACCTCATGGACTTTAAGCTACTTAAACCCTCAGCAATTTCTCCATCTCTAAACTGGGCATAACAATAATGCTTATTTCATAGGCTTGTTCTATGAATTAAATCAGATAATCCATCCAAAACAGACAAGACCAGGTCCATAATAAGAGTGCATAAATGTGCTGCTATGAACATTGGGGTGCATAGGTTCTTTTGGATTGGTGTTTCAGGGTTCTTAGGATAGAATTCTAGCAGTGGAATTGCTGGGTCAAAAGGCAGATTCATTTTTAGTTTTCTTAGAAAATTCCATACTGTTTTCCACAGTGGCTGCACCAGTCTGCATTCCCACCAACAGTGAACTAGGGTCCCCTTTTCCCCACCACCTCTCCAACACCTGTTGTTTGTTGCTTTGTTTATGATAGGAGTAAAAGACAGAACACTGTACTTGAACAATAATTTTTAAAAAGAGTACATAAATGTTAGTTGCTTTGACTATCATTGATTTTATACTACCTCAGTATGTTCCTGAAAAAATGTGGATTCCAAATTTTTTTGAAACTGAAACTGAATACCCTGAAATCTATATGACCTAGAAGGCATCTGAAGCCCATCTAATCAACCTCCTTCTGACCCCTTTCCCTGTGGTACTAATGGTCCATTAAGTGCTTCTGCCATCAAAAGTCAGTTTGAGGACTAGGTACCACCCTCTTCCTGCTTGTTGTTTTCCTCTCTGATTATTTTTTTAGTGCAAACAACAAACACGTCATCCTACACGTCCCCAAGGCTGCACAGATGAGAGCAGCTCCCACCATCCAGGTACATCACCACTCCAGCCTGGCAGTCGTAGCCAGTTCCCACTTTGGCAATGAGAAAGCAGAGGCACAGAAAACTTAAGCAATTTGCACCACATCATGTAGTTATGAGGTGGCAGATGTGCCTGGGTCCACGTTCCGGCTCTTTTCCCCACTGTCATCCTGCCAGGCATTGAGTCATCTACCCCCATTCCCCATTCCCCCTTCATACTCCGTACCTCCCCACCCCACAGCGGTCCTTCATAGCCATGCCTACCTGCCACTGTTGTCAGGAGAGCAAGGGGTATTGGAGATTCCAGTGGCAAGAGTTTAATACCATTGTATGAAGCAGCTGATCACAGTCCTATTCTGGGGATGCTTAAAATGGAGAATGGAAGAGAAGGCAACTAACAATGATCAATGACTTTCTGACTTCTCTCCTTTGTTTAAAATCAGTACCTAAACAACAAGAGGGAGGGAAGAAACAAGACATTATTGCTGATGACCTCCTAGGCCTGAGGCACTGTTAAGACACTGCTTGATTGCACTGGCCAAGTAGCTCAGTTGGTTAGAGCATTGTCTCCATATGTCAAGGTTGCAGGTTCAGTCCTCTAACAGGCATATACAATAACCAACCAATGAATGCATGAGTAAGTGAAACAACAAATCGATGTTTCTCCTCTTCCTCTCTCTCTCTCCCTCTCTCTCTCTCTATCTATCTATCTATCTATCTATCTCTATCTCTATCTCCACAATCAAAAAATAAAAAGACAATTGTTAAAGACACCACTTGATTATTGTAGGGAGGATAGTAGGGTGAGCAGGCTCAGAGCACTAAGCTGGTTTGGGTTTCAGCTGTACTCTGACCTAGCTATAGATTTCAGTTTCTTAGCTGCTTTAAGATGAGATCACACCTTCCTCACTATGGTGTTGCAGGTTCTGATAACATCTCACTTGGAATATGATCACCAGTGCTTGCAACATGCTAAGAACTCAAGAAAGCTTGACTATTTTAATCTTAACTATTATCCATATTTCAAAGTTTTATTAAAGAACCATAACCCAGGTGAGAACTCCAGATTAATTCAAAATATATTCTATTTTGAATGAACTAAAATGGCGCTCATTGGCTAGACTCTGCTGTCAGAACTGAACTGCCATTGTTATCTAACTATGTCACTACAGATTACCACGGAGGAGGCACAGGCCCTATTCCAAAGTAGTGTAGATTCTCCAAAGGAAGAAGGAAAAGTTTAGAAATAACCACAATGTAAGAAAGTAGAAGAAAAATAAAGAAAACAACCCATACCCATTTGCAAATAAAGAAAATGAGACTTAGAGAGGCATAATGCTTTGCCCAAGGACACACAGCTGAGAAAGGCCAGAGCAGAGCCTGGAGCTCAGCTCTGTCTCAGTATCAAGTCTCATGCTCTTTCCACTATGCACAAGGGCCCAGGGAATTCCATTTATACTTTTTAAATTTTTTATTCTATTATATTGATTATGCAATTACAGCTGTCCCGACTTTTCCCCTGTGGTCCCCCTCCACTCAACACCCCCTACTCCCTCAGGCAATCCCCCCAGCTCTGTCATGTCCATGAGTCATGCACATAAGTTCCCTGTCTACTCCATTTCCCATACTGCACCCCACATCCCCATGGCTACTCTGCAACTACCCATCTGTACTTTTTAATCCCCCTCACTTCTTCACTCGTCCTCTCCCACCCCCCTCCCATCTGGCAATCTTCCATTAACTGAGTTCTTTTTTCTTGCTTTTAAAAAGTCTCTCTTTATCTTTAACCTTTGGCCTTTTAATAATGATGTGTCTTGGAGTAGACCATCATAACTGGGACTCTCTGCACTTCCTGGACTTGCAAGTCTATTTCCTTCATCAAATTAGGGAAGTTTCTTTCACTATTTTTTCTGGTAGACTTCCAATTTCTTGCTCTTTCTCTTTGCCTTTAGCCACCCCATGAGGTAAATGTTGATCCTCTTAAAGTCATCCCAGAAGCTGTTTATACTGCCCTCAGTGTTTTTGGATTCTTTTTTCTTTTTATTGTTCTGTGTGGTTGTTTTTTGCTTCTTTATGTTCCAAGTCATTGATTTGATTCTCAACTTCATCCATTCTGTTATTTCCCTGTAAATTGTTCTTTATTTCAAGTAGTGTATCCTTCGTTTCTGTTTTTTGTTTAATGCTGCTGAGGTCCTCACTAAATTCCTTGAGCACCATTATATCCAGTGCTTTGAACTCTGCATCTGTTAGATTGCTTATCTCCATTTCATTTCACTCTTTTTCTGGAGTTTTGATCTGTTCCTCTATTTGGGCCGTGTTTCTTCGTCTTCTCATTTTGGCAGCCCCCCTGTGTTTGTTTCTATGTATTAGGTAGAGTTGCTTTGACTCTGTGTCTTGGTAGTGTGGCCTAATGTAGTAGGTGTCATGTAGGGTCCAGTGGCACAGCCTCCCCTATCACCTGAGCTGGGTACTCGAGGTGCACCCTTCATGTGGGCTGAGTACACTCTCCTCCTGTAGTTGAGCCTTGGTTGCTGTTGGCATATTTATGGCAGAAATTTACCTAGGCCAGTCAGCTGCAAGGACTGCCTGTGACTGCTTACCACCAACGTCTGCCCTCCATGGAGGATCAGCTGTGCAAGGGCAAGGTGGTGGTCCTCTAACATGGTTTGTAGCTGCCCACTGGGTGCATTGGCCCAGGGGTTTCCTGGATTGTTCAAGCCAAGGTCAGCCTCCACCTATGTCTTGCCCAGGGCACCCTGCCTGAGCTATAAAGCAATCTGAGATGGCTGCTACTTATGCTGGGCTTGGGGATTCCCAAGTGAAGCCAAGCTGTGACTCTAATCTGACTGCCACTAGGGCTCACTAAAGCCAGCTATTGCTTGTTTGATAGGACTTAGGAGCCAAGACCAGCCATTCTTATAGAAAAGCTGCTTGGGTGGGCCTGTAAATTGTGTGGGGTAGAGCCTCTGTGGATCTCCAAGGTGGGTTACACAGTGTTAGCCAGGTTTATGGAGTCTCAGATATGGCACCAGCCTACCAGCTCTATGGGGGGAGGGCACAGCAAAAGGGCAAGGGCCTCTGCTCACCCCAATGCCAGACACTTCAGTCTCTCCCTGTGTATCACTGGCGCCCTTCAAGCTGCCACCCTGGTGCTGGAGCTCAGAGGTAGTGAGTCTGAATAGATGGGAACCCTATTTTTAGAACAAATATAAACTCTGGCAGATTGGGGTGGTGGGTTCCAAAAGAAAATGTTCTAAAACTTTCAGAATAACTCAGATGTGATAAAAGTAAAAAGCATTGGAGACTGAATAAAGGAGATAAAACAAGAAGTTTTTAATACCCTATCCATAAACATAACAAAATACATAAACAACCCAGGAATGACTCTCATAGAGATAACACTATGCATTTTTACACAGGAACTTTGAGGCCTAAATAAATGAAGAGAAAGACCATATTTCTATACTTGAAGAATGACCATTGAAAAGATATTCATTTTTCCAAAATAGCACATGAGTATACCCAATTCTAATCAAATTCCTAAGGAATTTTTCTTTAAAACTTGGAAAAACAATTCTAAGTTTTATTTGGAAAAATGAATAGTTACGTCAGGCAAGAATATATTTGAAAAAAAGAAACAGTGATGCAACTGGGTATACTGGATATGAAAGCTTATTTGTATATACATCTACAAAATTCAAAACACTGGTATTGGTACAACAAACAGGTGAATAAAAGAGAATATATAGCCAATAACAGAGGCTGGTACATGCAAGACCTTAATATCAAATCAAGGATGCTCACAACCAGTGAAAACAGGATGTAAAATTCAATAAACAAAGTTGAAAAAATTGGATACCTGGGGAAAAAATCTTGTTAGAGCCTCACCTCACAGCATTATATCCAAAGGGTAGGGGTGAGGGAGGAACTAGGAGAAAATGTAGATGAATAGTTATCTGGCTTCTCTCTAAACACAAACACAAGCACTGGGAGGAATCTCTATGTACAAATATGAAAGTAAAAAATGAACAAACCACAGTGGTTGAAGCTGGATAATGGGTACAGGGGGCAGCAGGACAGGATGGGGGTTCCTTATGCTACCTGCTCTATTTTTATGTATGTTTGAAAATAACCACAATTAAAAATAAATGGTTTTTCATTTTTTAAAAATCAACATAAACTTAAAGGCAAACAACCAAAGGGTAATATACCTACACCACAAATTCAGCATATGAACCACTATCCTCTTTAACATATAAAGAGATCCTCCAGATGACTAACAGTCTTCAAAGCACCAGCAGATAGGAAGTGACATTTGTGAATTATGCTCTTAGCACCCAATTCTCCTCCCTTTTTCCTCAGGATCTGTGATTTCCATTGAAAGACTCACATGGTTCTGGGGAAGCTGACTTTATCCACCAGGAGATCATGTGACCTAGCTACTCCAATCAGTGCATCCCATCCCCCAAGCAACTGTAATTGGTAAGGAAGAAGCATGTGGCCAAGGCAACCCCTACAGAATGAATATCAAGGCTACTAGTGGGGTTAGGGACAAAGAAGCTTTCTCTTTTCTGATGGGTTCTAATTGAACCCCAGGAGCTTCTGGGAGAACCCCAGAACCTGGGAGTGGTAAGAAGTCTCTGCCTTGGAGAATAAAGCCAACACTAGAAAGGAGAGACAAGAAATCAACAATGAGAGAAAAAACTCTGTGACTATTTTTAAAATCCTGGATTAAGTTTTACCTAAAGCTAAGCTTATTCCTATTTAAACACACTGAGAAAAAAAATTATTTATCTTTCCCTAGGCTTCTGTTACTTGCAACCAAAAGCAACCAAACTAAAATAAACTAAATGGGCCTGAATGTGTAGCAATTTCCAAGCATGCCCCGAGGAGGAAGCATAAGGCAAATTTTGCACGTGCCCAGGAGGTGAGCATGGAGTTCTGGTTCCGGCAGGCTTCTCCTCCCTTGCAGGTTGGGTAGGTCACTAGTGCTCTGGTTTCTGCTCTGACTAATTTCAGGCTCCCCGTAGTCCCCTTCTCTCTCCCTCCCTCCAAAAAAATGGATTCAGACACCAATGGGGCCAGTGGGATCACACAGCAAGGCAGGCTTCCCTCAGCCCAGCAATATAACTTGCTCTGCCCAGCAAGGTAATGAGAAACCTGGGAGCAGGTACTCCTGGATTATTATGACAGATATCCAGAACATCCAGTCTGAAGCTTCCTTCTCCTGCCCTGAGATTAGAAAGCAGATCAGGAAATCTTCCAGCCTAATGCAGCCCCATTGGGAGAGGTCAGTGTTGCAAGGGGGTGGTCAAGAAAGGAGGCCAACTTCTCTGGCCACTTGGATGTGACCTCTACAGCTTGACAAGGTCAAAATGGAACCTTCTCCATATAGTCAGAAAGAACCAAACTCTCAATGGAGAGTTAAATCAGAACACCTGTTGGACAAACCCAACAACCAACTACTCATCCACAATGGTAGCTTTCTCTTCCCAGTGGTAGACCTGAAATACCCATGCCCATATGTGTGGTCCCTCCAGGTATCTCAGCCCCTGAAGTGGCCTAATGAGCATGTTGGGGCCAATGAGGACGCAGATCCTCCTCAGGTGTGGGAAGTCCTGATGATCTGAGCTGCCAGATCACCAACACTCCCACCTTCTTATACAGGCCACTTCTTATCCAGTTTTGAACACTGCCTCAAAATGTGTTTTCCAAATTTGTTTCTAGGAATCCCTCTTTTCTAAGACAGCTCTTTTCTGTAACCACTGTTGTCTGTTTTTAAGATTTTTCCTCTCCAAGTTGTTGTCTTTTCATTCTTTTATTTTCTTTTTTAAAAAATATATTTTATTGATTATGCCATTACAGTTGTTCTATTTCCCCCCTTTATTCCCCTCCACCCTGTACACCCCCTCCCCCACCATTCCTCCCTTTAGTTTATGACCACGTGTCTCAAGTTCTTTAGATTCTGTATTTCCCCTACTAATCTTGCCCTCCCTCCTATCTATTTTCTACCTACAGCCTATGCTACTTATTTTCTGTATCTTCTCCCCACTTCTCCTTCTCCCACTCTCCTGTTCCTAACCCTCCATGTAATCTTCATTTCTATGGTTCTGCTCCTTATCTACCTGTCCTCTTAGTTTGTTTTTGTTTTAGGTGTGGTTCTAATAACTGTGAGTTTGCTGTCCTTTCACTGTTCATCTTTTTTATCTTCTTTTTCTTAGGTAAGTCCCTTTAACATTTCATATAATAAGGGCTTGGTGATGATGAACTCCTTGAATTTGATCTTATCTGAGAAGCACTTTATCTGCCCTTCCATTCTAGATAAAAGCTTTGCTGGATAGATCAATCTTGGATGTAGGTCTTTGGATTTCATGATTTGGAATACTTCTTTTCAGCCCCTTCTTGCCTGTAAGGTCTCTTTTGAGAAATCAGCTGACAGTCTGATGGGAACTCCTTTGTAGGTGACTGTCCCCTTACCTCTTGCTGCTTCTAGGATTCTCTCCTTCATTTTAATCTTGGCTAATGTAATGACGATGTGCCTTGGTGTGTTTCTTCTTGGGTCCGACTTCTTTGGGAGTCTCTGAGTTTCCTGGATTTCCTGGAAGTCTATTTCCTTTGCCAGATTGGGGAAGTTCTCCTTTATTATTTGTTCAAATAAGTGTTCCACTTGTGGCTGTTCCTCTTCCCCTTCTGGTACCCCTATAATTCTGATGTTGAATCATTTAAAGATGTCCTGAAAGTTCCTAAGCCTCTCCTCATTTTTTTTGAATTCTTGTTTCTTCATCCTTTTCTGTTTGGTCACTTTTTTCCTCTTTCTGGTCCACTCCATTGATTTGAGTCCCAGTTTCCTTTCCATTGCTATTGGTTTCCTGTGCATTTCCATTCATTTCAATTAGTTTAGCCTTCAGATGTTCCTCTAATTTGTGACTAAAATCAACCAGTTCTGTGAGCATCCTGATCACCAGTGTTTTGAACTGTGCATCTGAAAGTTTGGCTATTTCTTCATCACTTAGATTTATTGGCTCTGGGGCTCTGAGTTGTTCTTGAGTTATGTTTTGGTCTGTTTGTGCCTGTTACATATGAGGAGCGAAGCCCTAGGTGTTCACCAGGGCGGGGCCACCCAGGTCGCTGGTTTGTGATGCTGTATGTGGGGGCAGGGTCAGAGAGGGACAATGGAGGTCCCCTCTGCCGCTTCCTGCCACTGGGGCCTGCACGGTCTGTCTCACGGCTCTCTCCTTCACCGGTTTATCTGCAAGCGAATGTGTGACCGTGGTCAGCCCTCAGTGTGTCCCCCCGCTACTCCACACCTGGGATCCTCCCATGGCTGCCGGCGTGCCTAGGTCGTGCACTAGGTCTGGTGGATCTTTCCTGCCCGACCCCATTCTGCTGCTGGCTCTGCCCCTCTTACTGGTTTGGCTGAAGGGTTCGTTGTTGTCAGACTTCCATATAGTTCAATTTTCTGTGGTTTGGCTGCATTTTTGTTGCTAAAACTTTGTTGTTTTTAAACTTGGTTGTGCAAGGAGGCACCACGCTTCCACCTACACCTCCATCTTGGCGGAAGTCCACATTCTTTCTAATTATATTTTGAATGTAATATTTGCTGGAGAATATAAAGAATAAATGCAACAAATTTAAGTTAAACTGTATAACATTAAGATGATGACTCCTTAATTTACCATCCAACTTAATAGGTAGAACATCACCAGTAACTTGTATCCACCTATCCCATCCCTTACTTTCCTCCACCCACGGTGGCCCCATCATGATTTGGGGTATATTATTTCTTTATATTTGTTGCAGTTTTGTCACATATGAATGAATTATAAAATAGGAATGATACTCTATATAGTGTTCCATAGACTTGCTTATTCCACTTATTATTATGTTTCTGAGATGCGTCCATTTGTTACAAATAGCTGAAGTTTGTTCATTTTAATTGCCGCATGTTATTTCTTTGTGTAAATGTGTCCTAATTTATATATCATCCACCTGCCTACAGACATTTAAGTCATTTGAGTTGCTGGGGGTTTTGTGCTGTACTAAATATGCTGCTATCAACATCTCTTCACACATCTGTATACATGTGGTGCCCCCATGCAAGGAGCTCTCTAGGGTTGACACCTAGAAGTGGCATTGCTAGCTCAGTAGATAGTCAAATGTTCATTTTCAGGAAAATGTCTAATTGTGCATCCACATTTTCTAAGTATAAGGTTGCCTTATTATTCATTCCCCAACTTATAAGAGAGTTGATTCTAAATCTATACCCATGCCTGTGGCATGCAATGCCTAGCTGCAGGTAGAGTATACACACCTCCCTGCCAGGTGACTTGTGCTGGCCAATGAAACATAAGAAGGAGTGACAAGTGGCTTGTATCTAAGCAGAAACTTTATGAGCCATCACCAGGTTCTGCCCATGCTCTTTCTCCCTCTGCCATAGGGCTCTCCTGTCCCAGATGTGGGCTACCCCACCAGCCTGGGTCCCAGCATAAAGACGCATGGAGCTGCAGCAAATGCAAGTGGCAAAACATGGGACTGAGAAATAAACCTTTGTTGTTATAAACGATTGAGCTTGCAGCTGTTTGTTGCTGCCTCATAATATAAGAGCCATTCATACTCGAATAAGCAGCAGGTCCAAAAGGCCCTAGAGGTTTTCTAGTATAACTCCCAGGGGCAAACTCATCAGTTAGAATTCTTTCTGTCAGAAGTGGCATGTTTGATAAAGAAATATAGGAATGTATTGATTCTCATAAACAGAAAGTCCAGGAATTAAGCTTGAAGCAGGGATAGGTGCAAGATCCAACGGTATTATCAGGGCCTATTTTCTGTGTCTCTTGGCTGTTTCTCTCTGGGTTTGTCTGCACTCTCAGGCAGTCCTCAGTTCTTCTCTCATGGTGGCAAGTTGGCCACCAGAAGATCCAGGCTGCTCCTTCACAGCTCTGAGACAACCCATTCCAACAAGTCCTGAGCCTGACTCCCACAGCCATATTGGGCCAAAGCCCTTCCCTGAACCAGTCAATGTCCAGGGAGATGGGATACACCAATTGGACCTGGCCTAGGTCACATGGCACCTTTGGAGCTGGTGCAAGGATTACCCTAATCCAAACTATGTGGGCCAAGAAGAGAGTAGAGGTGGATATGCTCGGAAAAATCAGGGTACTCTTATCAGAAGGACAAACAGATGCTGCACAGGCAAACCACAAACTGCCTTGCACCAGCCTCATTGCCCTTACCAATGGTACACTGAGCTGGCACTTACTGGCTTGTGACAGATGACTGTAACAACACATCCCTCCAAATGCCACACTCAGTGATATCACATTGGGAGTGATCACACCATAGGACTAGCAAGCACTACACATCAGGCCTTTAATTTGCCCCAAAGAACCTATTATTAGGCATGTACCAATACACCACTGCCCCAACCCTGTTTTCCATTGGTTACAGTTCTAGCTCTGCCCCATGTCACGGTGTCACTTGAACAAGTCCCTGGCCCTCTCTGGGACTTGATTTTTCACAGCCTTAAAGTTGGGCTGACTCTTTTTGAAAGGTATCTTTCATCAGACAGTTGTGAGTCTATGACACCCAGAAAGTGTGTGTGTGTGTGTGTGTGTGTGTGTGTGTGTGTGTGTGTGTGTGTATACGTTTAAATTTGCTTTCTATGCATCAGAAATCACAAATGAAGGCATTGGTTATAAACTCCAATATAATCTGGTGGCTGTACCTCTTCACTTGGGCTATTAAATCATTTTCCCTCCAAAGGTACACATGTTGTGGCATAAGGAGCAAACTGTTGACAGATGGTGGAGAAACTTCACAGGCCCATAATTGAGACTTATTTTCATACATCCGTGCCAGTTTGAAATCTAATTGCCAATAAAACAATACTGTGATACTGCCACATCTAATACCTCTGCCACTCTCCAAAGTTACACTTGAATCCACTAGTAAATTCTAATCTCCCAGAGAAAAATATTTCCCCCTCTCCATCGGAAAAGCAGTGCTATAAATCCACGTACAGTGGTTCATTTTCAAATGCAAACCTCCTTTCTCCAGCCCCCAAAGAGCCCTCATTCAGCTAATGTTAGTGCCTGCCTGAGAGTAGTAGATACTCTTTGTTTACTTGACAGAATCACAGATGTGCTGGTGAGCCTGTGATGGGGTCGTTGCAAAGAAAGAATTTGCTAGACCAGGTTACCACAACTCCTTGTGGAGTGACAAAGTACCAGGCTTTGAAGACAGTTTGTCCCAATAATGGGTGAGTGGCCAGAGACCCAGCACCACCCACTGAGCAAGGGAATGTGCAGGAGCTCCAACCTCCCCTCCCTGCTTTTCTGTTTTCACTCTCCTGAAGAAAAGGTTTGAGGAGAGATCGATCCAGATCAAGTGAAGCTGTAAATATTAAAAAACAGGCTTTCAGTGGGATGAAGGAAATGAGCTGGGTTTGTTCGTGTCTACTGAAAAATGCAACCTGTCACTTCAAACTACAAGCCTGCTAATAGCAGTAATAGCCATCCTTCTCAAGACAGCTTTGCCTGGTTTACAAAGAAATCTCTACTGTGGGCTGAATCTGTGCCAGGTCTGTGCCAAACCCAGAGGCGGTGATGCTAATACAGCAAATACATGTTCTGCCCTGAGAAGAAGCTTACCATTTTCCCATTTTACAGACAGTAAAGTGAGGCTCAGAGGGGTTAAACAACTCTTTCATCAGGATGCACAGTGACTGGTGAAGGTGAAATGCAAACTCGGACTATCTGATTTAACTACAAGTCGAGGTCTTTGTTACAAGGGTTAAGTGACATAGTTACTATGGAAACTTAATAAAATTTGGTTTCCATTCTCCCTCTCCCCCGCCCCACCTCTGTCCATGGTTCCTTCTCTTTCATTTGGGACTATGTCTTCCCCACCTTCCACATGCAGGCCTTTAAATATTTGAAGACTGTTACCACTGCTTCCTGGAATCTTCCCTTTTTCACACAAAATATACTCGATTTCTACAGACATTTCCTATATCGTGACCTGACATTTAGGCCACCGCTTTTCAAACTGTAGTGAGCACAGGAATCATTTAGAAAATTTGATGAAATGCAAATTTTGACTCAGGAGCTCTGGGTAGAGCCTGAGATTCTGTATCTCTAACCAGCCCCAGGAGGTGAGAATGCAACTGATCATGGACCACACTTTGAGTGGTAACGACAGGGCATAGACCTGCACTAATACAGGTAGCCACTGGCCATATGTGGCTATTGAGCACTTGAAGTGTTGCTAGCGCAACCGATTAATTAAATTTTTGTTGCATTTAAGGGACTTGTGGCCAAGATGGAAATGTAGGTAGACACACTGTGCCTCCTCACACAACCAAAAGAAGAACAATGACAATTTAAAAACAAAAAATAACCAAAACTGACAGAATATCCAGCTGCATAGAAGTCGACAACCAAGGAGTTAAAGAAGACACACTCATCCAGACCAGTAGGAAAGGTGGAGAGGGGCAGCCGGGTGGAGAGGACTCATGGGAAGGTGGTGGCTGGAGGACTGGGGCAGACTAGGCAAGGCTGGAGAACCCAGTGCCAGATTGTGGAGCAGGGCATGCAAGCCTGCAGCTGGCCGGCAAGGCTACAGCAGCAGCTGGTGGAGCTGGTGGTCCCACATTCATCGCAGATAAACCAGGTGAAACAAAGGGGGATTGAGACAGATCTTCCAACCCAGAGCTCCAGCAAGAGGAAATAAAGCTTCAAACCACTGATTGAAAAGGGTTAAGGGTTGAGGCTGCCATGGGTGAAATTCCCAGCCTCACAGGAGAGTTTGCTGGAGAGACTTACAGGATCCTAGAATGTACACAAGCCCACCCACCTGGGAATCAGCACCAGAAGAGCCTAATTTGCTTGTGGGAAGCCAGGGAAGTGACTGAAATATGGCAGAGAGCAAAGCAAGTGCCATTGTTTCCTCTTGGACCTCTCCTCTACATACACCATCACTAACCAGCAATGTGGGTTACACTTCCTGGGTGAATACCTAAGGCTCCACCCCTCACTATGTAACAGATGCATCAAGACAAAAAAAAATGGCCCAAATGGAAGAACAGATCAAAGCTCCAGAAAAAATACAACTAAGCAACGAAGAGGTAGCCAATCTATCAGATGCACAGTTCAAAACACTAGTAATCAGGCACAGAACTGGTTGAATTTGGTCACAAATTAGATTTAAAAAATGAAGACTACACTAAATGAAATAAAGGAAAATACACAGGGAACCAATAGTGATGGAAAGAAAACTGGGACTCAAATCAATGGAATGAACCAGAAGGAAGAAAGAAACATCCAATCAGAAAAGAACGAAGAAACAAGAATTCAAAAAAAATGAGGAGAGGCTTAGGAACCTTCAGGGCATCTTTAAATGTTCCAACATTCAAATTATAGGGGTACCAGAAGGAAAAGAGGAAGAGCAACAAATGGAAAACTTATTTGAACAAATAATAAAGGAGAACTTCCCCAATCTGGCAAAGGAAATAGACTTCCAGGAAATCCAGGAAGCTCAGAGAGTCCCAAAGAAGTTGGACCCAAGGAGAAACACACCAAGGCACATCATAATTACATTAGCCAAGATTAAAGATAAGGAGAGAGTCTTAGAAGCAACAAGAGAAAAGGGGACAGTCACCTACAAAGGAGTTCCCATCAGACTGTCAGCTGATTTCTCAAAAGAGACCTTACAGGCAAGAAGGGGCTTGAAAGAAGTATTCCAAGTCATGAAAGACAAGGACCCACAACCAAGATTGATCTATCCAGCAAAGCTTTCATTTAGAATGAAGGACAGATAAAGTGCTTCTCAGATAAGGTCAAGTTCAAGGAGTTCATCATCACCAAGCCCTTATTATATGAAATGTTAAAGGACTTATCAAAGAAAAAGAAGATAAAAAATATGAACAGTCAATTTTTATTGCATTTAATTTTAATTATTTAAAATTTAAATTACAATGAAAGCAGTAGGAAATATTTTCCATTATACACAACTTTCTGTTTCAGTAGGAATATATTTTAGCCATTGAAAATCTAGTGCCTGAAGAGATGTGCTCTAAGTATAAAATACACACTTGATTTCAAAGACCTGGTATTCAGGGAGAAAAAAGTTACATAATATCACATTAATAATTTGTTTATACTGATTACATGCTGAAATCATAATGTTTTAGATATACTGAGTTATCTAAAATATATTATTGGCTATAGAAGTTTTTGATTTTTAGACAGATAGACAGAGAGATAGATAGGGCTTGCATTATATCTCTATTAAGTAACCATGGTCTGGACCATTCTCAAGCCTGACCTCAGGCTGAGCTCCAACTTATCAACATTCCACTGACACATGGTCTGGCCACTGTACTCAAGGTAATATAATCTGAGGTTACTTGGTTGTTTTGCATGAGTTTGGGGGCAATCATATCATCAACCTCTGTGTCTTTTGGTGTGACCTGATGTTCACCCAGCTGTCCCCTAACCTCTACATGTATGGTCGAGATTTTTGCAATGTTACCATTGTAGGACAATACAGTTTTCTCTATTTAGTTTCTCTTGTTTGTTTCAGCCTATTTTCCCTTCCACTCAGTGTCTCCCTTGCATCTTGATTTCATCATTCAACATATCCCTCTCAACTTCACAGCTTCCTCATATTTGATAGGCTTGCCTTTATACCTTCAACCAGGGCAGCAATTAAACTGTTGAAGAGGACAGACTGCCTCAATCTACAGAGACTTATCTCTGGCCCCCAAGCCCTGCTTCCAGGATGACAGCAGCTCATTTATCAGCACCCTTTGGGTACAATGTTGACTCTGCATGTCTGTGCTATCGGCCAAAATCCTCCTATTTCTCTATCTGCAGGAAGGTGAAAGAGCTTGTCCACAGCTCAGCTGAAATTCCATTGTCAGAAAATTGCCCTGGGGAAATAACAATGACTGTATGTGAAAATATAGCCACAAGGAAGTTCAAAACATTGCTGTTTATAATAGAAAATAGTGATGAACCACTTACATGATTGATGTCTACAATCAGGAATTAGTTAAATAAACTATGGTAAATCCACCTACTAGAATGATTTGCATACATTTTTAAAAATGATGTTATAGGAAAATATTTAATGACATGGAAAATTGTCCTCAATATATTTAAGTGCTAAAAGCATGTTACAGAACAGTATGTAAAGAATGATAGTATTTCAAAGTATGTATTTATATATGAGGGAATAAGACTGGTACAAAAATACATCAAAATGGTAAACATGGTTATCTCACAATGATGGATTTGAAATCACTTTTATTTTCCCTGCAAGTGTTCTGCTTACATTATCTTGTTTAACACTTGCTGCGACTCTGCAGAACAACTGGGATCATCTGCATTTTGCAAAGGAGACCAACACTAGGGCTCACAGAAGTTACCAACTTATCCCGGGCTTCTTTGTAGGAAGTACAGGGCCACTGGGGATCCAGTCTCCTGCCTGCAAAGCCCATAACTAACTAAATGTTTTATTTTATTTAGTTTTAAATCACTTGAAATGTTTAACAGTTTTATTGGCATACCTTAATATTCAACCTTTTAAAGTGTACAATCAGTGGTTTTTAGTATATTCACAGAGTTGTATGACCATTACCACTCTCTAATTTTAGAACACTTTTATAATTCTCCCAAAAGACATACTGTGCTCATCACCAGTCACTCCCCATTCTCTCCTCCTCCCGGCCCTTGGCAACAATTGATCCACTTTCTGTCTCTATGGATTTGTCTACCTGGACATTTAATATAAATGGCATCATACAGTATGTGGTATTTTTGTGACTGATCCCTTTCACTTAGCATAATGTTTTCAAGATTCATCTGCATTGTAGTATATACCAGCACTTCGCTTCTTTTCATTTCTGAATAACTTTCCATTGCATGTATGTACTACTTTTTGTATAGCCTTCATTAGTTAGTTGATGGATATTTGGATTGTTTCCACATTTTGGCTGTAAGGAATAACTCTATTACTATGAAAAATTTTGTGAGGACATATGTTTTCCTTTCTCCTGGATACATACCTAGGAGTGGAATTTCTAGGTGATACGGAAACTCCATGTGTAACATTTTTGAGGAACTATGAAACTGTTTTCCAAAGCACTTGTACCATTCCAACAGGAATGCATGAAGATTTTAATTTTTGGAAACTTTGCCCATTTTTAAGTGGGTTATTTATCTGTTCATTATTGAGTTATTGTTCTTTTTATATTATGGATACAAATCCTGTATCAGATACATGATTTGTAAATATTTTCTCCCATTCTGTGGATTGTCTTTTCATTCGCTTAGTGATATCTTCAGCAAAAAACTTTTTAAAATTTTGATAAAGACCAATATATCTGGGATTTCTTTCTTCTGTTTCTTGTGCTTTAGTATCATGTATAAGTAACTACTGCTTAATCTACAGTCACAATATTTAACTCTATGTTTTCTTCTAAGAGTTCTATAGTTTTAGCTCTTAATTTTTGTAAATGGTCTCAAGTAGGATTCCAATTTCACTCTTTTGCATGTGGTTATCTGGTTCTCCTGCAATCATTTGCTGAAAAGATTATTCTTTTCCCCATTGAATTGTCTTGGCACCTTTGTCAAAAATTAGTTGACTGTAGAAGATGGCAGAGTAAATAAATGCTGTGCTCATCTCCTCCCAAGACCACATCAAAATCACAACTAAAATATAGAATAGCCATCATTGAGAACTGCCTGAACAGAGGACCTCTGTTGCCTGAAATCCAGCCAAACAGAGGTCCTATAGCTAAAGAAATACAAAAGAAGCTATACATCTAGACTGGTAGGAGGGGCAGAGACACAGAACAGTGATGGTTAAGAATCGGGGGAGATATCTTAGCTGTGGCAGTATTCCCTGATGAGCAAGGGTCACCAGCCCCACATCAGGCTCCCCAGCCCAAGGCTCCATTGCTGGGAAGAACAGTCCCCATAACTTCAGGCTCTGAAAACAAGTAGAGATTGTGACTGACTGAGGCAGAGGGCTTCTGGAGTCCCAGGCATTCCTCTTAAACAGCCTGCATCTGGATTTACTCTGACTCACTGGCTCTGAGCTCCAGCACTGGAGCGGCAGCTGAAAAGGCACCAGAGACATGGGAAGAAACTGAATTGTCTAGCTTCAAAGCGAGAGCTAGAGAGGCAGTTTTCTCCCAGACAGAAATGCTGGCAGAAGCCATTTTTCCTTTGTTGATCCCTCCCCCACCCACAGATCCCATGGGCAGGTATCATATCTTAGGTGCCATATCTGAGTCTCCATCAACCTGGCTAACACTGCTCACCCCTGCCTGGTGATTCCTTGAGGCCTCGCTCCACCCAAATTTCATGCCCACTCAAGCCACTTCCATCAGCTTTTCCACAAAAATGGCCAGTCTTGTCTCATGCTTCAAACTTTCCTAAAATCTCTCAAAACTCACAAACACCAAACAAGCAGCATTGGGCATCATCATGTCCCACACCTCTAGCTAAGCAGCCCCAAGCCCAGCATAGTGGCAGCCAGCCTCAGGCACCTCCAAGGCACCTCTAGCCTGACACAAGTAGCAACCATCTGAAGATCACTTGAGCTCATACCAAGTGGCCTCTGGCTGGGCACAATCAGTGACTCAGTTTGGCCTGTACCAGAGCACCTCTCAAGAGACCCCACAACCAATATAACTGGTGCCCAGCTTCAGATCACATCAGAGCACCACCCAATCATCTCCACAAATGACACACCCAAAGGGAAGACTTGGCAGGCACCAGAGCCCCACTGGCCCTGCTAAAGTGAATCCAGCTCAGTAGGGTCAGTCCCTGCACAACAGCTCCTCCACTACAGTCACAGCCAGTTTTCATAACCAATTTGCCTAGGGTCAATCATCCCACTGATGTGTCAACAGCAATCAAGGCTCAACTTCATTAGAAGGGTACACAAAACACCCAACAAGTGACACTCTTAGAGCACCTGGGAAACCAGGGGACTATGCCATTGGGCCCCACAGAACACCTACCAGACAAGGACACTCTGGCTAGACCATGAAATGTACCAGCTCTGTGAAATACATAGAAACAAACACAGGGAAGCAGCCAAAAGGAGGAGACAGAGAAATATGTCCCAAATGAAAGAATAGAACAAAACTTTGGAAAAACAACTGAACAAAAAGGAGAAAAGCAATTCACTAGACTCAGAGTTCAAAATACTGGTTATAGGGACTTCCGCCAAGATGGAGACGTAGATGGAGGATCCACCTCGCCTCTGTCGGCGCACAACCACTTGTTTTTTAATCTAGAGTGATACATTACTAAATTTTAACAGCAGTCACAACCAAGCCACAAACGGAAAATTGAACTTTTCGAAGTCCGAAGGACAACAAGATTCTTCGGCCTGACCGGTACGAGGAGCCAGGCCAGCGGCTGGAGCAGGTTAGCAAGAAAAGTCTCCGGCCGAACTCAGGCGCGGCAGGCGCAACCAGGGCGCGGTTGGACCTAGCGAGCGGCGGCCGGAGCGCGCAAAGAAGGGGGGCGCGGTGCGTGTGTTGACTGTCGTCGCGCATTTGTGCAGAGGACAGGCGAGTGAGAAGGGACGGGCCGGCGGCAGGGCAGCGGCTGGGCGCGCCATTCCTCGCTCGGATACACACCCCAGGCGCTGCGGAGTGACTGGAAACGCTGGGCTAGCGGAGAGGGACGCCATTATTCCCGCTCTGACCACGCCCCCACACACAGCGTCACAACCCAGGGACCTGGGTCGCCCCATCGGCACAAGGCTTCGCTCCGCCACTTAAAGGGCCGAATAGACCAAAAATGTTCTAGATCTCAGAGCCCCAGAACCTATAGATCTAAGCGATGAAGAAATAGCCAGACTCTCAGACGCACAGTTTAAAACATTGGTCATAAGGATCCTTACAGAACTGGTTGATTTAGCCACAAATTAGACAAATATATGGAAGCAAAACTAATTGAAATGAATGGGGATTACACAAGACTCCAATAGCAATGGAAAGGAAATTGGGACTCAAATCAATGGAGAGGACCAGAAGGAAGCAAAAAATGGCCAAACAGAAAGGAATGAAGAAGCAAGAATTCAGAAAAATAAGGAGAAGACTTAGGAACCTCCAGGACATCTTTAAACGCTCCAACATCCGAATTATAGGGGTACCAGAAGGGGGAAAGGCACAACCACCAGTTGAAAAATTATTTGAACAAATAATAAAGGAGAATTTCCCCAAGCTGGCAAAGGAAATCGACTTCCGAGAAATCCAGGAAGCTCAGAGAGTCCCAAAGAAGTTGGACTCAAGAAGGAACACACCAAGGCACATCATAATTACATTAGCCAAGATTAAAATGAAGGAGAGAATCCTAGAAGCAGCAAGAGCTAAGGGGACAGTCACCTACAAAGGAGTCCCCATCAGACTGTCAGCGGATTTCTCAAAAGAGACCTTACAGGCAAGAAGGGGCTGGAAAGAGGTATTCCAAGTCATGAAAACCAAAGATCTACAACCAAGATTGCTCTACCCAGCAAAACTTTCATTTAGAATGGAAGGACAGATAAGGTGCTTCTCAGATAAGACCAAATTCAAGGAGTTCATCATCACCAAGCCCTTATTATATGAAATGTTAAAGGGAATTACCTAAGAAAAAGAAGATAAAAAAGATGAACAGTGAAAGGACAGCAAACTCACAGTTATTAAGAACCACACCTAAAACAAAAGCAAATTAAGAGGACAGCTAGATCAGGAGCAGAAACATAGAAATGAAGATCACAGGGAGGGTTAGCAATAGGGGAGTGGGAGGAGGTGAAGGGGGGAGAAGGTACAGAAAATAAGTAGCATAGACAGTAGATAGGAAATAGATGGGGGGAGTGTAAGAATAGTAGGGGAAATATAGAATCTAAAGGACTGGAGACACATGGTCATAAACTAAAGGGGGGTAATGGTGGGGATGGGGGGTAGGGTGGAGGGGAATGAAGGGGGGAATAGAACAACTGTAACAGCATAATCAATAAAAAAATTAAAAAAAAAGAAAACAAAAAAAAGAGAAATTAACCTAAAAAAAAAATTAAAAACCAGAATACATTAGTAGAAATCAACAGTAAGTAAATTAGACGAAGCAGAGGCTCAAATCAGCAATTTGGAAGGTAAGGTAGCAGAAAATACCCAATCTGAAAAGGGGATAAAGAATCCAAAAAATGAAGATTGTTTAAGGGGGCTGTGGAACAACACCAAACATACCAACATTTGCATCATAGGAATCCCAGAAGGAAAAGAGAGAGAGCAAAGAATTGAAAACCTATTTGAAAAATAATAACAGAAAAATTCCCTAACCTGGAGAATGAAATAGATGTACAGGCCCAAGAAGCACAGTCAGTCCTAAATAAGATGAACCCCAAAAGGCTCACATCCAAACACATCATAATTAAAATGTCAAAGGTTAAAGAAAAAGAGAAAATCTTAAAAGCAGCAAGAAAAAAAAAACAGTTAGTTATCTACAAGGAAGTTCCCATAAAACTGTAAGCTGATTATTCAACAAAAACCTAGAAGGCCAAAAGGGAGTGGCACAAAATATTCAAAGTGATGAAAACCAAGGACCTGCAGCCAAGATTACTCTACCCAGCAAAGCTCTCATTTAGAATTGAAGGAGAGATCAGAAGCTCCCCAAGCAAAATGAAAAAAAGCTAAAGGAGTTCATCACCACCAAACCAGTATTACCAGAAATAGTAAAGGGACTTCTTTAAGAAAAATTAGGAGGAAAAAGATCAAAAATAAAAAATAAGAATAAAATGGTAATAAATACATATCTATTAACAATTACTTTTATTGTAAATGGATTAAATGCTCTAACTGAAAACACAGGGTGGCTGAATGAATAAAATAAAAGACCCTGCTACATCTCGGAGCAGTCTCCTGTTTTCATGGCCTACAATTCTAACTTAAAACTTTAAAAGATATGTCTCTCTTCCCCAAAATTCTGTCCTCAGCTCTCTAACTTGTCTTCACATTCTCTCAGACCTCTTCTCCTAGGGTGCTCAATAATGGAGACTTTCAAGATTTGCTTCCCTGCAGACATTTCACACTTTCAACTACCTGATGGAGCATCCAAAGGGGATCCCCACTTCAAATTTCACATTTTCCAAACTTAACACCTCCTCTGGCCCCCAAACTTGCTTCCTCACAATTTCTCCATCTTGGTCATCTTCCATCATTCTTCCCATCAGCTATACTCAAAATTCCTGTCATCTCAGTCACCTGCCTGCCATCTCTCATATGTTCCTACAGGCACACAATCTGCCCAATTTCCCTGGCCACCACAACCTGCTTCTGCCAAGGCCCCTGTAATAAATCCTTAAGGTTTCAGCTCTCATAACCCATCCTTCCTGCTGGGAATCCTTGTCATTGCACTGCTGCTCAGCTCATCTTATTTTCAGAATATTTCAATAAAATTATCCTCTCACAGTCCCTTAGGTTTTGCCCATAAGAAAGAGGTGGCCCAGAGAAGGTAAGCCAATTACCCAGAACATACAGTTGTTAACTGGTCATTTGAGACCTCAACCAGATCTACAAATCTCCAGGTTGCTCCATCCTGCTCAGTAACTGTGAAGTACTATACCAGCCTTCCAGAGGATTGTGACTAAGTCACAATTCTTGATATTCGCAAGTTTGATGGGAGAAAAGACACTAATAGATTAGTCTACTTTGTTGAACAGAGTCAAAGCTTAGCAAAAGCAGTAGCAAAAGAGATGAGAGTGATTCAGCAGGTACTTGAGGGTACCACTTGCTGCAACACAGTTGTCAATGGGACTTTGTCCAGGAGCCATTCTAATCATCCATGAAAAAGCAGGACCAGGGAACAAGCTTAGAATGGCACAGCTGAGATAGGACAAGAGGGGGAAGAGTCTGAGGCAATAGGAGAAAAGGCTAGATGAGGGGGATGGGGATTCACACTGGGGAGGGTTTAAGCTACCAGAATGAAGACTTTGTTCTTAATTGAGCAATGGTTGTGTTTCCATTTGTTTAGGAATTTTAAGGGAGATGTAGTGAAACACGGCTCATCTGCTTGCAATACCACTTCAAAATTACAATTAAATTGCAGAACAAAAATCACTCACAACCATCAGATTTCTGTGTTTAAATGGAAATCTTACAACAATGGAACTAAAAAAAAACAAATGAATCCAGAAAAGTAGGAGACACAGAGATGCAGATACATGGAGACACAGAGTATGTGGGTCCCACATCCAAATGTGGTAGATAAAAATTCAGGAGGGATATCTCAGGAATGAGGGGTCCCAGCCCCACACCAGGTCCCCTAGCTTAGGGTACCAGTGCCAGGAAGAGAAGCCCCCATAACTTCTGGCTGTAAAAACCAACAGGATTGGCATGAGTAAAAAGACAAACTACTGGACTCCCTGGTAGTTTCTGTTAAAGGGCCCATGCCAAACTTCTCAGGTGCATACCATCTGAGCTCCAGCACCACAGAGGCATCAGCTTGAAAAGCACCAGGGGCATATGGAGAGGCACTGAAATATCTGGCATCAGGGCAACAGCTGGGGATAGCTCTCTCCCAGACAGAAAGGCAGGAAGAGGCCATTGAGCCTTTTTTGAGCCCTCCCCCCACAGAGCCACAGATTCAGCAGGTGGGAGCCATATCTAAGACTCCATCAAACTGGCTTATTCTGTTTTCCCCACCCTGGCATTTACCTGAGACTTTGCCCCACCCAACTTTCAGACCTCCCCAAACTTTATACCTCTAGCTAAGTGTCTTCAGGCCTGACAATAGCAAGTGTACTCAACCCACATAGAGGTGCACCTGGAGTACCCAGTTTGGGTGACAGGGAAGGCTGTGTCACTGGACCATTCAGGCCATGCTACCAAGACAGAGAGTCACAGAAGCTCTACCTAATACACAAACACAGGGAGGCTACCAAAATAAAAAGACAAAGAAACAAGACCCAAATGAAAGAACAGATCAAAATTCCAGAAAAAGAACTAAATGAAATTAAAATGAGCAACCTATCACATGCAAAATTCCAAACACTGGTTATAAGGATTCTCAAGTAACTCAGTGAGCACTTCAACAGCATAAAAAAGAGCCAGGCAGAAATGAAGGATATACTAATGAAAATAAACAATTTACAGGGAATCAATGTAGAGCAGATGAGGCCAAGAATCAAATCAATGATATGGAACATAAGAAAACAAAACAAACAAAAAAACATGCAGAATAACAAGAAGAAAAAAGAAAGCAAAAAAAATGAGAATATTGTAAGAAGCATCTGGGACAACTTCAAGCAATCCAAAATTTTTATCAGAAATGTACCAGGGGGACTTCCGCCAAGATGGAGGCATAGGTGGAGACGCGATGCCTTCTCACACAACCAAGTTTAGAGACAACTAAATATTAGCAACAGAAAACACAGCCAGAACACAGAAAATTGAACTTTTCAGAAGTCTGTTAACAACAAATTCTTCAGCCTGACCGGTAAGGGGCGAAACCAGCAGCTGGTGAAGCGGGGTTGCATAGGAAAACTCCATTAGAGGGACTCAGGCTCACAGAATCCAGGTGTAGGGTTGTACCTAGTGAGAGACCGAGGAAGCGACCGAGTGAGCGACCGTGGGGAAACAGCGAGGGAGCAGGGCTGCGGGTTGACTGTGGTCGCGCATTTGTGCATGGATAGACAAGCGAGGGAGTGGGCGATTGGACCGGGACCCAGCGGGTCCCCACGGCCAGTGGCAGCGGTGGGCGCCACCATTTCCCCGCTCTGACCCCGCCCCCACATACAGCATCACAACCCAGCGACCTGGGAGTCCAAGGCTCCGCTCCTCACACTTAAAGGGCACAAACAGACCAAAAATGGCTCAAGAAGATCTCAAAGCCCCAGAGCCTATAAATCTAAGCGATGAAGAAATAGCAAAACTCTCAGACTCAGTTTAAAACACTGGTGATCAGGATCCTCATAGAACTGGTTGATTATAGCCACAAATTAGACAAACATATGAAGGCAAAACTAATTGAAATGAGTGGAATTGCACAGGAAACCAATAGCGATGAAAAGGAAACTGGGACTCAAATCAATGGAGTGGACCAGAAGAAAGCAAATAATGGCCAAACAGAAAAGAGTGAAGAAGCAAGAATTCAAAGAAATGAGGAGAGTCTTAGGAACCTCCAGGACATCTTTAAACGCTCCAACATCTGAATTATAGGGGTACCAGAAGGGGGAAAGGAACAGCCACCAGTGGAAAACTTATTTGAGCAAATAATAAAGGAGAATTTCCCCAATCTGGCAAAGGAAATAGACTTCCAGGAAATCCAAGAAGCTCAGAGAGTCCCAAAGAAGTTGGATCCAAGAAAAAACACACCAAGGCGCATCATAATTATATTAGCCAAGATTAAAATGAAGGAGAGAATCCTAGAAGCAGCAAGAGCTAAGGGGACAGTCACCTACAAAGGAGTTCCCATCAGACTGTCAGCTGATTTCTCAAAAGAGACCTTACAGGCAAGAAGGAGCTGGAAAGAGGTATTCCAAGTCATGAAATCCAAAGACCTACAACCAAGATTGCTCTATCCAGTAAAACTTTCATTTAGAATGGAAGGGCAGATAAAGTGCTTCTCAGATAAGATCAAATTCAAGGAGTTCATCATCACCAAGCCCTTATTATATGAAATGTTAAAGGGACTTATCTAACAAAAAGAAGATAAAAAAGATAAACAGTGAAAGGACAGCAAACTCACAGTTATTAAGAACCACACCTAAAACGAAAGCAAACTAAGAGGACAGCTAGATCAGGAGTGGAAACATAGAAATGAAGATCTCAAGGAGGGTTAGCAACAGGGGAATAGGAGGAGGAGAAGGGGGGAGAAGGTACAGAAAAAAAAGTAGCATAGACAGTAGATAGAAAATAGATGGGGGGACAAGAATAGTATGGGAAATATAGAATCTAAAGAACTTGAGACACATGGTCATAAACTAAAGGGGGGGTAATGGGGATGGGGAGGTAGGGTGGAGGGGAATGAAGGGGGGGAATGGAACAACTGTAATGGCATAATCAATAAAAAATAAAGTAATTTAAAAAAAAGAAATGTACCAGAAGAAGAAGAAGAGAAAGAGCAAGAAATTGGAAATCTATTTGAAAACATAATGGAGGAAAATTTCTCTGATTTGATTAAGGAAATAGACATGCAAGTCCAGGGAATCACAGAGAGTTCCAAACAAGATGAACATAAACAGGTCCATACCAAGACACATCACAATTAAAATGCCAAAGGTTAAATGTAAAGAGAAAATCTTAAAAGCAGCAGGAGAAAAGCAGTTAGTTACCTACAAGGGAGTTCCCATAAGACTGTCAGCTGATTTCTCAAAAGAAACTTTGCAGGCTAGAAGGGATCAGCAAGAAATATTCAAAGTCCTGGAAAGCAGGGCCCTACAGCCAAGTTATTCTACTCAGCAGAGATATCATTTAGAATTGGAGGGCAGATAAAGAGTTTCACAGACAAGAAAAAACTAAATGAGTTCATGACCAAACCAATATTCTATTAAATGTTAAGGGGCTTATTAAAGAAAAAGAAGATCAAAGCTATGAATAATAAAATAGCAAAAACACATACGTAACAACAATTGAATCTAAAAAAATAAATTATGCAAAGAACAAGAGAGAGAATCAGACAGAGAGCATTTTGATGGTTACCTGATGGAAGGGGATTTTTGGGGAATGGGTGAAGAGGTGAGGGCATTAAGAAGTATAAATTAGTAGTCACAGAATGGCCACATGTATGTAAAGTACAATATATGAAATAAAGTAGCCAAAGAATTTATATGCATGACCCATTGACATGAACAAAGGTGGGGGATTGCCTGAGAGGAGAATGGGGTACTAGGTGGGGGTTACAAGGGGGAAAAATTGGGACAACTTTAACAGCACAATCAATAAAATATTTTAGAGAAAAAAAAGAAGGAACTCCTACCTCTTATGACAGCATGGATGGACCTAGACAATATTATGCTAAGTGAAATAAGCCAGTCGCTGAAAGACAAATACCATATGATCTCACCTACAAGAGGAATCTAATGAACAAAATAAATCAATGAACAAAATAGAACCAAAGGCATGGAAACATGAAACAGACTGAGAGAGAGCAGAGGGGGTGGGGGAGGAGATGGAAAGATGGGGAAGGGACTAGTCAAAGAACATGTATGAATGACATATGGACATGGACAACAGTGTGGGTGTGGGCTAGGTATAGGGAGGGAAAGGGGGAAAATTGGGACAGCTGCAATAGAATAACATTAAATTTTTAATAAAAGATAAAAGTAAATTAATAAAATCTATTTTTAAAAAAAAGATTAATGAAGAAAAACCTGAGGTTGGCTGAGATCTGAGTTCCAGTCTAAGTTTCTCCACTAAAACACAACTCTTTGTCATGGGTCCTATTCTAAGCACTTCACATATATTAACTCACTTAATTCTCATAACCCTATAAAATTGTCTTAATGCCATTTTACAGATGAGAAAGCAGAGACACAGTTAAGTTAAATATCTATCTTAAGGTCCCATGGGTAATAAGTTATGGAGCCAGGCTTTTACCCCAGACAATCTGGTTTTAGAGTTTATGCTCTAAACTAAGATACTCCATCAATTCCCTGATGGGCCACACGTCCTTAGCCAGTCACTACACTCCTTCTACATTTGCTTTTCCCATTTGAGATTGACTCCGTGATCTCTAAAGTCCCTTCCAGGACAAAAAGGCATAGTTTGAACTTGAAGTTCTTGATGTGGATCAAGACATCTCTCTCCTCTGCATAATGAAAGCCCTGTAAAATGACATTGAAGGAATTTAAAGGTCACAAACCCAAGACACAGGGATGGGACATCAATGGAAAAGCAATTTTGTGTATTTCTAGAATACAGAAACTAGCTGAAAATTGATGATGTATGATGGAAGAAGAGGCAGTCTGGAACACATGAAAATGAGGTTACAGCCAATGATGAAGCTATCCTGCCATGTCCACCCAGGGAGATTTGGGATGTAAAGTAACTAAGGAAGAAGGAGAGCAAGACGGCAAGTCAGGAAATGAATAGAGGGGTTTTTCTTTTCTTTTCTTTTCTTTTTTTGTAGGGGTGGTGGAGGTTTTAATTATTTTTTATTTTTTAAATATATTTTATTGATTATGCTACTATAGTTGTCCTATTTTCCCTCCTTCATTCCTCTCCACCCTGCACACCCCTCCCACCCACATTCCCCGCCTTTGGTTCATGTCCATGTGCCATAAGTTCTTTAGCTCCTACATTTCCCATACTATTCTTGCCCTCCCCCTGTCTATTTTCTACCTACTGTCTATGCTATTTATTCTCTGTAATTTTTCCACCTCTCTCCCCCTCCCACTCCCCTGGTGCTAACCTTCCATGTTATCTCTGTTCTGTGGTTCTGTTACTGATCTAGATGTTTGCTTTTGTTTTAGGTGTGGTTGTTAATAACTGTGAGTTTGCTGTTCTTTCGCTGCTCATATTTTTTAACTCCTTTTTCTTAGATAAGTCCCTTTAACATTTCATATAATAAGGGCTTGGTGATGATGAACTCCTTGAATTTGATCTTATCCGAGAAGCACTTTATTTGCCCTTCCATTCTAAATAAAAGCTTTGCTGGATAGATCAATCTTGGATGTAGGTCCTTGCATTTCATGACTTAGAATACTTCTTTTCAGCCCCTTCTTGCCTATAAGGTCTCTTTGGAGAAATCAGCTGACAGTCTGATGGGAACTCCTTTGTAGGTGACTGTCCCCTTATCTCTTGCTGCTTCTAGGATTCTCTCCTTCATTTGAATCTTGGCTAATGTAATTGTGATGTATCTTGGCGTGTTCCTCCTTGGGTCCAACTTCTTTGGGACTCTCTGAGCTTCCTGGACTTCCTGGAAGTTTATTTCCTTTTCCAAATTGGGGAAGTTCTCCTTCATTATTTGTTCAAATAACTTTTCCATTTGTTGCTCTTTCTCTTCCCCTTCTGGTATTTCTATAATTCGGATGTTGGAGTGTTTAAAGATGTCCTGGAGGTTCCTAAGCCTCTCCTCATTTTTTTGAATTCTTGTTTCTTCATTCTTTTCTGTTTGGTTGTTTCTGTCTTTCTTCTGGTCCACTCCATTGATCTGAGTCCCAGTTTACTTCCCATTACTATTGGTTGCCTGTGCAATTTGCTTCATTTCACTTAGTGTAGCCTTCATATTTTCATCTAATTTGTGACCAAAATCAACCAGTTCTGTGAGCATCCTGGTCATCAGTGTGTTGAACTGTGCATCTGATAAGTTGGCTATCTCTTGGTCGCTTAGAAGTATTGGCTCTGGGGCTTTCATCTGTTCTGTTTGAGCCATAATGTTTTGGTCTGGTCACACATGTTATGGATGAGGGGTGGAGCCTTAGATGTTCACCAGGATAGGGCAACCTAGTTGCTGGGTTGTGACACTGTGTGATGAGGAGGGGTCAGAGAGGGAACAATAGCACTTGCTCCACTCTCTCTTGGATTTCATCTCCTTCTGCCACTTCCCACAAGCAAATTGGGCCCATCTGGTGCTGGTTCCTGGGTGGGTGGGTGGGCTTGTGTATGTTCTAGGACCCTGTGGGTCTCTGCAACAAACTCTCCTGTGAGGCTGGGAGTGTCTCAGCACCTCAACCCCCACAAGTGTTTTCAATCAGTGCTTTTAGGCTTTATTTCCCAGTACTGGTGCTTTGGGTTGCGCTGTCTTACTGCCCATTTTTTGCCTGGTTTATCTGCGTGCCAATGTGTGACCATGGTTAGCTAGCCACATTGCATGCTTCACTGGGTCTGCTTGTTGCCCCCCCATGCCTGGAGTCTGCTGGCCACTGCCTGCTTGCCCAGGGCTGTTAGCCACCACTTTTTCCTGCCTAGATCCCTGTCCACAGGCCGCCAACTGTGCCCCTCTTACTGGTCTGGATGAATAGTTGTTGGGCTTCCGTACATTTCAATTATCTGTCAGTTCTGGGTGCTTTTTTGTTTCTAAATTTTTGTTGTCCTTAATTTTGGTTGTGGGAGGAGGCACAGTGTGTCTACCTATGCTTTCATCTTGGCTGGAAGTCTCTCACTCTTTCTTCTGGCCACAAGGAAGCTGAATGTCAAATTTGTGGCTCTGTAAAATGGATGATCTGCCTTTCTGCATGCTAATCTTACCCTTGTTTTATTGCTCCTCCTTTTGTCCCTGTGCATTGGACATATTCAGGCCACGTCAAATTTGGATGTAATTAACAAAGTAATTTGGCACAGACTGAGAAACTCTAATAAACAGATGTGCAAAATGGTGTAATGTGTGCCTTGTCAGGTCATGAGCTCACTGCCACCAAAGGTGTGTAAAGAGGCTGGAGGACCATTTGTCTCAAAGACCCCTTCAGTTCTGAAATTTGTTTTGATTGTAAGAGTTGAACATACATCATTCTTTTGCTGTGCCCACAACCATACCTCCAACAAGCTGCACCCCAGTGCCCATAATAAAATCCTCATCTTCTCACAGGCCTGAGGTCCTCTGGGTACACAGGCTAATGAGGCTCTGAGGGCTGGGAATGCAGGCTGCCTGGTACTAGGGAAACGGTACAGATGACATTAATAGTATGTGACTAGCAGTGGATTGATTGAGTAAGCAGATGTTAAGGTTTTTGCTGATAATGATTCATTACTATTTGGGAAAACCTGATAGGAATGCTCTCACTCTAGGAATTAATTAGTTTATGCTTCATCAGTCGTATTGAGCAGTGTGTAAATGGCCCTTCTGAGTACAGAGCTCTTCAGTTAGGGGAATTAGCATTCCTTCCAGCCAGCAAGACATGAGAACAGGGAACTAACTTCCTTCCATGGAAGAGCAGGCAGAGGGGGAGGGGAGAAACAAGGAGACAGAGAGGCATCCACCTGAGATCTGCCTTCTTGATATCCTCCTTCCTTCTCTGCTTACAATTTGGAGGTAGTCTGCTTTGCTACTCTTAATCTGTGCTAAGGTGGGGCCCCTCTTCAGCTCAAGGGAGGGAGAACATGTAATCAAAGCTGGGTCAATCAGTGTACTGAGTTACATGGGTCACAGGGATTGGTTCTGGGATGTACCTGTATGACCCAGTCAGATTCCATGAGACTTGATGAGACATTTGCTGAGAATCTGGGGAAAGCCATTCTTTCCCTTTTCCCAAATAGATGTGAGGTAGGAGCTGCATTAGCCTTTTTGTGATTCCAGCCTCCAAACCATTGAGTCACTCTCAGCATTTGAACCTTCCCAGCTGGTGTCACATGGATCAGAGACACAACTGTTCCTACTGAGACCTGTCCAAATTACAGATTTACCAGCAAATAAGACTTTTTTTAAGCCACTAACTTTGGGGCTATATGCTACATAGCAGTTGATAACTAGAACAGTTCATCTCCCACATTTTGGACGCTAGACTAATCTTTGCTGATTGTCTTGTTCCTCTGCTTAAAACATGCTCAAAGCCTTGTAGGTTTAAGACCAAACATCTTTCTATGATATTCAAGGCATTGCTGGTTCTACCTCTGAGATTTCATCTCCCTGCTCTTACTCTCAGAAATCCTGTCCTTCTGACTCACAGAACTGCCTCCAATTCCCTAGACAGCTCATGCTTTCCCAGGCCTCTGTGTCTTGTGTGTGCTCTTCCCTAAGCCTGGAATACCTGTCCTCTCCCTCTCTGGGGAGAAGTTCTTCTCTCAGATTTCTTTCTTGAACTATTACTAGTCAAATGTTGAACAGCTTAGAATAATCACTGTATTCACTACTTCTACAATTTTGTATACATTCTTTGTTTTACTATATGGAGAATTTCCTTCACTCTATTCTCTAGTCCTTCTTGTAGAAAATTTTATTATCATAGTCTCATTTTAAATTTCCAGCAACTCTTTCTTGTTCTGTCTTTTACTTTATCTTGTACTTGTTTCATGTCTTATGTTTCTTATTTCATGAGTAAGTAGCTTATTGAATCTCTCTGCTCTTCTGCGGGCTGAAATATCATAGCTTCCTTGTGGCTTTGTTTTGGTATATTTCTTGGTTTTATGCTTTCATGTTGGCAGCTTGCCTCAAGTGTTGGGTGATTCTGAGTTATCCATTCATATTTAAAAAAGAGTAGCTTGACAGCTCTGAGGATATAGGGCTTGGTGAGTGCACAGGAAGCTGCTATTACCTGGGAGAGCCTGAATACCATAAGGTGAAGCCAGCAATACCCTTATGAGTGGTCCTTAGCCTTCCCAGATAGTTCATATCAACTCCTGAGAGTGTAACTCTTCTTCATTGGGTGATGTGTGTTTTAATGTGGGGCCTGCTGCTCATGAAATGGGGTGGGAGAGCAGAGGAACATTATAAAGATTTTATTTTAAAACCCTCTATTTGGGGTCCTGGTAGGAAGAGGCGGTGGTTAGCAGAACTGGGTGCAGGGAGGAAACAAGGCATGCAAGGCAATTGGCTGACCTAGGACACACATTCGCACACAAACAAACCAGGCAAAAAAGGGGGGGGCAGTGAGACAGACTGTGCAACCCAGAGCCCCAGCAATGAAAAATAAAGCCTAAAAGCACCGATTGGAAAAACTTTCAGGGGTTGAGGTGCCAGGAGAGGCTCCCAGCCTCACAGGAGAGTTTGTTGCAGAGACCCACAGGGTCCTAGAACATACACAAGCCCACCCACCCACCCAGGAACCAGCACCAGATGGGCCCAATTTGCTTGTGGGAAGTGGCAGAAGGAAATGAAATCCAAGAGAGAGTGGAGCAAGTGCTATTGTTCCCTCTCTGACCCCTCCTCATCACACAGTGTCACAACCCAGCAACTCGGTTGCCCTATCCTGGTGAACATCTAAGGCTCCACCCCTCATCCATAACATGTGTGACCAGACCAAAACATTATGGCTCAAACAGAACAGATGAAAGCCCCAGAGCCAATACTTCTAAGCGACCAAGACATAGCCAACTTATCAGATGCACAGTTCAACACACTGATGACAAGGATGCTCACAGAACTGGTTGATTTTGGTCACAAATTAGATGAAAATATGAAGGCTACACTAAGTGAAATGAAGCAAATTGCACAGGCAACCAATAGTAATGTGAAGTAAACTGGGACTCAGATCAATGGAGTGGACCAGAAGGAAGACAGAAACAACCAAACAGAAAAGAATGAAGAAACAAGAATTCAAAAAAAAAAATTAGGAGAGGTTTAGGAACATCCAGGACATCTTTAAACACTCCAACATCCGAATTATAGGGGTACCAGAAGAGGAAGAGAAAGAGCAACAAATGGAAAAGTTATTTGAACAAATAATGAAGGAGAACTTCCCCAATTTGGAAAAGGAAATAAACTTCCAGGAAGTCCAGGAAGCTCAGAGAGTCCCAAAGAAGTTGGACCCAAGGAGGAACATGCCAAGATACATCACAATTACATTAGCCAAGATTCAAATGAAGGAGAGAATCCTAGAAGCAGCAAGAGATAAGGGGACAGTCACCTACAAAGGAGTTCCCATCAGACTGTCAGCTGATTTCTCAAAAGACACCTTAGAGGCAAGAAGGGGCTGAAAAGAAGTATTCCAAGTCATGAAATGCAAGGACCTACATCCAAGATTGATCTATCCAGCAAAGCTTTTATTTAGAATGGAAGGGCAGATAAAGTGCTTCTCAGATAAGATCAAATTCAAGGAGTTCATCATCACCAAGCCCTTATTATATGAAATGTTAAAGGGACTTATCTAAGAAAAAGGAGTTAAAAAATATGAGCAGCGAAAGAACAGCAAACTCACAGTTATTAACAACCACACCTAAAACAAAAGCAAACATCTAGATCAGTAACAGAACCACAGAATAGAGATCACATGGAGGGTTAGCACCGGGGGAGTGGGAGGAGGAGAGAGGTGGAAAAGTACAGATAATAAATAGCATAGATGGTAGGTAGAAAATAGACAGGGGGAGGGCAAGAATAGTATGGGAAATGTAGGAGCTAAAGGACTTATGGCACATGGACATGAACCAAAGGCGGGGAATGTGGGTGGGAGGGGTGTGCAGGGTGGAGAGGAATGAAGGGGGGGAAATAGGACAACTGTAGTAGCATAATCAATAAAATATATTTAAAAAAGAAAGAGTGAGCCATGATCAGTTACAAATTTATAACATCAGTAAGAGATAAATAGATAGATGACAGATAACATGCAAATAAATATCTCAAAAAGCGCTTGTTAAAACAACTTGCTATGGAAGCCTGTTTTGCCTGAAAGTGTTTGCTCATATTGAACCAAAATCAAATTTCCCTCTAATTTCTACACCTTATTTCAACTCAACAGACACTTAAGAAAGCCACCATGATTTCTTCATTCTACAAACTTCCAATGTGTTCTTGTGACAGGCAAGACATTAGACTGTGTTCCCCAGCTTCTACTATTTATTCATCACCTATGTGATCTTTAGCAAATCATTTAACTAGTGAGCCTGTTTTCTCATCATAACAAAACATATAACCTTGGAGTACCTACTTTACAGGACAGGGAGATGCAAATGATATATGAGCCCTGCTCTGGTCCAAAAGGATCAGTCCCACTCTATTCTTCCAATCTTATTGAAATCACCTTTCACCCTTTTCACAGACTTTCTGCTCAAGGTGAATCTAACTTCCTGGAGTATCGCTAGATTTCAGCTTCCCAGTTTCTTTACTCAAGCTGTGCCTTCAACCTAGAAAGCCTTCTTCCATATCCTTCCTCCAACTCCAATCTCTAAATCTTGGGCATCCTTCACAGCCCCATTCAAATGGCAGCTCCTGTAGGAAGTCTACTGTGAGTTCTACAGATATGCATTGCATTTAGCTTCCTCAATTCCTCCAGCTTATATCTACACCTCCATCAAGGCCAGCGTATCCATTCAGAAATCCCTTCCTGGTATTTCTCAGGGAATTTAAATATTTTCCTAAATCTCAACTCTCAAGAAAAAAATAATAAAAAACAAGAAAAAGCATCATAATTCTCCTGTGATAATTAAAGTTTTCAATATAGAACATTACTGGTTCAAAGGCCTCCACTGAAGTCAAGTCAAAACCAAGGACAGGGAATGCCAACATGCAGAGCTCAAGGTGAGGGTTGACATGAGTCAGTCTTACTCATAGCTATTCCTATGCTGCCAGTGTGTATTTCATGCCCCTTTTTCTGCTAACATTGAGTTATTCTTGCAAATGAAATAAATATTAATGTTTATATGCATAGGATACTTTACATAAATGCTTTGAGTGGTGTTCCAAGAAATAACAAGTTTTGGAAGACTAGTAATCCCTTAGTGCTGTTAACTTTACTAGGAGATCTGCATGTTTCATTATTCAAATACTACCCAATTATGTTCTCTGGCATTTTCTGGTGTTTCAAAGCTACTACAGGCTATATTTCTACTCCACTAACTTATGATTTCTTATTTCTTAAACAAAAAATGTTAGCTATACATAATAATGAGTACAGAATGAAGAACATTGGAAGTCTTGCAAATAACTTATGATTTAGAGAATTTCCTAGAATTCTAATTGTTTTCTTCCTGTATTCTGAATATTACCTTCATTAGATTAAGATACTCCTATTTTCTACTTTGCATTACAGTTATTCACTCCTTGTCTCAGCTCCTCTAATGACTGTTGGGTTGGATAACAATATTCACACTCAGTCACTGATAATCCTTTTGCCTTCCCCCTACATTGTTTATCATGGACATCACACACAGAAAACCAAGACAGCTCCTCAAAATAAAAAGAGTCTGGGTATTGGAGGTTTGAATGTTAGCTCTGTCACTTTCTCACTGTCTGGACTTATACATGGCTTAAACACTCTAAGCTTCAGCTTCCTCATCTGAAAAACAGGGGTAATGATAATGTCCATTTTAAAGGCTTGTCATGAAAATCATGTGAAATAATGTATATGAAATGCACCCAATACATGGTTCAGTACTAAGAGGATGAATGGTCATATGGATGAATGGCTAAACTACTGGAAAAAAACAACCAGTGCTTCCCATACACATCCCCCACTCCTACCCCCAAGTCCTTCCTGCAGAGGCAGTGACATCACTTAGTTGCCAAAAAACAGCCATCAAAACCTAGTATGATTTTTGTGATGCCACAGGCCCCAAGAGGCGAAAAATATGTAAATCCTATGTTCTTCAATAAAACTGAGATCTGCTGTATCTCAAATGGCAGGACCACAGTCCAGCTAACGGACAGTGTTGGGTTTTTTACTTCTTCCACATAGGTTTAGACTGTTTTAGAAGGAAGGGAGGAGAGAAGGAAGGAAGGAAGGAAGAAAGGTAGGAAGAAAGGAAGGAAGGAAGGAAGGAAGGAAGGAAGGAAGGAAGGAAGGAAGGAAGGAAGGGAGGGAGGGAGGGAGGGAGGAAAGAATAGAATTAAGCAATGAGATTACATAATAGGTCACCTAGTGAAGAAGCCAGTGAACCTACAGCTCTCACTCATGGAATAAAAATAGGATTTTTATATTTTTTCTTTTCTTTATTGGCATGGAACTCACACCCACAGATACACACTAGTCTGCAAGGCTAAGCCAAGTCAAAAATTGAATTAATAAGGACTCTTTCAGCTGCAAGTGACAGGAATCCAGCTCAAAATGCCTTTAGCAAAAATAAATAAATGTATTGTGTCCAGTAAAGTATAGGGTAGACCTGGCTTCAGGCAAAATTGAATATAGGAGCTCAAATCCTTTCTTCAGAGCTCTCTTTCTCTCTCTCTCTTCCTCTCTCTCTCTCCTCCCACCACTTTCATCTTTCAGCTATGCTCCCCTCTGTTTTGAATTCACTCTCAGGGAGATCATCTCCCTGTGGTGGGCCTTGCATGGCTTATCACCCAAACACTAAAAAGAGAATTTTACACTAGCAACAAATGATTGAAAATGGATTTTTTTTACTTTTTACAATACCATCACAAAATATGAAGTTCTTTGAAATGAACATAATGAAAGACCTCTGTACTGAGAACAACCAAACATTGTTGCAAAGAATAAAAAAAACTAAAAAAAAAAAATGGAGAGATATACCATATACATAGATTGGAAAATTCAATGAATAAGATGTTAACTTTCTATTAATTACTCTGTAGATTCAGTGAGGTCCCAAACAAAATCAAAGCATTTTTTGATGAATTGAAATAGTAATTCTAAAATTTATATGAAAAATTAAAGAATGTAAATAGCAAACACAAT
Source organism: Artibeus jamaicensis (assembly GCF_021234435.1). Taxonomy (NCBI): domain Eukaryota; kingdom Metazoa; phylum Chordata; class Mammalia; order Chiroptera; family Phyllostomidae; genus Artibeus; species Artibeus jamaicensis. The sequence goes on along the minus strand of NW_026521788.1, from coordinate 29,267,193 downwards.
TTTGCAAAGAAAAAAATTAGAAAATTTATACTGCCTAACTTCAAGGCAGTATATCAAGGCAGTGTGATATTAGATTAAGAATAGACAAGTAGATAAGTGTAACAGAATGAAAAATCCAAATTGAAAATATTCTAGAACTAGAACTAGGAGGAAAAGTAATCTATGGTGATAAAAGTCAGGATAGTGATTGCCTCTGGTGTGTATCTTGGGGAAAGATGGAATTGACTGGAAAGGGACAAAGGAAACTTTCTGGGATTGACAGGAAAAGAAGCTGAGGGAACACCTTGGGGTGATGGAAATGATCAATGCCTTTGTTTGGATATTAGTTACACAAATGTAGTATACATTTGTCAAAACTCTTCAAACCGAACACTAAAGATATGTGCATTTCACTCTATGTAGATTTATCTCAATGTTAAAAAATTAAAAAGAGGTCTTCTCTGTTATAAGTTCTAAAAAGTTCCTAGATCTCTCATTGTACAAGTGTGGTCATATTTTGATCTCTAAACCAATCACTGGCCAGGAAAGGAAATAATCTGATTGTTCAGGCCTGAGTTATCTGTCTATACCTGGATAGACGCCCTGAACCATATAACCTGGTACTTCCCCCAAGTAAAGACCAAGATCCCTTTATATTCAGGAAGTTGTGAGAAAAAAAAAACAAAAAAGAAGATGCAAGAAACAAAAGATGAGTAGAGGGAAGGAGGAAGGGAGGGGAAGCTGAGGTTCAGACCATTAGGTTCTAATTTTTCCCATCTATAATATCATCTTGAAAAAATAAATTAGATAGGTTGAGGGGAAAGCCAAGGCCATACAAATAACTAAGGCCCATTTCCCATGTCTATTAGCAGGAATCTGTGGACCTCTAGGAAACATCACTTTTCAACATGGCAGAGAGGGACAGCACAGGAATAATCACAAGAAATGACGAGACGAATGAGCCTGAGGGAGCACCCCTGACTCTTTGTCAAGGAGGAATCCAAAGAGGGCACACAAACATACTGAAGGGCAGAGGCCTGGGATCCAAAGGAAGAAGCCACCATGGACAGGAGTTTTGTGACCTGAGGACAAGTGGTCAAAACCAGACTCCACCTGTATATCACCAGGAAGACTAGAAAAAACCAGTCATACTTCAGTGGCCACCAGTCCAGGGAGCAGACCAAACTAGCTCTTGGAAGGACACTATACAGACCAAAGACCCCTCTCCCAACTGCCTTGAGGATGCAATAAACCCCTCAAATATGCAGATGCCCTCTTGGAAAGAAGGGGGAGGACTGGATTCTAAAAGACTGAGCATTTACTTAAAGAGTTATTCATACCTGACAGGTATGGCTCAGTGGGTTGGGTGTCATCCCACAAACTGAAAAGTTCCTGGTTCAGTTCCTGGTCAGGGCTCACACCTGGATTTCAGGTTCAGTCCCAAGTCAGTGTTTGTACAAGAGGCAATCAATCGATGTTTCTCTCTCACACTGGTGTTTCTCTCCCTTTCTCCTTCCCTTCCCCACTCTCCAAAAATAAATAAATAAAAATCTTTAAATAAATAAATAAATAATAAAAGAGTTGCTCAGTAATCCCAAAGATACTATATAAACCAGCCTTGATAGAAAGATAAAAATAAAGAGTGGAAACATTTTCACTGAAAGGAGACTGAATAGACTGGTAGAGACTGTCAACTGGCATGTTACATTACCCTATTCCCCTGCACAGAAGGGTCAGGTAAACCAAGGGGGCTACATTTTGGAGCATGTTCATTAAAGTGAGAGAATTTGCAAGTTCTCATTTAATTGCAAGTCTCATTTAATTTCAGTGTCATAAAAGCAAAATTATGTGCCTAGAGTCACATAGATAGTAAATGACAAGGCTAGACCCGAAAGAGGTCTGCCGTGTGCCAAAGACACTCTACTGTCTTATGCACACTCCCTGCCTAGTGTGGTTGGTTGTCTGTCCTGCTGTATCTGAAACCTTCCCCCATTGACTCCCCAACCATGCTTTTGTCCCGAGGAACATTTCTGCCTAAACTAGCCCCTCCCTGCTTTCTATCTGCTCAGGGCATAATGACTCTAAAATCAGAAAGCCCCAGCACTAAGGCTCAGGGACAGCCCTGGTAACCCCAGACTCTGGGGTTCTGAGTTTCTTATTCCACCTCCAGCAACACAGCAGACTTCACTCCAAATGATGTCTTATGGCCTGAAGGAACCAAAGCCAGACTCTCAACCTGCCATTCCAAACAACTCCCCATCTGGCTCCAATCTGCTTTTCCTCTTGCCCCCACTGTCTCAGTGACAATCAGACCTACCTGCTCTTGGTCCCCAAACTCTCATCTCTGCACCTTCACTTGCCACCCTCCTTGCTTCTATCACATTCATTCATCTGAAGACTCTCCAGAAGACTATTCCATCCAATAGTGTCTTTCCCCTTCTCTAACTCCTCCAAAATTCATGTATTGTAATATTGTCACTCAATGGAGAGAGTTTTGAAAAACAGACAAAACTGGATTCAAATCTTGCCTATTACTTGCTTGACACTGGACAAGTCACATGATCTCTTCCTGCCTCAGTTTAGCTCACCTGCAAAATTCCAATAGAATTGCTTAACATACAAAGTTGCCCTGGGAATTAAATAATGCATACCAAGTATGTGGAAGGACCTGGCACATGGCAGGTGTCCTGTAAATATCAGTTCCCTTTTGCTACATCCTGGGGACCTTTCTAATTCAACCCTTTTACCCACAAGGGGTAGCTCACTATGTAAGCGTCTCTCCATATGTACTCCAGGAAGGTCGCTTAGAGTAATGTGTCACAGTAAAGCAAGAATGGGAGATTTCTGGTCAAGATGGTGGCATAAGTAAACACTTATGTTTACTTAAACATAAGGTTCACCTCCTCACACAACCACATCAAAGTTACAACTAAAATATAGAACAACTATCATTCAGAACCATCTGAAACTGAATTGAATGGAAGTCTGACATCTATAGAATTAAAGAAATCACATTCATCCATAATGGTAGGAGGCACAGAGAGGTGTAACAGGCTGGTCCCATATCCATATGTGGTAGATAAACATTCAGGAGGGATATCTTGGGAATGGGGAGTCCCAGTCCCACACCAGGCCACCAGCCCAGGGTTCCAATGCCAGGAATACAAGCCCCCACAACTTCTGGCTGCAAAAATCAGCAGGGATTGAGTCAGTGGAACAAACTTCTGGAGTCTCAAGCAGTTCTTCTTAAAGAACCCACACATAGACTTACTCAGACTCACTCCCTTGGAGTTCCAGCACTGGGGTAGCAGTTTGAAAGACACCAGTGACATAAAGGGAGAAACTGAGGTGTCTGGCATCAAGGTGAAAGGTGGGGACAGCTCTCTTCCAGACAGAAAGGCAGGCAGAAGCAACTGTTCCATTTCTGAGCCCTCCCCCCACATAGCCACAGAGATGTAAGGCTGGTGCCATATCTGTGAGATGCTATCAGCCTGGCTAACACTGTTTGACCCACCCTGGAGATCCCCAGAGACTCTGTCCCACCTAACTTATGGGCCCTCCCAAGCTGCTTTTCCATATGAATGGCTGGTCTTGGCTCATGTTTCACAACTTCCTAAATCCTCTCAAACAAGCAACAGCCAGCCTCAGTGGGCCCCCAGCCCCCATGCCTCTTGCTAAGAGGCCCTAGGCCCAGCATTAGCCGCAACCAGCCTAGATTTAAACCTTGGCTTCACCTGAGAATCCCTAAGCCCATCACAAGTAGCAGCCATCCCAGACTGCTTTATAGCTCAGGCAGGGTGGCCTCAGGCAAAACATAGGTAGAGGCTGACCTTGGCTTAAACCCCCTGGGAAACCCAAGAGCCTGCACACCCAGTATACAGCTACAGACCATGCCAGGGAACCACTACCATGCCCCTTGCACAGTTGATCCTCTACAGAGAACAGATGTCAGTGGTCAGTGGTCAAAGCCAGTCCTTGCAGCTAACTAGGCTGAGTAAATCCTTCCACTGGCATGCCAACAGTAATCAAGGCTCAACTACAAGAGGAGGGTGTACTCAGCCCACAAGAAGGGCACACCTCAATTACCCATGTTGAGTGTTAGAGGAAGCTGTGCCACTGGACCCTACAAGACACCTACTACATTAGGCCATGCTACCAAGACAGGAAGTCATAGCACCTCTATGAAATACATAGAAATAAACACAGGGAGGCTGCCAAAATGAAAAGAAAAAGAAACTCTGCCCAAATAAAAGAACAGATCAAAACTCCAGGAAAATAACTAAATAAAAGAGAGATAAGCAATCTATCTGATGCAGAGCTCCAAACACTGGTTTTAAGGATTCTCAAGGATCTTAGTGAGAACCTCAACTGCATAAAAAATATCCAGTCAGAAATGAAAGATAATTATAATATAGAACAATTTACAGGAAACAACAGTAGAGTGGATGAAGCCAAAAATCAAATCAATGGTTTGGAACATAAGGAAGTAAAAACAACCAATCAGAAAATAAGAAGAAAAAAGGACCCCCCCCCAAAAAAACACAAGGGTAGTGTAAGAAGCAACTGAGACAACTTCAAACAATCCAACATTTGCATCATATGAGTACCAGAAGAAGAGAAAAAACAAAAAATTGGAAATCTATTTGAAAAAATAATGCAGAAAAAATTCCCTAATTTGATGAAGAAAATAGACATGCAAGTCCAGGAAGCATGGAGTCCCATATAAGATGGATGTAAAGTTGTCCACTCCAAGACACATCATAATTAAAATGCCAAAGGTTAAATGTAAAGAGAAAATCTTAAAAGCATCAGGAGAAAAGCAGTTAGTTACCTACAGGGGAGTTCCCATAAGACTGTCAGCTGATTTCTCAAAAGAAACTTTGCAGGCTAGAAGGGATCAGCAAGAAATATTCAAAGTCATAGAAAGCAGGGACCTACAGCCAAGATTGCTCTATCTGGCAGAGATATCATTTAGAATTGGAGAGCTGATAAAGACCTTGATGGACAAGAAAAAACTAAAGGAGTTCATCATCACCAAACCATTGTTACATGAAATGTTAAAGGGAATTATTTAAGAAAAAGAAGAAGATAAAAACTATGAACAATGAAATGGTAATAAATATTTATTTATCAACAACCAAATCTAAAAAACTAAAGAGCCCTGGCTGGTGTGGCTCAGCGGGTTGGGTGCTGGCCTGTGAACCAAAAGGTCACTGGTTTGATTCCCAGACAGGGCACATGCCTAGGTTGCAGGCCAGGTTCCCAGTTGGAGAGGCAACTGAGTGATGTTTATCTGTCAAACTGGTATTTCCCTCTCTCCCTTTTTCCCTCCTTCCCCCTCTCTTTAAAAATAAATTAATAGCCCTGGCTGGTGTAGCTCAGTGGATTGAGCACCAACCTGTGAACCAAAGGTTCACTGGTTCAATTATCATTCAGGGCACGTGCCTGAGTTGTGGGCCAGGTCTCCAGTAGAGGGTACAGAAGAAGCAACCACATGTTGATGTTTCCCTTTCTTTCTCTCTCCCTTCCCCTCTCCCTAAAAATAAATAAATAATCTTAAAAAAAAAACAAAAAGAAGCAAAAAATAAATTAATAAAGTATTTTCAAAATTAATTTAAAAATAAATAACTAAGCAAATAAGAATAATAGAGGCAGAATCATGACATGGAGAGGGTTTTGATGGTTGTCATATGGGAGAGGAAAGTGGGGGAATGGGTGAAAAGATGATGGGATAAGAAGTAATAAGTAGTTACAGAATAGCCATGAGGATGTAAAATTCAGTATAAAAAAATAGAGTAGACAAAGAACCTATGCATGACCCATGGATATGAGCAATGGTGTGGGGATTGCCTGAGGAAGGTGGGGGAGTGTAATAGAGGGAGGCAAAGGGGAAAAATATGGGACAACTGTAATAGCATAATCAATAAAATATAATTTTTAAAAATCAAGTCAAATAAAAATAAAAGTATACTGGCTGTCAGACAAATCTAAGTTTGAATTTTGGCTAGCTTCTTGAGCTGTGTACCACTAGTCACATTATTTAACCGTTCTAAGCCTCGGCTTCATGATACTTAAAAGGAAGGTAATAATAGAGACTACTCTAAAGGATTGTTTTGACAATTCAATGCATGAGTATTTGGTTTAGTAGTATCTGAAATTAGTGAGCCGCACACAAAAAAACAAAGAAGCTTTGTTTCTTTTTTTTTATTATTTAAATCCTTACCCAAGGACATGTTTATTGATTTTAGAGTAAAGGGAAAGGAGGAAGAGAGTGACAAAGAAACACTGATGTAAGAGAGAAACATCACTTGGTTGCCTCTCGTACGTACCCCAACCAGGATCAAACCACAATCTAGGCATGTGTCATGACCAGAGAGCAAACCCACAACCCTTTGGTGTATAGGTCGACACTCCAGCCAACTTAGCAACCCAGCCAGAACCAGCTTTGTTTCTAAGTATTGCCTTCACTCATGCCCTGATAAATCCCAACTTCCTATTTTGTAATGACATTTCAGGAAGAGCCCCCAGTAGCCTTTTTTCCCCAATATCTAAATGGAAAGTCCAGTCCAGTTTAAATCTCAACTGCATATCCAATTTAGCAGTTATATCCTCCCAATCCTCCCATATAGCTAAGCATCAGCCTGACAGTCTTGTCATGGAGGAGGGTACACACTCTGCTATTCCTCTTCTGGGGCCCTTTCTCCTTGGGAGCTTTTGGGCCTGGTAAGAAAAATAGAGAGGAAAAGAGGATTTGGTAAACATTAGTGGTAGTCAATAAAAATACCTAGTTCTAACCTCAGGCACATGGTAGGATTAGTTTCCTGTCCACTTGAAATTAGGTGGAACCATGAAGCTTGCTGTAGCAAATGACACGTGAGCACAGATCCCACTAGAATGAGTAGAGATGAACATGGATAATAAACTAGGAATATATCTTCTTTGTCATAAAGCTCTAAGATTTGGTGGCCACTTGTTACTTAACATAACCTAACTGATACAGGTGGCTAATGGCATTTTTGTGGCCTAGCCTCCACTGTCTCTGGTAATAATCTCTATGTGGTAGATCCCAAACTGATCTTGGAATGCATGTATCAGCTCTTCAGCAGACCCTACAGGAAGGAGGGCTCACCACTACACATCCCCAGGAGCTACTCCAACCTGATATCCTCTGAAACCCCTCAGCTATCACCCTTGGTGGTCTACCCCAAATCTTCTTACTGCTAAGCTTCCTTCCCCTGCATCCAGGCTCTTGGTTAAAGGCCTCAACCCTGGCTATATTCCCAGATGTTCATTCAACTAATGAGCAACTCATGCAATTTTATTATGTCAAAATGCTGTACCTCTCCAACCCAATGTCTCTCTGTATTTGTTTCCTATGGTTGTCCTAACAAACTACCACAAACAGTGGCTTAAAACAACACAAATGTATTAACCTACAGTTCTGTAGACCAGAAATCACACACAGGTCTCACTGAGCTGAAATCAAGGTGTCAGCAGGGCTGGGTTCATTTCTGAAGGCTCTGGGAGATAATCTATTTCCTTGCTGCTCCCGGTTTCTAGAGGCCATCAGCATTGCTCAGATCATGATGCCATTCCTCCAGTTCTCCCCCTCCACCTCCCCGTTGATAATCCTCCATGTGATCTTCATTTCTGTGATTCTGTTCCTGTTCTAGTTGTTTGATTAGTTCATTTTTATTTGTGTTTTTAGGTTCAGTTGTTGACATTTGTGAGTTTGTTGTTATTTTACTGTGCATATTTTTTATCTTCTTCTATTTCTTAGATAAATCCCTGTAACATTTCATATAATAAGCACTTGGTGATGATGAACTCCTTTAGCTTGACTTTATCTGGGAAGCGCTTTATCTGCCCTTCCATTCTAAATGATAGCTTTGCTGAATAGAGCAATATTGGATGTAGGTCCTTGCCTTTCAAAACTTTGAATACTTCTTTCCAGCCCTTTCTTGCCTGTAAGATTTCTTTGGAGAAATCAGCTGATAGTCTTATGGGACTCCTTTATAGGCAACTACCTCATTTCTTTTGCTGTTTTTAAGATTATCTCTTGACTTCTGCCAAGATGGAGATGTAGGTGGAGGAACCACCTTGCCTCTGTGCACAACCAAATCTAAGAACAACTATTTTTAACAACAATCACAACCAAGCCACACGGAAAATCGACAATACGGAGTCCAAAGACAACTAAATGCTCAGCTAAACCGGTAAGAGAAGCGAAACTAGCAGCAGAGCAGGTTAGCAAGAAAAAATTCCCGGGTGGTACGCAGTGGGCAAGCAGCGAAGGCGCTGATCGCGAGCTAGCTACGGGAGCGCACTGGGAAGAGGCGCAGCGGGCTGTCTCGGTTGGTCGCGCATCTGCGTGCGGGGAAACCAGTGAGAAGGGAAGCCTGCTGGGGCAGCAGGCTCGCACAATTCCGATCTGATAAACAAGCCCGGGGCGAGTGGTGTGCCTGGACGAGCTGGGCTAGTGGAGAGAACCGCCATTGCTCCCTCTCTGACCACACGCCCACACACAGCGTCACAAACCAGCGACCTGGGTCGCCCCGTCCTGGTAAACAACTAAGGCTTCGCTCCGCTTACTTAACAGCACGAATAGACCAAAAATGGCTCTAGGACAACTCAGAGCCCCAGAACCGATCGATCTAAGCGATGAAGAAATAGCCAGTCTTTCAGATGCACAGTTCAAAACACTGGTTATCAGGATCCTTACAGAACTGGTTGATTTTAGTCACAAATTAGAGAAACATATGGAAGCTAAACTAATTGAAATGAATGGTAATACAAAGGAAACCAATAGTAATGGAAAGAAAATTGGGACTCAAATCAAGGGAGTTGACCAGAAGGAAGAAAAAATGATCAAACAGAAAAGAATGAAGAAATAAGAATTCAGAAAAATGAGAAGCTTAGGAACCTCCAGGACATCTTTAAACGTTCCAACATCCGAATTATAGGGGTACCAGAAGGGGGAAAGGCACAGCCACCAGTGGAAAACTTATTTGAACAAATAATAAAGGAAAATTTCCCCAATCTGGCAAAGGAAATAGACTTCCAGGAAATCCAGGAAGCTCAGAGAGTCCCAAAGAAGTTGGACCCAAGAGGGGACACACCAAGGCACATCATCATTACATTAGCCAAGATTAAAATGAAGGAGAGAATCCTAGAAGCAGCAAGAGCTAAGGGGACAGTCACCTACAAAGGAGCTCCCATCAGACTGTCAGCGGATTTCTCAAAAGAGACCTTACAGGCAAGAAGGGCCTGGAAAGAGGTATTCCAAGTCATGAAATCCAAAGACCTACAACCAAGATTGCTCTACCCAGCAAAGTTTTCATTTAGAATGGAAGGACAGATAAAGTGCTTCTCAGATAAGACCAAATTCAAGGAGTTCATCATCACCAAGCCCTTATTATATGAAATGTTAAAGGGACTTACCTAAGAAAAAGAAGATAAAAAAGATGAACAGTGAAAGGACAGCAAACTCACAGTTAGTAAGAACCACACCTAAAACAAAAGCAAACTAAGAGGACAGCTAGATCAGGAGCAGAACCATAGAAATGAAGATCTCATGGAGGGTTAGCAACAGGGGAGTGGGAGGAGGAGAAGAGGGGAGAAGGTACAGAAAATAAGTAGCATAGACAGTAGATAGAAAATAGATGGGGGGAGGGTAAGAATAGTAGGGGAAAAACAGAATCTAAAGAATTTGAGGCACGTGTTCATGAACTAAAGGGGGAAATGGTGGGGGAGGGGTATGCAGGGTGGAGGGGAATGGAGGGGGGGAATAGAGCAAATGTAATGGCATAATCAATAAAAAAAAGATTATCTCTTTATCTTTTATGTTGGATAACTTAATTATGATGTGCCTTGGTGTGTGCTTCCTTGGGTCCAACTTCTTTGGGACTCTCTGAGCTTCCTAGACTTCCTAGAAGTCTACTTTCTTTACCAGATTAGGGAAGTTCTCCTTCATTATTTTTTTTTCAAAAAAAATTAATTTCTTGCTCTGCCTCTTCTCCTGCCGGCACCCCTATTTTTTAGATGTTGGAACATTTAAAGATGTCCCAGAGGTTCCTAAGCCTTTCCTCATTTTTTTGAATTCTTGTTTCTTCATTCTGTTCTGGTTGACTGTTTATTTCTTCCTTCTGATCCAAATCATTGATTTGAGTCCTGGTTTCCTCCCCTTCACTGTTGGTTCCCTGTACATTTTCCTTTATTTCACTTTGCATAGCCTTCACTTTTTCCTGAGTATTTTGTGACCATACTGAACCATTTCTGTGGGCATCCTGACTACCAGTGTTTTGAACTCTGCATCTGATAGGTTGACTACCTCTTTATCACTTAGTTGTATTTTTCTGGAGCTTTGTTTTGTTCTTTCATCTGGGCCATATTTTTTATCTAGACATGCCTGTTATGTAGTGAGGGGCGGAGCCTTAGGTAGGGCATCTGCCAGGGTAGGGCAACCCACTTGGCTACTTTGTGGTGTTGTATGTGGAGGAAGTGGTCGGAGAAGGAACAATACCACTTGCTGAGCTCTCTGCTGGTTTCCAGTCACTTCTTCCCCTACCCACAAGCAAATTGGGCCCATCTGGTGTTGATTTCCAGGGGAGTGGATGGGTGTACATTCTAGGACCCTGTGGGTCTCTCCCATGAATTCTCTTATGAGGCTGGAAGTTTCTCCTACCACCACAACCCCCATAGGTTTTTGCAGCCTGAAGTTTTGTGGCTTTCTTTTCCCATACCAGAACCCTGTGTTGCTCGATCTGTGTTGCTTCCAGTTGTTCCTCCCAGTTTATCTGCATGCAAATGTGGGACTGCCAGCCACTGTCTCTCCCACCTCGTCCTCCAGCTGCCGCCTTGCCACTCATCCTCTCCACTCTGGCTGCCTGTCTCTGCTGAGGGGGCCTATTTCTGCCTACCTCATTCTCCAATCATCTTTTCCTCCTGTTCAAATAAGCTCAGGAAGCAGATCAGCAATTCCCCTGTGAAGGAGAAGTTAAGAAATAAGATGTCAATCTTCCTTCATCCAGCATCCCTCCAGCTATATGAGTGATTCTCTTAGAACTTCTGGCAGGGGGTGAGGACAAACTCCCCACTAGCCTCCTCCATGAGAAATGGAAAGGCAAAGCCATATCACCACACTCCTAATATTCCCTGTCCTCATGAGCTGAAATAAAGCATTCTTTAAAAATATTTAAATATTTCTATTTCCAATAGAATAATAAGACCTGTAACTTTAAATTTTCTACTAGTCACATTAAAAAATAAAAAAGAAACAGGTAAGATTAATTCTAATAATATATTTTCTTTAACTCAAAATATCCAAAATATGATTTCAACATGTGACCATACAAAAATTATTGAGATACTTTACATCCTTTTATTGTACTAAATATTTGTACTTCAGTGTGTGAATTTTACACTTTCAGCACATCTCAATCAGGAGTAGCCACATTTCAAATGCTTAATAGTGACCTGGGTCCACATTTAACCATACTGAATAGCATCAGGTCTAGACTTTCATTTGAACAGGCTGGGGCAGTGTGAGGGCCAGGGTTAGGGCTGCAGTAAATGATGGAGATAAAGAACCAATTCAGTAGCTTCTGGAGAGGGGGATCTATACCTCTTTGCTTTCAGTGTTCTTTATAATATAGTTGTGTTCTGCATCTTATTCCTACCTTTACTTCATGATGGCCCATTCCCAAGCAATGGGCCTTAATCAGGTAAAATGCTGAACTCAGTCCTTAGTACATAGTCCATATTCATAGATGTTACTATCTTCTTACATAATACCATGTATAGGCACAGACACACAGTAGGTGCCCCAAAGAAGTTAAGTGAATTGGCTTGAACTGAGTCCCCAAGTTGAACTTCCTGAGTTCCATTAAATATGTCAATATCAGGGCCAGCACCAGGCACAAAGTAGGACTCAATAAGCATATTCTCCACAACACAAGCCCTGGCCCTGGGCACTGACCACAGAAGGTACTCAATAAGAATGTACTGTCCCTCCACAAATAAGGTAGAAGTGAGGTTACAGCCTGGAAATGAAAGTTATACCCTTCCTCAAAGTATGAAGCCAGAGCCAGTTGAGGAACTTAGAATGTAGGTGACAACATGAAATGTCAAAGCTAAAATAAGGACTCGCCTACTATGTAAACTCACCTCCTCCAAACCCTTTGTTGTACAGATGGGGAAGCTGAAGGCTGGAAATGGAAAGAGACTTGCACACCCAGGAAGGCAAGCCAAGTTCCTTGGCACAGAACCTAGGGCTCAGCTCTGAAATAAAGGTTCAGAATGCTCTCTAAGGCTTTCAGTGCAAATGAAAAGCAATATTCTGACTTGGGGTTTCACTGGGTACATGAGGGTGAAAATTCTCTTGACTCTGCCTCTAACTTGACATGTGGGCTTTTTTTTTTTTTTTAGGATTTTATTTATTTATTTATTTATTTATTTATTTATTTATTTATTTATTTTTAATTTTATTGATTATGCCATTACAGTTGTTCTATTCCCCCCCTTCACTCCCCTCCACCCTGCACCCCCCCCCCATGATTTCCCCCCTTTAGTTTATGACCATGTGTCTCAAGTTCTTTAGATTCTATATTTCCCATATTATTCTTGCCCCACTATCTATTTTCTACCTACCATCTATGCTACTTATTTTCTGTACCTTCTCCCCCCTTCTCTTCCTTCCACTCCCCTATTGCTAACCCTCCATGAGATCTTCATTTATATGTTTCCACTCCTGATCTAGCTGTCTTTTTAGTTTGCTTTTGTTTTAGGTGTGGTTGTTAATAACTGTGAGTTTGCTGTCCTTTCACTGTTCAAGTTTTTTTAACTTCTTTTTCTTAGATAAGTCCCTTTAACATTTCATATAATAAGGGCTTGGTGATGATGAACTCCTTGAATTTGACCTTATCTGAGAAGCACTTTATCTGTCCTTCCATTCTAAATGAAAGTTTTGCTGGATAGAGTAATCTTGGTTGTAGGTCTTTGGATTTCATGACTTGGAATACCTCTTTCCAGCCCCTTCTTGCCTGTAAGGTCTCTTTTGAGAAATCAGCTGACAGTCTGATGGGAACTCCTTTGTAGGTGACTGTCCCCTTACCTCTTGCTGCTTCTAGGATTCTCTCTTTCATTTTAATCTTGGCTAATGTAATTATGATGTGCCTTGGTGTGTTTCTTCTTGGGTCCAACTTCTTTGGGACTCTCTGAGCTTCCTGGATTTCCTGGAAGTCTAATTTCTTTGCCAGATTGGAGAAGTTCTTCTTTATTATTTGTCCAAATAAGTTTTCCACTGGTAGCTGTTCTTCTTCCCCTTCTGGTACCCCTATAATTTGGATATTGGAATGTTTAAAGATGTCCTGAAGGTTCCTAAGCCTCTCCTCATTTTCTTGAATTATTGTTTCTTCATATTTTCCTGTTTGGTCATTTTTTTTCCTCCTTCTGGTCCACTCCTTTGATTTGAGTCCCAGTTTTCTTTCCATTACTATTGGTTTCCTGTGCAATTCCATTCATTTCAACTAGTTTCGCCTTCATATATTTGTCTAATTTGTGGCTATAATCAACCAGTTCTGTGAGGATCCTGATCACCAGTGTTTTAAACTGTGCATCTGAAAGTTTTGCTATTTCTTCATCGCTTAGATTTATGGGCTCTGGGGCTTCGAGATCTTCTTGAGCCATTTTTGGTCTATTCATGTCCGTTAATTATGAGGAGTAGAGCCTTAAGTGTTTACCAGGGCGGGGCCACCCAGGTCACTGGGTTGTGATGCTGTATGTGGGGGCGGGGTCAGAGAAGGGAAGTGGTGGCCCCCTCTGCTGCCTCTTGCCGCTGGGGCCTGCTTGGTCCCGTCTCACCGCCCACTCCCTCGCTGGTCTATCTGTGCACAAATGCGGGATCACAGTCAACCTGCTGCCCTGCACCCTCGCTGGGTATGCCAGTCACTCACTGGGTCGCTCACTGGGTCTGCCTGTTGCCACCCCACGCCTGGGATTCGAACACCTGAGTTCATTTTCCTGTGCAACCAACCCTGCTCCACCAGCTGCTCGCTTCGCCCCTCTTACCAGTCAGGCTGAAGAATTTGTTGTTATCATACTTCTGAAAAGTTCAATTTTCTGTGTTCTGACTATGTTTTCTATTGCTAATATTTTGTTGTCTCTAAACTTGGTTGTGGGAGAAAGCAAGGCATTTCCACCTATGCCTCCATCTTGGCGGAAGTGACATGTGGGCTTTTTAAATTGATTTCAAAGAGAGAGACAGAAAGGGATTTGTAGTTACACTTATTTAAGAATCATTGGTTGATTCTGCTCTGGCTGGTGTAGCTCAGTGGACTGAGCATGGGCCTGTGAACCAAATAATCACTGTTCGATTCCCAGTCAGGGCACATGCCTGTGTTGCAGGCCAGTTCCCAGCAGGGGACACACGAAAGGTAACCATACATTGATGTTTCTCTCCCTCTCTCCTTCCCTTCCCCTCTAAGGATAAATAAATAAAATTTAAAAAAAAGAATCATTGGTTGATTCTTATATGTCCCTTTACCAAGGATTGAACCTGCAACCTTGGCATATCAGGATAATGTTCTAACCAGCCGAGCTATCCATCCAGGGCCCCTTGTGGTCTTGAGAAAGCCTCTTTCCCCATAAGGTTCTGGAGGACAAGGAACAGAAGCCAAGCTAAATGAGATGCTCCTGAGCATCTACCAAGATTTCATAAAATCATACAGACTACCCAGACCAAGACTCATTTTTCAGGTGGAAAACTAAAGCCTAGACATGGGAAATGACTTAGACAAATCACCCGGTAAATCAGTGGCTGGCATTCACTTAGGGTTCTTTCATCTGAGACAGGAAGCATCTCCCCGGATAACAGCAATCACGTCTTTTCCATCCAACCTCTTTACTTCTGAGCCAAACAGCAAGGGCAACCACCACTTCTCTGGAAGGTGGAGAGGAGAAAAAGGCATATGGAGTATACATGGACAGTCAGCTGAATTTTCTAAGCAGGGCTCTGACACTGGTGGATAAAAGAGTGTTCAAGGGCTGGGCTGAGGTAAGAGCTGGCAGCCAACAATGAGCCTAGAGAAAAATGCAAATGAAATGCAGCCAGGGAGGAGAAATGCTGAGACCTGAGGCTGGTTCCACCAGACACACACACACACACACACACACTCTCAGCCTCAGCCTGGCATCCCGCATCATTCAATTCCCCCGAGTGTTCTAAACCTAGATGATCAGATAATAAGAGGTTGAGTGGTATGCATAACATCAAGTTGATTAAATTTGTTTACTGATAATTCTTTCAGGTTCCCATGAATATCGTGTAATTTCCTTGCTGTATTTCAAACAGATTTGGGCTAATGCATTATTGACAGCACCCTTGCAGACCATCTCGACAATGTCATTCAGGATAATTATTTCACAACAGATTTCCAGAGCCCCTGGTTCCTGTTGGGATTCACTTGGGCATAAATTACAGAACCGAATATTTAATCAGTGTCCCCATTAGAACCCTGTGGCTTATTTTTAGGATTTGAGGAGGGAGAGCGGGTGGGAGACAGGGTATTTGTATTATTACAGCATGAATACATTTCTTCTGTTCTGGGTGGCTTTTTTTTCTCCCAAAGCTCAACCAAGCTGAAAAGCAGCCTGAAGCATCCTTGCCTTTTTTAGAAATAAACACAAACATTAATCTTTTGACTGCATTAAATTAAATATTAATGTTAACGGATCACATAATGTGAAGTTAAAAAAACAATTAACATTTACACCACATTCTGTCTCTCCCTGACTTTTCTATTACACAAATTAGTCCCTCTCTTGACTAATAATGCCTAAACAATGGTGCCTTGAGAAGGCAGGATCAGGAAGCGGGGCTGGGTGATTATTTTTGGCATATCTTAAGGAGATCTAGGGGGAGGTGTCATTGGGCACTGGAGAGCCCTGCCCTGCTCAGGTAGTTCAGCTGGAACTGAAGTATGATGCAGTTGTTCCTTGTAAGGAGTATCCTCAGTCAGGGCTAATTAGCAATGCCAGAGGTGCTGTGCAGACTCTGGCAATGTTTACATTTCTGGCTATTTGTGTTGTTCAAGCAGCAGAATCTATCAAGCAGTGAGTCTGTGTGGGCTGGGCACCCACTCCCATCCCAGCAAAATGTGCCAGCTACCTGCCTCCTAACTGCCTGCTCCAGCCCCCTCTCTCCAGCCCTCCCAGACTGACCTCATCCAAAACCTGTGAATTTGGCCATCACCCCTCCTTTTGAAAAGGGTGTACCCCTGGGTTTTTGACACTTCCTCTGACCCCTCCTTTCACTTAAAATTCCGTATCCCACTGCCCAGCTGTCCTGTAGATGGTCAAGGCTAAGTGGGTTCACAAGGGATTTGGGCAGACAGAAGAAAATTCGCAGAGCTGTGGGGATGTCTGGCATGCCTTTATTGTGAAGTGGGGCGATCCACGCCTGCTGAAAGCCCAATTTCCTTATATACTGAGTGCACACAAAGGCGGCTGGGTTCCAACATAGACTATCACTGATTATATAACAGACCTTGATTCTGTCCTTGTGGGCCCTTAAGCATAGTTACAAAAACACTGCAAAGTCCCAGTTCCCCAGATATCTGACTGACTCCGTGTTCCATACACCAGCCCATCAGAGGACATAGAGCAATGTAAGTCCCCTACAGCCATTTCTTTCTTCCTCATACTCCTCCTGACTGCTGATTCCAGCTCTGGATAATGCCCTACAATGCCTCCCCACAAGCTAATTCAGACATACCCAGCTTCCCTAGGCCTGCTGTGTCCCCTGGTCATTCACATCCAGGCCCTGTTTCCCTGTAGCCCCAGGCTTCCCACCTTACCACTGACAGAGGGACCACACAAGGTAATTCAGCACCTCAGTGACTCCCAAGGCCTTGAGGATCAAGTCTCCCTGCAACCTGCAGGACAGAGGGCCTGCACAGCAAGCCCCAGCTCTGAGCACTGTCTAGCCTGGCCACTCCCTGCCATCCAACCTCTGTTCCAGCCACCTGAGTCTAGTCACCATAAAGGATTTCTATTTACTGAGAGGAGAATGAGGCCAAACGACCTTTCAGCCTTCAGAAAACATGACTGCGCATCTATAATTTGGCACAGGATGGGCGATCTCTAGGAATCTCTCTGAGGGGGAAATTGACTATTGCACTCTGCCTGGGTTCCAGCTGTGCAAGAAGAGATCTAACCCACTGGGGCTGTTCAGAGAATCTTCCATGAGGACAGGTATTTGAGCTGGACCTTGAAGGAATAATAAGATTTCAAAAGAGAATGTTCAGTTTACTCATTTATCTGGCCTGTCACTTGGCAATGAGAAGAAGGAAATGGGACTAGGATGTGGCAGAGACTTCCGCAGGGTTCCAGAGGCATCTTCCTCCTCCCTGTGCAGAAGCAGCCATGGCCCCAGCCTAAGTAAGTTCCCTGAATGCCTGATAAGCACAGCTCTGTCCCTCCAGTGCTTCCCTGCTCAGCTCAGTCTATAGCCTACAAGCCGGGGCCCTCCATACCTCCACATCTCCCTTTCCTTTGCAAGGTGCAGACACGGGCCCAGAGAGCTGGGCCATTTCTGAGTGTGTAACAGTGAATTCTACCAATACCAATTGCCACACTTCCCTCTGATCCTCTCTCTCAGGGAACCACATAAGCCTCATTCAGGGCCAGACTGAACTGTGGTTCTTTGTTGAGGCTGCTTTTTATTGTGTTTTCATTGTCTGAGTAGTATAGGTACATGCTTTTAAAACTCAAACCAAAGGGAATACAGTGACAAGTCTTGTTCCCATCCACCTCCAACACCAGTTTCTAATGTGCGCTTTCCAAGAGGCATCTACTACTACAGCCAGAGCTATCTTACATATATTCAAACATGTTTATATCTTTCTCACACAAATTTTGGCACATTATACATAATTTTCTCTACCTTGTTTTCTTTTTTCACTTAATGTGTCTGAAAGATTGGCCTTCAGTACATATACATTCTCCTCCTTCTTTTTGACTGTGTAAAATATTTTATTGTATGGATGCACCATAATTTACTTGGCCATTGCCCTACTTGTGAATACATAGCTGTTTCCAGTCTGGTGCTTTGAAAATCAGGGCATCAGAAAGCCACCTTGCCAATATACCTGGCCCTACACACCACAGTCCACAGGGCGGCCCACAGAAGTCATCTAATCCAGTCCACACTTCAGGTGTCACCTCCTCCATGAAGGCATCTGAATGCCTTTCCTTTGATGGATAAGGAAATGGTGCCCAGAGAGGTTTTGTGACTTAGCGAATGACACTCAGCTAACTGATAATGGAGTAGAGTGAGGAACACAGGTTTTTCTACTCCATGAAATTATTTGAATTTGTAGTTTAAAAAAATTATTCAGTCCTGGCTGGTGTGGCTCAATGGGTTGAGCACCAGCCTGTGAACCAAAAGGTCACCAGTTCAATTCCCAGTCAGGGCACATGCCTGAGTTGCAGGCCAGGTCCCCAGTTGGGGGTGCACAAGAGGCAACTGATTGATGTATCTCTCACACATTCGATGTTTGTCTTCCTCTCTTTCTCCCTCCCTTCCCCTCTCTCTAAAAATAAATAAAATAAAATCATTCAAATAGTCAACCTTAACAGATGGGGGGGGAAGCATATCCCCTCAAAATCCTAAGGCAGTGGGTCTCATTATCTCTGCAAGAGCTTGTTGGAATGAAGTGCTGGGTCCCAGCCCCAGAGTTTCTGATTCAGTGAGTCTTGTGTGGGGTCTGAGAATTTGTATTTTATCATGTTCCCAGGCAATGTTAAAGCTGTTAATATAGAGACTACACTTTCAGGACCACTGTCCTAAGGGTTTATGATATTGTTTCAGGTGATGCAGGGGAGGTTGTGTGGCTTCTGGCCTCCACCCAGCCACCCACCCACCCAAGATTCAAACAGAGCAGCACTACTTTTTTATGTTGGGTGAATAAGATTAGCTTCTATTTGTTAGTGGTGTTTGCCTGCTTAAGCACTGTTTTTGGAAAACAACTGGAGGATATCATGGAGAGCCCTTATCATTTGGTGATGAAAAGCTACACTTTATTTCCCTGGCAAACGGTAGGTGGGTGTTGAGGCAGGCTGGGAGTGAAGTCCCTGGGAGATGAGCCATGCTGTCAGAGCAGGAAAAGGCCACTTCCCAGGCTCCTTCCCACTGGACACCCCACATCATACAGGGGCCTGACCAGGAGAGGGGGGTGTCACAGTCCAAGCACGTCTCCAGAAAGGCAACATGGCGGCTCCCCACCATGGCAGCACTGCCGGCTCTCCCAATACCCTGCAACGTTGACTCTGACTCACTGGTGCCCTAGACAGCTGGACTCTACCCTTGGCCTGAACTTGTTGACCAGCTGCCTTAAAGGCAGGGAGAGGTCCAGCCATCACTGATCCCCTCTCCAAAAGCCTGTTATTGCTCATCACAAGGTCTGGGACCCAATATCCAGGAGCCCAGGTACCTTTCTCAATATAACAGGAGGCATAGAAGTACCAGTCAATACAGAAATATACCAAAAATATACCAGGTAAGGTTTCAACATTATTGTGGTCCACTGGATGGGAATTTTGAAGAACTCTAGCATTTGTCACTGACATACATCATTTTATGGCTGCCCCACAGCTGAGTCTTCTTACCATGCAATAGTTTTCAGGAAGCAGAGCCCTCCTCCTAATTCAGAAGACAATACAGTTCTGACAGTTGCTTACTATTTCCCTACTCCTCTTTGCAGCTGAAGTCCAGTATGTCACCAAGGAAGAACAGATTAGATACCCAGGACTTTAAAGTGGCACAGAAAAGGCAGGGTCAGAAGAGACTACCCTAGAGGAAAAGGCAGCTCCTATGTCCCCAGGGCCTCACACTGAAGACAGAGATAGCACCAG
Organism: Artibeus jamaicensis; assembly: GCF_021234435.1. Taxonomy (NCBI): domain Eukaryota; kingdom Metazoa; phylum Chordata; class Mammalia; order Chiroptera; family Phyllostomidae; genus Artibeus; species Artibeus jamaicensis. The sequence continues at coordinate 29,247,303 of NW_026521788.1, read as the reverse complement.
CTCCATGCCAAGCCTTCCCTGCAAAACTGTTCAGACTGTGGTCCTGGTGTCCTGCCAGACTTATCCTGATTCCCAAGCTTTCCCACTGATGCTCTGATACCTTCTTTCAACAAATTTCTTTCCTGCTTAAACCAGCCAGAGTCCATTTTTATAGCTGGTAACAGAGAACTTGAACTAATGCTCATTTCACCACAATCCTCTGAAGCCAAAAGGAACTTTTGTTTGGAACTTCCTCCCTTATATCATCAGAGCAAGCCAGCCACCCCCAGAGAAAGGTTCTGCATATGGTCCAGATCAAAAGTACAATAGCCTTGTGAGTTAAGTACTGCTTTGAATGATTGTTTATGCTGTATTTTTTCTCCCTATGGAATGTAAGAAAAACTTAATATCTGCCACCAATAAATAGTAATGCTAAAATATTTTTAATTTAAAATTCCTAGATGATTCTACAGTCTTCAAATTAGCTTATTAGCAATAATAATGCCTATGCTTAAGCACCAATGATGTCCTTTTCAAAGATGTCCCTTCCACTCTCCTGCCTCACTATAATGAGATATAGGTGAGGCAGACAGGACAGGTCTTCCTATTACAAGGTAAGGTTGAGAGAGGTCAAGAGAGGACAGTGCAGGACACATGAGGGGGTTTTTTACTGTTATTCCTATTATGAATAACAATAATAAAAGTTACTATTTGTTAACAGTTGGCTATTTGTGCCCTGACCAGTGTGGCTCAGTTGGCTGGCTGTCGTCCCTCAAAGCAAAAGGTCGCCAGTTCAATTCCCTATCAGGGCACATATCTGGATTACAGGTTGGGTCCCTGGTCAAGGCATGTATAGGTGGCAACGAATGGATGTTTCTCTTTCAAATGATATTTCTCTCCTCTCCCTTTCTCCCACCCTTCTCCTCTAAATGTAAAGAAATAAAATACTTTAAAAACAGTTGGCTATTTGCAGATACTGTGCTAAACACTTAATCTACATAATGCAACCCTGTAAGTTAGATGGTTTGATATGCATTCTAATAATAAGGAAGAAAGCTCAGAGAAGTTAGGTAATTTGGCTAAGGGCACCCAGCTGCTAAGTATAGAACTTGGATGTGAATCCAGGCGCAACCAGCTCCAAATCTAGAACTACTAGCCATGATAGTAAATGAATGCCAACTGTTTTGTCACTGCCTAACTCTCTGGGCAAGTCATTTAAGACCTTCTGCACTCCAAGGTCACCAGCTGCAGTAACTGCTCTGACTTGCAACGCTGAAGTTTAGATTCTCCAGAAGGAAGCTGGGTACCCTTGAGACAAAGTTCTTCTGAGCCAAGCTCTGGTCAGGAAAGAAATTCAATTACAAGTCAGGTGTCCCAAACCCCAGCACCAAAGCCTACTGGACAGACTCACATCCAGTCAAACATGAAGCCCTAATTTTGCAGTCTCAGAATTAATAAATCCTTTCTCCTCCTCTTTAAATTGTTTGGGAGGCAAGGTGGCTGGCTGGACAATTGGGCATTGTCATATTATTAACTTGGATTCTGATTCACTTTGCCTCCTAACTGAGAAGGATTCTAATGACAGTTTTGAAAGTGGCAAATCCTGGGGGCTGGTGGGATCGGCTCATTACTGTTCTTTCCCTTGCCTTGCCCCAGGGGCCATGTGGAAGAGCACAGAGCACAGGGAGTGCTGGCAAGAAAGGGCACGTCTCTGCCAGTTAAGGGAAGGGGTAGCAGGCCCTGCTTGGCAGTTCGGAGGGGGGGCTGGATTCCAGGTAGCAATGCTGGGGGCCCATTCATAGTGCTCAGAGGAGGCAAAGCCACACACCACCTCCAGCCCAGTGGGACCAATTAAATCATTTACAGTAAAACACAGGAGGAAAGGTGCCTCCCTGTCTCCATCTGACCCTGTTTGCTGAAGGAGTGCTATGACACAGATTAATACTCTCCTGAGCAAATTAATCCTTGGGACTTCACTCACTACCTGTGGCATATAAATTTTAATTGGCTCTAAACCACCACCTAAACTGATGTGAGAGTGTGGTGATGCAAGGAGAGATATTGGAAACAGTGCCAGCCACATGTGTAGCCTCTGGAAGGAGGAATGGGGGGGGGGGTCACCACATTCCAGGTGCCAAGGGGGTGAAGGAGAGAGGGGGACATCTATCAGGATCCCTTCCCCTTCCCTCTGCTTGTCTCATTCTTATCCATTGGTCAAATGTCCCACTAATTCAACAACTCTGCAAGCTTCGATTGAGTACCTAGTACATGCCATGACCTATGCTGGGTGCTGGGGAGTCAATGTGTTTATAGAGCCTTGGGTTGTAATAAAGGGAAACCCACTGAAACTCTTGGTTACAAGTGGAGGCAGCATTGTTGTGAAGACGTCACAGGAAGCATCATTCCGAAGGTGTCACAGGAAGAGCAGAGAATCTCTCGGAAACTGGAAGGTCATCAGACCCAGAGTCTCTGCCTCTGGCACCTTCAGCAGCACGGACCTCTTCCTCTTTGTCCTTATACAGGCTTCTCATCTTCCCCCGCACAGCCTTCATAGCCTCCCAAACAAGGCAGCCTCAGGCTCTGTCCCCTGCACTAATGGCCTTCCAACACAGCACTCACAGTTAATGAACTCAGCCACTATGTCCTAGGTCATATTTCTAAGAGAAATAAAACTGCTGGTCCAGGTTGAGCCCCCTGATCACTCCTGCTCATGCTCTTCTCACCAGTGGCTTTCACTTCTTGGCTTCTAGGACTCAGCTTGGGCCATCTTTCCTCTGACTATGGCTTCTCCAGCCACTCCCTTTGTTTCCACCGCCTGTTAGCAGCCTGTTTCTAACCTCTGTTAGCAGCCTGTGAGCACTGCTTCCACTCCACTCACATACTGTCCTTGAACTTGGGCAAGAATGTCCTGCACTTTGAGAGCTCTACTCTGTTCCTCCTCTGCTGCACCCCTCTCTCCATGCAGTCAGGAGTCCATGGATTCAAGAGGATATGCCCACTCAGATACCATGGCTCGCTTCTAGACGAGCAGTGTCTAGGAGAGCATTCTGCATGATGAAGTTCTGCAAGCATGGTCCAAGGGTAGCCACTAGCTACCTGTAGAAAAGGAGCCCTGGAAACATGGCTACTACTACTGGGGAACTGAAGCTTTTGTTTTATTTTAATTAATTTTACCTCCCACTAGTCTTCCAGCCTGACAGACTTCCTTTCTAATCCCACACCAACCCATTCACAGTCATTTTTGTTGTTGTTGTTAATTTTTTTTAATTGGCCCTGGCTGGAATATACTTCCACCAAGATGGAGGCATAGGTGGAAATGCCATGCTTTCTCACACAACCAAGTTTAGAGTCAACTAAATATTAGCAACAGAAAACACAGCCAGAACACAGAAAATTGAACTTTTCAGAAGTCTGATAACAACAAGTTCTTCAGCCTGACCGGTAAGAGGGGCGAAACCAGCAGCTGGTGGAGCGGGATTGCACAGAAAAACTCAGTAAGACGGACTCAGGCACATGGAACCCAGGCGCAGGGCTGCAACAGGTGGACCTAGTGAGCGACCCAGCGAGCAACCGCAGGGAACCAGCGAGAGAGCAGGGCCAATATTTGACTGTGGTCACGCATTCGTGCGCAGATAGACCAGCGAGGGAGTGGGCGGTGAAACAGGACCCGGCAGGACCCAGCGGCGAGCGCCAGCAGAGGGCACCACCATTTCCCCGCTCTGATCCTGCCTCCACATACAGCGTCATAACCCAGCAACTTGAGTGGACCTACCCTGGTGAACCACCTAAGGCTCTGCTCCTCACCCAGAGGCGAGAAACAGCAGAAGGGGTCACCATTTCCCCGCTCTGACCAGACCCCCACATACAGTGTCACAACCCAGTGACCTCAGAGTCCAAGGCTCCGCTCCTCATACTTAACGGGCGCAAACAGAAAAAAAATGGCTCAAGAAGATCTCAAAGCCCCAGAGCCTATAAATCTAAGCGATGAAGAAATAGCAAAACTCTCAGACTCACAGTTTAAAACACTGGTGATCAGGATGCTCACAGATCTGGTTGATTATAGCCACGAATTAGAGAAACATATGAAGGTGAAACTAATTGAAATGAATGGAATTGCACAGGAAACCAATAGCGATGAAAAGGAAACTGGGACTCAAATCAATGGAGTGGACCAGAAGAAAGCAAATAGTGCCCAAACAGAAAAGAGTGAAAAAGCAAGAATTCAAAAAAATGAGGAGAGTCTTAGGAACCTCCAGGACATCTTTAAACACTCCAACATCTGAATTATAGGGGTACCAGAAGGGGGAAAGGAACAGCTACCAGTGGAAAACTTATTTGAACAAATAATAAAGGAGAACTTCCCCAATCTGGCAAAGGAAATAGACTTCCAGGAAGTCCAGGAAGCTCAGAAAGTCCCAAAGAAGTTGGACGCAAGAAGGAACACACCAAGGCACATCATAATTACATTAGCCAAGATTAAAATGAAGGAGAGAATCCTAGAAGCAGCAAGAGTTAAGGGGACAGTCACCTACAAAGGAGTCCCCATCAGACTGTCAGCTGATTTCTCAAAAGAGACCTTACAGGCAAGAAGGGGCTGGAAAGAGGTATTCCAAGTCATGAAAACCAAAGACCTACAACCAAGATTGCTCTATCCAGCAAAACTTTCATTTAGAATGAAAGGACAGATAAAGTGCTTCTCAGATAAGATCAAATTCAAGGAGTTCATCATCACCAAGCCCTTATTATATGAAATGCTAAAGGGTCTTATCTAAGAAAAAGAAGTTAAAGAAACATGAACAGTGAAAGGACAACAAACTCACAGTTATTAACAACCACACCTAAAACAAAAGCAAACTAAAAGGACAGCTAGATCAGGAGTGGAAACATATAAATGAAGATTTCATGGAGGGTTAGCAACAGGGGAGTGGGAGGAGGAGAAGGGGGGAGAAGGTACAGAAAATAAGTAGCATAGACAGTAGGTAGAAAATAGATAGGGGGGAGGGCAAGAATAGTATGGGAAATATAGAATCTAAAGAACTTGAGACACATGGTCATAAACTAAAGGGGGGTAATGGTGGGGATGGGGGGTAGGGTGGAGGGTAATGAAGGGGGGAATAGAACAACTGTAACAGCATAATAAAAAAAATTTTAAAAAACTTAAAAAAAAGAGGAGGAGAAGGGAGGAGAAGGTACAGAAAATAAGTAGCATAGATGGTAGATAGAAAATAGATGGGGGGGGCAAGAATAGTATGGGAAATATAGAATCTAAAGAACTTGAGACATATGGTCATAAACTAAAGGGGGGGGTAATGCCGTGGGGATGGGGCGGCGTAGGGTGGAGGGGAATGAAGAGGGGGAATAGAACAACTGTAATGGCATAATCAATTTAGAAAATTTAGAAAAATTTAAAAAAATAAATTGGCCCTGGCTGGTGTGGCTCAGTGGATTGAGCAACAGCCTGTGACCTGAAGGGTCACCAGTTCTATTCCCAGTCCGGGTATATGGCTGGTTTGCCGGCCAGGTCCCCACTGGGGAGCATGTGAAAGGCAACCACACATTGATGTTTCTCTCCCTCTCTTTCTCCCTCCCTTCCCCTCTCTAAAAATAAATGAATAAAATATTTTAAAATTTGTTTTACTATGTTTATTGATTTTAGAGAGAGAGGAATGGAGAGATAGAGATAGAAACATCAATGTGAGAGAGAAAGATCAATTGGTTGCCTCCCCTACACATCCTGCCTGGGGATTAAACCGGCAACATAGGCATATGCCCTGACCACAGATCTAACCTACAAACCTTTGGTGCACAGGACAACATTCCAACCAACTGCACCACCCAGCCAGGGCTGTGTCAGCCATCTTGAGTCACTCCCCTAAATTAAAAAATCCCAACTGATTCTCTATCGCTAGTATTTCAGAATAAAGTCTAGCTTTTCCACTTAGCAATCTAGGTTTCCGTAATCCTTCTTCATCTCCTAACCTTCTTCCCTCCTCTCCCCTTGCAAGCAGTTATACAGCAATGTCTGTAGCCCTTCTCTATGCTCATTGAACAAGCCTTACCTTTTCTCACCTCTGTACCTTGCAGAGACTGTTCCCTCTGCCAGAACTGTACTTGATCCGGCCTCCACTGCAATGCTAACAAACTCCTATTCATCCTACAAATCCCAGGTCAATTGTCACCTCACCACTTCCCCTGTGACCTTCCCTGATCCTCTTCTCTCTTCGAGGTAACCACATCTTCTTCAGTGACCAAGTCTACATAAGCATTGGGTAGACCTGGACATGTGTAGATTTAACACCAAACTAACATTTGGTGCTATTTAAATGTTAATTCCCCCAAGGTCCCATATACATGTGAGCATTCCTGGAGATCTCTGCAAAGGAGTAATTTGTCATCTTTTACAAGTGTAGCTTTGAATCTCACTCTGGAAGGCTAGTGTGGGAGGTGGGGAGAGGAATGGTGCCGCTGTCTCATACACAACTAACCATGCAACATCCACTTCTCAACACATATTGGTTATTTTCTATTCATTATTTATGAGATAAGTGATTTTTAATGGGGAAAAAAGTTTATTTGTGAAAAAAAGTGCACCTCTCATATGCCAGCCAAGAAAATGTCTAATCATGTATATATAAATTTAGATACAAATCAAGATGGTCTCAGGATGTAATCTCCCCAAATCCCATGAGTCTCCTGCAGTGGTTCTCAGAAGGTGATTCCTAGATCAAAGTGTCAGCATCAACTGGGAACCTGCTAAATATACAAATTATATCTTTCCCTAGACCTGCTGAATCAGAAACTCCAGTAGGGCCCAGCACCTTATGCTTCAACAAGCCATCCAAGTGGGTCTGACACCTAGGTATATTTATGCATTATGAGTAGTCTTGAGGGTGGGGACCCTGCCATCCCCAGCTCTCCACACCCAGCCTCCGGTCCAGTACCCTTGTGTGATGGACTGTCCATAGCACAGTATGTGTGCACCAAATGAGCAAGTGAATGGATGCATGAGTGAATGAACAGAAAGCTAAAAACAAATAGAAAAGTTGTACAACAGATGCAAAAGAAGCTAGAACTTCCTGTTAAGCATTCATCCAGACCTTCTAATGCAACGAGTGCAGGCGCTGTACAACTTCCCCATGCCCCACCCCCTGCCCACCTCAGACCTTATGCTCTCTCATCCTCCCATTCCCTCCCCTGGATGCAGAATTGAGTGGAAATGCTTGGTCCCTCAGCCTTTCTAACACATGTCCCAGTTGAAAACTCCAGGCTTTTAAACAGCTTCCTCAAAAAATAACCCCAGAAGGAAGGGAGCACAAGGTCTTAAATGGCCTGTGCGGGACCCATAAATTAATTACTTAATATCATTTACAGAAGGCCAGTTGGTCTCAAGATGAATGAAGCTAATGCTGTTCTTGGCACCCAACCTAAAGATTCAAGGCGCCAGAAATACAAAGAAAGGCTTTTTTCAACTTCCAGACTAGGCTGCGGAGTAAAGCTGGAAGGATGGGATGGCACAGCAGGGGTGGGGAGAAGTCCTTTTCAAAGAAGAGAGGAAGGAATAAAGGTTTCTTTAGTGAGGGAATATTAATCTCAATATTCACATGGTGTTAAAATACATGTTTGAGATCTCCAGAATGAGATGTTCATAAATAGATAAGGTCTAAATGGATGATTTTTTAGCCTTGGTTTTCCTTTACTGAAATATAATTAACACTTCCTGAAACCAGCTAGCTTAGAATAATTTAGTTCAATTGTAAGTATGCAAAACACTTAACAATTAGCTCCATGAAATGAGAACCAGCACTGAGCTGACTTCATTAATGCCCGAAGTGCACATGCCCTATTATGATAACCCTCAGAAATATTGTATAAATATGAAATGCCCCACAGAATGGAATGGGAAGGGCGTTTTGATCATTTCCATTCATTTGAAAGCTACATCTCATAAACGCAGCGGTCTAAAAGATGACAGCAATTGGTTTTTAATATTTTTACAGCACTTCTGAGGAAGTAAAAAGAAAATAAAGTAAGGTATTGTAATGGGATATTTAAAGCCAGCATGATTTAACCTACTAGGTAGAAGGGCAGCTTGGGCAGTGGGAAAAGCTCATGGATCCTCAGAGCCAAAGGCCCTGGGTTCAGCTGCATGGTTTGCACACATCCCTCCTATCTGAGTTTTCTCTTCTGTAAAATGGGCATAAACAGGGGTCCTATTCTATCTAACAAGTGACCCTGAATGCAGCACATGCCCTGAGCAATCAGAACAGATGCTGCTGGTAAAGGACAACAGGCAGTGGTGTGCCCGCGCAGCCTGTTTCTGCCATTTTCTGCCTGTTCGCCCTGGTTAACTGTCAGGTCAGAAGAATAAGAACACCTCCCTCAGAGAGCTGTGGAGAGCATTACAGAAGATAATGAATGGGTTGGGGATGCAAAGAGGGAGGCCTTTATTCACATGTGGGGGAGTGAATATTTTTGTTATATTTTTTACTTCTTTTCCAGACACTGGCTAGAGGCAAACCTTCATGAGATTAGGATGAACTCTGGCTGCTGCCATTTTCTTGAAGCTCTGAGTGGAGTGAAAAATTAAGAATTGCCAAAGCCAGAATGCAAAAAGAAAAAGAAGAAAAAGGTAGAAAGTTTTCAGTGTGTACCTTTACCAAAATGTTGTTTTAACCCACCAACCCAAAGTGGATTACAATGTGGTTGAGCTAGTCATGAAATAAAGCCTGTATTCCTGAGGAACAGGGAGTACCACAGGGAGTGAGGCTAGGACTGAGCCACAGGTGCAATATGGCAAGATGCACATCATTTTTGCTCAGTCTCACCAGTGGGTTCTGTGACTGCATGTGACCTCAGGAGGTGAAAGCATCAAAAGTCCACATTTGGACTTCCAGCCAAGATGGAGGCATAGGTAGACACACTGTGCCTTCTCATGCAACCAAAAGAAGGACAATAATTTAAAACAAAAAACAACCAGAACTGACAGAAAATGGAACTGTATGGAAATCTGACAACCAAGGAGTTAAAGTAGACACATTCATCCATACTGGTATGAGGGGCAGAGAGGACTCACAGCAAAGCAGTGACTGGCAAACTGAGGCAAGCAGGCTGCAGCTAGCTGGCAAGGCAGTGGTGGACTGGGCAGTCCCACATTCATCACAGATAAACCAGGTGAAACAAAGGGGGAGTGGGATTGATCACACAACCCAGGGCCCCAGCTCAGGAAAATAAAGCCTCAAATCACTGATTGAAAACACTTGTGGGGGTTGAGGCTGCAGTGGGAGAAACTCCCAGCCTCACAGGAGAGTTTGCTGGAGAGACCCACAGGGTACTACAATGTATACAAGCCCACCTACCTGGGAATCAGCACCAGAAGGGCCCAGTGTGTTTTAGGGAAGCAGGGGAAGTGACTGAAATCTGGCAGAGAGCAGAGCAAGCGCCATTGTTCCCTCTTGGGCACCTCCCCCACATACAGCATCACAAACCAGCAATGTGTGTTACCCTCCTGGGTGAATACCTAAGGCTCCACCCCTCACTATGTAACAGATGCATCAAGACAAAAAAAAAATGGCCCAAATGGAAGAACAGATCAAAGCTCCAGAAAAAGTACAACTAAGCAACAAAGAGGTAGCCAATCTATCAGATGCACAGTTCAAAACACTAGTAATCAGGCACAGAATTGGTTGAATTTGGTCACAAATTAGATGAAAAAATGAAGACTACACTAAATGAGATAAAGGAAAATAAATAGGGAACCAATAGTGATGGGAAGTAAACTGACACTCAAATCAATAAATAGTGTGGACTAGAAGGAAGAAAGAAACATCCAACCAGAAAAGAATGAAGAAATAAGAATTCAAAAAAATATGAGGAGAAGCTTAGGAACTTCCAGGACATCTTTAAACATTCCAACATCCAAATTATAGGGGTACCAGAAGAGGAAGAGGAACAGTCACCAGTGGAAAACTTATTTGAACAAATAATAAAGGAGAACTTCCCCAATCTGGCAAAGGAAATAGACTTCCAGGAAGTCCAGGAAGCTCAGAGAGTCCCAAAGAAGTTGGACCCAAGGAGGAACACACCAAGGCACATCATAATTACATTACCCAAGATTAAAATAAAGGAGAGAATTCTAGAAGCAGCAAGAGAAAAGGGGACAGTCACCTACAAAGGAGTTCCCATCAGACTGTCAGCTGATTTCTCAAAAGAGACCTTACAGGCAAGAAGGGGCTGAAAAGAAGTATTCCAAGTCATGAAAGACAAGGACCCACATCCAAGATTGCTCTATCCAGCAAAGCTTTTACTTAGAATGGGAGGGCAGATAAAGTGCTTCTCAGATAAGATCAAGTTCAAGAAGTTCATCATCACCAAGCCCTTATTATATGAAATGTTAAGGGGACTTATCTAAGAAAAAGAAAATAAAAAACTTGGACAGTAAAATGACAGTAAACTCACAGTTATTAACAACCATGCCTAAAACAAAAACAAAAATGAACTAAGCAAACAACTAGAACATGAACAGAACCACAAAAATGGAGATCACATGGAGGGTTATCAACAGAGAATATTGCAGGGGGGGAGAGGTGAAAAGGTACAGAGAATAAGTTGCATAGATGGTAGGTAGAAAATAGACAGGGGGAGGGTAAAAATAGTATGGGAAATGTAGTAGCCAAAGAACTTATATGTATTACACATGGACATGAACTAAAGGTAATGTGGGTGGGAGGAGGTGTGCATGGTGGAGGGGAGTGAAGGGGGAAAATGGGACAACTGTAATAGCACAATCAATAAAATATATTTTAAAAAAAGAAAGAAAACTCTGTATTTGAAGTTCTTCACAATGTGAGGCTCTAGCCAAATGTCTCTTCCAGACCCATGTGGCCCAGGACAGGCCCAGGGGAGGTCAGTCATTACTCCTGGGTCCACCCACAAACAAGTTAGCAAGGAGCTGGCCCCACCTCTGGAAAGCCTGGCTGAAAGTGAGTTCTTCCCCACTGCCTGGTTCTAACTCTGTCCTTGGGGCTGCTGGACAGGCTGCTGATTGCCCAGAAGAGCTCCATACACAGCAGGCTGCATTCGTAAGACAAGAGGGCTCTCTTGGGGAAGAGAGTGATGGGAGGAATAAATAGCAGCATTATGTTGGGTTAGAATCCACTGAGTTCTAGGCTCATGTAAAGTGTTTTTCATGTGTTAGACTACAGGTTTGAAAACTGAGGCTCAAGAGAGCAGGTGGCTGCCCCAGATCATACCACTAGTGAGCAGTAACACTGGGATTCCTGCTCAACTTTTCTACATCAAAGAACACACTCTCCGTACCACACTCATCACACTGTTCACAGAAACATACAGGTGGAAGTACTAGCACAGCGCCTGGCCTGAAGGAGGTGCTTAGAAATGCCTATGGAATTTATATAGAAAATCTTAAATAAGAATCTTGTATTGATTGCCTACTGCTGCTGTAACAAATTACCACAAACCAAATAGCTTAAGATCACTCAAACTTATTGCCCTACAGTTCTACAGGTCAGAAGTCCTGAATGGGTTGGCAGGGCTGCATACTTTCTGGAGGCTCTAGAGGAGAATTTGTTCCCTGGCCTTGCCCCACTTCTAGAGGGGGTCCATCTTCCTTGACTCAGGGACCTTTCTTCATCTTCAGAGATGACTTTGCTTCTGCCATCATATCTGCTTCTCTAACTGTCCCCCCACCTCCCTCTTTTAAGGGCCCTTGTGATGACACCACCCACACAAATAATCTAGGAAAACCTCCCCAACTCAAGATCCTTAATTTAACCACTTCTGCAAAATCTCTTTTGCCATGTGAGGTAACATAGTCACAGAGTCCAGAATTAGGACATGGACATTTGGAGTGCCACTTATTCAGCCTACCACAGACATTAACAAATGAAACCATAACAGCTGGTCCTTCTTTAGTAACTAGCCAGAGAAGCTTTAGCATATGGTTACAACAAACTTAAGTCCAGATTTTCAGGACAAGACTCGGTATCAAATATTGGTACGTCTTAAAAATAATAATAATAATTTATTAACTTGATGTCCTAAATGACTCCCAAGGATTGTCTCATTTTATCCTTTAAAAAATGCCCAGTGATTTAGACTTTAATATCCCCAATTTACAAAATAGAAAATGAGGTGTCAACAATTGCACGATTTGCTCAAGGCCACAGTTAGTAAATGGTAGAGCTGGGATTTGAACCTGGAATGTCTGAAGTTGGAATGGCCATCCTAATTGTTGGCTCAGGAATAATGGCCACCAGACAATCTGTGCATCAAAGAAAAAGTGCTCTGGAAGCTATAAAGAGAACTTAATATTAAAAGCAAGCATGAAGAATAATAAGGAAGTATTTGGGGGCCAAACCCCAGTTCTGCCACTTTGGCTTCAATTTCCTGATCTGTAAAGTAGGTTTAATAGCACCCATCTCCATGTATCATTACATGGAGATTTAATCTCCATGTAGAGATTAAATGGAGATAATGCATGCAAAGCGGTGTAACAGGCTTCCGCATGTGTTTGCTGGGCAGGAAGGAAGACCAGGAGTAGCCCTAAGAGTCAGTCCTAGCACTAAGACTAATGCTGGTCAACCTTGGGCCCCTCCTTTCCCCTGTCGGGCCAAGTCTCCCAAATGCAGTAAAATGGATGACATAAACTGCTCTTTAAAGCACAGCTCCTCTCCCTGAAGACCTTACGTTTTTTATTTACAGGCTTCCTCTGACTCTAAAGACCTTCAGAGCATGGCTTCCCAATGCTGTGAGCACTCTCATTTCTTGGTCCCAGGGCAGCCTCAGAATGGATGGGAATTGTAAAAAGGTCTGAAATGATCTTGCTCACAACCACTTTCCACAGATGCTCTTCAAGCCTCTTTCAGCAGACTCGTTTATCAGGCACAGGAAAACATGGCAGCAACTACAAGGTCTGGAGCCCGGTCCCAAACTGTGTTTCACATGGGGATTAATGACTAGTGTGGTCAACCAGGAAAGGCCAGCTCTGCAACTCAGTGATGGCATCATCTGGGCAGCCCCTTTGTCCCTGGAAAGAAACACTCTACCCCCTCACCATTGCACGGGGTGGGGCGGGGGGGGGGTTGCAGACTGAAGTGTCAAAACACAGTAGACAACACCAGACCAGCTACGGCATGGAAAGAGGCCCAGGGGTCTGGCCCAGGTCACGCAGCAGGCTGACACAGCTCATGACTGTCTGCTTAGCCACTAATAGGTTATGTGACCTTGGGAAAGTCACTAACCTCCTCTGGGCCTCCATTTCATCAACTATGAAATAGAGGCAATGATGTACCTATTTCACAGTGTCGTGAACACTAAATGAATTAAAACTTGTAAGGTGCTTAAAGGAGTACCCAGCCCATAATAAGTACTATTTTATTATTAGCTTGGCTCCAAGCCCCTGACTCCTACATTTTTACTCTTTCCATGACGTCAAAGCCAGACATCTCCCTGCCAGGTCAGTGTTCTGACATTGTCATGTCTTCTTTCCTCAGCTGAAATGGGAGTCCTGGGCCAAGGTCCTCTTTCATTTTCCCAATTCATCCAAAACAGGACTGTTCCTTCACCAGCACTCTCACTGGTGGCTTCTGAGTTCATTATAACATAAGGAGCTAGTTATAACAACCTAGGAGTTAAAAACTCCCAGCCAGAAGTTCCTTCCCTACACAGTGATAAAAGCAAACAGGCAGAGGGAGAAGGCCCTCACACTTTCCAGAGAGCTGTCCAAGCCAGTTGGTCTCTGCTGGGGTTCGTCTACTGAATTCCCAGAGCCAGAAGGAAGGCTGCCCCACGTGGTTCTGGTTGAGCTCTGACAGGGTCCTGCCACATGACCCCTAACCTAACATAGCTGATATTCAAGGAAGCAGGAGGACAGTATGCATGTAGCAGAACCTGGCTGGCTGTTCTGACAGCCAGTGAAGAATGGTCACGTTGTCACATCGCCCATTAAAAGTCCTGATGCTCAAGCCTCCTTTGATGTCTAATTCTCTCTCTCTCTCTCTCTCTCTACCCGCCCCTCTCTCTCATACACACACAGAGCTTATTTTTTCATAAAGACATGACCCCAACATTGGAGAGATTCATAGCACTCAGGAAATTTTTGGCAGGAGCACCCACAGACAAACATGTCCCTGCTCAGCCAGCTGGGTCAGCAGAATTCCCAGACACAGAAACAGTGTCCTGGTCCCCTCAAACTACTATAACAAAGACCACAGACTTTGTGGCTTAAGAACAACAGAAATTTATTTCTTAGAGTTCTGGAGGCTAGAAATCCAAGATCATGGCACCTGCATGGTCAAGTGAGGGTCCTCTTCCAGGTCACAGACCTTTCGCTGTGTCCTCACATGGAGGAAGGGGTGAGGGCACTCTCTAGGGCCTCTCTTCTAACAGCACTGATCCCATTCACAAGAGTTCTTCCCTCATGACCTGCTGACCTCCTGAAGACCCTACCTTCAAATGCCATCACCTTGGGGGCTATGATTTCAACATATGAATTATAATCTGACACAAACATTTGGATCACTATACATGCTATGGCAATGTGGCCTACGAAAAGCCCACAGGTCTCTGTGACACTGAAATGGTGAACACCACACAGGGAGGGGCAGGAATGGGGCCAAGAAGCAGAAATAAAGTCCTGGATGCCTTGCAGACACTGCCACCACACCACCTTGGGTTTTCCTAGGTCCAGCCACAGTAAACCCCACTGTGTCCTTCGACCTCACTGCCAATGGTGAGCCTTTGGTCCACGTCTCCTTCAAGCTGTTTGCAGACAAAGTTCCAAAGACCCCAGAAAACTTTTGTGCTCTGAGCACTGGGGAGAAAAAAATTGTTATAAAGGCTCCTGCTATCACAGAATCATTCTGGGATTTATGTGCAGGGTGGTGACTTCACAGGCCACAGTGGCACAGGCAGCAAGTCCATCTACAGAGAAAAATTTGGTGACGAGAATTTCATCCTGAAGCACACAGATCCTGGGATCTTGTCCACAGCAAATGCTGGCCCCAACACAAACGGTTCCCAGCTTTTCATCTGCACTGCCAAGACTGAGTGGCTGGAGGGCAAGCATGTGGTCTTTGGCCAGGTGATGGACGGCACGGATGTTGTGACAGTCATGGAGTGCTTCGGGTCCAGGGATTACAAGACCAGCAAGAAGATCACCATTACCGACTATGGACAACTCTCATAAATTTGACTTGTGTTTTATCTTAATCACCAGAGCATCCCTTCAGCAGCTCAGGAGAACACCCCTTCACCCCCATCTGCTTGAAATGTTCTAAAATCTTCATGCTTTTGACTCAGTTCATTGGGTGCCATGTTTTTCTTACCCCTTCCAAGTCCAGCTGGATTGCAGAGTTAAGTTTATGATTATGAAATAAAAACGCCCTGGCTGGTGTAGCTCAGTGGATTGAGTGCGGGCCTGCGAACCAAAGGATAGTGGCTCGATTCCCAGTCAGGGCACATGCCTGGGTTTCAGGCCAGTCCCCAGCAGGGGACCCATGAGAGGCAACCATACATTGATATTTCTCTCCCTCTCTCCTTCCCTTCCCCTCTAAAGATAAATAAATAAAATCTTTAAAAAAATTTTTAAAAAGAAATAAAAACTTAAACAACAAGAAAGAAAGAGGGAAAGTCCTAGGAATAAAGCAGGAAGGTGGGAGGAGCACACCCAGGAACCCTACTCCCCAGCACTCCTTCAGAAATCAAAGTAACCCGCTGAGGCAAAGACCATGAGAACATTATTTCCCAGGTCCCCCTTGGCCAGCAAAATCTATCTTTACCAAGAATTTCTGAATTACATAAGAGGCTCTTAGGCCTGGGTTCAAATTCAGATTGTGTCACTCACTAGCTGTGTGACCTTCTATTAATATAAAGAACTAAACCTCTCCAGACTTCAATTTCCTTACCTGCAAAAAGTGTTAAAAAGAGAAACCCTTTTATAGGGTTCTTCTGAGGATTGAAAGGGATAAATACAGACAGGGTTCAGCAGAAGTAATGCCTGCTTGAGTGTGGTTGGTAGGGTATATCGGTGTAATAATATATAGTTTTAATTTTAATATTTCACCTAAAATGCCATATATTGTGCTTGAGTGTGATATTGTTATATTACAGAATTACACACTATAATTTTGTAATAAAAGATTTTGTGCCTTGGCTGGTGTAGCTTAGTAGATTGAGCATGGGCTGCGAACCAAAGAGTTGCCAGTTCGATTCCCAGTCAGGGCACATGCTTGGGTTGCGGGCCAGGTCCCCAGTGGGGGTCACATGAGAGGCAATCACACATTGATGTTTCTCTCTCTCTTTCTCCCTCCCTTTCCTTCTCTCTAAAAATAAATAAATAAAATATTTTTAAAAGATTTTGTCATAAAAAAGAGGTGTTATTTGTGCTGGACCATGTATATTACCAACTCCTGCACATGGTCTCTGGTCTAGTTAGCTTGCAGCCATGGTGGCCATTGTGTACCATTGTACCCCCAGTACCCAGTACAGCATTGGTACCCAGTAAGGACTCAATAAATAGTTGGTGAACAGATTAATATGTCTTCATTTTTGTAATAATTATAATTGGGCCCATTTTTCCTGGCAGGGCTATGAGAATTAAATGAGATTCCATGGGTAAAATGTTGAGCACAGTACCTGGCACATGGGAGATGCTCAGGAAATGGTATTCTTAGATTCTTGACTACTGTGGATACATGACTCCCATGGTACCCTCCCTTTCTTATGGACTCAAATGAGTTAAAGGCAGATAGAAACCCAGCAGGGAACTGTAGTCTTGCAGGCCTCCCCAAGGGCATAAGCTCTCTGCTCAGAACCTTCAGAAGGTAGCTGCCTACTCAGAGAAAATAAGACCACAAGAAACTGAGCCTGGTTCTGCCTTTCTGCCCATGGTCTAGAGTGAGACAAATGGCAACGGCTTGCCCTTGGTCTATGGCAGATGTGTTTAGGTGTATTTGTCCTGCCCACAGACCCAGATGAAGGGGCAAACCTAGGTGGCCATTTTTGTACCACATACTCTCCTCTTATTGGGCCAGAGATAGATACTTGACCTAAGAACATTAAGTTCATTGGCTAAAATCAGATTTTTTTTTTCTCTCAAGAAGTTAGACAGAGTTAGACAGTGATGGGCATTTGGTGTTGTATAGAGTCTTGGTCATGGTTGGACCTATGGCAAACAAGCTGGAGAAGGGGGTATGCAGAGCGCATGAGCCATGAATAAGCAGAGGAATCCTGACTACAGAGGAAAATGGAATAGAGGCTGAGAAAGAGGCAGAGAGCAAAGGCTATACAACCCAAGAGAAATGGGAGACTTGAGACAGAGACAGAAAGAAGGCACTCTCTACCTGGTGGCTCCCAAATCTATTTCCCATGAGCTGCCTGGCCTCACTTTAGATGGCCTCACTCCATATAAAGAAGCCTGTAGTGCTCCAATAACCAGGACCTGCACCCCACTCACAGTTCATGAGCTGGTGCACATGAATTGTGTTCCATGCAACTTAGTGATGCTCACCTACAATAATGATGCCAAGGGGCATCCAACCAGTGAGCAGGGGTGTATCTTTCAGGGGCCTCTTGGCCCTGGTATAAGGGATCTGACTCCATACCTGTCTGAATATCCTTCTCTCCATCTCTCCATCTTTTCCAGGAGCTGTAAACACACTCCTGCAAGGACTTTCTCAAGTTCCTCAGCAGTATGCAGATTAGCCTGCCACAGAACTCCTGGCATCCTGGTTCAGCTATCTTTACAGATAAGAGATCTGTAAAATAGTCCTTGAGTTACTGCCCTTTACCAAGGGAGTTTCAATGCAACCATGACATGATAGATTGTTTGCTTTGGTCTCCTGGAACTGAAAGAGCCTCCTTCACTAAATAAAAATATAAACCTTCAAAGCCACTATATCATTAGCCAAGCAAGCCATTTGGCATCAAAAAATTTGGGTTCAAATGCAGACTCTGTTACTTACCAGCTCTGTGACCTGGGGCAAATTACCTTTCTTTTTCAAATTTCTCATCTCTTGTAGACATAGTATCCACCTGGTATGGTTTGGAAAAGATTCAGCAAAGTAATGCATCTAATTTAAAATAGTGTAAGAGGTTATCTTATCTGTCCATTATAAGTCATTTTGCATTATAAGTGACTGGCAACAAGTAGATACAAAATAAATGTATTGTGATGGGTGGGGGAGCTGCTTGGTTGGTTGGTTTTAAAAAACATTAATGACAGGGAAAACCCACTGAAATGGGAAAATAAGGTAGAAGTGCGAGTCATGTTTTATTCTTTTGTAGAGGTTGATTTTCTTGACACTTTCACAAATATTGTCCCACATACTCATCATGACCACTTCTGAATGCAAGGGGAGGCAGAATTACTATCCCCAACTTACAGATAAAGCATCTGACTCCCCACTGCCTTTCCATCCCCTACCAGGATGACCCAATTCTGCTTTGTAGGAAGCACCAGGAGGGAACCCCAAGTAGGCTCAGTTAGGCCAGTTGCTTTCCTGGGCACTGTCTCTTCCATCTTGAGGACTACAGGAGATCCTAAGACTTGAAGCCACTTCCTTTTGCCTCTGGGAACAGGTCAGGGTGAGGGGGACCTGTCTCTGTGGATCTCGGAAAGCCGGGCCAGGAGCGCTGCCCAGTGGAACAGCAGATCACTTCTGCCAACTCCAGAACCACTCTCAAGTAAAGTTCAGGGTTTTCCCCCCTGGGGGCTCCTCCCAACTGTGTTTGTGTCACACACTAAGGCCCAGAACCATACCTTTAGTCTGATGCTCACTAATAATTCCATAGGTCACCCTTCCACCACAAGTAGATTGTAAACTTCCAGGAATTAAGAATGGAATCTCTAGTGCTTGCTTCGGCAGCACATACATTAAAATTGGAACAATAACAGAGAAGACTAGCATGGCCCCTGTGCAAGGATGACATGCAAATTCGTGAAGTGTTCCATATTTACAAAAAAAAGAGTGGAATCTCTAAAATTTGGTTGTCCACATTCAAAGCCTATCCTTGTCACTCTATGCTCTGTAACCTTGGATGTTTTGCCTACCCTACCTGAGCGTGTTTCCACCTCTGGAATAGTAATATTCTCATCATTGCAATTGTGAGGCTGAAGTTAAATAATTCGGGAGGAGAGTTCAGCCTCAAGCAGGTACTTAGCAGACACTGAAGAGACATTGGCCCCCCTCTTCCTATGGAGGTCGCTGGCTATTATGCCCAGTGCCACTGAACATGTGCATCACAGAACCTGCTCCCTGCCTATACTAGACCATGAACCCCTCAAGAACTCTATCTTATTCACCCTACTACCCCCCAATTTCCAGCACAAGCTGTGGCACAGACCTGGAATAAAGAAACAAATGAATGGGTTCCTTACAACAGATTCAGCTTTGGAATTGTTTGGCTCTCGTTATCATGAAAATGCATCCTGTGGGTCCATACCTGCTGCCTTACAAGAGCCAAAAGCCTTGACATGGATTTGGGACTAGGACTTCTTTTTGGCCAGGATGAAACATTCCCACTGTGGTAAATAGATGATTGGGAACCAAGGCCAGTAGGTAGGAGTATCCAGCCTCCTCTGGGCCTTGGAAACAGATTCTCAGCTGGGACACTGGCTTCCTGCCAAGCTCTTTCAACACACATACATGCACACACATATACAACCAGGCTAGAGAAGAAAGTCTCCAAACTGGCCTCACCTAGAAGATCCCAATCCTCAGACAGTTGCATAGGAGTTGCAGGAACTGGGCCAGGCAGGGACCTACAGGGATACCTTGGAGTCCATGAGTGGGTTGTTTTCCCTGAGGGTATGTACTGCCATGTACAAAATGTCAGTGCCAACAGAGATGGATCCTGTTCAAGGAACCAGATAGCATCTGGGAACCATATTCTAGAACAAACTCAGGGACCAAGGAGGCAAAGGGAAATCACACACCAAGGTGATTTGGTATTCAGACCAAGAGCTGAGCCCAGAGAAAGGTCAGGGTCAGGGCCTTAGGTTAGCTGACTTACCTCAAGGAACCTCCCATCCTCAAATGGTTCCTTCAGGCCACTTCCCCCAGGAGGGACATCACCATTCACACCTACTGGTGACAGCAGGAAGACACTGGTCAAAGTAGGAAGATACCAGGTGATCAGCCAACCCACTCTATCATTCACCTTATGGTGGGATGGGTGGCAGGGGTGAAGGCTTGCTGAGGAGGAGTCAGCCACAACTCTGCATACAAAGGACTAGGAGGAGGTGAAGAAAAAGGAGACAGAACACTAACTAACACATCTCTTACCACTCCCTACCCTGCACATTAGACCCCAGAATGCTCCATGTTCTCAGCACACACTATGCCACTGTGTCTCCATGTCTATGTTCTTGCTATTCCCTTTCCCTAATATGGCCTTCCTAAATTTCTTACCTTGCTAGTTATTATAATCCAAGACTGAATTCAAAAGTTATCCCCTCCAGAAAGGCTTTCCTGAGTGCTCAAGGGCTCAAAGGTTAGTGAAATAACCTGTAAGAGGGCTCTACCCCCATGCTGGCCTCACCTCATACCATTTCATGTCAAGAGTCTCTCCTTATGACCCCCACTTAGCCAAAAACTCCCTGAGGATAGTCACCATTTTGGGTAATTCTTGGATCTCCAGTACCTATTGTAGGGCTAGGTTTATAGTAGCTGCTCAATTAAGTACTTGTTGAGTGAATTCTCACTGCAGAGAAAAACAGTGGTTTGGATTGTGGAGGAGAGAAGGAAAGGATGTGAGAAGCTGGATATGAGCATAGTGAAATTTGGTGGGATGTCGAAGTGGAGACAGAGCCACAGGGGGAGCTCACGGCTGGTCACAGAGGCTAGAGGAGGTCTCCCACATTGAGGTGATAATTAGAAGCATGGGAGCATTTGAGCTCTTTGGGTTGGAAGGTGGCTTGGTAGGTGGGAGAAGAGGATGGAACCATTATGATGCTCCTAAAACCCTCACTGTACACAAACCCTCACTGTAAATATGTGCAACAGGATATCGGTAGGATTTTTACCACAGCCCCTGGGCTAGACACTGGGGCACATAGCTAAGGGCAATGAGATGCTCACTATCACATGTAAAGAGGGCCACCAGCAGTAGACATCCCCCAAAGGGTTTCATCAAGAAGAAACTAGCCCTGGGTGGTGTGGCTCAGTTGTTTGGAGCACCATCAGGTAAACAAAATGTTGCAGGTTCAATTCCTGCTCAGGGCACATGCCTAAGTTGCAAGTGTGGTCCCTAGTCCAGGCATGTGTAGTCCCCAGTCTGGGCACATAAAGGAGGTAGCCAGTCGGCGCTTCTCTCTCACATCAGTGTTTCTCTCCCTCTCCCTTCTTCTCCCTCTAAATACAATGAAAAAGTGTCCTTGGGCCAGGATTTAATGAATATATAACCCCAATTTTTTTTAAAAAAAGAAGAAACTAAACCAGCCCCAGTTCTTACAATACCAGACCCCACTGTAATCCCCTCCCATACACACACCTCCTACATGTTAAAGACTGGGGAGGGGAGGGACGGAAGAGGGACAATGCGGGGAGCTGGCCCAAGCTCTCTTGCACAGAGCATGTTGTTTTGATGCAAGGGGCTCCCAACAGTCACTCATAGAAATGGTGGGTGCCCTTAAGATGGGGAAGCTGGCATTTCACTGCCCAGAGTCTGCAGCCCCACTCTGACGCTGCCATGAGAGAGGAACAAAGCCTAGTGAAGGAATACATGAGTGAGGCTAACTCAGGTCCCCGGGGGCTAGAGGATACACCTGAACGTGGAATGTGAGGCCCACTTTCCCTGGAGCTCTCTGAAGGCAGAAGACTTTAATTAGAGCTCACAGCATCCGGTGGGCCAGGGAATAGAGTGTCAAGGAAAATTGGTAGTGGGGTATCCGCAGCCATGATCCCACAGCCCCCAAAAGGCACAGAAGGATTTCAGCTCCTCCTGTGCTGCCATGTGGAAGTGCAAGGGTGAGCACAGGCTAGAACTCAGGGAGAGCCCAAGAAGCAGTGCTCCACTCAAACAGTGTATGCGGCATTCATGGGGCCGAAGGGAGAACGCTGCCCTTCTTTAAGGGCATCCTCAGTGATGCATGCTGCGGAACTCTGCCACAAGGACACCGGCTCTGCCATCTACACACAGACCCCCAGGTCAGCCATGGCAGCAAGCCAAAGTAAAGATGCTCCTCAACACCCTCTAGGTAGCCCTGCCTCCACAGCCCACTGTCCATGCCCCCAAATCTGAAGGAGATTCAAGGCTCTGGAGGAGGAGGCGGAGTGGAGAGCAGACACTACCCCCTCCTCACTTCCATCATCTGAATACAGATCTGGCTTATAACAGGCCAAGGCCTGAGCTGGAAGTTTTAAACCAGCCTGGACTTTAAGTGAACATAAAGCTATGGACTTACCCTGGTTGGTGTGGCTCAGTTGGTTAAGTGTCATCCCACCAAATGGAAGTTTGCAGGTTTGATACCCAGTCAGGGTGCGTGAGGGAGGCAAGTGATCCAAGTTTCTCTCACACGTCAAAATGTTTCTCTTCCTCTCTTTGTCCATCCCTTCCCCTCTCTCTAAAATTAAGTAAATAAAATCTAAAAAAGAAAAAAAGCTATGGATTCCAATCAAGCTGATGATGTTAAAGGTAATTTGACAGAGCTGAGCAGAAAGCAGCAACTGGAGGGAAATAAAACCATTCCACGTCTCTATACTACCAAGTTGACACTGATCAGTAAACCAGTCACATGAGGCCAGATGTGGAAGGCCCTCTCTGGGCTTATAGGCAAAGGAAGAAGGGAAGAGGTGGAGAGCTCTCAGCCCCCACCTCTGTTTCTCAGTAAGATAGAACTTAAGTCAAAACCTCCCCAGTTTTAATTACCAAACAAAAAAATAACCAGATGAGCTTCTCACTGTATGTCTTTATTTATACTGTCATCTGCTCCAGCATTTTAATATCCAACTTTCCCTTGAAAGACAGATGCCTGGATGTTCACACCCTGTTCTAATGGCTTAATACCCTGGGTACTGGAGCAGGGAGGGGGCTGCAAGGAAGGAGGGGGATGAAAGCCGCCACCACATTGAGCACAACTTTGGAGCAAATGGGTTTGAATATTCATTAAACAACATTTAATTTAAACACCCAAACTCTGAAAGCAGCAACATATGGCCTGTTTTATTTTACATAAACTGAATAGGAGGCTGGGCCATTAGTTTCTGTAGACATAATGTTCATTACCAATGAAGAATGCTTTCCTTTGAGGACACCCCTGCACTGTACTGGGCCCACTGCCCACTGCCCCCACCAGCTTAGAGAGCCCAAGCTGAGGGCTCCCTGCTGACCCCACTTATGGTGGCACAGGAACATCAACCAAATCTCCATCACCCATCGGGGAAGATTAGGACTTCATTAAGGAAACAGGGAAGACTCTAGAGACGTCCTGGCTCCGTGGTTTGCACCCTGGTAAAGTGGATTGGACAGAATCCTCGCCCTCGTGGACTGGGCCTCCATGATGCTTGGGGGCCTGGGCGGCGATGTCCAGGTGGCATGAGCTTGACCTCTTCTACCCATGCACAATTGCTAATGGTCACACTGGGGCCCAGAACTCTGCTTACCTACCCTGGGACTGAGGATTGTGCGTGTGTTTATACAGAAGGCTGTGGGTACTGAGCAACATGTATGTTCACATGCCTTTGTGTGAGCATGTGTGAATGTGAATATGTACTTCTGTGGGGAGATGTATACTCAAGGTCACATATGCTGGATATGTGTGTGTATATGCACATATATGCAATGCCTTTCTGGGTGTGCCTGTAGCTGTATATGAGTGTGCATGCACAGCTTGTTCAGCTGGGGAGGTAGGAGGATCCTGGGAGGAGTGGTGTAGGTGCATACATCCTCATTGTGTGTGTGTATGTGTGTGTGTAAGGGTTTGGGGGTGTTTGGGTTTTTTTATAACTACCTGTCAGCATTCATGCATAGAATGCAAGGAGGCCATTAACTTGGATGGGGGGGATCACATCTTTATTTCACTAAACTCTAACTTTTTCTATTACAAATGTTGACAACAAACCCCAGCCATCTGATCAGTTCCAGGGACTTTGTCACCAAGAGATGTCACATATTTTCATATAACATCACAGGAATTACAGAGAGTATCTCCAAAGGTCCTTTTCACTCTCCATCACCACCTTGAATTGTAGCAGTTGCTAGAACTGCCACAAGACACTGTTATTATCACATTAATAAAGAAACATTTATGCTAAATTTTAAAAAGCATATATGGTACTTGTCAGAAATTTTAATATTTTGCTAAATGTACCTAAACATAATTGGTTTTTTTAAGTTCATGTTTTTTATGCATTATGTAAAATTCTAGAAAGGAGTCCATTGGTCACCAGCCCACCCAAAAGGGCAAAGAAAATTAAAGGTCCTGCATGGGGATAGCATGCATCTGCCTGTGGTCCAGCAAGTGAGCACAGGAGCCCACAGAGATGTGTACATAGACCACCAGCAGAGGTGGGACCAGTGCCTTCCATTCTGAGCAACACCCTCCTAAGAGGGCACGTGTCCATTTAAAACCCAGTGACTCTATGAAAAGCGATTTCTTCCCAAGGTTCCAGTAGTGCTAGAAACCATGAGGACAGCCCAAGCTGGCCCACTTCAAGAAGAAACAGCTCAGGGCATCTCTTTGGCACTAACCCTCTACCTGGTAGGACAGAAGGCTTCTCAGAGTGGGTACTTGGACAGGGCTGTGGAGAACAATTCCATCAAAAGCTATACCAGGTTCTCACCATCCCCAGTCATGTCCCTGATCACTGCTGATCCACCCAAATATCAGTTAGGCTTTCTTCAATGACCAAGACAGAAAAGCCAACTCATACTACCTTGAATGGTAGACAGCATTTATCAGCCCCCATAACTGGAGTCCAGGACAATGAGTGCTTCAGGTAGGTTTGAGTACAGCTCTGCCCTGCTCTAAATTGAAACTTTGTCCTCAAGCAGGCTTCCCTCATGGTAACAAACTGCCTGTGGTAGTTCCAAACCTCATTTCTACACTTCACACAACCTGGAACAGGAGTGATCTCTTCCCAGCCATCAAAAGGAAGCCTTCCTGCCCACTCTGATTGACCCAACCTCAGTCACTTTGGCCAGGGGCAATTCCTTGCACTGATAGGCTTAGATGTGGGTCACTGCTCATCACCAAGCTATGGCAGGAGTAGACATCATACCATTATT
Organism: Artibeus jamaicensis; assembly: GCF_021234435.1. Taxonomy (NCBI): domain Eukaryota; kingdom Metazoa; phylum Chordata; class Mammalia; order Chiroptera; family Phyllostomidae; genus Artibeus; species Artibeus jamaicensis. Next base: position 29,222,079 of record NW_026521788.1, on the reverse strand, counting down.
GGCTTACAACAGTCAAGACCCACCCCCTAAGAAAAACAAGTCGGGAGAGTCATAGGGGAAACAGAATGGAGGCCTGGTGAGACAACTGCTCCTGTAAGATCTCTTTCCTTACAGGAGCTAGGCAGTCTGAGCTGCCTAGCTAAGACTGCTAGGCAGACAACTCAGCTCCCAACCTAACTGCAGTACCTGGGGCAGGAGCCATTTTATAGTCTCTCTGTGTCAACCCCAAGCTTGAACACCCCAAGTGAGAAGAGCACATACATGCCCTCAGTCACAACAGGCCCTCAACCTGCCACTGAGTGAACTAGCAGCCACTCTGTCACTGCCACACAAACCTGAGGTGTCTCCCCTCCTCCACAGACACCAGAGTTCTTTAGTAAAGAAGCAGAGGAGCCCTGACTGGTGTAGCTCAGTGGATTGAGCCCCAGCTGGCACATGGAAAGGTCACCAATTTAGTTCCTGGTCAGGGCACATGCCTGAGTTGCAGGCCAGGTCTCCATTTGGAGGTGAGGTAACCAACTGATGTATCTCACACACTGATGTTTTCCTCTCTCTCTGTCTCCCTCCCTTCCCCTCTCTCTATAAGTAAAGAAATTAAATCTTTAAAAAATAAATAGAGACAGAAGAGCTGGGTTTTGTCCCTAACTTAGTGGGGAATTATTTATGTGGGCCTCAGTTTCCACACATGGTCAAAGAGAGAACTGGATAAACTAAACCCAAAAGCTCTTTTCAATTGACAATTTGTGCATCACAGCAAAAGGAGAGCCTCTAAACCCTGGCATTTTATAGACCAAAGCACCCCCGTCACCTCCCATCTGATTCTGCCACAGCCTCCCCGCTGGCCCCCCACTCCACTCCGGTCCTGCCCCCAGCCCAGCATGCTCCCCACACGGCCACCACTTGGTGGGCCAGTCATTCAGCAATACAGGGTGGGGCAAAAGTAGGTTTATGGTTGTTTGTATGGAAAATAATAAAAATAATTATTAAATAATAATACAAGAATAAGCTCTGTGTTTCACACGCCCACAACTGTAAACCTACATTTGCCCCACTGTGTGTTCACTTAGCCCCACTGTGTGTTCACTTACCTGCTGGGAAACAGGCACTGTTCTAGGTGCTCAGGACACAGCCAAGAACAAGTTAGATGCACGTACAAAAATAAAAAACTCCTGCCTTCATGAAGCTTCCTTTCTAGTAGAGAAACAACGAATAAACAAGAAAATATCAAAAGTGAATGTTGAGGAGAAAAATATTGAAGCCAGAAAGGGAATTTCAGGGTAGTTACAACCTTTGGTAAGAAGGTCAGAGAAGATGTCCCTGAAAAGGTAAACTTGGGCAAAGATCACGAAGACCACTGTGGGCCTGGCAGACAAAATGCCAAATGCAAAGGCGCTAGGTCAGGAACAGGGCTAACAAGCTGGGAGCAGAGCCACTGGGTGGGAGGGTGGTGGAAAACCAGGTCTTGGGCCATGTGGATCATGGAGAGACTTTCAGCATTTCACTGAGTAAGATTCGCAGCCCATAAAGGGTTCTGAACACAGGAATGACCTCATCTGACTCTGATATTCACAGTGCACTCCAGCTACTGCATGGAGAATACATTAAAGGGACAAAGGCATAGTCACTACTGCCAAGGCCCTCTCACAGAAGCACAGTGAGAGGGCCTTGGCAGTGACAAGGTGAAATGTGGGGACTTGAACCAGAGAAACAGAGGAGGTGGTAAGAAGTGGTCAGATTCTTGATATATGGGGATATCAAGAGCCAAAAGACCTGTAGATGGATTGGATGTAGGAGTGAGAGACATTTGCAGGATTTTCACTCCCAGCAAGAAGAGAATGAAGTTGCCATCCATGGGTGGGGAAGGCCAGCAGGGGAAAAGGGAAAGCAGGGAAGGAATACTCAGTTGCTGGCCAATGCCCTTTGTAAAAGGTAAATCTAATAGCACCATTCCTCTGCTTAAAATCTCCCAGTGGCTTCCCACTGCACTCCAGGTAAAGTCTGACCTGGAAATACCCGCTACAGTCCCTACAATACCTGGCCCCACCCACATCTTTGAGCCACATTTTTGTATACTTCCAGGTCCTGGCTCTTATACCATCTAGGAACCTACCTGCTTTCTCTTGCTTCCAGGTCTTTGCATCTGCTGTTCTCCTCCTAGAAAATTTCTCCCTGTGCTTGCTATTCTGAGTCCCAATTCCCTCATCTGCAAGAGAATGAAGAGTATAATACCAGATGATTTTCAAGGCACCTTTCAGCCACAACAGTCTGCGGACCTGGGATTTTGTGCACTGTCCCCTTGCCTGGTGTCAGCGAAGACTATCAACAGAGTCCAGCCACGAGTATCCCCACTACAGGCTGGGGGATTCTCCAAGGGCTGGCCTGAAAAACACATGCCAAGGCTTGAGAGTAAAGAGGTTGTAGGGTATAAAGAAGCTAGGTGGCCATGAGAGGGTGAGTAGAAGTAGGAATGACAAACAACATGGCTAAAGTAGACAAAAACCCAACAGCCAATCTACCTTTGCCAAAGCTGAGTCCTCCATCTGGGGTACCTTCCCTTCCATTTGGGCTCCTCCTTCACAGAGATTCCAGCAGCCTCTTCCCTGATCTAGACCACAGTCCTGCCTCTGCATGCCCTGGCTCTCAGACCATCTATGCAACAACACTCAGCTCATAAGCTTAGAATCTTAAAGAGCCCCCTGTGAGAGCCCTCTCCTGGGGAAAGTGAACCAGGGGGACAAGGACCTTGCCTACATTACATACCTAGGAGGTAGGAAAACCAGATCCAATCTGTGAGCTCCAGACTGCAGAGTCAAGTCCAGTCTCTCCAGTCCTGGAGAGACTCAACTCAACTCAAATACCCTCTGCCTGAGGAATTCCTCCTGCTGTCTCTGGAGCTTCACATCTGCAAATCCCCACCTCCGTAAGCCAGTTAGTGTTGGACACATTGGTCCTCCCCTTTACCTTGGGGCTCAGACTTTTTCTCGCCTCCATGCCCACCCACTCTCATTCCTGACAGAGTCATCCAGGAGCCTTATCCATGGTGGATGTGTCTGAAACTTTTTATGGAATCAGATCACCAATATACAGTATTGTGCCCAAGATGTGAGCTTCCAACTGAGAGATACGTGCCTTACCAAATAACAACATGTACTTTGGTGGGAGAGGGGGAGAGAGGGTAAGCATCAAGCCCAATGGGATGTGATCTAGGCCACTCCCCTAGCTTGTTCCTAATGAAGAACCCAGAGAGAGATTCCTTCTCCTCTTTCTTCCTCCATCACCTCGCACCCAGGAATGTGTTCTGAGAATTAATGGGATAACAGATGAAGTGCCTCCAAGGAAACGGGCTACGTAAATCCAAAGTGTTGTTATTAAATTCCAAATTTAGCCCTCAGAATCAGTGAGGCCTGACAGATCTGAGCTGGGAGCAATCCCAGGATGTCCCTGTAAAACCAGAAGCAAGACATTCAGGATTTGGGGGTCAAAGGAAACCATAAAAAATGCCCCAGGCCTACACTTCACAGAAAGCCCAAGATCTTCTCCAGCAATCCCACAAAGTAAGCAGCTAGGGTCTGCTTGTACACCACCAGCAACAGGAACCAGCAACAGAAACTCCCCAAAGCAGACCCTGCCTTCTTCCATTAGCTCTGAAGTTTTAAAACTTACTCCTGTTCAACTAAACCATTTCACCAAACTTTCCACACTCTAGGACAAATGTTACCCTTTTCTCATGTAACCCTTAACCAACAGCCCCTCTTTATAGTCATTGCCAGCTAAATACATCCAAGCCTTTCAAACAGGCCTCACAAGCCTCCATCTGAAGGCAGACCGCAATCCTGATGCTCTTTTCTGAGTGGGCTCCAAAAATAACATAACCTTCAGCAGTGGTTCGACAGGACAGGGCAGAACAAGACCCAGCATTCCTTCATTCCAGGTGCCCACTTCCTATGAAGGTAGCTGGAGGCAACAATTTGTTGGGTTTTCTTTTAACATCCAAATCACACTGCGAAATGAAATTTACATTTGCATTTCAGACCATAACCCCTGCCACACATGATTCTGGCTAGTCATGACACAAAAGAACTCCAGAAATCATGCCCAGGGTAGCAGAACCTCCTGGAATCAGAGAACCACAGCAGAGGGACAAGTGTAGACCTTGGAGCCACACTGACTGAAGTTCAAGGCCCAGCTGTGCTTTACTGAACAACCCTCAGCAAATGGCTAAAATCCTGACTTTTAATTTGCATATCTCTGAGCTGAGAACAAAAATACTTGTTGCCAGCCCTGACAGGTGTGGCTCAGTTGGTTGGGCATCATTCCACAATGCGAAAGGTCACCAGTTCAATTCCTAGTCAGGGCACATGCCTAAATTGCGGGTTTGGTCCCAGTCAGGATGCATATGAATGGCAACCCATCAATGTTTCTCTCTCATATGGACGTTTCTCTCCCTTTCTTCCTCCCTCCCTTCCTCTCTCTCTAAAAAAAATAAAGTTTAAAAAACATACCTGTTGGCAATAAACTTTGCAAAACTTTCGTGAGGACAAAAGAAAATACAAATTCTGTCCAGAAGGTATCCAGCCACATACTCTAAAAAATAGAGATATTTACTGAAGAAGATACAAAATACAAGAAACACTATACGTAGGACAATGATGCCTCAGTCCTCTTCAAAGTAGGAACTTTGGGACCTCACACAGTTCTCCCAGTCACCATCAGCTGACCATCATATTTTCCTGAATATCATCAATAGTCTAAAATCTCTTCCCTTTCAAAAATGATTTTAGTTTTAGGAAATGTCAGAAGTCACAGGGTGCAAAACCTGGGCTGTAGGGGGGGCTGAGTCACCTGAGTGATTTGATGTTTTGCCAAAATGTTCTGCACAAAATGTATTGTATGAGTGGGCATGTTGTCATAATAAAGCTGTCAATCACCAGTTGCCCATAGCTGTGGCCTTCCGAATCATCCCAATAGTTTCTGCAGAGAAATGCTCAAACAGTGCAAAATTTGCTACAGATTCCTTGCTCTACTCATTCAGTCATTTTGAAAGCAATGACCACACAAGACACACCCTCGCTCAATGGCATCCACCCCCTCCACCGACTAGTACAGTGAAGTCATCATTGTTCACACATGTACATTCTAGTCCACTCTCCTTGGCTTCCAGGGTACATCAGTGTCGTGCAAACCATTCCCATTATATTAACAATGGCTGGACTTTTTCCAGACAGATCTCATATATACAATGTGCCTAGCATAAGAATAGTAGGTACTTAATAAAAGGAAAGTATTATTGTTATAGTCAAAAATCTCATGGGATCCCTGACAGCAGTTTCCAAGGACAGAAAATCCAAGAAGTGGCAACATAGTCCACCCATCTTCCACAAGAGTGCCAATATAATTCAGTGGAGAACAGTCTTTTCAACAAGTATTGTTAGGACAAGGGAGTAGTCACATACAAAAGAATGAAGTCAGATGTCTTTCTCACACCATACATAAATTTACTCAAAATGAAACACAGACTAAAATGTAAGAGCTAAACTATAAAACTCATAATATAAAACATAGCTATCTTTGTGACTTTGAGTTAGGTATGGTTTCTTACATAAAACATCAAAAGCATAAGTAACAAAGATAATGTGGAATTTGTCAAATTTTTAAACTTTTTCTTTTAAAGAACCCCATCAAGAAAGGAAAAAGATAAAATAGAAGAAAACATTTGCAAACCAGATATCTTCCAAAAGACTAATCTCTAAAATATTAAGAACACTTCATATATGAGAAGAACACTTACAACTCAATAAAAAGACAAATGACCCAATTTTAAAAGAACAAAAGTCTTAGACATTTTTCTAAAGAATATATAAGTGGCCAATAAGCATATAAAAAGATGTTCAACACCATTAGTTATTATGAGATACAAATCAAAACCATGAGATACTACTTTATACCCACTTGGATGGCTAAAATCCAAGGGCAGATAATAACAAGTGTGTGCAGAAATTGGAACTCTCATACATTGCTGAAGGAAACATAGAACGGTGCTACCTCCATGGAAAATAGTTTGGCAGTACCTCAAAATGTTAAATATAAAGTTATCATTATGACCCAGTAATTCCACTCCTAGGTATATACTCAAGAGAAATGAAAATATGTTTCCACGCAAAAACTTGCCCATACATTTTAATAGCAGCAGAATTACTTTGTTGTTGTTGTTATTTTCTATAAGGTTTTGGGGTTTTGTTTTTATATTCAATATTATTTTGTATTAGTTTCAGGCATATGGTATAGTGGCTAGACAATCATACTTTACAAAGTGTTTCCCCAATATTTCCAGTACCCACATGGCATCATGCATAGTTATTACAATATTATTGACTATATTCCCTGTGCTGTACTTCAATCCCCATAACTATTCTGTAACTACCAACCTGAATTTCTCAATCCCTCCACCTTTTTCACCCAGTCCCACAACTCCCCTCCTCACTGGCAACCACCAGTTTATTCTCTGTATCTATGAGTCTGTTTCTGTTTCATTTGCTCATTTATATTATTCTTTAGATTCCACCTATAAGAGAAATCACATATTTGTCTTTCTCTGACGGTTTCACTTAGCACAATACCTATCCTCCAGATCTATCCAGGCTGTCACAAATGATAAGATTTCATTCTTCTTTATGGCTAAGTACTTTGTATGTATGACTAGTCCATTGTATATATGTGCCCCAGCTTTTTTTTTTTTTTTCACTCTATTGATGGGCGCTTGGGTTGCTTCCATATCTTTTTTTTAATATATATTTTATTGATTATGCCATTACAGTCGTTCTATTTCCCCCTTCATTCCCCTCCACCCTGCACAACCCCCCACCACTTCCCCCTTTAGTTTATGTCCACTTGTCTCAAGTTCTTTAGATTCTATATTTCCCATACTATTCTTGCCCTACCCCCTATCTATTTTCTACCTACCGTCTATGCTACTTATTTTCCGTAACTTCTCCCCCCTTCTCCTCCTCCCACTCCCCTGTTGCTAACCCTCCATGTGATCCTCATTTCTATGGTTCTGCTCCTGATCTAGCTGTCCTCTTAGTTTGCTTTCGTTTTAGGTGTGGTTGTTAACAACTGTGAATTTGCCTTCTTCTTACTGTTGATAATTTTTATCTTCTTTTTCTTAGATAAGTCCCTTTAACATTTCATATACTAAGGGCTTGGTGATGATGAACTCCTTGATCTTATCTGAGAAGCACTTTTCTGTCCTTCCATTCTAAATGAAAGCTTTGCTGGATAGAGCAATCTTGGTTGTAGGTCTTTGGATTTCCAGACTTGGAATACATCTTTCCAGCCCCTTCTTGCCTGTAAGGTCTCTTTTAAGAAATCTGCTGACAGTCTAATGGGAACTCCTTTGTAGGTGACTGTCCCCTTAGCTCTTGCTGCTTCTAGGATTCTCTCCTTCATTTTAATCTTGGCTAATGTAATTACGATGTGCCTTGGTGTGTTTCTTCTTGGGTCCAACTTCTTTGGGACTCTCTGAGTTTCCTGGATTTCCTGGAAGTCTATTTTCTTTTCCAGATTGGGGAAGTTCTCCTTCATTATTAATTCAAATAAGTTTTCCACTTGTCGCTCTTCCTCTTTTCCTTCTGGTACCCCTATAATTTGGATGTTGGAACATTTAAAGATGTCCTGAAGGTTCCTAAACCTCTCCTCATTTTTTTTGAATTCTTGTTTCTTCATATTTTTCTGTTTGGGCATTTTTTTCTTCCTTCTGGTCCACTCCCTTGATTTGAGTCCCAGTTTCCTTTCCATCACTATTGCTTTCTTGTTTATTTCCCTTCACTTCAATTAGTTTAGCCTTCATATATTCCTCTAATTTGTGACTAAAATCAACCAGTTCTGTGAGCATCCTGATCATCAGTGTTTTAAACTGTGCATCTGAAACTTTGGCTATTTCTTGGTCGCTTAGAGTTATGGGCCTTGGGGCTTTGAGTTCTTCTTGAGCCATAATGTTTTACTCTGTTCTTGCCAGTTACATATGAGGAGAGAAGCCTTAGGTGTTCACCAGGGCAGGGCCACCCAGGTCACTGGGTTGTGACGCTGTATGTGGGGGCAGGGTCAGAGAGGGACAATAGCAGTCTCCTCTGCTGATACCCGCTACTGGGACCTGCACAGTCTGTCTCACTGCTCACTCTTTCGCCGGTTTATCTGAGCATGAATGTGTGACTGCAGTCAGCCCTCAGTGGGTCTGCCCGCTGCTACTCCACACCTGGGATCCACCCGCTGCTGCCTTTGCGCCTGGGTTGCGTGCCCGGGCCGATCTGGTGGATCTTTCCTGCCCAACCCCACTCTGCTAGCTCTGCCCCTCTTACTGATTTGGCTGAAGGGTTCATTGTTGTCAGACTTCCGTATAGTTCAATTTTCGGTGGCTTGGCTGCATTTTTGTTGCTAAAACTTTGTTGTTTTTAAACATGGTTGTGCGAGAAGATACAGTGCTTCCACCTAGGCCTCCATCTTGGCGGAAGTCCCCACTGTTTCTGGATTGCTTCCATATCTTGACAGTTGTAAATAATACATAGCAGAATTTTTAAAGAAGTTTTGTAAGAGTTTATTTGAGCCAAACTGACGACATATGCTTGGGAGCAAGATTTCAAATGCTCCCCAGAATTTTTTCTATTACCCAAAATGTTCATCAATTGATGAAAGAATAAATATGGTATATCCATATAATGGAATATTATTTGACAATCAAAAAAAATGAAGGACTATAGTATACCACAACATGAACCTAGAAAACATTATTATGCTAAGTGAAAGAAGCCAGGCACAAAATCATACACATGGTATGATTCCATTTATACAAAATGTCTGGAAAAAGCTAATCCATATAGACTTTAAAGCAGATTAATGGTTGTCAGGGGCTGGGAGGAGGGAGAAGGGGGAGAAACTGCTAGTAGGTAAAAGGTTTCTGTAGTGGAGTGATGCAAATGTTCTTAAATTAGATACTGGTGAGTGTTATACAACTCTGTGAATATACTAAAAACAATTGAGTTGTATATATCATAGGGTGAATATTATGGTAGGTGAACTGTATCTCAATAAAGCTGCATTTTAAAAAGCTATGAAGTACTGATACACTCTACAATATGAATGAAATTTGAAAACTATGTTAAGTGAAAGAATTCAGTCACAAAACACTATATATTATGTAATTCCATTTACACAAAATGGATTTGTCTAGAATAGGCAAATGTATAGGGACAGAAAGTCCGTGTGTGGCTGCCCAGTTTACGGGGTAGAGGTTGGAAGATATATGGAATGGCTGCTACATGGGTTTCTTTTGGCATGAAAAAATGTTCAGAATTAGGTGGTGATGATGGTTGCACAACCCTTCAAATACACTAAAGCCCACTGCATTGTAAACTTTAAAAGAATGAATTTGTGAATTATATCTTAATAAAGCTATTTTAAGTTTTTAAATGTTTTGATTATGCTGCTAGAGTTGTCCTATTTTTCCCCCTTTATTCCCTCTGCTCTGCACCACCCCTCCACCAGCACTCCCCCACCTAGTTCATGTCCATGGGTCATACATATAACTTCCTTGGCTTTTCCATTTCCTATATTATTCTTAGCCTTCCTCTGTTTTGTACATACCATTTATGCTTCTTATGCCCTGAACCTTTTCCCCCATTCTCCCCATTCTTTCTCCCTGCTATATCCCTCCATGTGATCTCCATTTCTGTGACCCTGTTCCTTTTCTAGCTATTTGCTTAGTTTGTTTTTGTTTTTAGGTTCAATTGCTGATCATTGTGAGTTTGTTGTCATTTTACTGTTCACATTTTTTTTATCATGTTCTTTTTCTTAAATAAATCCCTTTAACATTTCATATAATAAGGGCTGGGTGATGATGAACTCCTTTAACTTGACCTTGTCTGAGAAGCACTTTATTTGCCCTTCCATTCTAAATGATAGCTTTGCTGGATAGAGCAATCTTGGATGTACGTCTTTGTCTTTCATGACTTTGAATACTTCTTTCCAGCCACTTCTTGCCTGCAAGGTTTCTTTTGAGAAATCAGTTGACAGTGTTATGGGAACTTGCCTGGGTTATGGTGCTGCAGGGGGAGGAGAAGGGGGGTCCCAGAAGGAACAGTGCCGCTTGTTCTGCTCTCTGAAGGCTTTGAGTCACTTCCCCCCACTACCCACAAGCAAACTGGGCCCTTTTGGTGCTGATTCCTGAGTGGGTGTTTTTGTGTACCTTCTAGGGCCCTGTGAGTCTCTCTGACGAACTGTCCTGTGAGGCTGAGAGTTTCTCCTGCTGCCGCAATCCCCCACAGATTTTTACAGTCAGAGGTTTTAAGGCTTTATTTCCCCACACTGGAACCCTGAGTTGTGGGGTCTGTCTCAGTCCTCAGTACTTCCTCCTGGTTTATCCACACCCACATGTGGGACTGCTCAGCCCTCCTGCCCTGTCTTCCTCCTTATAAGGAAGTTCCGGTAATGCAGTATGCAGAATGATGACAACAGTCAGCAATACTGTATCCAACCCCTCTGCCAGCCACCACATCACCTGCACCAGTCCTTTCCACCTGGCTCCCCATCTCCATCCCTCCTACTGGTCTGGATGAATGCTTCTTTAACTACTTGGTTGTCAGACTTTGATACGATTCAATTTTCTGGCAGTTCTAGTTACTTTTTGTTTTTAAACTTGTTATCCTTCTTTTTGTTGTGCGAGGAGACAAAGTATATCTATCTATGCCTCCATCTTGGCCACAAGTCTCTAAAGTACGGTGTTTGTGTGTGTTTGGTGTTTTTTTTTTTAAGTGGTAACATGGTATAGTCTGGGAGTCACAGGAGAGAAGCAGAAGTCAGCAACATGAGGGATAGCTGCCATGGCCATATTAGCAGCCTCTTCTGTCTTCTCAGCAAGTGCTCCCCCTGCAATAGATTAAGTGGAAAATGGTATCCATGAACTGACAGGACCAGGAATGGAGCTCTCCCCTGGACCAGTCCAGTCAGCATCTCATTCCTGGGAAGTGACAAGGAGGATGCAAAGTCTAATTAATGTTGGCGGGTACTTACAATGGGAAGTAATGGGAAACCTGGTGTAACGGCCATGGATAGAAGAGCGAAAAGAGCCAGCCTGAAAACAGAATGTGGAGTAGCCGCAAAGAGGGAGAAGGAAGAAGAAAAAGCTGATTCACCCTGGAATACTTTACAGTCCCAATCTCAGGGAGACCCTCAGCATTGCCTATTCATATTTTGGTTGTTTGACATCTCTAATAAATTCCCCCTTTTGCTTGAGACATCTATTCAAAGGGTCCCTATGAAGTATCCATTTACTTCTTCCTACCATGGCAAAGACTGATAGTTATCCCTCAAAACCATGTTCCTCACCTTTGCCTGGGCTACAGCTAGCCTATATTTCTCCGCCCCCTCGACCATCCTCTGAGGTAAGTGTGCCAGGAGACTAAGCCACAGCTAATGCAATAGGAACAGAAGTGACAAGGGTGGACTCCTGGTCAGGCCTTTGTGAAGAATTGTAAGGAAAGCTTCCTGCTGACTATGACTACCCTGCCTTGGATTAGAAGAGTTAAAAAAACTTTGTATTGTGTTTATGCCCATCCCATTGTGGGACCTATTTTAGCCTGCTATAACTAGTCACAGTTTAGCCTGCTATAACTAAAACAAAACAGGAAGGCAGTATCTCTCACCAACAAGATGGAGAGCACAGTTAGCCCCTGGGCCAGGACTATAGAGTGAGGAAATCTTGAGGTCATAAAAATGCTAACCTTCCCTTGTACCAGCCTGAGTGAACACCTCCTTGGATTTCACGTCATAGGCATCTTATTGCCTCATCCTAGCCCTATTAGCTGCCATAGTAATTGGCAACCATCTTACAAAATGGAGCTAACACAGAGAGAGAAAATGTCTACAATATTGTGGTAACTATGTATGGGACCAGGTGGGTACTGGAAATATTGGAGGGATAACTTTGTAAATTATATGACTGTCTAACTAGTATGCAGTACACCTGAAACTAATGCAAAATAATATTAAATATAGACTGTAATTTAAAAATAGAAATTTAAAAGTTTTTAAAACAGGCAGAGGAACTGAATAGTTTTTCAAAAGACATAGAGATAACCAGCAGATACGTGAAAAGGTGCTCAGCATCACTAACCATTATGGAAACTCAAATCAAAACCACAATGAGCTACCACCTCATACCTGTTAGGATGGCTGTCACCAAAAACACAAGAGAAAACAAGTGTTGGCAAGGAGATGGACAAAAGGGAACCCTTGTACATTGTTGGTAAGAATGTATTGGTGCAACTACTATAGAATATAGTATTGAGGTTCTTCCAAAAATTAAAAACTACCATGTGAACCAGCAATTCCACTCTTGGGTATATGTGGAAGAGAAATGAAATCACTAACTCAAAAAGATATCCATGCTCCATGTTCACTGCAGCATTATTAACAATAGCCGATCTAAGTGCCCACAAAAGGAGACCTGGATAAAGAAAACATGTAAGCACACACACACACACAAATATTACTGAACCATAAAAAAGAAAATCCTGCCACTTATGACACGGATGGACCTTGAAGACAGTATGCTAAGTAAAATAAGTCCAAGAGAAAAACATAAGTAGTGCACAATCTCACTTACATGTGGGAATCTTAAAAAAAAAAAAAACTCAGAGAGAAAAAAGACAGATTGTGGTTGCCAAAGGCAGTGTTGTGGGGGAGGGACAGGAAGGGTAGAAGGTGGGGAAAATGGAAGCAAGGAGTCAAAAGGGACAAAATTACAGTCGTAAGGAAGTTCTGGGAATGTAGTGTGCAGAATGATGAAAGTTGTTAGAATAGATCTAAAAAGTTACAAGAGAAGAATTTCTATCTATGTGAGGTGATGAATTTTAACTAGACTTATAATGGTAATAATTTTACAATATATACATAAATCAAACCATTTATGCTATTATACACCTTAAATTAATACCATGTTATATGTCAATTATATCTCAATGAAATGAAAATAAAAATAAAAACACCTAAGGATAGAACTTTTGTTTAAGTAAATGGCACTGATTAGCAAATGGCTCACCTACTTTCAGGAGGGAAGCCAGCTCAAGGTGAAAAGATTTGAAGCTCAGTCCTCTCCCCACTGATAAGTTGAGGGACTTGAGGAAAGTCACCTAACCTCTCTGTGCCTCAGTGGTCTCATCCATAAGCAGAAAAAAATGGAGTGCTACCTGCATGCAAAACAGAGGTGCTGGATCAGATTAGAACTTTCTTTCCTTCCTCTGAAGGAAAGAGGTATCCTGTTTGACATTTCCTCCACCAAGGAGAGTTGCAACTCAGTGTTTGCCTACAGGTCGGGCAAATTCTCACCAAACTCCCTAAATATCATTGTCAGCAGTAGGAGTAAGCATAGGGCTGAACCAGACCCTCTCTTGAATCCTCTCTGGCTCTGTGATGTGCATATGTACAGCTTTCTGAAAACATAATTCCACAGACTACCTGCCCAGGCAGAGCGGCTCAGCTGGGTGAGCGGTCGCTATGAGGTGCAGGGAGCCTATCCCTGGATTAATGAGGTGAATGCCGAAGCCCACCCCCCCCCCAACTGTCGCAGCCTCTCCCTCTGAAGCAATGTATTTTCAAAAGAAATAATACACTGCAGCTGAGAACAGGGTGTAAATCTTTCCTTCCTCCAAGCAAGGCAGAATAGAAATCTATAGAGGCAAATGCTTGATGTCCAAAGATGTGGACTTTTTTAAGAATCCAATTTGAGAGGTTCCACCTTACTGCCTGTACCAAGTCCCTGCCAAGGCTTACTTAAAGGGATACAGGAGATGGATGTGGTGCAGCAGGGCTTACAGCTGCCTTGCAGGCCAAGTTCCTCGAGCAGAAGACTGTCTCCTCAACTCACCAGGGCAGGATTTTCTACCTTTCAATTTCTTGCTCTTAGAATAAGGTGGCTGAAAGCCACTTTCTCGGCTCCACTCCCTTATCTTGGAGTAGGAAACTGAGGCCCAGAGAAAGGGACTTGCCTGAGATCACAAAGTGCAGTTTGGCACAGGTAAGGCTTGAAGGCAGGTCGGACTCTGGCCCCCTACCCAAAATGTCAAAGAACGTGACAGAGACATCACGCTGTGGGGAGAACATTGAACCAGAATTGGGCCTCTGAGGTTCTAGCATTCTTCCTCCCGAAGAAATCGCAGGCCCCTTGGCTGGGGAGCTACAAGAGGAATGCTGTCTGCACAGGATCTGCAGAGGCATTGCAGCAACGATGGGTAGACATTGCCATGCACATGTGAACAGCAGAAAGCCCTGCGGGTTCAGCTTCCCTACAAGGGCCGAATCCCATAAACAAGATTACCACCCCCATCAGACCTTCTCTGAGAAGAAAGAGTGACCTCTCCAGTTGATGTGGCATCAGGCTTTTTTCACGCTTCCACGAGGGTAGCAGCCGTAACAAAGCAGGCAGCATCCAAGCCTGTGCCCACAGTGCCCCCTTGTGGGAATGTGTGGTTCACCACATCTCTTTCTTCCACCAAAGGGAAGGTCAGTGATGGAGCAGTCTTTAGTACTGCCCTTCCTAGTCTCCACAACTGTCCCCTCTGGAATGTCTCCCCCTCCATTACCTCAGTGTTGCTCAAACTTCAGCCTGCATTAGAATCACCCGGACTTAAAACACAGGCTGCTGGGCCCCACCCTGTTTCTGACTGAGTAGTTGAACCACTTTGGGAAAACCACTGCCTTAGCTAATCTCTCGGCACCCATCAAAGCTCAGTACAAGTTCTAGCCCCTTAGTGAGAAATTCCATTGAGTGTCCCCAGACATGTCATAGAATGTCAGAACTGTGTAATTTTGAACCAGTTTCTTAACCTCTTTGGCATCAATCTCTTCATCTATAAAATGGAGGTAACAGTACCTCCCTTGTAAAGTACTTATGAAAGGTAAATGAGATAATCCATCTAACAGGCTTATTATGTACCTGGCAAATAGAAAACTATTCTGCTGTCATTAACTATTAGCAGAAGTAATAGTATCACTGTTTGTATACCAGTTTCTTGAGGACAGAGACCATGTCCTACTCAAAGACACATAATTCTCAATAGACAGAAAGGACTTCAGACTCTTTAGTTCAGTTTCCCTAATCTAGCTGACCAGCACAGCATCACCTGAAGTTAATACTGCAGATGCTTGGGTGTCACTAACTACTACGTCTGGAAACTGGGACCAGAAGCCTTGGGCATTTGTATTTTGAACAAGCCAACACATGCCAGGCTTGGAAACCACTTATCTAGCCCTTATACCTCATCTGGACAGGGAAATGGAAGCCCAGAAAAGGTAAGTCCCTTGCCATTCCATGGCCCAGCTGCTTGGCGGATGGGTGATCAGAAAGTAGGTCTCCAGATTCCAGTCTAGTCCTTCCCCAAACTAAACTGCTTGAATGCCATCTCATCAATCCCTAACACCCTGCACAAATCCTCTCTTACATACATGATGAACAGCCCCGCAGCTTAAGTATCTGCCAGGAAGACTAATTCAGCATGTGTCAAGGACACGCAATCCACCGCTGAACACCTAATTTTCCACTGTATTCTTTCAACCAAAATATTGAAGAGAAATCCTTAGCCTCGCATACAAGGTTCTCCCTGGCCTATTCCCAGAGTCACATTTCGCACCAGAACCTCACTCGAATTCCTAACCAAGCCACAGTTTGTTTTTTTGTTTTTTTTTTGGGGGGGGGCGCTCACTTCCACAAGTCTAGCATACATAAGTGTGAAAGCGTGTGGAAGGTCAAATGAAAGTTGATGAGGCTGCTTCACTCAGACCCACATTACAGAGCTCTGGAACTCAGGAAAGCCTCTCTGCTGTCAGCACAAATGAACTGAGTGGGATACCCCTGCACTCTTGCAACCACCCTGAAGTTTTTCTCAAATGGAATTTCTACCAGAAATGCATTGTGCGAAACTGCCAGAAGCCACCAGTCACCATGGGACCTTCCAGCTCACTGATAATGAAGACAATGCCTACTTGCCCACTCTGCTCCCACCCTCCCCAATCTGATTGCCTTTCTCCAACAGAATGACTGGTATCACACCTTACCACAGCTGCCTCCTCTTTCCACCTCCGTGTTTCTCTCCATCTTTCATGGCCCCGAGTAAGCCCCATTCCTGTGTCCAGACCCAATCATGTTTTGCCTCAGCTGTTCCCTCAAGTCGGCCAATAGCCAACCCCACTACACAGATCCTCTCACCTCTGGGTCCCTACAACATAACTTAACACAATTACACACTTTATTTCTTCATGGTAAGCAGAAGCCAGGCCATGAGACTAGTAAAAGTTGCTAAACCCACTTTGCACTTTTGCTCCAGCTCCCAAAAAGCAGGAACACACAGCTAAGTAAATGAGGGATTCTTCTGGCCATCTAATAACTTGTCCAATAATTCCCTGGCAACAGACACCTTGCTGAGAACATAGTACACATACAAATCAGGAGTCTTACACATTTATGTCCTTAAGAAAACAGCTACTCAATATTGGAGTGCATGAATACATGCATAACAAAGACTCACTTTACAAACTGTGTTCCAACCTCAGCCCCATCACTTACTTGGGTGAAGTTATTTAACTGTTTTAAGCCCTCGCCAACGTGGGTCAAGACCTGACTCTTAGGGTTACGGTAGAAATTAGGAGTGCGACATATTTAAGACTCAGCCCCACCCTAGTAGGAGTGGATGTGCTCTCCCTGCTGACTATGATTAGTAAAGTCAAACTTGTATTTTTAAGGAGGCTCTTTCAAAGCCTGCTGACAGGCGCAGTGTGGTGTGATTACTGTCAGGGCCAACAAAGTGCTGAATCTCCAAGAGCCCAGTTCAATAGCACAACTGTCCACAATTCAGATAATTCCTACAAGTCCCTGCTTCCTGTCAGTTGCTCAGCAGTTCAGTTTCCAAACAGTTCTCAAAGATGCATCATCATGAGCATCAAAATAGCCTTGAGTTGGGTCAGCAGAGCAAAATACCACTGGAAGGAAGTTAACCTGAGCAGGGGACCGAGTGACTTACCCACACTCAGCAGGACTAGATGGAAGGAAGAGCACGCAGAAGGAAAGGAACATGCACAAGTGACGCAACACTAGCAAGCAGGTAGATAGAGGTGCAGGATGATGTAAACATCCTGGTGTTTGTGGCCAGACCTCTAAATCTTACCAACTGTCATCATGCAGGAAGGTGGATCAGCTGTTGCCTCCTCTGGTATTTAGAGGCTAAAAATCTGGACCTTCACATAAAATTTGTTTCAAAATGCTCTGCCTGTCCAAAAAAGCCTACAGATGAAGACTGCCAGGTTGTAACTTCCACAATATCCCAGCCCAAGCAGCTCCCTGGAAAAATAGGCCCTGCCAGAGTTAATCACAATTCCCTTCTGCAGAGACTAAGGCTACAAACTGCCCTCCAAGAGCACATCACCTGCCCTCTGCACCCTACCCCCCCCCAAAAAAAAAACCACACATATAGAAGGGCAGATAGTGTTTCCCAGATAAGGTCAAGTTAAAGGAGTTCACCATCACCAAGCCCTTATTTTATGAAATGTTAAAGGGACTTAGCTAAGATAAAAACAACATGTACAGTAAAATGACAGCAAACACAAATAACCACACCTAAAAACACAACTAGAACAGGAAGAGAACCACGGAAATGGAGATCACATGGAGGTCTAGCAACAGGGCAATCAGAGGAGCAGGGGGAAAGGCAGAGAGAATAAGTAGCACAGATGGTAGGTAGAAAATAGGGAGAGGGCAAGAACAGTATGGGAAATGGAGAAGCTAAAGAACTTATGACCCATGGACATGAACTAAAGTGGGGGAATGTGGGTGGGAGGGGTGTGCAGGATGGAGGGAAGAGGGGAAAATGAGACATCTGTAATAACATAATAAAATATACTTAAAAAAAAACAAGCACACAAACTATGCATCTTGAGACTTTTTTAAAGATTTACTTTCAGAGAGGGGAAGGGATTAAGAGAAAACCACCCACTGTCTCTTACAAGAGCACAACAGACCTGACCTGCAACCCAGGCATGTGCCCTGACTGGGAATTGAACCAGAAGATTTAGCTTTGCAGGTTGATACCCAAGCCATTGAGCTAAGCCAGTCTGAGCTACATCTTAAGACCTGGAGGACCACCTTTACCTCCATTCAGGCTCCCTGCAGCTGTCATATCAGTCCTTATAGTACCCCACTGTGAAAACTATCCGCACCTTATATTTGATGTATCACTTCCATTAGACCTGCTCCTTTGTAACCACCTACCCCTGGGACCACACCTCTCCCACCCCTACTTTCAGCTTCACCTCCTGCCCTGCACCCAGCCAGCCCAAATATAACCTCTCTCAACATCTTCCCAGTCTTTCCCCTGCATGCTGCTCACCAGTCCTCAGCTTCCAAAACCTAGCTCAGTCACAGGAAACTCCATCCCTTACTGCGACATCTGCCATCAGGCACGAATGACCCATCCTTCATGCACTGCTCCTTTAAAAATGCCACTCACCTCAAATCCCCTACTCCTCACCCATTTGGAGGAAAACTGAAGCTTACAGGCTTAACGCCCCTACTCCTCCATTCTCCCTACTAACCATCTCCTTCCTGGTCCTAACAAGAAAGCGTAAGGCAGATTTCATAGCAAGGGAACCCAACAGGGCACGGGCCCCAAAAACCTAGGTATGCAGTCTCAACGCAAGCACAGAGCAACTGTACCACCCCCCGCCCCGCGCACCAGTCCCCTCATCTGTGCACACCCTTACCCACCAGTCTAGCTCCATCTTGTGTCTCCCCATTCCCTCCTGCCCACCTGATATGCCTTCTGTCACGACTCCTCCTTTTTTCCTGGATCCCCTTTGTACCCAACCAACCAGGTCTTTCAAATCCTGTACTGCTTCCTAAGGTTTCTCTGAAGTTTTTCATCCACTGCCATGGTTCCCAATATTTGTAAACTCAACTTCCAAATGGACCCAGCCAAAGTGCAAGCCTATCATCATACATCAATTCCAGGAAAAAATAAAATGGCATCCCAAACCCCTAAGCCACTAACCCCTTTCTCCCCTCATATCCACTTTTTCTATCCTCTCAAAAGGCACCTCGACCCACAGTAACCCTAAAACAACCCCTCCTCAAATCTTCCAACCCTACACAACTAACCAAAAACTCAAAGTTCAGGACGACAACCCTGGTACCTGCAAAAGCCATGAGAATCAGCGTCCTGGGGGAAAAAGAAAAGCAGCACTAAGCAACCCTCCATGTTTCATAAAAAGCATGCATCATCAGATTTAACAAGCAATCAAACACTACACCCAAATTTTCATTACACAAGAGCCTCTTTCAAATCCCAAACATAAACCTACAACACACAAATACTAATTCCGATAGGTCCTATTCAGGACAAATGAAAATGTGACCTAACTGGGGGGGAGAGGGTGTTGGAGGCCAGTTAATAATGTTTCGGTAACAAGAACAAAGTGGGGTTCCACAAAGACCAAAATGGAATTTTAAGTGCCTCTTTTAAGAGACAAACTACACTGATGGCTAATACTAACATGAGCACTCTGGACTGGCTCTATACGCTCCCACGTTGCCCATACTCTATACCTGACATCTTCGTGTCATGAAATGGAAGAATAAACACCACTCCATCACACCAAGTTTTCAGTGAATGCTTAATGGAACATGTGAACTTGGACAGCAAACTAAGCCTGCTAAAACGGCACACTAATTACATTCCCAGTACACTTCAAATACATTTCAAAGAACCAGACACATAAAAATTCTTAGTTTATTAATCTTCTCATCAAAAATCTGTATATCACCACAGATAAAGTCACTGAAGAATCTTTACTCCTTCTGTGAATCAAAGAAAAAAAATTAGTTAGCAACTGAGGAACTGAACTTTAAAAATTAAAGTTCAAAGTCTTTCATTCATGACACCCATGCAGAACAAATATTAGTAACCTAGAATTATGTTAGGTTTGTATGATTGTAACACAACGTAAGCATCAACAAATAAAGCATTCAAGTTAAGAATAAAACAAAAAAGTGAGTTAATTATTACTGTATTTTAAAAACAAAACCATGTCAGTATTATAGCATTTAATAGGCTACAACTCTTGAGAGCATTTGTCAATCTATTTTCTTAATCTATTCCACATGCTTTACTATGTCAGTAAACCAAGTCTAGTGATCTGAATGAAAAGCTTGAATTATACCTGTTGACCAATCTCCAGCTCACTGAATCAGTGGCAGGGAAAGGAGAAGGGAAAAGGGAAAAAAAACACTCATTAACAGTCCTTTTTTAAACTCCAAAATAACTTGCATTTAAGTGCATGCAATCAGGTACCTTGAAGATGATCATTTTGTTCTTTGCAATTGTATAAAGAACACTCTTTGGACACACACACTGATTTTATTACTCCCAATTTTGAGAACAGCTTGCCTGGTTACTATGGTTCTTATGCAAACAAGGTGGCTGGCACAATGAGTTTGCTATGAAGAGAGGTCAGTATAATGGTAATGGAAACCCAGGCTGCCCCTGCCTACTTCTGGATGAAGCAGGCACACCTAGCCTTGGGCCCCCTGCTCTGCCCAGCAACACTGTGCTGGGCACACTTGCACAACTGACAGACTTGGCAATCATCCCAGGCCCAAGTCTAATTTAACTACAATATGAGAGCTCTAAATGATCAAGTAAGTCTTTTAAAACTCATCTCAGTTCAATACTTTAAAAGCCACCATTCACAGCCAACAAAAGTAGTGCGAATTAGTATTAAAAGAGAATTCAGCTAAATTGAAAATGCTTTAACTGTTCTTCAAACATGACACTATTTATTCTTTAATTTTAAATAACTCTTATTGCACCCAAAAGGTAGAAGCAAATAGCAATTCCAACATCTGAACAAAACTGAAATGAAAGAAACACTAATATGCCTGCCTTTTTTTTTTTAGCCAAAAAGTACATGAGCTCATCTATGCACTCGTTTTGCAGTTGACTTTTCAGAGCAGTGCTAGTGAAATGCACCAACGCAACTTTAAATTGGAAGTGATGGCTCATGTCTCCTCTCTGTACCTGTCACCGCTGAGCAGTGACACGTGAGACTCAGGCTGAAGAAAAGAATGTGTTAAATATCCTTCAGCTATAGATCAGAAGGCATATATTGACCATATCTTTTCTGCAACCTCCAGAACTGTAAATAAGCGTAAGCCTCACGAACAGGGAGTGTCTCTAAGCAGCAAGCAGTTCCTTGGGCAGTTTGTCCCTATTAATTTCATGGCACTGGGAACTCAATGTGATGGGTTCTGGGCAGCAGAACAGGCTTACTGCCCAGCCTGGCAGGGAACACCTGCAAGGGTCAGTGACCACCAGTTTCAAAACCCTACTATCCTCAACCCAGGCTCAGCCCACATTATATATACTTGTGGGAAAAACGCATTTATCAACAGCTTTAATGTAAATATACAATTATCTAGAAATCTTTCTTCAATTAAAGACAGTAATAACCAATGGAATGGTAGAAGAGAGTAAAAGCCGGCTGAGTGGAGGATCCCAAGACAGTGGCTTTGCTCTATTTCCTGGACCAGTTTATCACCAGAGCTGCCTGAGTGTGGAGCAATCTCCATCCCCCAAGGAAAAGACTGCTCCTAAATGTGTGAGAGGACTCTTCTCAAACCCTGTGTTAACTAAAGCCATTTCCTGATTATGTTACCTTCTGGGACACAGCTTCCCAAGTAGAAGTTAAAAGGTCTACTTAGCAGGATATCCACCTTCCTCCGCTAGGTCACTTTACAATCTAACGTGCATTTTTGAGTTTCCAAAATAAGTGTGATTAGAAGTTTTTCTCCTTTGTTCACAATATGCTATTTTAAAACATAGCAGTGACGTTATAATAAATCATACTACAAAACTGTCGTTCAAAAGCCAACATGCAAAGCATCAAAGCAAACTCAGTGAAGGTGATGCATCCCCACACCGTGCTCAGAATCTCAGTACCTGCCAGACACTTCATTTCTGATGAACAAGAAATCCAAGAAAGTAGAGGGAAAAGGCAAAAAAAAAAAAAGTTCACAGAACACTTGATTATTTGTTAATTTAACAACCCAACACTTAATTAAACTGTTTACAATTAACTAGGCAAAGCTAGTAAAAAGCTACTTATCATTAAAACCACTTACTTAAGTCTTGGCTAACTGGAGATAAACAATTGAGATTCCAACTGCCTCTCCAGCATGCCAGGAAAACATGGGCCACATTGATTCAACTCTTTCTTAAACCAGTTGTCCACTTTAAAGTTAATTTCAGGAAACTAGATCTGTTCCCACAGTTAAGACTATGCCAATTAGCAGTAAAATTAAATCCCTGATTGGGCTTGCAAGGCACCTACCAAGACGATCAGTGAACCGATGTGGCCCCCATATTGTGCTAATCTGTGAGCCGTAGCAAAGCTACTGTGGAAGAAGCTACTCTACTGAGGTGGTGTTAAGATACTACATTATGTAGCTTCTCAAAATACATTACCTTCTGTGATCCAGAAGTAGAAGGGAAGAAACATTAAGAAAGATGATTAAAAAAAATTTAACCCCCTTTTCTAGAAAATAAAGACCTGCAGCTGACATTTCTGTAATTTCCCTGATGAGCCATACCTTTTTGCCTGCACCAACACTGGCCTTTGCAGTCCCCCTGACTTTCTTCATTCTGTTCTTGCGTTCCTTTCTTTGTTTTCTTGAGGTCTTCTTCTTCTCATATAGGCCGTGCTGAAGGAAAAAATATATATATAACAGGTGACTTGCAAAACATTACCTACTGATCTGGTAGGGAAATAGATCAGCCTGGAGCTCAATAACTGCGGCTCCCCATTTTGAAACTTTTCAAGTACATTTAGTACTTGAACAGAAAGGGTCATTAAATTAAGGAACTGTGTACATCAGCACAAGAAACAAATGCTCACTCAACACTCTCTGCATGGTAAGTTCGGGGGACTGAGCTATTACTGGCCATCCTTGAACCTACAGCTCCCAAGGTTACCACATTTTGCCTTCTCTCCAATGGTCTCTTCTTAAACCAAGGGTCTCGTGGCATCTCTAGATTTACTTCTCTCAGCTGACAGAGGAGCCTTTAAGCAAGTGCTCTACCCACCTTTCACAGACAGATGACTGCTATCATCTACTCATCTTCACTCTGCCCACTTTTGTACTCGATGTTCCTGCTGCCTTAAGACTGCTTCCCCATCTCTACAAGGATCTCAGCTTCAATGCCACCTCAATACCTCTGAGACCACCCAATTAAAGAGTACAGTGTCTATCTACCACACCACAGCAACTTCCCTCACAGCTCTTCTATAGGAAATTTAACGGCAGGGAGGAAAAGGGCTGAAGCGACAGACATAAATAACACTCCGTCAACTAGTTTAGTTCACTGTCTAGAATGTAAGCTCAGAAGCTTGCCCAGCCCACTACTGCAGTTTATTGCAGTTTACTATAGTGCCTGGCATTCAAGAAATTATCAAAAACCTTTGTGGTTCCTGGCTACCTATGGGAGTTAAGTCCAAAAAACATTTGGTAACAAGGATCTCACTTTATTTGGTGCCAATCTACCTTTCCAAACTCATCCCTACTTCCGGTTATCTCCTACAATACTACTTTTTATCTGCCCTTCTAGACCCAGTTCAAAAGCTGTGAACCCCTCTCCTAGTTCCTGTATCAAAGAACCTTTTCTCTTAACTCCTTAAGTGTTCTTTAGGACTCTCCCCAATACAAAAACCATTAAAAACCGTCTTCAGTAGCTCTTGAAGAAAATAAGGATACCTACTCTTGCGAGTCTGTGTTTGGGTTCATTTTTCTTTGCATAGTCCAAGGAATCATAAATCATGCCAAAGCCAGTTGTCTTGCCACCACCAAAATGGGTTCTGAATCCAAACACAAAGATGACATCTGGTGTGGTCTTATACATTTTGGCTAGTTTTTCCCGAATTTCTGTCTTGGGTACTGTTGCCTTGCCAGGGTGAAGGACATCAATGACCTAAAAGAAAATATCAAGTTTGGTATTTACTAATATGAAACAGATCTTTAAAAGTGAAGAACAATTGCCTGCATCAGTGTGCCTTGGTTGAAGCCTTGTCCAATAGACCCAAAAGTCGTGGGTTCAATTCTAGATCACAGTACATACCCAGGGTGTGGGCTGAACCCCACTGGGGCCTGTGTGAGAAAGCAGCCAATCCTATCAATGTTTCCCTTCCTCCCTCCCTATAAAAAAAAAGGCAATGAAAATACACACACAAAGTAGAGAACAAGTAAGCAAACTCTGATATGCCCCTTCTTTACCATTTGTTTCCGCTGAAGTAGTCTGTTGGTCATGAACTTCCTGGTCCGGATAGTCACTGTGTCGTTCTGAAAACATAACACACTAGTTAATGAAATACTCAACCTTTTCTTGGTCTTGCTGTGATTTCCCAAGTCCTAGAACTGCACAATCCAAATCAGTAGCCACTAAACACATGTGGATAACTAATAAAAATTAAATAACACTTAAAATAGTATTCCTCAGCTCCAGGAGCCACATTTCAAATGTTTAAGAACCACATGGACTAGTAGCAGAAAAGCTTCGATACAAAGAAAAAAGGCACAAATTCTCATCTCCTCCTAACCCACTTACAGTGCCTAACTCACAGGGCACACCTCACACACACAAAGTACCAAAAAAATGCAGTCAAGGCTTTGTGTGAATCTATATTACTTCACTTTGTAATAGGAATCACCCTGGAGCATGGTATGTCAACCTCAGCACTATTGGTATTTTGGTCCAGAGACCTGTCCCAAGCTTTTTAAAATGTTTAGTTGCAACCTTGGCCTCCAATCACTAGATGATGCCAGAAGCAACCCCACTTTCCAGTTGTAACTCAGGGTTTCCAGATTTTCATTGTCCCCTTTGGAGCAAAAAGTCACCCCCCAGTTAAGAGCCTCTCTGGAGTAATACAAGTTTCTAAAGAGTCACAGTACCATGTTTCCAGCATCCTGCCCTAATCTGACACAAACACTGCACTGACCTGCATGTAAACTATCCTTCCTGAAAGACCAACTGTAGAGCCCATAAAACTGGACTCCCTTCTGAATGGCCCAACAGCTCTTTTCTACAATAACTACCAAGAGACGTTGGTATTTATGTTCATATTAAAAGAAAATTTTTATCAAAAAGATGGAGCGGCTTCACACGCCAAGGACTGATTGCTATATTTCAATTTGCTTGAAAAAGCACACCAAATAGTTGGTCCACTTCAACAGTACATAATTACAAATGTAAAGAGTCGGGAAAAAATGGCCCCGCAACTGAAGCGGACTGAAAAACTGATGCTGAAACGTTCGAATGACAGGGCTCGGTAGTCACAACTTAAGGATGATGGATTCTTTTTCTAGGGCATCAGTTTTCCCAAGGTATAACAAAAGGATCCAATCAGCTGACAGTATTCTGGCTTACACATGGCAATGGCTGCATTCGCCGGAACTGGCCGGGGGATCTGCCGGCAACCTCTTCACTTCCAGGGCTGCCATCACCAGCGAACTGCCTGTCCCAAACTGCGACTGCAGGTGCGATGTCTTTCACCCCACCCCACCCAATCCTCTCAGGTCTACGAAGCCCACAAACTCAGCAGCCGTTTCCTCTCCCCGGGGGCTCTCAATTCTGACGTCCGGCATGTCGCGTCCGCAACGCAGCTTGGAGAGCTAAGCTGGCGGCGCCGGGGCCCTTGGCGACCGGCCTCCATCAAACGCGGCCAGGGAACAGCAACCAGGTTCCGGGCGGTAATAGTGCAAACAGGGAAAGCGGGGGACCAAAGATGGCTCAGATATGAAGCGGATGACTGCACACATCTGGGAGACTCACCATGATGGCTGCCGATCTTCAAGCAGCAAGAGAGGAAAAGAGAGCCGCCTTCCTTCGGCCAATCAAGTCAATGCATTCGGAAGGACCCCAAGAGGTGCGGGCGTGGGGCGTGGCCAGGCCGCGGGGTGGACCACGCCAATGCCGGATTGAAAATGCCTACAGCCCCGCCTTACCCATTTTGGCCACGCCCCAAAATTCTGGACTGGTCACTCCGGAGACCGAACAGTTAGGCGCTGACTAGGTTATGTAAACACTTGTTCAATTTTAGTTCAGTTCGTTATCTAAGTTGTTTCTATTTCAGGTTTCTGTACAGTGAATTGTAACTTAACTCCAGTCATAGACAAACACCTAATAATTTCACGTGTACATGGAATCTAAAGAACAAAGTAAACAAGTAAATCAATTTGAAAGAGACTCAGACACAGAGAGCTGCCTGATGGTTGCCAGAAGGGAGGGTATTGGGATGACGGGTAAAAAAGGTGAAAGAAGTACAAATTAGTTCCAAAATAGTCACAGGAATGTAAAGTTCAGCATAGGGAATATAGTGAATAATATTGAAATAACTATGTATGATGCCAGGAAGGTATTTGAATTATCAGGGGGACCGCTTTATTTAATTGTTAACACTATACTGCACACCTGAAACAAATATAAAATATTGAATGCCAACTGTAATTGAAAAATGAAGTTTAAAAATATTAAATTAAAAAAATCATGTTCACCTAGTTAGAAATTGGTAAAGCTGGAATACACTGTAGGAGTCCCTACTGACCAGCCTCCTCCTCATTTGACAATTAAAGAAACTGCAGAAACTCTGACTCACAACCTTTGCTATTCAAGTGCACGAACTTTTGATTTATTGCTAATTAGTATTTTTCTGAGATTCTCTGATGATTTTTCTGACTAAAAATGAATAGTTCTTTATCTTTTTGTGCAAATCTTAGTTCTTACAAAAATTGAGCTTTTAAAGAGTACTTGCTTGATCCAGAAATTTAGTTGTTCAAAGTGAAAAAAATGTAAAGATAAAGAATAAAAGTGTTCATGTTCAAAGAGAATGTTAGGAAAGAAGTTCCCAAATGTCAATGTGGACCAGGACACCAGGATGCAAGTTTGAGGGTAGCTTTCCTATAATGCTTCAGAATAGTAAGAATAATTAATATTCATTAAGTGATTGCTATGTGCCTGTTACATTATAATTATTTTACCTTCATTATGCCATTTAACCTTCCCAACTCTAAGAATAGGGTACCTCTTACTTAACCCTTTTGTAGATGGGTAAGTTGCTAAGACACAGTAAGGTTAAATAACTTTACCAAACTCACAGAACTTGGAGTCATGGTAGTTCAAGAACCTTTGCTCTTAACCTCTAGTCATTCATCAAATTTTGTTGATATAGAATTGTCCACATTACTCCAAAGATACAATAAGTGATTAACTGCTGAAATAGCTTAGGAAAATCTGATTTGCTTTGCTTTTTGTGTGTGACATTATTGTTTTTACTAGTGGGAATTCATTGAGTCTGAAAATGAGATGGCATCCCTTTATAAAATTCAAAAGTTGTCGATCCACTTTCTTGGGTTCTGTTTAGAGTTCCTCACAAATAGTAAAGAAATCTCAGGTTCTGTAGGGCTGAGTTCCATGGTGATATGGTTTCCTTGTTAGTCTCATTAGGATCACCTTCCACAGGTTGTCACAGAGTGTAAGCCAACAATATATTTCAATACTTAAATGACTTTCCCTTCCTGTTTTCCCCTCATCTTGTTTCCCTAGGTGGTCATGATTCACTTTTCACTCTGAACTGACATTTTCAGCTTCTGTTTTTGTAATCAAGAATATGGGTTTAATTATTTCCTTTTTCAAAGTAACTTTGTGAACTGGAGGAGTATGTGTGGCCGTGTTTTCTGCCCTGTTTACTTGTTTTGTTCGTCGTCCACATGGTACCCTCTGTTCTTCGGAAGGATTTATTTTAACCTCCAACTCTCTTTAAACAATTAGAGGCTTTAATTAAGATGGGATTAATGTTGATAATGACTATTTTTCATTTTAGCAATCTTTGCTTTCTGATTGTGTAAAAAGTCTTAAGGGAATAGAGATTGTAGTTTCTCTGCAGGTGTCAGATGACCTGGAGAAATTGGGCTGAAATGGGATTTTGAAAATACAAAATCTGCTGCAGTTCAAAGAACTGTCGCAAGATGGCAGAACAGATAGAACTAAAAAAAAAAAAAATCGGCGCGTCGAAAGCCTCTCTTTACTGATGTGCCTGCGTGTAGCGGAAGCGGAAGTGGCCACGTGGGGCGTTTTACGGTGGCCGAGGGGGTGCAGTGGTTGTGTCCATAGTCGAGAAGCGCTCCCGGGAGGCGTAGGGACTGTCTTTTTACTAACGCAACTCCCGGAGTCTCGAGGAGGCACCCCAGCAGCCGTCACAATGGTGAAGGAGCAGTTCCGGGAGACGGATGTGGCAAAGAAAATGTAAGATGGAGCAACACTGGGCAAAGGGTGGAGAAATGAGGGGCACAGAGGTCCGAGGTCAAGGGTACCAGTTCCTAAGGGTTTGAGGTGAGGGCCAATTGGATGGGGCGGGCCGGAATCAGATCTACCAGAGTAGTCAAAGAATATTGACCAGGCAGAAGACATTTCAGCATCTAGGGGACTGCAGGCTGGGGTGGTCACTGGGCTTGGGCAGGATGTGGCGTGAGCCTGGGCGATGGGTACACCTTGGGCCGAAGCTCGAGTTCTCCCGAGGTCAAACGATAATCCCTTTCTCTACACAAATCTTTCGCCTCTGCAGCGTAAGTAGCATCCTAGGCTGTCTAATCCTGGCTTTGCTATAGAGCACATGACTGGGAGGAAGTATTGCTGATCAAAAGGATAGACTTATCAGGTAGAGGACTGTACCACTGGCGATGGATAGCTGTCTCAGAAGTGAGGCTACCATTGTGGGCCTTCTCCTTTAGAGCTTATTCATTAGAACATCTCTCTCCTTAGAGGCCTGTGGAAAAATGAAAATCACTAGTTCTGGCAGCACATATTTACCGAGGAAGCTACTGTGTGCTAGGTCCACTGATAGGCCTTAAACATACTACCTGAATTAGAACCTTACTGCCTAGTCTAGTTGGAGAAGGCAAACAAGTCAATGTTGGTTATGACAAGTGCAGGGACGGGGGCATTTATAGGGCTTCCGAAAGCACCGAATGGGAAAGAGGTTCAGGCAGAAGAAAAACAGAAGCAAGAGATTACTAAACAGCCTTCTTCGTACTGGAGAGAGAAAGGGTGGTGATGAGAAGGAAGCAAGAGATTTTAAGCTGTGTTCCAGAGTCATCTTGCAAGCAGTAGGGGACTTTTGAAGAGTTTTAATAAAGCAGGGAAGTGGCTTGATAAGAGTTCTTCTAAAAGGTCTCTTGATTCAAGAGAAAGGGAATAAGAGGGAGACCTTGGAAGCCACTGTAGGGAACCAGGAGGGGGATAATGACGGCTTGCACGGGAGTAGTAGAGTCATTGGAAAGAAGTGGATTAGAAAGGGATTTAGGTGTAAAATTGTAAGGAGAAATGAGATCGACACACAGAATTTCTTGCTTGGGCAGCTGTGTGGATGGTTGCCATTAACTAAAATGGGGAACATGTGCCTTACCCGGCAGTCTCTCCAAATCTGCCCTGGCCTCTCACACCCTCTCCACCCCCTTATTGTATTCAGATGGAATCTTTTCTCACAAAGCAACCCAAGACACTCTGTTAAGATGCAAATTGGGGCTCTGTTACAGCCCCAACACTTCAGTTTAAAATCTTCTAGCAGCCTTCCACTGCACTAACATTTAAATTCCCTACCGTAGTTCCCCAAGCCCTATGGAACCTGGCTCAGGTTCCTCACTAACTTCCATCTTGTACGATCAGCTTTCTGTGCTGTAGTGTACAGCTTTCATTTGGTTTCTTGAAAACGCCAAGCTTGTTCCAGTCCCAGGACCCTTGCTCTGTTTATATTCTATTTCAAGTGTTCAGCCAGTGGATCATCTTATTGCTTGTTCCTTCTTATTCAAAATTCAGCTTAAAAGTCAATTTTACAGAGAGGCTTTTTGACCACATAACATAAGTAGGCTCCTCAGCCTCTCTCTAACCCTTCATATCCTTCTAATTCTTTGTATTTGTTCACTTTTGTGTATCAGTTTATTATCTGTCTTGCCCACCCTGAACTGTGAGCTCCATGTTGGCAGGGACGTTGTCTAACTTATTTAATCTGTATTCTCAACCCTTCAGGATGGTGCCTGGCACACTGTAAATCACCAGTTTGGGGGGAAAATGAATGCAGCAACAGATTTGGGAGACAAAGTACTAGGTCCTGTTTTAGATGTGTTAAGTTTGAGGTGCCTGTGGGATATGCAAGTGGAGGTACCCAGAAGAGGTCTCCAGCTGAATAGAAGCAGTAGCTGGACTACAGATACAGATAAACTGACATGATCATGTACTCAAGAGACACCATCACTCAGGAGGAACGTGTAGAATGAAAAGAGAATGAGGCCTATAATCCTAGCAGGGAGAGATGCCAATATTTAAGGGATGGCAGTAGAAGAAGAGACCACAAAAGTAACAGCCAGAGATGGGAAGAAAACTCAAGAGTATATTGTGTCACCAAAGCCATGAAAAGACAGTATTTCAAGACCAGGGGAGAGGGAGGCATTAATGCTACAGCAAGGTAAAACGAAAATGTTCTTATAGATTTGGTGAGCACCATTTCATCTGATAGAGTGGGAACCGTTCCAGTAGGGTGAAGGGGTGCTCCCCAGGGAAAAGTGGGAGAGGTTTAACTATACAATAATGGGGGGGGCAGAGCCGGAAGGATATGGTTGGTCATGGTGGGTCACGTATGTAATGGCCATTTTGGGTAAGTGGTTTTGATGTAATTGCTCCCTTGTTTTCTTTCACTCCAGAAGCCACATTTGTTTTGGAATGAAGTCACCCGAGGAGATGCGACAGCAGGCACACATCCAGGTTGTGAGTAAGAACCTGTACAGCCAGGACAACAACCATGCCCCCTTGCTGTATGGGGTGCTTGACCACAGGATGGTAAGACCCCTGCCCCTTCCCAGTTCCACGTGTTGTTTTGACTTGCTGATGAAACTGGTGACCTACCGGATTGGTAGAAGCAAGAACTTCTTTCCATCCACCCTATTCCCCTGCACATCTCAGGGACCCTACCTCCAGCGTTTGGTCAGTTACATGGGAATATGCTGTAGCTTCCCAG
Organism: Artibeus jamaicensis; assembly: GCF_021234435.1. NCBI lineage: Eukaryota > Metazoa > Chordata > Mammalia > Chiroptera > Phyllostomidae > Artibeus > Artibeus jamaicensis. Next base: position 29,190,933 of record NW_026521788.1, on the reverse strand, counting down.
GTGATTCTGATTCTGAATGACCTGGCCACCTGTGTGTACTGGTCCCCACTTTGCTGTCCAGTATTCTTCATTGATTTTGGGGTGTGTTTTTATCAAAGGGTACCAGTGAGAAGGACCGTCCTTGTGAAACCTGTGGTAAAAATTTGGCTGACTGTCTGGGCCACTACGGATACATTGACTTGGAACTGCCATGTTTTCACGTGGGGTACTTCAGAGCAGTTATAGGCATCTTACAGGTAAGCGTTTACGTGTTCATATCCCAGGCATGAACTTCGGAGTTATCGATTAGGGACACTGCAGTGAGCTTAGGAATTGTGAGTGGTAGGAGACACACCTAGGGGAGATTTTTATACTAACCACATAATGTTTTATCTTCAGTAAATTAAATGTCTTAAGGATTCTTTTCTTTGAATTTCCTTTAGTAGGTGGTAGATATATATCATATAGTAGTAATTCAAATAATACAGAACGGCACAGAGTTAAAAACCAAACAAACTTAAAAACCCTACCAGCCAGCTCCGACTGTTGCTAGCATTCTCATGAACACACGCTGCCTCTCTGCACATATCTTCACGTAGATCCGTTTGTGCGGTCACTCAGTTACATGTCCTGGGCAAGGAGTGGGGATGCCACTTTAAAAAGATGAGACTTTTAATCCTCTTGTTCTTTTATCTGTTTTGTTTGATTTTCAAAAGATGATCTGCAAAACCTGCTGCCATATCATGCTGTCCCAGGAGGAGAAGAAGCAGTTTCTAGATTATCTAAAGAGGCCTGGCTTGACCTACCTCCAGAAGCGAGGACTGAAGAAGAAAATCTCTGATAAATGCCGAAAGAAAAACATCTGCCATCACTGCGGTGCTTTTAATGGTGAGCCCAATGCAGGAAAGGCTTTCAATCACCCTTTCCATGAATTCTTTTCTGTTTAGCTTATTAGCTTTATGCAGTTTGTCTGAATCGACTCTTTTCTTAAAAATTAGGCATTAGAGCCTACTAACTGACACACTGGTAGGAAATGCATCTCTCATCTTTCATTGCTGTAGCAATTTCAGCAACTTCATTACCCAGGCTTCAACCTCAGGGCAGCCTTACGGAGAACCTAATGTATTGAACCTTGGTAAATAAATTCTTCTAGGTACCGTGAAGAAATGTGGATTACTGAAGATAATTCATGAGAAATACAAGACCAACAAAAAAGTGGTAGATCCCGTTGTATCAAATTTCCTTCAGTCTTTTGAAACTGCCATAGAGCATAACAAAGAAGTGGAGCCCCTGCTGGGCCGGGCACAGGTGAGCCTACACCCGCCCTGCCCGCCTCCCGCCTCCCCTGCTCCCCCTGGGTCTTAACGCACGCACTCTGTCCCTCCTCCTCCTGACACGTACACGTGACTCCAAAGTAAGTTCAGTCAAGTTAGATCCCCAGGAATATTTCACGTGGCAGTTGTTTAGCACTGAGTTTAATGTGGCCTGGCCTTTTAACTAACAAATTTTCAATGGTCCGGGTCATGTGTTACATTTTTATTTTAAAGCTATCGCTGAATAGAGCATAAACTGAAAGATTGTTTATCACTTGAATAAAAAGACATAGGTAGTCGTAGGTAATTCGCATTACTTTAAGTGGTACAAACTTAACTAGTAGAATTCTATGGAGTGTCATGTTTTTACCTTGCTCTAAGTTTGATTGGGTCTTAATTCTTGTAATACTGTATAGAATACCATATGAAACTAACAAATTAGTTGAGTGGCTGCTGAGTACCAGACTCTGTGAGACCTGATGGGGAGCATCTGGCACTGGTCTGCTCTCAAAGATCCCACAGGTCAGGTGTGTCAGTAGCCATTAATCTGTGAAAAGATAACTGATATGATAGGCCACAGTGCTGGCCATTACAAGAATTACAAGGACAGTAAGTTCAGTGGGAAATCAGGAGGAAAATTTCATTTTCAACTTGGTTAGGGAGGACCATGAGGAAAGCTGTTATTTGAGCTGCTTCTTAAATTTCAGTAGGGTTTAAAAAGTCTAGGGCAGTGAGCTCAGAATGTCCAGGTGACATTGTCTAGGCTCATTCAGGAGTTGAAGCTCTGTTTGGAAGACCAGAGAGCAATATAAATAAAAGCACCTGCATTTAGTGACTTTGGCCTCAGGGAGTGTTCAGAGTTCTTCAGCTGCGTTACCTGACACAGGGCAGGGCAGAGGAGGTTTGCAGTTGTGGATGCCCAAAACAAAGTTTACTCTTGTGGTAGTACTTATTAACGGTCACATTATTTTACAGACAAACAATGGTGAACCTCCTTTTGCCCCACCCTGTGTTTGAACCTCTGAACGGCCTTATTAGACAGCATTGCCCAAGGTGACAGTGAGTGATAGAGCAAGAATTCTTGCCAAGGCAGTTGGCATGCAGGCCCCAACGCACAGCAAGACCACTTCGTGGAGCACCTCCTTTTCTGGGGAGTGTGGCGCCACCGAGAGTTTTGGACAGGGGTTGGACGTGGTGGATGAGTGGTGGAACTTTAGAAGAACCCGCCCACTCTTTAAAAGGCCAGTGAAACACTGAGTGGGAGAAAACAGCCACGATTCATAAGCCGGACAGGACTCTCATAGCCAGAACATAGGAAACAGGTTTTACAAATCACTAAGGAAAAATACAACCTGATTTTAAAAGGTGGGAGCAAGACTTGAATTGACACTTCCTAAAAAGATGTATTCAAATGGTCAATAGATAAATGAAAAGTTGCTGGTCATCAGGGAAAGATAATTAAAACTACACACACACTTTCCCAGAAAATGTAAAATGTTAAAAAAAAAACAAGTGTAGGGAAGGATCTATAGCAACGGGCACTCGTGTGTTGATGGTGGACGTGTGAAATGTTCCCACCACTCTGAACAACAGTTTGGCGATTTCTTATAAAGTTAAACCCACACATACCATGTGATCTAGCAGTTTTACCTCTAGGTATGTACTAAAAAGAAAGGAGTGTGTATGTCAACAAAAATATTTGTACAAAAATGTTTATTGCAGCTTTATTAGAAAAAGCCAGAATTGGAAACATCCCAGGTGCCTGTCAACAAGAGGATGAACAACTGTCATAGATCCACACAGTGGGATTCCCACAGTGAAAGCCGTGAACTCCTGACACACAGCCCGGCAGAATCTCAGAATCCTGCCGAGCGAAAGAAGCCATGTACGAGAGTAGATGCTGTAGGGTTCCATTTGGAGCAGGTCTGAGAGCAGGCTGGACTGATCTGTGGGAACAGACACCAGGAGAGCCGTTGCCCCTGGAATGAGGGCTTGGTGCTAACTCAAAAAGCAGTGTCCGGGCACTTTTTGGAGAGGTGGAAACATTCTATATCTTGATCTGAAGGGTGACATAAATGTACACAGGTGTATACATGTAAAGGTTTGGAAAATATTTTTAATAATAGTACAGTGTGTTATGTTTAAATTATGCTTTGAATTGAAAAAGAAAAATAGAAGGCCACCCCTGAACCTGGGCAGTGATAGTGGAGTCAGAGGCCAGCGTCATTGTGCACAGAGAGGACAGGAATTGTGACCAACCACTGTGGGCGGGAGGAAGTGATCAGAGGAGAGTGAGCACCTGAGTGTGGACATCTAGGAGGTAATTCCGGAAACGGGAAAGGGGAGCAGCAGTGACTCCTTCAGGTGGAGATGTCTTCAAGGTAGTCAAATGAAGCTATTGCAGAGGAAGTTGAGGTGAAGGCTGAGGAAGCTGATCATGTCTCTCTACAGCATGACAGGGCCGGTGGCCCTGTAGACAGCTGTCAGAGGCCTGGCAGACATCCTTGGTCAGTCTGCATGAGGGTGCCTGGGCTTTCTTGGGTGCAGCCTCACTTGTGGTTTCCCCTGTAGTCACTCTGCTGCTCTCAGATCAGCCTCCCTGACATCCTACCAGCACTTCCCCCTGCTGGGTCTCTGCCCAGCACCTGCAGCCACTGACGTTGCTTCTCAAGGACTGCCTCTCTGACAGTCTCCCCAGTTAGTGATTCTCCTCAAGGGCAGGAACCATCTTGTTCAGGAAGGTCTCCCAAATGGCTTGACCTAGGAGGTAACCCCCTATTTAACAACCACTGTGTAGAGCATTAAGCTGGACTCTTAGGACATTACCCTACTGCTGCCACCTCCCTGTGCACCCCCCCCCCCCACTGCCTGACTTGACCCATGTTAACACCCTAGAGGTAGTTTAGGGTAATAGTTAAGAGCTTTGGCTTTGGGGTCAAACAGACCTCAGATTAGATCCCAGCTTGGTCACTTACCTGTTGTATGACCTTAGACACATGACCAACCTGGACCTCAGTTTCCTCAACTATAAAGCAGAGATTACCAGAGTGTCTGCTTTAGGGCTTTGTGAGGATTAGCAGGTGAATTCCAGATTGAGTACTTAGCACAGTGCCTGGCACATAGCAAGTGCTTAGAACATGTTACCCAGTTGCAGTAGTGGTTATCCCTGCTACCAACATTCCTATAATAACAATCACTGTAAGACAGATGAGGTTTCCTTCCACCTCTACTGTGTGCTCAGACTCATAGTGTCCCTTGAGCTTAAAAAAGCCGTCCTTCCTTCCTCTCCATCAGCGGAATCCTCATCCCTTAGCTGCTTCCTTGCAGCCTCCTCTGCTCCCTGGACCCGCTTTGAGATCTCAGCCTTCCCTCAACTGTGTGTACATTTTCTGTGCCTTGTATAACACTTATATTCTGTCTTGTATTTTTGATGATTTCTTCTGCGTAAGCTTGGTTAGTAACAAGATCCATTTTTCTGATGTCCTGTTTGATGCCTGAAGTATGGCAGGGCCTTGAAGGTCATTGGCTCATCCTAGTTCATTTAATGTTCAGGAATGTGGAAACCCATCCCTTTATGGGCAGCACAGCATGACTGAGTTGGAACAGACCCTAGTGCAGTGGTGTTGACTTTCTCTGGGTTACACTCTCATTGAGGAATTCAACAGAATCTCTGAACTGTATCCCCGGAAGAATAATGTATATCCACTTCCAATTTTAATACAAATCTACAGGTTGGTGGACCTGCAGACAAAAGTCCCTCCATAGATGCCATCAGTCCTGTCTCCCCACCAGGTAAAAATGTCACGACGGCATGTCGCACATGAGTGACGGGCTGCCCTGTCTGACAGCCTTGCAGCCGTGTTCCCTCACCACCAGCCAAAGCAGCATACACTCCATCGCTTCAGAGCTCTAGGTGTTACGATGTTCTTCCCTGTACCAAACTTAGTCCTTCTCTACTATCTCTACATGGGTCCCTGATTTCTGCCCTCTGGTGCATAACAGAATAAGTCACCAGCTTCTTCAGCTGCTTTGAGGGAGCCTGCCATTACATCACTCTTGGAGTAGCTGCTCTAGCAAAGAAATGGTTTCCAGACTCTTGCCAGTGTTCTGCCCTCCTGGATAGTCCTCAGTCTCGTGGTGTTCTCGTCTAGTACTGACTAGTGCTGCAGGTGATGTCTGGCCTTCAACTCTTCCCTAGAATTCTGTGAACAGTTTTTAGATTCCCTCCCTAACTGCTTCAGGGGTATAGTGAGGTACCTATTGCTGGGAGACAGGGAAACTGAGCAAGGGAATTCTTCTCTGAACAAGAATATTGATTGGAAAAGCCTCCCTCTCCCTGACTTCACTGCCATTTTCTCCAGGATGGGACCACAGTTACTTGCTTATGCAGCACTGTTCTAAGGGCAGTAGCTGTTCGGTCATTTCTTTAGTTTTAACCTTGTTCCCCTTCTCATTAAGTTATGCACAGGAAGTTCTGCTTCTAGCACATATTCTCAGTCACACAAATCTTTGATCCCAAGAAAAATTAGTAAGTGGCAGTAGGGCACAAGCTGATCATTCTTACCTTCAGTCTTTGGATATCTCTGATAGTTTGCCTAGTTCTTTTATTACGAGTAAGTTCTTACTGGATAGCAGTTCTATTAAGTGACGTTAATACAAACCAATATAAGTTTACTACAGAACATTTTAATGTAAAAACAGAAGCAAAATTATAATTCCACTCACCAAAAGACAGCACTGTTAAAACCTTGGTAAATTCTTCCATTTCTTCATTTCTGTATAGATATACATCCTAAATGAGATTATATTGTATATATGCTTTTTTCATTTACCAGTATTCTGTGAACACATTTCATGGCAATAGCTATATTTCCATAGTATCTTTTTTTCTTTTTAATGGCTTCATAGTTTTCAATGTATGGGTATCTGATGGTTGTATCTAGTAACCTGTCAGGCTATTTCCAACTTCACAATTAAGAACAGCTTTAGTGAACATCCTTGTTGCTGAAACTTTGCATTAATTTTTGAAATCATAGCCTTTGCAGTTATCATGAGAAGTGGAATTATTGGTTTAAATCATTGGGATGAAAAGCATGCATATTTTAAGAGCTCTCTCAACATACCAGATTAACAGAAATCTCTGTCACCGCTTGTACTTCTAAGTGGTGAGTAGGCTAGAGAGTATGGAGAAGTAAGCCTTGCCCAAGCTATGAGAAATGAACAAATCTCTTTCCTTCCCGCAGGAAAACTTGAATCCCTTGGTAGTTCTGAATTTATTTAAGCAAATCCCAGCTGAAGATGTCCCTCTTCTTCTGATGAACCCAGAAGCTGGAAAGCCTTCCGATTTGATTCTTACGCGACTTTTAGTACCCCCCTTGTGTATCAGACCCTCTGTTGTGAGCGATTTGAAGTCTGGCACCAATGAAGATGATCTAACGATGAAATTGACAGAAATTATTTTCCTAAATGATGTCATTAAGAAGGTCGGTGCTTCCCATTAGTATTTGCAAGCCCTGAGGTTTAGAGTATATCTATGCAAACACTTGTGATGAAGAAAGTCACATTGACAAGGGCTGTTTCTGTTTGTGCTCTGCTCATTTTTAGCATCGGATATCAGGAGCTAAGACCCAGATGATCATGGAAGACTGGGACTTCTTGCAGCTACAGTGTGCCCTCTACATCAACAGCGAGCTCTCAGGCATTCCCCTTAACATGGCACCCAAGAAATGGACCAGGGGCTTTGTCCAGCGCCTGAAGGGAAAACAGGGTATGTCGCCAACAAAATGTATAGGAAACAGTTTACTGCTGTGTGTGTGTGTGTGTGTGTGTGTGTGTGTGTGTTTTAATGCATGTCCAGCTTATCTTATTGGAGATCACAGACTTTCCTCTTTCTGCTCCTGTTATCCCCACATGGTACACCTTACGTTTTGGAGACCTGTGACACATTTTTATTTATTTAGGTCGATTTAGAGGCAATCTCTCAGGAAAGAGGGTGGATTTTTCTGGCAGAACGGTCATCTCACCTGACCCAAACCTCCGAATTGATGAGGTAGCTGTGCCAGTTCACGTGGCCAAAATTCTAACCTTTCCTGAGAAAGTAAGTACCATTCAGCTACTTGATTCTTTGTTTTGCATCCAGTCTTTTACATTATATTCTAAGATTCCAAACAACATACAGCAGAAAATCCCCAGTAACCCACCCAACCCACAGTTTGCTGTGCGTTAGCAAGCATGTCTTTCCTGTTTGAGACATGTTTTATGCAAATATCACCATATGTAATATCTACAGCACATATAACCACAACTGTGTGAGTTCTCATAGACCCATTAAATATACTGTTCTGCAACATTTTTCCCAAGTAATATCATCTTTGACATCCTTCTGTGTTGCTCTGTACCCCATTTTAAAGAATATTTTGTTGATAGTGCTGTTACAGTTGTCCCAGTGTTTCCCCCTTTGCCGCCCTGTCCCTGTCCCAGTCCCGTCCCCCCGCCCCCCGCTCCCTCAGGCTCTCCCCCACCATTGTTCATGTCCATGGGTTATGTGCGTAAATTCTTTGGCTACTACTTCATTCCCTATGTTGTACTTTACATCTTCATGGCTATTCTGTGACTGTCAATTTGTATTTAATCCCCCTACCTCTTCACACATTCCCCCAAACACTCTTCTCATCTGGTAATCAAAATGCTCTCTATATCCATGATTCTGGCTCTGATCTTTGCTTAGTTTGTTTTTTAGATTCAATTGTTTGTATATGCATGTTTATTGCCATTGTTCATAGTTTGATCTTTTTCTTAAATAAGTCCCTTTAACATTTCATAGAATAATGGTTTGGCACTGAACTCCTTTAGTTTTTTCTTGTCTGGGAAGCTGTTTATCTGCTCTTCAATTCTAAGTGATAGGTGTGCTGGATAGAACAATCTTGACTATAGGTCCCTACTTTTCATGACTTTGAATATGTCTTGCCAGTCTCTTCTGGCCTGCGAAGTTTCTTTTGAGAAATCAGCTGACAGTCTTACATGAGTCCCCTGTAGGTAACTAGCTGCTTTTAAGATTCTCTTTTAATCTTTAACCTTTGGCATTTTAATTATGGAGTGGGCCTCTTTGCATCCATCTCACTTGGGACTCTGTGCTTCCTGGACTTGCATGTCTTATTTTCTTCACCAAATTAGGGAAGTTTTCTTTCAATATTTTTTCAAGTGGATTTCCAATTTCTTGCTCTTTCTCTTCTCCTTCTGGCACCCCTATGATACAAATGTTGAAATGCTTGAAGTTGTCCCAGAGGCTGCTTGCACTCTCCTTATTTTGGGTTTTTTCCCCCCTTTGATTCTCTTTCTTCTTGTTCTGCATGGTTGTTTCTTGTTTCCTTATGTTCCATATCATTGTTTTGATTCTCCACTTCACCCACTCTACTGTTGATTCCTTGTAAGTTGTTCATTTTCATTAGTGTATTTTTCACTTCTGCCTGGCTTTTTTCCTGTTACTGAAGTACTCACTGAGTTTCTCAAGCATCCCTATAACTAGTGTTTTGAGTTCTGCATCTGATAGGTTGCTCATCTCCATTTTGTTTAGTTCTTTTTCTGGAGTTTTGATCTGTTCTTTCATTTGGACCATGTTTCTTTGTCCCTTCATTTGGCAGTCTCCCTGTGTCTGTGTCTGTGTGTTAGGTAGAGCCGCTGTGACCCCCTATCTTGGTAGCGTGGCCTGCAGGGTTGTGTGGCACAGCCTCCCCTGTTACCCAGACTGGGTACTCAAGGTGCACCTCTTTGTGGGCTGAGTACACCCTTCTCTGGTAGTTGAGGCTTGATTGTTGTTGGCAGGTCAACAAGAGGGATTTGCCCAGGCCAGTCAGCTGCAGGGACTGGCTGTGACCACTGACCACCGACTTCCACCCTCAGAATCAGCTGTGCCAGGGCAGGGTGGTGGTGTTCTGGCATGGTCTGTAGCTCTCCACTGGGCATGTGGCCCTGGGGTTTCCCTGGTGGTGTAGGTCAGGGTCAGCCACTACCTATTTTCTGCCCCAGGGCCACCCAGTGTGAGCTACAAAGCAATCCGCAGCTGGCTGCTACTTGTGTTGGGCTTGGAGATTCCAGCCGGAGCCAAACTGTGGTCCAAAGTTGGCTGCTGCTGTTGCCAGGTCTGGAGCCGTGTAGCCAAAGGTATGGGGCTGCGGGCAGGCCTTAAGGTGGGGCAGAGCCTCAGGTAAATACCAGGTCAGGGCAAGCAGTGTAGGCCAGGTCGGTAGGGTCTCAGACATGCCTCCCACCTGCTGGATCTGTGGCTCTGGAATGGGGAGGGCTCAGAAAAGGCACAGTGACCTCTGTCCGCCTTTCTGTCTGGGAGAGAGTTGTCCCCCAGCTCTCACCTTGATGTCAGACACTTCCTTTCCGTGTGCCTCTGGTGCCTTTCAGGCTGCTGCCCTGGTCGTGGTGTAGATCAGAGGGAGTGCGTCTGCGTAAGTCGGCGCAGACCCTTTAGAAGGAACTGCAGGGAGTCCAGTAGTGTTTTCCACCAACGCCAGCCCCACTGATTTTTACAGCCAGGAGTTACAAGGGCTTCTCTTCCTGGCACTGGTACCCTGTGCTGGGGGTCCTGATGTGGGGCTGGAACGCTTCACTCCGAGATATTTCTACAGAATTCTTATCCACCAAACATGGGTATGGGGCCTGCCCATTCTGTGCCTCCAAGTCTCCTGTTCTTCTTGATTGATGTGATTTCTTGGGTTCCATAGTTGTCAGATTTCCATTCAACTCGATATCTGAGAGTCCTGGGTGACCTTTGGTCTGTAGTTTACTTGTGATTTTGCTATGGTTATGCAAGGGAGTTGAGCCATATTTACCTATTCCTCCACCTTGACAAGATCTCATACCTCACATTTTAAAATAACTAAGTGATAAACACCATAAACAGTTAATTTCCTTGGGATGGATTTTTATTTTTAAAACCTTAGAGTCAGGCCCTGGCTGGTGTAGCTCAGTGGATTGAGCGTGAGCCTGCGAACTACACGATTGCAGTTCAATTCCCAGTCAGGGCACATGTCTGGGTTGCAGGCCGGTTCCCTACAAGCCAGTTCCCTGCAGGCCAGTTCCCAGCAGGAGACACACAAAAGGCAACCATACATTGATGTTTCTCTCCCTCTCTCCTTCCCTTCCCCTCTAAAGGTAAATAAATAAAAATCTTTAAAAAAAAAAAAAAACACCTTAGAATCAAGTACCATAGGGAACTGACTTACAGGGCACAGTGCTGGTGGGAACCAGAGCTCTTGACCCCCCAGAAAGGTGGTCGGTCAGTCAGCAGTGCAAGCATCTCCTCGTAGTGGCCATAGTGGTGCGCACGAATGTCCTGGCTGATGCCTTCAAGAGCATCAACAATGCTGAAAAGAGGCAAATGCCAGGCTCTTACCAGGTGATGCTCCTAAGTCATCACCTGGTTTCTAACTGTGATGAAGCAGCACAGTTAGAACAGGTTACCTTGGTGAATTTGAAATTATTGATGATCAGAGCTGGAAAAGCTGTTGTGAATCTCATGGGCAGGTTGAACAAGTGTGGAATAATTGGCCCCAGATTTGACGTGGAACTCAAAGATGTAGAAAAATGGCAGAACGGCCTGCTTCCATCCCTTCAGTTTGGTTTCATTGTACATACAACCCCAGCGGGCGTCATAGACCATGAAGAAGCAAAATGAAACACACACAGGAGGGAATATATTCCCTGGAATTTTTTTTCTAGGAATATAATACATGTGTGCAAATAAAATGCTTCAATTGACCAAAGAAAAATAAGAAGCCTTTTGTGTTTTTTTTTAATAAGGTTATGGGTGCATAACCAGAAAGGCTGCACCATTTCACACTGAATTCACATTCCTCACGAGTGTAAAACACACAGTACTTTTATTTTTTAACTGAGGTATAGAAGGTGTAATAACAGGAGGATATTACTAGGCTTTGCCCTTGAGATTCATAATTAGCCCAGATCGCAGATGGTTCTGGTAAAACTTGTGTACAGTATCCTCAGCTGAGTCACTAATGATCCAGAGTTCCTTTCTCTGAGATGGTGTCCCGGGAGACCGGTGTCCCAGAGGCTGTCAGACACAGCGATGCAGAGCAGGGCCTCGGGTGCCTGTCCCACAGCTTTTAAACCTTGGAAGCCCATGTGAATTATTGCAGATGAAGTTGCCACCTGTTTTTAGGATCACGTGTGTGCCGGGATGTTCCTGTAGATCAGTGCAGCCCATTTATTTTATTGATGGGATACCAAAGACCAGTGAAGGACTTGGCCATGTCATCCAGCAAGTGAGGGACCAAGTGCAGATTGGAAGCTGTGCTCCTTGTGCCAACCCTCTGTCATTACACTTGACCCTCAGCAGCAGGATGCCCAGGGTGCTGCCGCCCTTTCTTCTAGAACCACACAAAGAAAGTAAAGATTCAACTCAGTACAGTGTACAATTGGTAGAAGTGTAAGAAGTGTAATCTAATAGTATCCCATTGGGGTCTTGCAGGTAAACAAAGCAAACATCAACTTTTTGAGGAAACTGGTTCAGAATGGACCTGAAGTTCACCCAGGAGCCAATTTCATTCAGCAGAGACACACGCAGATGAAAAGGTGATAGTTTCCCAATCCATAGGACGTAACTACCTCCTCATGACCAAGTTCACTCTTGTCATACTCAGCTACAGAATGCAGTCCAGAGTACACTTTTGGGGACATTTTAGCATATGGAAAATATGTATTGAAGTTGTAGTGGGCTCACATATGTCATTTGCCTTGTTGGACGAATGAGTGTGCGTGCAGTATGACTTTGTTCCCTAGCATTAGGTGTTATTGGATCTAATGAACAAACACTTTGGGATAAATTAAGCTGTATCTTACAATCAATTTGCCATAGTTTTATTGATGGTTTCTGGAGACACCTTAGATTTGGTGAAATATGATCATTGGAGATTGAATCTTGATAAAAAGAGAGAAACTTGGTGATGGAATTTTGTTCTCACAAGTCATGTTTTATTATATGTTAAGGTTTTTGAAATACGGAAATAGGGAAAAGATGGCTCAGGAGCTCAAGTATGGGGACATCGTGGAGAGACACCTCATAGACGGGGACGTGGTGCTTTTCAACCGGCAGCCCTCGCTGCACAAACTGAGCATTATGGCGCATTTGGTGAGTGTGAGATTTCTGCTTTGCTTTTCTGTAGGCTGGAAAAAACACTACGTGTGCAGTGCTAAATTCCAGACTTCTGAAATTAAAGTTGCCAGTAATCTCAGATTTTCATAACTTTTGATTTTCCTTTTTTTCACTTTTTAATTGAGTGAAACTTGTAAATTTCAAGCTCCTATTTAGTGTTTTTAATATTTATAATGTGATATTCATACACAGTAAAAGAGAGTAACTGAAAATTAGCATGAAAGTGGCTAGCATGATTTCACTTGTAAACTTAAATGTATACATATATGTGTGCACAAATTTATGTAAAATAGATATGGCAGAAAACTGACTTTCAATTTAACTTAGCATATTAACTAAGGAACTAAAATGCTTAAAAGATTTTCCTTTGTACTAGTCCTCCAGTTAAGACCCTAAACCATAAATATATATATATTTTTGGTGGCATAGTTTTACAACAGCAGCAGCTCCTTTTTCTGGAAATTTTAAATGGAAATGAGATACAACTTTAATTTGTTAAATATTCTTCAGTTCTCCTATCTTCAAAGCCATTAAATCCATGAGCATTTGTAAACAGTGTTTAAACAGGCTTTGAAAGTAGTGTTTTAGTGGATTGAGTTTTTGAATAGTTTGTGAACACATCACATCAGTCTTTTTACCTAGCGGTGGAAATACCAAAGCCGCAGTTTATGGTTATGACGTTAAGATTGTGGGTTCCAGGGGAATAGAAGCCTTCCTTTTCTAGAAAGTTCTGCATGGCTGTGGAGCAGTTTTCTAAACAATTTACTCAAAAATAGAAAGCATACTATGATAAAAGCCATATATTTTCATCCTCTTCATTCAAGTTTTCTTGAGTTTGCCTCGCTTGCTTTATGTCTGCCTCTTCTCGTTCACACACCGAGACGCCACGTCCTCTCTCCATGTGTGTGTCACAGTGCCGTCACCTCACCTCACCAGACAGCAGTCCAGTGCCCAGGCCACCGTCAGGTTTCCCCAAGAGTCTCGGAAATCTTTTTGCAGCTAGTGTGTTTGAATCAGAATGCAAAGTCCACACATAACATTTAGTTGATACATGTCTTAGGTCTCCATTGGCCTAGAACAGTCCTCCTTTTTTAAAGTTTAATTTCATTGTTGAATAAACCAGGTTATCTGTCCTCAGAAACACCCCATGTTCTTAGTTTATATGGAGTTAAGTGTTTCTTCATTCTTTTATTCCTATAAACTGGAAATTAGCTCTCAAGACATGATCAGATTCAGGTTCAGCTTTTTGACCGGTGTAACTATGGGTGGTGCCTGCCACTTCCAGGAGGGCTCGTTTGACGAGGCTCCTGTTATCTGAATGCTCCACTCTTATGCTAAAAACCTTAGAGAAACCACTTGATGTCTTTCAAAGGTTCCTTCTCATCAGCCTTTTTTCTAATAATTTCATTCATTTATGATCATTGCCTACGTTAGTTCATTAGAGCTAACAAATGGTGAATCTCTCATTTATCATTTCTTCCACATTTAATGCATAAGATTCTTGTACTGAAAAACTAGGTTTATTTGCTTACCTAGAAATACAATTCATAAAGGAAAGGCAACCTAAATACCTAATTCTTTTCTTTTTTTTTATTGTCAATTTGGGAAGTAAAAAATTGATGTTCTTTTACTTCCAACTTGGTGGTTTTAGATTATTTGTTTACTTGTTTGGCTTTCCCTTTCTTCTTTTTTTAAAAAATATTTTATTTATTTCTCTTTAGAGGGGAAGGGAAGGAGAGAGGAAGAGAAATATCAGTGTATGGTTGCCTCTCGTGCGTCCCCTGCTGGGAATTGGCCTGCAACCCAGGCGTGTCCCCTGACTGGGAATCAAACTGCAATCAGTCCTCTGGTTCTCAGGCCCTCGCTCAATCCACTGAGCTATACCAGCCAGGGCTGGCTTTCCCTTTCTTTAATGTCACAATAAACTCATAGATTTTTTTATGTATTGGGTGAGCCAAAAAGTCTGTCTAGTTTTTTCTGTAAAATAAAAAATACATTTTTTATTTTCTCTCCCTCTCTCCTTCCCTTCCCCTCTAAAGGTAAATAAATAAAAATCTTTAAAAAAAAAAAAAAAACACCTTAGAATCAAGTACCATAGGGAACTGAAATACATTTTTTATTTTCACCAGTACTTTGTTGATCTGGATATTTTGAGTATGTCAGCTCTCCTTCTCATAGTGTAACATTGATTGGTCTCAGTTAATATCTCAATTTGATTGCTATCAACTGCAACTGGTCTACCTGACCATGGAGCATCGTCCAGTGAGAAATCTCCAGCATGAAACTTCACAAACCCCTTTTGACATGTTCAGTCCATCACAGCACCTTCTCAATACACTGCACAAATCTTTTTTTGCATTTCATTGTGTTTTTACCTTTCTTGAAATAATAAAGTATAATATGCAGAAAACTGTGTATTTTCTTCCATCTTCAATATTAAAATACCTACACAAAAATTTACCAATTTTGATAAATCTTTTGAATCCACACAATACAATGTAACGAAATTGTTTTGAATGAAGTTAAAAATAGCTAAGTACTACTAGAGCCATTGTATGGGAAAAAACAAACTAACTTTTTGGCCGACCCAGTAGTCAGTGTATTTTAATTAGCTTCTGGCATAAATCTTTTTAATATCAAACTGATGTCACTGGCCAGAGGGAACCCCTTCACATGGCTCCAGTGTTCATGTTTGCCTCACAGTATTAAAACAAGTTCAATGCATAGGCATTGATGAATGAGTCTACAGATGACATTCCTCATTTGACAGAACATACTAGAAATTTATTTTTTTAATCTAAATTTCTGTTTTCCAGAAAGCTATTTTTTAATGTTTTGAAATTTAAAAGCTTTTACTTAAATGACTAAGTCCTTCTCTTGTATTCCACAGGCCAGGGTCAAGCCCCACCGAACCTTCAGATTTAATGAGTGTGTGTGCACACCCTACAATGCAGATTTTGATGGTGATGAAATGAATCTTCATCTTCCTCAAACAGAAGAAGCTAAAGCAGAGGCCCTTGTTCTAATGGGTGTAAGTAGGGTGGTGTAGCCCAGTTTATAGCTCCATAAAAGGAGGGGAAGGGGACCAGGCCCTGTTGGAAAACACCCCATAGTATATACAAGTGAGTTAGTGTCTATAACAGGTGCTTGCTGGGGGGCATTGATATTTTCCGACCTATAGTGTAGATCTCTGAGAGAAGATGTGTACGTGAGTACCGATTATGAAAACATGAGAGAAGAGTGCAGCAGTACAGTAACCTTTGGGTACCATAAGGTGTTTTGCATAAGTAGATTTTCCTGTAGCTAAAGATTCTTAAAACACCGATACATTTTATTGAACATTCTGACTGGAAACCTTCCTAAAGTGTATTATGTGTTTCTTTGTCTTCTAAAAGGCCCACTAAAAATATAGTCATTTTTGTAATGACTTTTATCACCTTTTTATTTTATTAACAGGAGTGCCATTAGATGCTAGCATTGTTGAGTGACAAGTGAGGCAGTTGCCTGTTCTTGAGGAGCTTGCAACTGGGCTCCCTCTGTTCTAACTCTTCACTCCTGAACCCAGCCGTAGCGCAGTGGCATGTGGTGCCTGCTGTGCAGGGCTCTTCTCTCCTAAACTCAATGGCACCAACCTATTGAGCTTTTAGGACTTAGGTCTTTGCTTTTCCAGTATTCTAGTTTTCTGTGTTATGAACTGATGTGTCTTCTGGTTGTAAGAGTTCATTCCTCCAAAAATACTACCATTTCTGCTATGATGCTTCTAATCTATTTTGGGTTAGTTAGGGTGTTAGTATCAATTCTAAAGTAAAGATGATTAAAGCCCATGGGGACTTGGTGGGAATGGGAGGAAGGGAGCGCTATGCATGGCCCTTCCCAGGGTTCTTCATGGCAGGAGTTGACATCTCTATTCTGATCAATGGAGTATTTAATGTAGCCTGTATTGTTTATACGTTTAAATTATCCTTTGAAGAATTTAATAATTCTAAGAAATTTATGTGCTAAAATAGACTGAGATCTTCAACTTTTAAAAACACTGATTTTTATTCAAACATTCTAGCATAATGAAGTTATTTAAATAAGGTAAAGTTTTTACACATTACAGCTTTCTTTATTTCTATCTCTTTAATTAGTTTGTTCCTTATTCATGAATGTAGATGGCTTCTGTCATGGTTTAAATAGCCTTTTTTTCTGGTTAACATATTATAAATACACAATTGCTGTAGAGTCTTCATAATTGATTATAATAGCTTTACAGTGTTTCACCAAGTTAACACACCATGATGCATCTACCCTCTGTTGCTGGAAATTTAAAATTAAGGTGTTTTTCTTGTTTTCCTTTGAAAATCCCTCCGGAGCTATCCTTCTTTGCATTTACAATCTTCTTTTGAATTATTCCTTTATCTCTTCGGCCTTTTAAAATGAGTTAGTGGACACTTACTGAGCACCACTGTGTGCCACGTACTCTTCTAGGAACACAGCCGTGAATAAGAAAGTCAAATTCTTGCTTTCATTCCTGTTTGAGTGGGTAGAGATGGAGAATAAACAAATGCAAAATATATGTCAGGTGGCTATGAGTGCTATGAAGAAAAGAATCAAGACAAGGAAGAAAGAATGAAAGGTGTTCTGTTTTACATTGAGATAGTCTGGGAGGCCACTAGAGTACAGTATGAGCCAAGTTCTGAAAAGGAGCAGGAGAATAAGCAGTGGGACCGTCGGTGAAAGAATAATTCAGGCAGAGGATTGGCGGATGCAAGGGCCTTGTGGTACAGTCACACTTGGGGAAATAAGAATTAGCTTGTTTTCTCCGGAGCATCTTTTGTCTGTGGCAATGGTGATGAGTATCGTGTTGGGAACTGCTAGATGATAGGACAAGACGGTTAATGGGTGGGTGGTTGATGGTGGATGGATAACCATGACTGAGTTCTTCTGCACTCCTATAGTCGAAGGGTGAATAGGTCATCAGTACAGTCATTCTTCCTGACTTCCACTCTCATGTCTAGCAAGCTCTCCAGAGGAAATAATCAGAGTTGCAAAATTACTTGAAATAATAGAACAGAGGCAGCTTCCACTTATAAGAAATTGATTAAATTAATTATGTCACAGCCACACAGTGAAACCCTTTGTGGCTCTTAAAAATGGTGACATAGTTGATTGGTAAATAGATGCTTCCATGTTTGTAAAAATGTTCACAGCAAAAAGTTGAAAAGGGTTATGTACCAAAACCTTAAAACAATAGTTCTTTTTACTTGGCAATTTGACACATTGAGGATTTTGGTATTTTTATAGTCTTTGTTTATAGTGGGTTTTTTTCTGTAATGGAGATACATTATTTCTGAAATTAAAAAGTAATGTTTAGAATGTTACTAGTGATAACAGCTAAGAGCCTACAGCCAGTTAGACTTTGCCATTGAATTTGTTATCATAGATCCATTTTGTTAGACATCTTGTTATTGCAACATATTTCATTGATTAAAAGTGGAAACAATAAAACACAGACTTCAAGGATGTTGGATTGGAAGAATCCATAACTACTATCTAGACAAATCCCCTCAATTTCATGTGAGAAAATTATCTACTACACCAATTCAGCAGTCCTGTCTCAGTGGACCAAGGTGGACTCTAGCTTGAATGTAGCCCAGATTGCCCAGGAAACTTTTCCAAAATGTGCACGTCTCAGTCTCACACACTTTGTTCCCACCCCAGACCCTGCTATCCCACCCCAGAGAAATTCTCTGAACCAGAAGTGAACTGCCCAGCTGAAGGATCGCTGCTCTGAGTAGTGGTTCAGATGAGGGCAGGAACAGGTCTTTACTTGGAGGGCTTTTTGCTCTGGGTAAGGAGGCCCAGGGTTCCCATAAGTGCACATGAGCACCTCCACGTCAAGAGCTGAGCAAATGCACTCTGACACACAGAACCTCATTTAAATTTACCTGTGCATTGAACAGCTAACATCCTTTTCTGCCCAATGGGCACTCACTAAATTTTAGTTAAATGCTGTTGTTGAGTTATTTGTTATTAGAATGTAATGTCTGTCTTAAGAGAAATTGAACGGTTCTGCCATCATTGTGAAGAATTGTGGAACTGATTCACTTCAAAGATAACAGTACTGTTCACTCATGGAAGTGAAATTTTTTTGGAGAAGTGCATTTATTAATAACAGTAAAGTCTTGGATGGGTGGTAGTGCTCTTTATAAGCATCCAAAACAACTTCACTCTGTTTTATTTTAGTGCTAGTAGGAACCTGTGAGGTCTGTCTTGCTGGTATTTCTTCTCTCCCCTTGACAGATAACGGAAATGGAAATTAGTCTCAAAGCTGGGATTAAGGCCTTTGGCTTCCATTTCTCAGCCTTGGAGTGCAGATCTTTAGACTACATCATGCCTCCAAGAATGGCTAACTTACTGTATTTGTTTTTCTTTTAGACTAAAGCAAATCTTGTAACTCCAAGGAATGGAGAACCACTAATTGCTGCTATTCAGGATTTTCTAACAGGTGGGTTTTTGAGGTTCACTTGAAAGGAGACTGTGGAACACTGATTCTCATTCACAGTGCTTTTATGTGAAAACTTGAAAGGCTGTTTTATTGCCTGTGTTTAATTCTATTGCTTGTTTACTAAGTTTAACTGTGAACCTACTTGAGATGTTTTGTATTGGTTGATTATTCATTGACCCAACAAGCGTTTATTGAGCTTCCACTATAGACTAGACCTTTTTTTAAGCACTGGGGATACAGCAGTGAGTAAATCAAAGTTCTTTTACTTGTGGAGCTTAGTTCTAGTTGGAGGAGAGAGCCAATAAGCAGCTGTATGTATTGTCACTTTTTTGTAGTAATCTTACATATTTATTTTAAAATCGAAATGTGCCTTGGCTGGTATGGCTCAGTGGGTTGAGTGCCGGCCTGCAAACCAAAGGGTTGGATTCCCAGTCAGGGCACGTGCCTGGGTTGCGGGCCAGGTCCCTAGTAGGGGGCAAGCAAGAGGCAACCACACATCGATGTTTCTCTCCCACTCTTTCTCCTTCCCTTCCCTTCTCTCTAATAGTAAATAAATAAAATGAAGTAAAATTGAAATGTGATTTTCTCATAGTTTCGTTCCTTTCGTGTGTGTGTGTTTGTTAACACTTTCAGGTGCCTATCTCCTCACTCTTAAGGACACTTTCTTTGACCGAGCCAAGGCTTGCCAAATCATTGCTTCGATATTGGTTGGCAAGGATGAGAAAATTAAAGTTCGCCTCCCACCTCCTACAATACTAAAGGTTTGTGCGGGGAAACTCTGTGTGTGTCCATTTGTCCACCCCCACCTGCCCGTATGGATGTACCCACGCAGTGCTGGGTTTGCATGGGTTTGCTGTAGTACTGCCTCATTTGTGTGAAGGGGGTTGAGACCAGTTTGGCCAGCTGATGCTCTGGCTTCCTTTCCTCTTTTAGCCTGTCACTCTGTGGACGGGAAAGCAGATCTTCAGTGTCATCCTCAGACCTAGTGAGGACAGTCCAGTGAGGGCCAATCTTCGAACCAAGGGCAAGCAGTACTGTGGCAAAGGAGAAGATCTCTGTGTCAATGATTCCTGTGAGTTAAAGCAATGGGGGAGGGGAAGGAGGTCAGAAAAGCAAATAACCAATAATTTAAGTTCACCTAGCACGCAAATTTGATGTTTCTCTAAGGCCTTAGACTTAGGTAGGAGGTTTGTTCTTCAGGGAAATGTAGCTGGTGTTTCTCCTCTCAGATGTGATTTTCCATTTCTCTAAAAGGTAGAGATCCTGTAAACCCATGATCTAGTGATTAGAATGTTCTTCGCATGTGTTGTGTTTTAAGTGACTAAGTTCTGTCTTTTTCATTTTGTGTTTTGTTTTTAGTTAAATTTATTTGGGTGACATTGTTTAGTTTCTGTCATTTAATGCAGTTTTTTTTATTCTGCCTTTTTGTGTTTTGGGTTTTTTTTTTTCCCCATCAACGTGGATCTCATTACTTAAAGCATACAATTTATTATTTTATGTGCAAAAAATGTGTTCATTAACTAAAAAGTATAACAAAAAAGACTGATTGTTTTTACCTGGTCAGTGAATTTTCTGACAACATGAAGGTCAGGTGTAACAGTGAGAGTATGTAAGTGCAAGCCAACGGATTCATCTAGACTAATTCAACCCACATTATGGTCCACAGAATGAGGCAGGTTCTTTTTGGAATGAGACCAGTGCCATTGAGCCAGCATTGACTCTCTGGCATGAGCTCCTTAGTTCGCCCCAGACTGCTAACGAGAATGGGCTTGGTTAGCAAAGCCTTGTAACAAGATCTATAGGACTCTATATGAAGGACTAAACTCTAGAGTCTCACCGAAAGCCAAGGTTTCTACTGTCATAATGAAGTTGAAATGTTTGAAGTGCATTGATTTGTCTCAAGTTTGTAACCTTTCCTTTGAATATATACTCCCTGGATATTTAAATGTTTTGGTTTATTGTTTTAAATTGTGTTTTGTTTCTTTCTAGAAAACCCTTTCACTTTTCTGTTGAATAGGCTCTTCATGATGGTGCCACTATTAGTTTTTAATATCTTAGATGGATAACATAGTGCTTTTCCACTGTGGTTACAAAGCACTTTGCCATCTATGATTTCATTGATGCCCAAAATATCCCCATGACATAAAGATGGCAAGTACTCGATACTGCTGTTCACAGTTCACAGATGAAGAGAGTCAAATAGTATATTTCAGAGTTAGGACAGTAAGGTAACTAACTGGGCCTTTCAGGCTTTTTAAAAGTCGCTAGATTCCCCCCCCCCCCAACCAAAGAAAAATTTAAGGGGAATTTCAGTTTGCTTTAACTTTCAATTTGGGAATAAACTTTCTCAACTACCTCATATTCTTTTTGGAATGAGGCAAAGCATATTAAATGCTTGTTTGTTTAAATGCATAATCATTACTATCCTCCCAGACGTTACTATCCAGAACAGTGAGTTGATGACTGGTAGCATGGACAAAGGAACCCTGGGATCAGGGTCTAAGAACAATATTTTCTACATTCTGCTGCGAGACTGGGGCCAGAATGAAGCTGCCGATGCCATGTCACGGCTCGCCAGGCTGGCGCCTGTCTACCTCTGTGAGTATCAGCATCCTCGTCTTACTGCTGCATTTATTGTGCTTTTAGGGATTTCTGCTGTTGTTTCATCCCCCTCTTCCCATCCCACACACATGCACAGAGAAAAGGGTACTCACTCCAACCTAAACATTTGTGCTTTTCTTGAATTAATAGTGGTAGACTGACTGATTTGGCTGCAGATTTGAATTTGCTCTTCAGTCTCCTCTCAAAATCTATAGTGGCTCCCTGTTGCCTACCAGACGGGATTTTATTACATGAAGGACCTTTCATGGGCTGCTTCCAAGTTTCCACTCCCAGTAGCCCTCTGGGCCTTCCAGGATTCAGCCCCTCGGCCCTACCAGATACTCAAACATTTTCCTGTATTCTGCACTATTCAGTTTCCTTTGTTTTCTCATGTTTTGAGCATATCACGAATCAAGCAATTTTTGCTCCTCAAAAACATCTTTAGTCTACTCTTACACTTGATTATTTGGCTGGATATAAAATTTTCAATTGGAAATTATTTTCCTTCAGATTTCTGAAGTTATTGCTCTACTCTATTCTAGCTTTCAGGGTTATTATTAAAGTATATTTCCATTCTTATTCCAAAGTTTTTGTATTTGAATTTTCTTTTTATTCTGGAAGCTTTAAGAATCCTCTTTTTTGGCATTATGAAAGTTCACAGTGGTACAGCTTTGGCATGGGTGATTTATCATTCACCGTGCTGAGCACTCTGTAAACTCTCTTAATCTGTAACTGTGTGTCCTTCCCTTTTGGAAATTTTCTTGTATTATTTTTCTGATAATTTTCTCCTTTATTTCCTTTGTTCTTTCTTTTTAGAATTTCTGTTAATTGCCAAATAAAGCTCCTATATTGACTCTCTGACTTTATCTTCTTTTCCTTGTCCTTTTTTTTAACTGTTATGTATTTAATTTCCACCTCCTGTTCTCACCCACAGGTAGTTAATTTCTTCCTTTTTCCTTTTTTTTAAGACTTCCTGTTCTTGCTCCTCAGGTACATCGTCTCTATCACTTTGAGAGAATACTACTCAGTTTTATTTGCTTCCTGAATAGTCTTTTGGTTTCTTTTTTCTTTGTGTTTGTTGTCTTCTGTCTTTCATGGTAAAAACTTTCTTCAATTGGTAAAAACTTTCTTTAAACTGATTCCCTGGCTGTCATTCATATTTTATGAGTGAGGCACTAAAACATTGATTGGAAATGGAGCTGATTGTGCGATGGGCCTCTGGGTCTCTTAATTGAGCTGGAAACCAGTTTTTGATTGAGGACCTACCTAATATCCCTATTAGTAATGTTTTCCCCAGAGACATCTTTCAATCTCAACCTCTTCCCCAAGGATAGAGACCTGGCTGCTGGGATTCTGGGAACTGGAAAGGGAAGGGGGCTGAGGACTCTGACAGCCATGGAATATGAAGGCTTTACCTCAGTACCTGGTTTTCAGTCATCCCCACCTGTCTGCACCTACTACCCCTGATCCAGAGTCTTTCTCCTTTCATGTTTGGTGAACTAAGCTCTCATCTCCCACAGGGGTAAGGCCCAGGAGCCTGTATTTCATGCAGACTTTACGCTAGGTTTCTCGTTTTCCAGCACATACACTATCTCTCACATCTGCAGAACCTGGTGATCTAGTTTCTGAGCCTTTCCATTGGCCCTCAGTTCTGTAGCCACTTTTAGGCATGTTATTCCCCACCTCTCATCTGCTCACTTTTACATATATTAAAGTTCAGATTATTGATGGTGTATGCTTCTGTCAGGGTGGAGTTTGCGTTTGTTTGTTTCTTTTCTCTATGTTTTGGAATGATCCCTGGAAAGAGAAACCAGGATTTGGGAGTGTGGGGCAGAATCTCGGCCCTTATGCTGTTGTCTTAGAACCAGAAGTCAGATGACTCACTTTCCCTAGCTGGCCTTCTCAGGTCGCTCTCTGGTGTTTAATGGCAGCCTGCTTTATATTATAGTTAGGGCATCACTGTGCACCCCACTAAGTCGTAAGGTCTCTGAGAGGAGTTAGTGCATCTCAGTTGTGATTTTGTAACTCCCTAGAGACTGATACAAGTTGTTTTGTTTTGTTTATTGAAAGAGAAACATTGATTTGCTATTCCACCCATCCATGTAATCATTTGTTTATTCTTACATGTGTCCAGATAGGAGACCGTAACCTTGGTGCATTGAGATGACACTAACTGAGCTACTGGGCCAGGGCTAAGTTTTAATTTAATTAAATTATGACAGATTCTCTGAAGTTGTAAACTTACCTCTACATAGTAGGTTGACTTACATCCATGACTCTCTCTTCCTGCTTTACTTGCCAACTATTCTACAGCAAACCGTGGATTCTCAATTGGGATTGGTGACGTCACACCTGGCCAAGGGTTGCTAAAGGCCAAGTATGAGTTGCTGAATGCTGGCTACAAAAAATGTGATGAGTACATCGAAGCCCTAAACACAGGCAAGCTGCAGCAGCAGCCTGGCTGTACTGCTGAGGAGACCCTGGAGGTGAGTTCAACCACTTCATGCTCATAGGATGAAGACAAGGTAGCAGAGGGGAGTGGGAAGTAGAGGTGCTTCAGCCTCACCTTGGCCTCATACTGCTTGTGCGTGTTCTCATTTGTGTAATGAGGAGAAAGCCTTCAGTTAGGCCCCTTATACCCTTTCACTACATTCTAGGTGGTGAAAACACAGCCCTATCCGTTCATTTGGCCACATGGGCCTGTTCTTGTTCTAGCATCATGCTTAGGCCCCTTGTGGAGCTGGTGCTTTGTGCTTCTGCCCTTTTTATTTCCAGCTCCCTTTGACTGGAGGCTGGCACTGCAGCTGCTTAAATGGGTGGTCTTGGAAAGATACTTGGATACAGAAGATGGAAAGTTCATGTCCGAGAGTCATACATCAGATTGCTGTCCCACTCCCTCACATGTGAAACTAGGTTAGCTGCCAACAGGACCAGCACATGCCAG
This sequence comes from Artibeus jamaicensis, assembly GCF_021234435.1. NCBI lineage: Eukaryota > Metazoa > Chordata > Mammalia > Chiroptera > Phyllostomidae > Artibeus > Artibeus jamaicensis. Next base: position 29,166,424 of record NW_026521788.1, on the reverse strand, counting down.
AGTCAGAATTGCCACCGTCCCTGGAGAGCCCTGCCTTTTCTCTGACGCAGCCGGGATCAGCAGTCCGGCTGCACCGGGTTTGCCCGGCTCCCTCTGCCCCTCCTGTAGCCTGGGCTCAGGGCTTTAACTCGCCTAAGTGTGGAAGAAAGGCTGGTTAAGCAGGAAGAAATTTTCTGATGAATAGAAATTTTTAAAAAGTTGTGTAAGGTGCTCACTTCAGCAGCACAGACACTAAAAATGTTGTGTAAGGTACTCACCCTTATTAGCTCAGCCTTAATCTCATTTAAGTGTTAAAAAGAGGGAAAGAAATGGATGTTTCTCACCTAGAAAATTACTTGAGGCTCAGCAGCACTCCTTTTTAATGAAACCATGACTCCTAAGTTGTGAGTTGAGGAAAAGCAATCTGGATGAGCTCATGGACTAGAATATTCCTGTAGAGTCACCTCATCACATGGTAAACTGTGGGAATTCAGTTGTGTTCTTGGCAAGAAAAAATAGACAAATTTTATAAATAGTACAAGTGTTGTCTTACACTTTATACATTTATTTAGGCATGTGTGTATACCCAGTAATATAGATGCAGGTATTTATTGTATAGGTAAGATTCCTGTACATGAAGCCATGTACATTCTACTTTATTGATACTTAAAGGATTGTGCAAGGTTTTGTTACTAATCATTTTTATCTTACACACTGATTTTGGAAACTCGTCTGTATGTCTAGGGTGTCCTGATCTTCTAAGGCTCTGAAACCTTTATCTTTTGGAAATCTGACATCTTTCTTAAGTTTTTTCAAATTTGCATAAATGTTGGATTGTACATTGGTGGTCAGCAGAGCCGGCGAGGTGGCTCCACCACACATCTCCCCTTCTCCCACCAGGCTCTGATCCTGAAGGAGCTGTCAGTGATCCGCGATCACGCCGGCAGCGCCTGCCTCCGGGAGCTGGACAAGAGCAACAGCCCCCTGACCATGGCTCTGTGTGGCTCCAAAGGTGCGTGTGCTCTCTGACTGCTGCCATCATTATGTTCTCCGTGTGGGCTGGCTGGTGTTGTTCTGGAAAATGGGAGAACTGTGACTTCAAATACACCTTTTGTTTATGATAGCGGGTCTTTTTAAACGATTTGCAGATAACCTTGACCAACATAGGTTTGAACTGTGTGGGTTCACTTACACAGTGATGTTTTTATTTTTATGTTTAAAATTTTTTATATATATTTTATTGATCTTGCTGTACACTTGTCCCATTTCCCCCCTTCACTCCCCTCCACCCTGCACACCCCCTCCCACCCACCTCCCTCCCCCCCCTTTAGTTCATGTCCATGTGTCATACATACAATTTCTTTGGCTTCTACATGTCCTGTATTATTATTACCCTCCCCCTGTCTGTTTTGTACCTACCATTTATGCTTCTTATTCCCTGTACCTTTTCCCCCTCTCTCCCCATCCCACTCCCCTGTTGATAACCCTCCATGTGATCTCCATTTCTGTGGTTCTATTCCTATTTTAGTTTGCTCAGTTTGCTTTTGTTTTATTTTAGGTGTGGTTGTTAATAACTGTGAGTTTGTTGTTAATTTACTGTTCATGTTTTTTATCTTTTTCTTAGTTAAGTCCCTTTAATACTTCTTTTTTAAAAAAGATTTTATTTATTTATTTTTAGAGGGGAAGGGAAGGAGAGAGGGAGGAAATATCAACGTATGGTTGCCTCTTGTGGGTCCCCTGCTGGGAACTGGCCTGCAACCCAGGCATGTTCCCTGATTGGGAATTGAACCATGATCCTCTGGTTCACAGGCCTGCGCTCAATCCACTGAGCCATGCCAGCCAGGGCTAATATTTCATATAATACGGGCTTTATGATGGTGAGCTCCTTGAATTTGACCTCATCTAAGAACCAGTTTATCTGTCCTTCCATTCTAAATGAAAGCTTTGCTGGACAGAGCAATCTTGGATGTAGGTCCTTGCCTTTCATGACTTGGAATACTTCTTTCCAGCCCCTACTTGCCTGCAAGGTCTCTTTTGAGAAATCAGCTGACAGTCTGGTGGGAACTCCTTTGTAGGTGACTGTCCCCTTATCTCTTGCTGCTTCTAGGATTCTCTCTTTCATTTTAATCTTGGCTAATGTAATTATGATGTGCCTTGGTGTGTTCCTCCTTGGGTCCAACTTCTTTGGGACTCTCTGAGCTTCCTGGATTTCCTGGAAGTCTTATTTCCTTTGCCAGAATGGGGAAGCTTTCCTTTATTATTCAAATAACTTTTCCACTTATTGCTCTTCCTCTTCTCCTTCTGGTACCCCTATAATTCAGATGTTGGAAAGTTTAAAGATGTCCTGGAGGTTCCTAAACCTCTTCTCATTTTTTTGAATTCTTGTTTCTTCATTTTTTCTGATTGGATGTTTCTTTCTTCCTTCTGGTCTACACTGTTGATTTGAGTCCCAGTTTCCTTCCTGTCACTATTGGCTCCCTGCACATCTTTTTTTTTTTTTTTTCCACTTAGTATAGCCTTTATTTTTTCATCTAATTTGCAACCAAATTCAGCCAATTCCATGAGCATCCTGATTACCAGTGTTTTGAACTGTACATCTGATAGGCTGTCTATCTCTTCATCACTTAGTTGTATTTGTTCTGGAGCTTTGATCTGTTCTTTTGTTTGGGTCATTTTTTTTGTCTTAACGCGCCTCTTATATATGAGGGGCAGAGCAACCCAGTTGACATTGTATGTGAGGGAGGGGTCCAAGAGGGAACAATGGTGCTTGCTCTGCTTTCTGCCGGATTTCAGTCACTCCCCCCCCCCACCCCAGCTTCCCACAAGCAGATTGGGCCTTTCTGGTGCTGATTCCCAGGTGGGTGGGTTTGTGTACATTGTAGGACCCTGTGAGTTTCTCCAGCGAACTCTCCTGTGAGTTTGGGAGTTTTTCCCAGCACCTCAACCCCCACGGGTGTTTTCAGTGGTGGTTTGAAGATGTATTTCCCCCATGCTGGGACCCTGGGTTGCATGGTCTGTCTCACTCCCCAGTTTTGCCTGGTTTATCTGCACTTGAATGTGGGACTGCCAGGTCCATCAGCCGCCTTGCATGCTGCACCCCCTCCACAGTCTGCCGCCCTGCTGGGTCCACCAGCCACCACTTTGCCAAGACCCCTCTCCAATAGGCTGCCCCACTCCCCCTTCCTACCCATCTGGATGAATGTGTCTACTTTAACTTCTTGGTTCTCAGACTTCCATACAGTTCTATGTTCTGTCAGTACTGGTTATTTTTTGTTTCTAAATTGTTGTTGTCCTTATTTTGGTTGTGCAAGGAGGCACAGTGTGTCTACCTACGCCTCCATCTTGGCCAGAAGTCCGTTGTTGTTTTTTTTAATGAACTGTAGTGTCAATCCGCAGTTGGGGATCTGCGCATCTGGGGGGCAGACTTAAGTTATTTGTGGATTTCTGTGCGGGCAGCCAGTGCCCTTCACCCTTATGTTGTTCAGGAGTCAACTATATATACAAAAAGAATTATGTGCATTTTGGGAAGTTTAACTCTTCTAGAGGAGCTTGTTGGTAATGTGTGTGGGTTTCTGAGTTTTAAGATATTTTGAGCAACTTTAAATCAACTTTTTAAAATTTATAATAACACATTTATTGTTTCTACCACACCACTACATATATAAAACAGCTTTTTTGGAAAGCTAGGGAGTTTTAAAATAATATACAGTATTTAGCGATGGGGCAAAATGCTTTAATTTCATATTTACCTTAAAGCATTAGGTTTCGAGACTGTGCTCAAATCCAAAACCTCATGCTTCTCTTATGTCTGTGCATACTTTATAGATGAAGTCCAGCCTCTGACCTTTGCTGCCTCTCACCCTAATCTACTTTTGCTCCTGGTACTTACCCCACACATTCCCATTCTTGTGTCTTTGCTTCCTACACTTGCACACACTTTGGAAACCACCCTCTCCCCCAACCCTTTTTGTGTCTCATTCATAATGTTTTCCAAAAGTCAAGCTTGGTTGCTTCTCGAAGATGCACCCGGAAGTCTTTTCTCCAGCCCTTAAGTGCTGGCTTGCTCTTCCTTTCCAGCATTTCTGATAATGTAGATTATGAACTTATCAAGGAGAAGGGGCTGTGCTGTGTTATGGTTTTGTTTTATCTCACAGATCTGCTTGCACTTCAATTCATGTTATGTTAGTAAACGAATGTTACATTCCTGACTTTCTTCCCCAGGTTCCTTCATTAACATATCGCAGATGATTGCATGTGTGGGACAGCAAGCCATCAGTGGCTCCCGAGTGCCAGATGGCTTTGAAAACAGGTCCTTGCCTCACTTTGAAAAACACTCAAAGGTAGGTGGTAGTGGGTCAGGCAGAACTTTGGAGGACAACCATCAGCAGTGTAGAAGAAAGTAACTGAAGCTCTGTGGCTGCCAACCAAGCGACTCCAGGAGGTGTTGTATAAGGGTGGGCGCTGCTTAGAGTCGTTATTCCCTTTTCAGTCCAAACTGAGTCGTGGACAAGGAGCCTTGTTAAACTCAGAGCTATAAAACTTGGACAGTGCCCCCTTGTGTATTTTCTCTCTGATGAGGAAGATTTCAGTTTCCCATCCAACTTGAGTAATCAAACCACTACTTACTATATATATATATATATATATATATATATATATATATATATATATATATATATGTTCAGTCAGTATGCTTGTTTTGGGAGCACTTATATAAAAGTAAAAGGATTTTAAAATAGTAATCGTGTAAAACCACACTCAACCAACCAGAAAATTTCAGGTTTTCTCTGGAATTTTCAAACTCAGCTTGAAAATGACTTCCAATTCTATTAACCTTTGTGGTTTGGGTTGTTCTGGGATTCAGGGACAGACAAGTAATTAAATACGTAGTTAAGGAACTTAAAGTACATTTGGTCACTCAGTAAATTCTGGCTTTGGAGTCAGCTGTTGTTCCTATTAAGGCACAAATGTCCATCCTCTCCTAGATAGATGGATAGTCTGCATCAGATAGCCCCAGGAGCAGCTCAGATCCTCTGCCCAAGATCAGAATTCACTAGAGGTCAAGCAGATAAGTGATCACTGGAATGGCGCCTGCCCGTGCTTGTCAGGCTCACAGGTGTAAGGCAGCCTGACTCAGAGGAGAGGCCAGGGGCACCCAGACTGCCTCATCCCTGGACCAGTTCTAGATTATAGATTGGACTCCAGGAAGTCTGTGCTTGCCTAGAAATGTCTGTGAGTACAGCAGCTGCCCCTTAAACAAAATAAGGAAGCAGGAAATTGGTCTGGTGATCTAGATTGTCCTCTAAGGGACAAAGACCTATCCAATCAAAGGCTGTTTGGGCATTTTCGACAGTGTTTTATATATGTATGTATTTTTATGGTGTTATTAAAATACACTTCATATGTCGTAGTCACCCATTCAAAGGGTACCCATTCAGTGACTTGTATATTCTCATAGTTGTGTGATCACCACCATAGTCTAATTTTAGGGCACTTTCAGCACCCCACGATGAACCTCCATAAACATTAGCAACACGAGGTTGTGTTTGGGAGGTGGGCAGGCCTGGCCCACGGGAAGGTGGTCTGTACGGGTGTCATTGTTTCCCTGGGAACGGGCTGCTGCCGTGGTCAGGCAGCGCCCTCTGGAGGTCTTGACTGCCTGCCCGCTCTGTCAGTAGCAGTCAGGGCTTTGGTTTCCCTCTCCCAAGCCACTTGCCTGCCGCCTGCACCAGCACCAACTCTGGCTGGCCCTCACCCTCCTTGTCTTTGGTAAGGTTAGGTTGTGCCAAATTATTTGTCCTTTTGGGAGAGGGTAAGTAAAGCCTGTCACTTTGTGAAAGTGCATTGGCCAGGTGTTTATAGCTGGCAAATTGAAGGTGTGGCATTTTCTGATTTGAATGGGTTTTGGAATGGTGGGTCTTGAACTTTTTGTTGTTATTGTTTAATTTTTTTTTCTACCTTTCTTTAGCTTCCAGCTGCCAAAGGCTTTGTGGCTAATAGCTTTTATTCTGGTTTGACACCAACCGAGTTTTTCTTCCACACAATGGCTGGCCGGGAAGGTCTAGTTGACACAGCCGTAAAGACAGCTGAAACAGGATACATGCAGGTAATTTGAAGGAATGTAGACCATTAGCAACAGAGTAGGACAGGTCTGTCTGTCGATTTTGACTGCCGAGTGTTTACATATTTTGTGCATGAGCTAAAATTATCCTGTCTTGATATTTAAAAGGAAAAATTAAGAAACATAGGTGCCCTAGAAATAAACAGCAAAAAAGGTAGTGTTAATGTTCCAGATCTTATGTTCTTTGAATGATCAAGACCAGGCCAGAACCACACAGACCAGGGCTCCGTGAGGGGAGGAGGGCGGGGACTGGAGGTGCATCCTGGGACACACCACTGAACCTCACGGAGCCTTCATTTCCTAATGCACGATAATGAGCGCTAACAACACATACCTCTTGTTCATTGAGGGGACTCTGCTTCTCACTTTGACCTATTTGTGTAACTCATTATTAGTGTCATTCTGATTGACTCCAAGAACCTATTTTGTTGCCTGTGCGCATGAGGGAAGGCTCTCCACTGTGTGTACAGTGCTGGGATAATAGGCTCAGGCAGATAAGGTTAAACTAGAGGGTTTCCTGTGACTGTGCTGCTCAGGCTGCCACAAAGGTACCCTAATGACAGAGGAGTGGAAACACGTTCCTACTTTGTTCTTTCGTAAGACCACAAGCAGAGGACTTCTTTTCAGTCTAATTTTTAGTTCTGCTCTGTATACTCCATAATATGGTGGGGGGAGAGGGGTGTTAATGTTTTTCCCTACTTACAACACTGGGTAAAGTTAACACTTCTAGTTGCTGGGCCATGAACTTGCTGTAGCTTTTTGTCTCCTCTCACCCCCCTGTGGATCCCAGTTTGAGAAACATGGCCCTTTGCAAGCTGGGAAATCAGGATTGATAATCAAGAGATGTAATCGACCAGAACAAACAAGGTTGATGAGGGTGAACCATGAACTCAGGGCAATAGACACCTCTTTCTGTAACCACTTTTGTACCTCCTGTGTCCCTACTGATACTTCTCTTTTAATCATCTCCTGATGAGAAATTCCCCTTCAGTTTTGGAGTGTGCTGCTTTTGTCAAAAACCCAATGGACTGAAATGCCTTTACCACTGTTGCCAGAATGTCTTTTGACTTTATTCTTTTGTCTTTATCTTTTAGAGTAGAGTATGACTTTCCCAGAGCAGTGTGTTAACCTAGAACAAATTAGTTTTGGCATGAGGGATTTTTGTTTTGAAGTTGCCTGGAAGAAGCTTTCTTTCTCTTTAATTCACTGGGCCACTGTCACATTGCTGGCTGGAGGGTGTTCTGCTGGTGGGAGGTTTTTCCTAAGCAGATTTGAGAAATGGCTGCTGCCTGCTGGTTCAAGCACAATGCCTTCCCTGTTCTCTCTTCTTTGCCGTCTGTCCCAGAAGAGGGTCTGCACCTGATCCTCTGTAATTCATATGGAAGTCCACAGGGGTCCTAGATTAAGTTGTGTTTAGAAATACAAAGCCATCGCATTAATTTATACCGTGGGGAAAAGAGAGGGAAGGCAAAGCAGGCTAGGAAAACAGTGTTTGCATATGCCATCTGGGGCTGATGGGGTCCGATTGCATGTGTTCTAAAACACACTGAAGTGCTGGGGCTTGAGGCATATTCTAAATCCCACTGGACCAGCTAGTGAGGCACTCTTGGTCTTGTTCTTGGGGTCAGGGGAATCTTTAAGGAATTCCTTATAAAATGTGCTTATCTGATTAATGGGCTGCTAACCTTGAAACTTAGAGTTGCAGATCTCATCCTCTGCACATGTGACTGATCTTCCCAAAGCAGGTGAGCTTTTTTCCCATTTCTTTCCCTTCAGAGAAGGCTTGTGAAGTCCCTTGAAGATCTTTGTTCACAGTATGATTTGACAGTCCGAAGCTCTACGGGTGATATTATACAGTTCATTTACGGAGGAGATGGCTTAGATCCTGCAGCTATGGAAGGAAAAGATGAACCCTTGGAGTTTAAAAGGGTTCTGGACAACATCAAAGTAAGATTGAGTATTATATCGGGTTAGAGTGTTTTTGAGGACATTTCTTTAGAATGGAGGTACCCAGTGGAAAAATCACACCCAGTTAATGTTCAGTCATGTCCAACTACTGGCTTAGTATTTTTCTTTTTGTGTTACTCTGCATAATTTTCCCAAACATAAAGGAAAGATATTTTCTCAGTTTCAGAATTTAGTGCCCAGATGCCAACAGGAGGAGAGACCGTTGGTTTCTGTGCAGTCGTGGCCAGTGTTATGAAGTCGTGGGTGTTGAGAAGCAGGCACATTGCACATATTTTAACTGAGGGTGTAATGGAAAACAACCGTTTCGGAAGGTAGTTTGACGATACTGATCTGAGTTTGAATGTGGGGCATTTTGACTCCCTAGTTCCACTTACAGGAATCTGCCCTACAGAAATTGTCTAAGTGCTAAGAGTGTTTTCCCAGTGTTTATGGTAGAGACAAGCCATCCATGGAGGAGCGCTCAAATATCTGATGGTCTCCTGTGCATTAGGGTGGTGTGTAGCCATTTAAACTCTGGGGAATTCCATAGCTTAAGAGTGGAGAAATATTTTCACTCTTAAAATATTTGGTGTTTTTTTTTTTAAACAACAATTTGTATTTTTTAATTTAATCTTTATTGTACTTTTTTCCCATTACAATTAAGTCACCAATACCCTCTTCCCCCTAACAATGTGTAAATTTGTATTTTTTTAAGTTTTATTTATGTATTTACTTTTAGAGAGCGGGGGAGGAGAGGGAGAGAAGTGTCAATGTGTGAGAGATCAGTTGGTTGCCTCTGGCGCACCCTAACGCAGGGACCGGCCCACAACCCAGGCATGTGCCCTGACTGGGAGTCAAACTGGAGACCCTTTGTTTCACAGGCTGGCACTCAGTCCCCTGAGCCACACCAGCCAGGGCAACAGTTTGTATTTTTAATGCAAATTTGGGTTGGGGTGAATGGGACAATAAAGGTAGAGTCTGAAACTTGTTTTGAATGGGGAAAAAACATCACAGGTTGCTAAAAGATCTCTCTGAGTAAGGTTGTTCTGTCTCTTGTAAATTCTTGCATTTAATATCAGTCCCTTCTCCATTGCCCTCACGCGTCACACTGTTTCCTTTTAATACTTGAGGCGGTCTTCCCGTGCCAGAGCGAGCCTGCTCTCAGTAAAAATGAACTGATCCTGACCACTGAGTCAATCATGAAGAAGAGCGAGTTCCTCTGCTGCCAGGACAGCTTCCTGCAGGTAAGCTTCCCAATGCTGATCATCCCCGACTTGGCTGTCACAAAACTGTTTGCCGAGTGCCAGCAGGTGAATTTTTCAGCTGAGGGGGGTTATATAAGAGAGTTTCTTTGTCAGAAAATTCAAGAACGGCCTCCACAAAATCCAACCAGCCAACATGAAGAATTTATCTTACGTCTTTCTTAGTTTATGGCTCTTACACAAGTGTTTTTGTATTAGAAGAAAAAGGCTTTATTTAGCTCAAGAACTAGTTGTTGTTTAACCCTACCCATCTTATCAACACCCTACAGTCACTTTCTTATCCTGGGGACCAACTTTTCTTCTCTACATCATTCTGAATCCCAATAATTCGTATTAGTGCTATCGTTTTAGTATCTTTTATTTTAAATTGTTCTTTCTCCTTCTGGGGACTTGTTACCTTGATGTCCCCTTAAGGTTTTCTTTGTTTTTGTTTTTTAATGCCTCTGATCTGCTCAAGCAGCTCCTTCCTATTTACAGTTGTGGTTATCTATCACCAAAAGCAAAAGGATAGAGAAATCAGTGTGGCTTCCTTTGTGTACCGATTGGTGATTCAGATGCAGCAAAAAAATCAGCTGGAATCAATCCCTTTCAGTATATCAAAAATAAAAACCACAAATTGAAAGTTTAAGAATGCTTTTGGTTAAGGAAACTCTTCACTTCCTTTCATATGTTGAGGTGTGAAAAGTGAAAAAGAGAATCTTATAGATTTTAATGTGTTTAAAATCCAGAGTGTGCTTTGGCTACGCACCTTTGTTTGATTTTTTTTCAATAGTTTTTTTTTTTTTTAAGAAATTAGAATTGTGACTTTGTTTTCTGCATAATTATATTTACCTATTTATTTCTCTGTGTACCCCTGAAGACCCTAACTGAGACAGGCTATGAGAAGTATAATGAGGTAACGCACTTAGCATGCTGACCACTGAGCGTGAGCAGTGAGCTCTAGCAGCGCCCCCGCTGTTCGCCGGCACACCAGAGAAAACAGACTTCTGTCCCGGTGCTGGCAAATACTTTGGCCAGCATCACTTTGGCCTGTGCATCACTTTGGACTGGTGCCTTTCTTGCCTTTGATAGGGTTTAACGGGTGGCTTCTGACCTGCACTGTTTATTTAGTCAGTGAGCACTCGTTCAGCCGTCACTATCTCGCACACTGTGCAGATCCTTGGGACCCAAAGATAACTAAACATGCCCTTGCCCTTCAACAAGCTCACAATCTGATGAATTCCATTTTGCCAAGAGGTTTCAAAATCCACTAGCCAGACTGATGTGACTGAGCCTTTGAAATGTTCTCTGGCTCCACTTTGTGCCAGAGCAGAGGCAGCTCCTGAGGTGCTGACCCCTGGCCCTGCCAGAGGTTATGCCTGTGCTCACAGACTGCTGTGGAGTGACTGTGGGGATTTAACTGCTGGTTAATCGTGTGATTAATTGCCTGCCATTTGCTATGTTGTTAGTTCTCTGTAGTATGCATGGGTTGATGCAGCTGAATTTTTAGTAGTTTATTTCAGTTTCCATTTCTGCAAAGTAAGCTTTTTTGTTTTTTAACCTCTATAATATCTAACTTTTGTGTAAAGAAAGTCATTTCTTTCAGCAAAGCCACTGGAAGCAGATCCCTGTGGGTGGCAGCTGAAAGATCGCATGTCTAGCGCCTGAGCTGGGGGATGGTTTTAGGTGTGTCCTCTCTACTCCTATGTGTGCAAAGCTCCTCACAGATGAAAATCCCCTGGGTCTGCTCGGCCATAGGCTCCCATTCCGGTTTCCCTGCACCAACAGGTGGGGCAGCCTTCGACACCTAGCGATCAAATGGCAGCATCTGAGCCAAGAGGGCTTTCAGAAGCTTGCCCAGAAGGATACGACCCACACCTAGACAAGCAGGCTGGGGGAGGAAGTGAGCAATATGAAAGAGTCTCTTTACAATGAGTAACATACAGAAAAAATGAAGCAGCAGAGGGTATTCCTGCCTTTGGATATTCCCACTGTTAGGCAGAGTCACTCCAGAAGAGATTGCTCCACCGCCCTCTCCAGCTCTAATTTCCTTCTCTGGTTTTCAGTAATGGACTATATCTGAAAATGCAGTCTCAGACTTGTAATTAGTAAGTAAGCCTAGAGAGTTTCTCTTTGAAAAGAGTCCCTTGAGAATTTTCAAGTTCTTGCAAACTAATTAAAGTCCTTTGTATGTACAACAATGGCTGAGTGGATCTCCACACTTTCTCAATGAGAATAAGGCAGTGTGGCGTGAAAAGGCCGTGTTCGTGAACAAGGGGTAACCAAGGTGTGCTGGACTCCACAGGTAGCCCCTTGGCCACCTGGGCTTGCAGGATACGGACCAGAATTCCCAGTGGGCAAAGGCAACATGGCGAAAACCCCTGTCCCAAGAGCAGACTTTGGAGAAGGCACCTGACCTCATCGAGAAGCCTCTCGCCTTGGTCAAGCATATGACTGTCTTCAGCCCCTCAGCGGTCTCTGCCCTGAGTGCTGGGACTAAGGCCATGGCCCCTCAGAGGGAGGGCTCGCTGAGCTGTGCTGTCGCTGCCTGAGAAGGGCCCATGAGCCATGGACTAGTTTACTTTCAGAAAAGGTAGTAGTAGGAATTGCCAGACAGTCAGCGGGAGTCTAAAGAGATTTATTTTTACAGTGTTACGATAGAACTGGGTTACTTAATGTCAAGCTCTCTATAGGTACCCTACGGAGTTTATTTTTTGAAAGCGGACTTCCACTTCAGTTTCTTCTGCCGAGCTCTTTTTTTTTTTTCAAGATTTTTATTTACTTTATTTTTATAGAGAGAGAAGAGGGGAAGGGAGGGAGAAAGAGAGAGAGAGAAACATCAGTGAGTAGTTGCCTCTCCCGCACCCCCACCAAGGTCCAGGCATATTCCCCAACCAGGAATGGAACTGGCACAGCACTCAATCCACTGAGCTACACCACTGAGAACTCTGCTAAGCTTTTAATCAAGGGAGCAAGACAGTAGCAAAGTGCAACCTCTCTGCCACCTGTCCCCTCCCAGCCAGCTTACCAACATTGGGAAAAGCCTGGCTCAGATAAAGCCTCAAATACTGTTTTCTGTTATATACCCATCTCTCCTTACCTGCTTTCAAGGGAAAATAAGCATCAGTTCATGCTCACTCTCACCATGATTTATCCAGAGCCCTTGAGGCAAATTCTGTTTCCCAGAGAGCTGCTGAGGGGAAGTGCAGTCTGTCTACTCTTCCACAGCCTCAAAAAGGACTGCGGCTCCTGTGTGGTATGTGCCATCAGCTCACCTGAGAAGTACTCTGAGAGTCATTCCTTCCCTGGCCGGGTAATGAATCAGTCGGTGGGAGCATCATGCAATGCACCAAGGTTGCAGATTCGATCCCCAGTCAGGGCACGTGTAAGAAGCAACCAATAAATGCATGAATGAGTGTCACATCAAATCGATGTTTCTCTTCTCTCTCAAATCAGTAATTAAAATTAAAAGTCCTATTGTGCCTAATGTGTGAGCCCACTTCCGCCCCAGGAGCAGGACTTTGATGGGGTAGCTCATTAAACCACACCATACTCCCTTCTGTAAGCACTCCCTGAGAGGAGGTGCTGGCTGATTCTGGTTCCAGGAGTGCCCATGAGGCTGGCTGTGTTTCACAGACACACTGTCATTTGTAAACAGATGGCTTTTTTTCTGTTTGAGCAGTTGCCAGAAAACCTTGAGTCAGGTCCATGGTCTCCAGCCATGCCCTGTGTACCTCCCCATCCTTGGATGTACTTCTCACCTTCCTTGCTCCTCTTCGTCACCGTCCTGGGGCTTAGATTACTGTTCTTTCTTTCTTTTTTGCTGTTCTTTTTTTTCTTTTTGTTTCTTACCATTTTTTTTCTTTTAGAGCACTGTTCTTAAATATAGCAAGAATAGCAAATAAACTAATATTTCACTTCTGGCTTTGAGAGTGGTTTCCAGGGGTCCTTCCGAAGTTCTAATGGCGCGTGGGAGGGGAGCGAGACTGAGGGAGTGATGAGGTGAGAGTCGGAGAGAAGGAGGGGCTGGATTTGGGAGCTTTTCCTTTGCAATGAAGGCACGCTCAGAACGTGTTGGAAATGCACACAATGTCTGCAAAGCTGTGCTTTAGCGTGTAAGTATTTAAATTGATCATAACAACTTCAGAAGAAATTAAAAAATTAATCTAGAGACGAAAAGTGTAAGTGGTACACTTCTCCCTGTGTGAACTGTGTGAAGGGGAGCAGTGCCGTGTGCCGGGGAGCAGAAGAGAAAGCGGCAGGTACAAGGATGATCCTGGAGCTGTGCACAGGCGCTGCAGCAGAGCCAGGGGAGTAGCTGGAGCGTGCCGTTGCCGAAGCCTCGCTGGAATAAAAAGGCCTTAGAAACACCTAAACCAATGAGTGATATGTCTGGGCTGTGGATGATTTTGTGTGTTCTTTAGAAAAACATTTTGTAATAGGAACTTGATCCATAGTGTATCCCTTGTAGTATGTATTTAGCTGTCACTAAAATATGATGGGCTCATCATTTTACTGAAGCTTATAAAACACATCATGCCATCTGAATTACTGAGGAATATACTGCTTATGTTTGCTGTGTGATCTTTCAGGAAATAAAAAAATTCATTAAGGGGGTTTCTGAGAAGATCAAGAAAACCAGAGACAAATATGGCATCAACGATAACGGCACAACAGAGGTAACCGGCCTTCCCTGATGTGGGACAGACCCTAAGGTGTTTTCGGGTGCTGCCAGTCCTAACTTTGCACTTGGTTCTGTTCTCCTAGCCCCGCGTGCTATACCAGTTGGACCGGATCACCCCAACCCAAATAGAAAAGTTTCTAGAGACCTGTAGGGACAAGTACATGAGGTATGGATGCGAATTGTCTGCCAGGCAGTCACATGGCTCTCTCATATCCTTCCTGTTTCCCCAGGGAAATAAAATTCTGCACCAGCACCCTTATCGACTACCAGAATTTGAGCAGGTTCTCTCACCTCTTACCTAGGGATTCCAGTGGGTAGATAGGTAGACTGGATGCCCCAAGATGTGGAAATAACACAAAGAAATTTCCAAGTGTTTTCTCCCCAAAGAGAAACTACCAATATATTTGGCAGGGACTACCTGCTGTTTCCACCTTCAGTGCCATTTTTTAATGGGCTCTTTTTATTTTTTAAGACTTTGTTTATTTATTTTTAGAGAGTGGAAGGGAAGGAGAAAAAGGAGAGAAACATCAGTGTGTGGTTACCTCTTGAGAACCCCCAACTAGGGTCCTGGCCCCCAACACAGGCATGTGCCCTGACTGGGAATTGATCTGGTGACCCTTTAGTTTGTAGTCTGGCACTCAATCCACTGAGCCACATTCACAGGCTCTTATATGTTTGTTCATCGGGCAATGGACATTTGGGCCCAGGCATTGCATGTTGACCGCAAGTAGCCACACAGTATTCACTTTCATTCTCAGACCCCTCTGAGCATCGTATCTCCCTGTCTGCACCTGTTAGTGATCTGTGCCCACTTCTCCTTCTATCACGAGCATAGCCTGGCTCATTGCTAATTCCTTCCTGACCCTAAGGGCACCTGCATTTCTTCTATTGAAAAGACATAACCAGAAGCCTCTCCCCAGAAGTTCTGCTGGACTTTTCATTCATATCTTTTTCTTCCAGGGCACAGATGGAACCAGGTTCTGCAGTAGGCGCGCTCTGTGCCCAGAGCATTGGTGAACCAGGCACCCAGATGACCTTGAAGACTTTCCACTTTGCAGGCGTGGCCTCCATGAATATCACCCTGGGTGTGCCCCGGATCAAAGAGATCATCAATGCTTCTAAGGCCATCAGGTGCCCCGCCTCCACTTCCCTTCTGTTCCCAGACTGCCTGTCATGTTTTTTGAGAAACAGTGATCCTTGTGTCCTAGGTGCTATTTAAATGAGCAGTATCTCAAACTTCAGTGTCATGCTTGTGTTAACCATATTTTAGTTTTTTTAAAAAACACACTCAAGAAAAATATAGGTTGAAACCAGTTACAGTCAAAATTGAAAAAGTGATTCTTAATGGCTACAGGTCACATGAGAGAAACATAAAACAAACAAACAAGGGAAAAAAACAAGTACTACTGGAAAAATGATAGCAGTGTGTCATGATAGATTTCAGACTTTTGATGTCGTATGCCCAGCCGAACCAGGCCTGACTGCTGTGTCTACCACGCAGCTGTAGCAATGTTCTGTGACTCCTGTGATTTCATGATAGGATTTGTAGGTGATCTGAGACCAGAAAAGATAGAGATATATTGTCGTGCATTTGAGGACGAAATGATGATTCACCTGTGACCGGAATCTAAAAAAATGACAGACAGCATTAAATGAAAGAACTACACTTGGCTCCAGAACAGCAGCTGTAGATGTCCAGGAGGCAGGAACTCTGCCTGCCTCCTCTGGGTTGGTCAGAGCTCTTCCAGGAGTGTGTGTTCAGGGGACACCACCCAGGACAGTGAGGATGGAAGCTGATTAAGTAGTGGTTGGAGGAGCTGGAGGTGTCCTGGAGAGCAGGTAGTGGGGGTGGGAGAAAGGGCTGGAGGAGGTTATAATACACAAAGGGCCAGTGTATTCAGGGAACAGAACTAAATTAATTACTTACTAGGACCAAAGAGGAAGAGGTAGGTTCACCTGGTCAGGAAGAATTTTCTGAAAGTCATTTCATTCACTGGTGGAATGGTTTGCCTCATGAGCTCCAAAAATAGTAAATCTAAATAAGAATGTATGAAGAAGCATGCTTGACACACAGTGAATGCTCAGTAAACTTCAGTCACTTTGAACATCACACTTCTCAGTAGCAGTCAGATTTCACAGAGCAGTGGCCTCCAGGCAGGCTCGCCCCTTGTGCTGTAACTGTTTCTCCTTTACTGCTCACAGCACGCCGATCATCACGGCACAGCTGGACAAGGATGACGATGCGGATTACGCTCGCCTGGTGAAAGGGAGAATTGAGAAAACCCTCCTGGGAGAGGTGAGGAAAAATCTCTCTTAATAACAGGAAAATTGGATCAGTGTTGCAAGGAAGTATCAGACCAGTTTCAGTGGCCGTACTGGTTAGTATGTTCACACTGTTCTCTATCTTTAAGAAAAGAGCAAGCAGTGAACACTCTTGGGAAAGGGGAAGGTGACTGATTACCATTCTGATCTTCTGACACCACAGATTTCAGAGTACATTGAAGAAGTGTTTCTTCCTGATGATTGCTTCATTCTCGTCAAGCTCTCCCTGGAACGGATTAGACTTCTGAGACTGGAAGTGAGTCACGTAATTAAATGTGTAGAGGAAGCCATCCTGTCTTAGTGCGGAGTGAGGCACTGATGAGCTAAGGGCAGGGACAAAGCAAGAGACAGCATTACAGAGGCTTTCCTTTGGTCGATCTGTGTGAGTCTGTTGTGTCTTTGTGTTCTTTCTAATCCAGACTCTGACAGGCATTGCCTTCTAAAGACATATAGGGAATTAGTTGAAATTTTGTGCTGGCCACAGTACCCATTCACTGTGACAAAGTGTTGCAATAATTGGTCTCCTTGTCTATATTCCCAGTGTTTGGAAGGACCGTTGGGCTGTCTGTGTCTTACACATCTATGGCTCCCAGCACCAGCACAGTGCCTGGCTAGCTTGGTGCATGTTTTTGGATGGGTGGATTATAACCTTGCTTAACAGTTGCAAGATTATCAGCCCTTCTCAGGGTACAAACTGAGTAACTCCCTGGCACTTTCCTCTTTCTTTCATGTAATTAAAATCTATACTAGTCTTCACACATTCTGTATCCCATTCTCTCAAGTACCAAGTTCATGTGTTGTCCATGTGAAAGATGACCTAAATTGAGTGGCCAGTTGTCCAGGTTGGGGATTTCTGTAGCCTGGCTCTGGCCACTTGTGGCCTTTTTATCAGAAGGGTAGGTATGTAGCAGTTGTGGTGAAGACAGTAAAGGGGAGGCTTCACGGATGCTTTTAGACTGTCCTGGCCACCAGCCTCCAGCCTCCCCTCAACTCCCCTGGAGCCCATGCATGCTGCCGTGACCTGGGTGTGCATTTTCAGTGGGGTGGAGGTTGGAGGGCTATAAAAAAACTTCATACTCTTTCTATGAATAAGCATACAGCACACAGATACACAATATATCTCTGCTATAAAAATTTCATGGTGGGAGAGAGATTAGGAAAATACCTAAAAAAGGCTTTTCAGAGGCACAGTGATAAAAAATAGACTGACAAAACCTGGAGACAAAGGTTCCAGACTGCCGTCAGTAATGTCCTGGGCGTCTGGCCCATGCCTGCCACCTTGCAGGTGAACGCTGAGACGGTGCGGTATTCCATCTGTATGTCCAAGCTCCGTGTGAAGCCGGGCGATGTGGCCGTTCATGGCGAGGCTGTGGTGTGTGTCACCCCCCGAGAAAACAGCAAGAGCTCCATGTACTATGTGCTGCAGTTCCTGAAAGAGGATCTCCCCAAGGTGAGACGACCGTCACCCTTCAGGGCCCTACCCAGCCGAGTGCCAGGAGATTCCTAAAGGGGGAGACCACAGTAACCACTAACGGGAATATTAAGGCGCCAGTGAAGGACTGTGCTGCCACCAAGACTGAGGATGGCACCCCATTTCTTCCTCGCTGCTTTGCCATACTCCTAATGAATCAGCCCATTTTCTTTCCTTCTTAGCACTGTCACACCGACTGTGTCTATTAGATTTCTTTCTGTTTTCTCATAAAACTGATGGTCCAAAAGGACATGGACCCCTGAATTTCTGCAGGGATCCCTAATCCCTGGAACAGTGGACAGGCACTGTTAGGTTTGGTTTGCTACTGACACTACCACTGAGAAACAGGGACGATCCGAGTGACAAACCCAGGGCTTGGCGTTCCCCGTTCTCACTGCTGCTGCGGTTTCTGAGGCTGCCGGCTTGATGGGGGCCGTGGGCACTGCAGGGTCCCAAACCTTCTATGTCTCTGAGTCCAGGTGGTGGTGCAGGGCATCCCAGAGGTGTCCAGAGCTGTCATCCACATCGACGAGCAGAGCGGAAGGGAGAAGTACAAGCTCCTGGTGGAGGGCGATAACCTGCGGGCAGTCATGGCCACCCACGGTGTGAAGGGCACCCAGACCACCTCCAATAACACGTATGAGGTACTGCTCAAACCCAGGGTCCCCTTGCAGTCGTCCTGTCTCCCTTGGTGCCCTTTCCAGGCCCTCAGCCGGCTCCTGGCACATTCCTCTTTAGACCCTGGCACAAACAGACCTTGCTGTTTGCTCTGGGTCTACAGCAAAACATCTGTTTCTGGGAAAGGGCCTGGGGCTTGCCGTGAACCTGCAGGGCAGAGGAGGACTTAGAAGTTGGACAGCGCCCTGGAAGGGCCGCTTCCACTCATCCTGGCTCTCCCTAGGTGGAGAAGACTCTGGGCATTGAAGCTGCTCGGACCACTATCATCAATGAGATCCAGTACACGATGGTCAACCACGGCATGAGCATTGACAGGAGGCATGTGATGCTGCTCTCCGACCTGATGACCTACAAGGTTGGTGGGAGTGACCGGTCTTGGGAGAAGGAAGCTGTCGGGCTAAGACATGGAGAGTACATGGCTATGATGTCCACTGAGCAAAAATGAGGTGGCTCCATCTCCCAAAAACCAAAGCACGGTGCTCAGCTGGTTGCTCCAGTAAAATTCCAGTACAAACACTGGAATAGTATGCAGTGGAGCATGGTTTTTTGTTCTTATTAAAAATTGTGCCCTCTCCTGGCTGATATAGCTCAGGGGATTGAACCCAGGCTGTGAAGCAAAGGGTCGTGGTTCAGTTCCCAGTCAGGGCACACGCCTGGGTTGTGGGCCCGGTCCCCAATTGGGGGCCATGTGAGAGGCAACCACACATTGATGTTTCTCTCTCTCTCTCTTTCCTTCCCTTCCCCTCTCTCTAAAAATAAAAAAAGAAAGAAAGAAAATATTTTTTAAAGAAAGAAAAAAAGTAATTGTGTCCTAAAGCAAAGCTAGCCACTGACAAAAGGGCATGGATTTCCTGGCAAACTGAGGTGTTTACTCCCTGTTAAACCCGTTCATCACACTTCTCCTGTAGCCATATTCAGGAAAAGGGTAAGTTCACCGTGATCTCGGGGGTGACTGAGGCTCGTTGGTTGGTTGGTTAGTTATATTTTCTTTCTTCCCCGAAAAGTGCCTTCTGTCTAGCAGTGCTGTGCGACAAGAGGGTTCGGTGGCCCTTCCCATTCCGACCTGCACTGTGCTGCAGAATGTTCAGAAACTGGGCAGGAGAAGTGGCCCATTCCTACCACCCACATGAGGCTGTTATGGTCAAGTCTTCCCTTTCAGTCTTGCTTTGCATATATATATTGTATTACTCTGGTTTCCGGAAAGAGTGGGCAGTACTTTTTAATTTAATATTGTATTTTCCATATTGTTGCATAGTTTTTTGTTTTGTTCTGTTTTGCTTTGTTTTGGGAGAGAGGGGAAGGGAAGGAGAAACAGAGAGAGAAACATCAGTGTGTGGCTGCCTCTCACGCGCCCCCTGCTGGGGACCTGGCTGGCAACCCAGGCATGTGCCCAGACTGGGAAGCAAACCTGCAACCCTTTAATTTGCAGTCCACCCTCAATCTATTGAGCTAAACCAGCGAGGGCTTCATACTTTTTAAATATACGTTTTTAACGATGTCCCACTAGTCCTTGGAGTGAAAACACTTAAATGTACTTAACTCTCTCCCAGCTTTGAGATGTTTGAGTTGTATTTTGAGCTCTTTAAGCCATAGTAAACATCTTCAGAAATACTGTCTTTTTTCTAAAGTTAGGTTCTGAACTCTAGTTCTCGGTTCATAATTGTTTGTTCCAGTGGCCCCTGCCTGTGAGTGTGAGGATCCATGTTGTCCGTGACAAATAGTCCCAGTGAGACACGGGTGGGGCAGAGAGCTGTTAGGGTCCTATCTAGCCTGAGGTTGTGGCTTAAGCAACTACTGAATTGGGCTGATTTTCGCTTATTTTGTTGAGAGGATGCCGTGGATGTGGTTTGGTTTTGAGCTTTCACAAGTGGCATAGGTATCACTCTGACACGTTCATCCCTTAACACAGGGGGAAGTCCTGGGCATCACGAGGTTTGGCCTGGCCAAGATGAAGGAGAGTGTGCTGATGCTGGCCTCCTTTGAGAAGACGGCTGACCACCTCTTTGACGCTGCCTACTTTGGGCAGAAGGACTCCGTGTGTGGTAGGTTTGGTGTTTCTAAGAGCAGAGCCAGGGGCATTGGTTGTCTGTAACTTAAACCCTGGCAGGGGCGTTTCGGGAAGCGAACAACTGAGTAGGCAGAGCTTTTATTTTTTAGCAATAAAGTTACAGATCATGGAATTGGAACCAGTCAATCTCATTTCCAGAGCTTGAGCAGAGCATCATCCTGCATCCCCCTGTCTTTTAAAGAGCCTCTCTGTCCGTACAGCCAGTTTTTGGTCCAAGAAGAAAAAGACGACCGTGGGCATGTAGGAGCTTTCCCGGCCCACGTGATGCCAAGGCCGGCAGGAGAGGGGCAGTGCTGTGCGTCTCTGTGGTCCGTTTGCCTGGGAAGGGCAGCCAGCTTGTTGAGCCCCTGTGCTGGGCATCTTAAATGCCCATATCTCAGCACCTCTGGGAAGTGTAGGTATTAAACCCTTTTACAAGTGAGAAAAACGAAGAAACCAACCTGCCATCAAGTCTGACTGCAGATTCTTGCCCTGTACTGGCCTTGTCCCCTAACTGTGCAGTGCTTCTCTGATGGGGGCCTGGGAGAGAGGGAGTGTAAGCGGGAGCTGTCACAGCGGTTCCTGCTGCCCACCCAGCTCTTCCCTGCGTCCTTTACAGCAGCCCACTGTACTTCAGCCTTTCTCAGGCCAAGATCCTACAGGCCTGATTGGGAGCTTAGGAAGGGCTGGGGTGTAGGAGGGTCAGTAGCTTCTCAGAGTCACAAACTCGTCAGCCCGTGCAGGGAGTCCAAGCCTGGCTGCTGCCCCTGCCTCCAGATCTCTGCTTCCTAGTGGCCATTTCAAGCCTCACCGCCTACTCTTGTGTGGATTTGCCAAACAGGTGATGGTTTAATGGGGCCCAGTCAGCATATGCTTAAGACAAATGCCTTTCAAAAGGGGTATAAGTCGCAGATGAAAGGGAAAAGAAATTACATAATTCTTTAAGATAATAAAGGGTGAAAGGCAAGAAAAGAGAGCAGAAATTGGGGCAGGAGAAGGCCAAAGCCAAGGTAAAAGTAAGAGCAAGTCTGCTTGACGAGGGCCCTAAGACCCAGCACCCCAACCTTCCCAACAGGACCTGGGGCCTGGGCCGCAGCCCTGCTGCCCCACTGTGGCCCTGCCCGCTGCTCCCTCTCCACTGCCGACCCCTTTGGGTACCTGGTACCTCCACCCAACCCCCACTTCGAAATCATCCCCCTCCTCCTGGTCCTTTACACATTGTTACATAGTGTCAGTCCTCACTGTGTGTTGGGTTTTAGTTTGTTGGTTTGCCTGTCTGGTTTCCCCACAGCACGGAGCTCAGAACGAAGCAGGCGCACACTTGCTTATTTTAGAGCCAGAAGCCTGACGCAGAGCCCAGTGCTTGGATCTTAGAAAGCTGAAAGGGAGCTCGGGAGAGAGTCTGCACCACCTCCTCATTTCTGCCGCTCTGTCGGGAGCCTTGGCTGCCTTTGGAGTGTGTCCAGTTGGGGCTCTGATCTCCCCGGGCTCGGGGTGCCTTGCATCCTGGCCCGACCCTGGCACCTGAGCATAGGGAACCCCTTGCTGTTGCTGGTTCCAAGGAGATTGCCGACCGGGCACACCATTCTAATTGCTTTTCTTCTAGGTGCTGAGATAGGAAACACTGGCTGGCAAACTCAGGTTCCCTGAGCATCTTTCACTAGCCTTGCTCGCTGTTTAGTGCCACAGAGTCTTTGGCTTAAGATGGAGTGAACTGCTGAGCTGTCGGTCCCCAGCCAGCAGCCGGGCTGTGAGAAGGCACTGCCCTTCCCCGAGCACACGAACTCTCCCCTGCCATCTAGGTGCACGGTGTGCAGCCTGTGCTTCTCAGCCGCCGTCTCCCCGTCACAGACGAGGAGTAAAGTGACCAGCCCCAGTTCAACCCGTTGATGCGTGGTGGGGCTGGGACTCAAATCCCAGTTTCTGGCTCCTCAGTCAGCAGTCTTTCTGTCTGGACAACCCACCGTTGTGTCGAGAAGCTCTCTAATCTTCTTTCTGGTTGGTTTCAGGGGTGTCTGAATGCATCATCATGGGAATCCCCATGAACATTGGGACCGGGCTCTTCAAGCTGCTCCACAAGGCTGACAAAGACCCAAGCCCTCCCAGGAGGCCCCTGATCTTCGACACAAATGAATTCCACATCCCCCTTGTCACATAGTCCAGGGAAGAAGGGACCATGCCTGACCTCGTCCTGTCTAGAAAGGGGCTCCAGACCAACAGCTGCCTCGGCCGTGTGCTCCCCGGGGCGGAGGCCCTGGTTTCCACACCTTTTCAGCGATCAGAGAGGGCCCCCTGCGCTGCCAGGAGCAGCTCCCCGCCAACTCTGACCACACCGCTGGGCCAGGACAGCTGAGTTTTCGCTGTCATCTGTGTAAACCTAATCTAGGAACAGCTCCAGGCCTCCCACCTGCCCACCTCCCTGACTTACCGGGAGGCCCCGCCAGGCGACTTCACTGCTCCCCACCTCACTCATCTGCCCGTCAGCACCCGGGACCGAGGGCGCGGAGCCCCAGAGCCGGGGCACAGCCCCGGGTTTCCGGTTCCTCAGTCATGCTGGAATCTCAGTCTGGTGTACCCTTGTAAATATTGTTACTATTTATTCAGTTTAAAAATTTGGCGTTTTCATTATTTGGTTTTACTTTTGAAACCACGAAAGCCAGCGTTGAAGTGTCACTGGAAAAACAGGTTAAACAAACAGGTTAAACAGTCCAGGATTTGTAATTGATCTGAGGCTGTCGTGAGGCCCAGGCTGCTCTGAAATGCCTTTCACAGGTGCCCCGGCCACCCTGTTGTTCTCGTCTACCTCCCGTCCCACAGGTTTCGGCACTACCTTGTCACTGCCGTATGACAGAGTCAAGCCCGTTCTCTGTGGCCTTTGGGCCCTGCTGAGGCGGGGACTGTCCGTGTATGTGGAGATGATGAGTGAGGCCGGTCCAGGCTGCCTGCACTGGCATGCGCACCCTCCTGAAGCAACAGGCAGGTGCACGACTGGTGGCTTAGGAAGTGCCCCAGGGGCAGTGGCAGCAGGTGGCAGCCATAAGGGGTGAAAGGGTTACTCAGAGGAATGGAGACCCACGTGGTGGGCACCAGCCGGAGCTGGGGACTTGCCCACTTGGCACGGCAGGCTCCTCGAACGGGAAATCTGTGTTGACAACAGAAAGCACGTGTCAGGCTGTGAGCAGAGAACCAGCCGCATATGCAAAAAAAAACCCTTGTTTGTCCCTGACCTGTGTGGCTCAGTGGGTTGGGTGTCATCCCACAAACTAAACGATCACTGCTTTGATTCCGAGTTGGGGCACATGCCTGGGTTGCAGAGCAACCCCCTTGGGCGTGAGCAAGAGGCAACCAATCAATGTTTCTCTCCCTCTCTCTAAAAATAAATAAAATCTTTAAAAAGAAAAAGAGACCAGCATTTAGTCTACTCAGGCTTCTGCCAGTGAATGCATCCTTGCTAGTGGGTTCTTCAAGGTTTCTGAGGGGGATTTCTGCAACATAGGGAAGAAAAGTACATGGCTTGTCTTCTAGAGAGCAGAAAAGGTTTGCTCCTGGAGACTGCCTTTGTGCCAGGTTGGCCCAGGGCCACAGAGAAGAAATGGTGGTGGCTGCAGCCCTGGAGAAGGTCCCGTGGAGCCTCGGCCCACTGTCCTGCCTCCTTCCTGTCCAGTGGGGCCTTGTGAGACCAAGGCTACTCAGTTGGGAGTAAGGTAATAGTGCAATAAGAAGTAAGGCTTTAACACCAATTCTGGCTCCACACACTTGAGAAAGTTTACTTACACAACTCAGCCAATTTATCATTGTGCAAAGCCACTGGGAGAAACAGCCCAAACTGAAGGGATGGGAATTTAATGTTAAGCAGGAAGATGGTTTGGATGATTGGAGAGATGGATGTGGTAAAAGGAAAAGTTGCAGTCTCGAAGAATTTAAGTGGTTTATAGACTTACATTCTTTGGACATTTCCTAGTTGATTTCCCATGTTCTGAATTAATGCTGCTAAGGTACTTGGGTTCGTGTTCAAATGGGTGCTTGCTCCCCCATGCTGATGTGGTTCTGAATTAGTAATTCTTAACCTGAATTATTTGTGGCCAAGATTCGTGTTTAAAATTCTGTTATAATTTGTATTTTGGTGCTATGGTCCCCCTACACCCAGGAGATTGACCTATGAACTTCTCATAGGGTGTCAGTGATGTGGGGGGGGGGGATTGTCATTTTTCTTCTTGTTCAGCACCCCTGTGTCTTTGAATTGAGCTGGCCTGGTTCAAGGCAAAGGAGTAAGTCTGTTAACACACTTATTCAGGCTTGCCACTGCGGGCCTCACCGCCACAGGGCTGCAGATCTGCCTCCTGGAAAATGGCCCGGGAAGGAAGCCTCAGGCGTGATTGGATCCAGGATGTTGGGAATACACACTAGGGCCCGGGAGAGTGGGCTTGGATAGCAGGAGGCAACACCAGCACCCACTTTCCTCTGGGTGACACAAATTCAAAGTGCGGGAGGAAATTTATGGCAGTCGTGTGCCTCTTGAGTAGTAAAGGCACATCTCCAGGAGCCCATCCTGCCTGAGGGAGTACATTCTGGGTGCTGGTGTGTCCCTGGGAGACGTGATAGGCAAGGATGGGGGCTTGGGTTTACGTCGCCGTGAATCTCAAAACCAGAAGGGTTACAGGAAGGGAGCTCACCACCCAGTAAGAAGTGATGTGTTCTGCGCGAGCTGGTTCTGGAGTAGCACCAGCCTTGCTGGGGCCACTGGCGTCAGCAGTGTTGACTTCTCACTGTGCCACGGATAGGTAGTAAGATCTTCCCTAATGTGATCATTTGCTCTGACTTTGGCATTCGGCGCTGTAGCAAGCACAGAGCTTGAAGACCAGATAGCAATCTAATCTCAAAAGTGAGCTCAACAGGTTAGCATTTTACTCTGGGCCTGTTTGGGAGAAGTAAGAAAAACAGTTAAATTCTATCTCATCCATGAACAGATACATATTTCTAACTAGTAATCTGTCTAGTCCTTTCCCCTTTTTGTATCTCTTGAACAAGGGGATTAGAATGGCTACTGATTCTGTTACAACCCCCTGCTTTGTTCAGCACTTAGATAAACAGACAGAAACCATAGTTTAATTGATGGACACAGAGACTCCGAATGTTTCTTCTACTTCCAGAGTCTCAGTGTCCATCAGTCCATCAGTTAAAGTATGTTGTGTTTCTGTCTCAGAGTTTGTGTAATCACATTGGTTCGTGTCTGGTGGAACTTGACACTGTATAATGATTTTTCTTAATATTTTTCTCTTTGCAGAATTCTGTTTTCCTACCAAAACTCAAAAGAGGAAAAACTTGCTGTACATAAGACTGTAGCAATTCATTCCTGAAAGTCAGCAGTTTTCAATGTGTGTGCTGTAAGAGTTTTTAAAATACGCAATACCTATTTAGTCAGGGCACTGACTTTTCCCTTAGACTGTCCAACACAATAGCCAGCAGTATGAATAAATCAAAACCACCTATATTTGGTCAGATAGGCAAGAAATACATTTTTGCGTGACACAGAATTTGTAATTAGTTTGTGCGTCCCATGAGATGAAAAAGGTTGGGCATCTCTGCTCCAGGTGGTGAAGCAGGGTGATTGAGATGCACATGGGTTCTGACTCCTACAATAATGTTCCTGCAGCAAGTGCACGCAGGTGCTGGAGGCCCCCAGTCAGTGCCCAGCCCCACCCTGTGATGTAGCTGATTTCAAACCCAGTGGGGGGCAAGGCACTGTCCCCTAAGTCTGTGTGCTGAAGGTGCCACCTGGCCAGGATCAGGTGTCTAGGTTAACTGATCATTCAACAAATAAAGGCCTACTGCCCTGACTGGTGTGGCTCAGTGGGTTGGGTGTTGTCGCAAAACATTCCAGTTTCAGTCCCAGTCAGGACACGTGCCTGGGTTGCAGGCCAGGTCCCCGGTTGAGGGCACGTGAGAGGCAACCAGTCGGTTTGTCTTGAACATTGATGTTTCTCTCTCCCTCTTTCTCCCTCCTTCCTCTCTCTATAAATAAATAAATAGATAGATAGATAGATAGATAGATAGATAGATAAAATCTTTTTAAAAATACCTAAATTGGTAAATTTATGTCCAAGGCACTGTTCTAGGTATTAGAAGTACAGCAATAAAACAGGTGTCTAAAATGCATTAGACACTAATGCATTTTAAAATAGTTCAGCAAGAGGGGTTAAGAGAAAACATTCTGCATCAGACTTGGTGAGAAATGTATGTATCCAGCGCAGTCTAGGGCCTGCTCCTGTGGGCAGGCTCACAGCACCTCGGGGCCTCACCAGGGCAAAGAGGTCTCTGAGCCAGAGCCGCCCCCTGCCCACCAGGTTCCAGCCTTCCCTTCAGGGCCCTTCAAGCCGCAAATTTGGCCTCCTTCCCTTGGATCTGGGTGCTAGATGGTGTGTCCTAGGCAGGGGACATCCTGCAGTCACTGGAAGGCATGCTGCCATCCTCTCCCCAACTCCAGCATACTTGCAGCATTAGTAAGTGGGTATTTATTTAATCCCATGAATATTTGTTAGTCTGATGATTTGTTAATATTTGTTAGGGTCCCACTGTACCCACCAGTGTACTTGGTACACTGGGACCTTAGGGAAGGTTTCCCCATGTATGGGACTTACTCATCTGGCACAGTCATCTTGTGGTCAAAAGCCTGGATTCCGCCCTGGTCAAGTAGCTCAGTTGGTTAGAGCATCATCCTGATACACCAAGGTTGCAGGTTCCATCCCCAACCCAGGCCCATGCAAGAATCAACCAATGAATGCTCCAAAGAGTAGAACAACAAATACCTCCCTCTCTCGCTCTCTCTCTCTGTCTCTCCCGCCCCCCCCCAGCCTGCCCCCTCAATTCAATGAATAAAATAACTGTTTTTTTAAATCCTGGGTTTTGTGAAGGTTCTATGATCAGACTATTGGAACTCAAACCTCAATTTTCACTTTCTTTCTGGAGACCTTGACTTTAACTTCTCTTTGTCTCATAAGAATGCTTTTTAGCGGTACCTAACTCAGGGTCACTGCGAAATCTCAGTGGGATTGTGCATGGAAGGTCTTAGTGTGGTGCCTGGCACAGAGAATCCACTCATCAAGTATGTTTGCAATTATGTGACTATCACTGTTTTTCACTGAAAAACCTGGTCTAGTAATTCACAACTACAACTCCATTCTCTAATCCTTTTTAATTCACCCAGACAGAGCTGTCCCTTGTCTCCCTAGACCTAACTCCACCCCACTTCTGCCCAGTCAGCAGAGTCGGGGTTCATACCGCACAGGAAGAGAGCTAGGGAAGGGGGCCCACATTGGCAGTCACGTAACTAGGGCTAGAACATTGAAATCTGAGCCATAATGTAAATGTGATCTCAAGAATTATGGACAGTAAAACCAAATAACTGGGTTTTTTTTTTAAGATTTTATTTATTTATTTATCTTTATAGAGGAAGGGAAGGAGAGAGGGAGAAAAACATCAATGTGTGGTTGCCTCTCGTGCGTCCCCTGCTGGGAACCGGCCTGCAACCCCAGTATGTGCCTTGACTGGGAATCGAACCGCGATTGTCTTTCCCGCGCTCAATCCACTGAGCTACACCAGCCAGGGCTGGATTTTTTTGAGAGTTATAAAAATTGATGCATTTATTTATACAGGTTTATTCATGGCAGGCTGTCCCATAACGTGGAACTTCAGTTTTTCTCTCTCTTTAAAGGAGAGCTTGCTGGGCTCTGGTGGCTTCATTGTTTGGGCATTGTCCTACAAACCAAAAAGTTATGGTTCGATTCCTGGTGGGGACACATGCCTGGGTTGAAAGTTTGGAAGGCAACTAGCTGATGTTTCTCAATCACACTGATGTTTCTCTCCCTTTCTTTGTCCCTCTCTTCCCCTCGCTCCAAAATCAAAAAAAAAGTATTGGTTTTTTTTTTTTTTCTTAAGGGAAAGGTTGCTATTTAAATTCACTAGCTCAGTGGATTGAGCACCAGCCTATAAACCAAAGGGTTGCAGGTTTCATTCCCAGTTACGGCACATTCCTGGGTTGCAGGCCAGTTCCCTGCAAGCCAGTTCCCAGCAGGGGATGCACTAGAGGCAACCACACACTGATGTTTCTCTCCCTCTCTTCTCCCTCCCTCCCCCTCTGTCTAAAAATAAAAATAATTAAAATCTTTAAGAAGACACATTTATAAAAAAATTTTTTAAACTCATCAGCAAAGAACATATTAAGAAATCGGGCCCTGGCTGGTGTGGGCTGGTGCGGCTCAGTGGATTGAATGCAGGCCTGTGAACCAAAAGGTCACTGGTTCAATTCTCAGTCAAGGCACACACATGCCTGGGTTGAGGGCCAGGTCCCTAGTAGCTGGCGTGTGATCGATCACTCACATGCTGATGTTGCTCTCCCTCTCTTTCTCCTTTTCTTCCCCTCTGTCTAAAAGTAAATACATAAAATCTTTTTTTTTTTAAAGAAATTGGTAACGGTTGCCTTTGGGGATAGAAACCAGATAACTAAAGGATACAGGTAGAGGTGACTTATTTTTTACTCTGTTTTATTGTACCTTTAACTTTGTACCTTGTGATGGTAATGCCATTTTTTTTAATTTGTTTAAATCTTTATTGATTTTAGAGAGGAAGGGACAGAGAGAGAGAAACATTGACGTGAAAGAGAAACATCAATTGGTTGCTTCCCATACATGCCCCAACCAGGGATTGTACCTGCAACCTAGGTGTGTGCCTTGACCTGGAATTGAACCCTCAACCTTTCAGTTATGGGACAACTCTCCATCGACTGAGCCACACCAGCTAGAGCACCAGTTTTTAAAAAATCGATATCTGATTATAAAGAAGTCAAGTCATCACCCTGGCTGATGTGGCTCAGTGGGTTGAGTGCTGGCCTGTGAACCAAAAGGTGGCTGCTTTGCTTCCCCAGTCAGGGCACATACCTCAGTTGCTGGCCAGGTCCCCGATTCGGGGTGTGTGAGAGGCAGCCAACTGATGTTTCTCTCGCACATCAGTGTTTCTCTCCCTCTCTTTCTCTCTCCTTTCCCTTCTCTCTAAAAACAAATAATTAGCCCTGGCTGGTGTAGCTCAGTGGATTGAGTGTGGGCGTGCAAAACAAAGGATTGCAGTTTGATTCCCAGTCAGGGCATGTGCCTGGGTTGCAGGCCAGTTACCAGCAGGGGATGCACAAGAGGCAACCATACATTGATATTTCTCTCCCTCTCTCCTTCCCTTCCCCTCTAAAGATAAATAAATAAAATCTTTAAATTAAAAAAAGCAAGTAATTAAAATCTAAAAAAAGAAAAAGAGATCCAGTCACCTTGGAACTGGCTTTATTCTGGCAAGTACTTAAGTATTCTGTTCTGAAAGTAGTTGAGTGATCCCTTCAAGTTATATAAATATAAAGCAAGTAGACACCAGGTGTTCAGGGGGAAGGATATTGTTATCAGAATAAGGTGACAAAACATCGAACTTCACCCAGGCTTAGATACCTAAGATTTTCTTTCTGACTTAAAGCCAACAGGAGGCATTCCAGGGCTGATGCTGCCGTTTTACCAAGCTGTCCGGGACCAGGTCCCTCTCAGCCTCGCCTCCCACCGTCCCAAAGGCTGGGCCCAGTCCTCATTCCTCGTGGTCCAAGGTGGCTGATGGAGCCCCGGGCATTCCAGCCAAAAGAAAGAGGGAGAGAAAGCCGAAACTTTGGAGAACTTTCCCAAAAGTTACTCGACCATACTGTTTACATCCCCTCAGCCAGAACTAACCAAACCCAGCTCCAAGGGAGGCGGAAAAATGTTGCTTGGGTTCTGGGCGGCCATGGGCTTGCCTAAAAGTGGGGGCTTCTGTTATCAAAGAAAAAGAGAGGAACAGGAATCGGGAAACAATTGTGTCCCAGCCTCTGGTGTATCGGGATTTTTTTTTTTTGACAAAGCTCAGAATATCTCCCTAAGCCCCTTGGAACTGGAAGGTTGCTGGGGGGGGGGGGGCAGGACTGAGAAACCTTCCTCTTCGGAATAAAGAGGCTGAGACCTTGACCCTCACTCTTCCTTTGTTTCTGTCTCTTCCCAATTTTATGCCAGAGTTGGGTTTTTAGTAAAGTGACTTTTAAATTAGGTCACATTCCCTTAGCAGACTGTTCAGAATTCGGGCCGATGGAAAATGTAACTGTCGAACGTATTCAATAAATTACACTATTTATTGCTCACCTATTGTGTCCTGGCCCCAGTACCAGGTGCCAGGTTTAGAGTGACGAACAAATTGTATGACCCTTTCCTTGCAAAACTGACCTAGTCACAGCACTGTTCAACATAAATACAATACAAACCACATATGTGATCTTAATTTTCTAGTGCCCTCATTAAAAATGAACTTGTGAGCCCTGGCTGGTGTGGCTCAGCTGGTTGGAGCATCACCCTGTAGACCAAAGGGTTGTGGGTTCGATTCCCTGTCAGAGTGTGTGCTGGAAGGCAGCCAATCAATGTTTCTCTCTCACATCGATGTCCCTGTCTCTCTCTCTCCCTTCTTCTGTCTCTGAAAGTAATGAAAAAATGTCCTCAGTTGAGGAGTTTAAAAAAAAAGAACTGGTGAACTTAATTTTAACATGTTTTACTTAATACAACATACCCAAGATATTTCAATATGTGAGTAATATAGAAATTATGAATGAGCTATTTTACACTGTACATACTAAGTTTTCAAAATCCAGTGTATGTTGTACATTTAACAGCACATCTCAAGTTTCAAGTGCTCAGTAGCCAGACGTGACTAGTGGTATTGTGTTCAGATTGGAAAACACAGGTTAGTGCAAGAGAGAGCAAACACATATGTAGTTACAAACTGCTAAGAGCTAAGGAAGAGACAGCTGCAGTGAAAGAGAAGGAATGCAGGGACCTACTTCAGTTGGATAGTCTGAGAAGGCCTCTGGGAGGAGGTGATGTTGAAGTCAATACCTGAAGGATGGGAAGGGCAAGGGGAAGGGCATGTTCAAGGCAGAGGGACGCGTGCACAGAAAGGTCATGTGCAAGGGGAGATCCTGAACCCTCCAAGGGCCAAGGGCCACCAACAGGAGACCAAGTCACATCCCCTCCGGAAACTAAACTGATGTCTGAGCTGAGCCCAGGCCCCAGAGTGTCCACGGCCCCCTGTACATACTGAAGCTAAACACTCAGCTTGTCCACTCACTGTCCAAGGGACTTTCCAGTATATACCTCTTGGGGCTTAAACTGTCCAGAAGTCATTTTCTGTTGCCTGTGAACCTGACCCCAAATCCAAGGCCTATTTGAAGGTAGGGGATCCACACTCAAAAAGGCAGAGCGAGGCTAGTGCAGAAGGACTTGAGCCTCACAGCCTTCTTAGTGAGCTTTTGGGCAGAGTCCACACTGTGTACACTTTGTGCCTTGGATCCGTGCTTCCGGTCTTCTCCATTTCCCGGAGGAGGTATTGTTTCCCAGGGAAACCAGGGGTTAGGAGAATCATGCCCTTCAGTCTGTCCCACCACCAAAGAATGAGCATGACCAATATATCACATATGCGTCAGGGGAGCATATCATAACCATTTGAAGTTGACATTAGGAGTAAAATAAGCAAGACCCCTCTCACCCTGACCCAGGCATGCTGTACCAGTCTTCCAGTTGTACAGCACAGTGATGTATGCAGCCTCCGGGAACACAGTGCTTGGGGGAGGTATGAACTGGCAGACTTGGTGATAAGTCCGCGGGTCTGGCAGAAACGGTGCTGGACTAAGATCTCTAAGATGCAATTTCTGCCACTAGCCACATTGCCACCAGCATGCTGCCTCCCTTCCTCTGCTGTCAGATTCCCATTCTGTAGAAGAGAGATTAAACTCAGCCACGCCTGTCTACTTCAATGTATCTTGTGAGGCGCCAGGAAGCTGGAAGCCTGAAAATGGCTTAGCTGTTGCCAGAACTCGTGAAGGAGCAGGGTGCTGCTGACGGAGTCCTCCCCTCTTATACCTCACCTGCCTCCCTCTCAGGGAGCCCCGGTATGCACTACCGCTTATCCAGCAGTCCCTAGCTCCTTCCCCAACACTTAAACCTCCATCTGGCCTAAACGTTTCATTATTTATTGTGTGAATTGCATCTCCCCCATGAGGACATGTAAGCTCCGTGAGGACAGTATTTTTGTTTCATCATTGCTGTATACTCATTGCTTAGCTCAGTACCTACATGTAGCAGAGCTTTAAATATATTGGTTGAGCCTTGGCTGGTATGGCTTAGTTGGTTGGAGCATCATCCCATAAGCTTACTGTTACAGGGTTGATACCCAATCAGGGCTCACACCTGGGTTGCAGTTTCAATCCCCGGTCCAGACACATATGGGAAACAATTTATTGATGTTTCTCTCTTGCATTGATGTTCCTTTCTCTCTATCCTTCCTCTCCCTCTAAAGCAATGAAAAAAATGGGCTTGGAGATATATATATTAAGTGAAGGAGTAAATTAAATCTTAAATTCCCTCTCATCATTTGGTGTCAGGTGGTGAGGAACTTGGAGCCCAGCAATCCTGGTTTGAATACCTGCTCAGTCATTTTGCAGCTTCCTCAAAGCCGCCCTTTGTCCTGAGCCCACAGTCCTATCAAGGGTGTCCTCCTTGCTGAAGGATCTATTCAAAGACTGCACAAGCCTGGCTGCTTGTCCTGGCACCACTTCCCAAAAGGCTCAATTCCACCTTTGCCCAGAGAGGGCCCCTCTCAGCGCTAGAACTGAGGGCAACAGGCCCCGACAACTGCCTCCCCTCCTCCTGTGTCTGCCTGGGGCCTGGGCCCCAACCCTGGCCCTGAATGTAAGAGTTGGAGCCAAATGCTTCTAGCATATACCACCATGGGTGATTTATTTAAGGGTCTCCAAATAATCACTTAAGTGTCACCATGGCAACCCAAAGAGTTACCATGGAGATCGGAGCAGGAAACGTCCCCATGGAGACCCCTGGGAGACTCTCTAGGAAATCATTACCAGGTGGAGGGGGCTTAGGAAGGGGGAGCTGGACAAATAAGGAAGCTCCACGTTCTGTGTACTGGTGGGAGAAGGTGGGTAAAGGGGCAGAGTGGGGAAGACCAGCTTAGAAAGGCAGGCAAGTTAATGATCTCCACCAGCTACAGGGTCCAATGTGATAAATAGGACCCTGTAGTTCTATTGTGTGCATGGAATATATCTGAAGGGAAACTAGACAGGAAACTAGTAATAGTGGTGGCCC
This sequence comes from Artibeus jamaicensis, assembly GCF_021234435.1. Taxonomy (NCBI): domain Eukaryota; kingdom Metazoa; phylum Chordata; class Mammalia; order Chiroptera; family Phyllostomidae; genus Artibeus; species Artibeus jamaicensis. The sequence continues at coordinate 29,132,735 of NW_026521788.1, read as the reverse complement.
CCAAGCAGGGGGAGGAGAAGAGAAACTTATTTTTCATTGTATGCTTCTTTGTATACTGCCTGAATTTCTTTTATTATAGGTATGTAAATAGTAATTCTTCTTAAATTAAAATTAAATAAGTTCTTTACAGAGTACTTACGGTGTTACTTATATCCTCACAACTCCTTAAGGTAGACAGATACTATCCCCATCACACAGATGCGGGAGCTGTGGTGCGGAAGTGGCCCACAGTCACAGGCTGGGCAACACTAGGGAGCTGGCTCTCCTCGGGGCCCCGATGTCCTCAGTGGGAAAGTAGTTTGGGAGTTTGGACTGGATGAAGGCAGACATCCCACTAGCTCTGACAGCCCGTGGCTGAGGCTCTTTAGAAGGTGTTCTGAGGGCTGCTACTGAACTCCTCCTCTTCCCTGTGTCTCCCCCACACACTCCCTAAACCCCATCCTCAGCAGTGAGTCTTTAGGGTCCTAATGAAACACGTAAAGGCACCCTTGAAGAACCTCTAGATTCTGTCTCAGCAGAGGAGGAGGAAGATGTGGCCCAAGAGAGGGAAGGTGAGTCACCAGGGAAGTGCAAAGCAAAACCATGAGATCCCTTCAGACACCCATTAAGATGGATAAAATCAAAAAGTCAAGCAATTATCAGTGTTAGAGCAGATGCTGAGAAATTGGAACCTTCATACTCTGCTGATGAGGATGCAAAATGGCATAATCATGTCATAGCTCGGACAAAATTTGGTAGATTGGGTGGCTTAAATAACAGACATTCCCCCTGCGAATAGTTCTGGACACTACATTATGAAGTCCAAGATCAAAGTGCTGGCAGATTTAGTTCTTTGTGGAGGGCCCTCGTCCTGGCTTGCAGATGGCTGGCTGCCTCCTTGCTGTATCTTTATAGGATGAAGAGGGGAAGTTCTGGTGTCCCTTTCTCTTCCTATAAGGGAACTAAGCGCATCATGGGGGCCCTCCCCTCACATTCTCCTGTAAATCTGATCACTTACCAAAGGCCCCCACCTCCTAATGCCGTCACACTGGGGGGTTGAGGCATCAACACATGTAGGTCTGGGCTGGGGGACACAAACATTGAATTCATAACAAGCCACTTTGGAAAACAGTCTGGCTGTTGGTCAAAAGGTAGATTGACCACGCGACCGAGTATTCCCATGCCTAGGCATATCCCCCAAAGAATTCAAGACATCTGTTAACACAAAAACTTGTACATGAGTGTTCATGGTAGCATTATCCATAACAGCAAGTCATAAACAACCAAAATGTCTGTCAACGGATGGATGGGTAAACAAAATATGGCTACATCTATATTCTAATGGAACAGTATCAGGCCATGAAAAGGAATGAAGTCCTAGACACATGGTACAATGTGAATGATACTCATAAACATTATGCTCTGCCCTGGCCAGTGTGGCTCATTTGGTTGGGCACCGTCCCACAAAGCAAAAGGTCGCTGGTTTGATTCCAGGTCAGGACACCTGCCTAGGCTGCAGGGTTTGTCTCCGGTTGGGGTGCAAACGAGAGGCAACCAATCCAGGTTTGTCTCTCACATCGATGTTTCTCTCTCTCTCTTTTTCCCTCCCTCCCCCCAAAACAAACAAACAAACAAACAAACAAACAAACAAACAAACAAACACATTATGCTAAGTGAAAGAAGCCACTCAGAAAGGACCACGTATTCAGTAATTCTATGTATATGAAATGCCCAGAGTAGGCAAATCTATAGACAGAAAATAGATGAATGGTTGCCTAGGGCTGGGGTATGGGAAGATTGGGTATGGGCTTTCTTTTGGGGGGTGATGAAAATGTTCCAAAGTTGATTTTGTTGATAGGTGCACTACTCTGAATATTCTAAAAGCTGCCAAGTTGCATACTTTAAATGGGTAAATCGTATGGTATGCGAATGATATCCCAATAAAGCTGTTTTAAAAACAGAGTGAGAGGGAAAGTACTAACCCAAGATCACCCCGGCACTGAGCAGCTGCTCTTGGGCTCGCCTCCTGGCGGGCCTCCTCTCCCGCCCGCTCTCTCCGAGGGGGGCCAGCCGGGCCTCCGAGGCTGCTTCTGAAGTGAGTGGTGCCTAGTGGCAGGGCTTCACCTCATGCCCTCCTCCCCGGGCCCCTCAGCCAGAGCCGTATTCCTCAATAACTGGGCCTGCTTCAAGAGTGCATTTGGAGAAAGAGGTCTACTGCCAAAACAAAAGAGAGGTAAAAATTTGAAAGCCATTGAGAGCCTATGAGGAGGGATGACAAAAAGATGAAGAACCTGGGCATTGGCCCTGTAAGAAGCACACCTATTCATTCTGATACTTTGACACCTGGGGCCTTGCCGACTCTGGAGAGACTGCCCCTCCCAGGACCAGGTAATTTCTAGAGAGAGTAAAGGACTCCGCCTGTGAGGGCTCCTTTCATGTGTAAACCGACCATTGGAGCCCGTGCCCCAACCACCTTTGTATCTGGTTCTCACACTTTGGGTCACTATCCTGCCGCCCTGATCGCTGCAGCAAGACCAAGCACCAGACAACCAGGAACAGCTCCCGTGCCCTGGAGCCCACGGAAGAATTCAGTCTAGCCTGTCCTGAACCTACCTACAAGGGGGACTCAGAAAACCCGGGATTTATTTATAAAAACTGTGTATTTATTCTTACATGTTCAAACTTCAGTCACCTTCAAAGTCCTCTCCACTTGATGCAATGCACCTATGACACATTTTTTCCCCTGCTCAAAACAGTTTTGGAACTCGTCCACTTCAATGCTTTTTAAATGCTTCTGCTGTGTTTTGTTTCACCTCTTTCATATCTGCAAAGCATTTCTCTTTGAGGGCCTTTTTTACCAGGGAAACAAAGAAGTTGTTCAGGGCAAGATCAGGTGACTAGAGATGGTAGGGCACGGGAATCGTGCCGTTTTTGGTCAAAAACTGCTGAACGTGATGTGGGCAGGTGCACTTGGAAGTCACCCATCATGAAATCAGCATATGAGTTGAAAGAGTCTTGAAAAAAATTCACTGAGGCAGAACACAGCCTCTCACAACAATGCCAGCTGGTCCACGGACACAGATGGGTTCCTGGAACATTCACCTAGTGGGGAAGCCTGTAATATAAGAGGCCCTTCAGAAGATAGTTCTGGGTTTTGGGGGTCTCCCCTCATACCCAGCCTTGCTCATCCTTCCTGCAAAAAAGAAAAAAACACACACAATAAAGGTTCTTTTTCCTCTTTTCCCCCCTCCTACCCACATTTCCCCCTCTGCTTCCTGGCTTACCAGTATGGCAGCACACCGAAATATAAATCAGGTCTACATTTTTAAAGCAGGCCTCATTCTTCCTGGGCTCTAAACTTGCCTTGGCCTGGTATGACCTCAGGCAAACTCCTTCATCAACGTGCCTCAAGCTGTCCTCACCCACAAACCTGGGTTGCCAGCTGTGCCTGCCTCGGGCCCTCGTATACAAGGGATTGTACTGTATATACAGTTCGTGTGGTTCACACAGCGGGGCTGCGTCGAGGACCTGAGCGGGGACTCTGGTCCGGCCCCCACTGTGCTTTCCAGCTGTGTATCTGTTAGAAAGATAAGCATCTTTGTCTAATTTAGAAAAAGAGCCAAATGGGCCAGGAGTGGCCTTCGCCCTCCTCCTGGGACAGTCATCTTGACTGACACAGGGAGGCTTATGGAGTCCATAGTGTAGCACCCAGCACTCCTGTCACTGTGATCTCCAAAAGACAGGAGGGAGCTCCTGTTACTGTGACCACATCAAGGAAGGCTTCCATTCTCTTCGCTCACAGGGATGGGGGGCGGTTGGTGTACTTCAAGTTGATTTTGTTTAAGTCTCAAAGGAAGATCACTTGAGCAGACACCCAGGCTACAAATTAACAAATAGTTACACACCCACGCTCACATCAGCGCTATTCAAAATAGTCAAAAGGTGGGGGAAACCCAAATTCAACCAATAGATGAATGAGTAAACAAAATGTGGTCTATACATGCAGCGGAATATCATTCAGCCTAAAAAAGGAAGGAAATTCTGACACATGCTACAACGTGGATGAACCTTGAGGACATTATGCTAGACACAGTAAGACCAATTCTGTATGATTCCACCTATAATTTGATGTAGTGAAAAAGAGAGAGAAAGTGACCTGGTTGGTGTGGCTCAGTGGATTGCTTTCCTGCAAACCAAAGGGTCACTGGTTCCATTCCCAGTCAGGGCACATGCCTGGGTTGAGGGCCAGGTCCCCAGTAGGGGGCGCTCGAGAGGCAATCACACATTGATGTTTCTCTCCCTCTCTTTCTCCCTCCCTCCCCTCTGTCTAAAAATAAATAAAGATCAAGAATAAATAAAAAAAAAAGAAAGAGAGTAGAAGGGCGGTTGCCATGGGTTGAGGGGAAGGGGAGACCGTGAGTTATCGTTTATGGCTGTAGAGTCATGCAGTGGTCTTGCAAGATGAAAATGTTCTGGGGATAGTTGCAGAGCAGTGTGGATGCACTGAATGCCACTGAACTGTCCACTTAAAAACGGTGGGAGTGATACTTGTTATATTACGTATATTCTACCGCATGTTTTGTAAAAAAAGGCACAGCCAATTTGCCTTTTTTCTTTTAACTTCCATGCCCCCACACCCTCCTCTCTGGCAACAATCAGCTTGTTCTCTGTATCTATGGGTCTGTTTATTTTTTTAAGATTCCACATGTAAGATCATATTTGTCTTTCTCTGACTTATTTCACTTAATGCATAAAAGCTTCTGGGTCCATGCATGTTGTCACAAGTGGCAATATTTCACCTTTTTTGTGTTGCTGACTAATATTCTATTGTGCATGTGTGATGTGTCTCACAACTTTTCTATCCTCTCACCGACCGATGGGCATCTGGGTTGTATCCACACAGTGGCTATGTAACCGACACTGCAGTGAACAAACAGGCACAGCCAAGGCACACTTCCCAGCAAGTCCATACACCGCCCTCTTGTCCTGTAAGAACAACAGCAAAAGCTGCTCACGGCGGTGGGAAGCAGTCTTTACAGTGTTTTTCCACCAGGGGGGTGGAGACCCTTGTCCGGCTGAGGCTGACACTCTGTAAGGTGGGTGGGACCCGTAGCTCCCTGGCCACACCAGGCATTATAATTTAATTATACACACACACATTTGTGCATTCGTACATTTGCTAATGTGATGGGGGGAAATGCTATCTACTCAGGTTCCATTTTTTGTTGACTACATATTTTCATTTCTCATGAGTGGCCTGTCTTTAACCGAGCAACCGAGCAGGGCAGCAAGCCTGCTCCCTCTGTTCGCTGGTCACACTGTTCTTTCAAACGTTATTGCCCTGTTTTGGTAACTTGCCTTGCCTGGAATCAGGTGTATTCATCAGAGTTCCTGGTAACAAGAAAGAGAAACTAAATCTGGCTAATGATGTGGAAAAGTTTTATTGTTTTGTTTTTGGAAACAGGCAGCTCCCAGAATCATCATGAAGGCTGGAGACTGATGGGGAGAAAATGGGCAAAACCCAAGGGCAAATTGTAGCAGGCAACCAGCTGGGTCACGCCCCAGCAGTGGTCTGGTCAGGACCCAGGGCCCCGTGCCAGTCCGCCTGGTGCTGCGTTAGCCCCACTGCCAAAATAAGACTCTCTATTCTTGCTTCATGGGAGCATCCAGTTGACCGTGCTGGCCACCAGGGGCCAGGGGCCAGGGATAGCGCCATTCCTGTACTGGAGAACAGGAGGCAAAGAAAGGCCTTTGCGCAGTACAGGAAGCGGGGTTCAGATGCTGGTCTGTCCAAAAAATAACGCCCACCAACTTTTTGAAGTCCTTGACAGGGTACACAGCACCTTCTCTGTCACTGACTCTTAAAATGACCTTCCGAGGTTGGCGTTACTCTCCGTGTTTTGTAAATGGGAGAACCAACCAAAGTTCTAGCGCTTTCCCATGGCCCACAGTAAATGTCAGAACCAAAATGCAAACCCAGCTCCACCTGGCGCTGAACTCACCAGCCTCCCCAAGTGGCTGATTTGACAGTCATGACACCTCCCTCCCCAGCAGGGGCCAGAGGCCACCCAGCAAATGAGTGGCAGCACACGACCTTGATTTTCTGGCTGTAGGTCCATTGCATCTGGACTCTGCATGTGCTCCGAGTCCCAGAGGGCTCCCCATCTGACTGCCCTGTGAGAGACTTTGGCAGGTGTCTCCTGAGTATTAGCCAGAATATTTTTTAAAATGTAGAAGTGGTATAGTTAAAAACATTTTTTTAAATTTAAGTATAGTCGGTGTACAACAGTATGTTGGTTACATTGTTCTCAGGTGTACAGTGTAGTAATTTGACACTCCTACGCCTTGCCTGCCATCGTGCCCCCGATTCTGGTAATCATCTGTCCCTGCTCGAACTTGTTGCAACATCACCGACTGTCTTCCTCTTCATCTTTTTCTCCCATCCTCCTACCCCTTCCACTCTGGTAGCCACCCCTTTGCTCTCGGTTTCTGTAAGTCTGTGTTTGTTTTATTTTGTTTGCTTGTTTAGTTTATTTCAAAAGGATGTTTTTAAATTTCTGGCTCTAGGCACATTGGAGGGCCTGGCATCACATTTATGCTTCCCTGATCCCTGTGTAAACAACTGGAGCAGATGGACAAAACATACTAAATGTCACTTTGCATACATGGGACGTCAGCTAGTACAGGGCTATGGTCATCAATATAAAGTTTCGCCCAGCGTTCACCTTGAGGACATTTTCTGAACTGGGAAATAATGTCTAAGGCAGCCACTAACTGGCGGTGTGGGAGAAGGTGCAGGGGAGCCAAAAGTCGACATTAAAAACTCACCACGAGGGCACAAAGATGCTTCCTGAGGTGATGAAAATGTTCTATATTTTGCTTGTGGTGATGGCTACCCACCTGTTTGCATCTGTCAAAAGTCATTGTTCCCTCTCTCCCTCCCTTCCCCTCTCTCTAAAAATAAATAAAAATAAGATCTGTTTTTTAAAAGTCATTGAATTGTACCCTTAAAATGATTGAATTTTACTATAAGTAAACCAGTATGTTGTATTTAAAATCAATAAAGTCAGTAATTTAAAAATCCCCCTCGAGGCTTGGCTGACTCCTGAAGCACCCACGCCTGGGGCAGGACTCGAGAAGGAGCAGGGAACAGCTTCTGCAGCAGGACTGCTGAGTCCAGGTTTCCGAGGCCGCTCCCTGCGGGAGAGCTGGGGTTGGTGCCAGCCAGAGCGGACAGACCGAGGGGAAGAGGCTTTCAGCCGAGGCCCCTGGAAGGTCGCACACTCGTGAAAGGGGCCGCGCCTTGGGTAGGGGGATGGAGTCAATAACACAGCAATACACAACTTCAGAAGCTAGAAAACAAATGAATGGCAACTAATTTAGCAGATTCGAGATAGCCGAATCCTAAGTTGGCAGGGGAAGAAGCTAAAAAGCAAGTAGATTTACTACACAGAATCTCCAAAAAGCTCAGAAATTAGTGGCATCAGAATTAGGGCTAAAGGTGGGGGGTGAGAACAAGAGAACTGTTTAAAAATTTAAGAAGCGGGGAGGGGTGGGGAGAAAATACAGACAACTGTAATTGAACACGATAAAATAATTTAAATTAAAAAATTAGAAAGAAATCAGACACCCCAAATGCCCTTTCCTATTCTACCATCTGGATAATTAGTGGAAGACCAAAAGTTTTTTCTCAGGAGAAGGTAAACCAGAGGCTCTCTGGAACTGGCCATACTAGCTGAGCCCATGACGGGGCTCTGTACTTAGAGCATGGGGTTAAGCAAACGCTTGCAGATGGATGTGGAGCTTTAGCCTACTTCATGCATTCAGCACCCAGGACACTGTAACCTGAGGCAATGGATGGAAGGGTGCCTTGGGCGAGCTGACTGGCTGCCATCCTCACATCAAAGACGTAAGGATGCTAATAATAGGTTCCTGAATGAAATGGCTCAGCCAGTCAAAAAGGTCCAGCTTTGTGCTCAGAGTTTCCAATCAGCTTTTCAGTGCTCTCATTTATAAAAACATCATCATCAGACATCTGACAAAAATATCTAAAGTCAGACATTAAAAAAAAACTTGGAGGAAATGGCTTAGTGCAGGGAGAAGAAAAAAATTTTAAGTGAAATAAAAAATTATCATTTATTTATTACCCTTAGAGCAATTTAAAAAATGTAATGTATCACTAAAATGAGAAACACAATACCATTAAACATATATAATGCATATATGGACATATTTTATATAGACATATACATGTCATACAAACCTGAAACAAGAGCACAATATTATACTCTGACCAGTGTGACTCAGTTGGTTGGGTGTTGTCCTGTAAAGCAAAAGGTCACCAGTTCAATTCCCAGTCTGGGCACATGCCTGGCTGGTGGGGTTCAGTCTCCAGTTGGAGCGTGTACAAGAGGCAACTGATGAATGTTTCTCTCTTGCACTGATGTTTCTCTCCCCCTCTTTCTCCCTCCCTTCCCCCTCTTTAAAAAAAAAGTACACAATATTGTTTTTTTAACAAGGGAACATTCAAAAGGCCAAAGGAGCTGTTAAAAATTAAAAATATTTTCAAAAATTTCAATAGAAGGATTAGAAGAGAAAATTAAGGAACTCTCCCAGAAGGTAGTGCAAAGACACAGACAGGGAAAACTGAATAGATAACAAAAGTAGAGGACGCACCCAGGAGGCGCGGGGGGGGGGGGGGGGAAATGGAGTGGAGGAAATGATCAAAGAAGTACATGAAGAAAAATTTCCAAAACTGAAAGACAGATTATAATGGTTCATTGAGTGCTTGAAAGAACGGATAAAAATAGACATACATCAAGACAAAGTATTGTAATTCAGAATACTGACAACAAAGAGAAGGGTTTACAAGTTTTCAAGGGGACTGGAGGTCAGGTCAGAAATTACAATGGTTTGAATGTTTCAACAGAAGCACTGGAAGCACCGGAAGCTGGGGCCAAGACCCGTAAGCAATGCTTTTAAAATTCTGAAGGAAAATTATCCCCAACTTCAAAATTTATACCCAACCAAACTATCAACGAAGTTTGAAAGTAGAAGGAGACATTTTCAGTCATTGAAGGTGAGAATTTTTGGGCATGCACTCAGGAGGATGTGTTGCACCAAAATAAGGCAGTAAGCCAAGAACGTGACAGACAACAGAAATAGGAGTCTGACGCAGGGCAGAGGGGCCGGGAACCCTGAGGACAGCAGTGAAGCCATAGTGCAGGTTGAACACAATACAGCAAGCCTGGAGGGCAGCCGCCTAAATCACAGCAGGTCAGAAAGCTCCAGGAGAGACGTTGTCAAGAAAATGAAACTGGTAGAATATCATCTGAATATATTCAGGGGAGGTTTCAATAACTGGAAGGGTTTGGCATTGAGCACAAAGAAAGCTAAGCGAATGGGGTGGGGAGGATAAGTGTTCACTCCTCAGGAAATAAAAACTGGAGCATGGAAAGAGAAGTAATCATAGTCTGTCCCAGGGCTTATTGTGTAAACACACACGGAGCCGGTGTCTACCTACTGCTAATGTAAACACCAGCTGCTGCTCTGACCAAATTATTGGACAGTATGTTGGGAGGACGGGAGCCAGGGAGGGTGAGTGGGTTATTGGGGTGGGAAACACAGTAAGTAGAGCCTAAAATTGAAGCCCATTATTTAGGAAGTTGTGATAAATGTCAAAAGAATGAGTTATAAAGGTTGAAGGCCTGTATCTCTGACAAGGGAACGGGCTCTTTTTCTTAAGTTTTGGGTTTTTTTTTAAGATTTTATTTATTTATCTTTAGAGGGGAAAGGAAGGAGAGAGGGAGAGAAATATCAATGTATGGTTGCCTCTTGTGTGTCCCCTGCTGGGAACTGGCCTGCAACCCAGGCATGCGCCCTGACTGGGAATTGAACCGTGATCCCCCGGTTTGCAGGCCTGTGCTCAATCCACTGAGCTACACCAGCCAGGGCATTAAGTTTTTTTTTTTTTAAGATTTTATTTATTTATTTTTAGAGAGAGGGGAAAGGAAGGCAAGGAGAAAGAGAGGGAGAGAAACATCAATGTGTGGTTGCCTCTTGCGTGCCCCTTACTGAGGACCCAGCCTGCAACCCAGGCATGTGCCCTGACTGAGAATTGAACTGGTGACCTTTTGGTTGCAATCCATCGAGCCATACCAACCAGGGCTCTTTTCCTTAAGTCTCATACCACTGTTTGACTCTCAGCTACATGAATGAATAACTTTTATAAAAATTAAAACCTTGTCCTGGCTCTACCTTAGCATGTACAAGCTGAGATAGGCAGATGCAGGACACAATGCTAAGGAGATAGAGATGCAGAATCCAGGATCCTGAAAGAAAGCTTTAACTTCAGACCGGGAGGGAAAGAGTGCAGACGAGAGGAACAGCGGTACTTCCTCCACAAATAGGCAGGCCCAGGCTAGTAGAGATATTGGCACACATAACATAACCTTTAAATTTGACCTTCAGGATGCAGTCCTGTTCCCTCAGAGGTGGCAGGGGAGAGCTTCTCCAGGGAAGGTGGCATGGGAGGATGGAAGTGCCAGGAACCCAAAGCAGCCACCACTCCCCCTGCCCTTGTTCTCTGCTCCCTTGTCCACCAGCCCCTGCTCTCAGCCTTAGGACTCCTTCCTGGAGGTGACCACGTGCACTCTGGCTTGCAGAGATCAAACTGGCAGAGGGGATTAGGGTACAGACAAACCTGGGTTTAGTTTTGCCCCCACTTGCACCCCCCACATCCTCTATCCCCAATCATGGTCAGGTCTATAATATCTGGGCAGACAGCTCAGCCACCCACCTGCTCAGCTTCACCAGACATTCCACACCCAGTGGTGCCAGACAGTAAAGCTGCAGAGAAAGGGAAGGTATTAGGGGAGAATTAAGGTGAGGAAGTGAGTCAGCCCAGCACAAGCCTGCAGGCATCCGGAGGAGTTCTCAGGCAGTGGTGGCAGTCACTTTTTTTCAGCTTTCAAGTGTTGTTGCTGAAATGCAACTAGCTCTGCACCACTGAGCACTGGGGTGGGAGGGGGAGCTGGCTCAGCTCCTTTCCTCTCCTCAGCCCCCAGAGCATCCCTGGTGGGCTGGGGAGACTTAGGAGACTTTTGCAAGTCAGAGGGTTTCTTTTTCCTGGATTTGTTTGCCTTGCCCAAGATGGAACCAGACTGGCGAGATGACTCTAGCGAGGAGCTGCCTACAACCCGTCCGCCTCCACACCCCAGCCCCGGCCCCAAGCCCTAGGATCTACTGACCAAGAGGACTGAAGCTGGGCTTTTGGGGCCTGGCAGGCAGGAACAAATGCCTTGGGGCTCACAGGAAAGCTTCCATCATGTACAGAGTTTGTGGTTTGGCAGTTCAAATTCAGGCTCTTGACCTTGGACATGACGCCGACCTAGTGGAGACTATTTCTTCATAGGCCATATCCTTGAAACCAAAAGTATGTTATCCATTTGTGGTCAAATTCATTCATTCATTCATTCATTCATTCATTCACTTCATAAGCACTCTGATATGCCAGAGTCTGGGCTTATTTAGCAAGAATTTTAAAAAAGTAAAACACCACACACTCATTAGAATGGCTACTATAAAAACAAAAACAAAAAACCAAAAAATAAACAGAAAACAACAAGTGTTGGCAAGGATATGGAGACATGGGAACCCTCATGCACTGCTTGTGGGCACGTAAAATGGTGCAGCCCCTGTAAAAAACAGTACGAGGTTTATTACATATAAAATTACCATAGATCCAGGATATACCCATATGCTTCTGGTCATATACCCAAAAGAACTGAAAGCAGGGTCTTGAAGAGGCATTTGCACACCCATGTTCACAGCAGCACTATCACAAGAGCCAAGAGGCAGAAACAACTCAATGCGTCCACTGACAGATGACCAGATAAATAAAATGTGGCCTGTACATACAATGAAACATTATTCGGCCTTAAAAAGGAAGAGAATCCTGCCATGTGCTATAACATGGGTGAACCTTGAAGAATTTATAAAATAACAGCCACAAATAAAGACAAATACTGTGTGATTCCACTTATCTGATGTACCTAGAGCAGTCAAACTCATGGAGACAGAATGTAGAAGAGTGGTTGCCAAGGGCTAGGGGAAGGGGGAAGAAGTTCTTTAATGGGCGTAGTTTCAGTTTTGCAAAATGAAAGGGTTCTGGAGACTGGCTGAACAACAATGTGAATCTATGTAACACTACTGAACTATATACAACAATGGTTATAATGGTAAATTTTGTGTTATCAGTACTTCAGAACAATTAAAATTATATATATATATATTTTAAAGAGAGACTCAAAGCCTTCCTCCAACATACCCAGCTCTAGCTGGGCAGGAAGACAGGAACATCGCCATACACCCTAACACCCGGTACATAATAGGTATCCAGTGATACACTGTTGAGTACTGATTGGAAAGTGCTATAAACAGAATGGGCAGGGTACAGGAGAGCACAGAGCAGGAAGCATTGCATTTTGCTTAGGGGTTGGGGGACGGGTTGTAGAGGAAAGGACGTTTGAGCTGCACTCTTGAAGGTGAGCAGGATTTAACCGTATCGGAGAATTTTAATATCACAGCAGTTTTAGGACTTTGGGAAAATTCTCTGATCTCTTGGAGCCTCAGTTTCCTCATCTGTAAAATGGCAAAAATGCCAATAATGTAAGGGTCTGGTGAGGATTAAATGAGTAGCCTAAGAAAGGAAATGACACATGATGCAGACTAATTTAATGGTAACTTTCAGTATGGTTGTTATTATTATCACCATCATCATCATTATTTTGTAAAAGATTTTACTTCTTTACTTTTACACAGAGGGGAAGGATGGGAGCGAAGGAGGGAGAGAAACATCGATGTGAGAAACATCAGTTGCCTCTCTAACATGCCCCGACCAAGGCATGTGCTCTGACCAGGAATCAGACCTTTGCAGGATGACATCCAACCAACCGAGCCACACTGGTCATGGCACCATCATCATCATTATTGTTACCATTTTATTTTGGTCTGTGTTAGACAGCAATCGGTAGTTAAAAAGGTGGGTGGAGTCAGGTTACAAGGGGCCTTGAAAGAGCCCTGGTTATATTTTTCTGGCAGCTGGGGAGCTTTTGAGGCAGAGAATTATTACAATGTTAGAAGCGGACTTGTCTGCACTTAAGTTTATATGTTTACTCTATATTTACCTGGGCTGGATGGGTGGGCTTCTAAGACACCCCAACTGGTTTTAGTGTGGCGTTTACATCCCAAAGGGACTTTAATTACCAGTACCTTAGGAGAGGCTGGGGGTGGGAGGGGGAAGCCCTAGACTTAAAGAAATCAGGAGTAGAGAACTCAAAGAGGAGGATGCCAAGACTATAACTGGGGGGAAAAAAATTTCCTTTAGTATTGGCCAGTGGGCACCACAGTTTCCTGGGTGGACAGTTTAGCTTGCAATGTTTAAGGATGTGGCTTGTTGGTGTCATGAGCTGTGCATGTGTGTGTGTGTGTTTGTGTGGTGACAGTATTAGGCAGAACTGCTTGGAAATTCTCTTCTGAGCAAGGACATCTAGGGGCAAACAGTGTTTATTGTCCTTCAGATCCATTTTCTCTTCTTTAAATGATAGAGCTCCCGGCTTTCAAGTGAGCGTGAGGGCACCAAGAATGAAGACTACATTTCTGGATCACAGGCAGCTAGTTGTGTCCATAAGATTAAGTCTGGCCACTGGGATAAGGGAGGAAGTGTCTTGTGTAATTTTCTGAAAGTGCATTTCAAAAAGGTGACGAAGCTTTCATTTTTCTCTTCTTTTTGTTAGCTGAAACGTAGATGTGATAGCTGGAGCTCAAGCAGCCTTGTGGGAGTTTGAGCAGCTCAAGCATGTACAGAGGAGAGTAGCACGAGATGGAGGAAAACTTACGGCAGAGCACCGGAACGACCTGGGCAGCGGGCCTGTGCCGTGTTTTAGGAGTCACGTACCGCGGCATTGTCAGTCATCACCAAAGGCCGGACACAGTTCTAATAACCATCAGCAGAAGAACGGCATGTGAATGAGGGGGTGTTTTCGTAATAGAATTGAATGAACAGCAATAAACATCTTACATGGCCGACACTCCAAAAAAATCACGTTGCACAAAAGACGCAAGCCACAGAAGATACTGTGCAGGCATAGAACATTCAAAACCAGGCAGCTCTAGACAACGTGTTATCAACTGTTACATACGTTCATGGCCAGTCTATAAAAAAAGGCAAGAAATGTTCATACCAGATTCAGGACCGAGGCTGGAGGAGGGGACGTGAGGGGTGATGGGCTGTCACGGAGGAGAACTCAGGGGGATTCTGGGGTTCTGGCAAGGATCTATTTCCTCTCCCGAGGGTCAGAAAGGGGGTGACTCTATGGGTGTTCGTCTCGGAATCATTCTTTAAACTCTGCACATGCACATTCTGCTTTCTTCTTAACGTGCGGGGGACAGGAAGGGAGGAAGAGTTAAGAGTCTGTTTTGACAGTGCAGGGGAGAGAGGATGAATGCCTCTTCCCTCTTCCTTCCCTGTCAGCAATAATGACTCATTCCGCCACCATTTAGCACTTACTCCACTCTGCTTGAATTACTGTTAGCTGTTAACACATCTGTCTCCCTCTGTCATTAATTTATTCATTCAGCTGACAGTTACTGAAAGTCCCAACGTGTCAGAAGGAGGGAGGGGGTGACAGGAGGGAGTTAACCAATAGAAATGAACAAACCTGGCCTTTTCTTCCTCCTGCAGCTCAGAGTCTAGTGGGGGACAGACAAGTCTCCACCACCTGGTCTCACCTGGTCCTGCGCCTTCAGGGCCTGGATTCTAACAGAGGTGACAGTGGCAGAGGTTAAAGAAGGATCTACCTGGGGGCCCAGAGGGACCTTCCTGCAGCTCTGTTACCTCTCCACCTAGCACTGGATTGGGGACTGTTGGTTCAGACCCCTGTGCAAGTCAGCGTGAAGTTCTCTACACTTAAAACACAGGCTGCATTTACTGTTCTTAGAAAAGGACTTCGCAGAGTTCCAGTTTGGAGTTCACTGTTTCTCAGACTATTGATTAGATTATTCTGGGTACAGATTCTCCATCCTTGGCCCTGGAGGGCCTGGCCTTGTAGGCCTGGGCCAGGACCCAGAATCTGGTGTCAAATTCATCCCCCCGCTCTGGCGTCACATGTATTGTCTGGTGATATGTACGTCCTGCTTTCTTCTGGATGTAAGACACGTTTCACTATTTGGGAGGCCCTGAAGTCACTGGTGGGAGGATTAGCAGGGTAGCCTCCTCATTCCCAGGAAAATGCTTGATTTGAGGTGGAGAAGGCCTTCTTCATTTCTGTCCTCTCGGACTTCTCTCAAAGCTTAGTGAATATTTGTGGAATGGAAACGCACTAAGGATGAATAGGGTAGACCCCAGCATTTTCTGAGATGTCAGTAAATCTTGCTGCCAACTTTGAAACACCCCCCCAAAGGTACTTCCATTAGTATTTGTGTTAATTTGAAAACATTCAGAGGTGGTACAGTGAGGCAGTGGAGAGTTCATCTCTGGACATGGCTTTTCATCACTGCTCTTCTTGCTCACTGTGTGACCATGAGTACAATGTTTGACTTCTCTGTGACTTCCTCATTTTTTAGTGGATATGCTAATAATGCCAACATACTTTGGAGGATTGTTCTGATTAAGAGTTGATACATGCGAAGCTGTTAAAATGGTGCATGGCACGGCGGTTAAAAGGATGGTAACTACTGACTCTTGTGTTCTTGCCTTTGTCTTAGTGAGAAGGTGGGGCCAGCCTTGGGTGAGGCTCACCTGAGGCAAGGAGAAGGGACTTCTCTGGAGCCAGGCAGCCTCCCTGAATAACAGAGGGTTAGAGAGGTTGGGTGGGGTTCCCTGACACCAAGGAGGAAGAGCCCACAGGACAGAGCTCTGTGTACGGGCCGCAGCTGGCCTTTCTGCTGCTATCGCCTGCTTCGGTTTCACCACAGGCATACGGTGATACCTGTGGAGTTCCTGAGAAGGCTCGTGTACCTGCTTTTGGAGTCTGGGAGTAAGTGGGGAGACACTGGAGACTCAGACTGGTTTCTCGGAGGCCTCCATAGGCACTTTTCCTTCCTGGGCTTCAGGTTCCTGTCTTGAGAACAATGAAAGGAACTGGACTTGTGGACATACCCAGGTGTGCTAAGAGCAAAAGGGAAGTAGGTTATGAGGCAGCTGAGTTGAGATCAGAGGTGACCCAGGGACAGAGGCAGTATCAGGAGGCTCCCCCACCATCCAAGGCAGTTTCTTCCCCAAAGATTTTTGCCCAGAATTATTATCCCATGTTCCAGGTAAGGAAACTGAGTCACAAAGCAATTAGACAATTAGGAGGTGTGGAAATAAATGAACATTATCCAAATGAGAACAGGCAAGGCTCTCTATTCAGAGTTTGCTCTAGCAAAGGTGGCAGCCGCTACCACTTGCTTTTGGAGGGTAGTGAAGTGGTGGAGGACTCTGTGTGTTCTGATAGGAGGCTGTTGGCAGGGGGAGGGGGAGACAGATTAACTAATGAGCATTCCATGTGATTGATTAGGGGAGCATTTTCAGCTCTCTCCAGTTGGTCCTAAGCTGCGAGTGGATGCGGAAATAAGGGAAGCAGTCAGTTATTAAGTCCTGGCTGTTAGGGCCAATTTCTATCGGAGTTGATTTTTGGTTTCCTGTACTGGTTGCTGCAGATGGTGGGCTGGCACTCTGAACTGGTTGCTTCAAATTGTGGGTCAGAGTTCTACTTTTTATGTATGGTCTGGCCATTGTCCATTTGTATATTCAGTCTTTCAAAGGTCTTCATGCATTACACTCAAGCAGCAACCTCTGCTATAGCCTGATGCAGGCACACCTCATAGGACCATACTTGCCTAAATGAGGCCTCCCATGGCAGGGCTTTCCCACCAAGGACAATCCAAGGAAGCTGATGGTTCAGGTGGAAACTGGAGGCCAGCGTTTTATAGCAGCTGTTTCTCTAGCTGCTGATTCTGCACAAAGGTGACTTGGTTAGAGGGAGTGCCATGCTGACACCTGGGGGGCTTGTTCCTAAGGCTGTTGGTGCTAACTCTGATTCCATCACTTGCCATCTTCGAGGGCCTGAGCCCGCTGCTTCTCTGAGCCTCTATATGGACGTGAGGCAGTCATTACCACTCTGTGGAGGGGAGAGACAATCGAGAGGATGTGTTAAATGACTTTGAGTGCCCTGGACGGGTGGGGTCCAGGTGGATTTCTGATTTACCCAAGCCAGAGTTCCCAAGCTGCCCTGTCCCTTCTAACATGCTGTTTTTGGCACCGGGGCATTCTCACCCCTCCAAGAGTCTGACCAGGCCCATGAGTTCGTTGGCATCTACTGTACATCTGTCTGCAAAAGTAGGACCACTATTGATTTTTGGCTTGTACTCTGGCAGCTGGATTTCATTCCTTTAAAGGCAGGGGTAATTTTGATGCATTTTTGAAAGCATTCCTAAGTGTTTTTGGCCACCCCCTGCACTAGAGATTTTTCTCCCCTGCAAGATGGGAGATACATACGGCTAATAGGGCTTGGAAGTATCGGGATATTGAGCGTTAGGTCCCTCATCTGTAAAACGGAGCTGATCGAGGTGCCTACTACCTCTGGGTGTGATGGGCCATAACTGGGAGCTGCGGGGGAAGCATTCAGTACAGTGTCTGGCACGTATTTAATATTCAGGAAAAGGGAACCGTCAACTTGCTCTGTGGCTGGTGTTGTAGTGAGCCCACAGCTACTGGTCCTTTCAGACTCGGGTTTGGCCTAGACTACAGAGGTAGAAGCGCTCCCTTAGGAAGTTCCCAACTGCAAGTATAGGCACCAGAAGCAAAAAATCTCTCCTCTAATTTGTTCTTTCAACAAATAGTTTTGAGACTATCATTCATCAGAGTAGATGTTGGGGATACAGAGCTGAACCGGATAGGTGTTCAGTGGAGCTACAGTCAGTGGGAGACAGTCACTAAACACAGAGTCCCATAAAAAATGATGTAAACTGTGATGAGTGCCAGGAGGAAAAACTACTGCTCAGAGGGAACAGAACCACGCTTTTGATAACTGGAGGAGATGCCGGGATAGGTGGGCTTCTGAAAAAGAGACCTTTGAACAGAAATCTAAAGGGTGCTAGCTCTGTGTTGGCCCACTTTTCCTTGCTTGGGTTCTTTCAATCTTCAAGTTTTTCTGAAGCACCTACTCTAGGTCTTTGCTACCCTGGGCCATATTGTGAGAGAGCTGAGAAAAATAACAGTGCTAGGCTACTGACCCCCGTGTGTTTGGGTGCTGAAATACATCCCAGGGAAACTCATGAACAATGTGAAGAAATAGATAACAGCAATGTGGGAGAGTCATTCAAGGGGTAAGCGCATCTGGAGTTCTCGGGAGGGACAGGCAAAGTGAGCAGGAGGGTTTCCTGGTCCTAAAGAATGAAAGGGGGGTTGTGCAGGTAAAGAGGAGCCAGAAAGAGTGGCTCCCAAGGGGAGGACAGAGTGGGTAGGTGATGGAGCACTGGAGGAGGCGAGAAGATTAAGTTGGAAGACAGCAGGCTTTGGATGCCTTATCTAAGGTGCTGCATGTTGTCCTGTAGGCAATGGGGAGCTAGCGAAGAATCTTGAGGGCGTGAGGGAGTAGCAGTGTTCTCAAGGATGGATGGAGCACGGATGAAGATTACACCGGCCAGTCCTGACCCAGTGGGGTTCGTCCAGACAGCTGCTCATACCTGAGGTTCCGCAGCATTATTGTCAAAATACCAGTCCTTTGGCAGAAGTAGCCAAGAAGTTATCAATTTGTTTCAGACACTTTCCGAATGTGACTTCAGACTGGTTTCTGTAGGAGAGACACACCTTAGGTGTGTTTTAATGGGAGGGAGAGGTAAAGGGTGAGGAGCTGGGGTGTAAGACTTGCAGTTGCTGCAGATAGTTTGAGTAGTATTCAGAAAGGACGGAAGCCAAGGACTCCAGCGGAGGGCGTGGGCTGGAGTACAAAGAGCAATGAATTTAGGTGGCAAATGTAAATCCTTGCCTAAGTTCTGACTGTAATTGACTGTGTGGTTTGGGGCAGGTAACTTCCTGGCTCTTCATTTGTAGAAGGAGCTGAAGAGCCCAAGGGCCTAGCCTGCTGCCTAGTCCACAGTCGGTCCTCAACAAATAGCTGTTCATTATTATTAATCATTAATTAATCCTCTGTGAAATTGTCAAACACTTTGAATCTCCGATCTCAGAATTCTGCCCTGTCCTGGGGCCCTATGGGCAAGGTTCATTACTAGATATGAGCCTCTTTCAGATTTCCTGTTTTAAAGTATTAGGGCATCTGCCTCTGGGCTCTTCCTGAACTAAGAACAAAATTAGTCTGGAAGAAAAATATCTTCATGATCTGAGAAGCTACCAATAGCCAAGTGTAAACTAATTTTTTTCTAAACAGGCAAAGTTCATTCACCGGCATAGCATTTCTAAAAAGTTGTGTGAAACATGGAATTTTCATGAACAGAATTGCATCTTCAGTATCCTGGGACAGTTCATCGCTTTAAGGAATTCTTCAAGGAAACCCTTTATTTTATTTTTACATTTTAAAAGTTGACTTTATTAAGGTGACATCGGTTAAAAAAACATACAGGTTTCAAGTGTAAAACTCAACAAAATATCAACCGCACACTGTATCATGTGTGCATCACTCAAAGCAAACTCTCTCTCCATCATCATGTCCCTGTTTATCCCTCTTCCACTTCCCCTACCCCCTTTCTCTCTCTCTTTTTCTTTTATGGACCAGTAATATTTCATTGTGTGAATGTACAGCAACTCTTAGATCAACAAACAGCAGGCGTTAGTGAGGATGTGAAGAAAAGGGAACCCCGGTACAGTGTTGGTGGGAATGCAGACTGGTCCATCCACTGTGGAAAACAGCATGGAATTTCCTCAAAAAACTAAACACGGAATTGCCTTATGACCCAGCGATTCCACTTCTGGGTATATATTTGAAAAAAACCCTGAAACACTGTTTCAAAACAATATATCCACCCCTCTGTTCATTATTTACTATAGCCAAAATCTAGAAGAAGCTCAAGTGCCCATCAGGAGAGGAATGGATAAAAAAGGAAGTCCTTTTAAATGTCACATCTCCGATGTGGGGCCACCTGCAATTTCCAGGGTGGGATGGTTTTCCATCCTAGAAACGATCGCTTCTTCACTCAAACACATCAAACTCGTACTCACAGACACCCACACTGACACTGAAAAGGTCCCACTGCTGTCTACGATGCCCTCACACTTCTGTCGCGGTGCACACGCAGGCTCGCATGGGCACACGCATGCTCTCATAGGCACAGACTCTTGCAGAACATCTCGTTTACTGTCAGAGGAACTGCGCATGTGGAGCAGGGTATTGGGACCCATTTCTCCTGGGAACAACTGTTGCTTATCCATTAGAATGTAAGATCCAGGATCAGAGGCCCCAGTTCATTCAGCCTACAGAGAAAGCCCAGTTTCTTACATATCTTCATTTGAAAACTTTTCCTCCAGTCGCTGGTGGAAAACTGGATTTTGTTTTTCAAAGATGCCTTAAGTGATTAGCCCCAAAGCAACCCTGGTGGAAGAAGAGCTTTCTGTTCCTTCACCCAACAGGGTTTCTGGAATGCCTGCTAAATGGCAGACACTGTGGTAGGTACTCAGGGTTCGACAGCGGACCAGTTCATCCTGCTCCTGTCCCTGCAGAGCTCACAGTCTTTGGGGATTGTTAGTCTTCTACTGTGGCTGTAACCAAATTTCCATAAACTTCGAGCTTTAAAACTATCTACCTTTAGTATCTCATAGCTCTGTGGGTCAGAGGTACAGTTTGGCTGGACTGGTTTCTCTGCTCAGGGTCTCACAAGGCTAAGATTGAGGTGTTGGCCAACTTGCCTCTAATTTGCTGGCCAGCTGGTCTCCACTTCCAGGCTTGTTAAACTGTTTACCAAATCCAGTTCCTTGCTGTTGTAGGACTGAAGTCTCTGTTTCCCCGCTGGCTGTTTGCTGTGGACTGCCCTTCATTCTCAGTGTCTCTCTCTGGTCCTTGCATGTGGGTCCCTACCTCTCAGAGCCAGGAATGATGAGTCAAATCCTTCTCCCTGACTTTCCCTTCTACTGCCTCCAGCCTGAGAAATTCTCTGCTTTTAAGGGCCCATGTGATTATATTGGGTCCACCTGGATAATCCAGGCTACTCCCTATTTCAGCCTGTAACTTTAATCACATATGCACAGTCCCTTTAGCCATGCGATTTAACATATTTCATACTCACGGACTATGGGACTAGGGTATGAACATCTTTGCAGAGGCGTTCTGTCTACCACAGGCTTCTTACAAAGAAGTAAACTATTTTGTCAATACACACTGAATGATATTAGTAAAGGGAGGCAAAAAGCTGCACTGAGAGCAAGGAGCAGAGATATCTAGACCTTTAGAGTGGAGGTTGGTAAGGCGTGCCTGGCTTCCTAAAGCAGGTAACATCTAAGTCGAGATGTGGAGAAAGGGCTCTGAATCAAAGGGTTAACCCTTCCAGGCAGGACTGTGCTTGCAGAAACCTGGAAGGGGCTGTGCCCTAGGACTACATTTGCGTTGACGCCTTCAGCTCAGCATGGATTTCTGACCAGGGGCATCTTTAGTAAGGTCTGATGGACCAAGTTTATACGCAGGGCAAGGCAGGAGAGGGTAGGGTTCTTGTGCTTAGCTTCCAGGAGGCAGGGGCTTTGCAGTGGGCAGAGTATGGGTGTGGCATTGAGCTTCCAACCTACACCAAACATCCTGGGGCACCTGAGACAGTGTGTGAACCTCTGCCTTTGCTTATGATGCCACTCCTTTTGCAGGTGTCGTCCTTCCTCATCTTTCCGCTTACAGCAGATGTGTTTTTGAAAAGGGGCCTCAATGCAAAACTCTTTAGTTCATTCATTAATATGCTCACTTATTAATTACAAAACACCTATTGAGCACCTAACACATGCCAACTGCCTGCTAGGAGAATATAGCAGACAGCAAGGTAGAAGGGGCCCCTGCTCACCATCTAAATACAAGCAAAACGTAAATCTTTCATTCAGGAACCCAGAAACCCTGCTCCAAACCTGTTGCTGCAGGCTGAGGACAGTTTTTCCTCTCAGATGAATGAGAGTGGAAGCTACAAGAGTAACATCTACCACTGAGCATTAACCACTTTGATACTGTCATCGATACCTCCCTTTTATAGATGAGGAAACTGAGGCTCAGGTAGGTTTAACCAACATTACCCAGATAATAGGTTGCCAAGCTAGTATTTAAATCAGACTTTCTGACTGCAGAAGTTGCTGGCTCCAGCACTATATTCTGGGGTCTATACTATACTTCTGCCAGAGACCAGGCATTACGCTAGGGCTTTGTGTAAGTCCTGGCATTAGATTTTCCTAATAACCCTCCACCCCCCATTTTAGAGATGCAAGAATAGGGGTCCAGGAAAGTTCAGTAACTAACCTGGGGAAATATAGCTGGTGAGTCTCAGCATTGGGATCTGAGCTCCTATCTGTCTAGCTCCGAAGTGATTTCCCATTATGATATGGAAGAGAGAAGCAAATGAAGAGTTGACTGTGGGGAGAAAGGAGCCAGTGGGGAAGGAGGGGTTAGAAGGAGAAGAGAATCGTGTCGGAGTGGGGTGACACAGAGGAGAACTGAGGCTGGAGGAGGTGTGAAGGAGAGGCCTTATGGTGGCAGCAAGGGATGAATGCGAAGAGAGCAGTGTTCTGTGCAGGGCTGTTTTCAGAAGCTGGACTGTGAAGTTCCAACTTAGGAGTGAGAGCTCTATGAACATGTAGCGGTCCCCATGTCAGGTGGTGGAGAGGAAAGGGGAGCTTTGAGTCTGTTTGCTGAGAAAGGGGAGGGAGGCATGAGCCTGAGGGGAAGGAGACTCTGTGTGTGTGTGTGTGTGTGTGTGTGTAAGGTTCAGGGATTATATCAAGAGCATGGGAAGGCTGTTCTCAAGGAGGCGAGACCCTCTTTTGCTAAGATCAGAAGCAAGCAGGAGAGGTGGGTAAATCTATAGAGAAATTCTGACAGTAAAAGAGTAATGTGACAGGGTGGCTTGTAAAATGGGATGCCCATCTTTGTTTTTCCTATCCACCCCATTGTGATGAGACTGTATTCATTTTCTGGGACTGCCATGACCAGTTACCATGAACTGGGTGGGGGGGGGTGCTGAAATCAGCAGAAATGTGCTTTTCACAGTTCTGGAGGCCAAAAGTCCAAAACCCAGATGTCGCAGGGTTGGTTCCTTCAGCAGGCTCCTGGAGAGAATCGGTTCCCAGCCTCTGTCCTAGCTTCTTGTGGTTACCAGCATTCCCTGGTGGTCTTTAGGTTGGAGACACTCCAACCTCTGCCTCGGTCTCCATGTGGTGTTCTCCGTGTGTGCACGCCTGAGTCCAAATTCCCCTCTTCTTATAAGAACACCAGTCACTGGATTAAGGCCTACCATAATCTATGACCTCATTTTAACTTGATTACATCTGCAAAGGTTTTATTTCCAAATAAGGTCAAATTCACAGGTACTAGGAGTTAGGGTTTGAACATATCTTTTTGTTTTTTTGAGCGGGTGAGGGGGGAGCACAATTGAACCCAAAGCAGGGCACAAAGGATATAGTGTGTGGGAAGGTGCCCGGAAGGGTATAAATGCTACAGGAATTCAAAGTCATACCCAAATCACTGGTTCAAGGAACTTTAAAGATGAATATACTTCTAAAGTAAACTATTTCTTCCAGAATTTATGTTTTGCATAAAACCCCAGAGTTTCCAATAAAGGGTTTGTTGAAAGTAGTGTCCATCACAGCACAGCCCCTGGGAGAAAGTACTCTTAGCAAATGGACTTCCTCACTGCTTGCTTCCTGGGAAGGTTTCCAGGGACCAAACACACATGCTCCCCACCTTCCTTTTAGGGGTTATTGGGAGACAGTGCCTTCTTTCTGCCCCCTTCTGTCTCCTGTACCCTTTGTTTTTGAATGGAGACTTACTATTGGTTCTAACCATAAACCAAATTAGTCTCGATTTCTCCCCGTCCCCATCCCCACCTTTTCACCTTCCTCCCACCCCCCAGATTTCAGTTAATACAGCTAGGAACAGATGTCCAGGTGTGTCTTGAAGGGTGGATGCCTTTGTGGATCATTTAGGCTCTTCAGTTGCTGTGAAGTGTTGGCCAGAAGGGGGAACCACCTCTCAGGGGCAGGACAGGGCCCAGAACCAGGGAGCCTGTCTGGGCCCCAGGCACTGTGCAAGAGCCAGACTTCCACTCTCCTAGAACCTTGCTTGGCCATAGAAGCCCAGACTCTCTGAGCAGGGAGGCAGCTTAAACATAGTTTTGTTCTGCCATTGGTATCGATTTGGGGTCAGGGAAGCCTTAGAGTTCAATCAAAGTTACGGACCTCTATCCTAAAAATATACATAAATATCCACAGAAAAGTTCGGATAATTTCAAAAGCTTCACTCACACCCCTTGGCTTCTTCATGAACCCAAGGCTAATAACCCCTGATTGAACACACTCTCTACACCCCCAATTTCCCGAGGAGAAACTGAATTCAGCCAGGGGAATGGATTTGCTCTCATGTTGTGCATCTACTTAATGGGGAAACCCAAAACTGAAGTGCAAATTCTGGTACTCTTATTTTAACCACAATATACAGTTTGCTTCCATGAAATAAAAGTGACTCCTCCCCTTTGAAAAAGAGAATCTGAAGGAGAATTTTGCTTTTGTTGGAAGGAGAGTAATGGGAGTGGGAGTTACAGGAGGAAAAGCTTGCCTGGCTCCCGGTGTTGGTGAGATTAACCCATTACAACACAGACATACATCTGCAATGGTCCTGAGATCCCATTCTGCACTAGTGTAATGGGGTTATTAAGTGTCATCAGTTGGGATTCCAGCTTTTAAGAACCTTGTTCTCTCTGAAGGTAAAGTGGTATGTGTTCGTAAAGGACTGTGATGGAAGGTAGAAGACCTACTTGGGGCAGGACCTTAGATCCTCACTGGGGCATCACAGAAGCAAGGTTTCTATTTCTCTAGTCCATTGATTGCCCCTTTCCCGCTGGGGGTGACCTCTAACAGGGACAGCACTTCTGTTGTTCAAAAGATTCATATTCTGCAGTAGACGCCCACCACTTTCTTCAGCCTCAGGAACACATTCCTTCCTCTTCCCAACATCCTTTAGATTCTGGGACAAACCCATCTCAAATGGGGGTGAGGAGAAAGGTCCTGATTAACCAAAATTCAGGCGATTATATTGGGAAAGTGTCTGTACTAAAAGCTCTTTGGGGGTGGGGAACTCTCACAGATTCCGGGGAGGTCTTAATGTGGAGATGTCCAAATTTAGGGGAGCCCATTCACCCTCGGTTGTCTCCAACTTTTCTTTTGGAGTTCTCAGATTAAGAGGCCCTGGATGGGGGTCAGAGTTTTTTGTTTGAGGGGTCTCCAATTGTTTGAGGGCTGGCTGTGTGCCTGGCCGATGGGGTTACGGATTCAGGTGGCTTCTCTTGGGGCTCCTAAATCCACGTCCCTCATCCCTGACGGGGCCTGGGCCTCGCGGACTACGAAAGCTATCGAGCGCTGCACCCCCACCTCCCGGGCGGGTCTGGGGCGAGGACCCCTCCCCTGGTTCCATCCCCTCGGGGCCCGCCGTGCGGGCGCTCGGAGCGACCGGAGTGGAGGACCAGGCGGGCGAACGCTGGGCTGCGGCCGAGGCAGAGCGGGCGGCGGCTGCGGGGTCCCAGTGAGCCGGGCTGAGCCGTCGGGGGCCTGGCGAATCCTACCCGGGACACTTTCCGCTTGGAATTGGGATCTGGTTTTGGGAGCGGAGCGGGGACCGGGGTGTCGGGGCGAGTTTCTCGCGGGGCCCGGAGGGAGCGACCGGCAGCGCGCGCGGAGGGGGAGGGGGAGCGTGCCCAGCTGGAGCCCGGCCTCGGGGCGCGCCCCGGCCGCCGTCCCCACCTCCGCCTCCTCCTCCGTCTCCTCCTCCTCCTCCTCCTCCTCCAGTCCCGCCGCCGCCGCCGCTGCAGCCAACATGGCTGCGCTCCTGAGCCCGGGAGGCGGCCGCAGCTGAGCGCCGCCCGCCGCCCGGGCCCCCAGCGCACCCAGGACCCCCGGCCCATGGCCCCCGCCGCCTCACGGTTCCCGCCGCGCTAGGGCTGCAGCCAGGCGCTCACCGCCCCAAGTCGCCGCGGGGCCCCGCGGGAGCCCGGGAGCCGTCCTGCGGGGCGGGGCGGCCCGCCACCATGGAGCCCCAGCGCCGGGAGCTGCTCTCCCAGTGTCAGCAGAGCCTGGCCCAGGCCATGACCGAGGTGGAGGCCGTGCTCGGACTCCTGGAGGCCGCGGGAGCGCTGAGCCCCGGCGAGCGGCGGCAGCTGGACGAGGAGGCGGGAGGCACCAAGGCGGAGCTGCTGCTCAAGCTGCTCCTGACCAAGGAGCGGGACCACTTCCAGGACCTGCGCGCGGCGCTGGAGAAGACGCAGCCTCACCTGCTGCCGATTCTCTACCTGAACGGCGTCGTCGGCCCGCCGCAGCCTGCCGAGGGCGCCGGTGAGTGTCGGACCCCCGCCCAGCCTCTCAGAGATGCCTCCCACTACTTCTCTCTCCTGCTGGAGGAGGGGGCACTCGGGAGGGCCACTCCTCTCCCCGCCGCTGGCCACGGGGACAACCTTTCCTCCTTTAGCTTGCTTGGGGAAGGGGCGACGCGCGGACCTGTAGGTCACACCTCCTCCGCCAGCCTCGCCGCCGCTGCGAACAATACCCGGCACTGCAGGCCTTGACTCCCTGGTGCCAGGTCCGGCCAGGTCCGGCCTCTGGGGACCGCTGAGGGATGTCTGTCAGGCGCATTTCTAAGGCTCTTCGCCACCCACCCACCAGCTCTTTGCGAGCCTCTGTTAGCCTTTAATCGGTGGTACGGTATAGAAGCATGGAACCTGGCTCAGGACCTGAATTGTGGTCCCTGCCACCTGGTTTGAGGACCACGGGTGCCTTTTCACTTTCAGGCTCTCCCCGCTCCCTCTGCCCAGACCTCGGTCTGTTCGCTAGCCCAGACTTGTGGTCGATTATGCACAATGCCTGCTAGGTTTCTTTGGAAACTGTGGGCCCGGAAAAGTTGGGGAAGTTGCGTTGCACCATGGGAAAATCCTAGTAGTGGCTGCTGGGGCTCAGATCCCTCCCTGTCGGTGCCGAGCTGTGTGAGGAGGGAAGAACTGTGGCCGGTTCCCTGGGGTGGGGGTGGGGTGACGGATTTGTGAGTTTTTGTGCGTGGAGGTTATGCTGGGAGTTTGTGACGAGTGGTAGGCTTGGACTGGCCTGGTTGAGGAGTGTGGAAGGCCAGTCTTTCGGGCAAGGAAGCTCCAGGAAGGTTTAGCACTGAGGAAAGAAGAGAATGAGCATTTATTAGGCACCTACTGTTGTGGCAGGCACTCTGGTTTATCACATTTAATTGTTACTACTCTGTGAGCTATTATTCTTACCTTGCCGGAGGGAAAACTCTGCCTTGAAGTGGTTAAAATGCTCAAAGTATTGGACACCAGTTTTCAATTATGACCTACTGTTTTATTTAACACGTTCAGAGCCAGGAAGCTGCAAGTACTACCGTTTCTATGTCTTGTCTTTATTTTAAGAGTAAACTTAAGAGGGCTGACAAACTGTCTTTGGCAACTTATAGGCCAAAGGCTGATGAGTGCTGTTTATATGGCTGTTAAAAGCCTCACGATTAAGCGGATGATTTTATAAGGTGCTCTTGGTAACAGCTTTGATGTATATTGACCCTCTCCACCTCACTTTTTATAGTGGAGGAAACTGACATACAGAGACTAAACTGCTGACCACTCAGCGCATCATTTTATTTGATGGCCCTTTTGTCTTCTCTTTGGGTTTGTGACTCTCCAGCATTTACGCTTCTTCCTGCCCGTATTCTGGCCCCCCTATTATGATCATATCTGAGTTTCTGGGCAGATCAAGTCCTCTGTCAGGATGGTGCTTTTGAAGATACAAAGATGGATAAGGATGGAGGGAAATTTCAGTGGGGTAATTTTTTTCTTTTTAATTGCTTTTTATCTTTCATCATATTGTATCTTACCACATGCTTTACTACCTCAGTTAATTCTATGGCAACCCCAGTGAGATGAGTGATGTCTTCCCTGCATTGTGCTGGATTGTGTGACATTATCTGTGAGGTGTGAAGACAGGCCAGAAGTCTG
Source organism: Artibeus jamaicensis (assembly GCF_021234435.1). Classification (NCBI taxonomy): domain Eukaryota; kingdom Metazoa; phylum Chordata; class Mammalia; order Chiroptera; family Phyllostomidae; genus Artibeus; species Artibeus jamaicensis. The sequence goes on along the minus strand of NW_026521788.1, from coordinate 29,104,544 downwards.
TCTGTCCATTTATCTGTCTTCGAAGGAGGAGCGTTATCAAGGAAGCATAGAAGTTGGAGTGTAAGACTAAATCCTGTTGGGGTGTGTTTGAGTTAGCACTAGCTTTAATCTCTGGAATAGTTGGGTGAATTGCCATTAATTAGGTCCTCCCCGTTTTCTTGCCTGGTGGAGAAGATGGGGCCTTGCAGGGCCAAAGTTCTAGGAGCTGGTCCTGACCTCCGAGGAAGGAATGGAATAGAGTTTGGATTTTATTCCCAAGGGTAGTGATTTTAGACCCTCATTTTACTACAACGCAGCGTTCTTTAGCCTTGCAGAGGGTTACTACATTCTCAGAAAAGTAATTTTCAAGGGGAAGTTTAGTTAATATTTCAGAAAAAATATAGGGTGGCATTTGTTGTGGCAAGATGCCGTCTAGAGCTTCTGGGGGAGAAGTGATGTGATGTGCAAGTAAACAATAGAGTGTTGAGGTCTTTGTAATGGGTGACTTACTGTGCAGTGGTTTTCCAATTTTTTTTCTTTTAGCCAGAGAGCCCTTCTTATGGGAGAAAGCTCAGTGCATGAAAGGGATGGATGCACCTATCTCATTCCCCAGGAGCCAGAGTCAGGGAAATCCAGCACTGGGTCCTGCCTCCTTGCTCTCCCAGCAGTTTCCATGTTGCATGCAGGTCCATAGCTCTACCCACAAGTTGGCCTTAGTGCAAGGACCTTGTGGGATCCTGAGACAGGAGCCAGTTGGCTTTCTAAGCATCCAAAGCATCAAGGGGAGGCCTCTTTATCAACATCTCTACATCGGAGGTCCTGCCATCACCCAGTTATGGGCTGTCTTGGCGAATTCCACATCCTTTGTGGGTCAGAATGCTCATCCCTTCCCAGGCACTTGTATGGGATGGGAGTTTGCTGTGCAGCAGGTAAATGATATCTGGCAGCCCCTCACATGGGGCCTGGAATTAGGAGGAAGCTGGCTTAGGTGGTACTGGACAGGTGAACACACCAAGCCCATCTGTTCTGCTCATGCTCAGTTAGGACCCTGGACATTCATAACCCACCGGGTTTAGGCTTGGAGTATGAAGGTGCCTGAGACAATGGTGTTGTTTTATTTTGGGGGTGCAGGGGGACTCCTGTGTCAGGATTGACAATACATTGTCGTTCAGTGTATTATATCTTAACCACGTGCTTTACTGTCTCACTTAATTCTGTGGTGACCCCAGTGAGATGAGTGATACCTTCCCTGCATTGTGCTGGGTTTTGTGACCTTGCCTGTGAGGTGTGAAGACAGGCCAGCAGTTGCAGGGCGCGGAGGAGCTGGAGTCAGGGAGAAGCACAGTGCTCCCGATTCTGTGTGGGGCACAATTTTTCTAACACCTGATTAGGCCCCTCACTGTAATGTCAGGCCATTTCCTGCATTGTGGAATTATGTAGACTTTCCTCTTCCCCATACATGGATCTGTAAGGAGGAAGTGATTCTCTCTGCAACCCCCTCCCAGGGTAGAGATAGGAGAGAACCGTTGTTTTCCTCTCAGTGGCTCAGGTCTGTAGGGTTTCTTCCACAGTTGTACCAGGATCTTGTTTGTTCACCCGGAACCCACACAGTCCTTTGTTTTTTCTCTTTGATTCAATTACTAACATCTGGGGTTTTTCACTTGAAGAACCTCCACTGCCTGTACCTGAGAACCCCTTCCTGGCTGTGAGCCTCAGTGTCTTCGTCTGTGAGATGGGGCTAAGGATGCCACACTGCCTGACTCAGCCCCTGGGAGGGCAGAACGTGATCAGGGAGGACTGAAGTGCTTGGTTCTGTGCTCAGTCCAGGTGGGGCTGGGGTGCAGACAGACACAGGGTGCGTAGGATGTAATTCCAGCCTGCAGCTCTAGGAGAGTGACATTACGAGACAGATCAATTGAGTGATACACTACAAGCAGGCTTTTTCCTCCTTTTAAAGCTCTGTATACTACAGGCTTTTCCCAAATACTCTCGCCCACCCTTAGGGGCTCTAATTACCATCTAAATGTGGAGGGCTCCCCAGACCATTTTGCGTCAGGCCTCTCTTGTGGGGCAGAAGTAGCAGAACTTGGTAATTGCCCACTGGCCCTTCTAATGGGCTCAGAGCTGAATGTTTGCCTCTTGTTCCCTCTGTACCTCCTCTTTAGTTTCCTGGTGAGCTGGCTGACTCAGCTTCACCAGAGTTAAGACAATGGAGACAGCAGCATCTGCTGGAGAAGCTGAGGAAGACTTTGTGGAGGGACTGGACCTTGAGATGGGTGTTGAAAGGGCACTTTGAAAATGCATAGGGAAAGGAGGAGGACATTCTGGGCAGTAGGCCTAGCCGTGAGAGGAGCAGTATGTTTTCAGGTTGCAGAATTAGGCCAGCCCGGGTAGAGCAGGGGATTGGCATTGGCTCTGGGTGGGTAGGGATGCAACTGTAGTCTGGAGGGCCACAATGGCTAGCTGAGTGAGGGGTTTGGATATCTCTTAGAATTTAGGCATTGTACACTGTCAGAAGTTAAAGCTGGAGGAATTTCTTTAAGAGGAATAGCCCTCCCAGGTTTTTATAGTAGGACGAGTGCAGTGGCTGGTGATGGTCAAGTGTGGATTATTTATTATTCATCAGAGGTTACCTGGGCCTTTTGTTCTCTCCTCACACTCTTAGGTACCAGCCTCCTTTTCTTCATCAACTTTGTCCTGGAGGGTCAGCAGGGACAGTGACCTAAGTAAAAGTTTCAACCATTGTAGTTTTTCTTTTAATTGTGTTATTTGAGAGGAAGGGGTGGAGGAACTTGGACGTAATAAGTGAGAAGAGTTTTCTAAGAGAAAGGCAGATTATTGCAAGTGACAGAAATGTAGCCTAAACCATATTAGTCAGAAGAGAGGAATTTATTTATTTATCCATATATTTCATTGATTATGCTGTTATAATTGTCCCACTGTTTCCCCTCTTTATTCCCCTCCTCCCAATATCACCCCTCGACCCGCATTCCCCCATCTTAGTTCATGTCCATGGATCATACATACAAGACCTTTGGCTTCTCCATTTCCCATACTTTTCTTAACATCCCCCTGTCTAGTTTGTACCATTTAGGTTTCTTATTCCCTGTACCTTTTCCCCTATTTTCCCACCTCCACCTCCCTGCTGATAACCCTCCATGTGATCCTCCATGTGATCTCTGTTTTTGTGGTTCTGTTGCTCTTCTAGTTGTTTGCTTGGTTTGTTTTTGTTTTTTAGGTTTGGTTGTTGATAGTTGTGAGTTTGTTGTCATTTTACTGTTTGTATTTTTGATCTTCTTTTTCTTAGATAAATCCCTTTAACATTTCGTATGATAAGTGCTTGGTGATGATGAACTCCTTTAACTTTACATTTTCTGGGAAGCCCTTTATCTGCCCTCCCATTCTAAATGAAAGCTTTGCTGGATAGAGCAATCTTGGATGTAAGTCCTTGCCTTTCATGACATGGAATACTTCTCTCCAGCCCCTTCTTGCCTGCAAGGTCTTTTTTTGAGAAATCAGCTGATAGTCTGATGGGAACTCCTTTGTAGGGGACTGTCTCTTTTTCTCTTGCTGCTTTTAAGATTCTGTCCTTATCTTTAATCTTGGATAATGTAATTATATGCTTTGGTGTGTTCCTCCTTGGGTCCAACTTCTCTGGGACTCTCTGAGCTGCTTGGAATTCCTGGAAGTCTGTCCTTTAACAGATTAGGGAAGTTCTCCCTCATTATGTTTTTTTAAAAAATATATTTTATTAATTATGCCATTATAGTTCTATTTCCCCCCCTTCATTTCCCTCCACCCTGTACACCCCTCCCCCACCATCCCCTCTTTAGTTTATGTCCATGTGTCTCAAGTTCTTTAGATTCTATATTTCCCATACTGTTCTTGCTCCCCTGTCTATTTTCTACCTACCATCTATACTACTTATTTTCGGTACCTTCTCCCCCCTTCTCCTCTCACTCCCCTGTTGCTAACTCTCCATGTGATCTCCATTTCTGTGGTTCTGCTCCTGATCTAGCTGTCCTCTTAGTTTGCTTTTGTTTTAGGTGTGGTTCTTAATAACTGTGAGTTTGCTGTCCTTTCACTGTTCATATTTTTTATCTTCTTTTTCTTAGATAAGTCCCTTTAATATTTCATATAATAAGGGCTTGGTGATGATGAACTCCTTGAATTTGATCTTATGTGAGAAGCACTTTATCTGTCCTTCCATTCTAAATGAAAGATTTGCTGGATAGATCAATCTTGGATGTAGGTCTTTGGATTTCATGACTTGGAATACCTCTTTCCAGCCCCTTCTTGCCTGTAAGGTCTCTTTTGAGAAATTCACTGACAGTCTGATGGGAACTCCTTTGTAGGTGACTGTCCCCTTATCTCTTGCTGCTTCTAGGATTCCTTCATTTTAATCTTGGCTGATGTAATTATGATGTGCCTTGGTGTGTTCCTTCTTGGGTCCAACTTCTTTGAGACTCTCTGAGCTTCCTGGATTTCCTGGAAGTCTATTTCCTTTGCCAGAATGGGGAAGTTCTCTTTTATTATTTGTTCAAATAAGGTTTCTACTTGCGGATGTTCCTCTTCCCCTTCTGGTACCCCTATAATTTGGATGTTGGAACATTTAAAAATGTCCTGAAGGTTCCTAAGTCTCTCCTCATTTTTTTGAATTCTTGTTTCTTCATCCTTTTCTGTTTGTTCATTTTTTCCTTCCTTCTGGTTCACTCCCTTGATTTGAGTGCCAGTTTCCTTTCCATCAGTGTTGGTTCCCTGTGCATTTCCCATCATTTCAATTAGTTTAGCCTTCATTTGTTCCTCTAATTTGTGACTATAATCAACCAGTTCTGTGAGCATCCTGATCACCAGTGTTTTGAACTATGCATCTGATAGGTTGGCTATTTCTCAGTTGCTTAGAATTATCGACTCCGGGGGTTTGAGATCTTCCTGAGTCTTGTTTTGGTCTGTTTGAACCTGTTACGTATGAGGAGGGGAGCCTTAGGTGTTCTCCAGGGCAGGGCCGCCGGGTCACTGGATTGTGACACTGTATGTGGGGGCGGGGTCAGAGAGGGACAATGGCGGTCCCCTCTGCTGCTTCCCGCTGCTGGGGCCTGCATGGTACATCTTACTGCTCACTCCTTCACCTGGTTTATCTGCACAGGAATGTGTGACCACGGTCAGCCTGCCGCCTTGTGCCCTCACTGTGTTTGCCCATTGCAACCCCATGCCTGGGATCTGCCAACCACCACCTGTGCGCCTGGGTCAGTCTGGCCAAGTTTTCCCCCGCAACCCTGCTCCGCCAGTCACTGGCTCCGCCCCTTTTACCGATCTGGCTGAGTGGTTTGTTGTTGTCGGACTCTCGTGTAGTTCAATTTTCTGTGTTTTGGTTGTGTTTTTGTTACTAAAACTTTGTTGTCTTTAAACTTGGTTGTGTGAGGAGGTGTAGTGTTTCCACCTACACCTCCATCTTGGCCAGAAAGTTCCCCCTTCATTATGTTTTAAAATAAGTTTTCAATTTCTTTCTCTTTCTTTTCTTCTCTTGGCACCCTTGTGATTCCAACATTAGAACATTTAATGTTGTCCCGGAGGTTCCTAAGCCTCTCTTCATTTTTTTTGAATTCTTGCTTCTTTGTTCTGGTTGACTGTTTATTCCTTCTGCTCTGAACTATTGATTTGAGTCCTGGTTTCCTTCCCTTCACTGTTGCTTTCTTGTATATTTTCCTTTCTTTTGCTTTGCATAGCCTTCACTTCTTCCTCTATTTTACAACCATATTCAACCAATTCTGTGAGCATCCGGATTACCAGTGTTTTGAACAGTGCATCTGATAGGGTAGCTACCTCTTCATCACTTTGTTGTATTTTTTCTGGAGTTTTGATCTTTTCTTTCATTTGGGCCATATTATATTGTCCCTGTGTGTCTGTTATGTAGTAAGGGGCGGAGCCTTAGGTATTTACTAGGACCCCACTTGGCTGCAGTTGTAACGCTGTGTATGGAGGGGCCCAAGAGGGAATAGTGCCTGTTGCTCAGCTCTCTTCTGCTTTCAGTCACTTCCCCCCTACCCACAAGAAAATTGGGTACTTGTGGTGCTGGTTCCCGGGTGGGTGATTTTGTGTATGTTCTAGGACCCTGTGGGTCTCTATAGCAAAGTCTCCTGTGAGGCTGGGAGTTTCTCCTGCAGCTTCAACCCCCACAAGTTTTTTTAGTCAGAGGTTTTGAGGGTTTATTTCCCTGCACTGGAACCCTAGGTTGCATGGTCTGTCTCGCTCCCCAGTTGTTCCTCCCAGTTTATCCACACGCAAATGTGGGACCACCCGGTCAGCTGTGGCCTTGCTGCAAGTCCTCTGCTCCAGCTGCCATCTCTGCCCCTCCTAACAGTCTGGATGAATGTTTCTTCTTTAACTCCTTGGTTGTCAGACATTCATACAGTTTGATTTTCTGGCAGATCTGGTTATTTTTTTATTTTTAAATTTGCTGTTGTCCTCTTGGTTGTGCGAGGAGGCAAAGTGTGTATCTACCTATGCCTCCATCTTGGTCAGAAGTCCAGAAAAGAGAAATTTATTATATGATATTCTAAAACCTTGGGATGGATTGGGGGAACTGGCCTTTGGATAGTTGATCCCGAACATGGCACTCTTTTTCTATGGGCCTGGAACATTGTCTCCAGCCTCTGGACTTCCATCTTCACAGTCTCTTGACCAAGGAATAAGGGAGCTCTATCCACTTAGCCCAGACAGAGAAATCTCGTGGAAGGATTTCAATTGGCCTGTCTAGGCTCATGTGTCCATGTGAGGCTCATTCATTGTGGTCAGGGAAAGAGGACTGAGATTGGCCCAGCAGTGGACCCAACCAGTAGAGTTAGGTGATGGGATGCTGTATTGGTATCCCATACCAGTACCACATGGTTCTTTAGGGTGGGGAGAAGCAGTTCTCCAAAGGACAAAGACTGAGAAGGATGTCCTACCAGTAAAACAGCCGGTGAATTTTCATGATGCACGGTCTCATCTTTGTGTGATGATGCAATTAGCAGGTGAGGTCATTGCTAGAGTGGGGTGGTGGGGTGATGTGGGAGGACTTCACTAGGTTTTAAACTTTGAGCAAAGCATTTAACCTTTCAGAGTTTATCTCCTATTCTGCAATAACTGCTTTACTATACTATTTCACAATCAGTGGGAAGGAAGAAGGAGGAGCACTTGTTAGTGTGGTGAGTAGTACAGCCTGGAACCAGACTTAGAACCAGAAATCTGGGATTCTCCTGACATTTCTGAGGCTTATGTGAGAACTCTGTGTAAACCATGTCGAACAGATGTCAGGGTTGCCTTTCGTGTGGCTGTGGATCACCAAGAGTAGAATGTAATCCCCATGAACTGAATTTGCTGTTGTATTTCTAATCCCTAGAATAGAGTCTGGCCCAAGATAGGCGTTCAGAAATTTCTGCAGAGGAGATGACTAATCAGCTGCATGTGGAATAAGTGGTGGGACCCTGTGTAAGTGTGATTCCTCTTCAGAAATACATGCAGACTTTTTTCTTCTTATTTTAAAATTGAATTTATTGGGGTGACATTGGTTAATGAAACTATATGGATTTCAGGGGTGCACTTCTATAACACATCATCTGTATATTGTGTGTTCACCACCTCAAGTCAGGTCTCCTTCCATCACCATTTATTCCCCCATCACCCTCTCCCTCCACCCCCATGTGCAGGTTTCTTAAGTGGTGACTTCACAGTGACAGAAGGCTGTGGGAGTGCAGGAAGGCTAGAGTGAGTCCCAGATGCAGACACAGATGTCACTACCCACAGTATGTCTGTGATGGAAGCAGGTGGTGTGACATTGGTGTCTGAAGTTCCCAAGGTCACCCATCAGGTACCGGCATTGCGGGGCTGGCTGCCAGGAGCCATACGGAGCACCCACATTGCCTTTTTAGGATGGAGAGCTCTTTTTCTGTGCTTAGAATTTGAATGTCAGCTTGGTGTCCTCAATAAAGTCTTGGATGGGTATCTGCTCCTGACTGCAACATCTTGACATTGGATGAGCTTCTTCACTACCTGGGGCTTATTGGTTTGTTTGTTTGTTTTCCAGTACAACAGTAAAGCCAGCAGAAGTTTAGTATTGACTGAGAATGTGTTCAGTCCTATGGGATCCTCAGCACTTCTAAGGTGGCATTGGGTCCAAGGAGGTTTGGTGATAGGGTTGGACTAGATTTCTGAAGCTTTTTTTTTTGCTCTGTACCATGATTACTGTTTTCTCATTTAGTGTTAGTGTTGAGTGATTTTTGACAGTCTGGCTTTCTATTTCCTGAAAAAGTAAGCAGTGGAGGAGAAATATTTTGTCTTAGGTTTTTTTGTTATTGTTGTTCCACCTCATTCCCACCACCTGTGCATTCTGCAGGCCTGTGCGAGGGTGCTCTTCAGTAGTGTCCTGGAGCCTGGGGGAGATGTGAGCCACAGGCATGGTGGATGTAGAGCAGGAGGGCTGGGCTGCCTGTCGGTCTGTGCAGGAAGGATGTTGAGCTTGTTCAGCAGGAAAGAATTTTGAGTAGGATTGTGTTGGGGGGTTACTGCATCTTTTTTGATCTTTTACCTGGGGCAGATTGTTTATCTCCAAGTTGTGTGTCTCTGTTGATCTTTTTGAGACAGGGTTCCATGAAAGTGCTACAGAAACCTTTTAAAGTGAACAGGGATGTTTGGAATGTTTTATGTTAGCTGTCCAGATATAAACTCTCTTAATGGATAATTGGGGGGGGTGACTGTTGATCTTGAGGTTTATTTCACATCAAGTGTCATATAGCCTATTTGCTCTTTAAAAAAATTGTGGCAAAATATACATAGCATAACATTTACTATTTGAACCATTCTTTCCTATTTTATAAAATCGTGGCAGAAGATACATTAACATGAACTTTTCTCTTTTAATCACTTTTAAGTGTTCAGTTCAGTGGTCAGTACATTCACATTGTTGTAACTCTCACTACCATCCATCACTAGAACCATTTTGCAAAGCTGAAACTCTCCAACAAACAAACAGTAACTCTCTACCCATTAAACAGTAACTCTCTATTCTCCTCTCCTCCTGGCCCTTGGCAACCATCACTCTTCTTTCCGTCTCTGAATTTGACTACTCTACCTATCTCATGTGAGTGGAATCATACACTATTTATCATCTGGTGTCTGGCTTATTTTATTTAGCACAATGTTTTCAAGGTTCATCCATGTTGTATGTCAGAATTTCCTTCCTTTATTTTCCTTATTTTCAATTGTGGTAGCAAACACATGACATAAATTTTCCCTCCCTAACCATTTTTAAGTGTGTGGTTCAGTGGTACTAAGTACACTCACATTGCTGGGCTCCGGGGCTCTTTTATCCCACAGCACTGAAACTGTGTCCATTCAAGAACAACTCCTCCTGATACCCTTCCCCCGGCCCCTCTTCTCCTTTCTGTCTTTATGAATTTGACTGCTCTAGGTACATCAGATAAGTGGAATCATACAGTATTTGGCTTTTTGTGACTGGCATATTTCTCTTACCACAGTGTCCTCGAGGGTCATCCGTGTTGTAGCATGTGGCAGGATTTTCCTCCTTTTAAAGGCTGAATAGTATTCCATTGCGTGTGCAGACCACATTTTGTTTGTCCAGTCATCTGTCAACGGATACTTGGGTTGCTTTTCCCTGTGGGCTGTTGTGAGAATGCTGCAGTGAACATGGGCGTACACATACCTCTTCAAGACCCTGCTTTCAGATCTTTCGGACACGCATTCAGGAGGGGAGTTACGGTTCATGAGGCAGTTCGGTACCTAGCGTTTGGGGGAACTGCCATACTCTTTGTTCTGAGTTGGAAATCCATACTCTCCACAACACCTTGACTTGGGGGCCTTTGGTCTGGCTGGAGTCTTAGTTCTGACATTTTTTTTGTATTTCTTCTAAAAATTGTGTATTTTTTTCCAGACCTATTTTGGAAAGTCTCGGGACAGTTCCTTTGGGCTTTAAAGAAAAACTAAGTTTCAGTAGTCGTATATCACTCTTTTGAGGCTACAAGTTACTAACCATTGAATCCCAGCAGTATTCATATCTGGCAGCCAAGAGATGTTCACACATTTCCTCTGGGTTTCCAGTACTAAAATCTCTGTCCCCAAAGGCCTTGAAGTATGTTAGTTATTTCTGCTTTGTAGACACTTCCTTCTTTATCCCATTCAGGGTGGTTTGGTTTCTTAGTCTGGAGTCTAGGGTAACTGGCTGTCAAGATTTGATTTTCTTTCTTTCTTTCTTTCTTTCTTTCTTTCTTTCTTTCTTTCTTTCTTTCTTTCTTCCTTCCTTCCTTCCTTCCTTCCTTCCTTCCTTTCCTTCCTTCCTTCCTTCCTTCCTTCCTTCCTTCCTTCCTTCCTTCCTTCCTTCCTTCCTTCCTCACAGTATTTTTAAAAAATATTTATTTATTTTTTAATACTCACCTGAGGATATATTTTCACTGACTTTTTAGAGAGAGAGGGAGAGAAGCGTCCATCGGTTGGTTGCCTTCTGCTCCCCTACCAGGGATTGAACCCATAACAGGAATCGAACCTACAACCTTTCAGTTACAGGACAACACTCCAACCGACTGAGCCACCCTGGCCAGGGCAAGACTTTCTTTCAAAAGGCTTAGGTGAGCATTTCCCAAGGAAACATCGAAATACGAGTTGGGTGGGATGTCAGTGGTGTTGCTTGATTGGAGGGGTCTGTGCTCAAATGCATGTCCCCAGTGCTGGTTCGAGCAGGTCGCCGGGGCTTCCCTGCTGGGAGCCTGTGAGGACGCGAGCCAGCCTGAGTGCCGTGGGGCTTCTGGAGTGCCTCCACTGTGCAGTGCTTCCCAAAGTGATTTGACCACAAAATCCTCTTCATTGAGCATTTTGCGACATCAGTGTTCTGAGAAATGCACTTTGGGGAAAGTTCAACATTAGTGCATGGAACTGGAGCATTAATGTATACCATTGTTTTTTCAGATTTTCCCTCAGCTGTCTCACTAGGGGAACCAAAACCTTAAACTTTCCCATTCTTTTAAATTAAGCTTAAGTAGGCACGTGTGATTCTGGGCCAGCAGATTTTTGGTTGTGTGATCTTACATGAGGTGTGTGTGGCCTCTCTGGGCCTCTGTTTCCCTGGTGTGGCTTGACAGGGATGAAGTCTGGTTTCAGGATGGTGATTCTTTGAGATGCTTAAACCTCTTGCGGTCTTCTCTCGCTGTGGACTTTGATCCCGGGAAAGCTGACGAGGGGCTGATGGGTGGAAGATGCTGGAAGGTAGAATTGAGCTGAACTTAAGTGAAGGCCTTTCTTTCTTCCTCCCTTATTTCCTTTTAAACTTTGTAGTGTAAAATTTTAAAGCACTTCAGTTCACAGGCCAGCACTCAGTCCCCTGACCACACCAGCCAGGACCCATGGACAAAGTCAAGGGGTGGGGAGGATTGAATGTGGGAGGTAGGGGGTGGTTAGGGCAGGTGAGCCTATTGGGTAAAAAATGGGGACAGCTGTAATTGAACAACAATTTAAAAGTTTTCAAACATATGCAGAGATGGAGAAGATAATATAACAAGTGCCCAGCTTTCCCAACAACTTTTGTTTTCTGTAGTATTTTAAAACAAATCGCAGATAGCATAGTATGTCCCTCAACAATACTTAAGGAAGTGTCTCTAAGACATTAGGGCTTTAAAAAAAAAAACATTGCCAGAAGACCAGTTTTACAAAAAAACAGCATTAATAGTTACTTAATGCCCTCTGATAGGCAGTTGATACTCAGTTTTCCTTGTCTCAGAGATGTCTTTTTATCATAAAATAATATAAATCAGCCTACGTTTCAAACAAAAATCACTCACTTTCCATATAAAAACCAGGATGATCTCAAGCTGAATAAAAAATGTAATTGATAGATGTCAATACCAAGATGAGAAAGAAAACATAAAGAAAAGAGAAGAAAAAGAAGAAATGTCTTTTTATAGGTGGTTTGTTCAAATCAGGATTTTAATAAGGTCCGCATGCTGTATTTAGTTAGCATTGTCCACTGAACCTCTTTTATAGACCCTGATACTCCCTTTCCCTGGGCCTTTTGTTTAAGGATGAACTTGACTTAATGGTCAGTGCCCTCCAGCTACGGAGTGGACCGTCCTAGGTGGCCGTGTTCCTTCCCTGGAGTCCGCGTAGCTGTGCGGTGAGCACAGGGTGGTTCTCAGAGGGTGGGCTGTGCAGTCTGACCGGAAGCCTCTGCAGCCTCCGTTTTCTGGCAGGGCTGCTGTGAACAATTAAATAACTTGGGAAGTGTAAATATCCTTCACGATTGGACCCGTTTCCTCAACTGGACTCTTACAGGAGAGCCAGATGTGTAGAGTAGGCAAAGAGCTGCTGTGGTGATCAGGTGTGGAGGCCGGGAGCTTGCCCCCTTTCTTCGTGGCCTCCCTGAGGCTCTTCCACAGGGTTCCACAGAACGTAGTGTTAAAACCACTGGCTTGGAAGCTTTTAATATGCTCCCCGTGCTGAGAGAGACAAGGGCCCCCACACTCCACCTGTTCTCCAACCCCCAGCCTCACCTTCCTTTGCCTGAGCTGGGCTGGCGAGTCTCAGGTGGACGCATAGGCCGCACGTGGTGGCCGCGGTGTTTCCATCAGATACTCTCGTCTGCACCTGCTTCCTCTGTTTACCTTTGTAGGTTTCCTTTCTGAGTGAACCATGCTTTCAAAAATGACAAGGGACCACAATGTGACTATAGTAAAAAATACCCATTCAATTCTTCCCCAGACTGTGATGAGGGAAGGGGCAGAGTGAAACCCCATTAAATAGTCCCTTGTAGTGGGACGTGGTTTCCTTTTTTGAAAAATTATTGTTTTAAAAAACATGTATGGTCACTAGCTTGTTCTACACCTATATTGCATAAGAGAACTGTTAGCCACTGATGCATAAATAAGCCCCTGCCTACCTGCATCCTTCAGGTGGGGCAGGTGGAGCTGCCTGTGTGGGAAGCTGCCCGAGAGATAATCGCCCGAGACGCCTTGCTGCTGCCGTGCTGCCTGGTGAGAGCCAGGGTGTGTTTTTTGTGCCCACAGTGTTTTCCCAGGTGTGGCCTGTCTCTTGCAGGCGGCGCTCAGGCCTCTTACGGAGTCAGCTTTAAGTTTCTTGCCTTAATGGCGTCTGACTCCTTAAGGTGGCCTGCGACTCCCAAACAACTCTCGTACATCATTTGACCATTGTGAATCTGCTCAGCAAAAGTGATGAAAATCCGTCCCACCAGCAGTGAGTGATGTGATAACAAAACAGGGGAAGAAACTGGATTTTTATGTTTCGATGTTGGAAGTCATACTTTAAAAAAAGTTTAATGTTCTTCTCAATGCTCATGAAAACCTCTGTTCTTCTTATTCAGGGTAACCTCTTTTTCTTCTCCTCTGGCTAAACTTTTTAAATTTCCTGTCTATGTTTCTTAAGCAGCTTAAGACTTATGTATCACAGCTGGGAGGGGTCTCAGAGACCATTTTGCCCAAACTGCGCATTTTACAAATGAGAAACAGCAGGTCCAGGGCCACGAAGGGACTCCACTGGGGTCTCCTAGGGCGCCCCTGGCAGAGTGGGCGGGACCCAGGGTCCAGATTTCTTCTCATGCTGGGGTTCCTTCCAAGGCATCTCTGCCAGCCCCAGGCTGGGCAGGGAGTCTCCAGAGCCTCGGCTGGTTTTTGCTGATCTGGGCCTGGCTTTTGCAGGCTTCAGTCTTTCCAGTGAGAGTAAGTAACAGGGCATTGTAATTTGTGGAGCTGTGCTACAGCTTCTCATTCCTGACCACTCAAACAAATCTTTTGTCACTAATTGGTATTTACGTTCTGCAGATGGGCAAACTAGGCCAAGAGATGTTCATCAGCTTGCTTAGGGCCGCCAGCTGCTCAGAGACTGGGCAGGTTTTGGAGTCCTTGTCAGTTTCTTTATCAAGACTGCATTTGTTCTCTGCCCGGGGCCAGCTGGTGAAGGTCACCATTGAGATGTCGGTGTCCTGAGCCTCGGACACCCCTCCCTTTCTCATCACAGCATTCATTCCTTCATGCAGCACATGTGTTCTGCGAACCCGCCACACAGGGGGACTGTTTGGATCGAGACGTAGGTTGTGACATCTGGATTTTAGTGCTGAGTCAGATCATGGGTCTGATGTTGGCAGGAGGGGCCTCCTTGTCTCATTCTTGTTTGACACAGCAAAAAACTTCCAGGGCTGACTGCTGTGGCTTCTTACTGCTTAGTCACAGGACAGAGTTCAAGCAGGACAATGACGCCACTGAGTCTCTTGCCTCAGAGGAAAAAGCCTTGAATAAAGATAAGAGGGTAAAGGCCCCAGGACACTGAGTTGGGGCCCACCCCCATGGCCAACCTCAGTGGGAACTGGACCCAGGAAAAAGAGGAAAAGTAAACAAAACCAAAATGTTTACTGTGTCTTTTTACTGAAAAAAAAAAAAATTCCTTTATATATATATATGTAGCTGAACTTCAAGCAGCTTAGAATTTAGGGGCTGTGAGAGAACATATATGCCTGTATAGTCTCCTAAGTTTTGACAGAAAATGGCAGACTCCCATTATAAGTCCTGTCATATTTTCTCCTCCATTTTATGAGCCCAGGGAGAGGGAACAAAACAGTGAACGGCTGTCCTTACCTTCTATGGAGTTTTGCTTTGTGGAATTTCATGTAAGCTTGTTCTGCTCTCAGCCTCCCTCATATTAAGGCTTGTGAGGAAAATTCAGTGGAGCTGGTCACCGTGTCTTGTATGAGATCAAATAGCCTCTATGGTGTCCATTCGTCTGTCCACCCCTCCATCATGTGTCCAGCATACGCCTTGGTCCATGGGTCTGCGAAGTGCTGAGTATGTAGAGATGAGACAGACATTAGCATCACCCGTGATCAATACCATAGACCCATACCAAACACCCTGACTTTGATTTGTTCTTTTAGCTGGAGTATGTGTCCTGTTGTTCATCAAAGCTTTTCATTTTGGGTTGCTCTATTCTGCCTCTCTCTCTGCCTATACTGTCAGAAGTAATCAGCCTAGCGTATTGACTTCTAATTCCTTATCTTTCATTTTTTGTTTTATAGCAAATGGTGAGTGCTTTTGGTTGCAAAAGTCTGTAATATGCTCAGAAAGGTGAAAAGAAGATGGCTCTTGCCCCCTTGGACTTATATTGTCTCTTTGGAAAGCCCACACCTGTAGGAGCAGGTGTGCAGCAGTACAGATCACACAGAGCAGGTGAGGCCTCCCAGAGAGACTGTACACTGAGCTGGGTGAAGGCAGATGACTGGAAGGCTGCGTGGGTGCTGCAGAGGGGGCAGGAGGAAGCAGGCCTGGCACAGGCTGTGTGCAGGACACGGGAGGAGATTTGGGAGGGAATCCATTCTCTGAAGAGTGGGGCTTTGTGGGAAGTACAGGCTTCTGCTGGAGGCGAGCGTGCAGCAAGCCCTGGGAAAACGAGTTCAGCCTAACCAGCCCCCTGGAAGACCCAGCGCAGGCCTGGCTGTGGTGTCCAGTCGGTCTCCCTGCCACTGGGTCTCTGTGACGCTGCTTGAGCATGGGGCTGGAGAGAGGAGCTGCAGAGTTGGCAGGAGGAGAGGGGTGGTCTATGGAATGTGGGGGAGCGTGCTGCAGCCAAGGGAGGGTGGGGTGAGGGAAATAGGCTGACTGGCCTTTGCACAATCCCTAGAGGTGTCTGATTGGTTTTCTGTGAGTTATTAGATGGATCGGAAAGACATCTTTTTGCTAACTTTCAAGTCTGAGAATTACAGCTGGGCTGTTTAGAAACCAGAGTCCGAGTCCTCTGGGGAGCTTGAGACTAGTTCTTGTCTGCTGGCCTTCTCTTTGTGAAGGAGAAGAGGGCGGTTGAGGAATAAGGTGGCTGACGGGGAACGAGTCCTCATAGCCGCCTCACGTAGTTCCTCTAAGCCTTATTCTTACCTCTCTGATGGGGTCCACGACACCATTCCCGGCCCACAGCTGCTGCGAAAGTGGATGCGTGGTGCGGGGACATGGTCCCACGCACGCAGGCAGTTGTGTGTTGTGTAGACGGTGTTTTTATTGCACAGGATGCTTTGTCTTGATTTTTTTTTTCTTTTTAATTTCTCATTCGATCTCATCAGCAGCCCTCTGGGAGTCCTTACTCCACATTACAGATGAGGGAACAGGCGGAGGAGGCCAGGTCCTGTGGGAGTCAGTTTAGTAGAGTGGTTAAGAGTCTCTGTCTAAGCCAGGTATTGAGCTCAAATCCTGAATCTGCTACTTACTGTGACCCTGGGCAAGTTACTCTTCCTCTCTGTACCTGAGTTTCTTCCTCTGTGAAATGAGGATAATAATAGGACCTCGTGTGGTAAGGATTAAAGGAGTTACTATTTGTAAAGTGTTTAGAGCAATGCCTGGCAGAGAGTAAACACTACGTAAGCATAAGGTGTTATTGGTGGTGTTATTAGAGCCCCAGTCCCATGGTCGTTTAAGTGCCACATGAAACTGTGATTTTCAGGGGGGTGCTGGTTGGTTGGTTTCCACACTCTGTAGTCTGTACTCAGGGTGTAGTCTGCAGGTCAAGGTTGGTCTCTAGCTCTTGGTTTCTGGACCGTGATGAAGTTAGCACAGAGATGTGAGTAAGTGTTTAGCAACCTCTAGAGCAATTTGACCTTGCTGGGACTCATTGAACAGGTACAGACTGCTTCGGGTGCTGTCAGATCACATGGCAGTCACATGTGGTATGAGCTGTGCGTAATAGTCGTCGGGTCGTAGGACCGACCGTGTGATCGCAAATAAAAGCGGAATGGCATGAGAGCTCCACTGTGTCGCCGCCTACCTGAACAGGCAGCTTCCCGGGGAGGAGCCTGTGCCCGCCAGAGCAGGCGGGATCCGTGGCATTTTGCAAGCCAGCATGTGATATTTGTGCTCCAGCAGTCTGTGACAACTCAAGACAGCAAGGTCTCCCTGTGAAGATTCTTACTTGTTTTTTAAAGATTTTACTTATTTATTTTTAGAGAGAGGGGAAGGAAGGGAGAGAGAGGGAGAGAAACATTGAGTAGAGAAGCAGTAGATCAGTTGCCTCCCAGGTCCCCAACTGGGGACCTGGCACCCAACACCCAGGCATGCATCCTGACCAAAAATTGAACCCACAACCTTTTGGTTTGTGGGACAACGCCCAAACCACTGAGCCACACCAGTCTGGGCTGAAGATTCATTATTAATGAGCAGTTGTTTCCATTCAGCTCAACTTATTGTGGCAAACACCTCCCTTGCTGTTCTGGCAGGTTTGGTAAGACTCCACAGTGAACTCTATCCCCGCCTCTTCACTGGTAGAAAACTAGAAAGCTGGATGATGTCGATGGACAGTGGTGTGCAGGGATTCACACACTCCCCTCTGCTGGTGCAGCTGTGCTGGAGCCTTTGGCAGAGCCCCCGCAAAGCCCTGCCCCTGTGTGAGAGACTGATCCCCATCCCCTGCAGGCTCTTCCCCAGGTTTCTGGAGGTGCCTATGGGGTGGTGCTCACCCCTGGGAGAACTGGTGGGTGCAGTGGTGGACACAGGCTGGCAGTCCCCTGAAGCAATTCCCAGTGACAAGACACACATGGCAGTGGCATGGATCATGAAGTATAGAGGTCAGTGAAAAAGTAAGAAGTGGAGTGAGAGGGGTAATGCAGTGCTGATGTGTAAATTAATTAAAAAAAAATCTCCACTTTGCAAGAACACAAAGAAAAGGATTAACACACAAGAATGGTCACCTCTGGGCTTGCCGGAGGAGAATGGGAAGGGAAATGGGAATGAAAGGAAACAAATAACAGGAGGGAGGAAGGAACAGTCACTTTTCTGCCCGGCTCTTTTCTTTGGGGGAAGGCCTTTCGTGTCTGGGCAGCACTTGGTCCCTGAGCTTCTAGCAGTGCGGTGTCTGTGTGTCTCAGAAGGTTGTTCACCCCCAAATGTCCACAGTAAAGAGTTCCTGGCTAGTGGAGTGACCACTGGGGGTGGGACAACTGGCCATGGAACAGTTCATGCAGTAGGGACACAGGTGTTTTTAATAACCATGTAAGTGATTGTGGGGGGTAAGCCGTGAACCACAGTCGACTTAAACCTGGCATCGTGAACTTGCGCCAGCCATGCTTGCAGACCCCCGTGCTCTCATCTTGGCCACGGTGGGGAAGTGCGGGTGCTCATCCTTTAAGTCTGTCAATTTAAAAAAGCAGCCCTGTTCCTTGTGTTTATTCAGCTTAGGATGCCACGTACTGCAGCCTGTATTAGGGAGATGGGAGATTTTCACTTCAGGAAGGTAGACTCCTGTTCAGGATAGGGGAAAACCTTGGGGAAGGGAGTGAGCTGTTGCTGACTGCTGAAGGCATTCAGGTAGAGCTTCAGGCTCGGCAGGGAGCGAGTTCTGTCATCCTCAGGGCTGAAACGGTTGCTCTCTGCAGCCCTCCCCCCCCCCATTCTCTCTGTAAAACTGGGCCTCAGATTGTAGGTCTGATGCTGGTAATGCAAACAAAAAAGTTACTTAGTTTTAAAAATACTATGTAATTAGCCATGCTAATTTTAGAGAAGGCAGATAATCAAAAGGAAAGTAAGTTGAAGGTAATATTACTAACTGGACATTACCACTACAGATATTTTTTTAAAAGTGAAAAAGGAGCCCTGGCTGGTGTAGCTCAGTGCATTGAGCGTGGGCCTGCGAACCAGACAATCGTGGTTCGATTCCCAGTCAGGGCACATACTGCGGTTGCAGGCTGGTTCCCTGCAGGCCAGTTCCCAGCAGGGGACGCATGAAAGGCAACCATACATTGATGTTTCTCTCCCTCTCTCCTTCCCTTCCCCTCTAAAGATAAATAAATAAAATCTTAAAAAAAAAGTGAAAACAATTATTTTTAGTGGGTACACACTATTGCTCTAGCAAGATATATGTCACAAGTTCCCTTTGGTGGAGATCTAGAGATTTCCCATTTTCCAGTATGAATCATGTCACAGCGAACATTCTTATGCATAGATCTTTGTGCATTTCTTTATTCCCTCAGGATAAATTCCTGGAGGTGGTGTTTTTTGCTCAAAGAATGTGGACATTTTGAAGGCGGTTGATACAAATCATCAATTATCAGGCTGATGGCATGGATCCTGAGTCACTCCTGGATTTCTCCAGCTGTGGTGTTTGGATTGGCTGCCTCAGAATCACCTAGGAAACCCCTTAAAAATGACCACTCCTGGGCACCACCCTGGGTCTCCTGACAGAGAAGCCTGATGGTGGGCTGCTCCCAGCAGCTGCGTTTTTCACCAGCACCCAGGAGGTGCAGTGCAGGGCATTCCTTCAGTGTCCGAGCCTGCCCAGGGAGGGAAGCTGACAGTCGTGTGTGTTCTACCCGGAGGGAGAACTGTGATGTTCACGGGGGTCAGGGAGACAGTACAGCAAGAAAAGCATAGTCCAGGGACCCATCCCTGGGCACTGTTTTCCTTATCGGTAAAGTAGAAGTCTCAGACTGGTTGCAATGAGTCGAAAGTGCGCCTTATATTAATACGTATGTGATTGTTTCTCTTACCGATGTCACAGGGGAGAGAGAGCTCACTGTGCTGGGCCGGATCTGGGAAGGGAGCACTGGGAAAAGTGGGTCAGGAGGGAGAGCTCATCTTTCTGCCTCTTCCCTGAGGGGACCCGGTGCTGATAAACTGTTCAAGCAGGGTGTAGTTGGCCGAGGCCCTTCCAGGTCCTGGCGTCTTTCCGTCCAGGTCAGTGGAGAGGACTTGCTGCTGTGTCCAGCAGTGAGTACCAGGAAGCCTAGGGGTGAAGCCCAGAGTGGGCTCCTCTGCCAGTGCCAGGAGCGGGTGGAAAAGACCCAGTGGTCCCTCCTCAGCAGTGTGGCTCCAGAAGTCACTGACGCCGCCTTCACCACAGCTTCACCATGTGGATACGCTACTTCCTAGCACTGCAGCTGATAGTCCTGATGGGGCTGCTCACGTGCACACAGCTAAGGATGACCCATTGCCAGAAGGCTACTCTAGACAGGCTGTTTACCAGTTTTCCCTGCAAAGGTCTAGTCCACTTCTGACTGGGCTTTGTTTCCTGGTCTGTAAGTCTAGCAGGGAGATCATTCACTTAGACAAGCCAACACAGTGAGCTGTGGGGGTGACAAGATGAATGACCTGCGTTAGGGAGCAGACAGCAGCGCTGCTGGCTTGGGGACTGGTAAGTTGTGCTCTAGTGCGCATCCATGGAAGGGACTGATTCTGTCTTGTGGAAGGGAGAGTCCGTCGCTGGGCTGAGGGTCTCTTCTCGTGGAGAAGAGAACCAGAGAGCTGGACGTGGTGGGCTGAGTAGAAGTTGCCAGGTGATGTGTAGCTGCCTTCCAGCCATGGAAGAGGAGCCTACGGGAGGGCAGTGAGGCAGGAGGGAGCTGGGCATGCTGGGTGACAGTGGGCACTGTGGTAACTGGACGGCGGCCTGGTCTGGGAGGGGCTGGAGGGGACAAGCTGGAAAAGGAGGGAGGGGCGGGGCCGTGGATCTGGCCTCCCAGTCTGCTTCTGATGCTCCTGAGCCGTGTGGCTTAAGTAAAGTGCTTAATGTTTCAGAGCCTTGACCTCCTCTCCCTCTGAGACGTGGTAATAGGACCGACCTTAGAGGGAGTTATTAGATGTGTAATACATATAAAGTACATAGCTGAGAACTTGGCACAAAATGAGATGCTTGATGAATGTTCGTTTCCTTCCTTTCAGTGCTGGCGTGGGACTTTTTGACTTTGTCCTGACAGGTTGAAGGGAGCCATGGAAAATTGTAGGGCATGGATTAATAAGATATCTATTTGCTTGAGTGTTTGTGTGTTTTTGGTGGTCTGGTTGAGGATACTTTGGGGGTCTAGGGTGGTAATGCTAGGGACATGGGCCAAGGCCAGGAGGGATGAGAGTCCTCCCCCGTCAGGTCCACTGCTGTACTTCTTGCCTGCCTGCTCTGGTGGCCTGCCTGAGCTTTGGGCATAGGTTTTGGGGGAAGAGGCTAGAGTTGGAAATGTGTCTTCACTAAGCCATCTACCCCTAAGGGAGGCTGCAGACTTGGACACTGGCCGAGCACTAGTCTGGCCGTGAGAAAGCAGGGTGTGTGTCAGGTGAGGGGCAGGAGGTGGGCCAGAGCCCGTGACAGTAGACCATGATGCCAGTGGTATGGTGTGATGTAGACAGTTATGACATTTACAGTGGGTGCCTGGGAATTTATATGGATGTCTCATGGGTCATTCCAGAAACTCAAAGATGAGGAGCTACTGTCCCCATTGTACAGATGAGGGAACTGAAGCACAGAGAAGGGAAGTTACTTGCCCAGAGTCCCAAGCCAGTGGGTCAGGATTTCACCCTGGCAGTCGGAATCCAGAGGGCACACCATGAACTCCTGGCAGGTCTGGGGCAGTACCATTCTCTTTCCTCACCAATCAGTCAAGATGCTATTGCTTGCCGAGCCTGCCCAGGGTCACAGAATTCCTCTTGAGCAGAAGAATCCCAGGCAGCCCATCACAGCCGGTTGATGGCAACTGTTCTTGAGCTGCAAACCTCTTACCACATCTGGGCAGAAGAAAAATCCTGGTGTGATGCCAGCCTGCTCAGTGGCCGTGGGCCAGCAGTGCCTTCCCTTCTCAGGTCTTCGCATCTGGCGTTTGGGGACCCTGCTTAGCACAGCAGCTTCCTCCACTCCCTCACCTGCTCCCTGGCTGTCCCAGGCATGCACAGGCCTGTGCAGAAGTAGGCCTTGGAGGAACAGGGGCCTTCACTTCCTTAGGAGCATGGGCAAGCCCTGGCCTGAAGGGAGAGACCCAGGGCCCCTCGTGACTCGTGTGCCCTCAGGAGCCGCTTTTGTGCTGCTGCCACATGGTGTCATCTAGGGGTTGGATTAAAAGATAACTCTGTTGGCGAAAGAAACAGCCCATTCCTGCCTTTAATAACCAGGCCCCTTGGGCTCTGGGCAGCCTCTCTCAGCCCCTGCCCCTGAGTGTCCCTGCCTCTCTTCTTAGTCCCCTCCAGCTGCCTGGACCGCCCTCCTCAGCTGCTGCCTCCACTTTTGTCTCTTTCACCTTGTTCCCAGCCTCCCCTCTGTGGACAATTTAATAATTCTAATGAGCAAGTTAGGAAGATTCTCTTTCCCTTTTCTCCCCTCCCCCTCTGAGAAAATCAGAGTCCCCAGGAATTACAGTGTAAGTGAGGTGGGGCAAGGCAGAGATGAGAAACTGAGGGGGCCGCCTTGTCTCAATAAGCATAGGGCTTTGCTGGGAGCCGTGTCTCCTTATCACTGGTGGAGGAGGCTGTGCTGGCACCTCGAGGGGAGGTGCTGCTCAAATGGACATTGTCATGAGTAGTCTTGGGGGGTCCCATGTTCCAGGACTCTGGGTAGGTAGGTAATCTCAGGACTCTCAAGGGTCTGTGGGCAGTGGAGATGGAAGGGAGGGCCCTGCCTGGAAACTCCACCCCTGTGGCTGTGTGTCCCGCAGGCAGATAGGCCCGAGTGTTCTCCCAGACCGTTTTCAAAGCACCCCCCATGGTGGTGCCTGACTTTGCACAGGCCCTCATTTAAAAATCTCACTCTAAAGGACGTCCGCCAAGATGGAGGTATAGGTGGAAACACTTTGCCTCCTGGCACAACCAAATCTAAAAACAACAGTTTTAACAACAATAAACTCAGCCTAGACACAGAAAATCGAACAATACGGAGTCTGACACCAACGAACTGCTCCGCTAAACCGGTGAGAGGGGCGGAGCCAGCAGCGGAGTGAGTCGGGCAAAAAAGATCCCCGTTTCCGGAGCTCAGGCAGCCAATGGCGAGAATCCCATGTGCGGGGTAGCCACGGGCAGACCCAGGGAAGGCGTGGGGCGGCTGGCTGACCACGGTTGCACATTTGCGCACAGATAAACCAGCGAATAGACGAACATTGAGACAGACCTACCGGGCAGACCCCAGCAGCGGGAAGGAGCAGAGAGGACCGCCATTGCTCCCTCTCTGACCCCACCCCCACGTACAGCGTCGCAAACCAGCGACAGGGGTGGCCCCACCCTGGTGAACTCCTAAGGCGCCTCTCCTCAAACGTAATAGGCGTGAACAGATCAAAACATGGCTCAAGGAGAACTCATAGCCCCAGAGCCGATAAATCTAAGCGAACAAGAAATTGCCAACCTATCAGAGGCACAGTTCAAAACACTGGTGATCAGGATGCTCACAGAAATGGTTGATTTTAGCCACAAATTAGAGGAACATATGAAGGCTAAACTAATTGAAATGAAGGGAAATGCACAAGAAAGCAATAGTGATAGAAAGGAAACTGGGACTCAAATCAAGGGAGCAGACCAGAAGGAAATAAAAAATGACCAAACAGAAAAATATGAAGAAACAAGAATTCAAAAAAATGAGTAGAGGCTTAGGAACTTTCAGGACATCTTTAAACGCTCCAACATCCGAATTCTAGGGGTACCGGAGGGGGAAGAGGAACAGTCACGAGTGGAAACCTTATTAGAACAAATGATAAAGGAGAACTTCCCCAATCTGGCAAAGGAAATAGATTTCCAGGAAGTCCAGGAAACTCAGAGAGTCCCAAAGAAGTTGGACCCAAGAAGGAACACACCAAGGCACATCATAATTATATTAGTCAAGATTAAAATGAAGGAGAGAATCCTAGAAGCAGCGAGAGATAAGAGGACAGTTACCTACAAAGGAGTTCCCATCAGACTGTCAGCAGATTTCTCAAAAGAGACTTTACAGTCAAGAAGGGGCTGGAAAGAAGTATTCCAAGTCATGAAAGGCAAGGGCCTACAACCAAGATTGCTCTATCCAGCAAAGCTTTCATTTAGAATGGAAGGACAGATCAAGCGCTTCTCAGATAAGGTCAAGTTCAAAGAGTTCATCATCACCAAGCCCTTATTATATGAAATGTTAAAAGGACTTATCTAAGAAAAAGAAGATAAAAAAGATGAACAGTGAAAGGACAGCAAACTCACAATTATTAAGAACCACACCTAAAACAAAAGCAAACTAAGAGGACAGCTAGATCAGGAGTGAACCATAGAAATGAAAATCACATGAAGGGTTAGCAACAGGGGAGTGAGAGGAGGAGAAGGGGGGAGAAGGTACAGAAAATAAGTATCATAGATGGTATGTAGAAAATAGATAGGGGGAGGGCAAGAATAGTAGGGGAAATATAGAATCTAAAGAACTTGAGACAGGTGGTCATAAACTAAAGGGGGGGAATGGTGGTGGAGGGGGCGTGCAGGGTGGAGGGGAATGAAGGGAAATAGAGCAACTGTAATGGCATAATCAATAACATAAAAAATATTTTTAAAAAATCTCACTCTACCACTAAGAGATGATGCAGTGGACTTTCAAAACTGTGTTATTGGTTATTTGCTTGTACATTGGTTTAGTAAGAGAAAAAATTCTCTTCGAGTATCTTCATTCTTGGGCAGATTAAAACATGGTGGACACACATAGCATTACTTACCTATTTTCATTTATTTATGTACTTTTAAAATTTTATTTTTCAGTTACAATTTACATCCAGTATTTTTGTTAATTTTACAGAGCACAGTGGTTAGACAATCATATACTTTACAAAGTTATCCCTCCAAAATCTCAAATACCCGCCTGGTACCATGCACAGTTGTTACAATATTATCAGCTATATTCCCTGAGCTGTACTTCACATCCTTTTGACTGTTTTATAACTACCACTCTGTACTTCTTAATCTCTTCACCTTTTCAGCCAAGTCCCCTACCTCCCAGTACTCATCTGTTTTTATTTTCTTTAAAGAGTTTACTTATTTTTTTAGAGGCAAAAGAAGACCCAGGCATGTGCCCTGACTGGGAATCAAACCAGCGACCTTTTGGTTCACAGGCCGGCACTCAACCCACTGAGCCACACCAGCCAGGGCCCTCACCTATCTTTATTTTACTTATTTATTTTTAAAATATCTTATTTATTCTTGGAGGGAGAAAAAAAGGGAGAGGAACATTGATGTATGAGAGATACATCGATTGGTTGCCTCTTGCATGTCTCCAAATGGGGACCAGGCCTGCAACCCAGGCATGTTCCGGGACTGGGAATTGAACTGGTGACCTTTTAGTTCAAAGGCCGGCAGTCAGTCCGCTGAGCCACACTAGCCAGGGCTCACGTATTTTTAAATTCACAGTTATCTTGCAACAATTTAAAAGAATTATCTAGGCCCTGGCTGGGTAGTTCATTTGGTTAGAGTGTCATCCCATTCTGATACACTGAGATTTTCGGTTCGATACCTGGTCAGGGCACATACAAGAATCAGCCAATAAATGCATAAATAAGTGAAACAAAAAATCATTGTTTATCTCTCTCTCTCTTTTCCTCTCCCTTGCTCCCTGTAAAACATAAAATAAGTTAAAAGAATTATCCAGGCAGCGGGATTACAACCCATTTAATTTTAAAAAATATTTTTCTGTTTTAAACAGATCTCTAACAGTGCTATTTTTACTGTGATGCTTCGTTTTGTAGCTTTCCAGGCCCACAGAAAAGTTGGAAGCACTGACGACAGATCTGTGTGTTGTCTTCACCCAGGTTCACCACTGGGGAACAGCCGGCAGGAGTGCTGCTTCCTTCCGTCACTCTCTCCGTGGGTGTTCACATGTAACTTTTTTCCTGATTCATTTAGAAAACAGTGCACCTTAGGACGCCTCCCCCCTAAAGAC
The DNA here is from genome assembly GCF_021234435.1 of Artibeus jamaicensis. NCBI lineage: Eukaryota > Metazoa > Chordata > Mammalia > Chiroptera > Phyllostomidae > Artibeus > Artibeus jamaicensis. The sequence goes on along the minus strand of NW_026521788.1, from coordinate 29,078,915 downwards.
TGAGGCGTGTGCATCACTTGTGAACCAGAATGTGCTCCGACCTAACACACCACCATTATCATACCCAAGGAATTCAGTGCTGATACAATGCCATTATCAGCTCTGCAGTTCATTTCGAGTCTCTTTAATTGTCTTAAACATTTCTTTTGTAGGCTTTTCAAAATCTGAGCTGTAATAAATATGTATTTGGTTATTATGCTGATGTGATTAAAAGACATGGGTTATAAAGTTGATTATCGGTGACGGACCTATCTTTGTTAGAACCCATTGTTATTGTACAGACACACATGTATGTGCTGTACTGCTAGATGTCCCCCAGAAAATCTTAGAATTCTTGAACCTTGGGAGGGGCCTGGGAAATCTGCTCTCTTCGTAGAATCTGCGGTCTGAACAGTTAAGAGACCTTTCCAGTGTCCCAGGGTTGTGGTTTGCATATGTGTTTTGAATTTCTTCCGTTTATGAAATCTGACACCTCCAAGTCTGGACATTTTAAACTGTTCTGCTAAATTCTTTTAAGTGCGCGGGGCTCCAGTATACCGTTGCCTGGAGTGTTAGAGGTCATTTGACATAAAACAGAGAAAAACCAGTAGTATTTTCTACAAAGCTCGAACTCCTCTCCACCCCTCCCTCCTTTTAGTGTGGGGTCACTGGCTTCCTTAGCTGTGGACCGATGGCGGCTGTGGGGCCACTGAGGACCAAAGCCCAGCCCGGGAGGAGGGACGTGAGAAATAAATGGGAGGTGGATGGGAGTGACCAGGGAGAGCGGTGCCACCTTGGCCAGTGCAGCTGCCGCGCTTAGTCGGCCCTAGGGCCTGTTAGCTGAGGGCCTGTTCTGTGCTGTTCTGCGCCTCCTTTGGGGAAACAGTGTTGGAAATGAGTCCTTGATTGGAATTGGTCAGGCTGGCTTTAAGTCCAGTTGTGAGACTGGCTCATCCGTCCCTCCCCCGAATCTCTCCTCCACTCATAGGGTTGTATGTAGTGAGGACCCAGGAAGAGGATAGGGGTGAGTGCCTCGAAATTGCAGAGCAAGGAGGGGGCCTTGCCCCCAGGACCATCTGTGGTGGTGTTGGTAAGCTTTTCATGCCTGAACCCGGCAGACAGCGGTGCAAGACAGGCTTGCTCTGGGTGGGCACGGACCAGACGGGATGGCAGGGGTCAGGAAAAGGGGTGTTCTCAAGGAAGAAGGTTGCCGTGTGGGCCCTCAGGGAGGTCTTCTCAGAGGAGGCAGAGGAGACCAGGCTCTAGTCGAGTCCTACTGGATGGGCAGGAGTGGAGAAGAGGTGTGATGGGGGTCAGGTGGCTGCAAAGGCTGGGGCTGCCCTGGACGGTTGTGCCGCCTGCCCTGAGGGGATTCCTGAAAACACACCGGCGATACGAGGGCTGCTGCAGCATCGCGTGCTTGCAGGAAAGGGTTCCTTGGGATTCTGAATTGTTCTTCCTACTACATCTTAAAAAAATAAACCTAAAGCTTTATTCTTTGCTGATAATAAAGCATGCACATTCATGTAGAAAATTTAATTAATGAAGAAGGAAAAAGAAAAGCACACAAAATCCCAGAGGCAGCACTATTCACACTGTGCTGGGGCGAAATGGCGCTTTTGTGGTCTGCCAAGCATTGTGCGAAATGTTATCGCACTTCGGCCTCACAAAAACCCTGGGAGGCGTGTACTTTTATTATCCCTGTTTTAGCGGTGAGGAGGATGAGTCACAGAGAGGTTAAGGAAGGTGGCCTAGTCACACAGAACATGCAAGAGCTGGGCTTCCGGGCAGGCTTCAAAGCCCCCACTGGTAGCCCCTCCAGGATACTGACCACCCCTGCAGACACTTGACAGTTTTCATGTGTGCACACATGTCCTTATACATACACAGGCTAGGGTTCAGATTCTAAGTGGGTGGCAGAGACCCTAACCACCTTGCAGTGGCTACAGTAGACATGGCAGTTTGCACCATCTTCCACCCCACAGCTCCCTGTCTGAAAGCCTTTAGGCAGTGTGGCCAGGGGTTTAGAAACAGAGGTTTGTCTGCTTGCTGCGGGTGCTGAGGGATAGAGGTCACCCGTCTGTGGGAAGGACCCAAGATGGCTAGATTAGGAAGAGGAGGCAGTGGGGAATGGAAAAGGGAACGTCTCCAGTTTAGGTCCGAGGAACAGCTGGGGTCTAAAACTGCCTTCCTCCTCCCCGTATCTGCTGTCAATAATGTTTACTCCAGGAGAATTGTAAAGCCAGGCAGTCTCTGTTGACTTCTAGACCATAAGGTATCGTTATTTTTTACTTGGCTATTTGAGCTTCCTTAGACTTCTGTCCTTCTGCCCCAAGACATGGGACCATTCACAGCTGGTGCGTCCCTGTGGCATCCAGCAATTGGCTGTAGGCTTGGCAGGTTACAGCCATAACTGCTGCCCAGAGGGACATGGGATTGGCAGGTGTTGCTATCAGGGGGATAGCACTCCTGGAACCCTTCCCCACCCCCAAGGCCTGAGTCAGTTGTTGGAGCAGGAGTGAGCACCAGGGCATCCAGGGGCACTGCAGGCACTGGCATGGCCTCTGGGACCTTGTTTTCCCATCTGTGCGGTGGGGCTGATGTCTGTTCTCCCTGCTCACCAGGGAGCTGGTGGATGAGGAAGAGGCAGAGTAATTGGGGAGTTCCGTTCCACTCGTGTTGGCTTCAGTGCACATGCATATTCTTTTTCTCTCTCCTTGCTCTGATGCTGGCAGGTAGGCAAGGTGAGGTTTGTTTATCTCTAGCTGAGAATGGAAGAAGCCAAGGTTAGGAGAGACTGCTCACGTGGTTGCAGTGGCCCACATGCCCTTGTTAGAGGCAGGGCTGGAGACAGGTCTGGCCCCCGGACCAGTGCCCTAACCCTGCAGCTTACTGGTCTTGCCATTCTGAGCTTTTGTTCCTTCTCTCAGTCATCCAACACCTGCTGCCTTCAGTCCAGTAAGAGAGCAGGAAGCAGGGGACACAGGAAGCCAGGCCTCCAGAGTCAGCTTTGTTTGCCCCTGATTGTGTGGCTTTGGGATGCTTCTGTGGGTCATTTGTTTGTTCAACAGTTGTTTATTGGGCACCCGTGGTGCCTGACCCTGCGAGAGATGCTTGAGCTGCAGAAAATAAAGGAGTGATGCTCTGGTGTCAGGGAACTCACAGTTTGGTGGGGGGCTGCAGCTTGTAAACAGTCAGTGCTCCTACAGTGCACAGGCGTAATGTCCAAGTGGAGTGCCATGGGGCTTGAGGAGCTCAAAGGTTGATGATCTTGACCTGCTGGAACCTCAGTTTCCCTGTCTGTCAAGGGGTGCTTTGGATTGCTTTGATTTTGAGGTTCCTCTGTCTTATATTCTGTGACCGTTCATGAAGACAGTGTTGTGTTGAGGGTTAAAACACACCTGGTGTCAACCAAGATTTTATGTGGAAAGTGCTTCCAAGTCAGATGGAGATGGAAGAGTCTACTGTGTTCTATATATTTATCTCTTCACAAACAATTACTCCTCTAATGGGCCAGATACATTTGTGTTGTATGGGCAGAGAGTATTTTTCGTGCACGTTGGTTTGGCTTATGGCTCTGTGCTTGACCAGGAGGTTGCTTATGGGTCATGGGGTTGTGAGGGATTGAGGGCGCGTGTCAGACATGCTGCTGTGGGTCTGAGCCAGGGTTGGGTGTGATCCCATTAGCAGGGTGTCCCAGGGAAGTGGCTGCCATCCTGGTTCCTAAGGCTGCGTCTGGCCTGTGGGTGTATCTGTACTCCCGAGTCTGGGCCTCGTAGGCACCACAAACATGGGCTGTGAGAGCAGAGTAGGAGTCACTGTGAGCCCAAGTCGCTTGAAGCAGGCTGCAGGTCAGGTCAGGGCTGGGAGCAGGTCTGACGGAGGGGCAGGGGCTGGGAAGGCTGGAGAGGGCTTTGTCCCCCGAGGGCTGCCCCTTTCCAGGCCTCATACTAGGAGACTTGGTCGAGGTTGTCCAGCCAGCAAGCAGCAGGGCTGGGATGATCTCTGAGTCAGAGTTCCTGCATTCTAAAGCTCTGCAGAGAAGTGAGCTCTCCAGCAACCAGTGTGTCATCAAGTTGAAGCACTGGAGGTGCTGCCTTTTCATTAGTGGCCAAGGGCCTTTTTCCTGGTGTCCTGTGGAGTGAGGTGTAGTGGGAAACGGGGGAATGTGGGTTTAGGAAGTGACCTGCAGTGGATTGCTGCTCTCTGCTCTGTGTCTGTGTGTGTGTGTGGGAGGGAGGGAGACAGGTAAATGGCCGGAGGTGGCAGGGACCTTTATTGACTGCCCACATAGAGCAGAAGCACCTGGACCTTCACCTCCTTTTCTCCTGCATTGAATCCCTACTGTATAACAGGCACTACTGTGAGCTGTGGGCAATACAGAGATAAACCAAAGCCTCTTTCTTGAGAAGTCCTCAGTGAAACTGGATGTGGAACTTTTGGCCCACTGCAAAGGGAAAATGTGGGGCCTTGCTCATAAGTCATTAAGAATTTTAAGGTGGCAACAGCAGAGTGTGAAGCCAGGTGTGGGGCCTTGTGAGACTGTACAACTGGTGTGTTCTGGATGCCAGCCCTGGTCTCATCTCATAGGTGAAGCCTGGCCTGGTAGACATCAGTCAGAAGCACAGGGAAGAACAGGCACGGTGATAGTAACAGGCCATTTCCTGGTGGAGGGGTCTGGGAGACTACTTAGAGAGGTTCCATTTACCACTGGGCCTGGAGGGATGGCTAGGTAGAGGCGGTGGTGATGGTGGAGGTGGGAACAAGTGGGCAGGGAGTGGTGAGTATGAGGCCCTTTGGTGTGGCCGGAGGCCTGCAGGGGGCAGACAGAAGAGGGAGGGTGCAGACAGGCTAGTAGGCCCAGCACTTGAGTCTTAAAGACCCTCAAATGCCAGCCTCTAAGTAGGCTTTACTGTGTGGACAGGGACTTCTGGGCACTTGGAGATGGCGTAGAGCTGGGCTCAGGGGGCCACTCTTGGGAGGTAGGGCTTGTTGACATCCCAGTAGCCGAAAGGACTGAGGTTGAGATACTTGACATTTGCTGTTCACTTAATCTTCTGAGTCATTGCAGATGAGGAAGTGGAGGTGCAGAGAAGTGTTCTGTACTTTGCCCACGGTGGCAGGTGGCTGAGCTGGTACCCTAGAGACCCGAGCAGGATTGGGAGGTAGATGAAACAGTTGAGTTGTGAGAGGTGTTACCGGGATGGTAGCAGTAGAGAGAAGGGACACAGATGAGAAGGTGTGGACATAGGTCAGGTGGACATAGGCATCTGAGTGGGTTGTGTAGTCGAGAATCCCCAAAGCCGAAAACATCCTGAGTCTGCAGCCCAGAGACAGCAGTGGTGGGGCGCCCCCTTCTCCTGACTCATCAGTCAGTCCTGCCCGCTGCTAGCTCTCTGTTTTTCCACCCTAATCTGTTTCTAAGTTTCCCCATTTTCCCATCAGAGTCTTTGGGCACGTAAAGGCAGGAGTCTGTTCTCCAGACTTTTTATTTTTATATTTATATTTTTGCAACTCTTGGTACTTTTGTATTCCCACATTTTGTTGAGGTTTTATGCTGAACACGGTGGCTCGGGCACGATTAGTACAGCTGGGAGAGATGGAACTGACTTACAGCCCGTCTCAGTGGATGTCCTTGGGTTTTAAATATTCCTGCGCTTTGAAGATGTTCCTTATCTTTGCCACCCCCACCCGCTGGGGGCCAGTAGTGCCCCTCCCCATCATATGTGCACTGAACTGTGTCCCCACACATTCCTTCCTGAGAGGGCTAACTCCCATACCCTGTATCCCAAGACCTGGCCCGGTTACTCATGTGACAAGTTCTAGACTCGTTCATGTGGCCTGCCTCTCTTCTTCTGTCCCCAGCTGTCAGAGGATACAATACTAGCGTAAAGGGATGAAATAGCCTGCAAACGACCCTGCCTGACCCCTTCCTGGGTCTGGAAGGTGAATCCTACACACTCTCCCAGCCTGGCAGGCGACCTGAAGAGCTTGGTAACTCAACACTGCTTTGCTAATTGTCTGCTGAGGTCACAGGTAGCCCTTGTCACTGCCCATCCACCAGGACCACAGTCCCCCAACTGGGCTAACAGGTTGAGCCACTGTTCTGGGCACTCATGGGAAACAAGTGGCCTTTGTGGTGAGCCAGCGGACAGAGTGGCCGTCAGCACGGGTGAGGTGGCTGCACGGACAGGCCTTCCAGGCTGGGCGGGGCCCAGGGAGCTGGGAGGCCCGAAGCAGAGCCCATTTTTTGTGGTGATGTGGGGGCGCGGAATTGCAGGGACTGCTTCTCTTCTGTTTTGGTTGCTGTTGCAAGCAGTTTTCTGCTGTTTTTTACAGTGCCTGTGTCAAGAGGCTTCATTGGTTCCCTGCTTGGCCTAGGCCCAAGAGATTACCAGTGGGCTGTGGCACTTATGCATGGCTAGTTTTTTACACTTGATCTTAGCCAAAAGGCCGAGAAGCGATGCATGGCTAGTTTTTTTTTTTTTTTTTTTTTTTTTTTTTTTTTACCAAGTCTCCTTGAGATGCAAACCGAAGGAAAGTGAGACTTTAGGAGATTTGAAAGTTTCTGTTTTGGCAGTTCTTCCTTAGATATCTCAAGGGAATCTCCACACCACTCCCCAAAACACAAACCCCAAATGTACCACACATTAGGAAGGACCACACACCTCAAAGGAACTAGGTAAATAGTGGGTGACTTGGTTTAATTAGGTTTAACACATGAAACTTAACAAGGTAACAGTAGTGGGCTGGGCTGGTTCTAGGTGTCTTTGCCTCAGAATTTTATTTGCTTGACACACTCTAATGGTATAAAGGTGAATTCGAGACTGTTTTAAGAGGCTCCAATGAGTGATCCTAAAATGAAAAAGTGGCTGGCTCTTTTTAAAAAAGATTTTGTTTATTTATTTTTAGACAGAGGAGAAGGGATGGAGAAAGAGAGGGAGAAACATCAATATGTGGTTGCCTGTTGTGTGTCCGCCCACTGGGGACCCTGCTCAAAACCCAGGCATGTGCCCTGATTGGGAATCTAACTTGGGACCCTTTGGTTCCCAGGCCAGCACTCAATCCATTGAGCCACACCAGCCAGGGCCAGCCCTTTAAAATGGTTGCCTGGTGAATATTAGTAGTACTTTTAATGCCCTCATCTAATACTTTCATAGGGTAATTCTTTCCTCTCTTATCACAGTTTTGTTATCCCTTCCCCACCTTGCAACAGCTTTTTGCAATTCTTAGTTCTTTCCTACCTCCCACATTTGTTATCGGTTTATGCCAAATATCCTTAGAACGGGCTGAGAGAGATGGAAGTGGGGAGGGGGGTGCGTCTTCTTCCATACCCTGTCCCTCTCCAGGACCTTGCAGGTCCTCTGGAGGGGAGGTGTACTAACTCAGCCCGGGGCATCTGTGCAGGAGCTGCAGAAGAGGGAGCTGTCTTCTCCCACGTGGACTCTCTTGAGCTCATTTCTCTGAGATTGACCCTGCAGGGCTGAGCAGAGAGGCTCCTGCTACGTTTTGCCTCCTAGGTATTCAGTCCCTGAACTTTGTATTTGCTCTGTTCTCTGGTGCCCCGGACAGCCCTCCCCACCCAAGTCTCTCATCTTTGATGTAGTCTCTATGGACAAAAAGCTTAAAATGGAAGAACAAGTTGTAGACTCAGAATGTTTGCCCCCAAGGAAAGCACATGTTTGCACAAAATCCTGTCTGACAGTTTCCATTTAAACAAGGAAGTTGGGGGCCCAGCAGGCCTAGGAAATATGAAAATTGGTGCTTTTTTGGGCTGCAAGCTCATGGTAGCTCTGTCTGAGTCTGTTTGTCAACAGAGATCTGAGTTTTCAGATGAGAATCACTGACTGGCCATGAGTGACTGTCTCCTCTGCCGCCGCAGGGGTACATGCTACGTGCCGCTTCAGAGCCTGCTCGTCTGTCCCCCAAGGTCTCCTCTCTGTTTTTCTGAAATGTGATGAAATGGAACGTGCTTTCAAAAATACACATTTTCTAGAGATAGCCTGGCTGGGATGGTTGGCCTTGGCGGCCTTATTTCTGCTCCCAGAAGTCCCTTATCTCTTAATGGGTGATGAGACCCTTGCAAGGGCTAGGTTTTTTTTTTTTTTTTTTTAATCTTAATAGTCTTTCCAAATATATATTTTTTGGTCACTTATTTATTTGTACACAGGCTGAAGATTCGATAGAATTCCTTAACTGTGTTAACTTTTTTCTTAAGAATAATTTTTTTCATAATTACCAAAGTAATATTTATTTTTAAAAAAAGAAGAAGAAGAAAGGAAAAGATTCCAGAACTAAACATGATAGAAATCCTGAGTTCTTTTAAGTATCTGCCAGGGCCTGAGGCGGGGGAAGAAGGCACAGTGATCATCTGAGTGGTAGGGCCATTCTGGGGGTCATACTGTGGCTGCTGAGTGGGTGAGGGATGGTTAGAGGGAGAAAGGTTTGGCATAGAGGCAGCTCAGAAGTAGTTAAAGGTGCATGCTACATCTGATTTCAAGTCTAGCTGATGGACCTAGGGCTAGTTCCTTAACCTCTCTGAACTTCAGGGTCATTATAAACTGGGGCTAATAGCAGTACCTTTTTCCTGACGTGCTGAGAGTTTTAAGTAAGATAATATGTTCCTTTGACCATTTTTCAAGGGCTGCATAGAGCCTGGCCCTGTAGCAACTGTATTAGTGTGATAGGGCTGTTGCAACAAAGTACCACACACTGGCGGGCGTGGGGGGTGCGCAGGGTGCGCGGGGTGGTGGTGGCAGTGGCTCTCGGACAGCAGCCATTTACTGTCTCACAGGCCTGGAGGCCAGAAGTCAGAGACGAAGGTGTCAGCAGGGTTATTTTCTTCTGGGGCCTCTCGCCTTCACTTAGAGATGGTTGTCTCCTCTCTGTGTCCTCACATGGTCTTTCCTTTGTGTGCAGACATTTTTATGTGTCCAAATTTTCTGTTATAAGGACTCCTGCAGAAGGCAAAAAGACCAGGAGTTAGGAGGAGACGGGGGCCTTTGGGGGCTGGTGCGGTTTCATTGGCTCTCCTCTGTGATTGTGGATGTGCACAAAATAATAAAATATATTTTCTTGTTGCTTAAGATCAACTTTCTCTGCTCTGGGCTGCGTCTGTGAAAGATACTCAGTCCTCTTTGTACATTTGAAATACTTCTTTTACCTACTCCCCTATTTCTTGGAGTTGACTTGGGGCAATTCAAAGACATTATGTGACCAGATTTTGCCTAGGGTGGAGGAGCTCTTTGCGTTAGAGGAAGGAATGACCATGGGCCTGTTTTCTGAGCATTGGCATACGATTGTTCATGCACTTGGTTGAAGATATGCACTGGATTTGCCAAAATACTAGGTGTGAAAGTGGAACATGATGGAAGGCTTTGGTACCTGTTTAGCAAGATGGATGTTCAAGGTCTTTCACCTTTATATGTTGGGAGTGGGGGCGGGGAGGCTGCAGTAGGAACACTCACTGCCTCAGTGCGTTGGCGCAGTGGGTCCATAGCGCAGAGCCTCATTTGGAAGCTCCTTGCCCTGCTCTGGGTGTGACCAAGGGGAACATTTGATACCTGAGTGGATTTCTGCAGGTGAGGACATGCAGCTCTCTTATTTGTAGAACACTGTAGAATGGACTGTTTCCACCCACTTCTGCAGCTCACCTTTTGAAAAGCCACACTAAGCTCTGTGTAAATAAGGGGTGAACCCTCTTAGGTGGTGTTGCCTTATCCAAGAGCAAGGTGTGTAAAGCGTCCTGTAGTTCATCTTGTATGGGAAAACCATCTGCTTTGGGCTGGGCTTTCCACAGACCCTTCGTAGGGCCAAAGTTTTTACACTGTTTCTCAGGGTCTTAAAAGAATGAATGGGAAGAGATCATCGTCCTTTTATTTCCCCTTTCAGTCCTGGAGTCATGTAAAGAAACAGGATTTTGGAGCTCATTCCAATCACTAATTCGTATGGTAAACTTGCTAAGAACTCACCACCATCAAGTAGTGTTTCTGTGGGTGGACCCTTAGAAACTCCCAGTCCAGGAGTGATGCATCCCTCCGTCCCACCCTTGGCAGTCATCACTGATCCATCCATCCTGGGCTCCTTTCTTAATGAGCCAGGTGTGGTGCATGTTCTTTTAGCAGCACTGTGCTTAGTACTTCCGGCAGTTATTATGAAACATGGCAGTCTCTTAATGATGAATCTCTCACCTTTTCTGGTCTAATCCAAGCCCTTCAATTCTGATGGGGAAACCAGAGGTCATTGGTTGCCTTACATTGACCAAATCAAATGTTTCTTTGTAGTCCTCATCCTACCCCAGCATTTGTTGTGGCAGACCGGCCCCTCTAAACACTCTCCACTCTGTTGCTTTCTAGAGTTCATTCCCTTGTTTTTCCTGTGCCCATGAGTCATCTTTCTGTGTCTATCATATGTCTCTCTCAGAAATTGTGATTCCTTCTGTCTTCACCGGTCATATGTCCCAGGATTTTGTCCTGTATATGCCTAGGACAATATTTCCTGTGTGGGTGCTATTCCGGAAGTCCTAGCTCTGGCCCTCCCCTTGCCCTTTTTTCTTACCCAGGGGCTTATTCACATTTCCATTTAGTGACACTGGGCTTGCCCCTCACATCCTCCAGGCTCTGTGAGGGGGCTCCCATGTGGACTGTGTAGCCTGAAACTTTCTCCCTAGCTCTAAGACAGCAGGCTGTCCGCAAAGGGGGTTTCTGTAGCATATTCAACCTGAATCTTTTTGTTTGTTTTTCCTTTTGTGTCTGGCTTATTTTAATTAACCCGAAGCAATCTCATTATCCCTCTCAGCTGGTCTCCTTAAGTTTTTCTTCCTCTGTTTACTGTAGTACCTTCCCAGAGACCCCCCCTGAAGCACCTGTGGTCTCCTTATCCCATCTTCCTCACCTCTGCACAGTCTCTTGAGTCCCCTCTCAGCCTGTACTCCTTGACCAGTGGTTCAGGTGAGCTCTTGCAGGAGAATCCTAAGTGTTCTCTTTACTTCCAGATGCCCCTCCTTCCATTGTTTCTGTTCGTAGTTGCTGTGACAGTTTCCTCAAGTTCATCCCTGCTGTCTTGTTTCTGTGCTCAAAACCTTGGGCATTCCTGCGTCCTGGGGCTGAGGAGCTGGGGCTTCTCTTGTAGGGACCGAAGTCATGATAGGATTGTGTGAAGCCAGATGAGGTTTGGACAGCCTTGAGGGCCCAGAGATTTGGGGTAGTAACTATAATGGAGAGGGAGGGAGTTAAAATCCTTCCCCCACCTGCCCCACCCCACTGTTGGATTTTTGGGTGCCATTCTGTGTGTGTGTATGTGTTAAGATACATATAACATGAAATCTACCATTTTTAAATATATAGTTCAGTGGTATTAAATACACTCATCATGTGCTACCATCACCACTGTCCATCTCCAGAACTCTCCATCTTGTCACACAGAAGCTGTACCTGTTCCACAGCAACTTCCCATCTCCCCCTCCCCACCCAGCCTCTGGCAACCACCTTTCATTCTTCTGTCTCTGATTTTGACTCCCGTAAGTACTGCATGTAAATGGAATCACAGGGTATTTGTCTTTTTGTGACTGTTTTTTTTTTACTTAGCATAAAACTCCGAACGTGTCTGTGTTGTAGAATATGTCCAAATTTCCCACGTTATTAAGGCTGACTAGTATTCTGTTGTATGCATAAACCACATTTTGCGTATCCATTCATTGTCAGTGTACTTGCATTGCTTACACATTTGGGTATTGTAAATAATGCTGCTGTGAACGTGGGTATAGGAAAGTCTGTTTAAGACACCACGTTAGTTTTTTTGGGGTAAATGCTCAGTAGTAGATTTATTGGATTATACGGTAATACTATTTTTAATTTTTTGAGAAACCACCATATTAGTTTTCGAAGTGGCAATTCTTTTGTACATTCTTACCAACAGAGCACAGGAGTTTGAATTTCTTTACATTTTCACCAACATTTATTGTTTTCTGTTTTTTCTTGATAGTAGATATCCTAAGAAGTATGAGGTGATATCTTATTATGCTTTTGATTTCCATTCCCTTAATGACATTGAGTATCTTTTCATGTGCTTATTGGCTGTTTGTATATCTTCTCTGGAGAAATACAACTTATTCAAGTCATTTGCCTATTTTTTAAAAATATATTTTATTGATTATGCCATTACAGTTGTCCCATTTCTCCCCTTCATTCCACTCTCCCCTGCACACCCCCTCCCCCCATTTCCCCACTTTAGTTCATGTCCATGTGTCACAAGTTCTTTAGCTTCTACATTTCCCATACTATTCTTGCCCTCCCCCCTATCTATTTTCTACCTACTGTCTATGCTACTTATTTTCTGTACCTTTTCCCCCCTTTTCTTCCTCCCACTCCCCTGTTGCTAACCCTCCATGTGATCCCCATTTCTATGGTTCTGCTCCTGATCTAGCTGTCCTCTTAGTTTGCTTTTGTTTTAGGTGTGGTTCTTAATAACTGTGAGTTTGCTGTCCTTTCACTGTTCATCTTTTTTATCTTCTTTTTCTTAGATAAGTCCCTTTAACATTTCATATAATAAGGGCTTGGTGTTGATGAACTCCTTTTATTTGATCTTATCTGAGAAGCACTTTATCTGTCCTTCCATTCTAAATGAAAGCTTTGCTGGATAGAGCAATCTTGGTTGTAGGTCTTTGGATTTCATGACTTGGAATACATCTTTCCAGCCCCTTCTTGCCTGTAAGGTCTCTTTTGAGAAATCTGCTGACAGTCTGATGGGAACTCCTTTGTAGGTGACTGTTCCCGTATCTCTTGCTGCTTCTAGGATTCTCTCCTTCATTTTAATCTTGGCTAATGTAATTATGATGTGCCTTGGTGTGTTCCTTCTTGGGTCCAACTTCTTTGGGACTCTCTGAGCTTCCTGGACTTCCTAAAGTCTATTTCCTTTGCCACATTGGGGAAATTCTCCTTCATTATTTGTTCAAATAAGTGTTCTACTTGTTGCTCTTCCTTTTCCCCTTCTGGTACCCCTATAATTTGGATGTCGGAGCATTTAAAGATGTCCTGAAGGTTCCTAAGCCTCTCCTCATTTTTTTGAATTCTTGTTTCTTCATATTTTCCTGTTTGGTCATTTTTTTCTTCCTTCTGGTCCACTCCACTGATTTGAGTTCCAGTTTCCTTCCCATCACTATTGGTTCCCTGTGCATTTTGCTTCATTTCACTTAGTGTAGCCTTTATTTTTTAAATCTAATTTGTGACTAAAATCAACCAGTTCTGTGAGCATCCTGATCACCAGAGTTTTGAACTGTGCATCTTATAGGTTGGCTATCTCTTTGTCACTTAGAAGTATTGGCTCTGAGGCTTTAATTTGTTTTTGTGTTTTAGCCATAATGTTTTTGTCTGGTTCCGCCTGTTACGTATGAGGAGCGAAAGCTTAGGTGTTCACTGGGGGCGGGTCTACCGAGTCACTGGGTGGTGACTGAGGGCGGGGTCAGAGAGGGAGCAATGGCGTTCGTTCCGCTCTCTCGATTTCTGTCCCCTCTGCTGCTTCTCACAAGCCGATTGGGCCCTTCTGGTGCTGGTTCCTGGATGGGTGGGCTTATGTACATTGTAGGACCTTTTGGGTCTCTGCAATAAACTCTCCTGTGAGGCTGGGAGCCTCTCCCAGCACCTCAACCCCCGAAAGTTTTTTGAATTCTTGCTTTTAGGCTTTATTTCCAGGCTCTGGGGCCCTGCATTACGAAGTCTGTCTCACTGTCCATTTTTTCACCTGGTTTATCTGCGTGTGAATGTGTGACTGCGGTCAGCCAGCCGCCTTGTGCCCTCAGTCACCACCCCAAGCCTGGGATCTTCCAATCACCGCCGGCGCGCCTGGATTGCTTCAGCAGCCTCCGCTTTTTCCTGCTGATCCGCTGATCCCTCCCTTCGCCAGCCGCTGACTCCTCCCCTCTTACTGGTCTGGATGAATGGTTCGTTGTTGTCGGATTTCGGTACGGTTCAATTTTCTATATGTTTTCGTTTCTAAATCTTTGTTGTCCTTAATTTTGGTTGTATGAGGAGGTACAGTGTTTTCACTTCGGTATAGTTCAATTTTCTGTATGTTTTCGTTGTGTTTTTATTTCTAAATCTTTGTTGTCCTTAATTTTGGTTGTGTGAGGAGGTACAGAGTTTTCGTCTGTGCCTCCATCTTGGCCGGAAGTCAGTTCTCATTTGCTTATTTTTGAATCAGGTTGTTTTTCTACGGTTGAGTTTTAGGAGTTTTATATATTCTGATATTAACCCCTTATCAATTTGATTTAAATATATATTTTTTTGTTCTGTGTTTTGGCTTTTTACTGCTGGTGTGTTTTGAAGCCCAAATTTAAAAATTTTACTGAAGCCCAGTATGTCTGTTTTTTTCTTTGGTTGCCAGCGTCAATCCAAGAAATCATTGCTAAATGAAATCCCATGAAGTTTTGACTTGTATTTTCTTCTAAGAGTTTTATAGTTTTAACTCCTATGTTTGGGACTTTGATTCACTTTGAGTTCATTTTTTAATATGGATAAGGGTCCAAATTCCTTCTTTGGCATGTAAATGCCCAGTTTTCCCAGGATCATTTCTCCAAAAGACCGTTCTTTCCTCATTGAATGAATGGTCTTGGCACCTTACAAAAATTATTTGGCCATCTGTGCAAAGAGTTATTTCTGGTCTCTTTATTCTGTTTCATTGGTTTCAATGTCTGCCTTTATATCACACTGTTTGATCAAAACTCTGTGGTGTTTTGATTACTGTAGCTTCGTAGCAAGTTTTCAAATCAGGAAGTGAGAGTAATCAACTTTAATTCTTCTTTCCCAAGAGTATTTTGGCTCTTTGGGATTCCTTAGGCTTCCCTATTAAAATTAGGATGGGTTTTTCTTTCTTTTTTTTTTTAATATTAAATTTTATTTAGTTACTTTTCAAGTACATTTTTTAAAATCTATTTCTCCCATCCCACCCCACCCCCCCGCCCGGTCTCCCCCCTCCCTCCCATTCCCCCCCCACCCCAGTCCTCATCTCTGTGTCTTTCATACTTGTTCCTCAAAATCCCTCCCCCTTTTTCCCCTTAAGTTCCCTTCCATCTCCCCTCTGCTCACTTGTTCTCTATTTCAGCGTCTTTGTTTTTATTCTGTTTGCTTGTTTGTTTTATTCTTTAGCTTCCTGTCAAAGGTGAGATCATATGGTATTTGTCCTTCAATGCCTGGCCTATTTCACTCAGCATAATGCTTTCCAGTTCCATCCATGTTGTTGCAAAAGGTAGTAGCTCCTTCTTTCTCTCTGCTGCATAGAATTCCATGGTGTATATGTACCAATTTTTTGATCCATTCATTTACTGATGGGCACCTAGGTTGCTTCCAACTCTTGGCTATTGTAAATTGTGCTGCTATGAACATTGTGGTGCATAGGTTCTTTGAAATTGATGTTTTAGGATTCTTGGGGTATAATCCTAGCAGTGGAATTGCTGGGTCAAAAGGCAGGTCAATTTTTATTTTTCTGAGAAAATTCCATACTGTTTTCCATAATGGTTGTACCAGTCTGCAATCCCACCAACAGTGAACTAAGGTCCCCTTTTCCCCACACCCTCTCCAGCATTTGTTGTTTGTTGCTTTGTCTATTATAGCCATCCTGACTGGTGTAAAGTGGTATCTCATTGTGGTTTTAATTTGCATCTCTCTGATAGCTAACGATATTGAGCATCTCTTCATGTGTCTCTGGATATTCTGTATGTCCTCTTTAGAGAAGTGTCTGTTCAAGTCCTTTTCCCATTTTTTAATTGGGTTCGATGTCTTCCTAGAGGGGATGGGTTTTTCTATTACTGCAAAAAATGTCATTGGAATCTTGATAAAGATCGCATTGAAACTGGAGATCGCTTTGTGTAATGTGGGAGTCTTAACAAAGCCCTTGCTTTTCATTCATTTCCTTGTGTTTGACGTTTCTGTTTGTGTTTTGAATAAAAGTAGAAAAAAAGGAGGTAGAATCTCTGGAAGAGGAGAGGCTAGCAATAAAGAATGGAGGAATGAAGGAAACCAGGAAAAATTAGCAGTGGAGTCAGGGAACAGTGAGACTTTGGGTCTCCGAAGCATGTCAGAACACAATGTGTGTAAGCATTTCCTTTACAGGTAGAAAGCACATTCAACATCTGTTATTTTATGTGCTTGGCACAACAATCTGTGAACTACAGATAAATACTTTTATAGCCCCAGTGTACAGATGTGGGAACTGAGGCTCATAAAAATTAATTGCCCCTGGTCACCCCTTGATAGTTGGCCAAACCCAGGGAGAGCCCAGATTCATCCAGCAGCTGATCCTGTGCCCTTTCCACTGTGAAGAGTCACTTTGTACCTCCCACTTCTGTGGCAGGGGCCTTCTTGGGGGGTTCAAACTCAGCAGTAATATTGTGGGGGAGGGGCAGGGGAAGCAAGCACTTCTCCGTGACCTTAGAGTCCTGGAGACCCAGCCTGAGCTGCCTCAGTGATCAGTAATTTTTAAGGCACCACACAAAGCAGGTAAGGAGCGTGGTGTTGCTGCTGCTGAAGGAAGAAGGAGCAGACACAGCTTGTTGCTGGTAAAGTTAAGACCTTTCCCTTGCAGTTCCCCTCTTTGGCTTTTGTGGACTACATGTCCCTGGCCTGTCCAGCCCAGGTTGTCATCTCCTTGTTCATTTTCAAGCTTATGCCATCAGACTCGGTCTGTTCCTGGAGCTGTCATTTCCTCTGGCTGACGCCTCACCTTACCCTGATCGGAGAAGAATGAAAAATGGCCATTTGGGGGATGACTTGGTATTAAGGGGACAGTGGCAAAGAGACATCTTTTCCAGTTCTTTGCATTCAGTCTGACCATCAGAATCATGATTGGGTCCCTCAAACCCCATTGGTTATTCTATTTTCTCTTGTCTTCTAGGCCAGAATGGAAATATTTATCTAGTTTGGTCCAGAGATTGTACTGGTGGTCTCCCCAGGGTGGACCAGGATTAGTAGACAGCTGGAGGAGTGACAAGGTTGGAGGGGTTGAAACCAGGAGCAGAGGACAAGGCTGGCATTTGAGGTGCAGCAGAGATGATGGGAACCCAACTTTCTTCCCTTTCTTCCTTTCCCCTGCTGGAAAAGTTAACCTTGGCCACAGTGCTGAACACTGGCCCATAAGCCACTTCCTGGCGCAGCTGCTCATTGGAGTTACTGACCCATCAGTGGTGATTCCTAGGTGCCTCTCACCTGAATGTTGTCATTGAGCAAGGGGATGGCTGCTCACATCCTCTGCTGTCCATTGGGGCAGGGAATTGGTGAGTTTCAGTTTTACTGATCTTACTAGAAAGGAGGTAGATAGAGTTAGTGGATAAGAGTTGTGTTTGAATCTGGACCCACCACTTACTAGCTTTGTGGTTTTGGGCAAGTTACTTGGCTTCTCTGAGCCTGTATTTTGCCACCTAGAAAATGAGTTGTCTGTAGTCTGTTTTTCATAGGGTTGTTAGGCAGGTTAAGTGAAATAATCTTTCTAAATAGTGCCTTTTCTATGATAAGTACTCAATGAGTGTTAGCTGCTGTGAGGTAGTCAGAGTATGTTAGTACATTCAAGAGTACTGTAACTTGAGCCAAAACAGGCAAGGTATTTACTGTATGTTGACTCTCCCCAACGCTCCCTGAATCATTTCCATCAGTCTCTTTGATACCCAGGAAAGTTCAGGGAGTAGCAGAAAATTCAGGGAGTTTGATCAGAAGTCATGAGGATTTTATGTTCACCTTACGCATCCTGGGCATATCAGCCCACCTCCCCACCACATGCCTTTGGGTTCATTCCTTTACTTGGCCAGTTGGCTCTCCGTCTACCTACTACCTGCTCCTCCTTTGTCATCTTTGTTGATTTCTCTCTTTATCCTCAGCCCCAAATGCTCAGGGTTTATTCCTTGGACTTCTTCACTGCCTTCACCGTCTACACTCCCTCCTTGGGTTGTCCCATCAAGTGTCATTGCTTTGAATACTGAGCACATGCTGACAGTTCCCAGATGATGGATGTAGCATCCAGCCTCACCCCTGAACTTCAGACCATATACCCAACTGCTTGTATGACATCTCTACTTGTGTGTCTATAGCTATCTCAAATATACATGTAACTTGACCAGAGAGGAACTCATGATTTTCTACCTCCTTCCCCCAACTGTTCCTCCCGAAGGCTTTCCCATCTCCACTAACAACCAGCTCCATCCTTCCATTTCCAGGCCAAGAACCTTGGAGTCATTCTTAACATCTCTTTCTTTCCTGTTCCACATTTAGTGTGTCAGCAGACACTGTCGGCTTTACCTCTGAAATGTCTCCCAAATTCCGCCGCTTCACCAGCTCCACTCTTACGCCCTCCTGGCCGGCACTGTAGCTCCCTCGGATTATTGTATTTGCTGTCTGACTGGTCTCACTGTTTCCACCCTTCTTTGCCTATGGACAGTATTTAACACAGCAGCAGTGACCCTGTTAAAGTGTGAGTCAGAGCATGTATCTCCTCCACGCAGAACCTTCTAGAGGTTTTCTATCTCAGTGTAACTTGGTGCCCTCTTTAGGGCCCACAAGGTCCTTTTTGAGTCCTTCATGCTGCTCCCACACAGGTGTCACTCACGCACTTCAGAGTTACCTGGGAAATAGACACCCACGCACCAACCCCATTCACGTTAAAAGATGGACTACTGCTCCTTATAATGGACCACAAAAAGTAGAAAATAAGGATTATTACTATGATGTTTTAGCAAGTTCATGACTCTTGTTCCAAAATTTTGCAGAAAGTACTGCAACTATATCTCAGTTAGGGAGAACCAATGTTAACTCACAAACCTGATATTTTGGGGGTGGACTCGGCATACTAGGGGGTGACTCCTCACCTGACCCAAAGATAACAAATAGCAGGCTTCCTCTGTGTCGCCAGCCTCCTCGTGCCTGTCAGGGAGAAGGCGAATTTTCCACCCCAAGCTGGGTGTTCAGGGTGCATGAAGCAGGACTTCCTTGGTGGATGCCCCAGCCTTTGTGGCAGCTCCATTCCAGGGCCACAGTCACCCATTCCATCCTGAAATGTTGCAGCTTGTCAGCCGCCAACCTTAGGTCTTAGTGTCCACAGCCTTGGGCCACGTTTTTAAAGGGAAGGAGGCTGAGGCCATGGGGTGGAGTGTGGCTGCCCTGAACCCTGGCTCTGCAAGAGGGCTTCTTTGCAGCCAAAGGAAACCTATCCTCCCTGCACCTCTGGAGGTCCTCTCAAGTGAGGATACCCACACTCTGGGGCCAGTCTCTGCACCCAGCATGGACATGGGCATCGGGGTGGGAAGGAAGCAGCAACACGTGTCAGTGCCATGAAGCTGTGGCTCATTGCCCTCTCTTTCCCACCCACATATAGTTCCTGTGCTCGGCTCAGCTCACAGTGCTTGTTGAGTGTCATCTCAGTGGGGGGAGAAGGGTGGGGAAGAGACAGGCTCACTCTGGGGAGTCCAGGCTGGGAAGCCCTGGGTGAAGCCGTTCCTATTCTGAGACCTCATTTGCATAGGGTGACAGGTTTTGCCTTTGTCTCCTACAGGCTGATCTGGCTTCTCAGGTGATTATCCAAGTCCACTGTCTTCCAGGGCCAGCTCCAGACCCCTTCCTCCATGAAGTTTCCCCTGCCTGCTGTTCCACCTTTAGAGCCAGGCAGTACCATTGTGTAGAGAGAGGAGGAATGTAGACTTTGGGCTAGACTGCCTGGGCTTGTATCCTGTCACCCCCTCAGTAGCTCTGCCATGACCTGAAGTGAATGACTTAATTTTTCTAACCCTTAGTTTCTTCCTCTACGAAGTGGGTCTGATGACAGCTTCAGGGTTGTCGTGGGGATTAACTGAGACAACTCTGACAAAGTGCTTACACATGCCGGCACCTAATGTAAGCTGCTGCTATTAGCTGCTATTATTATTGTTAGAGAAGTTCATACAGTCCA
Organism: Artibeus jamaicensis; assembly: GCF_021234435.1. Lineage (NCBI taxonomy): Eukaryota > Metazoa > Chordata > Mammalia > Chiroptera > Phyllostomidae > Artibeus > Artibeus jamaicensis. Next base: position 29,059,016 of record NW_026521788.1, on the reverse strand, counting down.
GCAGTTTGTCGTGGTGCACTGGGTGACCCCGTCATGCCAGTACAGCTTTCAGTTAGGTAATCAAAAGATTGAGGACAGGTTGGAAGGTCTGGTTTGACCATAATAGCAGCAGCTTACATTTAGAGTGCTGGTTGTGCAGGTGCTATTTCAAGCTCTTTCCCATTAACTCAGTTGATCCTCTATGAGGTAAGTACACTTATTGTCCCATTTTACAGATATGCATATGGAGGCTGAAGTGACTTACCTGAGGGCACAGAGCTGCTAAGTAGCAGAGTTGGGAGTTGAATCCAAGCTGGGGTCTGGGGGGGGGGGCATTCTAGTTACTGCCCTGATTTACAGACAAGGGCCCCAGGTTCAGAGAGGGGAAGGGACTTCTGCAGAGTATGCCAGCAGGTGGGCACCCGCCTTAGCCCCATCTTCTTTCTCCCAGAACTGGCCCAATGCCTTTCAGGGCTCAGGTACTCATCAGGAACCTGGTGGACACAACGAGCCCTCTGTCATTTGTGGAGGTGCTGGGTATGGTTCCTCAGGTATGAGCCAGGATCTCAGGGAGAGGGTACCCGGAAGAGGCAGGTGGCCCGGTGGAGACTCCCACCCTGACACCAGGCAGCACCTCCCCCCCTTTCACAAGAGCTCCGGGGGGTGGTAGCTTGCCTTCTCCCTTTCTTCTTAGGTGCTTTGGGTGGGGTGATGCACATTCTCTCCACGTCAGCTTGGCAGGCCAGCCTCTGTTCACCGTCTGGAAACTCAGGGAGGACTGTGTGCTGCTGGCTCAAGGCTTGGAACAAGTCTCTCAGCTCAGTGTTGCAGGTTTCACAGTGAGAAAGTGTGAGTCACTGGGGCCTCGACAAGCTCCAGGTGAATGGAGGCCTGTGTTTGGGACAAATATCTTTCTCACTTGGGCCCCACAGGCTGGTTATCGCTCGGGTGATTTTACTGGAAGTTCTTTTCAAGTGGTCTCCGTGACCCAGTAGGTCTGAGTCACATAGTAAACAGAGTTGGCAGAGGCCTGCAGCGCTCTGCAGAAGGACGCAGACAATGTGTGGCCCAGGCCTGGCCCGGTTTGCCGGCTCTCTTTCAGGCTTCCGCGTGGCTCTGATTGCATTCCACCTGCGAACTGTGGTCGGCCTCCGGACTCTGCATCCATTCCATCTGTGGGCCTGTGCCCTGGGGGCTTGTTAGTAATGCAGAGTTTCAGGTCTCATCCTAATCTGCCCAATTAGAACTTGCACTTTGACCAGGCCCCAAAGTAATTCCTGTGTCAGCAAAGAACCCTCTCTTGTCCACACACCATTAAAACCTGGGTCCATGCTCTGTTCTCCTTTGCTAGAGACATTTCCAGATCATCCGGCTTTCCCTGCATCTTCTCAGGTCCCTACATAGGCTTGTGTGAAGTCGTGGGGAGTGTCTTGAATGGCAGTGTTTGCTGTCCTGTGGGCTTTGGCCGGGGGGTGGATGGCGAGGGGGTGGGGGCCGTTCAGCGGGGCAGTTTGTTAGTCTGGGCTTCTCCATGGGGTGGAGCATGTGCCTTAGGTTTCAGGGCAGGTGGGGTGGAGGTGCCTTCTGGGAGCCGCTGGGGAAATTGTCTTCAATAGGCCTGAGAGTGAGGGTCTGTGAGGGGCAGGGACAGTGTGTGCCTGTGCAACAGGACTCCCGTTGGCCTCCAGATTCGATTATGAAACCCCGGGGGTAGATGACACTCGACACCCACCCTCAGAAGCACTGGCTTTGAAAGGACACCTCGTGACTTTGGAGGAAAGTGACTCCTTTGCCTTTTCCCGAAAGTCCTGACCACATGGGCTTTTTAAGACCACAGTAGCCACAAAGACAAAGCATGACCAAGACAACGTCATCTTCGGGCCTTTTTTTCCCTCTGAATGACGTCTGAGGCCCTGGGAACATTGTAAAAACTGTGCCCTGTCCAATTTTAATCACTCCTACCAGCCCCCACCTCTAGCTCCCAGAAGTCTTGCCAGTTGACTTGGCTGGTGGTGATGCCTGGAGATTTAGACAGAGTTGTCAGACCATCCCTGGGTCAGGCCCCTGAGCTCTGGCCAGACTTTGGGGGACAGGGAAGAGGAACAGAACGCGTTGGTTGGCCAGTTGACTCCCCCAACTAGGGTGGGAGATGGGCAGAGAGAGCGAAGGGTGTCTGCCAAGTTTAATTAACAGTAGAAACTCACTATGGGGGAAGAGATAAACAATTTGAAGAGGAGGGGCAGTTTGCTGCAAGATGGGGCACTGCTGGCGCCAATAATGAGAAAGAGGCAAGGCGTTCCTGAAGGGAGTGTCCGCCAGCACATGGGCCATGGCGTCCGTGGTGTTGCAAGCAGAATCCGGTTGAACTCAGAACTTGGAGGTGTGAGTGGGAGAGTTTATTTATGCCTGCTTTCTGATTTGGTGTCTTTGGAAAACAGTCTACCAATATACCAGTTGGCCAGCCTTCCTTGCCCTCATAAATGAAAGAAATAATTAAGAAAATGATGATTGAGTTTAAAAATAGGCACTGTGTTGCATTCTTGTTCTTTGACAATATCAATGGATTGCTTGAATTGTGTCTAACTTTATTTCATGGATCTTTACACAACACTTAACATTTATGATCTGAGTTGAGAAATTTTTGATGCTTATTGTTTAAGACAAAAATGCAGAGATATTGAATGGACAGTAAAATGAATAGCGTGGGTTGAACTTGAAATACAGGTGGTATTTCAGGGAATGTTGCTATTCATTTTTTAGTGGGATCAAGGAATTTCAGGGCTAAATGGGGTTTTCTGTTTCTCTCTCCCTTCTGATGCTGTGCAAATCCCTCTCTGATGTCCCTGCCAGGTGTGCTTGGGGCAGCACCAACTCTTCAGCCATCCTGACCTGCTGCTTTCTCCTGCATTTACCTGCTGTTTCCAGCTCTGCTGCTGGAGGCCATACTGAACAAATTGAATCCCTTCTGACAGTCCTGTTTAAAGACAGATCACCTGTCCACTCTCCAAATCATCCTCTCAGTCCACGTGAAATACCTGCAGGGTCTACAGAGATTCTTGGAAAATGAGATAATGAGGTCATTGGTCATTCCTGGCCACTGTCCTAGCTTTTGCATTACCAAAGTCCCTTTTTTCTTCTCTTTCCTTTCATCTCTTTCTCATATGGGCATACCTGCTTGCTCACCAGCACAGTTACAGCACAGTTGTCCACATCTCTGTCTTCCACACGTGGTCTTCATCTCCTTCCCCCAGATCTTTGCCTTTCCCTGGGGCCTCTCCTATCCCCCCACCCCCTCCCAGGAGTGTCCCGCCTCCTCTTCCTCTTCTCTGTCTACTCCCATCTCTCTTTCCTTTCTCTTCTGAGATGTGCGCATATAGGATGGCTAGTAAAGGGTTGAGACAAGACAGAACCCCTTAAATTTGGCCCCCACATTTCTGGTCCTGGAACCCAAGATCTCATTAGTTCTTAGCTACTTCCTGACATAAAGTTCTAAGCCTTGTTCAAAGGCTTTATTGATGAAAATCCTGTCTCGGTCTCACCCACTATGCCTAGTACAAACACCTCTTCATCGTATAGTTCTTTTGGTTCCCAGAACAAAGCATTGCACTCCTCTCGTTATCTTGATTTAATGGACCCTCCATCTTCACATGTTGTACTTTTGTAAACTCCCAACTTAGTCTCTGTGTCTGTTCACTGTGTAATTTTGTGTCACCTGTAGTCTTGGTAAGCAAAGCACACTTTCTGTTTCCATTATAAGTGGAGAATGTGGTCACTGGAATGGGACAGGGGAAAGGACCTCATAAGCCGTCTCGTTGAACCCTTCCATTTATAGGCCAGAAAACAGTTTTGGAAAACTGAAGTGATTTGCTTAGCGTCACCCAGTTATTCATATATGGATAAGAGCTACGTTCACAAACTGGGTTTCCTGACCCAGAGGCCTTTCCTGATGCCAGGCAGGTACCACCCTGTCCTTGCAAATATGTTAATTCAAACCGAACCATGGTGGTTGTATGTCTGTAACCAGGACTTGGCAGCATTGTGTCCACAAACAACAACAAAAATGTGCTACTCCCTGGGTTTGATGACAGTGTAATTGCTCGTAATTTCATGATAAATTTTTAAAAAACATTTTAGTTATTTTTAGAGAGAGAAGAAGGGAGGGAGAAAGAGAGGGAGAGAAACATCGATGTGTGGTTGCCTCCCACGCTCCCTGTACTGGGGAACCTGGTCTGCAACCCAGGCATGTGCCCTGATAGGGAATTGAGCTGGCAATCCTTTGGTTCACAGGCTGGCCCTCAATCCCCTGAGCCACACCAGCCAGGGCAGATGATTAATTTTTAATAAGGGGGTAGACTCTGACTGAATTATTAAGGACTGAGCTTGAATACAGTTAGAACACAGGTGGCAAACACAAGGCCCAAGGGCCGAGTTTGGCCCTCTACCTTGTTTTATCCGGCCTGGCACCTTGTTTACCCAGTAGAAGTGCCAAGCTCCTTGCCCCTAGTTAAGGAGTAGTTACATTTACACAGTCCTAAATTGATATTCAGCCCTTTGAAGGCAACCGCAAGGCTGGTGTGGCCCCCGGTGAAAATGAGTTTGACACCCCTGAATTAGAACCTAAGAACAGAACAGTCAGGCAAAAACAAACACGCAAAAAAACCCCAAATAGTTCATAGACATTTAGTTTATGCTGTTACCCTCTGCATGAAAGCCAGAACCATATTCATACAAATCTGTAGTGAATCACCAGACTCCATTTTTTAAGTATATTTTGTTAATTATGCTATTACAGCTGTCCCATTTTCTTTCTTCTCTTTATCCTCCTCTGCCCTGCACCCGCCCCTTCTACCAGCATCTCCCCGCCTTAGTTCATGTCCTTGGGTCCTACATATAAGTTCTTTGGCATCTCCATTTCCTGTACTTTTCTTAACTGCCTCCCTGTCTATTTTGTACCTACCATTTATGCTACTTGTTCCTGTTCCTTTTTCCCCATTCTCCACCTCCTCACTGATAACCCTCCATGAGATCTCCATTTCTGTGATTCTATTCCTACTTGTTTGCTTAGTTTTTGTTTTTGGTTTTTCGGTTCAATTGCTGATAGTTGTGTTCTTTTTTGTCATTTTACTGTACATGTTTTTTTTTTCTTTTTTCTTTTTTTTCTTTTTATTTTTTAATTTTAACTAATTTTATTTAGTTATTTTTCAAGTACAGTTTTTTGTACATGTTTTTTAATCTTCTTTTTCTTAGGTAAGTCCCTTTAACATTTCATATAATAAGGGCTTGGTGATGATGAACTCCTTGAACTTGACCTTATCTGAGAAGCACTTTATCTGCCCTTCCATTCTAAATGAAAGCTTTGCTGGATAGAGCAATCTTGGTTGTAGGTCCTTGCCTCTCATGACTTGGAATACTTCTTTCCAGCCCCTTCTTGCCTGTAAGGTCTCTTTGGAGAAATCCGCTGACAGTCTGATGGGGACTCCTTTGTAGGTGACTGTCCCCTTATCTCCTGCTGCTTCTAGGATTCTCTCCTTCATTTTAATCTTGGCTAATGTAATTATGATGTGCCTTGGCGTGTTCCTTCTTGGGTCCAACTTCTTTGGGACTCTCTGAGCTTCCTGGATTTCCTGGAAGTCTATTTCCTTTGCCAGATTGGGGAAGTTCTCCTTTATTATTTGTTCAAATAAGTTTTCCACTTGTCGCTCTTCCTCTTCCCCCTCCGGTACCCCTAGAATTCAGATATTGGAGTGTTTAAAGATGTCCTGAAGGTTCCTAAGCCTCTCCTCATTTTTTTTTGAATTGTTGTTTCTTCATATTTTTCTGTTTGTTCCTTTTTTTCTTCCTTGTGGTCCACTCCCTTGATTTGAGTCCCATTTTCCTTTCCATAACTATTGGTTTCCTGTGCATTTCCCTTCATTTCAATTAGCTTAGCCTTCGTTTGTTTCTCTAATTTGTGACTAAAATCAACCAGTTCTGTGAGCATCCTGATCACCAGTGTTTTGAACTGTGCATCTGAAAGTTTTGCTATTTTTTGGGCACTTAGCGTTATTGGCTCCGGGGGGTTGAGATCTTCTTGAGCCATGTTTTGGTCTGTTTGAGGCTGTTACGTATGAGGAGGGGAGCCTTAGGTGTTCTCCAGGGTGGGCCGCCCAGGTCGCTGGGTTGTGACCCTGTATTTGGGGGTGGGGTCAAAGAGGGGCAATGGCGGTCCCCTCTGCTGCTTCCCGCTGCTGGGCCTGCGCAGTCTGTCTCAATCCTCGCTTCTTAGCTGGTTTTCTTGCGCGAATGTTTGACCACGGTCAGCCTGCTGCCTTGCGCCCTCACTGGGTCTGTCCGTTGCAACTCCATGCCTGGGATCCACCAACCGCCGCCCACGCGCCTGGTTCAGTCTGGTCTAGTTTTCCTGTGCAACCCTGCTCTGCCGGTCGCTTACTCCACCCCTCTTATCGATCTGGCTGAAGGGTTCGTTGTTGTTGGACTTCAGTATAGTTCAGTATTCTGTGTTTTGGCTGTGTTTATTGTTACTAAAACTTTGTTGTCTTTAAACTTGGTTGTGCGAGTAGGTATAGTGTTTCCACCTACGCCTCCATCTTGGCGGAAGTCCTCCTGAGAAGCACTTTATGTGCTCTTCCATTTTAAATGAAAACTTTGCTGGATAGAGCAATCTTGGATGTAGGTCCTCACATTTCATGACTTGGAATACTTCTTCCCAGCCTCTTCTTGCCTGTAAGGTCTCTTTTGAGAAATCATCTGACAGTCTGATGGAAACTCCTTTGTAGGTGACTATCCCCTTATCTCTTACTGCTTCTAGGATTCTCTCCTTCATTTTAATCTTGGCTAATGTAATGATGATGTGCCTTGGTGTGTTCCTCCTTGGGTCCAACTTCTTTGGGACTCTCTGAGCTTCCCGGACTTCCTGGAAGTCTATTTCCCTTTTGCCAGATTGGGGAAGTTCTCCTTTATTATTTGTTCAAATAAGTTTTCCACTTGTGGATGTTCCTCTTCCTCTTCTGGTACCCCTATAATTTGGATGTTGGAACGTTTAAAGATGTCCTGAAGGTTCCTAAGCCTCTCCTCATTTTTTTGAATTCTTACTTCTTCATTCTTTTCTGATTGGATGTTTCTTTCTTCCTTCTGGCCACGCTGTTGGTTCGAGTCCTAGTTTCCTTCCCATTACTGTTGGTTTCCTGTACATTTTCCTTTATTTCACTTAGCGTAGCTTCGTTTTTTTCATCTAATTTGCAACCAATTCTGTGAGTATCCTGATCACCAGTACTTCGAAGTGTGCATTTGATAGGTTGGCTACCTCTTCGTCCCTTAGTTGTATTTTTCCTGGAGCTTTGATCTGTTCTTCTGTTTTGGCCATTTTTTTTTTGTCTTGATGTACCTGTTATGTAGTGAGGGGTGGAGCCTTAGGTGTTTGCTTGGATGGGTCAACTCATTTGCTGGTTGTGATGCTGTATGTGGGGCAGGCATCTGAGAGGGAGCAATGGCGCTTGCTCTGCTCTCTGCCAGATTTCAATCACTTCTGCTGCTTCCCTCAAGCAAACTGGGCCCTTCTGGTGCCAATTCCCATGTGGGTGAGCTTGTGTACGTTCTAGGACCCTGTGGGTCTCTCCAACGAACTCTCCTGTGAGGCTGGGTGTCTCTCCAGGCACCTCAACCCCCTCAGGTATTTTCAGTCAGTGTTTTGAGGCTTTATTTCTGGGTGCTGGAACCCTGAGTTCTGCAGTCTGTCTCACTCCCTGGTTTTACCTGGTTTATCTGCACGTGAATGTGGGACTGCCTGGTTCTGCAAGCCACCTTGCACACCAACCCCCTCCACAATATGCCGCCTCACTGGGTCTTTCTGCTGCCACCTGCTGCTCTACGTGCCTGGGTCCACCAGCCAGCGCTTTTTTTTTTTTTTTTTTGCCGTGACCCCTCTCTGCTCAGCCACCTGACTCTGCCCCTCCTACCAGTATGGATGAATGTGTCTACTTTAACTCCTTGGTTGTCAGACTTCCAGTTTTCCTTGGTCTTCCAATCTTTCTTGGTTGTACAGTTCAATTTTCTGTCAGTACTGGTTGTTACTTTGTTTCCAAATTTTTGTTGTCCTTATTTTGGTTGTGCGAGGAGGCACTGTGTGTCTACCTATCCCTCCATCTTGGCCAGAAGTCCAGCAATAACCTTTGGGCCATATTTTTTTGTCCCCACATGCCTGTTATGTGGTACGGGGAGGAGCCTTAGGTATTCACTAGGACAACCCACTTGGCTGCAGTTGTGACACTGTATGTGGGGGAGGTGTCCGAGAGGGAACAGTGCCTGTTGCTCGGCTCTCTTCTGCTTTCGGTGACTTCCCCACTACCCACAAGCAAATTGGGCTCTTGTGATTCTGGTTCCTGGGTGAGTCATTTTGTGTATGTTCTAGGACCCTGTGGGTCTCTTTAGCAAACTCTTCTGTGAGCCTGGGAGTTTCTCCTACTGCAACAACCTGCACAGAATTTTACAGCCAGAGGTTTTGAGGCTTTAGTTTCCTGTGCTGGAACCCCGGATTGCAGACTGTCTTGGTCCTCAGTTGTTCCTCCCAGTTTATCCACACACAAATATGGGACCGCCCGGTCTGTCAGCTGCCACCTTGCACACCCAGTTCACTGCCTTGCCCTGAGTCCTCTCCACCCACTGCTCCTCTCCACCCTTGGTACTGGTCTGGATGAATGTTTCTTTTTTAACTCCTTGGTTGTCGAACTTCCATAAAGTTTGATTTTTCTGGCAGTTCCAGTTGTATTTTGTTTTTATATTTGTTGTTCTTTTGGATGTTCAAGAGGGCACAGTGTATCTACTTACGCCTCCATCTTGGCCGGGAGTCCTCCAGACTCCATTTTAACCTGGGACCTGTCGCTCCCTTGCAAGTTGTTCTCCCCAAATGTCTCAGTAGGAAGCCAGCTGACTGATTCCATGTTCCACTCTGCCCATACATAGAGAAGTCTCTGGAGCTGGAGCATGGTGGAAGGTGAGGCAGATGGTTAGGGTGAAACACCAAAGACCAGTCCCAGCTGACTGCCCTTCCTCTGCTTGTCCCTTGTGATTCGATTTCTCTTCCCTGGTGCAGTGTGGGTTCTCAGCCTGCTGATGACTGAAGATCAGTTGGTCAGATGGTAGTTTGTGGTGTACACAAGAGACCCCTTTGTGGTTAGTAACAAATGGTCTCCCTTTCTGTCCCCAGGCTCCACATACAGCGTCTTATCCATCATGCCCTCAGACTCAGAAAGCAGCAGCTCCCTCAGCAGTGTGGGTGAGTACCTCTTTTCGGGGCACCCCTCCTTCCTAGAGATGACCAGGTAGGCCAGGGTCTGGGTGCCAGCCACGGCAACCCTGGGTTCATAGAGTGGGAAGTTGGCCCTCACCTTCCGTATCACTCATGGAGTCATATTACTCCATTCTCATTTTCTGTCATCAGCATGTCATCTCAATGGAGGAGGGCAGAAATCTGGTTCTGGCAGTAGACGGGAGCTGGGGTAGGCATAGGACTTCTCAGTCCCCTCACCCTCCCACCCATGCCAAGGCCACCTGTCCCTGAGGGTGGACCCTTTTGGGACTGTGCCTTGTGAGCAGGAACAGCCCACTAAGGTTGTTGCCTTGGGGACAGGAGAAGCTAGTCCATGCTGACATGGATGTTTTTCCAGAAGCCCGTAGAGAGGCCAGCCCTGCTTCCGCTTCTCTGAAGATGTCCCAGCAGGAAGACTGCCATATTTTCCCAGCTTTCCCACACCTTAGTGCCCTCTCTTTAACATCCTTAGTGCAGTTTCTGATGTCCTGACTGATCCTGATGGGTGGATCTACCTTCAGCGGTGAGTCCTAGAGTTTTTGAGTTGAAAGGGCTCCCAGAGATCATCTGGCTATGCTAAAGATTCCAGAACTAGCCAGGGGCAGACCTTTCATGTGTCATTTGACTAATACTATGGACCACCTACAGTGTGCCTGAAGTGGGCTTGTGATAACAGTGGTGAGTAGGCAGGTGTGGTTCCTGTGCTTGCAGATCTTAGGGTCTGTGGGGGAGAGAGTTAAATGAGTCAACATGAAAAGCGAGGTCAGACTGATCAGGAGAGGACAGATCCAGTAAGGGCACCATATTCATGAGAGCTGCCATTGTAAGGGCCACAGACCGAAAGGTATACATGCTCTCACAGTTCTGGAGGCTAGAAGTCTAAGAAGTCAAGACATTGTGTTGGCAAGGCCACGCCTCCTCTGAGGCTCTAGGGGAGGGTCTGCTCCAGGCTTCTGGTAGTTGCTGGCAGTCGTTAACGTTCCCTGGCTTATGGATATGTCACATTGTCTGTCTGAGCCTTCATCTGCACATAATGTTCTCTGTGTAAGTCTTTCCAAATTTCTCCTGAAAAAGGACATTAGTCATATTGGTTTAGGGACTAACCCTACTCCTCCAGTGTGACCTTCATTGTGATCATCTGTAAAGACTATTTCCAAATAAGGTCACATTCACATTTACCAGGGATTAGGACTTGAGCATCTTTTTTTGGGAAGACACAGCGCAGCCCCTCAGGGTCTTCTTCATCCTGTGTAGCATTTAGGGAGGACTTTTCTGGAAGTGTGGTTCAGATCTGCTTAGCATCACTTTGTCCTTCCTGTTTTGGACACATTGGTTGAATGCTGGAATTGTCAGAATTTTGAACTTAGCACTGGCTCTCAGGTAGCATGGGGTGGTACAGTCAGGGGAAGGAGAGCTCTAAGGTGGGGCTTTTGTAAAACTGAACTGATTGAGCCCTGAGTATGTACCTTTTGCCTTGCTCATGCTTCACCCTTTTCTGGTTCCCTGTTCTCTTGGGAACAAGGCACAATGATCTAACTAATTCACATCACATCGACACTTTTAAGTTAATCCAGTACGTTTTCTAACAGCATTTGCCTTTTAGAAGGGGACTCCAGGAAGAGAGAGGTCTTACGTAAACCACAGCAAGTATTGCTAATGGTGGGATTTCGAGCCAGAGCAGGAGGTGTTGTTCCTGCAGTGAACCTTTGCATGCTCTGGGAGAGACTTCATGTCAGTGGCCCTCCATCTGGTTCTCCACACACTCGGTGGCCCTCGGGACGGAGGGCTCAGCAGTGTCCCTGGATACTTGTTGGCAGGCAGGCAGAGAGCAGTGCTGTGTCCAGATCTTAAATGCTACGAGACCGGGTTGCATCCCTTCCGGTGAAACAAACCCTCTTGAGTTCACTGGGAACCAAGTTTTGTTGTTCTCGCTCCTCTGCATGCTGGTGACATTGTTCCTGGGGTAAGTGGCTCCATTTTTTCACAGGCTGAGGTCACAGGCTGACAATGTGTCCTCACGGCTGCAGCAGTAGGGATTACCTATGCACACTGCCTTAAACAACGAAGAAACGTGACCTCACATAATAAGAAGGGCAACTGGGCCGAGCCCGTTAGGATGTGGCTCTCTGATCCCCTCTGTGGTGCTTTCCCCTCAGGCTGACGGTCAGGGTACTGTAGTAGCATTTCTAGCCATACAGTGTCCTGGGCTCTGATGCCCATTATGGGAGCCACAGGTGGTTTTTGAATTTAAAGTAATTAAAATGAAATAAAATTTCTAGTTTGATCAGTCACATTAGCCACATATTTCAAGTTCTCTCTGGCCTGTTTGGGACTAGTGGCTACTATGTTGAACACAGCAGATAAACAAACATGTCTGTCGTCACAAACAGTCCCGAGGATGAGGAGGGTTGTCTCCTCTAGTGTGTCCTGATGAGCAAAGAAGCCTTTCCCAGAAGTCCCTCGGACAGTCTCTTCTCACTGACCACAAGTGAGTTGCTTGTCCGTGGCCAAACTGCCGGCCCTCCTAGAGTGGTCGCTGGGCCAGCAGCACTCAGGTGTGTGTTAGGGTGCAGGTTCCCGAGCTTCTTGTCATGCTTGCTCCGTCAGAAGCTCTGAGTGTGGGTTCTGCATCTACATGTAATAGCCCTCCTGGGGCTGGCCCCACCCAGGCCTTGGCAAGAGAACTGAAGTGCCTGTGCCTGGCTTGGACCAGCCCCTTGGTATGGAGTGAATGGTGGGGTCAGCCACAGGACCACTGCAGTGCCTGCCAGAGAATTCCTCCTGGTTCAGCCTTCACCCAGTGACAGGCAGAGCTCTTCCTTTTCTGGCCTTCACAGGTGCACCTTACCAGCACCCGCCTTTGCAGAAGGGGGTGCTGGTAACTCAGGTGGGGAGACTGGCTATGTTTGTTTGTGGTCTCCATGAACCTAAGGAAAGGCAAAAGCAAGGTCTTAGAATAAAAGTATCACTCCTACTTTTCCAGGTATATCTCCCTGACAAAGAACATTTGGGAAAAGAAGGGTAGCTTATATTCAGCATAAGAGAAATTGATAGATGAAGCCTGGAGGATATAGCATTTTCTTAGTGACTGCTGGTGCCCGGTCAGTTCCCCAGGTTAGCGTTAGACCCTTAGGTGGTCTGTTCCATTTTAGCTCTCCAGCTTGACTCTATAGACAGCTCACCTGCCTTTGCCATCTAATGGTCTTATAGGTTGCAGTGTCTTTCTACTGAGGCCTTCCCAGGCAGTTCTTATCAGCTGAGGGTGAGTGGCTTCTTTGAGTCCTTCCCCCATCCCACGCCACCCGTTATTGAGTAACCTGCCCCCTGGGTGGGCCCAGGTACTGCACACTTACTTTAGGCATTTCATATTTTTTGCTCTCCGCTCGTCTTTTATTTTTTTAAAAGATGGTATTTATTTATTGATCTTTTTAAAATATTTTATTTATTATTTTTAGAGAGAGGGGAAGGGAGAGAGAGAGAGGGGGAGGGAAACATCGATGTGAGAGAATCGATTGGTTGCCTCTTGCCCTAACCAGGAAGGGCCTGCAACCCAGGAAGGTGTCCTGACTGGGAATCAAACTAGTGTGACCTTTCACTTTGCGGGACGACACACACAACTGACTGAGCCAGGCCAGTCAGGGTTCCTCTCCATTCACCTTGATCTAATTTCCGTGGTGCCTTTTATTTCTCATCTTGAATAACTGGGAAAGTTAAGAAGAAACGTTCTTGGATGGCATTTATAAAATGGGACTTCAATTTCATGCAAATTGAAGTAACAAGAGAGACTTCTTACCACACAGAGAGTTCTCCTGGTTTGCTGGCAGGACAGGGAGCTGGTGACCCTCCTTCATATCTCAGCAAAGATTTTTTGAAAGTGCAACTTCTGCTTGACAAGGAAGGTGGAGGCAGTGCTGCACCCCAGCTCCTTGTGCCCTCTGACCTTTCCTTCTGTCGTCCTTTGGGTTCAGAGGCCTGTTTTCTATCAGTTCATCAGATGAAGGGAGCATGTGTGCAATTCTTATAGGGGTCACAGAGGGGCCTGGCCCCTGATCTTAGAGTCCAGTTAGTTGCCTCAGTCCATCAGACTGCTATAAGACACGGATGGATTAGAAACAAACGTTTATTTCTCACACTTCTAGAGTCTGGGAGGCTCAAGACCAGGCATTAAGGCAGATACAGTACCTAGTGGGGCTCATTTCCTGGTTCAGTGATGACCCCTTCCCACTGTATCCTCCAAAGTCAGGAGAGAGCTGTCAGGTGGGGTTCCTTTACGATGCACCGATCCCATCCATGAGGGCTCCAACCTCATGACCTAATCACCCCCAAAGGCCCCACCTCCTAATACTGCACCTTGGGGTTAGGATTTCAGTATAGGAATTTGGTGGGGGCACACAAACATTCTGACCACAGCAGCAGGGAGGTAAGCTACTGGCTCTCCTGCCCTGTGTAAAACAAACAAATAGCTCAGGGGAAGGGGCAGTTGTTTCTGGTGAGGGGCATCAACGTAAGTTTGAGGGAGGAGGGGGTCCTGGAGTTGGGCCTTCCAGGAGTGGTGCTCTGGATGCAAGAGCAGGCAGGAAGCAATAGGCCAACTTGTGTGTCTCTGAGTTTAGGATTCAAGAGCAAGGAGCTTATTTAGGAGGCGATCTGGGAGCTGGGCAAGGCTGCAGCTGCTGGTCGGACTCTAACGTTCTGTCCCTCTAAGGCCTTGGAGGAGCTGAGCTGTGGACTGGCACTGACCAGGGAGGGTGTCTCCCTGGGCTTCCACAGTGGGGAAGGGGCCTTCCCTGCGTTTCATCAATGGGTGATGCTTTTAACTGTAGTGCATACCAGACAGTCAATAAAATGAGGAAGGAAAAGCCATTCTGGCCAGCAAATGCAACTTTGGTCCAGACAAGAGGTTCTCTAACTTTATCAGACATCAGAATCTCCTAGAAGGGATCACTGGCAGCATTTCCGATTCAGTAAGTCTGGGTGAAGCCTGAAAGGTGCATTTTAAACAAGTTCTCTCCTGAAGTTAAGGTGGTTTTAGAAGCTCTGGCTCAGGGTGTGAGACTGTTTCCCCCATGGCTCTGGCTCTCCTGGGCTGGAGGTGAGGTTGGCTTGGCCTTGCCCTCTCCTGCCTGTGATGACCACGTTCTGCTGCTCCTTTGTTTCTCCCTGACTGCGAGGGCCTGGAGGTGGCCAGGAAGTTTACCTGGGCATCCTCACTCCCCCTGACTGCTTTTGGCCAGTACCAGCTTCCTCCTTGACTTCTAGCACCATGAGCCCACAGGGCCCTGAAGTAGAGTTATGGCCTGTCCAGCTGTAAATAAGACTGAGGGTACCGCTTTTGGGGCCGGCTGAAGCGTGGTAGTGAGGGAGCCAAGGACAAAGGGGGTTATGGCCAAGTAGACCACCTAGCTGCCAGGTTGCTTACTGGGCCTTCTGGCCTGTAGGGGGTGGCCACACCAGTGAGGGCCACCTGGAGGAGGAGCCAGACCAAGGCCCAGGTGAGTGACAGCTCTGTGTCCAGAATCCAGGGCCTGTGCCAGCTCTCCTGGCATCTCCCGCCACCCCTTTTGGGGCCATTTTTAGTGTGGTCAAATCCCTTATCCCCTGAATGCCATTTTGGACACTAAAAAGGAAAAGAAAATCTGCCTTCTTTACTGGGTCCCAGATTTGGAAAGGTGAAGGAGTGAAGCTGGGAGAGAGTGGACAGTTTTGCACTTGAATTCAAAAGAACAACTGTACTGGATGAGAGGGAGAAGAGGGCATTGGACGCTTTTTGGACAACTCCCTTGAAGTTAGTTTTATTTTGCTCATTATTTAAAATGTTTGTCATAACCGTGGTGACTGCTGAGGGGGTGGACAATTACCTCTTCACCAGTCACACCACTCCTGGGTTGATGGCTTCAGTTTAGGGTACCACAGGGTTTGTTTTTTTTTAACTTTTTAAAAGTCATTTTCAGATTTCTGGCCAAGATAGAGGTATAGGTGGAAACATTGTGCCTCCTCGCATAATCAAAATTAAGGACAACAAAGATTTAGAAACAAAAACACAACCAGAACAGATAGAAAATTGAATTGTACCAAAGTCCGACAACCATTCAACCCGACCCTTAAGAGGGGAGGAATTGGTGGCCAGCAGAGAGGGGTCTTGGCAGGAAAAGGTGGTGGCTGCCAGACCTGGGAGCACAGGCAGCAAGGGGCTGACTGTGGTCACACTTTGGCACGCAGATAAACTAGGCAAAAACAGGCAGCAAGACAGACTGAGCAACCCAGGTCTCCAGCACCAGGAAATAAAGCCTAAAAGTGCTGATTGAAAAGGTGCCAGGAGAGACCCCTAGCCTCACAGGGAAATTTGTTGGAGAGACCCACAGGGTCCTAGAATGTACACAAGCCCACCCAACGGGGATCAGCACCAGAAGGGCCCAGTTTGTTTGTGGGAAGCAGCAGAGGGCACTAAAATCTAAGAGAGAGAGAGAGAGAGGGAGAGAAACAAGCACCATTTTTCCCCTTTCTGACCCCGCCCCCATGCATAGCATCACAACTCAGTGACTGGGTTGCCCCGCCCTGGTGAACACCTAAGGCTCCTCCCCTAATACGTAACAGGCACAACAAGACAAAAACATTATGGCTCAAGAAGAAGAACAGCTGAAAGCCCCAGAGCCAATACTTCTAAGTGACCAAGAGGTAGCCAACCTATCAGATGTACAGTTCAAAACACTGCTGATCAGAATGCTCACAGAACTGGTTGATTTTAGTCACAACTTAGATGAAAAAATGAAGGCTACACTGAGTGAAATGAAGGAAAATGCACAGGGAACCAATAGTGATGGAAAGAAAACTGGGACTCAAATCAATGGAGTGGACCAGAAGGAAGAAAGAAACAACCAAACAGAAAAGAATGAAGAAACAAGAATTCAAAAAAATGAGGAAAGGCTTAGGAACCTCCAGGACATCTTTAAACACTCCAACATCTGAATTATAGGGGTGCCAGAAGGGGAAGAGGAACAGCCACAGGTGGAAAACTTATTTGAATAAATAATGAAGGAAAACTTCCCCAGTCTGTCAAAGGAAGTAGACTTTAGGAAGTCCAGGAAGCTCAGAGAGTCCCAAAGAAGGAAAGGTCATTTTTATTGAGGTGTAAGTTTACCCTTTTTAGTACATAGTTCAGTAGGCTGTGACAGACATGTGTGCATTTAACCGCTGTCACAATTAAGACACAGAACAATTTTTTCACCCCCAAATTTCCCTCTGTGGCTTTGTGGTTTGCCTTTCTTCCTCCCAACCCAGGGCTGGCAACCACTGGTCTTTTCTTCCTCTCTGGTTTCATCTAGTCCTGGGTTGCACAAGTGGAGCCACATAGTGTAAAGCCTTTGCAGCCTGGCTTCTTTCAGTTGGCGCATCAGGCATTTGCCATTCCCCTGCGCTTTTGTGTGTATTAGTGGTTTGTATCAGTCGTCCATTCCTTTTTATTGCTGAGTAGTATTCCATTGTGGGGATGTAATCCTGTTTTATCCATTCACACGCTACTGTAAACACTCGTGTGCTGGTTTTTTGTGAACATAAATTTTCATTTCTCTTGTGTAAATACTTTGAGGGAGATTACTGCGTAGTATGGTAAATGCATGTTTAACTTTATAAAAGACCGTCAAAGTGTTTTCTGAAGTGGATGTGTCATTGCGTATCCCCACCAGCAGTGTTTGAAATTTTCAGTTCCTCTGCATCCTTGCCAGCACTTGGAAAAAGGGAGCTGTACGAAATATCTAGCGCTGGTCAGGGGAGAGTGGAGAAACAGCCCCGGGACCCCAGCTTTGGAGCCAGTCACCTCGGTCCTCAGGATCTTTGCTGGGTTCCAGCGGGATCTTCTTCCTCAGGCTGTGTCTTCTGCTCTGCTCAGGGCTCAGATTGGCCCCTCAGTGCCCAGGGGCGGGTGATCGCTGGTGCTTCCAGACAGGCAAGGATGCGAGGATTCGGGCCCAAACAGTTTCACCGAGAAGTGTCACAGCTGGGTTGGGAGGAGTGGGGGTCCTCAGAGTTCTTAGCCAGGGCCAGCAGGGTGGAGGGTGAGTGTGTGGACACTGGGGCCAGACCGCCTGACCCTAGGTCTTTATTTCACCTCTTACCCTCTGACTTGGTGTTGTCATCTGTGATAGGGGTGCTAACAGAATACACCTGGTCGGGCTGTAGGGCGTGACTAAGGCCAAAAGTCAGAACAGCGCGAGGCACCTGGTGATGCTCTCTGAATGCCAGTTCACTTTATTATTTTCCTCTTGCCAGGAACCACCGGGAAAGCGCCCTCCCCACCGCCCCTCCTCACTGACCGCCAAGTGAACGAGAAGGTGGAGAACCTCTCCATTCAGCTGCGGCTGATGACCCGAGAGAGGAATGAACTGCGGAAGCGCCTGGCCTTTGCGGCCCATGGGACGACCTTTGACAAGAGGTAGTGTGGTGATTGGCCAGCTCCCCCGCTGAACACACTCACCAGCGGGCAAGGGTTATTATCCTGATGCCATCACCACCCCTCCCCACCAAAGCGGGGTGGTCTTTGGCTCCGGGGAGAGGGGTACAGATTTGTTCTGCTTCCTCCAAATTAAAATTGCAGCCCATGGCCTGAATCACACAACTCGAGGATTGAAAGATGTGACACAAAGGTGTGTCTGTAACAAGTCTGGCCCCCGATAGTGTGTGCGTGTGTGTGTGCGTGTGTGTGTGTGTGCACGTGTGTGTGTGTGTGTGTGTGTGTGGCAGAGAGCCTGGGGTTTGCCTCCTCGCCTTTCTACTGGCCTTGCAGATGATTGTTCAGTGGCAGCAGCTGCAAGGGCCTGGCCCTACCTTGGTACTCCTCAGTGGTCGATTGGAAGGCCTTGAGTTCATCATTGCTGCCCTCTAGGTCTCTGTCTTCCAGGACCAAGACAGTACCCTTCCCTCTTTGTCCCCTGCTGCTGCTGTGTGCAGCGCCTGCCCTAATAGAGACAGCCATCCCATTGCTGAGCCCCATGAGGGTCCGCCTCTGTGTGTGTGCATGTACCACTCTCTCCCAGAAGATCCCTGCCTGCCTCCTATTGGGTGGGTCTTTATGTCATTTGTGCACACATTAACTCTACCTTCCCATGTTTGTATTTTAGAAAGGGTATATTCCACCCAACCTCTTTGTTTTGAAGAAAATCTTTGATTGCTTCTTTTGCCAGGGAAGGGCAGTCCAGCAGGTGGGCAAAGGGAGACTCTTTACCCACCTGCATGATCCAAGGGGGCTTCATGGAGGGGGGAGGGATGCAAAGTTTATCCTTCCAGGAAATCCTGGAGGGGTCCTGAGTAGTTTAATCTCTTCCCTTTAGGACAGGGGTGTCAAACTCATTTTCACCAGGGACCACATCAGCCTCGTGGTTGCCTTCAAAGGGCTGAATATAATTTCAACTCCTTAACAGTTAAGGGGTAGTTACATTTATACAGTCCTAGAATTATCTCGGCCCTTTGAAGGCAACTGTGAGGCTGATATGGCCCCCGGTGAAAAGCATCAGGGTGTGTGCCGTGCTCCAAGGAAGGTTCCTCTGGGGGAAGTGTCAGCACTGCAAAGCCTGCTCCTTGAGATTGCTTTGATGAGCTTATGCCCCAATCAGATGGCACAAAAGGCAGGGCCTGTGAAGACAGGGAGGGTGCACTGGAGTGCATGTTTTCACTGCTGCTTTCATGCTACCAAGCAGAGTGTGTGGTTGCATAGCAGCCGTATGGCCAGCAGAGTCCGAAGTGTTCATGGTGTGTTCTTTACAGAAAAGGTTTGCTGATGCCTGCTTTAGGGCAGGTGTTCTCAAACCTGAGCATGCAGTGGAATCACCTGGAGACCTTGTTAAAGCACAGATTGCTAGTTAGTTCTCCCTCTGTCGCTCCATAGTGTCTCTGATTGAGGAGTTCCGGGGCTGGCTTGACAATTTGCATTTCTAACAAGTTCCCAGGTGATGCCAGAGCTGCAGGTCCTGGAACCCCACTTTGAGAACCACTGCTCTTCGTCACTGTTCTCAGCTTTGGCTGCACTTTGGAATTGCCTTGGAGCTTAAATAATAATCCTGATATCTGAGTCCCACCTAACAGTTGCTGATGTGATTGGCCTGGGGGGTTTTAATGTATACCCGAGATAGAGAATCACTGGTCTAGAGAGTGAGGAGACTTTATCACAGGTTTTTTTGGTGGACCCACTGCTGTGCAGGCCTGTCACAAGGTTTCTTGGAAACTACCGGATGGTACTTTCTCAGCTCCCCAGGCCCTGTGCTCCTGCACAGGCAACCTAGGGTCGCTCCATGCTGGGGATTCTGATTCTGTTGGCCTGGACGTGGCTAGGACATCTGAGCTTAATAAGCATGCAGGTGATCACGGTGCGTAGGAGACCAGTATTTGGGACTCAGTGGGCTGCAGTAACCTAGGACGTGGCTTCTGGAGGGAGGGACATTCCATGTCAGTGTGTTCACAGTGCCGTTTACTGTCTGGGCCAGGCCCTATCACAGGCTGAATCCTGACTACGAGAGGCTGAAGATTCAGTGTGTGCGGGCCATGTCGGACCTGCAGAGTCTGCAGAACCAGCACACCAATGCCTTGAAGAGGTGTGAGGAGGTGGCCAAGGAGACCGACTTCTACCAGTGAGTGGGGCCTGCCTGGGGAGGGCTCCAGGATCCCAGAACAGCTCCCTCTGACCCTTCCCTATTTCTGGACTTGGAGCCAGGCCTTCTGGTCCTCGCCCTGCCTCTGCCGTGTAGTGAGTAGTGTGCCTTCAGCAAGTGGGTTTATGTCCTTGGGCCTCAGTTTTCCTAAGTGCAAAGTGAGGCTGTTAACCCTTCACACCATCGATTGCCACCCTCAGATGCATGGCAGGTTAGAAGATGGCTGAAAACATGAGACTGAGGGCCAGGCAGACCCCTGGGCTTCTGGGTCACTGTCCAGGGGCTCTGCTGCAGCTCTTGCCACAGGGGAGGCAGATGGGGTGCATTCCCTTTTGTTCTCCTGGTGTCTCTCTGAGGGTGTTTGCCTGCCTAGCAGCTGGTGTTTGCTCAGGCCTAAGTACCTCAGTACTTGGAGGTGCCAGGTTTGTTTTCCAGGTAGAGGAATCTCTCTCTCTGTCATATATGTACCCATTTTGGTGTCAGGTTTTTCACAAGTGGTTTGGGTCCTTCCAGCATCTGGTTGACAGCAGGCTTTGGTCTGCCCCCGAGTACTGAGGACTCAGCCACTGTTGCTCCCCAGCTGGTATATTGGGAGTACTGGGCTCTGGGGGGGCAGGTGATGCCTTGGGGTGGGGGCTGGAGGCTGCCTGGGGCTCACTGTGTGTGGGGGGATTTCAGCACACTCCACAGCCGGCTCCTGAGTGACCAGACCCAGCTGAAGGATGACGTGGACATGCTGAGGCGGGAGAACGGGCAGCTGCTGCGGGAGCGAAACCTGCTGCAGCAGTCGTGGGAGGACATGAAGCGGCTCCACGAGGAAGACCAGAAGGAGATTGGCGACCTCCGGGCCCAGCAGCAGCAGGTAGAGCTGGGCCAGGTGGCTGAGGGCAGGCCAAGTCCAGTCACCCACCCACCCATCTACACATTCACTTATCTACTGATCATTTAGCTAGTATTTCTGGAGCGTCCACCTCATGTGAGGCATTGGGGTATCTGTGTGCAAACCCTCAGCCCTCTCTCACGGACTCTGCAGTCCAATGGGGAGACAAATGTTAATCAATAATCACACATATCTTTTATTATGAATGTTGCAACACCGTGAAGGAGGAGGTACCATGCAATGTGTAACAGAAATTAGATTTACTCTGGGACTTGGGGGTCTGGCGGTCTGTAGCTTTTTTCCTTTGTATGGGTCACATGAGATTACGGGTGGAGGGAATCTTGGAAATTTTAAAGCCCTGTACAAATACAAGATGGAACAGTTATCATCTTTATTTTGGGTGGGAGTGTGGCCTATGGCCCTTGCTGCTCCCTGCATTCCAAGTTCGATTCTTTGCTGTGCTCAGCTTTTGTTTCACGTTGATAAAGGCGCTGGGAGCAGGCTGGTCAGAACTGGCTTGCTGTGAGTGATGTTGATCCCGTCTCTTGAAGCTACCAGGGCTGCCCAGGGATGCGGCCCAGCTGACGGCATGCTCTGTGTCCACAGGTGGTTGGATGTGTGGGGTTGGAAGGCAGTCCCAGGGGGAGGCAGTGTGTTCTCTGAGCTCTGCAGCATAGCTCGGACTAGGTAGAGGGCTCCTTCCCCCTCGGAATCATTATGGTTCCCAGAGTTCAAGCAGGACTGCTGGGGCTTGCTCGATAGTTTGGAACAATCTGACCTTACCTGATAATTTAGCATGATGTTATCTAACTTCATCGCTTTTTCATTTATAATTAAAAAATTTTAAATTGCAAAACTACCACGTTACAGAAGAGTTTTAAGTACAGTGCAGAGAATTTTCCTCCCTTAACTCAGCACTGAGTTTTCAACCAGATGCCCCGTCGCCCCTGCACATGCTAATGTATACTTCTTACAAACAAGGGTGTCTGGTATAATAGCAACATAAACACTGTCAGGGAGTTAACGTGCAGACTGCCAACTGGTCAGTCATCAGACCCGCTCATGTTTTGCTGGTTGTTTCAATAGTGTCCTTTAGTAGGAAAAGAATCCTGTCCGAAATAAAGTGTTGCATTCAGTTGTTGCATCTCCGTGGTCTTTTAAAATCTGGAGCAGTTCCTCTGGCATTGACCTGCATGACCTTGATACCTTGGAAGATTTCAGGCCAGGCCAGTTATTTTGTAGGCTGTCCCTCCTCCTGGATTTGGGTGTCTCATGTTTTGATACCCGTTCCGCATCTTAGGCAGGCCTGTCACAGAAGTGATGCTATCTTATCCTCTTTGCATCCTCTTGGTTGGGACGTGGCTTGGTATCACCTGTTACTGATGATGTTCACCTTGATCACTTGACTGAGGTGGTGTCCCAGGCTTCTCTCCTGTAAAGTTACTTGTTTTCCTTTTGTGTATCTACCTACCTGTTTACTCATGGTTTCCTGTTTTTATCCAGTGGGTTATGATCCACTGTGGCTAGTAGGAGCCCTTTGAAGCTTGCTTCTCCATCTTTTTGTCACGTCCTCCTTAATCTTTGAGTGCTTCCTTGCTCTCTGGCAAAAGATATTCCAGGCTTATTTTATAATTTCCCTGGAAAATCAGCCACTGCTCCAAAGAGTCCCCATTCCTTTTCGTGGAGAATGGTCTTTAGCAGCCATAGCTGGGTGTCCTCATGGCTACTGCGACATCCGTCACGGTCCCCAGGCCCTCTTGGTGGACAGAGTAGGGAACATCTGAGCGCACCTCTGCACCCCACACTCCCACCTCAGTATTCCCCGCTCTCCCTCCCCCTCGTGCATCTGTTTCTGTGTCTGTATCGTCAGTATCTAATATGTATCAAAATTGTTGGTTTGCTCACACTAACACTTTCAGGTTCAATCCAGTGCTACAACGCCACAGGGTTCATTCCAGTTTTCTCTTTCCATTTTTGTAATTCCCTTTTATAGCAGTATGAAAACTGGTTCCTATTACTCTTATTTTTTTATTGATTGATTTTAGAGAGAGAGAGAGAAAAGGGGAAGAAAGAGAGAGACATCAATTTCTTGTTCCACTTATTTATGTATTCACAGGGGGATTCTTGTATGTGTCCGGATCGGGAGTCCAACTCACAGCCTTGGTGCATCAGGATGATGCGCTAACCCAGTGGTCTCCAAGCTTTTTGGCACCAGGGACCAGTTTCGTGGAAGACAGTTTTCCATGGACCCGGGTGGTGGGAATGTATTCAGGATGGTTCAAGTGCATTGTGTGCAAGCTCACCTCCTGCTGTGCGGTCCGGTTCCTGACAGATCTGGACTGATACTCGTCTGTGGCCCAGAGGTTGGGGACCCATGCTCTTACTCACTGAGCAAGCCAGCCAGGGCCTGGTCCTTATTATTGCTAACCTGTTTACTTACTTGGTCAGCCCCACCGTGTGCTCTCCTCCCACCTCCGCTGTAGCTCCTCCCCGCACCACCCCTTTCTCAGCCCCTCAGCCCCCGGGCTTCACGCCTTTCGTCCCCTAGGCCTTCCCTCCTCGTGCCCCCCATCCTGTGGGGGCCCCGCGGCCCACGCTGGGCACCAGCGGCAGCCCCGCCCTGTTCTGCCTCACTCGTGGCTGGTAGGTCAAACTGTTCAGAAAGGGGAGGGGTAGGACTTTTAATTTTTTGTAACGTAATAAAAGAATCCAACAATACAGACATTTTAAAAATAAAAAGTAAAATTCTTTCAGTTGTCTCACTCCCAAGAAATGACCACCATAGGTATACTACCAGTGAAAAGTTTGAGATATTTTATATGTGCACATAGAACCCTTGTATCTTGTTAATTTATTTCACAAGATGGAATCATACATGCGATCTGTGCTTTTTTTTTCTGAATATATATCGGAACATCTTTCTATTTTAATACAAATTCTGCTTCCGTGTTTCTTTGTTGTTTTTGTTGTTGTTTTGTTTGTTTAAAATATATTTTATTGATTATGCCATTACAGTTGTCCCATTTCCCCCTCTCATTCCCCTCTACCCAGCATATCCTCTCCCTCCCACATTCCCCCCCCTTTAGTTCATGTCCATGTGTCTTAAGTTCTTTACCTTTTACATTTCCCACACTATGCTTGCCCTCCCCCTGTCTATTTTCTGCCTGCCATCTATGCTACTTACTCTCTGTACCTCTCCCCATCTCTCCTCCTCCCACTCCCCTGTTGCTAACCCTTCATGTGATCTCCATTTCTGTGGTTCTGTTCCTGTTCTAGTTGTTTCCTTAGTTTGTTTGTATTTTAGGTGTGGTTGTTAGTAATTGTGACTTTGCTGTCATTTTACTATTCATATTTTTTATCTTCTTTTTCTTAGATAAGCCCCTTTAACATTTCATATAATAAGGGCATGGTGATAATGAACTCCTTGAATTTGATCTTATCTGAGAAGCACTTTATCTGTTCTTCCATTCTAAATGAAAGCTTTGCTGGATAGAGCAATCTTGGTTGTAGGTCTTTGGATTTCATGACTTGGAATACCTCTTTCCAGCCCCTTCTTGCCTGTAAGGTCTCTTTTGAGAAATCTGCTGACAGTCTGATGGGAGCTCCTTTGTAGGTGACTGTCCCCTTATCTCTTGCTGCTTCTAGGATTCTCTCCTTCATTTTAATCTTGGCTAATGTAATTATGATGTGCCTTGGTGTGTTCCTCCTTGGCTTCACCTTCTTTGGGACTCACTGAGCTTCCTGGACTTCCTGGAAGTCTATTTCCTCTGCCAGAATGAGGAAGTTCTCCTTTATTATTTGTTCAAATAAGGTTTCCACTCATGGCTGTTCCTCTTCCCCTCTGGTACCCCTATAATTCAGATGTTGGAACGTTTAAAGATGTCCTGGAGGTTCCTAAGCCTTTCCTCATTTTTTTGAATTCTTGTTTCTGCATTCTTTTCTGTTTGGTTGTTTCTTTCTTCCTTCTGGTCCACTCCATTGATTTGAGTCCCAGTTTTCTTTCCATCACTATTGGTTCCCTGTGCATTTTCCTTCATTTCACTCAGTGTAGCCTTCATTTTTTCATCTAATTTGTGACCAAAATCAACCAGTTCTGTGAGCATTCTGATCAGCAGTGTTTTGAACTGTACATCTGATAGGTTGGCTATCTCTGTGTCACTTAGAAGTATTGGTTCTGGGGCTTTGAGCTGTTCTTCTGCTTGAGCCATAAAGTTTTTGTCTTGTTGTGCCTGTTACGTATTAGGGGAGGAGAGCCTTAGGTGTTCACCAGGGCGGGGCAACCCAGTCACTGGGTTGTGACGCTGTACATGGGGGCGGGGTCAGAGAGGGGAAAAATAGCACTTTGGTCCGCTCTCTGTGGCACCTCAGTCCCTTCCGCCACTTCACCCAAGCAAATTGGGTCTTTCTGGTGCTATTCCCATGCAGATGGGCTTGTGTGCATTCTAGGACCCTGTGGGTTTCTCCAACGAACTTTCCTGTGAGGGTGGGAGTCTACTTGTGCCTCAACCCCTATAAGTGTTTTCAATAGGTATTTTGAGTCTTTATTTCCCGGTGCTAGGACCCTGGGTTGCGAGATCTGTCTTGCTCCTCAGTTATCTGCCTGCGAATGTGGGACCACTGCCCAGTCAGCCAGCCACCTTGTGCACGGTGCCCTGCTTCTCAATTGCTGCCTCGCTGGGTCTGCCTGTTGCCACCCCATGCCCAGGGTCTGCCTGGTGCCGCCTTGCGTGCCCGGCGCCATCATTTCCTGTGCCGCGACCCCTCTCCGCTCCGCCGCCTGACTCCACCCTGCCCACCAGTCTGGATGAATGTGTCTATTTAACTCCTTGGTTGTTGGACTTCCATACAGTTCAGTTTTCTTTCAGTTTTGGTTGTTACTTTGTTTCTGAATTGTTGTTGTCCTTATTTTGGTTGTTCGAGGAGGTACAGTGTGTCTACCGACGCCTCCAACTTGGCCGGAAGTCAGAATTCTGCTTCTGTGTTTCTAACTGCTGCGGAGTATTGAGTGTCGGAGACGCACCGCGACGTAACCAGTCTCCTGTTGACTGACTCTTGTGCCCTTTTCAGCACCTCCCCTCTTAAACTGCATTCTGTTGGAAAAATTGGCCTCTGTTGTTGGTTTTCTTTTTCTTTGTTACATGGAGTCTTACATGGAATACTCAGTGCAGACTCAGTGAGGTCCCCTCAGGTGATGCACTTGCACTTACCTGACGTCTTTTTCGTGAGCATTCTGATTAGGGCACTTGGTTGTGTCCGGTCAGGTCTCAGGTGGGATTCGGTTGGCCCTGATGGAGGCGTGGTAGTGAGGAGGTTTGTGGGAGGGGAGGTAGGTGCCAGGCCAGGGCGGCCAGGGCCCAGCTGCAGTCTCCCTCCCGTACCTGGGAGACGCCACTGCCCACCTGCTCTCTGATCCCACGGATGCTGCTTCAACAGGCTCCACTTTCCTTCCTGTCCCCTTAGGAGTCCCGGCCTGGGGCTGGGTGGTGCTGGGGGAGCGATGCTGTAAGGGTGAAATGGGGTACCAAGGAGGACGTGCTGCACCAGCCTGTGGTTGGTTCCATGTTGAGTTCACTGAACTTCTCTGCAGAGATTCCTCCTCCTGCACATCCACGGAGCTTCCTAAAGCAAAGGGTTCACACTGGGGTTTTGATTGTTTAGAGGCAAACTATGTTTACCCCCAAAGAACAACTCTGCCCTGACTCACAGCAAAGGCTGCCCAGGAGGCAGGGGCAGCCCCACTGAAGGTGTGTGTTCCTCGCTGGGCCTGGGCGCTGGCTGCCCGCCTGAAGGCAGGCCACCCCGTTGCCATCTTCCCCCCACTTTGTTTTCTTGCTCACGTGTTTGCTGACATTTCTCACCCTGTTCTAAACTTGACTCAACCTTTTGCCTTTGAGTTTACTTTGGATTTTATTTTTCTTTGAGCGATTCATACTTTCACAGGATCTTGTGGCTCTGTCTTCGTCTAAAGGCAGTCCCACAGCCTTGCTACAAAGTGGCAGAGCGGGGCTTCGTCAGTTTAGCTGAGTTGGTCTCACATGGTAAAAGATACCACAGGTAGTAGCGGTGGTACTGGGCCTGTGTGTGTGAAGCACACAGTAAATGTTTGCTGGCATTGCTTTTATTCTGGTGCCGTCAAGCTGGATTAAAGTCTGCTCCCGTTGAGGGCGGGGGTGGCTGTAGCCCTCATACACTCTTGGGAACGTAAGGTGACGCAGTCACTTCAGAAACCAGTGGCAGTTCCTCAGATCATTACACAGAGTTCCAGGTGACCCGGCAATTCCACTTCAGTGCATATATCCTCGAGGGAATTCAAAACATATGGCCCCACAAAAACTTGTCAGTATTCGTAGCAGCATTTATTCCTAACAGCCAAAAGGAGGAAAGACCCACATGGCCATTGGTTGGTGAAAGGATCAGTGAAAGGTGGCGTTTTCCATGCAGTGGAATATTACTCAACACAAAAAGGAGTTACGTGCTGATACCCGCCACAGTGTGGATGCACCTGGAAACCGTTATGTTAAATGAGAGGAGCCAGGCACGAAAGTCCATACATTATGTGATCCACTCATGTGAGATGTTCAGAGCAGGGCAGTCTACAGAGGCAGAAAGTGAAGGAGTGGGTGCCTGGGGCTGTTGGGGTGGGGCGACGCGAGTGACTGCTAAGGGGACTGTTTCGTTCTGGGGGGATGGAAATGCTCTGGGACAAGTAGGAATAGTTGTTGCACACGCTCGTGACTGCACCAAAACCCACTGCGTCATGCACTTCAAAGGGCGAATTGCTTGTTACGTGAATTATACCTCAAAATACAAAGCGACTCTAGTAATTACCTTGTCATAAAAAATATCTGCCCTCGCGAGGCATAAAATTTCATTTCTTCCCATTCTCTCTCTTCTCTTAGGCCTGTTACTGCTTGTACAGACTGGGATTATCCTGCCACCCCCACCTTTCCTGTTCTTCCCCCAAATGACAGGGACAGGTTTTCTGCATTACCCTCCCTCCCATTCCTTGTTCTCCTTTCTTTTCCTACAGCCGTGACCCTTGGAGTGAGGTCGTTTATTATAGTAGTCAGTGAATTTCCCAATTCTGTGCTGCTGTACCGGTGCCCTTTACCATGCACCTGCCACCTTGGGATGCACCCCCCCCCCCCCCCCCCCCCCAGGAGAGGAGGCAGGGCTCCCGGTGGGCTGGGGTGGGCTGGGGGCGGGGGCAGATATCTGAGTAGCCAGGGCCGTCTCACCTTAACAAGGTCAGGGGTAGGCTCCTGGGCTGAGCAAAGCCCAGGCCTTGGGTAGGTCAGCAGCAGAGGAAGCAGGGAACATGGGGGTGGCCACAGGTTTCCTCCCAACAGGCCCGAGGGCAAAGGTTGACCTTGCTGGACAAGGCCGGTTTTGTTGCCTGGTTCCTCCCACGCCTTGTTAACTTGAAGAGGCCCTTGCGGGGTAAACGGGGCTGTTTGACTTGCATGTTTGCTTGAGGGATTTGTGGGGCTCCCCAGCTCTGCTGTGATTTATCTCCGAGGAAATGAGGCAGCCCTGGGTGGGGATAAGGGTGCAGCACTGCAGGCCAGGGGCCTGGGGCCTCGCCCGCTGGAGAGCAGCAGACAGGTGGTTCTCCTCTTGTGTGCGTGTGTGTCGGGGGGTGGGGTGGGAGGTGGCCACAGCATGGCGATTCCATCTCCAGGGCCCCTCAGTCAGAACGCGCCATCGGGATTCTGGTTTGTGTCAGAAATGTCCAAGGGACCCTGGGCACAGATTGCCAGACTTGGTTTGGGGTGCACGATGGAGAGGGTAGTTGTGCATCGTCTTTCTTCACTACAGTGATTAGTGTTCTTTGGTAAAAAAAAAGGAGAAACCTTCAAACAGCAGTGAAGTCTCCAGCCCCCCCGCCCCCACCTGGTGTCACCACTTAGAGACAACTGACCTCTCTGAACCACTTGGGATGTCCTTGTAGATATTTTCTGTGTCATACTTAACACACAAAATTTTGTTTTTATTTTCTTCCACCTGCCTCCCCCGCTCATAAATATATCATGGGTCTCCTTATATTTTCTGTAAATTTAGAATATCCAACAGCATATTTCATAATTTGATTGTCAGTCATTTATTAGCCCCTTCTGTGTGTGTTGACTCCTGGTTGTCCACACTTTTTCCTGTTACAAGTGGTGTTTTGGTGGCCACGCCGACCTGTCCTTACGTTCTTTTGTCCGTGTTTTGTGAAGTTACGTTCCTAGAGGTAAAATCGCAGGGTCCAGAGCATGGCTTTTCTTTTTTAATCGGTTCTGCCAATTTATCTGGGAAACTTGTAAGGCCCCAAAGTCTTCTCTCTCCTCCTCCCGATCCCGGCCCCTGCTTTAAATATATTTTGGTGGTTCCTGAAAGTGAACTTCTTTTCCAGATAGTCCTCTGAAAGGCATGCCTCACAGAGAGGCCCGCAGAGAACGAGTTTCTGGCCAGTGCAGGGACGAGGTGAGAGGGGACGGCCAAGGCTGTGGATGGAACCAAACCCTGGCTCTGTGCCCCCCTTGTGCCACTTCTGTCCCCTCCTCACAGGCCCCTTCCTCAGGGTTTGGGGAGGGGTCGTCCCTAAAGACTGCTGTGTGCCTGAGACGAGACCCTTTGAGGGTTGCGGGCCAAATGTGAATAGTCTCTCTCACTCTGACTTCCATTACAACCTTAGCTGGGAAGCTAAGCATTTGATGGTTGTGTGTGCATGTGTGCATGCGCGTGTGTATGTGCACATGTGTGCACATGCGTGTGTGGGACTTCCTACCCAGAACATAATCTGATGATGCAAAGGAAAAAAATTCTAATAGGATAGTTTTTCACATTTGGCTGTGATTTCCCCAAATTTCTTTAGATGCTTTTGATTATGTTAGCACAGGTATGATTCTGAGTTTGTTTGCAGAGAAGACCTGAGAAATGTTTGGGGCCCTGTGAGCCTCTTTGAATATGTGGATGCTGTTCTGTGGGAAAAGGTTATTCTGCATGACTCCGGGGCTCGCTGAGAACAAGAGGTTAGAAGCTGGGGAAGGTTGTTGATTTCAGCTCACAGCAAGTAACGCCTTGTGCAGTTTCCACCTGTGGGGCGGGTGGAGCCATGGCCCTGTCCACCTGATCTCCCCTGGGCCCCTTCTGTTCCTGGATTTCACTGTGTTCACACAGGTGGGTTGTGCGTCAGGAAGGATCCCTGGGCTGCTCTGGGACTTTTCCTGACCAACCCCATCTCATTGGGAACTTGTGACCCATCTGCCCTGGATTGTACCTGGATTGACAGGCGCTGATCCAGGCTCCTGGTGGTTAGGGCACTTGGGGGACTATTTCCCCACGAAGGAAGGGCAGGCCATGGTGTAGAATCCAGATTCTGCCATGGAGGTGGGGGTAGGCTCTGCTGGGCCAACACCCCAAACAGAGTCTCAGTGTCATTTCAAGGCCGCCTTTAAAATTAGTTTGTTTTTTAAAGAAGCTTGCGCTGAAGAACTTTTGACTAGTCCCAGGGCTGCCACCTAGTGGGGAACTCCAGGAATGGCGGCGGTGCCTTTGCTCTGCGGCAAACCACTGAACTCCTTTGGAGACACTGGGCTTCTCACCTGGCTTATGGGATGTTTAGAAAGTGAAAAA
Organism: Artibeus jamaicensis; assembly: GCF_021234435.1. Classification (NCBI taxonomy): domain Eukaryota; kingdom Metazoa; phylum Chordata; class Mammalia; order Chiroptera; family Phyllostomidae; genus Artibeus; species Artibeus jamaicensis. The sequence goes on along the minus strand of NW_026521788.1, from coordinate 29,028,598 downwards.
TTTGAAGCAGTTTTTATCAAAATGTTGGAGGCACTGCCCACAAGTCAGGGCAGTCTTTTCTAGAAGTGGGACCTTTTCCAGATGTGAGTAGAAGGTACTGATTGACCCAGAAGTCAGAGCTCTCCTTTGGCTCTGTGTGTCCCAGACATGCATGGGCACGTCCTTGTGGGACACCCTTCCCGTCTTGCAGTGGTGGACACTGTCAGGTATGTCCTGGTGTCCTCCAGACATCACTGCCTGCATTTAGACGAACTTAGGTGTCCTTACTTTGTCCTGCACTCAGGGTCCCAGTTCTCATTTGTCAGGTGATTTATTGAAAAGAATAATGTATTATTTCCACCTCATACCATACACAAAAATGTATTCCAGGTTGTTGAAAGATTTACATATATAAAGTAAACTGATACTTTTTAGAAAAATATAACAGAATATTTTCATAATCTCAAAGCAGGAAGGAAGGAACTTTTGAAATAAAACTACCAAAGCGCAAAACATAAAGGAAATATTGATAGGTTTAAAATGTGAAAGCTTAGTGTAGCAAAGACACTGCGGGTAAATTGAAAAGCCACATAATGGGGAAAGATATTTGTAATATAACTAGGAAAGGATGAGTACCTGGAATTTAAAAATAAACTCTACATAAAGAAAGGAAGAGAGAGAAGTAGAGAAAGTATGTATAGTCAATAAACATGAGGAGAGCTGCTCTTTTTAGTAATCAGAAAGCAAGTTAAAAAAAAAATCTCACTTTTTTGTCCATGAGATTGGCAGTACTTTAAAATATTTGACTCTTTCACACTAACCAAGAAGTGGAAAAAACCCAAGATCCTTCATTGAATGAATGGGTAAACAAAATGCGGTACATACATGAAATGGAATGTGATTTATCTTTAAAAAGGAAAGAAATGGTCACATACTTCAACATGGATGAACCTTGAAGACATTATGCTAAATGAGTAAGTCAGTCACAGAAAGATTAATTAGTATATGATTTAATCCCTATGTGGTACCTGGAGTAGCCAGATCCATAGAAACAGAAAGTAGAATGGCGGTTTCCAGGGACCGAGGGGAGGATGGAATGGGGAGTTGTTTTTCAATGGAGACAGAGTTTCAGTTTTGCAAGATGAAAAAGTTCTGGAGACTGGTTGCACAATGATGTGGGCGTATATAACACTACTGAAATGGACACTTAAAAATGTTAGGCTTTGGTCCGGTAGCTCAATTGGCTGGAATGTTATCTCCATAGTCAAAATTGTAGGTTTGATCTCCAGTCAGGGCACATACAAAATCAATCAGCAAATGCATAAGTAAGTGGAACAACTCAGTCAATCTCTCTCTTTCTCTCTCTCGCTCATTCTCTCTCTCTCTCTCTGCTTCTGCCTTCCTCTCTCTTCTTCTCTATGTCTAAAATCAATAAATAGAAAAAAATGTTAAAAATGGTTAGGATAGTTTGTTTGTATTTTGTCATAACTAAATGTGGCTCTATGAAATTTTGGTGAGGATGTGTTGAGGATAGTCACTCCCAGAGCTTGCCCACAGCTGGCAGATCATGCATTGGTAGAGCAATTGATACTGTCCAGAAAGTATGAACACGTCCATATCCTGACACCTGGCCACTCTGCTTCTAGAGTGAAGTCTCACAGGTGTGGGAGAGGAGACGTATACACCAGTGTTCACAGCAGTATCATTTATAACAGCCAAGAAAAGAGAGGGGACAATGTAAATGTTCATCAGTTAGAAAAAGGAGGATGTGTGATATGTTCATGCAGGGAATTACTGCCTGCATCACTTGACCAGACCTCAAAAGCAGCACAAAGTAGGAAGAAGCACACGGCGTATGGCACCACTAGAAACGTCTGAATACATTAGTAGTGTAAAGAAACTTCTGTGCGTGGAGACGGTTGACAGCAAATTCCGGGGAGCGATTAATTCTGGAGGGGAAGAGGGGGGTTTGGGATGAGAAGGGTGCACTGGGGGCTCTAGCAATGCCAGTAATACTGTATTTTTTTGAAAAACAATTTGACACATGTGACAAGATGTTAAGATTAGAGCTAAGTGGTGAGTACTTAAAATGTTATTACTTTATTTGCTATGCTTTTCTGTGTGTTTGTTTGGAAGATACTCGGTTTGTTGTTTTGTTTTTTAATTTTTGAAAAATACTTATTTTTTTAGAGAGAGGGGAAGGAAGGGAGAAAGAGGGAGAGAAACCTCATTGTGAGAGAGAAGCATGGATAGGTTGCCTCTCGCAGGCCCCCTGACCAGGGAGGGACTGAACCCTGACCAGGAGTAGAACTGGAGACCTTTCACTTTGCGGGAAGACGCCAACCAGCTGAGCCACACTGGTCAGGGGTGTCCTTGCTGTTGTTTTTAAAGACTTTAAATGATAGAGTGGGGCACAGTTTTTTTTAAATTTTCTTTTTCTCAGTGTACAGTCCTGTCTGCAACGTGAAGCATTTTTACAAAACAGTGAAGATTTTTAACTGCGTAAGGAACAGATGTACTGTAGGAGTTTTGTATTTTGCTGTCTTTATAAGAGTTTCTTTAAAGGAAAGAGTTTTGCTCTAAAAAAAAAAGGCAAAAAACAGAGCCCTGAGTGAGCTGTTTTTTGAGATTCCCTTCCTCTTCATTAGTCTGCAGTCCTAGGAGCTAATGCTTATGTCTTAGAAGAAAAAACCCCTTTTCTTTGTCTCTGATTTTATTGCTAAATTAGCTGTCCCAGGGCATTTCACGCTCATTGTAGTTGTAACAGAGCACAGGAAGACCTCAGAGATTTTGCAGGGTCTGTTCCAAGCCATCCCAGTACAATGAGCCGCAATCCCCTCACTGGTTGGGAGTCTCACCTTCAGTTTGTAAGAAACAACACCTGTGAAGCACAGTGAAGTGAGGTGCAGTATAACAAGGCCCATGCCTGTATTTAGTACCTCCAGGTTCTGGTTCTCTGCGCTGCAGAGATCTGATAACTCAGGGTCCATGCTGAATAAGCCAGGCGATTTCTGGACTGTTGGAGCTTGCACCAGTAAGCAAGCTTTTCTGGTTCAGTCCTATCACCTGAGGAATAAGGAAACTGAAAGCCAAAGAAGTGGAGTGTGACCTGCCAAGGGCACAGACTCCCCCCATCCCCCCGCCCCCACCCCGAGGTGCTTAGCAGAAGTCAACAGGCTCCTGACAACCTCTCGAGTCATCTTCTTGTTTTTTATTCTCTGGAACAATGCCCCAAGTAACCTGTAATTTGCTCTCTTGCTTAAAAATCTCCCAGGTTGCCCATCTCCCTTAGGACACAGTTTTGGCTTTGGCTGTGAGCCTTGAGATGGAGCCCACTATTCCAGTCTCCTCTTGAACCCACTGTTCTTTGTTTACAGGGCTCCAGTCACTCTGTCCTCCCCTTCTCCTTGTGTCCAGAACACACTGGTCATTCCTGCCTCAGGGCCTTTGTGCTTGCTTACCCCTCTGCCAGGTGTGCTCTTGCTACTGCTCTTCATTTGCATTTAAGCTTAGAAGTCACCTTCTTAGAGAGACCTCCTCAGACCTTCTCATACCTTTTGCTCTGCTGCTCAGAAGTCTCTTCAGCTTATTATCCTACTTTATTTTCTATTTTCTTGAGGGCTCTTATTCTGCCTAGAAGTTATTTATTTGGTCTTTCTTCCTTTCTATCTACCTGCCTGTCCACCTGGGTGTTCATATCCTCCCACAAGCCACGGCCTGTATGTGTTCAGTTAGGTGGCACCGCCAGCATCTAGAACATCACTAGAACAGGTCAGGCACTTGTGTTGGGGGTCCTCAACACCTGGGGGTCCAAACCCCAGGTTTGGTGATTGTTGGGGAGACTCACAAGATTCAATGTATAATAATTACACTCATGGCTAAATTTTATTTCAGCGAAAGGACACAAAGCAAAATTGGCAACGGGAAGAGGTGTGTGGGGCGAAGTCCAGAGGAAACCAGGTGCAGGTTCCGACCGGCCTCCCTGTGGAGCGACACAGGGCATGCTCAGTTCCCCCAGTACTGAAGCATGACAGCACATGCGAGGTGTTGTTGTGTTGTTTTCAGGGAAGCCCAGGGATTTTCCCGGGGGCTGGCCCCACAGCCACTGCTGCCTACCATGTACTGAGATTTCAGACTGCCGGGAGAAAGCTGTACTCAGCCTAACCCACACTGTTTGTCTGATCCAGGCATCGGGAACCCCTCTTATTACTTGGGGCAAGTTTTATATCCGTGTAGGGAACTATTTGCCACTCCGTTTCCAGGCACCAGCCAAGAGTGAACTTGTAAGCAGGGCTTTCTAAGGATAGAAGTCTTGGGCCTGCTAGGGTAACACCCTTTTGCACATTACTTAAGAAATGTTTATGAACAAATGAATCACCCACTGTGACTGCAGGGCCAGTGGAATCAGAGCTTGGCCTCCAAAGGCCAGAGGCTGTGACCTCTCCTCCCTGGTCAGCAGTTCTACCCTTAGACCCAGGGAGGTAAGAGTGGTCAATCTGTCCTTCCTGCTGCCAGGCTGTTGGTAAGTGTGGCTGTCTGGTCCCCAGGTATTGAAGCACAACGGGTCTTCAGAAATTCTCAACAAGCTGTATGACACGGCCATGGACAAGCTGGAGGTGGTTAAGAAGGACTACGATGCCCTGCGGAAGAGGTACAGCGAGAAAGTCGCCATCCACAACTCGGACCTGAGCCGGCTGGAGCAGCTGGAGGAGGAGAACCAGCGCCTGCTGAAGCAGACCGAAATGCTCACCCAGCAGAGGGACACAGCCATCCAGCTGCAGCACCAGTGCGCCCTCTCCCTGAGGAGGTGGGGGCTGGGGCCACTGGGGGCCAGAGGGACCTCCTTTGCTTGGGCCGCTCTCCTCTGTGGGCTTGTGGTTATCCACAAGGCTCCCAGACACTACCAGAGGGTAAAGCAGCTCGGCAGTTGTGCTTTTTCGAAAAATGCTTATTTCCAGGAAACACTTTTTTTTTTTTTTTGGCACTCACTGTGTCCTGGGAGTTGTCATTCTTGTCTGAACAGCCTCAGCATGTTCCAACCACCCCAGTGCCTAGGGCTCCCACAGGCCTCTCTTCTCTGTCAGTCACCTACCTGGCAAATAGCAAAGTTAATCGTCTTAGGTATTGTTTTTCCCAAACTTTGATTTTTTAGTAAGGTATATGATCTGTAGGGATGTGAGCCCTGGCCTCAGGCAATGTTTTGTAAAGTACACTCCTGCAGAATACTGGTTCCTGGGAGCACTCATTGGCCTCACGTGAGAAGCGGTCTCTGGCTGTGAAAAGGTCTGGGAATTGCCAGGTTGCCCAAGGACGGGTACCTGCAGTGTGGGGCTCCTCGGAGCATTCAGTCTGGTGCTGAGCACTGGACTGTCTTAGACAGGGATGCAGAATGCAGTGTTTCCCAAACGTAAGTCATCAAAGGACATACTTTTTTTTTCTTTTAAATGGAGAGCCGTGCAGGAGATTGGCGTCTACAGAACACACTTTCTGCAGTGTTATTCTGGACGCTAGAGCCTTAGGCTCTTAACCTGCAGGGCTGCCTTTGTGTAAGTTACCTCCTGGCCTGGAAGGACCAGCTGTGCTCTGACACCAGCCTGGTGACTCTGGGCCAGCCAACTGCATCTCCTTTTCTGTATTTGAGAAATGAGGTGGGTGGATTAAATGACCATTAAGTTCCCTTTTATCTCTCATATACTGTGATTCTAGCATTAAAAAAAAATGTAGCTTGACTGTGGGAGAAATTCGCTGTTGTTTCTAGTAGAGCAGGGGGCATGAAGTCCTCGGTTCAGCTTTTGGTTTTGCAAATGCTGAGGAAAATTCCAGGTCCGGGGCACTGGCACTCCGTGACTTTTCTCTCTCAGGGGTGTAGAGAATGAGCTCCCTTGAAACTTCATGCTTGACTGTCCAGCACAACAGAGCTGACCGGGCCAGTCCCCGCCACCCCCCACGTCCTGGCTGCCTTTCTCCCCCAGGTTCGAGGCGATCCACCACGAGCTAAACAAGGCCACGGCCCAGAATAAGGACCTGCAGTGGGAGATGGAGCTGCTGCAGTCGGAGCTGACAGAGCTGAGGACCACACAGGCGAAAACCGCCAAGGAGTCCGAGAAGTATAAGGAGGAGCGGGACGCAGTGTACAGCGAGTACAAGCTCATCATGAGCGAGCGTGACCAGGTCATCTCGGAGCTGGACAAACTGCAGACCGAGGTGGAGCTGGCCGAGTCCAAGCTCAAAAGCAGCACGTCAGAGAAGAAGGCGGCCAGCGAGGAGATGGAGGCACTGCGACAGGTAGGTGGTTGGGCAGCTGGCCCCCCAGACCCTGGGAGAGCAGCGAGGAAGGAAGGGCTGTGGTGCACACCGTGTCTGACCAGCAGCATGCCCCTGTGTCAGAGTGCAGGGCTGGGTTACTGGACACTGCCCAGGGTATTGCTGAGTTCACTACGCTTAGTGCCTAGCTCTAATCTGGGCTACAGGGTTGTAAGGCGAGCTCTGGCTGTGGTCTCAGGCCTCCACAGCTTACAGTGTAGGAAGAAAGTCAGGTCACATGCCCAGATACTCATGTGCTCCAGGTACAGACACTCACATTCAAACCCATTGTGAAGTAAGTGTTGATCAGTCTGGTGCTGAAGGTCAGTGGTATCTCAGGGACTTGCTTGTTAAGAAGCTTGATCCCAAGGCCAACTTCCCAAAGCCATAGATACCTTTGGCTTTGTGAGTCAGGAGAATACCCTTAGGGCTCTTTCCCAGCATCTGATGAATCTGCTTTTTAAAAGGGGCAGCCTGGCTCCTACTGGGAAGATAGTATAGTAGGCTGTGCCTGAGGCCCTTCTGCCATCTTGCTTCCTAGGGGACACGCCTCCAGGGTCAGGGGCCTGAGGTTCATTAGCATTAGAGTTAGCTTGCCCCTGAGGGCTCAGTGTGGATTCTTGAACCTTCCTGCTGGTCTCTGGGCCTCTTCAGGGACAGCCCTCACCCCCAAGTGCAGATGTGTCCCACTCACTCCCTGATTTGAGGTTTCCTCCCCATCCTGTTGGTCAGTGTTGTGGCTCTGTTTGGAACTGCTGGACTTGATCATAGCAGACTTTTTTCCCGTTGAAATGTTACTTTTCTATGCAGGTCACTTGTCATGCAGCTTTTAAAAATGATCTGTGACAACTGAAAACCAAGGTGTTAGAGGCTGGGCAAATTGGCAGGGGATGGCAGGCCCTGGGCTGCTGGAGCTGGAGCCTCCTGGACCGAACACCAGGCAGGGCCGATGCCCCAGGGGTGGCCCGGCTCTGGGTGGCTTTCTTGGACAGTGACATCACCTCATGCCCAGGTAGTGCTAGGGGCCATGGATGCAGGGAAAACAGGCTGGGAGAGCAGCCCTTCTCAGTCATGTGACCTCTTATTTTTCTGGATTCAGTTTCCTCATCTACAAGATGGAAATGATAATAGATAGCATCTGCCTCGTGGGTGGTTATGTCAGGCACATGATTTAATATTGAAAACACACTTAGAACTGTGCCCACTCCAAGTAGGCATAACTTGAGTTTTTATTATTAAGATGACTATTAGCTACTTTGTGAGGAACCCTATGAAATTGTTTTTGTAGGCAAAAATGGACCAACTAATGGCAATTTCATATCAAGGGAGCGAGACTTCCAGACCATCAAGGTGAAAGCCATTGTGAAAAGGAGAATTTACTTTGATGAAATTTGTAAGAGATCATGAGAAGCAATTTTTAATAAGCAAATACAGTGTATTAGGACTTGGTAATTGTCCTAAAAAAGCTACCAACTCATTTCCACACACTGACATCTGAGAGCTTTTAATGGTTGGGAGAATGTTATATCCAACAAGGAAAACAAAATGATAGAGTAAAACTTTGAAAATGATTGAGTCAGTCTCTAAACCAAGAAGTCGAGGACGATGTGTCAGGCACGTAAGAGGTGAGCTTGGGACAGGACCACAGCCCACGTGGAGGGGTTTTGGGGTTATGAGGTGAACTGTGCCCTCTGTAGGTGGTGGGGAGCACCAAGAAAGACGCAGAACCCCTGACTCCCTGAGGTTTCAGCAGCTGGTGGCAGCCTGTCACCCCACTGCCCGCATTCACGCGTGCCCTTCAGCCTGGAGCCTGGTTCCCGGCCTTCGCAGGGGGCATTGGCTCTGCATCAGGTCTGCCCATCAGCTGAGGCAGGACTCTTTTCCAGGCGCTGACCTGAGTCCGCAGGCAGGAGAGCGGAGCATCCTTCCCCCCCCCCCGCCCCCACAACAGCTTCCAGAACTGAAACCCTCTGCTCCTTCTCTACTTTGTCTGGCTTCTTTCCTAAGACCACTCTCATATTCACCCAGAATAGGTTGGTGGCCTGGCACCTTTTGGCTCTGAGGTATGGACGGGAGGGCTTTAATCTCCTCATGGCCTGACAGACCCCCTGGTGTGGGCTCTTCCCCTGCTGGGGGCTGAGGTGCAGTCCGCAGGCCTTTCCTCTGGCTTCATGCCCATGCAGGGTGAGTGTCTTGTGAAAACCAGCCCATCTCTTCCTTAGCCCGTGGCCCGGAGGTCACCCAGGGTGGCAGAAGGAGATCATGGGTGGTGCTTTTGCAGACAGATCTGCATGGTGTGGAAGAAGCAGCACAGGAGCAAGAGCCCTGGAGGCCTGGGTTCTGGGCTCAGCTCCCTGAGGCGGGTCCTTAGGGGCAGTCACTTCCGGGCCCTGAGGTTCCTCGTTGGTATAATCAGGGGCCTGGACAAAGGGACCTTAGCTCCCCAGTTCTCCTGCCCTTTTAAATTAGGATGCTGCATTCCTCCTCTGCCCTCTTGATGAAGCTAAGCATTATATACTTCCAGGGTTTCTCAGAAGGGAGTGGTGTTTTGGGGGTGTTCTCATTTTGGAGACTAACAGTGATGGGAGCCCAGTGGAAAGAAGGGGAGATGGGGAGAGGGGGGGCTCTGCCTGGTTGCCTGGCGTTGGTCCCTCTTTGTTGCCACCTCTGGCCTTCAGCTTGAGATGATTACCCAGGGCCAGAAGGAAAGACCTTTCATTGAAACCACATGTAACATAGTTCAAGTAGAAAACTATATTACTATAGAACACCAAGTGAAATATAAACTTAAGAAAATATTATTGTTAAACCTATTAGCACTGTTAAGTTCTTGATAGAATTAGTAAAAATAATTGTTTCTAAAAAATACCAAAACACCCATCATTGCATAAAAATGGGGAAAAAAATTGACTTGCCCCTGGGAACTGAGTTCTCAGCAGAGCATGCCACTGTCTCAAGGTTCGGTGTTATTTTCTGTGCAGATTTTTCCCCAGTTCTTTCTGATCCTGTACGTGAGAGACAAGGGGGGAGTGATAAGCTGACTGCATACATTTTCCTGTCCCCCTCATACTTGTCTCTTGGCTGAACTTCTGAGATCTTTTTGAACGTGTTTTAGCGGAGGCTGCATTGCTGTCTGCTGTGGAGTCAGTGGAAGCATTCTTGGTGTGTTTGTCTTCCTTATTTTTATTGCTCAGAGGTGGAGATTCCCAACGCAGAGGCAGTTGTATCTGTTCCTCTCCTGTCTTGTTTGTGTTTTGCTTCTTCAGAAAGCCTTTGAGGTAGCATAGGAGTTACTTTTGCAATAGACACTTGCTTGTCATTTCCCCCGTGTTTTCTAGAGGAATTAGTGACACAGAGGGAGCTTTCTCTATGAGCACTTCCAAGAGTTTGATTTGAAATTTTAATGGAGCGTGCAGTGCTTTGAGGAAGTGTCAAGAAGCAGATGCTTCAGATTTCAGCTTTGAAAATGAGCTGAGATACAGGGGACTTCACCAGCAAAAATGCTGCTGTTTTTTTTCAGATACGGAGTTATTTAAAAATAACTCTGTATGCTGGAGTCTGAAAACCGGAATATGGAAACCGGTGCTGCAGAAGCAGAGTTGTGACTTACCACGACCACTGTCTGGACCCTTCACTGCACTCAAGCCTTGTGTCATTATGTTGTGTTGTGGGTGCACTTTAGAGAGATGTGCTGGCTCTTCGTAGGTACAAACCACACAAGTGGCAGCTGGAACAAGCCCTCCAGGGGAGGCACTCCACCTGGGCCAGTGCGACCTCGGCTGAGGAGGCACTAGGGTTCTAGTCCAGGCTCTGTGTGTGGTTGTGAGAATTCGGACTGGACCTTAATGTCACTGGGGGTCTGAGTGTGGCTGTGGGGCTTGTGGTCACTGGTGTGTGTGTGGGGATGGTACAGGCATAGCAGGGTGGTGTTGGGATGGCTGTGGCTGGGATCCTGCTGTTTCCCTCCATCTAGCTCCCAAGAGGTCAGATGGTACTTCTGAGCCGGAAGGCACAGTAACCTCCTCCTCTGGTTGCCCCTCATTCCTACCAGATTAAAGACACGGTAACTATGGATGCCGGGAGAGCCAACAAGGAGGCTGAAATTCTTCGAAAGCAGTGCAAAGCTCTGTGCCAGGAGCTGAAGGAAGCCCTCCAGGAGGCAGATGTGGCCAAGTGCCGGAGGGACTGGGCCTTCCAGGAGCGCGACAAGATCGTGGCAGAACGGGATAGCATCCGGTACGGGGCCCCCGGGCTGGGCTGGCCTGGCCTCAGGTCTCCCCAGGACACATGGGGTCTGTGGGGAGGGCCACAATCATTTGCCACATGTCCAGGTAAGGACAATCATTTACTCTCATGTCCATGAGAGTAACTAGGTTCTTCCCTCTCACCCTACATGGTGCCCCCACCTTGCCTCAGAGCACAGGTATTTTCCACTGTGTCTTTCCATCCTATTCCACTTCAACCTAGGCGTCCGAGCGTGCACTAAGAAGTGGCACAAGACCAGATTTTATTTTTATTCTAAGTTCTGGCAATCAGAACTGAATTCTCTCTGTTAGCATTCATTGTGTACCTACTACGTGCCAGGATCTCAGGTCGTTTGAGCAAGGAGACCCTGGGAGACGGCCTCCAAGGATCCCAGGTGGCTGTGATGCCTGCGAGGGGCTGGCACTGTGGGGCTCTGGGCCACTTTGTCAGACAGGGCAGTGGGGAGGGAAGATGTGTGGACAGGGAATTCCAGGGCCACAGGCAGAGCTGTGGTGGGGGCATGGAGGGCACTGGGCTGGGGGGAGTGGGTCTCCCCAGAAAGCATGGTATTTGAGCCAGAACTTAAGCATGAGTGGGATTTTTTCAGATGGAGCGGGGGAAGGGCATTGTAACCTGAGCACACCTCATGAGCAAAGGTGTGGTGTGATCAGGGCAGGGATGTGGGTGTGAAGTCACAGAACAGGCAGCCGACAGTGCTCCCGAGCGCAGGTTGTTAGGGCCTTAAAAGGGAGGCCTGGGAATGTAGACTGGATCCTTGGTTGAGGTAGAGCCAGAAGAGGCTGGAGGTAGGGTGGGGTGTTGGTAGTGAGCAAGGGCTTGGCAATGAGAGATTCTGAAAGATCCCTTGTGGCCTTTTTAAGGAGAGAGCAATGTCCACCCAGGCAGGTCAGGAGATGAGGGTTCAGTGTTGGGAGGCTATGGGCCCATGGAGAAGCAGGGACAGTTCTCAGGGTCCATCCAGTAGCAGGATGCAGTTCTGGGGATGGTGCAGGGCACAAATTCTCTTGCTGCTAGGTCCCCTGTCTCTGTCTCCACCTCCTCTCTGAATGGCTGAGGTGGTCCCAAGGTCCCAGAAGCCATATGTCCTATAGCAGAGGGTTGTTAAGCCTGCCCTTTGTACCTGCATAGAGCTCAGGGCTGCGGAGATGCATGAGTCATGATTCCTGTCTGAGGCAGGGGGTCTCAGTCTGATTGTGGGCTGGGAGGCAGCTCTGGAAAGGCCTGTGGGTGGGTGGCTATGAGGCATTTGGCCAGTGCTGGAGCACAGGGCTGCCAGGTGGGCTGGGGCAAGATGCAGTTTTTGACCCCAGGCACATTGACAGTGAAGCAGTGGGGTGAGCACTGGATGTGTGGAGCCCAGAGCTTATTGCCTGGTAACTGGGAGGTGTCTGTTCTGCTGGGTCCTCAGCATTACCTTTGTCCCTCAGTGGGGTTAGCCTTGATGGCCTACTTCTAAACCTGCAAACATTCCTGTGCATCTGGGGGCAAGGTGGGAGCCTGGGGTATTCACTGCAGGCTGTGAGTCCTCCGTCCCTGACCTCTCTTGGTGACCTTGCCCTTTGCCTCTTCTGCCAGGACACTCTGCGACAATTTGAGGCGGGAGCGGGACAGGGCAGTGACAGAGCTGGCTGAGGCCCTGCGCAGCCTGGATGACACTCGCAAACAGAAGAACGACGTCAGCCGGGAGCTTAAGGAGCTCAAGTATGCTGGGGTGGCGCCTTCGTGGGCCGCACTTGCACCTGGGAATGGAGTGCCCACCTCCCCTCTCAGGGCAGGGCCTGGCCATGTGTCCCTTCTCTTTCCCCCGTACTCTGTCAATCTGTAGAAAGGCTTCAGATGCTGCCTCCACGTGGAGAGTTAATTAGAAACTCGTAGATGAACAGAGAAAATGATAGCAGTCCTTTGAGCACATGGAGCTGTGCACCGTGCACAAAGACATAGGAAGAAAGGGCCCTGCTCACAGGCAGGTTGTCTGGGGACAGGTAGGCATGCACTGTCCGCTCATTCATTCCCTCCGTTCCTCACTCATTCATCAACTCAGCAAGGATTAACCCAGTGCCTGCTCTGTTTGCATCAGGCCTGAGGGAGGCCCAGGGGAAACAGCTAAGCAGGCCCACCAGGTCCTTGCTCTGTGAGGCTCATAGCACACAGGAGACAGACCACAGGCAGCCATCAGAGAGGCGAGGGCATAAAAGAACAAAGCAACAACAGATTGTGGTGCAGAGTTTTGCAGGTGATTGTGACCACCAGTCAGCAGTCTGTCCTGCTGTGTTTGGATGCCTGTCTGGAAGAGACTGTTCGGGATGTCAGACAACCCAGCTCAGGAACAGCCCTGCCCCCAGGGGTGTCCCTTAAGATATGGTGACTCTAAGTAGTGGATTGAAAACACAAAGATCAAAGTTTAAGAGAGAAATTGGCAGAGGCCAGTAGTTGCTACTAGAGCCAGATTTTAGTTGAGAAGCAGTGGTTCTCTGTCCATTCCAGGGACTTCCCACGCTGGTAGAGTGGAGAAGGAAGGTGACAAGCCCTTGAGTGTGAGTGCGCAAACCTTGCTGACTCAGGGTGTGCCTTTCAGAAGGGAGTACAGCTCCCCTTCTCATTCAGTAACATCTAACATAAGACAAGCAGCTTCGTTTATTAAATAAAAACCTAGAACCTCTGGGGCCTGAGTGCTCTAAAGAAAACTTCAGGGTTTCAGGCAAAGACACAGTCTCTCCAGGGACCCACCTTGGGTCTAGCAAGTGATGGAATCACATTAAGTTCCGGCCTAGCCCCTCTGGGGCTTCAACATGGGAGGAGGTTTCCATTTTAATTGCGCTGGAGTTGCCAAGGCTGAGAAAGTCAGCTTCCTTGATTCATTCAGCACATCTGTGTTTGCATCTCCTTCCTGCTGAGTTCTCTAACCTATGGGTGCTGTGATGCAGTCTGTGCTGCTACACCAGAAGCAATGGTGGGAAAGAGATGAGGCGGGTGCAGTCAGCTTTGAACAAAGAGCTCCAGGCTGCACAGAGGGTATTAGGCCCCAGGAGGAGGCTTTGGAGCTTTGCCCAGGAGGCTGGGTAGCATTCTAGAGCTGGCCAGTGAGAGCACAGCCCAGCCAGAGGTGTGAACCTGGGAGCATGTTTTCTTGGGAAGGAAACAAAAGTAGGTCACAAGTGTGCCAGGAGCCCAATAGGCAGGGCTGATGAGTTGGGAAGGTGGTCTGGGCCCAGGTTTTAGGAAGAAGGGCATTATATGCAAGTGACTGTGGTATAGGACAAAGTTACTGTGTCTTTTTGCATCTTCTTAACTGGGTCTTTCAAAGAGCTTAAGTTTTATTTTGATCAAGTCCAACTTATTAATATTTTTAAATCAATTTTTATTTAATATATTTTGTTGATTATGCTATTACAGGTGTCCCAGTTCCCTTCACCCTGGACACCCCCTCCCACCCACATTCACCCCCTATAGTTCATGTCCATGTGTCATACTTGTAAGTTCTTTAGCTTCTACATGTCCCATGCTATTCTTGCCCTCCCCCTGTCTATTTTCTACCTACCAGCTATGCTACTTATTCTCTGTACCTTTTCTACCTCCCACTCCCCTATTGCTAACCCTCCATGTGTTCTCCATTTCCATGTTTCTGTTCCTGTTCTAGTTGTTTGCTTAGTTTGCTTTTGTTTTTGTTTTAGGTGTGATTGTTAATAATTGTGAGTTTGCTGTCCTTTTACTGTTCATATTTTTGATCTTCTTTTTCTTAGATAAATCCCTTTAACATTTCATATAACAAGGGCTTGGTGATGATGAACTCCTTGAACTTGACCTTATCTGAGAAGCACTTTATCTGCCCTTCCATTCTAAATGAAACCTTTGCTGGATAGAGCAATCTTGGATGTGGGTGCTTGTCTTTCATGACTTGGAATACTTCTTTCCAGCCCCTTCTTGCCTGTAAGGTCTCTTTTGAGAAATCCGCTGACAGTCTGATGGGAACTCCTTTGTAGGTGACTGTCCCCTTATCTCTTGCTGCTTCTAGGATTCTCTCTTTCATTTTAATCTTGGCTAACGTAATTATGATGTGCCTTGGTGTGTTCCTTCTTGGGTCCAACTTCTTTGGGACTCTCTGAGATTCCTGGATTTCCTGGAAGTCTACTTCCTTTGCCAAATTGGGGAAGTTCTCCTTTATTATTTGTTCAGATAAGTTTTCCACTTGTCGCTCTTCCTCTTTTCCTTCTGGTACCCCTATAATTCGGATGTTGACATTGGAATGTTTAAAGATGTCCTGAAGGTTCCTAAGCCTCTCCTCATTTTTTTGAATTCTTGTTTCTTCATTCTTTTCTATTTGGGTGTTTCTTTTTTCCTTCTGGTCTAGTCCCTTGATTTGAGTCCCAGTTTCCTTTCCATCACTATTGGTTTCCTGTGCATTTCCCTTCATTTCAATTAGTTTAGTCTTCCTTTGTTTCTCTAATTTGTGACTAAAATCAACCAGATCCGTGGGCATCCTGATCAGCAGTGATTTGAACTGTGCATCTCATAGATCGGCTATTTCTTGGTCACTTAGAGTTATTGGCTCTGGGGCTTTGAGTTCTTCTTGAGCCATAATGTTTTGGTCTGTTTTCCCGCCTGTTAAGTATGAAGGGCAGAGCCCTAGGTGTTCACCAGGGCAGGGCAACTCAGTCACTGGGTTGTGATGCTGTATGTGGGGGTGGGGTCAGAGAGGGGCAATAGCGGTCCCCTCTGCTGCTTCCCACCACTGGGGCCAGCGTGGTCTGTCTCACTGCTCGGTCCTCTGCCTGGTTTATCTGTGCACAAATGTATGACCACGGTCAACTTGCTGCCTTGGGCCCTCACTGGGTCTGCCTCTTACAGCCCCATGCCTGGGATCCGCCAACAGCCACCCGTGCCTGGGTCGGTCCAGCGGAGTTTTCCTGCCCAACCCCGCTCTGCCAGCCGCTGGCTCCGACCCTCTTACCGGTCTGGCTGAACGGTTCGTTGTTGTCGGACTTCCGTATAGTTCAATTTTCTGTGTTTTGCTTGCTAAAACTTTGTTGTCTTTAAACTTGGTTGTGCGAGGAGGCACAGTGTTTCCACCTACGCCTCTATCTTGGCTGGAAGTCTAGTTTTATTTTTTTTTAAGATTTTATTTATCTTTGGGGGGGAAGGGAAGGAGAGAGGGAGAGAAATATCAATGTACGGTTGCCTCTTGTTCATCCCCTGCTAGGAACTGGCCTGCAACCGAGGCATGTGCCCTGACTGGGAATCGAACCTCGATCGTTTGGTTCACAGGCCCACACTCAAGCCACTGAACTACACCAGCCAGGGCTCCACTTAATTTTTTTTTAAATATTTTATTTACTTTTAGAGAGAGGGGAGGGAAGGAGAAAGAGTGGGAGAGAAACATTAATGTGTGGTTGCCTTTCATGTGTTCCCTACTGGAGACCTGGCCTGCAACCCAGGATGTGCCCTGACTGGGAATCAAACCAGTGACCCTTTGCTTCATAGGCCCGCGCTCAATCCACTGAGCTACACCAGCCAGGGCTCCACTTAATTCTTCATTTTCACAACTGATGTAGCTATTCTACCTTTTTTTGCCTTTCCCTGTAAAGTTTAGAATAGTCTTCTCTCTATCTATGGAAGTGTTTTGTCAGCATTTTCATAGGAATTGCATTAAACCTCTAGATAAATGTGAGAATTTCTAGATAAATGTGAGTCTTTAAAAAAAAAAACAGTATAAAAACCTACCAATACCCAAGAAGTCTTGACCTGACGCTCCAGATTTATTGGGAAGTGTGAGGTGAAAACCCCACTGAGCTTTCATGAGTGGTCCACCTGCTTTTCAAGCTGAGACTTGGGGGGCATGTTTCACTTCCCATAGGGCCATTGCCATGGTTCCCTCTCTTCACAGGGAGCAGATGGAATCTCAGTTGGAGAAGGAGGCCCGGTTCCGACAGCTGATGGCCCACAGCTCCCATGACTCAGCCATCGACACGGATTCCATGGAGTGGGAAACAGAAGTTGTAGAGTTTGAAAGGGAGACTGTAAGCTTTCTTCATGTCTTTTCTTCTCCTCCTGACGTGAAGACTTTGAATGGTGGAGGAAGAGGGGGCCCTCTTGCAGTGTCCCCCAGTGTCACAATTGCTAGTTTGGAGGTTTGGCTTTTCCTCCCAGGATGCAAATGCATCCTTTCCTTGCACTTGTTCAAGCTGGGTTATAGCAGGTTGGTTTCCCGTGTCACGTGGCAGGGGCTGACACAGCCCACGGATCTCAGAGGGAAGAGCAGAGTCCCCAAGTGTGATGCTGGTGGGGATGTGTATCTGTAGTGGCTGAGAGGCGAAGACTATAGCTACTCATAGGCTGTATCTGAGGACTAAGTGTCCTGTCATCATGGTGAAGGGAGAGTCCCCACATTAGAGTGAACGGTTTGGGGTTTAAGAGCCAAATGCTTCTTGTCACTGCTTTGTAAAGTGTGCTGCTCTTGTTTTGACAGGAGGACATTGATTTGAAGGCACTGGGGTTCGATATGGCAGAAGGTGTGAATGAGCCTTGTTTGCCTGGGGACTGTGGCATATTTGTCACTAAGGTGGACAAAGGAAGCATTGCAGATGGCCGCTTACGGTAAGAGTTGAGGAAGCCCAGGTTCTGGAGGGAAGGTTGGGCCCCGTGGCCCAATGAAAGGACCTGGAAAGCCTGGTGGGAGTTAAATGCATGCATCCCAGGGTCTGAGGGACTTAGTCTATCTGAGGCCTGCAGGCTCAGCTGCTAACATTGTTCTTAAAGGATATTGACTCGCAGTTGCCTTTGAACCTGACCTTTCTTCAGTCACCAGGTGCTGTCTTTCACATTTCTGGGCAGAAAAGTGCTCAGGCAATATGTGTGAGAGCATAGAACGTGCATTGCATGCTTATTCCATGAAATACCTGTGATAATAAAATAGTGGTTAAGGCCTATGAGGTAGGTGTTGCCCCATTTTACAGTTGAAGGCACTGAGGACCTGAGGGGTTAGGTCACTCAGCTAGTAAGTGGTAGAGCCAGGATTTGAACCCAGGCATTGTACTTCCACTATATGAGTTTAGTCATTTGACCATCCTGGAAGGGGAAATCTTTCTGATTGTTATGTGGGCCACCTGCTTTCTGGCATTTGACTCTCCATTGGGAACAGTTGGGCTGCCGCCTGGTCCCAAGACCTGCATGGACACTGACCTGGCTGTGCCCCTCTTCAGGGTCAATGACTGGCTGCTGAGAATCAACGACGTGGACCTTATCAACAAGGATAAGAAGCAGGCCATGAAGGCTCTCCTCAATGGGGAGGGGGCCATCAACATGGTCGTGCGGCGGAGGAAGTCCCTGGGCGGGAAGGTGGTCACGCCACTGCACATCAACCTGAGTGGACAGAAAGGTAGCGGCCTGCAGAAGTAGGCAGAGTGCTTCAGGTGGCAGGGTGGCCCTTTCTTGTGCTGAGGGATGTGTGTGTTTTCAGATGTACTTCATTGCCAGGGTTGAGGTGTTGATGCTGCTTAAATGCAGCCTGTGTGCTTCCCTGACACGTGACCACCTGGGTCCTGGGTCTTGCTTGTCTCTGAGTGATTCACCAGACCAGATATGACTGACTGAGCCCCTGGGTGGTCTGGCTCAGGTGGGTGCTGGGATGCACAGGTCATAGTCTGCCAGCTTGGTAAAAGTATCTCCCAAAGATGAGGTGGGACAACCAGAGGACCATGAGACCTGAGCAAGGATTAACCAGGGACCACCTGTGGTCCACCCTGTGGTTCACAGACAGCGGCATCAGCCTGGAGAATGGAGTGTATGCTGCTGCTGTGGTGCCCGGAAGCCCAGCTGCCAAGGAGGGGTCCCTTGCTGTGGGAGATAGGATCGTGGCGGTAAGTCTCTAGGAGCTGGGCTGTCTGCTGCACACAGACAGATTACAAATGTGGGAGGTGTGAACAAGACATAATGAACATTGTTTTTATATTTGCCTTATTCTTTAAATGTGAACATTTAAGTGTGACTTTTTGTTCTGATAGTATAGTTCTGTTTACTATAGAAAATTAGGAAGTACAGAAGAAGTTTAGGAAGGAAATAAGAGTTAGTGTTATTGCTACCACCTATAGATAACTGTTATTAACATTTTTACTGTATTTCTCTACAACCATTATTCTATATATGAGTGTAAAGCTAGGTCAATTTAGAAAAATGATATCTATATTATTTTTAAAAACGATTTTTACTAAAAAAATCATTACTAAAAATGATTTAAAAAATATTTTTACTGAATCTTTTATCCATTTGTGTTTCTTTTTTTTGCTAAACTAAGACTCGTTTGCTGTAAACTATTCAAGCAGTACAGAAACGTGTAAAGTAGTAGCCCCCGTTTTTCTGCTCAGTCTCACTCGTGAAGGTGTTCTCTTTGCCCACGTGGAAGATGTGCTCCCAGCTAGACCACAGCTGTGTACACGGATTGAGATTTATGGTTTCTGTTTGCGTTTTAAAATACAACACTGGAATCACCTTACATCATTCTGCAATTTGCATTCTACATTGTGTGTATCTTTCCAAGTCTATCCTTATTTTTGTCTGCCTCATGATGTTCTGTTGTTTGATTATCTGTTGTTTAAATTATTCCGTGATGGGTGGACACATAAGTTGTTTTCGGTTTCTACAATTGCAAACAGCCCTGCTGTGGACTTCATGGGTGGGAAGCGGCCACTTTGGGGGTATTTAATGGCATCCGTCGTGACCACATCCCTGCAGTGCTGTGAGGTTGCTCAGTCATAGGGCATGCACATTTAATGCTTTTAAGTTACTTTTTAAAATTGAAGGCATATACTTTTTCATGACACACACCCAGAATTCCAGTCATTCAGCAGGCTCAGTGATTGTAACTCCTCTCTGGTCCTGGGCACACTATCCCACCCCCATGGCAATTATTGGGAAGAACGTACATTTCTTCCAGAAATGTTTAAAACATGTGCATCTTCCACATTTTGAAAAAAAGAAAAGCAGGTGGGATCATAATATTCTCAGCTGCTAACCTTGTTTTTGTTGTTACCAGCATGACCTGCGGCTCTTCCTAGGTGTGTCTGGGTCATTTCAGTAGCTGCATGGTCCTGAGTGGCAGCAGCACCAGCTATTAAGCACTGCCCCCCCCCCACTCCCAGTGGTCATTCAGCACATCTTTGCCTGTGCAAGTGGAGCTGTGGAGCCACTGCTGCGTCACTGCACGGGACCCAGGAAAGCATGCCACTAGGGCCGTTATTCCTGGGCTGGGGGAATTGCTGGATCAGATGAGCATTTAACATTTGATATGACCTTCCCCTGTGCCTCCAAAAGGTCATGGCC
This sequence comes from Artibeus jamaicensis, assembly GCF_021234435.1. Classification (NCBI taxonomy): domain Eukaryota; kingdom Metazoa; phylum Chordata; class Mammalia; order Chiroptera; family Phyllostomidae; genus Artibeus; species Artibeus jamaicensis. Next base: position 29,008,738 of record NW_026521788.1, on the reverse strand, counting down.
TTTTTAATCCTACCTGCAGTGTGTGGGGGAGCTCATTGCTTCACATCTTTGCCAGTGTTTTCCAATTCCTGGGATGCCAGACTTTAAAAGTAACATGGCCATTGTGAAAAATTTCAAGATGTGGAAAAGTTATAAAGAAAAAACAACCAAATTAACCTATCACTCTAAAATAATCCTCCTGCATATATATTTTTAAGCTTTTGATGTTGAAATAGTTATACAAATAATTATAATTCAGTTATATTAAATAAATAGTATGAAAAATAAAGTTGCAAAGATAATATAGGGAGGTCCTATATACCCTTCACCCAGTTTTCCCTAATGATTACATCTTATATAACTTAACTAATATTATAAAGTTAAAACCAGGGACTTCCGCCAAGATGGAGGTTTAGGTGGATGTGCCATGCCTCCTCACACAACCAAGTTTAGGGACAACTAAATATTAGCATCAGAAAACACAACCAGAACACGGAAAACTGAACTTTTCAGAAGTCCACTAACAACAAATTCTTCAGCCCAACTGGTAAGGGGTGAAACCGGCGTCAGGTGAGGAGCTGCAAGGGAGGGCTCAGTTGGACCCGGGCGCGGAATCCAGACGCGCGAATCCAGACGCGCGAATCCAGACGCACGGGTTCCAAACCCAGGATTGGACCTAGTGAGCGACCGAGCAACCCACCGGGTGAGCGACTGCAGAGGAGGCAGTGGGGAGGCGGTGCAGCAAGTTGACTGCGGTTGCCTAGTTGCACGCGATTGAGGGAGTGGGCTGTTGGACCTGCCGCAGCGGCAATAGAGGGCGCCGCCATTTCCCCGCTCTGACCACGCCCCCACATACAGCGTCACAACCCAGCGACCTGGGAATCCAAGGCGTAGTTTCTCACATTTAAAGGGCCAGAACAGACCAAAAATGTCGCAGGGAGACCTCAAAGTCCCAGAGATAAATCTAAGCGACGAAGAAATAGCAAAACTCTCAGACGCACAGTTTAAAACACTGGTCATCAGCTTCCTCACAGATCTGGTTGATTATAGCCACAAATTAGAGAAACATATGAAGGCTAAATTAAGGGAAATGAATGGAATTCCACAGGAAACCCATAGAGATGAAAAGGAAACTGGGACTCAAATCAATGGAGTGGACCAGAAGAAACCAAATAATGGCCAAACAGAAAAGAGTCAAGGAGCAAGAATTCAAAGAAATGAGGAGAGTCTTAGGAACCTCCAGGACATCTTTAAACGCTCCAATATCCTAATTATAGGGGTACCAGAAGGGGGAAAGACACAACCACCAGTGGAAAAACTATTTGAACAAATAATAAAATTTCCCCAATCTGGCAAAGGAAATAGACTTCCAAGAAATCCAAGAAGCCCAGAGAGTACCAAAAAAGTTGGACTCAAGAAGAAACACACCAAGGCATATCATAATTACATTAGCCAAAATTAAAATGAAGGAGAGAATCCTAGAAGCAGCAAGAGCTAAGGGGACAATCACCTACAAAGGAGTCCCCATCAGACTGTCAGCAGATTTCTCAAAAGAGACCTTACAGGCAAGAAGGGGCTGGAAAGAAATATTCCAAATCATGAAATCTAAAGACCTACAACCAAGATTGCTCTATCCAGCAAAACTTTCATTTAGAATGGAAGGACAGATAAGGTGCTTCTCAGATAAGACCAAATTCAAGGAGTTCATCATCACCAAGCCCTTATTATATGAAATGTTAAAAGGACTTATCTAAGAAAAAGAAGTTAAAGAAACATGAACAGTGAAAGAACAACAAGCTCACAGTTATTAACAACCACACCTAAAACGAAAGCAAACTAAAAGAACAGCTAGATCAGGAGTGGAAATATAGAAATGAAGATCTCAAGGAGGGTTAGCAACAGGGGAGTGGGAGGAGGAGATGGGGAGAGAAGGTACAGAAAATAAGTAGCATAGACAGTAGATAGAAAATAGATGGGGGGGCAAGAATAGCATGGGAAATATAGAACCTAAAGGACTTGAGACACATGGACATAAACTAAAGGGGGTAACGGTGGGGTTGGGGGGGGCAGGGTGGAGGGGAATGAAGGGGGGAATAGAACAACTGTAACAGCATAATCAATTTAAAAAAATAAATTAATTTAAAAGAAAAAAAAAGAAATAAATGCAATATTTGTTTTAACAGTTAAAAAAAAAAAAAAGTTAAAACCAGACAGTTGACATTGGTACTGTGTGTGTATTTAGTTCTGTGTCATTTGATCATGTTTAGGTAAACAATGACCAAAAAGATAGAGAACTGTCCTACTACCAGGATCTCCCTCTGTTACCACCCTTTATACTAATACCCACACCCTGCTCCCCCTTTAGAAACCCTGGCAGCTGATTGGTTCTCCATTTCTGTAACTTCATCGTCTTGTGAACAGTATAGCCATGCAGTGTATGACCTCCCAGTTGGCTTTTCTGCTCAGCATGGCGCTGTGAGAAGGACACTGGTTGGGTGTGTGGGTAGTGTGTTCCTTCTCATTGCGGGGTGCAGAGCTCTGGGGTTTGGACGCAGCCTGGGCCAACCCTTCGCCTGTTGTACACGCGCTTTTCCAAAGACTGGAACACATCTGAGAGGGACGTGGCCAGAAATTTAACCATGAGTGGTGTGGTGTGTCTTAGTGAACAGCGACAGCACTTCATCTCATGTGGCATTTTCTAGTCTACAAAGGCCTTTCACCCCATGATGTTGTTTTTCCATCTCCTCCCACCCCCGGGGGGGTGCACGTGCAGGAGGGAGTTTGGAATCGAGGTCCCACATCACACAGCGGGGAAGCCCCAGAGCCGGCTCTTCTTTCAGGACCCTTGGTGTCCTGGGCCCAGTCGGATAGGCACCTTCCTGTAGAGTCATTTTAAGGCTGTGTGTTTCATTAGCTTCAGGCCTCCAGAAAGGCCTTACTGGGGAGGGGCTTTCTTTCCTTTGCCAGCTTCAGCTTGGACACCTTACGGAGCTAGGCCCGCTGTCCCACATGGGCTGGCAGGGTGCAGAGCCCTGTCCTGGCAGCAGCCTGACAGGCTCTCTTTCTGGCCCTAGATCAATGGCATTGCACTGGACAACAAATCTCTGACCGAGTGTGAATCTCTGCTGCGCAGCTGCCAGGACTCCCTGACCCTCTCCCTCCTGAAGGTAAGGGCCCCGCCCATCCTATCCCTGCTCTTGCTGTGTGTGCACTGAGCAAAGCCTCAGCTCCACCTGCCTGGTCTTCTCTGTGTCCCTGGGATCCTTGAAAAGGGGGTATTGATTTATAAAGTGCAGGGTGTGCATGAACCCTGACCAGGATCTTGTTTAAAAACAAAACCAAAAAAACAACCCCCCTGCCTCTGCCAGCTTTGAAGGACGTTTTGGAGAGAGTGGCGTGCTTTTGAATCTGGATTGAATAGTTAGTTGATCTTAGGGAACTTAAATTTTCTGACTATAATGACGGTATTGGGGTTACTGAGGAAAATGGCCTTATTTTGGGTAAGTATGTGATAAAATTGTTAGGGCTGAAATGTCATATTTGTAACTTAACTTCAGATGTTCTGCGATGCTGACAGTTTTCTACAATGTTGTTGATTCTGAATGGTGGGTTATGTCTGTCTGTTGTGCTCTTCTATCAACTTCCCTACAGAATTGAAAAGATTAACAATAGAGGGTTGGGGAAAATAAGCCCATCCACTTCACTAAGTGAAGTTTTAAAAAAATTATTATTTAAAAATTAATATACTTTTTTAGAAGCAGTTTTAGATTTACAGAAAAGTTAACTAATACAGAGAATTTTCATATACCCCCCCTGCTTCCCCTATTATTAATGTGTCTTGGATTAGTGGGGTTCATTTGTCTCAATGTTCATATGTTAGTGTAACTGAAGTCCGTAATCTACATGAGGGTTTACTCTTTGTGGTGTACACTTTGTGGGTTTGGACATGTGTGCAAGCAACACGTGTCTGCCGTCACAGCATCACTCAGCATGGTTTCCCTGTAATAAAAATCCTCTGTGCTTTGCCTATTCATTCCTCTCGCCCCCATCCCTGGAGACCATTGACCTTTTTACTGGTTCCATAGTTTTGTCTTTTCTAGAATGCGTTATAGTCGGAATAATACAATATGTAGCCTTTTCAGATTGCCTTCGGTCACTTAATAATATGCATGTAAGTTTCCTCCATGTCTTTCCATGGCTTGAGAGCTCATTTCTTTTTACTGCTGAATAATATTCCATTGTGTGAATGTACTACATGATATGCATGTTTCATAATGAGTCTGTTTTTATTTAATAATTTAAAAGAGTATGCAGGACATTACACAGGTGCTATCAGAAAGTGCTCAGAGTCAAGAGCATTTCATGGCGGTCCTGTGGGTTCACAGTGACCAGGGCCGTAAGAAAGTCTCCCCCGCCAGGGGGAGGTGTGTGTGCATGTCTGCCCGCGTGTTCATACATGTATGCCTGCCTTTTTGGGGGTGTGGCCTTTGCTCTACCTGCAGGGGCATTTTCAGGGGCAGTGCCAGGTTCTGTGGTCTTTTCTTCTCTTTCACGCTCCTCTGCAATTCCTACTTAGGTGTTCCCTCAGAGCTCCTCATGGAGTGGCCAGAACATCTTCGAAAACATCAAGGACTCTGATAAGATGTTGAGTTTTCGAGCCCATGGCCCAGAGGTTCAGGCTCAGAATAAACGGAACTTGATGCAGCACAATAACTCCACGCAGACGGACATCTTCTACACAGACAGGCTGGAGGACAGGAAGGAGCCCCCAGGAGGTAGCAGCTCCTTCCTGCACAAGCCGTTCCCCGGGGGACCCTTCCCAGTCTCCCCCGAGAAGTGTCCCAGTGCCTCTGAGCGTAGCCTGAGCTCCTTTCGCTCAGATGCCTCTGGGGAGCGTGGCTATGGGCTGGTGGACATGCGTAGCCGGCGGCCCCTGCTGCCCTTCGAGACTGAGGCTGGTTCCTGTGGGTCAACTGAGGCTCCCCCGGATAAGGCCGAGCCTGAGAGCTCCAACAGCGGCGGGACCTGGCCCAAGGCCGTGCTCAGCTCCACGGCTGGGCCTGAGAAGCTCTCTGTTTACAAGAAGCCAAAGCAAAGAAAGTCTATCTTTGACCCTAACACTTTCAAACGCCCCCAGACACCCCCCAAAATAGACTACCTGCTCCCTGGCCCCGGGCCTGCTCATTCCCCCCAGCCGTCCAAGAGGGTGGGGCCTCTGACGCCCCCAAAACCTCCTAGGAGGAGTGACTCCATTAAGTTCCAGCACAGGCTTGAAACCAGCTCTGAGTCTGAAGCCACCCTGGTGGGCAGCTCCCCATCCACCAGCCCCCCGAGTGCCCTGCCCCCCGATGTGGACCCTGGGGAACCCATGCACTCCTCGCCCCCTCGCAAGGCCAGGGTCCGCATTGCTTCCAGCTACTACCCTGAGGCAGATGGGGACTCCTCCTACCTGCCTGCCAAGAAGTCCTGTGATGAGGACCTCACCTCCCAGAAGACGGATGAGCTGGGACACAAGCGTCGCCGGCCAAAGTCTGCTCCCAGCTGCCGGCCAAAGCTTGCACCAGTGGTGATTCCTGCTCAGTTCCTGGAGGTAGAACCAACACTGGGCTGGGGGTTGGGGTGGGAAATGGTAGCTGGCTGTGAGACTGCCCCAAGTGGCTTGCACCTGTGTCACCAGGCTTGCGCTTGGCCCTGGCCCCTTTGTCCTGAGCCTCTACCTGAGGGAGGGGAAGGGGTGGCTGGTGCCTGCTGGTGGGAAGCAGTCTCCTCTTCAAGGAGACTGGAGAGTCACATGGGATGTGCACATTACCCCGGACATGGGACCAAGAGAGAAGCACATTCTTGGATGTAGCATTTAATTTGCTTATTCAACAAGAAGCTTTTGAAATTGTGCAACAGAACCAGGTGACATAGGCCTACCCCGAAGGGTTTAGGGAGAGAAGATAGCACTCGTGAGTCTGTTAGCCTGGTTAACAGCCTGGCTTGTTGTTGTGGGTACTGTAGTCATTTCTAGAAGGGAGGGTGCTGTGAGTGGAGAACAAATCCATGCCACTCTGCAGACAAAGAACTTCACACAGCCCTGATGCATACACAGTCCACCTTCTACACACATACACAACTTCTCTTAATTGGAAAGAACAGGTTCTTTGTAGTTTTTTTGAGTATTTTTGAGGGAAGTTCTTCTAGATGTGTAAGGCAACTTGAATGAGCAGTGAAATCTCCTGACTGTCACTTTGTGTCCAAATGGGAGGAGCTGGTACACGAGGGACAGAATGGCAGAGTTGCTTGCAAACACATATGTGTTCCCCTGTTTCCAGCCAGTCCCTGTTGCCTTTGGTTTTGCAGGAGCAGAAGTGCATCTCAGCCAGTGGAGAACTCTCCCCAGAGCTTCAGGACTGGTCCCCTTACTCGCCAGGGCACTCTAACCGACACAGCAACCCCCCACTCTACCCCAGCAAAGCGTCTGTGGGTAAGTCAGCTGGGAGGGCCGGGAGGAGGAGGGTCTTTGTGGGCCCACAGGGCCACCCAGTGGAGGCAGTCATTTCAAGGAGCAGCCAGAGGTCCAAAGAGCTAGTAATTGCTGCCCTGTCTGGGGTGATGTTAAGTCTTGTGCTAGTGACATTTCTAAGCTTTTCAGAGTGCTTTCTCCCCATAGCAGCCTGGGAAATAGGAAGCATCAAAGAGAGTTCTCTGTTTTATAGATGGAGAGAGGCCAGAGGCTTGCGTAAGTCTGGGGCTGGCTGGGTGCTTTGGGACAAGTGTTCTCACTCAGTGCATTTCTAGGCACTGTTCCCCGGAGCATGACTCCGAGCACCACTGTGAGCTCCATCCTGAGGAACCCCGTCTACACCGTGCGTAGCCACAGGGTTGGCCCTTGCAGCTCTCCACCCGTCCCCAGAGAGATCGGCCCCCAGGTTTTACATCCAAGGTATGTAAAGTCACCCCACACACCTCCTGCACCACAGCCATCTAAGCCTACCTGGACATAAAGCCCCTTGTGCATAAAGAGGCTTGTGGACAGAGAAGCTTCCTTGCCTAGTTGGGAAGGGACTAGTTTGATCAGCTGAAGGACCTCAGACAACGTAGGCTTTAAGGATGCTCTGGGTTCACCAACATGGAGCTTGAAAATGTATTTAAGGAAAGATGATAGTGATGGTAGCCAATGCTTTGTTGCTCATGTGTCAGGCACTGTGCTGAGACCTTTATAAATAACCCATTTAGTTGCTACAACAACCCTAGGCTCTAAGGACTATTATTGTCTCTGTTTTATATAGGTGAGGAAACTGGTCCTTAAAAAGTGAGTGGACTGGCTCAAGCTCACTTTCATTCATTTGTTCATTCAGGCATTTGACAAGTGTTTATTTAGCACCTATTAAGTGGCATGTATTGGTTTAGTTCCAAGGGGATGCAGTGGAGAACTAAACAGACGAGTCTCTTCTCATGTGGCATTTGTGTTCAAGTGTGGGAGGCAGATAGGAAAAGGTAGACAGAGGGATACCAGATGGCGCTGAGTAGCTCTGAAATCCATAAAACAAGGTGACAAGCTAGGCTGACTTGGAAGAGGGTGGGGAGGGCTCCCTGGTCAGGGGGAGGCTGCTGTGACCACAAGGCTGAGAAGAGACCAGCTGCACAAGACCTGGGGCAGAGTCCCCAGGAAGGAGGGCTGTTGGCGCTGTGGCCCAGGCACTTGACAACGGTGTGGAGGGCTCTTGGGACAGAGTGGGGAGCTTGACAAAAGGCGTGGTAAGTTAGGAGGCGAGTCTAGGTCATAGGGCACAAATCCTGCAGAGGCTGCAGCCACAATACGGAGTCTGGGTTTTATTCTGAGCACAGTGGAGACCTCCAGGGTTTTAGGCAGGAAAAGCTGTAGTCTCATTATGCAATTAGAAAAGGATATCAATGGGCCTGACTGCAAGACCACTGGTGTGGGTGTCACCTGGGCTCTCTGCCCTCTGGTTTCCTCGGTTGGCTCTGGTTGAAGCTCTCCAAGGCCCTCTGCCTGTCTAGCCTCTCCCTGCTCACCCCAGAGGAGAGGCTTCCCCTTTAAGAGCCCACCCAGGATCCAGAGCCTCTGTTTTCCCTATAGAAGCCCTTCCTACAGCGAGCCCAACCCCAGCTGAGGCTGAAATGGCTATGCTGATCCCACTTCATATGTGTGGCCTTTCCTACCATGTGTAGGGTGCCTCGTGGATGCCTCCTCTGGCCATGGCTGAGGGCAGGGGGCTGTCCTCAGCTGACAGCCATTGGCTTCTGGGCCTCCCTTCTGCCAGCCCAGGGAGGGAGGCCTTGCCCAAGCCTATCGCTTGTTTCTCCCCAGGAGCTATGTCTGGTCCTGGCCCCTTACCTGTCTGGTTCTCTCGCAGTGTTCAGCACCAGGGACGCCTGAGCCTGGACCTGAGCCACAGGGCCTGCAGTGACTACTCGGAGATGAGAGCCTCCCACGGGTCCAACTCACTGCCCTCCAGCGCCCGCCTTGGTAACTGCACTGCTAGAATCTTCTCACCATCGTAGGTCACTGGCCTTTTTCATCTCTACCTGCATCATCTTGGCTGGCCTCCTGGTGGCCTGCCCACGTGGCTCCTCCCCTTCCGGAGCTGAGATCAGCTTCGCAATGCACGTTTCCTTTGGCCTTCTGCTGTTTCTCCATGCTTTCCTTGGCGGCGGTGTGTTGTTCTGGTGACCCTTGGACCCAGGAGCCCTGCTCCCTGTCACTGAGCTTATTGGGCGTTCCGGGGGATTCTGTATTGCTATTCACTTATGGGAAATGCAGCCCAGAGCGGAGTCTGGCACTTACCCCACAATGAGACTATGGTGGAGGTGCTTCAGCCTTGTGAGAGGTGAGCAGGCACCTCTTTCACTTGGATCACTGTCCCTATTCCAAGGCAGAAAATGAGATTGATGTGATTCTGTTCTGGAGCAGGCAGTTCCTGCACAATTTACTCAGATACTGGGCATTAAGTGTCTGCTTTTCTTGCCTGTTCCACATTTACATCCTCTTGGAGGTTAATAGCAGGGCCCTGCTTTGCATTTTGTCATGATGGAGTGTATTTCCTGACCACTAGGAGGGGTGAGGGCTGGTGTTTACTCACAGATCTAAAGTTTTCACCCCTTATGGAACCACAGGGTCTTCAAGCAACCTGCAGTTCAAGGCAGAACGCATTAAAATTCCATCGACACCGAGATATCCCCGGTCTGTTGTGGGCTCTGACAGAGGTGAGAACTCAGCGCTCCCTCCCCTGCCTACTGTTTCACCCTGTCCTCACAGTGGAGTGTCTGGGCATTGCTTATAGCTGCCTCGTCATTGCAGCCAGTCTGTAAACACTAGTGGTGTGGGGGATAGAAAGGCCATATGGAGCCAAGCATCTGAATTCAAGGACATGTGATGTGGCCGTGGCCTGGGGCCACATGTCTGGATCATGTCCCTCTCTGGATCTTCGCTGCTGGAGAATGAAATGCAAGATCGAGGCCCGAGTTACCCCACACCTTTTTTGGCAGGTTCATTGTCGCATTCTGAATGCAGCACACCTCCGCAGTCACCCCTCAACATCGACACCCTGTCCTCTTGTAGCCAGTCCCAGACCTCAGCCTCCACATTGCCTAGAATTGCAGTCAACCCCGTGGCCCTCGGGGAGCGAAGAAAGGACAGGTGAGCATGACCTGGGCATCTGTGCCAGACATAGTGATGGACGGAGCATCCCCGCAGGTGGGCCAGGGCTCAGTCAAGGGGAGGTGTTTGCCGGTAGAAGCAGTGCGAGTTGGAGAGTTTCCAATGAGTTGATCCTAGGGTGAGGCCACCCTTGTTTGGCTCACCTAACATTCACTGATGTGTTGCTCCAGCAGCCTGCCAGGTCTTCTCAGCCACAGCATGTCCTGGATATCATTTTGTGTCAGTAAATCTTGGTATCATTCATATCCGCTTCATGGTGTGTGTTGTATGGCTATTATGATTCAGTTACCTGTTATTTTTTGAGATAGGTGTGTTGTTTGGAGGAGGAACAGAGGAAAGGATGTTCAGTGAGGAATGAGGACCCACAGACCAGAAACCAGCTCTGCTGCATTGGCAGGCTGGCCTGGGCAGGCAACCTGCTCACGACTCTGGGCCTTGGTACCATTGTCCTTGGCTGGGGCATGAGGCTGGTGTTGGGGTGGTTGCACACTAAGGGTTCTTAGAACGTTTAAACTGCCTGGCACTCTAATATGTGTTGAGTTTTAAAGTAATGGAGGGTGCAGGCCGGGGACTGGTGATGTGTCTGAGCTGAAGGGTCAAGGAAGGCATTGCACAGCAGGTGAGTTTGGGAAGGGGAGAAGCCTTTGGCGTGTGGGAGAGGAGAAGTGACAAGTCAAGGAGGATTTTGACCTCAGCCTCTAAGAGGACTGGGCACTGAGCAGCAGGGACACAGCGTGAGGCTCACAGAGCTTGAGAAATTGCTGTGCCTCTGGGCGTCAGGGGTGGATGGTTCAGGGCCCTGCCCACCTTCTGCCCTGCTACCCTTTCCCGTGCGGATCCACCCTACCCATGTGCTCTGGAGGGCAGCCCAAGGAGATGGCCCTCCTACCGGTTCTACCTTTGGCCATGATTTTGTCCTGAAAGGAGGAGCTCAGGGCAGCACCAAGTGCAGTTGGCTGTCTTTCTGTCTTTTTGTGACGTTCCAGGAGTCTGTGGTTGAAAGGAGGAGCTCAGGGCAGCACCAAGTGCAGTTGGCTGTCTTTCTGTCTTTCTGTCACGTTCTAGGAGTCTGTGGTTGTCCTCCTTCTCCGAGCAGCCCTCTGTTTCTAACCTTTCGCACCTTCCAGATGTCTTCACCACCACAGATCCCTCCTGAGACTGCCCACGGCTGCCAGGCCCCGGGCCTCCTCCCTGAGGAGTCTGAGGTTGGCCTGACTTGAGGCCCCCACTGGAGCCCCCTTGTGCCCCTGGCACGTGGTCAGCTTTTCCCAGGCCAGCAAGTGCATGGTCACTGCCTTACTCTGAGCCTCCCTGCTCCCCTTTTAATGGCTTGGGTTTGCATTAGCTTAATTTCCATGATCATTTTACATCACCCAGTATATAGGCAAATATAACACTGATACTTTATATTGTCTTTTCTTGGGTGGCTATCATCCCAGGAGCCATTTCTTTTCACCTGAGGCCATCTTTACATCCCACTGGGGGTTTGCAAATTGCACATCGTGAAAGAACTGTTCTCATGTTATGAAAATCTTTGTGCTTTCCCCCTGTATGTGTTAGTCCTTCTAGTTCAGTTGGACCATTCTTTGTGTCCTTGGGGCTGGGTGCTTCATGTCCATGTGGGTTGTGTTTGTGTAGCATGAGGTTTTGGGAATCACTTTGTATCACTGTCATACAAAGGTGGGGTCATCGTGTTCCCATCCAGCTGTGTCATCATAGGAACATCTGGTGCTCCCTGGCCCTTTCTGCATAGCTGATTGCATGCCTTGCCTCTAACCTTGCCCAGACCTTTCCCTTGGGTCTGAGTCCCCCAAACTGTTGTCTCTTTTCCAAGGCCCTACGTGGAGGAGCCACGCCATGTCAAGCTGCAGAAGGGCTCAGAGCCGCTGGGCATCTCCATCGTGAGTGGAGAGAAGGGCGGTGTTTATGTCTCCAAGGTGACGGGGGGCAGCATCGCACACCAGGCTGGCCTTGAGTACGGGGATCAGTTACTTGAGGTAAGTGGGAGCTGCCCCTCTGCACTACTTTCTTCCCTTCCTCCTTGCCTCCTTTCCATGGAAGAGCCGTGTTCCCCATGTTCCCAGCCCTGCCCTATTACTGACCTCGCTCTGGGTGTTTTCTAGTTCAATGGCATAAACCTGCGGAGTGCCACGGAGCAGCAGGCCCGGCTCATCATTGGGCAGCAGTGTGACACCATCACCATCCTGGCCCAGTACAACCCCCACATGCACCAGCTCAGCAGCCACTCCCGGTCCAGGTGAGGGCCTGGGCCTCTGAAGGGCTGTCTGGGCTGGGGGTGGTGAGATGGGTGTGGCAGGGGCATGGTTCACCACGGGGAGACCCAGGGTACCAGCTGTAAGTTCTGGGCATTCTGTTGCTGTAAGAGGAGAGTTGACTAGCTCTGGGTTTTGGAGAAAGGACATATCGGAGGGTATGTGTCTCCTTTTGGTGTGGAAACAGATGGCTGGGTCCCCCTGAGCGGCAGGAGGCCCCACAGCTGGGTGTATAGTAGCCAGGAGCTGAGGCCCTGGGGCAGGATTCACACACAGAGCCCCTGTCCAAAGGCAGACACTGCCCTTATTTGCCGTCACGCTGTGGGTTACAGGGTAGATGAGAGAAGGGGAATGTGCCCCTGCCATGCAGCATCACACAGCTTAGCTGGGGGGTGGAAAGAGATGCACAGAGGAAAAGGGATGCAAATTTGTGTGTCCCCTAGGCTACACCTTCGCACTGGGTCCCCGAGTTGAGGACTGGAGATGAGGAGAGGACAGGCAAATTCTCCAGGGTAGATGACCTGAGTTCAAGCCCCCAGGGCATCTGTTCTTCTCAGGGCTCAGGGTGCAGTGTCAAGTAATCTGGTCCCTGTTTATAGCCTAGTCCTGGTCACTGAGGGACAGTGAATGGCTCCAGGGTGCTGGAGGCTCTGTGCTCTTTATTCTGCCTGTCCTGTCTGTATCCCCAGCTCCCACCTGGACCCTGCCAGCACCCACTCCACTCTCCAGGGCAGTGGTGCTGCCACCCCAGAGCATCCCTCTGTCATTGACCCGCTGATGGAGCAGGATGAGGGCCCTGGCACCCCCTCACCCAAGCAGAGCGGCCCCAGCTCCAGGTCAGCAAATGCATGCTGTGAGCCTTCCACCTGTGTGCCTCAGTGAACGGGTGGGCCAGGCGGGTCGTTTTCGTGGCAGGAGCACATCCCCTGAGAGGTGCGGGAACTGGACAGCAGTATTGCCCTGTGCTGCTGACACACAGCAGGCTTTTTCCCTTCCTCCTTCTTGCCCTTTCTTGCCTTTTTTTTTTTTTTTGCCTTGTACTTGCTAGGAGGGGCCATACAGGCTGCGATGGGGCAGTCAGGATTATGGCAGAGAATGGTGACAGCTAACTCAAAATGTTCAGGATGAGCAGGGGTTAGGCATACAGAGGGTGCGGGTGGAGAGCAGTGAGCGGAGCAGTCGGCTTTTCTGTGGGCAGGAGGAGGCAGGAGGAAGCAGGGCACATGTGGGAGCTGGAGCAGGAGATGGGGGGAGGGCCCTGGGGGCCAGGGCATGTGGTCCTGCACGGAGCTGTTTCCCTGTCACGGTGGGACCTTGACCAAGCCCTGGCCTCACTCAGACTAGGCCAGCTCTGAGTCCTTTGCACCAAAGTCCATCGCATTGGAACTGACCTGCAGCATATTGTAATCACCAGCTGACATCTCCCCTGAGTTCCCTTTCATTACATTCCACCCTTGTCTCCTTTCCTTCAGTCGATCTGTTGCCAGTGTTTTAGTCTCCATCACTGCACTGTGGGTTCCTTAATGGCAGTGGGTCCCTCTTTGTGGTTTAGCACAGACCCTGGGCCTCAGAAGCTGCTCAGTAAACACCTGCTGAATGAGTTGTGTTCTGGCCAGTGGGACTGGCTCTAACTTTCCTTAGGCAGAATAAGGTTAGGAAAACAAGTACAGTCCAGGTGGGAGAGATGCATAGCCCAAGGCACGTGGTTAATAGCTGGGCTAGAAAGCAGGGGGTTTGATTTCACTCTGTGCCCGACTGGCTTTGTGACCTGGGTCCCAGGTTTTCATCTCCGCCAAACCTCAGCCTCCTGCCTATAAGCTAAATCACTGGAACTGGAGCCTATGCAGGGGACTACCTTTCAGCTCCTGGTGATTCTGAGGCCTCATGAGACATGGGAGCAAGCAGAAACAGTTAGGGCCTTGGCCACTGTTGTGCCTTTTCCGTGCCCTCCTCCCACCCAGTGCATGATTAAGGAACTCCATTTTCTTTCCTGAAAGGATGGTGGGAGATGCCAAGAAGAGCCCAGACCCACGAACCGTTTTCATCAGAAAGACCCAGCTGGAGCTTGGAGTGCATTTATGTGGTGGGAACCTTCATGGGGTGTTTGTGGCCGAGCTGGAGGACGACAGTCCTGCCAAGGGCCCTGACGGCCTCGTGCCGGGGGACCTCATCCTCGAGGTGAGTTCTGAACTGCTGAGCAGCAGGCTGGGCTCCTCTGTCTGCTTTTCAGGCTTCCTGCATTCTCAGGTGGCATAGGAGGTGGAGGAGCGCAGCCTCTCATCTCCAGGTGAGAGGCTGCGCTCCTCCACCTGGAGACCCTTGTCACTGTCGAATGCTGCCAAGACCCTCTGGGCAGATCACAGGGAAGTGGGCAGTGCCCCAGCTTGGGCACTGGCATCTGGAGGGAAGGTGCTGTGCTGTTGTCAGCGGCAGGACTCTGATGTGACAGAGTGTCATCTGCCTCTCAGTGGGTCTCCTGTTGGATGGGGGTGCTGGATTGTAAGCATTGAGAAATACAGGTAGCATAAGCAAGGTGAAGTGCAGTGTTACTTGCCGGGGGACAGAGCGGGGCTTCTCCTGGACCACAAAAAGAATAACAGTACTGATGGACTGTGTATTGTGAGGTGTGGGTCCCTGTCTCCAGTATCCCCTCCTTGGTGAGGGATGGCCTGTTTCCATCCTGCTGTGGAGCACAGAGCAGACAGTGAGCAGGTGACTCAGCTCTGCCTGCAAAGGGGAGGCAGGCAGTTTCTCAGTGAGGGGGATATTGAATCTGCACCTTATCCCACAATCTGCCCCTCACGGGTGCCCAAGCTGTCCCTGGCTGCTGCCCTCTGACCCCACTTCCCTGTCCCTGGGCAGTACGGCAGTCTGGATATGCGCAGCAAGACAGTAGAGGAGGTCTATGTGGAGATGCTGAAGCCCAAGGATGGCGTCCGCCTGAAGGTGCAGTACCGCCCAGAAGAGTTTGCCAAGGTCAAGGGCCTGCCTGGCGACAGCTTCTACATCAGGTGCCAGTGGCCATGGGTTCCAGGGGTTTGGGGCCAGGGGAGGGGCTTTTGATGAAGACTGTTCCTAATAAATGTCTTTGCATTCTTGCCTCAAAGTGTGAGGCCCGTGATCATTATTAGGGCCCCAAACTTCAAGGTCATGGCAAGATACTTGTGACTTAGAAAAACCCATGAGGGCTTGTGAGGCCATGGCTGCCTCTTTAGGGTTTGGTCCTGGGGGATTTTGAGGCCTCAGGCCCCCATTTTCCTGTGGTCTGCCCTCCTTTACCAGTCTTTCCCTTGAGCCAGCTCTGGTGATCCCTCTGCAGTGTGTCCACGGTGCCCTGATTTTCTGCATGAAGTATGTGTGTAGGGACAGGTACCTGGTGGTTTCCAAGGGGTACTCCTAGCTTCCTTCATATTCCCTAAGACCTGAGGCCACGAAGAGAATAAAAACACTGATCAACTGTGTACCATGAGCTATGGGTCCCTAGGATGCCCTCCCTGGTGAGGGGTGACACGTTTCCATCCTAGGGAGTTTCCAATCTATAGGAACCATCAGCTTTGCCTCGGAGAAGAAGGCAAATGGGAAGGGTAGATATGGTCTTGCTTCTTGGCAGTAAGTTCTGTATCTGATTGGTGTGAGGGAGCCCTCGTCCCCAGAGAGCCCCTATCTCAGTGAGGAAAGGCAACTTCTTTGTCCTGTTGTGTAAAGTCTGGGCTCCCTTCTTTGGGAACCACTACCCGGATGAGGGGAGATGGCAGGTTCTGATCATGGTCCAGGAGAGCTCAGAGCAGGAGAGCAGACCCAGGAGTGTGGCCACCAAGGCACGTGGCCTCCTGATCTTCTTTTCTCCGTCACCTCGTCCAGGGCCCTGTATGACCGGCTGGCAGAGGTGGAGCATGAGCTGAGCTTTAAGAAAGACGACATCCTCTATGTCGATGACACCTTGCCCCAGGGCACATTTGGGTCCTGGATGGCATGGCAGCTGGACGAGAGTGCCCAGAAGATCCAACGTGGGCAGATCCCCAGCAAATACGTGTAAGTGTTTTGTGTGCGGTGCTCGGGGTTGGGGGAGTGGCACCTGTGGCACTGTCCCACAGGATGGGGGACTCATTCTGCTATTTATCTCGGCTTCTGGTCTGTCTGTCTCACCACAGTTGCTCATCTAAAAAGCTACTTCTAGCCTAAGTCAATTCTGTACCTAAGTCAGTGCTATACAGAAGCACAGGGGCAATTTAGGAGACATAACTTTTTTATTTTTAACAGATTGATTGACATGTAATTCACATACCATGTAGTTTACTCAAAGTGTACAACTTGTGGGATTTTGTATACTCACAGTTACGTGCAACCCTCACCAGTCAATTTTAGAACATCGTCTTCATCTAAGAAAGAAGTCACATAGCCTTTGGCTACCCCCTTTGTCCTTCTCTCTTCCCTGCCTCCTCCTCTAACCGTAGGCAACCACTAATATTTCTGTACCTGCAGGTTTCTCTGTTCTGGACTTTAATGTGAATGCACTCATATAGCATGTGGTCTTTTGTGGCTGGCTTCTTTGACTTGGTATAATCTTTCTAAGGTCTGTCCACGTTCAATGTGTATCAGTGCTTCATTCCTCTTACGGCAGAAAGCATTACCTGTAATGCCACCAAGTGAAGGCTCAGTTGCTTTTGACACCCTTCTGAATATAGAAATTGCCCGCTCTGAGAGCTTGCCGCCAGCACCGGTGTTTGTGTCACCCCACAGCACTGGTGCCGGGGCCCTTGGTGGCATGGGTGGGTGACGTATCCGTGACACCTGCAGGAGTATTGGAGGAGCCTGGACTCCCAGGTCTCGTTCTCCTTGTGGGCGGGCTGGGCAGGAGATAGTCCCTTCCTAGGACTGCCATTCCCTGTGACTGCAGGATGGACCAGGAATTCTCCAGGAGGCTCAGCATGTCCGAAGTCAAAGATGACAATAATGCCTCAAAGACACTGTCAGCAGCTGCGCGCAGATCCTTCTTTCGAAGAAAACATAAGCACAAACGCAGCGGGTCTAAAGATGGGAAAGACCTCCTTGCCTTGGATACCTTTTCCAGTGACTCCATTCCACTCTTTGAAGGCAAGTGACTGAGCTTGTTTTTCCAATGGGCTCTTGGGATTGGGTTTGCTGTTGACCACAGAATCCTTACAACAGTGACTTAAACAAGGTAGAGGTTTACTTTGCTTTTGCACAGAAGTAGCCTAGAGTTAGAGGTCTGGGATGGAATGGTGGTGCTACTGTCCTCAGTCTGCTGTGTAGGATGTGGCTTTCATTGCAACTCCAGCCATCCTGTCCACGTTCCAGCAGCAGGAAGAAGGAAGGGACAAGGCAAAATGTGCCTTAGCTGAGTGTGCCTCTTTAAATAGCTCACCCAGAAGCCCCACCTTGCAATTTCTGCTTGTATTTCATCAGCCACTTGCATGTGCAAGAAAGTTGAAAAGGCACATTGCTAGCCTGTAATGCAGGTTCTGTTGGTAAGAAAGGACAGGTAGTAAGTGGGCAAAGTGCTCAGTGTGCTGCTTCTAGTCTTTGGGGGGGCTTATTATAGGGTACTTGGTGGTGACCAAGGACTACCAGTCTCTGCAGATCTTTGCCCTTTTCTGGCCTCACTTTTGTATCTGTTAATGATTTTTATAAGATCTTCCCAGGGCTGGGTGCTGACCCAGGCCTGGAGTTGCATATGAGGGGTTCAGACATCCCCTGGCAGATTGCCATCGAGGAAACGGTGTATTGGTCCTGTAAAGCAGGAGGTGCTTGTGAAATTTGCTCCTCAGACCCTGGTATATGTCCACTGTCCTAGATTGTGCCCCTTTCTGGGTGTGGAGGTGGCCATGAGCATCGGAAGGTAGAACAGGCTGTTTCCTCTTTCCCTTTCTGCCTCCCTTATTTCTATTTTTTTTTAAGATCTTATTTATTTTTAGAGAGAGGAGAAAGGAGGGAGAGGGGGAGAGAAAGATCAGTGTGTGAGTGGAACATTCATCAGCTGCCTCTTGCATTCCTCCAGCTGGGAACCTTGCCTGCAACCCAAGCATGTGCCCTGACTGGGAATCAAACTAGTGACCTTTTGGTTTGCAGGACAGTGCTCAATCCACTGAGCCACAGCGGCCAGAGCTTCTTTCTTATTTTTAAAATTAAGGCCTTTGGCACAGTGAGTTGAGCAGTTTGTACCTTTTTCATGGCTCACTGTCATCTGAATCAGGACAAGTGTTTGGCCCATGGCTATGGCCCATGGGCCAAATGTGGCCCACTGACCGTTTTTTGTGTTTTTTTTTAAATTTTTTTTTAAGATTTTATTTATTTATCTTTAGAAGGGAAGGGAAGGAGAGAGGGAGAGAAACATCAATGTATGGTTGCCTTTTGTACATCCCCTGCTGGGAAGTGGCCTGCAGGGAACTGGCCTGCAACCCGGGCATGTGCCCTGACTGGGAGTCGAACCGCGATTGTCTGGTTTGCAGGCCCGCGTTCAATCCACTGAGACCAGCCAGGGCTGCCCACTGACTGTTTTTAAAGATTCTGTTTATTTTTTAAAGAGAGGAGAAGGGAAGGAGAAAGAGAAGGAGAGAAACGTTGATCAGCTGCCTGTAGCACACACCCAAACTGGGGACCAAACCCAAAACCCAGGAGGCATGTGCCCTGAGCAAGAATCAAACCAGCGACCTTTCAGTTTGTGGGATGACGTCCAACCAACTGAGCCAACAGGGCCCACTGCCTGTTTTTCTATGCTGCATGCTAAGAATAAGTTCTGACATTGTAAAATGTAAAAATGGCAGCCTTTTGGCAAAAATAGTTGCTTGATTTTGCCTTTTGGTCTTTAAAACCTAAAATATTTACAGTCTTTCCCTTTGCAGATAAAATCTGCTGACCTATTGATTATGGCAAGGTTTCTTGCTTATTTAATTTTTTATTTCTTTCCTTCTTTTATTTGTTTGATCTCCACTTTCATATTCCCCTTTCCCTTCTCCTATAGACACCATCTCTGGTGCATTTTTGTGTATTCAATGGACATATTAATATCTTTGAAAAGTAGCCATATTAATATCTTTGAAAAGTAGCCATTTATTTGTTCTTCCTTTCAGTTGTCACTTGTTTCTTGAGGTTGTCTTTAGGTACATATACCTTTTGAATTTGAATTATTATATATTCCAGTAAATTGAGCCTCTTATAATCATGAAATGTACTTCTTTTAGTAATGTTTCTTGCCTTATTGTCTAATGTCACTGTTATACCCATTTTCTTTCTTTTTTTTTTTTTTTAAGATTTTATTTATCTTTAGAGGGGAAGGGAAGGAGAGAGGGGAGAGAAACATCAATGTATGGTTGCCTTTCGTGCGTCCCCTGCTGGGAACTGGCCTGCAGGGAACTGGCCTGCAGGGAACTGGCCTGCAGGGAACCGGCCTGCAACCCGGTATGTGCCCTGACTGGGAATCAAACCCCAATTGTCTGGTTTGCAGGCCCGTGCTCAATCCACTGAGCTACACCAGCCAGGGCTATACCCATTTTCTTTTGGTTAGTATTTGAACAGTTCAGTCTTTTTGTATCCTCTTACTTTAAACTTTTCTGTAGCTTTGTATTTAGACATCTCTTACAAGTAGCGTGTGGGTTTGTTTTTAACCCATGGTGACTAACTTTTTTTCATTTTATTCAGATATGATATAGGTATGGAAAACTGTCCATATATTTACAGTTTGGAAAATTGTATCAATTTGGAAAATGCCTGACCATTGTTTCCTTAAAACTACTTCTGTGCTCTTCTTTCCTCTCTTTCTGTATCTTTCTTACTTCTCTGACCATGTCCTGCATGTGTTTTACACTCCCCCCTATATTTTCTATCTTTTTTTCCCATGCTTCAGCCTGGATGCTTTCTACTGACCACTTTCCTGTTTTTCAGTTCAACTTCTGTTGTGACCAGTATATATGTTCTTATTTTAGAAACTGCATATTTAGTTTTAGTTTCCAGTTGATATTTTTGTGGTAAAAACACATATCATTGAATCTACCGTCTTAGCCATTTTTAAGTATCCAGTTCAGTAATGTTAAATATATTTGCATTGTTGTGCAACAGATCTCTAGAACTTTTTCTTGCAAAACTGCAACTTTATACACACTAAACACTAAGTTCCCTTCTGTCTCCCTACTAATCTTGACAACCATGCCACCTTTTTCTGCTTCTATAATTTTGACTACTTTAGATACTTCATGTGAATGGAATAATACAGCCTTTGTCCTTTTGTGATAGGCTTATACTTAGCAAAATTTTCTCCTTTTTTCATTTTTAAATATATTTTATTGATTATGCTATTACAGCTGTCCCATTTTCTTTCTTCCCTTTATCCTCCTCTGCCCGGCACCCACCTCCCACCCACATTCCCCACCCCCTCAGCTCATGTCCATGGTTCTATTGTACATATAAGTTCTTCGACTTCTCCATTTCCTATACTATTCTTAACCTCCGCTTGTCTGTTTTGTACCTACCATTTATGTTTCTTATTCCCTATACCTTTTCCCCCATTCTCTCCCTCCTCCTCCCTGCTGATAATCCTCCATGTGATCTCCATTTCTGTGATTCTGTACCTGTTCTAGTTGTTTGCTTGTTAGTCTCTGTGTTTGTTTTTGTTTTTAGGTCCAGTTGTTGGTAGTTGTGAGTTTGTTGTCATTTTACTGTTCACAGTTTTGATCTTCTTTTCCTTAGATAAGTCCCTTTAACATTTCATATAATAAAGGCTCGGTAAACTCCTTTAACTTGACCTTATCTGAGAAGCACTTTATCTGTCCTTCCATTCTAAATGAAAGTTTTGCTGGATAGAGCAATCTTGGATGTAGGTCTTTGGATTTCATGACTTGGGATACTTCTTTCCAGCCCCTTCTTGCCTGTAAGGTCTCTTTTGAGAAATCTGCTGACAGTCTGATGGGAACTCCTTTGTAGGTGACTGTCCTCTTATCTCTTGCTGCTTCTAGGATTCTCTCTTTAATTTTAATCTTGGGTAATATAATTATGAAGTGCCTTGTTGTGTGCTTCCTTGGTTCTAACTTCTTTGGGACTCTCTGAGCTTCCTGGACTTCCTGGAAATTATTTCTTTTGCCAGATTGGGTAAGTTAATCCTTATTATGTTTTCAATTTCTTGCTCTTCTTCTCTTCTGGCACCCCGGTGATTCGGATGTTGGAGCATTTAAAGTTGTCCCAGAAGTTCTTAAGCATCTTCTCATTTTTTTTTGAATTCTTGTTTCTCCATTTTGTTCTGGTCGAATGCTTATTTCTTCCTTCTGCTCCAAACCATTGATTTGAGTACCAGTTTTCTTCCTTTCACTGTTGGTTCCTTGTGCATTGCTCTTCATTTCACTTTGCATAGCCTTCAGTTTTTTTCTTATTTTGTGACCATACTCAGCCATTTCTGTGATCATCCTGGTTACCAGTGTTTTGAACTCTGCATCAGATAGGTTGGCTATCTCTTCGTCGCTTAGCTCTATTTTTGGAGCTTGGATCAGTTCTTCCATTTGGACTATATATTTTTTGTCTCGGTGTGCCTATTACCTTGAAAGGGGCAGTCTTAGGCCTTTGCCAGGGCAGGGAAACCCGTGTTGCTGTGTCATGATGCTGTATGTGGGGGGGGTGGGATCTGAGAGGGGAAAAATTCCACTCGCTTGGCTTTCCACTGGCTTTTAGTCACTTCCTCTGCTACCCACAAGCAAATTGGACCCTTCTGGTGCTGAATCCCAGATGGGTTGGTTTGTGTATTTTCTAGGACCCTGTGGGTCTCTGCAATAAATTCTCCTGCGAGGCTGGGAGTTTCTCCTGTTGCCTCAACTCCCACAGGTTTTTAGTGTCAGAGGTTTTGAGGTTTTATTTCCTCACACTAGAACCCTGGGTTATGTGGTCTGTCTCATTCCTCAGTTGTTCTTCCCAGTTAACCTCATGCAAATGTGGGCCCTCCTGGCCTGCTAGCAATCATCCTGCTCGTTCTGGTCCACCAGCCTCTGTCTTGCTGTGGGTCTTCTCTGCCCCAGCTGCCCATCTCCACCCCTCCTACCTGTCTGAATGAATGTTTCTTCTTTAACTTCTTGGTTGTCGGACTTCCATACAGTTGGATTTTCTGGCAGTTCTGGTTATTTTTTGTTTTTAAATTTGTCGTTGTCCTTTTGGTTGTGCGAGGAGGCAAAATGTATCTACTTACGCTTCTGTCTTCAGCTTAGCAAAATTTTCTTGAGGTTCACCCATTTTGTAGCATGTGATAGGATTTCCTTCATTTTTTAAGGCTGCATCACAGTCCATTGGATCTGTCTACCACATTTCTTTATCCAGTCATCTGTCAGTGGACATTTAGATTGCTTCTGTCACTTGGCTGTTGTGAATAATGCTAGATGAACATGGGTGTACAAATAACTCTTTGAGATCCCCCTTTGAATTCTTTTGTCTGTATACCCAGAGGTGGAATTGCTGGATCACATGGTAATCCTGTTTTTAGTTTTTTTGAGGAACCACTGTATTGTTTTCTGTGGTGGCTGTACTGTTTTCCTTTACCACCAGCAGTGTACAAGGGCTCCACCTTCTCTACATTCTTGCTAATACTTGTTATTTTTCATTCTTTGGTAGTGGCCATCCTCATGTGGTATAAGGTGATGTCTCGGTGTAGTTCTGATTTGCATTCCTCCTAATTAGTGACATTGGTTATCTTTTTGTATACTTGGCCATTTATATGTCTTTTTTTTTGAGAATTGTCTACTCAAATCATTCACCCATCTTTAAAATTTTGTTGTTGAGTTCTAGAACTGTCTTGTAAATTATGGATATTAACCTCTCTTAGATACATATGATTTGCTGATGTTTTCTTCTATTTTATAAATCGTTTTTTCATTCTGTTGATTGTTTAACACACAAAAGTTTTAAAATTTGATGTAGGCTCATTTATTTATTTTATTTTGCTGCTTGTGGTTTTGGTATCCTATCCAAGAAATCATTGCCCATACCAATATCATAAAGCTTTTCCTCTATGTTTTCTTCCATTTAGGTATTTAATCCATTTGGGGTTAATTTTAGTATAAGGGTGTATGATAAGGGTCCAGTTTGATTCTTTTGCATGTAGATACCAGAGTCTTCATTTCCCCATTGGTATAATCTTAGTATCCTTAGCAAAAATCACTTGGCCATATATATAAGGGTTTATTTCTGGGTTCTTTATGCTCTTCCATTGGTCCATATGTATGTTTTTATGCCATTACCTCACTGTCCTTGATTACTGTTGCTTTGTACAGTTGACCCTTGGACATCACAGTTGTGAAGTGCATGGGTCCACTTATGTGCAGGTTTTTTCATAAACATACAGTTGGCCCTCCATATACCCAGGTTTTGTATCCGTGGATTCAGTCAACCATGGATTGATGACACTATTTTTAGTGCATTGTTGGGAGTGTTCTATGCCATTTTATATATGGCACTTGAGCATATGTGGATTTTGGTATCTATAGGGGGTCTTAGAACCAGTACCCCACAGATACTGAGGGTCAACCGAAAGTAAGTTTTGGGTGAGTAAGTGTTATACATGGATTTTTAACTGTGTGTGCATTGGGTGGTTAGCACCTCTAATCCCCATGTCGTTCAAAGGTCAACTGTAGTTGTCTTGAAATCAGGAAGTATGAGACCTTAAGCTTTGTTCTTTTTAAGGTTTTTTTGACTACTAAGGAAGGAAATTTCTACTGAGAGTCAATATGAATTTTAGGATTTTTAAAATATTTCTGCAAAAAAAAATTGGAATTTTTATAGGGATTGCATTGAATCTGTAGGTTGATTTGGGTAATGTGGACAGTTTAACAATACTGAATCTGCCACACCATGAGCATAAAATGTCTTTCCATTTATTTGTATTTTCTTTTATTTCTTTTTGCAACATTTTGTAGTTCTCAGTACAAGTCTTTCACTTCCTTGGTTAGGTTTATTTCTATTTTGGTTTTTGATGCTATAGTAAATGGGCTTGTTAATTTCTTTTTTAGATTGATTATTGTTACTTATAGAAATGCAACTGATTTTTCGTATGTTGATTTTGTGTACTGAAACCTTGCTAACATTGTTTATTTGTTATAACAGTTTTTAAACATACTTTAGGTTTTCAGTGTAAAAAGATCACATCATCTGCAAACAGGTCATTTTACTTCTTGTTTTCTAATTTGGATGCCTTTTATTTCTTTTTCTTGTCTAATTGCTTTGGTTGAGATTTCCAGTACTATGTTGGATAGTAGTGGTGGTAGTGAGCATCCTTGCCTTGTTCCTGATCTCAGAAGGAAAGCTTTTAGTCTTTTGCCATTGAGTATAATGTTTGCTGTGGGCTTTTCATATGTGTCTTTTATTATATTGAGGTAGTTTCCATCTATTTCTAACTTAATGAGTGTTTTTTTGTTGTAAAAGGGTGGGGAATTTTGACAGATTTTTTTGCATTAATGGTGATGATATTGTGGGTATTGTCTTTCATCTTATTAATGTGTTGTATTACATTGATAGGTGTTTCTATGTTGAACCATCCTTGAATTCCACATATAAATCCCATGTGGTCATGGTGAATAATCTTTTTAATATACTGTTAAGTTTGCTAGTATTTTGTTTGGGTTCTTGCATAAATATTCATCTGGGATATTGGTCTGCAGTTTCCTTTTCTTGTGTCTTTTTCTGGTTTCGCTACCAAAGTAATCAGAGTAAACTCACAGAATAAGTTTGGAAGTTTTTCTTCCTCATAAATTCTTTGGAAAAGTTTGAGGAAATTGGTGTTAATTCTTCTTTAAATGTTTGGTAGAATTCTGTGGTGAAACCATCTGGTCCTGGGCTTTTCTTTGTTGGGAAGTTTTTTTATTATCATTCCATTTTTCTTGTTACAGGTTCATTCAGATATTTTATTTCTTCATGATCCAGTCTTGGTAGGTTGTGTGTTTTTAGGAATATTTCTTGAATTCCAGGTTATCTAATTTGTTGACATATAATTGTTCCTAGTATAGTAGTTCTTTTAATTTTTTTATTTACGTGTAGTTTGTTTTAATGTCCCCTCTTATTTCTAGTTTTGGTTATTTATGTGTTCTTTTTCTTAATTAGTCAGCTACGAGTTTATTGATCTTTTCAAAAAGTTAACTGTTGGTTTCATTAATTTTTTTTTCTAATGTTTTTTTTCTCTTTTTTTATTGATTATGCCATTACAGTTGTTCTATTCCCCCCTTCATTCCCCTATACCCTACCCCCATCCCCGCCATTACCCCCCTTTAGTTTATGACCACGTGTCTCAAGTTCTTTAGATTCTGTATTTCCCATACTATTCTTGCCCCCCCATCTATTTTCTACCTACCATCTATGCTACTTATTTTCTGTACCTTCTCCCCCCTTCTCCTTCTCCCACTCCCCTGTTGCTAACCCTCCTTGAGATCTTCATTTCTATGTTTCCACTCCTGATGTAGCTGTCCTTTTAGTTTGCTTTTGTTTTAGGTGTGGTAGTTAATAACTGTGAGTTTGCTGTCCTTTCACTGTTCATGTTTTTTTAACTTCTTTTTCTTAGGTAAGTCCCTTTAACATTTCATATAATAAGGGCTTGGTGATGATGAACTCCTTGAATTTGACCTTATCTGAGAAGCACTTTATCTGTCCTTCCATTCTAAATGAAAGTTTTGCTGGATAGAGTAATCTTGGTTGTAGGTCTTTGGATTTCATGACTTGGAATACCTCTTTCCAGCCCCTTCTTGCCTGTAAGGTCTCTTTTGAGAAATCCGCTGACAGTCTGATGGGGACTCCTTTGTAGGTGACTGTCCCCTTATCTCTTGCTGCTTCTAGGATTCTCTCCTTCATTTTAATCTTGGCTAATGTAATGATGATGTGCCTTGGTGTGTTTCTTCTTGGGTCCAACTTCTTTGGGACTCTCTGAGCTTCCTGGATTTCCTGGAAGTCTATTTCCTTTGCCAGATTGGGGAAATTCTTCGTATTATTTGTTCAAATAAGTTTTCCACTGGTGGCTATTCCTTTCCCCCTTCTGGTACCCCTATAATTCAGATGTTGGAGCGTTTAAAGATGTCCTGGAGGTTCCTAAGTCTCCTCATTTTTTTGAATTCTTGCTTCCTCACTCTTTTCTGTTTGGCCATTATTTTCCTCCTTCTGGTCTACTCCATTGATTTGAGTCCCAGTTTCCTTTTCATCGTTATTTGTTTCCTGTGCAATTCCATTCATTTCATTTAGTTTCGCCTTCATATGTTTGTCTAATTTGTGGCTGTAATCAACCAGATCTGTGAGCATTCTGATCACCAGTGTTTTAAACTGTGCGTCTGAGAGTTTTGCTATTTCTTCATCGCTTAGATTTATAGGCTCTGGGGCTTTGAGATCTTCTTGAGCCATTTTTGGTCTGTTCGCGCCCAAATGAAAATAGATGGGGGGGGGCAAGAGTAGTATGGTAAATACAGAATCTAAAGAACTTGAGACACATGGTCATAAACTAAAGGGGGGGGTAATGAGGAGCGGAGCCTTGGACTCCCAGGTCGCTGGGTTGTGATGCTGTATATGGGGGTGTGGTCAGAGTGGGGAAATGGCGGCCCCCTCTGCTGTTTCTCGCCTCTGCGTGAGGAGCAGAGCCTTAGGTGGTTCACCGGGGCAGGGCTACTCAGGTTGCTATGTTATGACGCTGTGTGTGGAGGCGGGGTCAGAGCGGGAAATGGCGGCGCCCTCTGCTGCCGATTGGGCTGCTGGGTCCCGTCTAACCGCCCACTCCCTTGCTGGTCTATCTGCACACTATTGCGTGACCACAGTCAAATCTTTCACTCGCTGGGTCGCTCACTAGGTCCACCCGTTGCAACCCTGTGCTTGGGTTCCACGGGCCTGAGTCCGTCTTACTGAGTTTTCCTGTGCAACTCCGCTCCGCCAGCTGCTGGCTTCGCCCCTCTTACCTGTCAGGCTGAAGAATTTGTTGTTATCAGACTTCCGAAAAGTTCAATTTTCTGTGTTCTGGCTGTGTTTTCTGTTGCTAATATTTAGTTGACTCTAAACTTGGTTGTGTGAGAAAGCAAGGCGTCTCCACCTATGCCTCCATCTTGGCGGAAGTCCTCTAATGTTTTTTTTTATTCTCTAATTTGTCTCTGCTGTTTATTATTTCCTTCCTTCTGCTAACTTTGGGTTAATGTGTTCTTTTCCTGGTTCTTTAAAGTGTGTAAAGTTAGTTTGTTTGTTTTAGATCTTTCTTCTTTTCCAATATTAACATTTATTGCTATATACTTCCCCTCTTAATACTGTTTTTGCTGCAAAGTGTTGGTTTGTATGCTTTGTTTTCAGTTTCATTTGTCTCCAGATGTTTTTTAAATTTCCTTGCAATTTTATTTCTTTAATCCATTGGTTGGTAAAGAGAGAATTGTTTAATTTCCACATGTTAAAAAATGAAAATTCCATATGTTTGTGGGTTTTGTTTCTGCTATTGATTCCTTGGTTTATCTCATTGTGGTCAGAGAAGGTACTTTTTATGATTTCATTCTTTTTTTTTTTCTCCATTCAAGTTTAATAGAAACTACACAAAATAAAAGGGGATGTCCCACTACTGTACACATCGGTTGACCTCCATAAGTCCAGGCCATTTCTTCCAGAAAGGCTGGAAGAAAGGCTGGCCTCCCCAACCCTGTAGGAAGGGCCTGTTTTGTCCCAAACCACATCTGGCCTAAATCTAAGATCTGGAATTTTATGCGTGATAATAGTAAAAGAGAGGTTTTGTTCTCATGGCTGTACACTGCCACCATGACCCTGTAATGGCCCTCTGCTTAGAGAAATACTCATTGCTCTTCTGGACACTGGGCTTGGTGGTGTCACTGCCAGGTTTCCACCCAGCCGGGCACACTTCCCATGTTTGTCAGTGAACTGGAAAGCCTGAACTAGTCTCAGAGTTTCATCCATAGGGCGACCAACAGGAAGGTTGTTTACAGTGTTTAAGGTCTTTATAGAGCCGAGGCTGCACCTCTCGCTGTGCAGTGTTCAATTAAACCCACACTTCTGACTCCTCTTTCCTTGTCTCCTAGTCACACTTCAGTGGACAGCTGTGTTCATATCTTCTAGGCTGAGCCTCTCCTCGACCCTTTCTCACAAGCCCCCCTTAGTCTCCACCCCCTCGTCTCAGCTCTGTCCCCACCCATTGCCATCACCCACTGTCCTGCCATGCTCTGCCTGAGTAACGGCTCCCGTCCCACCTCCCTCCTGGGCCTCCCCCGTGTCTCTTCATCTTCCGGTCCAACACAGTGTTCGTTTAATCCCGTCCCATCCCTGGGATTGCTTGTTCTGTTGCCTGGAGTTGTCGGGCAGCTCTTGTGTGGTTGTCTTGTCACATGGTGCTGTCTTACGACACTGGTTAGAGTGTGAGCTTAGTAATGGCAAGGACTGTGCTCTTTACACTTTTAAAAGTGTTTCTAAGATGCCAGCACTGCGACTGATGCCAAGAGGGCCTACAGGTGTTCGAGTGCTGGTTCTTAGGCCATCACCTTCTGCAAGAACTAGATCATTCTACATGTATCAGCTAGGATATTCATTTGACTGCCGAGACTGAGACCAGATAGCAGTGGCTGAGGCATGGTAGGGAGCTGATTTTTCTGCCATGCACACGTCTGAGCTGGTGGGTGGTTCTGGGGAGACAGCCCTGTTCTTGGGGTTATCCAGGGACCCAGGTCCCTTGTCTTGTGCTCTGCCATTTCCTAAGGGTCGTCCTCATCTATAGGATCAGAGCTGGCTCACAGCATCTGGTTCTGTTTGTTTCGGCCCATGGGAAAGGGGTTGAGGAAGTGCGACCTTCACCTCTGCTCACTGTACTGGGCGGGTCTAGGTCACCTGCAGGAAAGGCTGTACCTGCTGACCTCTGAGGGGTCCCCTTTCTAGGGAGCACGGAATTGGTACTGGGGGTGGGGTGAGCAGGTGTAAGACACAGCAGGAAGAATTGCAGTAGAAGGAAGTGTGAAATCACTCCAGCATGATGCCCAGAATGTGAGACTCTTGACTCTCGGTGCTAAAACTGGTTAATTGCCAGGCAAACTGGGGCGAGTGGGACATTCTACCTGGCTCTGGACTTGTGGAGTGAAGGGGGTGGGCCTGCCTGGAGTTAACAGACCAAGGAGTGGTGTGTTCCCACCCACCGTCCCTCCCTTTGCTCTAAGTGGGTTCCCATGACCCTGCCCCTCTCTCTCCCTCAGATTCGGTGAGCCTCGCCTATCAGCGGGTCCAGAAAGTAGACTGTACCTCCCTGAGGCCCGTCCTGATTCTGGGGCCTTTACTGGACGTGGTGAAGGAGATGCTGGTGAATGAGGCGCCTGGCAAGTTCTGCAGATGCCCCCTTGGTAAGGGGGCCCCTCCATGCCTGTCCCTTCGTCCACGTCCACCATCTCCTGGGGCTGGATCCCATCGTGTTTCGGGGCCCTCCTGACTTGGGTCAGACCAGCGAGTAGCGTCTGGTTCTGTTTCTGGAGGACAGGACAGCAGGGTCGGGCTCCTCATGGCCCTTCTGCACAGAGTTCTTCCCCAGAAAGTGCCGAGTGCTGGGGTGCCCTGACCCCTGTGTCTGTGCTTTGCAGAGGTGATGAAGGCCTCCCAACAGGCCATCGAGCGCGGCGTCAAAGACTGCCTGTTTGTGGACTATAAGCGGAGGAGTGGCCATTTTGATGTGACCACAGTGGCTTCCATAAAGGAGATCACAGAAAAGGTACCCATTGCTTCAGACAGAGGGCTTGGCTCCTGTTTGAGCATTGGACTTGGATGCCCCTGTGCTTTTGACCCCTGCTCTGTGCAGCTCTGACTATTGAGCTCCCTCATGTCCTTTAGTCCAGACGAACCTGCTCGGGGTTTGCCCCCAGTGCTTCTGTGTGCTTCCACTTTCATAAAGAGGAGGCTCGTCTGGGAGAGGAGTGTTGGAGTCCCTGTGTGCAGGCCTCCTCTGCCCCTCTGATGAGAGCTTTGAACTCTTAAGAAGGGCCTCTCCCAGGGAGTTCCACAGCAGGGCCCCAGCTACATTCGTGGAACCTGTGCCTATGTGTGGCCTTCATAAAAGTAGATCTTGCCTCCTTGTTCATTGGTAGAACTTGATGTGTTTATTTCTGGAGTCAGAGCAGTATGAGGTGAGAGGTGGGACTCATTGGTGGCAGAGAAAGGTGGAGGGTGTCCCCAGAAGGGCTCCAGCATTTCCGAGGCCCAGCTCTTCAGGCCCGGCCCAGGCTCTCACTCTGCACCCACCCCCTCAGAACCGGCACTGTCTGCTGGACATCGCCCCCCACGCCATCGAGCGGCTGCACCACATGCACATCTACCCCATTGTCATCTTCATCCACTACAAGAGCGCCAAGCACATCAAGTAGGTGGCTGGCTCCTGGGGGGTAAGCCCGGGGCCTGGCGGGGGCTGCTGGCTCAAACGGCCAAGGTGGCAGGGATGGGGTGTTGGTTGGGGTGTTGGTTGGGGTAGGAAGAACGAGACACACCGTCGGCCTTGAAACAGACAGCATATGTGGGAATGACGCTTCCACTTCAAGCCACTGTCTCACATTCAGAGTCAGGCCGTGTTAGCCCAACTCAGCCTCTCCCTCCCTACCACCCCTCTACCCTGTTTAGGAGCTGCCACAGTTCCGAGCGTGTCCAGCTTTGTCTGCAGAGCACCCCTTTTGTCCCTTCCCTCTGAACCCTGTTCTTGCCTCTCAGCTTGGTGCTTGCAAGGTCACAGGAACTCGGTGGCCTGGGTCAGGTCCAGCTCTGCCGGAAGCAGGCTTGTGACTTGGATAAGACTTTGCTTTCACTGACCCTCGGTTTCCCTAGGCTTGGGCTAACAGCTTGTCAGGGTCCCCCTCCATTTTGCTTTTTCGTGCTTCCAAGCTTCTGTCCTCAGGGGCTTCTGGGGCTCCTGCTTGCTGGGTACATGCACTGGGGTGCCCACCTCGGCCCAGAGCTCCTGTGGGTCTGCAAGCTATTTCTGTGCCTTATGAGGGGAGCACACCGGGCCCCTGAGGCATCGGGGGTCCCCGTGACTCTGGACACAGGAAGGGAAGAGAAGGGCCTGGGGAAGCAAGAGACTTAGCTTGGTTTCCTGGATGTCCCTACAGGGAGCAGAGAGATCCCTTGTACCTGAAGGACAAGGTGACTCAGAGGCATTCCAAGGAGCAGTTTGAGACGGCTCAGAAGATTGAACAGGAGTACAGTAGGTACTTCACAGGTAGGTGTGCGTCCGGCTTGGGGAGGAGCAGCAGGCAGCAGGGATGGAATCAGGTGTCCCAAAGACATCCTTCTTAGAAGTGGTGGCAGCCCCGCTCTCCACATGCCTGGGGATGCCGTGTAAGCACTGGCATTATGGGCATTCCGACCGCAGGCACAGGGCAATGCCAGAAATGGTATAGGTTGAAAGGTCTATGAAGTTCACTGATTTGACCTTGGGTCGTGGTCTGGTGTTGTTCACCCAGATTTTTTCACATGTGAAGTGGTAGGTGTGTCTCACTGCCCTGTATAATAGCTTCAGTGCACCCAGGGGGCAGCATGGTGGTGGTGGCTGTGACCCTCGTCCCCAGCACCCTCCAGGGCAGGTCAGCTTGTGCCGTGCGGTCTGGTGAAGAAAAGTTGCGTTCTTCCTGTCTCTGGTAGGGATGCAAACCAGAAGAAGCATGGCTCCAGTTCCCAGCTGTCATTTGATTCTGTGGCTTCCATTCTGTTCCTGCAGGGGAGTTAATAACATTGTGGTCACAGAGAGGTGGGGACAGTCATTTGAATTAACTTGTAGAGGTTGTTTTGATCTAGATTGGTTCCCAGGCAACAGTTGCTCTCAAAACCAACTTTGGTGCTTCTCTTTATGTGTTTTAATTCCCAGGCCATCACAGACCAATATTTTAGTCGGTAGAGAAATGAAAATTTAAAACTCCAAAACTTAAAAAATACAAGCCTTGCCTTTTTATTAGAGTCAGTAGACATACAATTACTCTCGTGTTTCTATAGCGATTTGTAAACGCTCCTAGCAATTCCTGTACACACACTTTGTGGCAAGAGGCTGGGACCGGTTTTGCCTGCAGGCGCTGTTGCCTAGAGCACACTGAGCGCCTAGGTCTCATGTCTGCAGGAGCCGAGATGTCAAAAGCCTCCTTCTAGGGCTGGGCTGCACATGGAAGCACACCACGGTCTTTGCTGGGAATCCTCTCTGGTCTGTGTGCTGTCCAGCTGCCAAACCCACCTGTTTCCTGTGGAACTCTGCTGCTGATTAGACCATCGTAACACAGCTCAAATGGCTTTCTGATATGCTGGCCCCATGGCGAGACGAGGCATGTTGCATGTGACGCCAGTATTTAAATCCTGGTTACCCTGTTTCAGAGGCTGCGGAAGCCAGGCGAGATTTGGCACCCGCTGTCATTTAAGCCTGGTTTTCAGCATCCTGCTGAACAGTGGTCCAGAGAGACAGACACAAAGCCAAAGTGATTTGTTTTAACTCTTCATTTCTTTTTCCTTCCCAATTTCCTGCTGATGGAAGAGAGTAGGGCGGGAATGAGGCACTGGCTCAAAACAGGCAGAGAGACCGAAAGGGTACAAGATGCATGTAGTTGCCTCAAACCTGGGGTCCTCTTCTGAACTCAGTGACGTGCGTGTTTGGGACTCTTTTGCAGGGGTCGTCCAGGGAGGAGCCCTGTCGAGCATTTGCACTCAGATCCTGGCATTGGTCAATCAAGAACAGAATAAAGTCCTGTGGATCCCGGCCTGCCCGCTGTAGGAGGACGCCGTGCTGTGAAACGACTGTTGTTTGTCTGCCGGTGTCAGCACCTGGCGCAGCTCCTTAGTGACTAAGAATAGAGTCTGGCTGTCCATGAGCACGCGGGGGAAGGATCCACAAACGAGGACTCCAGAAGCACCTCCTTTGGGACAGAGGGCTGCAGACAAGTGGGATCCGGGCCCAGCCCAGCGGACTGCCTTCCTCTCACATACGTGCTTTAAGACGAAACAAAAAATACAAAAGACTTTGATGGAGAGGTTCAACACCAACCTTTCTTTAGCCAGCTGATCGGAGATGCTGCAAAGACACCCTTTCATATCACAAGTTTACAAGCCTTTTTCTAAGTATTTGGTTGTTTACGTTTACTTGAACGGCCATGTTGTCGGTGCCCAGCCCCTGCCCTCTGTCCATCCCCCGTGTTGCTTTGATGTTGGTTTAGTTCCTGTTCGCAGCAGAACAACTCTGGAACCTCATTGGGGCTGATTTGCTCTGGAAGGTTCTTATTGGTGGGACCAGAGCTCTGAAAAACTTTCTGCTCCTCAGTGTCATCTCTCCTGGAAGGACGTCGCGACTGCAGATGCCTAGCCATCTGCGGCGGCAGAACCAGTGCCTTTGTGCGCCGACTCGCCAGCGGCAGGGAAGGCAACACTGGCAGTCTTACAACCTCGTCTCTCGACTTTCCCTCCTGCCTTCTACGCCCTCTCACTTCTTCTCCGTCCGCGTTTTCCGTTTCAGCGTTCTGTCTGGTCCGTCGCAGCCTCTTGGGTTCCCGATGACAGCTAGTTCTGGGCAGGATGTTAAGCTGATGCATGCATGCCTTTGGGTCCTCTTTCGGTTCTGTAAATAGCGACAGCCTTGGTCAGTGCAGCGTTGGCAGGGTACTTCTTAAACTCTGGAGAGTGAGGCAGACACATCGGCTCTTTTGCGTTTCAAGCTTTGGATTGAGAGTCGTCGAGGAAGCCTGATGATGAGTGTTGTCCTCGTCAAAAATCTAAAAAGAGAGTGGGATCTTTTCATCTTGGCTGCAGCACTCACGACATGAACAAGAAGTGCTCCATGAGGATGTCTTCGTTCAGGATTTGTTTGGTTTTATTTTTTTATTTTTTGCACTTCAGACGCTGGATGTCTCTGGCTGCAGATTTGATGTGGCTCCCCCCTGAACTGTGCGTCCTGTTAGTAGTAGGTTCTGTGCCAGGCTCCACG
The DNA here is from genome assembly GCF_021234435.1 of Artibeus jamaicensis. Taxonomy (NCBI): domain Eukaryota; kingdom Metazoa; phylum Chordata; class Mammalia; order Chiroptera; family Phyllostomidae; genus Artibeus; species Artibeus jamaicensis. The sequence goes on along the minus strand of NW_026521788.1, from coordinate 28,974,903 downwards.
TGCGTGCCAGCGGGGTGGGCCCTGTATTTTAATACTGTTCCTAACATTTCATTTTACTAGCAAGAAATCTCTGATTTCATTTTATTCTTTGTAATTCTAGACACTAGATTGTAGTTTAGCCGTACTGACATTTTTAAAAAAGGGATATATTTTCTTGCACAGTTGTTCGAAAAGAGACACGTTTCAGTCCTCAATGCTGCCCCTTGTTTTCCAGGTACAAGTTTTCTAGCTCAGACGACTCAGACAAGCTGTAGGCTGTCTCAAGGTCCCGCTCGCATGCGCTCCAGCTGCGGCTGCGGCGCTGCAGGCAGTGGGACCGTGATGGTACAGTGTGCACAGGTACTGTTCTCTCAGACTGGGATTTTCTGTACTGAAACCTTACTTTGTATCAAAAGTTAAACAGACTTTAGTACAATAAATAAAGGTCAATTTCTGTAACTGGTTGTGATGGAGTTTCCTCTATTTCGCCTATTTCCCATCTTTTTCTGCTTCCTCAGCTTTCCTCCCCAGCAGCCATGTAACTGGAACTGGCTGGTGTCTGAGGTTCATTCCAGCTCTGGTGATATTGAGAAGCCCCTCTGACCTGCTGCATCAGCCTCTCTCTGACCCCCTCCTCCCCTCCCCTGCGACTTTCTGCACATCGTCCCACTAGTCCGTCACTCCAGCAGAGTGTTGGTGGTGGCTGCGGCCAGATGACTAATTTGTGTAAGATTCAGATCCTGCCCTCAGATGCTCATCACATTCAGTTCTACAGGTTTGGACTAGGCCGTGGAAAGCAAAGGGGATGGGGTCCTGTAATGTTCTCAGCCAGGGCCCCGTCTGCTAGGGAGGGGGAAAGGCCCCGCCCAGGGTAAGGAGTGCCAGCCCCGCATGGGGGCTGTGTTGCAGTGCCACCCAGCATTGTAGGGCTGTCGGGAGCAGCCTGCCTGGGCCTGGGAGCCCATGTTCCAGGAGGTTGGGGAACTGGGAAAAGTGGTCAGAAGGCCAGGGCTGGCCCTGCTGAATGCTCTGTGGCCTGGGTCAAAGGAGAGCCTTCCTCTTCTGTTCTTTTTGTTTGGAGAAGCTTGAGGGCAATGTTCTGGAAAAGCCTCTTGCTGCTGTGGTGGTCCAGCCTGTGGGGTCAGACTTGCTGTTGGTGTCTCCCTGGCCATTGTAGACCTGTGCTCACCCTCGCCTGTGGCCACCGGAGTGGGAGAGCTGTGTGGGGCCAGTGCAGCTGGCTGGGACCCAGAGCACAGCCCTCTACCTGTGTGCACCCAGCCACGGAGCTGCGCACAACTCTTTGAGAGCCCAGACTCAGCACCATTCTCAGAGGGGGCAGCTGCTGCATCGATTTTATCACTTGCAGAGTAAATGGGGAGGGGACCCATTGTTTCAGGAATGGTTTCTTTTAAAGAGTTCAGTTATGTTGCCCAAACCTTAAGAGTTTGTACTTGCGTCATTATGAGTAATTTAATTTACTTTTTAACGTTTCTGCATCTTCCAAGTTTTCTATGGGAAACTTTGTTTTATAATTACGAGGGGAAATCCACTACACCTTTTAAAAATGGAAGGCCAGTTAAGTTGCGAGATCACAAACTTTCTGGATGCACTGAGGCCTTGCAGAGTGGAGAGCGGCCCTCTGGGATACACTGCCAAGCAACACTAAGAGGGGAGATTCGTGCTTGCCTCTGAACCAGCCTGAGACTGGGTGGAGTTTGGGGTAGGGGAGGCACTGTTACCTGAGTCTTTGCCCCAAGTTGGTGTCTGTCTCATGCAGGCTCAGATCGTTCTGGAAGAGCAGAGGTGACTTTTAACTCCAGCCGGGAGGCCTTGGTCGAATTTGCTCTCTCTTGGCCTCAGCATTGGTGCCTCCATCGACTGCAACGAGTAGGTAGTCTGTAAGGCTCCTTCCTGCCAACATCTGGGCTAACTTCGCTCACTCCTGGCCTTGCAGGGGCTGAGCAAAACTGCAGCTCTGGGAGCCTTGATACCTGGAACTTTTCAGGAGGCCGGAGGAGAGCTTGATGCCTGATGCTTAGCAGAAACAGGAGGAGTCTGGATTAGGAGCCAAGCGCTGGCCCAAAGCCTCGGGCCTGTGGCTCCGAGACAAAGCCGTGAGGCTGAGTGTAGAGTGGTTGGCCAACCGCAGTTTGGTGCTGGGAAGCTGAGTTGCTACTTGCAGTCAGTTGACATGGCAGAGGGCCACCTGGGTCATGGAGGCCAACCGAGGAAGCAGGTGATGGGGCACAGAGCAAGCATAACTCACCCTCGGGAAGCTCAGCTGGCATTGGAATGATACGGTCCTCTCACAGGGGATAGGGCTCCAAGTTTGGGCCTTGGGCCGCTGGCCTCCACAGCCCCTTCTACTGGCATTCCAGCACGTGAATTTCCCTGAGCTCCCTGCATCAGTCCACACTCTTTCATCCACTCATACCTTCCAGAATGTAGTCTCTGGCCTCTGGATGTTTCCCCCTTCAGTTCCCCTTGCTATTTATTGTAAGTTTATATATTCTTTCAACTGTGGAATGCATCATACATACAGAAAGAAGAACATATATACAGGTATGGTCCAAAGAATAATAAGATGGATGGTATGTTGTCTTGAAGGGGCAGAACACTACGCTACCTTAGAAGCCACCTTATGTCCAATCCAGATGAATTCTCCACATTTTCCACTAAAGTACATATTTAACTGAGTTATGGTTTAATTTATTTTGCTTTGTTTTAGAGAGAGAAGAGGGTAGAAGAAGTGGGGGTGGAGGAAGAGTAACACCGATGTGCTGTTCCACTTACTTATGCATTCGTTGGTTGATTCTTGTATGTGCCCTGACTGACGATCATACCCACAACCTTGGCGTGTCGGGTCACTGCTCTAGGGCCTGGTGTGTGGTTTAATCATTTCTTGGCTTTCCTGGTTTTACCTTCACTGGAGATACTTTGGAACAGTGTAGTGTTCAGTTTTGAAAACCCTGGGCATCAAGCGCAAATTGAGCTGTGTGGGGGAAGAACTACGTTGCCACCGTTAGATGGAGTTGGCCAGCGAAGGGAGTGTGCTCAGTGGGAACCTCTGCTTCCCTAGGAGTTTACAAGGGCCCCTCTGAGAAGGTCCGTGGGAACCGTGGGGTCTGCACAGTCAGTTCAGGTGGCGGCATTCTCCACAGACCAGGGCCTCACTGTCTGGCAGAAACAGGGGTGGTGCCTGGGGCTGCTGCTCTCCCTTCTCAGGCTCAGCGGCTACTCTGGAGAGCTCATGTCAAGACAAGCCTTGTGGAAATGACAGTCCGGGCCAGGGTCGCCTTGACCTTCTTTTCTTTTTTCAAAGAAAACTATAGGTAATTTTAACAAGATCACTTCAAGAATATAATTTGTGTGTAAAAACCAAGGTAATGTACTCTAATATAATTTTTAATTAAATTCATTTGTAAATTCTGTAACAGCACATTTATATTCACAAAATCTGAACAAAAAGCAAATATAATTTTTCATTTCTGACATAGTAATTTAAAAGTTTACTTTGAAGAGGACTGAGTTTTCGGTTTCATTTTACTTTTAATGCCAAGCATAATTATACAGTTATTCAGAATTTGATATATTATTTGTTTATTTAATAATATACTGCTCTGAAGTAAATCTCATTAGAATGACAGAATGTCTCTAAAAATGAAAATGCAAGCTTCATTTAAAAAAGTTTATAATCATTTAAGTTCTGATTCTATTTGTCCATTTGCAATTCTCTGCACTTAAGATAAAACATATAGAGATAATCTGGAGCATATTTAAGTACATTTTAGTGAAGTTTCTACTGACGTATGTGGAAATATGGCTTACCAACAGCCAAGTAGTATCATTTCTGCATCAAAGATAAATGGCACTGTCTAGAAATAAAGATAATTCTTCAATTTTACTTTGCTAAGTAAAAATACTTCCAAGAAGCTAAAGACACACTTTCATTCACATCTAGTAGAATAGCCAACCGTAAAATCATTGCTACTTATTTTCAACTTAACCAATTGACATTTCTCAAACCGTTTTCAGTCCTGATCTTTATTTCCTTACACGCATTTACCATGGGTTGCTATTTTGCAATAGGTGTCATTGTGAGAATAACCAAAATTAGATAAATACGACAAAAGGTTGATCAAGTGTTTTACACCATCGAGCCATTCCAAATCAAGAACTGGGAGAGAGGCATTGCCAGATGAGACTGCGGCCATGCTATTTACATTCTTGCAATAGAAGCAGCAATGTATCCATTTCAAGAGAGTGTTTCAATTCCAACTACTCACCGGCAAGAACAATTTGAATGTCTTAGGCATCCAAAGTCTGATAGGTCAGTAAAACTTCTGCTCAATTCTTAGTCTTTCGTGTGAGTCTTCAAGATACGCTTTGCACATTCATGTGAGTTTCTAGATTGCTGCGCTGAGAAGACTCTCGATCTCCTTTATATACAGAAACTAGATGGTGATTAAAATAAAAGCCACTAACGAAAGCATATTTTTGTGCAGTCCATCCATACTTATTTTGAGAACAAGTCATCAATACCTTGCTGAAGAAGCCTGACTATATTTGTGGATTCCTCGTCTACAGCAAGCATGGAGCTATTCTGTTCATCTTGTCAACTGCATGCATATTTGCATCTATTTACTGGAAATTCCACCATTTGCTGTTTGTTTTCACTTATAGCAACTAAAAATGGTGTGGGGTCATCCTTGCTTCTTGCTTCAGTGGTTGCCTTGTAGAAAAGCAGCTTTGCTGTGATAGTTGTGTTTTGACCAATGGCAGCATAGTGGTGAGCAGTGACGCCATCGATGGCCATTACCTTTGGATCAGCACCGTGGTCTAGCAGAGTAACTGCACATTCCTCTTGCTGGCATTGTGAGGCCTTAATTAGAGCTGTCCTGTCTTCATTGTCACAGAGGTTAAACACATTTTCTGTCTGCTAGGAGAGTTAATATTCTCGGGTAGTTACCACTCTCGGAGAGTTATCACTCACAGGCCAAATGTGGAGCAGTCCTGTTCATCTTCATCATTTGTGGACCCTGAGAAAGAATATACCTACTAAGAAGGAGTCCTGGTGGCTAACTGGGCTCAAATTTAAAAACAGCCTAGCAGCCATTTCTGCACAGGGGCCTCTCATGCAAATGGCAGTTCAGCGCAGAAGCGCTGAACTGCCTGCTTCTGCATCGAACTGCCTGCTTGCACTGTGTTCCTGCCATCTGAGTTGGTCCTTACAAATAAGTTCCTGAAATCTGAGTTCAAACAATAAGACTGAGGTTTTCCCCATCCAATTAGAGCTGCACAGCTATATCCCCCATCAGCTTCTTCACTGACCAATCAGAGCAGCTCCATTCCTACCATTCAGGGCAGTTAGTGCCTTGGACCAGTCTAATTGCAAGGATTTTGAGTGCTCATTTGCATGAGGACAGACCTATCGGGGACCAGGAGTGGGTTCTGTCCATGTAAACCTGCTCCCCTCTGGCTCCGGAACTGCACTTTCCCTTTTAACCTAAGACTGAAGGCTACATCTGCCCAGCTGGAGCTGACACACTGATTTCTTGCAGGAGCAGAGAGGAGCAGAGAGGAGCAGAACTATCTGGCTGGAGAGAGGCCTGGCCTCAGAATCGTAATACCTGTGTTGTTTCATAGATGTGCTGCTTGGTAATTGAGCTGTAACATTGTTGAGCTGTGCTACAGCTGTGCTGTATCATGACTGAGATGTTTGTATTGTATCAAGTTTCCCTCTTCATGCCACAAATCGGGGATTCCTGGTCAACCACCTTCAGTTGACACATTCAAGCCATTTATCCAGTGGAGTAGAATCTGCTGCACTTTCACTGCATTGCCCACGCTGGCAGATTTGTGGATTTTTCTGAGATCCTTGTCTCAGGTGTGGTACCTGGACTGGGAGTTAACTCTTACTACTCAAACCTGATGGCCACACTGTTCTTTCATGGCCGTGAACAGCCCACTGGCGAATCACCCTTCCTACTCCCAAAGCCCAGAATTTTCTTCAGCAGAACCTACAAGTTGCAGAGATGCTTCATCTTCCCCTCAGCTTTTCACCACCTCCTGAGCCCAACGTTAGTGGTCTAGAAAAGCCCACCCCCCCTCACACAGCATCCGAGCAGGGCAGCTCTACAGTTTGACACTTTAGAGCCCAGAATAACTGCAGCCAAGCACTGACCTGTTCTTAGCTAAGATTCATGAAAATAGCTGAGATCTTGGTATTAAACTTCTATTTAACATTTGTCTTGAGTCCCTGCTTGAGTCCAAACCAGGCTTGGCCCTCCTGGTCTCACCCTGGTATTCTAACTTTCTTGAGAATTTCCTGGGAATTTTCTTGATTTCTGTGACTCTCCTCTTCTCTCCTTTGAGGGATCTCCTGTTCTCTTTGCCACTCAGGAGGAGAAAAAGTTAACCCTTGATTCGAATTCTTTCTCCACAGGAAGGTGACTGGCATTGTTTTCTAGAAGAGTTCTGGATTCAGAAAAAAGTCTGTACTCGCCACTGGCTACCAGTTGGCATATCTGGGGTGGGAGGCCTGGGAGTAGTAGATCCAGGAGCCCCAGCGGCGAGGATGGTCTCAACAACTGCTGGGGGGCCTTTCCCCTTTTCTTTGTGGAGACTCAGTCATTCACGTGTTGGACGTCCTGGACTGGCTCCCTCAGTTTCGGATCCTCCGCCGACATCCTCTTGTTGCTTTGTGATTCTTTCACGGAGATGCACTCAACTTTACCTCTTGTCCCTTCTGTTGAGTTTCTCAGCTCTGATATCATGTCTTTAATTTCCAAGAACTCTGAATGTCCTTTTTAGTATCACCCTTTGTTTCATGGATATGATATCTCATCTGAGGAAAGTATAGATTGTTTTCCCAAGTAATTCTAATCCCTCCAAGTTATTACCTTTTTTTTTCTATTTGTCTTGATCTCAATCTTTCACGTTAGATGCTTCAATTAACCTCAGGTGCTTGGTGATCCTTGCATGTCTGCCAATGATTTATCATCAGCTTTAAAAGTCCAGAACGAATGGATAGGAGTGTGGTCTGAGCCTGTCTGTAGGGTCGCCTGGCTGCGCTGCTCATGGGAATTTCAGTGGCAGTCTCCTTAGGTTCTTCAAGTGTGGGTCCCACTTCCAAAGTCCATCCTCACCTGACTGGAAGGGTCAGCCTCATGGCACCTGTGAGCCCAGCGCAGAAAGAAGGCTGAGGCCTTTTGTATTTAGCATTCGATAGAGTAGTATATGGCCACTTAATCCTTTTATTTCCAGATGACACCAATTCTCTGACTTGTGCCTGGTATCCCCTAGTTGAGGAATCCCATCTTACTCTCTTCAGGAAGAAAACTGGCTTCTGCCGAGTTGAAGGAAATGCAATAGCCCTGGAACTTGGAATCAAGGAATCTGTTCCTCACAGGCCTTCCCGAATTCCATCTTTAAGCCAGCCTCTCCACCCCAAGTTCTGGAAGCAGTGATGTGAGTTCCTTGAGCTTCCTTTGTTGGTTTAGGACCTGGCAGGCTCAGGTCCCCTGCCTTTCAGCTTCCAAAATGACTTTGCAGTTGTTGCCTCTCTGCTCTCCCCATATTTCTAGATTTATGTATTTTTAAAGAAATCTTTTTCCTATACTTACTTTGTTTTAATGAGGTTTTAGCAGAGCAGCCAAATCTGCTGCTTCTTTATCAATCTGCTTTTTTAACCCAGTGTAAGACTGACACCTTTTCCTCCAGAGGTCACAAGAGGTCAGCGAAGGTTGGTGCCTGGCCACTGTGCACAGGAGGGGAGCTCAGGGTGACAGGCTGCTGAGATTGAAGTGGTGCACCTGACAACGGATCACTTTAAACTCATCTCCGATTTTTAGTCACCTTTTCCTATAAAATGGGGCTGTTACCATTGGTTCCTTACAGCCAATAAGATAATGTCTTTGACAGATGAGGAACAATGTACTTGAAAAGAAAAAAAATGATTAAAATAAAACCAACAAAAAACAAAAAGATGAGGAACAAGCAGGAAACGTGGCCTGGACAGCCAAACATCTCTGTCACTGCCAGCAATAGCAAATGTGCCTCACACAACATACTGCTGTCTGTCTAATTTAGGCTTTCGGCAGGTCTATCTGGGAGTCATCTCTCCTGTACCCATCTGCAAGGGAGCCTGAGAAAGCAAATTTGGGTTTGTAGCTTGGTGGGTAGGACCCACTAATGTGGGGAATTTCCCAAATGGAAGGATATTCAAAAGATTCTGGGCAGCTGAGACATAACAAATTTGGTGCGTTCATAACAACATATACTATGCAGCCATTTTATAAGCCTATTTTGAAGAACATTTAGTAGCACGGAAAAATGCTCAAAATACATAATATGAAAAGATATACAAAGCTATGCATTGAGGGTGGTCTCGATGTTTAAAAGGGTGCGTAGGGGAAAAGCCTTGGAACACAGTTGTGTGTGTGGGTCCCTTGAGAAGCAGATGCCTCTTGTGAGAAACACGCAAGAGGTTTATTGGGGAAAATGCCTGTGAAGAATAAAGGGAGAGGATTGGGCAGAAAAGCCTTCGAGCTGGAGTTAGATCTGACTCCTGTGAAGAGAAAGCAGGAAGGCAGGACTGAGAAGGAAGAGCCTTACATGCAGTGCAATTCTGAGAAAATGTCGGCCAGGCCAAACGCTCTGAGCAGAAGCCGCCCGTCCCAATAGGCCCACAGGGGCAGGAATGAGCTGGCACTGCCTCTGCTGTGCTCGGTTACTGTCCGGGAGCAGCCCAGGACGTGGGTGGCCTCAGGGCTTGGAGGCAACAGCGGAGAGCCGTCAGTCTGTGGGCAGCTCTGCACTCACAGCATGTTCTCTTGAAGGAGATGGAGTGGTGCAGCTTTGCGGCCTGATGCCTGTTGATAAAATCAGGGTGACTTTCCAGCTGTGTCTTTGCCCACAAGAAGTACTGTATAGCAAACAATGGTTATTAAAACTTCCCAAGTAACCCATTTGCTGCTCTTTTGGAATCCATATTGCTGAGAAATATCACACATATACACAAGGTACATAAATTAAAAACACATGGACGAGGATCCTACACTGAGCATCCAGGTAACCAACACTCAGGTAGAAAGCCCAGTAGCTCCAGTCCCTGCTCCCAGAGCCCTGTGCAGTCAGTCCCCTCTCACGGGCCCACAGGAGCCCCAACGAAGGACCCTCCAGGGGACTTTAGAGCCATTGCTCTGTGCTCTTCTTAAAAGTTTTACCAACCATGCTTGCTCTTTTCCTTCACTTAGCACTTTAAAAAATTTAGTTTGTAACTTGGTTATCCAGAAAATTTGCCTTAAAAAGGACTGGGAAGTTGCTGAAAATGCTAAAGGTGGTTTCTACCGTTTTACGGTTTGAGTTCTAAGTTTTGGTGCTTCGGACATGTGAGGGCCAGGTATCTGGAAAGCCAGCCCGTTGATGTGAAGCACTTCATCTTTATGACTCCGGTTTTAATTAACTCAGATCTTACACCCTCATATCTGCCGAGGGCTTCTTCTTCTATCAGACACGTATATATTCCCCAGTCTCTGAATGTAGTTCTGTAAGTAACAGAAATTAGTAGGAATTCTGACCTAGCTTAGAGTATGTGTACTGAGTAAACCGTTTGAATTTTCTTTCTTGTATGATGCATTAAAATATTGCTCTGAGTACAAAAATCCCTTCTCGATGCCAAAATTTATTCTTCTCAAGTCAAGAGAGTCAGTGTTAAAAGGATTCTGCCTCTAAATCACTGTAACCTTGACAGAGTTGCCCAAGTTCTTGGAGTCTCAGTTTTTCTATCTGTAAAGATAGGGTTTGGTGAAAAGGAACGTGGAAGGCTGCCCCTCAGCGAGCAGTCTGCCTCAAGAGCCTTTGGCCACATGGAATTTGGGGAGGAGCCCATGACCAAGCTGATGCAGCTTGCAAACCAGGTCAGGGACTGCTTGCCCTTTCCATGTCACTGGATGTGAGTGACAGTTGGTGATGTGTCTTGGCCTGCACTAGGGTGGGTTGAATTATTGGGGATCAGAAGGAGGGTTGCACAGAACTGGAGCTGGGTCTCTGAGTGTGGTCTGGCCAAGCAGAATAGGGGGTGTTTCCGGTTTCCCTGTACTTGGCTCCAGAGCATTAGAGTAGGGCCCCTACTCTGCCCTTTCCTGCTTCAGGGGCTGATCAGTAGGGGCATCGCTTCCTTCTGTTAATGGGAGAAACTTGGTTCTTCTCACCAATACAGTAAAGAACTACAGATCAGCAAGCCTATTAGCATGCAGGCAAAGTTTAATAATGCTAAGTTATAGTGGAAAAGCAAAAGCAAGGGTGGCAAGAACAAGGGTGGCAAGAGCCCAGGTGACCAGCACCTGGCTGGCTAGAGGCCAACTGACCAGGGGCCCCCAGTATGGCAAAAGGGCCAGGAGAACCAAGAGAATGAGTCCTTTGTTCTGAAGACTTATATAGTTGGTGGAATGGGGGTGAAGAAGTTTACGTATTGATTAATGGGATAAAGGGGAACGTGCTAGTTTTCTCCTGGAGAGATGTGATTACCCAAAAGTAGGTATGTGTGGGGGTCTGTTAGCCCAAATCCTTATCTTGCTTTAGACTCCGTTTGTTCATTTTGAGGCAGGCAGTTAACCAAAATTGTTTTATGAGCTTTTCCTTTGGGCACTGTAGACCCCTCGCCTTCTCCCCCTTCCAGGCCTTGGGATGAATACACAGACTCAAGGTTTTCCTTTCCCAGCTGGTGGAGATGATACACACAGACTTTCAAGGGCTCCCCCCTCTCCTACACTATCATAGTTTTGCTTGTTGTCTGGAATGCCTGGCAATCCTTTCAAACCAGACTCAGGACTACTGGGTCAACAGGTGAGACAGGTCTTCCTTTGCATTTAGCCTCCCGAATTAAGTTATATTGCAATGGTGAGGGCCCTGCCTTTATTTCCCCTCTGGCCACTCGTTCCTGGCTGCTACCATGACACTTCCCTCCCACGGGCTAATTTTCTCCTAAGGTCCAGTGGGCTGAGTGGGGGTCTGATTTTGACTCCTGTACTTATTTATGACTTACACAAAATTTCCTAAAAATAGAAATGCTATTCTGTCTAGGTTATATGGACCAGCAAAAAATTAGATATGATTCATGATACATTTTGAGTCAAATATATCTTTCTGAATTTATAATAGTAAGGCCCTAGTTTCAGCTTTTAATTCTTTTTAAAATTGGATTTTTAAACCACAGAATATATGCTTATTAGGAAGCATTCAAAAAACACAGAAAAATGTAGTGTGAAAAAGGGAAGTCCCCCTTGGTTTCTGGAACCATTTGGTGTACTCCTCTGCCAGGGTCACTGCCGCAAGGTTTTGGCAAGTCCCTGCCAACATCTTTCTCTGCATTTACGTGCATAGTTTTTTTACAGGCGTGGGCTCATACTGTAGATATCGTATGACTTACTATTTAAAAAATAAAGCAAAACTAAGTTTGTGTGAACTCACTGCAATAAGAGAGAAACTGACTTTGACAATCAGCAGTGTCTCAGAAAGGGAAAGTCAGAAGTTGAACAACTGTAAAGCTTTGGATGGAGGCTCAAGGGGTTCAAGGCAGACAGGAAACTCAGACTGGCCACGTTCACGGTGCTGTCATAGTTTAGGGCTGGGAAGCAGCAAGCAAAGAATCTTGATGTAAGTCTTCATAAATAAATTGTTAATTGTTTGCAGCCGACTTGAATAAATTGATTTGGACTATCCTTTATTTTCACCATTTGTGGCATTTTTTGTTTCTTTGTGTAGATCCAAGTTTTCATCTGGTATTATATTCCTTCTGCCTGAAGAATTTTGTCCAGCAGTTCTTGCAGTGTGGGTCTGATGACAAATGGCAGTGAATTTTACCACCTTTCGGTGGTATCGAAAGGTCTTTTTTTAAAAGAAAATATTCAAATGAATTTTATTATCATGTTTCCTTTGTAATGGTTTTAAAGCCAGCCACAGTTTGTTAAGTTACTTCTTAGGGCAGCTAGTCTGTGAATGGCGTAGCTATCTCCTTTTACAGTGTTCCGAAGCCAGACAGCTCAAGTGCCTGGACATCATTATGTTAAAGGAGAAGATAATTATTTCTTGTCTGTGATTTGCTATGTGTCTTTTTTTTATTTTTTAATTTTTGAAATATATTTTTTATTTTTGGAGGGAGGGGAAGGGAAAGAGAGCGGGAGAGAAACATCAATGTGTGGCTGCCTCTCACATGCCCCCACTGGGGACCTGGCCCCGCAACCGAGGCATGTGCCCTGACTGGGAATCGAACCACGACCCTTTAGTTCGCAGCCCACGCTCAAGCCACTGAGCTACACCAGCCAGGGAGATGCTGTGTATCTTTTTAAAAATTGAAGTGAAAATCCTATAAGACTCAGTATTTTAGTGTTAGAATTCAGCAGCATTTATTATAGTCATAATGTGAGTGATCATCCCCCTCTGTCTAGTTCCCAAACATCCTCATGACCCTTCAGTAGCCACTTCCTATTCCCCCTCCAACGAATCCGGTTTTTATCTCTTATGTATTTACCCATTCTGGATATTTCATATGGCATTTCGTGTGCTACTTCTTTTTTTAAAAATTAATTTATTTATCTTTAGAGGCTAAGGGAAGGAGAGAGGGAGAGAAATATCAATGTATGGTTGCCTCTTGTTCACCCCTTGCTGGGAACTGGCCTGCAACCCAGGAATGTGCCCTGACTGGGAATCGAACCACGATCCTCTGGTTCGCAGCCCTGCGCTCAGTCCACTGAGCTACACCAGCCAGGGCACGTGTGCTACTTCTTTAAGTTAGCATGATGTCTTTAGGGTTTATCCACGTTGTAACATCTGTTGTCTTTCATTCCTTTTATGGCCAAATAATATTCCATGAATACGCTGGGTATTATGTTTTTTCGCTCTTTTCTCTTTGTATTTTAATTTAGATCATTTCTATTGACCTGTTCTTTGAGCACATTCTTTCCTCAGCTCTCAAAGTAATTTTTCATCTCTGATACCATGTTTGTTGTAGCTAGCATTTCCATTTGACTCTTTTACAGTTTCCCTATCCTTGTTGAAGTTTCCCATCTGTTCAGGAAGGTCATCTACCTTTGATATGGGATCATTTAACATAATCAGAGCTATTTTAAGATCTCTGAGAGTTCTAAGATCTGGATTATCTCTGAGTATGGCTCTGATGATTACTTCATTTTTTGAAAATAGGTTGCTTTATCTTGCTTTTTAAATATCTTGACATTTTAAACAATGCTGGTCTCCATTTTAGGAGAATAGAAGAGATTAGATTTATAGTATTTATGCCCCAAAATGGGCATGCCTCCCCTTGTCCCGGTATTGGTATTGAGGATGGAGTCCAACTATTCATTTAGATGAGCTGGGTTTTGATTTCTTTGGTGATGTTGTTAACCCAGTGACTCAGACTTCAGATTCCTTTAGCAGTGGGCTGCTGTTACCTTTTGAGTGGGGTCGTGGTGCCAATGGGGCCTGAGGTTATTAGATGGTTCAGCGCACCATCAGCTTTCAGAAGTCCTTGAGTAACCTTGCCTCAGAGAGGGTATCTCTCCATTCCCTTGCCTGTCCTCCAGCAGGGGATGGCTGCTGCTTATTCCTTGATGCCAGGCCCACTCCCTGCATTTAGAATGTCTTTTTTCCCCCTTTTCTCTGCTGAACATAAGGGATTGTTCCAACTTATGGATTTTCCTGCTATCCTGTTTATCCTGGACATGAGACAAGGACCCAAGGACCAGGTGGCTGATACAGTCAGATCCCTGAGTGGTTCTGGGCTGAGGGTCTGCTGCAAGATGAGCTCACAATCAGAAGATGGGGTGGGAAGCTCCCAGAACAAAGTGTCAACATGAGCAAGTGTGGCCACCCATCTCACAAAGCAAGCCCCTCTTTGCCAGCAACATTTGCAGTGGTGGGTGCTATGGAAGTGGGGAGAATGCAGGAATGGGATAAGATGGTGAGCTCCTTGGCTGGGGAAAGAGATGGCTGTGAGTTGGGCAAGTCTTGGGTCAAAAGATAATCACCCGTCCTTAACATGAATCACCTTCAAAAACATATTTAATGTAGCATCTTCATTGTAAAATAACTCAGGAGGCTAAGAGCCCAAAGGCCCAGCCCATCCAGATTCTCTGCAAAAAGCTGATGTCAAATTCTTGACTCTAAATGTACCCTTGCACTTCAGAAGACATCAGCTGTAGGGTTTGAAAACTACCTACACCTTCACACCACCCTACAAAAGAGAAAAAGAGTTTAGGAGTCAGCCTTTGGTGTTGTCTTGGGGTATTTTAGTTGGCAAACAATATTTTAAGGACAAAGAAGTGGATTTATTGTAAGGAAAGATTTTCTAATGGAAATGTTTAAAAATGGAGCAGGATTCCTTAAGAGGTACTGAGTTTCTATCCCTGTAGATTTAGATGGGGGTTCAAACACTGCATGGGAAGAGTAGGGCAATTAATGATTTTCTATGAGCTTTCCTGACCTTAGCTCTCAAATTAAAGTACAGTATACAGCCTCCAGAGGGCACTCTAATTCTCCCACTATTAGAAAGGATTTCTTTTCAGGATTGTGCTTTGGGAGTAAACACATAAATTGAGGAAAGGAAGAATTCTCTACCTGACACACAGGAGAGTTCTTTTTCCCCTCATATTAAAATATACTAACTTATTTTTAAAAAGAAGTATCTTACAGACAATGCTGAGAAACCAATATTACAAAATAAAATTTGCAGGTGGTCTCAGGCAGGATGATAGTTCTTATTTTTAGAGTTACTTCCTAAAATAACTAGTGGGGAGTATTTGCTCACCTAGTAAAGTGATATCCTTATCAACTAATATTTATGAATGAGAAGTGCCATGCTTGCTGTTACACAGAAAGGAATACCTGCTTTCTAGAAACTTGTGTTGTAAAACAGACTCTTTCCAAAATGAAAAAGCTTCAAATATTTTTTAAATTCAGAAGTTTACTAGAGAATCAGCAAGTCCCAACCAAGATGTCCAAGTCTTCACAGAGCTGCACAGGCAGATCACCATCAATCACAAAGTCAAGATCAACAGACCCCCATCAGAGGGGTCCACTGAATGATCCAGCATACAGAGATCCACATGCATTCTTGGAGGATATAACACAAGGAGAGTTGACCCAAACTCTATCCCTGGATGTTGCAGAGACAGAAACAAGGATGGAGGCACTGTCAACTGATGAGCTGACTACACATAGCAAGAGTGAAAAGAAAGACGTGTAGAGCTGGCTGGAAGCAAGGCAAGTGAAGAGACCAATGATGCATTAACTGAAACACAAGAAATTGGAGGTGAGATAATGAAGATTGACTCCATTCTAGAAGCAATCAGCAATGTGGCCAAGTCAACAGAGGCCAAATTTAGATTACTGGAAGCAGAAATGGATAAACTGGAGACTGACGTGTCCTTTCAATGCAAAGTATCCCTCCAACTGGGACATACTCAAGTATTCTTCTAGATGAAGCCAATCCTCCATCAGCCATCACCATTTCTTTGGCTCCCTCTTCTCATGCACAAAGCAAGACCCTTGAGAGATGAGATTGCTGGTAATTATTCAACAAGTGTGGTAAACTAAAATGTTCTACAAGCAAGATGCAGAGCGTTTTTACCTCAACCAGGCAGAGCTGTGCCCTGAGAGCACATTGCTATTGCACATCATGTGCAATGCCACTGTCATGATCTATAATAAATTTTAAAAGTGTACTAGAGAGCTACTTTTGGACTTAGGCTACCGAAAGATTGAGCTTGCCTTCACAGATGTGGGTGAAGTGTTCAGAGCCTCCCATTTTTTTTTTCTGGCTACTTCCTGCCTTGAGTATGGACTCACAGAGAAGGGGATTTGCAGATTATACTGGGGTGGGGAAGCGGGTGTCACTCATTGCCTCTGAACTGACCCTGCTGAGTGGCCCAGGTAACACATCATCCAATAGATTTTTGATGGAGCATTGACAGTGTGCCAGATTCTTTTCTGAGTGCTCAGGATACAAGGGCATTGAATCAGAAGTGGATCCTGATCTAGAGATGCTGACAGCTGTCTACTGATGCCGACACTAGGAGGGTCCATCTCCTTCACACATAGTCATGGGGAACATTTAGCCTCTGTTGACATTAGAATGTGCGTTTTGTAAAGTGCACATAACACTCTTTTATTTATGCTATTCTCTTCACCCCAGTCCTCCCACTACCCCTGGAAACCCTGGGGTTTTTAGCTTTGGGGTGATTTAGAGTTCCACATGTGCCTTTCCTCCCCATGAATGTAATTCTCCACAATTCTCTACAGAAACCATGGCTCTAGTGGACAGTCAAGTGATAGTTATCCATTTAGAGATTATCTGTCTTTGGAATTAGTCATAGTTTTAAAAATACACTGACTTCTCAGGTGCTTCCTCTCAAATATTGTTGGTGTATTCTCAGAGAAGTGAGACTAATTATAATATTGAAAATATTGGCAGTAAGAAAGCAGCAAAAGCAGTGAAATGTAAGAAGAAGGCACCCAGGAGTCAGTGAACCTGTATTCTAGTCTTCATTCTGTTATCATCTGGCATTCAGGCCTTTGTACAGAGCGTCATCTTTTTTTCTTTCACTTCAATCATTTTATAGGCCTTTCGGATAGAAACGGGAATTTTTTTGCCAGGGGAGATGATCCCATCATACTTTTGCTAAGACCAGTGCATGGCCTTCTCTTTGCTGATTCTGCATTTGGCCTCAGTGCATTTTGTCCGGCACTTCTTGTCTGTGATGCTGAAACCTAGCCCGCCCAGCACCACGTAGAAGTCCATTCTATATACACCAATGCTTGGGTCGAAATTGATACCCAGATAGATGTGTTTCTGGGTCCCCAAACTGAAGCTTTCAGTGTCTGACAAGTTATCTTTTCATGACTCATACTCTCACAGCTTCAGACCTTCCTTCAGCGTATCTTCTGCCTTGGCTCCATGACTGTGCAGTGACGGCCATCTGTTCATTTCTCTTAATGCTCAAGGATCTGATGGTGTATCTGGCTTTGGAGAACATGGGAGTCTGGCCAGACCTGTGAGCCACTCCAGGACTTTGGCTGCTGGTGTCAGTCTATCTCTACTCTCCCCGACACAGATGTCGAGGCACAGCTTGCAGATGCAGAGCTCCTGCATGGGGTTCTCCTTTTCACCTCCATCCTGCACCATGGTGACAAACAGGAATAGAAGCTGAGCATCATGTTACCATCAATAAGCTTCAGGTGACAAACAAATGTAGATGTTATTTATGGAATCACTCAGTGTAGTTTAAATATAAAGTGATGCATTAGAATTATCGAGAATTTCATGGTTACTCTCCAGGAGGGAAGGAATAGAGTAGGGGAGGGGTCCAGCTGTTTCATGCATGGGAGGAGCAGTTGGTATTATACAGCAGGGGTATCTTCTACTTGAAAAGAGTAGGTGGATTATTTTTTTTTACAGTATTTCATGGGAACAGTTTATTTTACCAATATCCTTGGGAAAACTATGGGTAAAGAGCAAGAACTTTAGAAAGATATTTGTTCCATTGGGCATACTCACGGCACAATAGTCTTGCCATGAGGGTGGTGCAGACGGCTGCTGTAGCACACTGACCAGGGCCTTTTTCAGCACAGGAATGCTGCTCTCACTGAGGAAGCCTCTAGAACGAACACTTCCTCCTTCCGTATTCTATCCCATAGGATACCTCGATTCCAAACTGGTAAATTAAAATCACAATAAATAACGAGTTGTCCATCTCCCTTGAACTCCCTCTGGCAGATTCTGCTAGAGATACACACAGCCTCATTGGATAACCCATCTCAATTTGCAAGACCGCACGAGCAGAGATCTGCCTCTGAAAGGTGGACAGAGAGAAGGAAATCTCTGGGACGAAAAATTCTTCAACCAAGTCCAAAAAAGAATCAGTATGAAGAACGGAAAACAACAATTGTGCTCTGGAAACATGCTTCCGTAAAATAGAAGGTAGGATCTTAGAAAATCTTTATTCTCAGCAAGACACAAGATGATGCTAGAGGACACCAAGCACAAAAAGGGAATTTATGACATCAGGAAAAATGCGTCAAAAGGGAAAACGTGATTGTAAAATTTTTAAAAATTTTTATTTAGTTATTTTTCAAGTACAGTTTTTTGTCTATTTCTCCCATCCCAGCCCCCCCCTACCCCGTGCTCCCCACCTCCCTCCCATTTCCTCCCCCCCCAGTCCTCATCCCTGTGTCTTTCATACTTGTTCCTTAAAATCCCTCCCCTTTTTTTTCCCTTAAATTCCCTTCCCTCTCCCCTCTGGTCACTGCCCACTTGTTCTCTATTTCAGTGTCTTTGTTTTTATTTTCTGTTTTCTTGTTTGTTTTGTTGTTTAGCTTCCTGTTAAAGGTGAGATCATATGGTATTTGTCTTTCAATGCCTGGCCTATTTCACTCAGCATAATGCTTTGCAGTTCCATCCATGTTGTTGCAAAGGGTAGGAGCTCCTTCTTTCTCTCTGCTGCATAGAATTACATTGTGTATGTGTACCACAATTTTTTGATCCATTCATTTACTGACGGGCACCTAGGTTGCTTCCAACTCTTGGCTATTGTAAATTGTGCTGCTATGAACATTGTGGTACATAGGTTCTTCGAAATTGATGTTTTAGGATTCTTGGGATATAATCCTAGCAGTGGAATTGCTGGGTCAAAAGGCAGGTTGATTTTTGTTTTTCTGAGAAAATTCCATACTGTTTTCCATAATGGTTGTACCAGTCTGCAATTGTAGGTGGATTATTTTTATTATGTCCTGGACTTCATGAGTTTATCTTCAGCGGGATTGTTTTTTTTGGTCTGTGGGATGCCTGTAAAGCATGGCTTATGGTTTGGTCCTAATACAGAAGAGAGGCATGACAATTATATAAGTGAAATGAAGTCAAAGTCAAGTCAGGGGCCTTCCACAATGCTGCCTGACATGGAACTCAGTTGACCCGAGATGCAAGCAGACCATGAAGAGCCATTGGACAAAGAAAATTTCTGCAGAGATTGATTAATAGCTACTCACTCATACCTTATCATTTACCCATACCATGAATGGAAAACACAAGGCCACAAAATATACCTTGTAAAGGTTAAAGTTAATCTCAATTTTTCTACTGTTTATTTCCTCGTGCCAGCAATATTTCATAGAAACTACAAACAGATATAAGTTCAACTTCTAGAAATGGTTGAGGTCTCTCTTCTCTCATCAGGAGAGTTCACTCATCTGTCTGTAAAGTGCCTTCTCTTGCTTGTCCTTTCTGCTCAATTAAACCTGCTTTTCCACTTTAATCCCTTGTATGGTTTGGCCTTGAATTCGTTCCTGCACTGAGCCAAGAACCCTCATGACTCAGGGCTCGAGTGCCCAATGAGGACTTGTTCCTCTGGTGTCAGTCCTGTATAGAGGTCCTTCATTTGTTTATGCCAGGTAATCTAGGGAGATCATTGGCACAGTGGCAATTTTTTTTTAGTTCCTGAAATATGTGGATAGTGTATATTTAAACTCAAAATCCTGAGTCCTAGACCTTAGTTAAGAATTCTCTAAGGATGTTACTGTAGGTAGTTAGCTAATTATTAATTAGAAAGACACCAAAAGGGATTAGACATTAAGCTTAATAAACTGGAGGGGCATAAGCCTGCTTGCTTAGCCAGAAACCTATAGCATTTACAAACTCACTCACATACTCCAGAGAACTGCTGTGAAGGAGACCTAATCCTAGGAGTACAGGAAATCTCCCCCATAGCACTGTTCACCCTGTGGTACTAGATTGTTGTGGGAGGGTACGGGGGGCGGTGCTTGGCCATAGAGGCCTGTCAGTCTAACTAGAGGCTTGACCCACCAGAAGCCTGTGAAATCTTAGGAAGCTGATTAGTTATTTTGAGAAAGATCCTGGCTATACTGCCAGGGGAAGAAAGAAACTCTATGAAACTCTCTCTCTCTCTCTGACCAGCATTCACCTCTTTGTTTGTGTAGGAACATGTGACCATGAGGGGCTAGCAGCCACCTGGGGCCTGCAGCAGACCATGTGGGCTTTAAGGGGCTAAACTTTAATATGTAACAAACTCTGGACACTGGCCTTTAAAACAAAGGCCATGTTCTTCAAAGCCGGATACACAATCAGTTCCTTGAGCATCTGGAGAAATGACCTTGCTGAAGACACAGTTGGACTTTTCCTTAATGGGATAGATAGAGATGGAACATTGGGAACACAAGGGTAGCCTTCCACCCAAATAAACCCTGCCAAACCACAATCTTTCATGCTCTGGTCCATGAAATATTTTCTTTGCAATCCCATAGAATAACCTGATTTCTACTGGCAACATTTGGTGAGCCGAGCAGGAGAGGGAGGTGTGATTCATGTTGAGAACTGGAATCCCAGCTTCCTAGGCTGGAGTTCTAGTCTTCATTTCTCTCTCTCTCTCTCTGCTACTACTGCCTATGTGGGCTTTTTGCTTCCTTTAGTCTGTCCTCCATCACTGCTGGTTCAGACTCAGATCCAGAATTCCTCAGCCCCAACTTCATGGGTGTGGGCCCAGCAGCTATCCATGACCTGGTGTACAGTAAGGGTAGGGCCCACTTTTTGTCAGCCAGTTCAGGGGTTCCATTTAATAGCTATGGTCCAGCCTAAGAGAAGCAAAGCAGCCACCTTTTGTTCTTACCACTACTGCCACAAATGGCCCCAGCATTTTAGATCCCTGTGAGGGACAAGAGGCTAATTGGCACCGGAGAAAACAGAATGTGGAAAATGTGCATGTGCCCATTGACACTGTTGTGGGAACACAGCTTCAACTCCCTTTCACTCCTCACCTCCATCCTAGCTTGCTTGCTTCCAGGAGCAGCAGCTGGTAGTCATATGCTGCTAACCACAGAGGTTTAGGGTGTGGCTACAGCCCAGAAGCTGCAGAGTGCATCTTGAAGATTCATCCACCACTTCATCTCTACTACCTCCCTTGCTCTCCTCTACCCTCCACCCTCACCCTGGTGGCACCCTTGCCTCTGTGCAGCCCAGGGCCTGGCACCATGGGGTGGTGAGCAGCAGAGTAAGCCACTGACCAAAGCTGCTTTCCTTCTGCAAGCATAGGTTGGCCACCTCGGGCCCCTCACCTTTGGCCTGTGTTCCCTTAGCAACCATGCATTGCTCTTTGGCCAGAGTGCCCACCTGGGGCTCACAGCCACTGCTATACTTTTGTCTGATGCAAACACAGCTGCTTGTTTGTTTTTCTAGGGCATCAAATTTTTAGTCCTCACTAATGCTTCTGTAGGCAACAATAAACAAAAGCCTAGGATATAAATGCTCCCCAAAATCGAAGGTTTATATTGACTAATCTGGAGAGTAGTTGAATGCTTCTTACTCCCTAGAGAAGGCCAACAGGATTCACCCAAGGGTCCGGTATTATGGTGATCAGTGATGTGGCTTGTGAAAGAATTTACAAGGAGAAAGGGAAATACGAAGAGTAAAGTTTACTCAGTTTTCAAGGGAGGAAAGGGGCTAGGCATGGAGAGATGCACCTGCCCTAAGAGGTGAGAGCTTTGAGTTTTTATTAGGTTATAAAGGGAAAGAGTGTTGTAGCTAATCAGGGCAGGTAATCGGGGCAGCTGTAGAGCAAGAGGTCTCAGTTGGTCTTGCATGGCTGCACCCTGTTTTGATGTTCTCTTTGGGTGCAAGGTCTGGGCTTTGTGGCCTGGAATGTCCTGTTTTGTAAGATCTTGAAACCTCTGTGCCTTTAGGGCACTTCCAGTAATTTTCTAGTCCTGAGGTTAGAGGCTCATAAAATAAGAGTCAGTCATGCTTTATGGGTGCCTGACTAATTTGCAAGCTAGCTCAGGCAAAGAGGGCCTAAAAAGGGGGTTTTATCCGTTTACCCAAGGTGTTCATCTCTGTCTGGCCAGCTTCACTAATTCTCAGGATGGTTTGACAGGGACATTTTCTCCCCTAGTGAGGGAACGCTGCCTGACTTTACTAAGTCTATTTAAGGACCGAGGCTATTGGGAATATGAAAGACAGGAAAACAGGTCACTTGCCCAACTACTAAGGACAGCTATAGAATGAGTTTTTCTATCCAAGGCAGCAAAGGTACTAGATTCCCTCCCTACAAGCACACACGAGGGTGGGAACCTCTGATAAAGCTAGTTAAGGCCAGAGGTCATCAGAATTGTTTGTGTGCCTGATTAGCACTGACTGTTGCTAAAACTTCACACCTGAACAGATTGTATTAACATGTTCACAATGGTCTCTGCCCCAGTGTGGGAGATGCAGCCCTCATGCTATGGAAGCTGGCAGTAGGTGTTGGGTGCCAATCCCAGGCTCTAGTAACACAACAGTGGAACTAGGAAAATTTGAGGACACCCGTATTTTCCCTCAGCTACCCAATATCTTCTCTTTTATGAGGATGAAAGATTATTTTATCCCTCTATTATGGATGAAGGATTTTTCTCCTTCTTAAATGAGGATGAAGTGCTTTCTCTCCTCAAAGATAATAGGCAATACAATCTCCATTCACAATGCCTCAAAAAGTCCTTTTGGGGTGTATACTTGCTAACTGGTAGGAATTTAACTTGATTTCTCAAGGACAGTGCTTTTATACATAGTTGCCATTATGAAAGCAAAGTCTGCCTTTGAAAATGCAAATATCTGGTCTCTAAGAACTCTCATCTGAGCCATCTTTTAAAATGCAAACTTCTGGAAGGAAGATCTTATCAAGGAAGAAAAAAAAAACTTGGCTGAGCAAATCAATTTAACTAACTTCAGCTGTTCCAGATCAGTAAGTTTTACTACACAATACCTGTTCTAGCTCATGGATATCTGTCTGTCAAAAGTGCGTGTTTGGCAATCAAGGATCCTATGTGTCTAAAGTTATGGAATGTGTTTGCCAATCTCAGGAATGCTAATTGCTTACCTTTTAGCTGTCTAATGAAGAGTTGGAGTTTGGTCTTTTTTACTCTCTTAAAGGAACAAAGATTTTCTTTTTGCTTTATATGCTTCTCCCTACTTGACCCTCCAGAATTAGGTAATTCTTAGAATCATGGCGATATGGGTTTTTTTGCATGAATTCAATATGACCAGTACCTTATTGGGGTTTTATTAACCAAGACTTTGACTGGAATGTCATACCTGAGAGAAATGTGCTTGTGTTAGGGGCCTCAAGAATTGGAAAATTTTAGTTTAAGATAAATAGTTAATAAGCCTAGTAGGCAACCCATTTGTTAAAACTATTGTTTCAGAAATTGCAGATAAGACCCATTCTGGCTCCCGGTAGAGACAGCCGACCTCTTGGGGTACCATTAAAGGTTACCGTCTGGGGACAAGTGGAGGCAATTGGACTGTTGTGTTCCAGGGAGACACAGGCCACCTGCTGCTGGGAACAGCTAACTTCCCTTGAATATAGGCAATAAACATCTACTGTTTCAGATCAGGGTGAGGGAGTTTTAGCAAGAACAAACCATAACAGTCTGTATGCATTTTCTACAACCGATTCCCACGAGAAAACCCAGTTTGAAGATCTGGCTCCTGCCCACCACTTTGCTTCTGTAGGTTTTCCATATAGAGCTAAGTCACATTTGTCAGACTGAAACAAATTGGTTCCCTACAATACTGCTTTCCTGGACATTTAGTAGAGCCAGTCATGAAGCATTTGCATGAGGCCATACACTATGGAAGAGACTCATTAACCACCTATGTCAAACTGTGGCGCACAGGCCCTGGAATTTCTAAAGCCATATGAAAAGCAATTGCTGGATGTGTTGTGTGCCAGAAGAATAACCCCCAGACAGATCCCCATCAAAGGAGAGAAAGAAAGCAATACCAGGGACGGTGCCCACTTAAGGCCTGGCAAATAGACTTTATTCAGATGCCAGGTGTCTAAGTGGAAGTATTTGTTAGTCTTTGTTAACATCTTTTTCAGAATGGGTAGAAGCTTATCTTACTACAATGGAGAAATGCTTGAGGCATTAAAAGCCTTACTGAAAGAAATAATCCCTCACTTTGGCCTCCCTGGCAGCATCCAGAGTGCTGGAATGCACTTTTGTTTCAGAAATTACACAGGAGGTTTGTAAATTTAGGAATCAAGAGAAGACCTCACACGACATGGAGACCTCGGGCTTCAGGAAAGATAGAGAAGATGAATCACACCTTGAAGAAAAATATAGCCAAGCTGTGTCAAGAAACTCATCTTCCTTGGCATTCAAGCTTTGCCTGTTGCTCTGCTGAGGATGAGGGTGGCTCCTTGAAGTGGGATTCAATTGGGTCCTTATGAAATTGTATACAGGTGACCATTTCAGGCTATGATTAGGGTGGGAGATATGTATATAGATCAAGAAGTGAAGGCAAAAAATATGTACAACATTTAACTCAAACCTGTAATTAATGACCTTGCCTATATTAGAGACCTCTTCCCCACAGGTTTGCTTCATTCCTTTGAGCCTGCAGATAAGGTGCTACTCAAGACATGGATGACAGCATCTCCAGAAAGCCAACTAGAAGAAAGTGGACTGGACCTTGAGACATACTCCTCACCACCATCACCATGGTGAAGCTGGCAGGACTAAAACCTTGGATTCATCACACCAGAATAAAGCAAGCACTTGGAGGAGTAATGGACCACTGAACCTCAAGAAGACCTGAAAGTCATCTTTCAAAAACAATATTTATGTTCTTTTCATTAGCTCTTGTTTAACCCCTTGTTATATACAACTTATTCCTTTCAAATGGGATGAAAGTATTTGGGTATATTTACCAAAAATGTTCTGAATATTTCTGACTTTTGTGTTGCAGGAGGAACTTATGATGGACAAACTTTCACTTCATGTCTTGTAGGTGTTTGTACTCCCTTAGAAAGCCTTAGAAATTATACTGTGTTTGACCTACTCTGATGTTTATAATTGGGGACCAGTGGTAACTATAAAAGACAGGGAAATGTTTCCCTTGAAGGTCGCTAATGTAGCCCCAGCTAGAGAGTGTGCAACTTTCGTCAACTGCATCGAAAACTGTTTTGTGCTCTCAGCAGGTGGAAAGATGAATTGCACCACCACCACTGATGTATCTTAAGCTTATGCTCACGTTAGATTGCCCACAG
Source organism: Artibeus jamaicensis (assembly GCF_021234435.1). Lineage (NCBI taxonomy): Eukaryota > Metazoa > Chordata > Mammalia > Chiroptera > Phyllostomidae > Artibeus > Artibeus jamaicensis. The sequence continues at coordinate 28,949,833 of NW_026521788.1, read as the reverse complement.
GATGGTTTCTAATGTGTGGAAGGGCTCTGCTGTTTCAAACTAACTGATTTTATAGAAATAAGATATTTTATGCCAACAGTGAGGGAATGATAGAAGACTCAAGAACTGGAAAATTTTAGTTTGAGGTAAATAGTTAATAAGCCTAGTAGGTAATGCATATGTTAAAGCTATTGTTTCAGAAACTGCAGATAAGACCCATTCTGGCTTCCGGTAAAGACAGACGACCTCTTGGGGCACCACTAAAGGTTACCACCTGGGGACAAGTGGAGGCATCTGGGCCATTGTGTTCCTGAGAGAGACAGACCACTGCCCGACTCTGGAAACAGCTAACTTCCCAGGAAATACTGCAGTTTTTTTGTTTTGTTCTATTTTTTAAATCTAATTTTCCCTGAATGTCAAAACCCCTCACTGCACTTTGTTCTCTGTTATAAAAAAGCTGGCTTGGAAGGAAATATAAGGTGGTCCATCAGGGTATGGACCTGCCATCTTCTCAGATCACCAGCCATCTGAATAAAGCACCCATAAAGATTCAATCCTTGTCTCTGCTTATTGGGTTCAGTATGTGACAGGCAGCATGAATGCCTGTTCTTTTCTGGTTCCATCTGGACTCTGGATGTCACCAGAAAGCCTTGAGAAATTGAGATTGACTTTCAAAGCAAATAGGAGCCCACTAAAGAAATAGCCTGGTATACCTTGTTTGGCTACATGGTACATGGCAGTCCTTCCAGATAAGGAATGAAAGTTGCTTTCCTGAGAGATGGTGACAAAGGAACCTCAAGACACTTTGAAGGACCTCAGTAACTTGAGAAATTTACCCAAACCAATAGGCACTGTAGTCAAAGCCTGATGGCAACTGTGTGGCTTGGCTTTTGTGCCCTGAGGGGTGACTAAAGCTCAATCTGAAAATTCCTTGCGAAATTCCAACAAAGCAGATTTTAAAAGCACATGTAATTGCTATTCTTGTTGTGCTGATGCAGATAATCAGGCCAAATTAAACCTGGACTTAATGCAGTCTCTTTGACAAAAATGAGGGTGACTTAGGGAGAGAAATTGTGTTTCCATGAAATCACAATGCTCAGTTGTGGATACTGACTCAAGTACAGTTAATGCTCTTCAAAGTTTTGTTTTCACTTGTAAGCTGAACTGGTTCCTGAATTGTTCTAGTTTTCTTTAACCCTTTAAGCTAACATTTCATTTTTCCTCCCATCCCTGGACTGGGAATTATTGGGAACTAATTTTTTTTTAAGGCTTGATATACACTTTCTCTAAGTGTCGATATACTCCATATGGAATTTACCTCAGCATCTGATGAAGTCACCAGGGACATTCAAACTGTAGACGAGGAGGATCTGTCCAACTGTTTAGGAGGTGCATCACCACCTCCTGAAATGAGACTCAAGGTTTGGCTGGATTGACTTGTTGTTAGGACTGCACGGTTGAGTTGTGAAGTACAGCGTGGTCTATTGCTTTCCCTTAAAATTCATTTCTCTTTCCTGACCAAATGGTTCAGACAGAAAAGGCCCAAAGGTCTTCAGGGGGAAATCTTAGAATGTTGCTTTCGGCCTAATTTGAGTTAAGTATGGTAAACAAGAGGGTTTCAGACAGGTGTAACACCTTCCTGAGACAGTATAGTGAGAAGCTGGAAGAATTCGTTGGCAAGTCGACTAAGCAAACTGAGACAGACAGCTGAACACAATGGCAAAACAATTTACAGCCAGGTGCAGATGGTCCCCAGAGTGCCTGGCAGGGGGCAACACTGGGAAAGGAAGGACCTCTCCCCCAGGGTAACTTCTTCTCTGGCCTTTCCTCCCCGGAGATAACATCTAGGCCTCAGTTACATTTCAGCTCCAGGTCCAGAAAAACAGCAAAACCGGGTAGATAACAACAAGACCAACTGTAATGACTAAAGACTCCCTACACACACTGTCCTGTCGTGGAACAATCAGTGGAGACCACAACCCTAAAGGAGCACACTCGGGAAACTGATAAATGTTCTGCTAAAACCCTACCCCAAGATGGACCCTAAGATCCCTGCCTGTAAGAGAGGGATAAAAGCCTCAGGACCAAGGACCCACTGTACACACTCCCCCTGAGGAGCTATGCACTATTTCCTTATCTCCCCCCACATCTTTCCCCACGGGCATACGTCTCCTAAACTCTAAGGCAATAGGCAGATGGCAGTTTGTCCCAGGATAATCCCCTCAACCGGTCCCCAAATCCCCCTTTTCTCTGACTTCCCAGTGAGCTAAGGGCAGCCCAGCCAAGGCTCTCATGTTGCTTCTTCTATGGTAAGCCCTTCCTTGTTTCACTGTCCCCAGCTTTAATAAATGTATCCTCATAGTCACCTGGACTCGCACTGTGAAATCCTTCCTACATAAAGTCAGGAGCTCACACAGTACAGCTGGCCCTCAGAGACCAGCTCAGAGCCAGACCCTTGTCCGGTAACCTCCAGGGAAGCCATTCCTCCAACCTAATCTGCGACTCCATAAAGTTAGTACCTCCCCGTCACCTGGTTTTTACCTCTCACCAGACCTTTACTTGTTATTTAATTCTCATTTTTTTTTACAAATCCTTGTCAAATCTGTCACCTCTAGAATAAAACAAGGATGCCAGCTTGTCCAACATTGTCATCCTCTAGACATTGCCTATGCTGTTTTCCAGAGACAGCCAACTGACTTGGACCTTGCAAAATCTCTCTTCCCTGCTTTAAGACTCCCCTTCCCTTTTGATCTTTTCTTCTTTTAAGATAGAAAGACCCTCTGGGCCTGGGGATAGGCAGGAATATGCCTTTTGACAGCAAGAAGCAGTTACAGAAGATGAGACCTTCATCCATTTACCTTCATAAGATTACAAAGATGAAGGTAGTTAGGGGTGAATGTCACCATAGTTAGGTGATTACTGTATGAATAAGAAAGGGAGAAAAGGGAATTAGACACTGAGCTTAATAAACTTGGGAGCATAAGCCTGCTTGCTTAGCCAGGAAACTATAGCAATACAGTCATGCACACTCTCTGGGGACTGCAACTCCGAAGGAGACTTAACTCTAGGGGCACACAAATCTTTCAAGCAGCACTGTCTGCCCTATGGTACTGGGTCGTTGGTGGGACATGGGGGAGCTGCTTGACCATAGAGTCCTGTCAGTTTAACTAAGCAGTTGACCCATCAAAAGCCTGTGAAAGCTTGGGAAGTTGATTGGTTATTTTTGAAAAAGCTCCTGGTTATAACCCCAGGGAAACAAAGAAGCTCTTTGAAGCCCCCCGCCCCTCTCTCTCTCCACCCCTCTCTCCCAATAACCCACACTTGCCCTGTTCATTCATGCAGGAACATATGAGCATGAGGGTGTGGCAACCAACTAGGGCCTGCAGCAGACTGCATAGGCTCCAAAGGACTAAGCTTTAATATGAAACAGAACCTCTGGACACTGGCCTATGTTTTGACCTTGCTGAAGACAAGGTTGTACACCACAATGGGAGCATGTGTGGGTTCATGAAGTGCTTTTCTCATGATCCCATGGAAGATCCTGATTTCCACCAGCAAGAGGGATACTTTTCTACTCAGCACCTAGACTAAGAGACAGATTCTTTTCTTCCTGTGTGAACTTTCCTAATTTTCCCTTTCACAATATTGCTTTTGGAGAGTCTCAGCTTTATGTGCCTTAGTTGAAACACCCTCTGGTGGGTCAAAGTCTTCTGTCTCCCTGTGTGGTCACTGAAGGCCACGCTTCGTAAAGCAAGCCCCATCATTCCAAACCCTTCTACCTTAGGGCAGCTATAGCAGCTGCTTATGCTTGCTTAATGCTCTGGAGTTCCATTCCCTTTGTGTTCTGGCCCCTGGGAGTTTCCCTTACTTTCTTGTAAGCCCAGCTAGGCATTAAACATATGATTTATCAATTGTACTCAATATTTTCTAGACATTTTATTTCAGGACACTCTCAGGTTATCCTATCTGCCCTAATGTCAGAACAGAAGCCTCACAGGCACCAGCAGCATTTGAATTTTTTTTAAAGATCTGAACAGGAAGAGTAAAATAGTAGAGTTTGATAGAGCTAGGTAAGGAGTACATGCATATTCATCCTCAGTATTTTTCAGTTTGTTGAAATATTTTATAATCAATAAAATTCAGAAACTAAGGGGTCCTACTTCATATCTAAGGTCCCTTTCTGTTTCCAACTTGGAGTAGCTCTACTTGTTTGAGCAAGTTTCTCTTGGTAGCAGAGAGGGTAGGGTTCTTTGGTGTATATTTTTCAGGGATTAGCACAAACAATTTAGCTCTGTGTACAGTGGGTAATAGAAGTTCCAGGCAAAGCCCCTGAGGCTTTGGAACCTTATCTCAGGCCTTGTGAGCTTATTCAGCACTTAGCTAGTCAGTCTCAGTGATCAAGAAGTGACCAGGTCTCCTTGCCAGGCAGGCTATCTGTCCACTAATATAAGCTGTGACTATTTATAGAAAAGGCCAAAAACCCTTGTCCTACCACAGCCCCAGCATCATATTGTACCCCGATGACTGAGTGGGAATCAGCGGCAAAATTAGATTGCTACTTCTTCCTTCTCAAAATTAAAAAAATGACACTTGACATACAATAATATTTTTCTTTCTTCTCCTGATTCTTTGTCTTCACTTTATTTGTGGTAGGTAATGAAAACTCCTAAAGAGTCAAAAGGCAGCCAAAGAGACACAAAGCCAGGACAGTTCAGAAATAGCATCTCTGAGAGTACCATCGTTTCTCAAGTATGTTTTGAAGGAGTATGCAGTGAATAGTTTTTTCTTAAGAGTGTGAGGACACACTTGTTGGTGGGCAATTAAGAGGAAAATCAAGCCCTATGCATTTCAGATTGCCCTCAATGACTGCTGTTTTGATTTGAAATGCTTACATTCTGTATATGTATTACCGGTATACATATTCACATAAAAAGTTCAAGAAAGGATATTTTGAAGCAAGGAAATTGAAACACACACTTCAGTTTCTAAAAACCCACCATGCATGAGATTACCTCTGTACATTTTAAGGTACCAAAAAACTGTAAGTTAGTTCGCTACCAAGAAAAGCTCTTCAAGTTAGAAGTTGGTGGTTTAGAATTACTTGGGTGTCTTGGGTTACTTCACTTGGGTGAAGAACTGTGGTTTATCTTCCCTGGACCCTGTAGCCCCTTCTGTCTGCCCACCCCATTCCCATCTCCTCATTTCCCCTTCTTGCACTTCTAATGCTTGCTTCTTGGTGAACCCATTCCAGGTGGAAGGAGCAGCACAAGAAAAGTGCCGCACAGAGGAACTTCCCCTTGGGGTTACATTTTAGGGCACATGTCCCTGTTTTAATGCAGCTGCTATTGGGAAGGCTGCTTCTCTTAGTAGCTGAGGTTTCATGGGTGGGAGGATTTGCCCAATGTCATGTGGTTTCTAGTGGATGAAGTTTGGCTGTTCTATCTTCGGGCCAGGTCTGCCTTCCCCTCTCACTCTTCTTATGCAGGCCCCTCAATCATTTTAGGTCCAGATGCAGTCCCATCTCCTCCAAGATCCAGGAGCTTTGCCTCCTGTCCCTCCTCTCATGGGGATGGCTCCATTCTGTGAGCTGGCACCACTTCTTCTATGTCCTTCATTTCACTCCAAGGCCCTTCATCACAGCACAGTTGTGGTCTCTGGGAGGATCATCTTCCTCAGACAAGCCTGCTGTCCTGAGAAGGACACGAGTGGAGTGAGAAGTAAAGGGACCACCACATGGTGGCAGGTTGAGACAAATACTTTCTGGGAAACAACAGGGTGACAGATATCACAGCCAACTCTCCCACTTCTGAACTGCTCATTCTACATCCAACAGACCCTGCCTAACTCATCCAGTCACACCTCTCTCTCTCTCTTCTTCTGATAAAGTTAATTTTTCCAAGGGAGGGGACACTAATTTTTTTACATCCATTGGACAACTAACACAGGCTGTGTGAGCCAGAGGTTACCAATAAGTGCACGCTGAATGAATGAATGAACGAATGAGTGAGTGAGTGAGTGCTCTGATTACTAGATAAGACTGCTCAGGATCCACAGTTCTCCACCAGCTCAAGTTCAAAAGGTCTAAAATCCTCATTTTTCCTTCATATCTACCCTTTTTGACCTTCCCATTTCTTTTAATGGTACAGTCCTTCAGTACTCAGCAGAAACCAGAATCATCCTGACATGTTTGTCCTCTCAGTCTGTGACTCACTAAAGCCCACTGAATTGAGTATTCCCTTCCTCCTCACAACACAGCTAGAACCTAGGTTCAGGTCCTTATTACTCAGGCCAGGACTTGTGTAAAAAGCCTCCTGCTCCATTGCCTTGTACAATAATACCAGGCTAATCTTTGTACAGCATTTCTCTATTCAAGTCACTCGATGCCATTTAAAAAAATGGTTTCTGCAAGCAGTGAAATACCATGCAGACACCTTAGGCTGCACTAGGGACTCCCCAGTCCCTAGCTGATTCCTCACCTTCCTCTCTCTGCCTGTACTTTGCAAAGTTCCTGTCCAGGTGGACTGGTTTGCTCACTGGCTCCCCAGCAAGGCTCTGGCATTCTTAAATCCAATCCTCCTACCACACAGTCCTTCTTGTTTTGTCTTTCCAAATCTTGCCTGTTCTTCAAGGCTCACCAAGCTCAAATCACTCTGACACCTTCTGCACAGTTACTTGCAAAGACCACAGGCTATTTACTCTTGAAGGTCTTGAAGCTTAACTTTCAGAACCTCACACTCCCAAGCTCTGGGCCTTGATTTGTATTTATAATTTCAAATTAATTTTCTTAGATCTCCCAATTTTATAACTTCCAGCCCACGTAAAACCTGCACCCCGCTCTGCTTTTGACCATTGGTAACTCATTAAGCTATTTAACTTATCAGTCTGTGGGGGTGAGTTTGCCTACAAGTGTCTTGTTATAATATAACTGGAAACATGCTCAGAGCTCACACTCAGTCTACTTCCTTTACTTCTGTTTGAATCAAATCCCCAAGAGTATGTTGATGTGTATATGTGCACAACATAAGAGCTTCTGGATGGAGCAGAGTCAGGGAAGATATTTCCTGGCATAAAGGAACATAGTGTTGAGAGGATTAAGCATAAATAGCTGTGAAAGGAGGTGGCCAAAGTAAGTACAGTAAGGGAAGTACAAAGTGCTCCTGGGCCTGGCATTTACCCACAGTGTCCCCACACCCCAGCAGAGCATCCTGGCTGTGCTGGGAGGGAGAGAACAGCAGCTGGGCCTCAAGACAGTAAGTTGGCTGGGGCAGGGGAGGCTGAGCTTCTCCGTGGTGCCTGGCATGCAGCTGATGAGGTGGTCATTCCCTGTGTTCCCAATGCCCCCAGCCAGGTCCTTCCTTTCCAGCAACCTGTGGCCTGAACAAAGGCGCAAGCGCTTCCCAGGCTGACTTCCCAGCATGCAGCTCTTTAAAAGCACTCACCAGTTTTGCTTTTGTTTCTAAATCTCTAACTGTATTCATAAGTTGATTTGAATTTGTAAGCATCGATGAAAGCGAAAAACCCAAATCTATACTGTTTGCCCTGGATGGACAGAAAAAGGGGAAAGAAGTCAAGGAGAGGCTTTTTGAGGGTGGGGTCCTGAAGTTAGGTTTTATTAGCTTCAAGGCAATAGTTTCTGGTCAACCTCTCTCTTCTTTTTGGGCCAAACTGTTCCTCATTCTTTGTTTCAGAATCTCTTACTATCATCTCTTTGAGGTCAGAGTTCCCCTTTCTATGGATGCTGAAAAATAAGCGGTGGCTTGCTGCCGTGCTCCTGAACTACTGGTAGTGATACCTTGTCTCCTAAGCAGAGTCTAAAGTCACCCATCTCTTCCCTCGCTGCCAAGAAGCTCAGAGCTACACTTTTTGCCATTAGTTACTCCAGCCTCCTGAGGTTTGGGGGGATTTTATTTCTCTACTCCCTCTTCACTACCTGACTCCCACCTCCTTTTTTGTTAACAAGCTTTAGTTCTATTATATTTTAATATATTTACACAGGTCAGTTTCGAGCTTTTGCTGAATCCGCATCTCACCATTCCCCATCTTTTCTTTCTATGGAAAACCTGTGCCCGTCCCCAACCATGGGGACCCAGGGTGGTATAGCTTTCTTCCCTCAGGACTGAGCAGAATTTCTCTTTGCTCCCAGGTCTGGCAGCAGCTCTGAGGCCTCCTTCGACCCAGTTTCTGAAAGACAGCTTCAGGAGGCTCCTGCGTTTATGGGACCCTGGCTCTGGAAACCCTTGAAGAAACTGCCCATTTCCATTTTTGCCCGTTTCCAAGCCCCTTTCCTGCCTCAGGAAAGGGAACAGTACTCCTGAGGGCTTCTTTATGAGGTCTTCTCCTCTGCCGTCCTATCTTGACAGGACCGGGCAGCAACTGTCCCGTAAGCCTCAGCAAGCCTGTTGCCCTAGCGACGTGGGTGGGGCTTAGCCTATCAGCTGCGTGACTGTTATTCAAGAACTTTCAGTTGAATTTCACCAACTAGAAAGGTGGACCAGGCAGCTACAGTTTAACTGAATTCCCTGAAGGTTGACCAGTGTGGCTTGATCAGTGACATTTAAACTGGCATTGAAACCTCAATATCCTTTCTGTGAACCCACATCACACTACCTGCCACTAAGAGCGGCAATTCCACTTCCAGCCATCTCAGACTTTTTACCAGATAGACAAACATGGCCTGATTCTGGTCCAGCAGAAAAAATCTTATAGGGCACATATCCCAAAGTGTAGTCTAGGGGTGTCTGAGTCAGAATCGTCTAAGAGGATTCTTTCAAACGCCGAGTGCCAGGCACCTACCTACAACGGAGGACAGGTCTGGGAAGATGAGTTTTGTTTCGTTTTTTTAATCTTTATATGGGTGCTTCTTTCCGATAGCCTGCGATGTGAGAAGACAACAGGTTTGCACCCTAACAGACCGTCTTACATTTCCTTTCAAGCCAGCCTTTTTATAACCAAGGACAAACTTTTGAAGTTCGGGGAAAATTAGATTTAAAGAAAACTGCAGCGTTCTTGCCCCGGGGTGGTCAGCTGCTCCCTGCATCTCCTGTCTCTCCCTGGACCACAATGGCTCTGATGTCTCTAGCTGTGCCCCAGGAGGTCATCTGCCTCTTGGGGGAGTCAGGGTGGGCTCTACCTGCCGTTCCTGAAACAATAGCTTTTCACATGCGTTAACACTCTTGAGTTCCCCATCACTCCCCACTGTTAATTTCAAACTATCTTATTTCTATGAGCTCAATTCCACATGGAAGTATTCACTTTGCTGTTGAGCTTGTAACAGCATTGGACTATCTGCTAAGGGGTTTAGGGATATACAGACCTGCTCTCTGTACAACCAGTTAGCTTTGCCTTCCTTAGAGCTTCACATCAATAGATTACACAGTATGTCCTCTTTTGTGTCTGGCTTCTTTTCCCAGCACAACATTTTTGATATTCATTCATGTTGTTGCATTTATCAGTAATTCTTTCCCTTTTATTGCTGAACAATATTCCATCATTTGGACATATAAAACTATGTTTTTCCTTGTTTCTGAATAAAATGTTCACTTGTTTTGGTTTGAGATACTTCCAGATTTGTAGTACTATGAATAAAGTTGTTATAAGCATTCTACCATCCATCCAAAGTTGGCTTCTGTGTATGCTGTGAGTTAAGAGTTGAGATTCATTTTTTGAACCTAACTAGATGTGGATATTTAGTTATTCCAGCACCATTTATTGAAAAGAGTCTCCTTTTCCCCATTGAATTATTTGGCACCTTTGCTGGAAGTCAACCAGTCATATATGGAGTCCATTTCTGGACTTCATATTCCATCAGTCTTTGTGGTTATTCTTAAGCCAATTCCACACTCTGCTAATAACTACAGTTTTATGGGAAAACTTAAAATCAGGTAGTTAGTATAAGTCCTCCAAATTTTATTATAGGTTCTTTGCATTTCCATATAAATTTTAGAGTAAGCTTATCAATTTCTACAAAAGGCTTGCTGAGATTTTGATGGCGATTACATTGATTCTATAGATAATTCTGGAAATATTGACATCTTAAAAATATTGAATCTTTTAGTCCAGTTCTAACCAAACAATGGGTTTGGCTGGCTGCTGCAACAAAAGCCAAACTCATGAGACAGGTGCTTGTGCAAAAGGAAGGAGGTTTGTTCAGGTTCTGTGCCCTGGACGAATGGCGGACTCCTGTCTCAAAGACCTTCTCAGTCTTCCTGCTCACTCCATGACAGGGATGAGGAGGGGAGGGCTTTGTTTCCCTATCTAATTATCTTACTAATTTTTTTAAATAAAGATTTTATGTATTATTTTTAGAGAAGGGAAGGAAGGGAGAAAAAGAGAAAGAGAGAGGAATATCCATGTATGGTTGCCTCTCACATGGCCTGCTGGGGACCTGGCCTGCAACCCCAGTCATGTGCCCTGACTGGGAATTGAACCAGCGACCCATTGCTTTGCAGTCTGCGCTCTATCCACTGAGCTACACCAGCCAGGGCTCTTACTCGGTTTTGACATGCTTGGGCCCTAGCCCTTTATCTTTCTAGCCTTTGCATGTCTCTAATGGCCAGTGATGTTGAGCATTTTTTCATATGTCTGTGGGCCATCTGTATATCCTCCTTGGAGAAGGGTCTATTCAGGCACTTTGCCCATTTTTTAATTAGATTGCTTGTCTCCTGGTGTTGAGTCATATGAGTTCTTTATATATTTTGGACATCAAACCCTTGTCTGATGTATCATTGGCAAATATATTCTCCCAAACAGTGGTTTTTCTTTTCATTTTGGTGATGGTTTCTTTAGCTGTGCAGAGCTTTTTAATTTCATGTAGTCCCATTTGTTTATTCTGTCCTTTGTTTCTGTTGCCAAGGGAGATGTATCAGCAAAAATGTTGCTACACAAAATATCTGAAATTTTGCTGCCTATGTTTTCCTCGAGGATTTTTATGGTATTGTGACTTATATTAGTCTTTTTATCCATTTTGAGTTTATTCTGGTGGTATGGTGTAAGATGGTGGTCTAGTTTCATTTTTTACACCATTTATCGAATAGAGTATCTTTACTCCATTGTATATTTTTGCTCCTCTTCCAAACATTAATTGACCTTAGAGACATGGGTTTGTTTCTGGGCTCTCTATGTCGTTTCATTGATCTATGGGCCTGTTCTTATGCCAATGCCAGACTGTTTGATTATAGTGGACTTGTAGTATAATTCGATGTCAGATATTGGGATTCCTCCAAATTTGCTCATCTTTTTCAAGATTGCTATTCAGGGTCTTTTTTGGTTCCATATAATTTTTTGGAATATTTGTTCTAGATCTGTGAACTATACCATTGGTGTTATAATAGACATGACATTGAATCTATAGCTTGCTTTGGCTAGTATGGACATTTTAATGGTGTTAATTCTTGTGTTATGGGAGAAACTCCTAGAAATTTGGTTCTTCTCACTGATGCAGTAAAGAATTACACATCCGTGAGCCTACTAGCATTTAAGCAAAGTTTATTAGTGCTAACAATGAATAAACTTTATTTAAAAATAAAAGCAAAAGCAAGGGTGGCTAGAGCAGGGGTGGCAAAAGCAGGGTGGCCAGGGGCCAGGTGGTCAGGGAACCCCCATGAGGCAAAAAGAGCCAAGAGGGCCGAGAGCCATGAGAGAGACCTTTGTTCTGAGGACTTACACAGTTGGCAGGATGGAGGTGAAGAAGTTACGTATTGATTGACAGGTAAAGGCGGTGCCAGCTTTTCTGGGGAGACGTGACTACCCAAATGTAGGTATGGGTGGGGGTCTGTTAGCCCAAATCCTTATTTTGCTCCAGACTCTATTTGTTAATTTTGGATACGTTTCGGCAGGCAGGTGGTTAATCAAAGTTGTTTTATGGACTTTTCTTTACTGTAGTCCCCCTCCTGATCCAGGCCTTGGGGTGAATACAGTCTCAAGGGTTTCCTTTTCCCAGCTAGTAGAGATGACACACACAGACTTTCAAGGACTACCCCCTGGTACACCATCATAGTTTACTTCTGTTGTTTGGAATGCCTGGTAGCCTTATCAGACCAGGCGCAGAATTACTGGGTCTTTGTTAGATTGTAATCATGAGGGCCCTGCCTTTATTTCCTCTCTGGCTACTCATTCTACTATAACATTCCCCTTCAATAGGAACCCAAATCTTTGGGGACTTTGGGCTCAGGAACGAATGGGTGAGACATGTCTCCCTCCTCCTCCCTGCCTTGGTTTGCTGCCTATCCTACCTAACATTCCCTCCTCAAGCATTCAGAACCCAAATTTGGGGAGCTTTGGGGTGACAACCGCTCTACCTGCATCCCCTGCTGTAAAAGGGATGTTGAGCCTTCAGGTTCCGTCGGCTCGCTAACTTACCAGTCCAAGGAGGTGGAGTGGTGTCCTTCCATCAACTTGTGTTATATGTCTGGAGCCTGAAGTCCCAGAGATTGATAGTTGTTCGTCACAATCATCTGTAGCCTTATAACCTCTATTGTAGAAGAGCTACATTTAGTAAGTTGCTAAATAGGAACATCACTATTATAATTAATAACTGCTGTGCTGTGGATCCAGGGCTTGATTCCTATCAGCTCTAGGGAAGAATGCATTGTCAACAGGATGTCATAAGGACCAATCTATTGTTCAGCCAGCTGCTGTTCAAGGGCCTTGAGTCTTCCAGGTCTTTATGACTCCGTCCCTTTGCCAGAATGGGTGTAGGGGTTCATCAGGTGGATAAACAAACCTGCAATGAGCAAACTTGTGCAAAATAGTTAATTCACACAATAATCCACAAACTGGTCTCTGGGTCTGTGAGACTGTCTTTTGGGAAGACATCTTGTTGCAAGGCCTTTGCTGGAATGACATTTAACAGTGGCAATTCGTCAAGATTCATGCCTGCAAAGTGAGCATCTTTGATGGTGTTATAAACTCAGTTTTAACTTCCAAATGAAAACAAACTTTGAAGACAGCTAGCTGCACTAGTCTCATGTCCACCACTGAGCACTGTGATTTTCTTTCAATCATGATTTTTCTCCCTAAGAGCACCTTCATTGTCATTAAAGGGACTGTATTAAGTCTAGTTTTAATATTGAATGTTTGTTTGCATAAACCCAACGAAAGCAGAAATTGATCTCTGAGTCTGCTTTGCTGGAACTCACACAAACAACCTTTAGATTGAGTCTTTAGTCCACTGAGACACACATCTGTCATCTGACCTTGCCTGTAGCACCCACTTCTCTCAACTCCTTAAGGTTTCTACTGTGCCTTGAGTTTCCTGTCAGTACAGCTGGTGACCTGTTATGAGGCTCCCAGTGCCAGGACATGGGGCACTGGCTATAGCACCAATTCAGTTATTCTTTAAAGTCCTATAAATCCTTGTCATGTTTAAAGGCATGATTTGAAAATTTATTCTTAGAAACAAATTTTGGAGGAAAGGGATTAAAATTGTACATTGTGGAAGAATTTGGCATTCAACTGACAAGATGGGGGGTGTGTCCTAAAATTTTCTTCAACCCCCCCATAGTATTACTTGATTTAGAGGCAAGAATATACAGCATGAAAGTTGAGGACAGAGTAAGTGGCCTCAGTATCAACAAGAAAATTAATTTTTTTACCTGCCACATCAAGCATCACCCAGGGTTCTTAAGTAGAGATTGAGAGGCTGGTCCCCAGGCACCCTCCATCCTCAAGTGCTGCCATGGTCTTTGGTGATGACCCCTTTCTGCTCTGGGAATGAAGGCAGTCTGTCTTCCACCAGGGATCAGAGCTTGTACCTTTGCACATGGGACATGGCCCTGGGGGGGCCTAGTGCCTTCCCTTGCCCAATGCCCAGGGAGTTTGCACCTAAAGTAGGTTTGATTCTTGTGCCTTTCATGCCTTGAGCTACCTCAAGGTGGCTGGCTATAGCCAACATTGCCACTAATAGCTAGTGCAGGTGGCTTGCTCTGTCCCCCCTTTAAATCGCGATTGATAAAGACTGAGAAGGTGACATCCATCAGTTGTGCCAAAGGAGCTTGGTGTCCCCTTTGTAATTTTTAAAGCTTTTTATGGATATCAGGGGCTGACTGAGTGATAAAGTGTTGCCCTATTAACACTTGGCCTTCTGGAGAGGATGAGTCTATATCAGTGTATTTCTGAAAGGCCTCCACCAGTCTGTTGTAGAAGAGCACAGTATTCTCCTTCTCTCCTTATGTTATTTCCTTACTTCATTATAATTCACTTTGGTAGACCCTGAGATGGATGTTTCTTCACTCAGATCAAAGAGATGGAGCATGAGATAATACAAAAAAGATTGCACATAGAGAAGCTCTAACCACTCGCCTGGCCTCTGACGGAATGGATGTAATTGGAGTACAATGCTGTAACTGATACTCCCATGTTCAGGACATATTTTCTTATTTTCTAACTTATACTGAGGCCAGGCTCTATTACATAAGAAAATTAGCCTCTTTTTCTTGAGACTTGCAGGGTCAAACTTATCCCAGTTCCTAAGAATGCATCCCAGTGGAGATCCTGGGGCATAGAGGGTATATTTGCTATCTGGTCCATGGTGCACCTAGGAAATCCTGGGCTCCTAATAGGGGTCCTCCTTGACTGGCCAAGAAACCTAGTGAGTTGTAGGGTGTACCCTGTCTTCCCATCACAAAGCTACCAGATGTCTCTTGTGACACAAGCTAAGCTTGCCACAGACTATTCCCCTTTGCTACTGGTGAAGTTGACAGCTTTGATTAAACTGGACCCTTTCTGCAGATCTCATAGCCTTTTATAAGTTTGGCTCCTTGCCCATGAAGAGTTGGAGAGAAGGGATGGCACTAGTCATTTGGTATAGTTCCTGAAGGACTAGAGGCCAATGTAATATTGTTCAACACAATAAGAGAGGTGCCTGTTGTGGTGAAGTATTTGCCACCTATGTGGCCCTGGGTCACTCTAGTCATAGGGGTCTATTGTATTAAAACACAGGAGGTGTCTAAGGGAGAGAGGCAAGGCTATCTCTGTAAAATACTGGGTGGGAGAAGTGAGCTGGGAGCATAGAGTGCCTTCCCCACCCTGCTCTGAGGCTAAAGAAAGAGGAAAAAAATTCTTAGTGATTACTGCATTTTTTTAGTGTGCTCAGAAGTGGGCTGTTTCATTGTCTAGTGACCTTGACAACTTTTACAGAAGCTAGAGAAGAGGCAGGGGAGATATCCAGCTTGTCACAGCTCGTTCCTGGGACCACAGCTCCTGGGCCTCCGGAAGGAGAATTCAGAGCATTTAAAAGATTTATTTTGTCCTCCTGAGTTTTACTGTCTACCTAATGGGCTCTCTGATGGAATCAAAACTGAGCCACTCCTTTTTGTAACAGAAACACAAATGACAAAGGCAGAGTTTCAAGGAGGGTCTGGGATACCAGCCTTCAAATCTTATACCGACTAGTATTGACAGGCTGTAGAGAGAGTGTCAGAAATATGGCAAAGACAATTATATTCAGGACTGATTGTTGTGTTACTTATCTGTAACAAGTTTTTGTTTTTTTGAAGAGAAGCTGGAGGTCCTTGAAGGATTCATAAGCATATGTCTCAGGCTGTGCTTCCTGTGGGGACTTATAAGAAACAGGTTTGATCTGAGATAGATGGACCCAACTGGCTCTCCCTGTGAGCTTCAGTGTAGTTGGGGGTATAGTAGGACCTGAAGTGAACCCTTCTAGGTTTTTTGATAGACCATGTCCCCTGATTTGACTTGTTTATGTTGGTGGTCTTAAGTTTGTTTCTATGCCCCTGTAATGCTTGTCCAAATAAATGAGGACTGCCCCTAAATTCCTGGGGGTGGACAGTTCTCGGTTGTAGGTTTTCCTATTACTCCTAGGACTGTGAGGAGAGGGATCTGAAGAAGAAAGTAAAGACAGAGTAGGTGGCCCCTGTGTAAAGGTTATTGTCCCACCTGCCACATTCATGTGTACCCTAGGCTCCAGCCCAGTGATGGTGACCTCGTGAGGCTGGACTGACTGGATCGGGCAGCTTTAGTGGGATATTCCTTTGTCTAATGCCTCTTCTTGCAGCACATATGACACAGTCTCTTTGGAGCAGGCTGTACAGGGCCTGTGGGATGTGACTGTGAATGTCCCGCAAGCACGGCTAGAACTTGGGCATTTCTAGTCTCCTTCCATTCCTTTTCCTGAGCCGAGGCCTCCCTCTCCTTATTGTAGAGCAGGAGTGTGAATGGGAAGATGCCTATTAGATAGCATTGTGGTAGGATATAGCTTACATCTGTAGCATAGGTCTCCCCTGCCCTTTAAATGAAAGAATGTCTATATGGGATTTCTTACTACCTGCCCAGGCATTTGTAAAAGTTATTAAGATGGAATATGGTATATGGTATTGTGATTTAAGCTCCCATATATTGGCCAAGTTTCCCCATTAGCTAACTGATGGCCAAGCAGTGTTGCAAAAAAAAATATTAGTCTTTCCTTCTTTAGAGTTTTGGGGTCAAATGCAACCATTTGGAAAGGGTACAGCTTAATGAGGTTCTGTCTGAGTTAAACTCCTGATTTCCCATCTGGAAGGAAGAAATATCTTCCTTCAAACCAATGGGAGGAGTAACCAGACACAGCTCTTACCTGCTTAAAACTGTAACTGACAGGTGAGCCTTTGTTTCTGTTCTGTTGTGGTTTTGCTCTTCCTTTGCCCTATCTTGATTGTTAAAAATACTGATGTCTATTTCTATCAGTTGCTTTGTGGGCGAATGTATTTTTAGAAGTGCTTGACCCTTAGTAGACTTAGGATTAATGTTTATATTTTGTAAAGCTACAGTTAGTTGCCCCTGAAAATGTAGGATTTTATTCTTCCCTTGTCCTTCATTTGTCCTAGTTCAATAGAGTTAGTTGGTGTCCTAATGTAGGATTGTAATTCCCCCTGGTTGATGTGTACCGTTAAATATGATGGCTAAAAATGCCTGTATGTAGGAGATTTTTGACTTCTTTTTCCCCCCAGTCTGGGCATTTGCAAAAAGACTTGAGTTGTAGAATTGTATTATAATTTAGGGTTCTTTATGGTGGCCAAACCTCCTCGTCCCCTAGTTGATATGGGGGCTAGGCGTGTTACAAAAAAGATTAGGTGGTCTTTCTTTAAGTTTTGAGTATCAAACTGTGAACAGTTAGAAAGGATAAATGTTGAGAGGGTACCAGCAGGAACGGACTCTTGATTCCCCATCTAGAAGAGGGAAAAACACCATACCACACACAGGCAGTGGCAAGACTGTGTGGCCTTTCTTCTAGGGTGTGCAGAGAGTCTTAGTAGTTCCTATGTCCTTCTAAGAACAAAAAACTTAGTGGGGAGTTGAGGGTTAAACAGTGGCAGCTATTACCTGGGTGTAAGCTGGAAAGCAGTTTGTCCCATCCTTAGAGTGGCCTTTCCCCAATTCTGCTGTGGTTGGGAATCCAGAGAAAAAACAGCTGAGATATCAGGCTAGGCTGAAAAAATGGCTTGAGTTTTAGAGTGTTACATTTTCCCCTGTGTTGGAAAGACAAGCACCCTGCCATTTCTGCAACCTGTAATGAGTTTGAGTAATTTTCAGTGTTTCAAAGACTTACACATCCATTTTACTTCTTTAAGACACAGCATTCTAAAATAATAATAGTAAGTCCCTAAAACTTGAGCCTGATTAGCTTGCTTCCTTTGAATTACCCTATTGTTCTCAGGACCTCATAGCTCCTAGGCTTAGAATTTTAGTGTTTCAAAAACTTCTGCATTTGCTCTTCCTTATTTTTTTAAAGATTTTATTTACTTATTTTTTAGAGAGAGGAGGAGGGAAGGAGAAAGAGAGGGAGAGAAACATCAATGTGTGGTTGCCTCTCACATGCCCAGTGGGTTGCCTCCCACTGGGGACCAGGCCTGCAACCCAGGCAAGTGTCCTGACGGGGAATCAAAACAGTGATCCTTTGGTTCGCAGCTCAGGCTCAATCCACTGAACTACAACAGCCAGGCTTACTTTTCCTTATTTCTTTTCTACTTTCAATGTCCATCCTTCCCATGCTACCCACGGATGTGGCATATATCTCTTTCCTTTATTCCTTCTTACTTTGTTCCTTCACAATTCTTCACTTTCTTAACTCCTTCTTTTCCCCTATTCAATCTCCCTTCAACTTGCACAGACAATCTATGACTTACTTGAATCTTCTGCAATATACGTATCCAATATTCTACAGTAAGCAAACAAGTCTTTCAAAAAGATGGAGGCATAGGTAGATACACTTTGTCTCCTCACACAACTAAAAGAAGAATGACAACAAATTTAAAAACAAGAAATAATCAGAACTATCAGAAAATCAAACTGTATGGAAGTCCAACATCCAAGAAATTGAAGAAGAAACATTAATGAAGACCCCACAGGAGGGGCAGAGACAGGCAGCTGGGGCAGAGAAGCTGCATGGTAAGGCCTCAGCTGGTGGACTGGGTGAGGTGGCAGCTGGTAGAGTGGCAGGTCCCACATATGCCAGCAGATAAACCTGGAGGAACAACTGGGGAGTGAGACAGACTGTACAACCCAAGGTTCCAGTGTGGGGAAATAAATCCTCAAAATCTCTGACTGAAAACACCTGTGGGGGTTGAGGTGGCAGTGAGAGAAACTCCCAGACTCACAGGAGAGTTGTTGTGAAGACCCAAGGGTCCTAGAAGGTACACAAAACCACTCACCCAGGAGTTAGTACCAGAAGGGTCGAATTTGCTTGTGGGTAGTGAGGGAAGTGACTCAAAGCCAGTGTAAAGCCAAGCAAGTGGCATTGTTCTCTCTGGGTCCCCGCCCCCCACCACACAGCACCACAATGCAGCCAAGTGGGCTGCCCTGCCCTGGTGAACACCTAAGACTCCACCCCTTACTACATTACAGGTGCACTGAGACAAAAAATATGGTCCAAAAGAAAGAACAGTTCAAAGCTCAAGAAAAAAGACAACTAAGTGATAAAAGAGGTAGCCAACCTATCAGATGCACAGTACAAAACACTGGTAATCAAGATGCTCACAGAATTGGTTGAATATGGTTGCAAAATAGAGGAAGAAGTGAAAGCTATGAAAATTAAAATAATAGAAGATGTAGAACAGGCATGTGGAACTCATCTTCACCACGGTCAGCATCAGCCTCAAGGTTGCCTTCAAAGGACCGAATGTAATTTCAACTCATTAGCAGTTAAGGAGTAGTTACATTTATTCAGACCCAAAATTATTTTGGCCCTTTGAAGGCAACCGTGAGGCTGATGGGGCCCCTGGTGAAAATCAGTTTGACATTCCCTCTGATGTAGAGGGAATCAGCAGTAAATGGAAAAAAACCAGGACTCAATTAAACAATTTGGACCAGAAGGAAGAAATAAACATTCAACCAGAACAAAATGAAGAAACAAGAATTCAAAAAAATTGAGAAGAGGCTTAGGAACCTCTGGGACAGCTATAAATGACCCAACATCTGAATCATGGGGGTGCCAGAAGGAGAATAGAAAGAGCAAGAAATTAAAAACTTATTTGAAAAAACAATGGTGGAAAAATTCTCCAATCTGGCAAAGGAAATAGACTTCCAGAAAGCCCAGGAAGCTCAGAGAGTCCCAAAGAAGTTGGACCCAAGGAAGAACACACCAAAGTACATCACAATTAAATTGCACAAGATTAAAGATAAGAGAATCTGCCCTGGCTGGTGTAGCTCAGTGGATTGAGCACAGGCCTGTGAACTAAACAATCACAGTTTGATTCCCAGTCAGGGCACATGCCTGGGTTGCAGGCCAGTTCCCAGCAGGGGACGCACCAGAGGCAACCATACATTGATATTTCTCTCCCTCTCTCCTTCCCTTCCCCTCTAAAAAGATAAATAAAGAAAGATCTTAAAATTAAAAAAATAATAATAAAGGTAAGAGAATCTTAGAAGCAGCAAGAAAAAAGAAGACAGTGACCTACAAAGGAGTTCCCATAAGACTATCAGTTGTAGTCAAAAGGGGCTAGAAAGAAGTATTCCAAGTCATGAAATTCAAGGACCTACATCCAAGATTGCTCTATCCAGCAAAGCTATCGTTTAGAATGGAAGGGCAGACAAAGTGCTTCCCAGATGAGGTCAAGTTAATGGAGTTCATCATCACCAAGCCCTTATTATAGGAAATGTCAAAAGGACTTATCTAAGAAAAAGAAGAAGATCAAAACTATGAATAGTAAGATGACAACAAACTTACAACTATCAACAACTGAACCTAAAAAAAGTAGGGTAATAATATAGATTTAATAATTTATGGTTTTAATCTGAATATTTTGCCCAAAGTGTTGTATGGTATGCTTCAGTGTGATATTGTCCTATTACAGAATTGCATACTTATAATTGTGCAATAAAAGATTTTATTAAAAAAAGGGGCATTATTTGTGCTGTACCCTGTGTATATTCTTCTTTTTATTTTGTGCCTTTGCTGTGCAGAAGCTTCTAAGTTGGATGTAGTCTCAATTGTTTATTTTTGTGTTTGTTGCCATTGGTTTTGGTTCCATATCAAACCAAGACCAATGTGTTTGTGTATGTTTAAGAGTTTTATTTTAGATCTTACATTGAGGTTTTAATCTATGTTGAGTTAAATTTTATATATGATTTGAGATAAGAGCGCAGTTTAATTCTCTTATATATGGATATTCAGTTCTTCCACCATCACTTATTGAAGGGATTATCCTTTCCTCATTCTGTGTGTTTGGCACTTTGTCAGAAGTTACTTGATCATAAGTGATTGTATTTATATCTGGGTACTTACTCTGTTCCATAGGATTGTTTTTTCTATACCTAAAAAAATGCCAGTGGAATGTTGGTATGTATTGCACTGAATCAGTAGGTTGCATTGGGTATTATGCAATTTTAACAATATTAATTTTTCCAATCCATGAACATGGGATACCTTTTCATTTACTTGTGTCTTTCTCAGTTTCTTGCATTATTACCTCATTATTTTTAGTGTACAGAGCTTTCATTTCTTTGGTTAAATGTGTTCATCTGCACTTTATTTTTTAATGCTATTGTAAACAGGATTAGTTTTTTATTTTTATATTTTTATTTAAATATTTTTTTATTGATTATGCCATTACATTTGTTCTATTTCCCCCTTCATTCCCCTCCACCCTGCACACCCCTCCCCCACCAGTCCCCCCTTTAGTTCATGAACACGTGTCTCAAGTTCTTTAGATTCTGTATTTCCTCTACTATTCTTACCGTCCCTCCTATCTATTTTTTTTAATTTATTTTTTATTGATTATGCCATTACATTTGCTCTATTCCCCCCTCCCTTCCCCTCCACCCTGCATACCCCTCCCCCACCATTTCCCCCTTTAGTTCATGAACATGTGTCTCAAATTCTTTAGATTCTGTATTTCCCCTACTATTCTTACCCTCCCCCCTATCTATTTTCTATCTACTGTCTATACTACTTATTTTCTGTACCTTCTCCCCCCTTCCCCTCCTCCCACTCCCCTGTTGCTAACCCTCCCTGTGATCTTCATTTCTATGGTTCTGCTCCTGATCTAGCTATCCTCTTAGTTTGCTTTTGTTTTAGGTGTGGTTCTTAATAACTGTGAGTTTGCTGTCCTTTCACTGTTCATCTTTTTTATCTTCTTTTTCTTAGGTAAGTCCCTTTAACATTTCATATAGTAAGGGCTTGGTGCTGATGAACTCCTTGAATTTGACCTTATCTGAGAAGCACTTTATCTGTCCTTCCATTCTAAATGAAAGTTTTGCTGGGTAGAGCAATCTTGGTTGTAGATCTTTGGTTTTCATGACTTGGAATACCTCTGTCCAGCCCCTTCTTGCCTGTAAGGTCTCTTTTGAGAAATCAGCTGACAGTCTGATGGGAACTCCTTTGTAGGTGACTGTCCCCTTAGCTCTTGCTGCTTCTAGGATTCTCTCCTTCATTTTAATCTTGGCTAATGTAATTATGATGTGCCTTGGTGTGTTCCTTCCCGGGTCCAACTTCCTCGGGACTCTCCGAGCTTCCTGGATCTCTCGGAAGTCTATTTCCTTTGCCATCTTGGGGAAATTCTCCTTTATTATTTGTTCAAATAATTTTTCAACTGGTGGTTGTGCCTTTCCCCCTTCTGGTACCCCTATAATTCGGATGTTGGAACGTTAAAGATGTCCTGGAGTTTCCCAAGCCTCTCCTCATTTTTCTGAATTCTTATTTCTTCATTGCTTTCTGCTTGATCATCTTTTTCTTCTGTCTGGTCCTCTCCCTTGATTTGAGTCCCAATTTTCCTTCCATCACTATTGGTATCTTTTGTATCAGCATTCATTTCAATTAATTTAGCTTCCATATGTTTCTCTAATTTGTGACTAAAATCCACCAGTTCTGTAAGGATCTTTATAACCAGTGTTTTGAACTGTGCATCTGAAAGACTGGCTATTTCTTCATCACTTAGGTCTATCGGTTCTGGGGCTCTGAGTTGTTCTAGAGCCATTTTTGGTTTATTCGTGCTGTTTAGTGAGCGGAGCGAAGCCTTAGTTGTTTACCAGGACGGGGCGACCCAGGTCGCTGGTTTGTGACGCTGTGTGTGGGGGCGGGGTCAGAGAGGGAGTGATGGCATTCCTCTCCGGTAGTCCAGCAGCATCCAGTCACTCAAACGCCTCGGGCTTGCTTATCCGATCCTAATTTTGCGAGCCTGCTGCACCGCGCGGGTTTCCCTTCTCACTGGTTTCTCCGCACGTAAATGCGCGTGACTGAGCGACCCACCACGCCTATTCCCTGTGCGCTCCGGCAGCCAGCTCGCTGGCGATCAGCCCTCGGTTTCCTGCGCGCCCTGCGCACCGCCCCGGGAATTTTTTCTTGCTAACCTGCTCTGCTTCTGGCCTCGCTCCTCGTACCGGTCCAGCCGAGTATCTAGTTGTCCTTTGGACTCCGTATTGTCGATTTTCCGTGTGGCTTGGTTGTGACTGCTGTTAAAAATAGTTGTTCTTAGATTTGGTTGTGCACAGAGGCGAGGTGGACCCTCCACCTACTTCTCCATCTTGGCGGAAGTCCCCTCCTATCTATTTTCTATCTACTGTCTATGCTACTTATTTTCTGTACCTTCTCCCCCCTTCTCCTTCTCCAACTCCCCTGTTGCTAATCCTCCACGTGATCTTAATTTCTATGGTTCTGCTCCTGATCTAGCTGTCCTCTTAATTTGCTTTTGTTTTAGGTGTGATTGTTGATAACTGTGAATTTGCTGTCCTTTCACTGTTCATCTTTTTTATCTTCTTTTTCTTAGGTAAGTCCCTTTAACATTTCATATAATAAGGGCTTGGTGATGATGAACTCCTTGAACTTGACCTTATCTGAGAAGCATTTTATCTGCCCTTTCATTCTAAATAAAAGCTTTGCTGGGTAGAGCAATCTTGGATGTAGGTCTTTGGATATCATAACTTGGAATACTTCTCTCCAGCCCCTTCTTGCCTGTAAGGTCTCTTTTGAGAAATCCACTGACAGTCTGATGGGAACTCCTTTGTAGGTGACCATCCCCTTATCTCTTGCTGCTTCTAGGATTCTCTCCTTCATTTTAATCTTGGCTAATGTAATAATGATGTGCCTTGGTGTGTTCCTTCTTGGGTCCAACTTCTTTTGGACTCTCTGAGCTTCCTGGATTTCCTGGAAGTCTATTTCCTTTTCCAGAATGAGGAAGTTCTCTTTTATTATTTGTTCATTCATTTAAATTAGTTTAGCTTTCATATGTTTCTCTAATTTGTGACTAAAATCAACCAGTTCTGTGAGCATTCTGATCACCAGTGTTTTGAACTGTGCATCTGAAAGTTTGGCTATTTCTTCATCACTTAGATTTATTGGCTCTGGGGCTCTGAGTTGTTCTTGAGCCATTTTTGGTCTGTTCGCATCCATTAAGTATGAGGAGCGGAGCCTTAGTTGTTTACGAGGGTCGGGCCACCCAGGTCTCTGGTTTGTGATGCTGTATGTGGGGGTGGGGTCAGAGAGGGAGCAATGATGATCCTCTCTACTTGCCCAGTCTGTCCCACCACTCGCCCTGCCCTGTTTATCCGAGGGGAAATGTGCAAGCCCGCCGCCCTGCACCATGCGGTCTCAATGCTCGCCTCTTCACTGGTTTATCTGCACACAAATGCTCGACCGACTGCAGACAGCCAGCTGCGCCTCTTCCCTGTGTCCGCCCGTAGCTAGCCCGCACCTGGGATCCACACCTTCAGCTGCTTGCGCACCACCTAGTCGGGGATCTTTTTGGCCAACCTACTCCGCTACTGGCTTTGCCCCTCTTACCAGTTTAGCTGAGCATTTCGTTGTTTTCAGACTCCATATTGTCGATTTTCTGTGTGGTTTGGTTGCGTTTATTATTGTTAAAACTTTGTTGTTTTTAGATTTGGTTGTGCGCGGATGCAAGGTATTTCCACCTATGCCTCCATCTTGGCGGAAGTCCTTAGTTTTTTTTTTTATAATAGTTCATTGTTAGTTTGTAGAAATGCAACTGATCTTCTATATTGATTTTGTGAATTTGTTTTACTGTGAATTAGGCAATTTTACTGAATTTGTTTATTCTAACAGTTTTTGGTGGCTTCTTTAGGTTTTTTTATGAGGTCATTTTATCTGCAAACAGAGATGATTCTAATTCTTTCTTTCTGATTTGAAAAATTTTTACTTCTTTTCCTTGCCTAATTGCTCTGGCTAGGAGTTCCAGTACTGTGTTGAATAGGGGTGGTGAGAGTGAGCATCCTTATCATGTTCCTGGTCTTAGAGGAAAAGCTTTAAGATTTTTCATTGTTGAGTATGATGTTAGTTGTAGGCTTGTCAGATATAACCTTTATTACGTTGAGGTACATTCCTTCTATACCTAATTCACTGAGGGTTTTTATCAGGAAATGATGTTGAGTTTTGTCAAAATGCTCAATTTTGTTTGAGCAGTTGTCAAATGCTCTTCCTGCATCTATTGAGATTATCATGATTGTTATCCTTTATTCTGCTAGTGTGGTGTAGCACATTTATTTTATTTTTTAAGGATTTTATTTATTCATTTTTGGACAGAGGGGAAGGAAGGGAGGGAGAAAAACATCGATGTGTGGTTGTGTCTTGCACTCCCCTCACTGGGGACGTGGCCTGTCCAGCAACCCAGGCATGTGCCCGGACTGGGAATCGAACCAGCCACCATTTGGTTCGCAGGCCTGTGCTCAATCTACTGAGCCACACCAGCCAGAACCACATTCATTGATTTGCATATGTTAAGCCATCCTGGCATTTCAGGAATAAATTCAGCTTGATCATGGTGTATAATTTTTTTTAATGTGCTGTTGAATTCTATTTGCTAGTATTTTGTTGAGGGTTTTTGATCTATATTCATCAGGGACTCTGGCCTGTAATTTTCTTTTCTTATTGTGCCAATGTCTGGTTTTGGTATGAGGGTAGTACTGGCTTCATAAAGTGAGTCAGGAAGTGTTCCCAGTAGATATTCTTCATTAAGTTAAGAAAGTTCTACTCTATTCTTAGACTTATGAGAGTTTTTATTATTAATAAGTAATGAATATTGTCAAAAGCTTTTTTACATCAGATGATATGATCATGTGATTTTTATTCTTTAGCCTGTCAATATGGTAGATAACATTGACTGATTTTTAAATATTGGACCAGCTTTTCATCTCTGGAATAAACCCTACTTATTTATGTTGCATAATACTTTTAATATATTATTGAATTCTCTTGGCTAGTTTTTGTTAATGGATTTTTGAGAGATAATGAGCTGCAGTATTTTGGAATGTAATTATCTGGTTTTGGCATCATGGTAATACTGGTTTTATAAAATGAGTTGTACCTCAAAGAGATATTTGCTTGTCTCTGTTTGCAGCAGCATTATGCACAATAGCCAAGATATGGAAACAACCTACAAGTCTAATGATAAATGAATAGATAAACAAAATATGATCTATACACATACATACAAGCCATATTATTAAGCCATAAAAATGGAGGATATCCTGTCATTTCCAACAATATGGATGAAGCTAGAGGGTGTTATAAGTGAAATAATTCAGAAACAAAAAGGTGAATACTACATGATCTCACTTACATGTTGCATCTAAAAGATAAAAAAACTCATAGAAGCAGAGAGTTGAACAGTGTTTCCCAGGAGCTGGGGGTTGGGAGAAATAGGGAAGTGTTGGTCAAGGGCACAGACTTCCACTTATGAGTGAATTTGGGGCTGTAATGTGTGGCACAGTGACTGCCGTTAACACTGCATGGTATATTGAAATTTGCTGAAAGAGTACATATTAAATATTCTCATCACACACACAAAATGGGAACCATGTGAACTGATGGACATGTTAATTAACTTGATTGTGGTCATCATTTCATAATGTATCATATATCAAATTACCATGTTGTATACTTTAAAATAGAAAGTATTTTATATTTTAGATATATAAAGTTATATATAATTAGTACACCTTAAATATATATTCATGTATAATTTACATATATATTTGTTAATTATATACCTCAATAAAACTAGAAAAAAGAATTGACAGGTGTTTCCTCATCTTCCATTTTTTGCAAAAAAAGAGATTGTATAAAACTTGTGTTAATTCTCCTTTAGGGGTTTGGTAGAATTCAGTGGTGAGGACATCTGTGCCTCCATATTTTGGGGGAGAATGTCAAAATAATGAGTTCAATTTCCTTAATAGTTATAGAGCTATTCAAATTGTCTGTACTATATTGGGTGACACATAGTTTGTGCTTTTCAAAGAAGTGGTTCATTTCATCTAAGTTGTAAAATTTTACGTGTGTAGAGTTGTTTTTAGTATTCCTTATTATTCTTGGCTGCAAGGTATGTAGTTACATGTCTGTTTCATTTCTGATATTGTAATTTGTGCTTTTTCTTTTTTTTTAATTTATCAGTATTGCTAGAAGTTTGTCAATTTTACCAACTTTTCAAAGAGCCAGTTTTTGTTTCATTGATTTTCTTCTGTACTGCTTTTTTGTTTGTTTTCAATTTCATTTGTTTCTGCTATTGACATGGTTGTTTCCTTCCTCCTGCTGTGTTTGGTTTCTTTTACTCTTCGATTTCTAGTTTTTAGTATGGGACATTAGACTATTGACATGAGGCTTTCTTTTTTTTTCCTTCCCAGCACTGCTTTAGCTGTCTCACACAAATTTGATTATGTTGTGTTTTCACCGTTATTCACTCTAGATGTCCATCTTCTGGACCAGAGATCAGGAAGCCTTCTCAGTATAGGGTAGGCTTTGTGGGACACATAAGGCCTGTATCATTCCTCCTCTTCCTTATAAAATTTTAAAAACATTTTATTTTTTAGAGCAGTTTAGCTTCACAGCAAAGTTGAGAAGAAAGAAGACATTTTCTCGTGCTCCTTGCACACCCACACATGCATAGCTTTCCCCATTATCAACATTCTTTACCAGAGTGGTGCATTTGTTACAACTGATGCACTTACATTGACACATCATAATTACCCAAAATCCGTAGTGTACATTGCGGTTCACTCTAGGCATTGTACAATCCATATCCACCATTATGTTACTGAACAGAGTACTTTCCTGCCCTAAAAATCCTCTGTGCTTTACCTGTTTATCCTGCCTCCCCTCTAACTCCTAGCAACCACAGATCTTTTTCACTGTGTCTGAAGTTTGCCTACCTTCATATAGTTGGAATTGTACAGTATGTACCCTTTTCAGATTGGCTTATTTCACTTAATAGTATATATTTAAGATTCTTTCAAATTGGTTCTTGGTTTGATAGCTCATTTCTGCTTAGGGCTGTGTAATATTCTGTTCCCTGGATGTACCGCAGTTTATTCATACATTCACCTACTGAAAGACATCTTCATTGTTTTCAAGATCTGGCAATTATGCACAGTTCCTGTAAATATCTGTTTGCAGGTTTTTGTGTGGACATAAGTTTTCAACTCCCTTGGCATAGGAGTGCAACTGCTGAATCCTATATTAAAAGTGTGTTCAGCTTTGTTAGAAACCAACAAATTGTGTTCCAAAGCGACTCTACCATTTTGCATTTCTATTAGCAATGGGTGAGTGTCCCTGTTGCTCTACATTCTTTTCAGCATTTAGCATTGTCAGTATTCTTGATTTTAGCCATTCTAATAGGCAAAGAGCATTTTAAAAGTGTTAAACCAGCCTTAGCTTGCATGCTATAGGACAACTGGCTTGTTAGGTCTGTGTTTGCCAACTGCTGCTTTCAACCCATTTCTCATCTTCTAAATTCTGAGTGTGTGTCTCTAACCTGACATGGCACATGTCCTGGGTGAGCTTTTCTATTGAGCAGACACACACACACACACACACACACACACACACACACACACACACACCCTTTCTTTTTTTTTCAATTTCTCCACAACCTTCTCTTTTTCCAGGACACATTTCAATTTTTCCCACCACTTCCGTGAAATTTGTTCTACCTGATTCACTCTAAACCCATCTCTCATTTAGAAAACTCACGGCATGTAATTGTGTAACATTGCTTTGTGTTGAGCTCACACTGCCACAATTTCCTATGTGGGTAACTGTTTTATGTATTTTAATTTATTTATGCAACCGATTGTAAGTTCCTGGATAGCTGGGATTTATCTTAACAACTACAATGATAACAAAGCTTTGCCTAAAAAAACACTCATTCTGTGTTACACAGTGTTTCCTGGGCTTTTTTCTTTTTCTTTCATCATGACAACCATCTGAAGCATCCTGGGCAAGGAATTTTCCTCTAGTTGACAAATGAAGAAAATGAGGCTCAGAGAGTTAACATGGACCAAGGCTCCATGACTAGTAAATGACCAAATCAGGCCTAGACTCCCAGTGCTGGCCCAGTGCTTCAGCACCTTGTGACTCATTGGCAGACAAGCACGCTGAGTGGCCTTGGTCCAGCCTTTTGAATGAATGAACGATGCTGAGAGTGTGAGTGTGGACTTCTCTGGCCATGTCATCCAGTCCCCCACATCCATACCTCCACTTCCTCCCCACCTTTTGGAGTGTCTGCTGCTGTGCACTATTATCTTAGTCAGAATGATTAGCAAGGTCTTGGGTTGCCACCTTTTAAGAAGAGATACCCCGGCTAGCATAGCTCAGTGGATTGAGCGCGGGCCTGCGAACCAGAGTGTCGCGGTTCGATTCCCAGTCAGGGCACATGCCTGGGTTGCAGGCCAGTTCCCAGCAGGGGACTCACGAGAGGCAACCACACATTGATGTTTCTCTCCCACTCTTTCTCCTTCCCTTCCCCTCTCTCTAAAAATAAATAAATAAAATATTTAAAAAAAAAGAAGAGATACCCCAACTAGGAACCTCAATCCTTTTACATTCAGAAAATCTCCAGAGAAAGGTGACTGAGCCTGAAAACATGCTCATTTCCTGTCTTGGCAGGTAGGGCCACATTCAGGGGAGGTATTAGTATACAGGGACTTGACAACTGTCCTAAGGAAGGACCATGCCCCACCACTACCAGGTCCTCCATGGGAGTACACAGGGGCGGAGCCCAGTCCTGCTGGGTTCTGGTGCAGGAAACTGCCTCTTTTGTAGTGTGGTCTCTGCCTTAAGATACATGATGTTGGTGGAGAAACTTTCCACAGCTGCAGCAGGTAACTTGGCAAACATGGGAGCAAATGCAGGCCCGCTCATTTCTGCTGTGCAGCAAACCCGCTGTACCTGTACCATAGTGAGGCCAGTGCCCTCAGACTTTGAGGAAGGTCTTCAGTCTGCACCTAGAATGTCCTCTCTAGACAGCCCAAGCCCAAGCCTGGACCCTGATTGGCATGTGTTGGCTGGTAGCATTGCTCTCTCCACAAGGGCAAGGCTCCCCCAGGCTCACCCACCTATACCCCAACCCAGAGCTGGAAGACTTCCAAAGGTGTGACTTTAAAGAGGAGAAGCTTGGCTGGACTCAGGCAAGGAGGCTTCCTGGAGCACGTCACAGGGAAACCCAAGTCCCCAGAGGGTCCTTTCTGTGGAGCTCAACACTCACTAATTCAAAGATAACAGCCATCTTGCTTGGGGGGAACTTGTTTTCCTTTAAGGTCCCACCCCTTGTCCAATCCTCTACAGTCATTAGTTTTTTTCACCCATGGAAGTCTTTGGGAGTATTTCCTCCCAGGAAGTCCAAGGCTTGGATACTTCTGGGAGGATAAATAATTGATTAGATTATTTCAGCACCAAGTACAGAGCAGGCTCTGTTGTAGATGTTCCTCTTTGTAGGTAACTGTCTCCTTTTCTCTTTCTGCTTTTAAGATTCTCTCCTTGTCTTTAATCTTGGGTAGTGTAATTATGATGTATTTTGGTGTGTTTCTCCTTGGGTCCAACTTCTTTGGGACTTTCTGAGCTTCCTGAACTTCCTAGAAGTCTATTTCCTTTGCCAGATTGGGGAAGTTCTCCTTTATTATTTGTTTGAAGAAGTTTTCAATTTCTTGCTCTTTCTCTTCTCCTTCTGGCATCCCTATGATTTGGATGTTGGAACATTTAAAGTTGTCCTGGAGGTTCCTAAGCCTCTCCTCATTTTCTTGAATTCTTGTTTCTTCATTCTGTTCTTGTTGAATGTTTATTTCTTCCTTCTGGTTCATACATTTTTCTTTAATTCACTTTTCATAGCCTTCACTGTTTTTTTTTATTTTGCCACCATTTTCAGCCATTTCTGTGAGCATCTGATTACCAGTGTTTTGAACTGTGCATCTGGTAGGTTGGGTATCTCTTCATTGCTTAGTTGTGTTTTTTTCTGGAGCTTTGATCTGTTCTTTCATTTGGGCCATTTTTTTTTTGTCTTGGCATGGCTGTTGCATATTAGGAGTGGAGCCTTAGGTATTTGCCAGTGTGAGGCAACCCAGGTCACTGTGTTGTGATGCTGTATGTGGGAGAAGTGTCTTGGAGGGATAATGTCACTTACTGGGTTCTTGGCAGGCTTTCAGTTACTTCCTCCACTCCCCACAAGCAAATTGGGCTCTTCTGGTGCTGCTACCCAGGTGCGTGGGTTTGCATACATTCTATGACCCTATGGATCTCTCCAACAAACTCCTGTGAGGCTGGGAGTTTCTCCCACAGAAGTTCCCACAGGTTTTTCAGTTAGAGGTTTTTAGGGTTTATTTCCCCCACACTGGAACCCTGGGTTTCTTGGTCTCTCTTGTCCCCCAGTTGTTCCTCCTGGTTTATCCACATGCCAATGTGGGAGTGCCTAGTTTGCTAGCTACCACCTCGCCTGGTCTGCAAGCTGCCTTGACCACCCAGGCTCTCCAGCCACAGTCTGGCCATACATTCTCTCCACCCCAGCTGCCCATCTCCATTCCTCCTACCGTCTGGCTGAATGTTTTTTCTTTAATTCCTTGGTTGTCAGATTTCCATACAGTTAGATTTTCTGTACATTCTGGTTGTTTTTTGTTTGTTTGTTTTTAAATTCGTCATTGTCCTTCTTTTGGTTTTTCGAGGAGGCACAGTGTATCTACCTATGCCTCCATGTTGGCCAGAAGTCCCATTTCTAGGGTTTTTTTTTTTTCTCAAAAGGTTTAAATTGGCTTTTATCTACTTGAACATAGTAAACCTATTTACTTTATAACTTCAGTGGACAATACCACTGTTTGAAGTCTCTGTGGGTCTGCGGGTCTCTTTTTTTCCTGTATATTCTCATTCATAGTATCTTATTTTCACATCTGCCTCATTTTCTTACACTTTGTATTAGGCAATGCGTTGGGAAAACTAATTTAAAGCCCAGGATGTGCCCTCATCTTCTGGAAGTGGGGTTTTTACTGCTTCTACCAGGCCACTGGGAGTACTACTAATCCAGGATCCCCTAGTTCAGGCCTTGTTATTTCCTTAGTCACACAAATAATCTAAAGCCAGGTTTTTACCTGTGTGAGGGACTAGTTTATTTCTGGTTACCCTTATTTCTAGTGTGAAGCCTTTGGGGTGAGAGCCCAGAGTCAGAGGTCATTATTAGGACCCACATTTGGAGGGCCCTTGACTTTAACATTTTTCCCTATAGTCCTTTGAGGCCCCCCAAAACCCAAGGGTACCTCAGTTTAGGGCAATTGAGACAAAAGTATCTCATTAATTTCCTCAGATTCCAGGCCTCTCTGGGATCTTGGTTACACAATTTTTTGGAGATTGACACCCAAACAACTCAGCAATACTTGTGAGGGCTCCCATTTTTTAAATTGGATTGTTTGTTGTTTGGTATTGAGTTTCTTAAGTTCTTCATAAATTTCAGATATTAACCCCTTAGATGTGTTGGTGAATATGGTCTCCCATTCTGTGGGTAGTCTTTTCATTTTGTTGATGATTTCTTTTGCTGTGTGAAAACTTAGTTTGATGTAGTCCCATTTGTTTATTTTTGCTGTTTCTCTTGCCCAAGGAGATATATTAGAAAAGATATTGCTATGAAAAGTGTCCAAGATTTTAATGACTATGTTTTCTTCCAGAATTTTTATGGTTTTGAATCTAACATTTAAATCTTTAATCAATTTTGAGTTTATTCTTGTGTGTGGCCTAAGAAGATGGTCTGGTTTCCTTTCTTACACTTACCTGTCCAATTTTTCCAACACCATTTATTGAATAAACTATCTGTATGTAGCCCACTGTATGTTTCTGCCTCTTCTGTCAAATATTAGTTGACTATAAATGTGTGGGTTTATTTATGGGCTCTTTGTTACATCCCATTGTTCTATACATCTGTTTTTATGCCAATACCATACTGTTTTAATTACTGTGGGCTTATAGTATAGTTTAATATTAGGCAGCATGATTCCTCCAATTTCATTTTTCCTTCTCAAAATCACTGTTCCTCTTCAGGGTCTTTTGTGGTTCCATATAAATTTTTGAAATATTTGTTCTAGTTCTGTGAAATATGTCATTAGTATCTTCATAGGAATTGTATTGAATCTCTAGATTGCTTTGGGTAGTATGGGCATTTTAATAATGTTAATTTTTCCTATCCACAAACGCAGTATGTGCTTTCACTTATTTGTATCTTCTTCAATTTCTTTCTTCTGTATCTTATAATTTTCTTTCCTTTTAAAAAAATTTTTAAAACTTATTTTATTTATTTATTTTTACAGAGGGGAAAAGAAGGGAGAAAGAGAGGGAGAGAAACATCAATGTATAGTTGCCTCTTATACATCTTCAGCTGGGGACCTGCCTTGCATCCCAGGCCTGTGCCCTGACTGGGAATCAAACTGGGAACACTTTGGTTTGCAGGCCTGCATTCAATCTACTGAGACACACCAGCCAGGGCTGTGTCTCATAATTTTCTGAGTACAAGTCTTTTACATTCTTGGTTAAATTTATTCCTCAGTATCTTATTCTTTTTGAAGCATGTGAATAGCATTGTTTTCTTAATTTCTGTTTCTAATGGTTCATTATTGGCATGTAAAAATACAAAAACCAAGCTACCAAATCTGAAAAAGCAGTCCAAATGAAAAAGCAGCAGTATGGTTGAACAGTTCTTTACTTGCAGATTATTTGGGGTCTTACTCATCTTCTTCTTTATCATGTTTCTCTTCCTCTTTTTACCTTTCTCAGTCTCTTCCTCTTCATCCTCATCCTTACCATCTTCAACTTCATCAGCTTCTCCATCACGTCCAAATTCTTCTTTCTCCCCGCTGACTTCATCTGTATCCTTTGTCTTCTATATCTTTGTCATCATCTTCATCTTTTTCATCATCAAACTCTTCCTTCCCACCATCCTCAGCCTCCTCATTCTCTTCGTCTTCTCCTTTTTCACCCTTCTCTTCTTTGCCCTCAACATGTGTTCAGCCTCTGAGTCAGGGGCTCTCACTGCTCTCAGGTACAGCGCCCAGGTAGGCCCGCTGGGGCAGGAGCTGGAAGACTCTCTGGGTGGTTATTCAGGTTAGTAACCTCACAGGTAAACAGATCTGGGCTTTTCAGAAATTTCAGCTTTTTGAATGGTTCGAAGGTGCTAATATCTTAAGCTTATTTCCACTTAAGTTTAGATTTGAAAGTGTTTCTTTTTTTTTTCCTACATGTCCAGACCTCCATAGAGTAATAGACAATAGGTCACTGAGCTAAAGTTTTTCAATTTAGGTAGTTTGGGGAGATTTGAAACTGAAATCAAGCCTACACTTATTAAACTGAATAACTTTAAGTTCACACATTCAGCTGTTAAGTCCTCAATTTCCCCCTCATTTCTTTTTGCAATTGTCCAGGACAAGTTGTTGAACCTGAGAAGAGGGTCTGGCAGAGGCATGGCCCGCCCACACGGGAATGGGGGACTGTGGCTCCCACCCTGTCGGGGGGAAGCCATTCTCGTTCTGCCATGTGCCTGCATTTTTAATTCCTCAGCTAGTCCCAGTGTGTAGTCTGGTTTAAGAACCACTGTTTCAGAGAAAAGAAAGTTTGGTTAGTGTTAGTAGCCAATTGAATTTTAACTGAAGTTAAATACCTCGACTTTGCCTTCTTAGGAATTTGATTTGCTTCTGATTGTGATTATACTTTATATGGATAAAATATAGGATTCTCAGTTAAATTTGAATTTTAGATAAATAATCAATAAATAAGTCATTACATTTAAAAACAATTTATTATTTATATAAATAATCTAAATAATAATAGATATTAAAATAATAATTATTATTTATCTTAATATTATTTAGCTAAATAATTTATCTGATAATCAATATAAATAATTGGTTGATTGATTATCAATTTGATAATTAATAATTAGATAAAGTTTTGTCCTAAATATTGCAGGTGACATGCTTATCCTAAACATTATTGGTGGTTTTTCTGAAATTCAAATTTAGTTGAGTATCTTATGTTTTCTTCGTTAAACCTGGCTGACTTATTTTGTTATAGTGTAGGATATTCTGATTTTCTGAAGCATTCCCCTGCTGTTGCTGTCGGTTAATCTTGTATTTATAGTAGATTTCAGCCTCAGATTCTCTCTGCCCAGGAGAGAAAACTGCAGTCATCAGCCTTCTGAAATGAGTGCACAAAGGAAATTTTACAACACTCCATCAGGTCTTGGCGGCCCTTTGGCCTGCCCTAACTGTAACAGGGTGTAGCCAAAAGGGGGCCCCAAATAGGTATTTTAATGGGGTGCAGAACTCAAGGTGTCCAGAGCATATTAGAAAAATATACAGGATGTTCTCACCCACCCCCACTCCACAAGGCTAGGCTGGGGGATGGGACAGATGGAGCAGGGCCTTTGGGAGCTGTGTTGTCTGGCAACAGCCTGCAGCTAACATCTGGCATGGTCATTTAACGTATCTGTAACCTTTAACCGGTTTCATAGATATGTTAAATAGCTGTGGCCATGCTTTGAGCCAGGGGATGGAAGTGACTTCCACCCAAAATGTAACTGGGAAGCAGCTCCCCCTGGTTACAGTGCCTGCATGAGAGCTTGGAGAAGATTGGCTCCACACCTGTCCAGACTTACGGTGGCAGCCCAGTAAAGCTGGAAGAATACAGGAATGCTGGCAGGTGTAACTGATTGTAGGAGGAGTCAGAAACGGGGCTGCAGAGGAAGATTGGCGCAGGGATTTAAACCCAGGCACAGCAGTCCTTAGAGAGAGTACCACATGGCTTTGCCAGAGTGGGGACCCCACAGCTTTAGTGAGAGTGAGGACCATATGGTTTTGGTGTGCTCCCTTTTGCCACATGGCTTAGGAAGCAGGAGAGACTTTACAGGGAAGAAAAGGGGTGAAAGGACTCCTACTGGTGGGCCACATGGCTTTGGATTGACTGGAGATCGTGGTGGTAACACAGCTCATGGTGCCAGGAATCCGAATCATGGACGTCTACTTTTTTTCCTGAGAAACAGTCCCCAGATTAGGGCAGAGGGAGAAGGAAGGACTGTGTGCATCTGTGGGTATCCTAAAGGGCTTTAATAGTTTAATGAAGTCATTAGGTCACTACTTTAAGTCTGTATAGCTTTAAATAAATAATTCCTTTTCTTTTCACAAAACTGTAGCATTGAGAGACATCTTTCCTCTGGAGGCGGGTATAGTGAACCTAGTGGGGGGTCCTTTCGGTAATAGTATATCATACAACCCCCTCTTGGGTCTGTTCTGTAACATAACTTCTGTTGTGGGAAGCTTTTAGTTCTGGCCACAAAGTATGTAATAGCCTCTTTAGGCACAGAGAGAGAAGCTTCTAGCACTTTGATATGTCAGGGAACTGAACCGCACGCTCTGCAGTAGACTTTTGTTCAGACAGTAGTCACTTGTGCCCCGTTAGCTGTGCATAGGCAGGGGAGATTAACACTCATTATCCTGAAGGAAAAAAAGATACAACAGGGCATCTTGTTGGGGGTTTTTCGTGTGCATGTGTGTGTTTAGAAAATGCCATTTCTCCCTTTAGTTGTCAGACTCAGTGAGGGTGAGCCAATTTGTACAAGTTGCCCGGTGAGGGTTACTTGTATGTAAACACATTTTGACCACAGGTTCAGTTGCTCCTTGAAACTTGCTTAGGTGCAACTAGTGAGATCAATTGGCATAGCTCTGCCCATGGCATTATGGGAGGAAAGAACCCCCAGGAATCCAAAAAAGGCCTACCAGGAAAAAAACAGTTTGGTTGCTCAGAACCAATAAGGCCAGAGAGGAAACAGTTTGGTTGTTCAGGACCAATAAGGTGTTAGAATCCCCATTAGATTGAAAGACCCCCCTTCTAATCCCTCCCACCCCCCACACACACTCCCAGCGTGCTCTGAGGAATAATATCAAAGCACATGGGTGAGAATCTGGAAGAAATGAAGCCTTAGGGCCCCAGTGTGGGACCCCACTGTAACTTGGACAGGAATCTGAACCAGTAAGGGCTTCCCAACAGACCACCTGAACCAACCTTGTAGGATTGGCTTTCAATACTGACATCTTGTGGCAGCATCTGGCAATGACAGCAGAGAGCTGAGATTGTTCTTTGTCCACCTGGTGCTAGGAAGCAGGACTGAAAGAGTAAGATTCTTGGACAGCACAGGGGAGGATGGAGAACTCAGGAGGGAGAGCCTGGACATCCTGTACATAAGGGTAGGAGGATGCTGAGGCAGTTATGAGGTGGCTCTCCTGACTTCACATCATTGTTCTGCCCCTTTCTGTGAGAAGTTGGCAAATTACATCTTTTTTTGCCTCTGTTTCTTTATTGGCAGAATGATAATAACGATAGTATTTATCCCCTAAGGTTGTTGTGAGGATTAAGTGAGTTAATGCTTGTTAGAATGGTGCCTGGCACAAAGTAAGTGCTCAGTAAGTGGTGGGGGCTGATGTTCTAGAAAAGATAAAGTGTGATGAGGCTATACTGGCACTCAGGTGAGTGGATGCCACAACAAGCTCCGAGGCAGGTACCATGATTCTCACTTTGCAAACGATGTGACTGAGTTTCAGAGAATGGAAATGACTTGCTCCATGCAGACAGACGTGATTTGAAATCTGGTCTTCAGATCTGACTTGCGTTTCCTGGAAGCTTGGAATTACTTAACCTAAACCAGGGACTCTGCGACACTTCAGCCATGATCATAGACAGATGCAAAGTTATTTTTATGGCAAATAAATCTGAAGCTGCATGTTACCCCATGGGAGAAAAAGGGCCCTGCCCTGGCTGGCTGGCTCTGTTAGCTAGAGCATCAGCCCATACACTAAACAGTTGTGGGTTTGGTCCCCGGGCGGGGCATGTATGGGAGACAACCGATCCGTTTCTCTCTCACATCGATGTTTCTCTCTCTCTTTCTCTCCCCCACCATCTCTCTCTCTCTCATCAATAAAACATAGCCTCTCAGGTGGGGATTTAAAAAAAGCCCTATTTATGTCACCTCTGATTTTTTTCCCCCTTGAATCCATTGTTTCTTTTCCATCTTCAGTGCCTCTGCCTTGGTTTAACTCTCAACACTTGCCTGGACTCTAACCGACCCTATTCACTGCTGACCTCCCCTCCATGCATCTAGAAGGGTGATCTTTCTAAGCTGTACCCAAACCTTGAGCCTTCAGTGTCTCCCCATCTCCTATGAGACTATCCAGGCTGTTTAGCTGTGTATAGTCAGTCCTCAGTCCCTGCTGAGCTGTTTTTCCTGCTACTGTGCCAAGAGAGAGCTAGGTTCTCTTTCTTTCTGTTCCCAAAGCATTTGGACACTTCTATGGCACCCCTCACTGTGTTGTAGTGTAACTGTTGTTAACACTCAGTCATTTCAGGAGACTTAATTCACTGGGGGCAGAGACTGTATCTAATCTACTGGGGTTCCCTTAGTGACTAGCATGGCAGCAGGCTAGGAAGCATTGATGAAAGGGGCAGATCACCTTTGGGGCTCATTTAGGACACAAAGGGGGATACTCCTTGAGTTTAGGGTTAAATGCAATTTCTCGTTGGATCATAGGTAGTATGAAACAGATGAGGAGAAAATAAATGGCCCAGTACACACTATACTGATATGCCAATTCTTTATCTTTTAAGAAACCTAAACATTGCAAAAGAATATTATTGCCAGAATTTATTGAGGTGCTTAGTGGTGATATGGGTGAGCAACAACTCAAGCCAGAAAGTTTATGCAGGTTCCAAGTGGCTGGTCAGAAGCCAGAACACTGGGGTACTCTGAAGATTTATATGGGCATGTTGGGGGCATCAGCAGCAACGCACAAATTCTTCTGCTCAATGGTGGTACAATAGAGAGGTTAGACGCTGCTAACCAGATTATCTCAGTACAGTCCTAGCTTAGTTGCATTACCTGGGTGACCTTGGCCAACCTCTGCAGCCTCTCTGTGACAGAGTTTACTCATAACTAAATTGGGGTAGCAATGGAATGACTCACAGTGTTGTTGTACAGGCTTAACACCTACAATGTGCAGAGAGCAGTGTCCGGCAAGCCATGAGTGCTATGCATGTGTTAGCTCTTGTTATCACCAAGCAGAAAGCTCAGTTCTATTCTGGAAACTTGCCACCATTAAATCAGGTGCTCCAGAGGACAAGGGTCTTCCTTTAATTCACCCACGCAGATGCCCCGCACCTTTGTACACCATCCCTACAGTTCTTTCACACACATCAGGAGTGGCCCTGGCTCTGAAAAGAGGCAGTCCTCCTTTCCTTTTCCTGTAGAGCAGGTAACCAAGCCGTATTTTCTGTCAGAGTAATTGAATCTGGACCATCTGACCAATAGATCATCGTAATGCATTCGGCCCCAGTACCCTGTCTCCCCTGTTTCACCCCTCGGCACAGCAAGTTTAAAAACAAAGCTTTCTGAGCTTTGAGTTATGTCGACTTGCTATTTCTGTTGCTCAGCCGCACTGAAGAATGTTTCTTCTTAGGCTCTTTCATTGTAGGCACTGAAGGCTTTTTTCCTGATATATTGCTTAAATTGCATCAATTGCTTAATGATATATAGAGTGCATTTCCTAGCACTTTTCCATTAATGTCTCCTGAGAGGACTAGCTCAGGAGCAGAATGTGTTCTATTTTCTCTTTCTATGCCTTGCCTTACCCACCTCTGATTCTGATGGTAAATAGAGAGAGCACTGGGTTTCATGGCAGGAGGGGACTGGGGCTCTGGATTCTCATTCTATTTTCTTTCTTTCTATTTTTTAAAAAAGATTTACTTATTTGCTTATTTTTAGAAAGAGGGGAAAGAGAGAGGGAGGGAAACACCAATATGTGAGGGAAAACACCAATTGATTGCCTTTAGCCAGCCCCAGACGAGGGACCTGGCCTGCAACCCAGGCATGCGCCCTGGCTGTAAATCAAACCAGTGACCTCTCAGTTAGTGGAGAGATGCCCAACCCACTGAGCCACACCAGTCGTGAATGGATCCCAATTTTCTTTAAAAAAATTTTAGTAGTACATTTTCCCTGACTTTTTAACCCCCTATACACCCCTTCTCCCTTGCAATCACCACACTGTTGTCCACGTTCATGAGTCCTTTTACCTTTTTGCTCAATCCCTCACCCCTTAACCTCCCCCCAAACAATAGTTGTCAGCCTGCTCTTTATCTATGAGTCTGTCTCTATTTTGCTTATCGGTTCAGTTTGTTCACTAGATTCCACATATGTGTGAAATCATGTGGTATTTGTCTTTTCCTGGCTGGCTTATTTCACTTAATATAAGGTTCTCCATGTCCATCCAGGCTGCTGCAAAGGGTAAAATTTTCTTCTTTTTTATGGCCAAGTAGTATTCCAATGTGTAAATGTACCATAATTGTTTTATCTACTCATCTCCTGATGGACACTTGGGCTGCTTCCATATCTTGGTGATTGTAAATAATGCTGCATTGAACATAGGGGTGTATATGTTCTAAAAAGTTTTTGCATGGCAAAGAAGAGCATCAACAAAATAAAAAGACAGCCCACCGAATGGGAGAACATATTTGCCAATGCATCTGGTAAGGGGTTAATTCATATCCAAATTATAAAACTCAATACCAAAAAACAAACAACCCAGTTAAAAAATGAGCAAAGGACCTGAATAGACACTTCTACAAAGAGGACATACAGATGGCCAGTAGACAAGATGCTCGACATCAGTAATCATCAGGGAAGCAAATTAAAAGCACAATGAGATATCACCTCATACTGGTCAGAATGGCCATCATCAATAAATTAATAATTTCTGGTAAGGTTGTAGAGAAAAAGGAGCTCTTTTGCACTGTCAGTGGGAATACATACTGGTGCAACCACTGTGGAAAGCAGTATGGAGATACCTCAAAAAATTAAAAATGCATGTGCAGGAC
This sequence comes from Artibeus jamaicensis, assembly GCF_021234435.1. Lineage (NCBI taxonomy): Eukaryota > Metazoa > Chordata > Mammalia > Chiroptera > Phyllostomidae > Artibeus > Artibeus jamaicensis. Next base: position 28,909,260 of record NW_026521788.1, on the reverse strand, counting down.
TTCCCCCAAGATGGAGGCGTATGTGGAAACACTTTGCTTCCTCAACAACCAAATCTAAAAACAACAAAGTTTTAACAACAACAAACGCAATCAAAGCACAGAAAATTGAACAATACGGAGACTGAAAACAACAAGCCTCTCAGCTAAACCTGTGAGAGGGGCGAAGCAAGCAGCAGAGAGGGTTGGGCAAAAAAGATCCCCCAACCCCGGCGGTGTGCAGGCAGCCCAGGCAGCCGAGGGAGTGGATCCCAGGTGCAGGGTAGCTATGGGCCGACTCAGGGAAGGTGCCGCTGGCTGTCTGCAGTCATAGATTTGCGCACAGATAAACAGGCGGGGGCGAGCGGTGAAGCAGACCAGGTGAGCAGAGAGGACTGCCATTGCTCCCTCTCTGACCCTGCCCCCATATACAGTGTCACAAACCAGCGACCTGGGTGGCCCTGCCATAATGAACACCTAAGGCGCCTCTCCTCATATGTAACAGGCACGAACAGATCAAAACATGGCTCAAGAACAACTCAGAGCCCCAGAGCCGATGAATCTAACTGATTAAAAAACAGCCAAACTTTCAGATGCACAGTTCAAAACACTGATGATCAGGATGCTCACAGAACTGGTTGGTTTTTGTCACAAATTAGAGGAACATATGAAGGCTAAACTAATTGAAATGAAGGGAAATGCACAGGAAACCAATAGTGATGGAAAGGAAAATGGGACTCAAATCAAGGGAGTGGACCAGAAGGAAGAAAAAAATGAACAAACAGAAAAATATGAAGAAACAAGAATTCAAAAAAATGAGGAGAGGCTTAGGAACCTCCAGGACATCTTTAAATGCTCCAATATCCAAATTACAGGGGTACCAGAAGGGGAAAAGAAAGAACAAGTGGAAAACTTATTTTAATAAATAATAAAGAAGAACTTCCCCAATCTGGCAAAGGAAATAGACTTCCAGGAAATCCAGGAAGCTCAGAGAGTCCAAAAGAAGTTGGACCCAAGAAGGAACACACCAAGACACATCATCATTACATTACCCAAGATAAAAATGAAGGAGAGAATCCTAGAAGCAGCAAGAGATAAGGGGACGGTCACCTACAAAGGAGTTCCCATCAGACTGTCAGCGGATTTCTCAAAAGACACCTTACAGGCAAGAAGGGGCTGGAAAGAAGTATTCCAAGTCATGAAATCTAAAGACCTATATCCAAGATTACTCTATCCAGCAAAGCTTTCATTTAGAATGGAAGGACAGATAAAGTGCTTCTCAGATAAGATCAAATTCAAGGAGTTCATCATCACCAAGTCCTTATTATATGAAATGTTAAAGGGACTTACCTAAGAAAAAGAAGATAAAAAAGATGAACAGTGAAAGGACAGCAAACTCACAGTTATTAACAACCACACCTAAAACAAAAGCAAATTAAGAGGACAGCTAGATCAGGAGTGAACCATAGAAATGAAGGTCACATGGAGGGTTAGCAACAGGGGAGTGGGAAGAGGAGGAGGGGGGAGAAGGTACAGAAAATAAGTAGCATAGATGGTAGGTAGAAAATTGATAGGGGGGAGGGTAAGAATAGTAGAGGAAATATAGAATCTAAAGAATTTGAGACACGTGTTCATGAACTAAAGGGGGGAATGGTGGGGGAGGGGTGTGCAGGGTGGAGGGGAATGAAGGGGGGAAATAGAACAAATGTAGTGCATAATCAATAAAATAAAAATATATTTAAAAAATGCATGTGCCTTTTGATCCAGTGATCCCACTTCTGGGAATATATCTGAAGGAACCCAAAACACTAATCTGATTCTCATCTATCAACTGCATGAACATTTCTTTTATCTTTGGGGGCCCAAGGTCTTTCATTAAAGCTGATGTCTTATTGCTAAGGATACTTCCAGCTCAAGATTCTTTGATGCATCAGCTCTTCTCCCCACTCTTGACTCAGAGCTGACTATTCATAAGCCTCTTAAAGAGGGTGGCAGGGAGAGCCCTCCATCTGCTGCAGTAGAGGGAGACTCAAGAGTGCCAGGTAGAGATATGATGCCAGATTGCTCAGTCTGTTGGTCTTCCTTCCCCAAGATGGACTCTGCTGATGCAAAGGATCTAAGTGTTCCTAATGGGATAGAGAATGATTACTTCTTGTATAAACAGTTTGGGATCCAGAGATCTTAGCTGGTTGGCAGTTAATCAGTATTTCAGTGAGACTAATGGTAGCTCGTGCACCACTGTGATGTGCAGCGTAGGGTTGGGTGCACTGCAAATGTTTACTAAATATTTTTTAATAATGTGATAAATCAGTGGTATGATATGGCTCTGAGAAACCTAGTGCCACTTCGTTAGGCTGCTTTAACAGAAGCATGTTACTAGAATGAGGGAGGTGATGGCCTCACTGTTGCATACTCTAGAAACTGCATCTAGAAGTAAGTTTCACATTGATTAGCCACTAAAGCTCCATGAGACTTGGGATAGTGCCTTTTTTTTTTTTTTTTTTGGCTACTGTATGACCAGTAAAAGCATTGTCAGATACCAGGCTTGCAATAAACATGTTGCCTGCCTGAAATCTTTTTCTCCTCCAGAATTGCAAGAAGGGCCATCAGTGCACCTCGTGAAGAGTAGCAGATGTAACTGGGGGATATTTATTGCACCAACCCAGTGAAGCCTGAGAGTCTTCCCCAAATATCTGAATAATACTGTTTAAAAAAATGTAAGTCAACAAAGTAAATTTTAAAGACCTTATTAATTTATGCAATGATTCATATATCAGACAGCATCCTATCTAACTAATAGAAAGGAGCTCCCAAGAGCTGTATGAAATAACAAGACTTTTATAGGCAGAAGAGGGCAGGGTGAGGAAGTTACTAGCAAAGACTGGATTGTTTCAGGCAAGGTTACCTTCTTGTGCAGAACAGCAATGGTCTACCCAGCAGACTACCTCTCTAGTGGAGACAAGGTAATTCCAGACTGGTTAAAATTCCCCTCGTCGGCGAGGTTGAAACTGTAGTTAAGTGAAGTTTTTAGTCTTGGTTTGGTGACATGGGCTAAGCACAGAGACTCCATATGGGCCTGTTGTCACTTTTTAAAATAGTGTCTGTGTTTTCTCCTGCCTGACTGCCATCCATCCCCACTCTTAGTCACAGTATCCTGGTTTGTTTTGGAAGCCCCATGAAGTACAGTTCTGTGGGACTTGCTGATCCCATTTAGTGCAGCCTTGGTGGGACTATTTCTCAAGGTGCTTCAGGCTTCCTGGCTAAGAGAGGGACATGAACCAAGCTAGCTTTCTCTAGAGTGGTGGCCCTCGAAGTATGGACACCACCATACTTTGCGCAGGCAACACCAGCATTGCCCGGGAACTTGTCAGAAATGTGAAAGTCTGTAGTCCTACTTCAGAATGAGGAATTTGGGTGTGGGTCCCAGAAATCTGTGTTTTAGAAAGCCTTCCAGGGCATTCTGATGTTAAATGGTATCTCGGCATTATCTGAGAGTTTCACTTTTGATTTTACCAAAATACTGAGAGCATTTGACACCTAACTGTCTGCTGGCAGAGGTAGGGGTGTGAAGAATGCAGGGATGGGGGGCGTGACCCTTCAAGAGACTACCCAGGGGTTCTTGGAACCAAGATCCCTGGATCTAAGTCTTCAATTTTTCTTCAATTCGATGAGCTTCTCCATCTTCTCCAAATAAATTAACAGGACCGAGATGGAAGCTACACTAACCTCCTCTCAAAACCAATCTGTAATTAAAACTAAATTGTGGAGAAATCATCCTGAATAACCAACTGAACACTAGCTGGAGAGAAGCTCTATAAAGCTCTATGAAGTACATACAGGAGAAACCACTTCACCACAACAAGACTGGAAGGGAGTGTGGAGGAGGCTGGAGATGACTAGCAGGACACCCACAGGTGGCAGCTGAAATATTCTGGAGGGATATTTCAGTGACTGGGTCTTCCTCCTGAGAAGTGTGAGGTCTAAACCCTAAGATGGGCTCCCCACCTACAGAGCCAAAGCCAGAAAGGAGCCCAGATAACACTCAGCTGTGAAAAGCAGTGTGGTTTCTGTCTGCCAGGGAGAGATGGGTAGAGACACAGTGAGCCTCTTAAAGGGCCAAACACACAAAATTTCATTTGCAGCCACTCACTTTGGGCTCCAGCCAAGGGGAGGGCACAGTGCACCAGAAATGCTTGAGGAGAGTCTGGGGTTGGTAGCTCTGGAGAGAGCTGAAGGAACAGCCACCAGAATCCCTGTGCCACATCATTCCCCACACTGCAGGAAGCATCTTTCTCAGGCAGAGCTCCTGTCTCCAAGTGGCATCAGCTTGAGGGGAAGCAATAGCTCCACCTACAGGAATCACTGTACTCCACCTTGTGGAGCTTAAGCTGTGGGCTGCTGATTACAGCTTAAGGCTATATCATTTATTACTTTAATAACTAAGGTGGAAAATACAAAGAAGCAGCCAAAATGTGAAGACAAAGAAACAGACCCCAACAAGAATGAAATTAGGGAAGAAATCAAAAAGTTTCTGGAAACAAATGAAAACAAACTCACAACAACCCCAAACTTATGGGACACAGTGAAGGCTGTCCTGAGAGGGATGTTCATAGCAATACAGGCCTACCTAAAGAAGATAGAAACATTTCACACAAACAACCTAACCCTACGGCTGCAAGAACTCAAGGAACAACAACAAAGACAGCCCAGAGCAAGCAGAAGGAAGGAAATAACCAAGATCGAAGCAGAACTAAATGACATAGAGACTAAAAGCACAATCCTAAGGATCAATGAATCCAGGAGTTGGTTCTTTGAAAAGATAAACAAAATAGACAAGCCTTTAAGTAGGGTCATCAAGAAAAGAAGAGAGAGGACTCAAATAAACACAATCAGAAATGAAAGAGGAGAGATTACAACTGGTACCACAGAAATAGAAAGGATTGTAAGAAATTACTATGAAGAACTATATGCCAAGAAATTTGAAAACCTAGGGGAAATGGACGCATTTCTAGAAGAATATAATCTTCAAAAACTCAATGAAAAAGAAGCAGGAAATCTTAACACATCAATAACAGCAAAAGAAATTGAAGCAGTAATAATAAAAAAAAAACTCCCATCACACAAAAGCTCTGGACCAGATGGTTTTACAGGAGAATTCCACAAAGCATTTAAGGAAGAGCTAACCCCTATTCTTCACAGACTATTCCAAAAAATCCAGAAGGATGAAAAACTCCCAAATTCTTTTTATGAAGCCAGCATCATCCTAATTCCAAAACCAGATAGGGACACAACAAAGAAAGAGAGCTTCAGGCCAATATCGCTGATGAACATAGATGCTAAAATTTTCAACAAAATATTGGCAAATTGCATCCAACAATATATCAAAAAAAAGGTCATACACCATTACCAAGTGGGATTCATCCCAGGGAGGCAAGGATGGTTCAATATTTGCAAATCAGTAAATGTAATACATCACATAAACAAAAGCAAAGACAAAAATCACATGATATCAATAGATGCAGAAGAGGCTTTGATAAGGTACAACACCCATGTATGATAAAAACACTTAGCAAAGTGCAAATACAGGGAGCATTCCTCAACATAATAAAGTCCATATATAAGAGACCTACAGCCAACATCATACTCAATGGGAAAAAACTAAAAGTTTTTCCACTAAGATCAGGAACAAGACAAGGTTGTCCACTTTCACCACTTCTATTCAACATAATATTGGAAGGTGTAGCCACAGTGATCAGACAAGAAAAGGAAATAATGAACTTCTGCCAAGATGGAGGCGTAGGTGGAAGCACTGCGCCTTCTCACACAACCAAATTTAAAGACAACAAAGTTTTAGTAACAAAAACACAGCCAAACCACAGATAATTGAACCACACAGAAGTCTGACAACAATGAACCTTTCAGCCAAACTGGTAAGAGGGGCAGAGCCAGCAGCAGAGCGGGGTCAGGCAGGAAAGATCCATCAGACCAACCTGGGCACATGACCCAGGAGCGCCAGCAGCCGTGGGCGGATCCCAGGTGTGGAGAAGCAGGCGGACCCACTGAGGGTGCATGGTGGTGGACCCACTGAGGGTGGAACATGGTCACACATTCACGTGCAAATAAACTGGTGAAGGAGCTAGCAGTGGTAAGTCAGACCATGAAGGCCCTAGCGGCAGAGGGAACCACCATTGTCCCTCTCTGAACCCGCTCCCACAGACAGCATCACAAAACTGGCAACCTGGGTAGTCCTGCCCTGGTGAACACCTAAGCCTCTGCTCCTCATACCTAACAGGCATGAACAGATCAAAACATGGCTCAAGAACAACTCAGAGCCCTAGAGCCGATAAATCTAACTGATGAAGAAATAGCCAAACTTTCAGATGCACAGTTCAAAACACTGGTGATCAGGATGCTCACAGAACTGGTTGGTTTTTGTCACAAATTAGAGGAACATATGAAGGCTAAAATAATTGAAATGGATGGAAATACACAGGAAACCAATAGTAATGGAAAAGAAACTGGGACTCAAATCAAAGGAGTGGACCAGAAGAAAGAAAAAAATGAACAAACAGAAAAATATAAAGAAACAAGAATTCAAAAAATGAGAAGAGGCTTAGGAACCTTCAGGACATCTTTAAATGCTCCAATATCTGAATTATAGGGGTACCAGAATGGGAAGAGGAAGAGCAACAAGTGGAAATCTTATTTGAACAAATAATAAAGAAGAACTTCCCCAATCTGGCAAAGGAAATAGACTTCCAGGAAATCCAGGAAGCTCAGAGAGTCCAAAAGAAGTTGGACCCGAGAAGGAACACACCAAGGCACATCATCATTACATTAGCCAAAATTAAAATGAAGGAGAGAATCCTAGAAGCAGCAAGAGATAAGGGAACAGTCGCCTACAAAGGAGTTCCCATCAGACCGTCAGCGGATTTCTCAAAAGACACCTTACAGGCAAGAAGGGGCTGGAAAGAAATATTCCAAGTCATGAAATCTAAAGACCTGTATCCAAGATTGCTCTATCCACCAAAGCTTTCATTTAGAATGGAAGGACAGATAAAGTGCTTCTCAGATAAGATCAAATTCAAGGAGTTCATCATCACCAAGCCCTTATTATATGAAATGTTAAAGGGACTTATCTAAGAAAAAGAAGATAAAAAAGATGAACAGTGAAAGGACAGCAAACTCACAGTTATTAACAATCACACCTAAAACAAAAGCAAATTAAGAGGACAGCTAGATCAGGAGTAGAACCATAGAAATGAAGATCACATGGAGGGTTAGCAACAGGGGAGTGGGAGGAGGAGAAGGGAGGAAAAGGTACAGAAAATAAGTAGCATAGATGGTAGGTAGAAAATAGATAGGGGGGAGGGTAAGAATAGTAGGGGAAATATAGAATCTAAAGAACTTGGGACGCGTGGTGATAAACTAAAGGGGGAATGGTGGGGGAGGGGTGTACAGGGTGGAGGGGAATGAAGGGGGGAAAAAGAACAAATATAATGGCATAATCAATGAAATATATATTTTTAAAAAGTGGACATCCCTGGCTTGTTTCCAATCTCAAGGGGAACGCTTGTAGTTTTTGCCCATTGAGTATGATGCTAGCAGTGGGTTTGTCATGTAGGGCTTTTATTATGTTTAGGCATGCTACATCAAACACCGCTTTGCTGAGAGTTTTATAAGAGGGTGCTGGATGTTATCAAATGCTTTTTCTGCATCTATTGATATGATCATGTGGTTTTTATCCTTCATTTTATGTGGTGGATCACATTTATTGATTTGTGAATGTTGTACAAACCTTGCCTTCCTGAAACAAATCCCACTTGGTCATGGTGTATGATCTTTTAAATGCATTGCTGTATTCAGTTTGCTAATATTTTGTTGAGAATTTTAGTATCTATGTTCATCAGGGATATTGGCCTATAATTTTCTTTCTTTGTAGTGTCTTTATCTGCTTTTGGAATTAGGATAATGCTGGTCTCATAAAATAAGTTTAGGAGCCTTCCCTTCTCTTGAATTTTATAAAATAGTTTGAGAAAGAGGGGCATTAATTCTTCTTGGAATATTTAGTAAATTCACCTTTGAAGCCATCTGGCTCACAGCTTTTGTTTGTTGGGAGTTTTTAATTACTACTTCAATTTCACTAGGTGTAATCTGTCTATTTTGATTCTCTAATTCTTGATTTAGTTGTGGAAGATTGTATATTCCTAGGACTTTATTCATTCGTCCAGGTAGTCCAGTTTATTGGCATATAGTTGTCCATAATATTTTTCTTACAATCCTTTTTATTTCTTTGGTGTCAGTTGTTATTTCTCCTCTTTCATTTCTGATTTATTTATTTGGGTCCTTTTTTCCTTGATGAGGCTGGTTAAAGGTTTGTTAACCTTGTTTATCTTTTCAGAGAATCAGCTCTTGGATTCATTGATCTTAACGTATTGCTTTTTCAGACTCTATTTCATTTATTTCTGCTCTGATCTTTATTATTTCCTTCCTTCTACTCACTTTGGGCTTTGTTGTTCTTTTTCATGTTCCTTTAAGAGTAAAGTTAGATTGCTTATTTGTGCTTTTTCTTATTTTCTGTGATAGGAGTATAATGCTATAAATTTCCCTCTTAGGATTGCTTTCTCTGTGTCCCACAGATTTGAGATTGTTGTGTCCTCATTTTCATTTGTTTCAAAGTATCTTTTTATTTCTTCCTCAATCTTGTTTTTTACCTATTCTTTGGTTAATAACATGTTATTTAGCTTCCATATCATTGTATGTTTTTATGTTCTTCTTGTGATTGATTTCTAGTTTCATAACATTATTGTCAGAGAAGATGCTTGATATGATTTCAATCTTCTTTTTTAAAACTGATTGAAACCTTATTTTATTTTATTTTAATTGTTGTTCAAGTACAGTTTTCTGTTTTTTACTCCCATCCCAGCTCCCCTCCAGCCCTCCCCACCTCCTTCCCATTTCCACCCCCTGCCCCTAGGTTTTGTCCGTGTGTCCTTTATACTTGTTCCTGTAAACCCCTCACCTTTTCCTCTAAAATCTCCTCCCCTCTCCCCTCTGGTCACTGCCAGCCTGTTCTCTATTTCAGTGGCTTTGGTTATATTTTGCTTGTTTGTTTGTTTTGTTATTTAGGTTCCTGTTAAAGGTGAGATCATATGGTATTTGTCTTTCACCACCTGGCTTATTTCACTTAGCATATTGCTTTCCAGTTCCATCCATGCTGTTGCAAAGGGTAGGAGCTCCTTCTTTCTTTCTGCTGCATAGAATTCCATTGTGTAAATGTACCACAGTTTTTGGATCCACTCATTTACTGATGGGCACCTAGGTTGCTTCCAACTCTTGGCTATTGTAAAATGTGCTGCTATGAACATTGGGGTGCATATGTTCTTTTGGATTGGTGTTTCAGGGTTCTTAGGATATAATCCTAGCAGTGGAATTGCTGGGTAAAAGGGCAGGTCGATTTTAATTTTTCTGAGGAAATTCCATACTGTTTTCCATAGTGGTTGTACCAGTAAGTAATCCCACCAACGGTGAAGTAGAGTCTCCTTTTCTCCACAACCTCTCCAACACTTGTTGTTTGTTCCTTTGTTTATGATGGCCATTTTGACTGGTATGAAGTGGTAACTCACTGTGGTTTTAATTTGCATCTCTCTGATAGCTAGTGATACTGAGCATCTTTTCATGTGCCTCTGGATCCTCTGTATGTCGTCCTTGGAGAAGTGTCTGTTCAAGTCCTTTTCCCATTTTTTAATTGGGTTGCTTGTCTTGGAGTGGAGTGGTGTGAGTTATTTATATACTTTGGAGATTAAACCCTTGTCTGAGGTATCATTGGAAAATATGTTTTCCCATATGTTTGGTTATCTTTTTATATTAATACTGTTTTCTTTAGCCATGCAGAGGCTTTTAATTTTGATGAGATCCCATTTGTTTATTCTTTCCTTTATATTCCTTGCTCTAGGGGACATATCAGTAAAAATGTTGCTGCATGAAATATCTGAAATTTTCCTGCCAATGTTCTCCTCTAGGACTTTAATGGTATGATGGCTTATATTTAAGTCTTTTATCCACCTTGAATTTATTTTGGTGTATGGTGTAAGTTGGTGCTTGAGTTTCATTTTTTTGCATGTAGCTGTCCAGTTCTCCCAACACCATTTGTTGAAGAGGCTATATTTGCTCCATTTTATGTTGCTGCCCCCTTTATTGAATATTAATTGACCATAGAGACTTGGGTTTATTTCTGGGCTCTCTGTTCTGTTCCATTGGTCTATGTGCCTGTTTTTATGCCAGTACCAGGCTGTTTTGATTACTATGGCCTTGTAATACAGTTTGGTATAAGGTATTGTGATCCATCCTACTTTGTTCCTCTTTCTCAAAATTGCAGCTGCTATTCGGGGTCATTTATGGTTCCATATACATTTTTGAAGTGTTTGTTCTATGTCTGTGAAATATGCCACTGGTACTTTAATAGGTATTGCAGTAAATTGCTTTGGGTAGTATGAACATTTTGATGATGTTAATTCTTCCAATCCATGAACACGGTTTTATGTTTCCATTTGTTTGTATCTTCCTTGATTTATTTCTTCAGTGTTGTGTAGTTTTCTGTATAGGGGTCTTTTACCTCCTTGGTTAGGTTTATTCCTAGGTACCTTATTTTTCTTTTTGCTATATCAAATGGGATTTTTTAAAATTTCTGCTTCTGCTGTTTCATTGTTGCTATACAAAAATGCCTTTGATTCCTGGATATTGATTTTGTATTCTGCTGTTTTGCCAAATTCATTTATTAGGTCAAGCAGTACTTTGGCTGAGTCTATAGGATTTTCTAGGTATACTATCATGTCATCTGCAAATAATGACGGTTTTGTTTCCTCCTTTCAGATTTGGATGCCTTTTATTTCCTTTTCTTTTTTAAATACATTTTATTAATTATTCCATTACAGTTCTTCTATTTCCCCCCTTCATTCCCCTCCACCCTGTACACCCCTCCCCCACCATTCTCCTCCCATTACTTTATGACCATCTGTCTCAAGTTCTTTAGGTTCTATATTTCCCCTACTATTCTTGCCCTCCCCCCATCTATTTTCTACCTACCATCTATGCTACTTATTTTCTGTACCTTCTCCCCCCTTCTCCTCCTCCCACTCCCCTGTTGCTAACCCTCCATGTGATCTTCATTTCTATGGTTCTACTCCTGATCTAGCTGTCCTCTTAGTTTGCTTTTGTTTTAGGTGTGGTTCTTAATAACTGTGAGTTTGCTGTCCTTTCACTGTTCATCTTTTTTATCTTCTTTTTCTTAGGTAAGTCCCTTTAACATTTCATATAATAAGGACTTGGTGATGATGAACTCCTTGAATTTGATCTTATCTGAGAAGCACCTTATCTGTCCTTCCATTCTAAATGAAAGCTTTGGTGGATAGAGCAATCTTGGATATAGGTCTTTAGATTTCATGACTTGGAATACTTCTTTCCAGCCCCTTCTTGCCTGTAAGGTGTCTTTTGAGAAATCTGCTGACAGTCTGATGGGAACTCCTTTGTAGGTGACTCTCCCCTTATCTCTTGCTGCTTCTAGAATTCTCTCCTTCATTTTAATCTTGGCTAATGTAATGATGATGTGCCTTGGTGTGTTTCTTCTTGAGTCCAACTTCTTTTGGACTCTCTGAGCTTCCTGGATTTCCTGGAAGTCTATTTCCTTTGCCAGATTGGGGAAGTTCTTCTTTATTATTTATTAAAATAAGTTTTCCACTTGTTCTTTCTTTTCCCCTTCTGGTACCCCTGTAATTCGGATATTGGAGCATTTAAAGATGTCCTGGAGGTTCCTAAGCCTCTCATCATTTTTTTAAAATTCTTGTTTCTTCATATTTTTCTGTTTGGTCATTTTTTTCCTCCTTCTGGTCCACTCCTTTGGTTTGAGTCCCAGTTTCCTTTCCATTACTATTGGTTTCCTGTGTATTTCCATTCATTTCAATTATTTTAGCCTTCATATGTTCCTCTCATTTGTGACTAAAACCAACCAGTTCTGTGAGCATCCTGATCACCAGTGTTTTGAACTGTGCATCTGATAGGTTGGCTATTTCTTGATTGCTTAGAGTTATTGGCTCTAGGGCTTTGAGTTCTTCTTGAGCCATGTTTTGGTCTGTTCATGCCTGTTAGGTATGCGGAGCGGAGGCTTAGGTGTTCACCAAGGCGGGGCCACCCAGGTTGCTGGTTTTGTGATGCTGTATGTGGGGGAGGGGTCAAAGAGTGACAATAGCGGGCCCTTGTGTTGCTTCCCACCACTGGGGCCTGCGCGGTCTGTCTCACTGCTCCCTCCTTCACTGGTTTATCTGCACGCAAATGTGTGACCGTGGTCAGCCTGCCACCTTGCACCCTCACTGGGTTCACCTGTTGCTACCCCATGCCTGGTATCCACCCACAGCTGCCTGTGCACCTGGGTCGGTCCGGGGGATCTTTCCTGCCCGACCCTGCTCCGCTGCTGGCTCTGACCCTCTTATTGGTCTGGCTGAACGGTTCATTGTTGTCGGACTTCTGTTATAGTTCAATTTTCTGTGTTTTGGCTGTGTTTTTGTTACTGAAACTTTGTTGTCTTTAAATTTGGTTGTGTGAGAAGGCACAGTGTTTCCACCTACGCCTCCAACTTGGTGGAAGTCCTGGATGTCTAGGGATGTCCACTTTTACCTTATTCAACATAGTACTGGATGTCCTAGCCACAGCAATCAGAAAAGAAGCAGAAATAAAAGGCATCCAAACTGGAAAGGAAAAAGTAAAACCATTATTATTTGCAGATGACATGATACTGTACGTAGAAAATCCCAAAGATCCTACCAAGAAACTACTAGCACTGATAAATGAATTCAGCAGAGTAGGAAGACATAAAATATTCAGAAATCAGTTGCATTTGTATATGCCAATAACAAACAGAAAGGGAAATTAAGAAAACAATCACATTCACAATTGCTTCAAAAAGAACAAAATAACTAGGAAACCTAACCAAGGTTATAAAAGACCTGTACATGGAAAATTAGAAGACACTGAACTAGGAATTAAAGAACATACCAATAAGTGGAGGCACATAATGTGTTCATGGATAGGAAGAATTAATATAATTAAAATGTCTATACTACCCAAAGCAAATAGATAGGTTCAATGCAATTCCTATCAAGATTCCAGCAATGTATTTCACAGAACTAGAACAAATATTTAAAAAATTTATATGGAACCACGAAAGGCCCTGCATAGCAACTATGATGCTGTGCAAGAAGAACAAGGTTGGAGGAATCATGCAAGCTGATATCAAAAATATACTATAAGATTGTTGTAATCAAAACAGCAAGGTGCCAGCATAAAAACAGACTCATAGATCACTGGAACAGAATAGCCCAGAAATAAACCCACACATTTATAGTCAATATTCAACAGAGGAAGCAAGTACATACAATGGGCTAAAGATAGTTTATTCAATAAATGGCGTTGGAAAATTAGATAGATACATGCAGTAAAATGAAAGTAGTCCACTTTCTTACACCACAAACAAGAATAAATACAAAATGGATCAAAGACTTAAATATTAGACCTAAAACCATAAAAATCATAGAAGAAAACAGGCAGCAAAATCTTAGACATTGCTCACAGCAATATTATCCAATGTATCTTCTCAGGCAAGGGAAATAAAAGAAGAAAAATAAACAAATGTGACTACATCAAACTAAAAAGGTTTAGCACAGGAAGTGAAATTATTAATAAAATAAAAAGACAACCCACAGAATGGGAGAACATATTTGCTGATAGATCTAATAAGGGGTTAATATCCAAAATTTATAAAGAACTTACAAAACTCAACACCAACACATCAAATGATCCAATTAAAAATGGGCAAAGGACCTGAATAGACACTTCTACAAAGAGGACAAAGAGGCAAACAGACACATGAAAAGATGCTTGATGTCACTAAGCATCAGATAAATGCACAATGAGATAGATGTGCATCAGATAGATGCACCATCTCACACCTGTCAGAATGACTATCATCAATAAATCAACAAACAACAAGGGCTGATGAAGGTGTGGAGAAAGAGGAACATTTTGTACCATTGGTGGGGATGCAGACTGGTGCAGTCACTGTGGAAAGCAGTGTGGAGATACCTCAAAAGATAAAAAATGGATCTTCCTTTTGATCCAGTGATCCCACTTCTGGGAATATGTCTGAAAGAACCCAAAACACTAATTTGAAAGAACATAAGTACCCCTTTGTTTGTTGCAGTGTTATTTATAATCACTAAGACATGGAAGCAGCCCGGTGTCCATCAGTACATGAGTGGGTAAAACAACAAAGGGACATTTACACAATGGAATACTACTTGCCTGTAAAAAACAGAAAATTTTACCCTTTGTGACAGCATGGATGGACCTGGAGAACATTATGCTCATTGTAATAAGCCAGTCAGAGAAAGACAAACACCATATAATTTCACTCATATGTGGAATCTAATGAACGAATTGAAGTAACAGTGAAAATGGGGACGGACTCAGAGAGCAGAAAGACAGCTAGTGATGGAGGGAGGTGAGGGGGTGGATGGATTGAGCAAAAAAGGAACTCATGGACCTGAGGGGACTAAATGATAATGGGAAAATACAATAAACATTAAATAAAAACCAAACATATTAAAACCTTTTTTTTTGCTTCACTTAGGTAGAGTCAATTTTTTTTCTGGGAATCAAAGAGCCTAATGGACAGTGCATGGGAAGGGTTTGGTGAATGAATGAGTCAATAAATGCCTGATTGACAGAGTTAAATCCGATCTCTTCTAGTTTGAGCTCTGAGAGAAAGTCAAATTCGGGCAGGGGAGAAGAAGAAGGTGAGGAATGTGAATGATACTGATTCCAGGGTGACTAGAGTTCTGCCTGGACCAAGATTAGAATGAGCACTAGGAAACCTGTTCCCAGAGAGACCTCTGTTGACTGGCAGGGTGACCTTAGGGACATCATGTAACCTCCCTGGATCCCATTTTCCTCTCGGGAGAGGAGGATTATTCTGTATTCTTTTCTCATTCCTCTCCTGTAGTTAAATTAAAATGCACTCATGACTAACAGCAGCCTTTAGGTGGCTTGCACAGAGTGCTGCCTATTGGCTTCAGAGCAATTTGATGAAGAAGTCTTCATCTGAGTAATTTGGACCAGATGCTTCAGCACAGACCCTGCTGACTCACACCAGCCCTGCCTTCCTGAGGGCTGGGCTGGGGGTCAGCTCTGAGCTAATACCATCTGCCTTCCCAGAAGTACCCTACTGGGGTGATGTGGTGGAGTGGGGGTGCGGAGGAACAGACATTTAGGATGGGGAGTTTGTGCAGCTGGTATGAGGATATACTGGAAGCGAATCTTTTCTAAGGAAGAATTGGTATAAATGAGTGTCTGCACATGAAATTCGGAAGGCTGTGAAACTCACATGCATTTGGAAGAGGAAATGTTCCACAGCACCAGTTCACTGTTTCTTGACTGTTGGGGTCAGTCTGGGAGCAGGAGAACCAAGCCCAGGAATTAGACAGTGCTGGGGGTCTGGGAGGTTGGGACAAAGTATCTCTCTAGCTCTGAGTCCCTGGTGCTCTGTCGTCCTCCCTCACCTCCTCTTTGCCTTTCTCTGAGCCTTCCTGGTCCTCTAGGCTTCTGGGCTTCAGCTTGCTGTTTCTGCATGCTGCCTTCTTTGCAAGAACTCACTGTGATCGCGAGTGACTGATACGCAGCTCATAACAACTAGAGGACACATGGAGACCTTATTGGCTTATGGATCAAATCCCGAATTTAAACAAGATCTTTGAAAAGGAAGAGTGAGAGACTTTAGGAACGATCTGAACCAGGGCTTGAATCTGCTCACAGAATTTCATCTTTGCTTTTCTCTGTGTGGAGTTTCACTGTCTATCACCGTAGACCACACTCGGCCACGGGGTGGAAAATCTGGCTGCCAGCAGGGCCCTCTGGTCACCTTTTGCAATTCCCACTACAGGAGAGTGCTGGATTTTACTTTCTGGGTCCCAAGCTGAATTAAAGAGAAAACTCAAGTGACTAAAAATCACAGCCCCAAATCACAACTATTCTAGCTCTGCCAATGTCTTGCAACATGACCTTGCACAATCATTTTCTCCCTGAACAGTCATTTTCTCTTCTGAGGAATGGCCATGAACAAACAGGTGGTTCCCAGATCGGAGAGGCAGGTATTGTCTGCAGGTTGGGAGCAGAGGCTCTGGGAGCAGTTGACCCTGGGCTGGTCCCCCAATCTTTGACTGTTCCAGCTTCCTCATCTCTGAACTACGGCTAATAATAGCACTGCTCATAAGGTGTTGTGAGGATTAAATGAGTTGGTAGGCCTGTCGAACACAGAACGATGAATGCATCTCCCAGGCCATCAGCGCTAGCATTTATTCCTGCTATCCCCACAGCTCTACTGGGTCTCTCTCTCTCTCTCCATCGCTGATGCTTAGGTAAAACAGACAGTGAACTGTGGGCCATCCCTTCGGCTGGTGGCCACTCCTTTCTCTGAGTAAGAACTGAGAGGGATGTTCATATAGGAATAAACCTTAATCAGTTTTAATTTATATTGTTAAAGAGTTATTATTCTAGAGCCTGGGATCCCCATTATTAATGGATTTATTTTAAGAATGTCCTATCCTGAGCACTATGTCAAGTGCTTCACACCTATTGTTTAATTTAATCATCACAACAGCGCAGCAGCGCAAGTGTTTCCAGAGATGACACACCTGGCTTACCCAGCAGCTGAGCCTCAGAACCAGCTTGTCCAGCTCTAAAGCCCATGTGCCGAATTCCTGCCTTCCAGGCACCTTGTGCTAGAAGCTGAGCCTGGGTTGAGCCCTGGGTACCCTGGAGACTTCAGCCAGGCCTTCCCTCCAGTTTCTCTCTCCCTTCCTCCCTGAAGCAGGTAGGCCGGTTTGCATATAAGTTTATCCACTACTGGCTGGTGTTTTGGCTTGTTTACCTTTGCGCTCCTTTGCGCTGATGCATTTCCCCAAATAGATGATAAACTCTGTGTGGTGTCCCCTTCACATCCCTCCCGGAGGCCAGGAAACACAGCCAGTGCTCTGGAAAGGCCCCATGACTGGAGATTTGGGTGGAGAAGACGGGTGAAAAGGAGAGCGTCAGTCCCGCTCACCACCAGGCGATGGCGCCAGTCCGCAGGTCAGGCCTGGCTGCTGCAGTGGTTGTATGTAATTTGGAGCCCGCAGCACAGCCTCATCTTTTTAGAACAGGAGAAGCACCAGTTATGGGCATTATCTGTGGTGCGAGTGATAAGGAGAGAGGGCCAGGGGAGCAATAAGGTTGTAGCAGACAGTATTGTCATTCACAAGCCCACCACGTAGCCCACGGAGCCCTCAGGGTTTCTGCCTTCTTGGGGACAGCCACGATGGCCCTGCAGAACTTACAGAGCTGGGCCACCACCGTCATGACTTTTCTGAGCCTGAGAGACTCTGAGCCAAGCCTGTACCCTGACTGTGGATGGTAAGAAATAATAGCTGAGGCCTGTCACGGCCTGGGGCTGGGGACAAGATCTGACTCCCCAAGGGACCGAAATCCCACTGATCCTCTTCGACAATGGTTCTCAGCCCCAAGAAGAGTGTGGAGCTCAGTGGTGGTGACTCAGAAGCAGAGGAGCACACTGCCCCCATTAGTGGAGGGGATGATCTACCTCCGGGAGTCAGCCATAGTATCAGGGGCAATAAAAGTAAACTTGGCCTCAAGCTCTGTGAAAGCCCCAGAAGGACTCTCAGATTCAATAAAAAAGCCTCATTAAATACCTCGGCAGCCCAAGCCTTGGTCTGGTGGCCATTTACCCAGTGTTTGCAATGTTATTATTAATGTTCACGAAATGCCCATGTAATTCTCCCTACTCACAATTCACTTTCCTTCTCTTCGCAATATTTCCCACCTCCCGCCCTTCTCCCTGACCCAAGACAGGTGAAAATAAGCCACTTAAAGAGCACCCACTATGCTCCAGGTTCTGTGTTAAGTCCTCTTTGTGTATCTTCTCATAGCCAAGAGGTGTCCCTATTGTCATCTTCTTTGCATAAAGGAAGAATCTGAAACACAGGGAGTTTAAGTACTTGTCTGAGGTCACACTCAGGGAGTGACAGAGCCCAGATGCAAAACCAGGGCTGTTAGTTAGACCGCATTGCAGGGATACTTTGGCCTTTTATTGTCCCTTGTATTGATCCAACATGACCAGTGCTGTTCACCTGACTTCGGGTTGCTGGTGATGTCCTCCCTGGGAGACTGGACAGCTCACATTTTGTTTCTCCTGCTCCTGCCCTTCTCCTAATGAAACTTGGAAAACCTTAGTGTCCCCAAGAGAGCCATTAACAAATGGCTCGTGGCCTACACCTTTGGCAGAAGGCCAGCCCCTCCTGATCACAGCAAGATTCAGCTCACCCAGCCCCAGACCCTGACACCAAAGCAGACACTGGGATGAAAGAGACTCAGAGAACAATGAGTGGAAATGGAAATGTTTCTTCCTGTTGGCATTTTCTTTTCTGGGTGGTGGAGAGGAACAAGGAGGGGACGGAGTAATTCCTTGTAGCATCGGACTAGTTTAGTGAGCTTGTTTGCCACGTCTCCAGGACAGTGGTAATGGCCTGTACCTGGTCAGGGAAGCGGGTGGCCCAGAATAGCCAGACAGCAGGGTTCCCAATGCTGTGGAGACATGACCCTTCCATTTGGGGAGCCTTCCTATCTTGCTCAAGTCTCTCAGGAAAAGAGTAATAACCCAGTCATCACAATAAAGAATAACTGACTATTCGGTGCTTAATCTAGTTCACTGCTCCCCAGGGGTGGTGAGTTGCATTTCCACTGCAGTTAGTGGGATGGCCTGTACTGGTAGAATATCAAATATCAGTGAGTGTCTGTGGGGATGGTGTCCTGAGGCTGCACGCTGCTGCTGCTGGTGTTCTCATACATTTTTTATTATATATTTTTATTTTTTAGCTTTTAAGCTTAATTTACAAATGTCTCTCTTCAGGCCCATACTCAGTGGATTCTTACTAGATTCATTGCCAATTTTCTTGATCCCTGTCCTCTGGGACCCCTGTGCTCTAGAAACACTTCCTTGGCTCCTTCAGGAGCCTCTCCATTAGAAGCAGGATCCCCATTCAAATCCCCATTGTTGGGGGCCACCCCACCTTAGATCACAAGCTTGATAGGGACAGAGGGGGTTGCCTTGGGGAGACCATGGTCACCCTCTTTGATGTGATCCCCAAAGCCTTGGTTGCGTCTCGCATAGAACATCTACAGTGTGGACAACTGCTGTGAGTTGACGGAACACCTTCTGTGTGGAGATCCACCCAAGTAGCGTGGTCCAGGGGCAAGAGCAAGGGTCTCGGAGCAGGGAAATCTAGGTTTGAGTCCCATCACTGTCTGTCGTTTTTCTATCCTGTGACCTTGAGAGACTCATTTTACATTTCTAGCTCTCAATTTCCTCATCTACTACAGCAGGTCCTTGAATAAAGTTTTGTTCAATGTCGTTTTGTTACAACATTGATTAGATGCTGTAGGAACCTAACTATTTTTTTAGCTTAAAAAATTTTTTATTTATTTATTCATTTTTGGAGAGAGGTGAAGAGGAGGAGAATGAGAGGGAGAGGATTATCAATGCGTGATTGCCTCTTGAGCACCCTGTACCAGGGACCTGGCCCATAACCCAGGCATTGCCCTGACTGGGAATTGAACTGGCAATCCTTTGGCTCCTAGCCCATACTCAATCCACTGAGCTACACCAGCCAGGGTGGAACCTATTTTTTATATCAATTAGTTTATGGCAAAATTAGTTTCATTATACATCATTTTTCCCAAAGTTGTCACACTTATTGACAACATTAAGTGAGGACTCACTGTTTAACTCTTGACTACTTTGAGAGGATAAAATGAGATAGTATAAGTAAGAGTACTTTTAAATTGTATAGAAATTGTGTCTACTAGAATGTTTTTAGTAAACAAGTAGAAGAAAACAAAGCCCAAACTGGCTTAATTAATAAAGGAGACATATCAGTCCCTATCACTGGAAAATCCGAAGATGGGGCAAGCATAGGCAACCCGGTTTGTCGGCTTCTCCCAGCTCTGTCCTCCCCCAGTGCCAGCTTCCCATCCTGAGACTTGTGCTGATGTGGCTGCAGGAGTCACATGCTCTGGTTACATCCACAGGAGAGGAGATTCTTGAGAAAGAGGGAAAAATTTCTCCAAATCGTCCACCAAATCTTCCCTTGTATCCCATAGGTCTGAATTGGGCTGTAGATCTATTTTGGCCCCCCAAAGTCTCACTCCTTGTTTCTATCTGAGTTATAAGAGTCAAATATCACATGTGGGATATTCCTGATACTGTGGGAGGCTGTGACCTAGGGTAAGAACACAGAACTGTAAGTCAGGACACCCCACTCATCCAGTGGAGCTGTCCCACTACAGGAAACCTGCCATGTCAGTAAATCTCCCAGCATGAGGGGCAAACAAGACTGTGTGACCGCTGCGGGTAGCTTCCTCCTAAGAAGAATCAGGTGGGCTGCACTGAGGATGCTGGTTTCTTCTTCCCTGATTTCCGTTTAGATGGATTACTTTGCCTCTCCCGGGGTGAGGTGAGTAAAGGGTAGAAAGAGTTCAGAAAACACATTAACCCGTGAAATCCCCACTCTATAACCATCCACATGATCAGGAGAATAGCATGCACCAGTCAGCTGAGGTCTGGTTTAGCTGAACTAATCAGTATGGCAAAGGAAGTGGAATCCCCTCAGCTGGACTAGAACAATATAGGGTCAGTCAGAAGCCGTAATTGCACTAACTTCTTCCCTCTTTGTAATTCTGTGGCTACTAGATAATGGAAGAATAGGAGAAGAGATATTGAAAAGATAACTACACTGTCCACTTCAATAATATATAAAAATAATATATAAAAAGTGAATTCAGTTACAACTATGATTTGTTTAATGTTTGTTATAGTCAAGCACCATGATGAGCTGCTTTAATCTCAAAAATCAAATAAACTGAGACTTCTACTTCTGGCCATGATGGAGTGATTATGCTAGATTAACCCTCTGCCACAAATAACTACAAAACCAGGAAAAAATATATGAAATAACTGTCTTCAGATATTGGACAACAGGCAGTGGGGGACTATGATCCCTGAGAGAGAAGCCCAAGGGGTGCCTTGGCTGTCTGTGCAGAGGGACTCCCCAGATCCCAGCAGAGAGGGTGGGCAGTATCTAAGCAGAAAGCAGCAATCTCACTGAGTTGGGGAAAGAGGGTCTCAAGTTCAGGAAGGTTAACGTTCCTGGAATTTGTGGGGCAGAATATCAGAAAGGAGAGAACTGTGTTGATACAGTGCTTCAGAAATCTGCAAAAGGATTCCCTTGCAGTGATGAAAATAATCTCAAATTAGATTTGCTGATAGTTGCACAGCTGTGTGCAGGGCATACTTCAGTGGACACAAGAATGCATTGAATTATACCCTTCAAAAGGGTAGATTATGTGATATGTGGATTGATCTCAATAAAAAACAAAGTGGGGAGGGGGCAAAAGGATCCTCTCAAGTCTCTGGCTGGACACAAAGCAGCCCATATATAGGGTGAGACCCCAGAAGGCCAGACAAAGAACAAGTACTGGAAAATCAACAACAACCAGGGAGCTGAATAAAGACCAGAATGGAGGAGCAGGTGGAAACACTGTGCCTCCTCCAAAAACCAAGTTTAAAGACAACAAAGTTTTAGTAACAAAAAAGCAGCCAAAACACAGAAAATTGAACTATACGGAAGTCCGACAATAATGAACCTTTCAGCCAGACCAGTAAGAGGGGAGGTGCCAGCAGCAGAACAGGGTTGGGAAGAAAAGAGCCCCCGGACCGACCCAGGTGCACAGGCAGCCGTGGGTGGATCCCAGGTGTTGGGTAGCAACGGGCAGACCCAGTGAGGGCTGACTGAGGTCACACATTCCCGCGCAGATAAACCAGGCGAAGGCAAGCAGTGAGACAGACCATGCAGGCCCCAGTGGTGGGAAGCAGCAGAGGGGACCACTATTGCCCCTCTTTGACCCTGCCCCCACATACGGCATCACAACCCAGTGATTGAGTTGCCCCGCCTTGGTGAATACCTAGGGCTCCGCTCCTCATATGTAACAGGTGTGAACAGACCAAAACATGGCTCAAGAAAAACTCAAAGCCCCAGACCCAATAACTCTAAGTGATCAAGAAATAGCCAACCTGTCAGATGCTCAGTTCAAAACACTGGTGATCAGGATGCTCACAGAACTGGTTGATTTTAGTCACAAATTAGAGGAACATATGAAGGCTAAAATAAGTGAAATGAAGGAAATGCACAGGAAACCAATAATAGTGGAAAGGAAACTGGAACTCAAATCAAGGGAGTAGACCAGAAGAAAGAAAAAAAACGACCAAACAGAAAAGGATGAAGAAACAAGAATTCAAAAAAAGGAGGAGAGGCTTAGGAACCTCCAGGACATCTTTAAACGTTCCAACATCCGAATTATAGGGGTACCAGAAGGGGAAGAGGAAGAGTGACAAGTGGAAATCTTATTTGAACAAGTAATAAAGAAGAACTTCCCCAATCTGGCAAAGGAAATAGACTTCCAGAAAATCCAAGAAGCTCAGAGAGTCCCAAAGAAGTTGGACCCAAGAAGGAACACACCAAGGCACATCATAATTATATTAACCAAAATTAAAATGAAGGAGAGAATCCTAGAAGCAGCAAGAGAGAAGGGGACAGCCACCTACAAAGGAGTTCCCATCAGACCGTCAGCTGATTTCTAAAAAGACACCTTACAGGCAAGAAGGGGCTGGAAAGAGGTATTCCAAGTCATGAAAGACAAGGACCTACATCCAAGATTGATCTATCCAGCAAAGCTTTCATTTAGAATGGAAGGACAGATAAAGTGCTTCTCAGATAAGACCAAATGCAAGGAGTTCATCATCACCAAGCCCTTATTATATGAAATGTTAAAGGGACTTATCTAAGAAAAAGAAGATAAAAAAGATAAACAGTGAAAGGACAGCAAACTCACAGTTATTAAGAACCACACCTAAAACGAAAGCAAACTAAGAGGACAGCTAGATCAGGAGTGGAACCATAGAAATGAAGATCACAGGGAGGGTTAGCAACAGGGGAATGGGAGGAGAAGAAGGGGGAGAAGGTACAGAGAATAAGTAGCATAGACAGTAGGTAGAAAATAGACAGGGAGGAGGGCAAGAATAGTGTGGGAAATGTAGAATCTAAAGAACTTGAGACACATGGACATAAACTAAAGGGGGGGGAATGATGGGGGAGGGGTGTGCAGGGTGGAGGGGAATGAAGGGGGGCAATGGGACAACTATAATGGCATGATCAATAAAATATATTAAAAAAGAACTTAATGGGAAATGTGAACTTAATAAAGAAGGTGGAAACTATAAAAATAACAAAATGGAACTTTTACAGTGAAAAATAAAATATTTGAAATTAAAATTTTCCTGGGTAGACATAACAACAGTTTAGATACTGCAGAAGTGAGGATCAGTGAATTTCAAAACAAGGAATATAAACTATATCAATGGGAGCATAGAGAGAAGAAAAACATTGAAAAACTGAGCAGAACCTCAGTGACCCATGGGACAATATTAGCTGATCTATCATATATGCAATTGGTTCACTAGAAAAATGATGGGGGAAGAAAAAATACTTAAAGAAATAAGAACTGAAATTTTTACAAAAGAATGAAAAAAATAAATATACAAATGTGAGAATTTCAACCAAATACATACAGAATAAACATGAAGAAAAACACACCAATGACATCAGAGAATTATTGAAAATTAGTGATAAAAAGAAATATTTTAAAAGCAGCTAGGGGAAAAATTACATATAATAGAATGAAGATAAGAATGACTGGACTTCCCATCAGCAACAATGCAAGCTAGAAGATAAGGGAAGGATCTAACCAATCTTCCTTTTGTAGGCAAGGAAATTGTGGCTCATAGCGATGAAGATGTACGAAGTCTGTCCAGAAGATATTCAGCTATGCAATATGAGAAATAGAGACATTTATTGAAGAAGATGCAAGATACAAGAAACATTGGACATAAGACATTGATGCCTCAGTCTCCTTCAAAGTAGGCACTTTGGGACCTCACACAGTTCTCCCAATTGTCATCAGCTGCCCTGTCTTTTTTTCCGAATCTCACTGATGATCTGAAATCTCTTCTCTAAAATCACAAAGGTGATTTTAGTTTTGGGAAAAGCCAGAAGTTGCAGGGCACCAAATCTGGTCTGTAGAAGGGCTACAGGGCCACTAGTTGAGTCACCTGGGTGATTTGATGTTTTTCCAAAAAACTCTGCATGAGATGTGATGCTGGAACAGGCACATTATTGTGATGAAGCTGCCAGTCACCAGCTGTCCATAGCTGTGGCCTTCTGAATCATCCCAACAGTTTCCACGGAGGAATTTTCAAGCTTAACACAAAATCTGATGCAGATTCATTCCTCTACTTGCTCAGTCATTTTGAATGAGACAGCCACGAAGTACATGTGCTCACTCAATGGCATCTACCACCCCCCACTGACTGGGACAGTGAAGTTGTCATTGTTCACACGTACAAATTCCTGTCCACTCTCCTTGGCTGCCAGGTTATGTGGATGTTGTGCAAATCATCCTCATTATACTAACAATGGCTGGACTTCACCTGTACAGACCTCATAGACCCCCAGTCATGCTGCAGAGTGGAATTTAAACCCAGATCTGTTGACTCTAAAGTCTTGGAGTTTTTTTTTCTGGTTCCCAATTTGACCCTTTTAAATTAATGAGAATATCATCTTTTTGTAAGAATTGCAATGTTTATTGCAAAAAAATTCAATATATGGAAGTGCTAAGAAGTAAGTAAAAATAACCTGATACTCCCCTACCAGTGATCAATCATTAATATACTGATAAATAACCTTCCAGGCAAAATAAGGCATAAATTTACATGTATGTATACAGTTTAATGGGCATGGGGTCATACTCTAGGTAACTAAGACTACTGATTGTATACCAGATATATATTCTCATCTTTTCCCTTGGTAACAGGACTCTGGGCAATATGCCCAGTTGAAAAACTCCCTTTTCCAGGCCATCTTCCTATCTCTGGAAGATAGGCATGGTCAGCAAATGTGGCTGGGTAGGGCTCCTGGGGAAGCTGTTGTGGCCCTTCCCTGAGATTCCTAGATCCTGGGAAATGATGTCTGATCTCCAATAGTTGTACTGTGGCTTTGAGGGCAGAAGGTGCCTTTCAAGGATGGCAGGATCCTGAGCCTCTGACAATTTCAAGGAACTGCCTCATCAACTACGACAACCTCTGACTTCTTTTCTGTAGGAGCATAAACCACTAGTTAGTTTAAGCTGTTGGGCTTAAAAATCTTTGTATCCCTGTGTGCATTTTTAAGCTGACATTCAAAATTTTTTATAACTTTAAATAGTTGCGGAGTGTAGTTCAGACTCATTGAAGCTGCTAACATTCTAAAACTGTCATATCACTTTAAAATATATTTAAGGAAATATGAAGTTCATAGTAATTTGATAGTTACCATCATCTATTTAAAAATACATGAACAAAATCTTTAACAGTCAAATTTTAGGTCACTCATTTTTAATTTTGAGTTCTTATTTCCATTCCAAGTATCTTACAGAATTTCATCCTAACATCTTTTTGTGGTTCAAGGTGTTTTACAGATTCCTTTATCTGGTGTCTCTGGAGTAAAATCACATGCATATGTGTACATATACATACACTGAAAAATTTTCATTTCTTGTGACCATATATGTCTCCAAAGATTGAAAATTTATCTGGGATTGAGCTATATTACAACCTTAATGAATATACAATTGAAGAAAACAATGTAAGTAAATTAAGTTTTTATAAACATGAAACATAAAAGTAAAAAAAAGATTGGATATCTGTTTTTAATAACATGGATTCAGCAGTTTATATTTTTATTAAATTTAAAATTTTTAGAAATAATAACTGAAAATTTTTCAGTCTTTTTTGTTTTAGAGTTTACCTATTTTTAGAGAAAGAGGAAGGGAAGGGGAAAGAAACTGATGTGAGAGGGGAACATCGATCAACTGCCTTTCCTGCACGCCCTGTCCAGAGGTGGAACCTGCAACCTAGCATGTGCCCTGACCGGGAATCAAAACAGCCACAGCGGTCAGGTCTGAATTGAGCAATTTAAAAAAATTAATTAGCTTGTTTAGCCATGGTGCACTATTACTTATTGCAGGCATGAGACACAGTACAGCTCATTTCTCTTCTTATCGATTATTTTCATGGAGGTAAGCACAAGGAGACCTTGCTCACATAGATGAATAAAGAGGAATGGAACATGTTTTGTTATAGCATTATCACATAATTCTTTGAACATTTCATGAGTTACATGCTACAAAAATCACACGACAATATATCTCTAAAGCCATTTTTAACATTCTATCAGTTAGCAGTTTGGGTAAATCCCTTTTAGTTTTGTTGAAAGGAAAGAATGAGAAACCAGTGATTTGCAAAGGATTTGCTACCCAACCATTAGAGCAATTCACATTCTCAATTTCTGGGAAGTTTATCAAAAAAGCTATGTACCAAGACCTATCAAATGACTTAATTATCCTCTCAATCCTATACAGAGAGACATTTTTTAAACTGATAGGCACAAAAAGAGTTGGGAAAAATCCAAACACAAATTTCAATGGACACTTACCAATATAATATTTTTTTATGAAATTCTTTTGTCTCAGTGCAAGCTTTAAACATATTTTCATAGAAAATGTCCACCGTTATTCTAGATGGCAAAGCTTGTTCTCAGTGCCAAATCAGTTAGCCAAGTCAAGATGACTTATTTTGAAATATGACACACATTCAGAAAAGTTTACTACACAAACCCTTGGGGGGGGTCAATAAAAACTAAAAGAGTGAACACACATGTAACTGTCCCTTTGTGCTGGCCTCCCAGGAACCCCAGTAACACCCCTTCTTCTCTTCCCTCTCCCTCCCTTTTCCTGGAGGATGCTGGTCTTTTGACATTTATGGTAATCATGCTTCCCTCTTTATAATTTTGCATTGTATCTTCTCATCCCTAAACAATACAATTTGCCTTAATTTTGAATTGTTATAGATTCTTACTGTGTATGTCATTTTGAAATGTGTGTCTTGTTTGAAATCATGCGTGTGCTTGTAAGTAGAGGTAGTAAGCTACATTTTCCTTTTGGCATAGTTGTTCATTTTATGAAATTACCACAATGTATTTAGCCAGTTCGGAACTATAAGAATCATGTTGCTATGAATATGCATTTTGTTACAACCTGAAGTAGAATTGCTAAATTCTAGGGTATGCCTCTCTTCCATTATAGTAGAGTGCCAATAATGTGTTTTCCAAAGTAGTCCAACCAAGGTTACATTCCTACACTCAACATGAGGTCCTGTAGCTTCCGTCCTCACCCACACTTGCATTCATCAGCCAAGCAGTACATATTTGTATGTTTTTGTAACTCCTGTATATTTGTCAGTCTTTGTCCTTTTGTACTTCTTGTACTTTCTGTGGGTATATAGGAATATCTGACTGTGATTTTAATGTGCATTTCCCTGATAATGAATGGGGCTGAGTTCCTCCTGTGAGTTGTTTGTTCAAAGCTTTTGCTTCTTTTCTATTGAAATGTTTGTTCCTTGCTGTTTTGTAGGAGTTTTTCATACTTGGAAGTGATCCCATCATCAGTTGCAAAGATCTCCCAGTTTGTGGTTTGTCTTCCCAACCCTTACGTGGTTGTTTTTAATTATCAGAAAGTTCTTAATTTAATGGGGTCCTTACTGGTTAGTGTTTCTTGTGTCCAGATTAGGAGGCATTCTTTTTCTAAATTGGAGCCATCAAGATAGTTTCCCACATTATCTTCAAGGAGCTTATTGTTTTCTTTTACATTCAGGTTTATAATATGCCAGGAATTGATTTTGCTGCAAAGTATGAAGTAGATGTTGCTTCATTTCCCCCTCAAACAGATATCCTTTCAGCTTTGTTTGTTAAAATATTATCTCTTTCCCACTCTCTTTTACTAATAGTATATAAATGTATTAATAATAAATTAGCAATATATTAATTATTGAATGCAGTTGGTGATATACTTGAATTTAAATTTGCAATTTCTACTAGGCTCTTTCTATCTGTCCTGCCCATTCTAGTTCCCTTTCCTCTTTTCTTGCTCTTTGGATTTATTATGTTATTATTAATTTCATACTCTCCATTATCTATGGTCTTGGAAGTTATACATATTGTAATAACCTTTGGCTGTTCACCCTAGACATTACCACCTTCATTCTTGATTAGGAAAATGATCATCTTTATGGACAATGGAAGACTGTTAGAAAACTTTAATTCTATTTATCCCCTTCTTGACTTATATTGTTGACATACATTTAAATTTTAAAAAATATTTTAAATTCAATGATATATTATTATTATTCTTGTTGACACAGTTTGTGGTCACTTACAGTTACCCACATTTTTATAATTTTTGTTGTTCTTTATTCCTTCCTGTATCTCCAACCTTCAATTCAGAATCACTGTTCTTCTGTTAGAGAAATGCACTTTTGTGGTTTGCTGGTGAAAAATTACCTCAGATTATCTGAAAATGTCCTTATTTTGTCTTCATTTTGAAGGATATTTTTTGCTGTGCACTGAAGCCCAGTTCTTTTCTCCAGTTCTTTAAATGTATCATTCCATTGACTTGCAGTTTTGTTTCTTTTGAGAAGTCAGTTGTTTGTCTAATTGCTGTTTCTTCTAAGGTAATCTTTTTGGTTCTTTTCCACTTACCTGCTTTTGAGATTTTCTCTTTGTTCTTCATTCTCTGCACTTTTACTGTGATGTGCCAATACAGCCGGCTTGCTGTGGGATTACAGGGATTCTTAGATCTGTGACCTGATGTCTTTCATCAATATGGCAGCTTCTCAGTCATTGTGAGTTTAAATATTTCTGTTGTTCTATTCCCTTACTTCACTGTTCTTGGGGCTCTACTTGCAAAAATGTTGGAACTTCTTGGTGTTTCATCTGTCTCTAAACTTTTTTTTTGTATTTTCTGTATATTTTTTCTCTGTTTCATTCTGGGCAATTTTTTCTAACAAAATTTTCCAATTCACTAGTTCTCTGTTTAGGCATATTGATTCTTCCTTTGAGTTATTACTTTTAGTCACTGTATTTTTCAGTTGTAGAATTTCTATTTGTTTACTTTTCAAATATATGTCTTTTTTGTACAGTTTCTAGTTCTTTGCCCTTGTTGGTGTTGTTTTCTTTCATTGCCTAAATGGAGTAAACATAGATTTTTTTTAGAGCAGGGCCTTGTATAAGATGAACATGAATATACACTTTATTAGCTGCCTAACCCTCACAAGTCATTTGTCTCTCTGAACCTCAGCTTCCTCATGTGTAAAATTCAGAGTGTAATAGAACCTGTCTTCTAAAGTTGTTGCGTGGACCAAATTAGATAAGGCAGGAATGGTGCCTGCCACTTAGCTGGTGATAGAGTTACCTGTGGTGTCAGCTCTGTGGCGCTGGGCATGCAGGGGTTCTAGATCTTATTTGACAGATGGAACTACGCTGCAAGGAGCTGAAGTGACTACTCCAGGTCACACAACTGCTAAAGGACACAGTCCTGTTTCCCAGTGCCTTCCACTCTAGGTAATACTTCCTGGGCACAGGCTGATGTCCAGCCTCGGAGCTCTCTGAACTGGTCATAAAATGGACAAATGGAGTTCAGTACTTGGAGGGCAGCCTGGGACTCCTATGGACATGGATAGAGAAGGATTCGGTTTATTTGATTTGCATCACCACTGTGGACAAAAACGTGGTCAAAATCTTTTGTTGGGGGTAGACAGGGGATTAGTAAACTTAAGGAAGAGAAATTTTATTTACACCTTTGTGGCTAAAGCTAATCCTATGATTTGCCTATTGATTTGCTTTTAATGAGATGTTCCACTTGTGTACTGCCTCTGAAAATGCACTGAAGTCTTCATGTATGTGTCAGATGTGCACAGGCTCAGGAAAAGGTCTTTTACAGTGTGAGACCCACACTAACAGTTCAGCATAAGGCTCTGGAATCAAACTGCCTGGGTTCAAATCCCAGCTCCACTACTTAGGAGATGAGCTGGGTGGTGATGATGATAACCATATTTATTTCATGAGGTATCTGTCAATTAAAATGAAACTTAGTGAAGGTTGTGCTATATGAGAGCGTTAGCACAGGGCATGGCAAACAAGAGTTGTTCCATAATAATAGCTATTGCTACTGTAATTAAGATGCAGAATCTCACACTTACAAAGCATTATGTTTGCAACCAAAATATCAGCGAATTGTTCTCCCTGCTGTGGACATGAATGATAGCTCAGTCTGGAGCCCTGGTGTCTGAGCTCCTAGGTGTCTGTTACTTTGGCACTGCCAGCCTCTGCGTCTCGGGCATCTCTATAGCCCCCAGCAATGCTTAGCACAATGAGGCTCTCCATAATGGTCTGCCCACTAGAATTGAATAGGCCATTCATCAACCGGGGAAGTTGTCCCAGCGGCGTGGCACAGTGGCGATGCCTGGCTATGGAGCTGAGGAAAATGAAGTCAGGAGGACCCTGTTGGGAAGACTCCCATCTGTGACTTCAGTGACGCTATTTCTGACTGAAGGTGGTGCTTTCAGGGAAATTTCCAGACATGTACTGACTGATGGGAGGCTGGTAACACACACCAAGATTTAACACAGTTGATCCTGGGTAAGTCATTTCATCCCTCTCTAACTCGATTCTCATCTCAAAGAATAGGAACAAAAAATATCTGTCCTCCCAGAATTTTACAAGGATCAAATTAGTTCATAAGTGTGATGTTCTATAAATGTAAGATCTTCCTCTCTCTCTCTCTCTCTCTCTCTCTCTCTCTCTCTCGCACACACATATACACACATATACTAGTTGTGTTGACTAGTGATTAGTTTTTCTATCTTCCCACCCTGATAGCTGGTGGGGAGCTGGGAGAGCCCAGAAGTCCCTTTCCCAACATGAATTTTAACCTGTGAAGTTCTCCTCTTGGCCGCAACCTCCAGAGAGAAGGGGCCAGCATGCTCCTTGCTGGACAGCAGATGAATCATGAAGAAATATGGTGGTGATGAGCCTAGTGATTCATCACTTAGTCAGCACAGGAGGGGAACATTTTTCAGGTGGGGGATTCAGGAACAAAGAGTCATCCCTCCCTAAGGGCAAACACCTGAGAGCCGAGTGCAGCAAGAAGCTCAGGCGTTTGCCCTGGGTGAGGAGAGCTCGCTGATAACGTCTTCCTCCCTTCCTGTGAGCCTGCACTACTCCAGCCAGCCTTCACTGTCAGGGCTCTGAGCCTCTCTGGCCTTCTCAACTGGCCCCTGGCCTCAGCTCATCTGGTCTCCCATTGTCATTGATGATGCTCAATACATATTAATAATAATAAGCTTTACAGAAATTATTTCACTTAATTCTCATGACTTGCCAGCTAGGTAAATACTATTATTATTCCTGTCTTACAAGCTGGGAAACTGAGCCATAGAGAGGTTAAAATGTACCATTTTACTAAGTCATATACCTGGTGGATGGGAATGCAAACCCAGTTTGACTACAGAGTTCATATTTTTACCACCACTTGGATAGCAGGGATGGTAGGAAAGAAAAAACAGAGGGGATGGGAGGAAGGGTAGAGGAAGGAAGGGAGGAAGGAGGATAGTTTCAAAGTTGGGAGGGGGGATGAGACACTGCATGTGTGAAAGTTCTGTGTAACATTTAAGGAGTAAAGATGGACTAGTATTGTCATAGTCAGACCGAGGTTGTCCTTCAGGAAGGACAACTTCAGGAAGTTGTCCAAGACAGACCAAGGTTGTCACTTCAGGAAGAAGTGTGTCCTCTGTAAGCTGGGACTCTGGGCTTTTCCATAAGGGTGCTCTCCCTACCCCCAGCCCCAAGGCGAGTCTCTCTCTGGACCTGGAGGGGAACAAGGGACAACAGTAGAACCCAGAGCCTCAGAACCCCAGAGACATGGTACTTTCTGCCCTTGGCTGTCTGTGGCCTTGGGTAAGGCCCCTTCACCATAAGCTGTACCCTGGAGTCCACCTTTGTCTCCATGGAGACAACGCCCTGCCCTGTGGACCTGTGAGGGCCTGTGTGTCACAGCCCCAGCTTCAGCAGTCAGATTTCAAGCGTTGCACAGCCACAGTGACCAGAGGGGACTGTACTGGGCAACACTGACACAGAAAATGTCCATCCCCACCGAATGCTCTGTGGGTGAGCACTGTTCCATATTCATTTACGGGCCTTTTTCTTTTGCAGTAAAGCTTACATACAATAAATCTTATTACCCCAGAAAGTTCCCCCATGCCATCCCAGTCAGTCTCTGCCCTTGCTCCAGAAGTAATTGCTGTTTGGATCATTTTTAAAACCATTAAGTTAATCCTGCCTGTCTATGAAAGAATCTGATTGGTTTTGCCAAGGGTCCCCTGAAAGCGTGCATCATTTTCCACTTCTCTCAAAAAAAATGAGAGGGTTTTGCAAGTAGTTCTTTCCCTCTTCTCTCCTCCTCACACCGCCGGCTCCTATGTGCCTGACAAGCAGTGTGGACTGAAGCTGGTCCTTGGGGCTGTGGCCTGCTTCAGGGAGCCTGTGCCATTCCAGCTGCCCCTGCTGAGATTTGACCCCTGGGGACTGGGTGGACATAGTTCCCACTGTGTCCCTTTCTAGGAATGTCTGATCAGTGTTCCCAATGCAGGCTTTGTGCCAGGTGGATGGGAGAGTGGCCAAGGAGAGCAGAGGCTGCCACCTTCTAAGGATCATCAGGGCAGGGGTGGGTCCAGAGGTCTGATCCAGGCCAT
This sequence comes from Artibeus jamaicensis, assembly GCF_021234435.1. Taxonomy (NCBI): domain Eukaryota; kingdom Metazoa; phylum Chordata; class Mammalia; order Chiroptera; family Phyllostomidae; genus Artibeus; species Artibeus jamaicensis. Next base: position 28,876,394 of record NW_026521788.1, on the reverse strand, counting down.
ACTGCCTGGACTGGTTGGTCACTGGTGGCTCTGATCCTGTATGGGGCACTACGGGACAATTGAGTCAAGTCTGAACTGGAAAGTAGGAGCTATAAATCACTTTTGGGTAAAAATTCTGGGGAAGGTGTAAAGAACACATGTTACCTTATTGCTTTAGGTCAGTTAAAAAAGGCTCAAGAAAGAAAAACCAAATTCAACACTTGGCATGGACTTCCTCACCAAGGCCTGGAAGGCTCCCAGGAGCTCACAGCTGCCCCCAGGCTGGCTTCTCCCTGTGCCTGCGTCCCCAGGGGGTGACCAAAGGCATCTTGGTGCTGAGGGCCAGCAAGAAGGATAGAAACTGTGATTTCATGGACCCCTGAGCTGGCATAGAATGACCTTCACAGAAGGAAAAGGCCTGCTGGGGTGAGATAGGAGGAGGGTGCAGCATGATCCATCACAACTGGGCCATCAACGGGTCTGGGGGCTGGCTCCAGTGCCCAGCAGGAGGGACCTCCATACAAGGCCTGGAGACTATCACCTCCTGCGGTCTGTTGGTTGTGATCATTTCAATATGTATGAATGGCAGCTAGATCAGAAAGGGGCCTGGTGGCCTGAACCACACTAGGAGGGAAGAGAGGGCAGCAGAGGACTCTGAGGCTGGGGAGGAAAGAAGTCAGGAAGGATGTGGCTGGGAGCTGCCCCGAGGAGTTGCTGGAGGTGGCATATCTCTGAAGCTGATGGGAAGGGAGCAGGCCTAGAATGGCGAGGTGCTTAGGGACTCGCTCAGTAGCAGGAAGGCCACAGGTAACCCTGAAACTGCATGGTGGCCAGGCCAGAAAATGATGAGCCAAGAGTCATATGTGGAAGGGGAGACCTTTTTGTACGTTGGGCAGGGCCCGATAGGTCAGTGACTGTGTATGTGTGTGGCTGGTTGGAGGGTGGCAGTGCCAACTGCGGAGGCTGATCCAGGGGTTTCATGGGGGCCCTGTATCAGAAGCTTCCACAGACTTTTAGGAAGTCCTGGAGATCAATGTTCAGGGGGGCCCCAGTCTCTCATTCCTGCCCCCTCTGTACCCCAGAATTCACAGCATACAGGCAGGTTGCTGCCTGCAATTCCTGTCCATACAGAAGGCCAGGTGGCCTGCCTTGCCCTTTCCTGTCCCTCCACCCAAATACATACTTAGAGAGGGAGAAAAACCTCTTTGCCTCCAGCTGGCACCTCAGTGTTATCAATGACCTGTCACCAAAGTCAGCTTTGAAACCTGTATTGTGTACCGATGACCCACAGAACTTGGCCCGAGATAGGCCTGGCAAGGAGACCAGATCCTACTCATTCAACAAGGGGCAGGAGCAGGGCCAGAGGTGGGGGATGAGGGTTGTTGTTGCTGAGAAACATTAAATAAACACTTTGTTATCTTGAGTAGTTGGAGCTGTCCAGCCACAGCTTGGCAGAAACTCACTTGAAATATAGTAAGCTCTCCATCACTGGTGGTATCCAAGACGATTCTGGATAAACACTTGGCAGGGATTGTGTGTGTGTGTGTGCATGTGTGTATGTTTTAGACTATGGGCATATCTGTGACCCATTTCTTCTTTAGATAATTCATTCTCTTGGACATACACCAATATGTGTTAAAAGAAAACTTGAAATTGATACCATACAGGAAAGACAGAATCACATGTTATAAATAGAGGATAACCCTTAAAGTCACTTCCACCACCACTGCCACCATCACAGGCTAATCAGATCCTCGCAGGACACTGTTGCCTGCCTTGTTGTCTGGGCCAAAATGGAGGCAGCAGGTGTCAGAGGGATGTTGAAGGGAGATTCGCTCCCACTCCCTATGAGGCTCTCTCCTCGTGCTCAACAGGAGCATTGGAAAGGAGACAGGTCCTGCCAGGTCATTCCTCCAGTGCTGCTCAGCACCACTCCTAGCTGCCCCTTGGGGTAGCTTCTCCCTGCAGCCACACTCCCCTGTCCTCTCTTCTGTAAAATGAGGCGTTTGGAGAGTAAGTTTGACGCTCTAGCAATTCTTCCAGCTTCAGACTTACAGTATTCTTCCGGTCCAGTATGATCTTTCAGGGTGGGCTTTCATGGGGTCAGGGCTGTGTTGACCCCTTCCCTGGCTCCCCCATGAGTCCCTGCTAGCCCAGCAGGAAGGGCATGCTCTGCTGGTAGGCTTCTGTCTCCTCAGAGACAAAACCTGTCCTCAGAACCTCTCTGTTCCCCCACCCCAATCCCCTCTGCTTCAAGTCTGGCCACACTGAGAGCTTCACATGAGCTGAATATTGGTTTAAAAACTAAGATCCTGTTAAAAAGATTATTGTCTGCCTTCTTCTGCAAGCCTCTGAGATGGAGCCTATCCTTATTTGATTTGAGTTCAGGGGCACTTTCAAAAGAAGTGGTGGGGTGGGGGTTGGGGGAGCCTGTTTCTCCCTGAGAGCGAGACAGAGAAGCATGCTTCATTTATGGCTTTGTTCAGAACTTGGAAAAGAGTTTTGAAATATTCCCACCGGCAGGTGGTCAGGGTTTAACAGGGTAGTGCCCTGTTAAACATAGTACTTATGCAAGAAGACAGCAACACCTAGCTTGGAGCAAGTCCACGATGTGAAAATTAATGAGTAATTATGCACTTTACCCAGGAAGGGTTGCTCTAAGGAACCCTTTAAATAGACAATCCCTGGTAACCTTTACGTAAAATTCTATTTCTTCCCAGAGTGTGGTAAGGACTTAATAAGATGACCATGTTTCAATGAGATGCATTTTGGGATGGATTTCCTCCCAGAAACCACTAATCTCCTTTATTTCTGTATTGATTTTCTTATTCTGAGCATTTCACGAAGATGGAATCATATACTATGTGGCCTTTAGTGTCTGGCCCTTTCACTTAGCATAATGTTTTCAAGGTCCACCCATGTGTGAGAACCTCATTCCTTGGGGAAGTGCTATCTCCCTGTGGTTTTGATGTATATTACCCTGATGCACACCTGGGATTTGAGCCCAAGTTTCTCAGTTTCCAAATCACTGCTTAGTCTACTGCAGCAAAGGACAAAGACAAGGAGAAATGTTTGTGGGGAAGGAAATACTTTTCTTCCACCATTTTTTCCTATGGTGTCTAGAGGACATGGATTAGTCCAGGCCCCCGTATGAAAACTATATTGAACACAAGAGGATGGGATAGTATGTTTTAGATGATGCAAAAAGCTCAAACCACAATAGCCTTAAGAAGCCAAGAGCAGAGAGGACTCCATGGATGAAGAACCGGCTTATTTAAGATGTAATAGCAAAAAACAAGACAAAAACAGCAATTTTTTGTCTTGAAAAGAGACATTCATATTACCAACAGAGTGAGCATGGCGCCTGCCTCGCACCCCCTCCCTCCACCCTCCCTGGAGGCTCCCCAACCACCTCTGCCTGGGCTGGGTCTGGTTCCTCCAGATGCTAGGCTCGTGGCTGACCTTTCATGGAGTAATGCGCTTCATCACTCTACAAGTGCATACCAGTCAGTTTAAGCCTTTTTCAAAGGTCAATTACCATAGTTTTTAACCTTTGAATCCTCAGTGCCTGGTATATAATAGGTTTTCGATAAATGTTTGTTGAATTCATCCATTTAGCTATTCAACAAATGTTTGTTCAGCATCTACTTTGTGCCAGATGCTGTTCTTGGCTTCAAGGATAAAGTAATGAATACAACAATTAAAAATTCTCTGCTCTCATGAAGCATACTTTCTAGTGGATAAATGAATATAGTTTACAAATATGTGTTTGAGATAATAAATATGATGGGAATTTGTAAGCTTACATGCTCCATAAAATAAAAAATTGTATTCCCCCCAAATAAAAATAATACTAGCATCACGAGTTAAGTGGAGCATTGACTAAATGGAGTTTTATGCATTTATACACACACACACACACACACACACACACACACACACACACACACACAGTTCTGTCCAGAAAGTATCCAGCCACATACTATGGAAAAAACATTTATTGAAGAAAATACAAGATATAAGAAGAATTGTACATAAAATAATTAAAAAATAAAGTACAATACAGAAGAAAAAAGAAACATTGTACATAGGACAATGGCACCTCAGTCCCCTTCAAAGTGGGCACCTTGGGACCTCACACAGTTCTTCCAATCATCATCGGCTGCCCCGTTGTATTTTCCCATATCTCAACGGTATGAAGTCTCTTTCCTTTCAAAGTTGATTTTAGTTTTGGAAAAAGCCAGGAGTAACAGGGCACCAAATCTGGACTGTTAGGGGGGCTGAGTCACCTGGGTGATTTGATGGTTCACCAAAAAGCTCTGCACAAGATGTGATGATGCACAAGTAGGTGTGTTGTTGTGATAAATATGCCAATCACCCGTTGCCCATAGCTGCAGCCTTCTAAATAATCTGAATAGTTAATGCGGAGGAATGTTCAAGCCTAACACAAAATTTGGTGTAGATTTGTTGCTCTACTCACTCAGTCATTTTAGTGTGATAGCCACCAGTACACACACTAACTCAATGGTGTCTACCGCCCCCACTGACTAGTACAGTGAAGTCATCATTGTTCAAGCATGTGCATTCCAGTCCACTGTCCTTGGCTGCCAGGTTACATCGATGTTGTACACACTGTTCTTGTTGTTTTAACAATGGCCAGACTTTTTCTGGACAGACCTCATATATACACACATATATGTAAAATCCTTTCATTTATTTATTTAATTATTTGTTATTGTTATTCTTTCACAGTTGTCCCAGTTTCTTCCCCTTTGTCCTTCTTCACCCAGCCCACCCCTGCTCCCACAGTCAGTCCCACACTGTTGTCTGTGTCTGCAGGTCTTCCATACATGTTCTTTTTCTAGTCCCTTCCCCACAACAACCCCATGTAGAAGATACAAGATATTATCATCATTTCCACTTTATAGGCAAGGAAACTGAAGCACACAGCGATTAAATAACTTGCCCAGGATCCCATGGTGATTAGGCAAGAAAGCCAGAATGGGAACCTGGGACTATGGCCCCAGCACTTGTGTGCTTCACCACTATGCTGTGGCCCTTCCCAAGACAGAAAGCAGACATGAACTTGGCCTGAGCTGTGTTCTGAGTCCTGGCTGTCACAGCTTTTATTTATTAGGTCCACTCTGCTTGGCGTGGGCCTGGGATATTTGGGTTGGCTGACAGGCCCTCAGAGCAAAGGCAAGAATGTCCTTCAGGATCCATTTTATCACTCTGTCTGTCCCCACAGGGCTATGCTCAGCCTTAATCGCCCATGGCCTTGAACCTGACCCTCCCAGAGTATATTCCTTCCAGCCCTCTTGCTGCCCTTCTCCTAAGTGATTTTGTGGGAACCTGCACCTATTGCTGGAAGCTACTGAGTGACCTCATGGCTGTGGCAAGTGCTCCTGAGTCAGGAGCCTTCCTTCTTGTGCCTGCCAGGCCAGTGCCCCCCAGGTGAGGCAGAGAGCCCCCGAGGAGCTCCAGGAGGGAGAGGGGAAGAGCCAGGCAACTCACTGGGTTTGGTCACATTTGCTCCCTGATCTGGGTGTGGACAAAAATGGGGCCATATCCTAACCCTGGCAAGCTCAGGGGAGGCCTAGAGGGCAGACTTTACAAACTCAGAGAAGTGACAACAAAGGATTGTCTGCACCTGAAACTTCTAACTAAAAATGAATCATAGTGGATAGTCTTGTCCTCAGCCTGTAGCTTCCTTGGCAAAGGTTAGTTTTTACCTTAACTGAGCCTATCTATTGTCTTTGTGTATCTAAGATAACATACCTTTGGAATGTCAGAGTAATCTCTTTCCAGACCCTTCAAGGCACAGCCTTCCACCAGAGCACAAGACCACTGAACCCCTCACTGTTATCTTGTTCCCCAGATACTATCTCTGTGCTGTAGACGTTAACTACCCTGTACCCACCAATGTAAAAGTATGTGTCTTCTTGTTTTACTTTTTATCCAATCCCAGAGCTTTTCCCACCTTGCTTTCTACCACCTCTCTGTAATCTACCACCAATAGATTTTATGTAACCCTCCCTTTAGTCTCTCATCCTTTGATTATAAGGTATAAAATAAGTTGTAAAACTGTCATTCTCCGGAGCATTTTCTCAATCCACTGAGATTTTGTTTCCCAGCACTTGTCATCAATTTGGCTCAGATAAACACTTACAAGACTCTTTCTTAGGCTGGATGTTCTTTTGTCAACATAGGTGAGCTGTGAATGTCCTCTGGTTTCTCCCCGTAGAGGGTGGGTGGTCCATCAAAGGCTGATCTCAACATCTTGGTTCTGTCTGTGCTTAACAGACACTGGAAGTGCCTCTGAGCAGGAGTTGGAGGGTAGAAAAACACGCCATGAACCTTCAGATTCCAAGAAGCTAGGCTGCCGAGCTTTCTGATTTGCAGCAGGTGAATAGGACCTGCCCAGTCTCATTCATGGCTGTACTCCAATGCCTAGGCCAGGTGGGCACACAGTAGGCACTTGGGGAGTATCTGTTGAATGACAAGCCTATAAAGGAAAGTTAAATCCTATCTAGTTCAACCCTCTCATTGAACTGGCAGGAAACTGAGGCCCAATAAGGGGAAGTGGCTCAGCTAAGCCATTATTTATAGCCAACAGATGGGAGAACCAGAAAACAAGGCCAGGTCTCCGGCTGTGTACTTTAGAAGAGATGTTCTTTCCAACACACCAGGTGGTCAAGATCTGCAGGATGCCTCTCCTAGAGGGAGCCCAAGCACAGAGTCCCTGCTTCTCTTCTCCCACTCCCTCTGATCTCCAGGAACATCTGCTCATTAGCAGCCCAAATCGAATAGACAGGAGGCCTGGAGGAACAAGTTAACCTTTGCAGTTTAAAGTGCTTTCACCAGAGGAGGGGAGGGAAGAGAAGGAATAGGAAAAGGGAATAATGACAATAATAGTGGTGGCTATGACTTATTGAAGACCTACTGGGGGCCAGGCACTGGGGATGGCCCTCTTTACATGCATTATTTTTAATTCTTTAACATTCCTAAAACATATTGTCTGTCCATGGTCAAAGAATCCTGGTTACTGCTTAAAACAAAGCAAATAATGGAAACTTTATAAACAGAATGGAAAAAAATATGGGTGGGCCCAGGTACCCGGACAAGTGTTCAGGGGTCTAGTGCTCAGCCCAGCAGAGGGGTTGTAACAGATTGCAGCCAACAGGGGAGCCCCAAATAAGGATTTGTAATGGGGTCCAGGAAATATTAGGAAAAAATATATAGGATGTTCTCACCCCCACAAGTCTGAGCTGGGGGATGGGACTCATATAGCAGGGTCATTGAGAGTTGTTTTGAATAGCAATGGTTTTGCAGATAACCTCTAGAACAGTCATTTAACATATCCATAACCTTTAACTGGTTTCATAGATATGTTAACTAGCTGTGGCCTTGCTTTGAGCCAGCGGGATGGGAGTGACTTCAACCCATGATATACCTGGGAGGCAATGCTCCCTGGTTACAGAGCTTGTACAAGAGCTTGGAGGTGATTAGCTCTGCACCACAGGGCCACACCTGCCTGGACTTACTATGGCAGCCCAGTAAAGCTGGAAAAATACAGGAATGCTGACAGCTGTGGCCGATTCTGTAACAGGGTCAGCAAAGCTCTCCCTGCCTTGATTGTGGGCTGCTGTGGTCCTGGAGTTTGCAGCCACAGAATGAGCTATGCAGCCACAAGGTATGGGGTTCTAATGCCAGCCCCACCAAATGCAACCAAGTAGTCCCCTTGCTCATTCTTCAAGTAAATGGCTAAGAATATCTACCTCTTAGCATTGTAGAGAGGATGAAATATATGTGACAAGAAGGATTTTGAGTCCATAGTAGGTACATAGTAGGCATTTGGCAATTGTTAGTTCTCTCTTCTACCTGTAAACCAGTGTCTACTTCCAAGAAAGATGAGCCTTGCATCCTCTGTCCCCAAGGAATCAGTATTTTAATCAATGATTCTTAGAAATCACAGAATGGAGGATCAAAAAATGCATTTCAAAAGGTAATTGGGGACATAATAAAAACCACTGACATGCCAACTCAAGAGAAATTGAAATGTCCTGACATTTTCTACCTGATACATGAACAAAATTTGAGAGGGTTTTCCCAAATTTGGTAAAAATTCTGAAGATATACATGATGTTACCAATAATAAGATGTAAACCTGAAAATAACTTTTGTAAACAATCAATGGTAAAAATGTAAAATTTAAAAAAAAAAGTAATTGAGAGACATGTAGCGGCAGAGGGACTTCCTTTTCCCTAATGCTCTCACTGCTGGTTAAATAGTAGGTTAAGAGACAATTATAAAATTTATATATACATTCTTTAAACACTTTATTGTAATTTAAAATACACAAGCATATATTAATTTGGCATTTTAAAAACTTTTATATTATGGAAAATTTTAAACATATATAAAACAGGTAGACCAATGTTTCATGTGTGGCATGACATCACCCAGCTTCAGAAATTATCGAATTGTGGCAAGTTTGTTTCATATGTATCTGCCCCCGCAAAACGCTATGACTTTGAAGACAATTCTAAATGTTATTTTATTTAATTTCTACTATTTCAGTCTGTATCTGCTATGGACAAAACTGTGTCCCTCCAGAATTCCTATGTTGAAGCCCTTGTCCCCATTAGGATGGTATTTGGAGATGGGGACTTTGGAGGGTAGTTAGGTTGGGGGAGGCCATGACAGGATTAATGCCCTTCCAAGAAGAGACAGCACAGAGCTGTGTCTCTCCACCCACATGTACACAGGAAAGGCTGTGTGAGGACAGAGGAGGAAGGCATCCATCCATCTGTAACCCAAGGAGAGAGCTCTCACCCAGGCACTGATATTTCAGGCACCTTGATCTTGGACTTCCAGTTTCCCAAACCGTAAGAAGTAAATTCCTGTTGTTTAAGTCACCCAATCTATGATATTTTGTTATGGCAGCCCACACTTACTAATGTAGCATCTCCAAAAGATAAAGATTCTTCAAAACAAACAAACATAACAGCAATAACATTACCACACCTACAAAATAGATCATCGGATATCAGAGGTGAACTTATGATGTGAGGCTAAGGCTCTTCTCCTGAGTGTGCCCCAACTAACTGGGTCCTATATTGCTTTAAAGCAAAAGCCACAACTGTCAAGCACGGTTTCAGATTTTTAATGTGGAATGAGAATTTAAAGATATTGGATATGAGAACAGAACTCTCACCCACCATCTTTCACAGTTATCTCACTCACATTTTTGACATTGTTTTGTTTTTAGAAACTCACTTTTATTGAGCATTTTCAAAGCATTCACCTTAGCTTCCACAGAAACGACTCTCATTTCTATACTCATATTTAGGTTTTTTGTATTTAGTTATGAATTAGCAATAATAAGTACAACTGGCACAAATAGGTTTGGAAACAAACATAGTTGATTCTTTCTAAGCATCCCACTCAGCTTGTAGGAGAAGGACCTGGGAATGCTGAAGCGTGGTCCATGGTCTTTGCACAGTGCTTTACAGAGGAACTAAGAGCACCAAATGATTTGGTAAGCCTGTTAGGTAAAGACTGAATACATGTGCTTCTTCTGCATATTTTGGAGATTTTTTTATGTTACCACAAATGGTTTCATACCAGTCTTCTTGTATATTGGATAGTATCCATTATACCACATGCCTTAACCCATGCATTTCTTATTGGTGGACACAGAAACAGTTTATTTTTTGTCTCTTCATTTTGCTTCTTTGCTAATATATAAACTGCTTCAATGAGCCTCCTTATTCACATAACTTGCTTGATGTACTTTAACCCCTATATCTACAAGATACATTTCATAGTGTGAAATTGCTGACAAATTAAAATATATATATTTAAATTTTTCATTGATATTGCCAACTTGTTCTCCAAAAATGTTATATTAATTTATACTCCCACCAACAGTATTTAGAAATGTGTATTGCACACCCATTCAGCAACTATTACTCAACTTTTTTATTTTGTACCTGTTCAATAAATAAAAAGTGGTATCTTACTGTTTTTATTTTAATTTATTTAATTTTGAGCGATCTAGAGCATTTTTCATGTGTTTTATGGGTATTCATGCTAAGTTTTCTATGAACCATGAGTTCATATTCTTTGTTCTCCTTGTCTTGTTAAATACTTTTGTGAAACGCAATTTAATTTGATAATATATTTTTTAAATTTTTATTTTATTGATTATGCCATTACAGTTGTTCTATTCCCCCCTTCATTCCCCTACACCCTGCACCCCCACCCTTAACATTCCCTCCCTTTAGTTTATGACCATGTGTCTCAAGTTCTTTGGATTCTATATTTCCCCTACTATTCTTGCCCTCCCCCTATCTATTTTCTACCTACCGTCTATACTACTTATTTTCTGTACCTTCCCCCCCTTCTCCTCCCACTCCCCTGTTGCTAACCCTCCATGAGATTTTCATTTCTATGGTTCTGCTCCTGATCTAGCTGTCCTTTTAGCTTGCTTTTGTTTTAGGTGTGGTTGTTAATAACTGTGAGTTTGCTGTCCTTTCACTGTTCATCTTTTTTATCTTCTTTTTCTTAGATAAGTCCCTTAAACATTTCATATAATAAAGGCTTGGTAATGATGAATTCCTTGAATTTGATCTTATCTGAGGAGCACTTTATCTGTCCTTCCATTCTAAATGAAAGCTTTGCTGGATACAGCAGTCTTGGTTGTAGGTCTTTGGATTTCATGACTTGGAATACCTCTTTCCAGCCCCTTCTTGCCTGTAAGGTCTCTTTTGAGAAATCTGCTGACAGTGTGATGGGAACTCCTTTGTAGGTGACTGTCCCCTTATCTCTTGCTGCTTCTAGGATTCTCTCCTTCATTTTAATCTTGGCTAATGTAATTATGATGTGCCTTGGTGTGTTTCTTCTTGGGTCCAACTTCTTTGGGACTTTCTGAGTTCCTGGATTTCCTGGAAGTCTATTTCCTTTGCCAGATTGGGGAAATTCTCCTTTATTATTTGTTCAAATAAGTTTTCCCCTGGTGGCTATTCCTTTCCCCCTTCTGGTACCCCTATAATTCGGATGTTGGAGCGTTTAAAGATGTCCTGGAGGTTCCTAAGCCTCTCCTCATTTTTTAAAATTCTTGTTTCTTCATATTTTTCTGTTTGGTCATTTTTTCCTTCCTTCTGGTCTGCTCCCTTGATTTGAGTCCCAGTTTCCTTTCCATTACTATTGGTTTCCTGTGCATTTCCCTTCATTTCAATTAGTTTAGCCTTCATATGTTCCTCTAATTTGTGACTAAAATCAACCAGTTCTGTGAGCATCCTGATCACCAGTGTTTTGAACTGTGCATCTGAAAGTTTTGCTATTTCTTCGTCACTTAGATTTATGGGCTCTGGGGCTTTGAGATCTTCTTGAGCCATTTTTGGTCTGTTTTCACCCATTAAGTATGAGAAGTGGAGCCTTAGGGGCGGGGCAGGGCCTCCAGGGGGTAGTCGCTGGGTTGTGACAGTGCATGTGGGGGTGGGGTCAGAGCCGGGAAATGGTGGCCATCTCTGCTTCCTCCTGTCTCTGGGACCAGCTATGTCTTGTCTCACTGCCCACTCCCTCGCCGGTCTATCCGTGCAGGAATGCGCCAGCACAGTCAACCCACCGCCCTCCACCCTCACCGGATCCGCTGGTCGCTCACTGGGTCACGCTCACTAGGTCACTCACTGGGTGGGCCCTTTGCAACCCCATGCCTGGGATCCACATGCCTGAGTCCGTCTGAGTTTTTCTGTGCAACCCCGCTCCGCCAGCTGCTGGTTTCACCCCTCTTACCGGTCAGGCTGAAGAATTCGTTGTTATCAGACTTCCGAAAAGTTCAATTTTCTGTGTTCTGGCTGTTTTCTGTTGCTAATATTTTGTTGTCTCTAAACTTGGTTGTGTGAGAAAGCACGATGTCTCCACCTATGCCTCCATCTAGGCGGAAGTCCTTAATTTGGTAATATTTTTCCAACGACTTTCTATGTGTTACAAAAATTCACAGTGAGGCCAACAGAGCTGAATGTTCATCAGAAATGAGTGCTTTCCCTTCCCTTGTGCGGCCTTTCCCCTGGGAGGAGTTTGCCTCTAGGGGCTCCATTTCCCTGACACTCACTTTAAAGTAGGTGAGACCATGTGACAGAGTTCTAGCCAGTGGGCTACAAGCATGGATGATTTGTTTTAAGATAATTTCCATGTTACTTACTTTTAACCATATAGATTAAAATGTTTTAATGGTCATTTAAAAAATGAATTTTGGGTTTTGTGTTATGCTTGGAGAGACTCTCCCTATCCCAAGATTATTTTAAAAAGCATATTCATATATATATAAAGTTTATGTTTCTATTAATTTTTTATCTGTGATTTATTTCAGTGTGAGGTGAAAAAATGGGTTTCCATCTTTGTTGTTACTTCCCCTGTAAATGGTTAGGCAGTCATTTCCATTCCATTTATTGAACGATCTATTTTTTAATCACTGACTTCAACTACATCTATATCATCTACCAAATTTCAACTTGCATTTGGGTTTTATATGCAGACTCTCTCCTGTTTTGTGAATTTGTCTATCTATTAATGCATCGTACCAAAGTGTTTTAATTATTGTAGATTTACAATAAATACTTTAAAAACATCTGGTGAGGAAGTCTATCTCCCCTTTCCCCCATTATTTTCCTGGCTATTCTCATACATTTGTTTTTCCAGATAAACTTTAGAATAAATTTGTCTGGTCAAAAGAAATTATATCAGTACTTTAACTGGGATTGCTTTAAATGAAGAAAACAAATTTTTACAACACTGAAATTTTTTTAATTTAATAATATCGTTTAATTTATTCAAATGTTATTAAAATATCTCATTGGAGGTTTAAAACTTTTTTCATATAGATCCTGCACAGTTATAATTAAATATATTCTTAGGTATTTTATCTTTTTTCTTCTTATTAAAAAAGGGGTCATTTCCTACACTGTATTTTTAGATATGCTTTATTGATATGCTATTAGAGTTGTCTCAATTTTCCCTCCTCCACTCAATACCACCCATTCCTTCTGGCATTCCCCCTGCTTAGTCTGTGTCCATGGGTCATGCATATAGGTTCTTTGGCTTCTCTATTTTCTATATTGTTCTTAACAAACCCCTATCTATTCTGCACTTATCAGTTTGTACTTCTTAATCCCTGAGGCTTCTTCTCCATTCTCCCCTTCCCCCTCCCAATCAATACCCTTCCAAATGACCTCCATATTTATGATTCTGATTATTTTCTGCTTGTTTGCTTAGTTTATTTTTTAGATTCAAATTGTCGACAGTTGTGAATTTATTGCCATTTTAATGTTCATAGTTTTGATCTTTATATAATAACAGCTTGTATAATATATACAAGCTGTTAATATATGGTCTGTCCCTGGTGATGATGAACTGCTTTAGCTTTACCTTGTCTGGTAAGCACTTTATCTGCCCTTCAATTTCAAATTATAGCTTTGCTGGATAGAGTAACCTAGGTTGTAGGTCCTTGCTTTTCATCATTTTAATAACTCATGCCAGTCCCTTCTAGCCTGCAAAGTTTATTTTGCAGCTGACAGTCTTATAAGAACTTCTTTGTAGGAAACTATCTACTTTTCTCTTGCACCTTTTAAGATTCTCTCTTTATCTTTAACCTTTGTCATTTTGATTATCATGTGTCCTAGAGTGAATATCTTTGCATCCATCTTGTTAGGGACTCTCTGCACTTCCTGGACTTGTATGTCTATTTCTTTCACCAAATTAGGCAAGATTTCTTTCATTATTTTTTTTGAATAAGTTTTCAATTTCTTGTTCTTCCTCTTCTCCTTCCAGTACCCCTATGGTTCCAATGTTGATTCGTTAGAAGTTGTCCCAGAGGCTCCACTTATCCTCATTTTTTAAAATTCTTTTTCCTTCTTGCTGTTCTGATTGAAAGTGTTTTTATTCCTTATGTTCCAGATCACTGATTTGATTCTCTGCTTCATCCACTCTACTCTTTATTCCCTTTAATTTTTTTTTTTATTTCACTTAGTGCAACTTACATTTCTGCCTGGGTCTTTTTTATGCTCAAGTACCTAATGAGTTCCTTGAGCATACTAATAACCAGTGTTTTGAACTCGGTATTAAACAGACTGCTTATCTCTATTTTGTTTAGTTCTTTTTCTGGAATTTTGTTCTGTTCTTTTCTTTGGATCATATTTGTTTTCTCCTCATTTCTCCCTCTATTTGTTTCTATGTATTAGGTTAAAATGCTTTGACTCTATGTCTTAGTAGTGTGGCTTATTGTAGACAAGTGCACCAGTAAGTTGGATAGGGCACAGCCTTAGGTAATTACCAGGGCAGGGCAACCCATGTGAACCAAGTTGATGAAGCCTCAGATATGGTGTTGCTGCTCTGTGGCTCTGTGTTGGGGAGGGCTCAGAAAAGGTACAATGACCTCTGCCTGGCCTCCAGAGTTTTGTCTGGGAGAAGGCTGCCCATCTGCACTCACCCTGATGCCAGACACTTCAGATGCTCCCCCCATGCCACTAGTGCACTTTCAGCAACTGCCCCAGTGCTGGAGCCCAGAGAGAGTGAATCCTAAGTCTGTTGCAGGCCATTTAAGAGGAGATGCCTGAGAATCCCAGTTTCTTCTACCCCAACCTCCCAGTGGTTTTTTAGCCAGAAGTTATGGGGTCATATCTTCTTGGCACTGGGACCCTAGGCTAGGTGGTCTGGTGTGGGGCTGGAATCCCTCACTCCTGAGGTATCCCTCCAGATTTTTATCTATCACACATGGCTGTGGGACCACTCATTCAATGTCTGCCCCTTCTACCCTTCTGAATAAATGTGACTTCTTTATTTCCTTGGTTGTCAGACTTCCATACAGCTTGATTCTCTGACAATTCTGGGTGATCGTTGTTTTGTAGTTTAGTTGTAATTTTTGCTGTGGTTGTGTTACATATACCTCCGTCTTGACCAAAAGCCTCTCAATAATATTGAATGAACAACTGGTGTTCTACCCTTCATGTTCACTCATGCTGCAGTGTATTTTCTAACTGGCTGTTGTTTGTATAAGAAGAGACCACCCAGCTCAATTCTGGTTTTTTTCTTAAAGTTTTTCAGTTGACTTGGATGCACTGTATAATCATATTATCTGAATATCATGGTAAATCTGCTTCTTCTTTGGTAATATATTTATCTATATTTTTCCTTATTCAATTGTATTGGCTTGCACTTCTAGAACAATGTTTAACAACGATGGTGGCAGAGTCCTACTCCTGAAGATCCTATGAAGGGGTCCTCTGCCATCTATCTGTTGGCTACTATCAACCTCTTTCAGAGGAAGGAGGGGGAATTGGTTATGGGAGGCCTCTGAGAATGTGTAGCCCTTGCTTGAAAGGCCACCTGAGCACCCCGACCTGTTCCACCCCTGTAACACTGACCACACAGCTCAGGATACCTTCACTGTCTGTCCCTCCCCTCCCCCATGAGAATGGGAGCTCTTCCATGGCAGAAACAGGTTCTTTGGTTCACTGCTGTTTCCCTCCAGCCTAGTGACCTGCCTGTCATATAAGAAATATACAATCAATATATGGTCAATGGAATGACATAATCAGATGGACTTTTGCTGTCTTCTATTAAAAATGCCTTTCCTAATAACTGCCACTCACATTTTTACAACCTTTATGGTAAAAAGCCCTTTCATATACATCATCTTGCTTTACTCTCTCATTGAAAACTCTGCAAAATTTTCTGTCTTAATTCTTCTTTTTCAGGTAAGGAAAAAGGTTCAGAGAAGTTAAGTGACCAATTTAAGATGGATCAGCTAATAAATGGCAGAGTGAGATTCAGTCATGCTTTCTGGTTCTGTCCATTGGACTGTGGCTGCTCTGTTGACCATCTCTTGGAAAGCAGCTCTGAAGACTTTCCATCTTGGTAATAAAATGTGACTTTCTAAAAAGATGTCAGCTGAGGGGAAGAAGGGAGTGAGTGAGGAAAATTGTGCCCCTCAGAAGTTGCCACTGATTTTGTCCCTGTGAGCAAAGGGTAGGTCTGAGTGAGAGTCTGGGTAGGTGGTGTATGGCTCCAGGTGGTGGGGGTGAGGATGGCAATGTGGATGTTCCTCTACTCACTATTCAGATGAAAAGGCTTAACCTCTTCTGTCTTGGAGCCTTAGGAACAGAGATGTAATGTTGGGCCCTTGGAGCTGAGTCTGGTGGTCCTATGAAAGGTAATGCAGGGTACCTCTGGGCACTGGACACTGGGTACTGGGAACCCTTCCTGTACACACAGTTCTATTCCAGCCACTTTGGGATGTCTCAGAGGAGAGAACAAGAGCACTCAGTCTTTCCCCTCAGGGTCCTGTGTTCCAAAGGGAGAGAAGTAATTTGTCATCTAGTACATGCCAGGCCAGATGCTGGCCAACTCATATGCACATTTCACTTCCTTCTCACAACAACTCAATGATGTAATGATGTCCATGAACAGGTCTCTTCCTGTCCATTTCACTTCCTTCTCACAACAACTCAATGATGTAATGATGTCCATGAACAGGTCTCATAGATTGAGAGTCACAAGGTCCCTGCAGTCATCAGTATCTGAGCTGGAATTTCAACCTGGGGGCCTGTGGCACTCTCCCATAGTAATGAGTGGTCTAATGCATATGAAGTGCAGGTTGGCCATGCTGGGTGCTGGGTCCCATCAGGGTATAAAATCAGGGAGGCTGCCTGGAAGGTGAGTTGGAGGAGACGGTATAAATGGCCCCAGGGGAAGTTGGCAGGAGGACACAACAGCTCTGAGAGGGATGGGTAAGCAGTTTAGTCTGGCAGTAAGGAGAGATGAGAGGGATTAAACCTAGGCCCTGTGTTAAAAGGGTAACTTCTCAGTCAGCAATACTGAAGGCCATGCTCCCTGAATGGACAACCTTGGTGAAATGGTAATAAAGTTTATCTCCTTTTTCACCGCCCCCACCCCCCCAGCCCAGACTGATTTCTGATCCTAAGAGGTCTTTCAATCAGTCAAGGGTCAACTCTCTGCACCTCACCTACATCCCACCTTCCCCCAAGGCATCTCCTGTGCCTCTCTGGATATTTGTACCACTTAAGGGGCTCTCAGGGACTGGAAAGCCTCTCTGTGGAGAAGGAATTGGTACTGTAGGCATGTGGGTGGTATACAGGCTGGTAGGAAGGCCTCCCAGAACCCCTGACTGTCTGGGGGTCACCTTCTATCTGCTCCCAAATCTGCAAGGTGATCTGCAGGTTCAGGAAGTTGGGGAGTTCAGTGGATGTCCTTTTCCACCTTGATGGTGACTCAGAGAGAGCACTGCGGGTGGCTTTTCCCATCTCTGGCCCTGGGACAAGTCCTTCCAGTGTCACTGACTCCCCCCTCAACAAGCAAAGTGGAGCAGTAACCCCAAGTGGCTGCCTGCCATGGGGCGACTCGATTTCACTATCAGGGTGGAAAATCTTCAGGGGTTATTATTTTCCAAAGAGCTGGCCACCTCCCACCCATCTCCATTAGTGCCTCCATAAGAGGCAATCCAATATCCTAGTGAATATCCCTTTGAAACCAAATCTGGTGTCTCCTGACTTGTCTTAATCCCTGTAAACCTCCTGCCCGTGGCTCGAGGCTGACCCAGCACAGGCCCCCTGCAGCTAGATCCTAAAATGACTTGGCTTGGGAGGCGGGATGGAATGAAAGTGGTAGCTCTTACTTATGGATGGACAGTGAGGAACTAAATCTGAAGCCACAGCTCATAGGCATTTGCGCCCCCTTCTCTCCTCAGAATGACGGGTACATTCAGAATGTGAGTATACCCTCCTTGCTTCCTGCTGAGGAGTAAACCCTCCTTAGCTCCTTGTTCTGGGGGCACTGAACCTTCCTTCCTAACTGGATTACAAACTCCATAAGGACAAATGTTCTCTTGCTCTGTTACACCCTGTGCCTACCTACTGTGGGCCTGGCACATACTAGGCCTTCAGGAAATATTAAATAATTGAGAATTTTGGTTTCTCATCTTGAAGAGTAATTCTTACTTGCTTAAAAAATGCTGAAGTAAGCAAACTAGGAGAACTATAATTAGGAAATAGGATATTTTTCACAAGATGGTCTACAAGTGCTCGCTTGTATGTGCATGTGTGTGTGCATGGGCGTGCCTGCCCTTAGAGATAAACACGTGGTACTTTGGATCCAAGGCAAAGTTAGGTTCGTTATAAGAAGATACTTGCTGACTACCTGTACATGGGTGCATCCCCACTGTCCTAAAATTTAAGATGCTTTTTCCTTCTCACATTGTGACAAGCCAACAGTAATGACGGGGAGCTCAGGCTGGAATGCCTAACGACCTGTGCATTAAGAAATGATGTGATAGCATCTTGCAGATTATAAGTAACACATGGCCTCTATTATGCTCTATCAGAGTTGTATCTTCTTGCTGATAACTAATTCCCCAAAATAATCATTTGTTTTTCAACATTTTCTTGTGATGACTAATTGTGAAGAGTCCCTGTCTAGAAAGGCCACACAGAGCATTTTGGGGACAATTACATGGAACCGACAGCTGCTGGGCACAATTACCTGGACTTGAATATGTGGTCAGTGAGACCAAGTGAGGGGAATGAGGCTTTGGCCAAGCATTCAGATAGCATCTGCTTATGGCTGCTGGTTTTTTATAATGGGTTTTATAAAGAACTAACACGTTGCCCTAGAGTAGAAGAATAAATCACCCAACAGGAGTATTTGAAAGGACTTGAATAATTTTTCCTAAATATTGCTTGCTAGTCATGATTATCTGTAGGAAAATTAGAAAATATAGATACACAACAAAACTATTACCGGTATCTTGTTATAATGTTAGTCCATCATTATCACCACCATGACCATGACCATCATCAGCATCATCAATATCACTATCACTGTCATCAACAACATTATCACCAATACCACCATCACCACCACCACCAGTATCATCATCAAAATTTCTACCATTTAGGAGCTTATACTCATTCCACATACTTGCTAGGTACTTTAAATTTGTTACCTCTACATCTAACAAAAATCTTAACAGGTGGGTAACTATAGTTCCCTTTTATAGATGAGAACACTGAGACTCACACCTGCCTCAGTTCACCCAAAGCAATAGCTATCAAAGGTGGAATTTCAGTTTGGGTCTGTGTATCCGAAATCTGCACATATGCTGCCCTGCCTGTTTCTCTCCTCATCTTTAAGATGGGGTGATGATCCTTTCTCTCCTGGCTGCCATAAAAGTCTGCAGTGAGACTTGAATAAGATATTAGAGGTGAAAGCTTTGCAAACAGTAAAGTCCAGTATAGAGTGAGGGCTTGTTAGGCAGTGCTTGGCATCCACCCAGATAACATGCTCAGCTGCCAAGTAAGTGAGCAATAGTCACTGAATGGTGTTTAATTGGGTTTCATTGAGAAGCTGAGCTTGGGAGGATGTGTGCCATTTTCTCCCAGGCAAGAGGAAGGAAGGGAGAGGCACAAAGCTAGGAGTGTAGGCATGGCCATGAATTGATGGGAAAGAGAATACCTTGACATATTAGAACAGATTTTGTTCTGAGGTATGGGAATACCCTGATTCTTCCCATCAGTTACTCCAATTAAATCTTTTTTTAAAAAAAGATTTTATTTATTTATCTTTAGAGGGGAAGGGAAGGAGAGAGGGAGAGAAATATCTATGTATGGTTGCCTCTCGTGAGTCCCTCGCTGGGAACTGGCCTGCAACCCAGGCATGTGCCCTGACTGGAAATCGAACTGTGATCCTTTGGTTAGCAGGCCCATGCTCGATCCACTGAGCTACACCAGCCAGGGCCAATTAAATCTTTAGTCAAAATCAAAATGGTGTGCTTAATATGCAACTACCATGTCAAAAGAAGTTCCGTAGCCCCTCTTCCAACCAGATTGTCAGCTTCTTTTTTTCCCCCTTGGGCTATAAAATTTTATTGACAGATCAGAGGAGAGCCAGAGGTAAAGGTCCCACCCCTCCCATTTGCCTACCCAGAAGCATCCATCCCTTTGCTGGAAGCAGGAAGCCAGGGAGGCTGCTGGACTCAGGTCTGAGCAGTGGGGAAGGTTATTGTAATAGGCATCCTGGCCCTCATGCAGGCTGCAGTAGGTGGTGATCTCCTGCTCCAGCATCATGACACCAGCAGCTCATGGACACCAGCATCTTGGTGTCCATGAGCTGCTGGTACTACAGGTTCTGCCACTTGATGTCAGCATAAACATCACTCAGCTGGGCTTCAATACTGCTGATCAGCATCTGGATCTGTGCCAGCTGGGTTCCAAAGTGGGACTCTGTTTCCACCAGTCTTCCAGGTCAGCTTTCATGCTGAACTGAGACTGCAGCTGGATCTCCAGACCCTGGAGAGTAAGGTGCAGGTCAGTGACCTCTGTCTTGCTGGTCTGCAGTTACTTCATGTGGCCAGCAACCTCCTGGTTCATCACCTCAGTCTGGATGATGAACTGGGCTTCAGCATCCTTCCAGTTCTTCTCAGCCATGACCTCATACTGGCTTCTCATATCACTCAGGATCTTGGCTACGTCAATGCCAGGAGCGGAATCTACCTCCACACTGACTTGGTCACTCATCTGGCTCCTTAGGATACTGATTTCCTCCTTGTGGTTCTTCTTCAGGTAGGCCAGCTCTTCCTTCAGGCCTTCAGTCTGCACCTCCAGCTCAGCTCTGGCCAGGGTCTGCTCGTCCAGCACCTTGCACAGGCCATTGATGTCAGCCTCCACTTTCATGTGCAGGGCCTGCTCCATCTCAAACTTGGTTTGGAAGTCATCTACAGCCAGATGGGCATCGTCAATCTGCAGGACAATCTTAGAGATCTCAATGGTGGCACAGAGAATCTTGTCCCACAGCCCCCCGATGGTCTGGTAGTAGTGACTATAGTCGCAGGTGGGCTGGGCCCTTGCTTCTGGTACCGGTCATGGATCTTCACCTCCAGGTCTCTGTTGGCTGCCTCCAGGGCACGCACCTTCTCCAGAAAGGAGGCCAGGCAGTTGTTAAGGTTCTGCATGCTCAACTTCTTGTTGTCCACCAGAAGCCCTTTGGACCAACCACGGTGCCCACATAGCTGCTGTGGTAGCCCCCAGAGCAGGACGAGGACCCAAAGCAAGCAGATGACACCAACACATCATGATCGCCTGAGTCTCCATGGATGCTGAGCGTGCAGTAGGAGACTCCCCCTCCAAAGCGCATGTTGCTGCCGCCCATGCCCATGAAGGACTAGGAGGCAGGTGACTGGCAATAGCTGTAGGAAGTCATGGTGAAAGAGAAAGCAGAGACACTAGTCAATGGAGCTGTGGTCAGAGGGAGGAGAATTTTATATAAAAATTCTAGAGCCATTGTGGATGCTGGAGAAGAGGATAGTGTGAGTTTGAAGTTGTGGGGTGAGCTCAGTTAAGGGTCTGAGTGTGAGAGAAGGACCAAGCCATATGTGAAACAGTGTTCTCTCAGATTCTGCACTTTGCCTCTCAGCTTTCAATCTGCTTCTGCATCTGCCTGCCTCACTGCCTTTTTTGCCTGCTTTTCATTCTGACTCTTGGCTTTAGGGAACACATAGAAGTCAAATGCTCTGTCCCTCCCATGTGTGTGTGAGTGTTGAAATCAGGAACCGGTTTTCATGTTGAAAGGCAGAGGTAAAGAGGCCCCAACATCCTGAATGTCCACATAGGGCACCAGCCAAATGCTCAGCCAGCCTTGGACGCTGAGCTCCTCTCCCATGTTGGAAGTCCTGATGGAAACCTGAGAAATTAATTGAAGTTCTGTTGGGCAGCTTTCCATGAGGGCACCTCTCCAGCCCCCTGTGGCTTCTGCATTTGTCATTTGTCTTGGAAGATCACCAAGCCAGGGGTAGAGTTTAACCAAAAGTAGGTGGAATTGACTCATAAGAGCCAACTCAGACAGTTGCTACCATCCAAAAAAGAAAAGAAAAGGTGGATTAGGGCAGAATGAATGAAGATGGTATTTTGCTGGGAGGGGACAAGGTTGGCTGTGTGCAGTCACACATGTCCTCTAGCTGGGGTCAAGGCAAGAAATAGAGCCCGAACTTGACTTTCACATCCACACACTGTGTTGAATTCTTCCAGGCCCCAACTGCCCTGGCATGCAGAAATAACCAAGCTGATGATATAATGGGGGACTATTTGCACTGATCAGGTATCTTGCCTCTGGCTGCCTGGCCTTGTGATCAGTGGACTGGGAGAAGTAGAGAGCCAGTGACTACTATTCTTTTCATAGTTGTGTGGTGACAGCCTTAGAGGGGGACACTTGTGGCCATGAACTTTCTTGGTGTTTTGTTCAGTGTATCAAAGGCTGCTTCTGCCTTCATTCTTGAGATTGCTGCTGAGCTCAGTGGAGAAGAGTATATTGATGTGCTCTGGGGAGGTTTTTTGAAGTAAAGAGTGATATGGGGAGCATAGGTAATGGATGGAGGAGATATTTTTGGTGGAAAAGAATGAAGGTTTAGGAAATAAAGCAAGTTGCAACAGTGAGCAAGTAGTTGGATAATTTGAGCTGAAAAATCACATAGGTAAAAAAAATGTGCACATTATCTAATTTGAGTTCAACATTAGCCTACGAACCACTATCTATTAGTAGGTCTTGATGCTGAAGTCGTTGCTCCCTCACAGGCTCCGGAGTTCACAGAGATTTCCAGGGGAAGTGAGTACCACTGCTCTCAGTGCATCCTCCCTATTCTTTGGCAGGCTGACTCTCCACTCTGTCCTGTACTGTGGCCACATGATCATGGGGGTGTGAGAGACAGCTCTGGTGGGATGTGGCCCCTGGAATGTGTTGTTCAAAGTCTTCATATCACATCTAAACTCTGCCCCTACAAATAGCACAGGTGACTTTGAAAGGGCATTGTGAGCTTCGTTACTTGGATGGGCTCACATGGTGAATCTCAGAAATACTGATCAAAGAGCAGACTCCCCAGAGATTCAGCTGTGGAGCCCTATCAAGTTCTGGCATCCTTTGGCCCAGGGCTAACCCAGCTGATAGTTCCGTATTTGTGCCCTCATGGATCTCCACCCTGGAGTGAGAACTGGGAAATCCTTTCCTTTAGCCTGTGACCCCAGGAATCACTTCTTTTTCACCCTATTCTCTGTCTGTGTGTCCATCAAATTCAATCTGCCCTCGGCTGAGTTCCTTCTCCTTTCATTGCACAGGAAATGCTCTCTCCTTGCCTCCCTTGTTTTAGACTGTACATGCTTGTTGAAGTTCTAGAAACCAAGTTTTATGAAGAATATCTGAGGAGTGGTGGTACTGGGTGAGAGGAGATCCTGGGAAGAAACATTATTGCTCTCTTCAACATACGATGTATGTCTACATCTGGAAGAGCAATCAGATAAGGGCAGCTCAAGAGATAGCATTAAGATCCATGAATGAGAGCCGGAGGGTGACAGACTCAGATCCATTGAAAGAAATTTGAAGCTCTATACTTAGAAGCTGAACACCCATTCAAGCAGCTGATCCTGCAGAAAATTTATCCATTATCATCTTTTCTTTATCCTTACCTGAGGATATGTTTATTGGTTTGAGAGAGAGAGAGAGAAACATCAATTGGTTGCCTCTTATACATGTCCTGACCAGGGATCAAACCCTCAACCTAGGTATGTGCCCTGAATGGCAATCAAACCTGCAATGCTTTGGTGTGTGGGACAATGCTCCAACCAACTAAGCCACCTGGCCAGGGCTCCATTATCATCATCTTCATCATTAGCACCACCATCACCATTTACTAAGAATTACTGGGAGCCAGGTCCTCTGCTCAGCACCTTACCTGCATGATCAGTCAATACCCCTTCTACTTATTTCCACTTTCTTTTCTCTTGCAGGCTTATTATCCCTATCTCCCAACCCCCCCCCCCCCAAGCTTTTGGTTCTCATGAGGTTTGGATTTGGAACATGGGACAAGGCTGGAGAGTCTGGGGAGAGGGCAGTCCTTATAAGAAGGTGCCTACAGAACTTCAGGGCTTAGAAAAGAAAGTACTTCCTTGATGCAAAAATAAATTTACTCTTGTGTATCTGACAACTAGGCCTCATCCTTAGATAAGTAGGCAGATAAAGATGTCACTTGGCCCACCCTTTCCTTTCTGTACCCCTGAACCCCATACACCATAACGTAGATCATCGCCCTCACCTCCCTCCCCACATGGAAAGCTGGATAGAGAAATGAGTTATTCACAAGTTTATGTGAAATTTAAGGATTTTGGTTTACTTTTCCAGAGCATTTTTTAAGTAGAAGGCTGATCTCTCATAATGTAATGAAAGTCTTTCCCCCTTATTATATTAAAAGACTATTGTGGTCTGAAAGCAAGTGGAGGTATTTCAGGCAACTTGGCAGGAATCTTGATTCCTTCAACCCATGCTAAATGGATGGAGAAGGATGGCTAGACAGGGCAGGGGAGCTATTTTTTAATGGATGCAGAGCTTCTGTTCACGATGATGAAAGTGTTCTGGAGCTGGATAGTGGTAGTGGTTGCACAACATTGTAAATGTAACCAGTTCCATTAAATTGCACACAAAAATGGTTTCCATGGTCAAAGAACAGAAAAGAAACAGTGGCTAGGCATCACAGTGGGAGATATGGTGAGGAACCAGCAGAAGGAATGACAAAAAGAGCTCCGAGGGGTTGCTCTCTCTGTATGGTGCTTGAGGGGGTGCACCAGGGCACAGCCCTGATGGGGAGCAATTGGCAATATGGGTCAGGATCACAGATGCTCATGCCCTGAGTCAGTGATCTCACTCCAGGAGTTCATCCCAGGGGTGTGCCTGCTTCTGCACAAAATTATGACGGACCACAGGAGGCTGGCCTTGGAAACAGCCCATGTGTGCCCCAGAGGGGGCTGGTTAAAGAAACTAAGATAGAGCTACCTCGTGTGTGTGTGTGTGTGTGTGTGTGTGTGTGTGTGTGTGTGTGTGACAGAAAGAGAGAGAGAGAGAGAGAGAGAGAGAGAGAGAGAGAGAGAGATACTATTGTGAAAGACTCCATGGGATCTGTCCACAGTGAAAACTTAGAGGAAGGTAAAAGCATCAAAGAGCAGAATGGTGTAAACAGAATGCTACCTTTGTGTAAGAAAAGAGGGAAAATCTGAATATACATGTACTGTATATGCATAAAAGAACACTGGAGGATACATAAGAAACTAAATGGCTGCCTGTAGGGGCAGCTGTGAGAAAGGGGGCCAGTGGACAGACACAGGCTGGGAGCTAGACTTCCATTGTATATTTGTATATTGTTTTGTTTTGATATTTGTATCCACATGAATAATTTACCTAGTCATATTTTCTTTAAAAAATGGCTATGAATGCCCTTTGCAAACTCTAATGCACTATATAGCTATGAAGAATCAATAATGAGAAAACAACTATTCTCTAATACCTACCATTTATCAAGTGTTTACTTGGTGCTGTATGCTCACTAAATACTTTATATCTATGATCTTCTTTGGACATACTACACAACTTTATGGGCATGATGATCTTCATATTTCATAGACGGGTAAACTAGCAATCAGAGGAGTTAAGTAGGTTGTGCAAGGCCACAATTCTAGAAAGGCACAGAGCTGAGATTTGAACCCAGCACTGTCTGCTTTCATGCTTCCCTCCAGGCCATTGCCCTGTGGTAGATGTGATAGATGGGAGCTTTCTTTATTTTCCACACTGCCAGCGTGACTCTGGCTGGCATCAATGCGGATGTTTTCCAAGGAAAGCACAACATGTTAGTCATCTTTTTTTTTTTGGTGCCATTCTTGGGAAAAACCAACTCTCCTTGACACTATCACTCTGCCTCAGGCCTTCTGGTCATTCCATTTTCAGAGGCATTTTGGGTTGCCATTTTCCTGCCCTACCCAGACCAGTGCCATGATTAGACATAATGCTTCCTTGTGGTTGCTCCTAGCTTTCCTGAAATGTCCATCCAGGACCTCCAAGGTGGTGGAAGTCCTGGATGGATATTTATGAAACACAACTTTAAACTGGTTGATGAGTTAGGAATAACTTGGCAATGGCAGCAATATGTATGCACATACATAGCACATGTAAGCACAAGAGAACCTTTTCCTGTTGTTCAGACCATATCAGAGCTCAAATGAAAATTTGGTTGTAAAAATAATTAGATCACAGGATATTTAAAAACAGGGTCCAGAGGTAGAGCTGCAGGCTCCATCCTCATTTTACTTCAAAGAAGGGACCCCAAGTTGAGAGTAAGTTGAGAAGGAAAAGTGCTGGCATTTGGCAGATTGAAATTTCAGGCTACATTTCCTAGGGCACATGTCTGCTGCCAGGATCCCCAGATGGGAGGAGAAGCCTTTTCAAAAGATTCCATTGAGGAAGTTCATAGCTTGCAAGTGCCCACTGTAAGTGGAGCCCAAACCACCCTTGCCCAGCCCCGATATTATTTGTCTCTCCCACAACAGTTTAGGTTTTTAAGTTAATGGTGCTCTGTGTCCAGAGAGCAAGGCAACTGACGTGCAAGTTCTTCCCAGGAGGGGTGAGTTGTAGGATGTGTTGCGGAAACTGAAGGACCAGTTTGTTTCGGGATAAATGACCTTATTGTGTTCTGTTTTATTTATTTATTTTTTAATCTCAGATGAGTTCCCACAGTCAGCCTAATGTGTCTGGATGGAGCATTGGAGTGAGAAGAAGAAAAAGTTGTGATTTTTTTTTTGGCATGACCAGTAGCTAAGGTATCTCAGAATATCGTCTCCCCTCAGGCCAACTCTTTACCCAGGCTCTGAGCACGAGGCCACACTTCGAGTCTCCCTGGCTAAATCAAGTCCCCTCTCAGAGTTTGATAAGGACATGGCTTTTCCTCCCAGCAGTGGATATGTTGAAAACCGATGATGCTTTCTACAGTAACGTCAAGAGCAACACGTCATGATGGATGAAGAGGACTCTGGTAATCCAGCCCCTGGAACTAGAAATGCTGTCTGACCATCTCAACAGGGGTTTCCACCAGAAGCCTCAGGAGCACTGTCTCCTGTGCAGGTCTCAGAGGCTGCTCAGCTGTGGGGTGGCAGCAAGGCCTGAGGTCTCCCTGGTTAGCGACACATTCGTAGTGGTTCTCCCATTGGCCTATGCTGCGCCTGGAGCAACCTTCAGGAAACCTGCCAGTGAGAAGCTGCTCCTGTGGATTTTGTGGATCTTGCATATAGAGTTTGCAGCCTGCTTCCTGGCAGCTCTTTGAAGGAATTTCTTTCATGTTCCTAGAGTTGAGAGGTCACTCTAGAGGCACAGCTACATACAAATGTTCTTACTCTCCCCGCAAATGTTTCCAGGATCATGGAAAGAATTCCCCTGTCTGGAGGGTTGTGTTTGACCTCAGGTGGCCCTTGATAACAGCCACAGGTTCTCCTTCCTCTGCCCCACTGTGGGCTAACCAGGCAAGCCGAAGCCCATGGATCACCTGCTGCTCCCTGGGATGGGCTGCAAATCACCCCCAACAGGACCCCAGGTTACTGTCACTTGGGGTCAGACACAGAAGAGTCCTATTCAACATGCACAGCTGACATACGAGCAGAGATGTTGAACTGGCTCTAAGGATTTATTCATGTTTCACTGAACAGAGGGTAGAGCTTTCCCACTCTTTTCTTCCACTGAAGCAGCGCAGGTCTGTGCCTCTGCTTTAGGAAAGGCGTGTCTGATGGCAGCAGCTCCACAGAATCAGGAATATTGGCTTCCCACAAAGGCAAGCACTCCCTCATACCCACTGATCCTCTAATGCAGGCTTCCCCAACACTATTGGCACTTTGGACCAGACAATTCTTTGTTGTCAGAGGTTGTTCTGCGCATTCAATATGATTATCAGCAGTCCTAGCTTCTATCCACTAGATGCCAGTAGCATTGCCCACCAATGTAACAATAACAAATGTGTCTAGGCATTGCCAGAAATCCCTGGCAAAGTCGCCCTGGTTGAAAACCACTGCTCTACCAACCTGTGTAGCGTTCTCTGCACCTGTCACTCCATACACATTTGGGTCTTTGTTCATGTTCCACCATCAGGGATGCTTTCCTCCTCCCTAGTTCTTTGTTAGAAAACATCAAATCTTTCTACTGAGACTGTCTCTCTTGGGAAACCTCCCCTTACTTCCCTGTCTTGCTGGTGCTCCCACAAGAACTCTGCATGGCTCTGCTGTGGCTTTGGCCATGTTGGAGTGGTCATTGCTTGTGCATCTCTCTTATAGAAATCCAAGAAATCTAAGACAGAGTGTTACTTTAGCTTGCCTCCCCTGTGACCAGCAGAGTACCTGGTATATAGCAGGCACTGAACTAAGCAGGGTCCCTGTAGCCATTAGCAGACTATGGGGTATATCCTCTCCTGAGGGTTGATACATTGTGGCCACTTAGGATGGTCACACATGAGCTGGCCCGAATGTTTTCAAGTTGATTGAATAGCATGCCAGTACTATCTCTTGGGGGTAAGAAGTTCTCCTCTACTCTCACTGAGGCTGTTCTTAAACCCCAGAGATTCATGGATGCACTTCAGGGGGTCTGCAGAGTTACTGAAAGTTTTGTGTACACATAAAAACAGGCATTGATGTCTCCCACCTCCCCACCACACCCCAGTGGTGAAACTCCACAGGTTTCATCAGTTTTCCAAATGGCTCCATGATTCAAAAACTATTAAAGTTAAAAAGCTTCTACATGGGTAAAGAAACCATATGGGAAAATATATTTGCCAATGATACCTTGGACAAGGATTTGATCTCCAAGATATAAAAAGAACTCACATGACTCTACACCAAGAAGACAAACAATCCAATTGAAAAATGGGCAAAGGACCTGAACAGACAGTTCTCCAAGGAGGACATACAGAGGGCCCAGAGACATATGAAAACATGTTCAACATCACTAGCCATCAGCGAGATGCAAATTAAAACCACAATGAGACACCACTTCACACTGGCCAGAATGGCCATCATGAATAAAACAACAACAAAACAAGTTCTGGTGAGGATACAGAGGAAAAGGAACCCTAGTGCACTGTTGGTGGGAATGTAGATTGGTGTAGCCACTGTGGAAAACACTATGGAATTTCCTCGAAAAGCTAAAATTAGAATTGCATTTTGATCCAGCAATTCCACTTCTGGGATTATACCCATAGAATCCTGAAACACCAATTCAAAAGAACCTATGCACCCCAGTGTTCATAGCAGCACAATTTACAATAGTCAAGTGCTGGAAACAGCCTTCAGTAAAGTTTAAGTGCCCATCAATAAACAAGTGGATCAAAGGCCTGTGGTACATTTACACGATGGAGTGCTATGCAGCAGAAAGAAAGAAGGAGCTCCTACCTTTCATGACTGCAAGGATGGAACCAGAGAGTATTATGCTAAATGAAATACTCCAGGAGGTGAAAGACAAATACCATATGGTATCACCTATAAGAGGGACCTAATAAAACAAACAAATGAGCAAAATAGAACCAGAGACGTGGAAACAAGGAAGAAACTGACAGCAACCACATGGGGGGGAATAAGTGGAGGAAAGAAGGGAAAGGGTCTAGTCAAGGAACAGGTATAAAACAACTAAACTGCTTTCTCTTGATTAGAATTTTTCTGGTGCATCTTTCCCCAGTCCTTTACTTTGAACTTTTCTGGATTCTTAAATTGTAGATGTGCTTCTGAGAGATAGCACATTCCTAAACAATTTAAAATCAACAATATAATTGTTTTTTTAATAGATGGGCTGAATCTATTTTTTACTGTATTTTTAGATATATTTGAATACAATCTACCATTTTTTATTATTTCTGTTTACCCTATTTTTCTGTGCCCCTTTTCTGCCTTCTTTATGTCTCTTTTCATTCTTCTTTAACTTGGGAGCTATCAGTTTCATTTTTGTTATTTCACTGGTTACTCCTAAGATTTTACCATGTTTCTTGACTTAACCTTAAGATAATTTATAACTCTGCCCTCTTACAAACAGTCCAAGAATCTTGATATGCTTTACCCTGCCATACTGTCTTTGTCTAACATGTCATGGTATCTAGTATTTTAGTTACATCTTGTTTGGTAACACCCAAATTTATCATTACTGTTACCGTTGTTTTAGGAATCAATGCTTGTTCGGTATTACCTATGTGGTAATCAGTATCTTCATCCATCAAAGTTGCTTCTTCATTGTTCCCTTCTGAGTTCAGTGTCTTGCCCCCTGAAGTTTATCCTTGAGACATTCTTTCAGGAAGAGTTTGTTGGTGATGGATTCTTTCAGTATCCACTCATCTAAAAGCATTTCATTTCATCCCCATAACTGAGTCACAGTGTAGTTCAGCATAGGACTCTAGGTTGACAGTTCTTGTCATTTGAAAATATTGTTCTGTCCCTGGTTTCAGTTTTATTGTTGAGAAGGGTGTTGATTGACATTCCTCTGTAGGTTTTGCCTTTAGTATTTTACTCTTCGAGTTTGGTGAATTATACTTTCTCTACGAGGCATCTTAGGAGGGTTTTTATTTACCTTGCTTAGAACTTGTGCGTCCTGAATTCTTGTTTTCCATCATTCTCAGCCACTACCTCTTTGAGTATCACCTCTCCCCATTCTCCGTCATTTTTTCTGGAACTCTCCTTAGAAATACTGTATGATACACGGTCTCATCTATCTGTTGTGCCTGCCATGCTGGTACTCTTATTTCTATCTCTTTATTTTTGTGTAGTGCATTCTGTGTATATTGCTCACGTCTGTTTTTATTTGCCTAATTCTTATAGTCTAACTGATCTACTATTAATACTACTCATTTTGAGTTAAAAATTTTTTTTACTGTAAGTTTTTTTAGGTTCTTTCCTAAATCTGCCTGTTTTTTTGTTCCATCATGTCCCTTAGCTATTTTTCTATTTCCTTCCTTTATACCTTTAATAATTTAAAGTTACTAATTTTATGTTTTTTTCATATTATTCATTTACCTGAAGTTCTTGGCAGTCTTTTTTTTAGCATAATCAATAAAATATATTAAAATTTTTTATTTTATTTTTTTTATAATTAATTTTATTTAGTTATTTTTCAAGTACAGTTTTTTGTCTATTTTTCCCATCCCTTGGCAGTCTTATCTGAGCTGGCTTTCCTTCCATCTACTGATGTACGCTCACGATGTCATTCTTTTTTCACGGGTTTTGAAATTTTGGATTGTGAGTTTGTGTTCAGTGAAGTTTCATCTTTGGGAATCCTTCCCATTTGAGTTGAAGGCCTGTATCTACATCTCAGTCTCTCATGTGTATCATCTTTAACAATTGTTTGTGTTCTCAGTAATCACCACACTTCCATGTGCAGGTTAGATGCCCACCAGACTTGTGTCTTTGCTGATGATATTAACAACCTGTAAAAATAGTTAAATCTCCTTATTCCTGTTTTGGGAAGGGGACCTATTTCTCTATCACATTCCCTCTAAGCATTTTTTGCTTATGAGTCTGTGAGGTTTTCTTGTTGAGACAAGAAACATTCTTGGGACAAGAGACTGTATGGCCTCAGGGGAAGAAATGAATAAAAATTCTGGAAAGTGGGAAGAAGGGATGTAACATCCCCAGTCACAGGAGGAAGAGGAGAAGGAGAAGAAGGAAGAGGAGGAGGAGGAGGAGAGACAACACTGAGCAGCAAGCAAAGATGAGTGAACAAGATATAAAAAACACATGGACAAAAAACGAGGGGGAGTGGAATTGGGAGGAAGGTGGGGAGGGCTGGAGAGTGGGCGGGGGGGGAGTAAAAGACAGAAAACTGTCCTTGAACAACAATTAAAATTAAAAAAAAGATGAGTGTACAAGAGTGTGGGTTGAGATAGGGAAGCAAAGACAAGGATAACATGATGATGGACCACAGGGGAGGAGGGAGGCATCTTACACGCTGCAGGGGACGGAGACTCTGATAGGGTGGGAATAGGTTTATATAATCACTTTTCTGCTCTTATCAATAATAATAAAGGACAGTAGCAGGCCAAGACTTACCATGTACAGATACTGTGTTAAGAGTTTTATCTGGGTTCCTTTGTTCTATTCTCCTAAAACCTCGTTGAGGAGGTACTTTTATTCTCCCTAATATTCAGATCAGGAAATTGAAATTCAAGAAGCTAAGAAACTTAACCCACACCAGGGGCCAGAGAGGAGCAGAGCTGAAACCTTAACCCAGTGTGCTGCACTCCAGAGCAGGGACATGTAGTCGCTTCAGGCTGAACTAGCACTTGCATGGGTTAGGGTGTCAACTCCTTTCACATGCATGGCAGCTCCAGGGACCCCTCACCTGGAGGTGGGGTGGGAGAGCTGCTGTGGGTGGGGACACCCTGCTTATTAAAACTGTCAATAGCACTGAGCACCTGGCAACCGGCAGGTGCTTAACAAATATTGGCCTAATAAATAAATAATGTTTTTTCCTTTGTAGGGTTGAGAAGCTGGTCCCTGGAGAAGGGAATAGGGCATGTTAGATTGAAATGTCTTCTCTTTAGCTTCTCCCTTGGCTTTAATGTCCTGTGTAGTCGGCTGGAGAGACCAGCATCCCAGTCACTGTCCAGGCAAGGAGGCTGGGCTGGGTGGGGTTCTTGACCAGCAGGTCATACTGCGGGCTGATAACGGTGTTGAGGAGGCACCACTTGCCTCTCTGGGCTCTCTCCTGGCTGGGTGGCAGTTTCTAGAGATTGCTCCTCCTGAGTTCTATTAATATCAGTCCTCATCTTGGTCATAAGCATAGAACACACAGTGAAGGGATTCCTCCCCGTCCCACCTCTTGCACATGCAGCCCAGGCTCACCCCCGACAGTGCAAACACCGAGGCTTTATAGGACTGGAATGTCCCTGCTGTGGGGTGACCTGGGCCGTGTTGTGCAGGCAGACCCGGGTCTCAAGCAGCTATTCTCCCGGGAAAGGAGGCAGCCTGCAGTGACAGGAGGTTGCAGAATGGAGCGGGTGGAAGGTTGGCCTGCCAGGAACTTGCCTCCAGGAGTCTGTGTCTTTCCTTCTGAAGCACCAGAAGCCCTTCGTGTGGTAGCTGCAGCCTGTCTGCTTCGCCAGGGATGGGCAGCTCCCGGAGGAGACCCCCACCTGGGGCTGCCCTGTGTCCTGTGTCTTCCTGTCTCTCTGGTCTCCTTGCCTCTCTCTGTCACTCCCCCACTCCTACTTCTTTCCTTGACTTTTCATCTTGTTCCTTCCCTGTGCTTCCTCGCTCACCCAGTTTCTCTCCAGTGCCTCACACTTGTTTCCTCGAACCTTCCCATAGCTCTGCCCACCTCCCAACACCTTCCTGCTCTCAAAGGCACAGCATGGCACCCAGTCCTGCCATTCTTCCTTACCCCACCAGGCCTTGAAAAGGTCCTGGCTTGTTCACAACCCCCAGGGCTCACCTCACAGAGGTTCTTCAAAGCTCCCATGTGGGCCTCAGGCTGGGCGCAGGTTCCGGGGAAAGGTTGGGAGCTGGGCTGCCAGAAGCCTGCTGAGTTTAAAGCCCTCCACTGGTGAGGCACTCCCTGACCAGCTGGGACACCGGTCCACGCAGGGTGCACAGGAACCCAGATGCTATGGAGGTGAGACCCCTGGTGCTTGCCGTCAACTGGGGAACTTCTGAGATCACCCAGTGGTAGGGTCACAATGGGGGCCCCATGGGGCTCAGAGACCTAGATGAACACTTTAAAGAAAGGTCAACAAGAAAGGGTTTCTGAGACCTGCCAGGAGCAGAAGGCATGCCAGTGAGAAAAGTCCACCACCCCTGAGCCCGTGATGGGCCCATCTGCTGACCAGGTGGCATCTGAGAGAAGAAAAGCCACCAGACAAGGAAGGGGGAGAGTTGGATTCTAACTTCAGCTTAGACAGTGGGGACAGTTTGGTCATGTTACTTAATATCTCTACAGCCTCACTTGTCTGCCCCCTCAAAAGAAAGCGTTAGACAAAATGATCCTTAAAGTCCTTCCAGCTC
This sequence comes from Artibeus jamaicensis, assembly GCF_021234435.1. Classification (NCBI taxonomy): domain Eukaryota; kingdom Metazoa; phylum Chordata; class Mammalia; order Chiroptera; family Phyllostomidae; genus Artibeus; species Artibeus jamaicensis. The sequence goes on along the minus strand of NW_026521788.1, from coordinate 28,842,519 downwards.
TAGAGTTATAATGGCCCAGGGACAGGGGCAGAGGCTGGGTGACCAGAGAGGGTGCTTTTGCCCCTGAATGCGTGAAAAGGCCTCGGAACAAACACCAGCTCTTTTGTAACGTTTGCCAATGTCTCCAGTGAGCAAAGGGAGTCCAGCCCTCAGGCTCTGAGTGGACAGCCCCAGCTCTGATTTGTTACATCGTTTTTACTCATTATGTCTATTTCTACACTTGCCTTCTACTCATTGTTTATTTATATACACTTAATCATATTTATCCATTTTAATTTGGTTTATTATCATCTATTTACCTTCTATTTATGGCCCTGCTGGTTCCATAATTTCTCTTTGAAATAAATTTAAGTAAATAAGTCAATAGGAGACTAATATTGCACAAGTAATGCTGAAGGCATTGTGAGGATGATAAAAATGGTGAGGGCGGTCTAAGAACTGGGGAAGTGCTTGCATTCAACTTGGGGCCACGTACAGTGCCCCCGGAGGTCCCAGACTTCGTCAGCAGGTACCCATGACTGTTACTGCACTCATGCTGCTCCTCTGCCTGTCACTTCAGCTCCTCACCAGCGCTGAGGACACCGGCCTCCCTGGAATTCCCACGGGTGGGCCAGCAGAGTGCGCCCTCGGGCCAGCAGACCTGGGCATGCGTTCTGCTCAGTCTTTAGATTTGCTCTTACTCCAACGGTCTTCCCCATTGCATTTATCGAGAAGTCATTTGAATGGGCCACCAGACTATGAACCATGGAATTTCTGCGCTAATGATAAAGGGGCTGGAATTCCCATCTGAGCCATTGTGCTTTGGACAGATTATATGTTACCTTCTGAAATAAAAGCCACTTATGCGTATCAACTAATCTGTCTCAGTATAGGGTCACCAAGACAGATGTTGATTGAAGGGCAAGAACAAATCAAATAAAAAGCTTTATTTGATCATCCAGGGAGTTCCCAGGGATGCTAGGGAAGCTTGTGGGTGACTTTGTTCAACTTACACCTTTCAATTTTGTTATGAGGAGGGAGGAACAGAATGAGATTTACAGGTAACCGAAATGAGGTTTTGTGCACGCCTCCGATCCAGCATAGCACCTTGCAGAAAATGCATTTAGCGTGATGTTCTGGGGCTCCCGGAGACTTTCTGAAAGCAAAGACTCAGCCATGTGCCTGAGTGTGTCTGTCTCCAACAGTCTGCTCTGGCCAGCTGTGCATGCCAGGTATATTTCTCAAAGTTTCTAAAGCTTGTGCTCACAGAAGCTCATGGAAGAGGTGCCCAGGGTGGGAGAGAGGATGAGGCACTCATTGTATGCTCCCAAACATCAGTGGCTTCAGCACCTGGAGGAAGCAGAGATCATTTCTCTATGCGTTTGAACCTGCTAGAATAGCCAGGCGATTGTCACAACTCTCCCCTGGACTTGGATGGCCACGCAAAGTCCACTGGGAAAAATCCCTTTGGCAGCAGACTCAGGGACTCAGGTCCTGCCCAGGGGTAGGGAGCTACCTGTCTTTGTCATCAGGTGGTATTCCCAGGTGGTATTTGTACATTCTGGAACTTTATCAGTGTTCTTCTGGCGAAACATGGCAAGCCCTTTCTGTAAAGACTTTGAATAAACTTTCTTTTTGAACTCTACAGCCAGATTACTGGACTGTGTTTCCTTTACAGCTTATTCTTCTGCAACTCCAAGGGCATTGCTAGATTGGGTTTTCATCTTGTTTTGAAAAAATATTGCAAAAGCAGGATTTCTTGGTTTCACACAGATAACTTTACCTCTCATAATTTTTTAAACCACTTGTCTTTTAAACCAACTTAATTTTTTAAATTATCTTGTCTTTGGGAAGCATAAGGGCTGGGAATTGTGGAAAGGCAGTAAAACTGAAGGTCTGCAACTTCAAGGGAGGCCAGCTGTCCGTGGGAAGGGAAGGCGCCCTGCGTTGGAGGACATAATGCCGAAGCAGCCATCAAGGGAGCAAGTCGGAATTAGGAGCCAAAGAAACCCCCCAGAGATGTCTGATTTTGGACTTGTCTCCTCTTATTATCGAGAGGGTTTATAAGTGGGGAAAGATGGTCTCAGCATTGTCCTTATTTGCAAATGTGGCAAAAGCTACTAGGCAGAGGCAGGCTTAAGCGCCTTAACTCATCTGCACAGGTGCCTTTGTGTAGTCATTGAGTGCTCTGCTGCCCAGCTCTCAAACCAGAGTTTTTGCAAAAATGAAGTCAGGGACCCTCTAAGAAAAGAATTAGGAAGTCTGTTGGCCTGGAAATCAGACCAAGTTGTATAGTACTGAGGAAGAGCTCCTTCCTCTTTGGTTTCTTCTTTGCCCCAGGGAGAATGGGTGGCTAAGTTTTGCCCTGCCTGCCTCCCGGAGGCGAGGCCTGCAGTACTGGTGTTCTGGTCAGGTGACACTGATCACAGAGATGAGAGGGAGGAGTTATTCTGGAAGTCCTGTGGGATGCCCGTGGAATTGAACTCCACCCCGGGGATGTCGTCGAGGAGCATAAAGACCATGCTCTTGCAAGTTCATCAGCCCTGGGGATAAGGACCGAGGAAGGTCGGTGGGGCCACAGACACCATTTTCCCCAAAGGCACTGGCTTCCATGGGTTAGAAAAAGGGAGAATTTTCTGGTGGTGCCGCGTCCTGGTCCTGGCCAGCGTGTCTTCGCTAGGAGCTGGTGGACGCCAGGCCGGCGTTTTGCAGCAGGACTCGGAGGTGTCCCAGGGCCAGGCTGGCTCTCACATGTACCCTCTGTGGAAAACAGGCCCGGGACTAGTGCGTCAGGGCACCAGTGCCAACCTTCTGCAGGACATGCTCTCCACTGTTAATCACTTACACAGACGTTTAGGATTGATTTAAAAGGACGTTAAATTTCGGAATAACCTAGATGTCAGCAGTACGCTATCTAATGGAATACTCACGTATTTTTAAACAAGTGTTCTCCATGATATTTAATGACACGGAGAAACATGTTTACCATTTAACGTTAAAGGAAAATAGGATAAAAATTTTGCAAAGATGCACACCCAAGACGAAAGTGTGAAAGAAATACATAAAAATATCAGTGATTATTATCTGTGGGTGATGGGATTCTACAGAATTTTTACATTATTTTATGAAACTTTTACTTTCCAAATTCATTATGAGTCTGTATTATTCTCATGGGCAGAAATAATATGAAGTAAATATTTATAAGTCCCTCAAAGCTTGCTCTGTGAGTCCCTCTCTCCATCCTAGGAACCAAGCATCCCCGCAGCATTTGCAGGCTTTGAGCTTGGTTTGAGGGGCCGGCCACTGCACTGTTCCCTCGTCACTGTGAATCACAGAGTAACAAGCTGCTCCAAATTGCAGGCACTGTTGTCACGCCAAGAAGCTAGACAGACCCGAGCCTCAGGTTCTCGACACATAAAACGGAAGAATAGCGACTGCTCTTTCTCATATCCCAGAGAGGTTATAAAGACAAAAGAAAGTAAAAAAGCGAAGAGATCTCTTAGCCATTTAGAAGATAACACAATGGTAATTGAAGGAGTGCGAGGTTATCAACGGTAGTTACAGCTCAGGAGATGGGACAGTAAATCGTGGTAACAACATTAGCTGTTAGCTGCCTTGATCACAACAGTTTATATGCTGGTGGGACTGAAAAATGGATAATTAATATTATTGTGGGTTCAGTTTTTACAGCAGGAGTTTCCTCTTTGGAATTTTCATATCAAATTTCCAATTTAACTCCTTTTTCATTCACATATTAATGTGCCAGAGAGAGTCACCAGAGGGCGCTACATGACTTAGAGTCCATTTGGCTCTTCAACAGCAAAATCACCAAGATTTATGTCAGGAGAGTCAGAACTGGGTCCAGGCCCCAGATAAATGAAATCCGGTGTACATTAATTATGATGCTGCACTGACATTTAATTAAATAAGCTTATTTGTTCCCTTGGCTATTACTTTAATGACTCTGCTTTTTTAGTTTGTATGTTTATAGACTTTTATTTCTTTCTTTTAAATGGGTAGAGATTGTTCAGGTTAGAATTCTTCAGAAACCGAAAGCCCTGGTTTGTTCTGAAAGCTGCCACAGGCACATGTTCACATGATAAAGAGGCTGACCTCCTCTCCGAGACATTTATAAATGTAGCTAGAAATAAATAAGTGGCCTGTATTGTTTTCAGAACAGAGGGGGTTGAAATCTCTGCTTTAGTTTAGGCCTTCATTTTCGTGTGCCATGACCCTTAATTCCCAGTCTGCAGACACACTTACAAGGTTGAAATGCACTGGGCTGTTCACAGGTGCTTCTCCATACTTTTCACATGTCCAAGGCTGTCCCAGGCAGTGGGAAGGCAACGGGTGTGCTAGTGAGTCTGGGTTCGGAGGGCCCATTCAGCTGGGGTGGCTGCGGGCCACCGCGGAGGCTGTCCATGCTTGGCTGTGTGTGGGGCCTTGTGTTATGGCTGCAGCAGAGGGCAGAGTGACTGACCTCAGTTCTCCCTGCAGTGGGGGCCTCTGGGGGATGCAGAACAGCAGGTGGGGACAGGGAGTGACAACTCTGCCTGCATGCATTCCCCCCCACGCCCCAGGGTGTAATGTACACACACACAAGGGCTGGCTTGTGGATGGGAAGATCTGGTCCGAGTTTGCCTCTCTGTGCTTGGGTCGCAGTAGTTACAAACAAAATCTGTGTTTTCCTTTTTAACCCTTACAAATGACCCTTGAGGTCCGTGGGGGAGTGCCTGTTTTTATTCTGATGTACAAACGTGGAAACACACAGAATAGAAGGTACTTAGGTTCCTTCTAAGTCTGAAGTTCTATCTTGCCTGTGCAGAAACTCTTCCTCAGCTGGTGAGGCCAGAGGCCGGGTTTCCTGAACCTGGTGCAGAAGTTTGTGGATGAGAAGCAAGTAGCAGGAGAGAGCTGGGCAAAGGCCCGATGAAGTCTATTCTCTGGTGGGTGGTGGTAGATTGTGAGCGTCTCATTTGATGCCTACCAGTGAGGCCATGTGGGAGGTGGTGAAGGACTGGGGATCATAGGACCCGTAGGACATTGATTTTGATGGCGAGGGTCTCTGATGAATATGAGCTAAGCTTAGGCTTTCATAACACAGAAGTTGCTAACAGCTTTAGTCAGCCCAGGCAGGGGTGATAAAGAGAGCAGTGTGTCTAGAGGCCTCCCAGCACTCTCTGGAAGGATGAGGAGATGGAGGTGGTGGCAGAGGAGGAAACACAGCTGGGGATTCAGCATTTAGGTGGTGGAATCACGGCAATCAATGGCCTGTTGCTCACAGCCCCAGATGGGAATGTGAAGGGAGCCTGGGCTGTGGGGGCAGTCCAGGAAAGCCTAGAAGGAATTTTTTGGTTTGTAAAGCTCAATTTTTGGGGGGAGAGAATCCATTATGGGGGTTTTACAACACCCTAGGCAAACTGTCCTGTCTTTCGCTGCTCTCTTTATGTTACTGGTGTTTTGTTTTTAAATTTCAAACCTTGGACTTGATTTAAGGGAAGTCCTCAATTTTTCTGACATATATGGAGTCCCAAAGGCAGCAAAATACAGACATTTAGCAGGCTAATAAATCAAGGAACATCAAGGCCACAGTTATCTTCTTGCACAACCCACAGCGCTTCTAGATATGACCCCCGCCCCCACCCAGTGCTGGACAGACCCAGGGCCTTTGCACACACGGTCTGATTTGGCAGGGATGCCTCCAAGAGGTGCTGCTTAGCATGGAAGACAAGGACGGAGGTGCCAAGCGAATGATAATTTTACTTTCTGGAAAATACTGTCTGTGGCTCTGTTTTACATACCGCTTTAGAGTAATGCTCGAGAACTCTCTCTCATTCCGTTTTGTCCTTTGACGTTGACTCTTTTCTGATGGATGTGTGTCCCGAACCCAATATGTTAATGAAGTAGAAGAGGCTGCAAAACTCCCCTTCAGCTTCTCTGTCCAGCTCAGCTTTCCTCCCGGGTGGTCTCCTGCATCCCAGGGCCTCCAAGGGCGAGGGGAGGGGCTGAGCTCTGGCTCAGGCAAACAGCAGTGAGTGAAGGATGCTACCTTGGCCCTCATCACTGGAAGGGCTGAAGGGAACTTGAGAATTCCAATTGGGCTTAAACTAATGAGCTGGAATTTTGGGGGGGGGACCACTGTGGGCAATGAGGGGACAGTGTGATCATCTTCCTTTTACTTAGGACTGGAAAAGCCTGTGGCTCACCACTTCCGAGAATACTAGAAAGGGGATTCCTTTGGTGGTAGAGGGATAAAGGCTGGTGAACAAACCCAGACTCCTTTAAGGGGGAAAGGTGGGCTTGAATGGAGCCTGGAGCCAACTCTTTCGCTAGCTGCCCTCCTCACACAGTGGAATCTGAAGCTGGATAAAAGAAAGCGACTTTAGGGAACTCTACTGCCTATCAGACCTGCACCACCCGTGAGGCCAGGTCCCCCACTGCCCCTCTCAGTCTACTTTCTTAAGCAGCCTCCGTCGTTTCAGGAGGAAAAGGCAGAAAAACCACCTGCTGGTATCAAGGCCAAAGACCACTCGTCAGAGCACAGGAAGAAGGAAAGGAGGAGCGAACGCAGGATCGGTAGGGGATGAACTAGGGTGCATATCTTGAAGTGTCTTGAAGTGTCCTTCGCTCCAGAGGCTCAAGGATCTTGAGGTGTCAGGCCTGTGGAATCGAGTCCACAGCTGGTCACTCTTCCCTTCCCCGAGGGGTCACCTTTGGGAAAAATGGCCTGCCATGAAGGTCCTGCCATCCTCTTCGGGACCCTCAGGGAGCTCTGCTGGGGGCGCGGCACATTGGAGAGTTGAGAGGTTCTGTGCCTATGTTTAGGGCGCTCTGCCTCACCCTCAGGGGGGTCAGGGCGTGCCAGGCCGCCGCGGAAGGGTCTGCCTCCCTCCTGCCCAGCCCTGAGTCTAGGCGAGCCAGCGCTGTGAGCCTCCTTCCCTCCCGCCTGGGGTGGCCTGAGCCCGCGCCCGCTCCAGTTGCTGCAGCTGCTGCTGTTGGCGACCGCGGGGAGCGCGGGGCGCGCGCCGAAGAGGACCGGGCGGCGAGAACGGGGACGAGGAGGAGCCCGAGAAGGCGAGGAGGAATACCGCGCGGAGGCCGAGGAGGCTCACCGGCGTGGCGACGCGCTCAGGCAGCGGGGGTAGCGGCTGCGGAGCTCGGGGACTGGACGTGGTGAACCTGCCGCGGCCCAGCGCGCACAGGGGCGGGAGACAGACAGGTCGAGCGCATCCAGGGGAGAAGGGCTGGCGCGGGGGCTTCCGGGCGGAGGGTACTGATTATACATTATTAACGAGTTGCCTCCTAATAAGCCAAAAGCGGCTCGTCAGCAGCGCGAGCTGCGCGTGGGGAGGAGGTCCCGGGCCAGAGCGCAGCGCACAAGCGTGTCGCACGGCGGGCGGCGCCTCGCCGAGCGGAGGGCACCCGGGCCCGCGGACAGAGCCAAGGCGGGCCCGGGGGCGGTGCAGACCCCGGGCGCGGGTGGCCCGCGGCGCCCCCTGACTCTCCGTGTTCCGGGCCAGCGCGGCTCCGGGCGAGCGGCGGGTGGAGTAGAGGGAGCTGCCCCCGCGCTCCATCCCCCTCCCCCCCGGGCGGGCGGGCGGGCCGGCGGCCGGGGGGAGGGCGGACGGCGCGGCGCGGTTGGCTGTATATATCTCCGCGCACCCCGCCAGGTCGCGCACAGCGCCCCGAGCCCAGGAAGCCTCCCCGCCCCCTCCCCGCGCCCCGCGGCGGCGGCGGCAGCAGGAGCAGCAACATGGCTGTGGATGGGTGCTCGGGGCGGCGCTGGCGGCGGGAGGAGCTCCCCCGAGCCCCTGCGCTGGCTGCCCGTTGCTAGCTATGGCAAATGGTGGCGGCAGCGGCGGTGGCAGCACCAGCGGCGGCGGCGGAGGCGGAGGCAGCAGTCTTAGAATGAGTAGCAATATCCACGCGAACCATCTCAGCCTAGACGCGTCCTCCTCCTCCTCTTCCTCCTCCTCCTCTTCATCCTCCTCCTCTTCCTCCTCGTCCTCGGTCCACGAGCCCAAGATGGATGCGCTCATCATCCCGGTGACCATGGAGGTGCCGTGCGACAGCCGGGGCCAACGCATGTGGTGGGCTTTCCTGGCCTCCTCCATGGTGACTTTCTTCGGGGGCCTCTTCATCATCCTGCTCTGGCGGACGCTCAAGTACCTGTGGACCGTTTGCTGCCACTGCGGGGGCAAGACGAAGGTAAGGTGCGCCCTGGACGCCCGCCCCCTGCGCCAGCCCCTTCGCTTCTCCGTGGCTTCCCCAGCAGCCCACCTCCTCCCTTCATCCCCGCCCGCCTTCCCCTCGCCTCTTTCCTTTCCCTTCGCTCTCCCAGCGCCCTCGGATTGGGGCAGCGGGCGACCCGCCGGAGGTGAGGAGTTGCCCCCGACCGGTGCGCTCCGGGACGCGGCCGCCCAATCCCGTTCCGTTGTTTATTATAGGGTTGTTTTCGGTTGCGGCCGGAGTGGGGGACGCGCGCCGCTCGGGCGCTGTGGTGCGGGGTAGGGAGAGCCAACCCCGCGGGCATCGAGGAAGCTGGGGGCCGCCGGGTGCGCGTTCCGCGCGGCCCACCTGCCGAGGCTCGGTTCCTCTCGGTGGGCGACTGGGAGCACAGCGGCCCGCACTTTAGAAACCTGTTGGGGAGACGAGTTCGTGGAGTCAGAAAAAAGGGAAAATCCTTTGGGCAAAGGAGGAAACCTTTCAGACTAGGGACTCCCTTGGGGAGGAACATGGCCAGAGGAAGTGGGGGCACGAGAGAAAGTTGGGGAGATGCACCCCAGTTTTGGAGGTAACCCGGGGAGGTTGCCACTTCAGGTGTGTGGCGAGGTGATGTGATGTCACCTCCCTCTTCATCCTTCAGCTATTCTTGTGTAACAAACACCCTCCCCCCAAGTTATGGGGCATCTGTATTTTCGCCCCCAGGCCACCCCATGTAGGTCCCCGGAAATGCCACCCGCAGCAGCGTGGAGGCCGAAGCGGCAGGTCCGCCTGAGAACCGGCCGAGGCCGCGGTTTCTCGCCGAGCCTCCTCTCCGACGCTTTTGAGGCGGCTGGATGCTGGGTTGAGCTATTCCTGGCGCAGAGACGCCCACCAGCACCCAGGCTCACTACACTTTATGTATGGTTGCTAGGCTAACTTCCTGGTCTGTCGCTGAGTCGCCACAGATGTCCTCCTTGTCCCCCCATTGGCTGAAGGCGGGGGGGGGGCATAGAAAACTGCACAATATAAAAGAAAGGACTAAAAAAAAAGGAGAGCGACCCAATATGCCTTCCGTTTGAATAGTTCCCATACGAGGGGACTTCCTAGTGCCAACATTTTCAGGTGGAGGGGAGATCATGGAGGGGAGGGGAACAGTGCAAGGTAGAGGCAGACTCCTTTGGAATGTACACGCCTTTTCTGGGAAAGCTAGTCTGAGGTCCCCTCAAACTTCCACAGGGCGCTGCAACTTGTCGCAGGCTCCTCAGCTGCTATAGGAAGAAGTAGGGACACCAGGGGCTGTGGGCGGCACACAGGGGAGAACTGCACCTCGCTCTCCTGGCCATTAATTATGCATCCTGCTGGGTGCTGGAGCTCAGCTGTGTTTGGGGCAGCAGGTTTGTGTTTTGGAAAATGCTGGTGTGTTGGAAAACGGGGGAGAAAAATAAAAGCCGCCACTCTGGCCCTCTCCTCCCACTTCTCCAGAAGCCTCCAGATGTTGGGCCAGCCTGGTTTGTTTGGAGTTTCCTTCTCAGGAGAAGTTTCTCCTTACTTGTCAAGGTGGGCAGCCTTCCCTGGTCCAGAGCAGCCATCAGATGAAGCAGAATCCTGAGCATGGAGCCCCTGAGACCATGTCCCCAGCATTTAACAACCACCTACTCATAGTGCGTCCTTATCCACCCATTTCCTTTCCTCCACCTCCACGGAGCCTTCAGCCCTGAAGTTTATTTTTCCTTGCTGAGGTTCAGTGTCTGGGGCCGAGAGAGCTAACGGTTGTGCACATCTCAGATGTCCTCTAGATGGAATGGTTTTGGTGAACTTTTTAACAGTTTATCCATAAGGAACTGGACAATCCTGATTATAACGATAACTTTCTTTTTGCAACGAATCAAAATAAGTTTTGATGTTTTTGTGATCCTGATGTTTTTAAACAGTCTCTAAGGTCGTTTGACTCCAGGGGCTTACCTCAAAGCCACTGCAGTGCCCGTGATGAAATGCTGATTCCATCATTCCCAGAAAGAATCTCTTTCTTGAATGATGAGCAAGCATAACTTCTGACTTTTTCCTTCAAGAAAATAGGTTTTTGGCAATGATCACTAGAAAAATAAAACAATCCCTGTATTAGGCTGTATTTTGTAGCTTCAAGAGCTAAGTTGACATAACTGGAAGTTTCGACAAAAAAAAATCAGAGATGCTTCCAGTTGGTGGGGGAGATGGGAGGTGATACAGGACAAGATCAGGTCACTTTGGTACCATTAGAGTTCATTTTAAATCATGCCCAGATCTCTTAGTATCTGCCCCTTGATTTGCTCAATGAAGCCTAGTGTAGCCAGCCAGCTCTTTATGACCAATGGTAATGACTTAGGTCTTTTACAAGCTATTCTTTCTGCCCTTGATGTCTGTTGCAGTCATGCTTTTTCTGCCCTTCACTCTTTCTGATTTCCACCTACTGGTAGTTGTCGAGATGCTGTGCAAAAGAATGCATTCAGCTTGAACTTGGGTTATTGCTGGGTTATTTTACTGCTGGGTTTCCCAAGCAAACCCTGGCTGCTTTTCCGCAGAACTCTGCCGGCCCTCAGGTGTGTTCACCGTCACTTTCGTTCAGACCCGAGACAGTTTGATCAGGAGCCGGGGGCCAGTGGGAGGCTGGTCTCTTCAGCATCAGAAATTCCATGGGAGATGAGTTTCAGCAGGGAGTTCTGGAATCACAAGCGCTGGGCCTCCGGGACTGCACCATCCTCTCTGATCAAAGGAACCTGGGATCGTGGGTGCATCTTTAGAACCTTTGGCCTCTGAATCCCAAACGGTGAATGACTCTATTATTTGGCAAAGAATCGTATGTGGGATTTTCTTTTTAGGAAATAAAGAAGAAAACGAATCACATTTCCCCCCTGTTGAGGACTTGGACACGGTCACTCAGGACTGTGTTCTCTGCTGCACTCTGTCACATTGTTTTGTGTCTGCTGAGTTTCATCAGAGCTCTCTTCACGAGGCTGTGACAGTTTGAGGTCCAACCTGGTAGCAGACTGTAGTGAACAGGGAGCTGCTCTGGCCTCCCGAATAAGGCCGTGACCTTGAAGAAGTCATTTAACCTCTCTGGTCTCTCTTCTTGTGTTTAAAATGTGGAGGTTGAATTCTGTGTGTTCTCCTGGCCCTTCTGCTGTCTGATTCCAGGTCAGGGAGTGGAAGGAGTTGAGAGACTGGGTAAACTTTCTAGCTCAGAATGTATTTTGCAATGGTGCAGCGATTCCTTTAGGAATTCAGCTTCTGAGGGCTTATGTGTCTTTTTTTCCATCTCCTGCTCCTCATTCAGCACAACAGTTTTCTTTTTTTCCATTAGTCCTGGGAAGCTGAGGCTGACTCCCTGTGGGGCTGTGGTTTGCCGAGGGGCCTGCACGGGCGGGCACAGACTCAGGCCTGCTCTGAGTTAGAGCTGTCCTCCCTGTAGAAGTTTGGGCTTGACCGAGGCTGGTCTGCATGTAATGAATTATTGAGGTGTGATCTCCATGGCTGTGTCTGAAAAAACAACATGTTTTCTCTGCCAGGCTCGTGACTAATATAAATATCAGATCCCATTACAGCTTGGTAATTACCCAGGGTCTGGCCTGATGCATCCAGTCAGGGCTGGAGCTTCAGGGCCTCTGAATTCTTGGTGCCACATTGGCCCTTGTGCCTCATCTCGTCCTGGGGATCAGCCACACTGCATGACCTTCAGATACTGCTTTTTGGTGAGATTGCTTCGGCCTCGGAGAAGGTCTCAGGTCCCACTCCAGCTGACCTTCCCTGATCCAGACAGCTTTTGCTTCTCATGCCTCACTCTCTTTATGGAAATATACACACACGGAGACTCTGCAATGAGACCCAAGTGCAGATCGTGACCTCACATTTATTAGCTGGGCATCTTTGTCTGGCAACTATGTCAAGCCTTGATTTCTTCTTCTGTAAAAAGAGCCTAATGGTGCTTACTTTGTAAGACTCTTATAAGGAGTGGCAGTAATGGGCACCTAGCACCTAGCAGATGCCCGGCATTCAGCAGGTCTTTTGTAAATGGGAGCTACTCTGTAGCTCCACAAGGTGGTGAGTTTATTTTCTCTTGATTCCTTAACTTTTGGCCCTTGTAGGGCACACACTGCAACGAATAGAACTTTCGGAGAGCCTGAAGTTGACTGGCCAACAATCAGAGCCAGACTGAGATCTGGGCTCACGGCTTTCTGCTGCTGCGGGGCTGCAAGAGTGGGGAGAGACAGCCGGGAAGGGCTCTGTGGATGAGAGTCTGGGAGGATGGCTGGTGCTTTATGGTGCGGATGTCCTTGGACGAGCATTGACATTGTGGGGCTCCCCGGGCTGTCGGTCTCTCAGAAGTGAAAGCTTTGTTGCTCAGATGTGGCTGTCCCCCATTCCTTGAGAAGGAACAGATTCCATCCCTGTATCCCTAGTCTGGAGCTCACAGATCTGTTTCCCCAGTAAAGTAACAGTGTCTTAAAGAGGATGTTCTCTTTCTGTATCAGTTTTAGTGTTCTGTGGAGCACTTGCCCTTGAAGTTACCTTGTGAGGGATTGAGAGGCGTGGCATCCTGGGTGGCCCTTTGGGGAGCCCCCGGCTCTGGGGAATCCCGCGGCAGGGAAATGGGTTAGATGGCTGTGGACTGTGCTGACTTAGCCTGGATGTCCAGCCTGCTGTGCAGCACTCAGCTGTCAGCTCGTGACCTTGCTGTCAGCTTGTGACCTTGGGCAAAGACTCCACTGCTTTGTGCCTCGGTTTCCTCATCTGCACACTGGGGATTATAATAGAGCACAGCCCTAGTAGGTAGGTGCTCTCCATAACCCCATTTTGTAGCACTTCCTAGGAGGACATAGTGACTGCAAGCCATGGCCTGACCCTGCTTCCAGGTGCCCAAGGGCCTTGTCCAAATGTACATCAGGAGGAAAGGAAGAGCTTCTCTAGCATCTGGCCTAGGGGAGTAGGGATTCCAAGGGCCAAGCCAGGTGGGTCCCTTCCTTGCCTTACCACTGTCTTCTTTCCTGAACGGGGCATTCACTGGGTGCCTGGTAGCAGGAGTAAATGTTTGCTTTGTTGCTTTCTTTCTGTCCCCTCCCCCCTCACCAGGGCAAGAGAAGCCTCTGCTGAGACAGTTAGGTTGGCATTGGGTGGCAGTGCCAAGACCCTCCTTCCCAACCTGGGCAGCAGGGGTGTCCCAGCTCGCAGTGGCAGTGGCTGTGCTAGCCTGTGAATTACAGCAGGCAGCAGCACCTTCCTGGGACGCCAGAGCTCCGGAGCCCCTGGAGGGCCGCCCCTGCGGTTCCCGTGGAAAGAGCTGTGTGTGTGCTGTGCGGCCACAGCTCCTGGGGCCCAGCTGAGAACTCTGGTCTTCGTGGAGTCGTGCCTGAGGGTAGGCGAGACCAAGCCTCCTCCTGCGGGACCCCTGCAGTCCCACAGCCATTCTATATGCAGTAGGGAACAAAGTGTGTCTCCTTTGTTGAAATGCACCTTGAGTGGGTGGAATTCTGGCCTTGGGCAGGTGGAGAAAGAAGCTCAGGGGCCCCACCCTTAGAGGCAGGGGTCCCAGCATTCTGGATAGAAGGCCTAAGGAATACACTGGCGTATCAGATCTCTGCCTGCAGGGCTGGATAGAGCATCTAGTCCACCTGACCCTGGGGCCTCTCACACCCTAATGTGCACAGGAGTCACCTGAGGAGTATTAAAATTCAGATTCAGACTCAGAAAGTCCAGAGTGGGCCCTGAGGCTCTGCCTTCCCGACAAGGCCTGGCCCTGCAGACGACTGCAGGGGCAGCGAGGATCTGGTCCATTTCTCAGTCTCCAGGGGGTTCCTCCCAAAACACAGGCCTATTTTTAAATATGGAAATTCCCCACTCTTCAGAGTGGGAAGTGATGAGAAGAGGAAGGTCCACTGTGACAAGATAGTCAGGTCTCAGAACCACTGCTCGGGTTCTCTGAGTGGCTGTAGACCGGCCTGGGCCCCTACTGCTCAAGCTGATTGCCCGGCGCCTGTTCCCAGGGAACCTGCAGTGCTGTTGGCCTGGGGCTGGGTTGTGTTGGCCACCGCAGCATCCTACAGATGTGCAGGGTGTGGTCCGTATGTCACCTGTGGTCTCTCTCTCATGCCAGTTGGTCACACTGCAAAGGGAGAGGCTTTCTGAAGTTCAGAATGGCAACCTAACCAAACCACCTTCTTGCAAAATTAAAGGCTGGTGGTGTAGCCAGGGCCGTGCTGTGGTGATGCTCTGGGAAGTCAGGGGCCAGCCACCCCCTCTGGTGTGTTTGAAGTCAGCCTGATTTTCTGTAGGGACCTGGGTGGGCCTTCCCAACAAAGGTGTAGCGTGAAAGGTTGGGCCTCCAGCCCTGGTCCCTGGGGGCGGGGGGCTGCACTATGCTCTGCAGGCCTCCAGAGGCTCTGCTCCAGGGTTCCAGCCGATGGAACTGAAATTGGCCCTTTCTCTCCCCGCAGCAAAGTTTGTCACAGCTCATGGCGTTAAGGACTTTTTCCCTGAGATGTGCTTTTTGTGTTGTTCCATTGTCCAAGGGGAGAACCTGGGGTAAACTTGAACCACGAGCATCTCCAGGTGTCCAAATAAAGAAGGCCTTAGTTTGACACCCAACACAGAATAGGTTCTCAAATCTTACGGTCATTATGGTTGCTATTTTTACTTTTATGGCATAGTAGGTGCACACTGTGTACTGAGCTGCATGCTCAGGGAAATGGAGGGCCCCGTTCTGAGTTCTCGTTGACAGGGTGGGAGGGAAAAAAAGCAGTTATCTTCTCATGGGGCATGCATGTGCCTGGTGTGTAAGTTGCCTGCAGACCCCCCGAGGGCAGGAAGTGAGTCATAGAAATGCAGGCTTGTATGTGTGTTGGGAGGGCCCTTTCCACAGTGGTTAGCTGGTGTAGTAGGTAAAAACATGTTGTGCTGTGTGTGTGCGTGTGTCTGTGTGTTGGGGGGTGATTTGATACATGCCATGGAGAAGCTTTGTGTGAATGGGGTGGGTTGATTTGGTGACAGAATGATGTCGGAGTCATTCCTGGATTCGAATGATTCATTCTGCCCGGTGGGTCTTGACCAGTGGGTAATAAGGGTGCAGTTTATGATGAGCAGTTGTCTACAAGGCTCATGAGTCAGGCAGGGGATGGAAGGGCAGCTTCAGAAGAATGGCTGCTTCCAGATGGAATTTGCTTTGCTTTTGGAGTGATTAGGTGATTGTTTTAGGGACATTATGTCTAATTGCCAATTTGGAAATGTGATTGGCACTCTAGGTCCAGACCGGGCCCACCTAACGTCTCAAGCCGAGCCTCCAACTCCTCTCTGTGCGAGATCTCATTACCTGTATGACTAACGGTTCTTTCCATGGCCCAAAGCCAAGTTACTATAAACATCTCAGTTGCTTTGTATCCTTTCTTCTGTTTCCCTGCCCCCCTGCCAGGTTTCCTCAGGGGCCCGGCTCCACCTCACTGTGGGTACTTCAAAGGTAATCAACAGGAAAGCCTGCACGTCTTCCTTCTGCTCTTCATCCTTTCCTTTCTTCTCCTGCTTCCCTGGTGATTCCCCCCACGCCCAGGAGCAGAGGGACTGAAGTTCGGAAGCTGGTGGAATTATGAAGTCATAGTGGTGGCAGGGGGCTTTGGGACCCAGGCCCTGCATCTTCCCCTGTACCCGGGCCGGAAGCCCTCTGCTCCTTCGCCAGAGCAGACGAGGATCTCCTGAAGCCACTATTCCCTGGGGCACGCCCCCAAATGAATGGAAAGATCTTTATCCTCGCATTAGCCCCTCTTTGCTTTGGTTCATTTCCAGGACATGAGGAAAAAGGCTTTGTGGGTGCTAGATTTCCGATTCTAAATCCAGCCCAGGAAAGCCCAGCGCCGGGAGATGTTCAGGCTTCAGCGGTGGTGGTGAGACATGGGACACCCTTAACTCGTGCTGCTCCTGTGCTGGGCACTTCCTTTTTCTCTCTCACAACTCCCAGTGTCCTTTTTCTCTGAGGTATCCATTTGCTTCATTCTTTAAGGTTTGCAGAAATGGTCCATTCTGGCTGTTGGCTTCTGTAGTTTGCCTTTTGAAATCTTTCTGGTCTTGTCAGAAGCTGTGGGTGGAGGTTTTGGCTGCCCCATGGCCATGAAATTGCCTCTTTATACCTGGCACATGCCCTGTGTTTCCCAAGTTTATCTTCCTTTACAGTTTAGTGCTGGGCTTGGCGGAGAGCAGATACAATCTTGGAGCCATGCCAAGAATCCAGATGGAGCTTGTGGATCCTTTGTTAAGAAGCCCGAGTTGGGCTCTGCTGTTCGGGTGTTGTCTCTTCCTAAAGGAGATGGAACGGACAGCAGACTCGAGTCTGTGCTGCATCGTTTAAACATAGGTGCCACCTGGAACTGGAGATGTTACTGCCCAGCTGCTGGTGGTGAGGAGGGCACCAGGTGCGAGAACGGCACCAGGTGTCAGACCCTGGAGTCAGGCTGGCCCTTGGCTCAGCAGCCTCGGTCCTGGCTGAGAAAGAATTCAGACCCAAGACTTGAACTATAGGAGAAAGTTTATTTAGAAAGTTGTGGAGGTAGAAGAAAAGAGCCGTAGAAGAAATGGGCTCAGGAAACTAGTCGTAGAGACAAACAAAGGAGCTTGGGAGAAAGAAGGGGAAAGGTAATGGCCGGGGAGTGGGGAGGAGGGGAAGGTCCCAGGGGAGGCTCTCACTAGGACATTCATCGGCTTTTCAGGTGTGTCCTTTCAGGGTCATGGTCTCCACTGATTGGTCGGCATCAGGGCGGGGAGTTATTAGTCAATGCAGCTGGGCCTGAGGTCAACCCACGCAGTCAGTTGTCTGGTTTTGCTGCTTTTCTCGGCCTGGAGCTGAAACACAGCTGAGGCCTAGATGTTATCCCTGGGGGTTAGTGCTGAAGGGAGTGGTCGTGCAAGGGCCTGCATGGGACTCACACGATGCCACTCTTCAGCCCTTTGTCGCTCCAGTAAGAAGTCTACCACGTGACTAGGGACATGCAAGGAGAGGAAAGGTCAGGGGAGGGTCCTGACGTCATGACCAGTGATATGAAAGGTCAGGGGGTCTAAACCACATGGCCAGTGACATGCCAGGGGAGGAAAGGTTACCCTGGGGATAAGCTCCTCGTTTTCCCAGTTTTGCCTGTTGCTAGGCACCCAGGGCTCTCCCTGCTGACCTTCTGCTCTTGATCCATGGCTTTAGTCTGCTGATGTCCGTCTAACTGCCTACCACACAACTGCTCATCTTATCTCTTCTCTTGGGCTTCTAGATGCTACTGCTGCCATTTCCCCTGTTGTGCTGAACAGAACAAAACCCGGAAGGAAAGAGGACGTACGAGAGGAGAAGGCGAGGGAAGGCAGGGGTCGAGGGAGATGCTCACACAAAGAAAACTAGAACTTCTCTTCTAGTTTTTTTTTTACACATTTACTGAACTTCTCTTCCAGAGGTTGGGTAAGTGTAGAATTGGATAGATTTTGTTTTTAGTCGCCAAGGAGTGAAGCGTTACATAAAGACCAGTGGAAAGAGTGTTTCACTTTTGGGAGACCGTTAGCTTTTTTAGAGAGAAGTTCCATCCAGGCACTTGTTCCTGTGGGGCCTGCTGCCCTGTGGCCCTGACACGAGGGGTCTAAGGCTCCTGGGATATTCTTTGTGGGCTTGTTATAGGAGAGCAGAATTTCACTCCCCTTTGCGAGAAGTTGCAGCTTGAACTCGTGACTTTGGAAAGTGGACCCCCTGTGGCCCTGGAAGGTGAAACAGTGGACATCTGGCAATAATCTAATGGAGAACTCAGATAAGGGCTCTAAAGCTTGGAGGAAAGATTTGGAAGAAGAGAGGGTTTGTCCAAATGCTGGCGATGTTCATTATCAACTTATACATTGTAACAACTGGCAAGGACTTGATGCATGATACATTGTTTTTCTTCTTTGTGCACGTGAGAGCACTTTCCTCACAGTACTTGCAGGAATTCTCTTAGTTGCCCATGAATTATGGCCATTTCTCCAGTGGATTGTGGCAGCCACCACTTATCAAGTGGGAGGATTCTACAAGAGTATGGTGCTGGTGTCGCTAGCTGAACCCACAAGAGAAGTCACTGGTTTGCCTCAGTCTTAAAAAAAGAAATCCTTTTCTTAAGTTTGTATGCAGCCCTATTTCCCCCATAAGGTTTCTTTTTCAACTTCAGTGTTCTACACATTCATCCTCAATCCTAAATGCACAGTATACTCATTGTAGAAAATGTAGGCAGTGCAGAGAGGCCTTTTTATTTTTAAAGGACACCTCATACCCACTAGCATGGCTACTGTATCAAATCCCAGAAAATAACAAGTGTTGGGGAGGATGTGGAGGTTTGGACACATTGTGCACTGTTGGTGGAAATGTAAAATGATGCAGCGACTCTGGAAAACAGTATGGTAGTTCCTCAAAAAAAAATTAAAAATAGAATTACCACCCAGAAGTTCCACTCTGGGCACATATCCCAAAGAAGATATTTGTACACCTACGTTCACAGCAGCGTTATTCACGATAGCTCAAGGGTGGACGCAACCCAAGTGTCCATTGGTGGATGTGGCGTGTACGTGCAATGGAATATTATTCAGGTTGCAAAAGGAAGAAGATACTGGCACAACATGGATGGACCTGGGAAACATTAAACTCAGTGAAAATAAACCAGCCACAAAGGGACAGATACTGTATGATTCCAGCTGGGTGAGGAATCCAGGGTAGTCACATTCATAGAGACAGAAAGTAGAATGCCGATGGCCAGGGCTGTGGGGGCGGGGGGGGGAGTTGTTGTTTAAAGGGTGGAGAGTATCCGTGTTGAAAATGAAAAAATTCTGCATAGCATTGCAGATAGTCTTAATACTGCTGAACTGCACCCACACTTAAAACTGGTTAAGATGGTAAACTTTATGTCTATTTTACCACAATTTAAAAAAAAAGGAAAAAAAACCCATCCCTTGAAGGCCCACCTCCTAGCGATGACCATCTTTTTCACTGGGCACATTTCCCTCCCACATACATTTTCCACCACGGGGGTCCCATTTGTCGGTGGGGCAGATAATACTCCTCTAGCAGGGCTGTCAAACTCATGTTCACCGGGGGCCACATCAGCCTCGTGGTTGCCTTCAAAGGGAAAAATGTGATTTTAGGATCATAAATGTCACTGCTCCGTAACTGCTGCCGAGTCGAAACAAGGTGCCAGGCCGGGTAAATTCGGCCCCCGGGCCTTGCGTTCCCCACCTGTGCTCTAAGGGTTGGCGAGTGGCAGTGCCGGGAGAAGTGCCCAGGTCGGCCTTGCTTGACTTTGATGGTGAACATGCTGGAAGAAGAGCAGGGGAGCCCTCTCTCTGCCCATAGACTCTGGTTTGATGGTGTTTATTCTCCGAGTGCAGGGAAAGGACTTTTATTTTGGTGTATGGGCAGCTCTCGTGTCCCGGGCGGTCACTGTCCTTGGGCCCAGCCTTCTCACATGTAATATGCTCTGTGACTCAGTGATTGTCACACCCAGCCATTTCTTAGATCAGACTTCAAAGTTATCGTTTTTACCGAATAAGGAGCCCAAGAGTAAATTACGCAAGGCAGTGGGCTCAGGGAGCAGTTCTGGGTCCACTATAAATCACAAGTGTGACGTTTGATGGACGTGTTCCCCAGAACTTCATTGCTGACTTTGACGAGGTGGCGTATTTAAGAATTGCCATCTGGGGATGCAGACCATTGGAAATACCACTGGACTTGTCATTACGGAGCGTCTCGGAACTAGGTTTCTGTGACTATGCTATTACTTCTAAGGATATAGCCACACTGTCACTGAGGTTTAAATTTAAATTTTTGGTGTGGAGGAAAAGTTGAAAACGCCTTCAATTATAGACTGTAAAGAGTATGCTGGGGTTGGCTGGCTTCGTTGGGTTTGGGCATGAAAAGGAACATCTGATTAAAGAGCAGGTCATGTAAATGAACTTACTTTGATGCTCTTCCCTTGCCCGCCCTGGAAGCAGCCCAGAATGAGCACAGTCCTCAGGCCCTGGTGTGCAGAGCGTTCCAGCTGCAGGGGCGATCTCCACGTGTTCAGTAACTTCTGAAACGGTCCTGCCATGGAATCACGGGAACTCACCGAATAGTCTCCTGGGTTACATAACAACAATCAGGTTATGCTGCTGGGCCCCTGTACTAAGTTTGAGCTGGTCACAGATACATCACAGGGACCCTTCCCAGATCCGCAGAGTACCAGGAAGCTTTGGGGCGCGATTGAGTGAGCTGGTGATTGTGTAGGACTTGAGGAAGCTCAGCCATGTACACTCCTTGGCTTTTTCTATCTTGGAGTTTAACTCTTCTGGAGGGAGCAGACATCCTACAAGAATTTCCAGGAAACCACCTAAAAATTCAGACAGTAGTAAATGCATCTGAGGTGCTGAATGGTTGGTTCATTTATGGCCATGAACCAGATATGCCAGAGAGTTTGAAAACTCTGGGAACCTTTTCATTTTCCAGTGACAAGCACGCAAGCTTGCTGTTTTTAATTGGCCTCTTCTTTAACTCAGGAGCTCGAATGTTATCGTGCAGATCTCTCCTGAGTTGCATGGAAACTAATAAAATCACGAAGGCTTCTATTTGTACGCTATGAACACAGACTGTAATGAAACTGAAACAGCTATCTCCAGGGATGGTGCTATTTAAATGCTAGGCAGGGCTTTGCAACGGTTTTAATGGTGAAGAGAGAGGCTGGCAAATGAGACGTTGCCGTTCTTCCCTCCCTACCTCACCAGCGCCTTGCTCACTGTGCTCCTCTGTACTTCCTGACCTCAGAGAGAATTAACTGAAAACAGAGAGCTCTTGTCTAATATCTCCTGTCACCCGCTTTAGGAAACAGCAGTTGATTCGCAAACATTCTCTCTTAGCTTTCTTGTCTTCCTCCTTAGACATTACTGGTGTTTTATTTTGGTAAGTCTTTCTATGTGGACTGGAGTTTTTTCTTTGGAAAAAACGATAAAATTTTCCAGTAGTCGTAATGCATCAAGCATTGTATTAAGTTCCTATGTTTATTATGTTATTTAAACCCCAGGATGTGAGATTCCATGGGCGAACACTTGTGTAATCCCCATTTCACAGATTGGAAGACTGAGGCATAGAGAATACAAGTATTTTATTTTATTTTTGCATAACAAGTGTTGAATGTTTGCTATGTGTCTGGTGGTTTCTGAGCGCTTTATATGTATTATTTAGTCCTCCCAACAGCCCAGGAAGTAGATGATGTTACCATTCTCACTTTACAGATTGGGAAACTGAGGCATGGTCAGGGCGAGTAGTTTCTGTGCCTTGGGTCACACACTAGAGAGGGGCAGAGCCAGCTTGAAATCCGGGCAGGCGGGGAGTGGAGCCCATGCGTCCAGCCCCTGCACTGGTACCAGAATTCTGCCCCCTGCAGTGGTAGGTTGGCTCTGCTCAGCTCGGCCTGCGCGGAGTGAGAGGCACGGAGGACACAGGACTGAGGAGTCGGGCACCACCCACAGATGACATGTGAGATTCCATGGGCGGAAGTCAGAGAAGTCTGTGCTGTCAGGATAAGAACAGACCTTAAAGGTTATCTGGTCCTTTTACTCTAAGTCTTGGTTTCCTTGCTGGGAAATGGGAATTCCCTCTTCCCTACCTGATAGGCGGGTGTGGTGGGTGCAGCTGTGCAGGTTGCTCACCGCACGGCCCTGGGGCTGCTATGAGATTCCCATCAGATGATCCATAATTACACCTTGTGAACTCTGTGCCCTATCCCTGGGGAGTACGTGGAGGCACAGAATAAATATTGGGGCATTTCTCTGAGTGTTGGCCTTCCTTGATAAAAACACCATTTTTAATATTAACACATACGTGGAAGGTATGAAGAATAGGATGCAGAATTCGGGCATATTTTTGAAAGCTCGAGAGAAGAGTGTGTGTGGGCGCACACGCCGCGGAGCCTGGAGAACGGGAAGAGTTTGACGCCCGCCAGCTGATACCCCGTGACCCTCACTGTCCTGACGGAGACTGATGCCTTAGTTTTTCCACATGCCGTTTGCCCATATCCCAAACTCTGTTATTAAAAGAATGGGGATTCTGTGAAAAGCAAATAAATCTATCTGAATTACCTGATTTTGTTATAAAGTGCATTTTAGATGTTGGTGGGGCAGAGAATTTAATCTCACACACTCAGACAAAGGTAGTGGTGGTGGTAACTCATTCAGTGGTTGTGAATCTTCCCTTGCCTTAGAAAGATTGATTTTTTGCCCTTCTCCACCTCCGTGGCCTGGAAATACATTATTGCATCACAATATGGATTTCTTTCTAGACCACTGGGCACTGGGGCCTTATGCCTGCCAAACCCAATGCATAGCATATTTGGAGGCAGGAGATGAATTGATCAGTCCACGAGCCCTTGTTAGCATAGCTGTCCTCTTCCCAGGGCGATAGGCTGTGTGAGATGTGGTTTCTTCTCTGGCGACGGCAGTGGCCACATTGCCCGGTTCCAGGTGCACCGTTCACGCCGTGGTCCTGAACGAGTCCCCTGGAATTGTGCAGTGCACTGCGCACGTCCGCACGCGTGGCTTTTCTAGGTGTCTGGCTGGGTTGATACACTCACACGAGAAATTAAAAGTAGTGTGAGGCCCATAATTCTTTATGGCCAAACAAGTAAGAGAAACATCAGTAACTTGAGATTCAGAGAAGTTAGAAAACACAGAGAAGTGGTTGGTGAGGGGATGGCCAGAGAGAGCCTGTTGGGAATATGGGGGTGCGAAGGGGCACCCAGCTTGCCCACTCTTAAGCCCAGCCCCTGAGACAAGCTGTTTCTGACTTCTGACTTCATGTAGGAGGCCTCCCGCCCTCCCCCCCAGGCCTGTTCTTAGTGTGAGTCTTTGAGAAGGAAGGCTGCCCGGGTGCCAACACGCATGTGTCTCCAGGGCCCATGGATGAACAATAACAGGACCCGAGGATTTAGGAAAGTCCTCTTTGCTGCCAGTTGTGCCATTTTTAGCTCCCTCCCATGGCCCCCGCTGTCCCCAGGACTTTGTCAGCAGGGCGTCTTGCGTCCGAATGGAAAATGGCAGTCGGGCCACGGCAGCCTCACTACCAGGCCTGGCAGGCTGCTGCGAGGGTGGTTGCGTAACTGGCCTTTCTGCCTGTCATGGTCCCTGCTGGTTCTGGGTGAGGAGGTCGCGCCAGAGCAAACAGACCCACAATCCACTGCTCCTTCCCAAGCTCTGGGGTGTTGGACTGGCTCACGGGCCGGTGACGGCCTGGCACAGTCAGGAGCTGTTTTTCCTCTGGACCTGCCTGATCGTCACCGCAGGGTGCCCAGGCCTGAGTGCCAGGTCTGGCCCCCCCACCTGAGTTAGGTCTTGCTCTCTCTCTGATACTCCCCACTCTGTCCTCTCTGTCCCACGTGAGCACCATTCGTCTGATGCTCCTTGTAGATGGGGCTGGTCGTTTTCCTTCTTTGGTCTCAGTTGCCTCCTCCAGGTGATGCTAGAGACTGGGTAGTAGGGGATCAATAGCAGCATGGTCGCGAGTGTTCAGAGATGCTCTCAGTGAACCATGATGCCTGGTATTTATGCTCTTGGGCAGTTCCCCCTTGGAGTCAGGGCCATGACTTGCTCATAACCAGTAGAATGTGGTTAAGGATGCGGTGATTTCTGAGCCTAGGTCAGAAGAGCCCTTGCAGCTTCCCGCTTGGTCTCTTGGAACATTGGCTTTTGAGAAGCCAACCACCATATATAAGAAGTCTGGCCACATGGAGAATGAGATGCCACGTGGAGAGAGAGAGTGCTGTGTGCAGTTGCTTAGAGGCCTTGGCTTTTTACACCTGTGGACCCGCCTTCTTCTAGGGGGCCCTGAAGGTCTCTGCTACATCCTCTGCTTCCCGCTGACACACTGGGAATGCCAGGTAAGGATCATGAGGTGTGGTTTTGTAGAGGTAATCCTGGAAGTCATTCATATCACTTCTGCCCACATAGTCCTTTGACTGGAACTCAGTGATGTGGTACTTGAGCTGCAAAGGATCCTGGGGAGTGTAGCAGGGCACGCAGGAGGAGGAGTAGGAAATGGATTCGGAGAGCGCCCCGAGTGCAGAAAGGGCTCCACGCTAGGGGAGACTCGGCTGAGGGCTTCTGCTGTCCGCTGCTGTCCGTGTTATCATTACCACGACCGCGTGATAACACGGTGTTTACTGGGTGCTGGTAGGTGTCACACGTGGTGTCAAGCTCTCTCCATGCTTTGTCTCACTTAATTCCCTCAAAGAGCCTGGGCGGTAGATCCTCCTCCTGTTATCTCTGTTTTCAGTGAGCTGAAGCTGAGGACAAGGCTTGCAGTGGCTATGGCGTTTGCCCGCATTAATAAGTGGCGGAGCTGCAGTCGAACCCAGGATTTTCGGGCTCCAGGTGTTACCACTTAGCCACTTCTATGCCGCTCTGGGCTTCAACTCTTCCCCTCTCTTGTCCCTGCCTTCAGCTTGACTCTGCTTCTTAAACAGCTTCAGGAACAAAGGGACTAAGGAGCTTAATTGCTTCCCTTTTCCACATTCCAAAGAGAAAAGGCACCTTGGTTATTGCCAGATAACATGGTCTGTTTTTCTCCGCCATGGTAACGAGGAGTGGTGAATGGACCGGGGTCCCTGTGCCCCTCGGGGGCTCTCTCCTGCTTTGAATGTTACCTGCGGTGGCTCTTGGCCCAGTACGTTCAGAGCACAAGGCGGAGGGACGGTGGAGGGGGTCCCAGCTCCCTCGTCTTCTTCCCTGTGGTGCAGCGCCTCGCCCTTCGAAATGCCACGTTCGCCCATTCTTCCCAGTTCGGAGACCGTGTTTTAGCGGGCTGAGTTCGAGAGGTCACTGCTGAGACAACAGGGGACTGAACCTAAGTCACAACATGAGTGATGTGGCTGCCTTTCCAAAGCCCAGTGGACCGGAACCCACACGTCCAAATGAGTAGCGTCCCTCCAGTTAGTGCAGTGCAGTCGTCAAGAGCATGTCCTCTGGAGCCAGACTGCTTGGGTTCAAGTCATAGTTCTGCGACTTGTAGACTTTGCAAGTTGCTTAACCTCTCTGTGCCTCAGTTTACTCACCTGGAGGGTGGGCCTAATAAGAGTAACCACTTCATGGTGGTGTTGGGAGGATGATGTGTATTATTGCTTAGGGTAGCACCTGATACTTACAAAGTGCGATATAAGTGTTTGTTGTTTGTTATTTCACTTTGGTCACCTTTGGGAGATGGCCTCTCTTGCTGACATGGACCGTAGACCATGATTCTCCCTAACACGAAGGGCCATCTCCAGGGTAGTCACTCTGTTTTCCAGAGCTCTTCACGCTAGTCCTCCCAGCTTCCAGAGGGGTGGCTGGGATGCCTGCCCCCTGCTGGAACGTGGTGTTCCTGCAGCCTGGGGCTGTCCATTTTTTGCATCTGTTGTGCTGGGGGCAGTTGAGGTCCTCTGCAGAATTGCCTGAAATGTTGTCCCTGTGTTGAGGGCTCCAAGAGGACAGGGACCTTTGTATGTTTATCTCTGTCAACCTACACAGCAGTGTCCGGCATCACAAAATGTCTTTTGAATAAATGCAGATTGAAAGCATGAATCGTTTCATCCTTACTTGGAAAGTGAGGGTCTGTCTTGGGAACAGGCTTGTGACAGCATCAGTGTGTTCTTCTGAATGTCGCTGGGGTGACATCTCTCGGCGTTTGGAAGTTAGTTTGGTTTTAGGAAACGTCCTGAGGTAGTTTGCAGGCAAGTGCAATGAATAAGAGAGGAAGCCAGTGAGAATCAGGCATTTCTGGTCCCCTAAATGTGTAATTATGATTGATGCACATAAACCGAATTCTGGGTGACGTGTAAATTACCTTTGCGGGCGATTTCCAAAGAAACTTCCAGAAATGCTTTGAGTTTTGGCGGTCTTGGAGTGGACGTGTAATTCCCCTCCCCAGCCCCACCTCGGAGGGGCAGCACTCATTGAAATGCTGGCTTTGGTCTCTCCAGTTCAGGCTTGTGAACTTTATAACCTACCTTGGAGTTGGATACAGGCAAGCTTGAATCCCAGCTCTACCTGGCACTAGCTCAGTGGCTTTGGACAATTCACTTCACTTCACCATGCTCACTATCTTCATGGGTAAAATGTGCCTACAGAAACATACCTGCACAGTAGGTCGATGTGTGGGTTAAATGCGGTGATCTCTCTGAGCACTCAGAGCCTCTTAGGGGCTCCGTAGATGGCTCCTGTTATGTGAGGTTGACTGTTATTTTAGACGCCTCTCTCCATCAGCAGCTGTGGCAAGGATGCCCTGAGATGAGGGGGATGCAGCACGGTAGCCTGGGGTGCCACGAAGGGGCCATACCGGGGCGGTGACTCCTCCCTGGGACACTACATAAGGAGGCATGGCTTAGGGTAAAAGAAATGTGGGGTCAGAAGTGCCCCCTCTTCTGTACCTCCATACACCCTCCTCCTCCTGCGGGAAGGAGGATGGGGGGAGAAAACAGAGGGGAAGGGAGGAGAAAGGGAGAATTTTGTAGTACCAGTGACCTCACTCTATTTAAAATGGTTCATTCTGAAGGGCCTGAGTTTGTCCACTGAAAAATGAGGTTTGGATGAATTGATTCTGAGGGTCTTTGGCTCCAACGATCCTGTTTTTGTAAGAGCTTGGATTTTGCCCCTGAATGGTCTGCCCTGCATCACCCCCCTTCCACAACCTCAGGCAGAGGGAGACAATAGCAGAGCAAACAAAAGATATGGGGAGAGATGGGAGGCCTGGACAGTGCTTCTCCCAGAAGGCCGAGAGTGTCTGTGAAGAGGCTTTTGAGTCTGGTGGGCCCTTCTGTCTTCTGTCCCAGCCAGCCCTCCTGCCCTGGGAATTGTCCGCTGGGGCCTGCTGAGCTGTGACTAGACCAGAGGACCTTTTGAGCTGGAAAAGCCAGAACAAGGGCCTTCTCAAACCTCAGCCCCGCTATGTGGGTTGGCTTGTTTCTTATTGACAGTTTCTGCCATTTAGGGTTACGTGCTGCTCTGGTACTCTGAGGCGGACCAGGTGCCTGTTTTAAGGTTTACATAACACCTGGTGTTTGTCCCCAGATGTTTTCCTCCAGTGGGGATTATGTGTTGTCAGGCAGCAGAAACATCTGCTCACTGAACTCTTCCAGGAGACTTCTGGATCATCTTTCTTTCCCACTTCTGACCTCTTCTTATCTCGGGTTTATTCTGCCACATTTACTCAGTTAAGCAAATCTTTTGCTCATAGGCAACTCATGGCCCACTGTGCCAGGCTGTGAAGGGTACCCTGGGGTCACCGGTCATGGGGGTGTGTCCTGGGGGGAGCTCATGGTTGAGTTGGGGCTGAGTGAGGGAGAGATGTGAGTGCTCCTTCCTCTCTTTGCATGGCGATTTGGGAGGAGGGTAGGACTTGGGGCCCAAGGACCCGAACTTCGCTCTTGCCTGCTCCACGGATGGGCTGTGTGGTCTTGGGAAAGGTGTCTGTCCTCCCCAAGCCTCACCTTCCCTTGCCTGGAGGATGCAGAACATAGAGATCTAGTGTCTGAGAGGCACTCAGCAGATAGTGGCCACCATTTGTATTGTGAATCCAGGTGGAATGATGCCATTTGCTTCAAGTCCACTGTTGAGCTCACTTTACCCTAAGTTCTGTGTTACATGGGGGTAGGAACAAGCTCTGGAGAATTCCACGTCGCCTCACTTGCCCCCCTCTCTGGCTAGATTGTAAGCTCCTGACCCTAGATCCTCCAGGATTCGGCACACTCTGGACTGCGGGCTTCATTTACCTTTGTGTCCCCAGAGCCACAGCATGTGGTGTGACCCAGGGTGAGCACGTTGTGGACACTGGGCAAATAAATGAATGGACAAATGGGCATTTGACAAACTCTTCCTGATGAACTGAGTAATACCCTGCACTGGTTAGATTTATATTTTGGACACTGAATCTTTCTTGTCTGCAGCTGAGGTTGAGCCTGGCAAGCCATCTTCACCAATTCCCAGGCTCTCAGCAAATGAGACACACCCGTCCAGGCCTGGGCAGTGGTGGGGTGTGCATGCCTGGGGGTGGCCTGCAAAGGCAGCCTCGCCCCACTGCGTTTCCCAGTGGGTTGGCATGGAGTCCTGAAGCATCTCATGCCCAGCTTCTCCAGAAGAGAGAGTGTTTTGTCTGCTCTGTGTAAGTGTTGGACAGCAGCTCCCCATCTTCAGACAGTCTTCACCGCGGTTTGATGAAATGACAGACTCGCTCTTTTTCTCTCTACCCCACCCATATCCTTCTTTCATTCCTGTGTGAAGGTGCCTTTGTCAGGCTAGCCAGCAGCCGTCATGAGAGGAGTCAAGTTCCTTATCATACCATGCTGAACCGAATCGCTGCAAATGGGACAGAAGAGGCAGTTTTAGCTCAAATGCATGCATCTGGTCAAAGAACACAGGGTTTACAGTTTTTGCTGCACACAGAGATAGGCACAGAGGTGGATCGTAGCATCTGCTCACTACTAATTAACCCCTTGGTGTGCACTCACACTGTGTTTGGGCCGGCCTGCGGCCTGAATCGCCTCCTCTCAGGGAGAGGTGGCTTTGAGTTCTTTAACGGAGTGCAGAGTGTATTGGAGAGAGGCACAGAGAACCCAGGGGTGGGGCAGGTTAGTTCTAGTCAACCAAGGCTTATTGGGCTCCTGGGAAGCTTTTTAAAAATTACATTTTATTGATTATGCTATTACAGTTGTCCCATTCCCCCCCCCCCCTTTATTCTCCTCTGCCCTGCACACCCCCTCCCACCCACATCCCGCCCCCTTTAGTTCATGTCCATGGGTCATACATGTAAGTTTTTTGGCTTCTACATTTCCTACACTATTCTTACTCTCCCCCTTTCTATTTTCTACCTACCATCTATGCTACTTAGTCTCTGTACCTTTTCTCCCTCTCTCCTACTCCTCTGTTGCTAACCCTCCATGTGATCTCCATGTCATGGTTCTGTTCCTGTTCTAGTTGTTTGCTTTTGTTTTTATTTTATTTTAGGGGTGGTGGTTAATAACTGTGACTTTGCTGTCATTTTACTATTCATATTTTTGATTTTCTTTTTCTAGGTAAATTCCTTTAACATTTCATATAATAAGGGCTTGGTGATAATGAACTCCTTTGACTTAACCTTATCTGAGAAGCACTTTATCTGTCCTTCCATTCTAAATGAAAGCTCTGCTGAATAGAGTAATTTTGGATGTAGGTCCTTGCCTTTCATAACTTGGAATACTTCTTTCCAGCCCCTTCTTGCCTGTAAGGTCTCTTTTGAGACATCAGCGGACAGTCTTATGGGAACTCCTTTATAGATAACTGTCTCCTTATCTCTTTCCTTATCTCTTGCTACTTCTAAGATTCTCTCCTTATGTTTAATCTTGGGTAATGTAATTATGATGTGCTATAGTGGGTTCCTTCTTGGGTCCAACTTCTTTGGGACTCTCTGAGCTTCCTGGACTTCCTGAAAGTATTTCCTTCAGATTGGAAAAGTTCTCCTTCATTATTTGTTTTAAAAAGTTTTCAATTTATTGCTCTTCCTCTTCTCCTTCTGGTACCCCTATAATTCGGATGTTGGAATGCTCAAAGATGTCCTGGAGATTCCTAAGCCTCTCCTCATTTTTTTGAATTCTTGTTTCTTATTCTTTTCTGGTTGAATGTTTCTTCCTTCTGGTCCACAGCATTGATTAGAGTCCCAGTTTCCTTCCCATAACTATTGGTTCCCTGTGCATTTTCCTTTGTACAGGCATAGCCTTCATTTTTCATCTAATTTGTGACCAAATTTAACCAATTCTGTGAGCATGCTGATCACCAGTGCTTTGAACTGTGCATCTGATAGGTTGACTTTCTTCATCGCTTAATTGTATTTTTTATGGAGCTTTCATCTGTTCTTTCATTTGGGCCTCTTTTTTTTTTTTGGTCTTCGTGTGCCTCCTAGTATAAGGGGCAGAGCCTTAGGTGTTCACCGGGGTGGGGCAACCCATGTCACTGCTTTGTGATGCTGTATGTGGGCAAGGGGTCCAGAGAGAGCAATGGCACTTGCTCTACTCTCTGCCAGATTTCAGTCACTTCCCCTGCTACCTGCACGCACAGTGGGCCCTTCTGGTGCTGGTTCTCAGGTGGGTTGGCTTGTGTATGTCCTAGGACTCTGTGGGTCTCTCCAGTGAAGTCTCCTGTGAGGCTGGGAGTTTCTCCCACTGGCTCCTCAACCCCCACAGGTGTTTTCAATTGGTGGTTTGGGGCTTTATTTCCCTGAGCTGGGACTTCGGGTTGTGAGGTCTGTCTCGCTCCCC
Organism: Artibeus jamaicensis; assembly: GCF_021234435.1. Classification (NCBI taxonomy): domain Eukaryota; kingdom Metazoa; phylum Chordata; class Mammalia; order Chiroptera; family Phyllostomidae; genus Artibeus; species Artibeus jamaicensis. Next base: position 28,812,046 of record NW_026521788.1, on the reverse strand, counting down.
AGGTGTTCCTCCCAGTTTATCCGCACATGAATGTGGGAGCGCCCGTTCCACCAGCCGCTGCCTTGCTGGTCTGCCAGGTGCTGCCTTGCCTGCCCCCGTCCTCCATCACCACTTTTCTGTGAGTCCTCTCTGCCTGGCTGCCCATCTCTGCCCCTCCTCCTGGTCTGGATGGATGTTTCTTCTTTAACTCCTTGGTTGTCGGACTTCCATACAGTTAGATTTTCTGTCAGTTCTGGTTGTTTTTAATTGTTGTTGTCCTTCTTTTGGTTGTGCGAGGAGGCACAGTGTGTCTACCTACACCTCCATCTTGGCTGGAAATTTTATACCCTGTGCTGTGACTAGAGGAAGGTTGGGGCAGGCAGGGGAGCTGTCATTTACTGAGAGCTTACAATGTGTCGTAGTCGAGCTGGCCACTTTGCATCTATGCTGGTAAAATTCTCACAGCAATCCTGAAGGGCAGCTGGTGTCCAGGAGCTAAGACTCAGAGAGGTTAAGTAATCACCTCAGGGTCACAGAGACATGCCAGGAGTTGGAAGGCACAGACTTACTGTGTGGTTAGGAGTTTCAAACCATTTGTAATTTATTCTCACATTAAACAATTAGTTGAGCACCTATTGTGTGCCTCTGCACAGTGCAGAGGATCCAGGCTGAATGAGTGCCAGCTTTGTCTTCCTGGGAGCAAATGACCTCAGTGAGAGGGTCTCTTCATGCATATTGTTTTCTTTTGGGGCCGGGAGGGTGTCAGGGATGTGTGGGTGGCAAGAGTGTCACATTTGAAACACGCCTTGAAGGATGAGAAGGAACCTGCCAGTCTTTTGACTTTTATTTATTTTGTTATTCTTACCCAAGGATATGCTTATTGTTTTAGGCAAGAGAGAGAGAGGGAGAGACAGACAGACATTGATGTGAGAGAGAAACATCAATTGGCTGCCTCCTGTACACACCCTGACCAGGAATCAAACCTGAAACCTATGTGTGTGCCCTGACTGGCCCTGACCCATGACCTGTTTTTGTGTAGGGAACGTTGCTCCAACCAACTGAGCCACCTGGCCAGGGCGTGGCTTTCAGTTTTTTAAGTTGAGGTCTAAACAGAGCATGCACAGATCTTCAGTGTATAGGCTGGTGAATTGTTGTTACCTATGTACCAAGAACTGACAGTTCTTGGAGGCAAGAGCCCACGAGGGTGTTCTGTGCTCAGGCAGAATGAAGAGATGCGGACCATGAGCCCTCGGAGGAACTCAGAGGAAATGGAGCTCAATGAACTCTCCACAAATCTGGTTCCATCACAAGGGAATGAAAAGATGAATATTTATGTATCTCGATCTCTTTTTGCATCATTTACATTTAGCTTTCTCTGGATTGGAGAAATCCTCACCTGCCCCTGGGTTCTGAAGAGTAATCGTTTCATGCATCACATCCCTAGTGCACAAAAGAGGGGAGAAGGAAAGAAACTGGGGAAAGAGAAATTGGCTGGATTCCTTGAGTAATTGAGCCATCTCCATGTGCAGGACTAGATTACGTCTGGGTCTCTGGCCACATAGCTGGAGCGTGTATGCTGTCTCTGGGGTTGGTGGGAGGAGGCCTGGTGCTGGGCTCCAGAATGCTTTCCCTCAACGCAGTCTTGGATGTGTGGATCTGGATAGGCCCCCGGGTGGGAACAGAGGGAGCCTGGAGAAACCAGAAGGCCACCAGGATTCCCATGTTTTTCTTCCTTGAACTCTTTCAGCTTTGGCTGTTGAGTTGCTTAAATCATGTAACGAGGCAAATACATGCCTTACTGTTTGTGGACCTTGAGCTTGGCTTCCAGATTAGATTATAAACTCCTCTGTTGGTTTGTAAATCACAGTGTCTTTTTCTTGTCCGATGCTCTTTCCCCTCCCTCCCTAGTCTTGTCTGAGCACACAGTACATCTCCCCAGGCGTGCTTGTCGTGTGCACTGATTGTAGGGCCTTTGATGAAGTTGGCGCAGGTACAGGGGTTTGGGTTATAAGGTTATAAGCCAGTAGAGTTCATCTCTAGACATCTCGGGGAACACTGACCCCGGTGAATAGCATAGAAGTTGGAAAAGAAATCTCAATAGCTCACATTTTGAGAACTCACTGTGTGCCAGGGAGGACTCCATAGAGCTCAATCAGTTGTGATACTTTGGGTTGTAAGTAGTAGAAAAATGCTGATGATAGTAATTGGCTTAAACATTAAAGAGCCGTCATTGGCTCAGATGATTGAAAAGGTGGGTACCTTCAGCTGAGACTTACTACCGTACTGGCTCAGTGATGTCTCTTAAGGACTCAAGTTTCTTTCTGTCCCTCCAATCTACTTTCCTTACAGGTGGCATCGTCCTGAGGTTGCTCAGCCTCGGAGGTCCAAGGTGGCTGCCACAGTTCTAGATGGCACCTACTGTTAGTTCATGCTTGGAGGAAATAAAGCACCTTTGTTCAAGCATTCCTTGTCTAGGTCTTGAGAATCTAACTGGACACATTGAAGCCATGATCAGTGTACTCAGAACCTCAAAGATCCCCAAATGAAAACAGGGTCTGCAAGGAAGGGGAACGGTGGAAGTTTCCAAAGTGGTCAGCCCCCTGGTGAGGTTGGCACAGTTATGACCCCCATTTACAGGTAGGAACATGGGGATATAGAGGGGCCAAGTAATGTGCCTGAGTTTACACGGAGAGTCTGCCTCAAGAGCCTGAAAATCTGACTATTCCATGGCATTTTTCAATGATCTTTCCTCTTATTAATTGACATAAAATTTATTCTTTTAAGCTGTACAATCTAGTGGTTTTCAGTATATTCACAAAGTTGCGCAACCATCACCACTGCCTAAATCCAGAACATTTTCGTCACTCCCGAAGGAAGCCTTATACCCATTAAGTGGTCCCCACTTCCCCTCCTCCCAGCCTCTGAACAATCTGCTTTCTATCTCTGTGGATGTTTCATATCAGTGGAATCATGCAGTTTGGCCTTTTGTGTCTGGTGGCTTCCACTCAGCCAGAGAGCTATTTTTTACTGGGATCTGCTGTACTTGACCTTAAGGATTCTGCATTCTCATCTCTCTCATCTTGAAATGGACAGTGCTGCTGGTGGGCTGGGGAAGAAAAAGACTGTGTGTGTGTGCAGGGGGCAGGCACACATGCTACAGATGAGCTCTGTGAGGGCAGGGCTGGGCCTTTGTCTCCGTACCCCAGTGTCTTCCAGATATGCACAGTGAGGGTTCATTCTGCATTCTTGGGCATCCCATGTGCCAGGCACTGTTTGAAGCTCTGGAGGAACAGCAGGGAGAAGGGCAGGATCGCGATCAGGGGTGTGGGTGCAGTAGATAATCAGCAATTAAAAAATTTTTTTTATTGTTGTTCAAGTATAGTTGTCTGCATTTACCACCCTCCTACACACGCCTCTCCCCCTGCACCACAGCCATCCCTAACTCTCTCCCCTGATTTCACCCCCACCCCTTGGTTTTGTCCATGAGTCCTTTATAGTTGTTCCTGAAAACCCTCCCCACCTTCCCCCCATTATTCAGATTATTCTTAATTTCAACATCCCTGGTTATATTTTGCATGCTTATTTGTTTTGTTGATTAGGTTCCACTTACAGGTGAGATCATATGGTATTTGTCTTTCACCACCCGACTTATTTCACTTAGCACAATGCTCTCCAGTTTCATCCATGTTGTTGCAAAGGGTAGGAGCTCCTTTAGTTTTTTCTGATCCATTCATTTGCTGATGGGCCCTTAGGTTGCTTCCAGCACTTGGCTATTGTAAATTGTGCTACTATGAACATTGGGGTGCATAGGTTCTTACAAATTGGTGTTTGAGGGTTCTTAGGATATTATCCCAGCAGTGGAATTGCTGGGTCAAAAGGCAGTTCCATTTTTAGTTTTCTGAGGAAATCCCATACTGTTTTCCACAGTGGCTGCACTAGGCTGTATTCCTACCAACAGTGCACTAGGGTTCCCTTTTCTCCACATCCTCTCCAGCACTTGTTTTTTGTTGATTTGTTTATGATGGCTATTCTCACCAGTGTGAAGTGGTGTCTCATTGTGGTTTTAATCGGCATCTCTGATGGCTAGTGATGAATAATCAACAATTGATCAATACATGAATGAGATAATTTCTGGTGGTACAATGAAGAAACTGAAGAGGTGGTGAGATCAGGGGTGTTTGAGGGGCAACCTTGGTGGGTGGGTGGCCAGGAAAGACCTTTCTGAGGAGGTGCTCAGGCAGGTTTGGGGGCAGCGTGTGGGGCTTCAGGATGGAAACTGGGTGGTGTTTGGGCTCATTGGAGCTGATGGGGATTGCCACTGTGTTTCTGCTTTCCCCAAATGGTTCTTTGCTCATCTGGCTGTTCTCTTACCTTCAGCCTCTACCCTGGAAGGGTTTGGATGTGGCCTAATGGTTGTGGGGAGATTCATCCTTGGAGGCTTTGGAATGTGTTTGGGGCTTTATCTTCTTCTGTGTTTTGGAAATTTGAGCTCAGACTTCCCCTTGGTTCTGACTCAGGCCTGAAGTTGCCGATCAGCTGTCTTTTTTTTTTTTTTAAGAGAAATTTGATTATTCAGAGATCTTCATGCTTTTTCTCTTTAAACGTTGTCAGCCAGACTCCAGGGACGGAGGCCTAGTCCACACGAACACCTGACGTCGCTGGTGTTTGCTGAGTCCGCTCCATTGGGGAGTGCAGGTGAATGGGGGGCGCGGTTCTTGCTTCCAGGGAGTTTCTGTAGTTGAAAGACCTAGCACACACCATGCAACCAACACCACAGCAGCAATGGAATGGCGTGGCTTGTTTTGGGAGAGATGCTGAATCCAGCCGTACCAGGCAGAGGGGATCAAAGAAGTATCTACCATGGGGTGGGCATGAATTCAGAGTGAACAGACATTTGCCACCCCTGCCTTCAGGGCCAACTGATCCCACTGTCAGGGCCTAGACTGAGCAGATGATCTCATTCTTACGCACACAAGGACGTCTAGAGTGTGGTGAAAGACTATGGAATGTGGAAGGGGTCTGTCTTCATCTGCTGGAGGGCTTAGGAAAGGCCTGGGTAGGAGGAGAATGTGCAGTGGGATCAGTGTGTTTGAAGTCTCGGACAGCACAGCGAAGCTTCTTGGAGGGAGTGGGCTGAATACTGAAGGATGCTCAGGACCTAGAGAGGCAGATGGCAGTACGTTCTGGGTCACAGGGACCCTCGAAGAGAAGACAGAGGAGGAGGGAGAGTAACTGTGAGCTCTAGCAGGGCAGGAATGGGTTTCTTTGGTTCATCATGTAACCCCTAGTGGCTAGCAGGTAGCAGGGTGCTGAGCTTGGAGAAAGCACCTCGACTGCTCCTTTGGACTGAGTGTATTAGTTTTCTGTCACTGCTGTGACAAATTACCACAAACTTAGTAGCTCAAGACCCTGCAAATTATTCTCCTAAAGCCCGAAGGTCGGAGGTCTGTGCCGTGTTTTGCCACATGCCCATGTTTTCGTGTGCATTGTACATGGGATTACTATGCCCATTGTTATACCCATTGTGTATAATCATTATACCCATGTATAATGTACATCCTTATTTTTCCCTCAAAAATTTGGGCAGAAGTGCACATTATGAATAGCACAATATGGGTTGTTAGTTTCACCGGGCTGAAGTCAAGGCATCTGCAGGGCTGGTTTCTTCTGGAGGCTCTGAGCAGAGAATCCTTGCCTTGTCTTTGGCAGCTTTTAGTGCTGCCTGTGTTCCTCATCTGTTGTCCTTCCTTCGTCTTGAGAGCACATCGCTGCAGTCTGCTTTCCCACCGTCACATCTCATACGTATTCATTCCTCTGTAGTCACATCTACTCTGCCTTCCCAGTGAAGACTGTTGGGATCACGTTTGGGGGAATCCAGGAGACTTCCCATCTTAAGATCCTTCACTTAATCACGTGTGCAGAGCCCCTTTGCCATTTAGGAGACTCTCAGGGGTTCTGGGGATCAGGATGTAAACACTGTAAGGGGCCATGCTTCAGCTGACCACTGTGTGTCAGTGAGTGACATTTTTAAGGGGGAGTGAGGGTAGGAGAGTCAAAGGAGCACGCTCAGCAGGGGAACAGCACCTTGCAAACAGAAGAAAGGAAGACCAGTCCTTCACGTGGTGCTGGCCCCACTCCTCAGCTCTGCCTCTAACCTCCCCCTTCTCACTGCTGAGGGACACAAGGCCATTTCCCCAGAGTCTCTGAAGCACCCTCTCACTCCGTTTCCTGACAGGCAGCTCCTTCTTTGCTGTCTTGCTTTCCTTTTTTTCTGATAAATCCCGGTATTGGCCAAAAGGTCGCCTGAAGATCATGCCTAAAGGCATCCCAAGTCCAGTATCACACAACCTCATTCCTGCCTGGTCAGGTTAGTGAGTCAGAATTCTCTGGAATTCTGGTTACAGCTGCTGCCGTTGTCTAGGGCTGCAGTGGGTGGGGCCAGGGTCTTTGATGATCAGCTTCTCCAGAGGACATGTAGGGTCTTCCCCATGGTCAAGGTGCCCAAGGAGGCATGGAATGACCAAGAAGTCAGGCTGCCTGCTGGTTTCCCTCAGCTCAGGAAGGTGTTAGGGGGTGGGTGGCGAGCAGAAAGGGAATTGCCAGGTGCAGACATGTCTTTCTTGACTCTAAGGAGTTGCTCTTTCAGTGATTGTTGGGTCTGGGTGTTTCTCTGGAGGAGGTGCTTATATTGTGCTTAATTGTCCCATCCCCTCCTTCTAGACAAGTGGGGGAGGGCTGGGTGACCTTAAACTTAGGGCCAGCCTGGCCTTTCAGCAGCTTTATCAACAAAGGGCATGGGGCAGAGGGGGCCAGGGGAGGCCAGGGGGTCTTGAGTGAATGATAGAAGGTGGAGCCTGAGTGTACCCAGGCCACAGCCATTACAGTGTGGCTGGGGGTGTCTCTGAGACTTGGGGTGGTGTTCAGTCCCAGCTTTGCCATTACAACTGCTTGACCTTGGACAAGTTGTGTATCTTCCATAACTCTTAGTTCTCTGTAAAATGGGCACATTCCTCATAGAGTGTTTGTGCCAGTGCGGTGAGCTAATGTGGGTAAATACCTGGCATTTAGAAAGCACCTACTGAGCATGAGCCACTTCCGTTATCATTACAATGGGCTGGGGCATGGAAAAGGGTTCCAGAAAGAGCAGTAGGAGATGGTGGCCACCCCTCCCCCAGCCACGGCTTGGCATGTGGGGAGGCTGCTCTGGTCCACTCCCTTGAGATGACACTGAGGACTGTCCCAGCAGATGGGGGAGGCTGTCCTGGAAGCTGCCATGCCCTGTGTTGGGGAGGCACTTTGCAGAGGGCTGAGAGCCTGCCAAGTTCCATCTAGCACCCCTGATGGCCTGTCTCTCAAGGAGCAAGTGAGAAAGAGGGAGACAGGCAAAGCCCATGTCTGGAGACAGATCTGCTGTGAAGCCCAGTGCAGTCACTTTCTAGTAGTGCTACTTCTCAGAGACTCAGTTTCCCCACCTGAAAGATAGGAATCACGCCCAACTTGCTGGGGCACTTTTCGGCTTAGGAGAGAGAAATGAAGGGTGATATTCACGGAACCCTTCCCTGCGGCAGGCAGGGTGCCAGCTCTTTCCTGTGGTGTGCACTTGACCTCCTTTGAGAAGGGCATGGTGCAGTCCGTGCCAGCTGGTGCGCGCTCAGTGAGGCACCTCTTCTTCCACGTGACCTCTGAGGACACTGCGGCCCTGTGTCTCTGGGCTGCAGCTGGGTGGGCGTCTGGGGAGGATACACCCTCTGTGGTTCACAGGAGCCAGCAAGCTGCAGGATTTTATGGCTGTTCCGTCATGCTCAGCCTGCAAGCTGTTTTATGGCCACTGTATTCTTGGAGCCACACCTCAGATGGGGCTAGGCCTTTGAGATACCCAGAGCCTCTATGGTCACAGTGGCATGTGGCGGGCACCCTGAGCTGCCAGTGGAAGGGAGGGGGTGGGCAAAAGCTGGGTTGTGAGGCCAGTACCTAGAGTTTCCTGGGATCTGGACGCCCTCAGAGAAAGGGGTTGGTTTTCCAGTTGCCACTTGTGATGAACACAGTGTGCCAGCCATTAGGAAGGGAACGATAGCCAGGTGTCTGTCCATGCCTGGAATTTGGTGACTTCAAGGCTAATAAACGCCACTGCTCTGACACAGGCTCATCTCAAGGGACCTAAAGAGGAATTTGGTGACTTCCAGGCTAATAAACGCCACGCCTGCTGATTGCTACCTTTCAGTTCCTGTCTCCCCATCCTGAATGTGAAAGGCTCTCTTGTGCCCACTGGCTTTACATCAGGCAGTTTGGTGGTTCAAAGCACATGCTTAGGGTCATGCAAATCTTCAGATTCTGTCCTCACCACGAAACCATTTTGACCGTCCCCTGGACTGGAGGAGCTGAGAGCGCCCGCTTCCCTGAGGTCAGAAAGAGTCCCATCCTGTCACGGGTGGGGCTGCCCGGCCCCCAGTGCCGGTAGCTTCCCTGGAGAGACATTGTTACTGGGTCCCCAGTGATATCTGGTACCCACTGCACACCTTTGGGTGTCAGGCCCTGTTGTAAAAGCTTTGCATTAAGCTGGGGGGGGGGGTAGGAAAGGTTATTACTGTTTATTTTGGAGATGGAGAAATGAGGTGAAGTAACCTGCCCAAGGTCAGTGTTAGTCAGTGGTAGAGCCGGGATTGGAATGCAGGGAGCTGATGCAGGGTATGCACTTGTGATCACCATATATTGCTCCTGAGTCTCTTCTCCTGGCACGACTATGGTTCTGCACAAGTACTGGGCTGCCCTGGGGGTGGGAGTCTGTGGAAGGAGCCAGGTGTTGCTTCCTGCTGTGGAATGGGGGTGGGTGGGTGTGAGCGCAGGCTGACAGATTGCCCCAGCAGTTCCCCCTGCCCTCACCTTTGACTCTTTCCCCTAAACACCCACCAGGAAACCCAGAGGGTGGAAGGTGGGGTGTCCCATTATTGAATGGATCCATACCCCCACCCCACACTCACATAGAGGCTCACACCCTGTTCTCCCGAATGGACGCACATGTTTGGTTCTCAAGCCCTGGATTACATCCTCGAAGTGGAACATCTGAAGGAAATCGGCCCCAGCTTCACAGTCTGTGGAAACACTTCTCTCAGTCCTGGACTCCTTGCTGCCCCCTCAGGCTATGGAAATCCGTGCTGAGGTGGTGGAGAAAGGGGAGGAAGGAAACTCGCAGGAAGCCCAGAGCAAGGCTGGCCTTGCAGGACTCCTGAGAACGCTGGCATCACAAATACCAGGGCCTGGCTTTATTTTTAGCGGTATGAGGGGCCCTGAGGGCAGCTGGGGGATGTGGGAATCCTATTTTTTGCTCTGTCTTGCTGATGGAACCTCTAGCAGTTTTTAAGCCCGATTTGTCTTCCTTTGAAGTCGGTCATGCCTGTGGTCCCAAACTGTACTTTTTCCCTTTGAACAAGAAGGAAGGTGGCCGCCTGGTTTCACGTCCTCGCCCATCCTGGACGTGGGGAAAGGCAGCCAGCTTTCGTCCCAGACGAGTGAGTACTCCCAGAGGTGTTTCCTGGGAATACTCTGAGAATGTTCCCAGGCCTGCCTTGGTCACTTAGAGCCCCCGAGTCCATGGGAGCCAGGCGGGCAGTCGCTGGCAGGAGGGGCCTGCCGAGGTCTGGGCAATTGAAAGACAGCCCGTGAGGTGCTGGCTCACCTCTGTAGGACCACCAGGAGCGCCGAGGGTACGAGGACCCAGTGCAGGGATGACAAACGGTCAGGTGGGGGCAGGGAAGCTCCTTCTCACGTGGTACAGTCGTATTCTCTCTCTACCATCAAAATATAAACAAAACCCAGATTTATTGAGATGTCACTCACATACCATAAAGCTTGCCCCCTTTAAAATAGTTTTTAGTGTAGTCACTGAGTTGTGCAGCATGATCACCTAATTACAGAACAGTTCAGCACCCCCAAAAGAAACCCTTGACCCCTCTGAGTGGTTACTCGCAGCCCTGACAACCACTAGACTGCTCTTGGTCGCTGCGATTTGCCTGTTCTGGCCATTTCCTATAAATGGCATCATACCGTGTGTGGCCTCCGTGTCATGTTTGAAGGGTGAGCCTCTGTACTTTTTGTCTGAGCCCCTTTGTGTAAAATAGACGCAACCGTCATCAGAACCCGAAAAGTTGCCACCATGAAGGCATCTCTCGGTCTTCCAACCGAGGCTTCAGTGCCAAGGTGGAGATGGGAGACCTGGGATGTCTGCTGTCAAATTTTTGCTGTCAAAAATTGGTGAGTTTCACGTGCTTTGCGATTTGGAATAAATCCAGAGGTCTCCTGCCAGCAATGGGGATGGTGAAATGTATGCAGGATGACCTCATTCTCGGTGCCCTTTGGTGTAGCACACTTTTGGTAAGAAGCAGGGTTCGTTTCTTAGGTGGCATGTATCTTCTCATAAACAAAGGAGCGAGGGCTAAGCATCTGCTTACATCGCTTGCTGGAGCCCAGCACTGCCTGGACCTAAACATTAGCATCGTCGGTGCTTCCTGCTTTGGCTCTTGGTCCAAATAATTTGCTACAGCCCTTGACCAGGTTGACTTCAGGTATGTCCTTGAGGTCCACATGGTTTCTGGTTGATTCCCTGGTAAATAAGTTGGCCTTGCTGCTTATCAGGACCTGGGGGGAGAGGAGACACCATGGTGAGGACCTCTGATGATAACCAGACCATTAGAAGCAGACTGTGAGCCCCAGAGGTCTGCTGCTTTCTGTGTTGCAACCAAGTGCAGAAGCTGCTTCATCCTGGGATGGTGGGAGTGAGCTGCCAGAAGATATTTTGGTTCCTAGATTATGAAAGGAGAGCAAAGGTGTGCTCCAAGGGTATAAAGGTCATATGGCCCAAATCTGAGGCGATGGCATTGTTTGTGCTGCAGTGGCCAAGTCATGGGCTCACTGCTTCCTCATTCATGTCACCAAACAGTGACGGAGTGCATGCCAGGCACTAATGCACATCACAAATTTGGATTTGAACATAGGTTTAATTGTAGCTCTGCCTTTGAATGAAATTTTTGAGATTGTCCTTTCTTTTCAGCTGTGAGGCTTTGGTTGAGACGAAAATAATACTGATGGTCCCTGGTAAGCCTGGACACGAGTGTGCTAGTCCAGCCCTGGGACCTCGGGCAGACCCTTCGCAGGCGAGCCCCCGGGACCCTGTCTGTCAAGTCCTTGCCTGTCAGGTGCGTGCAGCTGAGATGAGATCATGTTTCTGAACGTGCAGTGGGCTCTCTGTGTCCTCCTTCCACGCCTGGGGATTCAACTCATCACAAATCAGAAACATTCCAAAAAAGTTGCCTTCTTTGTATGTATTATGTACTACAGACTTTTCTTGTCATTATTCCTTAAGCAATGCAGTATAGCAACTATTTACATAGCAGTATTATAAGTAATCTAGAGATGACTTAAAGTATGTATACAGGAGGATGGGCCTAGGTTAGATGCACGTACTATGCTATTTTACATACGGGGACTTGAACATCCTTGAATTTCGGTGGGGAGGGGGTCCTGGAACGAACCCCTGGGGAAGCCCGGGGACAGCTGTGTTTGGAAAGGTGGAGAGGGCGGTAAAGCCATGCAGTCAGACCTTCCTGTGCACGAAAGGCCAGAATGAAGTCTCCTTTATTTCACAGATGAGAAAATGGCTTTTGCTCAGCGGGAGAGACCTTCAACCATCTCAGTCTGGGGAGATTCATTAAGTGCCTATTACGTGGCCGTTGCTGTGTTAGGCAGTTTAATGAGCAGTTAATGCCCTGTGGCAGAGGGCAGAGTGGTGTAGTGGGGGCAGGGTGGACACAGGCCTGGAGCAGAGGCCCTGGGTACATTCCTGGGCTCTGTCGTCTGCTGACTCTGTTACCTTGAACAATGTGTGTGTTTGCTGTGTGTGAGTTTGTGTGTGTGTGTGTGTGTGTATATTTCACAGTAACTTCTCGATGGGCCCTAATACCTAAAGGGGCTGTTGTGAGGACTAAGTGAGCAAATGTGTATAAAGTGCTTGGGAAAGCTCATAATCCTGCTTCCTGCTTGTCCCTCTGAGCTGCCCCTCTGCCTTCTCCTGTGGTCCGTCTGTCCCCTTCATTCTGCTGATGAGGCGATGGGGCCACTCACTCTTCCTCTCACGCAGAGACACCCTCTGTAACAGCATCAGAGTGGCGTTCCCGCTTCTGTTTAAATACCCTGGCGGTGGGGAGCTCACTGTCTCAGGAGTATCCAGTTCCATTTTGGAATCGCTTCACGTGAGCCTTTGACTCTGCGGAGGTGGATGGTGAAGTATGTGCATTACAATGATGAGCTATTTGTCTTGAGAAAGTGATACGTTCAGCCCACATCCCACAGTGCAGACTTGGGATGATTTCTTATGCTGCGGACATGGGTTGGCCGTGAACTTTCTCATGACGTGATGTCCCCTTCATATGGGTGAAGGCCCATGACATTTAAGGGACTTGTGAATGTTTGGGATGGGGTGGCAATTAGCCCAGGGAGATGTAGGGTTGAAGGAGAGGTGTGACCATCAGGAGAGCTCTGGCGACTGAGGTAGGAAGACATCACTATGCCCAGGGTCACGGACCTTGCTGTGCCTGACCTTGAAAGCCAGTACTGGGCCAGGGGCGTCCAGTGCTGTGCAGTCGTCTATGAGAACAGATTCGGGGGCAACCGTGGTGTTGTGATCTCTCTAATTGTGGCAAAAGCATTCCATATAATCCACTTGGCACCTGATGAAAAACACCGCACACTTGGCACAGAAGGGGACTTTAATTTGGTGATAGATAGCTGCTAGAATCTATAGCAAACACTGTTCTTAATAGCTAAACGTGAGACATTCCTTTCAAGTTCGGAATGAGACAGGAATGCCCACTGTCACCTTTTACTCTGCGTTGAACTGTGGGCTGGAGGCAGCACAGTAAGACGAGAGAAAGGTAAGAGAGATGTAGCAATGGCCAGAAGAGATAAAAATGGCATTTTATTTTTTTTGCTGATGATCTGATCATCTGGCTAGAGGAAATCCTAGATTCTAAATCTATAAATATTAGAAACAATGGAGTTCAGCCAGGTGGTCAAAGGTCAAGTACAAAAAAATCTATGGTTTTCAGTAAGAAAAGATACATCTTTTTAAGTTGGAAACACACATGCACCCCCTGTGATCACTGCAGCATTACTCACAACAGCATTATTTACAAGTTGTGGAAACAACCTAAGCGTCCATTGACAGACAGACGATGGATAGAGAAGATGTGGTATTTACATACAATGCAACACTATTCAGCCATAAGAAAAGGCCTCGGCCAGCTGGCTCAGTTGGTTGGAACGTCGTCCCACGCACCAAAAGGTTTCGGTTTGATTCCAGGTCAGGGCACATCCGAGAAGTGACTGATTGATGTTTCTGTCTCACGTTGATGTTTCTCTCTGTCTGTCTCTTTCTCTAAAAATCGGTAAAAACATATCCTCTGGTGAGGATTAGAAACAAAGAAGGAAATCTTGCCGTTTGCAACATTCTGGATGGACCACGCTAAGTGAAATGAATCAAGAGGGAGAAGGACAAGTACTGTGTTCTTTCACTCCTAGGTGCAAGCTAAAAACACGAAACAAAAAAGAATAAATAAAACAAACCAAAAACAGACTTACAGATAGAGAGAGCACGTCAGAGGTACAAGTGGGGAAGGGAGTTGGGGCGGGTGAAATGTGTGAGGGGGAGCAGCTGTGCACAGGTGTCCAATTATAATGCTCTATAGTAATTCTACCTCAATTTAAAAAAATATGGCTTCTGATAGGCCAACAGCGACTGACTAGCAGTTGAAGTCAAGGCTCTTCACAGTACGGAGTTTTGACCTTGTCCCCTGTAGTCCACGGTGGCTCTTGTGTCCTAACTTGTGTTTGTGTAGTGAGATCAAGGGCTGTCACATACGTCCGGCCCACTAGGACAAGGCATATTTTTTAAAAGAACTTTACATTCTATTTTTCAATTACAGTTTACACTCAGTGTTATTTTGTCTCAGTTTCAGGTGCATGCTGTAGTGCTTAGACAGTTATGTAATTTGCAAAGTGACCCTCCGACATTTCCGGTGCCCACCTGGCACAGCACATCGTCACTGCAGTGTTACCGATTGTATTCCCTGTGCCGTATGTACTTTCCATCCCCACGACTGTACTTTTTCGTAACTACCAATCTGTACTGCTTATTCCCTTCAACTTTTTCACCCAGTCTCCCAAACCCCTCCCCTCTGGCAACCACCAGTCCACTCTGTGTCTGTGAGTGAGACAGATATTGTCTAATGTTGAATTTTACAGAGGAGGAACCTGTGGCTCAGAGAGGTTAGAGTCCCCTTGCCCAGGGTCACTACATGAAAAGGAGGCAAGAGCTGGGACCTGGCCTCTCAGGTCAATGCCCCCTCCTCTCTGCTACTCCCCACTGCTCTTCTTCAGACCTTACTATCCCCAGCAATTCGTGTTGCCCACCCTTTGTTATCCATGTCCAACAGAGCAGTGGCAGAGCTCGGCGGGACAGATGGTGCAGAAGCATTCACATTTGGGTTAGAATGGACTCTGACTTCTTTTATAAGCAACAGCTTATCCGGTCTGATATGCTTGTGTGTGTTGCCTGGGAGGGGTTGTTTTCTTCTGCAGAGGCCATCCTGAGGTACGAGGTGGGAGGAGAGGATCCTGTGGTTGGTGGACACAGTCTGGATTCTCTCGCTCGGCATTTGGCTTGCGTGCCCTCCACTCTGCCTCCTCTAAGTCCCAATTGAAAAATCTTTGCTTTTCAATTCTATTAAATGCCTCTTCAACAATTACAACAGTAACATGTTCACAGCAGTTGGTAGAACAATAATACATTTGACCCTTGAACAACACAGGTTTGAGCTGTGTGGGTCCAATTATAGGTGGATCTAAAACATAGATAGAAGGAAAGAATGCATAGGAGAAAACATAGCCTTCTTTAGCAGCTCTCTGCTGCCGTACTTCTCTCCTGGGGCTTCACCAGCCTGTGCTAAGGGTCCAGTGTACATTCTTTCACCCACTTCTCCGGCCTGTGCCAAGAGGTGCAAACAGGTTGTCTATTCACTTGGTGGGGATTTATAGGCACTGTGCTAACTGTTGGGGCACCACAGTGAACAAGAGACAGAAATTCCTCATGGAGCTTACAGTCTAGGAAGGGTGTCCAACCTTTTGGCGTGTCTGGGCCACGCTGGAAGAAGAGTTGTTGGGGGCCACACATTAAATACACAAGCGGTAACAAAAGCTGATGAGCAAAAAGGAGTTTTTAAGTAAATTTATGATTTTGTGTTGGGCCACATTCATAGCCATCTTGGGCTTTGTGTGGCCTGTGGGCTGCAGGTTGGAATATGGAATCATGGAGTGTCAGGCCATGACAGTTCTGTGGAGAAAAACCAAGCAGGAAAAGCCTTCCCCTCTCTTTGTGGTTTTGAATGAGGAGATTGGGGTAGAATTTACTGAGAAGGAGAATTTTGTACAGAGACCACCTAAAGGACCTGTGAGAGAAAGCAATGAAAGTGTCTGGGGAGGAGTACTGAGGCTGATGGTAAGTGCAAAGGCCCTGGGGCCAGGTGGTGTCTGGTAATGAGCTTCGTCACATAGGGCAGAGCCAGTGACAGGAAAAGAGGTAGGAAATGGCTTCACAGAGGGAATGGGAGGAAGGAGAGGAGGAGGAAAGGTTGTATAGGGCCTTGTGAACAGTGTATAGAACTTCCTGGTCATTTAATGAAAGTGGGATCTTTGCTTTTTTTCCTCGCAGCTTCCAGTTCTTACTGAATTATATCTTATGAGCACCCCTCCAGGCCCATGGGTAGAAATCTCTTTTCCTGTATATTTATGTGCCATAATGGATTCAGCCCTTCTCTTTTGGAGGACTTTTACGTTGTGGTCAGGTTGTTCCTTTCCCCTGCCGTTCTGATGCCTTTATTCCGTGTGTTGGAGTGTGGGATGTCTAGGTCAAGGGTTGTGTGTGTACTTAATGTTAATAGATACTGTTGGATTTTCTCACGAAAGGTAGCTGCTTTTTAGCATAGATTATTCTTACGTCTCACGTGGTTTGTTTTGTCCCAAGTTGCTAAATAGCTTGTCTGCAAAAGAGCAAAATCACACCTGCACACAAGGCTAGCTCTGGAATCCTTCAGTGGGTGGGAAGGTACGTGGCTTTCTGGAGTGTGCTTCTGGGAACAACATCATTTGCTCTTTTTTGGAGCTTGTTTGATGGTTGTGATGTTGAGAGAGGCACAAGGTAAAAAAAAAAAGAAAACAGCTGTTGCTGTGTTGTTTGCATTATGGCTAATTTTGCATATGTCTAAAATAAGCACAGCAGCGAGGAGTTATAGGAACACAGATTCACACCTTGTCAAATATTGACTCGTGTTCCTGTAGCATCTTAAGGGCAGCACTCCCTCTGAGTAGCCTGCTCCGTGAGCTCGGGAATGCTGGTAGAACAGCGATGGGTGTGTACTTGCTTGTCCTTCCTCTCCCCGTGATGTTCCCGGGTGGAGCAGGATCTTGTAAACTTAGAAGCAGATGCCTCATCTATTTAATAGCCTCATGCACTTGTGTGATTTGTGCTGTTTCCCATCTGTCACAATTCAAACAATGAATAATCTTGTGTCCGAGTCTTTTCGCACATGTGTATAAGGATATCTGTTGGGTAGATTTCTAGAATTAGAACTGCTGAATCGAAAGGGATTTGCTGTCCACATCTTGAGAGATATTACTTGAATTGACCTCCCTCAGGAAGAAACTGTCCCGTCCATGGGCCATGAAAGAAAGTGTCTTCTTCCCAAACCCTGTGCAACACAGGGTCTTGTCACCTTTGATTTTTGCCACCTGATGGGTGAGATGTTGTATCTCATTTCTATTTTATTTTGTGTTTATTTCTCCTGAGCAAGGACAAACACCTCTTCAGATGTTCAAGAGTTGTTTCTGGTTTATGTTGGTGGACTGTCTTCCTGATCCTTTGCTTGTTTTCATTTCCCTGGTGGATTAGCAGTTCCTTTCCTGGCCCCTTCGAGCATGGTCTGTGCACATTATGAGGACATTTGACCCTGTGATCAGATAACTTAACCTGTCTCACTAGTTACAAGTCAAGCCACAGCATCTTGATCGTCAGCAGTGAACATCGAGGTGTTGGAGTAAGAAGTACAACCCAACACAAGACTAGATCATGGTGGCATTTTGACAAGGGTGCTGATGCTCGGCTCTCGGACCCTGGAGTCCATCAGCCTAGCGTCAGATTTTGTGGGGTCTCACTTTTAGCCCATCCCTGGTTTGAGGAAACATGAGGAAACTTGGCTGTTTGCTACTGTAAGTTCTGTTACAACCTGTTGTGAGAGTTTTGGAAGCAGTGGCTCCGCTGGTCATCATGCTAGTCCAGGTCGCCTAACCGCTGTCTCCAACAGTCCCCAACCTTGGCAACTTAACATGATAAAAGGGTATTTCTCACAGCCATGGCATTTATGATCAACATCAACATGGGTATACCCAGTGGAGCAGCTCCCCGAGTGTCTGGTCAAGAATTCGGGTTCCTTCTGTTTGTGGCTCTGCCTTCCTAGGTCCCCGGAGGCCTCCCTTGGGTTCTCTGCTGGCAGAGGGCAAAGGAGAGAAGAGGGTGATGTGTGTGGTGGGGGGTGGGGGTTTCATGGGCCTGCCACTCTGCCCTCACTCCACTGGCCAGAGCTTAGTCTTGCGCCCAGTCTGACTGGAGGGAGGCTGACACTTTTGATCCTAGGTACGTGGCGTGCCGTGGTCTCTGAGTGCTGTGTAGGACTTCTAACTTTTCAAAGTGTCTTCTCAAGTGTGATCTCTTGCTGCCTTCAACGGTTCTGTGAAGGGGAGGTAAGATGAAGGCTTTTAACCCCCATTTGGAGCCAAGTACGCTGAGGCCCAGGGAGGTATGCATCCTACACAAGGCGAGACTCTATGTCACGGACACAAGGTGTGTGTGAAGCAGGCTGGAGAACAGGTTCTCACTTGGCTGGCCCATTCTAACGACACACAAACACAGTCACCCACCCTGGGCGTGCCTAGGCCCACCTCTGCACGTGGAGAATGGGGCTGTGTGCTGAGGGGACCATGGAGGTTGGCTTGGTGTGTATCCTCTACCCTGGCGAGCGGTGAGAAGTGACAGTGTCTCTTGCCTGTTGTAAATAGCAGCCAAATGGCCATGGGTGACGGCACTGCTAAGGGTAGGAAGGCTCAGCAAGGTGTCCCATGTGAGACAGAACTACTATAAAGTGGGTGCCTCCGGGAATGGTCCTTTACCTTGACTTTGGCCATTGTCTTTTTTGTCATTTGCATGGACACTAGCATTGAGATTGGGGCTTTTCTTCTTTATGCTCCCATGCCCTGTATCTAATTACTCTGAAACATCTGATGCTGCAGTGAGATCAACACGTGAGCTGTGATAACTCCTCTGCTCTCTTTTGAGCATCAGGGAAGAAAGGTGGGATGCTGTTGCCACCCTTCTGGGTAAGGACTGTGCCTCCAAAAGCCCATTGGATGCACGGAGCCAAGGCTGTGCTGGGCACACGTTGGATGCTTTCCCCTCTGTTTCCTTAAATGTGATTGAATGCCTTGAACTAACCTGGTCAGAGCTTATCGAGACAGGATCATAGGTGGTTGCATGGAGTGTGGTGGTCACAGTGATGGTATCAAGCAACAGACAAGACATCAAAAGGCCGGTGTGCAGGGCTTAGCACTCTCGCTCTTCATTGAATGGCCACCGGACTTGGTTTTCTCATCTGTGCAAAAGATGTAACATCTTTCCTACCTCTCTCACTGGGTCATTATGAGGATCACACAAGATAATGCATATAGGACTGCTTTATAAATGGAAATGTACTCTGCAGTATAAGGTATTATTTTATTAATAGTAACAAGTGCCATTTGCAGTCCTTGTGATTCATTTGGGGTAGAGCCGATCACTGCTACCATTACTACACACATTCTCCTCCAAAGCTGCAATTACTGTGTGCAATTTCGCTTGCTATTTTATGATCATGGAATATTAGTACTGGAAAGAATCTTGGAGATTAACTAATTCAAATGCACCACTTTAAAGATGGTGAAACTAATGCCTGGAGGGGAGAGGCTTGTCTGAGGCCCCTGGAACCTGGGACTTCAGACTCTCAGAATGGGCTGCTTTGCTTTTTGAGTTGTGATGCCCTGTCCTTTGTGGAGAGGCTGGAAACCAGGAAGTTTGGTCCTTAGTCATGAGGTGGAGGCGCAGCTGTGACTCATGTCTGCCTGATCACACTGACCCCACTCTGAGCTCCTGTGCTTGAGGTTCCGGTCAAATTTGGACAGGGCCCAGGGGAGAAGCTTCAGTGCTTGGGTACAGGGTCTGAGAGAAGGGAGTAGGAACTGAAGTATTTGTGACAAGAGAAGGAGAACAGGACAATTCCAGACAAGGAAGGTGGAGGTACCCTTGCTCTGACCTTGGTCCTTGCCTGGTTCCACTCCCCCTATTCCCTCTCTCTGACTGCCTTCTCCATGGCTGCTGGCTTCCAGGACACACTCAGGAGGCACAGCTGCAGGACTGCGGGGCTCCCTCTGGAGAGAAGGCTAAGGGGACCCAGCGATGCTTTCAGTATTCAGAGGGCAGTCAGGCTTAGTCTGGATAGAAGATAAGGACTAGTGGGTAAAAGTGCTGGAAAGACGGATTTTTGCCTCCTTTTCATTCACAAGCCTCCTTGGTTGGCTCCTTCATGCCTCCAGGTCTTGCTCACCTGTCACCTAGATGAGGCCTGCAGGAACCCCTGGATAACCTTGTGGTTGGCACCCTCTTTCTGGACTGGATTCTCCATCCAAAATAGACAGCAAAGTTGCAAATTAGTGGGGTGCTCCCCTCTGCCCCTCACCCAGCCTCCCCTCGTGTTCACACTTAGATGACCACGTCACAGAGCACTGCCGGCGCCCAGGAACCTAGCACTGATTTACTGCCCTTCCCTAAACTGCAGACCTTCACAGGTCACCAGTTTTCCCACTAATCCCTGTTTCTTTTGCAGGATCCAATCCAGCATCCCACATTGTGTTTATCTGTCACGTCTCCTTAGTCTCTTTTAATCTGTGACATGACTTGACCTTTCCTGACTTTGACATTTGAGAAGAGCACAGTTTTGTTATTGGTGTAGCATGTCCTCTAATTGGGGTTTGCCTGATCTCTTTTTACGGTTGGTATGTATTGATTTCATTTACTGTTCATTGGGTCTCTCCCCGACCTGAACCGCCGGCTCCCTCAGAGCAAGCGTCATCCCGTGTCTGGTTTGCTCGTGTACCCTCGTCCCCACCAGAGTGCCTGGCACCTGTGCTCGGTCATTATTTGCCCAGTGACCAGGTGAGGCGTTGAACGTCCCAACGTTGGCAGAGCATGTGACCAGAAGGGAGGGAAATCCGGAGCAGAGCAGCCGGGTACTGGCAGAGCCTTGGTGGGCAGCTGGGCTGGATGGGCTCTGAAGCCCCTTTGAGCATTCAGATTCTGCGATTTTATAACATGATGGTGGTAAGTGAGCTCAAGTTCATTAAATTCCACAGATATTAGCTGAACACATTAACTTGCTATGGAACCCTATGCTGGGCAAGGTGGGGCCACTGATGGACACCCGAGATCCAGGCTCTGAAAAATTGACATTCCCTGTGGACCAAAAGCCCAGGGAAATACATGGGGAAGGCCAGTGTCCATGCTACAGACACTTAGTGGTCTAGAACCTGTCCTCTAGGTCGTCGGTTCCTGGAGTCCAGCCTGCTTCAGAATCACCCAGCAGACTTGCTTATAACGCAGACTGCTGGGTCTCACCTGCACAATTTCTGATTCACCTGGTCTACGGGTGAGGCATGAGAATTTGTATTTTCAACAAGTTCCCAGGTGATGCTGCTGGTCCAGGGATCCCATCTTGAGAACCACTGCTCTAGATGGTCAGGAGAAACAGGCCACTGCCAATTGGCAAAAGCCCGGAAAGCTTCATGGAGGAGGAGGTCAGGCTTGAGTGGGGTCAGATTTACGCAGGTGGGAGTGGGGCTTGAATCACACACAGCCATTTTGCCGCCTCTGAATGTAATCTGTGGGTGACTTTTGTCTGCCTTTGCCCAGTCGGCCTCTGGCCTCGCTGTGGCCTTGTCCCTCCTTCTCAGTGCCATGACCGGTCCTGGCCAGAGGAGTCTGAGACCCCAGAAGAGGAGGCTGAGTAAGACTTTTACAGGAGTTGACCTTGGCTGGCTCGGACGAAGTCACTCTGAGTCCTGGACGCGTCCCGTATTGCGCAGGCTGTCTAAATGTGTTTATTTGCCTGGGCCTCGCCTGCTGCCTGTTGGCACCGTTCGAGGTGTTGCTGTTGGGCTCCGTGGCTCTATTTCTGTTTTCCCGTCTGGCACCAGCTCAGCGGGGGCAGGTGAGGTGTGTGGCCACCCTTGCTGTCTTCCTGGCTCCATGTTCTTCTTGAGGCCAGCACTTGGTCAGATAGAACATTTGAGTCTCACTAGAGTCTGTGCTGTGGAAGCAGATGGGTTCTTTTCAAGGGGGAGGAAGTATGTGGAGGAAGGAGAAGGCCTTCAGGGAGATGAATTATTAACTTATGTTTGGACTTAACACACAGTGATGGTAAGACTGTTTACACATGTACATGTGTGTTTACACTTCCAGAATCGTTTAGGAATTTTTATTTCTTTAAGTGGCATTCAAAAACTGATGTTAGAGGTTGGGGGCAGGCATCAGAGAGCTTGAGAAAGACCATGTTGTTTGTGCAGCTGGGAGAGTCTGAGCAGGAGGACAATGTGTCATCAAAATCATACAATGTCGGAACGAGAGGGCTGTCTTTGTGCTTCTGCTTTCCCCTGTCATTTCAACTGAGACCTAGCATGGCTAAGTGACTCACCCTGCTTAAATGGCACCGCCTCACCTCTCCCTGGCCAGAGCAGATCGGTCTGTCTTCCCTCTGCTCCAAAGTTGTTTTATTAATAATATACCTCTCTTGTTTTGTATGTAGTCATGTACAGGTTTATTTCACCTACTTAGATCAGGGGCCAGCAAATTAGCCCTGAGGTCCAGTCCTCCATTGCCTGTTTTTGTAAATAAAGTTTTATTGGAACACAGCTGCACCGTTTATGTACTGTCCATGCTGCCTGTGCGTTAGCACGGCAGAGGTCATTAGTTGCTAGAGACCCAATGGCCTGCACAGCCTAAAGTGTTGACTGTCTATCTGGTCCTTTACAGAAAAAGTTTGCCAGTCCCTGCATGAGAAAGCGAGTTCCTTGGAGGCAAGAATGGAATTTTCATTTTACTTTGCGACTTGGGGGTCCTTGCTCATGGTAAATGCTCTGAAGTGTATTTTGCTACCCAATCCCTGGATCATGAAGAAAGCAGACAACTTTTGTAGTGGAAGATCTTCTATAATGAGAAGTAGCGTACTTTATAAGGAATTAAAAATTGTCCTTGTTAAAAATGTGTATTGACAGGGCTTGAGATGCCGTGGGTGGATTTGTTGAAGATTGAGCGTGCAGGGCTGGAGTTACTAGCCAGCTATCCTGGCCTTTTCTTCCCACTGCTGGACAATTCTGTGCCCCAGTTTTCTCTCTGTAGAAAGAAGATAATATTGCCTGCCTTGCTGAGTTCATTGATCTTCAATGAGGAGAGAACAGAATATTAAAATATCTTACTACCACTGAAGGCCTACCGACTGGTTTTCCTGATGATTCTGACCCACCAGAGCACGGCACTTATCTCTCTGAGACTCTCTTGCTCCCCTGCCCCCACCCTCTGACAGGCTCCCTTTTTTCTACAGGCTAAAGAACACACTGGGCCTGTGGTTCCTGACCTTCCTCACTGTGATCCCACCCTACCTGCCTGTCTTGGCCTTTCACTGCTCCAGTGCAACCGTCTGTCGTGTCCAGAATCTTCTGCGTGATGTTGCCTACGTATTTATCACACCTTTGCCTGGGATGCTACCCCCAACCCAGCTTGCCCTCTTCCTGCTTCTCTGCTGTCCACTCTCATAGGTCTCCCTTGTGCTGACCCTGCTGGAGTACTCTGACCTTGGACAGCATGAATGAATGTCTTCTTTGCCACCCACTCTACTGTTTTGTTGTTATTTTTTAATCCTTGTGAATGCTTGTTAAATAAACTAAGGACAAGACCTCAGAACCATGGAAGTAGAATCTCCAAGGGCCTCTTTGTTTTTTAACCAGCTCTTCAGGTCTAGTTACGACTCTGACCACAGTTTGAGGAACACAAAGTTAAACTAGAGTGCTTTGCAGTAGTATTTCTTTTTTTATGGGACACTTTCTTGTCTATTTAAATGAACTGGAAACATCCTAAGGGCAGATCAGGGTCTCATTATTTTTTTTTCAGAGTAACACACACATCGATGAAGATTAGGGCTGTGAGATGATTTGTTGGTGAGATTACCTCCTGCAGCCGGCCCTGCATCAGGTAGACACTCAGTAAATGTTTGCTTATTGATCGATACAGATATCAAAGTGCTGGGGAAGGCAGAACAGGTTCTGCAAAGCAGGGGATTACTGTTGGGAACGGGCTGGTGTGTGCCTTCCACTGATTCTGCTGAAGAAGTCCTCAGATTTCTGGAACCCAGGCAGCCCAGACACAGAGAGTCAGCCCCCGGAGGAAACTCACCTGGCCCAGTCCTGGGGGCTTCTCTAGCTCTGTCCTTTTTACTTTCATCTCCGTGTGCTTATGTGAAATGCCTCCCTTTGTCTCCCCCTTTGGCTCATCCCAATAGTGCAAAGCCATAGAAGTGTGTGCTGCTGGGAAGGTTTGTTTGGACACTGAAGGGTGTAGAAGAGGGTGTAGCTTGTAGAATGAGTTTTGCTTCCCATTTAAAATGCTTGGAGAGATGTGCAAATGCTTCATCTCTGCCTGACGAGCTGTAGGGCTTGTTTACACGAGCTCGGGCTCTGTGGCTCCGGAGAGAGAGGGGCTTCTCGCCTTCCCCAGGGTGTGATGGCCAACCTTGGTGTTGCATCTCCAAGCTGACACGGTGCTCAGGCCTCGTGTCTTCCTTCCAGTTAGGGGGCAGGAAGTTTATATTTCAGAAACACCAGTTTCAAACAGGGCTTTGTTTAGAACCATGTGCAAAGTTACCGAGAACACGAGGATGCTGCAGTCTTTTTATTGTGTGAGTTCCGGAGAGTGGTGTGTAGACTG
Organism: Artibeus jamaicensis; assembly: GCF_021234435.1. NCBI lineage: Eukaryota > Metazoa > Chordata > Mammalia > Chiroptera > Phyllostomidae > Artibeus > Artibeus jamaicensis. Next base: position 28,787,907 of record NW_026521788.1, on the reverse strand, counting down.
CCCATCAAAGTTGTGAGTCTGGGTGCTGGTCAGGGCTCCCTCGAACTGGAGTAGAAAATTCTGAGTCTGTCAGGAAAGAGATAAAACAATAAAAACCGATAAAATAAAACAAGATCTGGGGGTCGGTCAGTGGTGAGGGCTGATTTAGGGGAACTTCATTTCCAGGCTTTGTCATTTGCGGTCATCTGAACGTCTGGGTGAACCTCAGCTTTGACAGATCAGTGCTCCGATGTTACGTGGATAAAAACTTCTTTTAACGATGGTTTCATTATTATTAGCACATTCTATATGGGGAAAAACGTAGGTTCTAAAACTCCTTCCTCACAGTTTTACTCATTAATATGAAGCTTAACTATTCAATTCATTATATTGGAGGTTTATTGCTTAATTTAAAAATTGAATGGATTATTAGCTTTTTAATAAACAATAACGTTGACTATGTATTGATGAGGACTCGAGTCATTTAACTTATTACTGTGTCTCCCTGTGTTTTGTTCGTGAAATGGAACAAAAACTATTACTTATCAGAAAGTGGACTTGTTCACTGTGCTCCTAGGAGTGTGGACGGTGGGGGGTGGCCCGTGGGATGTGTTTCAGATGAAGCATGAAAAGGGCCGCCAAACATGAGGTGATGCATCTGTGTCTGATGCTAGAGTCAGTTTTCCTCCATCACCCCCAGAACCGAGAGCATAGGTGGGTAAGCTCAGTACAGTGCCCATGTGGGTCCATGTCACAAATGAAGGCAAAATCTGGTGTAGAGTCTCTCAGTGCTGCCTGTGGCACTGACTGGTTTCACCTTGAAGGGGTGAGTGTTATATACTGATTTCAGGAAAATCAGTATATGGTGAACAAAAATCGGGGCCCTTTGTTCTATGGAAGAGATAGAAAACATGTGCTGATAAACACATTGTTTGGTGTGGATATTGGATTTCAGTGCTATATAATGTGTGCTTTGTCAACTTGGCTTCTACTTTTGATAAAGAATGAGGTTCCGGATGTCCCTTCTGGCTCATGTGCTTATGACAAAGCAGTTTCAGGAAGGATTCTGCTGTGTCCCCCCTTGGAAATAGCACAGCTGTCGTCATTCTGCCATTAGAGACTTGGCACTGAAGAAGAAAAGCCTGAATGAACTCAGTCTCTGTCCTCGAGGAGCCTGTAGTCTGTTGGGGGCTCACAGCACACCTGCACAGGAGGGGTTACTGAAGGTGGGGTGCACCTGTGTTCTTGGATGCCGAACAGACGCCAAAACGGCAGGATAGCCGCTCATCTGGGAACTCATGAAGCACTGAAGCCCACCTCACAGGTGGCATCCGAACCCACTTTTGATCATGTATTTATAAATAAACAGAGATGCAAGAGATAAAGGGAACAGAGCAAGATGCTAATGTACAGAGCGTGTTCAAGCCAGGTTAGCGAATATTTGTTGAGAGTCTGCTATCTGCATAGTGCTCCATTCTGTGAAAGGAATCAGAGAAGAGCTTGGTACAAAACCACACTATATTCCTTGTATGTATCTTCTTCACTTCTTACAGAAATGATGGAGTGTAATAAATGTTGTCTTTAATTGATTGCATTGATGGATTTAACCATTGACAGCAATCTGAGAAGTAAGAACCATGATCGTTCTCAGATTCTAGAAAAGGAAACCAAGATGCTAGCAGTGAAGTGACTTGCTTAAGTTCACGCAGCTAGTTTGTCATGGAGACAAGAGCCCGCCTGTCTGGCCCAAGCATGGGCTCTTGGCTGACTGTGGTCCCAGCTCGCTCTGGTGCAGTGATTCATGTCCCTGCTCATCTCCTGCAGTGGGATGTGAGCTGCTTGAGAGCGGGAATGTGTTTCTCTTCTCTGAGTCCCCTGTCATTCACCAAACTGCCTGTTGTGAGGTCTGAGCTCACTGCAATGACTTTGAGTTCAAAAGATTTGCTATGGAGATTGAAGGAGGGAGCAGTCATATCTTCTGGGTTTTGGGGGGCAGCTTAGAGAAGGTTATGGAGGGCATTTCAGGGTGAAATGGCACAGGGCTGGAGTGCGTAAGTGAGGGGACTGGGCAGGGAATGAAGGATCCTGGGGTCCCTTGGGCAGGAGTGTGGGGTCCATATAGGGAACTGGAGGTGATACTAGGAGGGGAGGTAGAGGCCATGCTGTGGTGGGCTTCTCTGTGGAACTTCTCAGGGTCTGAAGGATTGGGTTTGACCTCTGACCTCTCAGGCAATGTCAGATGACCATTCCCTCTACCAACTGCACTTTTGGTATCTCTGTGCAGGATGGAGTCTGGGGTTGAATGAGTGAGGGAGCATTTCCTTGGTGAAACAAATTTATTGAACAACTTCACTGTGCCAGCTCTGGGCTTGAGAGGCATATAAGGGTCACTCACAGGCTCATGCACTTATTTGCATGTTGGATTGTTGGTGTTTGTTACTGGGGAAGAATAGGTGGGTGGTGGGCACCAAAGCCTGGCCCCAGGTGGTCAGGGGTTATAGAAGAACAGCTCTGTGGGCAAACAGCGTTTCACTGACCCCGTGTTGCTGCCTGGCAGGGTACCCAAGTCTTGCTCTCTGGGGTTTTTTAACTGAGCTAAACAAGTGAACAAATCAGCAAATTGTCACCAAATGATATCCTTGATAAAGTATGATAAAGCATTACATATAAAAGAGGAAACAAAGTTTAATCATCCTACCTCATTAATCAAGTCCCCCACAATGCATGTCATTTATGAATGAAAATACTTTTCAGAAATGGAAAAATGTTTTAAAATGTACATGGGGTTATGCCTGCTCAGTGTCTCCTGCCTGGGCGTGGTCAGGACTCTGCGCTGAAGACCAGGGCCTTTGGAAGTGGGGTTGGATGTGTCGGCCCCTCCTGTGGGGCCAGTACTGTGGCTGAGCTGGGAAGATGGGGTTCTTGGGAGAAGTCCAAAGAATAAAGTGTCAGCACCCATCCCCTTCCCCTTTGTTCTGCCACAAAACCAAGAAGGTGACCACCAAACCCAGGACTAACCTTGATCTTGTTCTGTCTGTGTGGAAAGTTAAGTCATTCATCAAAGAAGGATGGACCAGTTTCCCTCTAGCATGGACTTTTGGTCATGCAGCTGATTATTGTATTACTTAGATTTCAGATCTTAGAAACTCGTATCAGCGTAGGCTCCAAAGGTCAAACACTTTACAGTGATTTATTCTTGGGATTAGACTCTCTAGGTGTTAGACTGGCCCTGGGGATACTGTCTTCTGGACTGGCGTTCCTGTGTGAGGAGCGATACCCACCCAGGCTCCGTCACGCTGGTGTTGGCCAGGACGTGAATTCCAGTGGCCAGTTGTGTCCCCATTCATCCTTCTGTGAAACTGGGCCACTGATATGTTGACTTGATTTCTGATGATCTGCTACTGCTCAGAGTGGAATCAGCTGTGGTCAGGCCAGGATTGGGGCTGACCAGGAAGAAGCCCAGCCTGGGAACTCAGGGAGCGGAAGTGAAGGGTCAGGACCCAGGAGGAACATTCAGAACCACGAGGCCAGGCTCTGAGTAGTCAGAGTCAGCAAGAAGAGCCATGGTTGTGTGTTTGGCATCCCGGTGCTGAGTGCCATGATAATCCTGGACCCACGAATGATAGAGATTTGTAGCCAAAAATGGTTGGAGACCCACTGTGCTGCTGACTGAAGCAGGAGGGGATGGAAATGCTGGGATTATCTCACCTCTCCAGACTCAACTTTGCTGTGCAAACTTGACAAATCACACAGGAAGTGGGGCTTCCCTGGCTGACTGCTTGTCCCATGCTTTGGGGCCTTGCCCATAGTGAAGCAGTCACATGTCTATTAAATAAAGTTGGCGAATGTTTCATCTGAAAGCTAATATGGAACCAAACACGTGGGTGTCTGCCAAGGCCTTAACAGCTCAGGTCAGGAGGGCCCCCAAAGGGGCATGGCTCTGTGAGCTGCTCTTGCAAGTGTCTTGGCGGAGGCAGGTGCTTCCTTGCAGTTTAGTTAAGAGAGGACAACACCGCTTGCTTGTCTTGGGAGTGAGTACCAGAGAGCAGAGATTTAGGGCATGGCAAAGCAGAGGCTGCTTCCTGGTAAGTAAGCTTTTCTTCAGGTTTTTAAATTCCAGCTTGAAATTGATGCTATTAATACTAATTGTGAGCAATTGTTAAGCTCTTCTTCCACTTACATTAACACAGCAATGCCTCAAAACAAAGGTGTATTGCAGGCATTGTTATTTTGTTTCACGGAGGAAGAAGCTGAGAGACTAGGACCTTAAGTAACTTGCCAAGGCCAGTAAGCCAGTGAAGTCAGGGCCGAGGATCCAACCCCGGGCCAACCAGCTCAGAGCTCAGAGCTGCGCAATGGGCTTGGAGATGGATTTGCTTTTGCCCTGGTGGGGCTGGGTACAGATGTGTTTGATCTTGCTGGAGAAATTGCCAGTCTTTTCAACCCTTGGAAAATTTGCAAAGTGGAACCTCAGAGCTGTATCCTGAGGGCATCTCACCTGGTTTGCTAAATTTAAAACAAGAAGTTTTACTTTCTTTTTGTATGGCCAGCTTTTGTGCCTAGATATGGAAGATTTATGATAGCTTGTGGGGACAGCTTTTGTCCTGCCCTTTTCTCAACCTTCTGTACCTGAGATGCTCTGTAAAGTCCTTCCTTTCCCTGTCCAGGGACGTGTGCATCTGGAGTCAGAGCCAGAGAGCAGGGCCAGGCTCTGGGCAGCCCTCAGGTACCCTGTGTGGCATCCCAGTCATCGGCCCACGTTGCTAGGGAGTAAATGAGGACGGCCGTGTGAGGATGAACACCTGTTCCTAAGGGAGGTAGAAGGTGGTGGGAGGAGACACACTGGGCTCAGGGGCTGATTGGCCCAGGCCACTGAGTCTTTGTTCTGCCTGGGTTAGAAGTCCAGACTTGAGTGTCAAACAGGTCCTGGTGTCTGTCCTGGCGTTGCCTTTTAGGAGGCTAGAATCAAGTAGGCACTTCACAAATGTGATTTCTAGCTGTGCTGTAGTTGGGCTGGCAGGCGCCTGGGTCTGATGGCCTGGTTTCACTGGCAAACGGACTGACCTGAGCCACTGTACTCTAAGCAGGACTGGCCGAGCCGGTGCCAACTGAAAATGCAAGGTTCCTTGTTCAAAAAATATTAGGAATTTTAGGATGGTGACAAAGAGCACTAAACCAAGCCTGGGGCCGTTCTAAGTGCGGGGACCGGTGTGACTGCACACATTGTACTCTAAGCCTCAGTTTCCTCACCTGCAGACTGGGTGTAGTAGTAGTATATCTGTCACTGGCTTGTTGTGAGGTTTGAAGAAGATGATAGCGCGCGCACAACATTAGGTACCTGGCGAGGGCTTGGTAAATGCTAGCTTTGATGAGTGCAATGTCAGAGATCCACAGCCTCTTTCTGGGCCATTGGCAAAGAGTGGGGCGAGTGAAGGGACCCTCAGTCTTTCTCAGTTTAAAGAACAGTTCTGGGCCTTGTTCTCTGCCCGTACCTGCTTGGGGCTTGGGACTCGCGCCTCCTTTGCAAAGCACCGATGCCTCCTCTGAGGGAGCAGGGGGCTTCTTGCATGCTTGCCTGGGCCCAGGCTGGGTCCTGCATTTCTCAAGCCGTGGACTGGAAGAGGGCCTGGAGAGATGCATGCCGGTTTTGCTGCCTTCGTTTTTTATTTGCCAAAATATTTCAAGTCACTTACTAACATCACAGAATTTCACCCCTAAGGATTTTACTCTGCCTCTCTAAAAAAAGACTTTTCTGTAAGTGCAGTAACATTATGGACTTTTTTTCATTTTTAAAATAGTACTTTGTGAAAAGTTTGGGTAGGTGTAGGTGGGGAAGTTATGAGTGATTAGTGCGAATTGGCTTTACTAGGATGAAGGGCTATAGTTGTCCAATCCAGACGGTGTAAGCTTGTTTGCTTTTAGTTTAATTGCCATTCACAGAAGGCGGTGCCTCATAATTGGTCAGAAAGACCCCGGGACACCTGCCTCCTTGTCCCAATGGGTTACAGTGGAAACCCATTTCCAGGACGAGCCTGTCTGTCTCATCTACTTTGCTGAGGTCTCTGTTATCTTTCACCTAAAATATCCCAAGAGTATCCTGAAGGGGCTTCTGTTCTGCCCTTTGGAATAACACCCAGAATGGTCCATCCTCCGTCAACCACCAGAGAGGAGGTTGAGAAAGTCACCTGGGCCTGGTTATTCCCTTAATTAAAACCTTTCAATGGCTTATAGCAGAGGTTGGCCGGCCACCTCTATCCGCATGGCCCATTAGCCAAGGATGGCTTATACACCTTACAGTGGTTGGAAAAACACCAAAAGAATAATATTTTTTGACACGTGAAAATTATGAGAAACTCAAATTTCAATGTCCATAAAGCGGGTTCACGTATGTGCCTTCTGTGGCTGCTTTCATGTTGCAGTGGCCGAGTTGTGCAGTTGCAGGGATCATGATGGAACAGTTCACCCACACCCGAGCTGTGGGGGAAAATTCATGCTTCTCGGCAAGACATCTAATGCCCTTTGCCACTGTCACCTGCCTGCCTCGCCAACCCCACCAGCTTCTTTTGCCCCTTATGCTCGTAGGAACTCCCAACTGCATTGGTCTGCATGGGCCATTTTCACCTCTGTACTTTCTCTTCTTTCCAACCTTGGCTAGACATCACTGACCCATCCTCGCAGAAATCACCTCCTCCAGGAGGCTCTCCCAACTTGCCTATCTGATTTGGTGGCTCCGTACTTTGCATGGAGACTAAATGTTTAGGCAGGAAAGATAAGGAGAAGCCCTGAGGCTCTGAGAGCTCAGGAGCAAGGAGCTCAGTGAGGAGGAAGCAGAGTCTGCGTGGAAATGGCTGACTCGGGCAGCAGGTGCGGGTGGAGTAGCTGGCACGCACCGTGCACTCTCGAGGTGGCAATGGCAGGCCTGGGCCCTGTCCCTGTGGGGCCGGCTTCCTAGTGTGGGAGACATTTAGGCACATGTTAATACACACGTGAGAGTTTCTTAGTGCTCTGCAGAGGGATGGGAGTGATGGAGGGCTGGGTTGTCTACATAGGGTGGCCTCCAAGGAAGTGATGTTGAAAGTCCTGAGTGAGGCAGGGCAGCAGGCAGCCGACCACTGTGGAGAGGGAAAGATGAGACGCCTTCCCATCTCCTCCTCAGCCCGGAGGAGACGGTGAGAGGAGTGCTTCTTCTCCTCTCAGGCCCACAGGCCAGCAGCAGCCCGAGAAGTTACACCGGGCTCTCCAGTCAGAGCCCTCCCTTGTGGTGGGTGTGGGGGGTGCTGCACTGTCCCTGAGGCCCCTCTCTAGAGCCAGCAGCCCCTTTGTGAGGTCTGTGAAGTGGTTGGGAGGCACTTCAGCAATGGACCTGGCTGACCTCTTCATTTCAAGAGGCAAGACTGAAACCCAGGGAAGTTCAGACCCTTTGTTACTGGGCTAATCAGAGGCAGAGCCAGGACCGGAATCTTGGCCTCTTAATCCTTGTAGTGAAGGGGATCATTCCTATTTTTTTACTTTTACTGGGGGATGCTAGGAGAAGTCGGTTCCCAGAATTGAGAGAAGGCCAGTAGAAGCCACTGGGAAACGCTTTGGCTCAACGTGCCACCCAAGAGAAAGGCCCCTGGCTGGGACTCCTGTGTGTCACCGGTGCTCTTTGCTGGGGGTGTCCAGAAGCACACGGTCCCAAGCTGCTGGCCTCTAATCCTGCCGGTTTAGTTTAGCTCCAGTCCTGAGGGAGGCTATGCTAATTATAGCCAGCCAGCCATTCTGGGAGCTATAAATAGGGTTAGAGGCACCTGTTTGGTCATTAGTAGGCATTTATTAAGGTACCCACAAAGGATTCGGCCACTGGGCTGGGCATGGGGTGGGCACAGAGAGCGCCTAGATGCCTTGAACTGTGCTCTTAAGTTATAGTTGAGTCAGAGGAAGCCAGTGTGAACAGCGGAGCGGGGTCAAGAGCATGACTTGGGAACTTGGCTGTCTCTTCCACCTGTGAGACCTGAGACAGTTACTCAAAGTCCCTGTCCTTCAGTTTTCTTACCTGTAAAAGTCTTAATGACATCTACGTAAAAGGGTGTTAGATTAAATGAGTGCTTATATCATGTTTTTTTGCACATAGATTTATGTATTGTAATTAATGATCATATATAATTATTTATAGATAATACATCATTATGGATATTATAATCATAAGATTATGGGTGATCATATACAAATAATTTATATGTATGTATCATTTAGAATAGCCTGATATCTAAAGTGTAATGAAATTCCTGTATGAAATGGCATGTGGACAGCTCCAGACACAGCCAGCCCGGGAATGACCCTTTGGTACGGGAGCCTTGATCTTGGAAGAGTGCTGAGCCGGGGCTCCTCCCAGCCTTTGATGAGACAGTGCTGTCTGGCAGGAAACTGTGTAGGTTTTTCTATCTGGGGTGAAATTTCAGCTCTGTTATATCCTGTTACTTCATATTCTTTTCCATCTGTAAGCCTCCATTCTATTCAATAAAATGGGGCACGACAGTAATGAGCATTTCTTGGGGTTCTGATAGAATTCAATAAGTCAATACCTGTATGGCACTTAACATGACACCTGGCACCTAGTAACTGCTGAACAGTGAAAGTCGTTATCATGAATGCCTTTTCACCTGATTCTGGCAGGTCATGCAGCATCTCTGGGCTGACTCAGTTATGTCATCTGGAGAATGGGACCATTGCTTTACCCGGTGCCTCAGAGCAAGGACATGGGAATGGAAATGTCCAGGAGGCAGATCTCTGTTAGGGGAGGGACGAGTTGCCTGGTCCCAGGCCTGCTCGAAGTGGGAAGTGAGGGAAGAACGCGGACCTGGGAGTTAGGCATGTGGGCCGAGGCCTTGCTACTGAGAGCAGGGTTAGAGGACCGGCAGGACGGGTCCCACCCCAGATCTACGGTGCCCTCGTTTGAATACTAAGGTCCCCAGAGGTGCACGTGGAAGTCTGAGGTGAGGAGCACTGCGCTAGACCAGAGCTTCTAAAGCCAGGACTTATTCTTCCCAGTTCACCGCTGAGAAAACAGAGGCTGTTCCATGGGCCTTGAGCACTGGTTCTGAGTTCTGCTTTTCTCCCTGGAACCCCAGGGAGCACTAGTCCTTCCCCTGGACCAGCAGCGTCAGCCTCACCTGCAGAGTTGGTTAGAAATGGAAATTCTCAGGCCCCAGCCCAGAGCCAGTGAATCAGAATGTTGGGGGGGGGGTAGGGAGGTGGGGCTGGGGCAGGGCTCTGTTTGAACCCACCTTTCAGATTGCTCTGCAGCACTGGCCAGGCTGATAACCGTGAGCCAGAGCACTGGTCCTCAAGCCCCAGCTGCATGTTGGGATCACTGGGGAAGATCAACAGAGGAAATGCCTGCGTCACCAAAGAGCATCTGGGTGTGGCAGGGACACTGTGAATGTCAGAAGCTTCCCAGGTGATTCCAGTGTGCAGCCAGGATTGAGAACCAGTGCTTTAGGCTTATGAAATAAACCTCAGTTTTCTCAGCTGCAAATTGGGTAGCATAACCTGTTTGCCTGCTAACGATGTGAGAGTGCCCTGGGGAACCTAAGGACCTGGAGAAGTGTGCAGGGAGGCAGGCTGACATCCGGTTAGGAAAGGTGTAGCTGGGATTCCTCTTTAGGGGCAGGTGGGATTGGATACCCACCATGGCCTCAGGGGTGGAATTGTAACATGGTTGCTAGCTGATCCAAGTATTAGGTGTTGCAGAGACACGTAATCTCGTTCTTTGAGAGCCCAGAGCAGGCGTTCTCTTCCTTCTGGGCTGCCCACCCTTGCCACTAGCGTCTAATTCTCAGGTTTGCCTTTAGTGGGGTTCTCTGCTCTCTGCTGGGGAGATGACGAAGTCTGCTTCATCCTAGAATCTCTTGAATTAGAATGGTGGGGCTGTTGGGGAGCTGGGCCCCCTCTCTCTGAGTACTGGTGGTGGCAAGAATGAGGTTTAAAGAAATATTTACTCAGAGTAATCCCTCTGCTATGCCACTGCCTGTCTCCCAGGTAGCTGGGTAACAAACACAGAGTTCTGGTTGTAATTTATTGAGTGATCAGCTGAGCCTTCCAAGGGTGAGGACAGGGCAGGAGAACGGGTGGCGGTTAAGGTCTCCAGTCCCAGGTCCTCCTGCAGTGACCAGAGCCTAGGAGCTCTTGAAAGGAGCCATGAATTCTCACTGTAGAGGAACAAGTGCATATGCATCATAAATGTGGATTCGGAATTGTCATGAAACACCAGATGTGGAAATTAATCATAATCTAATCTTCAAAATGAAATTACATGGTGCTTACCAGGGTGCCCAGAAGCACTATTCTGCGTATTACATATGTGATCCTCGTGCCCACCCCATGAGCCACATGTCATCATTTCTCCCATTCGACATGAGCAGTTGCTCTGGGGTCCGGTGGTCAACCTCTGCATTTCACAAATGGGGAAACTGAGGACCAAGGGGTCATAGTGATTGAGCAGTAGAGACAAAATTAGAAGTCAGGGTCCAGTCATTAAGGGTTTAATGAGGACTCTTCTTGATTTTCAGTCTGGGATGACTTTAATACAGGGTGCCTGGGTTATTTAACACCAGCCAAAGGAATTCACAGGATATTTGTTCTGAAAAGAAAATCAGCTTAGCACAGTAAACTTAAAAATTTTTAGATCATGTTCCACAATAAGAAACAGCTGTCCATTGTATACATTTGTATATATCTGTGTATTATATATACACACACCCATATATACAAGGTCTGTCTGGAAAAAGTCCAGTCATTGTTAACGTGTATAATGAGGATGATGTCACAACATCATTGTAACCTGACAGCCAAGGACAGTGGACTGGAGTGCGCATGCGTGAATGATGATGACTTTGCTGTACTGGTCACTGTGGGGGGGGCGCATGGTAGATGCCGTTAAGTGAGAGTGTGTACTGTGTGGCCATTGCATTCACAATGACTAAGCAGTAGAGCAATGAATCTGCATCAGATCTTGTGTTAAGCTTGAACATCCCTCCATGGATGATTCAGAAGGCCACAGCTGTGGGCAGCTGGAGATTGGCAGCTTCATCAGGACAATGTGCTCGCTCATGAATCATGTGTTGCACAGAACTTTTTGGCAAAACGTCAGATCTCCCAGGTGACTCAGCCCAGGTTTAGCGCCCTGTGACTTCTGGCTTTTCCCAAAACTAAAATCACTTTGGAAAGGGAAGGGATTTCACACCATCAATGAGATTCAGGAAAATATGACGGGGAAGCTTACAGCGATTGGGAGAACTGTGTGAGGTCCCATGGTGCCTGCTTTGAAGGGGACTGAGAGCTCAGTGTCCTGTGTACAATGTTTCTTGTATCTTCTTCAATGAATGTCTCTATTTTTCATATTACATAGCTGGATACCTTCTGGACGGACCTCATCTATACATGTGTACATATATGTACTGTATTAGGTATATATGTGTGTGTGTATATGTATCTGTATACCTGTTACCTGTTTATATATATATAAATATATGTATATCTCTCTCTATATATACATAAGGCACAGTAACAAAAGTTAACGAAATAATGGCTGTTCTTGGCACGTGAGCCAACTTGGTATTTTCTGTTCTATTCTATTTTAAAATGTTGCTCATAGTCCATAAAGTAGATCTGGTGATCAACCAGTGGGCTAAATGCCGCCATTTGCCAATACCGGTGCTGTCTGTCTTTTGCACATGACGACAGCAGGGAAGCTGAAGCTTTGCCGCAGGTTACATCTGTCTCAGCGCCAAGTCTGAGACTAGAATCCGGCCTCACTGATTGCCACCCCCATCCTGCGCTGACCCTGCCATTGCCCCTGAAACTTGGCTAGGAACCTTTCAGTGCCATTCGCCAACACGTCCTGGGGTTTTATGTCCACATTTCCCTGCTCTCATGAATATACTGCAAACCCCAGGCTCTCTGGGCCCCGCCCATCCCAGTGCATCACTCCGCTCCTGGTCACTGTTCTCTCCCTCCTGTGGTTATCTTCTGAAAAGCAGAGCATGGATTCTGAGACCTAGTCCCAACAGTTTGGGGTTGGTGGATGCCAGTGTGAGGTGCTTTGAGAGCAGGCTCATTTATCCTGGCCTACAACCTTTTGCTCACAATTCTGAAATCCCGAATGTTCTGAAAATTGAGGGTTTTTACACAGTTTATGGGGGGTGGGGGACAAACCTGCCCTAAACTGCTGGAAGGCTGTGGGTCGTCTTTACTCACCCAGCGGAGTCCCAGCAGTCATGTGTGTGGCTGTAGCAGGTTAATTTTCTGAAGTCTAGAACACGTGGAATTCTGAAACGCACCTGGCGCCAGGTTTGGGGTAAGGGACTGTGGAGCCGTGGATTTATTTGACGTGTGTGTGAGTGTGTTACCGATTGATCGGAGAATGTTGTTTTTGAGAGAAAAGAGTGGTAGATGGTGGCTAATGCGCAGGGCCTGTTATCGGAAGGTTGACTGTCAGCAGCTGTGATAGGAACCTTGGAGGAATTTTGAGAGGTTGAAGTGAGCAATGGCTATGCAGACACTTTGGAAACTGTAGTGAGCTGTACCTGTATAAAGTGTTTAACGTGGTCTGGTTTCTTCAGAAAACGGAATTTTGGTGCCCTCACTCCAACTTTAACAGAGGCTCACATTGCGTGTGTGCGCACCTGTGTGTGTGCTGGAAAGGTGCCGCTTCTATTTCACAGGTGAGGAGTAACCCAGCAAAGAAAAAGGCAGAGGCGTGTCTCTGCATTTTTTGTAGATTCCTTTTTTTCACATCTGCTGTGTTCTTCTAATTTCCTCTCTTCCTTCTTTATAATGTTTCAGGTTCCCCTCAGTCGAGACCACTGACTGCTCACTGGCACACACTTTTCTTCATTACATTATCCTTGTAGGTCATTAAACCTTGAGACAGCTGCTGCTTTGTTTCTTTTTCAGTAAAGACCCCGACATTTCCAAGTTCTAAAAGCTTCTGCCTTACAGGCCCTGGAAACTCTGGGCTCCTGAGACTAGAGGACGGCATATCCAGCGTCCAGTGTGGGGACAGGAAAGGACACAGACCCAGGCCCAGAGAGGTGCTGTGATGTGTCTCAAAGAAATCCGGCCAGCGGAGCTTCAGATTTTAAACCAGGATGGAGAGTGTGGTCTTTATGAAGGCCCAGGGGACCAGACCTTGGGCCCTTGCTGGGAAGCTGGAAATGAGATTTCTGCATAAATCCAGCCCCTTCAGGGGGTCTGCCTCCCCAGGAGCAGGTGGTCCACCAAACATCTGCCAGAAGACAAAGGGAGCAGACAAGGAGACAGACCCTGTTTGGACTTCGCCTTGGTGCTGGCAGGATGTAACAGTGCCTTCTGTGAGAATCTGTAATCACAGATGCCTTCATGCAGGATCAGGTTTGAATTTATACTGCCTGCGTGACCCAGGAAACCCCAAGCTGAGAAATTAATCTGATGCAGTTTTGAGTTGGGAGCACCGTATAGTGTCTGTTAGAATCAAATGAAAATTTGATTCTAGCATTGGAAGATCTCTGTAGGTAAAACCCAGTCAGTCAAACATGAGCTTTTACCTCGATGTGACGAAACAGAGGAGGAGACAGTCACCATCAGTGGAAGTCAGCGGAAACAATTCATACAAGGGTCAGACCCCCTCCCCCTGAAGTTTCTGATGTAAGGCCTATTGGATATACAGTGTATTTAAAATGTTATAAAATAAAAAAAGTTGTGGAAAAAATGAACAAGAAGCACTATTAATTTAAAATAATTTATGGATATTTGAAGAAAAACAAATAGAACGTCCAGAAATGAAAAACATAACTGAAGTTGAACATATGATCTTTAGCGCTAGGCATGTATGTGTATAGGTTTTTTTTTATTAGAAACATTAAAATAGCAATTCTGAATAAGGATGCATCAAAGGTAACATTAAAAAACTAACTTGCACATTTTGTGGCATTGAAGGCATGGTAACATATTAGAAAGAGGTGGTGCCCAGGCAGGGTTTTATTTGGCTGTGTGACCTTGGGTTACTTCTTAACCTCTCGGATTCTCAGTTTCCTCTTGTGCAATCTGACCCCACAGGCTTGCTCTATCAGTTAACTTCGAAAGGGTCTTGATTTTCCTTTTCCCTTCGCTTCTCTTGATTCTGGAGATTACTTAGTCTTCCCCAGCTCCTCCCCCCACCCCCGCCCAGGGAGGGGTTGTGCAATTTCTCATTACATTAAATCGAATTCGCTCCTCAGATGAGTAAGGGGACTGTATATAATTGCTGATAGCTGCTCTGGGGACTTGTATATTACTCAAGAGTTACACATACTCATCCGGAAGCTAATGGGGGGAGACTGGCAAGCCATCGGGACAAGGCCAGTGTGGCAGAAAGGCAGGGTGCCAGCCAGAGGGGTCAGTCCCAGCTAGCGAGGCTTCGGCCTGGTCTCCTATCCTAGGGTGGTGATGGATGGCGGGGTTCTGAATTTGAGAGGGGCCTGGGTGTGTTTCCTATGGTGACAGATGCGGATCTTGGTCAAGCACAGCCTGCAAATCCTGTCCCCAATTAATCTAATCCCAACCCTTAGGAAATCTGAACTTTGCTTGAACACTGCTTTAGGGCTCAGGCCCAGCCTGTTACATTGCCCTGCAGGCGTCTTGCGTCCTGTATTCTTGGTCGGCTCTTCTGGAGGACAGGACCTGCCAGGACAGTCCCAGGGCTGGCAGCGGCCGGGTAGGGGTGGTCAGCTGGCAAGCCCAGCCTCAGGCCCAGACCTTCCTCCCTTCATTCACTCTCCTTTCTCCCCCCTTCCCTTCTTTCTTCTCTTTTCTCTTTCTTCCCACCCAGTCTTCTTTTTTACATTTTCTTCCTTTTTTATTGCCCCTTTTATCTCCCTTACTTTCTTTCCCTCTTTTGTGGAGGAATGAAAGAGCATTCTTTGTCATTCTGGGAAATGAATACAGCGAGAATTTGGGGGTAGGTGTCATCTGGGCTTGCCTGGACACTGGACAATGCTCGGCACATAGTAAGATTTTAGAAGCTATCAGATGGGGTTGTCCTGGACCTTGGAACAGCTTCTAGATCTTTCCTGGTGCGTGCCCAAGTCATGACAATGGAATTCTACCCAGGAGGGGAAGCAGGGAACCTGAGCAGTGCTGGCTCTGGGAGGAAATGGCTGGTCCCCCCTCCCCAGTGACATGGGCCCAGCCCAGCCTTGGAAGTCAGCAGGGTCAGGCCTGCGGGTGACGTCACTGGCCTTCCGTGGGACAGCTGCAGCCAGCAGCAGGACACTCCAGAGATGCCAGCGGTAATTGGAAACTTTATTTTCAAATGTTTCCCACAGCATTCATGCATGGTGAGAAGTGCTCCTGGTGGGGGCTTTTCAGGTGGCTGCCCGGAGCGGGACCTGTGGGGACCAGGGAGACCTGAAGTCAACCTCCACCTTCCCTGGAGCTGGGTTTCGGGGGGAGGTGGGATGTGGGGACAGTCCCCAGGGGACTGCAGCCCCCAGTCAATGGGGCTCCATGTGACTAGGCCTCCTGAGCCCACAGTCTCTATTCTCAGCAATAATTTTCAAGGTCCTTTTTGCTATTTCCTTTAAAAAATATTTTCTTCTTATTTATCTATCTCTGCTGCCTAATCTCTGTGGGGAGAGAAACACAAAGGTTTTAGAGAGAGAATATTTTGTGGAGATGCAGCAGCTGCCTTCCCCTCTCAATGTCTGTAATGGCAAAGGGGCATCAGCTTGTGCTGTGTGTCTCCTGGTAAGAGAATTAGGGCTGTGGGAGGCCCCTTTCATCTTGGGGTGCCAGTGGGGGTGGGGGGCTCCCACCTGCACACCTGCCGTGGGGCAGCTGTGGGCAGGGCACTGGCTCAGTAGCCTCAGGAGACAACCTCAAGCACAGGGCCCTTAACAGCTACTGGTTGCCACTTATCAGTCATAGGCTGGGTGCTGAGTGCTGTACTGACGAAGTTAGAAACTTCCTCAGGGCTGCCCTGCTGGGTGGGAGCTCTCATCAACTCACAGTGAGTCCAGTTGCCCAGGATCACAGGCTAGTAAGTGGCAGGGGCCCACCTGGAATCAAGTCCGACATCAGAGCTTCCCTCCCCACATCTCAGGACCACCAGGGTTTGCTTCCCAACATGCTTTCAATGCGGGTCGAACCTACCAGGCTTTCCTTTCACACTTTTTTCTCTGCCTTGGTTCTGTCATAATTTTAACTGTCATATTTGTGTATTACCTTATAAAATTGTTGAGAAGATCCCACTTTGGGAAAATGTGCTCAGCCCTGACAGCTCTCTCCCCGCCCCCTGCCCCACCATTGTTTATCTCCTGTAAGGGCGAGCGGGCTAAGGAGCTGCCATCTAAAAGTGGACGGGCTCTGCTCCGGAGGGATTCAGGAGGGGAAACTGGTGCTGGGTGTAGGGCAGGAGGACGCGAGGACACTTGAGGTCCACTCTGATGAGGACAGTCGCCAGGGTGGCCCTCGATGAGCCCCCGTGGAGGCAGAGGTGGGCGCTGCCAGAGCGCGCTTGGGCGGCCGGGGAGGCAGTGACGCCCCGGCGCTCGCACCAGTGGCCCGGGCTGTGCAGTTGCCTCCTGCCCCTCTGCCAGGTTCGCTTTGCTCCCTTCTGCACGCAGCTGCCAGACTAATCTCCCCAAATGCTGACTTCATGATGTCACTCTGAGCTCCCTTTGCTCTCTGCGCTCGGATGCCTGAACTGCTGGCCCCCAAACTCAGGGCCTGCCCTGCCTTGTTTTTCCAGCCCCCCTTTCTTGTCCGCCCTCCATGAATCCCACTCCACCTGGACTGGACAGGTCTGCAGTGTGGCCCGAATCAACCCTCATGACATACTTGTTTTTATCCGGGATTCCCTCCTCCTCCCTTGAGCATTCAGATTTCTGTTAATTCAGGGCTTTCTTCATTCCCTTAACACTCACCTACTGTGAGGCAGCAGCTCGGTGCCAGGAGGAGGTTAGGAGAACTGAGCATACGAGACAGGCCCCTGCCTTGAAGAGCTCTCAGTCTGGGATAGGGGCGTGTAGGAAAGCACCTTTGGTCAATATAGTGAGAGCCACTCCAGGCCAGGCACAAAGCCTCCTCTTCCAGGAAGCCTTCGCCGATTGCTCTGTCACCGTGAAACGCCCTTGGCTGGAGCCCTGTAGATCCCAGTCTCTTTCTTCTCTTAGTGCCTTGTTTTCTGCCTGGTGCTGTTCACTTTCTTTTACTGCCTGTACCTCTTGGACTTTATCCTAAAGGAACGTACCTCACTGTGCTGCACCATGTGCCTGTTACTAGGAACATGTGTTTGTGCTGAGGTCTGGATACAAAGCACGTTCACACCATGATTCTCCGGATGATTGTGACAACACAAGGGCAGAGCTGGGACAGACGTGACCAGCCCTAGTTTACAGGGTGGTCAGCCGCTTGTGCCCAGGCACACAGTGAATAAGCTGCAGAGCCACGACTGGGGCCTGGGTTGTGCCACGTGTCTGCCACACAGCCCCGTGGAAGGGCGGGTGGACGCGGTCCCATCACTGGGCTCTCCCCTGGGCCTGCCGTGTGGGCCAGGGTGCACGCTCAGGGAGGACGAGAGGGTGCGGAGGAGAATCCTGGGGCTGAAGTCCAGGGGATTCTTTAAGGACCCGGGAGGCGCGGGGGTGACCAGGGCTGGTTATATAAAGGGGGATTTGTATTCTTTTTTAAAATACTTTTATTGTTTAAAAGATTTTATTTATTTTATTTTTAGAGAGAGGGGGGAAGGGAGGGAGAAAGAGGGAGAGAAACATCACTGTGTGGTTGCCTCTCATGCGCCCCCTGCCAGGGACCCAGCAGACAACTCAGGCATGTGCCCCAACTGGGAATCAAACCAGCGACCCTTGGGTTTGCAGGCCTGAGCTCAATCCACTGGGCTACACCAGCTGGGTTTTTCTTCTTTATTAATGTTTATTTAAATGATTTTTCTTTTCCAGTTACATTTTTTCTTTTTTTTTATTGTTCAAGTATGTTGTCTCCATTTTCCCTCCACCACTCCCCCCAACCCCAGCCATCTCCACCCCCACCCTCGACCCTACCCGCCTTTGGCTTTCTCCATCTGTCCTTTATGCATGTTCCTTGAGGACCCTTACCCTTTCCCCCCTTGTTATCCCCTCCCCTCCGTAATTTATATTCTTAGTGCTTCTTATTCAGGCACTTCGCTCTTCTTTGTTCCTGTTGGGCTTGGGACTAGTGAGATGAAGGGGGAATAGAAGGAACAGATGTGGGCGGTGGGGCCAGAGGTGGGTAGGATGAATGAGTGAAGAGCAGGTGAATAGAGGTCGGGGCAGTCAGCTGGCCTATCACTTCTCCCTGTAGGATGAGCCCCCCAGTTTCCTTATCACCTAGAGATGAGGAGACGTATCAGGCCCCACGACGCAGCTTAAAAATGTCAGAATTGTATGCATTTAAAAAAGTATTTAGTAGACCTTGGGACAAAGTTTACAGAAAGTGGAATCCCAGCTCCTTCTCATCCTGGCTGTTGACTTTTTTGGTCTTGCACTTACGGCAAAGGTGTTGGGACTGTGAACAGGAGCTAGTGAGAATGCTTGGGTTTTTGAAGCTCAGTGGTCGGAGCTATGTACGTGTTAAAAAAAAATGGTACCTTTTTAACAAGAACAAAGTGTGTTTCTTTAGCCCAGGCCTGAATCAAAAATAGTTGAACTTCTTTTTTTCTCTTGCTCAAGTTTAAAAATAAAAAAGTTACCTTTGGGCTGAGATCAAGAATGGAAAATTTCAGGGCATAAGAGTAATTTTTTTCATCTGTTCTGGCAGCGGACGAGAGGGTGTGTTGGTGGAAGGTTGTGTGTAAGCATCGATTGTGGGTCCCAGTACATTACTGCTTTGCGGTGTCTACTTGCTTAATATGTCTCGGTCAGAGGCCCCCTCCACCTCCTGGCACAGCTGCGTACGCAGAGCACAGGAAAGACGTGGAATTGACTACAGTAGGCAGAGGAGAAGGTGGTGAAAATTCATAGCAACTTTAGCTTCTACAAGGGGGTGCTATCACCTAAAGTACAGGTTAGAAGCCCAAATCATCAATTGCTAAAGCTCTAGTTTGGGTGGCGAAAGGGTCTGAGTTAACTGTCAGGCTCAGGGAATTGCTTTGGAGCGTGAGGATAAGGATGGGGACACTTTTGAATTTTCATCAAAGGAAAATCTGGACAGGAAAAATCTGGACAACCCTAGACCATTGTAGTTAATGTGGAAGTTGTTATGGTTAAAGCTTAGTTTGAGACACTCTGTTTTTACAGTTCAGTATTATTAAGGTATGAAGATACTCTTTTATGTATGTCAATTTCACTGTTTCTGACAACATCTTCCGAGGAAGTATACATTTGTGCAACAGACAGCCTCGGATGTTAATGGTAAATTTAGAAGCCGCCTCCACGGATGCTGAAATCAGCCACAAAATTCAGGGGCTTACTCAAAAAATCTGAATACCCACGAGGCTGGCACATTTTCTGGTGGAAATTTGGGCAGCAGCAGATCCTCTGTTAGGGTCCCAGGACTGTCAGGGTGTGGCGTCCCAGCTGTGGCCTGGGCTCTAGACGTGTGCATCTACAGATACTCACTGAGCAGCATCAGCATGGGTGGAGAAAAGACAAACCGCTGTGGACAAACCTTCAAAGCATCATCCAGGCCCCTGGGTTTCATCTTGGCTCTGTTATTCACCAGCTGTGTGGCCTTGGGCCTGAGGCTTCACATAGCAACCTAGGTTTCCTCACTGGTAAAACAAGGTTATTGAATCAGATATGCTCCGGGATCCTTTCCAGATCCCCAGCCCTGTAATTAACAAACCACATTCAAAGATTCAAGGAGGGGCTTTAGCTCTCTTTTATCTGGGCTGTTTTTAGTGCTCAGAATTGATCACATATTGAAAACCTTCCCTTCTGGTTACAATAGCCATGGTCTGAACCTCTCTGAGTGTCTCTATCCCTCTGGCTCCTTCCCTGAAAGCCTCTGGACCTCTGCACAAGGCAGCTACTAAAGGCTCAAGGTCAAGGACTGCAGGGGGTCTTCAGCCTCAGCCCATGTTCATCCTGATGGTTGTTCAATATAGTGACCATTCCCCTGGCTTACGAGTGCAGTCTGGGTGGAGTCGACTCAAACGATATAACCTTTCCGGGTCTCTGTTTCTGCACCTGAAAATAGAACTAAGCACAGGGTGGGTTCTGAAGCTGGACTGCTTGTGTTCAGGTCTGGGCTCTGCTGCATGGTTTTGGGCAGGTCATGTAGACTTTCTTACCTTAGTTCATTCTTTCAAAATGGGGATGAGCACCTGCTTTATTGAACTGTTGGTGAGATTGGATAATATGTACAAAATGCTTAGAATTGAAAAACATGGTAGAAGTGGTAGCTCTTGGTATGGGTGATGTTAATATATGTGCCTGTGCCACCGGGCTTTATATGTCCAGTGAGATAATGTTATCAGGAGGAGCCTTTCACCTGTGCCAGCTCTCACGAAGCACAAAGTCTCCTCGTTTTCCCAGGGGCCCCAGCTGGGCCACCTGTGGGAGTCAAAGCACTCTAGTTCCTTACTGGAGACTGAGCTCAAGGAAGCCCCCCCCTTGGGCCAGGGGTCCCCAGAGATTTCTGGTGGGTCTTTGGAGGTGGCAGAAGAGGGTACTGGAGGTGGAGGCTGGGCCCAAACTGCGCCACACTAAGCTTCACTGTGGACGGGGGCCCCACACAAGTGGGTCTCTCTCAGGCCCTCCTGGCCAGGGTCAGGAGGTCAGGTGCTAAGGTCAGTCTTCTGGTAGAAGTCACAGCCACTGCAGAGACCACTTAAGTGCAGCACTTGGAGGATGAAGAACCAGCTACTTAGTATTCAGGAAACCGGATACCTGTGTCCAGAGCTAGAGCTTCTAGAAGAGAAATGAGGGTGGCAGGTCACATGGACTGCAAACCACCTCCAGGCTCCATGCTCTCTGGGGGCCTTGCCCAGATCTCACGGCTTTTCTTGCCTCCGTGTTGTCATCAGTGATAGGGTGGAATTAGCTGGATCGGGGCTTTCAAACTGTATAGCTTTCCTGGAGGCCCACAGTAAGAGGCCCATTTTCCCTTTGAACCCAGTACGCACATCCATGTATACGATTAAGGCATTCATGCAGCAGCACCTTCCTGTATGCAATGCTCCCCATTTTCTAGGCTCTGTTGCTCCCTATTTCGACTGAAATATTTGTGAACTATTGAACCGGTGCAGTGAGCTGTGCCTGGGTCACTCCGAGCCTGCATTTTGAATGCTCCAGGCTGTGTGACAGTTGAGAGTCCTGAGTGCTATTTGCTGGTTCTCGTGGGACAGTGGTGGATGGAGCCGTGGCTGGCTTCTCTGTGTTCGGGCATAGAATTTTTGAAATACTTAATTGTTAACACCAACCAGATTTTTAACTCTAGCATTGTGGCCAGGAGCTGCTGCTTCTGTTACTGCTTTTCCTTGAAGACAAGTGGATATTTCCAGAGGCTCAAAGGTATGGAGACAGCATATGTAGGAATGTGGTTCCTTTTCCAGTGTTCCCTAGTCCCAGAGGAGTCCCTTCAGAATGAAGGAGGGTCCCTCGATGAAGAGGAGAGCTGGGGGAGGAGAGCTGGGGGTGACCCCCTCTTGCCCTGTGGAGAACAGTACATGGTGTGGTCCCAGCGCATTCTGAGAAAAGCTGGGTCTGTTCACCTTTCTGCCAGTGGGGTGCTGTGGCTCAGGCTGCAACACCATGGACTGGGTGCTCTCAGGAAAGGTGTGCACACCATTTCACAGTACATGGCTTGGACACCAATGCAGTCCCCAGGAGCGTCCAACTACTGCACCAGGCGCTGACTCTTTAGCTGCTGGATCATGGGGGAAATCAGGGGTCACAGGAGAGGGGTCAGGGTGATGGTGGGCACCCAGGAGTTTGTGGGAAGCAGCTACTTACTAACATGTAAAGAGCATTTTAATACTTTAACACTGGTGGAGCTGCACTGGTGCATCTGTCTCAATTTCAGCCCTAGGCATATGCCCTGCTGCCTAGGTTGTCCCTAAGAGACCACCAGTAGACCCCACTTCTGTGGACCAGCTGGGGGTAGTCTGAACTCCTGCTGAGTGTTGACGGGCTGGGCTCACCAAGGGCCCGGAGAGTGACTAGCCTCCTGGGGCTGAAGCCTCCAGGCAACAATAACCCATCAGGCCGTTTTACGCAGGTGGCCAGAGGTCATTCGCTCCCATTTCCAGTGCGGCATCGGCGCCTAAATGTACATGGCTGTGTTTTGGTGAAGTTGTATCAGTGGCTTGCCCCTTAAGGCTCATGGGTGGCTTATGACCAATTTAAAGCAAGAAAGACTCATTGGCAAATGTATTTCTTGGGGAGGCCCTGAAGCCCAGCAAACGGGAACTGTGTCAGGGGTTTTATCAGGACACCTGGCTTGACGCTTACTTCCAAGCCTCCACTTGGGTCTATTTTGTGCCTTCTTCTGTGTGGATGGGCAGAGATCTTTTTTGGAATTTCAGAACTGCCACTGAGGCCTCTTTGGAGATGCAGCAGTGTTCCTGACTGGCAGGGACATGCCTGTGGGCAAAAGGGTGCACATCGATACCTTTTTCGTAGGAACTTATCTCCTTGGAACCAGCCGGAAGCCTGGCCCCTTCTCCCTTAGGACACCAGTCATTTAAAGCCCTTCTTGGCACTGCATTTATGCTGGGGAACCATGGGTCAGAGTTCTCAGTTGCTCCCCTCTGGAGTCTTCATTGTCCCCAGTATCTGCTGCCACAGTATCATGGTGAGCAAATGGAGCTGGTGAAATAGCTGCCTGCTCACAGTTGGAGGAGCGTGGTGGTTCTCACATCCCTCTGCAAGGCTGCACTCCGACGGAGCTGCTGCTTGGCATTGCCTGCCTCATGAGGCATGTCCACCATTTGTGTTCTAATTTTGTAAAACTAGAAATACGAACCTTCCAGGAGTCAACTGTAGTCTGGAGAGGTGAGAACCCACTTTCTGAGTCCTTTTCTTGTCCTTACAAGGTGGGTAAGGGTACCCATTCCACATGTTGTGAAAACCAAATGAGAGAGAGAACTTGAGAAAGCCTTGCAAGTTACTCATGTTAGGGTGAAAGAAAAGAGTTTATTGTTATTAATTAGTATTGCTATTATTGAGCATTTCTTATAATTTGTACACCCAAATATCTTACTTGACTAGTGCAATCTTTATATAGTTTCATGCTGGGACGTTAACTTACTCTTTTAGAGAATGGTGTAAAGACAAAATTCATTCTCAGGCAGTCTGAAGTTCTTAACCTGGGCAAACAGCTTAAATTTTTTTGAAAACGTGGGGGAGGGGATCTGGAATCCCTCATCCCCTCCTCTAATAGCACGTTATTACTGTGCTCCCCACGTCTCCTATTCATCTCTGGAAAGCCTAAAGAGGATGAGAATTGTATTCTTTGTCACTGCCCGAGTCTCCCCTGAACCACATAAACAGTATTGAATTGCACACTTGTTTCTCATAAACTCAATTGGGCTAATATTATAGATGTGTTTCTGTCACCTCTGGCTGGCTGAGTATTTGTGTTTGTCCACACATCCTTCATGCTCAGGGTGCTTGCTGTGTAGGAGGAGCTTGTGCCCTCCCAGCTGGAGAACGCCCGTAACTCATGGACTCAGCATTGAAGGGCTGACTGTGGGCCTTGATTCATAGGGCTCCTGAAAGCTTTGGGGCAGGATTGAAGTGCCTTTTGGCGGTGATTGACAGCTGCCATGATTGAAATAATGAGCCCAGAGCCCCTGATTCCCTGCGAACCTCTCTGGAGTTAATTTCCTTGCGTAGCTCTCCCTACCTTTCAAATACCTGCCTTTTGAGCTGCTCTCCACTCAGAATGTCACATCCATCTTCTGCTCTTTTGCCGGACTTAATTGCCAGAATTATCTGAGTGAGTTATTTATATTAGTCTCCAACCAACCAGCTATCGCAGTGAGAAGACCCTCACGTAGAACACATGCTTTATTGTCTGGGTGGCTTCCAGACTTGGCCTCGTCCGTGAAAGATGAGCTCAAGATACTGTGGTGTGATTGTGCCTGTGATCGATGGGCTGGAGGCTGGAGCTGGGGAAATGGCCAGTGACTGTGTTTTCTGAGGGGTTTTTGACTCGCAAGTGTGCATCGTTGCAGCGTGATGATTGGGAGTTGATGGAAGATGGTGCCTTGGTGTTCGGCATGAGGCACTGGGCTGAGTGTGTTCATGACCTGGGGCTCAGCTGGATCCTCAGCTCTGGATGCGTCTAGTCCATATCTCTAGGATGCTGGGTTCTGCCTGGTGCAGCAGGGTCATGGCTTTGCTGGGTGAGGAGTGACCTTATTGTATCACTGTCTTCATTAGCAGCAGCAGCAACATGGACACTTCTGAGGAGCACTTTAGAGGTGACAGAGGTCTGTCACCTGAATTACGACTTTCAGTTCCTCCCAGTCCGTTTGAGAACTACAGCTCCATTTTAAGTGTGAGAACACAGGCACTGTGAGGTGGGGGGACTTGCCCAAAGCCCCCCAGGTGGTAGGTTGTAGAAAGTGGCTTAGAACCTTGAGTAGAAAAGCCCAGGCTCTTTCTCTTTGATCATGCTACGCATCCACTCTGGACCCTTGTCCAGTCCTTTCTGAGAGGAGTTCAGGATGCTTTTGAAAACCTGCATTAAAAAAATAAACGTACACTTAAAGATGAAACAAGCAACAACAAAAAGAAAACCTGCATTTTGGTATCGCTCCTCAATGGAATGCCAGTGTTTGTCTAACTTAGTTCTTTGGAATGGTGATCAAGACTGTACTAGTTCCTTGGGATTTGCCTAGCTGATTCCAGCATGGAACCAGAGGCCCCCAAATCCAACCAAGGATTCCTGGCTCTGGCGTGAATTTCATGTCCAGATGCATCATCCCCGTGAGGCATATGTGTGTGCAAGGGGCGTGGGGAAGCTAGTTTGGACCTCTGTACTGTTCCCTTTTCATCTCTTTAGTGTAACCTCCAAAGGCTTGTGTCACATTCTCCGCACCAAATGGGAAATGATGTTTTTATGTTGCCTCATACATCATTCTTAACTCCAGTGTGGGGGTTGGGATCTTGGGACACTTCAAGACACTCGGCACAGGGCTCTGCCGAAAGCTGCAAAGTGCTCTTAGGGTTGGTTGTTGTGAAGTTGGCTGAATGTACAGTTTTATAGCTTTTTTTTATGTTTGGTTCAGAAAGACAATCTTAAAAAAACAGGTGACTGTGAAGTGTCATTTTGGTAAGCATATTAGTTTTTTTTTTCCATTAAAAGGGAGATAGGTGATTCCTTGATTCTAATTTCCAGGTTGTTTCTTCAAGATCTCCATTTCTGAGATTTTTTTCCTGGCCCGTGGGGTCTTCACTCCTGGTTACTCACTTTTTATAATCATCAGAAATGACCTTTGTCCCACAGAGTTTTATTTGGGCTCAAATCAAGCCCTAAGGAGCACCAAAGGCCTTGTGACTTTGTCATATAGTCACCTGGCCTGTGTGGAAGTCTCCAAGGTGCATCAACCTCACCTCACCGTCTCTGTTCTCCCAGCCACCAGCTCTCTTCCATAGAATGAAAGCCCCTTCTTCTCAATCTGGAGATTTTTTTTTATCTGATAGGTGTACCTGTGGTACGCCCCGTGTGTATCTGTGAATGTTTGTATGTGTGTGCAAATGTGTGTGTCCGAGGGAAGAGATGGTGAGGGGAGGGGAGGAGTATTGTAGGTAGACTTCTCACTAGGGAATGGCTGTTCTCAGAGGAGAAATCACTTTTGCAGGCTGGGAGAAGCTAGTGCTGGGAGACATCAGTGCTGCCCCACCCTACCCGCTTTGTGATGGACTGCACCTGCCTCTTCCTTGCTTTCCACCTTCCCCAAGTTGCCCAGGACCTGTCTGGTCCAGGAGTAAGCTCAGAGGTGGCAGACTCTATGGGCTTGGGACCATGACCACGATGTCAGAGCCTTTCAAGTGCAAGGTGCCTTTGTGGATCGCAACACTTCCAGGAATAGGAGGGCTTTGGAAAAATATGTGGGCTCATTAGTTGGAGGCAAAGGTTCTTTTGGATGCTTTCTTGGTCTTTGTTTCCAAATTGCAAAAATGATTTCTGTGGAGTCTTTCTCATCTCATCAGAGAGGACTTTGTTTCGTGGGAACATCTTGAGCGAGCCTTGGACAGTCTCTCTGCTGGACCCTGTTATAGTCTGGGCTTTCAAAGGGTTCAAGAAATGGCAGACTTGCCCCCAGATGTGGAAAAGCTGACTTTGACCTGGCTCAAGGAAATTGTTCGTCTGGCTTTGAAGAGCTTATGTTAACCCTTTTAGTCCTCCCTCCACCCCTGTGAGGGATGTACACAGTGGTTGTCCCTGCTTTTGGAAGAGGAAACAGACCCAGAGAATGAGGAAACCTGATTAAGGTCACACAGCTGGCAAACAGAGGAGTCAGGGTTCCCACCTGGGCAGATGTTCTCTGGAGGTTTGGGGTTTAGCCAGTGCACGTGCTGCCTTTTCCCGAAGCGAAGGGGCGGCTCGCTGGGCTCAGAGCTGCCCCACTCCGCGGGATACCCTGTGCTCTCCTGCCCCTCCGCACTGCCAGGGCTCTCCCACGCAGGGCGTGGCCCACTTCCTTCTTTGCATCAGTCTTCCCAACCTGTATTCAAACCCTGTCCTTTCATCTCCATGTTTCAGAAACACCTGAAAATTGCCAATTTGTCCAGGGAGGGTTTTCCCACTGTGGCTCCGGGAGGCCTGAGCCTCTAGCACTGACATTCTACCTCCTCTTGCCACAGCCAGCCTTTCAGAGGGGCTGGGATATGTAGGCATCTGTCGCCTGAGATCCATAGTGTCCCCTTTGTGGAATCAGCTATACAGCTGTCCTCTTAGTGACGGCTGGAGTAGATTTGCCGGCCAGGGTCCCAGTCCTCTCGGTGCTCCACACACAGGTGCTTGGGAGGGAGGGCTTTCCTTGGAGGATACAGTCTGCAGCATCCGCTGACCCCTGGCTAGGATCTCCAAGCATCACTGTACGCAGGATTATTTAATTAAGGGTGTATGCAGTAGTGTGCTATCCAGGCATGGGGCAGGACGAATTAAATTGGAAATAGTTCCCGGCCTCTTGGGGGACCCCCTGAGGTTGGAGGATACTTTTCTGGGAAGAATATTGATCATGAGGCTCAGGGGCTGACGATCCAGTTTGCTTCTGCTCTTCTCTTCCTCTGCGTCTCAGTTTTCTTGTCTGTAAAATGAAGCCATTGGGAACTTGGTGCACAGGGTGACGCTGTTAACTTGCACAATGTCCTCTATCGATTACGTTGCAGCAAAGCTGGAAAGCAAAGAAATTTAGCGCTGAACTTTTGTGCTAAATTTTCTACTGAAGTTCTTGAAGGGCAGAGAAGCGTGCAGGTGAATGAGCTCTTCCTCTGTCCCTCTGGAGCATGACCCAAAGTCACTCGCACAGGTTCTTCCTGCCGCTTCATGATGTGCGTTTCATTTAGTATGAACATGGTGTTTTCTCTACACCTTTAAATCAAGTTTCTAGTCTGTGAGGGTGTTCCCCGAGGGGCTTTGTATGCCTCTGACCCCGGAACCTTGACTGGGGCCTCAGTTTTGGGAGGCTGAGCTTGGGGAGCGGGACCTGTGCCAGGCTTGGGTTGGGAGGCGCTGTGTGAAGCTGGTGCCCCACGAGGACTGCCCTTTCTGCTGGTCGCAGGGCCTTCTTCTCACGGTGCTTTAGCATCTTTCCTCCACAGACTAATGGCCATATCAAGATCCACCTTTAGAAATCTTCACTTCTGAAAATGTGCTCAGAAGGAGCACGTGCAGCCCTTGCCTCTCCCTAGCCTTGCTTGCTTCTGCCCGGCTACAGCCCCGTTCCCTAGAGGAGAAGTTTGCCTGAATCCGAGATGCTTTCTGGGCACTGCTTTCCAAGGCTTCTTCCAGCCCTTCGGTTCCGTGGGTCTACATGACGTCACAAAGCCAAGACAGGCATGCTGACAAATGTGTAGACTTAGTAATATGTGAATCCCAGAGACAGAAAGGAAGGTGAGGCAGGAGAGAACAGTGGGAAGTCCCAGAGGGACCTTGCATTGCTTCCAGCTGCGGAATGAAGAGAGCCCTGGGTGCCGTGGCACCTCTCGGGGCCAAACACGCACAACTCTACCCTGCAGGCACTGAGAGGGAGGCGGCCCTGCCAGAACCGGTATCAGATAGGAGCCTCTGGGGAGAGATGGCCGATCTGGCTGGCGCAGGGGAAGTCTCCTGCCTTCCTCCACACCCCACCCTCCTAAACAGTAGTGCCGGGGCTTCTCCAAAAGGCCTTCTTTTCCTTTCTCCTTTGCTCAGCCCCGGCTCTGGTGCTGAGCAGACCAGACACCAACATCTGCCCGGTTGTGAGAGTCTCTTTCATGGCTTGCATGGGGGTCCCTGCACGACCCCCGAATCTTCATCCTTTGCTCCACACTCCATTTCCTCTCCGCTCTCAGCGTTCTCCTCTTCGGTAAGGGAAGCCGTTCCATTCCCCTATAAAGTAGCACTTCCGTCCTTCAACAGTGGCAAGGGCACAACATACTCCATGTGGCCCAGAGGTGGCTGTATGTCCCCGACTCTCTGCAGTTTTACCTTTCTGTTGGGGATTTCTCGCTTGTTAATACTACTGTCAAGATACTAGTATTTTGGGGGGTGGGGGCGTGCCCTTCTCCTTGAACCATGGTGATTCAAGCTTGTATGTGTGGCTTCCCAGCCTTTTCCTTAATTTCTTATGTTGTGTTGGGCACCGGGCCTGCCATTTACATATACTTTACTGAAAACTTGGGGATAGCAAGAGGGAAGTAAAAGGAGGGTAACGTGGCCACATAACTGCCTTAGAGGGCATAACATCCCTCTTAGCTCACAAGTTTCCTGCCAGAGACAGAGCTTTGGCCCGCCTCCATGGGTCAGGGTCCCTGCTCACTGCCCACAACTACACATGTGCCCTTCTGGAGATCCCTAGCTAGGAGTGTGTGACCCCGAGAGGGAGCTGCAGGGGCCCCTGGTTGGTTTAAGGCCTGGGGTCCAGCTCTCCTGTTAGAAGCCGTTTTCTTCTCCGGTAACTGAAATAGTGAAGGAGAGCTTCCTTTCCCCTTCCTGGGACACTTTTTCCTAGCGCGGAGGGTCGTGGCCTTCCACCTCAAGGTCATGATGGAAGAATTCACAGTAAGCTCGGCACCTCCAGCCAGCAGAGGAGGTACCAGAAGGGGCAGGACACTTACATTTCCTTCTCCATAGAGGCAGAATTGGGGCCTGGTTAAATGTGTGTCCAAGCATCAGAATGCTTGTTTTTTTAAAATTGTATTTATTGAAAGAGAGAGACAGAGACAGGAAAGAAAGAAACATTGATTTGCTGTTCCACTTATTTATATATTCCTTAGTTGATCTTGTATGCAGCCTGACTGGGAATTGAACCTGCAACCTTGGCGTAAGCAGGACGACACTCTAGCCAATTGAGCTACCTGGCCAGGGCCCAGAATGTCTGTGTTTTAATCCTCTCTTTCCCTTTAGTAGTTGCATCAGCCTGGGAAAGCAGCTCGACTGCTCTGGGCCCCAGCTTACTTGTTTGTAGAGTGTGTGTTTTTATGGTGCCTTCCTCAGAGCTGGGTGCCGCTGGTGATTGTAGGTTAATACATACAAGGCGTCCAGAACTGTTGCACGTCTATGACTGTTGTCAGCAATGTATTCCTAGTAGGCCTGTTCTGTGTGTGAATCCTGTCTATAAATGGCCTGGCGTGGGAAGAAAGTATTACCGTCCGTGATGCGAGTGTAGCACATTATGGTTTTTCAAAGTGTTCCTGCAGGCACTCCTTATTAGGTCCCATTCCAGCCTTGGAGTGTAAGCTCCATGAGGCAAGACTTTTGCCAGTCTTGTTTTTTGCTCTACCTCAAGTGCTGGAACAATGTCTGGCTCAGAGTAGATGCTCAACAATTGTTGAATGGCCGAGTTTTGTGAGTTAGGTGAAGCAGGTAGTATTAACCAATTTGATAGAAGGAAAAGGCTGAGGCCCAAAGACGTGAAGTGAATCTCCTAAGGTTGGGTGAGCAGTCAGCAGCAGAGCTGGGATGAGACCCCAGTCCATCCTGAGTCCTGGTCCAGTGCCTCTGCCCCAACACGTTCTTGACACTCTCAAGAATCATGCCATAGGGAGGCTGGAGCAGAGGCTACATAAAAGGTGGCAGCTATCCGGTCAGCATCCAGACCCCATGCACCCTGCTGCCCTGTGCCGATCTGTTTGTGTGCTGGGAGTTGGAGACTGCAGAGCTGTGGACCGGTGGTATCAGTGGCGTGAGATCCTGCCAGGGCACAGCTTCAGGGCACGCTTCTTCTGCTCCTGAGCCAAGTGGGTGGTGTAGATGACCGCTGGGCCTCCTGAAGCAGACACTTTCCACATTAAGCTTCCAGGTACTACAAGTGGGTGCAGGATCAGGCTGCATGGTTGCACCAGGGGTGTTGGTTTGGTCTCCCAAAGACGGTGCACAGATTGCCCTTCCGTAAATGTGTTGTCATCTGAAGCTCTGGGTGCCAGGTATCCTGCCCATTTTAATTGGCTTCCTGCGGGGCTAAAAATGGACCTCCTGGGCCATTTTTTCCTATCCTTTTCCTTCCAAACAAGACTGTGCCAGATATATGCTGGAAATATTATTTACCCTTTAAAAAAGCTCAAGAAACCCACCCAACCACTTCTGAAAGTTTTGCTAAATGGAAGGCAGCATTTTTTAAAAATGAAGACCAGAGAGTGCGTATTTTATGCTGGCGGGCCATGCTGTTGTAGCAGCTCGGCCATACGGTTGCAGCACGGACTCAGCTGTAGACAATACAGTACAGATGAGCATGGCTGCGTGCCAATAAAACTTTATTTACAAAAACAAATGGGCCACATTTGATCCAGGGACCATTGGTTTGCCCACCTTTGTTGTAAATGATCATCTTTGGGGTCAGTCCATTTCCTTTGGTCTTTTTGGTTCTGGGTACTACCCGAGTCAGATAATCCAAGAGAAAGACAATTTCAGGTCAACTTCTCAGCCTCTGCTGTAAAACCGTTCCTGCTGTAAAACCGTTCTCAGAGAATTCCGAGGGCCTGGGAGGCAAGAAGTCTTACTGTGTGTGGAAAGGCTGGCTTTCACCCCAAATTCTGGGTGATCTGGAAAAGCCATACAGAGGTGGTCCTAAAGGGGGCAGCCCTGTTTGGGGTTAGGCTGGATTACTGTAAATGCTCACATACTTGGGTTCTTAGCTTGAGTTCCTCTCCCTGCCTTCCTAAAGCCAAGACAAATGAAAGGCAGGGGCTGTTGGAGCCTGGGCATACTATTTAAGGTTTAGTGGGTAGAATAAAATATAATTGACCTGTTCTGTTCTTTCAGCCAGGCCCACATGATTTCTTAATAACTCATGGTGGGATTGCAGGGTGGTGGGGAAGCAGTGGGGCTCTTGAGCAGGCTTGGGAGAGATGTCTGGATTCCAGGAGGTACCAGCTTCT
Source organism: Artibeus jamaicensis (assembly GCF_021234435.1). NCBI lineage: Eukaryota > Metazoa > Chordata > Mammalia > Chiroptera > Phyllostomidae > Artibeus > Artibeus jamaicensis. The sequence continues at coordinate 28,756,420 of NW_026521788.1, read as the reverse complement.
AGGGCAGATTCGGTCTGATTTTTTTTCAGCTCCTCTTCACACAAGGAGATTTTTTATGGAAATTTGAACACTCCCAGCTAAACACCCTTGCTGTTAGCATCTTTCGTTTTGACAGAGGAGCTTTCTTCCTCTGCTCTGATGGATGGGCCAGGCTGGGCTGGGTTCCTACATGGAGTCATAGGCACTCTTTAGGGAAACCATGTGTGTGGTGGAAGATCATGGTTTCCGGGGCTACACGTATGTCTGGCTGTGCATCATGACTTGTGATGACCTCAGGCAAGTTCCTCAACGTTTTTGAGCTCCAGACCTCGCTGTGCAAGGGGGTGATGATACCATCTCCACAGTTGTTGGAGGACCTTGAGAAGGCTGGTGAGCAAGGCACTGAGAGAGTACCTGGCACATAGTAGGTGCTCAACAAAGGAAAACAAAATTTCAGTTGTAACATTCAGGATCAGTTCAGCATCTTTTTTTTACATTTTAAATCCTTACTTGAGGACATATCTATTGATTTTAGAAAGAGAGGAAGGGAGAGAGAAATTGATGTGAGACAGACATGTCATTGGGTTGCCTTCCATATGCAGTCCGACCAGAGATCAAACCCACAACCTTTTGGTGTATGCAGCAATGCTCCAGGCGCCTGAGCCACCCTGCCTGGGCTCTGGTTCAACATCTCTGAGGTTGTCAGTGTGCTTACCTGAGCAGTAACCACCCAGCAGTAATGTTTTAAAATGTGAAGAAGCCTGAAAGGACAGGCTACTGAACAGGTATTTCTGAGAGTCAGCTGGTCCCGTCTTGCCCCGTTGGAAACATTAGCCAGTACAGGGCCAGGCAGTGCCAGGGAGAAGGGGCACATGTCTGAGGGTCTTCGGGGATACCTTCTTGTGCAAGCCTTTTCAGAAGAAGCCTGGGACTCTGGATATTTCCAGTTACCTGCTTTGAAGAGCTTGTCTTGCCTCTCTGCTTGGACTGGGGTTTTGGTAGATTCTTGGAGTCTGAAATGTTACCTTATTGTTCCCCTACATAAAATGTTCCTTTATGGTTCTTTTCTTCTGCTGCTTCCTGAGTCCTGCACAGCTGTTCAGGGTAGTGGCAATGTTTACCTTTTCCTGGCAGGCTGGCAGACCAGAGCTCTTTGCAGGTTCTTCATGAAGCTAGGAGCCAGTGGGAGGCCCTAAGCTGGGGATGCATGGGGGAGGTGGCCTTGACAGCACGGAGAGGGGGCAGGATGAGGAGAAGGAAGAGGAAGAGAAGGAGGCAGTTGAGAGCTCGCTCCCTTAAGGCGGAGGGTGTGTGATCACAGCCAGCCCCACACAGACTTCCCTCCAAATGAGAAGGGAGTGAGAAATGTAATTTTAGTGTCTGGCTTTTGACTGATTCTGTGCCGAGGTTTCTTCTGGGCTGTGGTGTTGGGTGTCTCCCCTCTGTTGCAAGGGACAGACCTGCCAGGATAAGTGAGTTCAGATATCGTCTGGGGAATGGCCCTGGGGAGGAAGTGGAGAGCGACACGTGTGCCCTGGAGCTTTTGTTCTGGGACTTGGAGGTGACCTGAAGGACACTGTAGAGGATTTAGGGACAAGGTAGTGGGGTCATCAGCCCAACTGGGCTGAGCTATATCGGGTCTCTGTTCCTGTGCCGAGAAATGAAGCCATGTTTTCCAGGCCCCATTCCATGGCCTCGCTGCCAACACAGGTTTGCATTTTGGTGGAGGCCTGCCTGGCTCTGTGCAACACCAAGCCAGTGGAATCTTTCCTCGGAATAAGACCCTGCTGAGAAGTGCTCAGTCCTGGGAAAATGTGTTCCAGGCAAGGCCTGTGGCTCCAGTGCCCAGCTGCCTGGGGCTCCTGGCACGGGGATGCCAGCCACTAGACTCTGCGGGCCGGACAGGCTATTGCGTCTGTATGTGAAAATCAGACGTGGGGAGGTTATAAAGCAAAGAGAGCCCCCACCACCACCCTAAGTCCCCCACCCAGCCAGAGAGCTGTCAGTGATGGTGCAGGGAAGATTCACACTGAGTGGGCAATATGCATAATGTTTTCATCCTATTTTCCCTCTCCTCACTACCAGTCAGTGTGTTAGGGGAGTAGAAACTCATTTAAATATGAGTCTCTGAAAAACTATAACTAGGAGGATAAATGGGAAAATACATGTGATACACCTCTGTGCCAGATATCCATGATTTTATCCATGCCAGTACACCCATCCATTAACCCGGGGGGCTAGCAGTTGTCCGTGGCATGACACACTCTTGGGAGATTTTTCCAGGGAATGCAACTGTGAGGAACTCCTTAAAAGCAGAGGATACATGTATAGACAGCCTCGTGGAAAATGTGCAATTTCATTTAAATTCATCAGTCAGTGACTTTGTCGCAGGGCAGGGAAAATGCAATCTCTTTGTCCGTTTCTTTCGCGCCTGGTGTGGGATGACTGGGAGGAAGGAGGTTGGGCAGGTGAGCGGCATCTGATCTCTGTCTCCCTGTGTCACCAGGCCAGGACACGTGGAAAGCAGTTCAACTGTCCAGCGTTTCCTGACAGCAGAGCCCGTGCCACAGGCTAGAAGTTATACAAAGGAGGATCTTGGATCACTGCAGGGAATCACTTTCTGGCAAAGCATTTTTAGTGGAAAGCATGGACTTTAGAATCCATCAGAATGTGGGTTGAAGCTTAGATCTGCTACCCACTAGCTGTGGCCCTCGGGGAATCCACTTCTCTGGGTGTCAGTCTCTCCAACAGGAAAATGGGGGAATGATGTGACGAAGCCTTGTAACCTGGTAGAGTTGTTCTGAGGATTAAAGGATTAGTCATGGTTAGGGCAATTCCATAAAAAAGTATTAGTGCTAGAAGATACAACAGCAAGGAAAGCAGCAGTGAGAGAATTAGCTGCCCTGCAGTGGGATGGGCCACTTGGGTTACAGTGGGTGCCTCATCTTCCCCGGGTGGGCAGCTTCTTCTCAGAGGTGCTGCGTGGGATTTCCAGGTGAGGTTGAGGGGTCCTCCAGCTTGCCTGTGAGCATCTCAGTCCCTGGCGAGTTTTTCCTCTTAAAAACAGTAATCGCTTTTGAAATATTTGTTACATATAATCCAGGCAACAGCAATGTTCAGAGAGAAGTTTGAAAAATAATTCAAAATTTCCCTATCCCAAAATAACCGTCTTGAACAGTAGGAGAGAATCATGAACGAATCTTTCTGTGGATATGTGCAGTCGGAAGGATGTAGAGGCCATAGGTTGATAGGGGTACTCTCAAAATGATAGGATCCCACTCTACGTCGAATTGTAACAAAGAATATGAGCCCGCTTTGCTTAATTTCTAAGAAGACACATCTGCTGAGCTGTGGATAAATATTTCTTCATTGAAACGGATATTTTCTAAAAGATCTCATTAAGGTTATAAAAAATATGAGGTTGAAGTCATTCCTTTTTGTTAACAAGTACTTTTAATATTGGACTTTGAGTCCATGCTATGAAAGATGAAGAGGTTAGCGTTCACATTCTTCTTCCTACCCCCTTCCTGCCTCATTGTAGTAATAGCATTGTTTTCTACATTGCTAAGGTTGGCAATATTTAATAAGTTCCAGGGCTGTTTAGTCTCAAGCCTTTCCCCAATGCGGGAATTCAGTTTGCACATGTAGTTTTTCTGTTTTCAAATTATTCAGCAATCTGAAATGGTTGCTATTTTCACCTTCAGTTTGTTTTCTTTGCTCCAGCTTTCTTGTATTACTGAACATATACAAAGGGGACACAAGAAAACCCAGGATTTATTTATAAAAAGTTGTGTACTTATTTTTATAGGGGTAAACTTCGGTTACCTTCAAAGTACTGTCCATTTGATGCAATACATCTGTTGAGACTTTTTTCCCCACTTCTTGAAACGGTTTTTGAACTCGTTGATTTTGATGCCTTTTAGTGCCATTTTTTGTTTCACCTTTTCCATTGTTGGCAAAATGTTTCCCTTTGAGGGCTTTTCTTTATCTGGAGAAACAAACAAACAAAATGGATATATGGGAAGGATGGGGTGTGGGAGTCATGTTGTTTTTGGTCAAAAACTGCTGAACACTCCACACTGTGTGGGCAGGTGCACTTGTTAATCACCCGTCATGAAATGGGCAAATGTATTAAAGAATCCTCAGAAAAATTCACTGAAGCTGAATGCAGCCTCTCACAACAGCACCAGCTGGTACTGGTACAAATGGGTCCCTAGAACACTGACCTAGTGGGGAAGCCTGTACTACAAGGTGCTTGCCCTCCAGAAGATAATTCTGTTTTTTTGGGGGGGTCCTCTCTCATCTTCTGCTTAATTCTTCCTATAGCTTTAAAGTACTTGTAGGAAATTTCCTCTGTTTCTCTGGTTTTGTTTTCTTCCAGACGGGGGCTCTTCATTCTGCGTGCTGTGTTCTTTTTTTCTCCCCTGTAGTATCTGTCACGTGCCATAATCTTGTTATCTCGCATATGCTGAACATGGTAGCTTTGTCCGGTCCTTCTAAATTCTCTAATACCGTGGGAAAGTGCTTTGTGACTCTCTTCATAACTTACCTAAAACCTGTGTCTTGGTATCTGAGCAGCAGTTTGAGAGGATTTCTGATGCCTGGAGTGTTACAGGGAATGTGGGGGATGAAGGAGGGTGAGAGCTCAGAGCTGTGTGTTCTCTGCTCAGAGCAGGGACACAGTGCATGTTGTTAAATGTCCTGTTCCAAGGTTCATCTTACTTATGGGGGACACACTGTCCTTCATGAGGGATGCCCTTGATCACCTCAGTTAAGCATTGAGCTCTGGACCCTCTGCTTCTATGACAGAGATTTGTTCATACCACCGTTTTACAGCCCACGTCCCAGTAGTTTCTAATTTGTTCCTATCAAGTCAGAAAAGGGGGAAAATAACAACAGAAGCACCGTTTGCTTCTCTCCTAATGTGCAGTAATTAGTGAAAAGTCTCAGGATTTTGGCATCGCTGGTAATGCTTCCGGGAAGTGGGGGTGGACTAGGGACAGGAACATCCCGAGTCTTGACACACCCTGTTCCCCCGTCCCCACCCCAGGTCTCCACATTTAGATGTTGATGGCCTTCCTTCTGTGATCACTTTCTTCTTCTTATTTTTTAAAATAATTTTGTTTTTGCCTCATTATGTATTGCAACATGGAGTTGCTGTGATCTGGCTCCACTCTGCTATCTCCCTTCAAAGGCCTGTTTTGAGTATGTTCTAAAAAATGTTTTCCAGGCTCGAGTCAGATATGTATCAGATTTCCCTGGGGATAGGACACAGTATTTTTACAGCATTCTGAGGTGTTTGTAACAGTCAGCCGGGTCTAGGATGCATTCTAAGTTTCCTGTAACAGTCTCCCCGCCCCAAGATTCTGTGATTCTATTCTCTTCAGGAACCGGGGAGGGGGTCTTACCTCAGGGTCTCCATCAGCCCCTTTCTCAGGTATGATGTGGTTTCCCCTCACTCAGTGGTGCAAGAGGTCCCATATCTCTCTTTATTCTAATTATTTCTTTTTGAATTGCAGGTAGAAGGGCTGATGTTGGAAGGTCATCTAACTTATGCTTTCACAATGACCTAAAAGTACCCTCTATCTTTTAGCAGACTTGCCCTCGATAATCGGCTACTCTCCATGCTGCCTGTCTGCTAGAGTCACTTTGGAAGCTTTTAAAATACTGATGTCTGGGCCTCCCCGCTGGAGGTGCTGTGTTCGTTGGTCCGGGACTGGCCCTTTCTCAGAGCGCTCCTTAAGTGTTTTCACTAATCTTCCTTCAGGATTAAGAACTGGCAGATTTCTCCTTCTTCTTCAGTGACTCATGACTCTCTCTCCCATTTCCCTTATTCATACTCCAACCCTTGATTATGGAACATGTATTTTCCACCCTCTAAATATTTCCCCAAGTAATATAATTTGGAACAATGGAGTGTTTGGGTTGGAAGCATGGGGTATGGAGTAATAGGAGTCTGAGCACTCATCTCCTTTCTGCCCCAGCTGCCGGCGGGGCCTTTGGCAAGTAACCTGAGCTCTTTTTTTCTCAGTCTCCTTAGACAAAATTGGAATTTCAGATGTACCTTTCACTGTTTTAAGGGTTGTTTTGAGGACCCAAATTAGTTTAGAATGATGTTAGTTACTCCGGTTTTATTTTGGTTAGTCTTGGCCCACCATGTTCTTTTCTTTCTCTTTATTTTCAGCCTTTCAGTAAGTTTCTTTTAGCCACATTTCTTGTGACCATCACGTAATTGAATTTTGTTCAAATTTTTAATCGAGTCTGATAATCTCTGTCTTTTAATAGGTAAATTTAACCCATTTATACTTATTGTAGTCACTGACAGAGTTCCTGAGTTTTTCCCTAGTGATTTATTTTGGGTTTCTGTCTACAGTCCTTTTCGTTGCTTCTCTCTTCTTTTTCCTGTTTCATGTTGATGAATAGTTTCACATCCCCTTCCTCATTCCTTTGCTGGTTCACAAGCTATAGATCATATTCTCTTCTCTTTGTGATTACACTGGAATTTTTAACATATGTCCTTAACCAAAGTTTTCTAGGAACCTTGAAAGTGATACAGGATTATTAATAAAATACTGTAAGTCAAGTGTCCAGCATAGTGCTTGATAGTCATTAAAATGTGTAATAATTTCCATTTGTTAGTAGTGCTCTCACTACTACCAAAAATGCAATTAATATAATCAGTTTACTCAAAGAACCGCTATTTTTACCCATGAGTACATTATCAAGGAGGTGAACATTATGAAAGCTATGGAGGAGAAATTCTGGTCAGAATAGTGACAGTTTTTCCCAAAGGAGGGCCTGTTGGGAAAGATAGCACAGTGTCCTGGTTCACTTTGTCCCTGGGCTTTGACAACATCCTTTGACATGAGTTTTCTCATTTGTAAAATGTTGCCCTGAGTATTCAATGAGGTAAATCTTGCAAAGCCCTTAGCACATACTTGGTAGCTGTTATATGGATACCAAGCTGAACTTCCCTTTTCAAACATCCCAGCCTTGACCCATTACTTTGCCCCATGCCCCCCCAAAAGCCAGTTCTTGGAGTCTGTCCCTCTGGCTCTGACCCCCTGCCCCAAAGCTTCCGCGGGCTGACTGTGGATGTGACTGCTTAGCTTCCCCTGGCTGGGGCATTAGCTGCTGGCCGGGAGGCAACCCAGCATGTAAAATCAATGATGATGATTTTGGGAGGAATTGCTGATGAATTAGTGAAACGCTAGGAGGGACAGTCCAGATGGAGGTAGGTGTAAAGTAGAGCTTTGCTGGATGGTGTTGTTTTTACACAACATATTGACATCCTTGGGGTGAGAGAAAAAAGAAACAGCAGCTCCTTGCCACTCTCCGGAGTGGTGGGTGGGAGAGGACAGGTGGGAGTCTGTGGGCCCCTCAGCTGGCTTTTTTTAGATGTACCATCAGCTACTGCAGCTGTATTCCCACCGCTCCCCCGGCAATGCAAAGGGCAGATTACTAAGCAGGGCTGGGCTGGCAGCGAACACTGCTCTGTTTTCCCTCAGCAGGCACGGCATTCCTGGATGGAGGTGGTGCAGATACTCTGAGAGGGGGCGATGCCCATGCCCAGTGCCCACAGACTGCGTACAGAACAGAGACGTCTGGCTGGGCACCCATCCCTTGGCTCCCCAGTGCCCAGGCTGCCCACCTCTTCAAAGGCTGGGCTGCTCTATAAGAAGGTCCCTCCTCTCACTGAACTGCAACGTGTTTCCGTTGTGCCCCCCAGTCAGAGTCCTGTAGTAGGGTGAGAGAGGATGTCTGGGGATGAGGGACCCTGCCAGAGCGGGGTCCCACTTAGGTGTGTAGAGTTAGAATTCCAGGTATTGTAGTGGATTAGGGGTCAGGAGATGAAGCCTAGGTTTTAATTTCAGTTTCTTCACTGTGTGATCTCAGACAAGCCTCTGACTTGGGTGCTTCACCATCTGTAAATGGAAAAAAACCAGGCCTGCCCTGCAGGGAGGTTGAGAAGGGTAAATGAGAGAATCAGCTTGCAGGCTCTGGACGGGGAGAGAGTCAAAGAGAAGAGGGTTCCTTGGGGACATCTGCTTTTTACCTAGGGTTGGGGGAGTAGGTATATGCATGGTATAATCTCAGAGTCCCCAGCCTCTTCCCAGGGGTATTCCTGGCCCAACCACCCTGTGTGGGAATCTGTTCAGTCCCTTAGATAAATGTAGGACCATGGCTGGTGGCACCATGGAGACAGGTCACTGTTCAGTGGGAGGAGGGACCGACTTTCTTGTAGCGCAGTCCGGCCTTTCCGATAACTTGTACCAAGCAGGGACTGCGAGCAGGGCCTGTGATAACCACTTCCCGTGCAGTATCCCACTTAATCAGTGTCTTAACAACCATCCCCCACACAGGCAGGGACCAACTGGATTACATGCTTTTGTGGAGCTAGAACAAGATCCTAGAGGCCACCTGTTTGGTCAGGTTTTAACCCTTTAGTCATTAGCTTGTGGGAAGATCTAAGGGGATTCATGGAGGAGGGAGAGGGTGGGGGGCACTTGTGAGTTCATAGATATGGGACTCGTGATCAAGCTGCTGAGCAACTGGCTTCGCGTTACCTAGGGAGGCTGGTACTGGCGGTCTCCAAGATGCACATGAGGAAATGAAGGTTCAGGAAGGTTAAGTGATGTTCTGAGGCCACACAGCTAGTAAGCTGGGATCTGGGCTCAAATCGGGCTAAGAAGTCCAGGGATGACGGCTGTAGAGTTGGAAGGGGCCGTAGGAAAGGGTGCACAAGAGTGTGTAGAGTATGTGAGTGTGTGTAGCATGAGGAGTGTGTGTATGTATAGTATGTGAGTATATGAGTGTGTGTATAAAGTGCCTCCCCAGAGCCCCACTCTGCGAGCCGCGTGCACGTCTGTTGTAACAGAAGCCCGTTCCACTCCAGCTGGGCCCCACCGACAAGTGAGAATGAGGGGAAGCCACAAAGAGTGTGCAGCTCAGGTGGAGCGGGCAGTGCTGTTCGGCCTGAGTGGCTCCTGGCGACGATGTGGCCAGAGTCCCAGGGCCAGAGTTGCCGCTGAGACTCTCACTGGCTCTGTCGGAGCTGTTACAGTCTTTGTAACAGGTTTGTCCCCAGTCTCTCAGTGCTAGGTGAGGTTTAAAGAAAATTTATTTCTTTTAAAAGCAGAATAAGAGAAAGAAGGGGAGATGGAGAGCAAGAGAGATGGAGAGATTTTAGGTATTATCAAGTGAATTCTGAAATTCTAAGTCAAAAGCAAGCTAATTCTGAGTGAGTTATATTTTATTTTTATCCTTACCTAAGGACAGTTTTTCCATTGCTTTCAGAGAGAGAGGAAGGGTGAGAAAGAGAAGCATTGATGTGAGAAACAAGCACTGATTGGTTGCCCTCTTGTACACGCCCCAACTGGGGATCAAACCTGAAACCTGGGTATGTGCCTTGACTGGGAATTGAACCCATGACACTTTGGTCTATGGGATGACACTTCAACCAACTGAGCCACACCACCCAAGGCTGGAAGATACTTTCTAAACGAGCTCAGACTATGGAAAATTTCTTCTCAGGCACCAGTCTGGTGCTTGGGTGTGGTTTGGGGAAGGTGGGCCAGTGGGAATCTAGAGAGGATAAGATTTCTCCCATAGTCTGGGTGGGGCCCGGAAGACAACTGGATTCTGCTTGTGGCAGAAGAGTATGTCCCTTGAGTTGCCGTCTGGTGAGGCATGGCGTAAGGCGGACCAAAAGGAGGGAATTTCTTGCCGCTGAAATGAAAAGTGAAGGGGGAAGGTGATAGAGAAGCTTGTTTTTTTTTAAAGGGGAATTTAAAGATCTTGCATGTGTTGGAGTTAGGTGACATGGTTCTGTGTATTCCACTGGAGATTTCAGAATTGGTGATACAAGTGTGACTGGGAAGTAAACATGAACATAAAATAACAAGGGGCATCTTTGAAGGGAATTAATGAGTTTAAGTTTTTTTTAAATTTTATTTTCTGCTCTCTGCTAGGCATTATAGTAGGTTATGCAAATTACTCAGAAATGACTCAGACACAGCCTTTGCCACTAATACCTCAGCTGTGAGTTTTATTTTGTGTTTCCCGGTCAGTGGCTTGTGCACCCTCCCTGTTTCCAACAAGAAACATTGTCAAGACGGCTATTGAGAGAAAGGTGCAGGGCTTGGCTGTGTTGCCAGGAAACTGGTAATACTGCCATTTACTGAGGTTTTATCATGGTGTTTTACATAGCTGACTTTTAAAGTCCAGGTAGTGACCCTGTCAAATGGGCATTTCCCTCCCCCACCAACTGACGGATGTATCTGAGTGTGATGGTAACAGCACGGAGGTAGAGTGCCGGGTTTCAGTGCAGCCTGAGCGCCAGCTAGCTGTCGGACTGTGAGCAAGCCACCCATGTCTCTGTGCACTCACCACATCACGTCTAAAACGGGAGCGGTGGGAGTAGTACGCACTGCTACCCTCGTAACAGGGCCATTGCAAGGAATAGATTGCAAGGAATAGATGAGTTATTAGATGTAAGGCCCTTAGCTTTGGTATCTAGCACATTCTAAAGGCTAAAATATTATTGTACTGTTAGGAATGAGGAGATCGAAGCCTGGTGTGATGAGGTAACTTGCTTTTGGTCACCAGTAGCTGGTGGAGCTGAAATTCAAATCCAGCTTCAGAGGGAGGTGGAGAGTCAAGGTTGCACCCCAGCCGTGGCCTCAACCTCTTCTGCTCTTACCACCTAGGTAGGAGAGGAGAGCTCTTGGCTTTGGAGGTGGCCTCTTGCAGAGAGAGGGGAGGCCCTTTGTCGTAGGGGACTCTCAGTCTCGGGAGCAGTATCTTCAGTGCATTCTGATCAACACTGGGAAGAAAGACCACAGCAGGATGTGAGCCTTTGGGAAAGCCGTGCCCTCTGATTTTAGTAAGAAAGGGCACTGTCTTCCTTCTGCTTCTAGATGCCATCTACTCTGCTCTGGCCCTAGGGGCAGTTCCTTTTATTACATTTATTTGTCATGTACAGTTGCCATAGAACATTATGTTAGTTTCAGGTGTACAACACAGTGATTAGACATTTGCATACCTATGAAGTGTAGCACCCTCCTGACCCTGTGCATGGTTATTACGGTGCTACTGACCGCACTCCCCGAGCCGCACTTCACACGGGGAACAGCGCTGAATCGCTATCTCCAGACAAAGAGGAGTGGCCAGGCCACGTAACTGCCCAAAATGCGCTTGCCAGTATGTTTTCCTTTGTCTTTTTTAGTAAAAAAAAATATACCGAATTAAATTTCTTCTATCTGTATTTTCCAAAGGAAGGTTATGAGCTTCTGGAAACAAACCTGATAGGGCATGAGAAGGGAGAGGCAGATAAACAGGAGTCACGTGGTGACTATTTTGACTTTTGAACCCTGAAAGGAATGTTCTGGTAAATTAGTGTTTTCTTCTAGAATCAAGACCCATCTAGTGAATGGATGCGCTCTTGATATTGCGGTGTGCACGTGTGTGCAGACCTCTAGAGATCGTAAGAACTCAATGCCTCGCCTTTATGTACCATCTTCATATGAAGATGCCACTTGGTGATCCCCACCACCCTATGGCACCCCTGTGGGTTGTAGGAATAGGTGTAGTTTGTCGCTGTAAGTTATAGGTGTGGGTGTAGTTTGTAAGTATAGTTCTTAGTTACAGGTGGTAGCTCTAGGTTGGAGGTGTAGATTATAGTTATAGGGTTATAGGTTATATAAGAGATGTAGGTTGTAGGTCTCGGTTGCAGTTTTGAGTGTGGGTTTAGTTTGTAGTTGTAGGTATAGGTTATAAGTTGTTGATGTGGGTTGTAGGTATAGGTGGCAGTTTGTAGGCATAGGTTATGGGGGGAAATAGAAACAAAGGACTTTTCACTTTTCAAGGTCACATGCCTTTATGAACGGACAGATCTGAACCTAGAACCCAGAACTTTTGATTCCAAGATTCCTGATCTTTCTGAGATTGTTCCTCTATGAAAAGGAAATGCTCATAGTTTCCTCTTATAAATATATGTAAATGTAGATAGAGGAGGGATCTCCTCTCTGGTCTCTCTACCTAGAGACACTGTTGGCTACCTTTTGATGCATTTTCTTTAAGCCTCTTTGTACAGCTTTTCATACTATTGGAATTTCCTTAGCTGTGATTGTACTCTTTATCCAATCTTGTATGCTGCCTCCCTACCCCCGTTACTATATAACACATATCTTCTGTGCTGTTAGAAGTCTGTAAACATTTTTTATGACTGGATGCTATTCATGAGGGCTGTTGAACCCCGAAAGGAATGCCCCGCCCTGGTGAACAGCTAAAGGGTTAGGCCCACTAGTTTTGGGACTTCCTCTAGTATGGGATGTCTAGGCTGTTGTAGCATTTGGCTTTATAACTAAGATAACAAGGATCATCTTTGAGGTAAGTTTTCTTGCATATGCTATCTTTAGGTTTCCAGGGGAACTGTGAGGCTGGGGATAAGCTACACCCAGGAGAGTCTGGGGAAGGCCTGGTACCTTCCTGATGGGAAATCTGGCCTGAGGTTACATAGTCACCTGGCTCAAGTGTGCCCTTGTCAGGGGCTGCTGGCCCAGAGGCCAGTGTGCAGCAGCCTAGTGGCCCATCCCTGGGATAGATGGAGCAGTAGAGGGTTCTGCCTCCTTTAGACAGAAGTAGGGCATTCAGAAATAGAGGTAGGGAAGAAATATGGGTGCCTTTCAGAGATTTGGATCTGTAGAGCCAGTAGAGGAAGGAGTGGGGTGGAAAGAAACGGTCATGCATTTATAACCGCCCCACAATTTGACCCTCTGGCATTTCTGTTCTGAGTTGTCAAAAAAGCAACAGGCAGTTCTCTCCCACAACCAAAGCCTAAGCTGGGACAGTCCACCCTCCTTTGTAGGGCTTGGAAAACCCTAGTTGGTGCTCATCAAGAGGGTTTTTGAAGGTCAGTGGCTGGTGGAGTGACCCCTTCATAGGGTTGAGTGAATCAGGGAGCATGGAGGAGAGGAGAATGGGTGGCAGACCCTGGCACAGAGAGGGGCGAGGGGTGCAGTATGCAACAAAGACTGGTCCCTGCACTCAAGGAAGTTATTGATGCTCAGGAGCCCTTCCAGCCCTGGATGTTCCCGCTCTGGGGATGCTCTTTCTCCTTTTGTTTGGCTTATGTTTGCAAATGAAACAGTCAATTCCTGCAGAAGTTATTTGTTCCAAGTCATGCAGCCATTGAATGGGGATGGGGAACTAGACCAGAGAGCTCCAGTGTCCCCAGTGCCCTTTGTGTTGTGTCATAGAGCCTCTGACATGTGTTGGCTTATCTCCTTCTAGGCTGTCTGCTCCTTGGGGGTCAGGGTTGTGACTTACCTGGTTGAATCCCCCACATACATGACATGACCCTGTTAGGACATGATGGGCATAGTAGCAGCCCTGGGCAGTTTCCCTGGGTGAGGGAGGCAAGGGCCTGTCATGGTGTGGATGTTCAGTTTGTGTTTGGTGAGTGCAGGAGTGTTCATTCAGCAGAAACACACATGCATTCATTCTAAAAATATTTTTAAGCACTTGCTATGTCTGTCCTGAGCTTGACAGTAGAGCTTCTATCTTTGCCGAGGAGAAAGCCATCAACAAAAGTTATAGAATTAATTATTACAGACTTCTGGCCCAGATGGAGGTGTAGGTAGACACACTGTGCCTCCTCAAACAACCAAAATAAGGACAACAACAATTCAGAAACAAAGTAACAACCAAAACTGAAAGAAAATTGAACTGTATGGAAGTTCAACAACCAGGGAGTTAAAATAGACACATTTCATCCAGACCAGCTGGCGGGCCCCAGTCTGGGGGGGTGAGTGGAGAGGGGTCGCAGCACAGGAAGCGGTGACACCAGGCACGCAAGGCACCTCAGGTGTGCAAGGTGGCACCGGGCAGACCCTGGGCACCCAGGCAGCAGCTGGCAGACCCTGGGTGTGGGGTGGCAATGGGCAGACCCAGTGAGGTGGCAATTGAGAAGCAGGGCACCGTGCACAAGGTGGCTGGCTGACTGGGCAGTGGTCCCACATTTGCACGCAGATAACTGGGGAGTGAGACAGATCACGCAACCCAGGGTCCTAGCGCCAAGAGATATAGCCTCAAAACACGGATTAAAAACACTTGTGGGGGTTGAGGCGCAGGGAGAGACTCCCACCCTCACAGGAAAGTTCGTCGGAGAAACCCACAGGGTCCTAGAATGCACACAAGCCCACCCACACAGGAATCAGCACCAGAAAGGCCCAGTTTGCTTGGGGAAAGCGGCAGAAGGGACCAAGGTGCAACAGAGAGCAGAGCAAAGCGCCATATTTTTCCTTCTCTGACCCCACCCCCATATATAGCGTCACACCCAGTGACTTAAGTTGCCTCACCCTGGTGAACACCTAAGGCCCCGCCCCTCATACACAATAGGTGCGAACTGACCAAAACATTATGGCTCAAGCAGAAAAACAGCTCAAAGCCCCAGAGCCAATACTTCTAAGTGACAAAGAGATAGCCAACCTATCAGATGCATAGTTCGAAACACTGGTAATGAGGATGCTCACAGAACTGGTCGAGTTTAGTCACAAACTAGATGAACAAATGAAGGCTAAACTAAGTGAAATAAAGGGAAATGCACAGGGAACCAATAGTGATGGAAAGAAAACTGGGACTCAAATCAATAGAGTGGACTAGAAGGAAGAAAGAAACAACCAAACAGAAAAGAATGAAGAAACAAGAATTCAAAAAAATGAGGAGAGGCTTAGGAACCTCCAGGACATCTTTAAATGTTCCAACATCCGAATTATAGGGGTACCAGAAGGGGAAGAGGAACAGCCATGAGCTGAAAACTTATTTGAACAAATAATAAAGGAGAACTTTCCCAGTGTGGCAAAGGAAATAGACTTCCAGGAAGTCCAGGAAACTCAGAGAGTCCCAAAGAAGTTGGACCCAAGGAGGAACACACCAAGGCACATCATCACTACATTAGCCAAGATTAAAATGAAGGAGAGAATCCTAGAAGCAGCAAGAGCTAAGGGGACAGTCACCTACAAAGGAGTTCCCATCAGACTGTCAGCAGATTTCTCAAAAGAGACCTTACAGGCAAGAAGGGGCTGGAAAGAAGTATTCCAAGTCATGAAAGACAAGGACTACATCCAAGATTGCTCTATCTAGCAAAGCTTTAATTTAGAATGGAAGGGCAGATAAAATGCTTCTCAGGTAACGTCAAGTTGAAGGAGTTCATCATCACCAAGCCCTTATTTTATGAAATGTTAAAGGGACTTATCTAAGAAAAAGAAGATAAAAAACATGTATACTAAAATGACAGCAAACTCACAATTACTAACAACCACACCTAAAATAAAAACAAGTAAGCAAAACAACTAGAACAGGAACAGAACCACAGAAATAGAGATCACATGGAGGGTTAGCAACAGGGGAGTGGGAGGAGGAGAAGGGGGGAGAAGGTACAGAGAATAAGTAGCATAGATGGTAGGTAGAAAATAGGGGGGAGGGTAAGAATAGTATGAGAAATGTAAAAGCTAAAGAACTTAAGACATATGGACATGAACTAAAGGGGGGAATGGTGGGGGAGGGGTGTGCAAGGTGGAGGGGAATGAAGGGGGGAAATGGGACAACTATAATAACATAATAAAATATATTTAAAAAATAATTACAGATAGTGGAGGAGCCAAGAAGAGAGTGATTTCAGGTTGCCTAGGGAGTGTATGCAGAGGGGCACGGCAGAGTTTGGTGGCACCTTTCAGGATCTTCTAGATGTCCTGGGCCTAAAAGTCAGGGTCTCATACTGCCACAGGGAGGCTTTCATTAAGATAAGTAGATTTTCTATGTGGACTGTGGTTTTGGCTTTACTATTGACCTGCTGGGATACTGCTAAAATGTTTGCTTCTTTGTGTCATCTTTGCTTTAGCTGTAAGCAAGAGATTGCATAAATGAAGAAATTGTAAAATCCTGTTATAAATAATTTACCCCATCACCTCACATCCCACCAGCGCCATGGTGGAAACACGCTGAGGAAATTCTAATCCTGCCTTTAAAATGACTGTACATGCAATATTTTAGTGTTTGGGTTTTCTCTTTTGATTGGGAGTTTGGTCATTTGCTGGATTCTCATGGTTAAGATTTGGACAGAGGTATTTTCCAGGCTTAAATGAGAAAGAAAAGACCTAGGAAGAAATAGAGCGACCCTGGCTCCTTCCCAGCCAGTAAGCGTGCGTTTGCATGGGCATACCTCTCTTTCCGCTTGCTGGTCAGCCTCTCATCTGCTCCCAGCCTCTTGTCCTACTCATTTGGTCAGATGGTCCAGAGAGCCAGTGCCCTGCAGGGGAGAATCTGCCCCTTTTGCACATGTCGTGGGAAGGTCCAAAGGCATCTTGTTGGAGTCAAATGACTTGTTAGCACATGCCTGCTTTGGGATCCTTCTGCAGTTGACATATTGCGTGACACACGGGGTTTTGCCTCGTGCTGAAAGGCATGGCAAGCCTCTTCTCTCTCTGAGCACCAGTTCAGTGCATTTCCCCCCAATTGCTCCTTCTTGAAGGAGGTTATTTCTGATGCATATTGACTTGTTACAGAAAAATGGTTCAGAGGGATAACGAGTAGTTATAATGGGTAGTTTTCCCATTCCTTTTCGTGTTCTTGTTGTTGTTGAATTTGTATGGGTAACTGGGCTCTCCACTTCCACTTTATTGGTTCCTGAATTTAGGGAATGGCTCTGTAATAGAAAACTTCCTCCACCAGAAAGGACTGTACCTGTGGTTGCTGTTGTTGTTGGAAGCTGTATGATTCCAGGGCCAAGGTTTTTGCCTGAGATGGGCACTCTGTCTGGCCCTGGCCTGACACATCTGAGCGCCCTTCAGCGAGTCCCTTGCTACCCTTCTCCTGGCTGTGTTTTTCCCTTGCTGTCCTACCAGGAGTCAGACCACATGACATTGGGTGCTGGACCTCCCAGTTTTCACATTTTCCAGGCTGGATGGAAGCCCTTTCTTTTGCTGGCTTGGTGTGTGAAAGTCTGGGGCATTCCTACATTTATGGATGACACCGCCGATCCCACATGCATTCACCATTGTTTTCCCAGGAGGCCTGACCATGTTTGCTGAGTCACACATATGCACAGCCAGAGTCCCTTGTGACTAAGCTGTGTGCTTTTGAGAGGGTTGACAGGGCAGTGGTGCAGCCTGTGGGACAGCTTGAACCCAGCATTACTTGATGGGAAATAAACCGTTACCTTGCCAATGTGGGTGAAGGGTCTCGTCCATGGAGCTAACCCATCTGGGGTCATGAAGTGCTCGCCTCTCCATTCTGGTATTCTGCCTGTCATCTTTGCTTATGCATAAGATGGATTACTCTTGCTTCAGATAATCATGGAAAATCTTACTGTCAAGTTCTTAGGACAGGATTAAGTAGAATAGGTGATAAAGGTCGTCAGCACTATTTTCAATCTCAACTTTTATTTACCCCTGTAGCCTGTAGACAAGCCGGATGCTTACTCAAGTGGCAAAGACTGGGGATTCGGAGTCAGGCACACTCAGATTTGAAGTCTGGCCACAGTGCTCCTTGGCCGCATCACCTTAAACACTAAACTCCCTGAGCCTCAGTTCTCCTTCTCTAAAATGGTAGAAAACGGCATTGACCTAAGAAGTTTGCTGGTGGAGACTAAGTGAGTGAACACTGTGTTTTGCAGCATCCCAATACTTGTAGGATGCTTATAGGTGGGACACAGATGAGTTTCTTATTATAGTTGTGTATTTGAATGCGCTCGTGCAAAAATAGAACTAGTACATCAGAGCTCGTGATTTCACAGATATTATTGCTCAGGACAATGCTAATTTAAAATAAAGTGAGATAACGTGGATGTAAAGAATGATGTGCAGTGAATTTCAGTGCAGGGTATGCAGACGTGGCAGGAATCAAGAAGGTGGGTGAGCAGGACAGAATTATCTCATATAGGATACGTGGTAGGAGGAGAGTTCGTGTGCCTTTGCTTTCTTGTCTGCTCCCGGTGCAGAGAAGGTGTAGGGCGCTCCTGTAAGAAGCTCAAAGAGAAAAGTTGCTGCTGGCTCAGCCTCGCGCCTTGCATCAGCCTGGCACGACGCTGTGCGCTCCCAGCTGTGAGTTCTGTTAAGTGATTTTGAACAAATGGCCTCTTTTCCTCATCCTTCCAGGGCAAGTGTTAATCATTATAGAATTAGCCCTGGAGCTAGGAGAGGACTTGGAGACAGTCTATTCCATTTTGTATTATTTATATGACTTAAAAATTATTTTATATGAAGAATGGACCCAGAGAGATAGAGACGTACTCCAAGACACACAAACAGTGGAGTGGCTGGCACAAACTTTCACATGTCTTTCCCTGAAGATCTTTCTTCCTTCTGTCCTGCTTGCCATCACAGGCAGTGGCTTCACTGTGTGCAGTGTGTTCCTAAACAGGACCCACCTGGACTGGGGTCTGTAAGCCCCACACCACGGAGATCTCTTCTGCGGTGTTGCCTGGGTTTCTCCTGTTGGTGAGAGGAGTGGAGAGCCAACTGTTTAGACTCTATGGGAAGAAGAGGAAATGAATTTTAAAATCACAAGTTTTAGCTGTGTGACCTGCCGCTGGCCTCCCAGAGCCTGCACTTCCCCCTCTGTAAGATGGTTTGACCTCTGCACGTTTGAGTCACATGAAAGGTGGGGCAGGCCGAGTGCCTGGCTCCCTTGGTCAGTGTGGAGACTGAGCTGGGTCCTGGGGCATGAAGGGAGTTAGGCAGGGGGCACTCCTGGTGGAGGAAAAACACAAGGCAGGCTCAGAGAGGACAGGCACATGGCATCTGTGAGAATCTGTGGTGCGGTGCGGGGAGCGAGGGGACAGGAGCGCAGGAGTGGAACTCAGCAGGTAGCAGCTGCCACCCTGCCCCGCAAACCCCCATCAGGTAAAAGGTCTCAGGGGAGAAGGGTTTGTGTGCTGCACCTTTCCTGGGTTATTATTATTTTTTTTGGTGTGTGGTGAAGTATATAACACACAATGTACCATTTAAACCATTACGAAATATACAAGCCCAGTGTTGTGTGACCGTCACTGTGAACTAGTTGCAGAACGTTTCGTCGCCCCAGGTGGAAGCCCCATGCCCATTCCCAGTCATTCCCATTCCCCCTCTGCCTCCCCCTCCCCCTGGAACCACAGGTCTGCCTGCTGCTTCTGTGGACTGGCCTATTTTGGATATTTCATATAAATGGAATTACACAACAGGCGGTCATTAGTATCTGGCTACTTTCATGTAGCAAATGCTTCCAGGGTGTTGTAGCGTGTTAGTACTTCATTCTTTCGCTCATACTTCACTGGATGGATGTACCACATTTTGGTGTGTTCATCTGTTGATGGACATTTGGCTACTGTGAACGGTGCTACTGTGAACATTTGTGCGCAAGTTTTTGTTTAAACACCTGTTTTTAGTTCTTCTGTGTATTCTTTTTGGGCCTTGGAATGAGATTGCGGGTTATAATGGCAGTTCTGTGTTTAACGTATTGAGGGAATTGCTGGATTCTTGAGTGTACATTTCAGCTCCACCATCTGCTCAGAGCTGTTCCCCATTAGGTACCAAGCTCTGAGAAATGGACTGAGTAATTATCATGTGCGAGGCATGATTTTGCATCTTCTCTAGCAACCCCAGGGTGTGGGTGCTGTATTTGTCCCCAGTTTCCAGGTGAGGAAACTGAGGCACAGAGTGGTTAAATATCATCCCCAAGGTCATGCAGCTTGCGAGTAGTGGATCTGGGATTTGGACCCGGATAGATTGTCCCCAGAGCCTTTCCTGACACAGCACACGATGCCTCAGAGATGGGTGTGTCGAGGTGTACGGCTGAGGTCACGAGATGAACCTGGGAGGACTGTTGACTTGCAGTGGGAGGCTGTGTGTGTAGCATGAGTGAGCCCCTGGGTTTGACGGCTGCCTTGGGACCCACTCAGCTGTACCCTCACCCTTCTACCCTTTTCTTCCTTTTTTACCTTGACTCCTCCTCCCCAACACCCCCTCCCTGTGTCCCCTCTTCCCCTGCAGCCGCCCTCACATCTCTTTCTTTTCATACATGAAAATGGGTTACGGTCTCTCCTAGAAATAATACCAAAGAAAGACCCTCCAGTTAATGGGGGTGGGAGGGAGACAGAGAGCAAGTGCTTTCAGCAAGTCTGCGGAGGACCCATGGGACCCCAGCTCTGGATATTTGTGGCTCTTTCAGGCCCACTGGAGAGGTGACCCAGAGTTGGGCTTGGGCTCTGGTGTCTGAGGGCACCACTCCCGCACCCGACCTGACCTTGTGGCTGTTCACAGGACACTCTGCTTCATCTGCTGCACCCAAGGAAGACACTCCACACTGGGGCCATTAATTGCTCATTGAAGAGCCCCTGTGGCTTCCTGTGGCTGAGGCTGAGGTTGGGGAGCCCAGGGGAAGGGGTGGCCTGGCCTCGGGGAGCTAGGGGGAAGGCCCTTCTGGAACCTGAAGAGGAACCCCAAATCAGTTTGTCCTGTGGGAGCTGGCCCATATTATGGTTTACAATGCAAATTTGGGAGCTTGCCAGGACCATATTAATACTGCATGAAGCAGTAAGGGGACCGCAGGCTTGAAACTGGAGCTGTGGCCTAGAATGGAACTGAATAGTGGACCTTGTCTTAAAGGGATGTGACGTGCTCCTTGGAGTTATGTGCGGCATTATTTCCCTCTAATGCTGTTTACTAGATCTGCACACAATGCCCCTAGGGGTATAAAAAGGAAACCCCTTTTCGACAGTGTAAGATGAGACTCATTTTTATTGCACATGGTAGCACAATTTTACTGTTCATTGACTTAATTACTGTTTTTTTTTTGTTACCTTGGTGAGAGGAGAGGGGGAACAGAGGAGGAAACCTGTGTCTCTCCCTGATATTTTGCTGACATGTGTCTTAGCTAGTAAGCAGACCGAGAGATGTGGGACTCATTCACAGGTAGAACAAAATGAGTAACGAGAGCTCGGAACCACAACACAGACTTAGAATTCTGCCTTCTGATTCTTCTGCTCTTGTAATTGAGTTCATGGCCAGGGCCTTTGTTTCCATGGAGGAGGCAAGTCGGTGCTGTTCCTTGTTGGAATTTTCAGGTCACTCTTCATTTGTCTAGAAACTAGGCAGCCACTCAAAGTGTAAATTAATAAAAGAAATATAAATAAGTGCTATTGGCTTATGAGAAAGGAAGGGAAGGATGGCAGGGATTTGTTTGAAAGAGTAACCTCCGTCCAGATTGCATCCTAGAACATTTTCCAGCGTTGAAGGGAAATCTGGCTGCGTATGTATAGCGTAGTTCTAGTGTTAAGCATGTTTCAGAATGCTTTCACTCTTTCCACATTGGTGATACACTATAGCAGTTAGGATGTTTTTGGCCTCAAGTAATGGGAAACACTGACTCAAATTGGCTTAAACAGTAAGGAAGTGTATCTTCCGTAAGTAGAACTGAGGTTGCTGGAGTTGTGGGAGGGGCACTCTCTGCTGTGAGTTGCTCGGTGGCTAAGTCATGTGTGAAGTTCTAGATGCTTCTGTTTCTCTACTCTGCTCCTTGGTGACGACTTCATTCTAAATCTGGTTCCTCTCATGGCTGAAAAACGGCTGCAGTGGTTCCAGGCATCACATCCCAACATGGCAGTGTCCAGAGGCTGGGTGGAGACCATCTCTGCTGGTGAGGGCTCTATAGAGAGAAGAAATCTTTCCTGGAACCTTCACCCTCCATCAAGTTCTCCATCTGTCTCATTGACCAGAACTAGGCCAATTGCTCATTCCTAACTTTGTCAGTGACAAGTGGAATGGGAATGCTTACTGATAGAGACTAGACAGGGCCCAGCAGCTGACAAGGGAATGGGCTCAGCTTACCTGAGGCCCAGAGCAGTGTAGGGAAGGGGTGGGAACCTGACCAAAATGGGGCCATGCTAGGAAAGGGGAGGGGGCTGATGTCTAGCCGTCTCTTAACATTCATGAGTAGCAAAAGGCAGCACGTATTTACCTGGATGCACAAGGCATCACTGAATACTAGAACTTGGAAGGGAAATTTGAGATGATCTATTCCCATTCCTTCATTTTACAGTGGAAGAAACTGGGCTCCAGGAGTGGGGGTGACTTGCCCAAGGTCACTTGATCTACTCTGGAACCCAGGCTCCAACTGTGCAGGTACGGTGGGCATCGGGGCTATTCTGGCCGATGTTACACAGCTTGAGGGGGAGTACCAGAATGCAGCGTGGGAGAATGTTGGGAGGGCTTCCAGAAACTATTTGTAGGGCCTGTCATTTTCATTAGTAAATTTATTGATTAGCCGCTGAGTCTTTTACCCCGCACTCTCTGGGTGTTATGAGAAGTGCAATAAAGAAGCCTCAAGAGAACTAATCCCGACCCATAAGGGCATGGTCAGAGCTGGATATATCTTCTCTTCTTGGGAGAATTCTCATTTTCCATATTCCCATTACCTGATTCCGAGGGTTTTCAACAGTGCCCGGAACACCACTGGTACTCTATAAATGCATGTCAAATTGCATCAGATAAAATTGCAGGAGGCCCAGAAAATGTTGATTTCATCTTATTTTAACCTGTACAATGTAGTTATAAAATTTAGTCATGATAATGATTATGTAGACAAGATTATTCAACAGCAACAAAAAATTAGCTACCCACCCCACCCCGCCTTCCTGAGGGCAAATCTGTCTGGCCCACTGGGGACTGTGGTCTTGGTGGCTGGGCATTGACTTGGTGAGGGAGTCCAGTAGTGATGGAGACACAGCCCGCTGGTGCTGAGGGAGGCTGGAGCTCCTGTCCATGCAGCTCTTCCATGACTGCCCTTGACCCCTGTGTCTGGAGAGAGTGTGCCCTCCTCTTGCCTCCTGCATAACCCTCAGAGCACTGGTCAGAGCCTCCTCTCACTGTCAGGGGGGTCTCTGGTGTCCACTGTGGTCTGATGTGAACTGCAGAAAATGTGGGTGGGGAGTGGTTCATGGATAGCTAGCGCCAGATCCCTCAGTTCCTGGGGGCCACCCTAAATAAGGCAAAACAGCAACTCACAGCTGCATCAGTGTGCCTGACATTTTTTTTTCTCCTCTAGCACTGAGTCACCGGGGCTGTAAATCATTCAGAACTCAGAGCACTGCACACCATGCCATGCTGAGGTTCCGTATGCTCTGTAATCTTGAGAGTGTCAGAAACTCCAAAACATTTGAAGATTCCCAGAGGAGAATCTTCTGAGGGAGTGTAGTTTGCACATCTTTGGCTGCCTCAGCAGTTGGGTGCTTGAGCTGGGTCGGTCTGGGGATGAAGAACAAAGTCCATCCAAGTGTCTCCTCTTGTCGGGCTGATGGAAAGTTCTCAGTGTCTGTTTTATTACTCAAGCGTTCCACATTCCCTCTGGACATCTCACATCCTCCTGCTACTTGCCTTCCCGTGCTGGAGACTTAGCTCACTTTGTAGGTGGTAGCATCTGAGTTCTATGTAGAGCAAATTTGTGTAAAACAAATCCTACTCTCACTGACTTCGTTTGGACAGTGAAGATAAGTGTCCGTGGAGGAAATATTGTTTAATCATTTCCTTTTTCTCTTTAAATTGAACTACCATTTCAGACTGAAAGGTGAGCATACCATAAAGTCTCTGCATCTGTGAAACTGAACAAACCATTGTAACCTCCGCCTAAATCAAGAAAGAGAACCTACATAATTTCTTGAAGTAAACACTCAACCAGAGATACGAGGCCCAGGTTTGCTCTTACAGTAGCATTTCCGTGCTCTGGCATCTCCCATCTCACCTGCCCATCATCCAACAGTGGGAATTTCTCTCTCACACGGGGGCTGTCTGGCTTGCATTTCCTGTCTTAGCTTCTGCCTTCCATATACCTCCACGTTAGGCAAATTCAACAGGTGAAAAGCCATACTTACCAATGAGACTAATTGGGGGCCGTGTTGTTTCCTTCTTTACTGTTCCTTCAACTGGACGAGCTCCTCTCTTGCTTTTAGATGGTCATTCACCTTAACAATCCATAACTATTAAGCACCGACTGTGTGCCGAACATTCTGGCAGATACTGCATGTGTGCTTATCTGTGGTGTGAGTACAGTTGGAGGCAAGATCCAAATTTGAGTGAGACATGGTTTCCCTCCTCAAGGAGGCCAGGTGGAGACAAGGTGTGCACTAGCTTGACCGTGATCATGCTACATAAGTGAGATACGGGAGATGAGATGTGACAGAGGTGGGAGAGGAACCCCCCTTCTGGTCTGAGGGAGGGGGTTTCAGGAAGACCGTGTGAAGGAGGGGGTGTTGGAGATTGTGACTCACCCCTTACATGTATGATGTGAACGACAGAGAAAGGAGTCTTACACGCTGAAAGCATGTGCTGCTATTTAATGCATGCAGCTTACTCAAAGGGCAGATTTGGGGTTTATTAAAGGAAGCGAGAGCGCTCTGTGTTAGCCGTTCTGTAAGTTCACAATGTGATCCACCGGGTCTGCTTACACACTTGTTTTCCCTGAGACCCGTCTCTTGTGCATTTGGCAGCTTGGCGGAGTGTGAATCTTTGGAGGTCACCCTCCGGAGGCAGAGGCCAGAAGCAGGCTCTAAGCGAGGCCCCCAAACTCTACTCCCTACATATTCCACTCCCTGCCAGCTTGCTCAAGCCCTGCTCCTGGGCCGCGACAGCTGTGAGGTGTGGGTGAGGGGCCGTTGCTAAGAAAACGGTCCCAGATTGCCTTGTCTGACGTGTATGTTTAAATTAGCATCTTTAAATGCAATTCCCAGCAGTTATTTCGATTTTGAAACTACCGAGGATTTGGGGGCAGGTGGGGGGGTTGAGGGGGAGGGAAGGCGATTTTAAAAGGCACAACATTTGGGGGTGGTTTTTAAAAAGTTAAATAAAGGAAAGCCTGTCAGATGGGGGAATGCAAATCTCAGGCAAGACTGCAGAACCGCCCCTCCCCGTGGGCTCCCAGAGCCCTTACTCTGCACCAGCACGCTGTAGGCAGCCCCGCGGAGCCAGCTGAATGCAGCACATGGAACGTATGGGAAGCCCCGAGCCCTCTTAGGGTCACCCCAAATCACTGTATTGAGTGAGGACTCGGAATGGGCACATCTGACTGATAAGTTGACTGATAACTAGCCCACAGTAGGAGGGGCCTGGTGTTTTGGACTGTGGATGAGGTGCCTGGGTGGGTGTCATTCATCTGCCAATCATCACCCCTCGGGCTGGGTGGAGATGGGGAATCTAATGACAAAAGTGATGGTGCTTAACATAGAAATGATAATGCTCTCGTCTATTGGGTACCTTCTGTGTGTCAGGGACTGAGCTAAGAGGTGCATGTCCTTAACTTGTCTACTCCTGGCAGTAGCTCACAGAATTGCTCCTGTTATCCATGATTGACAGATGAGTGAGCTGAAGCCCAGAGAGGGTAAGTAACCTCCTTCAATCACTGAAGCAGTGAGTGGCGGAGCTGGGGTTGAAATCCCTGCTTCTTCACACTGTGTGCCTGCATCTAACCTTGCACTTCGCTGCCACCAGGAATTAGGACAGAAACTGAAGAAATCAGATGAGAGTGAAAAATCAGATGTGGAAGTGGAAGACAGGAGATGGGGCCCAGGGAGATTTGCTGAGTTGCCGATGGTGCCTCCTGCGGCCTTTGAAAGGTTGCCGTTGGATGAGGGTGACACAAAGGTGTCAGTCTGTCTTGGACATTATCTGCCCCTAGAATCCCATCCACAGAGAACATGCCAAGCTGTTGCATACCTCAGGGCCTTTACACATGCTGTTTGGGTGGCTGGAATCGTTGTTCTGCCTGCTTTGTATATGCTGGCTCCTGCTCATCTGTCATGTCTTAGCTTAAAGCCACTGGAGCAGAAAAACCTTTCTGATCGTCCAGCAACACACCTTCAACAAACATTTATTATGCATCCATACACATTATTCTACGTACATGGCATATAGTAGTGAACAGATGCAAATCTGTGTCCTTATAGAGCTAAATTCTAAGGTGAAGACAGAAAGTACCCAAGAAACACAACCTGTAAGTAGAATTTTGTAGTGTGCGATTCTGTTATTTACTTCAGCACCCCATTTGCTTCTCTCAAAGCTCTGACCACGGCTTGTAATTATTTCTTGTTCACTTGATCCCCGCCCGGCAACCTTCCATGGTAAGCCCCATCGTGTGTGCAGGAGTCTTAGCTGTCTCGGTCACTGTGGAATCCCAAATGCCCAGCGTGGAGCCTGGCACACAGTAGATGCTCAGTAACTGTTTGTTGAATGATGAGTGAGAAGTAAAGCTCTTGGACTTTTGGGGAATAACCATACTGAGAAGTTTGGAAGGATTTTCTGCACCTGAGTCTTCTGGGAGTTCGATGCTTTCCAAAGCAGAGTTGTTGAGGAAACGTTGCCCACGCCGGCACTGGCCCTCATCTGGGCTCTTTCTTGGTCGCGTCACAGGCTGTTTCTTTGTAATGGGGCTGGCGGTGCCCTCTTCTTGGGGACAGGAGGGAGGGAGAGGCAGCAGGCTTGGGTGCGCTGGCCCCCAGAGCAAGTGGTGCTGGAGGGTGAGTGGCCTCCGTGGGGGGGGGTGTGTACCTGGGGCAGGCCGAGGGATCTGGTCCCCACCCCAGGGTGGGCGCAGGGACCAAAGAGGTCACATCTTTGTCCTGAGGTTTATCCTGACAACTATTGTAATGGAAGCACATTCAGGGGGTGCTGCTTCGTACCATCACGTCGCCAAGCCCTTTAAGCGCGTGCTGGCGTTGAGTCCCCACTTGTCCCTGTGTGACGTGGGAACCTGCCAGGTAAAGTGACCTGCCCGAGGTCACACAGCTGTGGAGCCGGGGCCCCAACCCCCGCCAGCCGGGCCCTCACACTCGCTCCCTCGAGCAAAGCCCTCTTCCCCTTTTTAGTGTCATCCAGCAACAGGCACCTACATGGTCAGGTCACTGGCCTGAAACAGAAATAAACCTTCCATTTTGTATTTCACCGAGGAAGGACTTCTCTGTTGAGGTAAGGGCAGAATTCACTTTATAAACACTCACGTTATTCGTTCTTCTTGCTATTATTAATAAAAGCCACAATGACTCAGTGTTTGGGTCAGGGAGGCAGTGGAAGGGAGCTGAGTGACCTTGGTTAGGATGTTAATACTCGTTTTCAGTCTCCTCTCAATTATCCAGGCTAATGGCATGGGAACCAGTGCCCACAAACAACCAAGAAGCCCCCAAACCAATTCTCTGCTCACTGGGGTGCTGGCCGACAAGGAGGTACCACGCCATCCATGAGGCTGGCCTTCCAACGCGACTTCCCCCTCTGGTGATCTTTAAGAAGGTGTGAGGTGGGGGTAACCCGTGCCCTTTGAGTCAGCAAGGAGGAGCAGCAGCGTCTGCCCGGCCTCTCATCTTGGGACAGGGAGGGCGTGTGGGTCATGTCAGCAGCCAAGGTGGCGCTGGTGCTGCTTTTTCCTTCCCTGAAGCAGCTTGGGTGATGGAGCAAGTTGTCTTACTCCCCCGTGAGCATTTTGCTGGCTGGTGTGGCCGCATGGAAAATGTTAGTGTGCTGGTCCCAGCCAGGTGTGGCTCAGGGCCCTGTGGGGCTGACGTGGCCTGGGGCCTGAAGGGAATGGAAAGGTCAGAAAGGCCTGGGACAAGGGAGTAGATGGAGCCAAAGGCACTGCCCGGTAATGTTATATGGAAGATGAAATTGTAGCGTGGAGCTGAGAGATGCCGGGCTGGGGAAAGAGACCTCAGCATTTTCCATGATTAACTTTCTAATAGTGACCGTGTGTGTACTGCCGGTGCTTAGCAACCAGGAGACGATCTTCACTGAGTGAAGCTGTATTACAAGTGCCTGTGGCCTCCCACCAGGGTTGGGTTCTCCCTGTTTTGTTTCTGTCACCATCCCACCCGTGGTCACTGGGAGATTGGACCGCAAGCCTGTCGTCCTTGATGGCAAAGTGGGAGACAGTTAAATTTGCCTCCTCTCCCGATTGATCCCCAGCCCCCACCCTCCAAGCCTTATTTGTCCACCAAATCCCTTTCAGCAGTGTCACCAAGAAACGGAAGATTAGCCAGGTTACCCGGAATTTGAGGACAGAATTGGGACCACCATGCAGGTCTCCTCCCCTCCAGTCCTGTGCTGGGGACAACAGTCCTGTGCTTTCTTTCTTCGTCACACAGGGGGAGGAGAAGAGGCTGAGAACACCTCTTAGGTATTTGTCTCCTTGTCTCGTGCCCTGCCGGGAGGTCCTGGCAGGGATCAGGCCTCCACGCCCTGCGAGCCCCAGCTCAGCAGAAAGACCGGCAGGTGGTCACACCTCTGAGCCTTGCCGCTCCCCCAGGCTGGGATGTTCATTAGATACGTAGCTAACAATGAAGTGTCCACTTCCGCACTAATAATGCCTTTTGCTTTGTGGAATCTCCGGGGAATCCAGACCTCTGTGTTCATCGGGTGCAGAATCAGTGGGAGCCCGGGCCCCTCCTGAGGGACGGTGGTGACCCAGCCCAGGGAGCCCGAGGCTCCCGTGCCGTCAGCGTTGGCCTGTGTACTCTGGGGGCTGCTCTGACTGCCTGCTTGTGGCTGTGTAATTATGGCCTTCTGGTCCTTTGATGGAGGAGGCCTGGCTTCCCCTGACACAGTTTCCTTCCCGTATAAGTTGACTTAGGTCAGGGAGCAGGAGAGAGGGAGTTCTTCCTGAGGACCCCAGGGCAGCGCCCTCCGGTCCCCACTTCTGTCTCTCTACCTGGAGTCCGCACCAGGGAGAGGACGCGCCAGCACCTTCTCCCAGCAACACAGCTTCCCCGCATTCACACATGTGTGCACACTGGCCACATGCTTGTCTTCTTCCCCTTCCTCTCACCTTTTTAACGCACGGGCTATGTCCACAGGTGCCCTGCCCTCACCCACTCACTGGTGCCCACTCACATCAATTCCCTGATCAGGCACATTGGCTCCCACACCTGTAGCTCCCTAGACACACCTCTGTGGACAAAGGGCCTCTTCACCCTTCACCCCTTTGTCCACCCCTACAATGTGGACACCCCATACCTGCGCCCTTCACATGGACACCCCCATCATACCCTCTTACACAGAGGGGTTCCTGACCGGCTGTGTAGCACCAGAGCCGAGGCATGACAGGTGGAAAGTTCTGCGGTGTCCTGCTCCCTGATAGCAAAGGAGGAAGAGAAGGAGGCAGAGTTAAGGGGTCCCAGTTGCTTCTTGGGAATGCAGGGGGTTCAGAGGCTTTGGCTTCCTGCAGTGATTTTTGTAAGGATCTTAGTTTGTCCTCAAATTCATTCATTTATGTGTGAGGCCCTGGGGAGATGGGACGTGGACGCAGGCCCTGCTCTCACAGGTTTCTGTGTCAGTGGAGGCACAGACTATAAACCGGATAACTAAAGAAATAGGGTGAGTCAGACACTGATAGGTGCAAACGGGCAGATAAGGAGGGAAGGGAACACAGTGCTGTGGAGGGCACCGTTTTATCCACGGTGCTGAGGGAAGCAATGGTGAGGTGAGCTCAGAGCACTGGGACTTAGAGCAGGTGGGGGAAGGAACAGCAGGTGCAGTAGTGTGGGGACACCTGGGAGGGCGGAGCAGAGAGAGGCCAGGGGAGTCTCTTTGATGGGGGATTCTTAAACATCTGTCATCCCCAAAGGATTCTGGTCCCTTGAAGCCCTTGGGTACTTGGGACTCATCTCAGTGGCCTGCGTATGCCTCACATGTCACCTGGTATGAATTGATGCTCAGAACTTTTGCTCCTTGACACTTTGCCTAGTTCAGCTCCACACAGACCCTCTTCTCTGCCCGGGGCTATCTGGGCTGGCTGCCAGGGATAGCGGCTGGAAAGACCCAGGCCTTCCGTTGACGAGATCCTGGCTAGGGGGACGGCCAGCTGGAAGTGTGAGTATTGTGAATGTCCTGGGAGGGGTGGGCAGGGCTGCTGGGCCCAGGGGCTGGCTGGAGGGCGCGATGCTAGTGACTGATCTTTGGAGGAGCTGCTGTTGGAGCACAGTCTTCAGGAAGGAGAAGCATTAGCCTTGAGGGAGATGGAGGAAGAGGAAAGAGGCAGAGGGGTGGTCCACAGGGATTTGAGAAATGACACCTGCATGGTGGGCAGTAGAGGTCCCAGCAGCTGGGGGCTCCGGGGTGCTGTCTACTCTTGGTTCCAGCTCTGTTTGTGCTGGGCAAAGAAAAGAGCAAGGTAGGTCCCAAATACTTCACCTGTCGTGGGGACAGGCCCTGTGGTTCCCTGCCCCCACCCGGCCCCCAATCCCTGTTGCTGGGAACACCTGAGCCATGTCATCCCTGTCCCTCCTGGTCATCATCCTCGTTCCCTCCTCCAAGTGGAGGAAGCCACATTTCCTGACTCCTGGGTCAGGCCTTGCCCTCTGGCCTCTGCTTCAGTTTGAGAGGTGGGCCAGGAAGGCTTCCCTGGGGAGAAGCAGAGAAGGATGGGGGCTTCCGAACAGCACGTGCTCTGCTCCCCAGAATCCAGTCACCCATCCTCGCTTTCAGAGGGAACAGGCTGGTGGTCTGCAGGTGTGTTTGATTGGGCCCCCACAGTTGCATAGTGTTTTGTTTTATTCATTTTTTGCATTATTTTTTTACATTTATGAAGTAGGAGGTTTTGAATTAAAAACTGGGTTTCTAGCTTTTCTCGGGGAAAAAAAAGATAGAAGATGGACATTTGTGGGCCAGGCAGAACAGTCGAGGCCCCTCCCGTGCAGGGTTCCTTATTCGCCATTGCACTGCTGCCTGGCTCCCATGGGCATGTAAACTTGCACCCCCTCTTTTTTTTTTATTAGGGAAACAAACAGGTAGGATCATACTGCTGCAGTTTCTCGGGGATGGCTCTTGAACCCTTTAACACTTCCAGGTCATTCTAATTTCTCAACTGGAAGCCAGCGGGAACCCCCTCTCTGTTTTTATTTGCTCCAGAGTAGTTGGGTTTTGCTGTATATCAGAGATAATGGGCAGAGGGAGTGGGTGTGGGCTGGGCACTACAGACTTGTGTAAAAATGACATCTAGACAGAAGTGCCGAGGTAGGGGGTCAAAGGTCTTGGAAACCTCAAGGGTTGGGCCCAGGGCTCATGCGTGCAGTGGGCAGGGGCAGAGCCAGGACCTCCTTTTCTCCTTTCTTGTGCCTCAGGCCCTCAGTGAATCTTCACAGAAAGGGGGAAGACATGATTGGTAGGGTAAGGGGTTATTGAGATGGTAACGCCTTCCTCACACCCCGTAGCAGGGGCTCCTTTTAGCTACTGGAGTTCTTGCGTGGACATCTCCAGGAAGTGGGGAGCCTGGGGGCCGGCTGGGAGGAGGAGGCACCGCACCGGGAACCTGCCTCTGGAGTCTGTACTGAAGGCCGGAGCTGTGCTCTGGCCTCTCAGCTCTGGTTCGGCTCTGAGCAGGAGACCGAACTCACACCTGCTGGGCAAGCTGCTTTGATGTGACCACACGTGGATTAGGTGTCAGATGGCCACCTGGGGAACATGCCAGTTGGGCAGCCAGGACACAGCGATTTGCTTCTCTCTTGCCAGTACTTTCCAAGGTCTGGTGTTTGCCTGCAGCTTCTGGTGAGGCCTGGCCAAACTGAGTGAGGGCAGACCACCTGTGGGTGCAGAAGGCTATGAGGTGGCTCTGCCAGGCCCTCTGGACCCTGAGCAAAGCTTGATGCACCAGGGCCGGTGGGGGAAGGCCAGCAGTGATGTTAGTGGGGAGGCGCCAGGCTCGGGGCAAATTGCTTTTTCAGCCTGCAGAACTTCTAAAGATAGGCTCGAGTGGCGCTCTGCTGGCACTGGGCATGACCGGCCATCTGTGACTCAGAGCCCCACCCGATTCGGGCGGGCAGGCCCCAGGCGGGCAGTGCTGCAGTGAGAAGGGCCCAGATGAGGGAGGGGACGGGTGAGTCAGCCCTGCCCCGAGGCTAGGATCCCCGCCCAGGCCACCCCTAAGGAGGGGGTTCTGTAGCCGGCTCTGGGAGGACTGTGGCCACCTGTAATTTGTGTGGTTCCTATAGCCGGGTGGAGCAGATGAAGCCTGGATAGAGTAGAGGGATCATCAGTGTCGTTTGTGCTTCTCAGGCCTGTAAGCTTCACATATTAAAAAAAATATATAAGTTGCTTGGTTTATTTCTTATATCACTATTTGAAGACCCTCCACATCCATCCTGAATTGTCCATCCTCCTTTTTTCTTTTTCTCCCATTTTCTCCTGAATTACTTGGTTGGCTCTTTTGGGTACTTGTGACACTCACATTTATGCAGCACTTTGTAGTTTTCAGAGCACTTGCAGGCAACACGTGCTTACTGAGCTCTTCTAGGCACTGGACCAATGCTGGGGAAGCAGCAGTGGATAGGCAGACACGGTGCTTGCTCTCAGTGAGGGGATAATGAGCATTGCTAATGATCAGGAACACAATAGCCTGAAATGATAGTGAGTGTCTCTTTATCATGGGTGGGGGAGGCCTCTCTGAGGAGCAGACATTTGATCTAAGATGAAGCCAGGCAGGTTGAAATTTTGGGGAAAGCATTTCAGGTAGTAGGAAAAGCTTGTGCAAAGGTCCTGGGGTAGGAATAAGCTGGCTTGTTTCAGAAACAGCAAAAAGCAACTCTGAAGAGTTTAGGGTCAGGGGGAAGTGCTACAGAAGGGGGTTGGTGGGAGACGTTTCTCAGGGCATTGTGGGCAATGGTTCGGGATCTGGATTTCCTTCTCAGTGTGGAGGGGCATTGCTGGAGGGGTTTATGTAGCCATGCATGTGATCTGATTAGCATTTTTATTTATTTTATTTTATTTTTATTTTTAAGATTTTATTTATTCATCTTTAGAGGGGAAGGGAAGGAGAGAGGGAGAGAAACATCAATGTATGGTTGCCTTTCATGCGTCCCCTGCTGGGAATTGGCCTGCAGGGAACTGGCCTGCAACCCAGGCATGTGCCCTGACTGGGAATCGAACTGCGATTGTCTGGTTCGCAAGCCCGCGCTCAATCCACTGAGCTACACCAGCCAGGGCTTGATTAGCATTTTTAAAGGCTTGCTCTTGCAGCAGGGAGGCCAGGGAGTAAGGGCAGGAGCAGAAGCAGAAGGACCTGCTTAGAGGCTACTGTACCTACCCTGGTGAGAGTTAATGGTGCAACTGTGGCTTGGACTCTGAGGCTCAATTCCAATATACTGTCTCAATCCTTATAGCAGCCCCATTAGAGAAAGAGGAAGAAACAGAGGTTCAAAGAGTACCAATGACTTGTCGCTTTGCCAGTAAACAGCAGGGCCAAAAATTGCAACCAGAGCCCCAGCTGTGGTGTTTCTCGATGTGATGTTGGGTCATGAGCTGAGGGTGATCCTTGTGAGCCCTGTATTAGGGTGTTAGAGCTGCCATGATAAATACCGCTGACTGGGTGGCTGTTAGTTCGCAGGCTGGCACCTGGGCAAGGAGGGCAAGGAGAGATTGGAGAAAGAGGCAGGCCACTCCAGCTTGGTAGGTGGTGGGTTTAATAAGCAAGAGAACTTACTTACTAGGCTTGTCTTGGCAGGATGAGTAGATCTCAGCACTTGCTCACCAGAATCTTAAAGTTCATAGAGGGGCCTTCACTGGGTTCACTCATGTACATCATCCAGATGGTCTCCACAGCATCTTCCTCGGTCCAGCCCATGCATTGAAGACGGCTCCCACTGTGCGAACGGTGGGCAGAATGTACAGTCCAAGGACGGGGAGGGGTAAGGAGCCTCTGATGGCGCGGGTCCAGTTCACAGGTCAACCAGCGGTCACATCCTCTTAATTACCTCCTGCAACACTGGCTTAAACAACAGATTTTTTTTTCTCATGATTCTGGAGGCTGGAAGTCTGAGGTCAAGGTGTCATCAGGGTTGGTTCCTTCCGAAGCCTGTCTCCTTGGCTTGTGGATGGCTGCTTTTCCTCCTGTGTGTTCACAGGGTCTTCCCCCTGTACGAGTCTGTGTTCTCATCTCTTCTTCTGAGGACGCCAGTCAGATTGCATCAGGGCTCATTGTCTTGACCTCGTTTTAACCTAATTACTTCTTTAAAAACCTTGTCTCCACAGATAGTCCTGTTCTGAAGTACTATGTTGAATTCCTATTCAACATAGGAGTTTGGGGGGACACAGCTTAGCCCTCAGCTCCTTTTCTCATTGATCGGGCTGGGCTGACAGCACGGAGACCACATGTGATTCTGCTGTCTTTTGAGCACTCTGGGCCCACACTGGTTTTCCCCAGGATGCTGACCAGCCAGCACTACCAGATCCTTTGTGGGCATCCACGTGCAAGAATCCAGCCCCGATGCCACAGGTGTGGGAGGGTGGGTGGGTTCTGCGACGAGAGCAGGTTTGCTTTGTGTGAGGCAGTGGGTGGGAGGAGTGAACCACGTCTCTCTT
Organism: Artibeus jamaicensis; assembly: GCF_021234435.1. Lineage (NCBI taxonomy): Eukaryota > Metazoa > Chordata > Mammalia > Chiroptera > Phyllostomidae > Artibeus > Artibeus jamaicensis. Next base: position 28,722,083 of record NW_026521788.1, on the reverse strand, counting down.
GGCCACTGGCTTTATAAAGGATCACCACCTGACAGCACGCAGATCCGTTTGCCGTATCAGGCAGTTAGATAACAAAGTTTTCGAGAAGAATAACCAGTATTTGTGGGGCATTTAGTAAGTGCCGGGCACTTTTCCCAGCATCCTGCATGCTTTATTTTGACATCATAGAAATTCCATGAGCTGCATGTTGTTACTGTTATCATCCCTGCTTTAGAGAGGAGGAAACTGTGGCTTGGAAAGCTTTACTTAGCAGCTTCTCTGTGCTCCCCCGGACAGGCAGTGGTGGAGTTGGGTTTTGCACGTGTGTTCTTTTTTGATTCAGAGTCCACTTCTCAAACTATTATGAAATGCTTCCTTTAAGAACTTAATGACAAGTCCCAGGAGAGGAAGGATGCGTCAGGTTCTGGAATAGAGTTGATTTCTCTGGTGTTGCGGAAAGTAGATTGCGTCTGTGTTGTGTGTTGAACTTGTATGCGAGGAGTTTTTACTGTCTGCATCGGTGGTTCTCAAACCGGGGTCGCCCGAGAATTTGTCAGAAACGCAGATTACGAGGCCCTGTTCCAGATCTACTGGATCAGAAACTGAGGCTAGGATCGACCCAGCACTTGGTGGTTCAACATCCCCCTCCCCAGCCCAGTGATTCTCATGCTTGCTAGGTTTCGAGGTCCACATCAAGCCCAGCAGACTGCGGGAGTTTGCATTTGGACAGCCAAGGCGTCAATGGGTTGGGCACCAGAGCCGCGTCCATTAAGCAGTAACTAGTGGGTGTGCCGCCTTCCTTCCTGTCACAGAAGCCATGACCGGTTCCAGAATTGAACAGGGGTCAGTATTTATCAGACCTCTACAGTAGGCAGAGTGCAAGGCCCTGCAATCTTAAGGGGTTGATATCACCTGCCTCACGTAGCGGATGAGAAAGCTGAGGCTCAGAAAGATGACACTGCTGTCTTACAGCTGGTAGGTGGTGGAGCTGGGCTTATACTCCAGGACGGTATGAACCCTAAATCTTTCCTCCTCCTCTTTCTGTATCACCTCATGGAAAAGGGCAGGGAGACGGGAGCCACACTCGTGGAACGGGGAACCACAGCCCCGGGGGCAGCTGCGCGATGGGGCTGTGCAGTGCCGGGGGCAGGAGGAGGCTCCAGGTAGCCTGGCTGCGCTGACAGAGGAGGGGGCATTCGATGAGTCCCCTCTGCACAGGTTTTAGATTCTCTTATTTTTCAGTTACAGTTGACACATAATATTCTGTTAATTTCAGGTTTACAACACAGTGATTAGACATCTTTATAACTTGAAAAGTGATCACCCCATAAGTCTAGTAGCCATCTGACAGCATACACAGTTATTAAAATATTATCGCCTACATTCCCAATGCCCAGCACAGTTTTAAAAACAACATGAATTATCTTTCTGATTATAAACATAACACATGTTCCTGGTAAGAAATTCTGAAAATACATAAAAGTTTAAAAAAATGTCTAGCCACTTAGATGGCTGTTATGAACCCCCCCATCCCCCGAAAATAACAAGTGTTGTCAAGGATGTAGAGAAAGTGGAACCTTTGAGCATCGCTGGTGGGAATGTAACGTGGTGTCGCTGCTGTGGAAAACAGTGTGGCAGCTGGTCCAGCATTAAACAGAATTGTCATACCATGCCACAGTTCGGTATATACCCCAAAGAAACGCATGAGCAAGGACTTCACCACACATTTGTGCGCCCACGTTCATAATAGCATTTATTCAGGACAGCCGAAAGGTGGAAGCAACCCAAGTGTCCACTGACAGAAGAATGGATAAACACGGTGTGATATATACATACACTGGAATATTATTCAACTTAAAAAAAGGAAGTTGTGACACATGCTATCCCATGGCAGGACCTGGAAGATACTACGCCAAGTGAAATAAGGCAGTTATAAAAGCAGGAATATTGTGATTCCACTTACAAGGGACAGCTGGAGTAGTCAGAGGGATAGAGACGGACAGTAGCAAGGCCGTGGCCTGGGCTGGGGGTCAGGGGAAGTTGTTGTTTAGTGTGCACAGGGCACAGTTGGGGAAGATGGGCAAGTCCCGGAGGTGGGTGGTGGCGATGGCCGCACGCCAGTGTGAGTGAGTGTACCTACTCACAGTGCTGCACACGTCCAAACAGCGCAACGGGTAAGTTTTATGTTGTGCATATTTTAATACCATTTTTAGAAAGTATGAAAATGAAAGTAACTACTACAGTGCAGAGATGATCGCTATTAACTTTTAGATATATTTTATGACAATCTTATTTTAAGGTATTTAGATACATATACTCTATTACTACTGCATCAACAATTTTTTGAAATACAGTTTTTAATGATGCATATTAGTTTCTCAAGGGGTTGCACTGTAATTTAATGAAATGCTACATGGTGTTCATCGCTTTAACCATCTCACTGTTGTTAGTCTCATAAACTAGCTTCAGTTTTCTGCTGTTTTAGGCTGTGTGCTGTAGTTAAGGTCTGTGTGTGTCCATTTTTATTCACATTGTTTCCTTGTAGCAGACTCTTAGAAGTGGATTGCTGGGTCTGAATGTGCGTGTGGGCTTTGAAGATGCTCTATCCAGATTCTCTATCCAGTTGCCCAGTCGCTTTCCAGAAAGGTCACGTAGCTTTCACGCGGTCTCACCAGAACTGTGTGAGAAAGGGCGTGTCTTTTCCCATTAGCTTCCCCACTTCCGGAAAGAGAACCAGAGGATGCAGAGGGAGAGAGAGAAAGGCGTCCCGGGCCCCTCAGGTCTCAGAGCTGGGTCTCGGCCTGTGCAGTTTTCTCCTGGGCAGGGAGTGGGTGCCTGCTTATCGAGCCAGCACAGGGATGGTTCGCTGTCTGAATGGCCAGCGGTCTGGAGCCTGCCTTTGGAAAGAACAGCCAGTTCAGGGATAATCCCTTGATATCGACGCCATGGCTTTACTCTAGAGATTTTAATCAGGGCCGCCTGCCAGTCCAGCCCTGGGCTGCTGCAGGGCTGGGTGTGCGGAGCTGGTCAGGCAGGGTTCACTGAGCCTCCAGATTTGGCCTTTACTGTTGGGAACCACTCTGCCTGGTTTCAGGAGTTGTAACTGCCCCCCGTGGCTAAGACTGAGTGAGTGACCTCCAGTCTGTGAGCCACTAAGGAGACAAAGCTTGTCTCTGGTAGCAAACGCTGCTTCTGCTTCATCCTCCTGCCCCCAGTACATAGTTCGTTAGTCAGAGATGGGTAAGACTCGTCAAAGGAGGGACAACTTAAGCCAGACACAAGCACTTTGGAGGCCATCATGGAAGGACTGGGGGGCTGTAACAAAGAGGGAGTGATGGACCCTCGCCCCACCCCACCCCTGGCTATTCTGACATAGCCTGAGTCCCCATGTCCTCTGGGAGAAGTGCTTCCTGGCCCTAATCCACTTAAGCCTGAAAACCTGTGGTGGGGGAGGCAGCGCAGCCCCTTGACAGCTAGAGCAGGATCCAGGGTGATCGGGCATAAGAAAGAATTCCTAAATGTCCTGTGAAGCCTGCTTTGCTAAGAATGCTTTCATTCATATGTTAAGGGTCCGAGCAGGAAATAAGTATGTCTCCCAAAGTTTCTGCAACCCCCTTTCCTGACAGACACTGACTCAGACTAAGCCCTCAGATTTCTTTGAAATGTTATCTACTGTTTGATCCTTTCCGCCCTGTATTCCTGTGTATTACAACCCAATAAAAGCCGTTGAGGAAGGGGCTCTTGGCCTTTCTTGAGAGATTGGCCACCTCTCCTCCCCAAGCAGATCATGTCTTGGTAGTTTCACTTTCATCCATGGTGGATGTGGGGACTTGCGGGCAAAGGTGCCCCCACACCTTACATCTCATTTTGGGGGACAGGGAACATTGGAAAGCTGTGTTCATGATGCTCTTCTCTAATATACCCTGCTGTAGCATTCAAAGGAGTGAGAAAGCAGTGCCTGCGTTCTTTCCGATGGACATGCTTCTATTCAACAGGGAACTAAGTTTCAGGAATATATATCTTCCTATGATATTTCATGTAGCCAGTTACCTTTTCAATGAAAAATAATTAATTTAGAGGCTGCAAAGCATTTTCTGTTTTTTAACTTAAAAGTTTCTTTTTGTGGATTACAGAAACAAATGTTTGCCTGCCCCGGCCCATTGGGGAAGTGGCACACTGCTCTTTATTCTGGGCCGGCAGCATAAACATAGGTCTGGAACGAATGGCCTGTTCCTCTGGAATTAAGCTCTGTGATGGACGGTGGGAGGGGCCTAGGCGCTGAGCCTGGGAGATGGCTGGGAGCCGAAGGCTTCAGAGGAAAAGCTTGTTCCCTCTTTCTCTTTCCCTTTTTCTCTCCATATTTAAAAGCCACCCCCGGCCCCCGATCACACACACATTTGGCTATTGGGAGCATCAGCTCTGACTATGCCCTTGATTTCTCTCTGGGTACAGGAATCCTTAACAGAGCTCCCTGAAAATCCCCTTTGATTTCGGATTGCTCTTGAAGGACACATTTCCTGGCAGTGACCAGACACAGACAGTAGGGCTCCCTTGAGCTGCACCTCTTGGATGTGGAGATGGTGTGAGGAAGCAGGATGAGCCAACCGAGCCACGGGCCAGATGATCAGGGTCTGTTCAACCTTGGTGGTTTCAGAACTTGCAGAAGAAAAGTCGAATTAGCTTTTTAACTCCACACAAGCCAGTGGGATTCAGTTCACCAAAGAGGGACAGGGGAGTCACACTGTATTTCCCTGTGAGACCAGGGGAAAAAGAGTTTCTCTCTCCTGAGCAGCATGGTTTTCCGGGACCGAATTTCCCTTGTACTTTTTCTAGTCTGTTGCCAAATTCTAGTGGGTGTCCCTCAGTCATTCCTTGAGTGCATTTCTCCTGTCTCTTGCTGCTTGCTGGGACTGGTGCAGTAGTCTTCCAGCCCCATGACTCTTGTTTTTGATCATTCACACCCAATTATACTTTCTAAGTGTTAGCCGATTCATCAAACAGTCTTTCAAGGCCCCTCATTAGCCAAAGGAAAACAAAAAGTACAAACATCTTTTCTTGGTGTTCAAAGATCTCCATGATTCTTCCATTTGTCCCTCCTATTTATGTTCCTGGCTGCCAGCCTACATCACTCCTTCCTGTCCTCGAATCTCTCTTTTCTGCCTTGTGTGGTAGTTTATTCTGTCCTTCCTGCTACTTTGTCTGTCCTCTCTAAGTCCCACTAACTTTTCTTAGCCTGGGGCCAAAACCAGCTCTTCCAGGATGCTTGTGTTTTGGGTGCTTAAGTTGGAAGTAATCTCTCCCTCCCCTGACCAGCACTCTCCTCCCCCATTCCCTTTCTTACAGCACTAAACTTCTGTGCATTCTCGTAGAGTTATCCGAATAGTAGGCTTACTTCCTCGAGCTTTGTAGAGCTCTGACTCATCGTGGCCAGGGTACAGTGCCTAGTACGTGTCAAGGACGCAGTACTGTTTGATGAATAAATGAACAAATGGCTGAGGGTGTCCAGTGGTGATCAACCTTTCTTTTCACTCTGCACTGTTTGCACTATTTTCCAAATTTCACTATTTGCCCTGCCCTCACTTGGACTGGTTCCTGCTGGTGGCAACTTGCTGCAAGGTACCACTTCACTTAAGCAGGCTTGTGTATTTCCAGGCACACAGCAAGGGGCAGCGAGTTAGTGATTCATGAGTAGGTGGAGGAGGCGATTGCCTTGAGCACTGCTGACTCAGCTGCCAGCCACTAGCCTGGGGCTCCTCTGGGCTATGAATCAATGAGCGGATGGTATGAATGAACAGATGGTCGTGGAATCTCAGGGGACCTGGGTCTCCTGGATCTGTACTTCCTAGTTTTAGAAATATACAGCCCAGGGCCTCACGGGGAATGCTACAAGCCTCAGTATAAACTGGGCACATTTTCCTGGACACGCAGTTCCTGAAGGTTTGGGAATATATATTCTTTAGCATTCAGTCATATTTATCATGAGGAGGAATGCAAACATGCATACGTTTCAACAGATAAAATGTAACACTTTATAGAAGCTAACTACCTGTGGGAGGCTTCTTTCGGCTTCCAACCCAGGCTTCCCAAGGGAGGGGTTCAGTGTTCTTGCCTTCAGAACTGTGACAAAAAAGTTTGCAAGGACTGGATAAGTTCTGCCCTGCCTGCCTGCCCTGCCCCTCAGGTGCTAGTGCCCATATCACCGCCTCCGCACCCCATGGCCAGTCTCCTGCAGTGAGTGGACGGTGCAGTCACTGACTGTAGAGGAGAGGTTAGACTTGCAGACTGTGTAAAGCTGGCTCCGAATCCCTCCTGATGCACCAGCACCATATCTGGAAGACAGCGGGGGAGGGGGCACTCGTGCTGTCTTTCTAGAGGAGAAACATGCATGCTGGGAATATGAGAACACTATGAAAAGTACACCCAGAATATATTATATAGTCAGTGAAGGGTAAGCCCTTGCAGATTGGTGTGAGAAGCACACAGCTGGGAGTACTTCAGCTGGTGATGCTGCTCTGCAGTACCCCTTGGGAGGAAGCCTTCCAGGGGCATATCCCAGAGGCCTGTGCTCCTGCCCCTCCCCGCACCCTTTCCTCCTTTCATTTATGCTGACCATCACCTAGCTGTCTCCCTCAGTGCCTGATTTATTAAATGAGAAAATAGATGCTACTTGATACCTTGTAACTAATTTGCATGGGCCCCTCCCTGCACTAGAGAATCCCACAACACCTTCAGCATTTCACACATGCGAATGGACCCCATCGGCTCTCTTGGGTTTCTGGAGAAACGGTTCAATGCCAGCTCCATGGGGGCAGGGACTTTTCTAATTCAACGTCATATCCCTACCTGCCTGGCGCATAGTAGGTGCTGGACTAGTATTAAATGGCTGGATGCAGGAAGTAGTTCTGCTAACACAGGTGCGTAGCCAGACACAGAGGACGTGCTCAGATTTTCTGAGAAAGTTATTTGCTAAAATGTTGGGAAGTTAGTGACCTCTTCAATTTGAAATAAGCTACCAGGCTTTTCTGGATCTTTCTAGGAGCTTAGAACTAGGCTCTGGCTATCATGGCATGCCCCCTCTGAGTGGATGGGTAGGAGTGCCCATGTATGGTTGTGTCTAGAATATAAGTAGACTGACCTTTCTCTCCAAGCCCCTGGTACTTGGGGGAGCGGTGAGAGCCTGATCTCTCTTCAAGGGATTGAACTAACTCTCTGAGCCTTGCAAGAAAGAAAAAAACCCTTGACATGTATTAAAACAGCGTTTGAAGGGATCAAGAAATCCGTCTTTGGGAAGGCTGCCATGATTCTTCTCCAGGTAGACTGCTGTAGCTGGGCTAGTGTTTTCTCTTAGGTACGAGGTCAGCTATTTACAGTGGTCCCTCCTGATCCCTGGTTTCACTTTCTGTGGCTTCGGTTACGTGTGGTCAGCTGTAGTCTGAAGATATTAAATGGAAAATTCCAGAAAGAAGCAACTCACAAGTTTTAAACTGCATGTTGTCCTGAGTAGGGTGGTGACGTCTTGCTGCCCTGCTCCTGCTACCTTGGCTGGGACTCACCCCTTTGTCCGGTGTCTCCATGCTGCCTGTGTTCCCGCCCTTAGTCACAGTAGCCATCTCAACGGTCAGATCTCTGTCCCAGTATTTCAGTGCTTGTGTTCAAGTAACCCTTATTTTACCTAATGATGGTGCAAGAGTAGTGATGCTGGCAATTCAGATATGCCACAGGGAGGCCATAATGTGTTTCCTTTAAGTGAAAAGGTATGTTTGGATATATAGGAAAAAGCAGTATATACACTGTACGCTTCAGTGTATAAAGAGTTCAGTGCTATCTGCGGCATTTACTGGGGGTCTCGGCACACATCCCCTGCGGATAAGGGGGAACTAGTAGATTGCTGCCGCAGTCAGTTATATACTGATGTGATTTTCTTGTGTAGGTTGGGCCTCCTTCTCCAACAGACGTAACAGACCTGGGTGGAATGAGGCTCTTCTCCCTTTGCGTTCTCCGTGTATTCATCAATAACCCCGCCCCCCGGAACAGAGACCTCCAGGATTGAAGAGGTCCATAATTTCACCCGTGAACTACCCCTTCCGTACTTCCCCAAGATTCTTGAGGTGGCTAAATTCATTTCTGTTAGGAAGATGGATTTTATTATCACATTTTAAAGCCAAGAAGTCTGTTACTGTACCATCTCCTTCCCTGACATAGAGGGTTTGGAATTGATGTATTTGCAACCAAAAAAGGTTGCAGCCAAAAATTGGCTGCAAAAATTGTAGCCAAAAAAAGGTCTTACCTGTCTATATTTCTTTGATAGAGGTGCCAAGTGGTCTTGGACAGATCAAACAAAATCGAAAAGTATGTATCATACACCAATGCTATTTACTATTACCATTGTCATTTTTATTATAGTGACTTCAGTATCTGTTAGAGTGCTTGGAGCTTTACAGTACAATCTCATTTAATCCTCACAGCAACCTAGAAGGAAGGTACCATTGCCATTTTCTAGGTGGGAGAACTGAGGCTTAGAGCGTTTAAGTGGCTTGCTCAGTCACAAAGGGTGGGTAAGTGATAGAGGTGACATTTGAACTTGGGGAGCTGAGAGTTCAGGCTTTGCCATCAGACAGACCAAGTCCTTTTCTTGATGTCCATGGGGTGTCAGAGATGTAGAGGGTCTGCTCTCTCCCTTCAAAGCAGACACAGCCTGAAGTCTGGGGACAAGCCGGATGGTAGATGGTCCACTCTAAGCTCTGATTCCTCTGGGCCGTCTGGGCAAGATGGAGCTTGCCCAGAGGGCTTCCTGGAGGAGAGGCTCTGTAAGGATCTGAAATATGGAAGATTTGGGACAGGTAGGAGGAGTGGCAGGCATTTTGAATGGAGGAATTAAGCTGAGGAAGGATTCAGAGATAGCTGCTCAAGTGTTCTGGCCATAGTCTCCCCATCTTCCTAGGCATGTTTAACTCTTGAGTGAAGCACTACAGGAGACGTTTTGTCCATGTCAGGAAAGCACTGCAAAGAAAAGGCATTTCCTGTGTCAGGAGCACGACTGTCGTCGGTGGGTGACTTCTGTCTCCCCAGGTGCTGCAGCTGTTGCCTTGCACGGCAACCTGGTGTGGAGGAAAGAAGCTTCTTTTGGATTTCTCAGATGTGTGTGTTAGTCCTCGCTGTTAGATGTTCCTGCTGTGTGGCCTTGGGGCTGCCCGGGAGCTTCTCTGTGCTTCATATGTCTCACCTGCCAGAGGGTTGATTTCCTTGGGCAGTTGTAGCTCTAAAATGCATAAGCATATGATCTAATCATGATGACACACAGCAGCAGTGAAATCCCTGCCACGTCTCAAATTTGAATTACATTTTTATGAGTAGAAAAAAATGTCTCGTTTCTCCCGGGACATTTTCATTTAACTAGGACACACCTGACTCTGGTCTGCTTAAGGACCCTGAATTTGCATCATAATGAGGCCTTTGCCTGCCCCTGCTCCCTCCCCTCACTGGTAGCATGACCTGCAGCGTCATGGGACATGCCTGGGGCTCCCCTAGGTGCTGCAGATACCAGGGCCGGGGTCTGGGTTTGCCTATTCCCAGCTCTGCGGACTTGACAGAAGGAGGAGGAGTGGGGCTAGGAGGCAGGGATAGAAGGCAGTGTGGGTGGGCAGGGGAAGGAGTCCTGAAATGACAAGCCCGATGAGTCACTCAGCAGCACTCCAGCTGGAGAGAGTCAGAGAGGGGTCTGTGACACTACCTCATGCAGCAGGCGAGGAACCAAGCATGAGCTGGCATCCATTCATTGTCGGGGGCGGCACTTCCTCCCTGGGCCCAGGCATGGAGGAGTGGGAGCAGAAAAAGTTCACTGAACTGGGAGGCGGGAGAGCAGTGGGTTGGAGGCAGGCTCTGCTCTGCATCCCTGAAATGGAGTTAAAGCTGTCAGTGAGTGCTCACTCTGCAGGTACCATGAATGCCTCACAGAAGTGATCTCATGCCATGCCCACAGCCATACCAAGAGGGAGGCACCGTTACTCTTCTCAGCTGGTGGATTATGGACCTGAGACTCAGAGAGGTTAAGCATCTTGTCTGAAGTCACCCAGCAATGACTAAACAGGGGGTCGGGGGCTGGATTGCTCTTGGCCTCGGGAGCCTGTGGGCTAAATCACTCCATCAGTGATTCTCACTCAGCCTTGAACCTGCATCAGAACTACCTGAAGGGCTTTCTGTAATAAGTTTTCAGGTGATGCTGATGCTGTGGACCAGGGACAACACTCTGAGAACCACTCTTGTCCATTCTACTCATCTTCCCTGTCACAGTCTCCTCACTTGTGACACGCATGAGAGGGTCGGAGTCTCCTGCCACAAATGCCATCTTTCTGCTCCACAAAATTGTGTTCTATTTTGGCCAATTTAATTTATGAAAGAGCAATAGCAGTTTGATAGACTGTAGTGCGGCTACTGTGTTTCTGTCACTTGTTTCCTTTTATTTTCGACAATTTGCTGTTTTACGTTTTGGTGCTTTCTTAGCGCATAAATTCCTTGACTTTTAGATATTCACTTTGGATTATAGTCTTCATTAGTAGAAAGCCTCTTGCACTGTCTAATTTAATGTTTTTTTATTTTTTGTCTTGAAAATGTTCTCATTTGGATGTCAGTGCCTCCCTCCCGGCACCACTGCTTTTACTTGATTTTTACTGACATATTTTCATCTGTTTCTTTAATTTACCACTTTGTTTAGGGTATATTTCTTACAAAAACATGTAATTGTATATATTTATTCACCTTATGTTATATATATATTTGATATACATGGGTATGTAAATATTTTTAAATTTTTTATTCTAAATGTGAATATATTTTGGCTTTCTGATTTTCTTCTGTTTTTAACGTCTTATTGTAACAAACCATTTAAAATTTTATTTTATATTTTTCTCCAGTAAATTGAAATGTTAGCTTTACCTTTGTTGCCTCTCAGATATTTACATTTTTCTTCAACCGTAGTTTGTTAATGGTTCATGTACAGAATGAAACAGCATCTTTTGACTTCGTACTATGTAAGGTAATAACAGTTTTTCCTTTTTTTCATTCCCCTACCCTTATAAGGTTACATTCATGCTTTTATTGTATATTTGGAGATTTTAAATATCTGTTGTATTATTATTACATTTTACTTTTTCACGTTTTTTCTCTTCTCTTGAAAAAAGTTCTATTTTACTTCTTATTTTGTTTTGCGATATATCACAGCTATGACAATTCTTTAGACCTAATGGATCTCAGCGCTCATTGCTAGATCTTTATTACCGTTGGCGTCCCTATTATTGACTTCCTTATTTTGATTACTTTCTTTGTCATAAATATGAAAAGCTTAACATCCAAACAACCTTCCTGAAAAATTCATTCTGATTTATTGCACTTTGTTTCTTCCAGCATAAATGACAAGTTGAGCCCGTTGTTGAGTTTTGCAGGGCAGAAGTCACATACTGGCCTGAGTTTTCCCCCTATTTTAGGTAACCTGCCACCCTCTGTGTGGCTGCTTCTACTTCATTGTGACATAAATAAACGAACTATGGGAAAATGGAACTCAAAGACGAGAGCTGCCAGTGGCAGCAGCCGTGGCCCAAGAGGACCACTGGGTTGGTTGAAAAATGAAAAGCACTGGGTTGGGCCTTTACCTGTCCAGGCAGCGTTGGCCAAGAAGAGGAAAGTTCTAGCGTTTGAGAGTCCATCTCAATAATCTCCCCAGTGCACCCATGTATGAGCACAGTTACATGCATAGAGGTGTTATCATCCGTGTGGTCTGCACCAAGACAGACTTTATTATTCCTGCCAGTTGTGATGGACATACCAAGTTGTGGAGAAAAAATAGAAGGGGGAATTGAATTTGTTAAACATTTTTGCAGTCACCCGGAAGTTAGAGTATTGCAGTTAGCTCTGAAGGAGCATTGTTCTGTTCTGTGGGTGACGATAAAGCAATGAAGGTGTTTGATGTAGTGAACTTGGACATGATCAATATGCTGAAGCTTGGCTATTTTCCTGAATAATGTGAGTGGATCTCTTGGCCAGAAGATGCTATATCATCAGTTGCTGCTTCTGATGAGAAGAACACAGGAAAATTTTTTATTTATGATCGTCGAAGAGATAACCAGCTACTTCATGTTTTTCAACAAACTCCATACGTTACCTCTTACTCAGATATGGCTACACTCAGTTTACAAAGCAGTAGTGTCTTCTGACAAATCTGGAGTGATTGAATATTGGACTGGGCCTCCTCATGAACATAAATTCCTCAAAAATGTGAACTGGGAATATAAAACTGACACAGATTTATATGAATCTGTGCAAGGCTTATTCAACCAACATATGTTTTTCAGCTGACAGGAAGAAAATAGCTACAATTGGTTCTGATAGAAAAGTTAGAATTTTCAGATTTTTAACTGGAAAACTCTTGAGAGTCTTTGATGAATCACTAAGTAGTAGATGAGGCAACAGCTACCAGACATGGATTTGGCCAACGAGTGGCTGTAGAATGTGAGCTGGAGAAGGTGCATGCAGTGAGATTAATATCGTTTTCTGAAAGATTTTTATTTATTTTAATTTTTAGAGAGGGGGAAGGAGAGAGAGGGAGAGAAACCTCAATGTGTGGTTGTCTCTCGCACGCCCCCTACTGGGGACCTGGCCTGCAACTCAGCCATATGCCCTGACTGGGAATCAAACCAGCAACCCTTTAATTCACAGGTTGGCGCTCAACCACTGAGCCACACCAGCCAGGGCTAATTAATTTAGTTTTTCACAAAACTGGACACTTTGTGCTGTATGAAACAATGCTGGGCATTAAAAGTCTACATTATAAGTGTAGAAACAAACCGGTGTGTGCGGACCTTAGGCAAAAAAGAAAATATTAGGGTGATGCAGCTGGCTTTGTTCCAGGGAACAGCCAAAGAACATCATGCTGCAACTACTTGAGAAATGAAAGCTTCTGAAAACCCTGTTCTTCAAAATGTTCAAGTTGACCCAACAATAGTCTGTACGTCTTTCAAAAAGAATAGGTTTTAGTATATGTTCACCACACGAGAACCAGAAGATACAAAAGTGCAGATTCTGACCAAGATGTTTTTAATGAGAAACCTTCCAAAGAAGAAGTCATGCAGCTACTCAGGCTCAAGGACCCAGACGTGTCTCAGATGGCGCCGTTACCCCACAGGCGTGGGAGACGTTCACACCAGACTTGCTCTGCTGAACAAGTGCCCTAAGATAGTGGGAAACGTCTGTGTTCACAGCAGGAATGGTTATTATAATGGACATACATTTCACTGTATGATTAAGGGCTTTGTGATTCAGACAGGAGATCCAACAGGTACTGGTATGGGAGGAGAAAGTGTATGGGCAGGGGAATTTGAACATGAATTTCATTCAGCATTATGACAGGACAGACCATATACACTGAGCCTGGCTAATGATGGATTGAATATGAATGGGTCTCAGTTTTTCATAACAGTTCCAATGCCTTGGCTTGATAATAAGCACGTGGTATTCGGACGAGTGACGAAAGGAATGGAAGTTGTACAAAGGATCTTCAATGTCAAAGTCAATTCCAGAACAGATAAGTCCTACGAGGATGTCAGCATCATAAATATTACTGTCAAGTGATATTTGGGAATACCTTAAGACTTCCTGAATGTACAACTCATGTTTTAGGGATTGCCATATTGTATTTTTCTATTTTTCATTAAAGGGCATTTAAAAAAATATACCTAGTAATCAGTGTGCCTTTTAACCTTCAGACCCAGGTCTGGCTTAAGAGTTGGAAAATTTTCTTGTATTTTCATAGTTTTTCAATTCAGTTCATTCTGAATTGGCTGCCTGTCCTCTATCTCTATCATCTTTTTGTATAACCTGCCACCTTAGACCTCACACTATTTCTGCTTATCTCTTTCTTTGTCTTCATTTTGGGGGTGCTTTTAAAATTTGTCCTTCATAACACATCTTTTTTCAAGGGTAAGTCCTCTTGATTTTTATTGCAGACATAGAATAGATTGTTTATTGATGCTTCCATTGTTATAAAATTATCATTCACTGAGCACTTAATATGCTCTAGGCACTGTGCTAAGCAATTTGCTTGCATTACCCCATTATAATCCTTAGAACAAGTGTGAGAGGCATGTGCATTGAGTTTCCTCACTCTATAGACTGCAAACAGATGCTTACAGAGGTCGAACTTTCTCAGCCTCACCTAGGTGGTGCTTGCTGGGGCCAGGGTTCAGGGCTAGCCAGTGTAACCACAGAGCCTGTGCTCTTGGCCATGATGACATAATGCCTTTCTAACCAGTGATTCTTTTCGAGTGCTATGCTGTCTGCTTTTTGTGTTTAAGAAAGGCTTTGACAGGTCTGGTGGGAGGTTTTTGTGTTTTTCATTATTGAATGCAGACGGTGTTTGCCTGTAAGAGCTTCTCGGCTCTTACAGTGGAGCACTGGTTGATGAAATGAAGGCTTACATGATCCAGCAAACTGGAAGGCGGGGCGGGCGAGCTTGAGCCATGAGAAGTTCCAGAAGGGAAACTTAATCCCCGTGATATTTCTTCCTTGCATTTGGTGAACCCATTATACTGTGAGCCAACTGTTTGCATCTGGCTTGCTGTTTGACCTGGCCATCGTGCCAGGTACAAACTGTGCTTGAACTTGTCCTCTTACTGGATCTACCACCTGCCCCCAGCTAGTTGTCTCCTTGGTGTGCCTGTCATGTGATTCCTGGGCTTTCCAGGGCTGCCAATGATCCATGTTGCTGTGGATCCTCACCAACAAGAGGGGGACTGGTGAATGCAGCCTCCCTGCCCCATGCTTGGCTCTCCATCCTGCTTAGTGCCCCCCATCCCATCTCGGCAGCTCAGATGTACTTCAGTGACCTCTACTCTCGTTGCATAACCATTCTGCCACTTCTCACAAAGCAAGGCTTGCCAAGGGGCCTCACTATCTTTTCCCTTTCTTTATCTTGTTTTTTGTTTTTTTTTTAAGAGATTCTCTTAGGTTCTGGCACAGAGATAGCACTATTCCTAGGTTTTACTTGAGCTGTGGCACGTTTTCCAGGCTTGCTGTGCTCGTTTGGTTATGTCAATAGAAATCTGGGCAGGGAGGCATTGCAAACCTGTGCTCATGTTGCCATGGTGATTCATAAATGGACAGTTCCCTCCAAAGCCTTTTTCCCCCAACTGCCCGTGCTCATGAGCATGGGGATGGGAGACAAGTTCCTGCTTCCTCCTGACTTCTCCTCTGCTCACCTACTACTTGCATCTTCCTCTCTCCCTTTCTCCCTACCTCAGATCTCAGGCCTTGCCAGGAGGAGACTATAGTCTCTGGACTGGACACTGAGTGGGACAAGGCTCTCGACACCTCAGATTTGGTAGCTGTGTGGTAGTGGTCCTGGTAGTCTAGGTCAGGGTAAATTATGCCGTCTTTTAGGAGATCAAGAGACTTTATGATAAAGAGGCATTCTTCTGAAAGCTCTCTTGTACAGTCCCATGCTGAGAACTTAGGTTTTAGAAGCCTGTCCAGGGTTTTCTGGAACCCAGGTAGGGATGGGTGCAGTCATCGATTCCTGTGGCTTTGATTCATTGTCAGGAGGTGAGAGAAGCAGTGTCAGGAATACACTGAGTGTGTCTCATTCATCCTCAAGGGTCACGAACTTGGTGTATTGCTTCCATCTGTCTGTGTCTGGCACTAGACACAGCCACATCCTTGAGGTTTAGTTGATGGACAGTCATTTCTTCCACTCCAGAGCCTGACACTCCAGAGCCATCAAATGTGATATGCAAATGGCCTTCATTCTCAGGCTAGGAAAGGATGATCTTTCTCTGTTGGACTCGATTATTCATAAATGACACTTGATAATAAAGCACTTGCTGCTTCAGAAAATTCGCTGAACGAGGTTGCAGGATTTCCCCAACTGAGAGGACAGAAAACCAAGAGGAGACCCGTACAGATCAGTAATTGACTCCCCAGGTGAATTTGAGGTTTTCTCTCTGAGATGTCGCTCGCTGCCATGCTTTGGCCTCTGCAAAGACCTTTTGTTCTCCTTGCCAGCAGAGTAGCTGGTAATGGCCTCATGAGGAGAAAGAATATAGGAAGGGCAAGGGCAGGGAGTGGGGGCTGGTGAGGAGGAGAGCAGGAAACCTAAGGCGGGGAAGGCAGTGAGTTTAACTTAGGAGTCACTGGCTTCGAGGTACCCGTGGGACACCGGGTGAGACAGCCAATAGACAGCAGGAATAGGGGAAAGATGTCCGTGGTGGTGCAGAGGGTGGCTTTGGGCTCCTGTTTGCCTTTGTGTTTTGTGAGACTCCCTTAATGGTTTTGAACTTCAGTTACCTTGCCTGTAAAATGGGAGAGTTCACAGCACCTCACAGTGCTGTCGTGAAATTATGTCAGTCAGTAGACAGGGTGTTGTGTTGGGTGCCTCCTGGCCTGACATAGTGTCCCAAATCTTTTCCTTGAGGGGTGCTTTCTTCTGGAATATTCTTTATAACAGCCATGAGGCACTTACATATGTGGAATGCCTGTCCCTTGGTGAGGAGGATTGGTAAGGCTTTGTTGGCACTGAGGTGGTAGAGAAGAGTCTGGGGTCCAAGTGGTGCTGAGGTCTGGCCAGGCCGTGGGGTCAGGGGATGATCCCGGGGCCCTGGGCCAGGGGATGATCCTGGGGCCCTGGGCCAGGGGAGAAGAGGTAGGTGAGACTAAGTGCCATCCAAGACTGTGTACATCCAGGTGAGCCCTCTACCTCTTTCTGAGGCTGGGCTTCCAAGGCAGGATCTACTTCTTCATCAAACTGACGCTTGCTGAAAGCCTCGGCAGATGGTCTCAACCAGCCCTCCTGCCAGCAGCTTCCCAGACAGGAAGATTTCCAGAGACCGGCAGCCTTCTGCGGGAACCCACAGGGGACGAGGCAGAGGAGACTCAGGAGCCCTCGGCTTTTTCTCCAGGGAAAGGGGATGTCTGTCTCTAGTACGAGGGCCTCTTCTCCCCTTCTGCATACCGTGGGGTCACTTTCCTCATTTGTTTACCCCGTGGGCTGGGGCCAGTGCACAAGCACATGAGTCTGCCTGTGTCTGCCTGACCTGGGCTGCTAGTGTGCTTCCTCGCTGCTGTCTCAGGGAACAACCTGGGAATGGACCCACGGAGAGCTAGCTCCTTCTCCCTTTCATAAATAAGGAAACAGGGCCTGAGAAATCAAGGACACTTGTTGGTTAATGTTCTTGTTGGTGCATATCATCAGAGGTAGAGAAGGTAATGTGAAGGCCACATTCTGTCCTCTAGGCAATGGGCAGCCATCTGGGGGCTGTAGAACAGGACAGTAGAATGACTAAGGTGGGACTTGATGGTAAGAGTCAAGGTCAAGAATAAGAGTCGAGGTCAAGAGTCAAGAGTCTAGCAGCGTGATGCTAGAGGGCATCAAAGGGAGACAGACCAAAAGTCAGGGCATCTGGCATGGAATCCATCACAGCGGTGCAGACGTGAAGCCAGAGAGGCCAGTCTGGGCTAGAGCCAGGGAGTCCTTCCATATGTCTGGCCCGCTTCTCAGCATTCTGCCCCAGTGTATGAGTAATGTTTGGAGTTCCACGTGCCTTTTTTTAAAACTGTTTTTCTTTGGGAAACCAAATATTACAGGTCGAAATATGTCCCCCCGCAAAAAAATGTTGGGGTCCTAGCCCCCAGTATCTGTCAATGTGGCCTTATTTGGAAGTGATCGAGTTAATATGTCATCATCGGGGTGGGCCCTGATTCAGTATGACTGGTGTCCTTCTGGAAAAGGGAAATTTGGACACAGACATGCTTTGGGGAGGCTGTGTGAAGATGAGAGAGGAGATCTGGTGATTGCTGTATAAGTCAAGGAAGGCTCAAAACTGCCAGCTCTCCACCAGGAGCCGGGGGAGGCAGAGACGGATTGTCCCTCCCAGCCTGCAGCAGCGTCCGGCCCCGCAGACACCTTGATCTGAGACTTGTGGCCCCCAGAACTATGGGACAGTACATTTCTGTTGTGCATGCCGCCCAGTTAGGAGCATTTTGTTATGGTAACCCTTGACAGTGGCGTACACCAAACTTTGCAGATTCCATTTTTCTACTTCCTGAAAATGCTTCTACTGATGTCGAAGGATCACATGTGACCTCCTGACCCCGAGGAGTTCACTGGTGGTAAGTCTTCTGCATCTGGGTGGCAGAAGCTGCTCTCTGGGCTGCGGAGAATCCAGGTAGCTCCTGTGGGCAGCGGCTGCCAGGTCACGACCATTTTCCGGGGACTTTGCTTCCCATTTCCTGCCCGTGTACCTGCCTGACCAGCGGAAGCCTGGGGAAACCGCTGTGGGGTCCGGTGAAGAGTGGAGCAGCGGCCTCTGCGAAGGAATGTGTGTGCAGACCTGGTCAGGCAGCCGGGCCAGCCTCCTTCTGCAGGGCCCTTCTGAGTCACTCCCTCAGCACCTAACCTGCCCTGACCCCAAGCTCAACAGGGGCTAGGTAATGAAGACTGGGACCTTGTTGGCGGTGAGCTCACAGTCGGGTTGGTGACATACCAAAACTGAGCAGAGGTTGCCTTTGAAAGTCAGATGCAGTGTGGTGAGTTTCTTTGGAATTCCAAATCCTCCCATTCTGTCAGTTGGGTATTTAATCCACCAGCCCTTTGTTGTGCTTATTGTCTTTTCAACATTTGATTTCATCCCCTTTATATACTCACAAGCTCCCAGAGGGCAGACACCTTCTGCCTTGTTCTCCCTCGCGTGGGGTAAGGCACCATTTGCGCGGGGCTTATCTTCTGCTTCATTCAGCAGGCCTGTAGGATGTTGTATCAATATCCTCATCATGTGAGAGGGAAACCTAGACTCTGGGCAGAGTGATTTGCTCAATGTTTCACAAGCAGAGCTAGACACAGGGATCCCTGGGTACATAGTAGGTTCACAAAAAATGTAGTGCCTCAGTTGGCACCATATCAGAATTCTGTGTTTGATGGTGCCTTCAGCGTTTCATGGTTGTCAACCTTGTGTCCTTGGCTAAGACCATGCGCCACTGGGAACAGGGATAACCTCTTCAATGCCCCCCCCCCCCCCCCCGGCTCCCGGCCCCTACTTGGTGCACATTCCCCTTCTGCACTGATGACCGACGTGGTGTTAAACATGTGACCTTTCACTGGCAACTCTAGGAGGGTGATGAGCTTTATAAATCTTCCTGGTGCCTGAAATCAAACCACACACATAATTCACTCACATGTGCTTGCTCAGTTGGGCTTGCATTCTCTCCGTCATCCTGTCTCCAGCTCACACTGGACGCCTTACAGTTCTGGACTTCTCCAGCCCACGGCGGCATGTTTGGTCTATCCCAAATTCCTGACCTTTAGGCTTTGGGTCCCCATGGGCAGCTTGTTGCCATTCAGACACCAGGTCCTGGCCCTCAGTGAGGCTGCATCAAGTGTTCTGCCTCCTTCCTTCTGCTTTCGAAGCACTGTGCCCGCCTGGGTGTGGGTGGAGAAGGGGGTGATAAGCCAGGAGCACCCTGGGAGGTGGCAGGGCTCTGGATCTGCAGCCAGCCCCTTACCCCCATTTGCAAAGCCTTGCCAAAAACCTAGAGTTGTTATTGAGTTTGTTTAAAGGGCCTGACCCCATGCCAGGAACTGAGGGGAATGTGGAGAAAAAGAATCATTGTCTTCAGAGATACAAGTCAGCCAACAGAGGTTCTAGTTAAAACTAAACTTGTGTTTAACTAAGGTTCAAATCCCCATCCACTAGCTTTGACCTTAGGTGAAAGATTCCACTTCTCTTAACTGAGTTTCTTGGTAAACTTTTATAAAGTTTTTTTGTGAGCATTAATGTAGCACATAGTAATACATTGTTGGCACCTGGTGAGTATTAGGTTGAGACACTCTGGCCCCTCACCTCCACTGCATGCTAAGAACTGACCCATAGACAATACCTGCTGGGTACCAGGCATCTTAAAGGGGCTTTGCAGATATTCACCCCTTTCATCCCATGGGCACCCAGGGAAAGATTGAGGCACAGAGTGATATAAGGAATTGTCCAAGGTTCCAAGGTGTGGAGCTGGGTTTTGGCACAGACAGTCTGGCCCCCAAGTACCTTTAAACGTCACACCGCGGGGCCTTGCTTAGACCAGCCTATGTGATCTTGGACAATGTCCCTATGCCTTAGTTTCCTCATTTTTAAAGTCGGGATGAGGGTGCCAACTAGGACCCTTAGGAGAATTTCTTGAGCTCTGCAAAGGGCACGGTAGGATGCCTGGCTCATCTTAAGCACGCAGTGAATGGCGGCAGCTCTTCCCACGAGGGACACGTGCACAAGGGACCACACGTGGAAGCTGTCAGTGTGGCATTGCTCCAACCAAAGTATCCCAGCTTTTATTGTAGGTGTTTGCAGACTAAGCTCATTGTGGGCTGCGTTAGGGGATATGGGAGGGGGCACTCGGGTAAGGGGGTGAGGGCATCATCTTGGTCAGTGGGGAGAGCGAGGAGGCCAGGGTGCCAGGAGCAGAGTCTCGGTAGGGATGCTGGGTTTGGGGAGTTAGGTCGGAAGCTTCGGGTGTGGATCGTGACCTGTGGGCTGTGAGGAGATACTGAGGAGGGTAATGCCCACAGGGATCATTTCAGAGTCTTCTGGCCCGTGGGCAGTTTGGCTGTTACAGACTTCTCATTCATTCAGTTCCTGGCGTCCTTCCCTGGTGAACTGAGCACTTGTCACAAAGCAGGGCACAGGATGCTTGCCTGTCCCTCCGTCTGCTTTCCCAAGGGGCCGCCCCTGGGCCCTGGATACATCCAAGGCTTTGAGTTTACTGCCTTTCAGCTGCTGTTTGTGTCACAAATGCCTGTCCCACAAGGGGCATTAAAAATAACCCAGTGGGTAATAGCATTTCTCAAAATAACTGCTTGTAAAGTGCTTTGCTGGGGTGATTGGCTACTAAAATTAGACTCCCTGGAGTGTGTGTGGGGGGGTGTGTGTATGAGAGTTTTATACCCACTTCCCCCAGGACGAGACCCACAGCTGGTGTCTTTTTGTTCTGTGGTTCCTTCTGTCGTTGCTGCGTGTCCCAGAGACGTGATTACCCACTCACCCCACGATGCCCTCTTCTGTCCTCCATTCCTTGATAAACTGGAGCGCTTGCTGCCCTACATTGCCTGGTTGTCCTACCCCAAGGAGCAGAATTTTGAAGACTCTTTGGGGGCGGGGTGGCCTCATTGTAGCAGTGGCCTCATTCCTCGGTGTGCCAGGTAATAATATCACACCATGGGGGCGTCTCACTCAGCCTGCTGTCCAAGGGGGAAACTGGGCCACAGAACAGCAAGGCAGCCCCACTCAAGGTGCCCTAGTAACTGAGGGCACGGACATGCCTGTGCAGGGCTCTCGCTCAGGGCCGAGGCTCTGGAATTCTTCAGTGGTCTCCTGGGCCAGTTCTTTGGGCCACCAGGCAGCTCAAACCCAGTCATTTCTTCATTCGCTAATAATACAAAAGGGAAAGTGGGGGTACCCTTAGAGGAAGTTACAAAACAAAGGGAATCAGCACTGGGGGAAGTTTTGGTGCAGGACAAGCAGAATCTGGGGGCCAGAGGCTGGCTCGTTTCCTTTTAGATAATGACTAGCCTTGAAGGAAGTGAGCGGCCTCAGTATCCCTGTGTTTGAAACACAGGAACATTTGGTAATTCATTTAGCAAGCACACACACACACACACACACACACACACATACACACATACCTATATATGTATATATGTATATTATGGGCAGGCACTGGAGTTACAGAGTGGCTCACAGTGAAAACAAGGTCAGGAACACATTTACAAGCCAGTGCGCTATACGTATGCACCTCCGTAAGGCCTGGGTTTCTGCATGGTCCAGGGAGAGAAATGCATCCTTGACGCCCAGGCTGCATCGCTATGTCTGCTGGCCTGGGATGGCCCCTAGAGATCTGAGTCCTGGAGAGGAAAGCCTGTGAGGGTTTTACCCTAAATGGAAGCCCAGGGAGCAGTGAATTTCCAGTTCCCCGTGGGAATTTCTACAGTGGAAAGAGCATAGACTATGGAGTCAGGTGGACTCTGCGACCATAGGTATATTGTTTAACCTCTTTGAACCTGTGTTTTCAACTGCTAAATGTGAGTAAGCATAGCATTGACCTCCAAGGGCTCCTGTGAGGATTAAATCACACAATGTATCCAAGTGTTCCACGTGGTCCTGATATATAGTAGGCACTCCACATTTATAGAGATTTGTAGTGGTTGTATTAGTGTTAAACTAATAAAAACTGTCTGCCTGAGAAGTCCCAGTAATCCTCGCTTTTAACCAGTGTGATGATAATTTCATTTTGGGGTATTATCAAGTCCTTGCTGTCTGTAAGACCATCAGAAAGCTGGGGTCACTTACTGGAAACTGGTCCATTTCTGAATGCTGGAGTTGGGGTGAGGTGGGTACATTTACAAAAATTTAGATCACATCCTATATTAGATGCATTATGGGAGCTGGATATTTAAGAGGAATCTTCCCTACAAATCCACATGTACAGCCAAAAAATGTTGATTGCTAAAGTGAGTAGGGACCTTAGACATCAAGACATATGGTCCTTTAACCCAGTAATTGTTGATCGGGCGTATTGCCCCCCCCCCCCCCCAACTCCCACTATGGGACATTTGGTGTAACTGGGCTGGCAAGTTACTGGTATCTAGTGGACAGAGGCCAGAATGCTGCCAAGCATCCTACGATGATAGGACAACCCCTGAAGGACAGTCAGCTGGCCATGCCTCAGCATGGTGGCCTTTCTTCATGTTGACTGAGGACAACATTGGAAGGTCTTCTAGGGTAACTGCTTAGGGGATTTACCACCTTGCTTGCTATCTTGTGGACACCCTTGGGCCACCTGAGGACCAATGGATACACTGGCCTTTGCTGTGTTGGTGCTTGATCAGTGCGTGTTGAGCACATACATGAAAGAGAGCACAGCACCTGCGTATGGCACAAGGTGGCTGATGATAAAGGCTGAGGTTACTGCCTCTTAGACTTGAGCAGCATCAGCATCACCTGGCAGCTTACTGCTAACACAGACCAGCTCCATCCTCAGGATTCCTGGCCCTGTAGGGCTGGGGTGGGAACCAAGACTGCGTTTCTCACAGGTTTCTGGGTGATGTTGCTGGTGAGGGCTTAAATTATTGTCCTTGTCAAATAACTTGCATTTTAACTTTACTTTTACTGTGTTTTAGTCCTGGGGATGTAGTAGGCAATAACAACAACAAACAACATATTGCTCAAGAAAATATGTTAGAATCAAAGAAGTAAATTCCTAATGGTGGAATTTCAGGCCCAGGTGTTACTGATTTAGATGACTGATTTAGATTCTGTTATATATGCCTACTTTTAGGGCTGACCTGAATGGAGACCAGCTCAAGCAGTAAGGCGCCCTCCCTAATGCTGCTGACATTTCACCTGCAGGGATTCTTGAAACCTGCCATGCTCTTAGGAAGCTCATTTCTAAGAACCTCAAGAGGCCCTGAGCACAGGCTTGGACTTGTCATGGCCTGAGGGAACACACCCTCCCAGCAGGGGGCAGAGGCCTGAATACTCTTCTTCAGAACCAGAGGAGGGAGACTGCTCAGGGCTATCTGTGAGTTCCAACTTGAAATCAAAGGAAGGGTGCTGTTTTGTTTGAACAGGGCCAGGAGAAGCCCTCCAGCTTTGCCCGGGGCCAAGGCTGGCTTCCCTGCGACTTCTCCACACACCCCTGCTCCCGTCTTCTTGAGCTTCAGGAGAGGCAGACAGGAGCAGACCTAGGCCTGCTAGCCCGGCGTTTACAACAGCAGAATTTACAATAGTTCATACTTGCAGAGCACTTACTATGTGTGGAGCACTGTTGGTAAACATGCCTGAGATTCACATCAGGCCAAAAAGGGTCAGGAAAGATTAGGAATAGTCAATATTGGTGGAATACGTGTCCTGAAACAATTCCCAGGCACTCTGTGTACATTACTTTATTCAGTCTTTAAAACATCCCTCAGAAGTGGGGGTATGATTGAACCCATTTAAAAGAAAAGAATATGGAGGCTGTGGAAATTTGAGTAACTATCTCAAGATCTCTCAAAAAATAAAAGGGTAGCGTGAGGTTTGGATTCAGTAATATTCCAGAGCCTGGTTTTTCTCTGTTGTCTTGTGCCAGAGTGTGGTGGTGAGGGGAGGGGGGGAGATGCAGGTGAGGGAGAGGAAAGGGCGTGTTTGATTTGTGCTCAATCTGCCAGCTCCTAGACCTTGGTTTCCTCCATAGAGTCTGTCCTGGCTACTGCAGCCTACATTAGCTCCTCTTTCCAACCTCTATTCTGACCTGATCCGGGTATTTAATTTGGTTTGGCTGATGATGATGATGATGATGATGATGATTAACTCCATCTTGTAGAACTGCAAGGCCCTTGACAACAGAGATTATCCTCAGGCTCCCTCCTGCTCTCCTGGGATGCCTTATAGAAGAGGTCAGGGTGGCGGTGATAAACACCCAGGCTCACCCAGAATTAGTACCTGGCTCACACCTGGGGTGACAAACCACTGCAGTTTGTGTGGGACTGATTTTAGCACTGCAAGTCTGAATTCTGGGAAACCCCTTAGTAAAACCAGAAAACCAGGTCGCAGTGGGTTACTCTGTACCTCATTTTCTAGGTAAGGACATCGTTGTCTGCAGACATACAGTGAGCTCTAGGCCTCATCCATGGTTATTGGTGGAGGCTGACCCCTGGGCCTGCTTCCTAACGCCTGATCCAGTCCTCTCTCCTTCCAGTGCCCCTGCAAGTGAGGCTCAGTGGTCTCCTGCTCTCTGCCTTTAAGATACTGACTTTATAGGCAGCTGCTGTCTTGTCTCAAGGCTCCTTGCTGCTTTCATCTTCTTTCAGAGAAATGACCCCCAAATTGAGAAGCTGTGGCTGAAACATGCTTACAGGACACTTGTGATGGGCTGGGGGCTCATCGGGGTTACTCTCTGAGGGGCAGTGTGCACCCTAACAGCTTGTTGTTAGCAACACGGAACTCACTTGTCCTGAACCACAGAGCGTAACAGTTCTTTAGCAGGGACCAGGGGCCATCAACTGTTCCCACGGTGGATCCTGGAGCTGAGAACTGACTTAATGTGAAGATAGAACACCAAGTTCTAGACCAGCAGTTTCCAAAGTGACATGCACAAAACTGTCCTTTGGAAAATGGGAAGAAAATATTAAAACATCAATTTCTGTTGACTTTCATTATCCTTAAAAATGACTGTTTCTCTGTGTTAATAATGTATGTAACTTTGGGCATCTGGTGAGCATACAGACGCACGCATGTTGGGGTGTGACTGCGGGGGGCTGCTCACACCCCCCAGCAGTGCTCTCTGTGCTGCTGAAGAAGGGCGTATTTTAACAGTCATGAGAGCTCTTGGCTGGAGAATAGATGTTAGGACTCCTTTCAGCCAGGGGAGGTCCAGATGAGGAACAGAGTGAGTTTGAGTGTAAATTGGCTTAGAACATCTCTCAGTTGATGTTTAACTGATGCAGATGGTGCTTAAGCGTCTCTGTGGCTGATGTGTGCTCTATTTATGGTAACAAGTCTCAGGAGAGCGGTTCTGTGCACAGGGAAGTAGCTTCCCGCAGTCATGCTCTGCACACCTTGTTTCATCACATCTCCGACAGGAAGACTTGTTAGCTGATGGGTGACGGGAGGCAGCGTTCCATAGATCAGTGGTTTTCTCAGTGGAGTCCCTAGGCCAGCTGCATGAGGATCACCTGGGAACTTTTGGAAATGCAAATTCTCAGGCCCTGTCCTTGACCCCAGAACCACAGATTGGGGGTGGTGCCCAACATGTCTTGTCACCAGCCCCTCAGGTGATTGTGATGACAGGCAAAATGGTGAACCCCTGAGATACACTGGCGGGATTTGGGTTTGAGTCCTGGTTCTTCTCCTGTTGGTCCTGTGGCCTTGGGTAAGTGAGTAGTGGCCCAGGGTCTTGGTTTTCTCATCCGACTAATGAGGGCTGTAACGCTTCTCCCAACTTACGTATGAGGATTAAATTGAAGATAATTGATGTGAAGTGCTTAGCACTGTGCAGAGCACATAGAAGGTGCTCCGTGTCTGGAGGGTGGTGATGACTGTCCAGCATGTCCTTTTTGTCATCATGATAATGGCTTGCGTGGCCGTGCCAAGACATCAGATAAATTGCCTATTCCCCTTAAATGTCACAGCGCTATTTTTGCAAACGAGTTGTCCCTGTGCAGAGATAAGCTTTGCTCATAATTTCACCAGATTCTTAAATGAAGAAAATGGGCAAACAGTTTTCCCTTTCCCACATACTCCCATTTTTTTGTGTGACAGAGTCCAATGACAACACATCCATCACCAGACAGGCCTGGAGCTGGCCAGTACAGGTTGCCGGAAGGTTCCTGTCTTCCCCAGAGAGTACGGTGGGACCGTGAGGGTGTCTGCAGAGCAGAGATAGAGCCTGAGATCCCTGGGACAGAGAGCCCCGCGCCCTCGTGCTTACCATCAGGAGGCCATCGCTCTTCTCTCTGGGAGGAGTGGCACCTCACTTTCCTCCTTGTCGCCTGCCTCAATGAGCCACATGGTGACAAAGTGAGAACTGTGTCACCGCCATGACTCCTCATTAGGCTGATGGTGGATAGGGACAGCAGGAAAATGAGTTGAACTCTGCTGTGGCATTTCTCTACTTTTCCAGCAAACTGCCAAGATATCCTTCTCCCGTAGGGGTGGAAGGGAATGGTGGAGAGGAGGAGGGCTGGAATGGAGAGATTTCTGATATGCTGTTAGTGGCACAGCCAATTAAAAGAGATTAAAACAGAAATCTCTGCTGGCTGCTGGAATGTCACAGTTTCTTCTCCTGGCCACCCCTCTACACCACTGAAGAAATTAATTGCATGGATGTTGACCAGGTAGCAGCTGAATGCTTAGATAGCAGCTCTTTCTCTGGTGGGTAGAAAGGAAGAGAGGGGTGGGGGGGGGTTGTAGAGGAGGGAGGGAAGGGGGGTGAGAAGACTGGGGGGCATGAGAGTGATTAGGGGGCAGTTCAGGGATCGAAAGGGGGCTGCATGAGATCTGAGCATTTTCAGGTGGATAAGACAAGATCTGCTGGAGTTTCATCTTGAAGATAATCAAAGGACTGGGAGAGAGACTTTCTATCCCTGTTTGAGGCTGTGAGGCACTCTTGCCTTCAAATTCTTCTTTCTCCATAGACCCTGAAGCCTCATGAGGGCCAAGATGAGCTGTAAGGAGGACGTTGGGACTGTGGAAGGTCAAGAACGGTCCCATGGTGCTATTAAATAGTTGGCAGGAAGATGAACAGGGTGCCTTTGCCCTTATGCTTTGTCATACATTTGTCCAGAAGCTTCGGCCAATGTGTGGTCAGGTGACCTGCAAAAGAGACAGAAGGAGGAGACTGTCTCCCCTTTCTGAGACCTAAACATTTGGGTTCCTCCATGACCTTGTGAGGCCCTCAGCTTGCCTTCCCCACGACCTCTCGTTTTGATTAGCTTCTCTTGAAGGACTTGGAGAACAGCAGCTGTGGGTCTTTGGCCCAGGGATCCAGAAGGAGTGTCTCATTGTGGTCAGGGCAGGGGAGCGGGCGTGGAGTAGTGCCCCATCATGCCTCTGCCTCTGCCGCGTCGGCCAGCTGCTGCTCGGGTCAGCTGCTCCGCCATCCCAGGGACAGTGGTGACCTCCCCGGGAGCAGTTCCTGGCACACACTGAGCCATAAAAAATTAAACTGCAGGGTTATCAAATATTTAATCTGCCTGATGAGTGAATGTTTGCAGGTTCTTATGAATTCTTTGCTTTGATTAAATAAAATTGAAGGATGGGAACTGTCTTCTCAGCACTTGAGCAAAAGGCAAGTCAGGGCAGTTACTTTCTGCCTGGGATCTGGTCCTGGGGACAGCTTGAGTCCTGCAGAACCTGCCTGCTTCATGTGTGAGCCCCAACTCTCTGTGCCTTAGGGTTCTGGATTTTGCCCAGGGTGTGGTCAGCAAGGGCAGTTCTAAGACCAGCAGCCCTTTACAGTTTATGAGGCATTATCCCAACAGATCCCAAGTCCAATATTCTCACCCTTGGGTGGCCTCTGATCTTCATTGTCCTAACCTGTAAAATGGGAATAATATCTTCTGTATACAGTTACTGTGTGAGATATATATCAAATGCTCCTTACCGAGTGACTAGTAGAAATGACTATTTTCTAAGTAGAAATTACTAAGTAAGTAATTCTAAAAAATTACTACTTTCAATATTATTACTTCACTTCTATAACGTGATTGAGTTGAGTATGTCCTTGGATTTGGAAAGGTGTGATTTGAAGGAGGATGTTCCTATATTGGCTGTTGCCCATAGTTCCTTAGAGTTGTCAGCTGACCAGTCCATTAATAAGCCTGTGTGTTCATTTATTTATTAGTTCAAGACTTTTGGGTTCATTCTTCAGCTGGATGCAGAAGGTGTGACTGGACCCCTGCACCTCAGGAAAATATGCTTTCATTGGGAAAGTAACATGTATACACTATGTATGTATGTATGTATGTGTGTGTCTTGGTATGTTCATCATACTGGGAGAAGAGAGGTTCATGAAATGTGGGGTTACTGTGTGTAGGTTGACCAGGGAGGGCGTCAGTGAAGGGCAGCGTGTGCAGGCCAGGGTGCGGGGCCAGCAGTCCCTGTGCTTTCAAAAGAATTCAGAGCAGGAGCTGTAGCCCATGTCTCTGCCTGTGGAGCATCTCTGGGACAAGTTTAGGCTTTAAAGGATGCAATTGTAAGTTAGAGTCTTCCCCCTTAGGCCTTCCTTTGCTGAATGTCCTGCTCCCAGACAGGGGGGACTGCTTCTGTATTTGTCTGGGTGCTCTAATAGTGCAGTGAGAGTAAACATGCCCATCTGAGTGCCTTCAGCTCAGCTGGAAGGAGATCCACTCTGCTGCAGTTTAGGAGGGGGCCTGGTGGGTCGGATCGAATCAGACCAGAGTTTTATGACTGGGATTTGCCGGCTGGAGGCCTGGGTCACTGTGCCAGACCCAGCTGCAGGTCGGAAACTGGAATTGGATCCTTCTGGCCAGATGGAAGGCGGGCAGGGCCAGCCCTTCCCTGTCACTGGCTTGTAGCCAACCCAGGTCTTGTGAGAAGTGAGGGACACATCCTGATGTCTGAGTGCCTTGTGATTTATTGGCTGGTAGCTCGGCCCTGCTGGGGACAAATGCCAGTATCACAGTTGACATACATTGGCATCCTGGTTGGCGAGGACTGTGGTTCCTGAAGGAGTACATCTGGCTTCTGGGTTGGACAAAGGCCAAGATTCTCCGGGGGCCATTCTCCTCTTTAACCTATTCAATCAGTCAAT
The DNA here is from genome assembly GCF_021234435.1 of Artibeus jamaicensis. Lineage (NCBI taxonomy): Eukaryota > Metazoa > Chordata > Mammalia > Chiroptera > Phyllostomidae > Artibeus > Artibeus jamaicensis. The sequence goes on along the minus strand of NW_026521788.1, from coordinate 28,692,773 downwards.
CGATGGGCAAGTGTTTTCTGAGATCTGAGGTGTCAATTATTGAAAAAATCTCTAGGCTTAGCTCTATAGGTACAAGGACTTATAAGGCAGGACCTTCTCCTCTGCCCAAGGAGCCCTAGTTCATTTGAGGGAAGCAAGAGGGAGGTACACAGGAAAGGTTAAACAATTTGTATAGCCTCAAAGACAAGACACGTGGGCACCAGTTTTTAAGGCAGCATGTGCTCAGCACTACAAACGTCCAGAGCGGGAATGGCCAGCTGGGCACAGGAGGAGTGTCTGCCTCCTTGCTCAGCATCTGTGTCTTTTTGTTTCATCAACTTCTCTACATGAAAAGAGATATATTCTGTCTCTTTTCAACTCCCAACAAGGACGAATCACATCTGTGGACATTCTTTTCCACTTCTCAGTCCCCTCCCACTGTGTATGAAAGTCCTACAGGCACACTGCAAAATATTTACAAAGAACAGAAGTGTGCAAAGAAACAGAAATAAAATCACCTGTAATCACATCGGAAACATCTACTATTCACATTTTGCTTTATCTTTTCTTAACAATATTACTGTGCTTTAGGCTTTATCATGTCAAGATCATAGAGTATGCAATTTAGTGTTCTGCTTTTTTCCTTAACATCATCTTATTACCAGCATTTCCACACGTCGTTGAGACTCTATAAACACAATTTAAAATGACTAATATCATGTGTTATAGATACACACCACTTTTCCTCATATTTCCCCTTTACTTCTTTTTTTGCTATTATAAATAGAATTGCATTGAACATCTTTCTGCAGAATTATATACATCACTTCATTTGCTCTTTTATTTAAACACCTTTTAGTATCAGCAGTGTTTAAGACAGCATGCCTTTAGTCCTGAGAGAGAGGGGATTTTCAGATGTAGAGTGGGCAGTGAGAACATTACAGGAAGACTTGGGAGGAAACCCGCTGGAGCAGCAAAAAGGCACCTGTATAAAATGCTTTAGAACATGCACTTTTGTGATCCTGTTATCTCTAGTCATTATCCCTGGATTGTACTAGGACTATGGGCAGATTAATTTTGGGGGGCCCCAGTTTCCACATATGCAGCCCCTAGACAGGTTCTAAGCTGCCCCCCATGTCAGCAGTCTGTGTTCCAACAGCAAATACAAGATTGTCCAAGGGCCCGTCTTCCATGGTGACTGACTCACTGAGGCTCTTTGTGTTTGGAGTATTCCTGGTGCACAGATGCTACTGCTGCTGGGCCTGGACCAGCCTGTTCTCTTCTGGTCTCAGTCATGATCACAGTGCTCATTTGCTCGACTCTCCTTTGCCTAAGTAGTCAGGCCTTGACTGCAGCCCAGCTCTGTGTGAAGTCAGCACAGACACATAGAGGTTTATAAAATGTGAGCAGAGCAACCAAGAGAGAAAGACTTCACCAAAAGTAGACATGCCAAGAGAGAGGTCCCCTTTAAAATTTGAGCAGGGTAAATTTTTGACAAATGGGAGGAATTCTCATGACATTAAGCCCATGATAGTGTATTTATTTTCCTGGGAAGTGTTGAAGGCAGAGCGTTGCAAAGACTTTTACAACATGCTATAGCATTAAAGGCCAGAGGTGCCTGGTCTCTGCAGGGTATTGCAGCTGGGTGATTTTGATGTGGCAGTGCCCAAGTTTCACAGATCCCAGGTATGGCACCCAGACATGTGAGACAGTGCTCTCATTTATAAAAACACGATCAAGACATGCTAGCACTGAGAGAATAGCTCATTTGTTAAGGGTAACAGTTTCTCCCTGAGATCGTGCCTTTGGCTTTGCTGGCTGAGAGAGCTTAATTTCAACAATTCACAGAGAAGAATTAGAGTCATAAGAATTAGATAAAAATTCAGCTAACTCTTGAATGACTGGAGGATACAACTATACATGCATACAATGAGTGTGGTTGAGTGGGAATATCTTCTGCCTAAGTCATAAATGACAAAGTGCTACCTCCTATCCCTTATTCTTAACAGACATTATTAATCTATCAGGATACTTATTCCAGCTAAGCTGAGATGCAGGCTCAGCATCCTTCTTAACACAGTGCTCCAAGCAGCTGATACCAAACAAATGGAGTTCACATACTCCTGGAGCAAAACCTTCTTATCGTTTCTATGCATGAATGCATTCTTTCTTCTATGGGCAACAGTATATGGGAAAATACATCAATGTCTAGGAGATTCCTTAGTAAGCACAGACATATGGTGATGGCCCAATAAAGTGTTTGTCCAAGGAATGTGGTGCCATCTTGAATAAGACCAGGGAATGTGGAAAAACAAAGATATTCTTTTTATTATCAGGTGTCAGAGTGAAGATTGGTTCATGCCATGATAACGAGTTACTATGTTATAGGCATTTCCCAAAGGACTTGTCACTATGTTTTGTCATGTGTTCTCCAAGGCAATGCCTGTGGGGTAAGCAAGGTAGGGAATATCGCCCTAGAGGGATGGAGGCCTCTATTCCATCCTCTATTCCAAATGACCTGCATGAGGCAAGTTACACAGCTGGGGGCTTTTCCTGGAAGCCAGGTGTCCCTGTGTACAGGTGCCAGTTCTCTTGGTATTCCTTTAAAATTTCTATTTTAACTTGTCAAATTTGCACTAATGTGAATTCCTCAGGGTTGTGTATTATTATTTCTGTATGTTTGATTGCTTTCCCCTCGCAATCTCGAATACTGTGAGGAAAACCCAGGAAGTGCTCAAGAAAATATTTATGGCATGTAAGTCAGCAGCCAATTCAGCATTCATTCATTCATGCACGTAAGAAACAAGGAGGTGCCCCTTGCCTTTCATGCTGGTTTTGCCCAGTCCCGTTTCGGGGGGAGGGTAGCGCCCAGAATTTAATTGCAAGAGCAGCTCTGGCTGTGAGAAGCCACACGGGCATGTGTACCTGTGCAGCAGATAAGTGACATTATCAGTCCATTGGAGGCTTTCTTCCCCACTAAGAGGCTGGTCCTTCAACCTTTATTTGCAGCTCCTGGAAGCAGGAGTGACAGGCCTCTAATCAGCTCAAGACTTGGGGTTAGGGTTGCTTGGGTCCTGAATAGAGGGATCCCTGTGCAGAATGACTTCCAGGAGAGTGGCAGCGCCTCTGGTACAAAGGGCGGAGGGCTCTTGGGAGAGAGGCCCCATGCCAGGTAGGCGCTAGGGCAAGACAGCAGGGGAGAGGACAGCACTTCCCAGGAGCAACTGGGGATTCGGGGCTGATGGGAGGGGTGGGAGGCCAAGCAGCCCAGCTCCTCAGTCCCTCCCTGGACTGTCTTTGTTTCCTAATTTATAATCCATCTCCTTTGGGGATGACCTTTTGACATGTGCTAATTATAAATTGTCCTTCCGTGCATTCGGAGAGTTCTAATAATTAGAATTTCTAATTCCAGTCCTCTGAGCTTCTCCCAGCAGCTTTATTCTGCCAGAGGAGCACTCGAGAAATTTGTTTTTCAGCTCAAAGTCACTGTAGGAGGCCGGCAGGGCGCAGGCTGGCGGAAGGACCCAGGCTTGGGGAGTAGGAGTAGAAACTTCTCTTCAGTACCACAACACACGTGTCCTGGAGAACCTGCTCTTTGTGGTTTGCTCATTTGTACAGAGGAATATTTTCAGGGCAAATGGCCAGGGCAGGGTGGCTTAAGGAATAGATCCTGGGCTCTGCTTCTAGCCTGGCCAGAGCCTCACTATGAGACCCTGGCCAAGGGACTCTTCTCACCTCAGTTTTCTTGCCTGTAGACCAAGGGAGTCAGATCTGTGGTGCCCCAGGGCCCTTCCAGATCTGAAATGATTTGAATCTATGAAGTGTGGTAATAGAGCATTCCGAGTTGAAGGCTTTAGATCACATAGTGACTCTGCTAGAGCTAGCTATGTGACTTCCTTTGCATGCAGTTGGATAAGATGTTAAATGACTTGTTCAAGGTCAAGGTATGATGCCAAGCCTTGTGGTTTTGTTTTTTTTTCCCCATCCTCCCCTCTGTCTGGCTTCACTTCTCCTAGCCTCAGTTTATACATCCAAAAAGTGGGAAGGATGATGTTGGGGGATAGTCTCAGTGAGGCACACACACATAAAGGATCTTCGTACTGTCCATCTCGTCTTGTACGACCCTTCGGAGGGGGCCTGTTACTGTTTCTTCACTGCCTTGTCTCACCCAGGGCCACGTGCACAAAGCATTGTTAGGGCCCTGCAGCAGTTTGGTGTCCAGGATCATGGTGGAGAGAGGGGCATTCCAGCTCCACCCCTGACGGAAGACTTATGCTGCCTTGCTGGGGGGTCGCCTTGTGGGGGCACTGATAGATGTGGACGTCAGTCCTAGAAATTGCTAGGTGCCCACCCTTCCTTCTTGTCAGTGAGTAAGGGTGAGCCTGCCTGATGTGTTTGGCTGTTTTACTGGTACACTCACGGACACTCCTACTGTCTCCTTTGTGGGTGTCACCTGTGGCTGTGGGTGTCAGTGGGGGGAGTGACCAAGGCTGTGCAGCCTGTAAACCCAGGAACAAAGCAGGGCAGATATAAACTGAAGCCTCCAGCTCCAAGAAACTGCCCACCAGCTTTACTCCTTAACTGCCTACTCTGCCCTGACGTCTGTGTGCTTCAGAGGTTGCCCTGCTCTGTCCTCCAGGGCCTCTCCCACTTGGGCTTGCGCCCCAAAGCTGCCCCTTGCCAGCTGTGATCCTCAGGTCTTAGAACTTGAAGGACTGTCAGTGCTAGAAGGACCTTTAGATGTTATTTGGTCCAACAGTTTTAGTTAACTGATGATGGAATGGGGACTAAGATGATTCATGACCGCAGAGCTGGTTAAAACAGCCTGCGACGAGCAGCCCTCCTGACCGGGGGACCGGGGCCCTTTCTCCTACCCTCCCACACACCCTGTTGCCCTTCTTTCCTTTAAGTTCCTTTTGGGAGTCATACACTGGTGAAAGCGAGGTCCGGCTCTCTGTTTTCTTTGGCTGGGCTAGTCTTAAAAAAAGAGGGAAAAATAAGAATTTAAAGCCTCCAGATAGGACATGCACCGAACTCCCTGTGCAGGCTGCTGTAACAAAACCCAAGACTGGGTGGCTAGACAAGACATCCTTGTTTCAGTTCTAGGGGCTGGAAGTCTGAGATGAAGGTGTCAGTAGGGTTGGTTTCTTCTGAGCCCTACCTCCTTGGCTTATAGGTGGCCATCTTCTCCCTGTGTCCTCACATGGTCCTTCCTCTGTACTAATCTTCTTTTTTTATCAGGATGCCTGCTGTCTTGGCTGAAGGCCTACCCACCCTAAGGACCTCCTTGTATTAATCACCTATTTAAAGACCCTGTCTCCAAATCTAGTCACATTCTCAGGTGCTACAGGTTAGAGTTCTAAAATATGAACTTGGGGTGGACAGTGCAGCCTCTAACACTCCCTCTCATGTTACTTTGTGTGCGATTTACACTTTTGCTGTTTGGCTGCTGTGAGCACTTGTGTTTTCAAACCTGTCCTCTGTTGGGGGAGAGGGTTGGGAGGCTTGGTGAATGATCAGGAGAGATCCCCAGAGTGCAATGAGTGCCCCAGGGATGCCAGAGAGGGGCAAGCAGAAGGGGCTGCCTGTGGCTGCCTTCACCTTCATCTCGCTTGGAGGCGAAGGTGGACCTGCTTGGAGTGAGGATGGAGGTCGAGCCTGCTTAGATCACAGTCAGGGCTGAGGAGGGAGCTGGCAGTCCTTGTAGGGAGTGCAGCTGATTAAAATAATCATATTAACTAGCCCTCAATGAGACATATTTATAGCCATAGTGACATGTTATTAAGGATCTAATTTGGATCAGGACTCTGGGAATTCTAATTTTAGGCCCAGAGGAGAGCCCTGCAGGTAGGTGACCAGGAGGTCTCCAGTGACTTCATGTTCAGCTTGCTGAATTATGGACTCTAAAAGTTCCAAAAAATTACAGAAGTTCTATCAACCCATTTTCCCACCTGCGGCTTGTATCACTGCTCCAGTGTCCCCAACTGAGGGACCACCCAACCTCCTCTTCAATGCCTCCAGTGCCAGGGAGCGCTTTTCACTCAAGGAAGTCCGTCCTGTCCTCAGAAGGTCAAAAGGAACTACTGGTTCTGGCTGCACCCTCGGTGTAGAGAGAGGACTCTACAAATCAGGGATCTTGAAGACGGAGCTAATGGTCTTCTTGGTCTTCACGGCCCTAGGCCACGAGCCCCTGTGTGTCCTGCAGCTCCTCCTCTTCGGATGGAGTTCCATCCTGTTTTCTGCGGGATGTGAATGTTCTTTTCCAGTGTCCAGGACCTCCTTCCATGCCTGCCTCATGGGGACTGCTGCAGTTCTGTGTGCAAATGAAATGTTGCCTGCTGTAGTAAACTGACCTTTGCTGAGGAATGTTGGGGAAGACAGGCTACTTCCAAAAAAGAAATCTCTCCTGCCCTGACTGTTGTGGGTCCGTGGATTGAGTGCCAGCCTTCGAACCAAAGGGTCACTGGTTTGATTCCCAGTCTGGGTTGTGGGCCAGGTCCCCAGTAGGGAGCACTCAAGAGGCAACCAAACATTAATGTTTCTTGCCCTCTCTTCCTCCCATCCCCTCTCTCTAAAAATAAATAAAATCTTTAGAAAAAAAGAAATCACTCCTTAGGCACCTGTGCTATAGGTACAGCAAGGAGAAAGGTAGAGGTTGAGAATTGGTAGGGGGGGTGCTACCCCATGTGAAGGGCAACAGCATACCCCCGGGGGACCCAGGCCAGGCTGTGACTGGGGAAAATAAGCTAGAGCACCATGATGGGGGCTCCCTCTGGGAACTGAGCTTTTGGGCAGCTTTGGGTTGCTCTCCATCTCCCACACCCCACCCCACACACAGCCTGAAAATGGTGGAGTCCTTTTAGCCCCACCCACAGGGGCTCCTGACAGGGGGAGCCCGAGGTGCATCTTGTGCAAGGCAGTGTCCCAGGGCTCAGGGTGGGCACGCCCTCAGTGTCTCTGAATGGATCATGTGCATTTAGGACCCAGCTTTGAGCCTGAACTGGTCCTTGTGAGACCTTGAATGAGTGCCCCCTCTTGTTCTAAGGATGAAGTGGGCTGATGCCTGTGAACACACCCAAGAGCCTAAATTCTCTACCGATGTCACAAGTGAAAGATTTGGAAGCTGCCTTTCTATGCTCAGATATTTATACTTTAGTGCCTAACAACAACAGAACAAAAAGAAATGAGTTAGTTTTCAGATGTTGGAAAAATTCGATTTTAGATGGTATTTCGTAGGAGACCATAGTTAGGATTGGGCTAATTGTCCAAGCATCATTTTTTTCTGTTTACTTTTTAAATTCTCTATTTTGTATGAAAAGCAAGAAATCAAACTGTGTGTATGTATATGTAGTGTGTGGATATGTGTGTGTGTGATGTGTCTGTAGGTATGAAATATATATATGTAGTGCATGCCTGTGTGCATATAAGATGTGTGAAGTGTATTTATTTTTTGGACACTCCAGGGCTGTTCCTTTGTGGGCAGGAAAGCCCTTTATCCCCTCCCCATCCCCACCCAATCTCACCCTCTCACCTCCTCAGCTGGCAAGGCAGTGCTCACCTCACCTAAAGGAACACAACAGGGCAATCCAAGTTTCAGGAAAAACAAATGCCTAGAAATTTTACTTCTTGGGAAATAGCTTTTAGTGGCTCTTTAGGAGAAGTCCTTGTTGCTTGAAATAAGATGAGAATTTTCCAAGTTGGATCCCAGCAGATCCTGTGGGCAAGCTTTAAAAATGATTCAATTACTTGTTCAGTATGTTCAAGATTATAGTCAAGTGGCTTATTTCTACTCTTCTGCTTGTCTTGAAGATAAAGATACAATCCAGACATTAGATTTTCCTTTCTTTGTCCTCACCAAAGAGCATCCTCTGTGAGCACTGACACTTTTCAAAGGGCAGTCCCCGCTCAGAGGCCTTGTGTGTTGCTGAGTCTCAGGGGCTCTGGATGCTCAGGATGAGGTGTGTGGCCTCTGGTTTGTGTTTCTGTGGTGAAGTTCTTCTTCTGATAGTCCCTTCTTCCAGGTGGGAACTTCATCTGGGTTACTGTTATGCAATTCTGACACCAATCCTAATTTTTTAAGAGATTCTATCTATCTATCTATCTAGGGAAGGGAGGGAAAAAGAGAGGAACAGAAACATTGATGTGTGAGAGAAACATTGATCGGTTGCCTCTAGCACATGCCCAACAGAGGACTGGTCCCAAAACCCAGGCGTGTGCCCAGACCAGGAATTGAACTGGTGACCTTTCACTTTGTGGGATGATGCCCAACACACTGAGCCACACTGGTCAGAGCCTAATGCTAGTTCTAATCACCCATCAGCTGGGTGTCCTACAATTCAACTAAATTTTTACACTCTTTACTTGGAGACAGCATCAGGTCCTACAGGTTAAGGGCTTAGTCCCAGAAGACTCCTCCGTGACCTTAGACACCAGTTGTAAGTACAAGTCATCTTACCCTGTGCTTCTGACCCACAGGTAATAGATTGGAGGTTTCACTGACCCCTCCTTGGGTTCTATTAATTTGCTAGAATGGCTTGTAGAACCAACAAACATTTCACTTACTAGATTACTTCTTTCTTATAAAAAGGTACGATTTAGGAACAGCCAGATGCATACGGCCGGGCATGGGGAAAGGGCGCAGAGCTCCCATGCTGTATAGAGCAAGAGCAGAGTGGATGCTTTGGACAGCCTTTGACAATCTAATATGGAGTCACCTTAGGCCGTGACAGTTATGTCAAGTAGCATGAAGCCCAGAAATGAGGTAATGGGGTGTAATGGGAATGCCCTTGGGAGGGGCCTGAGACATTCAAAACCATGTCTGGACAGTTGGATAAGGACTCCATCTGGATACCAATATGAGTGGGACCACTGCCCTATATTGAGTTTTAAGAACTAAGAGCTCCGACCCTTTGATGCTCGGGCTTGGCTGTACCACAGGTCGCGATGCTCGGAGACCTGTGGGACCATGCCACAAGATGCATGCAGCCACTGTAGCCATTGGCTTGAGATCGACACCCACCTCTCTACCTGCAGATGCCACCAGTGACCAGGACTTTGCACCACATGCTTGCCCTGATGGCTTCTATTGCTTGAGATTCCCCTCCATGTGTGTAAATTTAATGTGACTCTTTTGCTCATTGGGGAGGTCTCCCCGAATAAGCCTGGCATTGTGGAATGACACAAATGTGTGTGAGGGACTCCTTTCAGGGATGCTCCCTTGCTCACAACATACACTCTCTCCCAGTGTACCACTCTTCTCCAATTTCCACATGTTTAACAACCTGGATGCTCTTGGATCCTGTCCTTTTGGGTTTTATGGAGACTTCATTACACAGGCAGGATTATTAAATCATTGGCCACTGGCGATTAAACTTAATTTCCATCCCCAGTCCTGAGGTGGGGGATGGGGGGACTGAAATTTCTAATCCTCTAATTAGAAGGGTTGGTTTCCTCTGGCAGCCAGCCCCATCCTTAGGTGACATAGGCAGTCCAAAGGTCATCTCACTGACATAACCAAAGAAAACTTGATCTGGTGCTCAGCATTTAGGAACTTCCAAGTGTCTAGGACGCCTGTGCCAGGGCTCAAGGGCCAAATATATATTTCTTGTTATAAATCACAATATAAAACATCCTAAATCTTTCCTTTGCAGCAACCAGTGTGGAACTTGAATGACAGATTTGTGTTATCACCTCTTTGGCTTGCAGAACCAGGGTCATTCCTAGACTGTAAACTTGATAAGGGCAGAGACTGGGTCCTTCATAGTCTTCTCTGTAGCCGTGGCAATGTAGGCAGTCCATTATCATTTGTGGCATAAATGAATATATTTCCATTTTTAATGCCCTCCGCAGAATTGGCACAGGGAATAGAGAATTCCATCTGCTACTCTTTCTCAGATCCCTCTAAACAGTTGGTGGCCAGAGGAGAAGATGGCCCTGGGGTTTCTGCCCCAGGTCCCAACTCCCGTGTCCCTCCTAAAGAGGCTCAGAGGGCCAGAGGCATAAGGGGGCATCTGACCTTTGCCTCCTTGCTCACTGTGACCGATGGAATTAATATAATCTTGGCAGCATCCTTAGGTCTTCATCTGCTGATTAATATTCAGAAAAAAAATCTGTACCCCCAGAAGCCTATTGTTGATGCAGTTGAAGAAAGAGAATATATCAACTACTTCCTGGCTTATGTGGCCCCTATATTTGACCACAAACCCATTCTGAATTGTTCTCTCTTCCCCAACCATCAGCAGGAAAATCCATTAACAAATGGAAGTCCCCTCCAGAGTCAGAGGGCTTTAAGTTTTTGAGTTTCCAGATGGCCTTAATTGTCATCACCAACACCATACAGGTTTGGAAGCAGCTGCAGTCACCGAATCCCTTGTTACCTGCTGAGGCAGCAAAAGGCTGTGGGCTTTGGCCAGGAGCTTTCTTGGGTTCATGGTGATCCCTCCCGAAGCCTTGTTGGTTTTTTCCGAGGATCTTTGTGCCCCTGTCTTCATTGGCCTGGTCTAAGCAGTTCTCAGTTAGCTTTTGAAAAGTTCACATACCCTTTGAAAGTTTTCTGTCACCTCCAGTTATTTTGTTCTAGGCTCTGTGGATGAAAAAGGTGCCACATACTAAACCTGACAAGCTCAGGGGAGGTGGGCCCCATAAATCCAGAGACCAAAGTAACCAACTGCACAGGGCGGTCTGAACCTAAAAATCACTAAACGTGGGTTATGGTACATAACTGTATCTTAGGCCTGTAGCTTTCTTGACAAAGGTCAGTCTTTAACTTTGAAATTATCTATTGTCTTTTTGCATCTAAGATAACATACCTTTGGAATGTCAGAATAATCTCCTTCTCTAGACCCTTCAGGGCACAGCCTCCCACCAGAGCATGAGACTACTGCACCCCTCGTTGTTATCTTGTTCCCCAAATACCGTCTCTCTGTGCTGTAGACGTTAACTGCCCTGTACCCACCAATGTAAAACTATGTGTCTCCTCGTTCTACTTTTTATCCAGTCCCAGAGATTTGCCTGCCTTGCTTTCTCCCACCTCTTTAGTCCACCACCAGTGCAGTTCATGTAACCCCCTCATATCCCATCTTTTGGTTCTAATGTATAAAACAAGCAGCAAAACTGCTATTCTCCAGAACACTATCTCAGACTGTTGAGATTTTGCTTCCCAGCAATTATCGTCAGTTTAGCTGAAATAAATTCTTAAAAGACTTTTTCTTAGGCTGGATGTTCTGTTGTTAACAACCTCCATGAGTCCCCTCTGGTGACTCTTTTGTTCAGGGGCCTTTTGCAAGACAAACTGAAACAGATGCAATTGTCAAGCTGCCACCAACAGGCTACCTTGTGCTTGGGTGGTCAGGAGCACTGTCCAGAGCTGTGTCACTTGCCATCACTCGCCAGCCCAGTTCATGTGTCTTGACCAGAAATCTCCCCTCCCCACGAGCTTTAAGAGGAGGCTTCTGATTTCCGTGATTTGGGGATACAGTGGGCCTGGAGCTGCAGCCTGTGTTGTCTGACTTCGATAAACTGGAGGGGAGTCAGGCTTCCTGTCTGGGCCTGGCACAGTGCTGGGTGGGGAGGAGGTGGGGGGTGGCAGGCGGGCCCTAAAGCAGGGGTCAGTGGGAGAGACAGCTGGACAGGTGGGAGGGCAGGTCTGGGAAGTCACACTGTTTTTCTCTGAGGTACTTGGGGTGAAGGGGTCCTTGGGAGGGAAGAAGGGTGAGGGGTTTGGGCTTGCCTGAAACATTTACTGTCCTCCGTTTTATTTGTAAGCCTCTTTGTTCACACCAGAAAAGTGAGATAAAAGTTTGCCAAGACCAGGTTGGCTTAAGGTGGCTTGCTAATGATAAGTGTGAGAAACATTCGCTGGGCACTTACTAAACGCCAGGAACTGGGCCAGGACTCTGTGAGGAAGGGACTATTACTGTCTGTGTTTTCCCGAGGAGGAGCGCGAGGCTCTGTATCAGTTTACTAGGTTGTCATAACAAATACCACACACTGTGGGGCTTAAACCACAGAATTGGTTTTCTCACAATTCTGGGGGCCAGAACTCTGAGACTGAGGTGTTGGCAGGGTTGGCTCTGCTTCAGGCCCCTCTCCTTGGCTTGTAGATGCCGACTTCTCCCGGGGTCTTCATTGCATCGTCCCTACTGTGTGCGTCCAGATTCCCTCTTCTGAGAAGGTCGTCCGTCATTTTGCTGAGAGCCCACTCTAATGGCCTCATTTTAATAGAATCATCTCCTTAAAGACCTTCTCTCCAAACACGGGTCACATTCTGACATACTGAATGGAGGTTAGGACTTCAACATGAAATGTTTTGAGGGAGACACAATTTCTCCCAGAATAAGCACAGAGAGGCCAGATAACTTCCTGAGGTCGCACAGTTATAGGGCTGTAAGTCAGGCATTGCTAATGCCTGACTCCAGAACCCCCAGGTTCTGTACATATTCAAAGAAATAAAAATGAAGAAATGCCAAAAGAGGGCTATGCAAATGGTAGTCTATTTTAAATGTTTAAATGAATTAAACATTTAGAAGGTCTTTAAAAAAATCAATCAATTGCAATTTATGTTATTCAAAGGACAATTGCTTAATATGTAAACGAATTAGTAGATCCTGTTGCAATGCCAGGGATGAGGCCCAGCTTGCTGAGCAGTGGTGCCTTCCCCCACTCCATGAGCTCGTCTCCTTGGGATAGCTTTGAGGGCTAAATTTGAGGCCTCTGTGATTGTACAGTGAGCTAGTGGTCTCTTGTACCTTCCTGTCCCCTTGGGGCAGCCTTTCCGAGACTTCAGACTTTCAGTCTCTGGTCTTGGACCATTGTGCTCTACTTCCTCCCATGTCTGGAAACTTGGTTACTGGCCTCAACTCTTCCAGGAGGCAGTGATGACCTTGGGAAGGTCAAATGCTTTCAGCTTACCTTTCCTTTCTGCAAATGGAGGCGTTAGAGTAAAAGGTGACTTTTATGGTCTCCAGCAGCTCTAAATGTCCTTACAACTTCGCTGCTGTGACCTAGAGCACTGCTATCCAATTCTATGGCTGAATATTAAGCCAAACTAAACTGTAATGTCTGAAGCTCTATTGGATTGTCCCCAATGGCACCCAGAACCCCTTGCAGTCTTCTAATTGCCTAGCATTACATCTGCTGCTCAGCCAGAGTGCGGCATGGTGACAGACTCTCCATCATGAAAAAGATGCAGTCACTAAAGAGGGGTTGATTAAAGTGTTGTTGTTTGGTGTGAAGCCTGCCCTGTCCTATCAACAACGTAGCGGTGGCCTCTGCCATGTAAAATTTGTTTCAGCGGATGGGTATGTAGGGCCACAGGCTGCGGGAGGGGAGGATACACGTCAGATGGAAGTGGCGATAGCTTTGTACCACGGTGTCCTCTGCAGGCAGGCCCAGAGGTCATCCTGAGGCCTTGGGAGAGGCTCTGTGTTCTTCCAGCTGGGTTTTTCCTGGCATGGGTTTCCATCTTTTATATTTTCTCTCCTCTTTTTACTTGTTTTCTTTCATCTTCTCATCCTTTTCTTTTTGTTTCCTCCTTCTCTTTCTCCCTTCTTCCTCTTTTTTTCTTTTAAGTTCTGTTTATGTGATTCAGGCTTTGTTTTTTTCCAGGGCTTTCAGATCAAAGGTAATACCTTGCTTCCCTGTGGGCACACCATTCCATATGACTTAACATGCATGGCCTCAGTTCTGTGTGTGGACATCAAAGTGTACACGAGCCTCTTGCACAGAAGGGTTGTCTGCTCATATTCTCCTGGCTCTCTTACCTTTCTGGCCCTTTACTATTTTGCTAGAGCTGTCTTCAGCCTGTCTTCAAGCATGACTCTTTCTGGGATGATTCAAGCCTTCTTGAAGGTTGTCACAGTTTAAGACATAATGATATGTCTAATAAGTTTGTGTGCTTGACTGGTCTTTGTCTCTCACCACACTATAAGCCCTTCGAGGACAGGGATCCTGTCTGCCTTCCTCACTATTGCCCTCCCAGAGTTTTCCACGACCTGTGGCTCACAGTAGGTTTTCGATGCACACTGGTTGACCCAGTAGATACAGAGTGGGCTCATGGGGCTTTTTAACCACCCTGGGAGGTGGGTGAGTAGGTGAAGGTAAGTCAGTCTTCCTTTGGAAGCTGCAGAGACAGGTTCAGGTGGTTAAAAACAGCTAGGTGGCTCACCCAAAGCAGAGGATGCAGACCTCGGCTTTCTCATTTCACTTGGTTTAAGGGGCCACAGTGACCCTGGTCACTTCCTTGCTCACGGGGAACTTACTATCTAGTGGGGAGACCAGGGGGAGGCGGGGAGAGCTGTGAGAGGAGCCTGTGCTAGGTAGGCAGTGCGAGGTCTGGACAGCCAGGCGTCAGAGGGGCAGGGAATTGTGGGCTGAGGCCGGGCGGGTCAGCCCTGGGCCACACAGCCCGTCTTTGCCCCTGCTTTTAGCAGCTGTGGTTGGTCCCTGATGCTCCTGCCAAGGGTGTGCCTTTCCTGGGCTTCCCACCTCCTGCCCTGAGCCCCTGCTTGGAGTACATTCTGGGGTGATTCCATTCCCTGTCAGGATAGATTTGGGTCTGTCCTTTCTCTCCCAGCATCACGGACATCTCCATAGGCTGAGGCAGGGTGTGGACTGCTCAGCCTGTGGGAGTGGGGGCGGGGGGATGTGTATAAAGACCAGGATGTGGGCAGCGCGCTCTGCAGTTGTACAGTGGAGCAAGCTTGGCCTGAGCAATGGAACAAGGAATGTGGCAGGGACTGGCCCCCTTTCTTAATATAACGTATGAGGGAAGAGATTGATTCCAGGAGGGGCCTACTTTGAACGGTTTTTGTTTGTTTTACGTGGGAGGAGGGAGCCAACACTCATGAGATGCCTACTGCTTGCCAGGCTCCAGTGAGGTGCTTTGTGTATGGTATCTTATTTAATCCTTTATATAGCCCTCTGAGGCTGATCCTATCCCCTAGTCAGTATTCCCATTTTACAGGTGAGGAGGCTGAGGATCATTGTGTTTACATGGCTCATCCAAGGTGGGCACAGCTAGTAGGTAGCACGGTCCAGGTTGAAACTCAGGCTTCTCCAGCTCTACCTTTTTAAGTGTTTTCATGATACCACAGTGCCTTCTCAGGTATGGGGAAATCCAGGCAGCTCCAGAGATGAGGAGAAGCCTCTGGAGATAGGAGGTACTGTCCTGGAGCTGCTAGGATGGGCCCATCACAGATGCCTTTCCATGTGCAGTCAAGTGGTCTGAAGCTGCAGATGGCCTGGTGCTCCTGGGTCAGCACTGCCAGCTCTGCACTTACTGGAATCTTCAGCCGGAAGAGCCCTTCCAAGAGCCTGCAAAGGCTAAGCAGATTGCCGTTAGCACTCTTGGAAACCAGCTGTGGGTGAGGAGCACTGCTTCTGCTGAGGTCTCCTTGCTATCCTCAGCATCATTTAGAGACTGTGTTTGGTGCCCAGGCTGGGGCCCAGAGGGACTCAGGCCTGGCCTTTTCAGAGCTTAACGTCTGAATTATGAATGTGTGTGTTCCATTGTGGGTGTGCCCAAGTCTCTGGTCTGTTTTTGGTTTGGCATTCGGACCGTATTCCTTTGTTCCTTACCCAGGTACATTTATACCCAACTACACAGTCTTGTGTCAAAGACAGGTACTCAGTCCTTTCAGCACCTAGAGCTAATGGAGGGAGGCGATGAATTTGATGAAACAAGATAAGCAATAATTTAGAAACGTTCTATCTAAGCTCTGTGGTGTAATTTCCTCCCATGGCAGATTTATCTTCTCAATTCTGTTTAACTCAGAACAAATTTAGAACGGCTTTTTCTTTCCCATCCACACACTAGTCTGGGTTGGCTGACAAGACCATGGCTACCCCGAAGTCTGTAAGAGTGTTTGCTTTAGAAGGCAGGGAGCCCAGATTCTCATGCTTGCCCTTCCTCTCACTGGCTGGGTGACCTTGACCCTCTCACTTAACCTCTCTAAGCCTTGAAAGCCTATTTGTTAAATGGGAATTTAGCATCGATACCTGAACTTCTTGAAAGCAAAGGACGGTGCCAGACCTGGGATTTCCAGATGGAATACTCTGCCTTACTTAGCATGTCTCAGATGCTGCTGCCCCATTAACAATGCTGTCTCTCCTCCTCTTCCTCCTTCTCCTTCTCTTCTTCCTTTTTCTCCTCCCTCTCCTCCCCGTCCCTCTCTTCTCTCTCTTCCCTCTCATCCTCCTCCTCTTCTTTCTTCTCCTTTTTTGTATTTAACTGAGAGCCATTAAGGTTTAAAATGAAATCAGAAGGCCATCTTCCTGGCCTCTGTGTGGCTTTCAAGGATTATCTCCCTGCCCTCCTCTCAGGGCATTAATGACATAAGAAGTGGGAAGGGAGCACCTGGTGGGAATGGAGTCATTTCATTGCAAGGGCCTTCCCACTTCTCCAGGGGCTTGCAGGTGGAGGATCTGACTTGAGCCCCCTGGGACCCGGGAGAGAGAAACAAGGCTCACTTGCACCATAGCCCCGATGAGGAGACTCCGGCACCCAGAGAGGTCACGGGATTCACACACAATCACACAGCAATTTGAAGGAGACAGCTGGGCCTTTGAGACAGAAATCAGGGACTTTGAGTCCTCATCCAGTGCCTCTCGAACTTGAACGTGCACAGGAATGTCCTGGGGATCTTGTGAAAATGTGAATTTGGGGTCTACCTACAGTGGGTTGCTTGCAGTTCTTTATTCCAGACAAGGGCCTGGGTGATGCTGATGCTGCTGGCCATGGGAACTTCATTTGGAGTAGCAAGGGGGCTCGCTAAAGCTCAGAGACTGGGTCTTTCTTGCAGCCCGATCAAGTGGGAGTGAGAACCCTGCCTTGTGGGGGACCTCCCCCACCTCCTTAATGATTGGCGTACCCCCACTCTTTCTGGAGCTTTCTTTCCTTTGTGCTGCGAAGGCCAGGTCTGTGGCCCCTGTGCTTCCCTGGCCCGTTTTCTTCGGTTCCATCTTGCTCGAGGGTTGAAGTAAACGTCACATCTCACCCACTTTCTGCAAGGTCCCCTGACTCATGAGCTTGCTGCTTTAGGCACGCGGTCCCCATCCCATGGAGATCCGAGTGCCTGAATTAACTTTCTCTTGGAGCAATAAACCACCCTGAGTGCCAACCTAGTTTGTATTTTTAGACCGAGCTCCATCAATTACTTAACTTGCAGAGCGGCTCCTCTCTGCTCGTGGGGGTGGGGTGGCAGTAAGGATCATTCCTCCTTAGACTTTGTTTGGTGAGGTGCCCCCACCTTGCTCCCATCTCTCACGAGCTGAGTCCTTTCTCCTTGGCACTGTATCCTCAGCATTCAGAGTGGAGCGATTACTCACCCCATTTGGTAGATGAAGCAGAAACACTGAGGCCCAGAGCGGGTGACAGGACAGGCTCTGGCAGTGCAGTGTGACAGTGCCCAGGAGCAGGAGCCCTTCACCTCCCTACTGGGGAGAGGTCATGAAAAGAGGACATTTTTCTGGGCCAAGGAGGGCCCAGGACTCTGTCTCTGAGCCACTGGTTTGCATGATGGTGGTCTGAATGGAAACCAGGTGGGAGCCATGTTCCCTGACACCCTTAGGGGGACTGAGCTCCTGGCCCTGGTTGTTATTTGTAGAGTTCACCTGGAAAACCCACATTCTGGGAACAGGTTGCCAGGACCACTTTAGCCAGAGGTTTCTGCCACGCCCTCCCCACCCCAGGGAGACCTTTGACTGTAGCCCTAGACGAGTCTTGCCAAATGGCTTGATTTGGGTTTCATCAGGGTTTCTCCCACCTCTGGCAGAGGTGTGAATGGGCAATGCTCCACCTGGAGGCTGGCAAGTGGGAGACTGGCTTCCAAGCTGGGCTGAGCTAGGTTGGTGAGGGCTCCTCTGGGTGGCAGGGAGAGAGTGGCTTTCAAACTCAGGTGTGGTATGTGGTCAGGGGCCAGCACTTCTTAACCATGCACGTGAGAACTTCATTCACTGTCCCAGCAATGAAGCATGAGTACCAGCTGTGTTCCAGGCACCAGGCAGGATACTATGGGTGTTAACGGCTCTTCAGTGGAGAGAGGAGTGAAGAGGATGCAGTTGCTTTCTCAGGGACATTAGACATCTTTCTAATGGGAAAGCACTCTATGTCTGTCTGTAAAAGTCAAAGCTAAAAACATTGGGCACTGTGTGCATGTGTGTGCTCATGAACATGTGTGCATATGGGTCTCTGAGTATGTAGGCTTGCTTAGGTGTATGTGTGAGCACACACAGGCTCATGTGTTACCATGCATGTGTACATGTGTTTATATCTGTGGATGCACATGTTTGTGTATGCTTACATACCTGCACGTGTTCATTATGTTTGCGTACCTGTGTGCTCACATGTTATGTGTCAGTGTCAGCGTGTGTTTCAATGCACATGCTTGTGTGTTTGTGCCAATGTGTGCACATGTCTTTCTAGTGCATACATGTGTAGGCATGTACATATGTGTGAGTGTGTATGTGACCATGCATGCACATGTTTGTGTGTCTGTGGCTGTGCTTTGGACTGGGACTCTTTGAAGTCCACCCTCAGCGGTGGGCGCCCCAACAGTTCCCGGTCCAGGCTCCTCTGGAGTCTGTCTCTGATGCTCTGGATAGTGGATGGGACAGGGACAGTTTTTCCATGGACTGTCTCTAGGTCTGTCCTGTACATCTGTCTCCTCTACATGAATGATAGAAGGTAGTACTCTCAAGTGAAAGCAAAGGAAGAAAAAGCAAACAGGATCAACTCCACTCCATTCAGCATGTGCCTGGTTCCACACTGGATGCGTGATAGACTCAAAAGTGAGCCTGACTTGCTTAGTACAGGGGACAAGCCTCATACATGCTGTGCCCAGAGAGAAACTGAGGCAGCAAGTAAGGAGGCTCTGAGAAGGGGGGGGCATAGCCCAGCCAAGCCCTAGATCCAGGCTAGAATGGCCCCTGGAAATGGATAGTATGTAGTTGTCAGTGAAGTGTCCACTGCTGGGCAGTCTGTAACTCCTCCCTTCCAGTACTGTAGCCTCATTAAGTCAAAGACTACACTGAATTGAGACTCAGGACACCCAGCGTTTGGTCCGGACCCTCACTGTACATCATCTCTTCATCTACTGGAACCATTAAATTCTACAGCTGAATAAATCATTCCACAAATGGCAGTTTGGGACAAGTGTCATGATAGAAGAGCAAGCATAGTGCTCAGGGGATGTTCCTGAGAAAAGAGGGAGGGTCTGGGAAGGCTTCTTGAGTTTGGCCTTGAAAAATAGGTGGAGAGAGAAGCAGAGGAAACAATGCAAGAAGAATCAGAGAGGCAGTGGGGCACAACATATTTTCATTATTCATTTAACAAACATTCCTATAGCACTTACTATAGAGCAGATATGGTTCTGAGACGGAGGTTGGCATTATTGTAAGATATGGCCTGCAGGGAGATCTGGCCCACCCCTTGACTTTATAAATAAAGTTTTATTGGAATGTCCACATCTATTCATTTACATATTGCCTGTGGCACTTTGGGCTCCAGGGCACGGTTGAGAAATTGTTACAGAGACCATATGGCCCACAAAGCCTAAACTATTTACTACCTGGCTCTTCACTAAACAAATTTATTACTCTGTTTTAAGTTTAAGTTCTTTGCAAATATGGACTCATTTAATCCTAATAACAGCCCTATTGAGAAGTTATTATTATTGTGTTCACTTTACAGATGAGGAAACTCAAATTGTGTCCTAGCTGTGTTCTGTAAATCATCAACACCTGGAAGGCCTGGGTTGTATCTTTCCCGGTATATTTATTGTCCAGGGCAGAATGGCTTCTCATCCAGCCAGAGGATTTCAGGACCATAGTCCTATGGGGAAGGAGCTGTAAAAATGCCCGAACCAGAGGGGGCTTCGGCAGGAGTGGAGAGTTATGCGGGGGGCACTGGTGGCTGTAGTGGACACTGTGAGTGCCCTGCCCATGTCCCTAGCACTCTCCATTCCCACCCCACCCAGCTGTTCCTTCTGCCAGCAGCCTCCCCCACTCCCTTGCTTCCTGGATAGCTGGGATACCCAGACTCAGCACCCCCAGTGACATCCCCAGTAACAGGCCCCGGTGAGAGTACGAGTAGCCCGGATTGCAGCCCCTCCGGGGGCACCATTCTGAGACATGTTCTATACTAGCACTGCCCTCGCAGAATTTTCTGTGCGGACAGAAATGGTCTGCATCTATGCTGCGCAATATGGTAGCCACCAGCCACATGTGGCTGTTGAGCACTTAAAATGTGGCTGGTAAGTAAGACTGAGGCATTGCATTTTTTCTTTTGGGCGATGACGTGGCTGGCACCTGCCAGGCTGACCAGGGCACTTTGCCCTGCCTTTCAGTGGTCCCCCACTGGGCTGAGCCTCAGTTGTCTGTAGCAGTGTCCTGATGGTCAACCACCATTCCCTGTTGATTTTTCCCCAGAATCACCACCCAAACTACTCATTCAAGCTACATAAAATGGCTGGTTTTTTTTTAAGTCAAAAAATGGTTGAATATCATTACTTCCATATGATTCAGTTTACACTGAAATGTCCACCTAGGGTCTGCCTCCGGGGAAACCCGAACTCACAGGGTGTTTAGGAGTGTGTGTGCAAGTCATAGTTGGGTGGGGAAGTCATTCCCTGCCTGGCCAGCTTCTGATCCTGGCTCTTCCTCAAAGTGGCTGTGTGGCCTGGGGCAAGCCACCGAACCTCTCTGTGCCTCAGTTTTTGCTGAGGATGATTGTTTCCACTCCCCGCTGAGTGCCTACCTTACTTGCCTTGCAGAATGGTTGGAAGAAATAAGGGAGCATAGGGAGGTCTAGTCATTAAAAAAAAAGTGAGCACAGTGAGAAGGTGCCATTGCAGGGTTCAGTGGCCCAGCTGCATGCTGTTCCTGGGTGGAAGGGTACCTCCTGCCTCACTGCTGACCGAATCCAGACCGCATGTGTCCTTGGCGCTGCACGACGAGTTTCCGGCTGCCCCGGGCTCCTGGAGGTGAATACCCTGGAGCAGTCTTGCATACTTCTGTCTTTTTGGCAGGACACACTTAGCCCCTAGCATGAGCTCCTGAGCAGGAACGGTGGGAAAACTCACCCTGGCTGCCATTTGATCAGAGCATGATTTATCAGATGGCTGCTCAGGGCTGTACCTTTGCTGCCCTCATCCAGGAAAGGCAGTGAACAGTTTTAACTAGGTGGTGTTGTGAAGGTTTCCATTTTTAGCTTTATCTTGGAATGGAACTTGGACAGGATAGGGGCATTGCCCTGGAAGGCAAAGTGGGTTTTCCTAGTCACCTCCATCTTGTTGACCTTCTTAGGGGTTTGCTTCTTCAGGTCAGACTGGCCTTTCTTAGAAGCTCGGGACCTCCCAGAATGTCCATGCTGGAAGGAGACTGATCTGCCCAAGACCATACAGGAAACCAGAATGCAGTAGGAGTTCATGGCGGGGAGATAGGTATAGAGGTGTTGGAGAATGTCAAAAGCAAGCAGGAAACAGAGAAGCAGCCCTGAGAGTAGCAGTAGCAGGAAGTTGCTAGCATCCCTAAGGCTGGAGGAACAGAGGGAGCTGGGACAGCAGAATTTGGGGATACTAGAACTTTAGAAGACCTGCTGGGTGGGGCAAGACCACAGCAGAAGGGCCTCTTTGGGGAGAGCTGGAGACCCAAAGGTAGAAGAGGCACTGTGGAGACATCACCTAGAGTAGAAATTGGTGGGAGATGTACCCTGGTTTCTTTCCTTCTCTTGCCCTCTAGTCTTCTCCTGTATCCTCCTAGTCTGACCTGTGAGAAGGCAGACAAAGGGAGCGGGGGAGTGTAGTCTGTAGAGGAGGGGTCAGGACTGGGTCTGAGGCAAATGATCAACTTGGGGGCCAGGCCTAAGAGAGCCTTTAGGGGTGACATTCTCATCCTGGGGCCCGTGGATGAGCTTTAGGGAGGCCACACAACGCTAGGTAATGTAGGCACTATTTTGTCTGTTTGTATGTATGTGCATTTCACTAGAAAAAGGATCAGTATCTTTCTTCAGATTCTTAAGTTGCTCTGGACTCACCAAAAAATTCAATGTAATAAGTAATGTAACCACCAATCCCAGGGCTCAAAGAAACACCTAGAGGGGGCTATACTATGGGTCCTGGGTCCTTCCTGCAAACTGGCCATTGTCATTCAATAGTCCTGGCTGAGCAAGCCTCTTGGGAAAGTTCCCTTGATGTTCTCCACCTTTCCAGGACCAGCTGTGTGTTTCATTCTTCTGGGCAACCTTCCTGATCTCAAGCACCTGCTCCCTCCAGTGGGATCTTGTACCTGTGGCAGCCAAGCCACTGAACTGGGTCCTCACACAGTGTGCAAGGCAGGCAGAGCTGGCACCAGACATAGGGCCCTGTTCTCCATGTGGTTTCTTTCCTTTACTGAATGTTGACCTTGCACCTACCAGGTGCCAGGCATTTTTGCTAACTGCTGGGGAAACAGTGCTGATCAAGATAAACAATACTGCTGCTGTCATGGAGGTAGAGGTAGAATCAGAAAATAAACAAAAGAACAGATACACAAACAACATTGTTTCTGATTGTGCCAAGAAGATAACAGAACAAGGTAATGGGATAGACTGATGAGGGTGGAGTATGGGAGCTACTTTTGATGGGGA
Source organism: Artibeus jamaicensis (assembly GCF_021234435.1). Lineage (NCBI taxonomy): Eukaryota > Metazoa > Chordata > Mammalia > Chiroptera > Phyllostomidae > Artibeus > Artibeus jamaicensis. The sequence goes on along the minus strand of NW_026521788.1, from coordinate 28,670,173 downwards.
AGCTCTCTTCTGAGAGGTCATGTTTAAGCTGCAATGTAAGGGATGAGGAGTTAGCTTTCCAATATTCAGAGAGAGAGCATTTTAGATGGGGATCAGAGCCTGTGCAAAGGCCCTGGGGTGGAAATGAGGACAAATCCCCCACAAAATGGGCCTATGTGGCCAAAGCAAGTGAGAGCTCCTGCTTCACAGTGTCCGACTCTTCTGACTGACCTTGTAGTGCCTCATACAGGCTCCTCTTGCTTTAGTGGCTGGATGGGTGGCAAGCTCTTTCTCCTTAGCCATGCTCCATTCTTAGCAGAGTGTCTGGCAGGTGGCAAGCTGGCTTTCTGCCTCCCAAAGCAGTAGCTGAATTTTTTTTGCATGCATGTTTCCGAGATTCTAGGAGGATGGCAGATTATTTCTGTTCTGTCCATCAGTTGCACAAAAGCCCTGAGATCAAAGGGCATGGGCTTAATTTATTTTGTTTATTTTGTAGAGGAAATAGCATTTCCTTGGACTGGAGGCTCTGAAGACTAAAAGCTGAATGGAGAGGGGGAGTTTGGATTAAATGAATGGGTTGGCCAGCTCTGACCCAGTTTCTACCCAGCACAGCAGTGATGGGGGAGGAAATTGCATTCCGCCTCTCTGCACTGGCCCAGGGGCCAGTCACTTCTTCAGCCTGCCCTCCCATGGGGGCCGGGCCTTCTGTGCAAGTCAGGCCTGATGGAAATGTCCTTGAAGGTAGCTCATGAGGAGGGGAGGAGGGTCACAGCATGCAGTGGCCTTGTGCCCTGCCTGAGTTTTTCTTGGATACTTGAGGGCTGTCTGATGTTACCCCATCATCTTAGCAGAGAAGGCAGGTAGAGATCAGGTGAAGGTCACTTTAATTTTTGTGTGACCTCATCTACTGTGAATGAACTGGGAGAAAAAATTACTGCTCCTCTGAATTGCAAAGGAACACTCAAAATGGGGAGGTCTAGTACAGGCTGGAGCGGGGAGGGGCGGGAGACGTTGCAACTGATCGCTGTAGCCAGTTCAGTGCTGTGATTGCAGTGAACAGGATGTGTCCGTGGGAGGGTTGGTGTAGGGGTCCTTGGGTTCACCTTCCTGGCTGCATGTTTCATTCAATGTGTGACCTTGAGCAGGTTACTTTAGTCTCTTCTAGCGGCCTCAGCTTTCTCATCTCTAAAATGGGGGTAATGATTTCTGTCTGCCCTGTAGCTCAGGATTGATGTGAGGGCCCAGTAGGATGCAGGGTTTAAGAGTGTTGCAAGGCATGTAGTAGGGACTCAATAAATACTTGTTTGCTTAAATGAAGGAACGCATGAATAACTGGATGAGACCAATGCTGATGTATTATTCCAGAACTTTAGGACAATAAGGAACAAGGGTTAATATGGCAGTGAGAGAGTGACGCTTGGCCAACTCTTCCAGGTGCCCTCATTACAGAAAGCTCAGTCTCTGGACAAGTTGCCAATTGTCCTGCTCACAGAGGGTGGGTAACTGTGAAGCACGACCCTGGGGTGCTTGGGTCTGTTTGTGGATTTCTTGTTCCTCTAGTTTGCTTTGGACAGCGGTTGATGGGAGGACCTTAAAGGGGAACAGAGATTGAAGTCTCTAAGCGTGACATTTTATGTATGTGCCACTCATTAGACAGCTGCATCATTGACCCCCAAGTGAAGGAGGAATGGGCAAAAGCATCAAAGAGAGCAAACCCATTCAAATGCAGTGAGTACTGACAAACTCTGATTTTAATAGACCCTTCTAAAGGAGGAATGAAGGATTATCAAATTTACGGCCAATCGAAAGGTTCAGGGAGGCTGAAACACAGGATGAACTAAAACTGGTAAAAACAGCTAAAGATAGCCACAGACCTTTGTGAGATAACAGGCCCAGAGTTAGAAGAATGCTACCGGGAAGGTGACACTGTTAGCAGACCGAGAAACAGGACAAAATAGTGTTTTCTCTCTGTCGTTTTCACCAAAAATGACCATCTTCAGAATGAAAAAGATAGAGCAAGTCTCAAGCAGACACACAGAGAACCATTTTAAAATGCATTTCTGGGCCCAGGCGGGTTCTGTGTCAGGGCGGATATGATCGCAGAATTGCGTGGGGCGTCTTTTGATTTTTCTCTTTGTTACGGGTTGTATTTTTCCTGCTTCTTTGCCTTCATGCCTGATATTTGTGACTGGATGTCGCGGACACAGTCAGTTTTGCCTTGTTGGGTGCTGGATATTTTAGTACTCTGTAAATATTCTTGAACTTTGTTCTGGGGCACAGTTAAGTTACATGGAAACTTTGATCCTTATGGGCCTTGCTTTTTCAGCTTTTTTAGGTGGGACTTGCTGCCTTAATCTAGGGCTGATTTCTCCCCACTGCAGAGGCAGGGCCATTCCGATTGTCCGCGTTAGTCTATGAGGGCTGCCATAACAAAATGCCACAGACTGGGTGGCTTAACAGCAGGTGTTTATTCCTCACAGTTCCGGAGGCCGGAAGTTGAAGGCAGGTGCTGTTAGGGGTATTTCTTCTGAGGCCTGTCTCCTTAGCTCCTTTGTGTCCTCACATGGTCATTCTCTGCCTGTGTTGTCTGATCCTTACATCCTCTTACAAGGACATCAGTCCTATTGGAATAGGGCCCACCCCAATGATCCCATTTTGATTTAATTATCTTGTTAAAGACTCCATCTCCAAATACAGTCACATTCAGAGGCACTGGGGGTTAGGACTTCAACACAGGGATTTTGCGGAGACACAGTTCAGCCCATAACAGTTCTCTACCTAGTGGCCCATGAATTTTGAGGTTTTATGCTCTGGCTGGCAGGCACGACCTATTCCTAGCCCATTGTGAGCTCCAAGGGTATTCTCTGTGCTCCTTCTCCCACCTTGGGCAGTTTCCTGACAGGTGAAGGCCCAAGGGGCCCCTCCGCTGGTTCCTGCAGTGCTCTCCGGGCAGCTGCCCTGCCCTGGGAACTTAACTGCCTTGGCCTCTCTGGAATTCTAGCTCCATCTCCCAAGTCAGAGAGACTGCTGGGCTCTGCTTGGTTTCCCCTTCTCTGTGCTGTGGTCTGTACACTTTTTAGGCTAGAGACTGGCTCGGTGGTGGGCCCCCCTCACTTGTTTCTCAGGGGCATTGTCTTGCTCTGCCTGAGCTCCAGTGGCTGCACACCCTTGCTTCAGATGTCCTGTCTGACATTTTAGTTGTTTCAGAAGGAGGAGTAAATCCAGTCCCTGCTGCTTCCTTCAGAGAGTCTTTGGGTAGTGGGGAACAGCCTGGTGTTCTGGAACTTCTCATTCTTGCTAGCATTTCTCAGTGGGTGTTAGAAGATGGATTTGGAATCTCCATTCTGGCGATGCTGTGGCTTGTCCCTGGGAATAAGTTTTTTTTTTTTTTAAGATGGGAATAAGGATTTTTAAAAAAGATTTATTTATTTTTTTTTAGATAATTTTTTTTTTTGAGAGAAGGGAAGGGAAGGAGAAAGAGAGGGAGGGAAACGTCCACATGTGGTTGCCTCTCACATGGCCCCCACTGGGGACCTGGCCCACAACCCAGGCAATGTTCCCTGACTTGGAATCGAAGTGGCAACCCATTGGTTTGCAGGCTGACACTTGTGGGGGCGACTACTTTCTCGAGGTCCCCCCGGTGCCACAGACACGCGTGAGTGAATAAATATGGCTGAGACAAGATGAGATCTGTTTGGGGATGGAGGAGTGGGCTGTGGCCAGTTTCTCAGGGGAGACAGAGGCCAGCAGTGGCCAGTTTGTCTGAGGAGTAAAAGGCCTCGAGCGCCTTTCTCCATAGCCTTTTATTGGGTTGTAATACACAGGAATACAGGGTGGCAAGGATCAAACAGTAGATAACATTACAAAGAGGTCTGAGGGCTTAGTCTGAGTCAGTGTCTGTCAGGCAGAGAGTTGCAGAAACTTTGGGAGACATACTCATTTCCTCTTGGACCCTTATCATATGAATGAAAGCACTCTTAGCAGAGCAGACTTCACAGGTTTATCAGCAAGTCTTTGTGGTGCCAGATTTTTCCCCAGGGCACCCTCTGGCCAGGCAAGGAGCTGCACCTCTCCCCAACAGATATCAGGCTTAAGGGGATTAGAGCCAGGAAGCGCTTCTCCCAGAGAACATGGGGACTCTGGCTATGTTAAAGCCAGAAGGCAAGAGTCCATTGCTCTCTGTTGCAGGTCCCCCCCCCCCCAAGTCCTTCCATGAAGGCCTCCCAAGTGATCCAGTCTGGCTTAGGTTGCCCCCCACTGTGAGGGGTCTTACCCATCATTGACTTCCGACCAAGCTCTGGGGGCAGGGAGAGGAACTGAGGCAGCGTTTGCTACCAGAGACAGGCTTTGTCTCCTGCGGCTGGCATTCCAGAGGTCGCCTCTCGCCCTTGGCTACAAGGGGTAGAGATACAATTCCTAAAACTAGGCAGAGCGGTCTACTATAAACACTCAATCCACTGAGCTACACCAGCCAGGGCTCTGGGAATAAGTTTTGACTGGATTGTTAAGGTGAGTGCTGTGAGCCCTTGGAGAGTCAAGTGGTGGTCACAGGAGCCAACCTGGACCTGATATAAACAGATCAAGTTGGAACCACCAGTCACTGAGGAACTGATGTCAACCTACAAGGCTTCCTTTACCATGACTTAGCCTAAAGTCGTGGGAGTAAGTTTTTACTACGTACCAGGGTTTCCTCTGTTCCGGCTTTTGTCCACACAGCGAGCCTGTTAGGTGGGTGCCATCACCCAAGATTTCCAGGTAAGGAAACTACAGAGAGATTACAGAAATTCCCCAAATCTAGGGGTGGAGCTCAGGCCTGCTGGCCCTTAACTGAGATGCCACATTGTCCCATATCTTTATCAGCATCTTGACTGGGGAGGGTCCAAGAGCTGGAACTTCAACTCAAACCAGCAAAACAAAAACAGATCGGATGTAAGACAGAGGATCCTTCTTTGTCCCTGTATTGAGAAAAGAAGCCATGCTCAAAAACTAAGGGAGGGGAAATACTTATTCCTGGAAAAGAACTCATTTTTAGAAGGGAACTCAGATTATGCAGTCCCCAGTTTACAGGTGGGGTAGGTGGCGGTCAAGGGCCAATAACTCTGCGGCAGTGTCACACCTGAGGGCAGACTGGAAGCTTCCCCGGCAGAATTTTCCCTCAGTGGACCCGGTCTCCATTGTGTGAATGTGCTTTTTGTTGCACATTTTTAGTGGATAGTTATCCCACTAGCTGGGTGGATACCACTTGTTTGATTACAAATAAATCATCATCTTGCCTCCTCATCACCATCAAAATGTCTTTCACACTCTAGTCACATCAGCCCACCTACTTCATTCTCTGATAAACTTTTACAAAACTTATCCCTCATCCCCCACTCGACTTCCTCTAGAGACGAACCCTGGTTAGGTGTCAACCATGCTGTGCTCTCCTGGGTGCCCACCTTACTCTCCCCTCTGAGTGTAGCTCCCTACATGTGATCATCACCTTTGATTTGCGGTCCCTGGTGTGGTCTGGGTGACCACATGAGGCATGACCAGCCTTGCTCCACTGTGCAGGTGACCCTCCCAAATGGGGGCAGGGGCAGGAGGGGAAGAGATCAGAGTCTGGGCACTTCCTTCTTCTAGTGGCCAGGCAGAGGGGGTGGGGAGAGAGCGAGAGTCTTGCTGTCTTTTATTAAGAGAGCACTTTGTTGTCTTGGAATACCAGCTCTTGTCCCAGAGCAGCGAACAAGTACAGGAGCTGTGCTTTCATTTTCGCTGCTGTTAGCAAAGTTTTGGTGAATGGGAGTCATGGAGTGGGAATTTAGCCAGAGCCAGGGTGTTTCACAGAAAATACTCATTAAGTCTAGTGTCCTGTGTTGAAAAGACTATGAACTTCAAACACATTTTGTGGATATCCATAAACTTGTTTATAGTAGATTTGTGATTAAGCTATATGCCCTAGAGCACAGGTGGCAAACACAAGGCCCGAGGGCCGAATCCGGGCCTCCACCTTGTTTTATCTGGCCTGGCACCTTGATTCTACCCAGTGGCAGGGCTCCTTTCCCCTGGTTAAGGAGTAGTTACATGTATACAGTCCTAAAATTACATTTGGCCCTTTGAAGGCAACCTCCAGGCTGATGTGGCCCCTGGTGAAAATGAGTTTGACACTCTTGCCCTAGGGTGATAAAAAAGGCACACAGGTCTTTGGACATGTAGGTGCCTCGACATGGTGATGGCTGGCAGCCTTGCCCATATGTAGGAAGGGCAGTCACTAGAACATGTGGTCCACACACTGCAGACGGCCCTCACCTGGGTACGTGAACACCTGGCCTATATTTGAGTAGGCCCAGACTTCTTTTTCTTCTTCTTTTAAAAAAAAATATTTTATTTATATATTTTTAGAGAGAGGGGAGGAGGGAGAAAGAGAGGGAGAGATACTTCGATGTGTGGTCGCCTCTTGCGTGTCCCCTGCTGGAGGCCTGGTTCGCAACCCAGGCTTGTGCCTTGATTGGAAATCAAACCAGCGACGGTTTGGTTCACAGACTGGCACTCAGTCCACTGAGCCGTACCAGCCAGGGATGAATATGCCCAGACTTCTAACCCAGAGTCCATACCACCGCTTTTGGAAGCGATTCTTGTGCCCCAGACTGCAAGTGAACTTCCTTCTCCTGAGCCCAGTTGCCCTGTGTCCATATCTGGGCTGTTAGGGTTCTGGTTTCTTTCTGCCTAGGGTTTGAATTGGTTCCACACCTTCTCACCTCCTTCCCTGGACTGTACCCTCCTCTGAGGGCTGGGTCCAAGTCAGGGCCATCTTTTGATCCCTTCAGTGCTTTGCACAGAGATGATGTGACTTCTCATTGGTGGACAGTTCACCTTCAGGTTGGAGAGGTTCCTTTTTGAAATCTGGTTAATGTCCTCCAGCCACTGTATTGCTCAGGGTGAAAATAGGAGAAAGATTCTTTACTGTTTAATTCTGGGGTACCTCTGTAACAGGTGCCCTGGGCTGATGAGGACTGGCTTCAGCTGGGATTTGAGGCTAAGCCTGCATGAGTTTGGGCCTATTGTGTTAGCTGGCTTTTTGTAAGGGGTCTCACAGGGCCCCTTTTCTTCCCCTGGACTCAGGACAGTGCAGCCCTTTGGGTGGGTCTGAGACTTGTCAGACGGGTGCAAACCTAAAAATTTTAAGGTTTTTAGTAGTAGTCTATCCTCTTTAACTAATAGGATATTTTAAAGTTTAAAGAAGAGCCGTCTTATGATAAAGTTTGTGTTTATGGTAGAAAGTACAAAAATTATAAAAAAGCAATCAGCAATAATTCTGCAGTGCAACGGTCATATTTTGATGTATTATAACAAAATGTTATCTGGAAACATGATTGGATCATAATATATGTAAAGCTTTAAAATAAAAGTAACATGCGGTAAAGATATACAATAAAACGGAAAAGTTGTCTGCCCACCCACCCACCTTAATCCCTGAAAACCTCTCTTTAAAGTTATCTGCTCTTCAAAGGTATCTGCTCTTCAAAGGTTCTTTTGTATCCCTTCATGGTGTGTGGGAGGGATGCATTATATTAGCTTTTAAGAGCATTAGTAGTGTCGGGGGAAGCCCCAGAAGTCTAAATGTAGGGTCAATTCTTAAGAACTGACACTTGGCCTTATTCAAATTCAGGAGTAGTAGAAACTTACACACCTGGTCCAAGCAGCTGCTCCCAGTGCTGGCCGGAGGGAAGAATCCACTCCCCTCCCAGGACAGGGCCCTTTTTAAAAAATAGGTGGTTAACAATAAAATCCTAGGGTGGGTAGTCCTGTAGACCACCAGAGAGAACAATGTATTCCTAAATTAACAGATAACTCAGGTGGTTATCACACTCTGTGCATTCATTGACCTCCTTCCTGGGGGCACGGTGTGTATCTTTGGGCTGCATTCTGCTTTCCTGGGTAGTCAGCCAAGCCTGAGGCTACAGAGTTAAAGGGAGTCAACATTTCCCTGAGGCCTTTGCTGCTGGAGCCACATTGCATCTCTAAGCGACTCCCCTACAAGTTGTCTTTGTTACTCGCAAACCTAGAAATATGTAATGAGCATTTCTTTCTGTTGCGGCTGCTATTTCAGGGATATTTTTAATGGCACCACCGCAGTCCATCACGAGGGTGACCAGTCCTCTCTGTTGTTGGACGTTTAGTTTCTTTCTGGTTATTAAAAGTAACACTTAATAATAATAACATTTTAAACATATAATTTTGTCTGCCTCTGCCTAATTTTTCAGGATAGATTTCCAGAAATGGAATTATTGTCGCGAAGGACAGAAACGTTTATGGCCGTTGGTAGACACTGTCAAATTGTGATACATTTTTTCTATAGAAGTAGGACTATTTCTCTTGGCTGCAAATTCTTTTTATTTTTTTTGGCCCTTGCATGAGGATATGTTTATTGATTTTAGAGAGAAAGGAACAGAAAGAGAGAGAGAGAGAGAGGGAGGGAGGGAGGAAGGGAGGGAGAGGTAGATGTGAGAATCAGTTGCCTCCCTTATGTACCCCAACCAGGGATTGAACCTGAAACCTAGGTATGTGCCCTGACCGGGATTGAATCCTCCACCTTTTGATGTATAGGATATCATTCCCACCAACTGGGCCACCTGGCCAGGGATGCCCATAAATTCTTTTTGATGTTTGGAATATTTAAAAAGTAATAGAAGACTTGCTATTTATAACAAATTTAAACAGTACAGAAGTACATGGAATGAAAAATAAAAGGTGCCCCTCCTCAACCTGCCTCCTCTGCCCAGAGATCAGGCCTGTGTGAGCCAAACCATTCGTTGCTGCCAATTAGCTGGGTGGTGGTGGATTAGTTATGTGTCAGTGGGCCTTGGTTTCTTTATCTGTAAAATGGGTATGCTAGCAATCACTTTGTTGGATTGTGTGAGGATGAAATGGGTGTGTGCCAAGCACCTGGCCCATGGAAGGCACTATTACAATGATCGTCTTTGTTGAATGACTGGTTTCTAGTTTCTGTGTGGTGTGTAATCTACAGACTCAGGCTGAAATCCTGAGCATCCCCTCATTCTGATGAATGCTGGCGCTTCTCTGCAAGCTTGCTTGCAATGTCAGCTGATAGAATCACAATGCTTTGAGCTTCCCAAGCAGGAAATAGTGTTTCCAGCAGCTTGGGGAGCAGCAGCTGCCCCCCACCCTACCCCGGCTTTGTTCTGGTGTGGTCGTCCAGTCCTTTGAGTAGTAGGATACCACTGCCCCTTTCTTAGGATGGACACACCCTGGATTACTATTCCTGAGAGTGTTGACATTAAAATGAGGCAAGAGAAGTCCTAGCTTGGATGGGCAGTCACTGAATGTCCCCTTGGTATGTCATCCTGCTCAAAATTGTAGGCATGACACTATAAACCCTGCTATTTATATTGCATTAAACTCGGTGAATATCTTTAGTAACATGAAGCCCTGGGTTGTTCGAACAGCATCTCTGGCTGTAACCTTTTAAACACTTACAGCACTGTCAGGCCATTCTGACTCAAGTGCCTGGTGGGCTAGGCTGTGCCTAGTGGCGGCATTGCTGATGAGAAGGTGCCACCTTCCAGGAGAAGGTGAACCGTCAGTTAGAATGCTGAGGACCCCATGAGCCACTGGTCTGGATTCCAGGATCCAAACATCCCGCATGTGCTGTGTGATTGCGAGGGGGCCAGAGGAGGGTGTGTCCCTGCAGTGGCGCTCCCTTCCTGGGCCCGTCGTCATTTAGTCTCCCTGACGGACAGCTGCTCTGAGTGTGCCTGGAAGAGGGGCAGGCTCCGTGAGAGCTTGGTCCACAAGAGGAAATATTCAATTATTCCAACTGACTGTCAGACATTTATTGAGCAACTTCTGTGGGAGAAGCCCAGATTGCAATAATAATGGCCAACCATTGGCCACGGAATGGGATGGGCAGTGGTGCAACTTGGGTTCTCCGGAAATGGGCACTGTGTTTGGGCACAGGATGTTTAATAAGGATCAATGCCAGTGAAAGGAGGGACGGAGGCAGGAGGGGCAGAGAGGCAGGTGGAGGGGTGATGCAGACCCCACCCCATCCTGGGCTTCAGCCAGCCCAGCAGGAGCCCCAGGTGAACATTGCCCAACAGTATTGATCTCTTTGGTCCGGAAGGGCTGGGCTTCTCTACCTTCACCTGGATTAGTCACCAGGACCGTCCCAGGAAGGGTGTAAGCTTGGGTGAAACCCTTTTCTGTAGCCAGGGCTGACCTGATGGAGCCGCAGGGGGGAGCGTGTCTGCAGCAGCTGGACAACATGGTCCTCCTTGAAAGGGGCAGGCCCTGGCATCTCTGCAGGCGGGGTTAGCTTGATGAAGGAGCTGGAGGATACTTCAGAGGAGCAGGCAGAGCTCCCAGGAGAGCGGAACAGCGTGAGTGAAGGTACGGAGGCAGGAAAATAGCATACCGCAGCCAGAGCCAGTATGAAAGGCTCTGCAGTGTGGATATACAGGCACAGGCCCTGCCACCACTGAGAAACAGCGCAGGGGCCTGTGTGTGTGACCTTCCCAGTTCTTTACTTTGTAGCCATCTTCAGAAACCTGTTTTCCCCGTCACCTTAAAGGAAGCCAAGCCAACCCGGTGGTGTGTCTTCCCAAGTGACCTGGAGTGAACTGCACTCTGTGTCCTCCAGCCAGTTTGCCTTGGGCAGCTGGGGAGATTATCTGCTTCTTCCTGCTCAGAGCCTGGATTTTCTAGGCTCATCCTTGACGAAGGTGGAGGTGACTTCTCAGGCAGCTGTCCAGGGCCTTGAGAACCCTCTGGAGCCCGGTCACCTGTTTCAGTTCACAGGCTCTTCTGAGTGGGGGCAGGGCATCCGCTAGAGCTCCCAACTCCCACCGTGGGGGGGCCAGCCTCCTGCTGCCACTGGCATTTCGGGGAGGCTGGGCATCTTTTTTTTTTTTTTTTGTATGACACAAAGGAAAGATTGTTTTATTTTTTAAGGTTTTAAAAATAGAATTAGCTTTTTTTTAAAATAATAGTGTATTTATTTTTTTTAGAATAAAGTAAACTAAGAATAAGAAAACCCAATTCCCCCCACATAATATTTGCTAAATTAAATACTAGTAATAGCAGTAATAACAACAATAGTACACATAAATACCTGTGAGTATGTATGTGCATATGTTCAAATTGTACTTGATATTATAGAATTAAAAGTTGAGTATTTCTTCCCAATTTCTTTCTTTTTTAAAAATTTTGTTTAGTTATTGTTCAAGTAGTTTTCTGTGTTTTACTCCCATCCCAGCCCCCCCCCCCCCCGCCCCATGCTCCCCACCTCCCTCCCATTTCCACCCCCCTTAGTTCTCTCCCTGTGTCCTTCCTATTTGTTCCTCCAAATCCCTGGGGGAGGCTGGGCATCTTGAAGCCCCCCAGATGAAGACAGGCTGCTCTCTAGCCTGACAGCCTGTTTTGATTCTTCACATAGCCCTGAGCAAAGAAAGATTTTCACAGGCAGTTACTCTGTTTAGCTTCACTGGTGGTCCGGGGTCTCCTTAGCAGGCGCCTGGTGCAGTGGGGCTCCGTGAGAGGAACGTGGAAGTGGAAGTGTCATCCTGGCACCTGCCTTCCCACTTAGCATCTTCCTCTCACATGCTCCTGTTTTTCTCCCAGCCTCCTGCCATCCTCTGGCTCATTAGCCAGTTTCTGTCGCTTGGCTTCGAGGGCCATACCTCGAGTCCCTGTTCCATGAAGTTAGATTTCCTCTCAAGTGTTCTCAGAAGCCCTGGCTTGGGTGTCATGGTATTTTGGGATTTGATGAAGGAGCAGAGATGGAGTGGCCTTGTGGGCTCTTTGTGGCTAACCTCCCTTGGCCTTGACTAATGACTATGGTGACATCTGTGGACAGTAAGCAGGTCCCTGGTGCAATCCCGTGTGATTAAGTTTCCTGAGTTATTCCATATCAGATCGCTGGCTGCTAATTGTAAACCTTGAACCTGGTGTGGACTTGGGCTTTCAAGTCTTCCCTTTCTCCCTGTCTCCCTCCCTCCGAACTCAATGCTGAGTTCTGTTAGGAAATACTGCGCAGTTCAAGTAACAATTATGCTACAGGTGTAGTAATAGAAGTATCTGAAGGTAATGTTGAAATTGGTCATTCAATGCTATTTTTCTGATCTACCGATGTACCATAGGGACCTGGAAATATTTTTATTTTCCCATTTGTGTTTGCATTATGTGAGCATGAAAGAGAGAGGCAGACAAGAGACAGAGAGGAGTGAAGAATCTTTTTACAAAAGATTGAGGGGTGGGTTGTTTTCCTTTAAAATCCCAGCAAAGCTCAGCTAATCCTGGGACCTTCATCAGTTCAGTACACAGGATATTCTTGGAGCTTGCCTAAAGCTGATATAGTAGCCACATTTTTTTTTCCTCCTGTGGCCTCCCTGGGCTTTTCTGAAACTGAGTTTAAAAAAGCTTGTTTTCCATCTCTAGGTACTGCTGGTGGTCTCTGCTGTTGGGAATTCCAGTACTCTGGGCCTGTCTGGTACAGGCCTTGGGCATCTGATAGCTGCTTGTGCAGCTGCAGTTGGGTTACTATGGAAACCAAATCTCACCGTGTGGCCTGGGGCCTGTTTATAGTGCGTCATGTCTTGCTCCTGACCTGGCAAGTAATGGTGATGGTGACACTTTTGCTCATGACCCAAGTTGGGAATTCCCTGCACCATCCAGTAAGGCTTTTCAAGGCCCTGACCATGGCACCCACAGCAGGGAGTCGGTAACTCTTGGGAGGGATGTATTTCCCTTTGCTCAGAGGAAGCCTTCACCTTTGGATTGGTGCCCAGCTATTGTTCCTGCAGGCTCAGCAGTGCTCACCAGGGCAGGGAGTCCTTGGCCCATTAGAACTACCTGGGAAGCCACCCAGGATCGCCTCTGGAGTGGTTGGGAATACTGGGGTGGACATGCACCCAGGGACAGCCTCCACCTCTTAGCATGGAGACAGCAGAGGCATTCTGCATGGCATTGTACATCTGATGAACCAGCTGATAGGAGAGAAAATATAACTGCCATGTGGCAAATTAAGGTGGCTCCAAATCAGCTCACAGAGGCCATTTCACTGTTAATTCCAGTCAAAGACATTAGTTGCTATTTAAGGATCTAGCAGCTAGATTCTAGCTGCGTGGCCACCTATACCACTCGTTATCCAGCTACCTGCAGCTTTTGAAGGAAAGAGAAAAAAGGTCTCTTTCTTCTCCCTGCTGCTCATTCTTAGAAAATTTACTTTGGTGAAACATTGGGTGATTTTCAGGACTAAGTGTCTTCACAGAGTAGAGGAGTCTGGATAAGCCACCACAATAATTCTGCATCCTGGCTAATCTCAGCCTGGTTAAGCAAGCTCCTACTATGTGCTTGTCACCTTTCTAAATTATATCCTTGTATTCTCCAAACAGCCCCTTGTGGAAGGCATTTTTTTCATTCCCATTTCTCAGCTGGGGAGATGGAGACTCCGAGAGGTTAAAGGGATTAGCAGCATTCACCTAGCTAGGAAGTGGCACAGCTAAGATTTGACCCTGACCTCTGATTGCAAAGCCTGATTTATTCATGTTCCACTTGGGAGCCAATGCAGGGCCAGGCAGTCCTGATTCCTCATGTACTAAGGTCTGTGCACTTGACAAGGGCTGTCAGCCTCACCGAGGGCAGACATCTCACCCCATTCTCTGGCCCTCATGAAGTCCAGCCTAGATAAACTCCCCTGAGAAGAATTTTCAGCCATAACAACAACCCATATATGGCACTAAAAATGCCTGAAAGGGAACTTAGTGCTGGATCCGAAGGAGGTAGGTGATTGTGACAGACTCCATGAACACAAGGGCTTCATGACCAAGAGAAGATGAGCCTCTGTAGGCAAGAGTGACCCAGAAGCCTACTGTGACCACTGAGAAGACCTATTCTTTTGGAAAACATGCATGTGGCAATAGTCTGACCTCAGTGGGGGACTGGGGCACCTGGGGTGTCTCCCTCTTTCCTGGTTGCCTATCTCTGTGTGTGTACCCAACCACTCCTGGATCCGAGAGATCCCTGGCTGCTACCATGGCATCTGTGTCACTGCGTAAACACATTATCTGAAAAGCAGACGCATGCTAGGAAGGAGGGCTCTCCCTGCACTTTGGCTACCCATTTGATCGCAGAGTGTGATCTGTGAGCCAGGACAGGAGGAAGGACAGTGACAAAGGGTATACAGCAGGCATTGATATCAGGTTCAGATTCACACTTGACTCAGGAGTCCCAGGGACAGAACTCCATTGTGCCACCTGGCTTCCACTGGGGTGTGAAGGGGGAGAGGAGAGGGGTAAGTAAACCAGCCATCATAGAACGTGCGCTGAGTCCTGTGTGTTCATGGGGTGGGGACCGGATATCGAGGAAAGCTGCCAGTGACACTCCTTAGGGCCATTGCCCCATGCCAGGCTCCAGGAGAAACCCTTATGTGCTCTCTCTGTCTGGTCCTCATAAGCATCCTGGGAGGTCAGAACCATTATTGGGCCCAAGATACAGTTGAGGGAACTGAGGCGCTGACAAGCAAGCCATGTGCCCAAGGTCTTACAACTAGTAAAGCAGCAGATCCAGAAGGCAAGGCCAGGCTCATCTGCCTGCAAACCTGGGTCCACTCTGGGGTTTCAGGGGCTGGAAGGAGAACCTTGGAGCTGGGGCAACAGAGGGCTAAGGAGCACTGTGCAGAGAGCCCATCTCGGAGGGTGAGGAGACGAGTGCGGCAAGAGGGATGGCTGGTGATGGAGTTGGAGGAATGGCACAGGTCCAGGTGGCGCGGGAAAAGGAGGTCCTGGGTGCCAGGCTTCCCCTTGTGGGCACCAGGAGCCTAGGACAGGTGTTTCTGCCCTTGAATGTTTACTCAGCTCACTTCCAGGTGAGGAATCGGCAGCTCAGGGCTGTGTTATAGCCTGGGAGTGAGGCGGGGCTGGAGTGATGCAGTGATGGCTGGACATGGGCACAGTGGATGGTGAGGTGGGAAAGGCCTTGGGTGACCAGAGCCAGAGCTTAACCCTATGGGTGAGGAGACACCTCAGAGCAAATGGACCTTTCCAGTCTCCTGGGTGATCTATTTCTGACCCCCAGCCCCCCTTTGAGAACTATGAATGGCCAAGCAGTCTCCACTGCAGGCTCAGCTGGGAGAGCAGAGGCCCCAGCCGACCTAGGGCATTTCTGAAGCTGCCTTAGGCTTTGTAGCTCCCCTGGGGGGAAAATGACCTGGATGGGCTGAACAGAACCCCCCATGCTCCTCATTCTGCCAATTGGGACCCTGTCTTTGTTTGCAAGACAGAAGAAAGAATCGGAGCCTATTGTTCAGCCTTGCTATTTACAGCCGTCAAATAATTAAGCAGATGAACCTGTCCAGGATCAGAAGGGGCTGCCCGGCTGGTGGGCCATATGGTGAGTCTGCAGGGTCTCTGGGTGGCTAATAGGAAGAGAGGAAAGTTTGGAGAGCCTTTTATTAATGTTCACACTTCATTTCTTCCCAGTGTGTTTTTGGTCAGGAGGATAAAATGAGCATTTAAGAAAGTTGTATTCACTAGATGTGACCCTAGAGGATGGTTTTATTTTATTTGTTTTTAGAGAGAAGGGAAGGAAGGAAGAAAGAGAGGGAGGGAAGCATTGAAGTGAGAGAAAAACATTGATTGGTTGCCTGTCACACAACACTTTACCAGGGACTGAACGTACCACCCAGGCATGTGTCCTCACCAGGAATTGAAAGGGTGACTTTTTCGCTTTGCAGGACGACGCCCAGCCAACTGAGCCCTAGCAGTCAGGGTGCTGGGGGCTCTCTGGATCAAATTTTTGTTTACTTTTCTGATGACATAGAATGCTAAATTCTAAACTGCCCTAGGAAGAAGCCCAGTGGAAGATTTCAGGTCTCCGCCTCCCTAGTTGGTCTCGGAGGCATATCATAACCTTAATGTCCTGCTTCCCTTTGGCAAGACCCAAGGGCTCCTTGACCACCACCTCTAATAATTCATCAGGTTCCCCCCTTGCCACCCTTAATGTATCCAGTATATCACCTTCAGACGTGGTCACGATACTTCTCTACCCTCACTCCAACTCCTCTGTGGCTCCCTACTACCTGCAGGGTAAAGTTCAGGCACTTTGGCCTGGCTTAGTCCAAGTTACCCTGAGGCCTGCCTTCAGCCCACCTTTTCAGCTCTATACCTTGCTCTCCTAAGCACCTTCAGTCATTCGGGGTCTCCCACTTCTTCAAATATGGGGTTCCATCTTTGAATTTGGCTTCTTATTAGAATGCTATCTCACTTCTTTGCCTGTTCAAGTCCTGCTCACCCTGCAAAAGCCAGTTCCTATGCAGTCTGCTGAACTTCCTACAATCTCAGAAAGATCTCACATCTCTTTCCCCAGACCTTTAGAGAAAGTCTGCCTTGTTGGTCTCATTTGGCAATTAATCATGTTCTGCCAGGTGGTTATCTTCCCCACTATTATCTCAAAGAGTTATTTAAATATTTCATCAACATTTAAGTGTTCACATTCATCCTGCCACCTCAGTTGGGCTGTCTTGTTGGAGGGCACAGAGGTCCTAGGCTTCACCGCCTGGTAGCACTGTGTGGTGGTGGCCATGTGGACTCTGGAGGCTTCTGCTGCATGTCAGCCTCACTCTGCCGTTTACTAACCGTGGAACCGTAGGAAAGTTCGAGCTTCTCTGTGCCTCGTTTCCTCATCTATAAAATATGGATAACAATTGCACCCACCTCGCAGAGTTGCTGTAAGGATTCAACGAGTTAACATGTGCGAAGGGCAGGGCTTAGGACAGGGCTGCATGCGGTAAGCTAAGATCCTTAGTGTGCCTGCTTCCCCTTTTCCCAGCCCCCGGCTGCTGCCTCGGCACAGTGCACAGGCCAGATGTGCTCGTTCTTTTCATTTGGTGTTGTGTCATTGGTACAGATAAGAAAGCTAGGATACACAGTAGCCAGGAGGGTTTCTGAAGGCCATGCAGCAGCCAGCAGTACAGAGCCTAAGGTGGTGACTCCTGCAACCTGGCCCCAGGGCCTTTCTTTTTATACACAGCCCCACTGAGGGTCTTCCCTTTGCAAGAGGCATGGAGAGAACACTGGTTTTTTTAGTGGTTGGACACCTTTTCCGTGGAGCACATGGGCTGGGGTTGGCCAGGATGCCACCAGTCTGCAGGATTCCAGGGGACCCATTCCTGTAGTCTTCTGTGGAAATGATATCCCCTTGAGGCACATCATGAGGTCTTGGGATGAGAAATATTCCTGACAGTCCTCCCATCTCATTCATGGGCCTGGTGATTGACCCCAAGGCCTCCTGCACCTGAACAACATGAAAGCATTGGAGCCGAGCGGTGCCGAGAAAATCCCACTTGACCGGGTTGAGGGCCTCTGAAGGTGGGCACAGCTGCCTTTGCCCATGTGCTGTCCCACCTGCTGTCCCCTGGCCACTTGCTGAGAGACCCCATGTGTTTGGAAATGGCAAGCTATTCCCAAGTACCTTCCCTCCCTGCCTTGTGCCAGGGGAAATCAGAGTTCGGTTGGGACAAGTGGTGTGATGATGCACACAGGTGTTCCAAGGTCAACTATCCCCTTCTCGCCTGCCCTGCCTCCACCCCCAGCCATGGAGGGAATGGCAGGGGTGGGTATCAGAAGATGCCAGATGACTTCTAATTCAGAAATGTAGTGTCTGAGATAAGCCTTGAAATTGTTTACCAGGCTGCCTTTCAAACAGAACCAAAGGGGACAACCTTTGGATAGATTTGTCATGAAGCGGTACAGTCAAATGTAATAATGTTCATGGTAGACTCTAGGTGGTAACTATTTAGTTGTTCTCTGTGGAATTCTTTCAACCTTGTTGTATGTTTGAAATTTTTCATAATAAAATGTTAGCTGGAGGAGTGAGGACTTCATAGCTGACTGCTTCGGTAGTCAGTCTCGGCTTTGTCCAGCTGTGTGACTTTGGACAAGTTACTTAACTTTTCTGAACCTCACAGTTTTCTCATTTGTAAAAGTGGAGCTTATTTTGGAACATCATAGGAACATAGCACAGAAGTACATTCAAATGCATTTGGTGTGTTTCTTGGGCAAGGACTTGAGACAGAGTCTGGTGTACTCAATATCCAGTTGAGAAATATCAGTCATTATTATTATTAGTCAGAGAGCTTTGTTTGGATAAGATATTAGAAGAAGACATTGAATCAGTCAATTAGAATGTTATTAGTAACTTGAAAGCATAATTCCCGGACTGTGGTTTGGTAGGAAGGAAAAGCCACATGAAGCGGTTTAGACAGAGTTGGTGGGTGGAGAAGTCAGGGCAGCAAGCATGGACTCCACTTTCAGAGGCCTTGTTAGAAATAGGGAAGAAAACTGGCTGAAGACCTTGAGATGGAAAGGAATTTGGGGGATAGAGAAGACTCGTGTGGGGGGCAAGGTCCTCTGATCGCAGGCTTGGAAAGGCCTTGCCAGGCTCCAGCAGGAAGCTCAGATGTCCGTCTCACAGGCCGAGTCAGGAGGCAGAGTCAAATGGGCCCGGCAGGCACGTTGCCACCTTCCCCTGGGGCCCCTTTTGGACCTTTGCAGAAGCTCTTTCTTGTTCTAGCAATAGATAGGGTTAGTTCCACGCAGAACTTTTTTGTTGCTCTTTCTCCGGTGAGTGTCCTCCGACACAACTGGTACCTTGGGGGAGCCCTGGGGCCAGCGGTCCTGCACTGTGTGTAATAAAGCAGGAGGCAGCTGGCAGGCCGGCTTGATACCTTACACTCTTAGGGGATTTCTGGAATGTCTGATCCAGAGAACACATCCTGAGTCTATCTCACCTCTGGGAGCTTACATTTAGAAAAAATATTAGATGGCTACGGAAAAATGAAGAGAGCCCACATGAAGGTATAGTTATAGTTTATGTAAAGTTTCTCTTGACAAAATATCTGATTGGGCAGCCTGGGACCCAGCAGTTACCTGGGTTTGAGTGGCAGCTGCCTTCGTGACCTTGGTATCCTAGGTCACCAGAGGCTCTGGTCGCCCCTTTAGTCCCGTGTCCGGGGCCTAACTCTTCAAAGCATTTGAGTTTGTCACCCTTGTCCTAATATAACCTCTTACTTTAAGGGGTGGACACTGGCCAGCCAGGTTAGGGGACTTGCCTGAGGCCTTCCATTTTGGAAGACCCCCTTCTCCATACTCCATGGCCCCTCTGCCTGTGGGTATCTAGATGCTGTCATTAGAAACCCATCAAGCTCTACGAAGTCCTTCAAGCCTGTGGGCCCTGGTTCTGGCTCCCAGGGGGTGCCAGGAGGGTATGCAAGGAGCTGTGTGTAATACTGCTTTCTACAATTATCACAAACCAAATTCCCCTTGGTGAGTTGCTCTGAATTTTCTACCCATGAATGCTCTTACACCTTTTCAGTCTAGAATTTTACCTATTGTAAAAACGATATAATAGTAACTTTGAAAGGCATTTAAAAAACGAATCATAATCTCACTAGCATAGCACAGCAGCTGTCTCTATCTTTTATTTATAAAAATGCTTTAAATTACTGAAAAAACTCTTCTTATTTTTTTCTTGTGTTTTGGGAAGTATATTTTTACTGCATTTCTGCCTTCCATGATCCCTCTCTCCCTCCCCTCCCAGTCTTTTCCTTTCCCTTGCCTTCCATCTTTGCTGCACCTGATAACCACTGACTGGGTAACCAATGACTCCACCCTACATCCAGTGTTCATCTCTGGCGGGAGGGTGCAGTCACGGTCCTGCTCAGGAAGCAGCCCGGCTTATTCCTGGTAATGGAGCTCTCTGCTCTGCCCACAGGCTTGCCAGATAAGTTCCAGATCCCAGGAGGCAGAGCGGGCAAGCTGGGCATCAGAGGAAAGCCGGAAATACCTCCCTTGTCCTCGCTTTTCAATCTACTCACATAGGACACGTGGGCTGAATGATTGTGTGTGCGAATGTATGTAAAGAACTAGGACTGGAATGATAGGGTGTTAGGCATCAGGAATCCCTTCCCTTTTTAGCCTGGTATAGTCAGATAATATTCTTTTGATGCCTTGGACCCATAAAAGTTTTTAATGAGTTTTAAGCTCCACCTCGTCATCTTTACTGTGTATGGCATGCTTAGCATTTATTTATGCTCATTCCAAACAGCTATGGAATTGTGCGCCAGCAGGGCCTGTTTCTCTGCATTGTGATGACGGAATGCAATGGGCACTTCCCTGGGAAGGCCATGGTGTGCGCTGCTGGAAATAGTGTGCTTTTTATGTTGGTAGCTGTGTGACCTTGGGTAAGGCACTGTGCTTCTCTGTGCTCAGTTTCCTTTTTCATAAAGTGGAGATGATCACTCCTGACCTGGCTGGGAGGATTAACTACCTGAGGTACTGTATGTAAAGCACTTCGCGGAAAGCCTGGCACACGGACCAGCAGGATTCCAGTTCCCTCCCCCTTCCTTTCCCTGCAAGTTTTCTTTGGAGCTTGAGAACCTGCCAGGGAGTTAATAATCTGTTAACAAACACTTAAATGTTGGGGACGTTTTTTGTGATGTAAACAGTCAACTCCAATTTTGGTAAGCCTACTTTCACCTGGTAAGTTTCTTCTACCCAGTTCTGCCTGGGATTGAGGAACTCTGTCCCGGTTGGGTCTGGATTGAGAAGCAGGGCCCAAGCGTGTGGGCTGTGAGACCCCTCCTGGCTGCCGTCTTCCTGATTTCCGTAGGAACCAATGGGCTTTGGTGTTTTGGGTCGGGCCTGTGAACAGCCTTGTCCCTCCAATAGTGCTTAAGGACACCTGGGGACCTGGTTCAGTCTTCCCTTCCAGATTCAGACACATTCTGCACCTGCCAACACTGATTCCCTGCCTTCATGTCTTGGGGGGGTCACTTGGCTGAATTCTACTGAGCCAGGTGGTCTAAGACTTGGAATGAAAGTGTTTGAAAATCCCTCCCCTACTCAGGATTCTGGGTTCCATGGTGAAATTGAAGAGCGAGAATTCTTCACCCTGTCCCTGCCAGCTGGGTGAACTGGGCACATTCTCTCCCCTCTCTGGTCTTTTTTGTCCTCATTGTAACCCGAAGGTTGTAGGATGTGTTTACGGGAGGTAGCAGGGAGGGAAGACAGAAACTTTAGAAACCTAGTTCAGCCAGCAGCCCAGTGTCGTTTGGATATTTTCTGCCTTCCTTGTGCCTGATTTCGTCAACATTAAGTCTTATACTCAGGTGTTACAGGATCTTGACATTGACATAAACTTGAGAGTTTGCTTAGGCCTTGGAGTTTCCCCAAGTTCAGCAAGCACAGGACGGCTAGTGAACGTGCCAGAGACAAGGACAAGCCCTTGAGTCACCGGGGGGTGGGGAGAGAGACAAGCCCTTTGCACTTTTTTTTCATTTCTGATCATCTCTAGGAGAAAGCCTCAGTTGGATGTGTTGGACGCCACAGTGCTTGCCCAGGTCCCTTTTGAACAAAGACACAGCTGCTGAGGCCGAGAGCTTTTGCCAGTGGTGGCATCTGCTGGAATGTCATGTTCTGCTTTTGTTTTGCATTGTGCCTACTTTGAAGGTTATCCTCTCTTTTTTTTTTCACAAGTAAGCTCACTGTTTCATATATGGTAGTCTTACAAAGTTTCATTGAAATTTATTTATGTAATTGAAAAATATGAGTTCACTTAAAGAAGGTTCAGCATAGTCTGTAGTTCGGGCCACATGCAGCTGGGGCAGGAGTTGTAACAGGGCTGTGTGACTAGACAGGGAGAACTGACTCATTCTGGGGTCGTCTCAACTCCAGTGACTCTGACTCCATGTGTGACCTCACCTTTGACAAAAAACATTGGGGCCACTTCCACCAGCCAAAAAGTTCCTCAAAGGCAAGGTGGCACCTTTTTCCTTCTGCACAAGACCCATGTCCATTATTATTCATCTACTAAACACGAACATTCATGGGCTCCAGGCTTTTCAGCAGCCTTTTGTCGGACCTAGGGGTCCAGGAGTCAGAGCCACCATGCCCAGGCTCTGGGGGCTCTGAGGATACTGGTGGGTGCTGAGGACTGTGGTAGGTTCTGATGCCCCAAACACATTGCACACAGACAGGCGGCCTCACGCTGAGTGGGCGGTTGAGCTGGCATCTCGAGGCTGCCTTGGAGGTATGCATGGGGAAGGCAGTTCTTGGTACTGCTTGTTTCTCCGGAGCCCAGTATCTCCCAGTTTCGGTTGCCTCCAACTCTGTTCCACACTGTCCAGAACCAGAATCCTTGCCCAGGAGCCCACCATTCTTCCCTGGAGTGGCAGGAAGGCTAATTGTCCTGGTGCGTCTGACTTCCTGGCAGTAGGATTTTCCATGGGGAACATATCCTGGAAGGTGGGAGACAGACCCTGCCCAGGTGTCAGAGAATGTGCTTAGGGCACCCCATCCCAGGGCTCCCACGGCTCTGAGGCTGCTAGTCTTTTGTGTTACTTCCAAGGGGCAGGTAGGTCGTAGGCTGGGTGAGGGAGGTCACCTGTGAGGTGGTGGCATGGTGGTGCCATAAACTATTTAGCTGAGCTTCCCAAGGGGAAGGCTTTCTGTGGCCAGATGCAGCTCGGACTGTATCACAGTTACCTTTGTAGCCTAGATCCTGGCTTGGGACAATCAGGACATTGTGCTCCACTCAGGTTTGATGCCACTGTGTGGATTAAGGATATCAAAATAATTTGTCACAAACTGAAATCAGCCCTGGCCGGCGTGGCTCGGTGGATTGAGTCCCGGCCTGCAAACCAGAAGGTCGCCAGTTCAATTCCAGGTCAGGGCACATGCCTGAGTTGTGGGACAGGTCCCCAGTTTCTCTTGCACGTTAATATTTCTCTCCCTTTCTTTCCCTCTCTCTAAAAATAAACAAATAAATAAAATCTTTTAAAAAAAACCTCTGAAATCACTTTTTTAGAAAAGTTAAAGCAGACGTTATGATCATAGCCTGATTCTTGAGCCCCTGACCTTCCTCAGTTTTGAAATATTAGGTTGGTGCTTCTTTCTTATTACAGACAGACCTCATGGATCTTACCCCCAATTCCAGTCTATCCCTGACCTTGACCTCTCCCTGACCCTCACTCAATCCCTTACCTCACACCATTCTTGACCCCCACTCTCATCCCCATTGCACCTGTGGCCCTTCTAGAAGTCTTTCCTACCCAAGTATAGGATGAAAAGTCTGTTTCGCAACTTGCCTGATCATTGAAAACAATGTTGAAAGTTTGATAGTTTGTTTTTTAAGTTATACTGAAAGGTCCAGCTTTAAAATGACAGTGTAGACAAAAAGTTGGGTTGCAGGTGGGGGGTCTTATGGGTTCTCTTGTCTTCTGGGCCTGACTTGGCCACCACCTCTCCACGTGATGCTACCTGGGCCTGTCAGTTTCCCAGGAATGTGTTTTCTCATTGGTCATTGGAGGGATTTGGGTCAGATGAATGGGTTCCTTTATTTCTGGATGTCAGTCTGCTCCTTGGAGTGACGGTGACACCAAAGCCCCTTCCCATTTTAAAATTCCCCGAGTCTGACAGTAGATGTCTATACTTGGGGTCCACAGTTGTGAAATGAGGAAGTAAAATCAGGACGGCCACTGTTTTAGATGGGTTTTATGAAGAAGGCACCATAATAGAAGAAGATCAGCAAGTGAGAAGGCCTTCTCTGTCTTGTTTGGCACCATATGCTTAGCACCTAGAATAGTGCCAATAAAAACAGGATGATCAAGTGAAAGAACACTAGGTGTTTGTGGCAGTTTTGTGCAAAGCAATAAAGAAGCTTACAGAGGCAGTCTCTTTGGCTTATCTTTAAGCATGACCTTATCCCAGTAACTTAAAGGTGCCAGCAAAGGGAAAGGGAAGGAGAAAGGGAGAGTGAAACTGGGGGTCTGAGTCTGGAATCCTGCGAGTGTGAGAGGCGTGTGGTGTGCTTTTCCCGGGCAGAAGGGCCCAGCCTCCAAGTCTTTTGCTGTCAGTTGTCTAATGGCACAGACTCCAGGGGGAAGCTGCAAATGTCCAGCAGTTGCTGCTGGATTTCACATTGCAGCTGTTGAGACACCCGCTGGCTGCAGCTGCCCTGGGGCTGAGCCCTCAGCCTCCCCTGCAGTCACCTCTGTATCCTTCATACTAGCTGGAGCCTTGATAAACTAGGCTGGGAGCCCCAGGCCTGCCTTCCACTTAGACCCTTCCCCATTCCCTGTCTCTATACCCTTCTGTTTGACAAATCACAACTGGCCAAAGCAGCTCCTGGGATCCCCTTAGGCTCCCTGGAGCTGAAAGAATATTGGCACCAGAGGCTCTGAGGTATGATTATATTTCAGTCCCCATGCAGAATTGTAGAATGTCACACCATCAACAGTTTTCCCCTCTACATTATTTTTGTTTGTTTTACAATCTGGAATGGGGATACCCCCATCTGTGGCCCCTGTAGTGCTTGGTCTTGGCAACCGAGACCATTGGGAGAATGATCAGTCATTACATGTGGCCTGGCTCAGTCACAGGAAACTGGGACCTTGACATGCTGCCTTCAGAAGGGTCACTGGGCCAGCTGATCTGAGCTGGAAATTAACTTGTTGTCACTTGGAACCCGTGAAAATGAGGAAGATGGACAGTGGGCACTTCAGTGGAGGAACAGCTACCATCCCCCAAAAGTGCAATCATTTGCAACATGGAAAAGCCGTGGTAGAATATGACCCGTGAAAATCAGGAAGAGACAGAGAAGGGAGGGGAGACTTTATTGCGTTATTGATGATCTATGAATTTTAGTCAAGGCCTCGGTGGCCAAGGCCTTGGCTGTCTTTGGCTAACATTTCTTCCAGCAAACTTAATAGAGGCCCACTCTGTACCAGCCAGAATACAAAGGTGCATTGCATCAGTACAAAGATGAGTTAGGTTGATTGACTGTGGTGGGAACTGCACTTTGCATGCATGGATGGGACATTGAGTGGATGGCACCTCCCTGCATCCTCCCGCAGTTTCAGTGATCACCACTGTGAGGCCCCCCTCGGCTCTTTCCTGACCAATAGCCATACTGATGTTTCATCAGCGCTAGCTTCCCAGGTGCATGCTCTGGATGGTGTTGGTAGAACCAGATTGTAACATGGCCAAGGAAGGATAGATCCCTGTGTCTTGTGGATAATATCCAAGTCACTTGTGCAGGTGGAGGTGAGCTGGGAATCAGGGCTCCAGGCTTGCAGACGTGGCACTGCCACTCATCTGTTAATAAGACTTGGGAACACACGGCCGGCTTATTGCTTTAGTTTCTCTGGTCAGTGGGGGGATTGGGTGCCTGGTGTACTGCACACACACACACATGCCCATACACATGTAAAAATCTCACAGTATGTTCTTTGGAACATTAGCTCTGAAAGATGTAAGTAGATAATAAAGGGGTTTGGTTTGAGAACGGTTGAAAAATACTAAGTTAAAATATAAGCTTAAACAGTATTAAATTAGCTTCTTCTCGCAGAACTTTTAGGGTCTTTTTTTTTTTTTTTTAGCTCTCAGAAAATGTAGCTGTTTTATTGTAGTTGCAGTCTTTTTTTTTAACTTTTTTTTATTGATTATGCCATTACATTTGCTCTATTCCCCCCTCCATTCCCCTCCACCCTGCATACCCCTCCCCCACCATTTCCCCCTTTAGTTCATGAACACGTGTCTCAAATTCCTTAGATTCTGTATCCCCTACTATTCTTACCCTCCCCCCATCTATTTTCTATCTACTGTCTATGCTACTTATTTTCTGTACCTTCTCCCCCCTTCCCCTCCTCCCACTCCCCTGTTGCTAACCCTCCATGAGATCTTCATTTCTATGGTTCTGCTCCTGATCTAGCTGTCCTCTTAGTTTGCTTTTGTTTTAGGTGTGGTTCTTAATAACTGTGAGTTTGCTGTCATTTCACTGTTCATCTTTTTTATCTTCTTTTTCTTAGGTAAGTCCCTTTAACATTTCATATAATAAGGACTTGGTGATGATGAACTCCTTGAATTTGGTCTTATCTGAGAAGCACTTTATCTGTCCTTCCATTCTAAATGAAAGTTTTGCTGGGTAGAGCAATCTTGGTTGTAGATCTTTGGTTTTCATGACTTGGAATACCTCTTTCCAGCCCCTTCTTGCCTGTAAGGTCTCTTTTGAGAAATCAGCTGACAGTCTGATGGGGACTCCTTTGTAGGTGACTGTCCCCTTAGCTCTTGCTGCTTCTAGGATTCTCTCCTTCATTTTAATCTTGGCTAAGGTAATTATGATGTGCCTTGGTGTGTTCCTTCTTGAGTCCAACTTCTTTGGGACTCTCTGAGCTTCCTGGATTTCTTGGAAGTCTATTTCCTTTGCCATCTTGGGGAAATTCTCCTTTATTATTTGTTCAAATGAGTTTTCCACTCGTGGCTGTTCCTCTTCCCCTTCTGGTACCCCTATAATTCGGATATTGGAACGTTTAAAGATGTCCTGGAGGTTCCTAAGCTTCTCCTCATTTTTCTGAATTCTTATTTCTACATTCCTTTCTGTTTGATCATTTTTTTTCTTCCTTCTGGTCCACTCCCTTGATTTGAGTCCCAATTTTCTTTCCATTACTATTGGCATCCTTTGTATCACCATTTATTTCAATTAGTTTAGCTTCCATATGTTTCTCTAATTTGTGACTAAAATCAACCAGTTCTGTAAGAATCCTGATAACCAGTGTTTTGAACTGTGCATCTGAAAGACTGGCTATTTCTTCATCACTTAGCTCTATCGGTTCTGGGGCTCTGAGTTGTCCTAGAGCCATTTTTGGTCTATTCGTGCTGTTAAGTCAGCGGAGCGAAGCCTTAGTTGTTTACCAGGACGGGGAGACCCAGGTCGCTGGTTTGTGACGCTGTGTGTGGGGGCGTGGTCAGAGAGGGAGCAATGGCGGTCCTCTCCGCTAGCCCAGCGCATGGGGCTTGTTTATCCGATTGGAATTGTGCGAGCCTGCTGCTCCGTGCCGGCTTCCCTTCTCACGGTTTCTCCGCACGTAGATGTGCGCGCCCGACGGACCGACCCGCTGTGCGCTCCGGCAGCCAGCTCGCTCGCGATCAACACCCTCGGTTGCCTGCGCGCACCACCCCAGGAATTTTTTCTTGCTAACCTGCTCCGCTGCTGGCCTCGCTCCTCGTAGCGGTCCAGCTGAGTATCTAGTTGTCCTTTGGACTCCGTATTGTCGATTTTCCGTGTGGCTTGGTTGTGACTGCCCCTCCAGGTCCTGGTGTGGCCACCTGTTTGGGGTCTTTAATATACTAATATGGGGAATAGCTAAAGGGGGTGCAGTAATTAACGATTCCCAAACTTAGTTGACCATGGCATACTTGTGTTATAGAGGAGCTTACTGAGCTTGTGTTCCTTGGAACCTACTTTGGGAATCACTAGTCTAGATCAGTGGTTCTCAGCGGGTGGTGATGTTGTCCTTTAGGGGACATTGGCAGTGTCTGATGACATTTTGTTGTCTAAACTGGGGACAACTGGGAAGAGGAGCAGTGCTACTGGAATCCAGTGGATAGAGGTGGGGAATGCTGCTAAACATCCTACAACCCAGGGCAGATACCCATGACAAAGGTTTATCTGGCCAGAATGTCAGTAGTGCCAGGGTCGAAAAACCCTGTACTGTGTGGTCCCTAAAGCCCCCACCCGCTCCCAGCTCAAACACTTGGCGGGGTAGGTAAACACCAATTTACCCTGAAGGCTCTCTGGCCCTTACATGTCATTACTCTCTGGAAGGCAGGAGAGGTGAGGCCATCCATTCTGCCTCCTCCTTGTGGATGCTTGCATACTCCTGGCTCAAGGCTCCCTATGTTCACATATCCATATATTCAGTAAGCATGGTCTAGCATTCATGGCAGCTCATGGACTGGTGTCTAGGTGAGAAGAACATGAAGTCTCCCTTTTCTGGGTATTGTTTCCAGCCTCAGTGGTCAAGCTGGGGCAGCTTACTTTGCTCTGTGACCTGAGAAGTTTGGATTTCAAAGCCTATGGTCTGCCAGACACTGTTCCCGCAGATGGAGCCAAAGGTCCAAGAAGAATCTCCAGCTCACAGACATTCATCATCCTTTTGAAGTTTTAAAGTCACATGTGGTTTTTATGGATACTCAAGGTATTCCAGCTTTTCATGCTTTCCTTTAACTCAATTCTCCCAACACACATTTTTCTTCAGTAACCAATCACAGATTCCATCCTGGGCTGACCCAGAAGCTCAGATGGGACTGGCACAACAATAGTCGAAGCAAGGCACTGTCATGACTAAATCGCTTCTCACAAAGACACGTTTTCCTGCAGACAGCTTCAGGGAAATCAGCTGGCTGTGTCTTGGGGTACACTTAGGGAGCTTCCCTTCCTTCTCCAGGCTTCAGAAGTATGCTTTGTCTAAGGATGCTCTGCCACCACTGAGCCACACGAAGTGTCACACCCAAGGTGGAAATGTACTTCCTGCCTGTCCTCCACCCCATCAGTCATGTGGTTATTCTCATCACAGGGGCCTTGCTATCCTCAGGCCCATGAGCCATTCACTGAGAAGCTTGCTTCTCCCTTGAAAGGCAGCACAGGCACTGATGAGCGGGCTGGTAGTCCAGCTGTCACGGACAGAGACTTTAGGAGGGCCCTAGGGAAACCATGCTGGGAGTTGTCACCTCCATCCTCCCCATGTAGAAGAGGCAGCATCCTGTGTCCAGAGATACCAGATGAGACTGAATGAGTGAAATTTGTGTAACAAAGTTTATTGGCCACTGGCTGGCCAATGAACATTGACACTCAGTGATGGATGACTTAATGGGTGAAGCCCTGGGCCCTTGCTTAGTTGGTTCAGCCACTTGAGTGTTAGCCATGTGCTAGGGAGTGCTGCTGTTTCTTCTGAATGTTGCAGGGTCTGTAAATATGGAGACACAGAGAAGGGTGGGAAGTCCCTTGTAAGGTATTGGTCAGACTTAAGAGGGGCTACAAAGACCTCCCAGCACCACCAGTCAGCACCAATTCAGTATTACGAGCCCTGGCATTTTTCTGGGTGCTTTCTGCCCCTCAGCTAATCCACACAGCCACCCTCAAGGGTGGATATGAAGAACCTCATTTCCAGGAGAGGGAACTGAAGCTCAGGGGAGGTTAAGAACCCACCCAAGTTAGTAACTAGCAGAGCCAGGATTGGAAGTCATTTTCAGCAGACTCTGAGGCCATGCTCTTAATTCTGTGTTGGCTTGAATACAGTTGTTAGCTCCCAGTTTACATCCAGTCTCCATGGCCTCAGGACTCCAGCCAGGTTCAGCAGGGCTCTGGGGGAGGGACCTGGGGACCATCCAGGCTGCGGCAGCACCATGGTGCTCTCACACAGTAGGCAGGGCTGTCTAGCTCTTCTTTTGGGAAGAAGTGCTGTGCACTGCAGTAAGAAATTGCATGTGCCTCAAGTTAGAAATGAACTTCCCTAAGAAGAATTTTTTAAGTCATGGCCACAGCCCATAAGTGGATTATAAAACAATTTAGTGGGTTGCAACCAATGCTACAAAAAAAAAAGAAGAAGGTATGAAAGTACAGGTCTTGTAATTAGGTTAGGTATTACTTCATGGGTCCTCTGTTGGCAATGACTCATATACTAGATGTGTATGGATCACGACGTAAAACCTATTTCTTACTTTGGGTAGAGGTCACAGTTTGAAAGCACTGGGCCTGCAGCAAATGCTCCAGTGAGAGGTTGCAGGATTTCCTCTTTGTTTCTCTGCTAGGGGATGGGTGGAAGGAGGCAAGGGGCACAGCAAGTCTTGGCAGGTCGGTTGGCAAGGGTTGGCTATGCATCTGCTATGAACTGGGCTCTGTTAGATACTTTGGGGGCTTCAGAAATATTAGAGAGAAGGCTCTTATTGGTCCTCAAGGTTCTTCCTTTTCAGTCAGAGAACCCAGGTCTGCCCAACAAGACAAGAGGATATAACAACATCTGTAGAATAATAATGGAAGCAGAGCAATGTAGCCATGATTAAGAGAGTGGATTCCAGAGCAACCTAAGTTTAAATCTCAATTCCATTCTCCTTCTTAAACTTTTGTGCCTTGGGTAGATCACCTAACCTCTCCGCACCTCAGTTTCTTCATCTGTATAATGGGCACAATAATGGTATACACCACATGAAGTGGTTATGAGGATTAAGTTAGTGTTTACAGAATGGTGAGGACAATGCCTGGCACAGGGCCACCATAGACACTTGTTTGCTCTAGAAAAATGAGTCATTTGAACTTTATTTGAATGCCTAACAGAAAGGTTTACCAAGGCAAGACTAGAAGCAGGCCTTGAAAATTACTCCATTTAATATTCTTCTTCTCCTCTTGATTGTTAACAACTACTATTTTTCTTAATATATTCCAGCCATGATGGGGTCTTCTGTATATGTCCTACAATGCAGTGAAGTGGGAAACATGCCCATTTTATAGATGGGGAAATAAATATGAAAGGAGGGGTCCAGCCAGGCCCCAGGCCCAGGCTGGTCTGGCTAAAGCCTATGCTCTTGAACCAGAGGACACATTCTGTCCTTGGCCTGTTGCCACTGATTATGTCGAAGATATGGCTGTGTAGGTCCTTTTCTGGTCCTGAGGAAGGGCCTGTTCTCCCCACGGGGCAGAGGGAGGGTTTTAAAGCATACTGTCTCTGTGGAGCAGGCCCCCCAGGGCATGACTGAGATGTCCACTCTGAGGACCTGGTTTCCTAATGGCTCCTGCAGGCCTGGACTGTCGAGCTGAGGTCTGAGATGTGTCAGCAGCCTGCTCTGCCCCATATCTGGCTCATCTTCTCTCAGGTTCAGAAGCCAAGGCCCTGCCTGGACAGGGAGCCCGTGACAAATGCAGGCCCCTCTTTGAAATGCTGTGTGAAAGAGGCTCCTGAGAGGGCTTCATGGCTTAGCAGAGACCCATGCATTTTTAAATGCTCTTCTGCCTTTGGTGGAAGTTTCTTGAAAATGGTAGGAATCACTAGGGCTCTCAGTCATCCAGCTTCACTCAGGGAAATTAAGGATTTCAGCTTTGTTCACCACAGGAGAAGTCCTGGGTGTGGGCAAGCCTTGGGGGCAGCCCTCGCTGCTGTGCCAGGGGACCCACGCTAGACCCATGCTTCTGAGGGGTGGGGGTTGTGGGCTGATTAGCAGTTGACCAAGGGGAGCAGTTGAGGGCAGTGAGAAGGCAGGCCTCTCCATAGACTTGCACTCAGTGTCCCCTGGATGCCCATGTCTCTCTCCTACAAGCACTGCGGACAAACATGATGGAGGAGCCTGGCTGGGGAGATACCCATACACAGGAACCTGGACACAAGTAACATAGGAATCGGGAGGAAGGGTTAGGGGGAGTGGTCGTAAAAGGCTTCCCACAGGGGAGAAATCTCAGGTGAGTGTACCAAGGATTTGGAATTACTACAGTGGTAGACCTGGGCATTATCTCTGCATTAACAGTTACTCCTTCAGGAAGCAACTGCCAAGCCTCCAACATTGCCTGCCTGCCTTCCTTCCTTCCACACATACTTGCCATGTATGCACTTGGACTCAGGCCCAGTTCGAGGCCCTAGGTGTGTACAGTAACGTGAACACGGTAGCATGCTGCCTGTCCTCCTGTGCTCATGGTCTAGTGAGGAACACCAGAATGAAACAAATAAATCCCCCAGTATCTGTGAGATGAAAACTGCGTGAGTCCGGTAAAGGAAACAAGTGGGTTATGGTGAGAAAGAAGAACAAAGGGGCCGTAATTTAGATTGAGCCATGCTGTGTGCATCTGTTGAAACTGTGCCCATCCTTCAGAGCTCAGTAGAAATCCTGCCTCCTCTATGAAATCAGCCTGTTCCACAATGACTGTCTCCTGCATTTTAATAGCTTCCACCATGCTCTGTCTTCCTGTACCAGGTCTTATCCTACCTTTATTTAGTTTTGGGCACTTGTCTTATTCGCCCTGATAGATTTTCAGCTCCTGGAAGGAGAGGTTGTATTTTATTGTCTGAGAGCCTACTGTGAGCACTCCCTTTCTGAGAAGCACAGAGGGACATTGTTGAATGAATGAATGAATGCATGCATCAGTGAATGAATGTGAGCCTTGATTCCTAACTCCAGAGACCCCTCTACAGGGATGGAGCCAACTTCTTTGAGAGCACAGGTTCCATGACCAATCTGCCTAGGCTCAGCTTGTCAGCTTTCAAGCTCTGTGACCAGGGGCAGGTGCCTTGACTTCTCAGTGCCTCTGAGTCCTCATCTGCAGAATCGGAGATGTTAGGTAATAGCTATTACAAGGATGAAAAGGGTCATGTATTACTAATTAGTGCATTAGTGCATGTGCATTACTGAGATTTGTACTTGGCCACCATAAATGATTTATGAGTTAGTAGTAATGTATCAGTCACATCCAACATCTCACAAAATCCTCACAAAATCCTGAAAAGGGTTTACTAACATGCCACAGTTTGCACAGCAAATTTGATTTCAATACAAAAGAAAACAAACATAAAATGAGACAAATCTGCAAACCCAGGACCGTCTGTCTCCCATGACATTCCTCTGGCCAGATTAATTCTCTCAACTCCATAGTCAAGGCTGAGATGTCCATTTGGAAGTCTACTCTCCTGGGCAAAGGCTAACATTCTATTCATGGGTCAAATAGACATTTGAAATCAGATGCTGTCCTGGAAGGGATGAGGGAGGCAATTTTTAAGTTCCGGGGGGTTGGTGGGATCTGGTCTGTCCATCTCAAAAAATGAGACACCCCTTATTTTTTGAGGACTTTGGAGTGGGAGATGGCATCCTGAAAAATCTCATGATCTGCTGCAGCAGAAAACATGGCCTTGGCCCACCTACAAGTCATCTGAAGGATTCCAAGTTCACACCAACTTTGCGTGAGCAGCCGGCCCTGGGTTGGCAAAGATTGGAGAGGCAAGGAAGGTGTTGGTTGGTTCTGATTTTTCCTTCTGTGGCTTCTGAGCTTGGGAATACAGAATCCCCCCTTCCTGGTGTCTCCTTTCCCTCCCTGAACAATGACAAGCTGTGTCCACACTCCCTTCCTGGCTCCTCCTTGAGGTATCGGGCGTGTAACTATGTGTGTCTGTTTTGAGAGTAAAAATTATGTCCTTTATATTTACAAAAGGAGAGGGGTATAATTTTTGTGGCTAAAACCAGGGTACTCAGACTGTGAAAATATTTACTGCTAAGCTGTTTTCATATCAGTGAGAGAAGGCATTTTTAGCTCAGACCAGAGAAGTAGAAACTCTTTTCATGTGACTGAGAAACCCCTTGCAAGTGTCCTCTTGTGAGAAATAGGACCACTGGAGCCAGGATGGGGAAAAGCAAAGTCTCTTTAATTTATTCATTGACTCCTTTTTTAGACTAAAAAGTAATCGCATGCTTTCTGCCAAAACCAGCCCCTGGGCAGGAGTCCAGCAGAACATCATCCTAGTTAGGTAATCTAATTTCCAAAGGGAGACCCCAGCTCCGACACCCACCAGCTGGCTGAGACCCAGAGATGACACAAAGAGCAGAGACACGCACCAAAGTTAAGGCTGGCCCTCTGTGTGTGTGACTGTGACGATGACGGAAACCCTGTCTGGGGGAAAGGGTGCTACAAACTGGGTGGCTTAAAACTCCAGAAATTTATTCTTCCACAGCCTGGAGGCCAGAAGTCAAAAATCAAGAACTTGCGAGGCCCTGCTGCCTCTGCAGCCTGTGTGGGAGAATCCCTTTGGGCCTCTTCCTAGCTTCTGGTGGGGGCAGTCGATCCTTGGCATTCCTTAGCTTGCAGCTGCGTCACATTAGTCCCTTTCTCTGCTGTCACTTGGCCCTCTTCCTTTGTCTCTGTCTCCGCGTGGTGTTCTCCTCCCCATGCACCTCTCCTCCTCTTGTGAGGACATCAGTGATGTTGGATTAAAGACTCACTTGAGTGTGTCTGCAAAGATTCTGTGTCCAATTAAAGGCACCTTCACAGATACGGGGGATTAAAACTGAAATGTAATTTTGGGGGGGACACGTTGCATCCTATCACCTTGCCTTGCCCTAGTGCTGCAGAGATGGGTCAGGGTGTCTTCTGCTGGTGTGAGGAAGCGGATAGTTGGGGTTCTCCCGGGAATCAAGTCCTTGGAAGGAGGAGGAATCCTCAGGTGGAGGGCTTAGGCCTTGAAGGTCCTTTTTCCAGATCAAAGTGGGGTCCCCAGACTATCTGCCTAGGCTTGTGAGAAATGTCATTTCTTCGGCCACACCCTGGGCCTACTGAATCAGCACCTGTGGGGCGGGGCCCAGCAATCTGTTCTGACAGGTCTTCCGGGTCATTCTGATGTGCACTAGAGTTTGAGAACTGTTTTAAGTTCTTGGCTTTTGTCCTCATAGCAACACATTCTAATGGGGCTGCCTGTAGGTACTGGTAGAAATTTTGGGTTAAAGTAGAAGTTGTTTTATCAAATGAGTTTGAGAAGCATGTGTTGGTCTAAATCAAATGAGTTCCTGACTGAAGGATAGTTCTGAGCTTTCAGTATACTTTATGTACCAAGTGTTGAGAATTTCCAGGAAGGAAACAGTAACATTTCCAAATTTCATTGATGAAAGAGCTGTTCTGTTTCTGTGGAGTATCCCTTTGGACTGGCGTTCTGCAGAGAGCACACTGGGAAATACTGCTCCTGTCCACATATTAAGGCATCCAGTAAATTTTTATGAATCACCCTCTGGTAGTAGGGGAATACATCAGTGAACAAGACACGGTTTCTCTCTCCGTGGAACTCAGAGCCTCGTGCAGGAGCCGGCAAACTCCAGGCCGCAGGCCAAGTCTGGCCCTGCCATCTGTTTTTGTATAGCCTGTGAGCTAAAATTGGTTTTTACGTTTTTTAAATAGTTGAAAACAATTTAAAGGAAAGATATTTCATGAAATGTGAAACTCACATAAAATTCAAATTTCAGCATCCATAAATAAAATTTTAGTGGAACACAACCACTCTCATTTGTTTACATATTGTCTCTGGCCACTTTTGCTTTACGACCAAATTGAGTTGTTGCGATAGAGACCATCTGGCCTGTAGGCCACAGAGCCTAAAATATTTTTTTTCTCTGACCCTTTACAGAAACAGTTTGCCAGGTGTAGTGAAGTGAAGAGGGGCTGAACAAATATTTGCAGGTGCCTTGAGTGTTATGAAGGAGGAGTGCAAGGACCCCAGGACCGAGGCCTTTACTCACCCATGGTAGTGGTAGTGGCAGAGGGGGAGAGGTGGGGGCATTAGGGCCTTCTGGAGAAGGATGTCCAGGATGACTAAAAAGTCTGGAATATGGCTGGGTAGAGAAGGTTGTTACAGGTGAAGGAGATAGTACATGTAATCCTTGGGTCAGGAAGAAGACCACTCATGGAAGGGACGGAACAAAGTCCAGTATGGCTGGAGCATAAGGAAGGTGAGGCCTGGAGTTGTCGCACATGTGGCCAGATGCCAAGCAGAGGGCGGGTATGCAGGAGCACCTGGCCATGCAGGTATGCAGGAGCACGAGGAAGGCCATGAGGAGGATTTCGAACTTGACCCTAAGAGCAATGGGCAGTCATGGAAGAATTTAGGCACAGGAATGATATGAGTGATCTGAATTTTGTGAGGCTGTGCTGTCAGTGGAGAATGGGTTGGGGCTGGAGCCAGAGTGGATACAATAAAAAAATTGGGAGAGTCAGGTGTGGCTTTGAGATGTAAAGGCTCTCTGTGACACTCATCCTCCCTCCATGCAGGCCCTCTGTGTGCCTTGGCAACCCAGGTGCTAAGCCTGCATCCTACTGGACTCTGATTCATTAATAAATGTTGATTGCTTATTGCACACCTACTGCATGTCCACTGAGCAAAGTGTTAGATGTAGATATTAGAATATGTATACATATATATATTCTAATATATATGTATACATATATATACATGTATATGAGGTCTGTCCACAAGTTATCCAGGCATGTAATATGAAAAATAGAGACATTTATTGAAGAAGATAAACGATACAGGAAACATTGTACATAGGACAGTGACACCTCAGTTCCCTTCAAAGTAGGCATCTTGGGACCTCATACAGTTCTCCCAATCACCATCAGCTGTCCTGTCATATTTTCCTGAATCTCATCCATGGTCTGAAATTTATTCCCTTTCAAAGGTGATTTTAGTTTTTGGAAAAGCCAGAAGTCTCAGGCACTAAATCTGGGCTGTAGGGGGGCTGAGTCCCCTGGGTGATTTGATGTTTTGCCAAAAAACTAAATGAGATGTGATGCATGAACAGGCACATTGTCATGATGAAGCCACCAATCACTAGTTGCCCACAGCTGCAACCTTCTGAAATCATCTGATTAGTTTTGTGGAGGAATGGTCAAGCTTAAGGCAAAATTTGATGCAGATTTGCTGCTCTGCTAGCTCAGTCATTTTGAATGTGACAGCCACACAGTACACACACTCACTCAATGGTGTCTGCTGCCCTCACTGACTAGTACAGTGAAGTCGTCATTGTTCACACACACACACATTCCAGTCCACTCTCCTTGGTTGCCAAGTTACATTGATGTTGTGCAAACCATTGTCGTTATTTTAACAATGGTTGGACTTTTTCCAGACAGATCTCATATTCTATAGATACGAAAACTACTAAGATCTAGTTTTTGAGCTCAAGATGATTAGCTGGGGAAGAGATGAATGTATCCACAGTGCTAAGGGCTGATAACTAGAGGAACAAATAATACTCTGAGGGACAGAGGAAGTGCTGAGTGAACACCATTGGGAAATATTTGTCCTCATTAAGAAATCTTTAGCGGCTTCTTGGTGGAGGTGGCTTTTAAACTGCATCTTGAAGGACATGTAGCATTTGGAAAGGAGGGGAGAGGGAACTGATCCAGTCTGAAGAAAGGAGGGACTTGCGGCAGTGTGAGTGTGTGAAGGAGGGGTGAAGGGGGGGCGGTGTGGTTGGAATGAATGGTAAGTGGAGCTTTTGGAGGCTGAAGAGGTGGTCCCAGGCTCCTGAGCTGGTTTGGAAACCTGACTTGGACTCCTGATTGCTTAATGAGCCTGACACCTTAACCCAGGCTGCGTCGAGACCATGAGTAGCTCCTCAGCAGTGGAAGGCTCACTGTTTCTCTGATGGCCAGGGCTCTGCCTACCTCATTTCATGATTGCTCAATGAACAAGTACTCTTTGGTTTTCTAGCCCATTGATCCTTTGACTATTTTTAATTGCTTGTAAGTTCTGCTTCAACTTCTGGCTGGTGCCTGCTCCTGGTTT
Organism: Artibeus jamaicensis; assembly: GCF_021234435.1. Taxonomy (NCBI): domain Eukaryota; kingdom Metazoa; phylum Chordata; class Mammalia; order Chiroptera; family Phyllostomidae; genus Artibeus; species Artibeus jamaicensis. The sequence goes on along the minus strand of NW_026521788.1, from coordinate 28,633,056 downwards.
ATGCCTGGAGACTAATAACTTACAATGAGTTTTTTTCTGGTTCTTGGTCCTGTTGTTCAGGGCTGCGACAGAGGGTTATTTTGGTTGTCCTGTGTCAGAAGATACTTAATAAATGTGAGCAGTGATGATGGATTCCTTAAGAACGGTTTGGCGGATTCATTTTTTAAAGTTTTTTTAATAAAATAGTGAAATAAAACAAATATACTGAAAAGCATATACATATAAAAGTACAAAATAGTGACTAATCATAAGGAAATTCATGCAACTACCCATTGGGTCAAGAAACAGAACATGCCAGGACCCCCTGGAGCTTCCCATCTGTCCCTTCTTCGTGGCCTGTTCCTCACACTGATGGTCGCTAAGAAATCTTAGTAAAGACTATCTCTGTCCAGCTTCTGGTCACTGGTTAGAAAAGCAGCTGCAGAAGATGAAGAAATACAAAAACCGGGGAATCAGGCAACAATCTGACCTTTTTTAGTCTAGAGCTGCTCGCACAAAGGAGACTCCATCTCTATGAGTGCTTGGGGGCAGACTGATAGGTGTTGGGGAGGCGAGGTGCGTACCGGCGACTGGCTCAGGTGACGGCCGCAGTGTGCAGACAGGGGCCCTTGTCCTGCCGGGTTCTTCTCTCACTGCGGTTATTAGATGCTCATAACCAGAGACTTCTGAGATTTAAAAGTTTCCTTCCTCCCGGTCCCCACCTGGTGTGGCACCCCTCCTCAGCCCAAGAGAGGGAGCACTAATGAAGGGAGAAAATCTTTATTTTGGTCCAGGGGAGATTGTGTGTCCTCAGGCAAGGATGTGGCCGAGTTGTTACAACACATCAGTGATAATTCATTAGTAATCTTGACATTCAACTTGTAGACATTTTTGAAAACTGCGTTTTCTAACAACGATCTCTGGTTAGAAGTGTGTATTTGTGGAAAGAGGCTAGTCTGAACAGGCATAAGGGGAGAAATAATCTGCTTCGGAAGAGAAGGCTGAAAGGCTTTGCCTTCTCCTGCAGAGGGGTGTGTGCCTTCCAACATTTCCACTGTTGCTTTTCCATTATTGGTGCATCGTAACGATTTGAAAATTCAGAAAACCGGGGGTGCAGAGAGGCATGCTGTAGGGAGGGAAGCCCCTGTAATGCAAGTGTGTGCACCTTTGACGTCCTGTTGGCTTGTTTTTCTCTACGTGACTTCATCTTTGGGCTGGACCAGCCACTTTGTCAAGGGGGCCCTCCTGACCAAGGTCTGGAGACGGGGAAAGGGTGTGGGTGCCCCAGAGGTAGCGAGCCAACGTGTCCAGACACTCGGTGTGCTCTGTCTGGGTGGAAAACCTCACTGGAAGCCAGACTGAATCACACCAGTTTCTAAGACATTCCTCAACCATGTTAGGCAAAAGAGTCCCCTGCTGACGAGCTGGGGTAGAAGGAAACCTGATATAATTTTGGAAAAACCTTCTTTGAGAAAGAAGTTTCTCACAGCTGCTTAGATTCTCCCCAACATCCAGCGTTGGAGGGGTCCCAGGCCACGTGGAGGAGATTGATGGGTTCAGGGGTTGAGGCTTTGCAGTACTGGGGGGCTCGCCATTCCTAACTCCCCTCAGGGATCTAGAAGAAGTAGAAGCAGTCATCTGAACTGGATAGAAATAGAAGTCCCTTCCTCTCTCCCCAGGCTATTTGTTGAATTAGTTATTATTTCACATTAACAGTCAGCCCAGACTCTCTTGTATTTGGCTGCTGTGTTGGAAACTGAAATACAGACTAGAGTGGTAGGAACTCAGGCGCGCAGGAAACTGCTGAGGTTTCCGAGCTGAGCCTGGCCTCCAAGGGGGCAAGTGCAGAATCTGAGCACAGGGAGTTAGGCAGTCCTGTGGAGCCCCTGAAATCGGAGCCTGGGCCCCCACATTGGGCAGCCCAGCCACTGACACTGCTCCTTCTGAGTGCATCAGAATGCCTGGTAACCTGGCCATCTTTCTACCTCCCGAGGTCTCTCTGACTTGCTAGGCATTGCTTTCCTGAATGGGGGTTGCTGGGAAAGGCAGGGGGCGAGATCTAGTTTCAACAGCTCTTTTGACCTGAAGCCAAACTCATCTAAGTTCAATTGGTGAGGTTTATAGGTGCTCACTGGATTAGGTCCTAAATTATGGTGGAAATTTTCTTGGAATGGGACAAATCCTTTTGTAAACAAGAACATTCGTCTTTTTTGGACTGATGTGCCTGGTGAAGCATGTGCCCCTCAGAAGCCCCAGGACATCTGATCTTGTTTGGGATTTGGTGTTTGCATTTGAACATGTGCACTGAGAAACCGGTTTGGGAGCCAGAGCTCAGTTCAAGCTTCAAGTCATGAAAACCTGCCAGGTTTAGCCGGGATATCAGCAGCACTCAGGAAAGGGTTATTTTTCCAGTGCCTAGTGAACAGAAGTTCGATTTAATCAGTCACTACATATCTATTAGTCACTTGCTGGATGCCAAACATTCTGGGTATCAAAAAAATGGGCCATTGTCTTTAAGGGGCTTTCGGGCTAATTGGGGCAATATGACCGCATGGATAAAGACAATGAAGGCTGCCTGCCGGTGCCTGTCCAGTACTGAGTGAGGGGAACAGATTGAGGGCGCTGGAGTCAGGGCAGGGAGAGCACTTCAGTGGCCCCCTGGGATTTGATTAAGGAGACGAAGATGGGTGGAGAACAATGGAGAGGGCGTCCCAGGAATAATAGGGAAAGCTGGCACCAAGGTGTGGAGTACCAGTCACATCAGAGGACTCTGGTGGGAGAGCAGGCTCTGAGGGAAGGGGCAGGGGAGACTGAAGGCCTGAAGATCAGGTCTGGAGGAGTTTGAGTTCTGTGCTGTGGACGATGGGGAATGGGGAACATTCTGATTCCAGAAAATAGGAACAGAGTGAAAGAAAGCACCCCACCCCAAACCCAGCAACCATTCTTTAACGCCCTCTGAAGTCCCCACTATGTGCTGGGCCCTGTTCTAAGCTCTGAGGGTATGCAGCGAACAAATGGGCCAAATGCCTCTGCTGGAGCTTACATGATGCTCCAGGGGAGACTGGTGAATAAGCACACCCAGGTGTAAGGCCGGGGAGTGGTAAGCATGATGAGGAAATCACAACCATGAGAGATGAAAGTGACCTGTTTCATTTGGGGCATTGGGCTGTACCTTATATTGTTCACAAGTCACCTTTTTACTCCATGTTGCTTCTGTCTTTTGACTTGGAGGACAATGTTCAACCACAAGCAATTCATCCCATCTGTTGTCTGCCGGTAAATTCTCTCTCCTCACTTGCCCCTGAATGATGGTTTGGGGCTATGGCAACAATTTCACTATTTCCAGGGAGAGGGTGCAGGTTCTGTGCATTTCCTGCTCTGGTGGCAGTGAGGGCTTCAGGACCCAAAGCGAGGCTGAGTTGGACCCTTTGGGATGGGCTTCAGGGTTTCGAGCCCTGAAAACTGATGCATTCCTTTCCTCCTGCTCTCTGGGGCAGTGCTTGCTGAGCTGCTGGAGTCCTGGGGGCCTTGTCTTTGTCGCTCTAACCTTCCTGGCCCCGAGGCTGTCTGTGATTGGTGTGACAGACACACCCTGGAGTCCATGTAGAGGGGCCTGGCCACTACGAACATGGCCTCTCTGGGCCTTAATTTCCCTTCTGTGGAGAGAGGACTAGGTGAGTGGTTCCTAGACTTTCTATGAAATACTCAATTAAACTTTTAAAAACCTAGAGACTAACACAGGATTGCCAGCTTTTTATTTTGACAAGCATGGGCATAAAGAAGAAGCTGTCAAATGCCAGCTCTATCATCATTGTCATTTCATTAAAAGGGCATATTCTTACCCAACAAAGGAGTGATGACATAATGTCAAAGAAAAGGACAGTTTTTCCCCAGAGAGGCATGCTGGCCATCTTTCACTGACACACATACATTATGTTGCGCTGCTGCTTTTCTTTCCAAACTCCATTCTGGAGCAGTGCCGCTCCAAGGCCCCAAACTCAGGGGACCACAGGACCAGAGGGCTGGTGAGCCATCCTCCCAGCATCCTTTGCTATGGAGAGTGAGACACCACTTGGACCAGATCCTCTTCCCAATTTTCCCAGGTAGCAAATGGGCTTCCTTCCTTCTTCTGCTCCTTCCCTCTTGACCCTTCCACGGTTTCTCTCTTAGCAATTGCTTTCTGGAAGTGAGGACACTCCCAAATTATCCTGGGCTGTTTTTCAGGAGCTGGGAGAAGGGGGGAAAGAGGAAGAGTCCATCATCTTTGACCAGCTGAGCTCCTCCTTCAAGCATCTCAACTCCTCATCTTTAGGTAGCATTCAGTTGTTCCTCAACCATTTTACATTCTTGTTTTGATTCAGTTTGCCCTTTTCTCTACTAACTTGAACCATAAAAGTTAACTTGGCCGTGGCATGGCCAAGTTTCTGCTTTCTCTTATGAAAAGGAGGGTTTGGGATTTCCTGTAGGTCTTAGTTATCCATGTCTAGTCTGTCTTGACCAGAAAGCAGATTAGGCCTCCACTTTGGTGAAGTGAACAGAGATCAAATTTGCTGTTTGGAAAATATGGATTTGCCTCCTGATCAGTTCTTTATCAGCTGGGGACCTTGGGCAGGTCGTTGTTCAAGGCCGTGTAAGTGCATAGTCTGGCACTTGGCTCAAAGTAGTTGCTATTTACTGGGCCCTCACCAAAGGGCTTTGCATTCATCATCATGGTTGATTCTCACAAATATTCTTGGAGGAAGGTGTTTGTAAGCCTACTTTTCCAATGAGAAAACTGAGTTTAGGATACAATGGAGTGGCTTCCTTCCCACTCTCCTCATGCCATCTCCCAGCCTCATGGGGCTCTACAGTCCCTTGTATGAACAAGCCGTGTTTCTACCCTCCTGTGACCCTACACCCTTCCTTTCTGGAGGAAGGGAGTTCAATCACACAAGTTCCAAGGTCACTTGCAGATCTCACCTCAACAGCTCTGTGACTCAGATTCTAAAAGACAACATTATTTGAAGGGGTTTGAGTGTTCTCCTTGAGACCAAAAAAATGATGGTAAATTACCTTTCCATAAAACGTAAGATTCCTCCTAAAGCAAAGGGGCTGATATTGAGCTCATGGGCCCTCAGTGAAACTTGTTAAGGCCTCTGTGCTGACCTCAGATCTTCAGCCAGCTCAGTGCCTCAGTTGTTCATCTTCAAAATGGTGACGGTAGTGCCTCACTGGCAGTATTGTTAACAGGATGAACCAAGATAACATAAGGCATTCAGAAAATTACATCCATTATTAATCCATCTGAATTTCTGGCCCTGCCCTAGACTTGCCTGGTATGATTACAAGTGATTCCTTAACTGGGAAACAAATGTTAACTTTTTGTCTTCTGCCTGGGCCACTGCGCTGGTGTTCTCATGTGGATGGGTCCGGAGCTGTTCTCTGCGAGCCAGTCAGACCAGCAGCAAAGCCACTGGGTGAGCAGGCTGACAAGGACCTGGCCCAGGTCGCTCTGGCTGCGGAAGGAGAGCTGAGATCTCTGCCACTTTTAGGTTTCCATTTTATTAAGCTCATCGAGGGCAAAGGAAGTGGTTATTTTGCAGATGTGATGTATTGACCAAGATGTGTGCATTAGTCCTGAAAGTGCGGGGGATTGATTTATTAATTTTAAGCAGCAGATGTGGCCATTTGAAAACACATCTCACTGCACTTCCATGCATAATGCTCACCCACGTTTTTGGCCCAAACTTTCAGGAAAGAAAATCTTTTGTTTTAATTTTTTAATTTAATTTTTATTTATATTTAAATACTTGTTTTCTGTATTATAAAGAAATTTTAGCATTTATTTTTGAACATATTATATTGTTGTTGCTTCTAGAGTTACATTTTTAACACACATATAAACAAAAGAATTAAAAACGTTTATATAGATATGGAATTAGTACTACCCATGTATAATATGCAACCTTATTTTCCCTAAAAAATTTGGGCAAAATAGTGCACATTATACACAGCAAAATACGGTATGTCTGGTGGGTCATTCAGTTCCCAGGTGAAACCCCCTGCATTTCTCCAACTCCCTGTCCATTCCTGGTTAACCAGATTAGATGTCTATACTACAAAGTTCTGTTATTTAAAAGCCCATAGGGTGTATGATGATTGTTTCAGTGGTAGTCAAGCAGCATTTCATAAGGAGACTCCATCTCTTTGTACTTTCTGTCTATCCCAAGGCAGTAAGGGATAGAAGAAAAACATGGCCTTTGGTCTTAGAATAGATTGGATTTAAATTTCAGCTCTGCTGCTTACAAGATGAGTGATGTTGGAAATTGCCCAACCTCTGTGGGCCTCATAATGTTGCTACGTTGCAGACTTGTGAGGATTAAGCAAGATGGTGTAAAACCACCAAGAAAAGGTCATGGCCCTTGGTGCACTGTCCTCCCCAAGCATTTCACGCCACCAGACATTTGTTAGTGAGGGACTCACAATCCAGACCTCAGGGTCAGGCAGGACAGAACCTGGGTGGGGGGGTTGTTTGCATAGCTCCTTTGCAGTAGAGACAAGGAAACCTGAGCCACCATGATGGTAGGCGACTTGTTAAAGGTCAGCTGGCCTGCTTCTGCTGTCACCTTTTTCCTCCCACCAAAGACTGATGAAAAGCAATTGTTCTCACACAGGCCAGGGAGCTCCTAGCAGTAGGAACCTCATGCAGCCTGTGGTGGTGAAGTATCTTATGAGGCCCAATAAACTCAGATGGTGTCCAGCATCCCAGAGTAAATGGCTTTGTCTGAGTTCCTTTTTAAGATCTTGTGGCCTGAATCTGTGAACATTGTGCCCCTTTCCTGGGGGCGCAGCCTGTGGTTAGCAGACAGGGTAGCTGCTGGGTGAGTTCATCTGGCACAAATGTAGTGGTGTGCCCTCCGAACATGGACTCCTGGGAGATTGATGGGGGGGCGCTGTAAGGTGTGGGGGAGGCTCTGCCCTGCCCAGGCTGGATGACCAAAACTTTCCAAGGGCGGAGGCCAACTCTGCCACTCCCTCCCACCAGCTGTGTGTGGGGCCTGCCTCTGCTGCCCCTTTCCCCTGCCCCCAGTGTACCACCTCCTCTCTCCTCTCTCTTTGCAGAACTCGCACATGAAAATCCCCACTGGTGGTGCCCACATTATGCTTTATTTGCTTGAGCCGCTTAAGGTAATCGGCCTAATCCCTAATACACAGGATTATCAGTACCTGGGAGGATCCTATGACTGGGCCACTGGTCCAGGACGTGCAACGGGCTGCCAGGGGGGTTTCCTCTTGGCCTGTTTGGCAGGAGTGGGGGTGGCTGGAAGACCGTTCCTCAGCAGTTAGGTCCAGTGAAGACCCAGGGCAGAGGGACCAGGACAGTGGCCCTGCATGGAAGCACTGGAAGCTCAATGGGTTTGTAGGTATTGAAATTCAGGCATTTCTAGGTCTTAGGCCAAATTGTGCCAAAGAATGTCATAATCACTGCCATGAAATAAAGCATCTTCTAAAAGCTGAAATGGGCCTATAGGCTCTTACTCAGTGGATTTCAAACTATTTTTTCCCCACAAGAAACCCCTTCAAGCAGAAGCAGTCTCACACAAAACCTATAATAGGTGGAGACTGTACAATGTAGAGATGCTTTGATTTCATGGGGATTAGGAACCTTGTCTCCTCTGCCCTCTCTTGGTAACCTCTAAGACATAGAACACACACTAGGCTCCTAGGGGAAAAAAACGTGGGTTTAACCCACCATGCCCTCTCATTTTCCAGATGAGGACTTGGCTCAGAGAGGTTCAGTAACTGGCCAAGGCCACACAGCCTGTTTGTTCCTGGCAGAGCCAGGGCTAGAGTGCAGGCCCTGCCTTTCGTCCCAGAGTTCTTCCCCCTGTCACCATTCCTCTAATAGGAGGGAAAGGTTCCTTCTGCTCTGCAGTGGAGCAGCCACATGCAGGGCTGCTGGGTCAATTTTGACAGATGCAAGGGGTCAGGGAGAGGAGGTGGGGGCTGTTGGGGGATGGAGTGGGGGGTGATAGGCAGATAGAAGGAAGAACTGAGAAGCAGAATCCGTCAATGTAGGCTCAGAGGAAATGGCCTTCTGATGCTGACCAGGGAAATTTGAGGACAAAGTGGGCCTGTGAGACACAAGGACAGGACAGATGGAGATTTGCTGGGTCCTTTCTTCTCCCACAGCCTTCTGGCTGTCAGGAAGTATTCCATGATGCCAGTGCTCTGGGCAGAGGGTTCAGGCATGGACTTCCAAAGATGAAAGTGTTCCTGGTCCCTGCTCTATTCCAGAGGGATTAGGGGAGGTCATTCCTTTCAGACCCTCAGGGTTGCTGGGCAGAGAGGGCAGGCCTCACAGCCGCCTGAGGATGTGGCCAGCACCCAGGGAGGCTGGGTCTTCTTCACTGGCAACTGCATGGAGAGCCTCGGTGCTCAGCAGTTCTTCACAGCCACGCTCATGTCCATTTGGATGCTCTGCTCCATGAATGATGATTATGGTTCTGAGTTTGTTCTTGGCTGAGAAAGGAACTGTGTTCCTCTGTCCTTCACTTAACCACCCTCTCAAGGCACGGTGACCTTGAAGAGGGGCCTTTGTGGTACATGCAGTACCCAGATCGTATGGAGTGAATGGAGTGCTTAAGATGGTAATAAACCTTTCACGGGCACTTTAGAGCCACCCATCATCCTTCCACACACATTATCCCATTTGGTCCTCATGCTGTCCCTGAGAGAACGTCAGGTCAGATACTTGTCTCTCTTTGGTGTCAGACAGCTGGGTTTAAATTCTCACTGAGTTTTCCTGGGCCAGCTACTTACCTCCTCCTCTGTAGATGAGCATGCTCGTATCTGCCTTATAGAGGTACTATGATGATGCTCGAAATGGTAGCCAATGCTATTGTCATTATTGTTTATTAATAATCATATCTAGGTGTTGTGCATGCCAAGAATTGACTTCCCATTTGCTGCAGCTGCCCTTCTTCTCCCTCTTGCTCCCTCCTTTCCTACCTGCCTTTTCACTAAGGTGTTTCAAGTGCTTACTCTGTGCTCATAATGTGCCAATGTTGAGGATACAGCAGTGAGCAAGAAATGACAGTTTTTCTCTCATGGAGCCTGCAGGCATTAAATGATGGTTGAAGTATGCAGGCTTCCAGGTGGTGGTATGAATGCTCTAAGGAGGCACAGAGCGTAGATGGGGAGTGATCAGGGTGGGGTGGCTGGCATTTCCAGTGGGGTGGGCAGGGAAGCGCTCACTAATAAGGCATCGATGACCTGAGCAAGGCTAGGGAGCAGCCATGTGGCCATCTGGACAGGAGGAACAGCCAGTGCAATCAGCCCTGAGGCGTTCTGGCAGCATGAGGCGGCTGATGTGGCTGGAGTGAGTGGGAGAGTGGGAGACTCAGGATAATGGCAGGCGTGGGACAGATTGGGTGGGTTGCACTGTGTGAAGTCTGTGACGTCCTGTGAGTGGGATGAGAAGCCACAGGGGGTGAGGACATGGTAGTCACATGATCTGATTTACATTTTTAATCGTAGTTTTCCTCCCAGATGCTCACTGTGTAAGCAGCTTCCCAGATCTGGGATGAGGAGACAGTGTTCAGAGGACTGAGACATAATTAAACCAGAGACAGCCTTGTTATCTGAGGGCAGCCTCTACTGGGAGCAGCGAGGGGACTCTGCGATCCTCCCGGTGGCTGGCCCCCACCCCCGCCGCAGTCACACAACAGGTGTGCTGTTCTGGGTGGCCTTGGCTCCTGGCGTGGCCTGGCAGGTGTCGATGGGAGCCTGCTTAGGCTGAGTGAGCCTAGCTGGGCAGGAGCAGGTGTGGTGGCTGCTCACAGGGAGGGCATGGGCTGCACGGCGGGCCACCTGGCAGGACTTGGCAATCTCAACATCTTGCTGGGGCACAGGGAGGTAACCGGAGCCCTGCTCTGCAAAGGTATGGCAGGGTGAGGCTCTGAGAGTTGAACCACATGTTCTGTGAGGCCTGCCTCTGGGGTTCTGGAGCCCTTTCTTCAGAGCAGCACTGCTTCTTGCTCACAACCAGAGGGCAGCCACGCCATTGTTGCCCACCTTCCTTAGGCAGTGGGTACGTTCAGCAAGTGCTGGGTTCCACCTTACCAGATCACAAGGTCGCACTCATCACTGTCTGCAGAAGAGGCTTGGGGAAGTGAAGTGACTTGTCCAAGGACATTCAGAAAAGTTGGACCTGGATTTGGGTATCCTTCCATCCTCACAGATCTGCCTCAAACACCACAAACTTGAAGTTTCCCTCATAATGGGTCTAATTTGGGAAGGATGGAGACAGACACAGACCATACGTGAAGGTTGGGGGCTGTGGGGTTCTGGATTAGAATGGACTTGCTCTTCAGGGCTGGGTCAGGGCTGCTTGTACTGCTAGGAGAAGCTAACCCTTTGAAGACGAGAAAGGCTGCTCCCCACCGTGGCCCCCACACCCAACTCTGGGAGCGGGCCAGGTGGCTTCTGCCAGTTTTGGGAATCCCCAGATGCTGGGTTGCCGCAGAGGGAACTGCTTGGGAGTGGTGGGTTCTCTTGTCTAGGTTTGGAGGAGTCGTCCCATTGGGGAAGGAAAAAGAGATGTGGGAAGTAGAGTGAGCTGGCAGTTTATGTCTTGGCTTGGGGTTGCCTGGCTGGGCAGGGGTAGCTTTAGCCCACCCCCCCAGCCCTGATTCACTTGGGACCAGTGTCCCTCTCAGGGCCAGCAGTCAATGCAGTGGTGCAGCTTTAAGTTTAGAGGCAACCAGTTCCATCAACGTGCACTCTGTCACAGCAGCTGTTATTGCTCGTGCACCACGACAAATGCTGGGCATTGCTTGTCTCACGTAAGCTTCATCACCACCTTGATGGGTCCACATGCCTGTCCTCGTTCTTCATGGAGGATGTCAAGGCTCTGGAGCCAGTGTGCTCACAGTAGTCAGCGTGTCAGGGGTAGGGGGGGTCTGCGGAGCAGACCTATGCCTAGGTGGGCTCTCTGCCTCCATGCTGAGCTCACAGGCTCTGTGCCTTCCCCTGAAATACCTGCCCTCAGTTGCCCTGTATGTAGAATGGGGATAATTCCACCTGCCTGTTGGATTTATTATAAGCTGGAATTGAAATCACGTATAGGAAGCACCTAATTTGTAGTTGCTGATATCCAGTTCTTGCTTGATAAGTGGTGGCCAATCACTGTTACAGTGGGCCTTGCCCCTTACCGTTGGTCCCCTGGGTATCCCAGCAAGGCCACTTCCCCTCTCTGGGCCTCTGCTGCCTGGTCCCTGTTCCAGATAAAGGATGCTTCAGCTCCAGTGAGGTCAGAAGTGGCAAGGGCCTTTCCCTCCAGTCAGAAGGGCCCCCCTGGCCTGTGGTATCAGGCTGCGTAGAGCTCCAGCCCCCTCCTCTCCCTACCACCTCCCCAGTTCTGCCTCCCACATGTGTAATTAAGCTCAAAAACATCCAGTGTAAGCAAATAATAACAAGGGCATTATCTCCCTTTTGTCTGTGTTTTTCTTTGCCTATCATAAAGTAATTAAAATAATGAATGCCTTGTAAAACAATAGGTAAGAGTGCTGGCAAGAGAGCATTATCTGCCGTATACTGCTTGTGCTGTGAATTATTAATGCATTGAAACCACTGTGACTGGAGAGGATTCCTGCCTCCAGCCCTGTCATGCCCATTCCCTCCGCCTGGGTCTGCCAGGTGGCTGCAACCCTGAGCTCCAGGAGTGGGGGAGCAGAGAGCTGGCCCTTCACACACCCCTGGTCATGGCCCTGGACCAGTTCAGAAATGTCCCAGGGACACGCTGCTCAAGAGGAAACATTAAAGCCTCTGATTCGAGGGCCTTTTCCCTGCCCCATCTCTTCCCTGTCCACTCCACGTCCTTTAGTTCTGGAAGAAGCAGGCAGTTCTGGACCTGGATGAAGGGAGGGGCTAGGAAAGGGCTGGGTGTTAAGATCTATGTCCCATTTCAGATAATAGCCTGGATGATCAAGCCATGACAGGATCATTAGGAGCAGTGGTTCTAAAAGTGGGGTTGCCAGACCAGCAGCTTCAGTATCACCTGGGAACTTGTTAGAAATACACGTGGTGGGGGTGGGGGCAGCACCCTGGGTTAACAAGCCCTACAGGTGGTTCTGATGGCCCTTCAAGTTTGAGGTCCACTGCTGGAGTGTCGGTGGCTGGAGGAGAAGTGGGAGACTATGGGGCTTATTATATTGGACATGTATTAAGTGTTCTGGGATGGTTTTAATCCGCACCATGGTTGTGGGCAGGCAGTGCTGCTCCATCTGGCAGGGCAGGTCCCATGGAGGCAGGAGAGCTGGCTCTACACCTTCAGATACTAAGGTTGACCCTGGATCAGGGTCTTCTCTTCCAAGACATGCAACTATGCAGAGTCTTTACCTGGCTGAGGCATGGGGTCCTACCAGGACACTGAGACTGGCCTTAGGTGTCTCAGGCAGCTGGCTCCACAGATGTCAGCAGGTCGCCCTCAAATATACCCACCCTGGGCCAAGCCCTCACCCCACCCCCACTCCCTGCTTCCTCTTGGACTGCACTAGCTCTGTGGGGCCCAACACCCTTGGAAATAAAACATGAGCACCCCGTGTTGCTGGTACTGCTTCTCTCTTCCCAGCTCCCCTGAGCCTGGGGTGGCTGGAGGGAGAGAACCAGGCATCAGGAGCAGCTTCCTGCCAGCCTGCACGTTCCCTAGAGCAGCAGTCCCCAACCGTTCTGGCACCAGGGACCAGTTTTGGGGAAGACAGTTTTCCAGGGACTGGGGTGGGGGCATGGTTTCAAGATGATTCAAGTGCATTACATTCAAACTCACCTCCTGCCGTGCGGAGGTGAGTTTCCTAACAGGTCCGGACTGGTACTGGTCTGGTCCCAGGCCCAGAGGCTGGGGACCCTAGCCTGGAGGATGACTTACCCAGACTCCGAGCCCTCTTTTCCTCATTCTGCCCCTCCCTCCTTCACTGCAAAGATTTTTACCTCTGCCCTTGGTTTTTCCCCCTTACTCCAAGTCACAATGATCCACAGCGTCAGTTTGCTTTGGAAATTAATTCTAGTGTTTTAAATGATGAACGTAATTGTGCTGGCATCTTTTAAGACATCTATAGATCTGCAAAAAAAACAAAAACAAAAAACCCCCTCAGTGCGTATTTGAGTAAAGGGCTCAGTTAAACTTAAATTTTAGATAAATAATGGATACATTTTTAGTATAAGTATGTTCCATGTCATATTTGGGGGCATACATATGCTAAAAATTTATTTGTTGTTTATCTGAAGTTTAAATTTCCCTGGCTGTCTCGTATTTTATTTGACAACCTTAAGCTCAGGTTCCATAGTCAGTGAGGGGCTGATACTCATACTTATATTTGTTCGTTCTTCATTCATTTATTCATGTTTATTGAGCCAACTGTATTCCAGGTACTCATTTAGGCACTTAGGATACAGCAGTTGGGGTGGGGACAGAGAGTAAATGAAATAAGTGAATTTTAGAGTATATGAGAGATTTTAAATGCTTTGGAGAAAAATAAAGCAGAAAGGCTATTTTGTCAGAAGGCAGGGTTGCAATTTAAAAAGGGTAGCCAGAGAAGACTTCATTGAAATAGTAATATTTAAGCAAAGACTCGAGGGTAGTGAGGGACCAAGCCGTGAGACCCTTTGTGGGAGAAAAGTATTTGTGGGAAGCGAGGGTACATTGTATGCAGATAAGTTCAGGTTAAGGCCCAATGTGGGGCTCAGTTATCTGATGATGTCAGCCTTGTTTCTTCATGCACATTTGAGGCCATGATAGGTAATTTATTATCTCCTATAACTGAAAAGGGCCAGGTTGGATTTCAGGCATAGCTGGATTCAGATATTCAAATGATGACATCAGCATTTCATCACTTCTCCTACTTTTCTCTGTGCTGCCTTCATTCTCAGGGAAGGGTTACCTTCCCTACGCTTTCCAGCAAAAGTTTCGAGCTTAAGTTGTATTGCATTGGTTGTATATCTTGTGATCACCGGTGGCACAGTCACAATTGCCAGGGGGATGGAATGACATGATTTAGCAGTCCCCATTCCTGGAGCCAGCGTGGGCCTGCCAGTCCCTTTGGAACCACACGGAGGAGTGAGGAGGTGGGGATTTCCTTATGGAGACTCCCATGAGAAGGCAATGAAGGCTGGGGAGGGAAGACCCCAGGCAAGACACTTTTCCTCCTGAGCTTTGTGATTTCTTCTTAAAAATGGGAAGAGGAGAATCTCATTAAAGGTATTTTAAGAAGAAATAAAGAAAAGATTCTTTTTTTTATAAGATTTTAAAAACTGATCAAAGCCATAACCCATTCAGTCTTTCCTAACTCTTCAAGCCAGTTCCTACCTTAGCTGAGGACTCCTTGATTTTGTGGGGTAGGTTGTATTTTTAAAATGCACTTGGTCCCTATGTCTCAATCCTTATTCTCTCTGTTGCCAGGAGGCCCAGAAGATTAACAATGGCTCAAGCCAGGCTGATGGCACTCTCAAGCCAGTGGATGAAAAAGAGGAGGCGGTGGCAGCTGAGGTCGGCTGGATGACCTCTGTGAAGGACTGGGCGGGGGTGATGATATCTGCCCAGACACTGACCGGCAGAGTCCTGGTGAGTCCTCAACTTCCTCCTCACATCAGGAGGCCTGCTTCTGGTCCACCGTTGCTTTGTTTATGGAGATGCGATGTTTCACAGGGTCTTCGACAGGCCACTGGCTGTTGGGAAGTGCAGCTAACAGGGAGCGCTTGTGTATGGTCATGGACAGGCTGGGTTCATGAACATCTAAGCTAAGGTTTGCAGAGTGGGCTATTGTTTGGGGCACAGAGGGACCAGGGAGTTCTAAGAGAGAGAGAGAGAGAGAGAGAGAGAGAGTGTGTGTGTGTGTGTGTGTGTGTGTGTATGTTTGCTGGCCTTCTAGGGATGCTACTGTTGTCCTCTGACTGCTAAGCAGAGAGCCCCTTTGGTAAATTTCCTAACCTCCTGCCCTGTGTGATCTGGATCCTGCCCACAGTGGACATCCTTAGTTATGTTGGGTGAAACTCATTGGCAGCCCACCCAAGGCTATCTGGGCCTTGCTTGGAGCCACATTATTTCTGATGAGGCTGTTTCCTGCTCCATCTGCAGCCAGGGCTCATCCTGTCTCTTCTCTGGCATTGCCTGCTTTCTCTCTGATCTGCTTGTATGGAGCTTGGCTTCACTGACTGGTCTCATGGTCTTCTGGTTCTTGGCAAGGATCATAGATGAATCAAGCCTGTAGTGACCAATCATGCCAGCTTGCCTGGGACTGAGGGGTACCTTGGACATGGGTCTTTCAGTGAGAAGAGAGAAGTCCTTAGACAAACAAGCACAAATTGGTCACTGGCCAGGGCATGCTCCTGTGGATCCTTTCTTTGGGGTAGCCCCGCCCCCTGGCTTTCTTGGGTCTATTCTAGGTCAGGAATATTCCTGAGGAGGGTTTGCATTCCAAATAATTTCTTCTTATAATTCTGGAAGCTGTTTTGTATGGGCTACCCTTCCTGGGCCTGAAGCTGGGGCTTGGTCAAAAGTCATTTGGCTCATAGATAGTAAATGGGGATGTCCTGATGGCTGAGTGGATCAAAAATGAGGCAGGGATACTGGAAAGTAGATATTATCACCCTTGACATTCCATGGCAAAAATTCAGTGAGGTGGTGACTGCAAATACAGGGAGGCGGTGAAAATTTTATCCATCACAGTCCTTCTTGGGGAGAACTGTACCTCGTGTTTGGGAAAAACATCTTACAAAACAGCTTAAAGGAAGAAGTAAGACACTGAATGCCATGCTTTGGTTATAAAGTTGGTGACCAAAGAGCATTCAAGAAGGACAGAGTTCTATTATCTGAAGGACTCATCATGAGCTGAGCCTTCTGAGAGTCTGGTTATAAAGCCGTGGCTGATGTTAATTGATAGCAAAATAGAAAGGGGAGAGATTTAAAGTTGAGATTTTGGAGGAGGAAAGAGGGGAGGGGATGATCCAGGTTGGTAGGATCCAGGTTGCTGCCCAGGAAAAACTGGGCAGCACTGGGGATCAGATGAGGTAGGGAAGGCAGCATTGCTGTGGGCTGTGCTGTGTAACCACCATCCTTGTCTCTCCTGCCTCCTGCCCGCCCAGGTGTCCAGTAGAATCTGCATTGTTCTTCTGTGCTTGTTTCCGAGTGGATTCCACATGTGAAACTTAAAGGGGTTGAATTCTGGGTCTGGGCATTCATGTAGGATAAATGGAGGCAGTGCCTTCTGTATGTATGGTGGTGGTGGTGGATGAGGAGCAGCAGATAGTTTGGTTACACAGATGTGCAGTCCCCACAGCTTCTATGTGTCCCCTACAGACAGTTCTGATTATTCTCAGCAGCATCAGACAAGAGTTACTGAGCACCAACTCTAGGCCAGGTGTTCTTTTCAGCCCCATGATTCCATTGCACCATGGAAGTCATTGAAGGATTGTCTGGAGAAATGCTATTAGTATAAGCATTGTGTGGCTGTGTGTTTGGGTGGGGGAGCTGAATATGGAGAATTTGGGTGGGGGATCAAGAAAGCCATCATAGGGACAGAAGCTTTTGAACTGAAACTTCCATTTCAAGGTGGACCGAGCATACACTTGTGATATAAAAAACGAAAATGTACTTGAGCTTGAAAACAAGAGAGGGACCACTTAATGGCCCAGATGCTGAATACCTAATAAGACAGACAGCATTTGAATTGAGCTTTGAAATGTGAGTTAGGATCTTGAGCATCAAAGCAGAGGAAATCCTTTCAGAGTGAGGAGCAGTAGGAGCAGGGAATGGCCACGACACTGATGAACCAAGGCCCTGGCTGTGAACACAGTGGCGCCCAAGGAGAAGTGAGCCTGGGAAGGTGGGCTGGAGACAGCTGATCCCCTCTTCAGATGCCAAGCAAAAGAACTTGGGTGGAATTTTGAGGGAAAGGGGATTTTGAGGGAAGGGTATGATGATTGGTGGTTGTGCAGAGAGAGCTGGTGGACAAATGGAGACCAAAGTGGTGAGGTGGGGAGCTTGGCGGTACTAGGATCAGTTAGGATAGCGAGCTCCTAGCACCTGCGACAGGACTTGGGGGACTGCAGCAGTGGACCTGGTGAGGCAAGGCCTGAACTAACACCAAGCTGTGGAAGCAGGTAGGTGGATGTGGGTAACATTATGTAAGTGGAATCAATCACAGGCCAAGTGCATCCAGCATCCACCTTGATACTACTGCTGGCAATAATACTATTGAAAGCCTCCTGTGGGCCGGGCACTATGCTAGACCCTGCATGTTAGGATTAGATCAAAGGGTAAGGACCATGTGGAATTTTTTTGTATCTTCCATTTTGCTGTGGTGTTGTAGGGATTCATTACAAGGAAACAAGCAAGGCAGTTGTATCAATGAATGTGTTTCCATTTTATAGTAAAAAAAAACAAAACCCCAAAGCATAAGAAGGGGAGTGACTTGCATAAGAATATGCTGCCTCCAGGTTAGTCCCTGCAGGCTCTGGACTCCCCATCTAGTGCTCTTTCTGTGTCATTACTTCCAAGTGGAAGATAACGCCTCTTCTTTTCTAAGCCACTGCCAGCTGTCACTTTGGCTGTGAGACTTTGACTTTATTGTCTCTGAGCCATTAGGTCCTAAGGCTTCTTGGCTGGATTCTTTTAACATTTGCGTGGAGAAGCAGTCTGCCCAGGCCTGTTTGCCGAAGCAGCCAGCTGCTCTCTGAAGTCTCCTTGGAGAAAATCCTGCCCGCACTGCTCTGGTACCCTCCGAGCAGAGCAGGTCCCACAGCACAGAGAGCAGGCTTCCCTGAGTTCCAGAACAGGCCTCTGCTCTAGGAGAAGGCACGTCCTTGCTCTGAGCAAGGAACAGATTTCACATTGAAGTCTCAGTGTCTGCTCAGAACCCAGAGCTGTGTTTGTCTTGAGCTGTCCCCATGTTTAGCCTTCCAACAGTGGGACTAAAAGCAAGACTAGACACCTGGCTGTTCAGAGTTTCCCTTTTCAGTTTTTAATTTGTCCTCCTTGATCCATGGCTCAGGAGCTTAGCCTCCACATCTGGGTACTCCCTTCACCTGTCTCATTGTCACAGGCGAGAGAGTCTCAAAGCTGGGGCGTTGTGGATAAGGCTCAGCTGGGGCAGGATGCGCCAGGACAGCCCAGGCATAGCTGTGGACTCCCCTTCTGTCCGGGCTCTCTCAGAGGGGCCCATCGTTCATTTGTACTTGTTTCTCACCTGCACCAGACACTATTCTAGGCACTGGGCATAAAGCAGGGAGCAACAGAGATCCGGGGTGTGAATTATTTATAATGATAAATTAGATACAGTGTTGTAGAGCTCAGTGTAAAAATGACTAATGATTGTCACTACTGATCAGTGCTTTTTATAGTGAACACCTGGAGCTTTATCATCACAGTGATAATTCCTTGACCAGGTCTCCAGACAGCCGGTCCTTGCCTTGTGTCTCACCTTGGCACTCATGCTTTAGCCTCACAAAAACAGCAAGGCTGGGCAGAGCCTTCTCTTGGAGCACATGGCCGAGGGAGTCCACCTCCAAGTGAACACCAAGCTGTCAAGGGTTACTGCTTCCTTTAATTAAAAATATTTATTTAAAAATGTTTTCTGATTATAAAATTTTGGAACACAGTGGAAGTATTGCTGATAAACTCCACTTTGGGAATACCTCCCAGCTGCTGTTTGGGCATCGTCGGGGACGTTGTTCACTGCGTGTCGCCCTATCTGCTCTGTGCACAGACTCAGGGGATTAGCGGTTCTCTGTGCCAGGGTTTGCTGTGGCCCTCCTGGCGAACCGCTAGTCAACACCATAAATTGGGAGAGGGAGCATGGCTCTCTTTGTGTTGTGGCTGCTTGGAGCCACGTTGGTGGCCTATATAAAATACAGTTTTGGGATTTGCATTCTGTGTGTTCACATACCTGTGGCTTCATCTCTGTGTCTCTCCTCACTTTTTCTCTTTGTCCTTATTTCCTCACTCTTCTCTTGAACTTTCCGTTGTATGGGTTATGTGCTCCACACAGTTTCTCGAGCAAATTAAAGTCCTTCTAAGAGTAAGGCAATGCATATAGATAAAGAAGGCAAGATACACACTGAGCCAGCTTTCGTGTTGTTTGGTTGTACTTTATGGAAACATAAGCCAAAATCAATATTGGTGATAGTCTAGTTCAGGGGTGGTAACTTTTTCTGTAAAGAGCGAGCCAGGTAGTAAGTGTTTTAGGCTTTGCAGACCATAGGCACTCACACAGCTATTCAACTCTGCCTTTATAGTTTGAAAGCAGCTACCAATAATACATGGGCATGGCTGTGTTCCATTTAAAATTTATTTACAAAAACAGGTGGTGAGCCAGAGTTATTTCATGTGTCATAGTTTACTGACTTTTGGTCTGGCTCATCTCCTTATTTTATAAATAAAGAAATTGAAAGTCAACAATTGAAAGCAATCCCTTAGGAAAGCATTCTCTGAGATAATATGGCATAAGAGTGACAGCATCAGAGAACCCATTCATAATGGGGGATGTTGCAGACACAGACACACACACTCACACCACCTACGTCAGGACCTTATTTCTGAGTACTCACATTAATTTCCCCCTTGATCTCAGAGTGTCTGTGTCCCTAGGGAAACCATGGCTTGTGACCCAGCATGACTTCAGCTCCAAGTGTAAGCAGTGTCTACACTGCCTGGGCTGTACCCGAACCCCGTTCATTACGAGTCAGTTGCTTCCCCTTGAAGACTGGTCTTGCTAATACAGCTGTCAGCTACTTAAGCAAAGATAGAGTCTTTAGAATTACTCTTTTGATTATTTTCCCCATATTCTCATGGTCCTATACTACATTTAAATATTGCTCCAGGATACATCCATCTTTAACCCATGAACTGAAAATATATGCTATTTGCTTGAATGTCTGGGGGATGATCAGTCAAAGTAAAGAGAAAGGAAAATGTTGGTCTTTTCCTTATTGTCCTAAATATATTGCATGTGTGGCATTCTACCTTCACATTATATACATAGTCTGCCCATTCTATCCTTATCTCCCGGGGCCCAAGAGAAAGTATGTGTCAAATGCAACTTTCAGATAGAAATAATCCTGTTGGTTTCACAGAGTTGAATAGATGTGCTCACTGCTGGACTATTTGCCCATGAAATTGGAGCAGTTGAACAAAATGGAGGCGCACGCGGGCATATGCTCAATCAAATGCGTGGCATTCGTTGCCATCCTTTCTCCCTTCCCTCATGAGCCATGAGGTGGCTCATGGTGCTGGCGACATTTCTCATGGTGCCTGGTGGCAAATTCACACACTGCTCACATTTTCATCTTTCTTTACCTCTCATCTGTGCTCCACTCATTGTTTTTTTTTACATTTTAGGCAAATCTACATGACATTTTTATGTCACCTACAAATGCCCTATGTAGCAGAAAGACCAGAGGTTTCACAGGCATGTATTTTTACTAAGAATGTCCCCATATCGAACATGTAAATCCTGCTCTCTATGAATTGGGAGTAAATTGAGATTTTATTTGAGGTTTTTTTTAAATCCCCCTGAGACTTCTTTTAATGGAAACACTAATTCTCCTTTAGTACTTAATAGTAGTTCCTCATTTTGTCCTGTGCATAATTAGAGTTTATATTTTGGGTATGAATCAGTAAGTCAAAGAAGGTATGCTTTCTTTTTTTAAAATATATTTTATTGATTATGCTGTTATAGTCCCATTTTCCCCCCTTCATTCCCCTCCCCCCTGCACACCCCTCCCCCCACCTTCCCCCCTTTAATTCATGTCCATGTGTCACAAGTTCTTTAGCTTCTACATTTCCCACACTACTCTTGCCCTCCCCCTGTTTATTTTCTCCCCACTGTCTATGCTACTTACTCTCCGCACCTTTTTTCCCCTTCTCCTCCCATTTCCCTGTTGCTAACCCTCCATGTGATCTCCATTTCTATGGTTCTGCTCCTGATCTAGCTGTCTGCTTAGTTTGCTCTTGTTTTAGGTGTGGTTGTTAATAACTGTGAGTTTGCTGTTCTTTTACTGTTCATATTTTTTAACTCCTTTTTCTTAGATAAGTCCCTTTAACATTTCATATAAGAAGGGCTTGGTGATGATGAACTCCTTGAACTTGACCTTATCTGAGAAGCACTTTATCTGCCCTTCCATTCTAAATGAAAGCTTAGCTGGATAGAGCAATCTTGGATGTAGGTCCTCACATTTCATGACTTGGAATACTTCTTTCCAGCCCCTTCTCGCCTGTAAGGTCTCTTTTGAGAACTCAGTTGACAGTCTGATGGGAACTCCTTTGTAGGTGACTGTCCCCTTATCTCTTGTTGCTTCTAGGATTCTCTCCTTCATTTTAATCTTGGCTAATGTAATTGTGATGTGCCTTAGTGTGTTCCTCCTTGGGTCCAACTTCTTTGGGACTCTCTGAGCTTCCTGAACTTCCTGGAAGTCTATTTTCCTTTGCCACATTGGGGAAGTTCTCCTTTATTATTTGTTCAAATAAGTTTTCCATTTGTTGCTCTTCCTCTTCCCCTTCTGATACCCCTATAATTTAGATGTTGGAGTGTTTAAAGATGTCCTGGAGGTTCCTAAGCCTCTCCTCATTTTTTAAAATTC
Organism: Artibeus jamaicensis; assembly: GCF_021234435.1. NCBI lineage: Eukaryota > Metazoa > Chordata > Mammalia > Chiroptera > Phyllostomidae > Artibeus > Artibeus jamaicensis. The sequence continues at coordinate 28,611,465 of NW_026521788.1, read as the reverse complement.
TTGTTTCTTCCTTCTTTTCTGTTTGGTTGTTTCTTTCTTCCTTCTGGTCTACTCTACTGATTTGAGTCCCTGTTTCCTTTTCATCACTATTGGTTCCCTGTGTGGTTTCCTTCATTTCACTTAGTGTAGCCTTCATTCTTTCATCTAATTTGTGACCAAAATCCACCAGTTCTGTGAGCATCCTGATCACCAGTGTTTCGAACTGTGCATCTGATAGGTTAGCTGTCTCTTGGTTGCTTAGAAGTATTGACTCTGGGGCTTTGATCTGTTTTTGTTTGAGCCATAATGTTTTGGTCTTGTCACACCTGTGACATATGAGGGGCAGAGCCTTAGGTGTTCACCAGGGTGGGGGCAACCCAGTCACTGGGTGGGGTCGGAGAGGGAGCAATGGTGGTTGTTCTGCTCTCTCTCGGATTTTGGTCCCCTCTGCTGCTTCCCATGAGCAAATTGGGCCTTTCTGGTGCTGGTTCCTGGATGGGTGGGCTTGTGTGTGTTCTAGGACCCTGTGGGTCTCTCCAATGAACTCTCCTGTGAGGCTGGGAGCCTCTCCCAGCACCTCAATCCCCAAAAGTTTTTCCAGTTGGTGCTTTTTTAGGCTTTATTTCCCATCCCTGGGGCCCTAGGTTGCACAGTCTGACTCACTGCCCCCCCCCCCTTTTTTTTGCCTGGTTTATCTGCATGGAAATGTGTGTCGTTGGTCAGCCAATTGCCTTGTGTGCCTTGTTTTTTCCCTGAACCTGATTCTGCTCACTACCGCCTTTTCCTGCCAGGACTCCTCTCTTCTGTCTGCGGACTCCGCCCCTCTTACTGGTCTGGATGAATGGTTCATTGTTGTCGGACTTTGGTACAGTTCTGTTTTCTGTTTGTTCTGGTTGTGTTTTTGTTTCTAAATCTTCGTTGTCCTTAAATTTTGTTGTGTGAGGAGGTACAGTGTTTCCACCTACACCTCCATCTTGGTTAGAAGTCCTGGTTTCTTTATAAAATTATTAAATATGAGATTTTTTTGTCTTCATCTGATGAATGATTCACTAAATTTATTACTCGTGAGCCAGCATCTCTGGGTGAAAAAACATGAGTTGGAGAAGTCCCTGCATCCAGCAGGCAGACAGATAGGTGAGGAGCTGCCTGTTCCTGGAGCTGCCTGTCCCTGGAGCTGCCTGTGCGTGTCATAGAGAGGCATGATCACCTGGGTGGCACTGTTGTTGACCGTTGGCCAGACTTCCTCCTTAGTGCTCCATGAGGTTCCACAGAAAACGAGACCCAGGAGATGTTCCCGGATAAAAGTGGTTCCCTGGAATGTGGATAGCCTCTTTCTCATCCCCTTTTTGAGATTGCCAGTGTGCATCAGCATGTAAGAATCAAAGAAACCTACAGTAAGAAAGCAAAAAGACTTTTTTCTAGCATTTCCCATGCCTGTCACACCATGGAACTCTTTTCTCATGAAGCACCATGGGTATCACCGAGAACACAGTTCGGGAAACACTGAACTTAACCCAGGGATCGGCAAACTGTGGCCCATGGGCCAAATCTGGCTGACTGCCTGTTTGGTATGGCCTGAAAGCAAGGATGATTTTTACATTTTTAAAAAATTTATTTTAATTGTTGTTCAGATACAGTTTCCTGTTTTTTACTCCCATCTCAGCCCACCTCCCCAGTGCTCCCCACCTTCCTCCCATTTCCACCCCCCCTTACTTTTTGTCCATGTGTGGTTTTTAGATTTTTAAATCATCTTAAAAGAAGCAAAAGAAGAATATTTTGTGACATGTGAAAATTATATGAAATTCAAATTTCAGTGTTCATAAACAGAGTTTTATTGGGATGCAGCCATGCTCACTCATTTACATATTTTTATGGCTGTTTTTTTGCAATGCACCACAACAGCAGAATTGAGTAGCATCCACAGAGTCTGAAATATCCACCAGCCTGAAACAGTTATTGTCTGGCCCTGGACAGAAGAAGCTTGCCAACCCCCGAACTAAGTCACCAAGTTCTCCTGCTCTGTGACTGCCACTGTCCCTCTCTAAGTGGTCAATGGGACTGCTCTGCACAAGGTAATGGCCACGATGTGCCATCTGTTCCCTTTTTGTAGAGACATTCTTCATTTACCTCCATAAGCTCAACTAAATGATGTGAAGAGATGGGGAGACAGAGGCCAGAGCTGGGAGCTTCCAAGTTCCATGGTAGGTTCTCTGCTGGCTCAGCATGAGATTTCACCTTCCCACGTGAGTGGAACGTATGTGAAAATTCTGTAACAGGGTCTCTCCCTAAGTCACCCCCTCTACTGCCTGCATGCTCTGCTGTCACTGCACCCCAAACCCCACCTGGCAGCCCAGAGTCTGGTCCCTATGACAGACAGCTCCCCTGGTTCTGGCCTGTAGGCTGGTACCTCAGCTGCACTGGCTGCTGGTCTGCGTTGCTGGCCTGCAGGTCACATGCTCTGTGTGCAGCCTCTCCAGAGTATTTTGTAAGGAGCAGCTGTTAAGGTTCCTAGCGGGTGTGTTGGCTTCTCTGACTTACCCCGTGAAAATGAAGGAGAGCTCCAAAAATCAATCCTCAGTAGCTCTGGAAAAAGGAAGAGCCTCTGTTGCCTTCCTTCTCTGAGGTTTCGGTGTGGGGGAGAGGGGGGTGGGGAGTGATGCCTGCTTTGTTCTTCCACCTCATCCTCCTGTCTGTGCATCCATTTATATCTATTCACCCGTCTAGCCAATCCTCATACTTTTGTTGGTGTTCCCCATGCATAGAATTGAATGTAGCACCCAGTCAGTGGTCGCCTAATAAATAAGGCAGGGCACTTTGGTATCTGCAGCAAGCAGGCTGAGCCAGCCTTCCCTTGCCAGTCATCTTGCCTCTGTTCTCTCTATTTTAGCTTCTCTGCTGGGGCTGGGAGATAGGAGCCCTGCCCCTCTGCTGATCCAGCCCTATCTGAATGGGGGCTCCTATTCTCTTTTGATCTCCATCTGCTTTTTATGTCTCTTTCTTGTTTTATTGGAACCCCAAGAAGGATGGATAGAGTACTTAGCATCCCCAAATCTCCAGCTTCTGCCTTTCCTCTCTCCCTGGGACACGCTGTGGCCTTGAAATGTGGAGGGCCACTATGTGTGGAGCAGTAGGGCAGTTTGAATCCAGCTCTATAGTCATCCTGTTCTACCACTGACTTGGGCTTTTACCGTGGGTTAGTTGCTTCCTATTTTGGTGCCTCACTTCCCTTATCTGTTCAATGGACATAATGATAGTCCTTGCCGCTTGGTGTTGTTTTGAGGATTTGATGCATCAATGAATATAAAATGTTTAGAATAGCGCCTCTTTCATGGTTGGTGCTGAGTAAGCATTAGCTATTATTATTTTGTTATTGTGTGACCTAAGTGACCATGTTATGGAGGAGATGGGTGGTCTAAAGATACAGAATCAAGTGGAGAATAAATCCTTCTCTGTGACAGACATGGAGTAGCCCTCGGACCACACCACACTCGGACATCCTCACGGAGTGCTGAGCTAGCTCTGGGCACAGCCGTTTGAAAGGGGTCTGAGTACTCCAGGCAGAGTTTGGTTTGGGTCCAACCAGCTGATGCTCTTTGCTCCATACACACGATTCAGGACCTATCATTTCTGAAGCTGGCTCTTACCAGCCAGCCTCACCATTATCAAGTCAGCTGGGAAATCCTCACTTCATATGGCCTCCCAAGCTGACGGGTGTGTGGTGCAGAGGGAGGGCTGGCTCTCCCTGGGAGCTGTGCATTGTAGGCAAGTGTCACAGGAAATGCCTTGGCAGAATGACAGATGAGTGTTGTGGAAAGAGGGTCAAGTGTGCTCACTGTGGTCCCCATGTCCTGCCCTTCCTGGAAGGGGGGCGGGGCCGACAGATACAGGGCTGATTTCAGAGCGCTTGTCATCCTGGCATGTGGAGAGGTGTCTTTAACATTCATTTTGGCTGGCAGCAACCTCAAATCCATTGGATGGATACAGGAAAATGTGTCAAGTCACCAAAAGATAAGGGTACAGATTCTACTGTACGTGCAAGGTGTCTCCTCTGAGCTGTTCATTCATTCCTTCAGACATTCCTGAGCTGCCTACTAGGTGTCAGACACTATTCAAGGTATTGGACACATGTTAGTCCTTCCAGTGAATCTGCAAAGTGAAATCATTCAAAGAGTTGACAGCCAGAATGTTATGCCTGTGTTTTGTTACAATGCTTTTGGGTGGCAACAGTTTTGATAAATCAGAACCCGTGCCCTATCCCTCAGTCCTTGGATGGGGCTGGGAGCCGACTTTTCCAATCCTGATCTCACATTCTGGACCCAAGGGATCTAGGCAAATGTGTTTATATGACTAATGTTAAAATCCGTCCTCCCTCTCTCCTTCCCTCCCTGCCTTCCCAACTAGTAAAAGCTTGCTCCCCCTGGAGGCTCTGTAGAAAATGGAACCTGCCATATTGGGCCGGGAGAGATTTCCCCCACAGCCTTGCATGGATGCCAGTGGTTTAGCAGCCCCTATTTGCCAGAATAATAGCCTAGGTGGACTGCAACTCTCCTCAGAGCCACCATTTCAGCTGCAAGAAAGTTTAGCAGGGAGACTCAAACATAGAGCTGATGATGATGATGATGATGCGACCCCGACAATGACGATGAAGTCACTAGCCATTGTCTTTATTGTGGAGCACGTGTTTGGAAAGTTATGCTTGGGAACACATGCAAGCTGATGCTTCCAAGTTTAGTTTCGTAGGCTATGTTTAGGAGCAGGCAGGCTGGTGCCTGGAGCCCCAAACCTCTGAGTTTGGTGCACTAGGAGCCCCACTGAAAAATGTGGGTCCGGAAAGAGGCTCCTTTTTTCCTTCTTCAGAAGAACAACTACTTCAGGGGAACGACAACAATGGAGATCCACCGTTGGCCCTAAACATTTTATTGAAAATAAAAATGTTCTCTAGCATTCGAGCAGTGAGGAAACTAGGACAGGACTGTTGCTTCTCTGCCTCTCTTAAGGAATTAGGGCACTTGAAAACTCAATTAAATGCACTCGGGCCTCTTAAGCACCAGGGCTATCTCTTCGTTCATCTAGTTAATTTTAGTGCAGAAATTGGCCTGGTGCTAACATGGAAGCACGACAAAACTGGGAAGGCAGGGACCTAAGTGGAAGCTTGGTACCCAGTAGACAAGCCTGCGGGGACATGGATCCTTCTCTAGGGCACCAGTTACCCTTACACTGCATGTGCCTTCTCCTTGGGCAAGCAGACATCCGGGCCTTCCCTGCTTACTGGAGGTGGGTTAACCCAGAAAGTACATGGGCTGGGCATACTGGTTCCTTGCACCTGGGAAGAATCCAGGATCCAGCAGATTAATCCGAAGGGCTGAGAACCCATCACCTTCCTAGAACTGTTCTAGGGAGAATTCTGACCTTTTCTCCATTTCTCTTTGCAATCTTCCCCCCCACCCCCAATTTTCTTTTTGTGGCTGTTGGTGAAGTGACTGTCCTAAGGGAAATGGGGAATAACTCACTGAAAAGGAGAGAGGAAGAAAAGACCCTGTTTTCAAACCACCCTCCCTCAAATTTGAGCTTTGCTTACACTAAAAATAGCTTGAGACAGAGGCTGAATCACAAAAGGGCAGCCTTTCAGAGGGCACAGGCTGCTGGCTCCCTGGCTGCTGCACGAGCCCGTTGGGCTGGTTCGCCTCTGGGCCCCCAATTCGCATGGGAAGGCGTGGGGTTTGGAATCGTGTCAGGAGGCGTCCAGACCATTTTACTTGTGTGGCATGCTGGATCTTTCTGGAGTTAATTATATCAGCTGGGCACTCACAGAGCTGGCTGCCTGGGTTTATGCCCCAGGGATGAAAAATAACTTCCTGCAAAGGAAAGCTGTTGTTTTCAGGAGCTGCCTAATCTCACAGGCACCTGTGTGGGCCCCTGGGGCAGCTGCCATGAGGTTATTGTCTCCCTCTGAGCCATGAGGTGGGCACCTTGGTTTAGACCTCTCCGGGATGAAAGCTTAGATCACCAGAAAGAAGGTAAACAAACAGTTTACTCAGCCAGGTCCACGTCATGTGTCTCTCTGGGCCTTGGGGATTGGTGACGGCATTTGGGACCAACTGGGGTATGAGAATGGAGATGACAGTCACTGTCATCTGAGGAATGGTGGCCATCAGAAAACTGAGTTCTAATCATGGTTCTGCCATAACCTCTCTGGTGACCTTGGACAAGTCAATTTCCTTTCAAGGACCTTGTGCCACCACGGATAAAATGAGGAGCTAGCAGTAGTCTCACAGTCGTTTGTTTCTTTGCAGCCCCAAATGTTTCCATGTTTTCTTATTCATTGTACTGACCTTCTGTCAGCAAAAGCAGCAAGGGGTTACCTTGGACCTACTGTGCACTTAGCACTGTGCTAGACACTAAAAGAGCTGCAAAAGGAGAAAGAACAATAGTCTTTTTTTCAGCTGAGGGAGAAGCTGGAGATAAGCAGGATAGAGTCCAGGGCTGTCCATGCGTTGGCCTCCCATAGCTTAGCATTCTATTTGGAATATAGTCTCAAACTTTTCCTGCTTGGTTGGGCCCCTGCCTTTCACTCACCTCCTATGATTCTTTTCTCTCCAGACTCATTCCCAGGTAGATCTGAGTCTGTGGAGAAGGGAGGCATTGGGTAATTGGAGCAGGGTCTGTGACTGTGGAGTTGGGAGGGAGGAAGGATGCCTGGGGCGGAAGGGTCACATACCGAGGGGTCACATCCCAATGGGCCAGGTCCTCCCTGGAGGAGATGGTTTCTTGTAAATCATGTCAGTCTTGAGTTTCCCTCCTCTAGCCATCTTCAAACATTTGGGACCCACTGAAGGGGTCACTTTCCAACTTGGCAACCACAGTAGCGCCAATATTAATCTTAAGAGTTAACCTTTATGGTCCAGCAGCCTCTACTTGGTGCCACTCTGGGTGAGATATACCCCACCCTTTGCTATTTGCATTGATTTGTCAGAACAGCTACAGAAGCAAGTTGTTTTCTTCCTAAAAGCCCATGTTCTTATGGAGGCAGAAGCATCTTCTTCTCCTTGTACCTGTAAACATTTCATAAGAGGCACATTTATTTAAAATAATGACTGGCAGAAGCACCTAGGAGGGTCTGAGGAGAAGGAAACACTCCTGTGATGAAAGCTATTTTTTGTTTCTGGAGCATGGTACCCAGGAAGGGTGGTAGGAGCTGCAAAGAGAACCCCAAATTTACAGCAAAGGTGTGAACACTGTGGGTGACGAGTGGGTTTGGCACTGCAGAAGTTCCTCCTGTTCTTGCTTGTGGAAACCATGTACTTTCATGGAGTCCCAAGGAAAGCATTCCAAGACTCTCGAGCATTGGAGGTCGTGCTGTGGTAAGGCAGAAGGTTGTCCCCAGGTTTTCAATGTCCCATCTCCACTCATCCCACCATGAAAAAGTACAATTTTGTCTTCATGAGGATCTGAAATAGGGCCAATGTCCACAAATTCTGTACCATATTAAAGTTTAGTCTTGTGGAGCCTGTGCAGTTTGCTGTAGGGCTCAGGTGGCTGCTAGATCCACGTGGCTGGTACAGAATGCATAAGCATGTAGGTGAGTACGTGTTGCAGAGAGAGGGGGAAAGGGAGGGAGAGGCCGAATGGGAGGGGGGAGAGAGAGAGAGAGAAGCTGTTTATTAGCTTGGGACAGACTGGGCAATTCTTCAAACTAACCAATCAACAGTCTTTCACAATCTCCTTATGGGTCCTCCCCATATTTAATCTATTTCTTAGATCATCTGAAGTTGTGTCTCTTACCCAATCCAATCCTTTCCCCAGGCTAGATGGACAGGCCTCTGTGGTAGCCATTGGCTCCTATTGAGCATGTGCTCACCTCCCCACTTAGTCTAGGCAGGTGGACCAGGGAGATTGAAGATCCAGTCCTTCCTCCCTGTGTGGAGGAGGGAGGGCTGTTAATCTCCTTTGCTGCCCAGTGCTGTGATCCCCAGGGGTTTGCGGAGCTGTAGCTTCCTGGTTAAGCAGGCTTATGCTCCCTAGTTGATTATGCTTAATAATGTCTGATCTCCTTTGCTCCTTTCCTTTCTTTATTAATATTTAGCTACCTGGGCTAACAAAACGACATTTCATTTTAGGTGAACTTATATGAACTTTAAAAAACAACCACAACAGACCTTCACCTGGCTGACTATTTCAAGTATTTTCAATTTAATTAACATTATTTAAGGAAAGACTGTCCAAACCATTGAGAGTAAGGATTGAGCCTTTCCCTGGACACTAAATTGCAAAACATCACTGTTCATCTGAACTGTACCCACTTTGCAAACAAATGGAGTTATCTGGTAGTTTTTCCCAGAAAGTTTCAGCATTGAAGTATGTGTCCATATAGTGCCCTGGCCCAGGGCATTTGATGTGTTGGGGGCTCAGGGTCACCTCCAGCAAACAGGCCAGAAGCGGTTCCAGTCTTTCAGTCTTTCCTGAAAGACAACCTTCTGCTTCCCCTGTAGTGATGGACAGATCTAGATAGAACAGAATAAATAAGTAGCCAGATTCTCTTTCATTTTACTCTCTTCCAGACATAGCCTCTGGTGCTAATTATTTCTGCTGTAGATTTTGTCAGACCTTGATTCCCAATCCTTTTGCCATAGGTATATTTTAGAGGTGCAAAATGACATGAAAAACCATCCACCTTCCTGAAAGATAATTTTGTGTACATTAAACAGACACATAAAGCCATTTACAAGCGAGCTGTTTGTTCTCAGAGATCTAGAGGAAATCTGAATTTCTAATTTTGGGCTCTTTAATAATTTTCAAAAGAACTGAGGGTCAAATTAAATGTCTTTGAAATTCCTCAGGCTGTCTTTTATTCCCTGGTCTTAAAACATTTGAAAAGGAATAAAATTCTCTACCGTGATGAATTCCTTAGGAGGTTAGAGGGGACATCCACCCCAGAAGGAACTTTTTGGCAGGATGGGGGAACCTAAGATAAAGAGGCTCAGGGAAAGTGTACAAAGTCACTTGCAAAGCTTCAGACTCAGTTGAATGAAGGGTCTTCAAATTGGTTTTTTGTTTTGTTTTGTTTTGTTTTGTTTTTATACCCCCAGCTGATAAGACTTGGAAAAAAGGCCGAAGAGAAGAGAGGTGGAGTGTTGTTAAGGGTATTTGTAATGAGAATACATGTCACACGTAGCACTTGATAGCTTTGGTGTTCAAGGATTAGCAGGGATCTAGTCCAGGGATAGTGAACAAGTTTCATCTTCTGGGCCCATTCTGATGAATTAGTCAGTCGTGCTTACCCAGAATGCTTTGCTGAAGATTCAAGGCTTAGCAACAAAGACTAACTGTGGCTCTGCTCTCCAGAATGCTCTGAGTGATTAGTGATTTTGTCCATAAGTGATGGATTGGAGGGTGGCAGGGCCGGTGTTATTTATGCCTTATTATGCCTTAGTTAGCTCCGTGGTAGATCATTTCCCCTAAAGTTTATGTGTGATTAAAACAAGGATTGTCCAAGGTCACCCAGTCAGTCCCAAGCAGCATATGGACAAGAACCCATGTTTCCTGACTCTGTCTGATATTTGATACGCCAGCACCACAGGTTAGATCTCAGAGGAGTAGGAAGTTGTCAACTTCCTGTATGAACCTTTTTTTCCTCTGCTTTTTCTTTTCTCATCTTGTAGCCTGATTTCAGATTTCTCCACTTGGAGATTTTCTTCAGTGTTTGGAGAAGCAGAGGGGGTGGATTTCGGATCTGCAGAGATTCTAGACAAACAGAAACACAAGCACATTTCTTATTTGTTAGGTCTGCTCTCATACCTCTTGACCCAGAGCACACACTGTTCACTGTCCCCCCCACTGCACAGCTCTCTCATCAGCCCACTCCCAGTTCCACTCTCCCAATCTCTGCAGATGCCTTTCCCTGCACACTACTCCCCCCTCCGCCCCCCGCACTGTAAAAAGCTTTCAGTGGGGGTTGATGCGTCAGCATTTTCTCTCTTGCTTCAGAAGCCTCACCTTGTATTTCTTCCTGTTTTCTCTCTTAATGTTTTATCTCTTCAGGTATTCATGCTCACATCTTAATGGTTGTGCTTACACAGATAAATACATTTTGCCCCTGACCAAAAGCAGTTTCTTCCCTGACTTGAATTTAAAAGTCTGCAAGGGTTGCAGGGCGGGAGCCGGGAAGAGTCCTCAGCTTCATCCCGGGAGCCATAAAAGTTGCGAAGACTTTATTGCCTCCATCAAGATGAAAGTGGAATTCTAAGACTTCAAATATGATAAGTAAGAAAAACTTTAGTTTTGGTCAAGGGAAAGTTTTTTCTCTTTCATTTTATGTGTTTGCCTAATGTGTCCACATCCTAGTGTCTATTTCATTCTGATGTCAGACAGAACCTTCTCAGGAATTTATGCAAAAGGGGGGCTGGGTAAGGATTTCAAACAATCAGTAGGGCTTGGAAGAAGGCTGACAAATCATGTTCTTGGGCCATAACTCACTCCCAAACTCATTGTCCACTCCTCAATTCTTTCTCCTCCCCTTCTAGTGCAATGGGAATCAGAATAGAAAGTGCCATTATCTGTAAGACCCAGGCTGGATGTGGATTCTGGGGCTGTGATTCATAGGGCAATAGAACTGACAGTACTGTAGTTTGCTGTGTACCAGGCTGTCTTTCACGTTTGAGGTGGCCTGATTCGTTGTCCGGGTTGAACTTGCCATCTCTGCTTCACTAACCAGCCACCCATAACAGGGAAAGGCTCAGTCTGCATTTCCATGCACAGCTCAAGAGAGCCCCTTGTTTTACCTTCTTAGGAAACCAGTGCTGTAGGGAGCCTATGTGTCACACTGGGTGGCCAAGAAAGTACCCAGGGGGTGACTCTGGAGCTTGTTTCTGATTTGAATGATTTGGTGGGAAACTGATGCAGACATCTGATATCCTGGCATTAGCCTGTGGATGCCAGCCTTGTTATCCCCCTTGGCTCCGTTGTGCTGGTTTCGATCCTGTGACCTCTTCCTTCATCCGTTATAGCAGCTGCTATCCCACTCCCCACATTTGTCCCATCTTCTTCCTTTAGTCCACTTTGCATGCCACTGCCAGGTGGACTGTCCCCCAAATCAGCTTTGCTTAAGTTCTTCCATGGCTCAGGGCCCTTGAGTAGCTTCCAGTGGCCTAAACCCAAACTCATGCAGATGGTCAGGGCACATCCTCATCTGGCCCCACCCTCTCTCCAGGCAGCCTTTCCTCTCTTCTCTCCCATACTCTCTGCGTGTTCAAATTCTACTCAACTTGGAGATGCAGTGTGGGGTCGGGCCCTCCTCTATAAGTCGTCACTCTTGTACACTGTTCACATACACTTGTGCAGGCGATGTATGTGCCCTATTGAAGGCAGTGGCTGAGTGGTTAGGAGCACTGGCTGTAGAGCCAGCCTGGCTAAATTGAACGTTTGCTCTGCCATGTACTAGTATGACCTTGGGACAGTGACAGCAGACAACAACAGTGCCTCCCCGGTAGGGTTATTATGGGGATTAAATAAGCTGATATTTATAAAGTGCTTACAACAGTAGCTGGCACAGACTAAATATTATGTAAATCATTTCTAAAAAACAAACTGTTCATTAAATGAATATAGTAAACTGTAAACTTCTTGAAAAATAGGAATTATACACTTTAATGTTATAATCCCTTTGTCTGGTACTGGGTTAAAATAATCCTGAGCCTGATTGCTACGAGAGTGAAATTTAAAAAGAAATAAGGAGCAAGAGAGGGAGAGGGAGGATGGGAATACATGTGAAAGCACTTTGTTATTTCTTCGTTCAACTGATGTTATTCAGTTGAATGAATATCTGGAAATACCAGACTTTCTGCTCGGTAGTTGTGAATGATCAAAATGGAAGGAGTTATGGTTCTGGTGTTCAAAGAACTCATAGTCTAGGGGAAAAGACAGAAACGTATGTCAGTATCTAAATATATTGAGTATAACTGTTTGGAAGACAAACATCATTCTGTTCTCAAGTCCATGTTACAGATGATAAAACCAAGGCTCAGAGATTTTTTAATAACCTAGGTAAGACTGTATATCCAGTAGACAGCAGGACTGGGGTTGAAACCTGGCTTCTTGTCACTTGATGGCTCAAGCTCTTTCTGCTGTGCTGTGGTGCTTCTCGTTCAAGATGGAGTGAAGGAATGAATGAAGGTGTGAAAGACTGAATTGAAAGATCCCAAAGACACGTAGCTCCAGGAAGAAAAGATCAAACCAGGGATCTGTTGTAGAGGAAATAGCACTTCTAAGTCAGGTTGGGCAGGTAGTAAACCTTGGAAGGCATAACCATTTGTCCAGTCAGACATTTACTATGGTGGACATTTGGGGCAGTGTCTTTCCTGTCCTTTTAGGGGCCACCTCACCGCTGTTGTCATACCTTGATGCCCTCTAGTCATTTCTCTCTGAAGCAAGGGTGGTTTTATTTTCTTCTCATTTGGGTAATAGCAAGGACAAAAAGTGGAAGTGAGGATGGATGGAAAAGGTATGTAACTGTTTCCTCTTTGATCTACTTTTATCATAATGGGCCCATTTGGAAGGTTTCCATAGGTACAGGGACAATGCCTCTCCACTGGGCTTCATCAGCTACCAAATGATCAAGGCAGCTGGGAAAAGTCTGGAGTGAGGTTGGTTAGTTTCCATGGCAACCATTACTTGTCTCGACCCTGTGCATATACTTCTCTCTTTCCATGTAGGCATGTGTTTTGTTTATTATTGTCTCGACCTGAGTATGGCTGAGAAGCTACGTAGGTACTGCCTCTGCCTCTACCTGCTGAGTTCACTCTTTCATTTTGGAGATGGACCCACAGAAGGGTAGCCAGAGGCACAAGATTTGCCCCACCAGGAAACGCTCTCTTTAGAGTCAGATACTGTGTGGGGATCTGCAGTGAATCACAGACTGCCCGGGAGAGCTGATGGTGACGCACATACCTTTCATAAACAGATTGCCTGCCGCTCTCTCCTGGGAATCTCCAGGATCTAGGTGGGTGTGCCTGGGCCTGGGCAGCTCTCGACCTGGGCTGTCCAATGGGAGCCACTAACCCCAGGTGGCTATTGAGCATTGGAAATATGGCCTGTCCAAATTAGGATGTCCGGTAAGTGTAAAATGTAGTACAGAGGCTCCAAAATATTATTAATGCTCATGAACAACTGTTCTATTTATTCTATCTCAAAATGATAATTTTTGGGGAAAACCTATCCAGAATCCAATCTAGGTTTAATGATTATTTCAAAATTAATTTCACCTGTTTCTTCTTAAAATTGTGCCTCCTAGATGGATAGTGGTGGTAGTTGTACAACAATGTGATGTACTTAATGTCACAGAACTGTTCCTTTCGAATGGTTAAATGATCGATCTTTTTATTATGTGTATTTTACAACAATTGAAAGAAAGTGAAAAGAAAAATAAGGGGCGATGAGAAAGGAACCATCTCTTCTAGGCCTCCTTCTGAGATAGGAGTCTAGACCACTTTCCCAGAAGCCCCCAGGATACCTTTCCGGCCCAGACTACCTAGGTCTACCCAGGAATGAGGCCAGGGTCCCTGAGTAAAACTGGGCTCTCTGAAGAAGGAAGGGGGTGGGGTGGCTGTTAGGGAGGTAGCCAACACTCAAACTTAAAGGAAAACATGCAAGAAAGTCAATGCATATGAGTTTCAGGTGAAAGCAATTTGAAAACTTCTTTCTCTCACTTGGAATATTACTTGTCTTTAAATCTTTCTGTAGAGTTGTTAAATAAAGCAATTAAGTGTCCAGAAAAATGTGTCTCCTAGAAAATTCAAAATTATATATGTGGCTTGTATTATATAGTTTACCCTTGAACAACACAGGCTTGAACTGCATGGGCCTATATATGCAGATTTTTAAAAAAAATTATGGTATCTACATATGGTACAGTACTGTCAGTGTATTTTCTTTTCCTTGCAAGAATACAGTACATAGTACATATAACACAGAAACTATGTGTTAATCAACTGCCTGTGTCATCGGTAAGGCTTCTGGTCAGGGGTATAGGCTATCAGTAGTTAGGTTTGGGGGAGTCAGAAGTTGTATGTGGATTTTGGACTGTGCAGGGGGTTGGGGCCCCTGACTCCCGAGTTAGTTGTTCAAAGGTCAACTGTATTTTCTTTGACCTTTCTGCCTTCTAGCATTCATGGTTAAACACAAGGCTATTCTGGGCCATTCTTTCTTGTTTACAAACTCTGTAACCTTGGACAGCCTGCTTTACCCGTTTGCCTCCTTTGTAAGATGGGAATAATTGTGACACCTACTTTCCTCAGGTGGTAAGTTCATTCATGTAGAGAACTCAGAAGTGTGTTTGGCACACTGAGTGAACAGAACAAAGCCCAGCTCTCACCAGGGACTGTGAAGGGGCCAGCGGCTGTTCCCAGAGTCTCCAGGCCCTAACGCTGACTCCCAGATGCAGAAAATCACCCCAAGGGGAGCTTTTAATCAGATGAGGATGAGTGCTTGATGGATGGCTTGCCTTTGCTGGATGGTCCCAAGATGACTATTCCTAGATGAAGGGCCTCCTTCTGAGCATTGTATCAGCTTCCTCGGAAGTAAAGAGGGGAACAAAAGATCCACAGAGAAGATCTGCTGGGTGCCACCTCATCAGGGCAGGTGTGAGTTAACTGAACTCCAGCCTGCCGTGCCTGCTTGCATGGCTCTAGGACAAGTGGGTGTTTGAAGCCTGGTTACCCAGTGTCCTTGCTTTCAGAGTCCCACTTTATGACCTTTTTAGGGGTCTAGCCTATCAGGAGGGTTTGTTGAGGTGCCTGAGGGGAAAAAGGGCCTGTGTTTAAAGTTGTCTAAGTCAACAATTAAGAAAATAACAAGTGTTTTTTATTATATTGTCCACATGATTACTTGAGACCAGTGGCAGATAGAGGATTTGTTGGGACCTCCATGGAATGTGGGGATGTTCTTTAGGAACCTTAGACCACAGTCGTTAGATGTGGACAAGTTCTAGTCTCAACTCAGATTGCTATCTGTTGCTTAGAGAAATAGAGTTACAGTGCAAGGAGGTACTGTAGAGAGTACTGCAGGGAAGGAAACCAAGGCCTGGCGGGAGCAAGGGGCGTGCTCATGTTTACACAACAAATGAGTGTCAGGTGTCACATTGTGCTGAGGTTTCCTTATATTTTCTCTAACATTCAGTTACTTTTATTTCCCATCCTTCATATTTTTCATTTTTTCTTGATAACACTTATAAGTCTACAATATAGTAGATAATCTGCTCACTTATTTGTCATCTATTGTCTCTTGCTGCCACTAGAATCCATACTAGCCTCATAAAAGGAGGGATTTTTGTCTGTTGGGGTCACTGCTATATCATTAGCATCTAGTTCCTGGGATATATGGGTGAATGCGTCTGCTGAATGAATGGAGGAGAGCCTAAGGGGTCTTGTGGACCCCTTTAATTCAGGGCCCCTGGAAAGAAATAGGAAAGCCTTTTCCACCCTAATGGCACTCTAAGGTCAGAAGACAAACAATTAGTTGCCCGTGATTAAGCTATAAATATTGACCTTCTAAGCCAGGGATGTCAAGCTCATTTTTACTGGGGGCCACATCAACTTTGAGGTTTCCACCAAAGGGCTGAATGTAATTTTAGGACTGTCTAAATGTAAACTACTCCTTAACAATTAAGTGAGAGCTTGGTGCTGCCACTGGGTAGAAATAAGGTGCGAGGCCGGATTCGGCCCACAGGCCTTGTGTTTGCCACCTGTGTTCTAAGAGGTCGTAAGTTTTGGGACGTTTACTTTCTCTTTGAAGTAAAAGTCATTTCACATCATTGTGCCCACCATGCTGCTTGAAGTCAACAGCAGATAGTGTGGGCACTCGGGCGTCATTTCTTCAAATGGACGGCATCTTTCCCATGAAGTACCAGCTGGGTTTGAGTAGGTTAGGGGGAGGGGAGCAGGGGTTCCAAAGGAAGGAACGGCCAGGAACAAAGGGGTGAAAGCAGATATGAGCCTTCAGTGAGCAGACATTCATCTGAGCACCTACTGTGTGCCGGCCTCTGAGCTGGATGTGGGTCTGTGGTTTGTTGATAGGTGCATTTGAGGGAATAAGGATTCATGGCTAGAACAGAGGGAGGGAAGGATTAACGTGGAGGAGAGCCTATGTTCCTGAAATGTGCCTTCCTTCTTCTCTAAGGCAGGCTGAGCAAGAAAGCAATGCAGGAAGAGAGTCTCTTCAAAGAGCTTTGCTAGGGACTCTAGATTAAAGGATTCGTTTGTGAGGAAGATGAAGGAAGGAAACCAAAGTGCCTCAAGTGTGGTTGAACTACAGTGAAGGAAGACCCGAAATAAAGGAGATGCCTCTCAAACCTCAAGCCCGGGCTGGGATTCTTAAAGAATACTCGTGGGCCGGGGGACCCACCAAGCTGAGCTGGAGGGCTCAGGGCAGAAACCCAGGAACAATAAAGAGATGCAGTGTGTCTTTGGTTGAAACTGAAGAATGTTCTTCCTGCTGGGGGTGGGAGGAGTATGATGCCTTCAGCCTAATAAAGCAAACACTTTCAGCTGATGATAGAAGAGTGCCAAAATATTTTGTGTTTAATCTGTGCACACACGTTCATTCTTTTCCCCCTTTGAGATGAACTATAACCCCAGCTAAAAACAAACGCTGGTATTTGTTAAGGATTTACTAAATGCCACAGGTGATGCCAGGTGCTTTGTCTATGTTATCTGTTTAATCTTCAATCCCTGTTACGAGGTGGGTACGATGTTCATCCCCATCCTGTGGTCCCTGTAGTTGAGAAAACCGTGGCATGCGGCGGCTAAGTTAAGTGCCTTGCCTTAGTCAGCGGCAGCCCTGAAGGAAATGTGGGCCCATGGAGACATTCCGTGTTTTATACTGAAAGATAATATAGCTTGGCGTTATGGGGCGGGGGTGAGGAGCTGCTGGCCCGAGATGTAGTCTTGATGTGATCTTATCTCATTATGGAAGCAGCGAAAGGTTACATACTCTTTAACTCCTGTAACTATACGTCTATAACATAGCTTTCAAAGCTTTTAGTGGTAATCTTCCAAAATTAGAGGCTGCCTTGTGAAAGTTTCTCTTTACTTCTTATTTTATTCTTGTTGTTGGGTTGGCTGATGCTTTTCTTTTCTCTCACGTGTGTCCAATTTACTCCTTCCGCCTGCTTCCCTGAGGCCTTTCTCAATCAATTCTGTTTGTTTTCTATCACTCTTGTTTTCTCTTCCTAGATATTTATCCAACTGTTTATTTTTCCTTTTCCTCTGTTTACCTCTTAGTATTCCTTAAATGCCTGTCAAAAAGAATTCAAATATGTTCTTATTGCTTGTTGAGTAGAAGAGAGTTTTATGCTTTAAGTAAAAAAACTGTTGATGATTTAAATGCCTCTCTTTTTAAAATATAATAACATTCTGTTGCTTTCTATTCAAATAGTATCAGAAAAATATTTTGATTCCCTGTTGGACAGTGGTCTTTGATGGGGCGAGTGCTTCCGATTCTCTGTTAGTAAGTTATGTCCAGAAGTTTTAGTTTGGTCTATTGTTTTTTGTGGTTATTTATTGCTCAATTTAACATCAAAATCTTTAAACAGACACCATTTCCTACACTGTCAGGGGAATGCCTGGTTATTCCTGAAACATCAAACAAAACAATGCTCATGAACCAAGAACTTCTGAATAGAAACCAGACAATTACTAAGAGTGTTATCAGCATCTCACCTTGGTGTCTGTAATTGAACAATGAAAACCAGTGTACATGGAGGGGCTATGGAACAAAGCTTTTAATTTGTATCAGAGAATGGGGCAAAGAGCTGTCGCTTACAGCGTTACACAAATAGTCCTCCAATGAATAATTCTGTGTGGCAATTACTTCCTTACATTCTTCCTGCCAAGTGATCACCATAGATTAGTTGGCTTGTGAAGATAATAGTGTTTTGTATTTGCACACAGTGCTTTTCACTTGTCAAGGTGCTGTCTCCTACGCTGTCTTATTTGACATTTGAACAACTCGAATGTCCTGAAAGGAATGAGACCTGGAATTAAGATCTCTCTTTACGAAGTGGAAGCTGGGGATCAAAGAACTTTATGTCACTTGTCTTATGATGTACATCAAGCCAGTAATGACAGTTGACCTAATCCAGGTTTCCAGACTCCAGAGCCAGGATTTTTACCTGGATATATGTGGAGGGAGAGAGACATCATACTCCCCATTGCACTGTGAAGCTGGAGAGAAAGGAGACTTTGGCAGAGGCAGTGCACCAGCTTAGAAAGATAGATTCTCCTTCCTCTCCCTGGCTGGGTAGCTCATCCTGATATACCCAGGTTGCCCCATTTGGGACATAGGCAGGGGTCGACTAGTGAATGCATAGATGGGCGGAGCAATGGATCCACTCTCTCCCTTACTCCCCCTCACTTGTGAGATGGTATGGGCAATAAGGAGGTGCACGCAAACACAGGCTCCGCAGTAAAGTGGCATTCTCACCACTTTGCTTGGTTTCTACAAAACCCTTTGACCTGGAGGGGTGGGTCAAAGGCTTTTATTTTCACAACCCATTGACTCTAGGGGCACCCTGTGGCTGGGGCTGGGGCTTGTGATGACCAGTATAGCTGCAGGTGGATGAAGGCAGAGGATTTTCAGAACTACGCCTTATTTTTTCAGGTTTTAAGCAATTTAAATGCTGGGGCATTTAAATGCCTAAAACCTGAAATTTAAAAGGCCCCATTTAAATGCTGGGGCCTTTTTTGAACTCAGTAAAAGAAATGAAGCCCTGTGACTAGAGTTAGAAGCTCATTTTTGACTCCAGGCACTGAAAAGGGCCAATGCTCACTTAAAGAAAATATCATGTGCCCCACTGGCTTCTCGTATTTATAGGGGACTCACTATGAGCCGGGCACAGAATGGAGCACTTACTGGGACTTACCTCGTTTAATCATCACACCCAGAGCAGGATGTGGGCATGTTATACTCACTGTTACATGAGAGGGGCCTTGGGCTCGGAGTACTTGAGGGACTTGCTGAGGGTGGCACCGCCACTAACTGGTCTGACATATGGCCTTTGCCCCCCGGGATCTCCTGGGAGCTCTTCTAAGGCAGTGGCTTTCACACTCTTAAAAAGCCCAGGACACTCAGTAAACTGACAACAATCTAGCTTCTTTGGTTATGGGGTTGGGAGGAGACTGGAGCTCCACCCATGTCCCCCACAGGCCTTGCAGGAGTTCTGTGAAACCCTCAGGGTGTCCCACTGAGTAGTGTGTTCATGATCTGATGCATACCTACCTTCTCCTCAAACCCATTGAAGATGAGGTCAGTTCCACCACGCCCCGGAGGGACCGTCTCATGAAGCTGCCTGTCAGACCTCCATGTCCTCCTGTAAAATCTGAGCTGCTTTCCCGTAGGCAGGGAAGACTCAGCAGGTGTTTTTCCTTGGCCTGCCTCTTTCTTTTGTGAACCCACCAGCAGGAATGACAGAGGGACATCTTTTTCTTGGGAGTGAGAAAGGGAGCAGGCCCCCTTTGTGAGGACTTAGATGTGAGTCCTGGAGAGGGGGTCCTTCTCAGCAAGCCCCTTGCTTCAGGAGAAAGCATAGGTGGGGAGGGCTGACGTCGAACATGCTATTCACTCGTGGTGGCTGCAGGGTAGTGACAGGTGAGCTGGGACTTGTAAGGCCAGCTGGTTCCAACAGGAGATGAGCCCAGGAGGCTGGTCTGGTGTGTGCTGGAGCCCAGCTCTCACTAGTGCCCCCTTTGTTTTCAGCTGCCCCATCTGTGCCAGGTGACTCTGACCAGGCCCCTCTTCCTCACCTCTCCATTGGTATTTTGTATCTAAATGCTCCAATTGTTCTTTTAAGAAGTGAACTGTTTCACATTTCTTTGAATTAAAAACTTACATGGCAGTCGATAAAAGAATTATTTTGCAATTAGCCATTTGTGTTATAGGAAAAAAATGTTTTTGGTTCTTCCGATGTTGCTTCTCCCTCAGGGTAACTTTTCCCGCAGTGGCCTCAGATAACCATTATTCACATGTATGTTTTCCTGAGTCATCCTGGGATAAGGAAGTGGGCGCCGTTCCATTGCAGAGTTCTCTCAGTGCGTCCCATGCTTCATTTATCTCTCGCCCGGACTGGCGCACCCAGCTATGTGGGGAAATGGAACCTCGCAGCTTCTGTGGCTGAGAATGTCTGCAGAGCCCAGACTCTACCTGAAACTTTTCAGCCCCTGTTGTAAAGCAACCTGTGTGCCTGATTTTCCTGGAGGGGGTGGTGGGGGAAGGATTACCTGTGGGGAAGGGTGGCCCTTGCGGTTGTCACAGCACCGCCACATGCCATTTTCCTTACCCTGGACTCTTGGCAATGCCAGTGGCAAGAACACCTATGATCTAGAGGGGTCAGTTATAAGGCAGACCACAGTGTGGCTGGGCACGTGGGGTCTGGATTTAGTAGGCAAGGTGTCTTGTTTCTGACACTTATTCAATCAACAAGTGCAGGGCTTGTCACAGACAAGAGTTGCATATGCAGGATGTTTACCTGGGAGCGTCAGTGGGACCAATGCCTGTGGGAGGAGGGGAAAGAGGACACAGTGCCGTGAGGTTAGGTGTGCTGTGGGCCTGCTATAGCTTCAGCCAACCCCATGGAGAGAGCTGGAGCCAAGATGACTGGCCAGCATTGTCCTGGGCTGACGTGGGCCTCTATTCCCTCACCCCAGTCAGTCATAGGAGGGAGGCTGTCCTGAAGGGCGTGACCTTGGGCCCGGTAGCCCTGTGCAACTGAGCAAGCCCCAAAGAGGCTGCCAACAGCCCTCTAGCACCTGGGCGGCAAGTCCTCCCTGGGAGGGGATCTGTGCCCATTGTGGTTTTCTCATGGCTGAGGCACTGGGTTAAGGTACCGCAGCTCGAGTTGAAAGGGTTGGTCTGTGTTTAAAGTGCTGGGAGTCATGTGGCCCAGACCCCAACATGGTAGATGCTGGCACAGAGTGCTGGACCAGGTGCTGCTCAGTAACCCCAGCCTGGCCCTCCCATCTGCAGCCCTGTAGATGCCGTTTTACTGATGAGGACAGTGAGGCCCTAAGGTGTTAACTTGCAGGGGTCACCCAGCCAGTAGGAGAAGGCACCAGGATTTAAACTCAGGTCCAGCTCCAAAGGCTGTATGTTTTCCTTTATTCAAAATTGCCTCTGAAATCAGAGGCAGGGCCAACGGAAAAGCTGTGACTGTGGGAGATCAGTGGCCTCCTCTTTGCTGGCCCTGCCCAGCCCGGGCTCACTGCTGTGCCTTTGTGCCACTTGTGCCCTTGCCTGTGACGCCATTTCTCCACGCTTCCTCCACGAAGCCTTCCCATCTCTTCAGCCCATGTGGCTCCCTCCTCACCTAGGCTTTTCTCAGCAGGTCACAGTTATGTTCTCTAGCAGCTGCACTGGAAAAGCCCCACTAGTCCTAGGAGACGGAACACTTGTAAAGGGCAGGAGTATTTGTGTGCGCTGATTTAGGCTTTGTGTGAGAGTCATGTGTCACAGTCTAGGAAGTTTGGTATGGCAGCTTCCTTCCTAATAGAGATACTTCTTTAACTGACCTCTCTGGGAATCAGGGTGCCGTGAAGTGCTGGCACCCACTCAGCCCTAGGGGTCATGAGGAAACCCACTGGCTTGTCCACGAGAGGCCCAGCTGATAAAATGTCCTCATGTCTGTGCCTTCCTCAGAGGTCCGCACTTCCCTCCCTCATGTACCTATGGGAAGAGGTGTAGGGCAGATCAAGGCACCAGCACGTCAGTGACCCTGTGTTTATTGAAGGTGAGGCTGGCATGGATGCCATTAGAAAGCAGGTTTGGACAAAACCCAAAGGTTCCAAGGCCTTGACGTCCATCCCCTGTGACCTACCACTTAATCAAGTGGCCAAGGACGTGTTAGAAAGGAGAAGTATGTAAATGTTTAAGGATAGTGAGTTGAGAGCTGTAAATGGCACTGGGATGTTTATAAGAAATGTGCAGACCAGAACAGAACCCCCGATAGCTCTTCTTTTTTTCTTGGATAGAATTACCAAACTGATGGATGGAGGGAGTGTCCTGGTTGTTAAATATTTGGGCCTCGGGAGTCTTTTGATGTAGTGCCTTGTGACAAGTGCTTGCAAAGTGAGCTCAGACTAGCTTAAATTAGCTCAGGACCACGTGTTGGGAAAGGGAGGCTAGATGTTGGAGTAGATTCCTTCCATGATTGTTGTTACTCTACTGTGTAAGAGTTCAGGACATTGGTAGTTGAGTGCCCAGACTTAGCCTGATCATGACCCAGGAAAGGGTTGGTGTCTGCTAATTTACCAATACATGTGGTACTCAAGGTCAGGGTGAGTGTGGAGAAGTATCAGATCAAGGAAACTGATCATGATTCTCAGTGAGGTATTGACATACATAACGAGCAGTCAATCTCTCCCCATCTTTATCGGCCTCCATCCGCCCTTCACACACCCTTCTCAGTGGCCTACCACAGCTGCTCACTGGTCATTGCGCATGTCCCCTTCTCCTGCCTCCAGTCCTTTCTGCCACCTGCAGCCTTTGGCTGAGGATGCTTCTGTAACCTCTCTCTAAACCTGCTTGAACCTTTAGGGGCAAGCAGATGGAGTCTCTTTCTGGACCCACCAGCTAGAAGTAGTCACTACAACTCTTTCAAATGCCATTTCAGTCAAGTTGATACATCAGAAGGGAAAGTGACAACCATCTCTGTTTTGTATTAGCTGGATGGATGGATGGAAAGACAGATGAGTAGACAAGTGAAGAAATAAATGGAAAACAAAACGTTTGTGGAAGGATAAATGTAGTTTTCCCTGGTTGAAGAACACTGTTTCGGCTTTTGTAACCTCATCTGAAAATGGGACTAGTAATGGTAGTATCTACCTCATTATGGGAGAATTAAATGGGATAGAACTTGATACCTGGGGCTGGATAAGTGTCAGCTATTGTTACTGTTATTGTTACTTTGGCACTAACTCCATAAGATGTTCAACTCTATGAAGCAATTATTGTTTTTAAGATTCTATATTAAAATCAGCAATTCCTAAAACTCTTACTACCCCATGTAGACCCATCCTCTCCTGTTATGCTGAGGAAACAGTCCAGAAGAGTTGGTGCTAGACACTCTCAGAGTTGGTGGCAGGTTTGGTGTCAAAGTACAATTTTCAAAAAGCTAAAAACATGACTCATATAAACATAGAATGTGCACATGTAAAAAATTGCTTTCAGCTCCTTAATAAGGGATAAGCAAGATAGCAAAATGGAGTTACGTCGGTGCTAGAAAAAGAACATTGGAATAAGACTGCTAGACTCGATACAAAACTAGTTAATGTCTTACAAGGCAGTAAAATGATAAACTTTGGGATTATCTTTTCCACTGAACAGAAATCACTTGTATTTCTACAGGGTAAAGCCCTACACATGAACATGCAAGCTCACAGACTCTGAGCCTTTAATTGATAGTAAACAGCAAGTCAAACATAGGTGTCTTTCCCTAGATAAGGAAATATTCCTTGGCTGGGTGGTTACACCTGCTACCCTTCCTGTGCCTCACTCCTGGTAAAAGAATCAAGTCTTCTCACTGAAGCCTTGCCTTCCTCTTTCTGCTCTCCCCATTCATGCATGGAGCCTGGATTCTTGCTTCCATTTCCTCATTGGGAAAATGAGGATTATAGTACCTCCCTGGTGGGCTGGTTATGGTCATTTATGGCTCAGCACTGGACAGGAACATGGAAGGAGTGTACACAGTCCTGGCACTGGAAGAACTTGACATCCATGGAAGAGGCAAGACTGAACAAACAACCACCCTATCATTTGGTGATGGCTATGACAGGTAACAGCCAAGTACACAGGAGCCTAAAGTGAGGGGCACTTGGCACAGTAAGGGAATAGAAAAGGACCAAGACAGGAACATTAGATACTAGATTTCCAAGCCTCACAGATGTGGGTGGTTGCTGAGAAGGAAGGACATGCTTGGCCAGGTAAATAGCACATGCAAATGTATATGGAATAAAAAGTAAGGTGCTTTTTATTTCAAATGTATTTGTTGAGCTTCTGTAATGTGCGAAGTTCTGTGTTTGACCCTGAGGTGTGGGTAGGGGGAGGAGGAGGGAGGGACACTCAGTGGTGAAACAGAGAACAAGTCCTAGTCCTTTTGGAGTGCTTTCAGGAGATTGGGGTTCTAAGTGCATGTGGAGGAGTAAATAGAGACAGTGTGGAGTGGAGACACATGAGGCTGGAGCAGGGTGGAGGGCCCGGCCTGCACCTGAGCAATGATATGGGTGGTAACAGTCAACTAAACAGTTCATCTGGAGGAGACCCAAGGTGGTTGAGGGGTAGGTGGAAGTATACTCACCTCCTCCCGGGACCAAACTA
Organism: Artibeus jamaicensis; assembly: GCF_021234435.1. Classification (NCBI taxonomy): domain Eukaryota; kingdom Metazoa; phylum Chordata; class Mammalia; order Chiroptera; family Phyllostomidae; genus Artibeus; species Artibeus jamaicensis. Next base: position 28,587,132 of record NW_026521788.1, on the reverse strand, counting down.
GAATTAAAACTAAATTATAGAAAAATCATCCTGCGTAACCATCTGAATACTGGCTGGAGAGAAGCCTCATAAACAAGGACTTACAGAAGAAACCACATCACCACATGGAGACTGTGTACAATTCAGTGGGTTTTAGTACATTTACAAAGTTGTGTAGCCATCACCACAATCTAACTTTAGATCATTTTTGTCATCCCCAAAAGAAACTTGTACTGCTGTTTTAATAACAAGCCTTGTAGAACTATTTTACTCATTAAACCATAATAAAATAATAAAATAAAATAAAATAAAATAAATAAAATAAATTCATGTTTGTCCAGAACCTTCTTATGCAAAGCTTGTAGCTGCCCTCTGGCCTGGCCAGCTGCTCAGGAAGTTTTCAGTTTAGCCAGGGAAACAGGATACACTTGTAGGAAGAGCTGATAGTGTGCCATGATGGGTAAGGTAACTTCTCAAAGCTTTGGAGGAAGGAGAGCTCTTTGTGGCTTGGGCAGTCGGGAAGAATTTCTGGAGAGGAGATAGTACTGATTGGGTTGAATAAACAATAGAACAGAGGGCATTCTAAGCAGGGGGATAGCTCCCAGTGGAGGCCTGGAAGCAGGGAGATTTTCTAGGGATTCTGGGAGAAGAGTTTGAATTGGTGCAGTGTGCCAGGTGGTGAAGCTGAGTGTCCAGCTGAGGAACTGGAAGTCCATATTGTGTCAGGTATTAGAAACTTGGATGCTCAGAAGGTCATGTACCGAGGGAAGAGGGCCTGGTGGGGGCCTTGATCAGTAGAGCGAGAGTCTTCCCAGCTGAGGGAGCAGCTGCCTCAGAGCCCTGGCCAACTGTGCCCATTTGGCCAGTTCGTGATATTTCAAGGGAAGTCAAAAATCTACATGTTTATGAAATCTTTTTTTAAATATTTTTTTCAACTAAGTAAAAAAATTAATATCACTCCATGGGTCAAGAAATAGGTAAGTGACCTGTGAGGCCCTGGTCTGTGACTTCTCTGTAGACAGTGGTTGTTGAAGGTCCTTCCAGGTTTAGGTGACAAGTTGCAGAGATGGGGATGCTAACCTGGAGAACTGATCTAGGAGCTGGCAGCATCAGAGTCAGGGCCATGTGCAGTTATGGCTAGGGGTCACAATTAATACTGAGTGGGACTCACCCTACCCAAGAATCACAGACTCAGAATAGAAGGGTAAGTAAAGGAAAGGGAGTAAGTGTCTGGTTCAGGGTAGGGTGGACAGTGTGAATCCAGTTTTTTTCCCTGGTTGTTTTAAGGAAGCCTGGTAGTGCTGGCCTGTACTTGTGAGGGTGGCAGAGGGTTTAACCCTTAACCCAAGCAGGCTTTTTGGAAGGTCTCAGGGTATTCATATGGTGGGATTGTGGAAAGATCACTGGATTTGGAGTTGGAAGTTCAGGGTTGTAGAAGTTACTGCTGTCCAGTAAGTAGCCACTGTGTGTCAGGTCTTTCATGCATATTCTCACTCTAATTCTTCTAATTTTCCAAGGTACAATGTGAAGTAGAGAGCATTATAATTCTACTCGTTTGAGGTCGAGGTCAGGGTCACAGAGGTGATCAATGGCAAGTCTGGTATTGGAACCCAAGTTGGTAGGACGCCAAAGGCCATGTGCTTTCTTATGGACCCCACTACTGTTTGGTTCATACTGAATCCCTCCTTGTGCTGTATATCCAACTCACTGTGTGACCTTGGACAGGGCACTTCTACCTTCTCACAGAACAGTGAGGGAGGACACCTCAAGGCTTGCTTGGTGCAAATGCAGCATGTCATGGTTCTGCAATTGAGGCACTTATTTGAATGTTGGGATTTTATGACTCTAAAGCTCTTTGAATGTTTAGCTTCAAACAAAGAACTAGAAATCAGAGATATGTCATCCTCAGGCAGTGGCAGCAGTTTTGAGAATGAACTTGGCAGCCCTGCAGGAAAGGATGTGTTCTCCTCATTCTTGGAAGAGCTTTTAATAGGAAATAGGTGCATGGATGTCTAAAAAGTAGGCATGCCAGCTTGGCTGTCACAGAGGCCCCACTCTGGAGGCCTAGGATGTAGCTTTTGCATTTTCATATCTTTCTGTCCTTCTGTCCTCTATGAGTGTTTACAAACCCCCCAAAGGACCTGCAGCTTCAGAAAGAAATATTGTTGATGTGTCGGTCTATTTTTGGCTGGCTGGGGTTGGTGCATATCCGAAAGGAAGCATTAAGTCTTACATCCATTTTTATCTGCATCGGCTCTCTCTCCCAAATTTATTAAAGGATAACTGAAGCAAAGCTCATTTCAGACAACAATCAATGGGTTTATATTTTGGGGGGCAGTATATCATGCCCTCCATCTTGCCACAGCTGAGATGTGCATTTAACATTTCTAAGGAGCCACAGGAAAAAAACACAAGAAAACTTCCCTTTGTCCTTAGAGATTAGAGAAGGATTTTTCTCTTAAATATGGAGTTGTTTCTCTGACTCAGCATAAGAAGGAGGTGGATTTGAAAGCCAGAGATGTTCCCTTGCTATGAAGAAAGTCACAGATTTTAGGTCACAGATCTTATTGATTAGACTTTGTAGTTGGACACTTCTCTTGCATATGCACACTTCCTCTCTCTCTCTTCTGTCTCCTGTGGCCTCATTAACTTCCAGGGAGACATCTGAAGACAGGAGGCAGCCAGAAGATGGGATTCTGGAATGTTACTCCATTTCCTGGGTTGGGTGGGGAAAGGTAGTCCTCAGGTATAGGAGATGTGTTAGACCAACAGAGGGAGTTTGTCAGTCTACCAACTGTAATTCTTCCTTAAAAATTCTCAATGAATTAACATCACTGTCCCCGGGTTACCATGGCAATTGGATTGAGAGAAAATGAATTGATGGCCTTAATCAGACTGGTTTAATAAACATGGGGCCAGAACCATAGGAGCCCAGGTTCTCCTAAGTCCTTGTCTGAGTCTAGAGTGGGAGTTCAAACCTGGCTGCTGCTTGGAATCACCAGGAGAACTTAGGAAAATTCCAGTGCCTAAGCCCACTTTCAGAGATTCCTATTCTGTTGGTCTGGGTAGGACCCAGGCATCCATATGTAGTCTCTCTTCCCAGATGACTTCATTGTGATTCCAACTCTAGAGCAATGTGCTTCTTAAACTCTGACGTGCAGAGGAGTTACCTGGGGACCTTGTTAGAATGAAGATTCTGAATCCCTAAATAAATGGCAAGATATACCATGTTCATGGACCAGAAGCCTCATCAGTAAAGATGTCACTTCTTCCCTAAATTCTATAGAGATTTAACACAATTGCAATAAAAATCTAAGCAAGAACTTCAGTAGATATAAATAAGCCAATTCTAATTTTTTTATACTCACCTCAGGACATACTTACTGATTTTAGAGATAGAGGATGGAAGAAAGGGAGGCAGGGATGGAGAAAGAAAGAAAAAGAGAGAGAGAGAGAGAAAAAGACAGAAACATCAAATTGAGAGAGTTACCTCTTGTATGTGCCCGACCAGGGACCAAACCTGCAATCTAGTCATATGCCCCTACTGGGAATTGAACCTACAACCTTTCTTCAATTTCTGCAACAATGTTCCAACCAATCGAGCCACACTGGCCAGGGCCAATTTCTAAAATTTATGTGGAAAGGCAAAATAACTAGAATAGCTAAATCATTTTGAAAAAGAATATGTTTAGAGGACTCACACATAAAATCTTACCTCATTTTAAGACTGATTATAAATCTACAGTAATCAAGACAATGTGGTCTTAGCAAAGGGAAAGACTCATAGGTCAGTGGAACGACAGAGAGTCCAGAAATAGACCCACAACAAATATGGCCAAATTGTTTTTGACAGAGGTGGGAATACAATCCAATGGGGAAAGTCTTTTCTAGAAATGGAATTGAAACAGTTGGATATCCAAAGGTGAAAAAACAAAACTTGACCTAAGCTCTACACTCATACAAAAATTTCCTAAAATGTATAGCAGATATAAGTATAAAACTGAACTTTTAGGAGAAAATCTTTGTGATCTGTAGTTGGGCAAAAGGTTCCAAAAGTGATGACAAAAAGATGATCAATCAAAGAAAAATTAATTAATTGGACTTCATTAGAATTGACACCTTTTGTTTTGTGAAAGACACTGTTTTGAGAATGAAAAAGACAAGCTACATTGTGTGAGATCACACAGCTCATAGAGGACTTGGTATAGCATGGATATATAAAGAACTCTCAAAATTTAACAGCAAGAAAGCTGTCCCATGGAAAAATGGGCAAAAGACTTGATGGAACGCTTCATCAGTTGTCACTGACAACTTGCAACTGCTTGCTTGGAACTAATCCCTACAAGTTAGGAGGTCCTAAGGAAGATACGTTGACTTCTTTGTCTCTGCACAATCTGTCAGAGTTTTATTCTTTTCCCAAAGCACTTACATATTATTTTCTTTAGATATTCTATATTTATGTGAGATCTTAGGCAGGGATTCTTCTCTCCATCTTGCAGGTGAGATCACTGAGACCCTGGGGGTTAAGGTTATAGAGTTTGTTAGTGAAAAAGCAAGGAAGCTGGCTTCTTATGCACCAGAGTTCCAAGATCGACATGAGAGGCGCATTGAGTGGCCTGAGCTGTCATGAAGCCCAAAGCTCAGGAAGATGCTCAGGCTACTTCTGGGGAGTTGACTGCAAGCTCACATACTAGGGTGAAGATAGCACTCTGAAAGGCAGGGTGGAGGTAAAGAGCAAGGGGAGGGGGAGGAAGAGAGGAAACAAAATGTGGCTGTCAAGTGCATGTTCGAACACATTGTGAAGGACTGAAAGGTGCATCCTTGAGAAGTGGTGAGTCTGCGGGAAGCCATTCTGTCGCCTACTTCTAGTTACCTTTGCTCCGTCCCCAGACAGAGGAGGTTGCGTAGGGAAGTTCTGCTGAGTGAGAGGCTCTTTAGAGTCAGAACATCCAGGCTTCAGCCCTGCTTCAGCTGCCTTTTTGAGGGATCTTGAATGAGCCAGTTAAAGCCTCATCTCTGGAAGGTCCATGAAAAGGGTATCTGGGTTGTTCAAGGATTGGGAGTGGAAAATATTCATGAATTTCTGTTGCCTGCCCTGGGTGAATTGAGGGAGGCAGCGAGAGGAGCCAGGAGGCCTCTAGGACAAGGTGCATCTATTTCCTACGTTGGGTGTGAAGTTGTGATGCCTCTGTCATTTGCTCCAAGTGCCCCTGCCCTCAGTTTGCTTCGGTTAATAACCTTAGTTGATCCTTCTACGCTGATGGCTCTCACACCTCAAATTTCCGGGCACAGTACCTCCTCGATAATACCTTTCGTGCAGTATACAACCTCAATTAATCCTTAGTTAAAATGCCTCGGAGACAGAAAGGCTTTTTTTCCTTTGTTCCCTTTTTTCTCTGGAGCAGATTGGATTTTGTGCAGCTTCACTGGAAAAGGAGTCAGCTTTGAAAGCAGGTTCAGATTCTAGCCCAGTTCCTGTTTATTTATAGTGCAAGTTATTTCAGCAACTGCTGTCAAGTAAAAACTCTATTTAATCAGAGGCAGGTAAATATGCCGATTCCGTTTCGTTGCTGCCCCAGCAGCCTCCCTGCTGTGGTGCAGGGTGATGCCACTTGGGGTCTTCTGCTGCTGGTGGGGTGGGGACCAACACAGTAAGACTTGCTCGCCATTCAGACTTGGACATTCACATTACTGTCTCTTATGTCATTGAGTGGGAAAAACAAGATGTCATGAGCCAGAGCTTCTGATTCTGGTTTGGCCACTTGCTGGCTCCATGACTTACAAAGGTTACTTAGTTTCAGGAGTCAGTATTTATTCATTAAAAAAATGGCAGCATTACTAACTACAAGTATAAATGAGCTAATGTCAACCTCCAGGACAAATGATCAGTAGACAGTGGTTTCATAATTCATGGTTTTTGGACACTCTTTGAATGAGTGAAGTCAGACTTTGCAGTAATGAGTGAATAAATCTTCAGCAAAGACTTGTTGAGAATCTGCTGGGTATTAGGCATTCTGCAGGCACTGAAACTCAGATATTGTTCTTAGTCTCACAGCACTTATGACGTGTTGGGGAAGGAGAAGACAATGAACAAGAAGTATGTAATCATGCATATTGATAGGTCTGTGTTTAAAAGACTCAAAGGAAAGAGGAAGTTGGTCTTGCTTTGGGGAGTAGTCAGGGAAGTTGTCTTTGAGGCATTTGAACTGAGACCAGAGAGGGGGACAGGAATTAGCTGGACAGAGGAGGAGGAACACACATCTAGTCCTGAGATAAGAAATGGCTGTATACTACTGGGGGACCCCCCCCAAAATTCAGAATTATCTTCTGGAGGGTGGACCCCTTGTAATTCATGCTTCCCCTGCTAGGTGAGTGTTCTAAGAACCCATCTGTATCAGTGTGCCAGCCGGCATTGTGGTCAGAGGCTGAATTTGATTTCAGTGAATTTTGTCTGAAGACTCAACATGTTTGCCCATTTCATGACGGGTGATTTACGAGCTCACCTGCCCATACTGTGCTGAGTGTTCAGCAGTTTTTGACCACAAACAGCATGACCCCCCATACCACACCCTCCCTATTTACCCCATCTTGCCCTGAGGATCTGTTTTTCTTCCCGGACGAAAAAAGTTCTCAAAGGGAAATGTTTTGCCGATGTGGAAGATGTGAAACAAAAAATAGCAGAAGCACTAAGAGGCATTAAAATCAGTGAGTTCAAAACTGTTTTGAGCAGTGGAAAAAACATGTTGGTAAGTGTATTGCATCAAACGGACAGTACTTTGAAGGTGACTGAAGTTTAAACATGTAAGAATAAATAAACAATTTTTAAAAAGTTTTTATTTATTTATTTTTAGAGAGAGGGGGTGGAAGGGAGAAAGAGAGGGAGAGAAACATCACTGTGTGGTTGTGTCTTACGCTTCCCACGCTAGGGACCTGGCCTGCAACCCAGGCATGTGCCCTGACTGAGAATTTAACCAGCAGCCTTTCGGTTCCCAGGCTGGTGCTCAGTCTACTGAGCCACACCAGTCAAGGCTTTTCTTTCTTTCTATTTAAAAAAAAAAATTAAATTAATTTATTTTTAAAGCCAGGGGGAAGGGAGGGAGAAAGAGAGGGAGGAAATAAATGCAGTTTTTTTACAAATAAATTTTTGGCCCCCCCCCCCATATATGTATATTTGAGGAAGGAGGAATCAGGCCAGGGAGACTGAGTATGGTGAGCAAGGAGGAGCCTGGCTGAAAGGAGCTGGAGAGAAGGACAAGAGCACATGTTGACCTTAAAGTCCATGGGAAGTGTTTTGCATTTATCCTGGGCACCACTGGAAGCCATAGAAATGTTTTGAGCAAGGAAGTAATTAATTCTATTTATTAGGACCAGATAAAGTTGAATAAAAGCTTACTAAGAATACAGATGCTGTTTTTATGGGATGAGCTTGTGCACCCAGCCCAGCAAACTGGCATAAAAGGTAAGGGTGGCCTTGCTGATCATCTTGGTTCTTCCTGACTCTGGTCCCTGCTAGGGCGCTGAGGACAGGTTCATAGATGCTGCAGCCTTGATCTGAGGGGTCATACTGGTGTGAAGCCATCGACTTTCCCATCATGCCTTTGGGTATGAAAAACCCTAGGAGTGGGAATTGGAAAAGTATCGGCTGAGAGGCCTGGACTGGAATCCCAAACTGATGATTTGATTCTACTATTGACTGGAAGAGGAACAGTGAGGCTGTGCTGTCAGCTGGAACAAACTGGACTGAGGAAGCCTCACAGTGTATTGTTTAGAAAACAAATCCTAAGAAACTCATATGACTCTCAATATCATGAGTCACCTTGACTCATGATAAGGATTAGAACTGTCTGCCTTTCAGCCTCGTGATCCTGATGCTTCTCGGTCCCATCCGTACCTAGAGATCCTTCATGCTAAGCCAGCTGTGCATCTCTCTCACCTGCAGGAAGGACCTAATCACTTTGAAAGGGGACATCTGCCTCCCATCCCCACTCCAGCCCCGACTGTAAAATGGCTTAGCCTAGAGAGCAGCAGCACTCTTTGCAGTGGTCCTCGTCTTTAATAACGAGTAGCCCTGGAGAGATTTGTCAGGTGCCCATCTTCTTATAGGCTAACTATCCAGCTGAAGAAGAGGGGTGGTGGCAGAGAAAGATGAGGGATGCTTAGGGAGTCTGGCTGCAGCTCTGGTGTCTGGCAAGGCAGAGGCTGCCCTGTGAGTTGGGTGGCCAGGTCTGAGGTGGCATGTCAGGCAAGGTCCATCCACAGACTGTCCTGAGAGTCTGCTGTCTTTGGGGCTCTGCCCTTTTCTCATGCTGCCCCCATTTATCCTTCACAGTGATGCTCCATGGTAAAGGGGAGCAAATGAGGCTCCAAGTGGTTACATGCAGTGCCAAAAGGCACGTGGGCAATAAGGGATTGATAGAGACCAAATGTGTATGTCCCTCCTAAATTTCGTATGTTGCAACCTAATGCCTGAGTTGATGCTATTAGTATTAGGAGGTGATACCTTTGGGAGGTGGTTGGGTCATGAGGACAGAACACTCATGGGATTAGTGCCCTCAGAAAAGAGGCCCCAGAAAGCCTCCTTGTCCTTTCCACCATGTGAAGACACAGAGAGAAGATGGCTATCTGTGAACTAGGCATGAAATGTGTTTGTGCCTTGACCTTGGACTTCTCAGCCTCCAGAAATGGGAGAAATAAATGTGCATTGTTTAAGCCACCCAGTCTGTGGTGTTTTGTTATTGCTCCCTGAAGGAACTAAGACATGGGTAGGACTGGATTTGAACACAAAGCTTTCTAGATCTTCTCATGTTGTCTCACAGCCTGTCCCAACTTCCTGTGCATGTGGGGTAGAGGGTTGGCCATGCCCTCCTCCCAAGCATGTGTCCTGGTGCTAAGTAATTGTCCTGGGAGGCACCGGGAGGGTCCTGCTGCTGCCTCTAGCTTGTCAGTGGGCCATCATTTTCTTCTGTGATGCAGGGTCAGTGTGCCTTCCTCACTGGCCTGCCCTCTGCCAGCCTGCTGGGAGCCGGTGTGATATAATGGATGTAAAAAGTGTCTGGGGCGGAGAGAGCACAGGGGAGGAGGCTGAGGTGCTAATGGGCAGCCAGGACTGCCAGAAGCCTGCTGACAGAGACCCAGGGCCTTGCTCAGTATGAGTGGGCTCAACTCCAGGGGCATGAAGAATTGGGCCGGCCCGGGCTGGGCCAGAAACAGCATTTCCTGAGCCCGTATTACCATTTAACATTTGTACAGTGGAAGAAGTGCCTGGGAGTCCTGCCTGGTTGTACGTGCAGGCTCTCTCATCCCTGCTGCGGAGAGCCCAGTGTTAGCCAGAGACAGCTCTCGGCCCACAGGATGGACTATGCAGGCTAGCCATGGGAAGTGGCTACCCTGTTCTGCCCGGCCACAGAAAGTCCCTTGAGCCATGCCCAGCTGGCTAGTGTTTTTGTTGACTGCCAGTGACTGACCACCAGCCCCTCCCGCCCTCCTCTGACTGTTCTCACTTCCTCCCTGCAATTCCCGTGCAGTTGCAGTGTGAGGTGGTGGAGCAATTAGGTGGAGACACCCCTCCTGCTGCCTCTCATCACTGAGCGCTCGGAATCTCATCTGTCCTTGTGCTCCCCTGTCACCCTTCCTGGCCTGTGCTGCAAGTAAACCTGGGGGCTGGCAGGTCACCCAGCTTCTGGGCGAGATGGACCCCCGACAGGTGGTGCAGGGCCTCCCTGGGAGGCAGGTCTCATGTTTGGGAGGACACACTGGGGCTCCTTGAGGCCTGTTCTACCTTTTCATTCTTGTTCTACAGACCAAAGGACTCTGGATTCAGAGTCAGGAGGCCTAGGGTTCAGTCTGATGATGATGATGATATGATGGTAGTAACACTAAGAACAGTTAAAATACTGCCGTTTACCAATGACACTTAATCTTAATGACATCCGTGCAACACAGGCATTATCATCACTTTATAGATGAGAGATTTAATGCTCAGAGAGGGTGAGTGAGTTGCTCAGAGTCAAACAGCTGGAAGGTTACTGAGCTGAGATTTGTGCCCACATCTCTGTGACTCTGACCCCAGCTGTGTTCACCAAGATGCCCAGACACATGACTTCAGAGAGCTCCAGGGCCACTCAGAGGTCCCCCAAGCTGGTGGGCCCAATGTCATTCCAGCTCCTTCACCCTGGCAGTCAGGAGGCTTAGGCCCCTGCTGCTCCCAGACTCTGTGTGCCTTCAGAGAGGGGACTCTTTGAGGTTGCCCTTGCTGGGCTGGGTGTTTTGCAAAAGGGAAGACTGAAGGCCTCAGGTGTACAGAGGGTGCTCGTCTCCCCAGGTACTCAGGGAAATGTCTATCTTCAGAGTGACCTGGAGGGAGAGTGCCCACCCTAGCACTGTACAAGTCAAGGTGTAGTGAGACGCTGCTAGCCTTAACTCTTTACTTTCCTGAGACAACAACCACAGGCCACAATGAGGAGGGCTTCTACAGCCTGGATATATCCTTACGCTCCACAGGGGCTGGGCCACCACCTCTCTGGGAGGGCCCACAGAGGGGCCAGTTCTTGGAAGCTGTCCTCTCTGTCTGCATGGCCCATCCTGCTTCTCCTCAATCTCCTACCCTCCTTCCAAGGCCCATTCACTGTCACCTCCTCTGGGAAACCTTCCATGGCTGCCCCAGAGTCATGGCTTCAGACCTTATTCTAGAATATCTATCACGTTATACTTTTCTTACTATTTTATATAAGTTTCTTCCTTTTCTCTAAGACAAGACCTGAATTCTTTTAAGCCTGGCATGGTTTCTTCTATGTATAGTCAGTTCCAAGACATATTTAAAATATCACTGGCATAATTTATACATTCACTGTGAGTTTATGCTCTTGTGTATTTTAGAGCATTTTCCCTTTCTTTGTAGTTGATATTATTAATCATTCTTATTTTCACATTGCCCTGCCTCATTGTTTCCGTTTTACAGCTTTGCTTCCCACTGTCTTTCCCTGTTTATTTGTTTAAACAAAGAAGTCAGCAAATAGCTGTTGAGCACCTACTATGTGTCAGACACTGTTTTCAGGGCTAGGAGTGCAGAAGTGAACAAAAGATGTATTGGCTTATGTAACTGAAAAGCACAGAATTAGGGTTGACTTAGGATGAGGCTCTAGCCGTTGGCCCAACACTACCCCTGCTGGAGCTGATAGCCCCAGGGGAGCTCACTTTGTGGGCTGAGTATTTAGGGGACTTCCTGAAAGCCCCTGAAGTCTTTCTTGAATGAGTAGCTTATCTGGTAATGAATTGAGGCTAGCCAGGCTCACACACACTTATTCCTGGAGTGAAGCTACCTAAGGTTTTATCGTGAGAACATACTTCTTTTAGGGGAGCAGGTATGTGGTAGAGCTGGACTCCTACGCAGCTGTCTTCTGATTATTCCCGAGAGCTATCTCTTTGATCTGGTTTGGCTAAGCCTGTTTCTGTCACCCCCATGGGGTGGTGGTGTTTGTTCCTGGAGCGGAGAGACATCGATATTCCTCGCTGAGCCTTGACAGATACCACATTCAAATAAGCAGCACCCGTTTAAACACACACAGCAGCAGCAGCTCGACACTGCACCCTCATTTTCTGGTCCTGTGACCCGCCCTTCCTCCAACTGGGTGCTCCTTCCCATACCTCCCTGCCAGCCTGCTCTCCCACACTGCAGGTACAGTACCTGTGTGCGCTCTCATACCCAGCAGACCTGAGCAAGTCAGTCGGAGAGCAGGGTCTCACTGCAGAATTGCAGCTTGTAAGCACCTGCTGGGCGATGAGGCCATCTCAGCCTCTCTGGGCTGGAACGGGATTTGGATGGTTGATCGTGAACACAATGGAGAAGCAGACAGGACATCACCTCCTCTGGGTTATGGACGAGAATTCCTGTAGGAATGCTTCACTTAGTCCCATTATCATCAGCAGTGACAGCTCAGAGATATGGTGTGGCACATACAAAAAATGGGGCTGACTTTTAGTATTCAGGGGAAACTGAAAATGCTGCACCCGTATTCTAAGAGAGTGAAGGCTTGACTGAGGATGGCTCCTAAAACAAGACATAGAGGGATGAACAGAAGGCTGGAGATGGCGCAATGAGAAGAGAAAGAGCCAGGCCCAGCCCATGTCTAGTTGTATGAAGACCTTGCAACTAACAACTTTACTTGGATGTAGAACGTTTCCTCTTGCTTTATACAATCATCATAGTATTTGACACTTTATCATTTCTTCCCTGTGGGTCCTACTGTCACAATCCTGCAGATTGTTTGTGGCCTTGTTTTGGAGAAGGCTGGGTTGAGTGTAGGGGTCTTTGGGAATACCCTCCTCCTTGGTGGGCTCCTGGCAGGAGAGGGTGGCCTGGGGGAAGGTGCTGGAAGCACAGGTTCCTGGGATTTCTTGGGGAGAAAGGAAGTGGTGAGGCCAGCAGTGTCCTAAGAGCTAGGAGGACAGTCAGTTGTTAGGTTCTAGGCAATAGCTTAGGTGCTATGTCTCAGAGAGGAGGGTAGGGAGATACTGGCTTGTAGATAGCATCCCTCTGTGGCGGTTGGGCATGGAGAGTGGGGAGGGAGACTGGTAAATATGTTCAACCAGATCTACTGCAGACAGGCCAATAGGATAGGTCCTACTTTTTACCGAGTGTGCTCACAAAGGACCATGAGTTAAAAAAGACTGGTCTAATCCTGAAAGCTTCCTGGAAGGATTTCTGATTAGTGTAGCCACAGCTAAGCTAGTTGCACAGCTCCGGATGATGGGGAACAGCACGGAGGGAGGGCCAGTTCCATTGCTGCCAGCTGGGCTGCGGGGAGTCCTGGGGTGGGGGGTTTCCAGTGATCCTCAAGCCTCCTCCTTAAACAACCCCTTCTTTGAAAGAGCCCTTCTATTTATATATTTTTTCTATATTGTGCTTGTGCTTAAATATTTCATTTCGAAAAAGGCATCAGAACTAAAACATTTCTTACTATTCTGAACCTAATCGGCTGCAAGCTCCCTCTGACCCCATGCTGATTGTGAGGCTTGGTGTTCCAGACCCCCAGCCTGCCTACCTCTTCATGCTTTTAACTTTTAAGCTACTCTTTCTTACACTGACATTTCAGTTCCTAGGCTGCTCTTTCTGCATTTCCGCAGACCATTTTTGTGACTAATCCTTCTCATGTTGTTTTAAGTAACAAAGAGAATATGAACCTAAAGCTGAATGCCTACTTCCCAACTGTTCCTGGAATCTATAAAATACCAGTCTGTTTACAGGAAACTGAAGTTTAAGAAATACTAGCTTTTTCCTTAATTTAAAGGATTGCATCTCATGGGAAATTTAATTTTTAAAATAAATCACATATCGCAATAAAGAAGAAGCCTGCTACATAAACAATGAAGATATTTGCTAAAAAAAAAAATGCTTCTTTATTCAGCCAGAGAAGAACCAGGGGAATCGAGTACTGGATGGAATGTATCAGACCAGATTTTGAAAACAAGCTGAAATTTATCATCTCTCCTTTTCAGTGGGCTCTGTGTGAGCAGAGCTAAGCAGAACCCCTCCTGAGGATACCTGTTCTGGTTCTAGCATCACCAGAGGATGGGGCGAGAATGACTATCTCCAAGTCCAAGGTGTCAGGGGGTAGAGCCAGGATCTGTTAGAAGCCTCCCCAGGGTGACTGCATGTATCCTCCAGGATTTTTTCCATGCAAGTGAGAGAAATCAAGTTCAAGTGCTTAAGCAAAAATAAAATGTGTGTGTGTGTGTGTGTGTTTCCAGTAACTTGAAAGCCCAGAGGTTGGGTTTGGTTTCAGAGTTAGCCGATGTCAGACACTCACATGATGTCCTTAGGTCTCTTGCTCTCACTCTTTCCCTCCATTTCTGCTTCATCTCACGCCTCTGCTTTCTTCTCTGTTGGTTTTATACTCAGGGCAGGCTTCTTCCTTCATGGATTCACAGGATTCACCATGGATTCACCATGGATCCTGGAGCCACAGAATCCAATGCATGTAACATTCATTTCTTACCTTTAGCTCTCAGTGGAAAGACAACTTCTCTTTTTCATACAGAAGTTCCACTGAAAGTTCCAGAACTGACTCTCATTGGAACAAGTTGGTTCACACGGCCAGGAAGGTCAGTGAGCTGCTCTTCCTGGGCCAGCCTGGTGCATACCCACTCCTGGAGCTGGAGGGTGGAGGTGGGGCCCTTCCTGAACCCCGAGGACTGAGTCAAGGAGAATGTCATTAGCAGGAAGGGCAATAGGTGAGGGGCAGGTAAAGACAGCAACTGGTTACTATGATATGGTTTGGTGAGGCGGATTTGAGGGACCCGTCCTGGGGTACCCTATGTTTGTAAGCTGATCTTCTCAGGTGATTTCTTCTTGTTTGTTTCCTGTGAAGTACTTCAGCTGTTGGCATGGTCCTCCTGCCATCTTGCTCCTGTACATTGGAAGGGTATGCAGAGCCTGGTTTACCAACTTGGACCTGATCTGGGAGGCAGGGCAAGCCTGGTGCCCACACTTCTGCAGCTCAGTCACTTCTACTCTCTTGCCTCCATCTTCTTTTTTAATTTTTTATTTTATTGATTATGCCATTACAGTTGTTCTATTCCCCCCTTCATTCTCCTCCACCTTGCACCCTCCACCCCCACCATTCCCCCCCTTTAGTTTATGACCATGTGTCTCAAGTTCTTTAGGTTCTATATTTCCCCTACAATTCTTGCCCTGCCCCTATCTATTTTCTACCTATGGTCTATGCTACTTATTTTCTGTACCTTCTTCCCCCTTCTCCTCCTCCCTCTCCCCTGTTGCTAACACTCCATGAGATCTTCATTTCTATGTTTCCGCTCCTGATCTAGCTGTCCTCTTAGTTTGCTTTTGTTTTAGGTGTGGTTGTTAATATCTGTGAGTTTGCTGTCCTTTCACTGTTCATCTTTTTTATCTTCTTTTTCTTAGGTAAGTCCCTTTAACATTTCATATAATAAGGGCTTGGTGATGATGAACTCCTTGAATTTGATCTTATCTGAGAAGCACTTTATCTGTCCTTCCATTCTAAATGAAAGTTTTGCTGGATAGAGTAATCTTGATTGTAGGTCTTTGGATTTCATGACTTGGAATACCTCTTTCCAGCCCCTTCTTGCTTGTAAGGTCTCTTGAGAAATCCACTGACAGTCTGATGGGAACTCCTTTGTAGGTGACTGTCCCCTTATCTCTTGCTGCTTCTAGGATTCTGTCCTTCATTTTAATCTTGGCTAATGTAATGATGATGTGCCTTGGTGTGTTCCTTCTTGGGCCCAACTTCTTTGGGACTCTCTGAGCTTCCTGGATTTCCTGGAAGTCCATTGCCTTTGCCAGATTGGGGAAGTTCTCCTTTATTATTTGTTCAAATAAGTTTTCCACTGGTGGCTGTTCCTTTCCCCCTTCTGGTATCCCTATAATTTGGATGTTGGAATGTTTAAAGATGTCCTGGAGGTTCCTAAGTCTCTCCTCATTTTTTGAATTCTTGTTTCTTTCCTATTTGGTCATTTTTTCCTTCCTTCTGGTTCACTCCCTTGATTTGAGCCCCAGTTTCCTTTTCATTGCTATTGGTTTCCTGTGCAATTCCCTTCATTTCAATTAGTTTAGCCTCCATATGTTCCTCTAATTTGTGACTAAAATCTACCAGTTCTGTGAGCATCCTGATCACCAGTGTTTTGAACTGTGCATCTGAAAGTTTTGCTATTTTTTCATCGCTTAGAGTTATGGTCTCTGGGGCTTTGAGATCTTCCTGAGCCATTTTTGGTCTGTCCACGCCCATTAAGTATGAGGAGCAGAGCCTTAGGTGTTCACCAGGGCAGGGCTACCCAGGTCCCTAGGTTGTGATACTGTATGTGGGGGCGGGGTCAGAATGGGGAAATAGCAGCCCCCTCTCCTGCTTCCCGCTGCTGGGTGAGGAGCAGAGCCTTAGATGTTCACCAGGGTAGGGTGGCTCAGGTCGCTGGGTTGTGATGCTGTATGTGGCGGCGGAGTCAGAGCCAGGAAATGGAGGCCTCCTCTGCTGCCTCCCACCACTGGGGCCTGCTCAGTCCCATCTCACAGCCCACTCCCTCGCCAGTCTATCTGCGCAGGAATGACCCGCCACCCTGCGCCCTCGCTGGGTCGCCAGTTGCTCACTGGGTCGCTCACTGGGTCCACCCGTTGCAACCCCATGTGTGGGATCCGAGAGCCTGAGTCCGTCTGACCAAGTTTTCCTGTGCAACCCCACTCCGCCAGCTGCTGAGTTCACCCCTCTTACCGGTCAGGCTGAAGAATTCATTGTTATTAGACTTCCAAAAAGTTCAATTCTCTGTGTTCTGGCTGTGTTTTCTGTTGCTAATATTTTGTTGTCTTTAAACTTGGTTGTGTGAGAAAGCACAGCGTCTCCACCTATGACTCCATCTTGGCGGAAGTTCTCTTGCCTTCATCTTAACTATTGGCCAGCAATTGAGAGCTGATAGCTATGGAAAATTTTTAAAAGTATCCATCATCTACCTATCTAATTTTACTGTATGAACTATTTACTTTATTAATTAAACAAGTTTTATGAAATACCACATACCAAGCAGTTACATCTTTATAAATATTAATTCATATGTTGATAACCCTGTAAGATATATGATTAGCCTTATTTTACATGAGAAAACAGCATCAGTGTTATGTGACCTGTCAGAGGTCAGACAGCCTACAGCTTCCAGCATGTTACGTAGGTGCTTAGGCTGAGTTTGATGCATATAGGAATGCAGAAGTCAAGTTCTCTGCCTTTGAGCACTATGTAGTTGATGTGTGCTTAACAATTACATAAAAGAATGAGCAGTGTGCTTGTATAGGAATAAAAAATAAAGCAGAAGGAAGTGATTAATTTTGTCTGAGTGTAGTCTAGGAGGCAGGGAGGGGCATTTGAGCTAGGCCTTGACGAGTGAGTAGGAGTTTCCTATGTGGGTATGGTACAGAGGGACTTTGTTCTTTTAACTGAATAATAACATGAGTTTTGTAAGAGATGGAGCTGGCAGTTTCAGGGGATCTGATATCACCTTGGAATCCACCTTCTCACATTACGGGATGGCCAAAGTGATACATTTGTATTGTTTGGGATGCTTTCATTGCAAAGACCAGAAACCACAATACAAATTGGCTTAAACAATAAAGGGGATTTATTGCTTCATTTGATTGAAAAGCACAGAATTAGGGCTGGTTTAGGGTGAGGCTTAATCCATTGGCTCAATAGTATCATCGAGGGTCTGGTTTCTTTCCCTCTCTTTTTCTTCTCTCTTATGCAATGGTGTTTACAGCAAAAGCCTGATGTTGTCTGACAAAGCTCCCAGAGCTATATGCTTTCTTTATTATGCCCATTTGGGAGCAAAGGTGGCTTTATTTGAACATTCCCAGCCAAAAACCCGAGAGTCGCTCTGATTAGGTCCCATTGTTGCCAAGGGACCAAGTACATGGATGGAGTCAGTTCCCCTGCAACCACCTGGATCCCCAGTCACCTGGACAGTGGATGCTGGGAAGGCATCAAAGAAATGTTCACTACAGCATTTAAGCTTGTGCTCTCTCTCTCTTTTGATCTGTAAAGGTGGCACATACCTATTGTACCACACGTAATGGCACCTCAAACTCTAGGCTTGATCTTGGGCACCCTGCCATTAAACTACCATTTTTGTCTGTGTTGTCTCTTCCTAACTTATCCTCTGGACAACTTACTTTGACTTTGCCTGAGGAAACCCACTCTTCATTAGTATGTAGTGAGTTTTGCTGACAAACCAGGCTGCTCTGGCCATGATGGCATAAGAACCACACAAGGTAGTCTAGACAGGGATGTCCAACCTTTTGGTGTCTCTGGGCCACACTGGAAGAAGAAGAGTTGCCTTGGGCCACACAGTAAATACACAAACAATAATGAAAACTGATGAGCAAAAAAAGTTTTAAATACATTTACGATTTTGTGTTGGGCCACATTCCTAGTCATCCTGGGCTGCATGCGGCCCAGGGACCACAGGTTGGATGCCCTGAACTTTATAGCAATGACTCTCTTAGGTCTTTTACAGAGCTGCCTTTTTCAAAGAGAGTAAAAATCTGACAGCATTTTCTAAAACTCTTAATGAACTCCAAGGCCACCCCTTCCTCCTTCCTACTGAAGTAGCTGAGTTTCTTCTCAGTCATGGAATGGCAAAACAAAAAAAAAGGTGACTTTCATTTCTTTTTCATTCCTTCTTTTTCTTTTTAACACGGATGAGAGGAAGAAGTATTCAAGGCCATTAGCCAGAGCTGGCAAATCGTGTGTGGGTATCCCAGAGGTAGGCTGGCTGTAGGAAGGAGTCGTTGGAGGTGGGTAGGCCTGGGGTTCAAGTCCTGCTGGTGTCACTTGATAAAAGGCCGTGTGCCTGGGGAAGAACACAGGTTGTAGTCAGGCTGCCTATGGCTAAATCCCGGCTCTACTGTCTGCAGGCTGTGCCTGGGTTCACAACCCAGATCTATCATGTACTAGCTACAGACGAGAAAATAACCACGTCATTCTAACCTGCCTCTCAGGGGGCTGTTTCCTGACATTTCCTCTTGTCATTGGCCTTCCCATTGGTTGGGAGGGTGATTACTGTTACTCAACTTCTTTGGCCTCCTTTGTTTCATCTGTGAAATACAGGTAGGAATAATGTCCACACTGTAGGGTTGTTGTGAGGATGAAGAGAGTTAATGTTATAGCAGACACTTAACACAGTCTCTAGTAAGCACTAACAGTATGAATGACTAGATATGTCTTGTAGGGTTGCTGTCCCTTTAAGACATTGCATATATATATATATATATATATATATATATATATATATATATATATATATTTTCTGGCATGTAGCAGACACTTGATAAATGTTGGCCATTATTAATAATAATTATGCTGATTGAATTACTTACTAATAATGCGAGTCATTTGAGTAGAGCTCTATCATTTCTGGGGTGCTGGCAGCCAGTAGTGTCTCTCCTGGACCTCACAGCTACTCAGTGATGGGGCTCCTTCCCCTGTCCAGATTATCTCAGAGGAGGGTTGAATGCCTTCCCAGGGGGTCCTGGCCAGGTGGTCACTATCAGGACCAGGGCAGGACCCATGGCAGAGGTTCGCAGTCCAGGGCTCATTCCACACTCACTCGCCTTCCCATCCTGGAGGCTTCCCAGTCATTCCTCACAGCCTTGTTTTAAATGTACGTGTTTCTCATCCGTAATATCCTGATTGTCTCATTAATCTCTTTTAAGCTTCATGAAAAATACAAAGGGCTAGATCAGGAAATAGTTACCAAGTTCTAATTTTGCATTCAGGGGATTGTTTTCCATGGACGTGAAGAGACTGATGTTTCCCATTTGACATTTGGTTTCCCAGCTAAGTCGGGGAGAGCTGTTGCCTTCTGAATTACCAACCAGTTTGTTTACAAGGTTGCACCTACATTTTGCCTCTAATGTTTCTGTACCTTTTGTCGCTGCTTTATCTGCATGTGCTTTTCTTCCTAGTGGATGTTGAACTGCCTAAAGGGAGTATGAAGACATTTCTTTTGATAAGACCTTAGAGCAACAAGAAGTCTAGAGCTTCTAGTAACCCCTTTGTGCATATTCCTTAGCCCCTGACCACAGAACAGTTTCTACTATGGAAAGAGCAGTGTCTGTTTCCTCTCTACCTCTCTGTAATACGGTAGCCACCAGCCAGGTGTAGCTATTGGCATTTAATTGAAATTACAAATTCAGCTCCTTAGTCACTTAGGCTGCCTTTCAAGTGCTCAGTAGCCACGTATAGCTAGTGACTCCCGTATTAGACAGCACAGATTGAGAATATTTCTGTTAGCGTAGAAGGTTGTGCTGGATAGCATTTAGCATATAGAAATAGAGGGAATGGGATATGAGTATTAGCATTAGCTACATAGTGCCACAGACAAACAAATAATAAATATTTTTGTTTCTTAACTCTCTGCATGTATTTTGCCTGCAATTTCCAAGTCCCTGTACACCAGGGGAAATGAGAGACCATTGTTCCCTGATCTAACATGAGTATTCAATGAAAAATTTTCAATCATATAAAGAAATATGAATGCCTATTTCATTATCTAATATAAACAATGAACTTGGACAGCACGTTATATGTGGTTCCTTCCACTGGTGATCGGTATGGGTGTGGCCAGGAAGCCAGTGTAGAACTTTGTTTATCTTAGAGAGAGAAGGTTCAGGAAGACTATCCATGGACGTTACCTGGCAGGCCAAGCGTCACACACTTTTAAATATTCTTGTCCAATCTGAGCTTTAGCATTTCTGGCTGTGGACCACTCTGGTGGGCAAATCTACATCTGAACAACCTGGTCTACTAATTTATCTCCCCAAAGCAGGCATCAGAAATGCTGGAGAAACAGATTTGCTTTCGATAGTATGAGGATGGTGTTTGCTGTTTGTTTTGTTGCTAAGTATCAATAGATTACTCAGTTGTACCAGATGCAAAGAGATGAACATTGTTGCACAAATTTTGCCAAAGTATTTGTGGACCTTCTGGGGACCCTCTAGAACTAGTTTTGAGAATACCTAATTTTAATCAGTTTGCAGAGTTTCATTCACATGCTTGAACAAGGGTTCTGAGTCCTTCTGCCCTTGGGAGGAAGGAAAAGTCAAGGGTGGCATTGGATGTCTGGAAAAGCCAAGGGTGGCATTTGCTAATAGGAAAGCAGCGGAGGGAGGGTCTATGGCTGCCTCTGAGTTCTGAGATCTGAGTGCTAGAGCCGGTGCAGATCTGAGATCAGTGCTAGAGCCGATCTAGAGAGAGCTGATGTGCCTTGTGAGATGGGCTTATTCAGCAGTGCTCAGAGCCTCTGGTGAGTACTGGGGTCTTTGTGTTCCAGATTGTTCCAATTAGTTCCAAATTGTCTATGGCCAGCTTACTAAATAGGTGAGAGTCTGGTGGAGAATATCTGCAGGATTTTCCAGAGACCAGAAGTCTCAAGACAAGAGGATAATCTCCAAATAGCCCTGTAGTCTTCAGTTAACTGTGATTTACTAGGAATTTCAGCCCATGTTAGGGCTCATCTTTTTGGTGCTCCTTGACCTTTAGGTCCCTTAGAGATGACTGGTGATATTAAGATGAACATTTTTCGACTCTTGTCACTGACAAAATTCTTGAAAAACTTGCAATACTTTAAATATATCACATTAATGAATATAGTATCTCTGTACATTTTCAGCCTTTTGAATAAAACCCCTAGAACATGATCCTAGTGGGTTGCAAACTTTTCTTTTTATCTTTCAAAATCTTTGTTCAAGTGACACCTTGAATAGGACCCAAAATACAGTAGAGATAAAAGTGGAGTTGTGACTGAAAGGAACAGGTGGAGTCCAGATCACTGAACCTCTGCCGCCTGCAACCCTCCCCTAACCTTTGAGTCAGCCCCTGAGTCTCTGCTTAGTGACTCAGAACGTCACCCACTGTGCCTCACAGGTGCCAGGGAGGGTATCGAGTGCCCTGGGCATCATGGTGACTCGGGACTGCTCCTGGAATTAAGGAGGCACCTTAAGTAGAGAGCGTGGCCCTCACACAGCTTGGCTCCGTTCGAGGATTCAAGGAAGGTTTGTAGTGACAGGAGTGCAGAGGAAGGGACTTGTCTACGGTCCCAGGTGGATTCTTCATAGGCTCTCTTCTAGAGTAGAGCATGTCCTACTAGAACTGGTCTCATGGATTTTGAAACAAAATTAGAGTTTTTGAGCATTGGCCTCCATGTCACCTGTTCTCGAAGTGGCTGTGTGCTCCACTTGGGATTCTGCTGTGAAGACCTCTAGGAGACTTTTCAGCTGACCTTGAACTCAAGGTTAACACAGTTCCTCTTGCTTTGCAAACTCAGGTATGAGCAGCTGGAAGCTCCTCCTGTGGTCTTCACTTAAGGTTCATGAGACTCTTCATGCTCATTCGACCTCTCACGCTGTTACTTAAAATAAAACACCGCATGTACAGTGTCAGCAGATACATTTGGTTCTTGCACAAGGATGAACAAAAGGCTGTCCTCCAGGAACTTCTGACTCTGTAGCATGTCATGTGCCCAGTGCCTCAGTATCCTTGCCTGTGAAATGGGCATGTAAATAAATCTACGTAAGACTCACTGGAAGATTAAAGCTCTTTAAAGTTTTTGGTTAACAGTGAATTTTTCCAAGTAAAGGTTGATTTTAGGCCCAGAGAGTTGAAATGGCTGGCCTCCAGCTCAGGGAACATCACCACCATGCACACACACAAAAAATGTCACTGCCGTTCTTGTTCTGAACCTGAAATCAAAGAGCCCAAAGCTGTGGCTTCTTGTCTAACCTTTGCGAACAATTTTCAGATTGATTCTATATGCAAGAGAACTGCCGATCTATTTCTTATAGGGGAAAGCAGATGACAGGGAGGAAAGGAACTGAACTAATTTTCTGAACTCAGTTCCTCTACTAACTCACCTACAGGGTTGGGAGCAACTTTCTGAGTCTCCATATGCAGCCCGGACATGGAACCCACTGAGGGCGTAGGGGAGAATTCCAAGGGTGGCATTAAGAAAGTGAGTCGCAGAGCAAAGGAACTCCTCCTCAAAGGCCAATGCAATCTTAGTAATCTTATGAAAAAGCCTTCCTGGTTTTAAAATTAGCTCCAAGGAATTTGGCACCAGATTTTAGATTTGTATAGAGAGCAAGCATGAGGGAAGGAGAGGCTGCTTTTGTCTGGAATTTCAGCGCCTTCCTTTGCAGGGCTAGCAATGCAGAGATACACACTCTGAAAAACAGTGGCAGCCTATCCTTGGAACAGAAGCACTTAATTTGGTTTAATTGTGGCAATTTCTAGGAGTCACTGGGAAATCCAGCAGCTAATGAATGAGCTCTTGCTCTGTCAGATCCCTATAGAAATAATCAATGTTCTTTTTTTGTACTTGTAAGCTATATGGAAATATATTTTCAGAACCTGCTGGGGATAAGAGCAGGGATATAAAAACCTCCCTCCATCTCACCAGATGGGTCCCAACAGCCCAGGTGAATGTCACACCTGTGTTAAAAAGGCCACTGATTCTGAGCAGGCTCTGACAACAGCGTCTGCTTCCCAGGTCTGTGCCAGGCTGACCTCCTTTCCCAGTCCCACCTCTTGCTGGGGCCTCCGTGGGCCTTTCATTCATTCAGACTGTGGCTTCCGAGTGTCCAGGTCTCAGACAGACACACTTCTGTGGATCTAGACCAGAGGACAAGACCAGAGGATGAAGGACATTGGGCTGTTTACTCTTCTCTTCTCTGTCCTTTCGTCTGTACCTAATTTTCCAACAGCCAAAGCGAGGCTGTTCTATGTAGAGGAAATGACTCAGATGTGGTATTTCTGGAAAGATATTTCAGGACAGGCCGGTGCTCCTCAGGGTCTGGGGAAGGCTGCATACTATCTCCCTTTTGATGTTTCCATGCACATTTACACATTAAAGACCACAGAGGTCCTGTAGTCAAGTGACCTGACCAGCTTGCCTCTGTTTATCCCCGTGGTTCCCAGTGAGACCAGGACTCTGGTGATGTGCAGGGCACAGTGTAGACTCACCTGGGCCAACTCACCCTTTGAGTAAAGTTTAAATGCAAGTTCAATAGCAAGCCTGTAAGTTTTTAGCGTCTGGTTTGGTGCCGTTGAACAAGTTACGTGTTACATGCCTCAGTTTCCTCATCTGTAAAAAGGGATAATAAAAAGTACCTATTTCATAGCTCTGAGTGCAACTCCTGAAATATAATATGTCCTATACGTGTTAGCGATGATTATTATTATCATTCATTGTTATTTACTGAAAGCTTTTGCCACAGTGCTAAGTGTTGTTAATGCCTTCTCTTGGTGTCGCAGAACATGGGAAGGTACAAGAATCCTGCCTCGGGTAAAAGATTGCAAAGCACCCTTGTTTTATTTTATTTTATTTTAATTTTTTTATTGATTATGCTGTTACAGTTGTTCTATTCCCCCTTTCATTCCCCTCCACCATACCCCCCCATCCGCACCATTACCCCCCCTTTAGTTTACGGCCATGTGTCTCAAGTCCTTCAGATTCTATATTTCCCATGCTATTCTTGCCCCCCCCATCTATTTTCTATCTACTGTCTATGCTACTTATTTTCTGTACCTTCTCCCCCCTTCTCCTCCTCCCACTCCCCTGTTGCTAACCCTCCTTGAGATCTTCATTTCTATGTTTCCACTCCTGATCTAGCTGTCCTTTTAGTTTGCTTTTGTTTTAGGTGTGGTTGTTAATGCACCCTTGTTTTATTTAAGCCTCACAACAGACTTATAAGGAAGTTGCAGTTGTTCCAGTTTTATGGTAGAGGAAGGTAAGCTTACTTATGTGGTAAAGAGACTAACTAGTTCCAGGTCACACAACACAAAGAGGACTCAGAGTCAGGCCTGCTGTCACCAAGCCCAGGATCTCCATAGAGCTGCTTGCCAACCAGCTTCTGATGGGGACCCGGAGACATGGGCCTGCTGTCAGCTCTGGTAGGAGCCACCTTCTACTCGGATGCTGGGTTCAAATCCTAATTCTGCCCATCCCTAGCTACTTGTCTTTATGCAGGTTGCTTGACTTCTCTGGTCTTCATTTTTCTCTGGTATAAATAGAAATGGCAGTACCCATGTCTCGTGGGTGCAGTGAGGCTAATGGCAGTGTATGTGAGGGTCAAGCACAGGTGCTCAGTAAGTCTTAGCTCACAATGATACTCTGTATTGGGATTTGTGCTAGGCTGCTTTACATGGGTGTGCTCATGTAATCCTTACAATACCACCAGGAGACCTATACTCTTCATTTTTTAGATTGGGAAACAGAAGCTCTGTGCAATTCGGGGACTCGCCCAAGGCATAAAGCCACAGACTTTGAAGTTCAGGTTTAGACCCTGGCAGCCTGACTCCATGGAAATACCATTCCCATTCCTCTAATACAGAGCCATGTGCTGGGATGCAGGCAGGGTTTGTGCTTGACCATGTTCTTTGTTCAACAGGGCAGTTCAGCAGTGGACATTTTAATCATTTTTGCATGGGACAGTACTGTCATTTGGGCTTGAGAATACAGTTTATGAGCCAGGAGATTAAGGCAGAAATTTAGTGCTGTTTTGGCAGGAGGGACACACCAGCATCATTCTTGGGTCCAGCAGTTCTGTCAGAGATGATGGGCCATTTGTACATGCCTATGTGGCTGGGGCGAGAGATTGTGCCAAGGACGGGACCCAGAAACCAATGAGTCTGTCTACCTATGGAGCAGTGCAGGTGCCCAGAAGAGACACACGTTCCTGCAAGATGAACTGAAGAAGTGCTGGGCCAGTCTTGCAGCTGACTGGGGCAAGCAACCCCATGCACTGCAGGATGAGGAATGCGTTCCTAATCTGAATTCTCCAGATAAAGTCCAGTTAACAATTTGAAAACTGTAGATGCCCTTCAGCCTGAGGGACAACAGCAAAACAAGTGACCCAAGGCTCCAGATGCAAAGATACGGATAGTGGGGAGGGAAGGAAAGCCAGGGAGAGCCAAGTTTACTGCCAGGCCTCTTGTACTCTGCTGGCTTTCAGAGTCAGAGTCAGAGTCAGAAACAAGGTGAGTTATTAGAGGAGCATTGATTTGGGTGTGCTGAGCAGTTAGAATGTGTTTGCTTCCCAGACATGAAAGCTCACTTAGTTTGCTTGATTGGGTTTTGAATTGTGCAACAGCGCCTCCCTTGGTGCTGCCCTGAGTCTGTGAAGTCCCCAGTTCTGGGAGTAGCTGCAGCATTTTTGCATTTCAGGGTGGGTCATGGGGAATAGCAAGTTTTACTGCATAATTAAAACACCTTTCTCCAGGATAGCCCTATTTTATCTTCCTTGGCTCAGGGTCCTGCAAGCACCCTGCTGGGGAGGGGAGTACATATCCAAGGTTGCTCAGTACGTGACTGTGTCTAAGACTTAGGTCCAAGGGGTAGTGGGGGTGGGGGATGAGGCAGGGCTGAGGCCGGACAGGGGTGGACCCTTCATTCACTCATCCAGTCAGCATTTACTGTGTGCCAGGCGTTATTCAGGGCATGGACATACAGTATGAGGTCCGGCAGAGCCACGCAGTCACGTCACAGACAGAGAGAGCCATGGGAGCAGCGTAGGGGAGGGGGCAGTGCTTGGGAGAATGTCAGAGACCCGTGTTATAGAATGACTCTTCCTTATAATGCATTTGGTTCTTCTCCCCTCTCCGAGACCATTTAGTAGAAAAAGCAGTTCACTTTTGACCTCCCCTCCCTTCCATCTTAGCGTCTAATAATTGGCTCTCCAGGCTGTTTATTATGTATTTGTTCCTTTGGTTGGAAGGTTGGGCACAGGCATGAAACCCATAGCTTCTCCCTGGAATTCAGTTTCTGGACAGAGGCAGGGGGTCTTCTGGATCCATGAGGTCAGCCACTTGCTTCTCAGGGGATGTGCCCCGCCTTGAATTTTTTTTTTCCCTGAAGGAACTGAGTCCATGATTTCAGACCGAGCTAGCACCACCTGGCAAAGAGGAGCTGGGAGACTCGAGCTGGACAGTGAGGTGCGGTTCTGAGTACCAGACGTGGGAGGAGCCAGGGAGAGCAGGCTGGATGTGGGTTTCAACTGAATAATGTGTGTAGAGAATTTGGGACCATGCCTGACACCTAGAAGGTTCAGCAAAAGCTGAAAACAAATAACTCTGGGAAGGCAGGCAGGAAGGCAGCTATTCATTCAATGGCCATTTGTCCAACCTACAAATATTTCTGAAATACCTAAGTAAAAATAGAATAGATTCTAGAGCAGACTGCCTAGGTTCAAATCCTGGCTATTTTACTTAATTATCTTTGTAAGTTTGAGAAACTTAATGATTCTTTGTGCCTTAGTTTCTTTATTTGTAACTGGGAATAATTGGTAACAATAAATGGATGTTCTTATGAGAACTAGAAAAGATTAAGATGTGTTCATAAGTATCTTTTGTTAATTTATTCAATGACAATTCATTGGTCAGGTGTTAGGATCTAGCCAGTGGATACAGGCAAAGGTCCCTGCTTTACCCAACTTACATTTCATTGGAAAAACCAGATTATCAGAAAAAAAGCCAATAAACCCATAAATAATACATTTTAAGACAGTGATAAGTGCTGCGAAGGGAACAAAAGAGAATCCTGGGAAGTGGGTGATTACATGAGGATCAGTCATACATAAAGGAACATGGGAGGGGGAAATAGGCAGTCCACACAACGATGATTCTGAAATAAGCAAGTCTTTGGAATTTGCCCAAAAAAAAAAAAAAAAGGCGGGGGAGAGAGAGAGAGAGAGAACTCTGAGTTTCTGAGAGAGGCAAGCAGGATGAGCAGCCAAAAATAAATAGTTGAATAAAGATTGACTCTGGGGCCAAACAAGTTTCAAGATAATTATTTTTCCCGGTAGTGAATTATTATGGCTCACAAATGAATTCATCTTTTGATGTTTTCAGTACCAAAGGTC
The DNA here is from genome assembly GCF_021234435.1 of Artibeus jamaicensis. Taxonomy (NCBI): domain Eukaryota; kingdom Metazoa; phylum Chordata; class Mammalia; order Chiroptera; family Phyllostomidae; genus Artibeus; species Artibeus jamaicensis. The sequence continues at coordinate 28,559,726 of NW_026521788.1, read as the reverse complement.
CTTGATAGATGGATTAATCCTCCCTTTCACCTGACTTCTTTCACCTGATCCCCTCACATCGTTGAATTGAAATTAAAGGGCCATTCATTTGGAAAACTTATTAACTCCCTGCTCCTAGAGGCTCCTTTTCCACTCAGCCTGGCTGGGCTCTATCTCTCTGGGGCTTGAGCCTTCTTGCACCTCTGCTCTCTCCACCAGTGTCCCCAGGCTGGGGTAGGAAGGCTCACCAAATATTCCAGTTGCACCTGTACATTTCCTGGCTCCTATGTTTAGGTAGGATATGGAATGTAGGAGACAGGCCTCACTTCTGGGCTGAGGCAGATGGTCCCCATGTGGGGTGCTCCAGTAGCTGCCTTTCCCTAGAATGGCACCCAGGAAGGTTGGGTGCTGCTGAGGGAGCTATGCAGGAGAGCAGAGCTTCCCTCAGTCTGAGCGTGGAGTGGGTGGGTGGAGCCGAGGCCCGCTCCCTTTGTCTTCCTGGGTTTCTACCTTCCGGTTTCTTTTTTTTTCACAAGTCAATAAATTTATTTTTTTAATTTATTTTTTTATTGATTATGCCATTACAGTTGTTCTATTCCCCCCCTTCATTCCCCTCCACCCTATCCCCCCATCCCCACCATTACCCCCCCTTTAGTTTATGACCATGTGTCTCAAGTCCTTTGGATTCTATATTTCCCACACTATTCTTGCCCCCCCCATCTATTTTCTATCTACTGTCTTTGCTACTTATTTTCTGTACCTTCTCCCCCTTTCTCTTCCTCCCACTCCCCTGTTGCTAACCCTCCTTGAGATCTTCATTTCTGTGTTTCCACTCCTGATCTAGCTGTCCTTTTAGTTTGCTTTTGTTTTAGGTGTGGTTGCTAATAACTGTGAGTTTGTTGTCCTTTCACTGTTCATGTTTTTTTTTAACTTCTTTTTCTTAGATAAGTCCCTTTAACATTTCATATAATAAGGTCTTGGTGATGATGAACTCCTTGAATTTGATCTGATCTGAGAAGCACTTTATCTGTCCTTTCATTCTAAATGAAAGTTTTGCTAGATAGAGCAATCTTGGTTGTAGGTCTTTCAAAGCCCCAGAGCCTATAAATCTAAGCAATGAAGAAATAGCAAAACTCTCAGACGCACAGTTTAAAACACTGGTGATCAGGATCCTCACAGAACTGGTTGATTATAGCCACAAATTAGACAAACATATGAAGGTGAAACTAATTGAAGTGAATGGAATTGCACAGGAAACCAATAGTGATGAAAAGGAAACTGGGACTCAAATCAATGGAGTGGACCAGAAGAAAGCAAATAATGGCCAAACAGAAAAGAGTGAAGAAGCAAGAATTCAAAAAAATGAGGAGAGTCTTAGGAACCTCCAGGACATCTTTAAATGCTCCAACATCCGAATTATAGGGGTACCAGAAGGGGAAGAGGAACAGCCACCAATGGAAAACTTATTTGAACAAATAATAAAGGAGAATTTCCCCAATCTGGCAAAGGAAATAGACTACCTTCTGGTTTCTTAAGGACCTTGAGGACTGCTTACTCCCTTTATTATGTAGGCATTTGAAAGCTTCTGCCAAGTGAATTCTTCAGCCTTGGCTGGGCCTGCTTCTATTAAAGTTAACATTCTCCCTCTCTAGAATAACTTCTGTACCTTCTCCTGTTTTAGTCACTTTGGCTTTCCTGTTTTGTTTTCTTTATTCTATTTGCCATTCTATGATGTTATTTATTATCTGTGTCCTCTTACTGGGCTATAGTCTCTCGTCTGTTTATACTCCACCGAATCTCAGTGCCTAGAACAGTACCTGGTACAAAGAAGGTGCCTGATGACAATGTGAGTGAATGAATGAAAGCCAGTTGCCAGGGAGGCACCTCCCCTCTGACCCAGTCACTTCTCCCATCCCCTCTCCCCTGCTTCAGGGCTTGGCTGAGAGTCCACTTGTTGAGGCACCAAGATGCATGGAGGCTACATGGGCTTAAAGACCATATACTACCTGTGAGAACTTGGACAGGGTTATCTGTGCCTTAGTTTTCTCATCTGTAAAATCCAGATGGTAGCAGTTCTAGTGTGTTGGATTGTTGTTCAGATTAAATGAGCTGTTAGATGGAAAACACTCAGAGAAGTGCCTAGTTCACGGTGAAGGGAATGTAAGATTACTGTTGGTATCAATTGTAAGGGGAGGAGAAGGGCCTGTGCCCTATCTGGCTCCTAGGTACCCTTTTCAGTAACCTGGGGACCTGTGCTCAATGCTCACCTGGGGTCCCTCTGGGGTCCACTTAGTAAGTAGGTACAGCCACATCAAACTTCAGTCCTTATGTATAGGAGGCATAAACCTACCCAGCCTAGAGGAGGTGTCCCTGAGAAAAAGGGAGGACAGATGGTCCTTTCCTCAAGGTTGAAGCTCGCCAAGGCTCGGGAAGGCCCCTCCCTGAAGGCTCTGTCCTCTCCTCAGTCCTTCAGCACATTTCCATAATGTTATTAACACCCGGTGTTGCTGGCCCCATGAGTGACACTTCCCTGTGATGGGGCTTTGCTTTGCTCCTCTGGGCACGGAGAACTTGTTCAATTATGTGCCACCCCTGTGATGGGCCCAATCACAGCCACACACGCTAGCTTTTGATTACACCCTTGTTGAGTTTCTCTTGACAGGAAGAAAATGAATTTACCTCATGTCACCTCTGTAGTTTGCAAGCAGCCTTGACTTCTGTGATAATAGCGCCTTTCACATTCTGTGAGACCAAGGAGGAAAGGTTCGTTGGGTGGTCAGTCCCTAACGGTCCATCTGTTTAAGCCTGGAGAGGCTGGAGCTGACTCCTCAAGGGTATGTTATCTCTGGGGCTTGTCCCCACCAAGGCTTGCAGGGAGGTGGTGCTGCAGGCAGCAGAGTCCTGAATTCACAGTCTTCAGATCTGGGACCCTCCAGACCTGAATCAAATCACCACTGATGAAATCACCGACTCTCCATGGGCCTCCACTTCCATTTGTAAAACAGGGGTAGAAATAACAGAAGTTATCTCATGCCATTGATGTGAGGTGAAATGACCTAGTCTATGTAAAGCACTTACTGTAGTGCTCGGCATACAGTAAATATTACATATGGTTTTTTAAAAATTTTATTTAGTTATTTTTCAAGTACAGTTTTTTGTCTATTTCTCCCATCCCAGGCCCCCCTGCCCCGTGCTCCCCACCTCCCTCCCATTTCCTCCCCGCCCCAGTCCTCATTACTGTGTCTTTCATACTTGTTCCTCAAAATCCCTCCCCATTTTCCCCCTTAAATTCCCTTCCCTCTCCCCTCTGGTCGCTGCCCACTTGTTCTCTATTTCAGTGCCTTTGTTTTTATTCTGTTTGCTTGTTTGTTTTGTTGTTAACTTCCTGTTAAATGTGAGATCATATGGTATTTGTCTTTCAATGCATAGGGGTTTTTTAAATCAAAAATTTATTTTCAATATATGTTTGCTATGTTATTATTGACGTTGTTATGAAAGAGGCAGACCCTAGGTTTCAAACATGTCTCTGCCATTTTGTAGCTGTGTGACTTTGGGCATATCACTTATCCCATGGGCCTTTGTCTCCCTGTTTGTAAAGTGAAGAAAGAGGAGTGGTCTGTCAGTGTTGCTGGGAGGATTTCAGTGGTTAGTACACGAGAAGCATTCTGAACAAGTAGCCTGTGCTTAGTGAATGTTAGCTATTGCTCATTATTATTGGTGAGTTGCCTCCTTCACCAAAGGGAGAATTTGGTGTGCTGTGGAAGCTGAGAGAAGGGAGGGGAGATAGGAGTGCCTGCATGGGGGGGAGGGATGTATTATGTACACACACAGATATTGCTTTCCATTGGGCAGTAAGGTTTTTGAAAGAAAGAATTGTCCCCAGCCATGCTGGGGGAGTTCTGCTGAGGAGCCTGGGGCAGCCAGAGAAACAAGTGCGAATGGAGTCTGTGGGTCCTGTGATTCCTCCCAAAGCCCTCCCTCCGGCTGGTAAATGTAGCTTTGGAGGCAAAGTGATTCCTGTGAGGGGCAGCATTGCCCTTTCTCTCTGACCCGTCCCCTCTCCACTGAAACCTCTGACTCATCAGCAACCTGTCCCTGCAGGAAGCCACCCCTCCCCACCAGTCTCCCTCACAGTCACTAAGGAACATCTTTTCGAAGGAACTATGACTGCGAGCCTGGAAAGGGCTTTCCTTTGACCTGAGAGAGGACAGGATTCCATGAACATGTCTTCTGAAAAATCAGCAAACCCACCTTTCCTGGACCATTTCTTTGGAGATGTTTGCTGCTTGATCTTTAAAGTCTATGCATTTCCTGTCCCCAGTGAGTCCCCAGTGATAGTGGCAAGTTGTCTGGGAGAGCCCCTGAGTGGATAGGCTGTGCTGTCAAAGAAGGCACTGGCATTTTGATCTGATCGGAGGTTCAGAGGCTGAGCAGGGCCCATTCTGGACCTTCAGGGCTGCCCTTTATTGGGCCTCTCAGGACATGAGGCATATCTGGAAAGCTCGATTTTCAAGGGAGGCCATGTGAAGGTTTGGAGCTCAAGGTTCATGGATTCCACTAGTCCCCTGAGCCCACAGCCTTAGCAGACCCAGTAGCTGCAATAAGAACCCCTGTTTTCAGAGAAACCAGGCTTGTTGTGTACAGTCCCTGGTGCTGGGCCTGCAAGGGAGCTCTTTAGAAATTTGGGAAAACTAGACAAATTTCTATGTCCCTCCATAGTGAAAATGAGGGGGAATGGGGGGAAAGGGAGAAAAACCTGTAGAGAGATGGAGAGGAGAGAATTAGAGCGAGACCAGAAATGAGAAAACTCATAGGAAAAAAAGTTAAGAAATGAGACAGAAATTCACAATAATGCAGACTCACAAAGGGAGGAGAGAAGATCATCAGGATAGCTATCAAGTGCAGACAAATAGTATGTACCAGGCACTGAGGTAGCACTGTGCACATTATATTTCATTTAGTCTTTGAAATGTTTCTATGATGTAGGTATTAGTCCCAGCCTCACTTTATAGTAAAAACAATGGACATTCAGGAAGGTCAGGTATCTGATCTTGGGTCACCCAGTCTTTTTTGGGGAGTCAGGTCCTAGAACCCAGGTCCGCTTGACTATAGAAACCCTGTGAACTCAGGAGTGTGGGTCAGTGTGGCAGAGTCTCCCTGACCCCTCCTGCGTGGCTGGGACATTGAGAGGCATTGGCATTCTGTTGTATAGTAGATATGTTTGTAAGGAGGGAAGGCAGGTTGGTGAGTATTATGCATTTTATCCTTGACCCCTGTGTTATTTAGAATGCTTTTAGGTAACAACAGAGAAAAGCATTTTTCTACACAAAAGGAATCCTAGACATAGACAGCTGCTGGTATTGGTGCAGCTGCTGTGTCATGTCAGGGTCAACCTCTCTAGGATATTAAGATTCTTTTGGCTTTGCCCTCAAGGTTGCAAGACAAATGGACAGCTTTAGCATTTGTGTTTTAAGCTAGGAAGAAAAGGGGAAGATATCATCAGATTAAGCTGTTCCCACCTCCTTTTTATGAGACAGACTTCCACCTATGCAGAGTATTTGAGATGACCATCCATAGCTGCAAGAGAGGCAAGAAGGGGGTTATTTAGCTGTCTAGCTCCTCAGACAGATTTGAGTATCCACCTTGGGAAAGCCAAAAGACACAGTGGCTATTATGTTCCAACAAGCCAGACAAAACCCAAACCCACCAGTAACCCTCCCCCACCCCATGGGGGAGGGCTCATTTTGTTTCCCTGAAATTGCAGGCAATCCTTGACTTGCACTGTTCTGAGTGGAGCTGGGTGGTGGGAATGGAGAGTGGGTGGGAAGGGTGGGGGTTTGGGGCAGGGGCTGGGCACTCAGCTCAGCTCCTTCCTGCCTTGCTGCTGCTGGAGGTGACTGGGCACAATCACGTCTGTTGTGTCTGGAAAACCAAGACTGGAGTCTCTCAGCTCTCCCGTGCCTGCTTTCTCTGCAGCCAGCTGCAAAGCTCACATCCCGGGAGAGGCAGCAGATTAGATCAGTGAAGTTGCAGAGGGTGGGAAAGGGGTTTAGGAGGAATGAATGTAGATTTGACAGAATTTTTAAAAATATCTTCTTATTGATTTGGAAGAGACATGAGAGAGGAAATGTAAGAGACAGTTGATAAGAGGCTCAGCTGAGACGGGCATCAGAGAGGCTGCCTGTGTTCTGATAGGCGGTAGCATCAGACCAGTGTTTCCCAACTGATTTATTACTGCCTGTTTATGGAGCCTTGTAAAACCCTTTTTCCACCTAATCATCCACCCAATTAAATTTTAATATTGTGGATGTACTGTATTATCTGCTTAGGTTCTGTATGTGTACCTGTGCTTGCTTATACATAAAAGGAGTAGGATTTCTTATACCCCCCCCCAAATATTAATTTTTGCCCCCTTGGAGGAGATGTGGCCCTCATTGAGAATACATGCATTAGACATGTCTCGGGGGGCACATCTGGGTTTCCCTGGGGAGAGGAAGAACTGGCTCTACCCTCTAAACTCAGACCTCCTTGTACTGAAGGGGAGCTGATGAGAGTCTCATAATTCTCGAGCACCTGGTGTACCCCAAGGACCAAGACAGGTGCTTTAGATACATTGTCTCACCTGATGGGCAGTCAGACTTGTGACCCCATTTTACGAGTGAAGGCATCAAGGTTCAGAAGTTCACTCCTCCTTTGAAGAGACTAAACTTGCCCGGATGGATAAGGTAACACTATTCCTAGGACAGGATAGAGATATATAGCTCTGTCAAATGTGGTTGGAGCTGGTGGAGTGAGGAGAATGGAATGGACTGGAGTCTGTGGTGGCACCTTCTGGAGGAGATGGATGGGAACAGCCTTTGAAGCCCCAGAAGTGATGAGGCAGCAGTTTGGGCAGTGGGAACAGCAAGAGCTTAGGAGGCTGAGAGTCTGTGTGAGAGACCCTGACTGAAGCTCTGGGGAGCTGAGGGAGACTACGGGGGAGCCATCCAGAAAACAAGAAGCCACGGGGAGATTGGCTTCCCTTACAGGCTCTAGTTAGGATGGTATTGAGCCAGGGATCTAGCCCCAGTACTCAATGGCACAATTGCCATTAAGCCCAAGGGCATATTCTTCAGCAGGTAGGGCAGGAGATGAAGGCATACCAGGCAGAAATCTAGGGTTCCTAGCTCAGAGGCTTTTGGAAATTGAGTGGTCTTTTCAGAATGTCTTGGTGCTGAAAATTTCTGAAGGAAAGGAGCTGACTATGTGACTGAAGAGATACTAGAGTCTCATTTCCTTTTCACTCCAAAGACCATAACAGCTCATCCACCTGCCCCATTCAGGCCCTTTTGCAGAGCTCTTATGGCCTTGACTGTATCAGTGAGATAGGTTTCTGGAACAAAATACCCCAGATCTCAGTAGGGCAGTGTGACAAAGGGGTGTTTCCCACTCATGCTTCATGCTTTGCATGGGTTATACTGGAGCTAAGGCTCTAGAGCCTATGTTTCCCCCCAGAACATTCCTCTGTCACTGTAGTGGAGGCAGAGAACATGGAAAATTGTGCTCAGCTCCTAAAGGTTCTTCCAGGATGTGACTCATGCCACCTCCATGGACATTTCATTGGCCACTGGAGGTTACATATGGCCTAACTTCAAAGGGAGCAGGGAAATGTCATTCTGCCATGTGCCCCGATGTGAAAAGTGGGAGAGATTTGTGAACAGCACTAAATATGATCACAATGATAGTAATGAAGTATGAAGATACTCAATTGATTTTCAAGGTCAAGTAGAAGAGTTTATTTTTTCCCTGTTCTCTGTGTAGCACTCTGATTATCTTTTCATTAGTACTTGCATTATGCTGTTTGGTAAATATGTATTTGTTGCTCCAACTAAAGTAAAAATGCCTAAGAGCGAGGAGTATGTTGAGTGAGAGTCTTATAGATACTTGAGGACTCATATACTACATGTGTGGCACAGTGCTGGTCCACAGGATAAAATCCGTGTCTCAGCGTGGTAGGTCTACTGAAGGTGACAGGTGAGTTGCCTCAGACTTCACTAACACCCTGGGCATGCCTCTGTCCTAGCACTGACTCGTTCCATGGCTTATTGATTGACTAAGTTAGAAATAGGATGTGTGGTGGAGGAAATTTCCAGAAGGAGATGACCTCTGAACCAGTGACCTAGCACAGGTCCCACACAAGGCATTCTTGGTCCTCATCGTACTTTGCTTTTGACAGTGGTTCTTTCATCCTCTTATTCCACTTGATCCTTTTGGTGGGACAGTACTAATCCCATTTGAATGATGGGTAAATAGTCTCCGAGGTGGATCATTAGCCTGGTCAGCTTGTGCCTTGAGGATGAGAGCTCCTCTCCTCTGGCTGTGTCACTTGAGCGGAGCCTGCCAATTTCAGGTTTCCCATCACTCAGCTCCCAACACCATCAATCAAATGTTCTTAAATTGGTGGAGCTTAAAAATGACAGCCATTTGAAATTGAGTAGAATTCAGTATTATTAAAATAGCATTCTAAATTTTAATCTTGTGCATTGACTTTTTAATAGCTTCTACTTTCACTGAAAATTATGAACCATGCTCACAGACATTCAATTTAAATACTGTCAGGCAAGACTGATTTCTCTTCCATTATTACCAGATCCTCTCTCTCCGTCACTGTCTCTCACTTCCTCTCTCTCTCACTTTCTGCCCCCCCTTTTAAGTATTGAATTAATTTTTTACTACATGGTCATTTTATAGGGTAAGAGCTCTAAGAAAGAGGGCATATCTTTATTTGCATCCCTTTTATTTTTTTGGCCTGTTCTTTGGCCTTCTTTCCAGTCTATCCATGGATGAGTGAGTACAGGTTTCCCTGTGGAAGCTGGATGGTGGCTATTTTTTTCTGGGGCATCTTTTCTCATTACCACCTCATTCTCATCACTCCCAAACAAGTTTTGTGACCAATATTGGTGCCTTTCCCCATGTGCTCTTACAATGCCTATTCTCTTCAGTGCTTTCAAAAGTCTCCCAGCAAATGCTGGTCCTTTATGAAGCCTCTTCCTTCCTGATGCATCCACTATTATTCTTTTTCCCAACTCTCCCCTGAACCCCTACCTGCCTGGTTATCACCTTCTTCTCATTCCCATCCTAGTTTCTCACCTTGAACCAAGATTGGGGTGGGCAAGCTGGGGGGTAGGATTGACAATGAGGGACAAGGGCTCTGATAAGGAGGAATGAGTATGGGTTTCAGAGTCAGACCTGGTTTGAATTGCTTTGCTAGTTGCTAACTGTGTGACCCTGAAAAAGTCACTTTGTCTCAAGAGTCTCAGTTTTGTTACCTGTTAAATGGGGTTGGTGACAGATCTCTCACAGGGTTATAGTGAAAAAAACGAAAGTGCAAAAATGTACATATAGCACAATGCTTGGCACCATGGATAATGGCATCCATAGTTAACAGGCCAATCTTTCCCCTCCTCCACATGGCAGCTCCCACCGCCCAGCCCAGCAGTTCTCAGTTCTAGACACACATTAGCATCACCTGGGTGCCTTTAAAAGGTGCCAGATTCCCCAGGCTTTAGTCCAGCCCCATGAAATCAGAATCTGGGGGTGTATGCTATCTCTCCTTTATGAACTCTTTCCAGGTAATTCTGATGCAAGCAAGGGTTGAGAACAACTCTGTCTCTAGTGTTGCCTAAGGCCTGAATATACTTTTATTTTGAGATCAGAGGAGTCTTATTTTAGTGCTCTGGGCAAGGACCCAGATCTCTCATTAGCACTGGAGTGGGATTTTACCTCATCTGACTGCACCTTAGAAGGTGAAGAGAAGAGAGGGGTGGAGCAGGAGGTCTCAGATGGGACCTCTTTGTCAGAGTGAGGCACCTTTTTGTTTTATTCTTGGGATAGCTATGCTTCTCTGTGACCATCACACTTGCTTCTAGAGGGCAGACGGGGGTGGGGAGGGGAAGGAAAGAGGAAGAGGAAAGGACAGAGGAGTAGTGACTCTCATGGGGCCTTTTCCAGACTCCCCTGCCCACCAACATGTTCCTCTCCTCTACACTCTGAAAACCCTTTGGTTTGACCTTGAGCTGTCCAGGATGGTGGCTACTAGTCACAGATGGTTATTAGACACTTGAAATCTGGCTGCTCTGAATTGAGATGTGCTGTGTCATGTACATAGGCAAAGATTAAGCGTAAAAAAATACATGTAAAATATTTCATTGGCAAATTTTTTAAAATGTGCACATGTTGAAATGATAATATTTTGGATATATTAGGTTGTGTAAAACATTACTAAAATTTATTTCATCTGTTTCTTTTTACTTTTTACTATATCTAGGAGAAATATTCAATTACCTACGTAGCTTGCATTATTATATTTCCATTAGCACTGATTTAACTTTGCATTGGACGCTCAGTGTATGTTTCTTATGTAAGTATATCTTAATGCTTCCATCAAACAGGCAGTTTGAGGACAGGTACCTCAGCGTCCTATTCATTTTTTGTCCCCCAAATACCTATTATCAACACATTGTATTCCACAGGTAGTGGTCAGTGTTTTCTATAATTGTTGTTGATGGTGGTGATGAAGAAAATGATGAAGATGTAATGAAGCTCAAATGGTATATTGAAGAAAAGTTGCAAAGATTTTTGAAAAACCATGGAAGATGAAATGGTAACAATCTTAGGATAAGAGTCGTCCAGTACATCTTAATTGCTTGAGTAGTTTACACTGTAAACATCCTTGGTACATGGAACAGAAATATTTTTAGTCACTTGTATTTAGAGATACGACATTTTTTAAAAAGACTTATGATTAAGACTCTCCTAAAATGTTTAGTGAGCTTTAACTAAGGGCCAGTCCTTGGTAATGGGGATATAGCAGTGAAAGAGCTAAATATCACTACAATTTGAATCTGACACAGTGAGTGGACATAAGCACATTTTCAAGTACAGTGTTTACAGGTCAGATGGTCAATAAGCAGTCTGAAAAAGAGAAAACAAGGGAAAGGAAAAGGGGTGTGTTGGGGTCAGGGAGTGACGTGGGGCCAGGGAGTGACATGGGGCTTGGGGCCTCGAGGAAATGACAGTTGACCACATATCTGCAGGTGAGTCAATCTCTGGGGGCTCATTTTCTCTTACTGGTTCTGGAACTCACCTACTATTAGGTTTCTCTCATTCATTTATTCCTTCAACAAACACACGTATTGAAATCCTTTTATGTGTTTCCGGCAGTGGTGAGACCAGGAAGTGGGCTTTACCTCCCAAGGAGCTCACCGCTTAGTCTCAGAAGCATGAAAAATGCACCAATTATACAGCACACTCACATCCTCTGTAAAGTAGATCCTCAATTAGGCAACACTTCAGCAGCTGCAGAGTCAGTTAGTCTCCGCTAACACAAGTGCATCTCATCGGAAATATTCTCCAGTACAAGCTCTACTGGAGTGGTTGCCTGGAGGGAGACCTCTCAAGGAGCTTGGGTCCTGAAAGCAAATGCCAGGAGATGCTCGTTATGGTTTTGAGCCCAAAATGAGTTGAGGGCTAACAATGCTGCACTTTCGTATTAGTGTGGTAGTTTGAATTTAGGCACAAACATTATCTTAAATTGTAAGAATGGGACTGATTTGTAGTGCTGTGGTTTGACAGGACTGTGAGTTATTTTCCAGGCTGTTGTTGATACAAGCTCTGTCTCACTCATGTAGTCCATCAAGACAGGAGCCAGCAGCCCTCCTGTCCAGGGCAGTCTAGACTCACATCCTGTTTTATACTGTCTATGCCATTGCAGCTTTATCTTCTGGAATTGGCTGGCAGAATCAGGGGCAGAATCAAGACCCACCTTGACCATCTGAGGCCATCCTAGAGCTAGCTCCCAGGCAGGAAGCTGAATGAGAACTTGTGTTTTTACTCACAGCTAATGAGTCTGCGTTCTCTGTGTAAGGGCCCACTTGGCTAAAGAGGGAAGAATCTCCTTTTTTGTTAATTTCAGCTTTGAAACTAGGAAAGCTGCCTTTAACCAGGCTCACTGCTAAGTGAGTGCAGTATCTTTCAAGTTTGTCTGAAATTCGGAAGTGGGATGGGGCTGATTAAATGGCTTTCTTTTGAGAGCCTTGTGCTTCTGTGGTTCCCATTTCTTGTTCTGTCCTTAACCTGTCTTTTCCCACCTTCCTTGCAGCTGTCTCTCAGGTGTGTTCACAGTTTGCTGTTGCTCGAAAACTCTCCTGGCTCTGCCTGGTGACCCCGCAAATCCCCAGTGTCCCGTATCTGGTGTTCTGGAGAGGCAAGCAGATGGCAGGGCTGGCCATTCTGCCCCCCAGGGAGGCAGGTGGAGGGGCGGTTAGGGTTATAGTAGTAGGTGGGGAGGTGGGGTTCAGGGCTGAGCCTGAAGGAGATGCCCAATCACCTGCAACCCCTGGGCAGAACAGTTCACCTGGAACCCACACTTTGGGCAGAAAGTGGCAGCAGCTGGGGGCTGTTTCAGGCCTTGAGCAAGCAAATGTTGGGTGGGTGACTGAGAGTTGCCACCTTTGTGGGCTACCGCTTGCTGCTTACCACTTCACAGCTTTGCATTGGCTGCCCCGGGGCCCCAAATTCTGTGACAAAATGTTTTTTGCCCAAGTATTTCCTTGACACAGGGCAACTTCCTCTCATATCTCCCATCTCCTCCCCTGGCCAACTTCTCCGTACTTTTTAGGTCTCAGCTGTGAGCTAAATGTCCCGAGTTCAGGGAGGGTACTCCTCCTCCATGCTCCCCAGCTGGGAGCACTTGGACCACCACACTGCTTTGTAATTGCCTCTCTAACCCTTCTCCCACACTGGGTGGTGACTTCCTTGGTGGCTGGGGCTATGCCATGTCTCTCATTGTATTTTTAGGGCCCTGAAAAGTATACCTGTGGCTGTGAATATTTGTAGCCTGTAGTGGATCCCATGTATGTACATTGAATCATTTGATTAATTACATATATCTCCTGATTATCCACTAAATGAAAGGAAGCAGCAGCCTGGAAAACCCAGAAGAACAGATAATCCAAAATTTTATTCTTTAAGGCTCTGCAATGCTCCATAGGGTAGTTTTGTGGAAGGGGGCAGATTATCTTCTTGATCATTGTCATATTTATTAAGTAAAAATGAGGGTTTTGATGGTGTTTGAATATCAATAATTATAAAATGCCTTTCACTGCCTACCTCTTCAGCATTGTTTCATCCTTATTGGTTTTTCCTAGTCAAAACAAGAAGGAATGTTTATGGAAATGGATTGTTTCATTGATCCATTGTTGCCACAGTGACATATATTATAAAGTGCTATTGTATAAATTGAACCTAAGGATGAACAGAGTTTTCTAGGATATTAGCTACTACACTCCTCATGGTCAGACCTGCTGCCAGTCAGTCAGGAGCCTGGGAGTATGCCACCTGGGTTGAGCCAAGCCAGTATGGGATTTTAAAAGTTTCCCAGATAAGCCACATTGGATAACTGAGCTCTCTGTAGATTTGACATATGACTGACAGGTACATCAGAGTGGGTGGAGGGGAAGGAGATAGTAGGACAGTGGCATTTGTTTGAAGAGAGTGTATGCTATTGCCTCCCTTAATATAGAGTCTGTGTGGCTTTACACATTGGAAAGAGGGCTGGGCTGTAGTAACAATGACAATGATGACAATAGTATCTTCTTGTGCAGTCCCACCTCTGTGCCAGACAATAGGTTTAGTTCTCTGTCCACATTATTGTTCACTCTCCAACATCTTGAATGGAAGATACTGTTTCCACTTTATAAATGAGAAACTGACTCCTCATAGGTTAAGTCACTTTCCCAAAGTCGTGCAGCCAGTAACAGCAAGTATCAGAACTGGGATTCAGACAGAGTTCTCCCTGGCTGCTATTCCATGCTTTTTTCCACTAAATCTTGCTGCCTGATGAGCCAGCCTGGGCTTTCCTGAATTTGGCATTCACTGGTAGCCTTGTGACTTTAGCAAGTCACATCAATCTCTGGGCTTCAGCTACCTTTTCTGAATGATGGGGATGGCACTAACTGCCTGCCTTGGAGGGATGCTAAGAAGATTGGGGGACTATGATGCATGGCAGTGTTTAGGAAAGTACTGTGGGCTCTAGATCAGATGGGGTCATTATCATCGCTTGTTTGCCATCCTGACTGCTGGAGTTTCTGGGTCATGGGCTGGAAACATTGAGCTACATTGGAACGTTCTTCAAAGGAGCCAATCACTTGGAACCTTGGCTTTGGTGACCTGCATGACCTAGGCCAGCCTTGCGAGCCTGCTGGGCTCTGCTAGAGGCTGACAGAGTGATGGGGAAGCAAGTGGGGGGGGGGTGGCCTCAAGCGTGGCTGAGCAGAGTGAAGAATGGCTCTGTTGTGATGTGGCCTGAGGGCACTTAGGTTCTTCACAGCTTCCAGGGGAACTATAGCCTTTGAGTTTTTACTCTCTCTCATGTGAAGAAATTTCTGAATTTACTTTCTGTTAGGTTTAGTGGGTGGGTGAGTAAATAAACCTTTCTCATTTCTTACTAGACAGACCTGTATCCACATCATGCTCAGGAGGGCGATAGAAGAGAGCATGCAGTAAAAGCAGAGAGAAGGAATGCATCTGTAAAGACAATTATAATGTTAATGAGGGTATATTTGTACTTACTGTGTTCTTACTATGATGCATGCTCTTTCTAAGTGAGGTAGGCTCATTATCTTATTTAATTTTTAAAATAACACGAGCTGAGTACTGTTTTTATGATCATTTTTGTAGATGAATGAACTGAGAGATGATGGAACTTGACCAAAGTTTTGTCTTGATAAGTGAGGAGTTAGCATGGAATCCAAGCAGTTTGACTCCAGAGCCTCACTCTTAATAAGTATTCTCCGCCACTTCTTTGCAGTAGGTCAATTAGAGAATAGGAGAATTAACTTATTTCAGGATAGGAGATTCATGTTTTTCAATTTCTTATTATCCAGGCCAACAGAGGGGAGCCAATGATTCTCGAAGTAAATTATGTTAGTTCTGGTATGCATTATGAGGTTTTATTTTTGGTGACAAGTTTAGAATCAGGAGCACAATAGAAGGGGATGCCAATTTACTAAGCCAAACACATTTATTCTCAATAATTGTGTTTATTTGAACATGATTTTAAAGAGTCTCTCTCTTTTGTATTTAGCAGTCTCTCAGGCATTGTGACTTCCTATCGGCCTTTGTCCATATCTCTTTTCAGGACCACGGACAGGGTCCTGGGTGCTAGAGTGGTTGAACATTGTACTTAGGCTATGCCTGAGGTTTTTTCCTAAGCCTTGCAGACAATCACATTAGCATTGCCTGGGCACACACATGGTGATAGCAGAGTGTATAATGCTTTAAACATTTTCCAAGAATAAGCTGCAGAGTTGGCAAATGATCCTTTTCTACCTTCTCTGAACTTGACAGGTTTGACCTTTTGCCTTACAGTATAACTTGCTTCCCTGAGATTTTGGTACCTTAGTGTGGTTGTTGTCAAAATAAGAAAAGGAATAAGCATTTATCTTTTATTCAGTATCATTATATGATGTTGATGACAATATATATTGAGGATGTATTGTGAGCCAGACACTGCTCTGACTGCTTTGCATGTATTATTTTATTTAATCAGCACAACCACAACAATACTAGGGGATGTGGATAATCGTTGCAGTTTTATAGATGCAGAAAATGAGACAGAGAGAGAGATAAAGTAAATTGTGCAAGGTAACCCAGTTTGGTCAAAGTAGTAGAAGAGAGCTCACACTCTGAACCTCAAGGTCATCCTGTGTCCACTCTCAGGGTCCTCAGGGTGGAAAGGGGGAGAAAATATTTTTTAATCAGAGATGTCAGAGATGTGGTTGGTGTTTTATAGGATTTTACATTCAGTACCATGTTCTGTTTGTGATCCAGTCTTGTCCAGATAAGAGCTACGGTAGTGATACTCTAGAAGCCAAGGATGGCAGGTGAAGTGGCCTCAAGAATCATACAGCATGGGTCCAGAAGCAGAAATGGGTGTGCAAGGCAGAAGGGTGAATAGAACCTCCGGTGTGGATCATTTTGCTCAGTATTTGCTTTGTACCCACTGTTCAGAGAGGTAATGTCAACCATGATGCTGCCTGGAGTAACCTTTAAAATGGGAAACACTTGCAGTGAGAACCGATGTCCTGGGCTGACATATATCTCAGTTCCTGCCACTTCTTCAATGGCATGCTTGCACTTGTGTGCCCAGGCTTATTCAGTAGGAATTGGCCCATCAGGATGGAGTATAGGCTCACTTTGGTGTCAACTAGTCTCATTAATAACCACAGAACTGCAATGTCATCACTGGATGGAACCTCAGGGCCTTCTAGAAAACTCACTCATTTGCAGCACAGGGATCTAAGGCCCACAGTGGGAAAGTCAACATTGGACCCCCACCTCCATTCTTTTCATGACTCTAAGCTGTCAAACCTGCAGGCGTCATTAATATCAATAACATAAAGTATCATCAGTGTTATTAATATTATCAATAATGTTTCTACTGGGAGTAAAGCATTGTGCTATATGGTTTGAAGCTTGCTAAGACAAACTAAGCAGTGGTTGTTTCCCTCAAAAAGGGAATTGTAATTTGGGGTTTGAAATATTAAATAAAGGGGTATCATTGTCATCCTATCATCCCTGTCTTTGTCATCATTATTAAAGATCACTCTATTGAGCCCTTACTATGTGCCAGGCACTGTGCTATGTACTTTATTTTGCTATATCTTAATTTAAAACTTGTGGCAAACATGCTGTGCTATGTACTTTATTTTATTGTGTCTTTATTTACAACTTATGGCAAACCTGTTATTAACCATGAGTACAGATTAGTTTCAGAGGCATTAAGTAACTACTACAAAGCCCTCCATTATGAAACTCTACATGGTGGGTGAAAGTTAATCAGGTGCAATAGCAGCTTAGGAAAAAAAAACAGAACAGTGTAGAGGCTTTGTGGAGAACGTGAGACTTGCAGGGGGTCTTGAACTAAACTGTGACAATGAAAACAAACAGGATGGGGAGGACACTCTAGAGGGGAGTGAGTACCCGAATGGTTTTTGGAATGAAGAGAACAGAAGGTTAGACCAGGGAACAATGTGGACAGTGGTCTGAGATATGAATGAATTACCTTCCAAATGATACTGAGTATATTCCGTTCCAGGCCCTGTGCAAGGTGGCACTGGGCATGCAGAGGTCAGAGATACAGACCCTGCACTAAGGAGTGGGGGAAAGACTCAAATAAAGAACAAGCAACCTGGGTGGTAAGAGGTGGGCAGTGGTCAAACTCAAGGGACTATATAAGTTCAGAGGAATAGGATTCAACCTCATTTCTCAATGGCTGGCTAAGTTGGATTTTGTATTGAAAACTAGCAGGAGTGATCTGGGCAAGTCATGCATTTTGGGAGACACTGCTGATATGGTGGCCAGGATGACCTCAAGACAGGGAGACCTGTCAGTGTAGTGTAGGTGAGCACAAGGTCCCCGTTGGTAACTGGCCTTGAAGGTTGGTAGTTCTCTCTCCTTGCCTGCCTGTCCCCTGCCTGTGTACAGCCCGGGGAGAACTTCTGTTAGTACCACTCTGGCTTGGTCAGCTGCCTGAGCTTGGGGCTATCAAAGGATATCACTCCACACAAAGGCTGTTCCCTCTGAGGCTGGACTCAGTGTGTTTGTGCTTCCGGTGCCAGCCACTCCTCCTCTCCTCAATTCCCAGGGTTCAGACTGGGCAGCTGTCCAGGGGGAGGCTTCTGGGAGGCCAGGCTCACCATGGGGGAAGGAGGGGAGGGACACAGCTGGTGCCAAGAGAAATATTAACTTGACATTTAGCAAAAGGGTGAATTCATTTATTGCACTGCAAAAATGAGGTGTTTGCATCCTGAGTTACCTTCTGTTTTTCTATTGTCTTTCCTCACCAATGGTTTGACCAGGCTGCAGTCTTGGCAGTTTCAATCAGCATGGTAATGAAGGGAAGGCTCCGATTCAGTTCACAGTCAATTTCTCTGTCTTTCTTTCTCAATTCTCTCTCTGTCTCCATCTTTTACACATACACATGTACAGAGTCCCCTGAGCTATACTGACTTTGAGAGGCCTGCTTCTCCCTGGTTCCTTCCTTGGTAACCCTGTAGTTGCAGCTTCAGAGCCCAGGCAACCTGGATGCTCTGAAATGCCTCCATCTTGGCCTAGCTTTCCAGCTACTAACAAACACCCTTTCCAGGTGGGATGGAACATGGATTGGACTTCTGCAGTATACATCAGGACTGCTGAGGACATGACAGAAATTACTAACGATGCCACCCAAGGACTTTTATAGTCTCAGGGCTTTTGCCTTTTATCATATCCCAGTGGCTCAGTGAGATGGGCAGGGCAGGTGCTGTTCTAGGTGAGGAAGCTAAGGCCCAGGGCTCTTGGATTCTTATGATGTTCCAGGCTTGGGACTGTGTATTGGGTTTATTCATTGCATTGTATTATATCATTTAGTTCTCACCAGAACCTGGTGGTATTGGTCTAGTTGTCCCATTTTATAGATGAGGAAACTGGAAGAGTTTGAGAATTTTCTCAGCCAAGAAATGGCAGACAGGGAAAATGCCACACCTAGCTGACCCTAAGGCCACTGCAGTGCTGGAGAGTGGACAGTGTCCAGAGGGTGCAATACTGTCTTCATCTACTCCAGTAGTCTGCTGTGGCCCACGGTGGAGCTGTGGCTGTTCTCCCTCCTGGAGAAGGAGGAAATGTTTCTTTTGCTTCAATGCCTACTTTGTCATCAGAATCCTCAGAAAAGACATTGCTCCTTACCCTGTTGCCTTGCCAAGACTGGATCTGGTAACTCAACATCTGAATGTCAACCTCAGTACAACTCAGAAGCTTATAGAATTTTCTCCCCAGAAAATGGTTCCAGGCCTCACCCATGACAGTCCTAGGCCAACTAGTGGATCTACAGCTTCGAGCCCAGTCTCAACTCTGACAAACACCTACCTTGAGTCCCCATGCCACAGGCCTTTTAATCTACAGCAAGAGGGAGCCCTATAGGTCTGACATGATACCTGACCTCTAACGTTTAACAGTGATATACGAGGCATGAGAGAGAAGTGGAAAACATATAAATATATGTACTATACATTATGCAGCTTTTCTTCAATTACTAAATAGTACTCTCAGCTCTCCCAAGATATCTACATATTCATGTTATCTCTCTCACAACTCAGGTATCTCTCTTGCCACAAAATTATGCTCATGTGAAATGATAGGCCTGATCATAATTAAGGAGGGCAAACCTACAAATTCAGACCAAAGTCTTACTTTTCTAGACCAATCCATGTGCCTATGTCCTGGTGGGTTCCTGAACTGGCAAGAGATGCAAAGGCCAGTGCTTACCATTGACAGTGGCTTTGCTTATTAGAATTCATCTCCTCTTCAAACCCATTCATGCAAGCCTTCAAACATCTTTCTAGAGAGTTTCACATGTCACTAAAAAGAAAAACCCAACTCTGGAAGCTTGGTTTTCAAGTGTTGGAGTCAGTAATTTCTTTGATTTGCCAATATTTTCTCAATATGAAGACCTGCCTGAGCCCCTTTGACCTTCATCAGATGTTGGTGGAATCCCAGTAATCTGCTGCTCTTGGTTTGGTCCACATTAATTACTTGGTCTTGGCTCTCATTTTAAGACTGAGTCAGTCCTAGTACTAGTGGGGACCTTGTATTTTCCTCCAGTGCAATGGCTGCCAACTATAGATGTTTACCAGGATTACCTGGGTTGCTTATTAATATGTAGATTTCTGGTCATCACACTGGATAGACTGAATTAGAATTCCTAAAGTCTGTGTATGTTTTTAACAATCAGTCCTCCTTCCAGTGTTTGGAGACACTGATCTTATTTATCTTCCAGCTCCCAGGCAGAGAAAAATTTGCAATGAAATCCTCCCAGTGTGGGTGATCTTGGCCAATTCTTACTCCCTCCTCTACCCTAACAACTTCTATTCTGCTTTTGAGGATCAGGGCTCTTGTCAAAACCTCAAGGTGACCCTCCTTGGGTCCATTATTCTCTTCTCAAAACACAGGAAGTAGTTCCATCTGGCACTCCCAAGAGTTCAGAGGACAAAGAGAAGAAACATTTGGGTTCTAATAAACACACCTCTGCCACATTGCTGATGAGCTATGTGCAGTATTCTTGATTTGCTTGTTACCTTGTGATGATTTATGATGAATTTGGAGCATAAACTTCCAGGGCTGGAATTCAAGAGTTGCTAAGTAGATAACATCATAAAATGTTCCAACACATTTTATGATGTGTTGGGGACCGGTGTGGACAGTCATTTAACCATGACCAAATAACCAAGGGCTTTCCACTCTTCCAAGGCCCCTTGCAGTTGGGTGCACTATGAACATAAATGACATGTGTCTCTTGTAGCCTGAGTCAGTGAAAAGCCCCTGCATGCTTCCCCATGCTCCTCCTTGCCCTCCTATGGTGATCATAGAGGTTGTGTGTTATGATGGTAGAACTATGAGATAAAACCAGCCTGGACCCTGGGTCATCTCTTTAAAAGAAGTGACCTTGGAGAACTACCAGACCCGGAGTGCGTAAGAGGGAAATGAATGATGAAATGTTAAGTCTTTGAAGTTCTAGGGGTCCTTTGTTACCATAGTGTGACCTTGCCTGTCCTTATCTGTGTGGTGGCTGTTGTCCTGAGGCAGTCTTCCTTCTGTATACAGCTTCTGTCACAGTTCTTGGCATTTGTAGGTTGCTTCTCCTCCTAAAGACTGAATGCAACTAGAACTTTCTAGGAGTTCTTTCAAGCTTAAGTAATGATTTAGTGAAGCAGAAAGAACATGGTTATATCAAGCCACAGAAGAAAACAAAACAAAACGAAACAAAATGAAACAAAATGAAACAAACTTAGGACTGTCGTCTTCCTCCCAGGAAGGAATTGAAAAATAGTGGCATATGGAGAGGGTCTAAAATAACAGCACTGCCTGATCTGGCATGGATGTGTTCTTGAGTATTAACTACACACTCATGCCATTTAAAAATACTAATTTAAATGCATGTGGCTTGTCAGTCTCTTCTTGTTACTTTTGCTGGATGACTTGGGATAAAGCTAGCTGAGAATTAATTGATTAATAACAAGCTATGGCTTGTGTGTTCTCACTGACAATGTCCTCAAGACTTGGGCTTCTTAGAGCCGCTTTTCTGTCTGTGGGAGTAGTTCTGTCTTTAGGGCAGCTTTACCACTCAGCAGAGTTAACTAAATTTGATCCTTTCTCCTCTGGCAATGGCAAAGTCACACATTTGAGAGTGGATGCTAATGTGGTATTTTGGGGGTTGTGTGAAAGAGGCTTGCTTGGCGTATGTGACATACAGAATGACATATAAGGTGAGGTTCTCAGGAAAGGTCTTTTGTCCTTCTTGACATCAAAGGGCCTTCTGTCTATCGTTATCCATTGCATACCCAAAAAGTCCTCCGTGAGCTCTGGCTGGTGTGGCTCAGTGGATTGAGCACTGGCCTGTGAACCAAAGGGTTGCTGGTTCGATTCCCAGTCAGGGCACATGCCTGGGTTGTGGGCTGTGGTCCCCAGTATGGGGTACGTCAGAGACAACCACATATTGTTTCTCTCCCTGCATTCCCCTCTCTCTAAAAATAAATAAATGAAATATTTTAAAAAAATTTCTCTGAGAGTAACACATGTCTTTATGCTCCCAGAAGTGGTTTGATGAAATATAAATACCTTCCTGGGGAGGGTAAAATAGTAGGTCATTAGCAGCAAAAATTTGAAATTTCCTTAGGAAATCCCTAAAGAAATGGGGCATAAGTCAGATGTGAAATGAGGAGATGGGCCACCGAAGACAGATGAGCAGGGTGCTGTAGTGGAGGGCTCGGGTGGTGCGAGAGTGCCAGCTCTTGGTGTGGACAACCGAGAGGGTTTGGGTGCTGAAAGGCCCAGATTTATTCAGGGCAGGCTGTGAGAAGCCTGCCTGGATGGGTCATAAAGGGCCCATGGGGTTGACTTCTTTCATGTTAAACACAGACTTCCTGAACATTTCTGAACTCTGTTCAGGTTTTTTCTGTAACTCTTGGGTGGGAGTCATGTCATTATCAAGAGTAGATCAAGTTATCTGTCTGCTGTTCTCAGATGTGGTGGGGTTGGTGGGTAAGAAGTAGGGGCAGGGTCCAAGTCAGGAAGTACCTACTTTTGTCTGTCCTGGCCTGTGTGGTTGGCTGGGAGGTAGGCTGGCATGGGCGGGTCGAGCAGGGCTTTGGCACTCTTATGGCAAGAAGGGTTTGGCCTGGTGATACAGAGTGCTGAAAGCCACTTCATCCTTCTTCATGTTTGCTTTGGGGCCCCAACCTCAGCTTTGGAATATTCAGAGCCACAGTCAAATTTTATTCTTAGGGAATGGTTGCCTTCCTTTCTTACAGAAAAGCCTTCGTGAAGGTTTGGGGGTTATCACCTCTCTTTTGAAGCCATCCAAATTAATAGCCAAATTAATTCTACTACTTCTTATGTCTGCATTGTGTTGGCAGTCACCTGTCTCATGGCACTTACAAGAGCATATTTCTTTTGTGTCAGTTAGAAGTTTCTTCTACAGAATTTCTCTTAAAGTCTTTAAAATTTTGTTTAGAAAAAAAATACGCTAATTAGTCTCTTGAGGCCAACAGGTGAGACTTCAAGGAGAATGTTCAACTATCACAATATTCTGGCTTTTGCAGAATGTGGATTCTGTGATCTAGAGGATTTTTGTTTGTTTGGTGAGTGCCAGAATTAGCTGAATGTTGCAGTTTGCCTGCAGATTGGGGCAGAATTGAATTGTTCTACATCAGAGAGGCTGTATCTGTCAGGGTAGGCCGTGCTCTGCTCCAGTAACAAACAGCCCCAATAGTGGTATAACATAAGAAAGGTTTATTCTATGCTCCATACAAGTACATCAGCCATAGAAGGAAGGGGGAGGGAAGGGGGAAGCTCCTCGGTAAAGTCACTCAGTGAACCAAACTGATGGAAGTTCCATTTTGACATTTGCTTCCAACATCGTCCTGGCCCAAGACAGTGGTGTACCACTTGGCTGAAAGCTTCCATCCAAAAATGGCGCCGATCAATTTGCTTAGGATTCACTGGCCAGAGCAAACCACTTGGCTGTACTTAACTTCAGAGGAGACTGGAAAGGACCTTACCAATTACTCAGAAAGAGGAAAGAATTGGAATATTTTGAATATCCCTAATGACATCCATAGGAGTGAAGCCTGCTGTAGTGGGAGGGTGAGGGTCAAGGGGCTTTAGAGGGGGAGTAAGGGACTTAGGCTTCTCAGGGCCACATTTCTACCTGGAAGGGTAGGTTTCTATCTGTGTGGGGAAGGGTCAGGGAAGGAATCCTTGGTTGTGTTTTGGCCTAGAAGGAACTGGAGTGAACACATAATCTCCTGTTAGATCCACTTGCCATGAGGTGTGAGATTTAAATTCCTCTCTACCCTATTTGTGACATTCTCAGCTGTAGGTGTTTTTCCTGATGGCCTGTTTGGGAGCATAGGGTGGGGGTGGGAGGCAGGAGGGAGGGTCTCAGATGAGTGCCACATTCAGGCCAGAAATGATTTAGGGTGAAACCAGAGCCTGTACACATGGGCGCAGCCACTGGAGAAGCCAGAGATGGTTGACACCAGAATTATGGGCCTCCTGTTTGTTTGCTTGTTTATAAAAATTGTTTTGGTCCTTATCTGAGGCTATGTTTACTGATTTTAGAGAGACAGAGGAAGGGGTAGAGGAGATATGAGAGAGAAACAGTGATTGATTGCCTCTTACACGTCTGTACATGCCCTAAATAGGGAGTGAACCTGCAGCCTATGCATCTGCCCTGACCAGGAATTGGACCTGCAATCTTTTGGTGTACAGGATGATGTTTCAAACAACAGAGCCACCTGGCTAGGGTGGTACCTGTTATTTTGGGCCCCGAGTCATAAGTTTCTTGAGGTCAAGGACTGTTTCTTATTTATCTGTATGTCCCCTGCAAAGCACAGAACTGCTGCAGGCACAGTAGGTGCTCAGTTACTGGAAGCACATCTGTGGGTGAATGAATAAATGAGTGACTGCACTTCTGCCTTTTTCCCTTGGGCTGTGGACTGGCAGCCAGGGAAGGACCAGAGCTCTCCTGGCTCAGAAAAGTAACTGTCCTCAGTTCTCATCCAGCCTTGACTTTTAAACCTGTAAAGGAACAAAGCCTCTCTGTTCTTGAAGTGGGATATACAAAGCTTCCTCGAAGGTCTTGACTGGGCTTCTGATGTGCTGAGAGGTGGGCGGCAGCATTTGAGCCCTGGAGCAGGACATAGTAGGGGAGTGAAACACCCGTGAAGAGTGGGGAGTGGGTATTGTGGGTAGTGAACGGGAGCATTTGTTTATGATTGCATTCATCCCCTCTACCATCCACAATGATAAAGTTGGATAGTGCATACAGAGCTCTGGTACGATGCCTGGCACAGTGAGTGTCAAGGAAATGTGTTTGCTCATTCACTCATCAGCAATATATTTCAAGTGCCTGTTTTGTACCAGGCTCTTCACCAGACCCTGGGGCAAGGCAGAGAATGAACAGGCAGATAAAGGTCTCTGCTGTCTTGGAACTTACATTCATGTGCATGGGTGGGTGTTGTTATTACTTTGAAGTATTTACGATGTTCTGGGAATCCATAGAAGTTGGCAATATGGTTTCACTCCTCAGGAAGATTAAAAACTAGTGAGAGACAAGACTGCACATGTGGAACATCAAACACAATGAGGCAGCCTACGTGGGGCCCACGGGCACACCTGGAGTGAGGGAATGCTCAGCCGGGGCTTTCCGCTCTGGCAGGACAGAGAGGTCTGGGAAGGCTCTGGGGGGTGATGGGTGGACGGGGATGGGTTGTGACTGCCGACTGCTCTACCTCTTACCAGCTTTGTGACTGTGGGCAAGTTCCCTGACCCTTCCGTGCTCCTTTTCCTCCTCTGTAAAACCTCATAAGGCTGGCATGAATAAATATTTTGTGAAGCTCTTGGAGCATTACCAGGACCAAATAACCACTACACACGAGTCTGGTATGTCAGTACATGATACATGAATCAAAGAGGGGGATTGGAGAAGGAAGGGGTGATTGGCCATATACAGGAGGTCCCTGAATTGCTCCAAAAAATCATGGGCAGACAGGAGCCCACTTGGTGCCCTTCTCCAAGGAGACATTTAGTTTCCTCCATTCATTCCTGTCCTTCTTCCTCTTCCCTCTGCCTTCTTTTTTACTTTCTCCCTGGCTCTGTGCAGTATCTGATTCACCACCACAGTCCTAGAGCCTAGCACAGAACCAGGGAGACAGATGGTGTGTAAATACTGTTCAACGAACCAATGAATATTCTTTCCTCGGTGGCACTGGACTTAATGCAGTTCTCTTCCAGAACAGAGCTCTAACTTCTGGGTCCCACGTGGGGATGTAAGGAGGCCAACAGCCTAGAAATCCTTATGTTCCCCTAGGTTTCTCACTGACTACATGCCATCCCATTCCTGACCAGACACCTGGGAGGCAGGTCTGTCCTCAGCAGGATACCCTTGGACTCATTGCAGACGGTGGCAGGAGGCTGAGCTGCTGGGAGAGGAGGGACATTGCCTTCACTGTCCTGGATGGTCCAGCCTCTCTTTTCTCCCTCCTGAGGTTAGTAGTAGTAACAGTGATCATCGTCATCATTGTTGTGAGAGTAAGCAGCACTGAATTTATTTACTTATTTAACATTTTTAAAATTTTTGTTCAAGTAGTTTTCTGCCTTTATAATGTGTCCTTTATAATTGTTCCTACAAACCCTTCACCCTTTCCCCCAGTAATCCCCTCCCCTCTACCCTCTGGTCACTGTCAGCCTGATCTCAATTTCAGTGTCTTTGGTTATATTTTGCTTGCTTGTTCATTTTGACGATTAGGTTCCTGTTAAAGGTGAGATCATATGGTATTTGGAATTGTATGCAGCAGAAAATAAAAGAAAGCGCCTCCTGCCCTTTGTGACAGCATGGATGAAAGTGGAGAACATTATGCTAAGTGAAATAGGCTAGGTGGTGAAAGCAATTAGTGCTTCAGATGGGCTGTTTTCAGTTACCAGGCACTGTTCTAACCAAGCACTTTATCTGTACTGAAGCAGTGTTGCTAGGGCCCCGCCCATATTCCCATTGCCAATCCCAGCAGTCTCTTTAAGGTGAACTTGAAGATGGACCTCCTCCACACATGGCTTCCTACATTTCTTGCCCAAGGATGTTCTCTCTCTGTGAGGGGCATGTCTGAAGTGCCAGGGCGTTAACACCTTAGCAGTGACCTCTAGCAATGATGGGTAGGTCAGTGGAATAGATAAACCACTTCCTCTGCTTCAGTGGGCCACCTGCTCAATGGGACACCCCTCTCAGTGGGACACCCCTCTTAGTGAGACACCTTCTTGGAGAGCCCATTGGGGTTGCCCACTGCAGGAACACACCCTTGCCAGTGTGTTTGGTATTATTCCTCCTCCTGTTGTCTCACTTCCTCACCCCTCATGGTGTTTCCCTGGTCCATCTTCAAAACAAATGACTGGCACCCAGTCTTGGGCTTCGGGGCTGCTTTTAGGAAGAACTCAGCTGAAGACCCATATTATCATCCCCCTGTCATATGTGCAGAGGAGAAAGTAACTGGCCAGGGTGACACGGTTGGTAATAGTGCTGCCAGGACTGAATCTGGTCTGGGTCTGGAGCCCCTTTCTAATGACTGTCCCTCTGACTGTGACTTTCCAGTCAGGTGCTGCAGGCTCTTCTCTCCAAGTTTGGGGTCCTGAAAGCAGCCCTGAATTGTCCCCATGTCCCTACCTGCATATCCTTGGGAACAGTTTGGGCAGTAACACTGGGCCTGGTCCAGGCAGAAGCTTCACTTCCTCCTTCTTTGTTAAGGAGCTGCCAGCCCCCTCCCCCCACTCAGTGTTTGTTGGCAAGACACAGTAAAAGTGTTCCTGAATTATAGGCACAGTGAAATGACACTTGAATTCTCAGGGGAACAATTCCTCAATGATGGATAAACATGTTAATTACTGAGAATTTAACCTCCAGCTGCTGCCTTGCGCAGCTTTCTCCTCTCAGCCTGAGCTTGAGACCTGGTGTCGTGGACTCTCGAGGAGCTCTGACCCCAGAGAACCTCTGGTCCCTGTGCACAGCCAGTGCCTGGGAGGCAGTGAGCTGAGAGACCTGTGCTAGATGGCTTGGGTTCAAATACAGCTCTACCACCTATAACTCACAGTCCTCATTGCTTTGCCTATTTTTTTTTACCTGTAAAATGGGTTGCTGTGAAGATTAAATGAGTTAATGTTTGTGAAGGACTTAAGGACTTAGACCTGTCCCCGCTGTGTAAGGAAGTATTTGCTGTTATCATTATATGTTGCACGCTGATGCCAGCCTGAGTGCCTAGCTGTTCCCTTTGCAGAATTTACTGGGATCTTTTTTCTTTAGTGACCCCACTGCTTTGCTCCAAACTCTCAGGGATATCTGAACTCACTTTTTGATGTGCCAATTTTAGCTTTCCCAAAGGAACGTGGAGTGAGACATATTTGTAAAGTCTTCCAGGATGTGAGTGGGGCCTTCCTGTCACTTCATTTATGTATCAAGCATTTAAAGAGCTCTATACGGAAAGCTGGGGCTTCTACCTCCAGTGAGACATGGCCCATGACTAAATGCATGCCGCTTTCTTATGGGGAGGTGGAACCACAGGTGAACCCTGTGTCATAGCATGGGGAGGGGCCCCTTCAGTACTATCCCCTACAACACCCTGGGAGTGAGGGCAGCACCTCACAGCATGGGCTGTGGAACCCAACAGACACTGATTTTAATGTGGGCTAAGCATCATTGCTGTGTAACCTCCAGCAACGGATTTAACCTCTCTAAGCCTCAAGTTCCAACCCCCAAATGGGGATGGTATTAGTGCTTAACTGAAGGGATTGTTGTGAAAATGCAGGTAAAATCCTAAGCTCCATCACCCAGAAAGTACTCAGTAAGTGATAGCCAATGTGATGATGCCATTATTGCTGATGGATAACTTTTCCAATGTGGAGTATCCTTGCCTAAAAATAGTGCCTCCCTCCCTGAGCTTGTAATAATTAAATGAGGTGATTGGTACAAAACACTTAACACTGTCTGGTTACAAAACAGTGATGGGTGATTTACTCAGGGCTCCTCTTGTCAGTGCCCCTCCTCCCTCAGCACCTGGCTCCTCAGAGGCCTGAGGGAGCTCCCGCACTGTTGGAGCCTCAGTTGGAATCCAGATTCCCCAAGGAGTTTCCAGCCTTCAGGTCGTCTTCCACAGAATCGTCAACTCTGGGCTCCCCTGGCTGGGAATGGCCTGCTGCTGATGGGATCACTGAGAGTGCCAGCCAGATCTGATCTCCGCGTTTGCAGGTTTACTAATATCACCTCAAATGTATCCTCCTTGATGGGGAAATTTTGCCAACATCTGATGAAAGCAAAACACACAGCAGCCTTGTGCCAGCCAGAGCCCTTTCCCTGTCATCAGCTGTTAGCAGAAAGCTACGCAGGGGACTGCAGTGGAGCTGATGAATATACGGGGGAGGCCATGAGTTTTGTGTTTTTAGTGCGGAATTTTGACTTCAGACCTCCTCCAAAGGCCCCCCACCCCCAAACTGGCTCTGAGAGTCTGTATCCCAGTACCCATCCAGCACAACACTGCCAAGAAGCCATACCTGTGCCTCCAAACACTTCCATGAATTCCGCTTATCTTCCAGTCTAGAGTGTGACTGCAGAAGAATATAAATGAGTGGCATGAGTGGAGCTGGTTACAAATGAGATAAAAAATATTGTGGCAGCATCTGTAGGGCTTCAGCAAGAAGGATCCAGTTTGACCTGCTAAGGAAGTGCATTTTGCAGCCTATGTTAGCTAAATCAGGTGGGATTAGCCAAAGGGGAGGACTCCCTGGGGCAAAGGAATCAGGCCATGATTTCAAGGCAGTCTTAAGTTGTTTTGCTGTAGACCTGGCAGTGGGAAGTCTAAGGTGATAGGGAATGTTTGGGAGGCTGAACTAATGTATGGTGCTGAATGATAGGTGAAGGAGCAAAGGACTCTGGAAGCTTCTGGCTCAAAGTCACCCTCAGCCCATTATAAAATGTCCAGTCCCGTATTTTACTAATAAGGGAGGACATGAAGCAGAGAGAGGGCTTGCCCAGGATCACACAGCAATGGTGGCAGGGCTAGAACTAGAATGGATGTGTGGCTTTCCTGTCCAGCGGTCTTTCCACCAGCGCATATTCCTACCTTTCTTCCTTATGTGGTTAACTTTGAGTGCTTTCTACCTGCCAAGTACCTTGCTAAGCAATGGATGTTCTCTCTTGACCTTCACAACAACTTTGGGAAAAATTCGCCTTGGTGCCTTCATTTGACACGTGGCATCATGGCGCTGGGAGAGTGCAAAGGACTTGCCTAAAATTACAGACCAGTAAGTGGTGGGTTCAGGGCTCCAACCTAGACAGCTGGATTCAGTCTTGCCTGTAATCAGCAGTCGAAACTAGTGCTTCTCAAAGTGAGGTGCCTGGAGGAGCAGCATCAACCTGGGAACTTGTGAGAGATGCAAATTCCTGAGTCAGAAGCTCTGGGGGTGGGGCTAGCCATGCCCTCTTTGTTTGGATAAATGTAGTTGGTCTAAACATTTAAGCCATAAATCTGCCAGTTTTATAATGTCTTCCTGCCCATGCTTTGTAAACCAAATGACTGACTTCTCATGTCTCAGGAAGTGTACAAGGTCATTGCTACCTCTCAGCAGCCCAGCTTCTGGTGGCCTCTTTTTTTAACAGTGGCATTCTTCAGGAAGTCTGAGATTGGCACAGGTCACCTACCACCCAGAGGGGTTAAGTGTGCCTCTGAGCTTGAAGACGGCAAAATTGGCATTGCTGAACCTTCTGTTGGCCAGTGGGGATTTTGAGAGTCCTGTCTGCTTTCTGGCAAACTTGGACAATTTGGTTCAGTCAAGTGGAAAATGAACAAACTGGAAGAGTAGGGGGCACAATTTGAGAGCAAATGTTCATTGCGAGCAGGGTGCTGTGAGATGTTTCCTCACGAAGCCCTTAAGAATCCCATACTGGAGATGTTTTCCTCTGGATTCCATGGACTTTTATTTTATGCCCACCAAATGCCAGGTGCTTTGCTCAGGACTGGAAAGAAAACGATGTAGCGTGTGGTCCGTGTCCACAGGGAGCCTGCAGTCTTGTGTGATTACATAGTGATGGGATTCTCCATTGGGGAAAATGCAAAGGCTTTTAGTAGATGCAATTGATGATGTCTAGTTAATGGAGTGTCATAAAAATAAATCCCCTGATGACTACAGTGGTGCCCAGTGGCACTGCATGCTAATGAAGGCAGCACTTCTTCAATGGTGCAGGCTGAAAGAATCGCAGCCCAGTGAAGGAGAGTGATGAAGACTTCATTATTTAATGAACCATGTCGTTGTGAACAGCTGTGGTGTAAACCAGCCAGGACAATTATGCAAGTTGGATTATTTCTCTAGTAAATTGATTCTACTTTATTTGATTAGGTTGGCTCTCCAAAGACACCTTCCATGTTGGGTTGAGGATTAAAAAAATCACCATTTAAACTTTGCTTCTCACTTTTAATCTTCAAAGTGCTTTTGCTTTCAAACCTTAAGAGGAAACACATGATGGTGACTATGTTCTCAGCAAGAGAAGCAAGAGTAATCCTGTATTTGTAGTAGCTATTAGTGTGCTCTATGCAAGACTCCCCATCTTCTCTCAATGAGCTGGCCCAGGGTGGCAATACAGACAGGCAGGAGACTGTGACCACTCCTTTTTGAATCCAAATCCAGCTCAGCAGGTGGTTGTCTTCCTTTGCACACAGCCAAATGTAGACATGCAGCTGAACATAATGAAAAGAAATGGATTGCTATGCAATTCTTCCCAGAACCTCCCCCTGCCATTGTTAGAGTACCATCTAGTCCAGTGCATTAGACACCATCTGAAGCTCTTTCATAGGTCATCACCACATCCTTAAAAATGAAATAGAGTAAAATATTATAATGTATGTCCTTATACATAGTAAATATTGCTTCATGAAGCCATATTTTGCTTCGTGTGTGTGTGTGTATGTGTATGTGTGTGTCTTTGTGACACGGCATATTCAGAACCATGTAATGCCCGCAGTCTGTCAGTTGAGCAGGTTGCTTCTGGATGAAAATTCATTTTCTATAACAATAGGAGCCCCCCAAAAGCTGGAAAATCACTGTTCCAGATGTGGGCTTTGGAGTAGTGAAATCAATGGCTTTTGGACTTACTAAGACAGGGTACACCTGGTACACACACCCAGTACCCCACAAATACAGGCCTGGCTTATTTACGCTTACCATTACTACATGTGATACATTCTGATTCCCTCCCCTCCCCTCCTGTTCATTCTCCATTTCATTTATAAAATGATGGTCAGGAGTCATTAGATAGATCAGTGTCATGATCTATTAATAGGTTGCAGTAAAAAAAATAGATTAGGTTAATTCAAATGTCCTATCTACCCCCAAATTTTATGAATCCAATATAAATCACCACTGTAGTATTAGGGGTACAAAACTCTATGTGTAGCTATCTCCCAGATAAAGTTTGTTGGCTGACTGAAAATGATGTTATTAATCACTCATTGATTAACTAGACTGTTTGTTCCATTCCTTACTTTTGATGTAGTAGGTACTGCACCAGGCTGTGGTTATGTAATGTGTATAAACTAAATAAAATGCAGCCCCTATCCTCAAGGAGTTTGTAGATAGAGGGATATAGATTAGATCTTTCCTTGAGTTGTAAGGGTCCCAGCAGCTGCTTGCCCTGGGTTCCCCTTGGAAGGAAGGAGGACCCTTGAACTTCATCTCCAGCATGTTCTCCGTGATGTTCTTGGGTATTTGGCCCTAAAGTCTTGGTCCAATCACAGAGAGTTTAACGTGCTAATAAAAACCAGACTCAAAAATGTGCATGTGGCAGAACACAAAGGCTCTCAGAACTGTGGAGGCCTTGCCCCGCCTTGGGTCCTCACACAGGCATCAGGAGCCCTCGTTAGTTCCCTACATAGAGCACTCATCCTGTGGGCTGACTTACAGGGACTAAAAAATGAGGTTACTCAGTGTTGAGAACTAATCATATTTCTTATGTTTAGACCAGCTTTTTGCTAAGGGTTAAGGAAGCTCCTGACTTATAGCCTGAAAATGCCCTGTTTAACCATTCCTCAGATGCATTAGAGGTGTACTGGGCCTAGGGGCCTGGATTGGGGCTGGATGTTCCTTAAGGCTCCCCTACAGCGAGAATCATTTCCTCAGATGTCCCATTCCTCGTTGACCCTTTCAGAGCTTCTGGACTCCTGAGAGCAGTTGGGAGGGCAGAATCACGTGTTAATTTTTACACCATTCATTATTTTATTGCCCAGTGAGATTATGTACTCCTGGAAAGAAGCAACTGGCTGACTAGGTACAGTCACTCTTTGGCCCCCAGTTGCTCCTTCTTTGTGTGTATAAAATGGGAACAGTATGCCCTCAGCAGGCTCATGGGGAAGACTAAGTGACTACTTGCCCTCAATAAGGGCCATTACCCTCTCCCCCCAGTGCCTGTACCATTTCCCAGAAAGCCAACACTGGGAACATAGCTTGTGCTTCCAATTCACAAACTACCTTTTCTCTCTCAAAGCAGCCCTGGAAATACCATCATGTCAGTAAACCTCTCGATAGTCTTGAATCACATTTCTGCCTTTCCTCTCTACCGTCGTCTCATGCTGCATCTCTCATTCCACTTTAGACCAATCAGCCACAATGACAAATACTTTCCCCAACCTGAGGGACTGTTGGCATCCACAGCTCCTGCTTTTGCTCAGGATTTACCCTTTGCCTGGGGAGCATCTCTCACAATCCCCACAGCTGTCTCACCCAGCACTTTCCACATGGAGTAGAATAGCCTCTTTTGGTGTTTCTCTCTTGGGTTTTTTCAGTTGAGCAGTCACAATAAGGGCCAGTTTTTGGAAGGCTGTGAACACTGGAATTTGAGTGTTGAACCCAAATGACTTCATCGAGGTAGAAGGTACAGTGCTGTGGGGTAGCATGGCATTTCAGCTCACTTGCCATACTGTAGCTTAGCTTGAGTGAACCCCAGGAGACCTGGACACTCTAGGAATGTGTGTGATACGCCTACTGAGATGATCTCCTCAAGAACAGACCATTGTAGGGCTCGGGGGATGAATCAGGCTCAGGCCTCTGAGTGAGGCCAATAGACCAGTGCTGTGGAGTTCTGTGCTTATTGACATCTTTTATACTGAGGGCTGCAGGACAAGGCAAGGCCATTCCTAGTCATTGGTCTGGTTAGGCAAGCTGTGGGATCCTGGGACTTTGGAGCTGGAAGGGTTTTGCTGGATCAACTCTAGTCTAGCTCTCTCCTTTTACACACAAACAAGTGAAGGTCCAGAGCTGGGGCCTGACTTACCCAAGGTCAGTGAAAGCTGTCACTGGCAACCTGTGGGAGGCAGCTGTCTGGGCTGCAAGGGGAGGGAGCTTGTTGCAACTTTTCCTCCCATCATTGCCACTGTCTTCTCTTGGGTGTCCTTGTTTTCTCCTGGAGCCATGAGACAGGGAGGAAGGAGCTCTATTGCCATGGAAACCAGAGACCTGGCTCCTCTCCCCACCCACTATCTCCTCCAGTGGGGTGCTGTTGGTTCTGAGGCTGGGCCCTGATGGGGGTGCTGGGACCAGTCGCCACATTTCCAGAAGGGGAAGCTGGAGCGGTAACCGACTTCTCCAGAAATTACACAGGCTCAGCAAAGTGGTCCTGAGTGTGCACGGTGGCCGTTCTTTTTGCTTTCTTACACCAGTTCCTCCTCTGGAACCCCCAGCAGGACTTAAGAACCTTTTTTAGAAAGAGATCTGCCTTGAGACGACTCTGGTTTTTAGATGCCAGCGCTAAAGTTTTGAACTGACAGTGACTCTGGCTGAAAAGATTCTGTTTGTCAAACCTACCAGAAGGAAATCTGAAATGAGGAGCTAGAATTGAAGGAATGAGGAAATTTATTTTGCCTTCAGACATATTTAAGTCTCTTAAGTCTTCCAGGAGTTAAATTTGGCCTTAGAAATCAACTTGCCCTGACTGGTATGGGTCAGTGGATTGGACATCATCCCATAAACCGAAAGGTTGCCAGTTGGGTTCCTGGTCAGGGCACATGCCTGGGTTGCAGGCTAGATCCCTGACCGGGGTGTGTGAGAGGCAACCACACATTGATGTTTCTCTCCCTCTTTTTCTCCCTCCCTTCCCCTTTCTCTAAAATAAATAAATTCCTTAAATCTTTTTAAAAAACCTCAACAGGCTTTCTGTTTATATAGGACCAAAGAGTTCGGGGGTTGGGAAAGGTCTTATTGTTAGGCATCTCATCTGTCCCTCTGCCTCAGGACCCATTCCAGATTCTGTTGTTTATAAAACTCTCTGGTGAAGGCGATTTCATAAACTCCCACAATAATTTGTTCCAGTGTCTCACAAGTCTTGATCTTAAAACCATCTTCCTTGTAGCAGGGCCAAAATCCTCCTGCTGCCTCCAAGTCTTGTCTGTGTATGGGCCAGAACTGCTTAGAGGCAGCTAGAATTTTATGAAAAGAGCATGCACTTAAGCCATAATCAGGGTTCAAGTCTTCCTATTTCCACTCATAAGCAAATTCACCTTGGACAAGTCACTTAATGATTCCAAAATCCAGTCTCTTAATCTGAAGAGGTTAGTGTGAAGTTTATAGGAAGTAGCACATGTAAATATGTCTAATAGGGTACTTGACATTTGGTAATGCTCCACAGATGGTCCATGTTGTGCTCTGGGTTGGCCTGGGGGCACCGTGGTATGGGCAGCCTTTGGACCTGGACCTCAGGGATTAACCTTTTGGTTGTTGGGTCTTGGGGTTGATGGGGCAGGTGGGGGACTGGAGCAGCAGGGGCAGGTGAGGGAGCACTCATGGGGCCTGGCCATTGGCTGTCTGCCAAACAGATGAAAAAGTTTCTCTATTTTGGGGACCAGTTTGGCTGCAGCAGTGCATACTATCTGAAGTATCAGCCCTGGTAGTTCCTTCAGAAGTGTCAGGCACATGCCTACCTTCACATCTTTGCTCATGCCACCCATGCCACCATGCCCTTAGTGACTCTTTGAATCCACCCATCATTGAAGAACCAGCTCAAATCCAATGTCATACATGAGTGTGACTCAGCTCCAAACCCATAAACCTCATGTCTTGTGTCCTTTCTCTAGTAAGGAAGAAAGAGGGGGAAAGGTTGTTTCTGTATGGCCAGTTGAGCTATTGTTTGAATTGACCTGTCAGAGAACATTCAGACAAGAAATGTAGGTGCAGAAACTGAGGCTAAAGAGGGACAGGGTCTCACCCCAGGCCATCCCAGTGATCAGCAATGGGTCAAGAACCTCAGACTCTTAACTCACTGCCTGGGATTCTTGTCTGGTACCATGACTAAGGCTGCTCCTTAAGCCTGGAAATAGAGCAGCTCCAACCCTGCACAGCACCCCTCCTACCCTCCCTGTATAGGCTGGCTGAGTCACTTAGAGGAGAGGCAGGTAGGGGGGAAACACACCTGTTTTTGGAGGCTGCATGCACTTGTTGGGAAAACTGAAGCTGGGCAGTCAGTGCAGATGAGGTCTGCCATCCAGGCACCCACTCCAGCCTCACACCAGGGCTGTGTACTGGGGAAATGGAAAGCATTGGTGTATTTCTTACCCACCTGGAAAGCGGGTCTGACTTTAAGCCTCATGCCAGGAGGCTGGCAGTTTTATTGTTGATTGGATATCTTGACTTGGTTTAGCTTTTGTAGAACTTGCCTTTAAATGGAAAGTCCTTAGATGTGTCAGGAAGGTACTGCCAGCTGCTGAAGCACCTGGGTTATAGGAACATCTGGAGGGTGTTACTCAGGCCAAGAGGCTGTAAGATAGAAGTTTGGGAGAGCGGGTGTGTCTGTGATCCCCTTTGTTGGCTGCACATTTTGTCATTGCATCATGGAAAAATCCTTCCTTAGGAAGGTAGCAGATGCAAAGGTGCTGATGTTAGAGCTACTGAGGAAACACAATTTTGGTCATAAAAAAGATATTTATGCACTGGGTTGGTATGTGGTTGGCCCAGATGGGGAAATACTATTGAAATGGTCAGGCTCCTTGGCATAAGGGACAGAGAGTGGCTGCCAGAGCAGCAGGGACACTGCAGGATAGGGAAGCATGGTGCTTTGGAGCTCACAGGGCCAGAGTTCAAATCCTGCTTCCCTGCCTTCTAGATGAGAGGCCTTAAGCAGCACTCCAACATGTGAGGCTGCTTTGTGGGTAGGAGCTCAGTGTAAATTCTTGGTTCCTTCCCATGACCTTTAAGGATAAAAACGGCCGGGAATTTTAGGGGGAAATGGCCCATAGTTTTGAGCCTTCCAGCCTTAGACAGGAGAATGGATTCAGGGCAGGAAAAAAGTATGTATGGTGGTGGAGAGCCCCATGTAGGAAGTAACCCGTTGGGCTGCCGTTTTAGCCCAGGTCAGTGTTTGGACCCTGCCAGCTGGCTCACTTCATCTTTGAATTCTGCCCAGGCAGCAGCTGCAGTTGTCTTCCTTGCTGGTGTCTGGAACAGCTGCTGGATTTAATAGTGCACTTAAAGGAATTACCTGGAATCACAGCAGGCACTAAGAAATGAGAATGCATTTCTGTAAGCCAAGCTAATGTCTAGGAGTAAGAGAGCAGGGTATTTTATTCCATAGTGGATGAGACACAGAAAGGACTGGCCAGCGATTGTGCTGTAAATACAAGTGGTGATGTCATCTGGGTTGTACTCAGCATGGAACTCAAGTTACATAGCGTATGGAAATGAATGGCAGGGTCTGACTGGGGGACTTCCTTTTAGATCAAATGCTCAAAGAAGCCACCATCCCTAGGTTCTTGGGGAGGGGCAAACATCTTGGCTAATGCTTGAGGACAGCTGTGGACAGCACAGGGCCCTGAATCCATCCATCCCCCCACTCACTTTTCCCTGTTTATCTGGCAGCACCATAGTCCCATTGGTATCTCCCTCTCTTCCAAGTTCAGATGTTCTCTCAAGTCAGCCAACTCCATTTTCTGATATTTAATTTGCACTCCCCTGTGGCACCACACTGCGAAGTATGCTGTGCTGTGCTTCTAGTGAGTTAAAGTCTTCTTGGGAAATGTGATTAATGAACATGCAATTCTTAGACAACAATGAAGATAGTACAGATTATGGTTACAAATTGGATCTAAGCAGGATAAGGCAGATAGGAAAATGTCCTAGGAGTGTAAAAGGAAAAACTTCTGAAGGCTGGCAGAGATTAGCTGATGAGCCATATGAAAGTAGAGCCCTACGCAGTCTTTTGGGGAATGCACTAGTTGCAGGGGCCCTGCCTCCTCTGCTGACCCTGCATTAGATGAACTTGGAGCCTGAAGCAATAGCAGGGCCTGGGGTAAATAGAAGGGAGGAGGTTCTGCCTCCTGCATCCTTTGCAAGCTGAGAGTTCATCTGGCTTGGGGACTGTGTGGGGTTGCCATAGATGTTGTACAGTGGCCTAGCTAGGTGGTCACTTGACTTAGTACCAACACTGGCTGCTTCTTGGCTTCCAACTGTGAACCTGGCTAATGAGATTTGATTCAGTGCTGAGTCAGTGAGTAACCACCTTTTAGTTCTTGCATCTCTCAGTGCCCTGCTCTTAGTTGTGCTGTTTACCAACAAAACCCATAGGTGTCATTGTGGCCCGTGCATTTCTCACCTAGTTCAGGCCACCATCATTTTGTTGAGTAGGCAACTGATATTGCACCTGAAAAATCTGCTCACCTTCCCTCCTAGGTGCCCCCATTCCTATCAAATCCATTGTTCCAACAGTGGCCAGGGAGTCTTTTAAAAAATGCTTTTCTGGTTATGTTCTCTTCTAAAAACTCTTGTCTCCATTGTACTTAGAAGATAATCCAATTTCATGGGTTGTCTGCTCCTGAACTTTTCTTATTCTCTATGCGCTTCTCATAAAGTAACTTAAACACAAAAAAACAACTGTTTTTTACCCATGTGGATCCCTCTGGTGGGAATGTGCTTCTGCCCCACTTCATGTCCCCCACTTTTTGCCTTATTCCCTCCTATTCTTCCTTCCTGGGATCATCATCTCTTAGCAGACCAGAATTGCTGCTCCCATTCCACACCTTAGCTGTCTGTTTTTCCTTATGAATTACCACATGCTATCTGTTTAGGTTTTGTGGTGGTTGCTTGATGTTTAATGTCTATCTTTCCTTTTCTCTGCTCCTTCCAACC
Source organism: Artibeus jamaicensis (assembly GCF_021234435.1). Taxonomy (NCBI): domain Eukaryota; kingdom Metazoa; phylum Chordata; class Mammalia; order Chiroptera; family Phyllostomidae; genus Artibeus; species Artibeus jamaicensis. Next base: position 28,521,473 of record NW_026521788.1, on the reverse strand, counting down.
ACTCACCATGTCCATAGGAGGAACCATCTCAATCTTGTCGGCTACTGCTCAAGACCTACCACTGAGCCTACAGCTCAGCAGCAATCAGAACATGTTGGTAGAAGTTGTGGGCCCCCCAGTTTTCCAGAGCTTCCTCACAGATTTCTGCTGTGTCCCACTGACTGCTGGGGAAGAAATGAGCTGCAGGCAACTCAGCCAGATGTTTCCAGCTTTAGATGGGCTCTATGCCCAGGCACATAGCAGCAGAAGAAAGTATTTTGACTTATAAACTGAGCAAATTTATAGTGGAAATCAGTGGGAGAGAATAAATATCAATCCCCATGATGTCATTTTATAGGCTATAATCATTTTATAGCCTATAGATTTAGCCTATAGACTATATTTTTATAGATTATAATCATCCATTTAGAGTTTACAGGCTATTAATTTGGTTTTCAGAAAGCCAGGACTCTTGGGGACAGAATTTACAGACAGGGCTGCGGTGTCTAACACACGGATCTGGGCTTTCACACCCTAAAAGGTTTGGGGAAGAGAAGCTTTGCTGCTAGCTATCCTCCTGAACATAATTTTGAAAATATTTTAAAAAATATTTGTTCACTGTTCTGTTATTGTAATTCTACCCTAGACTTCAGGCCTTGCCTTCCTGAAAGCTAAACAATGTGTGAGCTTTGCATTTAAGAGTTGGTAAAGAGAGTTCCCTTCTGAGAGCTGAAGGGGCCTAAGTTGGACAAAACTGTGAACTCCAAGTCTACCTTGTGGTCTTGAGCCAATTGTTGCTATTGTTAATTATTTGACTTTCCCTTCCTTCTTCTATAAATCATGACCACTGCCCCCAACCTCAAAGGGCAAATATAAAGATAAAGGAGATGAAATAGGAAAGGCACTTGGCACTCAGAAAGAGTTGTGGGTAATGAAGTGATTGTGATTGCTGTTTTAAAGCAAGCCTGGTATAGTGGGAACAAAGTAAAAATTAGGAGTCATGACACATGTCCCAAGTCTGTAACTGACATGCTGGGGCACCTTGGCAAATTAATCAGCCTCTATGGTCAGAGATGCTGGATTAGCAAAATGAGGGTTTGGCTCAAAAGATCTCAAAGATGGTACTACTCAGAGTGTGGTCTGTGGAGCAATATCACCTAGGGAATTTATTAGAAATTCAGATTCCCAGGCTTGTCCCCAGTTTCTTTTGCTCAGAAGTCCTCTGTGTTTTAACTGGTTCTCCAGCTGGCTGGTGGACACGGAGAAGTCAGGGAAGCATTACTCTGTGATAACTTCCAGTGCTAACACATCATGTCCAATGAGGGCTCCCCTAGCAGCAGTCATCCCTGGAGCCTTCCTTTGTGGGGTCTTGGACCACAGTGGCCTTTGGAGAGAGGGGAACAGTTGAGGATGAGAAATAGCATGGGATCCTAAATCAAGACCCTGGGAGGATTTGAACCCAGGTAGCTTGAGGCAGCATCTGTGTGATTGGCCACTTCTTGATTCCCTCTCACTGGTAAGGGCTTTGTGTCTTCCTTGTCTTGTTACTCAAACACTTTTCCTCATCTGGAATATGGGGAGGAGTCCAGTACCGATATGGTAGGGTTATTGTGGGGATTACATGAGTTATATGAGAACAGTGCCCACAGGGCCCACACATAAGCAGTGCTGAATGTGTTAGCTGCTAATTATCACCATGAATGTCTTTCTCCTCTCATTCATCATGGCTCCAAGAATATAACTTCATAGAATCAAGTTTCCTGATTTGCTCTGTTTCCATTTAATGGGTTAACATTTTCCTCATTTCTAAATGGGAATGTTTACTTTTTAACTAGTATTTATTGAGTAACATGGGCGAGGCCCCACAGGTGCTGTCTGAAGAAGGCAGCTGCAGTCCCTCACTCTGCCCACTTTCTCACAGCCCTGGGTCCTTGTGGGAATTGAGAGATAATAAATGAGAAAGCCTATTGTGGCTTTCATTTGACCACCATAGATGCAAAGTATGTCATGGAGTTACTCATCATTTGACCACCATAGATGCAAAGTATGTCATGGAGTTAAACGCCCTTGATTGTTCTTGCGCTGAATGGTTCAGAGATTTATTCCTGGAGTCATGCTCTGATAGGCCCATTAGAGAGATGAGGAAGAAAAGGCCTTGCCTGGACACTAGGTGCCCAAGGGTAGATATCCCTGCTTCCTGCTAGCCCAACAGACTGCTGTGCTCCCCAATTAGATGGCTTTCCCTCTGAGTTTGTGGAAGTCATTAAAGGTATCCCTGAAAACGCTGATTTGGAGGTGACCTCTTGCTTTCCCAGCTCTGTTTTGAAGTCTTCATCCTCTGCCTGCATATTTTCTACTTGGAGGTTTCTTTGGAGCCTCGATTAGGTGCATCTGTAGTCTTTGCATCAGGCCCAAGGTTGGAACTGCAGAGGGGGAAGGGAAGGGCGGGCAGGTCTTTCAGGGTGGTGGTGGTCAGATTTGTCTTTGAGAAGCTGCATTAAGGATCTACTGTGGGAATTGCACTTGCCCTTGCCCTCAACCTGACTAGATGCAGATGGTGGCTGTGGTTTAGCACCCTGGGCAGTCAGAGAAGGCTACACCACTTTCCCTAATGCCATATTTGAGTTGCAGCAACACTACCAGTCTCTGGATCCCCAGGCCCAGGGAAAGAAAAGTGACCGTCAGAGCTGCCCTGCCCCAGCTCACTTCCAAAGAGCATGTTCTGAGTTTGAGTCTGGGCTCTGAGCAGTGGTCTGTTCCTTCTGTCGGCCTAAAGCTCAGTGAGCACCTGCTGTGGGCCCAACCCTCTGTGAGGCAAAGGGGTGATACAGTGATGTCATGGGCTCTGCCTTTCATGACTTCGATATCTAATTGGTGAGGCAAATCTAAGTCAGAAGAAAAAAATGCCACAAGATGGAATGTAATTTAGGATTTGAGTGGCATAGGTGGAAGTGAGAGGAAGAGAGAGCCTTGCAATCTGGGGGGATAAGGGAGAGCTTTGTGGAACACTTGTCACTGTAGCTGGACCTGAAGGATGGAAAGACAAAGAGGTGGGCTTTTTGCATGAAAACAGCACCCCATGAAAGAGCCAGGCAGATGTGGGGTGGTTGGTGGGTTCTTAACCAGAGCACCTGTGGTGGTTGGCTCACTTCACAAACATGTGTGCAAACAGTATCACCTCTGTTTTTTAATCTTCTTATCAACTGTACTCTGACTACAAATTCTCCTCTACATGTTTATTGGGGATATTTCCCCTGCTCAGAGCTATGCATAGCTGTTGGGTCTAAGAAAGCCCCCAGTGACAGGTTTTTGGCCACTAATGATATGGGCACCTGGTCCCTGCTGAGGTGCTGGTCATGGCTTCCGAGTCCATTTGGTTTGGGGCGCTCCTATATGTATGATGCACACAGAGCCTGGGAGCCCCTGGGCAGGCAGGAACCTGGACTAGTGGTGTGTTCTCCCCAGGGCACTGTGCAGCCACCCCCTCTGAGGTCTTGCTCTCTCACTGCCCCCAGGAAGATGTGAATCTCTTGTTCCCCCCAGTCTGCCTACTTCTCTTCAGTCTGGAGAAGGTTTCTCTCTCTCTCCTCTACTTGGCTCCAGGGTCCCTCCCTAGCACCCGACTCTTCCATGAACCCCTTTGCATGAACCAGAAGAGGAGCACTTGTCATCAAGCCACCTGTTTCCCAGCTGCAAAAATCTGCTCAGTAAGACTACCTGCTGCTTATGAACAGCCTACATGGAGCACAAATGTCAGTTGGTATTTCTGGAAATTATCTTGCCATACATTTTGGAGACAGAAGAGCAGGAGTAGTATCTTTAAGTAGCAAAAGTTAATCCTACCCTTGGGGCAAATACTGTCTAGTTGAATTCAAGTACTGAGTTACTCAGGAGCCAGGTTACATAGGAAGGACCAAGATCAGTTAGTTGACAACCATGAGCCACCTCTGTGTGATTTAAGATAAAAATAAATATTTCTCTGATGATTTACTTCAAAATGCTCTCCCCAAGTCATTTTACTATCTTGGCCCGTGTTGGCCCCGCCTGGAAGACCCATTCTCCAGAACCAAGCGAACAAGAAACGAGTCCTTCTCTAGTTGGCTGTCAAAGTTCCCTGCTGCTGGCCTGAAGGACCAGGGCAGAGGGCATGGAGATCTGGTACACAGGGCCTCTCCTCTGTGGAGGTGAATGTAGGAAGTGTCACTCACAGAGGATGGGGGACTTGAGTGGGATCATCTCTGGAGACCTCAGAGTGATGCTGATGGGCTATTGCTAAGCAATCACAGATGGCAAGATAATATTATTTTTCCAATCCCATGTTAGTAACATTTTATCTTTCTTAAATACTTCCCTAGTTGAGGAAGATACGTGCATGGTGAAGACAGGGGCCTCGTTCTTTCTTTTTCCCAGTTTCCTTTCTTCCCTTTTTCTTTGTATGTTTCTGGAGAGTGAGGTAGTCCAGCTCCGTGAGCAGGAAAGTTGGGCAGCAGAGATGTGATTTTAGGGGCTTGTATGGCCCCATGGCCCATCAGCGTGTCCCATTGATTCCTTAGCATTGGTCTGATATGTCCATGTTTATTACTCCTTTGAGTCAAGGAATGAAGACATCTGTCCCACTGCCAGTCTTTTCTGATATCAGGATGATAAACTAATTTAATATGAAAAGCTAACAATGTTTTAAAGCCAATAGATGGGTATATTGCAATGAATGTAACCCTCAATTTTATTGCTGATAAAGAGAAACAGTATAGTAATGGTTAGAAGCACAGACCCTGGCACAAGATTTTATGGGTTCAGCACATAGAATTTACTAGATTGGACAAGTTGCTTAGCTTCTTTTTCTTTAGTGATTTTAGATATAAAATGTGACCAATGATAGTACTTACATCTTAGGGTTGTTAATAGATAAAACTTGTAGGTTGACATGTACTTAGAATGGTTCCTGGAATAGGGTAGGTACTTCGTAAGTGTTTGCTAAAATCCTTACTACCTGAGATTACACTGCTTGTCTCTGAAGACCGAAAACTGGAACTGTGCTTTTCCCTGGACCCAGTGGATTTTGAGAAGCCAGTCACTTAGATGTAGGGGAGTGTGACCAAGACTTTTTGACATGGTGCTAAGGACCAACGAGAAAGGTCTTTATCAGTGCATATTAGAACACTTGGAACTTTTAAAAATTCCTATGTGTGGGTTATCTTCCCTGCTCTATCCATTAAATCAGAATCTTTGGGAATGGGGTCTGTTTCTTAGCATTTTTTAAATCTCCCTGGGATGATTCTAATGTGCAGTTAGGGTGTCGAACTAGTAGTCTACAGCCTTGCAGGTCTTACAAAAGTTACCTTGTAATCATGTTAAAGTCGCTTCTTTATCTCAGCCCCAGCTATTGTGATGCCCTAGGTTGGGGCCCAAGATTGGCATTTCTAGTTAGCTCCTACGGGGTGCTGATGCTGCTGGTCTGCAGGCCACACTGAGGGGCAGGGTTAGAGCATGGCGTGGAGGCATTGTGCTACCTTTGGGCCATGCTACAAGGGTGGGAGGCTCAGGGGCAACATGGGATTTAGCCTTAACCTCACTTAGGGATTTTTCTAGAATGGAGGTTACAGGTGGGGAAGTAGATGTCAAGGTTAAGTGGTAGAAGTTTGTCAGAAGTCCTTTTGGTTTAGGAAAGGGCCCTCAGTAGTCTTCAGAATCCATTATGTCACTGTGATCGTTAAGTACCTGCAGTGGGCCAAGTTCAGAGCAGGTAAAAGAAGGACAAGATTTTTCCTGAAGGGCATTATAAGACACACATCCTTGAAACTGTGAAACTGGAGAGAATATTAGTAATGGTGAGAATGAAAAGTCAACTCTTGTTCACTCTTCTTTTTTTATTTTTATTTTTTATTTTATTGATTATGCCATTACAGTTGTTCTATTCCCCCCTTCATTCCCCTCCACCCTGTACCCCCCACCCCCACCATTCCCCCCCTTTAGTTTATGACCATGTGTCTCAAGTTCTTTAGATTCTATATTTCCCATACTATTCTTGCCCCCCCATCTATTTTCTACCTACCGTCTATGCTACTTATTTTCTGTACCTTCTCCCCCCTTCTCCTCCTCCCACTCCCCTGTTGCTAACCCTCCATGTGATCTTCATTTCTATGTTTCTGCTCCTGATCTAGCTGTCTGCTTAGTTTGCTTTTGTTTTAGGTGTGGGTATTAATATCTGTGAGTTTGCAGTCCTTTCACTGTTCATCTTTTTTATCTTCTTTTTCTTAGATAAGTCCCTTTAACATTTCATATAATAAGGGCTTGATGATGATGAATTCCTTGAATTTGATCTTATCTGAGGAGCACTTTATCTGTCCTTCCATTCTAAATGAAAGCTTAGCTGGATAGAGCAATCTTGGATGTAGGTCCTCACATTTCATGACTTGGAATACTTCTTTCCAGCCCCTTCTTGCCTGTAATGTCTCTTTTGAGAACTCAGCTGACAGTCTGATGGGACCTCCTTTGTAGGTGACTATCCCCTTAGCTCTTACTGCTTCTAGGATTCTCTCTTTCATTTTAATCTTGGCTAATGTAATGATGATGTGCCTTGGTGTGTTCCTCCTTGGGTCCAACTTCTTTGGGACTCTCTGAGCTTCCTGGATTTCCTGGAAGTCTATTTCCTTTGCCAGATTGGGGAAATTCTCCTTTATTATTTGTTCAAATAAGTTTTCCACTGGTGGCTGTTCCTTTCCCCCTTCTGGTACCCCTATAATTTGGATGTTAGAGCATTTAAAGATGTCCTGGAGGTTCCTAAGTCTCTCCTCACTTTTTTGAATTCTTATTTCTTCATATTTTCCTATTTGGTCATTTTTTTCCTTCCTTCTGGTTCACTCCCTTGATTTGAGTCCCAGTTTCCTTTTCATCACTATTGGTTTCCTGTGCAATTCCCTTCATTTCAATTAGTTTCGCCTTCATATGTTCCTCTAATTTGTGAGTAAAATCTGCCAGTTCTGTGAGCATCCTGATCACCAGCGTTTTGAACTGTGCATCTGAAAGTTTTGCTATTTCTTCATCACTTAGAGTTATGGTCTCTGGGGCTTTGAGGTCTTCTTGAGCCATTTTTGGTCTGTTCAGGCCCGTTAAGTATGAGGAGCGGAGCCTTAGATCTTCACCAGGGCAGGGCCGCCCAGGTTGTTGGGTTGTGACGCTGTATGTGGGGGCAGGGTCAGAGTGGGGAAAAGGCGGCCCCCTCTGCTGCCTCCTGCCCCTGGGGCCTGCTTGGTCCCGTCTCACTGCCCACTCCCTTGCTGGTCTATCTGTGCACGAATGCGCGACCACAGTCAACCTGCCACCCTTCGCCCTCGCTGGGTCTGCCGGTCACTCACTGGGTCCGCCCGTTGCAACCCCACGCCTGGGATCCGTGTGCCTGAGTCCATCTGACCGAATTTTCCTGTGTAACCCTGCTCCGCCAGCTGCTGCCTTTGCCCCTCTTACCAGTCAGGCTGAAGAATTTGTTGTTATCAGACTTCCGAAAAGTTCAATTTTCTGTGCTCTGGCTGTGTTTTCTGTTGCTAATATTTTGTTGTCTCTCAACTTGGTTGTGTGAGAAAGCACGGCGTCTCCACCTATGCCTCCATCTTGGCGGAAGTCCCCTTGTTCACTCTTCTGTACACCATCACAAGTGAACTCATGTCATGTTCATGACATAGTGGGTATTATTCCGTCTGAAATGTGAAAAAACTGAGGCCAGATAGGGTAGGTAGCCTGCCCAAGTCTACATAGCTCACAGGTAGTGCAATGGGGATTTAAAAGCAGGGTTGGTCCCGGGACAGCATTAAGGAAGTGCTTCAGGAGCAGTGGAGGGGGGAGCAACACAAAGATGCCAAAAATGAGAATTCTTGACTAAGAGCATGTGGAATTCAGAGAAGCACCTCATTCCTCTGGTTGGGAGCAAGTTGCTCTGCCTTTTGTTGTGAATTGGCTAGGAAATCAGGGGGACCCAGGCCTGTTGTTTATTTTCTCCGTTACCTTTTGAAAGCCTGAATACAATCCTGTCTCCTGGTGACTGTGGGAAGGAATGAGAGGGCACATGTAGAGGGCCTGGCCCAACTCCTGGCATACCGGGTGCCCTCAGCACTTGGTAGCCTCTTTCTACTTGGCTCATTGCCACTATGCTCCCACCCTGGAGTCTGGGACCAGAGGTCATGGAGTAGGGGAGCTTTAATTGGCTTGAATTTGCCACCATGCTCCCCAGATTCTCAGGGACTCTGTGGTCAGATGGCTTAAACACATTAACCCTTTCTAAGATGTTCCCCTTACTATGATTTAATAACATCTTGGATGCCTAGTATAGCTTTTGCCAATTTCTCAGAGAATTAAACATTTAGTGCCCAATCAGATGGTTTTGATTGCTAAATACATGTGGAAATATATGCGCATCCCCTCTAGGGGGTCAATTAAAGTACAGTTGAAGCCAACTCACACTAATTCTCCAATGCGGGGTAGTGTCCGTGTGGTTGGTGAAATGAGTAATGTTTGTAATTTGCCGGAGTGTAGCTCTGAAAGGAGAAGATGGAGGGGAAACAAGGTCTGCAATAAAGAGAAAAGCTCGGCATGGATGCAAGAGGAAAATGAAGGGAGAAGAAATTCCTCAAAAGTGAATCTGTTTCACCTATAAGCAGATTTTTCTACTGTGGTAGAAGAAATTTGCTCCTGATGATGCCCTTTACTGTTCTCCATGTCTTAGGGAATCAAGCCAGCATAAAAGTTATCTCACGTTCTCAGCGTGGTGGGCTCAGAGAATTACATCATTTGTAAGTCAAAAGATGTCTGCAAAATTCAAAATAGGTTACTGTCCAGGTATCTGAGCTTAGCTGGCTAGGAAGAAGGGGTCATTTTTAAGGTAGGTTTCTTCATTTTCCAGCTTAAAATCACCTTCGAGGTCTTATCCCCATCTCAAAACAACGAAGGCCCTGCCTGAGGAAGAACCTCTCTTTTTTATGGTGTTTGTGACCTAAGTTACTGACATCTGCAATTTCCCTGGAATTTAAGAGGAGGCTGCCAGCCACTTGTTAGCTGCGGGTCTTGAGGGGAATTCAGACAGGAGGAGGAGAGGGCATGAGGGCATGCTACAGTCCCTCTGGAAAGCTTTTAAAAATCCCACCCAGGCACTGCTCCTACTAATTAAATCAGAACTTGGGATGGCTCAGCTGCCTGGGATCGCAGGGGGTAGTCACGGCTGCGAAGCACTGGGCTGCATGCTCCCTCGGGGTCCCAGCAGGGATCCTTAGAGCCTGGGTTTGAGAGCACCAGGATGGGTCCAAAGGTGCTGGGGAGAGGAGATGCTGGCTTGGGTGGCACCTCCGCTCCCCTCCCCCCAGGGGTGTTAGTAGAAACCACACTGCAGAATTCCCAAGAAGAAGGAAGACTCTGGCACTGCATCTGTTGGTATGCATGAAATAGTGATTAAAAGATTATATCTCCTCAGTTCTAAAATCCATCAGTTAGTAAGATGCACCATTGAATTTAATAACTGCCTTTTTGGAAGGTAGGGGTAGGAGAAAACTCTATATTGTATGTATTAAAATGTGCATTGATATTATAAACTATATCTTAGTCTCACAGTCATTATGTGGTAAAGAATGTGACTCTTGGAATGGATTTAATAACATTATGACATAGTGCTTTGCAAAAATGTGCTCATTTAATCCTTACAACCACATTATCAAACAAGTGCTGTTATCATCCCTGTTTTATGAGGTGTAGGGGATTATGGCACAGAGAAATTAAATAATTTGCCCAAAGTCACAGAGCTGGTCAGTGATGGAAATGGTATTTGGTATAAAAAGTTTGGTTTTCAGAGGTAGCCTAGAAAATATAATGAGAGCTAAGGCTTCAGTTCCTCAGCTTCCTCCCTCCCCCAGAGCCTGTGGAGATGGCTTTCCCCTAAACCGGGCCCTGAGTCCCCCCTAAGCCAGGATGTCCCAGACAGTTGCTCCTCTTGTGCCCTGTACAAGGGTGCCTGGCCGAGGAAATGAGTGGAGCTGGAATCCTACTCGAGCTCCCTCACTAGGTCCTGCACTCAAGTGAGAGGAGTCAACACGGCTGGGCCAGAGAGCATGCGTGCACTGAGCAGTGGGCGGGCCTTCCCACCACCTTCTGGTGAAGCACCTTCTGGTGCTTCTTTCACGTGTGGTCCACAGGGTCATGAATAATCATTGTCACAGACTTGTTTGATGGCAGAGAACTAGGGAGATGAAATCTGAGGTCCTTCTAGCTCTGGGGCCTTTGGTGCTGTGCTTTCAAAAGTCTCTGCTTGCCAGGGCACATTGCTCCAACATCCTGGCGGGAGTGGAAGAGGGGCTGATAGGCTGACTGGGAGCTGCAGGAGCCCACAGTGCAGAGTTCCTGCCCCCTGTCCTTCTTGTGCAGGTTTCGCTTCCTTTGTTTCCCCTTTTCTCAAGCTCCTTGATGGGAAGGGGAAGGCGAGCTGCGCCTCTTAGGAGCTGCATTCCAGAGCAACCTGAGTAATGGAAAGTACAAATAACAATTTAAGTTTGTTTCCAAAGCTTGATGGCTTACACTGACTTCTCAGAAAGAGGCCATTTGGACCCAGATTCTGAAATAACATTTCACAGGTCGTTGGAGATCCAGGCATGGGCCAGATGTGAAATCCAGATCACTGGCTTGGTTGGTGAGGTCCTTTTTGCTGCTCTTTTGGACTGTCAAAGCAACAGCTTTCGTAGGACCCTTACCACATGCTTAAGATGTTTCATGGGGAAATTTTTAGGTTGGAGGGAATGTTTAATCAATATATGCAGCATTTAGCTTGCATTAGACTGATGGTTGTTTAAAAGAGGGACATGGGGTAGCAGCAGTAAGTCAGGGGTGGGGTGTGGCGGCTCCATCTCAGCATTCTCAATTGACATAGTTTGCTGGCTCTGCAAATATATGTCGAGAAAGTCCCCAAGCTCCCTTCTGCAGTAAGACTTCGTGACTGTGGAGCCAGAGCTGGAGAACATTAATACAACAGAAATAACACCGACAAAGTGAGTTGTTCCAGTTTGGCTTACAGTTCCTTAAATTGGGAGGCCCTTCTGACAGTCTGGATGCAGATTCCTCGGGTGCTGCAGTGGGGGTATCCAGGATCAGCCCTACCCCAGCTGTCCACTGTGAAGACTTCCCTTCCACCCTGCTTGCTGTGGGAGCCCAGTCAGGCGGTATGTTCAGTGGCCATCACTCCAGTGGGCACTGTGAGGACCACTGCATATGGAGGGCCATTCCTCTCCACCCTTGCTCGCTATTGGGCAGGAGTGGCAGGGAGCCTTAAATGAGGAGACCTTTGGGAGGTCACTTGACATGGTAGGGCCCAAACTCATCTGCATATTAGAATCAGCTGGGGATTTTTAAATTCAGTAAACTACTACCTCTTTCCTCTGTCCGTTAGAGCAGAGATGTCAAACTCGTTTTCACTTGGGGCCACGTCAGCCTCCTGATTGCCTTCAAAATGTGGAAATAATTTTAGGACTGTATAAATGTAACTACTCCTTAACTGTTAAGGAGTTGAAATTACATTTGGCCCTTTGAAGGCAACCGTGAGGCTGATGTGGCCCCCAGTGAAAATGAGTTTGATACTCCTGCCTTAGAGGGACATTTGTGGGCACTCAGTTGTCTTTAGCAAGCTTTCTCTGGTTTAGCAAGGCATACTAGGTTACAATTGTTGTTGAGTTTTTGATACAATTCATGAAGCTGGTTTGGATATATAGATAGAAGTTGCTTGTTTCTTGACAAGTTCAAGGGTCTGCCGCAGGAGCAGATGGTGAGCTGAAGGCCTTTGGGATAAACAGCATTTGCTTCCCTGAGCATTACTCAGCACTGTTTGGTGTCACTGGTGTCACTACTGGGACTCCTTTGGGCACCCATTTGGGGGCCAGTTAATGCACAGATCTCTTCATGTGATTTCCCTCTTGGAATCCAGGCAGGCGAAATTGAGCAGAGAGGAAGAGCATCTTCCTTTCTTCGCGCCTGTGATCTTCAGATCTTGGGAATAAAGAGGCTGAGGTTTGGGAGAGCAGGTAAACCTGGCTGAAGAAGGAAGTATATTTTATTCCCCCCCCCCACTCTTCCTCTCATAGGTAAAGACTGCCTATTATGTACCATCTGTCTTAGAGCCCAGCCAAATTGTGTGTATATTTAGAGCTTCACTGGCCTTGCCACCAGACACGTGCCTTGTAGTTTACAAAGTAGGTACACACACCAATCTCCTATAACTTAATGAAATGATGATTCAATGGGTTATAAATCACCAAAGCAGCACCATGCACCATGCATGACAACCAGGGATCTTGGGTGAAGCTGTCACCTGAGTGAAAGGACACGATAAAGGCTGCGTTCCCAAGCCGAAGAAGAATATAGCTGTAAAGTTGCCACTGAGGTTCTCACTATTATATTTTTAACTCTTTAATAATTTCATGTTTAAGAAACCTAAGACTTTTGGCAAGAACATCCTGTAGGTGAAATGTGGGTTGCGACAATTGATTGGGCTTCACTTTGTATGATGTTGGGTGGGATAGGGCCACCCGGTTTGGCTCTGTTCTTGGGACAAGAGACAATGGGACTCTGTCTTGGTTATGTAGTCCTCTGGAAGCTGGAGGAAGGCTATGACTACCAAGCTTGCCTCTCACAGTTTCCTCAGTAGCTCAGCAAATTCCTCTTCACAGAAATTAAGCCCTCAGTCTTCACAGTGGGGGTGGTCTTAACTTCTGGAGCAATGAGCCTTGTCTATGTTTTCATTAGATGTCTTGTGTATAATTAGGTGCATGGCTCAAAGACAGAGAGAGATATTCAGGGTCATGATGGGCTTTTCTAAATCACCAGGAACAACTTTATTTCTCTCCACATTAGCCCCCAGACATTCCTCTGACGTTTCATAATCCCCATTAAGCATGTTGGCAGGTAGGACCTCTCATCTGTTCCTTCCTATTGCCGTGTCACCTGCCTGACAAATGGGACCAACACATGCAAGAATAGAGGTGCCATTCTGTAGAGAGACTAGCAGTTAAGCTAGATGTGATGTGGACTCCAGCCCTCAAAGCCAGTGTGTTGTGGCTGCGAGAGACAAATTCACACGGACTACAGAAGCCCTGTGGAGAAAAAGGGACAGCATGGCCGCTGTCTAAGTGAGAGAGAGGGCCCCGACCCCTGCCTGGACAGGCTTTTATTGCTTTTCTAGGTACATTATATTGAGGATGGTCCTCATTTACTATGCACAGGTTCCCTTTAGGTGGTTACCTTTTACAGAGATAGCAAAGGAAAGAATGTTGCTAATTGCTTCAAAGAGAAGGATATTACAGCTCAAGGGGAAAAGTGGTTGAACCGGTTACACTCCATACTTGCGAGGTTTAGCACAGACTTTAGGAAGTTACTTTAGAGATATGCAGTAAACATTTTCTGCCTCGATTTAGGGTGAGGGAGTTTTAGCAAAAGCAAATCTCATAGCAGCCTAGGCACAATGCAGGCCTGATTCCTCACGGGAAAACCTATCCTTGGGCATGGATCCTGTGTGCCAGACCTTGTTCTCCACTGGTCTTTCTGAGTGGGGGCTGGGCTACATTTCCCGTGCCATGTGGAATGGTCCCCTCTGCAGATGTATACTGAGTTCCCCCCAGTGTGGGTTTGGGGATGGCAGCTGCATCATGCTAAGGAAGGGGTTTGTCATTCACCAGACGTTAGTTTAGCTGATAGCATTGTGGATAACTTATTGTGTCTCCAGCAGAAGGATCGGTCAGTGCTGATGAGCCAGTGGTTTGGGGCAAGCCTGTCTGTTTGCCCCCCTTCTGATGCATGAATTAGACTGTTTAAAGGTATTCCTATATTAGTTTCCAATTGTTGCTATAACGAATTATCACACATTAAGTTTTGTAAAACAGTACAAATTTATTATCTTACTGTTCTGGAAGTCTCACTGGGTTAAAGTCAAGGTATCAGCAGGACTAGGAGCTCTAGGGGAGGATCTGCTTCCTGGACTTTTCCAGCTTCTAGAGGCTGCCTGCATTTCTGGACTCAGCCCCTGCCTTACATCACTCCAACCTCTGCCTCCACTGCCACATCCACTCTGACTCTGACCCTCCTGCCTCCCTCTTATAAGGGCCATGGGATTACATTTATCATCCAGCTGGATAATCCAAGGTAATCTCCCCATCAGGAGATCCTCAACATAATCATACCAGCAAAGTTCCTTTTGCCAGGTAAGGTAACATTCATAGGTTCTGGGGATTAAGATGTGCACATCTTCAGGGGACCATTATTCTGTCTACGACAACCCTCAGTCTGGTTTCTCTGTTTTATCCACCAGAGCCTTAGGGAACACTATATTTGCTCTTTTAAAAGATGAAATATGTACTTGTGAAAGAAAAAGAAAGGAAGGGAGGGAAGGAGGGAGGAAGGAAAATAAACCATACAAAAACAGATATACTTAAAATATCTTTATTCATCCCTGGTTTCTTCCACTCCATTTCTGCTTCTCAGAGGTGAGAGCTGGGCTCATTAACAATTTCTGTTGTATCCTTCCAGTAAGAATACATGCATATACAAGCATTTATACTCACATCCATGTGGGTATATGTGTAACTGTCCCATGTTTTAAAAACACTGATAGCTCATTTTCACACTACTATATTTCTTAGAGATGAGGATTTATATACCTGCTCTTTTTAACAGGTACATAGTTTTCCATTACATCTGTGTATCAGAATATATGTGATGAGCCCTTTGTTCAGAGACCTCATGGTTGTTTCTAATTTTTGTAATAAAAAACAATGTAACAGCAAATGCCTTCTTTTATTTGTCTTTGCACATGTGTGCCAGTATACCTGTGGGCTAAACTCCTATGAGTGGTATTGTTGGGTGCCAGGTTACACACATCTTCAACTTTGATAGTTACTGCCTCATCGCCTCCCAAGAGAACCTGGTGCCTGGTGTAGACAAATACCATGCTCAGCAGGGCCCTGACGTGTCACTCACTGATCACCCTGGGGCACCTCATCATAGCTCTTCTCTGACCATGTCTGCCTTTACTACATGGGGGTTAAGCCCAGGATTTATAAGGCCCTACACTGGTGAACCACTGCTGACCTGGACCTGAAGCTGCAACCAGGACGGACATGCGCATTCCATGAGATAATGTCAACTGCTGGGTGCACAGCCCTGTGTCTCCTTGAAAGCCAGTTCCTTTAGTCTCTCCAATTGCTGGAGCCAAACAGTGTTGAGACTCCGACTTGGGCAGGCTGCTTTAGGAGGAACAGACCTGAAAGCGCTCTGCATTTGCCCAAGATTGCAGCCGTGCTGGCTGCAGCCAGAGTGCTTGGTTGTGACACAGCTATTGTTTGTTCAAGAGATTTGATGCTTCATTAGAGAAAAACTGTGTACAGAAACCCGGCAGAGTTTTCTTAATGGCATTCTGATGAAAGGAGCAAACAACCTAAATGCCAGATTAGTAGCATTTCAGGGAAAAATGGGTAGTGGGGACTGTAGTTCTGTCCTCCTCTTTTGTTCAGCCTTGTTTGGCAGTGGACATTTGTCAGTTTGAGAAAATGAGAAAGAATCTGGCTAATGTAACAGAGAAAGACTGGAAGTGAAGCGAAATATGGAAACTTGAAGCTGTCTGGTAGCCCATAGAGGCAGGCGAGAGATTCTGAGCTCAGGAGTCCTGAAGTCTGGACGGCCCACTGGACCACCTTACAGTGAGAAGCTGTGCTGGTGTGCACCAGGAACCTTTCAGGATGGTGGAGGAGGGGACCACTCATGTCTTTGAGTCTGTCCTGCACACAAGTAGTTACCTCTCTTCTTTGGCCTCAGAGTATGATGGAGCACCCCAAACCATGCTTCAAGAGCTGTGGTTGTCCCTTTTGTCCCTCTTCGTGCAAGTTGATTAGGGGGATGGTCAGATGTCTCTTAGATGGGGTAATATACCTGGATAGGCAAGCAATTTGGGGGAGGGGGATTAAAAATCTCTTTCTCTCTCTCTCTCTCTCTCTCTCTCTCTCTCTCTCTTTCTCTCTCTCTCAGATTGGTAAATGTATCCTTGGGTGAGGATTAAAAAAGAACCTTTCTCTCTCTATGCACAATAAGGAAAGTCGCCTGTACCTTGGCCAAAGCGACTCTGGCACTTTCAGCACACCAAGCTAGTTTCTGCACCATGACCATTCTCCTGCTGTTTTCTCTGTCTGCATGCTTTTCAGCCTTGCATGGATGAGGGAGCTGTCCCCTTGCCACCTGATGCAGCCTGTGTCCCTGGCTCCTGCTACCCTGCTCCTAATTTCCTTCATAATCCTTAACACAACCAAGAACTATCAGTTTTTGGTTTATTTGATTGTTTTCTTGCTCTTTTGATTTCTCCCCACTAGAGTGTAAATTCTAAGAGGGCAGGGATCTGGTTGGTCATCTTTAACTTCTGTAGGAGTCAGAGTCCACTCAGGAAAACAGGGTGGCTCAAGAGAGGGGATATAGTGTGGGGAACTGGGGCCAAGCAGAGGTTAGAAGGAGAGGGGACCTTGGGCCTGGAGGACAATGGGAGGGGGTGGTGATATGCAGGAGGACCCAGCACTGCTGGAGGCTCCTCCTGAGGAAGACAGGGAGGAAGAAGAAGACAAAGGAGTAGGTCCACTCCAGCCTCTCCCTTCCTTCCATCCACCAGGCTCCCCAGTCCTCCACTGTCTGAACTCAGCATTGACCCTGTTGTCAAGTGTGCCCCCAAGGAAGCGTGCTCTTTGGGGGTAGGGGTTAGCCTCTGCAACCTGGAACAGAGCAGAGAAAGTTGGGGAGTTGGGGTGAGAATAGCAAATGACTGGTGCCTTGCTCTATGCCTAGCATCCTGGAGGTTCTTGGCACACTAAGGGCCTCAATAAGTCATTGTTGAGCCCATGAATAAATGGAATTCACCATTCCATACGAATCAGTTCTAATGGCACCAATTCCTGTTAAAACGCCAGAGCCTCACAGGGAGGAGCTCTGAGGCTTAGCCATGACAGTCATTCTCTGTGGCCCTGACACGTCCTGAGCCTGGCGTGTCTTCTGTCAGCTGCTCTAGCCTGGGGAAGAGAGAAAGATTATTCCCAGAAACAACACTCTTTCATGAGCCCTTTAGTCTGAGCCCACTCACACTTTCGTACATGTCCTACTATCTTACTTGAGGAATTCCCTTGAAGACCATTTAAATGTTCATTCCTTTGTTCAGTTTTAAAATTTGTAACTCTTCCAGACCCCTGGGTTTGTTCATGGCCTCAGGGTGTTCAGGGACTGGAGCTGAATTCCACCTCTATCTGGTGACTCTGGGGAACTGATTCTTGTATTGGAACCTCTGTCCACCTTGGAGTCCCTATTTGCCCATGAGGTGGAATGAAGAACACCTTGGACGGAATGTGAACTAGTGAACTACTGTACAGCCTAAGTACAGTACTGGCACATATGAAGCGCCTGATGTCTTGATTCCTGTCCCATTCCCCTTCTCAAACATTGACAGGTGGCTTAGGTGTGTGTCCTATTCCAGGTCCCACCCATGGCTCATCCCAGCCTCTGCGTTGGTGGCCACTGATTAATATACCTCCTCGTTGTGACATTTTTGCCCTGCTTAAAGAGTAATTGTGGGTTTTCCCATGAATTTTGTTTAAGGGTTTTCTGCATTACAAAGGAGACCTGTAGTCTGCCTAAATTGATTTATGTGGGTAATTTACAGAGTGCATGCTCTTTTTCCTCCTTTCCTCTTTCTTTGTGCTGATGGGGCCTTTGCTGCCTGATCCCTGGAGTTTTGCACGAGGGTTGAATTTTGAGTTGCAACAGTTATTCCCGTTCAAACGTGAAGGTGGACCGGTGCTTTATCAAAGCTCTGTAAGTACTTTTTAGTATGGAAATCTCAGCAGGTTCGAATGCAGGGGCTTTTATTTAAACCTCTAATGTAGCAAGGACACTGACCTGTGATTAAGGCATTTCTGGAAGTTACTTTAATTGAGTTGCAGCAGAGAAGGTAACAGCCCATGGGGGCTGGTGCTGAATTCATGGGAAAGAAAGGCATAGGGGGCTGTGGTGCAGGAGGGCTGTGGTATGGAGTGTTTGTGCCTGCGACTTGCCCAGGTTTCTGTCTGCGTGATGATTGTGACAGTAGGTGAAGGGCCCCCTTTAGAGAGCACCGTGCACTGGTGAACATCCTGCACACTGAACCTCCCGGTCTCCTCTCCACTGCCACTCAGAGTCAGCCCCCCAGGACCCCGATGAAAAGCAGGCTGCTAAAAAAAAAAAAAAAGAAAAGAAAAGAAAAGAAAAGCAGGCTGCTGCTTTCCAAACAGTTAACCTCTCCCCTGACCCTCCACAGAACTGGGTTTAGACAACCTTGTGGTGACACAAAATTTTACTTGCTTTGAAAAGTGCTAGTTAAGTCTTTTCGTCCCCTGCTCTGCAAAAGTAGGCACTGGGTTTTTCCTTTTCAGAGGCATGCGTCAGGGATGTCAGAAAGTGGAATTTCCCACAAGACCAGAATTTCATCAGCCTTCATTCTTGACCTTAGGTTTCAGTGTTGAAGGACAAACTTGCCCTATTTTTGAGTGTTGAAGGAAAACATCCAACTCCCAGTGACGGCTATGTGCACTTAAGTAATTGGGTGGTAGAATTTAAGTGCATGAAGGAACAGTCCCCCTCAGGTGCCCTTTTTTCCCCACACAAGGAAAGTGAAGTTCTAAGGGGCAGTGGCCAAGGGCAACAGGGGTAGGGGGACACAGGCCCTGGTACCCTCAGCTAGTGGGACGTCCTAAGGCCTAATCTGACTTCTTTCTCCAAGCGCTACCACTCTGTGACTTAATCCCTGTCCTTTTAATTTTAAAAGCACTTTAATATGTGTGTCACTTAATCTCCACTGCCAGCTATGCCCATTAAAGGTTTTTATTAGATAATCAGTAGTATTTTAAATATGATTCAGTTTTTTAAAATAGGAGGAAAACTTATTTTCTGGGAAAAACTATTCATTGGCCTTTTTAAACACTTTTATTTCATTAATTATCATACAGCGAAATGGATTTTTTTTATTGTGTACAGTTCTGTAAGGTTTAGTAGGTACATTAGCCACCATCATAACCAGGATACAGACCGTCCCTTTACTCCACAAAGCTCCTGTCCACCACCCATAACCCTTGGCAACTGCTGGTCTGCTTCCCATCGCTGTCATTTTGTCCTTCCGAGAACGTCAGATCAGGAGAACGCGCAGCAGGTGGCCTCTGCGACTGCCTTCTCTTCTGGGCCTCTTTTGATTGAAACAGATACCGTTTGGGTCCTCTGTATCATTTCATTATTTACTCCTTTTGTGCAAGCTTGGGAGAGTTTGATGGTTGCTTAAAACAGAACTTAGTGGGGAAATTGGCGACAGGGACGAAGGGCGGCTTTGAGACCTTTATTTCTGTCCCAGACACTGACACCTAGTGGAGCCTTGGGAATTTCTGGCTGCTGTGCGTTTCTCTTACATAAGTACAGGTGTAGGCTGTGTGTCTGAAGGGAGCCGGCTAGGATTCCAGATGCCTGCTGGTGATTAGAGTATTATCCATTTAGCCAAATGTGCTGGCGCCGTGAGGCGGCTCAAACGTGGATGGCACACGGTTGCGGTGGTGGCAGGCATTACATGAATGCCCTAGGGAGCCCTGTGCCTCTGGGGGTGGGCTCTGCCAGGAAAATGGGGATGTCTGCGTGGGGGCAGGAGGATGCTGGGTTGGAGGTGGAAAAGGAGCTGCTCTAGTGTGGTGGCCTGCCAAGGAGGTAATTGGGAAAATTAGTTTGGTGATTTTGGTCTGACAACCAGTAAGAGGCTTCCCCGGGAGCTGGAGGAGAGAAGCCTGTCAGGGTCCTCCCTGCTGGTTTAGGCTCAGGGTTGTCGCAGCTGAAAGGCAGGACTTTGCCTTCCCAGGAAGGGAGTGAGTCGTCGCAGCTCAAAGCACCGAGCATCACAGACCCTCGTGACTAAGCTGGAGGGAGCTCACCATGTCATCTGCTTAGCAGATAGATGCCTGTCAGCCTTTCTTCTGGTTTAGACAATGGGTTCACTTTTGAGAGACAAACTTCAGGTTATGCTATGTAATTCCATCTTTCTGTCTCTTTCAAAAAGAGCAAAAATCATATTGAAATGGGGTCAGAAGAGCCTCTTATTTTGAGTCTCATATCTCCTGCAATTGACAGTATGTCAATCAATTGACTATAATTGATGGCTGCTCTTAACCTTAAAAAAATACATTATTTATTTATCTTTAGAGGGGAAGGGAAGGAGAGAGGGAGAGAAATATTGATGTATGGTTGCTTCTAGTGCGCCCCCTGTTGGGAACTGGCCTGCAACCCAGGCATGTGCCCTGACTGGGAATTGAACCACAGTCCTCTGGTTTGCAGGCCCACCCTCTATCCACTGAGCTACACCAGCCAGGGCTGCTCTTAACCTTTATTGAGAGAGATAATGATGGAGTAATTAAGAGCAGGGCTCTGGAGCCAGACCACATGGTTTCCAAGTCCCATCTTGGCCTTGCTGGCTGGGCGACCCTTGGGCAAGTTGTCAATCTTTGTGAACTGTGATTTCCTCATCTGTAAAATGGGGATAAGAAGATTCACAAGAGGACTGGTATAAAGATTGCATTAATCAATACATCCTTGTGTAAAGCAACTACCAAATAACAGCCTTTCGTTATAAGTCAATTCTGAGGACTCCTTATCTGGACTACTCCACTAGTGTGTTTCCACGTTCAAGTTGAGAACTGCCGGTCAGTGTAATAGTCTCACTTCACAAAGAAGAAAGCTCAGGTTTATGAAAGCTTGGTGATGTGTCCAGTGGCAGAAGCAGGATTGGACATGTTCCTTGGTTCTTAATAATTTTTGTCGCACTACAAAGCAGAAACCCAATACTCTGAATGTACTTTCGCTAATGGCCATGTTATTAACTGGAAGTCTCTAATAACTCAGACTCTCACACCTTTTCAAGACAGTAGTGAGTAACTTTTAGATCAACAAACCCAAGTTGCTGGGGGAAGATGTTACTAACTTCTGCAGAGGTTTAGTGTTAAGCATATTTTTATGGTGCTTATTTATCTGCATAATGATCACCATATATGGTACACGGAGTAGTTCATAGTGAACTGGAATGTTTGCTTAGCAAGAACTTTTCATTTGCTGAGTAGCAGAGATAACAGTTAATTGCCACTTGATCCCCTCAGCCAGCCCATCTGGGTCAGCTTGTTTGTCTCTGGTGTTCTCTCTTTCCATCAAATTGTTCCAGTGACTAACAACCGGGTTTAGTGATGACAAGTTTGTTAATAGTAGAGCTCAAGATAAGGCAGCATTAACTCCCTTTGCCCTGAGAGTGTGCTGCCTGCCTGTTGAGTGATCCAGGGACTTGTCAGCCCTTTGAGTTGCCGCGGGAGGTGCTGGGAGTAGGGAAGAGCATTGGGTGTGCTTTCAGCCTGTGCAGTCTCTGGCTCAGCTCTCAGCCTGCCAGGACTCCACCCCCTTCCAGGAAACCTCACTCTTCCCTTGCAGACCATATTCGTGCCAACTCCCATCTAAAAAAATAAATGCCTTTGACTTAGAAATACATTTTCTTAGACACACAGGTGTTCAGAGTGTTAGCTTTTGCTCAGTCAGTCCACAAATCGGATAACTTCTCCATCCACGTGAATGATCTGTATTGAAGTTTAGGACCCCAGATTGGGATTTCCTGTCACTGATCAAGTTTCCAAAGCAGACACATCATCTAACACTGCTAAAGCGGATGTGACAGGCAGGAGAGGAGGAGCAAACATCCATTCAGAGCCTCTCTGTGCAGGTGTGTAGTCTCTGCTTTCGTGAGTGTGAGGACTGTTTGAGGGGTGCCTCTGGATGATCTGTGTAATATGTTTGCCCCTTTGAGTGTGGAGAAGCAGAAGCTGATTGTACATACAAGGAAGGACCTCCATCCACGTGCATGTCTTTGCCTTTCCATTCATCTTTTTAGAGTGGTGCAAACCCCCAAGTGTGAATTAACTGGGTCTGTGGCTGAAGGAGTTTGGATTTGCTGAGTAGGCTGATTCAGGACACCATCCTCAATTCCCCTGCTGTTTACACTGTGCAGACACCCTTCCTAAGTGAACGTGGCATTTGTATTAGATGAAGGCCGTAGTTCAGTATGAAACGTGATTACATGTCGACTCTAATCCTCAACAGGCAATGCTTTCCACTTAGGGCCTTTTAAAGGACATGTGTACGGTAGACTCACATGATATTTAGGTCAAAGGCATTTATAGACAGAGATGACAGGTATGAACCATCAGCTTAGAAACCTAACCTCAGGAGAGATGAGGGTCTGCCTGAGGGTGCATAGTTTAAGTAGCCCCCCTCATACATAGACACACACAGCACCCCCAGTCCGATTTGCAAAAATTTACTGATAAGCCAGTAACATCACTGCTCTCCAGGGGAGTGTACGGCTCTACATTTTATGAATTCTAATGCCTCACTCTGCAATTTTAGAAATGAATGGGCTAGAATTAATTGGGATCATTCCTTCCAAGGGGTATTGGAAGTATTCTTTGCTGCCACGGAGCGCTGTTTGTTTATCCACAAACCCCTGCACACTGCGATGGAGGTCACGCTAGGTGACGTTGTGAGAGGTGGACATTACCAGGATTTTAGATGATGTGCTGACCCAGAGCCAGATGACACAGGCTCATGTGTTCCATTTACCACAGGGAGAAGGTTTTTGCAGTCTGTCGACTGCAGAGAGAAGGCCTCCCCTTGGCCCTGTTGTGTCATTCAGGGCTCTCTACACTTTGGTGGTCCACCTCAGGCCTCAGGCTCTGAGTCTTCATTGGGGTAATAGTATCATGGTACAGTCTACATTACCTGGGGTCTCTTTTTGCTATATATTAAAGGCTTCTTTTTAGTTATGGCAAGTGAGATGAGCTTTCCATTTCTGGTAGTCACATGAAGTTCAATTTAAGAAGTAAATTTAGAAGAATGCAGGTTAAAGAAAAACCTTCTTTAGAATTCATTGTACAGGTGGAACCCAGTTGTAACATGCTGTCTGTCAGGACAGGACGTGAGTGACCGAGGTTAGGAGACCCTGGCTTTGGGGACGACGAGCACTCTGTTTATGAGGGGGTGGTGGGAATGGGCTTCCGCTCCTCGCAGGCACCGCCATCATTTCCAGCAGAGGAACGGTGGTGGCTGACCTGTACAGAAGCTACGCAGGGGCCTTTCAGACGTTTCACTTAATCATCCAAACAGCTCTGTGAGATGTTGTCTGGGGGCTCTGGATGATTACAGTCCCATTGTTTTAAAGACGTAGAAGCTGGGGCTTAGAGGTGGTGAGGGACGTTTACAAGGACACATGGCCAGTGAGGGGCAGAAGCAGCCTTTGAACACGGGCGATTGCACTCCAAAGCCTGGCCTCCACTCTCCTGCTGCATCCATTTCTCACTTAAATAACACTCCCAGGCAAGTGACCAGGGAAAGAGAAGGCAGAACTGTAGTCATTTGAGTTTACTGCCTATCGGCAAGTTTAATCTGTAGTGAGCAAAACGAAACACCCATTGAGAAAGAGAGAGAAAACACCCTAAATTTAGAGGGTTGAGACCCATATGTAATCTCCATGTGACATCTTCCTTTTCATGTCTATTCTACTGTCTGTTCCTTGTTTTATGCCAGTGGATGTTCAAAGATCCATGGATTTTCTTGAACCTCTACTTTAGTTATTAATGATTAGATTTCATGGTTTTTTTCTCTCACAGTGATATGAAGGGTTCGTTAAACTTTAAAGGAGGGATCCTTTTGCAACTAGACGTGATTTAGAGTTTGTCAGTAGTGTTTTTCCATATTCAGTATGACCATTGTAGAAGAATGTATGCTGTCTATAAATATATATTATGTTTGGCTCAGCTGAAAGCATTTACTCCTTAAGTCTTCCGGATTAATTTTAAGACCATCAGGATATTACTTAAATTGGTAGATGTTATTAAACCTCCGAGAAAATAATTAACTCATTTTACAAATTGTTAATGCTTATTAAAACTCATGATAAATAAGACCACTTAAAACTATTTTTTGAGAAAACACAAAGAGGCATTTTGTTAATGCCGGCCCCATTCTCTGATATTGTGAGAAATAATGAATGTTTATCATTAGCTGTTACATCCTTAATTTGAGAGTCTTTAAAAGGCAATTACATACATTTACAGAGAAATAATGCTGCCATTTAGTTCAGTGTTTTCAGTTTAACAGAGTCTTCCCTGAAAGACTGCAAAGCAGAGCCATGTTAGAGTTGGTTCTGCTCTAACATTTTACTCTGCCTATATTTCAGAAATATATATATATATATATGTATATGTATATATGTGTGTATATACATATACACACTAAGCCTGCTTGTCAGAAGCAGGGCTTAGTTAGCATGTTTTATGTTCGAGTTAACAAATTTAGGTTGTGACAAGATAGAGGATAAAATTATAGATATTTTCTAATTTATGGGTTTGTTCCCATAAGAAAACATGCTCCTGCTTTGCATTCAGAGATTTACAGCTCTACCATGAGCCATGAGGGAAATTCTCAACCTCCAGCCTCTCCGCCTCTCCACTAGCTTTCTTCTGAGTTCTAACATCTCTTGCTGTTTCCATCTGTTTCTGACTTTTGGGTAGAGCATTTATTTCTAAGGTTGGATTGGTGTTAAGCAATAATTTTCACAAAAAAAGGGTGAAATCCTGACTGTCAGACATCAAAATAAATCTGTGTTAAAGTTTTTATTTTATTTCTTCATCAATGAGGGAACCAGGCAGATATTGTCACCAGTTGAAAAGAGCAGACGCATTTCCAGATCAGGAACATTAGAATGTATGTGCCCGTGGAGGCAAAGCTGTTTTTTCCACCGGGGAAGAGAGAAGTCATATGAGCCTCTCTTGGAAAGGACAGAATTTACATGTCCATAGATAAGACTTATTTGCATTGCTATCATTTATCTACAATTTACAGAATTGTAAAATAGCTTCCACCTAATCAGACAGTGAAGACCCAAAGGGGTATGTATTCTCTTGTCTGACAATGCATCTTTTTCCGCGAAACCAAACATTTTCCCCTGCGCTGGTGATATGTGGTGTATCTAGCACATTGACTGAATTTAGATAAGCTTTTGTTGTTCCAGTTGAGACTGGAAGATGAGGACAAGACTTCCTACAGTTTCCAAATGGTCTGTGGTATTCGATGTTCTGTGTTGGAGGAGCAAGGATCTGGATGTTTGCAAAGATACCCCTGTAGGTGGTTGAAGGAGCCAGAGTGTTATACACTGGGGAGCTTGGAGGGAGGAACCCATTGGACCAGAGACTGGGGAATGAGGTTTGATTTTATTCTTAAAATCATTACACACTTCCTCTGTGACCTTTGGGCTTGCCATTTATCTCCCTGCCTATTTGTGACAGGAAAATAAGTATTATTTGTAAAGTGCATTGAAGTTCCTTGATGAAAGGTACCAGTTAACTGCAAAGTGGTATTATTAATTTGTACATCCTTGCCCTTTGTATTCCTGCTCTGGGTAGATTTGTCTTCCATCTCCTGTCTCTTCCCACCATTAATTTCCATGGCAGCAGGTGGGGGCCCAAACACAGGATAAAGTATTTCCAATAGCTGCTTTGGAATTTGCTCTTGAAAAATTTGTTATAAAAAAAGCCTAAAACAGCCATCCCAGTTTCTTTCCTTTCCTTGAAAATGTTTAAGTAAATAGTTGATGGAATAATTATTCTAAGTGTAGTAGAGTATCACGTTGCCTTAAAGCTTGCTATACATTCAAAATTAGTCTTGTCAGAGCTTAATGGAATTCTTCTGCTCTGCCAGGCACAGTTCTGTTGGCTCGGTGCTGAAGGTGGTACAAAGAAAATGCTGGAACTCCAAAGAAAAAAGTGTAGAAATGTTTTCGAGATCTGTGTCTAGCAATCGCTTCCTTCTCGTTAATCACCAGGGGTCTTCAGGTGTATCTTCCTCTATGCAAAAAGGCCATTTATATAGGAGTGTCTATAATATCTGCAGTGTAGTAAGTTATGGGGTAACTCAGCTTCACTTCACAACACTGACTAGCAGTGAGATGCCAAATAGTGTCTGGAAAGTGTATTTGTTTTAAGCTGTGACACTTCAATGACTTTACTCTCCCTCGGTTTTTGCCCTGGGCTGAGGTAGTGTTCTTCTATAAATTAAGTCATGTGATTATTAACGTTTGCCCTACCAAATCCTGTATATCTCACTTCAGTTGTTAAGTTGCTTTGAGTGACCCAGTATGGCAGAGAAAACTATTTTTGTCTTCACTGTCATGACCAGTTTCCATGATGCATGGGTGCGTCTGAATTTTGGAGACTGCTTTATTGTTTCCGGACAAATGCTGGAGTGAGTGTTCTTTCCAGACAAATGCAGGAGTGAGGGGCAGCTGCAGCATTTCAATCTAGTGCACTAAACATTGTTGCTTTTTGGGAAGTTGGGCTAGCACTCAATTATTCCACACATTTACCAATTTACCTACTTTGAATAGATTATTTCCACAGTCACTTCAGCCACATTGATTATCTGCTTCTCAATTTCTAAGATTTTTTAATTCTCTCTCCTACTGATGGTTCCATGTAACTATACATAGTCTGATGCAATTGCCAGTGTATTTGTTGGGTAGTCATTTTGTCTCTCCATGGAACATGTATATTTGATAAGAGAGAGAATATTTTATATTTCTCTGTTGTTCTGTAAAGCACCCAGAGGTAGCTAGAGTCACCATAATTGTTGAGCACATTAGTTCCAGTTTCCTAAATGCAAGTGCCATTGGCTAGACTTGCATGAAGTTATGTACCGTGCCACAAAGGTCTACAACAGAGCACACTGATTATATACATGCGATCAGCAGGACTGACTTGAGAAATAAGCCTGGCTCATTTTTTAATGGCATGGGCATGTTACGGTTTAGCTGAATGGGCAGCTCCTGACATTGATGACTGGAAGGGTATAATAACCCTTTAATTGTTTGGGTGGAAAGGAAATATCTCTATCATTTTTTCCCTTGGATGAACTATTAGAAACTGAAATATTTCAATAACACATATCCATGGGTATAACTGTAAATGTCTCAGGCAGCTTTGCAAATTGGCACCCTCCCATTGATCTCTGGTGCTTGGGGTCAAGTGTAGAAGCAGGGAAACCAGTTAGGAGAATAGTGTAAGAATCTGGTAAAAGATGATGGTGCCTTGGAGTTGGTTTGGTTTGCTGGGACTGGTGAGACCTGTGATCTGCTAAACTATTTAGAAGGTAGAGCCAGTTAAATGGATAAATTACCATGGCACTTTCAATGACTCCAGGGAATCAAATCCTGGGAATGAGGCCCAGAAGGGATGCCACTCTCAGTTTGGAGACACTCCCTGCCCCTGGAGTGAGTCATCAGGGGAAGATCTTGGGTGCTGGTGTCTGTGCTGTGGGCAGTCCCAGCTTCTCTGATGGGTTGGCATGTGGATCATGCAATCCTCTCAGCCAATTCCTCTCCCTCGGGAGTCAACATCAATCATTCAGAAGCTTTAAAAAATGCATCAGCTCACTGGACAGTTCCCATATCCTGGGCCCAGCCACATCATGGAAAAGCTCTCAGGGTACAGCCTCTGCATTTTGCATTAGTTGACCTCTTTATTGAGAGAGGCCTGGAATCTGAGCTCGGAGAGGTGGTGGTTTAGAGGGTGTTACCTCTTGTTAGGATCTGGCCTGCAGCATGCTGAGCAAATGCTGCCAGTGGGTGGGATGGGCCAAATTACCAGCAATTCAGTTCTGCCTCTTCTCCACAGAGGGGAGAGGGCTTTTCCCAGGGGAAGGCAAAGCTCTCTGTAAGGCAAGGACAACTTTTTGGAGCACAACTCAGCAGTACCCAGAGCAGAGACTACCAAGAGAAGGGATGAAACTTACAGCTGGCAGACATCTCAGAAAGGAGTGGTGGTTATAAGAATCCCAGCTCTGTACCATTTGCTACTGCAGGATGTTGGGCAAATGACCCTATGGCCCCAGGCCTCAGTTTACCTAGCTATAAATGAGGATGATGATAATAATAGTACCTATCTCCTAGAATGTTTTGTGGGGGTTAAATGAGTTAATATAGGTAAAACATTTAGAATAGTGCCTGGCAGAAAATACGTACCACGTACATTTGCTGCCGTTAATATGATATTATTAATTTATTATATGTGATACATTATTGTTACTGTGTTATTAGTATACTCCCAAGCCAGGCCCAGTCACTTGCCTTTTGATACCTACTCTCTATGGATTTGATTCAGGTTAGTTACTGGATCAATCTGTGTGAATCCAGCATAGACTTAACTTGTTTTTTAAAAAAATTATTGATGAGAGAGAAAGACTTCGATTTGTTATTCTACTTATTTATGCATTCATTGGTTGATTCTAATATGTGCCCTGACTGGAGATTAAATCTGCAACGTGGCTTATGGGGACAATGTTCTAACCAACTGAACTGCCCAACCAGGGCCAGATCCCACTCTTAATACAAACACTTCGAATTGAGTACCTACTAAGCCTGGATTTGCATGGGAAACTTCACACCTATGAGCCACAAACCTGTACTGTCTGTTTTAGAGGTTAACAAACCAAAGCCCAAAAGGTTAAGAAATTTCCACAGGGCCACACAGATAGGGTTAAACTCAGGTCCCCTGCTTCCACACCCAGTCCCCTTTCCATGAACAGTGTTTACAGTGCCTGGTCAACAAGTGTCCCTCCCTACCCACCCTCTCTGCCCGGTGCTGTGCAGTTATTCATGACCTGGATCAAGATTCTGAGGTTGCAAGTCTGGGGTTAGGCCTAGTTCTCTGCATGTTCACAGGGGCCTCTGGGAGCTTCCAGTGCAGGTGGCCTCAGGAATACTCCAGGGACATTAGTGGAAGGTACACAAAGGATGGCCTCAGCTCTTTAGGCCTATTATGGAGGCTTCAGCTCCATAAGACCTATTATGGAGGTGATCATCAAGTTAAACAAAAGTGCCTGTCAGGCACAAATGCTATGTATGTCTGCTGTGCCTGGTCTGGGATGCAGCCGGTTCGCTGGTGAGGTCCGTGATACATGCACGCGTCCATGTTCAGAGAAGGACGGTGTGGGTGGGGGGGTCAAGAGTGGCAGCAGAAACTTCATGGATGGAGCTTCATAGACTGGTAGGATTTGTGAATGTAGAGAAGAAGGGTGAGGGGAAAGCGCACAGGGCACCACTGGAAGACTCAGAGGTGAAAGGAATATGGCTTGTGACAGGCATAGCAAGGACTCCCACAGGCACAGTTCCTCACTTTCTCTAGTGAACTGAAGACCTTTCTGCAACATCAGTGGCTATTTCACATTGCCTCCTCTCTTTGCACCAAGGAGACCCTTGGAGGAGAGAAGGAAGGTGGCATAAGCTCACCATTGGGTAAGACAAATGGAAGAAAGGGGGTTGCATAGATGGTAGGACTCGGCCAGTGCTGAGCTCCCTTTGCCGTTGTCTTCTTCCTGGCCATAGGGCTGCACGCTCCTTGTATCCTTCTGCTGAATGTTGAGGTAGACCAGGGTAGCCTGCTCAGGACTTCCTGCAGAAGCGAACGATGTCCATCTGTGTTGTGGGTTGTGATGTGCTTTTGTAAGTCTGGTGTTTGTGAGTGGCTTGGCCAAGCATGCCCTCTCTGGGGGAACAAAACACTAGGACTACGGAAAATTGAAAGAAGACCCACTGGGCTTTTCCCTTTTCATCCACCTAATTTTGCTTTTGCCTCTGGCTCACAGTGGACCTTGGACAAGTCAATTCCTCACTGGGTCTCAGTTTTATCTGTTAAAATGCTGGCCCAAGGCAGGATGACCTTGACAATTCCTTTTCAGTGTTACTTTTCAAAGTAACACTTAATGACTCTTTTGAATCCTCAGAACCATTCTTGGTGTTCAGGTCTCCTTGACAAAACTTCCTCCTTCACTATTTGGTAGCTGAGCTAGTCAAGAAGTCAAGAAGGGAATCCCATCACCCCTCAAACCTTTGCTTGTGAACTTTCCATTGGTAAAAGCTCTTGGAGGTCAAAGCCATTCAAATAGGAAGAATCTGCTAT
This sequence comes from Artibeus jamaicensis, assembly GCF_021234435.1. Lineage (NCBI taxonomy): Eukaryota > Metazoa > Chordata > Mammalia > Chiroptera > Phyllostomidae > Artibeus > Artibeus jamaicensis. The sequence goes on along the minus strand of NW_026521788.1, from coordinate 28,491,405 downwards.
CCATGACCTCCAGTGACCATCCATGAAAGAGATTCTTAGGCAATAAGCCCCTCCATGCACAAGATAATCATCGCCAAGGTTCTTCACTGAAGCACAAATCTGAGTGGGCACATACTTATTAATTGGATGTGAACTGCAAGGGAAGTAACAAGCATCAGTCTCCATTAGATGGAGAAAATATCCTGGGATGGCAGACACCATGGGAAGCTGAGCCGTGCCCCATTTCCATCTTCATCAGTTCCTGTCTCAGCTTTTCTTCCTCCAAAGCCCATCAGGAGATCACCCATGGCAGTGAGGTTTATCATCCAATACAAAGGAAACCCAAGGGCAGTTAGCTAACAGACCAGACTTACTCCATTTCCTCTGACTGTCCCTTGCATTCCCCCCAAAAGCCATACACCTGCCTCCTTCCGTGTCTCTGGGACAGCAAATGGAGCCATGATTAGCCAGCCAAGGTTGTGCTGCCTGGTGTGCTCATGTTTGTTTTTTTTGGCTCAGGCTGCCTTTGCTAGGATGAAATAGTGAGCTTTCCACTAGGCATGGCTGAGCAGCTCTGCTTGTGTCTGTGCTTTATTGGGCAATAAATTAATACAGAGCACTGCCAAGGAAAGAGATAAATGGAGAGGATGGCAAATACATTTTTAACAAGGAAAATGGCTTTGTTTCTCAGTAGCATCATTTAAATGATTAGCTCAGTAATTGTGTAGGTTCCTTGATTGGGGTGGGGGAGGGGATCCTGATTAAACACATCTCTGGGAGGAACTGTGTGGGCATACTCTCTGCCTCTGTGGATTTGGGGAAGAAGAGCTTGGTTTAGGATCCTGGGTTTTGGGAGAAGCTTATATTTTTGTCATGGATGATACAAATTCTGACTGGGTTTTAAGCCTATAAACAGCATGAGGTTCACAGCTAGCTGTACCTGCAGGCTACAAGGAGGATAGTCACACTTGAAGGAGTTAGGAGGAATCTTTGATGATGTGTCATGGCCATTAACAGTATCACATGGTTAATCATGGTGAGAGAGAAGGAGAAAGGAAAAGAGAGACTCTCTAAGAGAAAGCCCTTATTTGCAAACACACATGCCACAAAGCCCAGAGAAATTCTAGATATCATCATAAAGGAACACCTTCAAAACTCAGGAGAAAGGTGACAGAAAAAAATCAACCCCTCCCTTTCCTGCACATGTAAACTTCAGGTTGTACATGTCTTGTCACAGCTAATTTCTAGAAAGGGTCCTCTCCCCACTAGAATATCAGCTACATAAGGGGCTTTCGTCCCTTGGTGTCTGCAATATTCCTTGTGCTGGGAATGTTGCCCAGCGTATAGTAGGAGATGGTGTGTGAGTCACTGAGATTATAAGCAGACTGTGTTCCACCCTTCACATTCTACCCACTATTTCTTTACAGCCTAACTACACTTCCTCCAGTCCCTCCCCGACTGCTCCCACCTGAATGACTATTCTCTCTCTGCTCACCTGATCAACTCTTTTTTTTTTTTAAATTAGCAATTAAGTTCTTTCTTTGGATCATCTTCTCTATTGTCTCCATTTGCCATTTAAATCTTAGAGTATTGATCTTTATTCTTTTATTCCTTCCACAAACTGTTTCAGGTTGTTATAAAATTTTTATCTGCATTTCCTTAGGAATAGATGAGTTGCATAAATGTAAATACATCTTGTAAGTATGGCAGTTTTCATAATAGACCCTTCATGTAATAAGTACATCAGAAAATAATTTAGCCTTTATGCATTCTCCTCCTCACTATCCCCCCCACACATATCCTGCTAAGAACTTAGCTTCTATAGAAATTGAATTTATTTTTGCATGTGACCAATCTCCTGATTTTTGTTTTAGAAAGACAGAAAAGAAGAATGGGCAGACAGAAGGAGGAGAATAAAAGAAAGTAAGAAAATATGGATGGATATTCATGTACATAGCTTACTATATTATAAGCTATGAGGACTTATTTACAGTTCTTTTTTAGAAAATATTTACAAAAAGTTAAGTGTCATAGGATTTGAAATGGCAGATCAGGGTAGACAAATTGATGCTGATGTCTTAAGGAATGTTTCTTGGTGACTTCTGCTAACAGGGACTTTTCAAGCCTTCTCATCTCTGGTGCTCATGGCTCCAGGTATTTCTTCTTGGTAAGGGGTTTAGAAGAAATGGCAGGTTTTATACAAGGAACAGGTTTTATACAAGGAATAACTTTATTGGAACAAATCATTTGTAATAGAAATGTGTTTACTGAGATAAGTGCCATTTTAAATGTAGTGTCCTGTACCCCTGGCAAAGAATCTTAAAGATGACTCAAAGCTTTTTAAAGCACTTGCCATAATTAAAGAAAACTGATTTCAGGATCTAACATTAACATTATTCTTTACAGTTTTACTCTTGGACTGGAACATTGTTTCAAAAAATGGCTTCGTTCAATTAGAATGATAAATATAACATATATATATGTTTTATATATGTAACATGTATTTCATTTAAAAATTATTATTTGTGGAAAGAGTCCTCTATGTGTGACCAAGAAAATTAATTTAGGGAGGCTGCCTCATACTTCCCATTTATTCACCAACAAGTGTTTGTTTGTTGAGGATGTGCCTTGTGCTGGGTATTTAAGGCCACACGAGGAATGAATGTAACATTCAGGACACAACCTCAAGGGACTTGTAGTCTTGTTGGGGAGATAAGACATGTGAGTATACACAAAAGTAGTTAACCATGTACATGAAATAGCATGGAATGGTTTCTTCTCAAAATGTGAAAAATGAGATGTGCTTTGGAGTATCAAGCAACGAGAAGCTGAGGAATCTATATAGGAGGGGATTTGTTCATTCATTCATTTACTCATTCCATAATTCTATATAAACCACCTATTCTGGTGCAGCCTCTGATCTGGGTGTTGGGGTTACAGTGAGGACAAAACAGACCAGGTCTCTGTCCTTACAGAGTTTCTCTCTCTTGAGGTTAAATAAGAATTGAACAAGATGATTTCAGGGAGTGATAAGCTAAGAGGAAATGAAATAGTGTTGGGGAACAGGCCAGTGCAGTGTGCCCCTGTTATGTGCCTGTGTGCATGCGTGTGATCGCTCACACTCATGATGAATCTTTAGAAAGCATAGTAAGGAAAGGCCTCTTTGGGCAGGTGGCCTGAGCTCAGGCCTGATAAGAGAAAGAACCTGCAGGAGGGGTAGTGTTATAGCCTTGTCTTCGTGGACCAGGAAGGTATGGTTTGGAGAATGGGAAAGGGAGAGAAATTCTGGAACATCTCAGACAACCTGAGCTTCTTTTCCCCCAAGGCTTGAGGTCACAGTACATTGCATAAGGTAATAAGTCAGTAAATATTTCTTGAGTCAATGACACTGGCAACCAGAAGGTTGGTAGCTGTTTTCGGGTAAGAGATTGTTTTGCATCTTCCAATAAGATCATTCTGGGATGAAAGATACTGGTATGCTCAGTGCTCAAGTGGTAGCCATTGTCCTGGAAGTTTACCTATTCAACATTTTCCTGTAGAGCACTTAAGGTATGGTAGACACTGTCTTGAGTGCCTCACAAATAGTAACTCATTTAATCTTTATAACTCTTTGAGGTAGATTGTATTCCTTTCCTCTGACAGACGTGGGAACCAAGGCACAGAGAACCACCTATTCCAGGTTTCATGGCTGGTCAGTGTCTGGGTGCTTCCTTTCCATGAGAGGAGTGAGCACCCACGTCACTCAGGACATTTCTGAGTGTCCTCATCCTGGACTGGTGGAAAGAGAATAGGGATCTTTTCAACTGCTTAAGGGGTCCAGGGCTGTGTTCCCCAAAAGAACTTTGTGCAAGGATAGGAAACTTCTCTCTCTGTTGTCCAATAAAAATGCACTAATGTGTCTGTCAAGCACTTGAAGTGTGGCTGCTGGGGCTGAGGAAGTGAGTTTTCAAATATTATTCCATTTTAATTTCTGTATAACTTCAAAATGGAAGCAATACGTTTTTCTGTTAAGCACAACTTTGTTGTTCCACAGGACTGATTTTTATTAAATGCAACAGCAGCTGCATCACACTGCTGTGTTGTGGTAGGTGTGTTGGGTGTGTAATGATGTTTATGATATCATTGATAATTTTCAATATTAACTACATGTTGAAGTAAAAACATGTTGTATGTATTGGGTTAAATATAAAATCTTTTTAATATTGCTCTTTTAAAGTATTTTTTATTGATTATGCTATTACAGTTTTCCCAGTTTTTCCCCTTTATCCCCCCTCTGCCCTGCACCCCCAACCCTTCAGCATTCCCCTTCCCTTAGTTCATGTCCATGGGTTGTACATATAAGTTCTTTGAGTCCTCTGTTTCCTATCCCATTTTTATCTCTCCCCATCTATTTTATGGCTACTAATTATGCTGCTTCTTTCCTGTACCTTTCCCCAGTATTCCTCCCTTCCTCCTCCCCACTGAACTCCCTGTGTGTGATGTCCATTTCTCTGGTTTTGTTCCTGGTCTGGTTGTTTGCTTAGTTTTTGTTTTCATTGTTTTTCTTTTCTTTTAGGTTCCTTTGTTAAGAGTTGTGACTTTGTTGTCATTTTACTGTTCATATTTTTTATCTTCTTTTTCTTAGGTAAGTCCCTTTAATGTTTCATATAATAAGGGCTTGGTGATGATGAACTCCTTGAACTTGACCTTATCTGGGAAGCACTTTATCTGCCCTTCCATTCTAAATGAAAGCTTTGCTGGATAAAGTAATCTTGGATGTAGTTCTTTGCCTTTCATGACTTCAGATACTTCTTTCCAGCCCAAGAAGGGGCAGGAAACCTTCTTGCCTTCAATGTTTCATTTGAGAAATCAGCAGATAGCCTTATGGGAACTCCTTTGTAAATAACTGTCTTCTTATCTCTTGCTGATTTTAGGATTTCCTCGTTGTTATTAATCTTGGGTAACTTAATGATGATGTGCCTTGGTGTGTTCCTCTTTGGGTCCAACTTCTTTGGGACTCTCTGGGCTTCCTAGAAGTCTGTTTTCTTCATCAGATTGGGGAAGTTTTCCTTCATTATTTGTTCAAATAAGTTTTCAATTTCTTGCTGTTGTTCTTCTCCTTCTGGCACCCCTATAATTCATATATTGGAATGTTTCACGTTGTCCCAGAGATTCCTCAGCCTCTTTTCATTGTTTTGGATTCTTGTTTCTTCATTCTGATCCAGTTGGATGTTTATTTCTTCCTTATGTTCCAAATTGTTGCTTTGAATCCTGGTTTCCTTCTTGTCACTGTTGGTTCCCTGAATATTTTGTTTTATTTCATTTTGGGTATCTTTCATTTGTTCTTTCATTTTTCAGCCAAGCTCAATCAATTCTGTGAGCATTTTGATGACCAGGGTTCTAAATTCTCCATCAGATAGGTTGGCGATCTCCTCATCACTTAGTTGTCTTTCTGAGGTTATGCTCTATTCTTTCATTTGGGCCCGATTTCTTTGTCTTGGTGCAGCTGATAGGTTGTAAGGGGGCAGGGCCTTAGGTATTCACCCAGACAGGGCAGCCCTCTTTGCTGTGCTGCCTGTGTGTAGGGGTCCAGAGAGGAAACAATGCAGCTTGCCTGCTGTCTGTAGTGCACTTTCCAACAGACTCTCATGTTGGACTGGAAGTATTTCTCATCGGGCCAACCTCAGCCTTAGCCCACAGTCAGCTCTGAGTCTCAGTTTTCCATTAAGTCAGTCCCTCCAGCACAGCTCTACTGAGCTTGACAGTCAGCCCTGACCCCACCCCCCCCGCCCCGCCACACTGCCTCCCCAGAGTTTTTCTGAGTTGGCCTACATGGTCCATCTTACCGGTCTGGTTGTTCTGGTTGATTTTTTCTTTAATTCTTTGGTTGTCAAAGTTCCATGCAGTTTGATTTTCTAGCAATTTTGGTTGTTTATTAATTTTAGATTGGTTGTTATCCTCCTTTTGGTCGTGCGAGGAAGTGAAGGGTTGCTACCTATGCCTCCATCTTGGCTGGAACTCTTGATGAATATTGCTTTTAAACTTTCACTTTTTAAAACATGCCTACCAGAAAATTTAAAATGACAAGTGTGGCTTGAATTCTATTACTGTTGGACAGTGCTGGCCTCAAGGTCATGCTCACCCACTGGAAAGGAAGCTTGAACAAACAGAAAATGCCTGTTGGGTTTTGGTGGATATCATGCTGTCATCCTGATGACCAGTGCTCCATGGTCCTCACCATTCCCATTCCAGTGCCCAGTTCCCAGGGGCCAACATGTGCTGTTGTTACTTAGGTTTTGCAGATATAGTGCCACGAGATAGAGGTTTACAGAAACTCACACATGTACATGACCCCCACCCCAGCTTTTGCTTGAAAAGATGTGGATTTGGTTGGAGTTGGGGGATCTTGAACCAGATCCTACTTAGTCCTCTGTCCTTACTTGTTTCTTGGCAAGGACTGAGGCCTGCATTGCTACTGGCAGGAGGCAGCTGTCCACTCATTCCCTGCTTTAGGGCCAAGCCCTGCACCTGGACTCAGAGGTGCCAAGGAACAGGGGGTGAGATGCCTGAGCTTGCTGGAGGGACCCCACAGAGCCAGGGAACAACCTGCCAAACAACGCAGGCTACTGAAATTCATGAGGCAGCAAACAGCCCAGTCAATTCCAAGCTCTGGCTCAGTCCTTAACCTTCACATGTCATCTGTTTCCCCCCCAGAGCTCCAGCATGCTGCATTCTCCCTGTGGACCTTGGTTTCAAAGAGTGGTGTGGGTACACATGGAGAGGCAAGGCTCCTCCATGACTGAGTTAACTGGGGACCACTCTTCCAGGGCCACTCCAATGGAGATATGGGAGAACCATGGAGTCCCTGCTTTGCCAGTGCAGAGCCCTGACTCTGTATTGGGATTTCTTTTACACAAGCCTTTGACTGTCACTGCAAATTCCACTTCTCTCTGCCTTAAGGTTCCTACCAATCACTGCTCAGGTGAGCACGGTTTTCAGAGCCATGTAATTTGTAATTCTTAGCCCAGGTTGCACATTGGAATTATATGGAAGCTTTAATTCTAATACATCAGAAAAATACCAATGCCTGCTCTTCCCCCCAGAGATGCTGTCACTGCTCTGGGGTGTGACTTAGTGATCTGGATTTTAAAAACTCTCAAGGTCTCATTCCCATAGAGGAACTGATATGTTAAATAGTCCTTTCTGAGATCTGTGTCACAATTCCAGGGAATGGGGGTATGTTGTGCCTGTTGGACATTCAAATTTCTGAGTTCTTTCTCAGAAGCCTGGCACCTTTGGAATTACAAAATTTGGACATGCATTTTTAACAAACAGCCTCAGAAGATCATAGACACACTATGGTTTCAGCATTACTGTAGTGAATCATTTAGAACGTATATGGGTTCTTTTGTCATCCCTTGTGCCCATGAAGAAAGTCAAAAAAGACAGTTAATGTAAGACTCAAAGTAAGTAATCTCTAGTAAAATTTCAGAGTCTTAAATAGAGAGTATTTGGGGGACGATGGGGAGGGGTATTTCAGAAGACCCTGAAGTGATGATGTGGAGGTGACTGCCATTCCTCAAGTCAAAACTGAGGCAGGTTTCAGCTAGTCATTCAGGGACCCTGCCTCTGCCCACTGGTAAAGCAGTCATGTTGCTGAGTGACCAAGCCTCCTTAGGTCATTCTCTTCTTCCAAGGCTGAGGATTGCTGGGAGCTTCAGCCATGAAGTGCTTGGGTTGTGTTTTTCTGCATTGGCGCAGTGTCTCCTGGGGATCGCTGTATGTTATTACTGCGGCTTGTGTTCCGTGAATCACTTTGTATACATGGCGGCAAACCAGAGCCACTCTCTCTGCCAAAACTGAGTCAGCCATGTGTAGCCTTATGTTCTAGCCCATCCTATACAATCTAGTGTTTTCCTTAGAAATAGTACCCATAGGTTAATATGCTTTGCTAGTATTTTGTTGAGGATTTCTGCATCTGTGTTCCTTAGGGAGACTGCCCTGTAGTTTTCTTTTCTTGAAGTGTCTTTTAAAATTTATTTATTTATTTATTTATTTATTTATTTATTTATTTATTTGAGAGAGAGGGGAAGGGAGAAAGAAAGAAAAGGAGAAAAAGATCGATGTGAGAGAGAAACATTGATTGGTTGCCTCTTGTATATGCCCCAATCAGGGACTGAACCTGCAACCCAGGCATGTGCCCTGCCCAAGAATTGAACTGGTGACCTTTTGGGTTGTGGGACAATACCCAACCAACTGAGCCACACCAATCAGGGCCTCTTGTAGTGTCCTTATCTCAATTTGCTACAAGGGCAATGCCAGCCTCATAAAATTAATTTGGAAGTATTCCCTCCTTTTCAAGTTTTTGGAAGAGTTTTAGAAGATGAGTGTTAATTGTTCTTTAAATATTTGATAGAATTCACCCATGAAGCCATCTGGTCCTGGGCTTTTTGGGGGGAGAGATTTTTTATTTTGATTGAGTCTCCTTACTTGTTTGTTATGTGTCTTTTGAGATTTTCTATCTCTGTATGATTCAGTCTTGGGAAATTGTATGTTTCTAGGAATTTATCCATTTCTTCTAGGTTATCCACTTTGTTAGTGTGTAATTGTTCATAGTAGTCTCTTCTGATCCTGTGTATTTTTGCATTATTTGTAATGTTTCCTATTTTATTTATAAATTTATTTGCGTTTTCCCTCTTTTTTTCTGGGTTAGTCTACTATGGTTTGTCAATTTTGTTTATTTAAAAAGGAACTCAGTTTCTTTTTTAATCATCATTAACATGTAATACTATATTAGTTTCAGGGTACAACATGGTGATTAGACATTTATATAGCTCACAAAGTGGTCTCCCCTGTAAGTCTAGTTCCCATCTGATGTCATACACTATTATTACAATATTGTAATACAATATTATTGACTATATTTTCTCTTCTGTATTTTACATCCCCATGACTTTTTTATAACTGGCAATTTGTACATCTTAATCCATCTCTTTTTTACCCATCCCTTCATGTCCCTCATATCTGGTAACCTTCAAAATGTTCTCTGTATCTGTGAGTTTGTTTCTGGTTTGCTTGTTTGTTTATTTTGTTTTTTAGATTCCCCATATAAGAGAAATCATATGGTATTTGTCTTTCTCTGTTTGAGATATTTCACTTAGTATAATACCCCCTAGGTCCTTCCATGTTGTTGTAAATGGTAAGATTTCATTCTTTTTTAATTTCACGCAGCAACTTTTTTACTGATATGTCCCCTAGAGCAAGGAATGTAAAGGAAAGAATAAACAAATGGGATCTCATCAAAATAAAAAGCTTCTGCGTGGCTAAAGAAAGCAGTATTAAATTAGCAAGACAACCAACTGTATGGGAAAACATATTTGCCAATGATACCTCAGACAAAGGTTTAATCTCCAAAATATACAAAGAACTTACACAACTCCACTCTAAGAAGACACCAAACCCAATTAAAAAATGGGAAAAGGACTTGAACAAACACTTCTCCAAGGAGGACATACAGAACATTCAGAGACACATGAAGAGATGCTCAATATCGTTAGCTATCAGAAAGATGCAAATTAAAACCACAATGAGATACCACTTTACACCAGTCAGGATGGCTATCATAAACAAAGCAACAAACAACAAATGTTGGAGAGGTTGTGGGGAAAAGGGGTCCTTAGTCCACTGTTGGTGGGATTGTAGAGTGGTACAACCATTATGGAAAAAAGTATGGAATTTTCTCAGAAAAATAAAAATCGACCTGCCTTTTGACCTAGCAATTCCACTGCTGGGAGTATATCCTAAGAATCCTAAAACATCACTTTTTTTTCCAAAATAAATAAAAAAAAAAAAAAAAAAAAAATATCAAAGAACCTATGCACCACGATGTTCATAGCAGCACAATTTACAATAGCCAAGAGTTGGAAGCAACCTAGGTGCCCATCAGTAAATGAATGGATCAAAAAATTGTGGTACATATACACAATGGAATTCTATGCTGCAGAGAGAAAGAAGGAGCTACTACCTTTTGCAACAACATGGATGGAACTGGAAAGCATTATGCTGAGTGAAATAGGCCAGGTGCTGAAAGACAAATACCATATGATCTCACCTTTAACAGGAAGCTAAACAACAAAACAAATAAGCAAGCAGAAAAAAAAAAAAAGCAAAGACACTGAAATAGAGAACAAGGGGACAGTGACCAGAGGGGAGGAGGAAGGGAAGTTAAGGGGAAAAAGGGGGAGGGATTTGGAGGAACAAATAGGAAGGACACAGGGACGAGAACTAAGGGGGGTGGAAATGGGAGGGAGGTGGGGAGCAAGGGGCGGGGGAGGCTGGGATGGGAAAAATAGACAAAAAACTGTACTTGAAAAATAACTAAATAAAATTAATTAAAAATTTTCATTCTTTTTTATGGCCTAGTAATATCCCATTGTATACAAGCACCACATCTTCTTTATCCATTCGTCTATCAATGGACACTTAGTTGGTTTTATACTGTGGCCATTGTAAATAATGTTGCAATTAACATAGGGGTGCATATGTTTTCTCAAATTAGTGTTTTGAGGTTTTTTGAATAAATACACAGAAGTGGAATTGCTGGGCCATGTGTTATTTCTAGTTTTATTATTATTATTTTTTGAGAAACCTCTGTACTGTTTTTTATGTGGCTACACCAATTTACAATCTCATCAACAGGACATGAGGGTCCCCTTTGCTCCATATCTTTGTCAACACTTGCTGTTTGCTGATTTATTGATGACAGCCATTCCGACAGGTGTGAGGTGATATCTCACTGGAATTAATTTTCATTTTCCTGATGATTAGTGCTGTTAAGCATCATTTCATATGTCTATTGGTGATCTGTATATTCTCTTTGGAGAAATATTTATTGAGTCTCTGCCCATTTTTAAATTGGATTTTTTATTGGTGTTAAGTTGTATGAGTTCCTTATGTATTTTGGGTATTATCCCTTGATCAGATGGATTATTTGAGGACATTTTCTCTCATTCATTGGGTTGTCTTTTTGTTTTGTTGATGGTTTTATTCACTGTGCAAAACTTTTAGTTTGATGTAGTTTTGTTTGTATTTTCTTTTTCTTCCCATGCCCAAGAAGACATATCCAAAAAAATATTGCTAAGAGCAATGTCACAGAGTTCACTGCTTGTTTTCCTCAATGAGTTTATGGTTTTAGGTCTTACATTTAAATCTTTAATCTATTTTGAATTTATTGTTGTACTTGGCGTAAGAAAGTGATAAGTCTCTCCAGTTTTCCCAATATTATTTATTATTTATTTAATTTTTTAATTGATTATGCCATTCCAGTTGTTCTATTCCCCCCTTCATTCCCCTCCACCCTACCCCCCATCCCCACCATTACCCCCCTTTAGTTTATGACCATGTGTCTCAAGTTCTTTAGATTCTATATTTCCCATACTATTCTTGCCCCCCCATCTATTTTCTATGTACTGTCTATGCTACTTATTTTCTGTACCGTCTCCCTCCTTCTCCTCCTTCCACTCCCTTGTTGCTAACCCTTCTCGTGATCTTTGTTTCTATTTTTCCACTCCTGATCTAGCTGTCCTTTTAGTTTGCTTTTGTTTTAGGTGTGGTTGTTAATAACTGTGAGTTTGCTGTCCTTTCACTGTTCATGTTTTTTTAACTTCTTTTTCTTAGATAAGTCCCTCTAACATTTCATATAATAAGGGCTTGGTGATGATGAACTCCTTGAATTTGACCTTATCTGAGTAGCACTTTATCTGTCCTTCCATTCTAAATAAAAGTTTTGCTGGATAGAGCAATCTTGGTTGTAGGTCTTTGGATTTCATGACTTGGAATACCTCTTTCCAGCCCCTTCTTGCCTGGAAGGTCTCTTTTGAGAAATCAGTTTACTGTCTGATGGGAACTCCTTTGTAGGTGACTGTCCCCTTATCTCTTGCTGCTTCTAGGATTCTCTCCTTCATTTTAATCTTGACTAATGTAATGATGGTGTGCCTTGGTGTGTTTCTTCTTGGGTCCAACTTCTTTGGGACTCTCTGAGCTTCCTGTATTTCCTTGAAGTCTATTGCCTTTGCCAGATTGGGAAAATTCTTCTTTATTATTTGTTCAAATAAGTTTTCCAGTGGTGGCTGTTCCTTTCCCCCTTCTGGTACCCCTATAATTCGGATGTTGAAGCGTTTAAAGATGTCCTGGAGGTCCTAAGCCTCTCCTCATTTTTTTGAATTCTTGCTTCTTCACTCTTTTCTGTTTGGCCATTATTTGCTTTCTTCTGGTACACTCCATTGATTTGAGTCCCAGTTTCCTTTTCATCGCTGTTGGTTTCCTGTGCAATTCCATTCATTTCAATTAGTTTCGCCTTCATATGTTTGTCTAATTTGTGGCTATAATCAACCAGTTCTGTGAGGATCCTGATCACAAGTGTTTTAAACTGTGCGCCTGAGAGTTTTGCTATTTCTTCATCACTTAGATTTATAGGCTCTGGGGCTTTGAGATCTCCTTGAGCCATTTTTGGTCTGTTCACACCCGTTAAGTATGAGGAGCGGAGCCTTGGACTCCCAGGTTGCTGGGTTGTGATGCTGTATGTGGGGGCAGGGTCAGATGGTGGCCCCGTCTGCTGTTTCTGGCTGCTGGGTGAGGAGCAGAGCCTTAGGTGGTTCACCAAGGCTGGGCCACTCAGAGTCGCTGGGTTATGACGCTGTATGTGGAGGCGGGGTCAGACTGGGGAAATGGCAGCGCCCTCTGCCGCTGCTCGCGTGGGGACCCACTGGGTCTCGTCCAATCGCCCACTTCCTCACTTGTCTATCCGCGCACGAATGCGCCACCACAGTCAACCCGCAGCCCTGCTCTCTTGCTGTTTCCCCGCGGTCGCTGGCTGGGTCTCTCACTAGGTCCAACCCTGCGTCTGGATTCCGTGCACCTGAGTCCATCTGACCGAGTTTTCCTGTGGTATCCTGCTCCACCAGCTGCTGGTTTCGCCTCTCTTACTGGTCAGGCTGAAGAATTTGTTGTTAACAGACTTCCAAAAAGTTCAATTTTCTGTGTTCTGGCTGTGTTTTCTGTTGCTAATATTTAGTTGTCTCTAAACTTGGTTGTGTGAGAAAGCACAGCGTCTCCACCTATGCCTCCATCTTGGCGGAAGTCCCCAATATTATTTATTGATGAGCCTGTCTTTACTCCATTGTATATTCTTGCCTTCTTCGTCATAGATTAATTGACTGTATGGACATGGGCTTATTTTTGGATTCTTTGTTCTGTGAATCTGTGTGACCTGTGTGTCTGTTTTTATGTCAGTCACTTTCTGTTTTAATAGTCTGTTATCAGGTAGCATGATACCTCCAAGTTTGTTCTGCTTTCTCAAGACTGTTTTGGCTATTCAGGGTCTTTTGTGGTTCTATATAAGTTTCAGGTTTATTTGTGTTAGTTCTGTGAGAAATGTCACTGTTATTTTGATAGAGATTACATCAAATCTACAGATTGCTTTGAGGAGTATGCACACTTAACAATGTTAATTCTTTCTATCTATGAGCACAATATATTTGTATCTTTTATAATTTCTTGCTTCAGTGTCATAGTTTTTCAAGTAGAGGTATTTTACCTCTTTGGTTAAATTTATTTCCAGATATTTATTCTTTTCTGAGGCCATTGTGAGATTGTTTTCTTAATTTTTTTCTGATAGCTTGTTATTGGTGTATAATAATGCAATCAATTTCTGAATATTAATTTTGTATCCTGCTACTTTACTGAGTTTATTTATTAGTTGTTATATTTTTTGATGGAATCTTTAGGGTTCTCTCTATATAAGTGTGTCATCTGCAAAAATGTCAGTTTCACTTTTTTCTTTCCAATTTGGATGCCTTTTATTTCTTTTTCTTATCTGATTGCTGTGGCTAGCACTTTCAAAACTCTATTCAATAAAAGTGGTGAAAGTGACATCCTTGTCATGTTCCTGGTCTTAAGGTGAATGCTTTTAGCTCTTCATCATTAAGTTAGCTGTGGTCTTCATTATGTTGATGTATGTCCTCTCTATTCCCTCTCTGTTCAGAGTTTTTTTTTATCACAAATCAGTGCTGGATTTTGTAAAATGCTGTTAATGCATTTACTGATACAGCCTCATAATTTTCATCCTTCAATTTGTTTATGTGGTGTGTCATGTTAATTGATCTGTGTACATTGAACTTTGCATACGAGGAGTAGATTTCACCTGATCATGGCATATGGTCTTTTTACTATATTGCTGGGCTTGGTTTGCTAATATTTTGTTGAAATGCTTGCATGTATGTTCATCAGGGGTATATTGGTCTATAATTTTTTGTAATATTTTTGTTTGGTTTTGGCAGAAGTGTAATGTTGGCTTCATAAAATGAACTTGGGAGCCTTCTCTTCTTTTCTGTTTTTTGGAATAATTTGAGAAGGATAAGTGATAATTATTTGAATGTGTGGTAATTTGCAAAGTCATCTGGTACAGGAGTTTTGTTTGTTGGAAGTTTTTTTTAATATATATACTGATTTGATTTTATTAGTACTTAATGGTCTGTTCAAATTTTTGGTTTCTCTTTCATTCAGCCTTGGGAGATTGTATATTTCCAGAAGTTTATCCATTCATTCCAGATTGTCTAATTTTTTGACATATGATTATTAATAGTATTTTCTTATAATCTGTTGTGTTTCTGTGGTGTCAGTTGTCACTTCTCATGTTTCATTTCTGATTTTACTTTTTTGGATTCACTTTTTTTCTTGATGAGTCTGGTTGAAGGTTTATCAATTTTGTTTACCTTTTTGGAGAACCAGCTCTTAATGTTATTGGTTTTTAAAGATGAGTTTATTTTTGCTCTGATATTTATTTCTCTTGTCTGTTGTTTTGTTTGTTTTGCTTTTTTTGTTTGTTTTTCTCTAGTTCCTTTAGATGTAAAACTAAATTGTTTTATTTGAGATTTTTCTTATTTCTTGTGGTAGACCTGAATTGCTATGAGTTTCCCTCTCATAAGTGATCTGGCTGTGTCCAATAATTTTTGACTCATGTTTTCATTTTATTTGTCTCCAGATACCTTTTAATGTCCTCCTTACTCTCATATATAACCCATTCATTGTTTATCATCATGTTAGATAACTTCTACCTGCATCTGTGGTTTTCATTTTTTTCTCATAGTTGATTTTTAGTTTCGTACCATTATGATCAGAGAAGATGCTTGATATGATTTTAATCACCTTAAATTTGTTGAGACTTCTTTTGTGACCTAACATGTGGTCTATACTGGAAAATATTCTATGTCTGCTCAAAAAGAATGTACATTCTGCTTCTTTGAGGTAAAATATCAGTTAAATCCTTCTGGACTAATGTGTCATTTAAGGCCACTGTCTCCTATTCAGTTTCTCTCTGGATCATCTACTGATTGATGTCAATGGGGTATTAAGTGAACTACTGTGACTATATTACTGTCCATCTTTCCCTTTATGTCTGTCAACATTTTATTTTTATATTTAGGTGCTGCTATCTTGGGTGCAAAAATGTTCACAAGCGTTGTATTCTCTGATTAGCTTGATCTCTTTATTATTAAGAAATGTTCTCCTTTATCTTTTGTTATAGCTTGTTTTAAAGTCTTTTTTGGTTGATGTAAGTATTACTACGTTATCTTTTGCTGTTTCCATTTAAATGAAATATCTTTTTTTTATTCATTTGCTTTCAGTCTGTGTGTCTCTTGATCTTAGGTTGGTTTCTTGCAGACAGTTTATGTGCAGGTCATGTTTTCTTATCCTTTCAGCCACCCTAAGTCTGTTGGTTGGAGCATTTAATCCATTTACATTTAAAGTAATTATTGATAGGTATGTAATTATTGCCATTTTATTATTCATATTTTTTGTTTTCCTTCTTAAAGAAGTCCCTTTAACATTTTTATAACACTGGTTTTGTGGTTATGAACTCCTTTAGCTTTTTCTTGTTCTGGAAGCTCTTTATCTCTTCGTCAATTCTAAATGATAGCCTTGTTGGGTAAAATAATCTTGGTTGTAGGTCCTTGCTTTTTATCACTTCAAATTATTTCATGCCAATTCCTTTTGGCCTGCTAAGTTTCAGTTAAGAAATCAGTTGACATTCTTATGTGAACTTTCTTGTAGGTAAAGGTAACTAACTGCTTTTTTCTTGCTTCTTTTAAGATTGTCTCTTTAACCTTTGGTATTTTAGTTGTAATATGTCTTGCTGTGAGCCTCTGGGTTTATCTTGCTTGGGACTCTCTGCACTTCCTGGATTTCTATTTCCTGTGCCAGGTTAGGAAAGTTTTTCATTGTTATGAAACACTATTTCTTTACATAGGTTTTCAGTCTTTTGCTCTCTTCTCTTTCTGGTCCTGCTGTGATGCAAATGTTGGTATACTTAATGTTGTCTTAAAGATCCCTTAAACTGTCCTCTTTGTTAAAAAAATTTTTTTCTCTTCTGATTTGGGTGTTTCCATTACCTTGTCCTTCTAATCACTGATTTGATTCTCTGCTTTTTTTTTTAATATATATTTTTTAAATTTTATTTAGTTATTTTTCAAGTACAGTTTTTTTTTTTTTCCCATCCCAGCCTCCCCTGCCCCTTGCCCTTTCTCCCCGCCGTTCTCGTCCCTGTGTCTTTATTTGTTCCTCCAAATCCCTCCCCCTTTTTCCCCTTCTTCCCTTCCTTCTCCCCTCTGGTTCCTTGTTCTCTTTCATGTCTTTGTTTTTTGGGGTTTTTTTTTTCTTGTTTGTTTTGTTTGCTTCTGTTAGGTGAGATATATGGTATTTGTCTTTAGGTTAATTCTCATGTTGTTGCAAAGGGTAGTAGCTCCTTCTTTCTCTCTGCAGCATAGAATTCCATTGTGTATATGTACCACAAAATGATTCTCTGCTTTAACTAATCTATTGATTCCCTCTAATGTATTCTTCATTTCAGTTATTGTATTCTGCATATGTGACTGGTTCTTTTTTATGATTTTTGTTCCCATTTTCATGTTTTTTAAATTTCTTTGTTAGAGTTCTCACTGAGTTCATGTACTTTTCCTCTAAGTTCATTGGGTATCCATATTACCATTGTTTTAAACTCTGCATCTGGCAGATCACTCATCTTCATTTTATTTAGTTTTTTTTCTGGAGTTTTCCCCTATGCTTTCATTTGGGACATGTTCCTTTGTCCCCTCATTTTGGCTGACTCCTTCTGTGTTACATAGATCTCCTATGCCTCCCCTTGTTGGCAGAGTGGCCTTATGTAATAGGTATCCGATGGAATAATCTTTCTGGTCACCTGAGCTGGATGCTTCATGGATGTTCCTGTGTGGTTGATGTATGCTTTACTGTTGGCACATCAGTGTGGAGGGATTGACCCTCAGGTTGACTCTCTGTGAGGAATGGCCATGACTGCAGTGGATGAAGTGTTGTGCTAGAGCAGACTTTACAATGTGGGATTTGCTTTCAGGGCTCTGGTTCCTGCTGAGTCTGTCCTTTGGGTCTATTGCTTGTAGACCTTGTTCCCTGGTCTTCTGCTGTGTTGTGAAGCCAGCCACTAGATGTCTTGGTTCTGGGCCTCTTGGGAGAGGCATTCATGCAGGCTGAGGTCAGCCACTCTCTGTTCTCGGCCTAGAGCCACTTGGTAGGAATACAAAACAATCTGCAGATGATTGCTGCCTCTGTTGGGGTTGGAGGTGACTGGGAGAGGCTGTGAACTAAGATTAGTTGCCAGTAGTGCTGGGTTTGGGGTTGTTTAGCAAGAGGTATGGGCACATCAAGGCCAGATGCTGCTCATTTGGGGTTTGTGAACCATTGAGAGATTTTAAGAAAGTTTGTTCCATGAGTCAAGACAGGGAATGTGTGAGGAACAGCCACTGGAAGACGTTCAGGCTGGGTGCTCGACTTGGGTCAGGTGGGATGTCAGGGAATCACCAGGACAGTGATAGTCATATTAATGGAGACTCAGATTTGGGGCCTGGCTGTGCCTGTCAGCTGGATTTGTGGAGGGCTCAACCAAGGAACACTGGTGTCTGCTAGCACTTTGGTCCCACGAGTGAACTGCTGTAAATTGTGCCCCTCCAGCTTTTGCTCTGAAGCTAGTCAGTTCAGCTTCTTCTCCTATGTCCCTGGTGCCTTTCAAGCTGCTGCCCCAGCTCTGGAGCTTAGAGTGAGTAAGTCTATCAATGAGTAAATTCATGCCTGAGCTCTTTAAGAGGAATGCCTGGAATCCAGAAGGCTGCATCTTACTGAGCCCTAATCCCTGCTGGTTTTCACAGCTAGAAGTTATGATGGCTTCTCTTTATGACCCTAGGACCCCAGCCTGGGTGTCCTACTGTGGGTCTGGGACCTTTTGCTCCTCATGGGGGGCCTTCACCAATGACATTTTCTTCTCATTTCTTAACCACCTCACCATGGGTGTGGAGCCTGCCCATTCTGCGACTCTGTCTCTTCACCAGTCTTCATGTGGCTTCTTTTTTTTATATTCTTAGTTGTAAGAGTTCTGTCCAGCTGGCCTTCAGGTGGTTCCCTAGGGGGGTGGTTCTCTAATTTAGTTGTAATTTTGATGTGATACTGTGAGGAGGGGAACATAGCATTTACCGTCTCCGTCACTTTGAGCAGAAGTCCTCAAAGAAACTCAGTTTCATTCATCTGTTGTATTTTCTTTATAGACTCTATATCATTTATTTTTCACTCTAATCTTTATTATTTTTCTTCCTTCTTCTAACTTGGGTCTTAGTTTGTTTTTCTTTTTCCAGTTTCACTTTGTGGGTTGATGCCCAGCGAACTGAGCCACACCAGTCAGAGCTGTCTCAAGATATTCTTTTTTTATTTTTTTGACCCATTAGTTGTTCATGAGGTGTTGTTGAATTTACATACATTTATGAGCTTTTCAATTGTTCCTCATGGATTTTTAGTAGGAAAAGATACTTGATATGATTTCAATCTTCTTAAATTTGATAAGACTTCTTTGTGGCTCAGTATATGAAACCCTAGTGTACTGTTGGTGGGATTATAAATTGGTATAGCCACAGTAGAAAACAATATGGAGAGTTCTCAAAAAATTAAAAATAGTACTACCGTATGTTCCAGAAATACCACTTCTGGGTATATATCCAAAGGAAATGTAATAGTATTTCAAAGACATATCTGCACTTCAATATTCATTGCAGAATTGTTCATGACCAAAACATGGAAACAATTTAAGTGTCCATGTATGGAGGAATGGATAAAGAAAACGTAATATGTATGTGATTCAGCCATAAAGACAAGGGGAGTTTTTTCACTTATGACTACATGATGAACCTGGAAAACATTGTGATGAATGAAATAAACCAGACACATAAAGACATACTGTTTATCTCACTGATACATGGAACCTAAAAATGTTGAACTAAGAAAAACAAAGAGTAAAACAGTGGTTGCCAGAGGCTGAGAGGAGGAAGAAGTGGAAAGCTCTTGGTCAAAGGGCACTAACTTGCAGTTATATAACGAATAGGTTCTGGAAACCCAATGTACAGTGTGGTGACTATAGTTGATAATACTGTATTGTAGCCCTGTCCAGGTGGCTCAGTTGGTTGGAGCATCATTACGTACACTGAAAATGTTGCAGGTTTGGTCCCTGGTCAGGGCACATACCTAGGCTGTGGTTTTGATCCCTGGTTGGAGCATGTGTGGAAGGCAACTGATCAATGTTTCTCTTTCACATTGGTTGCATTCTCTGTATCTCTAAAACCAATAAAAACATATCCTTGAGTGAAGGTCTAAAAAGTAGTACATTTTGTACTTGAAATTTGCTGAGAAAAGTCCTGTGTTCTCACAGTCCATGGAAATGGTAAGTATGTGAAGTGATGATTGTGTTAATTAGTTTGATTAAGGTAATCATTTGAGTGTGTATACACACACACATACATACATACATACAGGGGTGGGTAAAACTGTTTACAGTTGTTTGTATGGAGAAAGACATGCTGGTTATGATTATTACAACAGCTTTACTAACTCAAAAGAATGTCACAGTGACACAGTGCACTTAGGTACAGTCTCCTAAGTGCTCCCTTTGCAGTCTTCATTATTTACACATTCTTGTAGTCTATTTGCTATATACAAGCATGCTTCAGCATAGAGTTTTTTATTGTCATCAACTTCTTGACATGCTTCTCTTACTCAGTGAATCATACCAGTCTGGAGGTACATGTTTTTCATGAAACGATTTTATCTTTGACAATACTCCAAAAGAAGAAGTCAGTTGGGGTGAGGTCTGGTGATCATGGTGGCCATTTCACTGGCTCTTGTCAACCTACTTATCCACCTGTTGAGTAATTGTCATCAAGAAACTCACACACTGTTATGGCACAATGTGGAGGAGCTCTGTCTTGCTGAAAGAAGTCATCATTATCATGTTGTCTCTAACTGTGGTAAAATGGTGTCCCTCCGCATGTTAAGATACAAGTCATGTATAACAGTTGTATGGAAAACATAGGTCCAAGTACCCCATTATATGAAAGACCCACCCAGACTCTAATCCCTGGCTGATTCAACTGTCCTTCCATTGTTATATGGGGATTTTCTCTTGAAAAGTAGACACAGTTGTACCAATTCACAACACCTGAAAGTTTAAAATGAGCTTCGTTAGAGCATGTAATTTTATCAGTGATGCCATTGAATTATTTTTCTTCATTCAGAACTGCTTACCAGAATTGTAAATGGTGATCCATGTCATCTTCTAATAACCCGGGAAGCAATCTTGACTGATACATATTCAAACCTAAACATTGTATTAGATGACTCAAAGATCTACAGGAAATGCCTAACTCTATGGAAGCCCTTTGTTTTGATTTGGGGGGGGCTCTTTGTAAATGTCTGACTCACTGTTTCATTTTCCTGCTTGGCGATATCCACTGGCCAACCACTTTATGGAGCACCGCAGATGGATCCAATTTCATCAGATTTATTGTGTATTCTGTAAATTGTTTGCTTGCTGATGGTGTATCAAATTCTTCAGCCCATTGCCACTGAGCCTTTTTAGCAGTCTCTGTCGTCTGGTATTGTTTAAGTATCCACTTTTTTTGGTCACTGGTTAAATTACCAGCCATCATTACCTCAAAGATAAATCATAAGTAAGGTTATGAAATAATAACAAGGCAAATAATATAAATAATACAATAATGAATAAATAATAATACAAGAATAAACTCTGTGTTTCACATATCACAACTGTAGATTTACTTTTGCCAAACCCTATATATATGAAATCATCATGTTGTACACCTTAAATATGGACACTTTTTATTTGTCAAATAAGCCTTAGCAAAGCTTAAGAAACAAATAAACAAAATAGTAGCCATGAGGAATTCATTTCCACCATTCCCTACTTAATTATTTTAGGTACAGAAAGTATATGACCCAGCTCAAACCACCCATGATAGGAGTTCAGTGTGGGATCAGAAGCTGGATTGTTCTTTTCACTAAGAACCAATTTTGAGAGCTTGTTGTTTTGGACACCCCTGCCCATGGCCTCAAGAACTAATGGGCCGCTTTGGGTCTGAAATCTCAAGATTTATCTCCCCCCTTCTCAGGATCTAATGATTCAATTGCATGAGTCCCCATCATCTTCAACAGTTTATTAGTCATGTTCATCTCTGACCAAGACCTTAAACAACAACACTCATTCATTAAGGTACCACCAGAGTCATGGAAAAGCTAACCAGCTCCTGTCAGAGAATCTTCTAATCTATGTAAACTATGTGTGTGTGTGTGGGGGGGGGAGGGCAGGAGAGAGAGAGAGAGAGAGAATATTTGTAAGAAATTATAGAATTTTAAGCATTGTCATTCATATCCTGGTATGTCAGGTACATGGGTTATTAAGCACAGAACAGGAAGTTCTCCTGAGGTTGCTATAGGAACACTATACATTTTAAACCATTCTTTGTTATCATCATCTGGATTTTTAGCAGCCTCTGGTTCAGGATGTATTAGGCCTCTCCAAGGGTCCAAGTATGTCTTATATTGGATGGCCAAATTTTTCATCATGTACACAGAACATGTCTGAGGGTGAAAAGTGGTGCTTTTAATAATTGTTCCAGGACATTAGGAAAACTGGGAAATACAGTCGCCATAAGCATATAGGCATACCACAGTCCATTGTCAAGAAGCTTCCAATTTTGGCTTATTAAGGTGCATCAGAAGCTGATATAATAAATGAATTCCTTCTATGGTATTCCTGGTTGGTGATATCCTGAATCTATTTGAATATCCCTGGGACAGAGAGCTTAGTACCACCTGTAGTAGGCCATTCTGCTGTTGGATGGTCCTCCCTATTAGATTGGGATTTTGTAGAAGAATTTTTTAATATAGGGTACAAGACTGAAAAATACACACATACAATAAAGCAGCAGGCATATGGGAGAGAGGATTGCTTGTAGTTTGCAGGGGAACTGGGGTTCAGTGCCTACCCTTTGTGTCTTCATTTGGGTCATGCCATGATGACCATTCCAGAAAACCTTCCAGCCTTGATGCTTCTTCACTAGGGAACTCAGAGAAAGCTGGTGGAAGGCCACAGAGTTTTAAAAGGGGAACATGATGGGAATGGTTTCCTGGGACACTGGAGGCCTTATAACCCCAAATTTAGGGAATAGCTTTGGAGTCACAAATGAAAAGAACAGAGAGTCAAACCTGGATTTGAGGCCCAATCTGCCTATTGCACAGACATTTAAGCTCCCCCTGCCTCAGTTTCTTCACTTTCAGAATGGGGATATCCCTTTCTTCTTGGGCACAGTGAGTCCTCATTCAATTCAGTTTAGTCAGTTTCACCCTGTCCTGTTATGATGAGAGCACGGTGCCATCTTGGTCCCTTTGTTCACTTAGCACATATGAATGGGACAGTGGTAAGAAACTTTGGAGGTGCTGTGCTGTTTTCTGTGTAAAATGCTTGCCTTACACTAGTTAACTCCTTCTCATCCTCTTCCTCAGTGAAGTCTCCTTGGACCCCAAAGTCCACTAAGCTCTCCTCTCCTCCCATTCAGAGTCCTCCTACCATATGTAATTTTTACTCATATGTGTGACCTTTGGTTGTGTGTCCGTCTTTCCTCTATGACTATAAGGTTCATGAGGGCAGGGGCCCTCTTTGGTTCTTTATTGTACATGTAGGCCTAGCACAAAGCTTGGTATCCAGTAGTCACTCAATAAATGTTAGCAGAAAGAATAGTGAACAGACATGAATGACATACTTTCTACCTCCAAGGAAATCACAGGCAAGAGACTAAGAAAACTGGGGACTACAGTAGAGAAGGTGCCAAGTACTTTGATTAAAGTCTGCTATGGGTCTTTCTGGAGGCCCCTCAGCAGAGGAGCACATGAGTGGTAAACGAGGGAAGGTGAAGCGTTGTCACCCCGTCTGTGTCTGAATGGCTTGATTTTTCAATAGAAGCAACAACAACAACAAAAAAAGATAAGACTTACATCCAGCGACCCTGTGTAGTTGAAATAGCATTTAAAACAAATTTTAGGACGGCAACTTGATATGATAGACGTGGCTGCTACTGGAGAGAACATGCCGAGCAGACCTGCGTTCCTTCTGAAGGTCTGAGAGCACAGAGCTCACCTGCATTTGGAAGCCAAGTGACCACTAGAGGTTCTCGCAGGGGTGGAGCCTGAACCCAGGGTCTCTGCCTTCCTTCTGTCCTAGACACATGGGGGAAAACCCACAGAGGCTTTACTTTTGGTTCTTTGTTTTTGGAAATCACGTGGGCAACTATTCTTTTTTAACAACGTTTCTTTGCAAAAATAAAGGAAATAGTTTATTTATTTATTTAGAAATATTTTATTGATTATGCTATTATAGTTGTCCCATTTTCCCTCCTTCACTCCCCTCTACCCTGCACACCCCCTCCCACCTACATTTCCCTGCTTTAGTTCATGTCCATGGGTCGTACATATAATTTCTCTGGCTTCTACATTTCCTATACTATTCTTACCCTCCCCATTTCTATTTTCTACCTACTTATTCTCTGTACCTTTTCCCCCTCTCTCTCCCTCCCACTCCCCTGTTGATAACCCTCCATGTGATCTCCATTTCTATGGTTCTGTTCCTGTTCTAGTTGTTTGCTTAGTTTGCTTTTGTTTTTGTTTTTGTTTTAGGTGTGGATGTTAATGATTATGAGTTTGCTGTTATTTTACTGCTCATATTTTTTATCTTCTTTTTCTTAGATAAATCCCTTTAACATTTCATATAATACGGGCTTGGTGATGATGAACTCCTTGAACTTGACCTTATCTGAGAAGCACTTTATCTGCCCTTTCATTCTAAATGAAAGCTTTGCTGGATAGAGCAATCTTGGATATAGGTCCTTGCCTTTCATGACTTGGAATACTTCTTTCCAGCCCCTTCTTGCCTGGAAGGTCTCTTTTGAGAAATCAGCTGACAGTCTTATGGGAACTCCTTTGTAGGTAACTGTCTTCTTTTCTCTTGCTGCTTCTAAGATTCTCTCCTTATCTTTAATCTTGGCTAAGGTAATTATGATGTGCCTTGGTGTGTTCCTTCTTGTGTCCAACTTCTTTGGGACTTTCTGAGCTTCTTAGACTTCCTAGAAATCTATTTCCTTTGCCAAATTGTGGAAGTTCTCCTTGATTATTTGTTCCAATAACTTTTCCTCTTTCTGTTCTTCCTCTTCTTCATCTGGTACCCCTATAATTTGGATGTTGGAATGTTTAAAGATGTCCTGGATGTTCCTAAGCCTCTCCTCATTATTTTGAATTCTTTTTTCTTCATTCTTTTTTGGTTGGATGTTTCTTTCTTCCTTCTGGTCCACACCATTGATTTGAGTTCAGTTTTCTTCCCATCACTTTTGGTTCCCTGTGCATTTTTTTAATTTCATTTAGTGTAGCCTTCATTTTTTCATCTAATTTGCAACCAAATTCAACCAATTCTGTGAGCATCTTGATTACCAATGCTTTGAACTGTGCATGTGATAGGTTGGCTACCTCTTCGTTGCCTAGTTGTATTTTTTCTGGAGCTTTGATCTGTTCTTTCATTTGGGCCATTTTTTGTCTTGACATGCCTGTTACATAGTGAGGGGCAGAGTATTAGGTATTCACCCCATTGGGGTAACCCACATTGCTGCGTTGTGATGCTGTATGTGGGGGAGGGGTCTGAGAGGGAACAGTGCACTTGCTCTGATCTCTGCCGGATTTCTGTCACTTTCTCCACTTCCCCCAAGCAAATTGAGCCCTTCTGGTGCTGATTTCCAGGTGGGTGGGTTTGTGTACGTTCTAGGACCCCGTGTGTTTTTCTAACGAACTCTCTTGTGAGACTGGGAGTTTCTCCCCTTGCTGCCTCAACCCCCATTGGTGTTTTCGGTCAGTGGTTTGAACAGCTTTATTTCCCTGTACTGGAGCCCTGGGTTGTGTGATCTGTCTCACTCCCAAGGTATTCATTCCGGTTTATCTGCATGCAGATGTGGGATCACCCAGTCAAAATCCACTGCCTCACTGGCCCTATCCACTGCTGCCTTGCTGGCCAGCTGTAGCCTTGTGCATCCTGCTCCACAGTCTGCCTCACTGGGTCCGCCAGTAGCCGCCTTGCCATGAGTTCTCTCTGCCCATCCTACCTGTCTGAATGAATATGTCTTCTTTAATTCCTTGGTTGTCAGACTTACGTACAGTTTGATTTTCTGACATTTCTGGTTGTTTTTTGTTTTTAAATTGTTGTTGTCCTTCTTTTGGTTGTGCAAGGAGGCACAGTGTGTCTACTTATATCTTCATCTTGGTTGGAATCTTCAGGAAGTAGCTCATTGATGAGATCCCATTCTCCATTTGTGATACTTTCTGATTACTTTCTTTGGAAACCAAGTCTCCTCAGTTACACACCTTTATAAGTCTTATAATCCTAGGTAGAGGCATGGCTTCCAAAATCTAGGCCTATTGGAAGTAGTGGTTCAAATAGTTTTATTAGTATCAGTGACATCATATTTATATTTACAGTTTGGAAGCTTTCTATGGGGAAAATCTATCAACTTAATTAAAAACAAAAAGTTTCTGGGATTGTCTAGCCCAGTGATTTTCAGTGTGCCACAGAATTTTAGTAACTAGTTTATGTGTGCCATGAGATAGAAAAGGTTGAAAATCAGTAGTCTAGCCCATTGAACTAGAGTATGAAACTGATTTGGAATAACATTTCAAGATAAAGAATTCTAGACAATTTTCTTCTATCAGATGCCTTTGAAGTATCTTCTTATAAACATTTAGAGGGAATTTTGTCCAAATAGTACATATCTTAAATAACTACTTTAAACTGATTTTACATCCATATTCAAAAAAGTAATATCTGGAAAGGATAAATTTTCATTTTATGATGGTGTAAAGCATTGGTTCTCATAATATGGTCTCTGAACCTTCAGTATCACCCTCACCTGAGATACAAATTTGAAGGCTCCCCCGATTTCTGGAATTGGAATCTCTGGGATGGGTTCAGCATCATGTTTTAACACACCCTAGAGATAATTCTGATGCAAACTAAAACCACTGTTAGGCTAGGGCATAAATGTCTTGAAAGCTTTTTGATGCTAGGGACCTCATTTTGGACTCCATTATCCTGGTTTACGCAAGGATGAAAACAAGAGTTTAAGTTCTGTAAAGCAGGGGCATTCTTCTATAATTTGTTTTCCTTGCCAGCTAACCCTGAGTCCATAGTGGACGCTCAGCAGTGGCATGGAATGAATGACTGTGGAATGATGTGGGGAGTTCATAGGAGTGAATTGTTGTGCATAAAGGTCTTTTAATGGCGTGGATGTGGAGACGAGTGGGTGACCAGGCTGAGCTGTGATGAAATGCATGGATGGATTATGATAACACAGCCCCCAAACTTTGAAAAGGTGATGGTTGTCTCCCACCTAGAAATTAAAAATCTGGAAAATTTATACAAAAATTTTAAGGACATCTGCCCTATTTCTGATTTCTCTTTGATTACTATGTTGGAGCTCTTAAAAATAATAAATATGAAGTTCTTCCTACATTTCCTGGCCCTTTCCCTGCTGCAGTGCTAACCATGTGCCTGGTCTGCCTGTCAGAGATGCTAAAGTATGAAGCTGACCTGAACATCAGACACACACTCTTCATCTTTGTGAATGACTTTGAAAGGACAAGTAGTATTCCACAGACAGTCCTCTTTTCTCCTCTCATGTTTCCAAAGTAAGGCTTGCAGAGGCAGGAAACTTGTGTGCCCCGATCATGCTCACCCCCTTCTCTCAACATGTACCCATGAAAATGGAGCTGTGGTTTTCTAACTGGAGGTCTCCACTTGTCAGAACTCCTGTTACCCTGTCTGGCATCATCAGCATCTGATCCTCACTGGGCCACAGGGAAATCTGTGACGTGGCACAGACATCTCAAGAGTAGGTGACAGCTGCGGTTGTTGTCCAGCCTTTCCAAATTAGCAGTGATACGTTACTTGGTCGGGCATCGTAGCTCTTGTTTAGGGAAATGTTTTGAGGTTTGTGCTGCTGATCAACCCTGCCTTCTGCTTGTCCAGGCTGTGGGAGTGGGAATTTGTGAACACAATGAATGGTATCTCTTAAAGCTTTCTCCTTCCTTCAGGAAGGGCAGCTTATCTGTGAGGATTCCGAAGTATATACTAATAAACAAACCTATTATTTCCTGGGGTGAGGGAAGAGAGAGAGATGTCACCTAGCTTTTTCTACTTGGAGACCTGGATTTCAATCCACTGTAAACCTTAACAAAAAGGGCCTGCTAGTTTTATTCTTTTCCCAGCTGGTGTTTGCCAAGACCGACCCCCTTGTTGTGGTCATTGATTGGTTCTACAAAGGAGAAAGTGGAGTGTGATGCTTTGGGAACAGAGCATGTGAGCAAGCACATCCACTGTCAAGCCCAACATGGGGCAGATGCCTGGGTCCGAAGCCTGGTCAGTGGTGGTGTCAATGTTGTGTTGTCAGGTGATTGGCTTTATCATCTTTGCCAGTTTCCTTGCTGCTCAGGGGCTCTGGTGGCACTGCTTTCTTGGGTTCATTGATGATCCTTTCTAAAAGCAACATCTTTGGAAGCAAAATCATTAATGTAGAAGATGGAAATTTTAAGTTGTTTCTAGGGGTGACTTTAAGGTCCCACCAACCCACTGAGGGGCTATAGCAAAGTCATTACTGCAGCTTGGCCTTGATGTTTAGACTTGGAGGCCAAATGCCCTGTGTCTCTTTTATTACCTTCTGCAGGAAATTGTTCTGTTTACAGTGGTCATAAGCAAGGGCATACTCTTTAAATTTTTTTTTTACTTTTTATTTTATTGTGGTAAAGAATACTCTCTTTTAAAACCCCCAGTCATATCTGGGACTTGAGCCACAGTTGCCAAAAGATAAAGTAGTTTCTGGCTGCAGTTAGAATCCCTGATCCCTCAGAAATATATAGCTCACTTTCTGCATCAGTAATAGATGAGGATGGGAGCGGGAGGGGAAGGTGGGGACCCATGTAAAGTCTCTGGCTAAATGGAGGTAGATTCTGGAAACTAAAAAAAAGAAATTCTAGCTAAGTAAGGGTATAAGATCTAATATCTAAGGGACAAGAGGCACTTATATGTGACACAGCCTTTGGGGAGGTACCCACTGCCTTTGAAAGGAGAGGCACCAGTATCCCTCTGGGAAGGTGATTATGTTTGAGTTTTGAAATGTTAATATCTGGCTGGATTCTACCTGCAGGTTTCAATTTTTTTTCAGTTTTTATTGTGATAAAATACACATAAGATTTACTGTTTTAGCATTTTTAAGTGTACAATTCAGTGGCTTAAGTACATTCACAGTGTTGTACAACTGTCACCACGATGCCTTTCCAGACCTTTTTCATTAACTCCAACAGAAACTCTGCACATTGAACAACAACTCCCCCTCTCCCCCAGTGACCACTATTCTGCTTTCTACGTTTATGAGTTTGTCTAATCCAGGTGCCTCATATAAGTGGAATCATATAATACCTGTTTTTTCATCTGGCCTATTTCACTTAGCGTACTATCGTCAAGGTTCATCCATGTTAGAGCAAGTGTAAGAATTCCCTTTCTTTTTAAGGCTGAATAATATTTCATTGGATATATATGCACCACATTTTGTTTATTCTTCTGTGAATGGATCTTTGTGCTTCTTCTACTTTTTGGCCGTTGTGAACAAAGCTGTTATGAATTTGGGTGCACAAGTATCTATTTGCATCTCTGTTTTCAATTCCATCTTTCCCTTTAATATACTATAAAAACTGTCAGAGTTTGAGAAGCAGGACAAAGAGAGCCATAAATTTAGTCCTTGGTGACAGTAAGTGGCAGCTGGCAGCCTGACAGTGCTGTAGAAGTTTCTCATCCCACAAACCTAATTAAATTAAACACCCAGTTGGCCAACCCTATTGCATTTCAGCCAGACAATTTTTCCAAAAGCTCATTAGCTGCAAACTGGGGAGCTTTACCAGCAGATGGAACTTTTTCCCTTAGATTTTTAGTAATTAGACAAGAAAGGCCTTTCAAACTTTAGACCTCAAATGGAAGATTTTATCTTACTTACCAATGCGTCGGTTTTATTGCCCTTGGTGAAAATATACAGAAATCAACATTTTCAATTTTATGATGCAATGATGTAAGATTTCAGTGTCATTAAACTGTGACTCTCAGGAGGGACACTGGGTTTAGGGAAACTAGCTTTTCTTTTTTCCTGTTTCTTATTTCAGATATAAAAAGTTGAGGCATTGGAGGAGCACATTTGATTCCCCTATATTTTGTAGGTTGTACAAAACGAGATGAGCATGGTCAGTAATGTCTAGGATATAAGATAGGTGACACGCCTGTGACAATTAGGAAACACTGTCCTGCAGAAGTACACACAGCCTGTGCCCTAGAGTTATGTCATCATGGGCCTGGAAGAGCCTGTGACTTATGCTGCAGATTCTTCTATGGGGGAACACATTACAAATAAGACTTCAGACCCCTATAGCTGTCTTTATTAGTTACAGTCTCCTCTTCCCTTTCCAAAAAGGCCATTATTGCACTTCATTTTGTCTGTATTCCAGCAGATGTGTGATTTATAATAATCTTGTTCTTTGTAGCTTACACTCAGAAGGAGCTCTATTATTTTCCAGGACTTCCTTTTTATCTATAGTCATTTTGAAATTACCTAGTTTGATAATGGACAGCGATACATTGCTGGGAATGTAGTTGGTTAATAAATATGAACAGAGAGACCAATTTGTGATTGATCAGTGTTGTATTATTTTATTATGTCTGTGTGCAGCCTGTGTGTATGTATATATATTATGCGTGCATATATGTTCATGTGTTATTTTACATTTTTCCACCTTTTCAGGACATGTGTTTTGCTGTGTTTCCACAGATTCCTCGTCCTGATCCCAATCTAAATTCTCTACATCTTCACCTAACACTCCTGATGTTTATTACCTTCATTGAACCCATTTCTTCTAGAGAGGAAGTTTCCCTCAGTTTTCTCAGTGGAGACTATTTGTTTCTTCATAGTCCAGGGACCGTTGGCCACTCTGGCCCTCCAACCCCCCTGCTGTCCTGGTGTGAGACCTTTATGCTTGAGGCTCCTGCCATCCACTGAATCCTCATTCTGCCTACTCTCCTGATGCTGCCATCTGTCTACCTGCTCCCGCCCCACTATTCAGGATGACTTCCATCCTTGACTCTTTCTGCTCTCCGCCTCAGCTCCTGCCATCGCCTTGAGTCTGCACCCTCAACTATCTCAGATCCTTGACCTTTTCAACTGCAATGCACTGCAGCTGGGAGTGTCTTGGATTGCACCTTCACATGGAACTTCTCACCTCTGTCAGGTTTTACATTCCAAACTTTCCCTCCCTGAGGGCCCATATCCTTCCAGTTCTCTTCTGCCTTCACTTCAACTAGTCTCTAAATTCACTCTTCAGCCTTTTCTCCAAATATTCATTTAACAAATACAGACACTGCTAACTCTGGGAATTTAGTGGTGAGTGAAAAAGGACATGTACTCTGTGTTCATAGAACTTTCAGTCCAGCAGAGGATAGAGGAATTAATCAAATGACTGCACAATGAAATACTATAAAATGTCTGCTGTACTAAGTGCTACAAAAGTACTGACTGTGCTCACAGGGGACCTTTCTGAATTAGGTGGGTGGGGAAGTGACAATAGAGCCGAAGTCTGAAGAATGAACAGTTCATGAGAGGAGGCAAGTCTTCCAGGAGGAAGGACTTGCTCATGCAAAGGCCCTATGGTAGGATTTTTTTTTTTTTTTTTTTTTTTTTGGTGCAGGGCACATGGTGAGTTAGAACTGAAAGATCCATTCACTGGAGTCTAGATAGGGAGGGTGTAAGATAAAGCCAGAAGGGAAGAAAAGGGCCAGCTTTTCAGGGTTTTGTAAAACATGTCAAGGATTTATTTTTTCATACCAGAAGACATGGAAGTCATTTGAAGTCATTGAAGGGAGCTGCCTCCAGTTTATGTCCGGTGCCCTAAAACTTAAGTTCAGTCTACACTAACTAGTATTGCATTTCATACTATTGCACTTTTAGAAGGACCAGATTTAAATGCCCATAAATTCATAGGCATTTACCTAGGCTTCCTTACATATTTTCACTCTTATTTGGAAGTCTCATATATTTTATTTTAGTGCTGTAATTCTAAATATTGATGACTGGAAACATTCTTTATTTTTCCTTTATTTCATCTTGAGTACATCTGTACTTACAATGTTGTTTGGAGTCTTGGTTCCCAGTGAATCCATTTATAGCATTTTTGTGTAAGCACTTGCACAAGTCAAATGAAGTGCGCCAGAATGTTAGGTTGGAAACTTAGGGCACTTTTAGATGTTTAAATGGCACTGTCAAAATATTGGTTTTATACTTTACAAATCTTTTGTTATTTACGATGGAAAAATACCCTTTTTTGGTAGCAATATTATATCTGCTGTTGAGAACCACTAAGGGTTCAGGGATGAGAAAAACACATTACTATACTTGCCAGTTTGTGAAGAAGAAAATCCTTCCCTTTTTCCCTTAAGAAACCACTGAGACTGGGAGTATGAGCTTTTGGGGTAAAACCTACAGAAATGTGGGCTTTTCAGAGAATCACAGAGGCAGGAGGTGAGGGGGCTGGGTCACACCCTCCACTCATTTTTCTGTAGCCGTGGCCAAGCTGAGGCACAGCCCTGGGAGAGAGCTGCTTGTGTGGAATGACAACCTGCGTGAGTAGTTGACTGCCTACTGGACACATAGATGAGTCTGAGTGTCCATGGAGTTCTCACTTGTGGTTTTGTGAGAGAAACAAGCCTCTCCAACATAGATTAGTGACACTTTGTTTCAAGATGAAGTAAATTCATACTGAATTATAATTATGCACAAATGGCATACAGTTGGCATAAAGGAAGACTATCTTTATAAGCCAAAATTTTTTAGTTCTTTTACAGTATGCAAGGTCCCCACTGAGGGATTGGAACAGATAACCAGATGGAATCCAGATGGTTATCTTTCCTAATCCCACCATTTCAGAATGGGAGACAGAGCCTTAGAGACATTAAGTGATGTGCTCAAGAGCATACTGCTTATTGGGGCAGAGTTGAGACTCAAACCCAGGCAGGCCTCCTGATGGGAGTCCTGTGCTCCCTCTGCCACATGTCAGCCCTCAGATGCACCTGGTGTCTTTTCCTCCCTGGAACATCCCAGCGGACCTGGATGGTCAGGAACTCTTCTGTCCTCTTTCTTGGTTTTCCCTTCTCCCTTTCCTTTTCTACTTTGGGAGTCTGCAGTGGTGGCAGGGTTACTTTTCTGTCCCCTTCTTCCTTACACATCCCAGAGGTATCTGTTTATGTGTGTGCATAGCATTTGCTAAATTGACAAGGGACTTCTGAATAATTTAAACTTCTCTGCTTCCATGCTTGCTGAAGGCAAAGATTAAGCCTGAGTTAGCTATTTTTAGCTATTTCAGTTTTATGTTTCCCTCTCTGTTCGTACATAGAAGGTCAATAAATGTTCGCTGGGGTTGTTAAATTCACCAGACCGAACATTATAATTTGTATGTTGGAATGATGTTGTCTCCCCAAAACAAAACGTTGCCAGATTATTTTGCCTTGGGAGCTCTCTCTCATGTCTATTTTTTTTAAAACAATGAATTTTATCGTATGTAAATCACCCCTCAATAAAAAGGTCATGTGCCTTCAGGATTATATATAGAAAGTTGTCCACATTCTAAGGGGTTGTGGCTGCCAGTAGCTGGCTAGGCAGCCCCAGTCAAACATGCAGAATCATTAATTAGGGTCATTTGTTCCGCTGGGAGCTCAGCAGAATGTGTAAAACCTGCTCAGGAGAGAATTAATTCATCTTCCTCTCTGTACTTTTTCGAGTACCCCTAGCATGATTCTCAAAGCCTGCAGGCCTCATGCATATGTTCTAATGGGCTAATTGCTAAGGAGACATTTGTGAATTAATCTCTGACTTGAGCTAAGTGGTTTCCATTAATGGCTTTAATTCAGTGACTCCCATTCTTGGCCACACATCAGATTCACCAGAGGAGCTTGTTAAAAATAAGAGATGTTCGACTTCGCCCTCTCCCCAAGCTCAAGATTTTCTGGTCTCAGGGCAGACGAGGGTGTCTCTGTTTTTCAAGGAAAGCTCTCGAGGTGATTGTATCTGGTGGTAGTCACCTTTGTGAGCCCCTGCTTTAAATTCATGTCTGAAGGCCCACATAGCCTCATGTTTATTGAAAACATTTGAGCCCAGACCTGACGACCTGAAACCCAGTTCTAGACAGACAGCATCTCTGCAGTCAACTTTCCTGGTTCATTCATTTCCACATTCTCATTTCTGAACCTGTCCTTTCCTTGAACAGCCACAGTGGCCCAAGGGTGGGCGTTCTGTGCTTTGCCATGCTGTTTCCCACTTTTACGAACTTTCTGAGACATTTGGAAAATCCTCAGAGCCTATTGAATTTCCATCGTGAAGATGACTGTGAATATTCTCTCTCTACCCTCCAGTTATCAACAGTCTCCCGGCAGCAGGTGTTAGGGGACAGGCATTCTTTCAGTACACTGTGTGAGTGTGTGTTCTTGGCATTCTTCTGTGCAAACACATCATGTTTGCTCTTGGAGTTTTGAAAATAGATGAGTCATAAGCATCATTGTTTCAATGACATTTATCAATTAATTTTGTTTTTAGGAATCTGTAACTCTGTAAACATCACTCAGTACTGACTATTACCACACAGCCTGTGTGTGTTTTCAATAAACAGAAGAATATGACAGTCAGTGCCATGCAAAGTAGCCAAGGTAACTGAGACTATGAAAAGTTAGAAAGGCTGGACAGGCTCTAGTGAAGGTCAGTGCAAGATGTACCCTGAGAGGGCATACTCACATTATCCCCTTGGTCAGACTACATTCACAAGCTCTTGTTTCAGAGAGTACTTTATAAGGTGCTTTGTCATTGTAAGGGGTACTCTGTGACTCAGCTGCTAAAGGGTGTTTTCCTGTCTCAGATTTTCCGCTTTTCTTGGCCTCATCTTATTGTGTCCCTGGGGTCTCAGTGTTCCTTATCCTTTGGACCATGGAAACACTTGGATGGACTCCCCATGGCCATCCTCCTGCTGAAGGGTTATGAGAGGAGACACAACATATAGGAAGAAGGGACACTGTGAGGAGGATATTGGGACAAGAGCCCCTGCCCCTACCATTCCTAGCTTCTCCATTCAGGTATGTTACACTGAATCAATAGCTTATATATTGATTAGACCAATATCACACAACTGAGCACTGATTAGATACTAGCATAGGATTCATCTATGTAAGGATTACTCTAGAAAGGATTATATTTCATGACTCCAAGTGAACATTTTTGTTTTGTTTTTTCCTAGGGCTTGATGCATTGCAGATGTGGAATAAATACTTAGATGATTATTTAGGGGTGCTGTATAGCATTACTATTACCATGTTTGATTAAAGTAAAAAATCATTTTGTAGAGTAAAACTGACTTTTTTTTTGAAGATGAGAGAAAGAGAGAACACATCCTTTGCTAGGACTCGTAGAAGATGAATCTCTGTTGGATTCCTGTTTTCATGGCCAAACCCAAAGGACTGATTTATTTTCCGTAGCACTTGGATCCAGGCTGACAGTGTAATCAAGCCTGACATGATAAAGAGGCATTTAGCAAGTTTAAAAATCACATGCACAGTTGTTTCAGTATGGAGAAACGTATCTTCTGCCCATTGATCATTTCATGCCTGGAGGCAGGTGGGTAGGTGGGAGAAGTCTGAGCAACCTGTACCTCCTTGAGAGAAGGCCTTCCAGCTGAAGATTAGGACCCAAGCAGAGGCCCACTTAGCAGAATCTCCAGTTGCTGGGGATTTGGAGGTATCTGCCTCCTGCATGTCTTGCCTCCTTGGCCTTACCAGAGAGATGCTGATAGTTGAGTTTGCATCTTAAGAGGATAGCGAGATTCCTTCCCTCCTGTCACTGGCTGATTTGTTTAAGTAAGCTGCACGCTATTTTCTATCACAGGGACCAGTGGGAGGCACTGGGAGAAACTCGTGTTAGCTTCTTTGGCCGTTCCCAAGGCTGGAAAGTCATTACCACTGCAGGAGAGCATGGATTTTGAACTCATTTCAGAATGATGTGGATGCCATTTGCAAGGACTTCTTTCCTTCTTCTCCTCTCCTCTCGCCATGCATTTCCCCCTCCCCCTTGCCTTTCTCCTCCTTTCCACTCCAGCCTTTAATGGAATAATAAGCCTGTGTCTGCAGTTTGACCGAGGCCCAGCATTCATATACACACATGAACACATGCACGCAGCCAAATTGACAGAGATTAGTTTTGAATCATCTGTTTATGAATGAAGAGGAAGTCTTTCCCCTCTGTTCTGGCCAAACCCCTTCGCAACATTTTGAGAATGAGATCAGGGCCAGAATCTAACTGCTTGTCTCAGAAATAGCAAAGATCAGAATTAATCTTAAGCTATGTGTTTTACTGCCTCATTCAGATAATAAAGGGAAAAGCAGAGGACTGTTTGTGTTTTTTTTTGTTGGGGGGGGTTCATGCATAACTTTGCAAGGAATGAATGAATGGATGAGTGTGTGTGCAGTGAGAGGCTGAGATGAGCTGCCCGTGGTTTTGGTCTCGATTCATGGTAATTACTGACAGAAAGCAGGAGTTTCCTTGGATTCAAGTGGGGCACATTTTAGAATTGAATAAAATTAAAGAATAAAATAGGCCTGAGTGGTGTCCTAACACTTCCTCTCATACGGATGATTTACCAGGTGCTGTGGAACTACATAATCCTTTCACAGTGTCCAGTTGCTTTACCTGTCAGCTTTTAATGTGCAGCTCACCATCCCTCCCTTGTAGCTCCACAGAGTTTTGCATTGTTCAAAATGAATGTGCAGATTTCATTCTCTGGTAGCCACTGTGGTGCAGACACAAGTACAGGTATGTGAGAGTGACCCACCCACATGCACGCACGCAGCTAATTTTACCTGATCTGGAATTTATCCACTAACCAGTGCCAGAGAGGTATTAACAGATACTCTGAGGAGACTGACACTTCTGACCCCTTTCAACCTCCAGTCTCTTTTGGAAATTAGCAGGTCTGACAGGTATTTGTGGCCCTCTGGCACTGTGTGTGGTGGTGGTGTTTACTTTTTGTTCTCAAGGTTAATAATCATCAACTCTTAGCGTCTCTTTTATATTTGAACATCCTATGAGCTGGACCACTAGTCTCCTCTGTGAAAGATTAAATAAACAAATTAGAATGTTGAGCAAGCAGAGCGGTGTCAGGATCAGCCCGGTCTGCTATGTATTCATTTGATGGACTTCGTGGGACAGGTGTTCTCTGAAGGAGATGCCCACCTGTCCTTTCTCTCAAAGGTGATTACGTTTGAGTGAAGAGTGTGAAGGAGAATGAGGATTGCCATATAGCTGGCCTCATGTATTTCCTTGTTTGGTGTTCTTCACCTTAGTGGTTTCGAAAATACTTAGAACTGTCCCCCACGCCAGCACATGGATGTTTGTAGAAGCACCAGATTTGTGCTTTTCTTTTCCCCCCTATATTTTACTATAAGTCTATTGAAACAAATACAACTTGAGATCAACATTATAAGACCATCTCTATCTAAAGGACTTACTCATTTGCCTGGATGAACTGTTAGGTGCTGAATGAACAAAATTGTAGCCAGATGTTCCTGGCTTCCAGAAATCAGTGGGAAAGAGGAGATGTGCTTGGTCCTAGAAATCATAGGACCTTTTAAAAGAATCTTTATTAAAATTTGGGGGTGACATTGTTTCATAGAATTATACAGGTTTGAGGTATACAGCTCTCTAATACATCATCTGTACACTGTGTGTTCAGCATGCAAAGTCCAGTCTAAAGTTGCGCTTTTCGACGGATATTTTTCACATAGAAACAAAGTGAATTAGTGGCTGTCTGGGGCAGGGGTGGGAATGGGGATTACCTGTTGATGGGCACACGGGATGTTTCTGACAGGATGAAAATGTTCCGAAGTGCCAGCACGGTGGTGGCTGCACAACTCAGTAAAGTCATTCAAAGTCATTGATTGGACTGCACATTTAAAATGGGTGAATTTTATGGTATGTAAATTACACCTCGTTAAGGCTGTTAAAAATCGGTATTCCTGTATTTGAGTGCCCTTGGGGCCTAGATTGCATACAATATGAAAAATGGTATCACTCCAAAATTCTATCTGCTCTTTACCAACTAAAGTGTGTTAACTTTAGTTGTGGAGAAGCTTCACCCCGAGGTGACAGGGCCAGATGAAGAGCTGCAGCCAGGATGTAGGGGGCTGCCCCAACCCCTGTGGGCCAGCAGGGAGGTTGCTGCCTACCGCAGGGCAAGGAGCCCACACCAGGGGACAAGGGCGTGAGATTTCCAGGCAGGCCCTGGGAGGCAGTTGGCACCAGGTTTCCGAGCTGTGGCTACATGTGTCATAAAGTTAAAAAGATAAACATCCCAGTGTTGTTCAGCCCTTAAGTGATGGCATTTTTCTCTTGTTTTGCAGGTTGTCTTAGTCTTTGCTCTCAGCATTGGTGCACTTGTAATATACTTCATAGATTCGTCAAAGTGAGTATTCAAATCCATTGTCATGCCCTCTGTTTCTAACACAGTCGTGAACCTTTACATCGATCAATGGTTTACTTTAACACTGAGCTTCGTGAGAACCTGCTGAGTGTGGAAGACCTTTAGAGGAAGGCAGGGCTGTTTGTGCCGATTTTCTGAATGGGAAAGCAAGGTCTCAGAAGGAAGGATTCTGCTATGAGAGGGAGGGAAGGGTATCTGAGTTCAAGCCGTTTTGCTGGGTACTATTCATTTTTAAATAGCTATTTCCTGTTGAAGCATTTGCACTGAAGATGTCAAGAGGTTTGGATGTGCATTTGCAACCTCTGAAAAGTTATAGTGTCCAACAGGTGAGGGGCTGAGCCATTCTTGCCAAGGTGTGAGGGTTCTTCTCTTTTTAAGAGTTTCCAATGCTTTAATCTTATTTGAGGTCAGTTAGAAAGTGCTATACTATCCTACCAACCAAATATTTAGCTGAAGCATTGCCTGCTGGTGCGTCTTGGCTTGGGAAGGTAAGAAGATGGGGCAGAGGAGTTCATGATGACTCCCAGAGGTGGAGGATCATGGCCATCTGAGAATTTCTGGAGTGGACACTCATGAAGATCTTTGGGTGCCAGCAGGGTGAACTGCTCCTTTAGGGTGGGCTTGCGATGGGGTCCGTGTGACAGATGGTAAAGGGCGTGTAGGAGGCAGAAGTCACTGAGCAGAGCCGCTAGGTGTGGCCAGTCCTGCCCTTGTTCCTGCAGGCATCACCGCTGGGGGCATCATTCCTTCCAATTATTCTATAGCAATTTTGAAGCTGACAGCACTTGGGAAACTGGAACTGTGATGGCCCCACTGGCCTTTCTGTGGTGACGTGAACTTGACACTGGACAGTGGTCTTGAGCTCTTTGTCTTCACTGTTCACTATGAGAGTGTTTCTTACTCCTTGAGCTCTGTCCCTGGTATGGCTGGATGCTAGAGTCAGACCCCAGGAAACCCCCTGATGTTCCTATTGGCACAGGCCCTGATGCGTCTACATTCTGAGCTTGCGTTCTTTTTCTGTGGCTCAGGATGGTAATACTTTCATACACACCTAAACTCTGAATTTCTCAGAGGCATCTCATCAGCAGCCAAAGGATTTTGTGCACACGGATGCCAAGGCCAAAATGTCATGTTAGGGAAGATAAAGAAAATATCAGCACCAATTACTTGTCTCTGGGAATCAGCCACGTCCCAGACTCTCGGGTCCTTCAGTCTGTCCCCACACGCAAGGCTGGGCTGCCCTCACCCATCTCAGGTGGAGGGGCCTTTAAAAGTTCTCCAGGAGATGAGATGCCTCACACTTCTCCATCAGCTCTTCCTGGCCAAGAAAGAGAAGAAGAGCTTTTTCAATTTGGAAAACTCAACAAGTGGGATATCATTGAAGGTAAGCCCCTTTTAATTATCTACGCTTAATAATTTCGATCCTACTTGAATAGAAGCAAAGATCTTTTAAAGCCCCCCAGTCTTATTTCTCCATTCTCTCTCCAGGCGTGAGCGGTGTTCTCATATTTCTTGGGGTGCAGCCCTGCCAACTTCTGTGCCAGGGCTCAGGACATGGGTTTGGGCATGTGGTCTGTATGCCCCAGATTGAGCAGACCTTAAGTGGAGGTGAGTGTGTCTCTTGTTTAGGACAGATGCCTCAGCACCTTCTTTTCTTTGCCCTTCTTCCCGCTCCTCTGTATTTCTCAGTTAAAATAAAATACTCTTGTTGGATGGGTCTGAGTTGTGTCCTTCTTTATAGCGTCTACTGTGAGGCAGCGGTGCACTTCGATCCTGGCGGACTTCCACGGGCAAAACCCTTTTCCTCGGATGCCCTGCACTTCTGCAGTGCCTTTTGGATTTTGTTCTGATTGAGCCTTGGGAAGCCGGCATTGTGGGTCCTCTCTGGTTCAGGTTCTTGTATGGACTTGCAGCAAGTTTACTCCAAGGATGCACC
Source organism: Artibeus jamaicensis (assembly GCF_021234435.1). Taxonomy (NCBI): domain Eukaryota; kingdom Metazoa; phylum Chordata; class Mammalia; order Chiroptera; family Phyllostomidae; genus Artibeus; species Artibeus jamaicensis. The sequence goes on along the minus strand of NW_026521788.1, from coordinate 28,451,456 downwards.
TTCCATTCTGTTCTCAGCTTTTCCCAGCAAAAGTGCGAGTAGTCTTAGAACCAAGACTGTCCTCACTCCCCCTGGGGACTGGCCTAGCCTCATCCTAAACTTGGCCTTTCTTCTTTGTCACAAGATTGTGTGGTTTGGCATAAAGAGACTTCGTACATAAGAAAAACTTATGTGTTTTTCTGTAGCCCCTTCTGCTTTTCATTTGCATTACTTTTGGTTCTGAAATCATACACCACAGTGCTGTCCTGTAGGTGACCTGATGGGCAGAGTCAATACCAAGAAGTCTGCTGTCTTTCTGGGGACAACCAGCAAGTGTGTTTAAGTAAGGGGAAGAATTAAAGTGGAATCTATAAAGTGACCTTTATGATAAGTCTACAGAGTCCCAGTAATAAAAAAGTAAAAATAATCTTTTAGGCAAACTATAGGCAAAGCGAACAAGATAAAATGAAGTTCTATCCACACATAAAATGCAAATGAAAATCAGGGAAGAAAGCAGGCTGTTAATTCTTAAAAATCATCTTTTTTAATTCAAAACTGTTATGGTTTTACACACGACTGGTTTTGCTGGCCACTTGGAAAGAAATGGGCATCTTGGAAAGAAAGCTTTAAACTTCTTGGAATTTATATGAAATCATCATTCTGGAAAAAAGTACCCCCCCCCCATTCTTCCATTGAAGTTTAATTAGTATTTATACCCTTCAAATTAATAAGTAACTTAAAACACAATCCATAGACTTTCCCTTGTGTGGGCCTCATTGGGCAGACATTGCCTATGAAATGGCTTGTTTCGATAACTTTTAACCAGAGCTGGCTGCCCCTAGATGGTGGGGAATGATACCCCAGCAGCAGAAGTTCAAGGTGTGATACTCTGCAGGTTCAGTGTCAAAACAGGCCAGTTCAGGTTGTGCAAGAGGACAGGTGGTCTGGGTGGTCATTCTCCTTGTGTGGGGCAGCAGATGAGGAAGGCACTTCAGATAAGTGTCGTAAGTAGTGGGTGTACAGTCTTTTTAACCCTTCCTGCTTGCTTTACTATCGAGAGTCTGTGGCTAGGTTATTTCCAAATATGTTCTCAGCTCCACGTGTTCTCCTGTCTGTTGTCAGGCCGAGGTGGTCCCTGGGCAGTATTGGTCTGACAGGGCCTTCTTTGGGTCTTCATTTTCCCAGAGTGATCCCCACAGAAGAACCACTTGTGCAGCATCGAGTGATTACTGTCTAGCTGAGATGGATTGTTCTCACAATTTCTGGAGTTGAAAGCCAAAGAGAAGTACATTAAATTGTCTTAAAATTGTGCTTCATCATCGCAGTGGTAGACTCTCTAAAAACACCCAAGCAGAGGAAAGCTGTTCCACCAAGTCGTTGGCTGGACGTCAATGCCAATTCCTTAACAGACGCAGAGATGCATTAAGCCTGCCACACACAGTAATCCCAGCCCCCAGGAGGGCCCCTTAAGTTAGCCTCATGAGATAGTTATTGTCCAAAAGAAAAGAACTCCATTTCTTTTTCATTCATTTTAAAGGCTCTGTGCCCAATTTAAGGCATACCTCACTCCAACTCCTAATTCCTGTGTCTCCCAGTGCTTACTTATACCAACCAACCCTTTCTTTTCACTCTGATAACTCTGAGAAGCAAAGATTTTAAAAAAATGTACAACTAAGTCAAAAGTTATTTAGATGTTTTGTGGGTGATGATGTCCCTGTGACTGGTTCCCTTCCTTCCTGTCTTCTCTCTTTGACAAAGGAGCAATAATTCTTCTCTAATAGATGAGAAAAAAAGCCCCAAGATGTCAGTGTGAGGGCAGCCTTCATGGATTGCATTATGCAGCAGTTCCTGCTGCTTCTAGAACTTCAAGAGAAAGTTGGGAAAGAGAGAAGCTCAGGACCCTGGGTATTTCCACTTTTTCCAGGGGCATTCTGGGAAAGGATGACTCACCTGTGTGAAGATACTCATTCCTTTGATTCATGTTTACAGTCTGCTACTTCTTAGGCTATAGTTACATGAATGATGAATATTTAATCCTGCATATACTGAAAATGAAGGTCAAGTCCTGTATTGAAGTCACTAGTGATAGTGACTTCAATACAGATTCCTGTCTCTGAAGGGCAAGCTACCTGCTGTTAGCAGAGTAAAGCTGAAAGGTGATACATTGTTGAAATTTTCCTTAATGAGTTTATTTGCTCCAAAATGGCTGGGACGCAGTTGGGGGTGCCTGCTGCTTTCTCTTGGCTCCTGGTATCAGCAGTGCTTTGGGGCATGTGCACATTAAGAAGGAGGGGGAAACAGCAGCACACGTTTTGGAGAGACATCCAATTTGAGGGCTGGATTCCAGGGTAACAGTGTGGTTTCACTAGGAAAACGGCCTTGCCCTAGTCTTTAAAATTTGAACTTTGCATTGAGTAATTCATTCATTTTGTGTCTCTTCATTCATTTGAAACATCTTCGGTGCGATAATGCTGAGTGAGTGTTTTTCACATGGTAAAATTGCTATGGTTAGTTATGGTCAAGGAAAACTGTTTTTAAGATTGCAATAGAAATTGACCAGACTGTTATCGTGGTCTCTGATAAAGAAACTGGCGGAAGGGATACCCAGGGCTTTAGCAGAAATGGCCACTCAACTAATTTACCTGCCCCTGTCTTCTCACGCCAGGCCTCTCTCTCTTCCCCAGCCTAGACATTCTCCTCAAAAAGAGAGGGGCAGGGGGTTGGAGGGAACTAGTATTCACCGATCATGTGCTTTTTGTGAAGTGTAGTGCTAAGCACTTTAAAATAAATAACATATACAGTCCCACAGAAGTCTTCTAACAACTTGATGGAGTAGACATGACAACATTCCCACTTTACAGAACAGGAAGCCAGAGCTGCAACAGTGGCCCCAAACCACGTAGCTGATAAACTGTGAAACCAGGATTTGAATCCAGCATATCTCAAGGCGTCATCTCCCTTCCAGATGTCAAGGACTGAGATCCCAGACTGAGGAAGTGATTAAATGGGTTTGACGAGAAGTTGCAAGACTGAGAGGTCCCTCTGCCTCCTCCTGCCGACTCTCTTGTCTTGGTTTCCCTTTTGTTCTCCATCTCCTCATTTCTCACCTGGGGGACCAAGTTTGAAAGTCAGCAGTGCTTATAAGGGTCCTGTCACAGTTTTCTCCCTATGACATGGGACATATGCCATCTGACATATCTTTGGACTTTGATTCATTTCTCCTGAATTTGCCTTAATAATACTGTATTTTTTTTTTATCTCAGGGGAGAAGCAGTATTTTGTGACAGGGTCAAATTATTAAAGACAATGGGGAGATGCTTGTTTCTCAAGGGCTCTTCCCACTGAAGGGATTCTTTCCAGATGGAAAGGCCCTTTTCGCTCCCATCTTTACCTAGCTCTCTGTACTTGTTATCTGGCACATTAACATATTGGGTTGGCCAAAAAGTCCGTTACGCTATTTTCCATGAGATAAAAGCCACATTTTTCATTTTTACTGGTAACTTTATTGGTGTGGATATTTTGAGTATGTCTGCTGTCTCCTGCTATTGGGTTCTAGTGGGAAGAGGCAAGGAATACTGCTAAACATCTCCCAGTGCATATGGGAGCCCCACAGCAAAAAATCACTTGGCTAAAGTGTCAATAGTGCCAAAAACTTAACAAACCACTTTGACATGTTGGATCAGTCATAACACCTTCTCCATATGCTGCACAGATCTTTTTTTTTTTTGCATTTCAGTTGTTTTTACCTTTCTTGAAAATAATAAAGCATAATACACTAAATATGTTGCTTGTTTTCTTCCATCTTCAATATTAAAATGGCTGCCCCCAAATTCACCAATTTTAAGAGGTTTTTTTTAAAATGCATGCTGATAGGACAGTGGTCACAATACAAGCTAACAAAATTGTTTTGAGGGAAGTTGAAGACAGCTAAGTACTACTAGAGCCATGTATGGAAAAAATGTAACGTACTTTTTGGCCAACACACTAGCTAATGACAAGAGTCCCTGCCTCCCTTTAGAAGGAGTCTTTCATGTCTTTGGAGAGTTGCAGAATTAAATTGTGGTTCTTCATTGTGTGCCTAGGAAGTTAGTATTACCAAAGCAATGGGCTCCAGGAAAATTTGGTCCCAAAGACATTTCAGTGGAGGCCTTTAAAATGATTTTAATATATCCGGCTTCCTCCTCTGGTCTTGTCTGTAGTAACTGTGCACACAGGTGTTGACACAGTGTCTCCCACAAGCCCAGCCTCCTGGCAGGCACCTGGCAGAGCTGTGAGGTCAGCAGAGATCACCTCCGTGACAATACACTGTAAACTGTAAAATACAGTGAGTGCTACTGTAACTACCACGATTACCATACGCCTGGCCATGCATCATGAACAGTGAGGCAGCTCAAGGCAGAAAAAAGGAGGCTGTCTCATTCTGTGCCCTGTTTCTTTAGGGAACAGTGTCTTTCGAGGTAGGATTCTGAGAATTTGCTCCCACTCTCTGCTTTTGGGTCTTTTTTGAGAAGTCATGCCATGTACTTAACCTGTGTTGAGGAAGTCAACACAAATCACTGTGTGTGTAAAGCATCTCCCTATTCTTTTCTTTCCCTCTTAAATACTCCCCCCAGTTTTCTTCATCCCTCTCTGACACTTTTATTGCCAGGCTTGGTTTGGAAAATTATGGGTAGGGAAAGTTCAAGGGCAGGATGTTTAGAGCAGCTCTGCACATCTGTGAAGGGAATACAACAGGAGAGCCAGCAGCTGTTGAAAGAATGGAAGGTCAGGTGGTGGAGTTGCTGAGCCCACTGGAGGTGGGGGAGCGGGAGCCCCTCAGGGGCTAAGGGGCTGTAAATAACTCCCAGTGGGAGGTCCTTGTTTCCTTTCAGAATCTAACCTTTCATGGTAACACTTGGTCCTCTGATTTGGAAGAGACCCTAACTCAAACATTTCACCTCATCTAGTTTTCTGAATTGCCATTCTCTCATCAATTAGGTATAAACCTGAAGAGAAGAAGGGTGGAGAATATGCCAAGTCAGTGGGCGCCCTCCCCCCACCCCCACCCCCTTGAGGGGGGGGGTCTCTGCTTCCTTGCTTATTTCTCATTGTGCAGGTGATACATAGGTAGCACATACAGCAGCATCTAGAAGGAAACTGCTTATCTTTGACATTTCCTTGAAAAAATCAGGGACTATGTTAGGAATGGGAGGGAAAATGGTGCTAGACCTTCCAGGTTGGCTGCAAAAGACTAGGATAAAATGTTAGAATTTGAAGAGGTGCCAGAGTTCAATTGGTGCCACTGTTCCCTGCGCCTCAGCATCCTGTCCTGCAGAATGAGGGCTAAGTGACCTGCTCAAGGTCACCCAAGCAGCCAGGTGCAGAACTAGAGCCGGAAGCCAGAGAGCCCTTGCCTCTCAGTCCAGGCCCTTGTCTACTTGATCTCATGGTTTTTTTCTAAGAAATAAATCATGATAAAAAATGTGATCGTGAGTATTATTTGTTGAATGCTGAAGCAAATCATGACTTTTTATGCTAGTTCTAGAGTTTTAGGTTGTCATCATGGGAGGAACTTTAGGACAGAGATGATCTCAGGTGGAGAGAATCAAACCCAGCCAGGTGGCTTCTTGGGCTAGCTTCAGTTCATCCTCCTTGGCAAGTGGCCTTACATTTCTAGGTTTCGTGATCCTGCTACTCTTTTATTTCCATGTACTATTTCAGAAATGGAAGTAAGAGTTCATCTGTGTTGTAGAAGGTTAACAAGACTGAACTCATTTGTTTGGTCTGTTTGGAATTTATTTACTGTAGAGGACGTTTGCCCAATTGCTCAGTTGTGTCTCTTGTAAAAACACTATCTGATAACTGTCTATAAGTCATATTTGCTCTGTCTTCGAAAATCAGAATGAATTATTTCTTGTCTTCTCATCATCCCCAGAATTTAAAAAGAAAACTAAATTATCCGAGACCATCTTAGCCTTCTTGCTTCTTAAAAAAAATGATTATTTCAGGGCAAATGAAGAAAGTGCAGCCCCTTCTGGGCCCAGTCAGTGAGTTATGTCTTCTGAAAGAGCATGTGCTTATACCACGAGACGGCTGGGTCTCCTCCCCCTTGCACAGCACCAGTCCTTCACCTGAAGTCACCACTGGCGTGCCATCAGCATCTGCTGGGAGAGCAGGGTGAGAGCCAACTGGAGGGACAGGTTAGAGCACAGAACAGTTTAGTGAAAACACAAGGGTAGAGCTCATGCTGAACACAGCCATGGTTGTGCTGAGGTATGGGTCAACTATTAGGGCTTCAGCACTGGATTTATGGGCTGCAGACAGGAATGGAGATGTGACCCCTGTCTTTGCTTTCATTCCCTTCCTTCTTCTTGACAGCTTGACAAGTTACAGCTTTGGGGAGACCCTAGTCGGTTATGAGTCATTTGTGGTTTAAAAATAGAGTTTCTTGCAGTAAGGATCACAGTAAAAAGCACTTGGGACTTTTTAATGCATATGTTACTGTTTCCAGAATTTGGGAGAAGGAAATGTAAGTGTATGTGTGTATAGGGGGAAATCATGTCTCACCTATACACCAGTGGGACAGATAGCATGAGGAGATTAGCAAGCAATCTCATCGTAATAACAAGGATGACACTGAGAACCATGGATCTCTATGAAGTACTGACCGTGTCCAAGACATTTTGCTAGGTATTGGGGAATATCATATACTATGTCTAAAAATGTGTCTTTTCCATTAAGATTATCTCTATCTATAGCTCTATCTCTTCCTGATATCTATGTATCAGGAAGTCCAGCCAAAAATATAGGGAAGATAAGGTAACAAAACAAGGTAAGAAGTGAAATATCACTGGGTAGTATCTCATCAGGTACTAATATGAGCATTGCTGATGGTTAAGCTGAAGGGTGAGAAGGTGAAAAGATGTTGATGGAGTGTTTTGGCTGTGGGTAGGCTTTGAACTGAGGAGACAGAAAACTTTGTCTCCCCTCTGACTCCAGGACCCCACAGAGGGGCTGTTGGGATGGCCTGCACTTTGGTCTGTTAGCTTTATTTCCAGTGTCCGCTGAGCCCAGTGAAGCCCCACCTTGAAATCAACTACTGGGATTCAGGATTGAGAATGCTTCAAGAATAGCATAATAGAATCAGACAGGCAAACTGTCTTGGGTGACGAAATACCTGTTCTCCCTATGCACATGATCAAAACCTTTGGAAACTTTGATTTGGAAATTTCCAGAAGTGGCTGAGTGAATCAAATCTATTCCATCTTTTTGAAACCTAGGTCAGAGGCAATATGCCTTTAAGAGGACTTGCTTATGAACTTGACACATGCAGAATATCCAGGGATGTGGTGGGGAGGAAAGTCATGGCTGGGTGAGGCCGTGCTGTCGGCCTGGTGGCTGCAGCCCACCCACAGATGTTGTCTGGAGACCGGCATTTGCCTGGAGGGCCAGGCTGGGATTTTCATGACCTCTACTGCTTGTTCCTTTCCCCATAAAGAATATTAATAGTTATATCTTATGACTGTGTTTGTATAAAGATGAATATTATCCAGGCTGGAGTCATTATTACATATTCATTATATTGTAGTTACTTTTTTTTCTTCTGAATTTAAACAAAGTAAAAGTAAGACATCTTCATTGGTCCCTAGAAGTCTGGTGGGCCCCGGGCAGGGTGTCTGCCTTGCCTGACGGAGGAGTTGGCCCTGTTTCCTCCCGTCCTGTCGGCCCCACTCGTCTGGGAGTTCTTGCAGACGAGAAAGCATGCCAGAGACAGACCCCTTGGGCCACACCCCTCTCAGTGCCGTCTCATGAAAATAAAAATAAAGATAAAGATAAACATTTCATTTTAAACCATGTCTTATGCCTTGGCTTTAGGAAATAGTCACTTCAGCAACCCAGCATTTTAAATGATGGGTATATGGATATGTAAACAATTTTAAAAAACTAAAAATATTGCTTTTCTGCTGAGTTTTGGAAAAACATGTGTTTTGTTCATCTTTTTTAAAAAAATCCTCAACTGAGGATATGTTTATTGATTTGGGCGAGGGAGAGAAACATCGATGTGAGAGAGAAACATTGATTGGCTGCCTCTTGTATACACTCCAACTGGGGATTGAACCTGCAACCTAGGTACGTGCCCTGATTGGGAATCAAACCCACAACCCTTTGGTGTATAGTACACCCCAACCAACTGAGAGCTACGGGCCAGGACTGTTTTGTCCATTCTGATATATGAAAATTCATCTTGTTCTAGGAGCTCGGTTTCCTGAGAGTACCACGGTAAAGATAACGTCTCCTGTTTCTGAGGTTTGCAAGCTCAAGTAAGCAGGAGCAGGCAGATGTGGAGGCAGATCTGGGGAGAACTGGGGTGAGCTGAGAGCTCAAGTGTCCCCTGAAATGGCTTCCCAGCCCCAGCTTATTGTCGCCAAGCAGTAATGCAGACTCTTGGAGCTAGATCTTCCCATGTTCCGAAGAGAAGAAAGGAAGCTGAGCTTTTATGTCAAATCTCCAGTTTAAAAATATTACCCAGGACGCCAAAACTTTGAAAGTACTCTGCAGGCCAAACACAACACCTCTGCAGTCCAGATTTGGGCCTCCCCTTGCCATCTCTGTTCTAAATTGTGTTGCTTCCTGGTCTCGAATTAGCACTGCTCCCTGGGTGCCAAAAAAGGTACTTAACTCTTGGTCTTCTGTCTCCCCCAAAAGGGCCCCTTCTTTCCCCAGGATGAGGAGACCTGGCCTCAAGTTGCTCTGGCTTGCTTCCCATCTAACCATTTTCAAATGCGGCTTAAGCCAGTGTCCACTTTTCTCTGGGCAAATACTGTATGTCACAGCAATAAATCACCCGCAACTTACTGTAAAACCCCAAAGCTACATATCACTAGGTTTATGTCATCCCTGAAAATAACGTCGTTAGGACCTCATAAACATACACTCTGTTTGTTTAAGAACTGCAAGAGCTTTTCAAACATGGTTGCTAAGTCACAAGAGTGTATTTTCCAGGACATAAATGGAAGCGAACATAACCCCCTAAAGTTGTCCGATTCTTTATAAGAAAAGAGGCCCAAATCTGTGTGTTCTGCCGGTGTGTTAACTTGACCACAACAGAGTTGATTACACTAAGCGTGCAAGTGCTGATAATTGCTCACGACTGTCTTAGGACTTACTTGGCTGTATGGCACATTATATGAAACTTGGTTTAATTTCTAGCTTGTGTGTCTGTGAAAGCATGGGTTAACGTAGATAAATCCTGGCTGGTAGTTTTCATCAACCTTCAAGTTTGCAATGTGCTGAGCATTAGGGTCAGCTTTACTGATTACATTTTCATGCTGTGGCCCCTTCAGAAATAAAATCGGAAGCATCTATGTACCTCTCTTCCCAGATGTGGTCCGAAGTCTGCACCCCACCTCCTCCTCCTCCTGACCTTTCCCTTTCTATGTGGAAAGCTGGTAGTTAATGTTTGGGTAGCAGTAAGCTCTACTTGAATACGGAGTCTACAGCTCAGGTATTTTCAGAGTTGGGGAAAAGCTGATCACTTCATTATCATAACCCAGATTCCAGCTGTTCATCTTCTGATTTCCAAATGGAAAACACTCCCGCCACCCACCTTTCACCTGTCAAGATTCTCTCAGGAAGGAATTGTAGGTATGGCTCTAGGGCCTGCCTGTTAGTTGTTGGAATCAACTGGAAGACACATGTCCTCTGTCCCATGTTCCTATTTATACTCGGACAGAAAGCCCCCATCACTTCCCTAGAGAGGGGGTGTTTCCACCTCTCCTCCCCACCCTCACTGAAGATTCAGAAAATGAACCTGTGGCCCTGTTTGAGATCCACTGGATGTTGATGCCCTAGAGGGAATAGGGGAGACAGGATGTAGAGAAAGGTGAAGAATGTGTAGGCTCTCAGATGACTCTACCTAACACATGCTTTTTCCTTTAGCAGCAGGAGGGAGTGGGTGAGGCATGCAATAAGGATTTTTCCCTCTTCATAATAGTATGAACAGGAGTAATAAGGCAGGTCTGAAGGAGCCATATGGGTAACTGAGATGTGGTCTGGGCAGCCATGCAGCTTGTCAGTGCCTTGGACCACAGTCTGTTTTCAAGTATGTGGTGAGGCTGGGGAGCAGAAAAGGAGGGGCTCTTGCTGGCTGTGTGTGCATGGACACTTGGAGAAGGCAGGGATGAGTCAGAATTAGAAGGTGCAGAAAATCATTGAAGGTGGTGTATGTAGATTACTACAGTTAGTGGTGCTGCTTCTTTTGTGGGACAAGCACCCTTTTGGGAATTTGATAAAGGCTATAGGAATTTTGCTTGCCAGGCAGCCTAATACCAGTCTGTGGATCCCATGCTAAGGCTTCCTGCTCTATTCATTTGGTTTATCTGCTCACTCCTGTTTCTTCTGCCACGAAGATGACGTGGCCGACAGAGGGCATCCTCATGTGATCCGGAGCCGTCTCCCTCCTGGCACACAAAACACTCAAAGCAGGAGTCTGTCTGCAGTGTTCTCTCTTGAGCAGGTCTTGAGCATGTGGGGGCAATGCTGATGAACTAGGGAAGGAACTAGGGAGCTGTTCCTTTTTTACCAGGCGGCACTGAAAGTAGCCTTTGAGGTGAGATGGGTGTGTAGGGCAGAGCTGGAACACTCTTTGTTTGCTGCTGTTTCTATACATGATGGGTTAGCACCTGTTTTTCAGGGAAGGTTTCCTCCTTAGGCTGCAGATCAGGGATGCACATAATCTCCCTGCAATTCCATCTGAGACCCAGTTCTGGGGCACCAGCCTGGTGCTGCCCTAACAGATGCGAGCAGCTGCCACTTCCCCAGAAGGCTGGTCTCTTCCCCACAGCTGCAGAGTCTCTGGGGGCTGCTGTGGGCTGGTTCTACCCATCTTCAGACCAGTTTGACAGACTACAAAAGAGTGGCTTCAAAAGAAGCCCCAATTCCTCTGAAAGGCATTTTTTCCTTCAGATTTTCTCGTCCCCACCTGTCTCTAAGCCAGTCAACTGTGACAGTTTAATTGGTGTGTGGAAGGCAGGGTGGGGAGAAGCAGGCCGGGGTGACTGGCCTTCTGGAAGAAGCAGACTCCCCTGAGATGAGTGAGGAGGACCATGACAGACAGGCCCGAGAGGCTCTCCCAGGCAGAAGGTCATGGGCCCTGGCTTGGAAAGAGCTCTGGCTGAGGAGAAACCGTTTTCCAGGTGCCTCCTCCCCAGGCCGCCCAGGCCAGTGTGTGCATTTCTGTGTGTTGTCAGCCCCGTGCACTGAGGGCCTGAGAGGCAGGCTGCAGGCCAAGAAGGCCTGGACTGAGGGTGGATGCAAAGGAAAGGTGGTGCCACCCGGCATTGAGCAGGAGCGTTTGGAATCTGACCGTCACCAAACACTTTACAGCTGGGTGCCCTTGGGCAAGCTACTTAGCCTTTCCAAATCGTAGTGTCTTTGTGACAAGGGATGCAAATGGTGATGAGGGTCAAGGATAAACCCTCCTAGTGTGTGGAAAGGAGTAGATAATGTATGCGAAAACTCCTAGTGCAGTGCCCGGCACGGAAGTGGCCAAGATGTTGTTGTCCTTTGGGGGTTTGATGTGAAGCTTTTAAATGGGTCTTTAGAGACACAATATGTAAACATACTAAAGTTAAGAAATAAAACAAGATGAATTGCAAGGCAGTGATTAATTATCGAGGTAGTGGACAAGACCTGAGATTCTTAAAACTGCAAATCTTAACTCATTAGTGGTTTGTGAAAGTAATAGAGTGTGGGTCGCAGCAAGCATTTGATTTATTTTTTTGGCACCTGATCAGTGTATTTGCTTGTCTTTATATAATTAAATTTTTTCAATTAGTTTACATTCAGTGTTATTTTGTATTAGTTTCAGGTGTATAGCATAGTGGTTAGACAGTCATACTTCACAAAATGTTCACCCTGACAGTTCCAGTACCCACCTGGCACCATATATAGTTATTACAGTATTATCGACTGTAGTTCCTATGCTGTACAGAAAGCATACTAAAAAGATGAGATCAAACAGCCTTAGATAACTATATTGCTCCAGAAGGTCAATGTGATTATGTGAAACTTTTACTTCCATTAATATATACAGATCTGTATATTCTGTATAGACATATGTGTGTGCTGGTTTATGATATAAAATATACAAGGTGGGGCAAGGGTAGGTTTCTAGTGAATACATGAAATGCAGAGTTTATCATATTATTTTCCCTAGGAACAAATGTCAACCTAAACCTACTTTTGCCCCACCTGTATTTCTTACTGTGGGTTTTGCTAAAAAGTAGTTCGAGCCCAGGAGGGAGTGTGCTCTCTGGGCCACAGCAGCTTAGGGCTGCATTGGAGAGGAAGAGGCACTGGAGCTGGGTCCCCAGGCACGGGCAGGATTTAGGTAATACGGAAGGAGGGGGTGAGCCGTCCACAAGACCACCCTCACTGCTATCACCAAGTGCACGTGCAGGGATTCCCTGAACCACCCTCAGCTTTGACGATTTGCTGAAGGGACCACAGAGCTCACTGAAAGCTGTCATGTTCACCGAGGATCTGGGACAGGGAAAGGAAGCAGATGAAAATCAGCCCAGGGAAGAGGCACAGAGGGCAGATCTGGGAGGGTAGCGAGCCGGAGTTTCCATGTCCTCTCCTTGGGGAGTCCTGGGCAGTGCTGCTTCTCCAGCAGGGCCATGTGACAACGTGCAAGCAGTGCTGCCAAGCAGGGAAGCCCACTGAGCCCCAGTGTTGAGTTCTTCCTGGGGCTCAGTCACATAAACTTGAGTGATTGACCTCAGTTTCTAGTCGTTTTGGAGGTTGACTGATACTACGTGACCCCACACCCCTCACTGTGTGTCTATCACGTTGGTAGACTTTCTGGTGTGGTTCACCACCACCCTCCCCCATTCACATTATTACTACTTCCCTGACCCAAGATACCCAGGCAAAAACTTTTATCAGGCACGACATCCCAAGCTTGCTTTCCAGAAGCTGAGGGCCAAGGTCAGACCTCTCTCTGGGCCAGATTGACATCTTTACAGCAGGGGCAGCAAGGGGACTGGGCTGGCTGGAGGAGGGTCTTTTCTGGAGAGGACTTGGTGTGGGTCCTCTGAGCCCATGCATGAATAGCAGAGGTTGGAAATGTTCCTTCACAAAGGCCAGTGTTTCTAGGGTCTGTCCACGTCAGCAGAATCACCATTGAAAACAACACGATTTATCCATCTCCTCAGCCACTGCGTATGCCCAAAATGAATAGCTTGTTGGGTGAGCCAGCAGTTGGCAAAATGAAACCGAGCACCAGATACAGGGAAAAGGCCACCTGGATGCCTGCTCCCCATGTGGTAAGCCGCCCTGGGCGCATCGGCCTTTGATGTGATCCCATTTACTTCCATCTCCAGGTGACCTGGACTCTTCCTGGGCTCTGTTCCTTTGCAGACCAGATAGATCAGCCTACAGGTGCCCTTGGCAGCTTTGAGAAGGAGAACATCTGTCTCCCTGCCCCAATTTAGCTTCCCTACTGGAAGGTTTGATGAGGTCAAACCCAGAAAACACTGAGAACTCAAGCTGGGGACAAAATGTAGATCCGGCATGTCGTCAGGCCATGCTGCCCCCAAGCCACCTGACAAATGAGGCAAACCCCAGCCAGGGACAGTTTGTAATTGTGCAATCAAATTAACTTAGATTTCAGCTTAATGAAGTGCTTAATGTCCTGAATGAGGCTGAGCCCTAATATTTAGAGAAACAAGCTGGACCCCAGGAAAGATGAGAACAGGCTTCAGTTAATGCCTGTTAGTATTAACTGTGCTTGCAAATTAAACCTTTTCAGAAATCCATCCTTTATGTGAAGCAATATGTTAGCACCCAGTCCTGCTGTGTCTTTGCTGTGGGGTTTTCCTGCTGGGGCTCAGAAACAGAAGAGTGGAAAGAACATTTTTCTGGAAATTTCTGCTGATCTCCACATCGTAGGAGGTATTTTGTAACTTCACAGCATCTTTTCTCAGTTAAGAGTAAGACACATCTTCCTCGTTTTCTTTGAAATTTCTCTTTTCTTCCCTAGATGGGACTATTTATTTTTATTTTTTAGTGGAAATTGGTATCTGGAGGCAGGTTGACCTGGTTGCAAATCTTCCATCTGTTACTTACTAGCTGTGTGAACTTGGGAAGAAATCAGCCTCTCTGAGCCTTAGTTCCCACAAATGTAAATATGGAGAATAATAATTCCTGCTCCTTAGTATTGAGAACAGTCATTGAGATATTGTATATAAAGCACTTAGTACAGGACATAGGACATATTAGTACTTATTAAATCTGATTGATGATATAAATGTGAAATTATTTTCAGTATGAATTATACATCACTAAGTTCATATCACTAGTTTTTATTTTCATTAAGTTGATGATTTAGTTCCTCCTGTTTAGAAAATGACTGATGATTCAGCAATTAACTCAATAAGTAAATATTTATCAAATGGCTGTTACGTGCCTGGTACTATGTTAAGCACTAGGCACTTCCAATGGCAGTGTCAGAGGGAGACACATTGACAAATAAATAAGATAATTTCAGTTGATGATCAGTACTGGGAAGAAAACTAAAACAGTAATGGAAAAAGCAGGGTTTTTTAACCTTTTAGTGCTGAGAATACTTTTGGTAGTCTAGTGAAGACCACAACTCTTTTTTCAGAATATTTATAAATGCATAATATAAAAACATCAAATTACAAGAAAACCAGTTATAGGGGAATGCAGTTATGAGAATATATAAAACAAATTTATGGTAGAGTATGTATACTAATTTACTAATTCATTATCATCAAGATCAAGTACAACAGCTGTAATACAACCCCAAAATAGGGTTAGTATATATAATATTTTGAGATATCTACATTGATGATACTCTTATATGTACATATTTGGGATTTTTGTTACTGACAAAGTCAGAGGTATCATTAATACTATTCTAGTTTCTTGCCCACATTTACAAAGATTTTATTTATTTTTAGAGAGAGGAGAAGGGAGGGAGAAGGAGAAGGAGGGAAACACTGATGTGAGAGACAAACCTTGATTGGTCGCCTCTCCTATGCACCCTCACTGGGGATCAAACCTGCAACCCAGTCATGTGCCCTGACCTAGAATCAAACTAGCAACATTTCGTTTTTGCAGGATGATGCCCAGCCAAATGAGCCACACCGGTCAGGGTATTTTTTGTGCACATTATAATTAAAGAAAATGCTAAATTCGAGTTAGAGGTTAACGAAAATAAAGATGTGATTTTTCTTATACCAGTTCATTGACTCTTTGAATGTTATCCAAGGACCTCTTGGGAGTCTGTGGTCCCCAGGTGGGAACTCTTGGAAAAGACAATGACTTTTGATGGGGGTTGAGCTGTTTTTCAGAGACATGAATAATATGGTTTCTGCTTTTAAAAAGCCATTCTGAATATAGAGATTGGTAGAATGGAATTGAAAGTCCAGAAATAAGCCCATACATCTATAGTTGACTGATTTTTGACAAGGGTGCCAAAATCATTCAACTGGGGAAAGAATAGTGTTTTCAAACAATGGTGCTGAGACAAAAGAATAGCCACAAGCAAGGGAATGAGGTTGGACCCCTTACCTCAACCACATAGAAATTAACTCAAAATGGATCAAAGACCTAAATGTAAAAGCAGAAACTTATAAACTTGTAGGGAAAAAAACATAGGCAGAAACCTGTGTGATGCTGGATTTGGCAATTACTTCTTAGTGTGATACAAAAGCACGAGCAACAAAAGAAACAGCAGATAAATTGAACCTCATTAAAATTTAAAACTGTGTGTTTCAGAGAACACTACCAAAGAAGTGAAGAGAAAACCTACAGAATGGGAGAAAATGTTTGCACATGATAAGAGACATATCTAGAATATATAAATAACTCTTACAACTCAGTATAAAAAGATAACCAAGTAAAAATGAGCAAAGGATAAATATTCATCAACACTTTGGCTATGAGGAGAGCCCAAATAAAAACTACAATGAAATACCATTTCACACCGACTAGTATGGCTATAATAAAAATGACAGCTCATAATTGTTGGTGGGGATGAAGAAGTGGACTAATGGTAACCCTTGTACGTTGCTAGTGGGAATGTAAAAATAATGCAACAGCCTTAGGAGGCTGTCTGACAACTCAGAAAGTTAAACACAGAGTCACCATGGACACAGCTATTCCACTCCTAAGTATATACCTAAGAGAAAGGAAAGCATACATCCACTTAAAACTTGTATTCAAATGTTCATAGCAGCATCATTCACAATAGCCAAAAAGTAGAAAGAGTGGACAGTTGGATTAACAAAATGTGATATATTCACACAGTGGAATATTATTTGGTTAAGAGAAGGAATGAAAAACTAATACATGCCACAACATTTAGGAACCTTGAACATTTTTTCTAAGTTAAAGTAGCAAATCGCACCAAAATACATTACTTTATTGGCCCTGGCTGGCGTAGCGCAGTGGATTGAGCAGGGGCCTGTGAACCAGAGTATCGTGGTTTGATTCCCAGTCAGGGCACATGCCTGGGTTGTAGGCCAGTTCCCAGCAGGGCACGCATAAGAGGCAATCATACATTGATGTTTCTCTCCCACTCTTTCTCCTTCCCTTCCCTTGTCTTGAAAAATAAATAAATAAAATATTTTAAAATTAAAAAAATACATTACTTTATTTATATGAAATGTCCAGAATAGGCAAATAGACACAGAATAGATTAGGGTGGGAAGATTGGGGATTGAGAGCTACAGGGTTTAGGGTTGCTTTTTGAGGTGATAAAAATGTTCTAAAATTGATTAACATGATGGTTGCACAATCCTGTGAATGTACTAAAAACCATTGAATTGTACACTTTCAGTGGCTAGATTGAATGGTATATGAAGTATACTTCAATAAAGATGTTACCCAAAAAGTCATTCTGACTGTGATGTGGAGAATCTAGTGTGGGTTGCAAGATAAAAGCCAGGATAATATTTAGGAGGCTGTTTCTTTAGTCTCCATTTAGAGGGTGATGCCTCGGGCTAGGATGGAGGCGGTGAGCACACGTGGGAGGTAAAATGGACAGAATGTGCTGTTTAGCTGAAAATAGAGGGACTTCTAGGTTGTTGACCTTAATAATAGGTCTTTTCCTCTTAGAAGACCTGAATTTCAGTTACAATATGTAAAAATGTTGAGAGGATTAGCAGTAGACCCAAACACTACAGACTTTTTGGAGAATTGGAGTGCCAGGTGGTGTCAGTTTCATTGTGCCTTTTAAGGAGGAAAAACATTATACACACACTCATCACACCTTCACATGTATCCTCATGCATGCAAAGCAACAACCCCAAACCACACCCTTCAGAAAACCAAGCCAGGGAAGAAACAATGAACACTTAGCTTCATGACTTCTCCTGTTGACGCTGAATTTGTTCGGTGAAAATAGATCAGTGATCAGAGTAAGTAGGAAAGGATCTGTTCAAGAATTTGTGTATCTTAAACATGTCCATCAAGCCTAATTTTCTTCCAGTCACATGTATGAATAGTGAAGGAGGGGAAAATGTCATTTAAGAGAGTTAGTTATTACCGGGTTTTGATTAAGTCAGCAAAATAATGGCTACAGTGATCATTATTTCTGTAGTCACTTGGTCCCAGCTAAAGCCCTGGCTAAGAAAATTGTCGGTCCAGGCGTGTTAAAATCTGAGTTACTTCTCTGGAAATAGCATGGCTCTCCTGATGACCAATGTGTTGATGAATCTTTATCCTTTTCTCATTTTTAATTAGTTGTGTTTTATACTGAGTTGTAAGAGTTATTTACATATTCTAGATGTGTCTATTATCAGGGACTCTATATGATATGTAACTTTATGTGATATGTAAACATTTTCTCCCATTCTGTATGAGGTCTTCTTTTCACTTCTTTGGTAGTGTTCTTTGAAACACAAAAAAAGGTTTTAAATTTTGGTGAGGTCTAATTTATCTATTGTTTTTTTTGTTGCGTGTGCTTTTGTATCACACTAAGAAATAATTGCCAAATCCATCAATTTACTTCTATGTTTTCTCCTAAAAGTTTGTTTCTTCTCTTACATTTAGGTCTTTAATCCCACTGTAGTTCAACTAAGGGGGGTTGTTCCACTTACCATAACAGCTCTAGGGGTGGGTTAACAGAGCAGTGTTGGAAGACCACAGACCTTGGGCTCAGAGTTGGGATTCACACGCTGGTCTGTCTCTTTCTAGGAGTGTAACCTTGGGCAAGTTATAATCTCTATAGTTTTGGTCATTTCATCTGTATAATGGCCATGCTACCACCTACCTTCACCTTGGAGTAGAGATCTGTATAACTTTATAGCACATGCCTGGCAGATAGTAGGCTGCATAAATGCTTTCCCTTCTCAGTGATGAATACCAGGAGGGGAAAGAGATGGATTTTAAACAATGTGCCTGAAAATTTTGCATATTATTTTTTGACCTTATCATAGACTGTTTTCTTTGCAGTGGATTTTCTGCCAAATCATGCTTGATTGAATTAATATGGAAAATTTAATATATTTATTCTGCTTGTGTATACCAGGGGTGAGGGAGATGAAGTGTATGACAAAATTGGGAGGATAACCTGGGCTTACTCATGATCTTGAGATTCCTCAGGTGCATGACCCACCTTTGTTTACTTTCCATTATGTCCGTGGTCTGGGTGGACTTGGAGTTGTTATTGATCTCCCTGTTCCTTCCAGAACATGGCCTTCTTATCATTCTTTAAAAAAATACATAAAAAGGAAAAGTTGCTGATCACAAACTGTTTCATTAACTTTGGAAGAGTCAACAACTATTTATATTGCTATGATATAAACATGTATTCCTACCTAAAAATTTCAACCACCTCTCCCAAATAACACTCACTGATAAGTCCCAGTGAATCAGTGCATATGGTGGATTGGTCTCAAGCACTGTAGGTCCCGATGCAGTGAGCGCTCAGGGCTACTCCTCCCTTTGAGCTTGGCTGTGGTGGTGGTAAGGGTTTCAGATTGGTGCCTCCTGAGGAGGGAGGCAGCACATGACTGCAGGTGGCTTGAGCTGGAGTTTCTGATCCCTGGAGGTGGTTGAATAATGGGAGAGAATGAGAAGATCAGTGAGAGTGTTTAGGTCCAGTGCTCAGTTAGCTCAGAGTGTGGTAGACCAAGGAGATGCCTGCACTGATAATTTTGCATGCCTTCACATTGTTACCCTTTACATATTTGTTAAACATTCATTTAGTAGAGAGACTGAGCTTTGTGAGGGGGAAGAGAAGGAGGAGGAAGAAAACTATTACAAAGGTGTATCAGAGGTCTTAGCCAGCCGCCTTAGCTAGTCAGAGATCCTCTGTTGGTCTTTGAATTTTTCCCTATGGAGTCTTACCTCCTCACAAGTGGCTTTCTAAGTACATAGTCTTCCTAATCATGTATAGTTGGTACTCTTGCTGAAAATCCCATTCTTTCATCTTGTTATCT
This sequence comes from Artibeus jamaicensis, assembly GCF_021234435.1. NCBI lineage: Eukaryota > Metazoa > Chordata > Mammalia > Chiroptera > Phyllostomidae > Artibeus > Artibeus jamaicensis. Next base: position 28,432,023 of record NW_026521788.1, on the reverse strand, counting down.
TTCCAGTAATTTCTTGGGAACCTTATACATTGCCTCCCCCTAACCCCCAATGAAATTGACCAGTTGACCCATCCCCTAATTCATCTCTGGCTGAGAGTTTTCTAAAAAATATTTAATTTAATGCTTATTTTGTCCCAGGCAATGTGCTCAGCCTATTGTAAGTATTACCTCACTTCATCCTCCCAACAGCCTATAAGGTAGGTAGCAATATTATCCTTATTTTATGGTTAAGGAAACCAAGGCTCAGAGAGGTCAGAGTGGCTTGCTTAAAGTGACAGCTAGAAAGTGGCACAAAGAGGGTTTGAGTCCAATCTTTAACTTCAGTTCCTACATTTGTCTTGGGCAAAATCATGTGTTATTTCTTTCAAAGTCAGGATTTTGGACCCATTGACAGCAAATGAAAGTAGCTTGTGGATAATTTGATTCTAAAATGTCATATGTACCACACTTAGTAATTTATTATAGAATCAAAATTATTAAAATCATGAAGTATAATTAGCCATCATGTAAATCTTTTTGAGAACTGGTGGGAGCTACCTTACGGTAAATGTGGTTCTGTTTTAATTTGATTCCTAGGAGATAGAGTATTTATGTCATAATTTGCCTTTGGCAGTAACTTCCAAGCCATTGCCTGACCAAAGCTTTAGAATGATGGGACTCTGCAGTTCACAGGCACCTTCTGAGGCCTGGCGAACCTCAGAACCAGAACCTGGGTTTAGTCAGATGCTCTATAAAGAAAATGATGTATTGTTCTTTCTATCCCTACCTAGTTGCAAAATTTTAAAAAATGAAGTGAAATAAAGGCCAGGAACTTAGGGAAAATTTTTCACCTTCTGCTCTTCTCTGTGGACCTCAAATTGCTTGATATTCTGGCTGTTTCCAGGGCATTGACGTCAGTGGAAACAGCACATGCAGAACGATCATCTATTATGCTATAAACTTCATGCTGTGGTCTGGCAAAGGAAAAGTGCCCCAGGCAAAGAGGGGGCTGCATTATATGAAAAAACAATAAGGCTTTTCCTTAATTACTCCCAAGAAGAGTTCTGGCTTTTCAGGTGAACTAAAGGTATGAAAGAGCAGATTGTATAATGAGGGAGGTCCACCTGTCTCTTAGAATACTGAAATTATCCTTCTGGACATTGACCGTGAGTAAAATGGAGACCATAAGGAGTGTCCAGTTACACACCCAGGAGTGTGTGGCCATCCAGATAGCCCCTCTGTTTTCTCTGCAGCCCTTCCTTACGGGGGTGAACAGGTTTCCTCAGAGCCGTTATGATTTATTCCTCTTCTTTTCCCAAAGCATCCAGTCCTGGGCTGGGCAAGGGAAAGATAAATGAGTCCCAGTGGCCAAGTCGTAGATTACTTAGTGCCAGTTGTCAGTTCTTTTCTCTCTGGGAAGGGTTTGAAATGAGATTGCGTTCGACAGACTGTCCATGATAAATGATTTTCTGGGTAAGAAACTGCTATCCTGCTGATCTTCACCAAATCACCCTGACAAATGTTTGTGGTCGCAGGGGGCCTTCCCAGTGCTGTCTCCTGCTGGGGAGTGTGGCCAGCCTGGAGCTCACGCCAGGGTGGGTGAAACTGGGTGCTTCTTGGATGAAGACAAAGAGGGACAGGGATCTTTGTTCCTGGACTGTACGTTTCTGCTGTTACAAAAAAACCTTTAAGCAGTGACCGAAAATCCAGAATGTTCCAGATCTGAGAGAGGAAGGTAGGTTAAAGAGAAGTATACATCTGTTAGTTCTGGATTATGATGTTGTTTCCATGTAAACTGTTAGGAGTGAGGTGACTAATGTCAGTTATAAATAGAACAGTGATGTGTACACACAGCAGGGCAAAAGCCTCTAGGCAGTGTTCTCAACCTCTTATTAGTCCTTGACCCTTCCTGAAAATTCATAAAAATAGCATGCTCTTCTTCAGTGTTATTTAGCATTTGAAAAAGACTAAACACCATGTCTAAAAACACAAAGGACAGTTAGAGCATGACTTTGCTAGCTGTGCAGAGCCCCCTTTTCCTCTCCTAGATCTGGAAGAATAGAGGTCTGCATGACAATAATATTGATTGGTGAGAGGCCCCCAGGGCATTGGCAGGAAGCTACCTCCTGACAAGAATCTGGGGTCTCAGCCTGTGGTGTTCTGGGGTTGTTTAGTCAGGGCCCAGGTGAGATAACTTTGCTAGGGTGGCCCACAGCACTCTCCATGCTGTAAATGGGACCTCGGCAGATGAAACCTCAGCAGTTTCCGTTCAAAGGGTGTTGTCTCTGTCCTCCATTTGGTCCTGTTGCCTCCATGACCCCTTAGCTGCCTGCCAGGTCTCAGCCCTTTCCTTCTCCTGATGCCACAGGGAGAAGGCCACAAATGTCTCTCCAATGAGAGTTACACAGTGGCCAATGTCCCAGGCCAGCTCTGGGAGCTTTCTGTGGCTGGCTACATGGGTCCAGAGAGGCATGGGGAGATGCGGCACCCCCAGATCTATGCTAATGGGGGCCTGGCTCCCAGGTGGGTGGCAAGCACCAGTGCACCCTGTACAATTGCTGGGAATATCAACTGGCTTCTGCTGACACTTCAGAAGCAGAGCTTATTGAGAGCTTGCTGGTTTTTCTAGTCATGGTGGAGTGTCTCGGGTGGAGAAGGTTGGGTCATGCTCCCTCTCCCCACCTTGTTCTTCCTGAAGTGATCCTCCATCTTCCCACCAGTTTCAGCCTCTGCTGAGATGTACAAATGGATGGACTGGGGCCCGAGAGGAAATGTAGGTGCCCGGGAACAGCCAATTGGTCAACTTCAATGCCAGTCTGTTTTGCTGCAACATCTATTTCCCTTTGTCAATCTTTGCTCCGATCCTCTCTGTCTGGTTTGCCCAGTTATCCAGATATTCTGTCTGGTTTGCCCAGCATACTGCAGGGAAGGACTCAGTAAGGCAATCACTGCTTAGTAAAGCCAGTTGTTAATGGCCTAGCACTGTTCATGTGATTGGCATTATTCATTCATCCATCAGACATTTATGGAGCCTTATTTTGCATCATGTTTTGTGCTGGGTGCTGGGGTCACAGAAGGGAATAGAAAACGGTTCCTACCCTTCAGGGGCTCATACACTGATATGGAATCCGACAACCAGTGGTACTGGCAACAACAACAGCGAAAGTGTATTGAGTACTTACTATGTTCTAAGCATTTTCTTTTTATTAACTCATCTGAGCCTTACCAGAAGCTCATGAGGTGGGTGCCATCATCACTCTCATTTTATAGATAAGAAAACAGGGGTTCAGAGAAGCAAAGGAGCTCCCTAGCATCACATAGGTAATGGGCAGCACCACCAAAATCTGAATCCCAAGAACTCCAGCTCTAGGTTTCGATGTTCTTCAGTAGCCTACAGTGGAGGTGGGTCTAGGGCAGGGTGGACATGAGGGAAGGGAGTAGTCAGCACTTCACCAGGGTTTGAGGAAGCAGTGCCAGGGAGCTCATGCTTGAGCTGGGTTCTGCCTCTTCCCACGGTGTTGTGGTCTTCAGTGTTGATGGGAAGCAGCCCTGTGTTCCTGATTTTCTGGACTAGGGCTGTAGGTACTGCGATTACCCCACAGCCCTTTCCTATAGTACGAGGACCTTCCCAAAGGAGATGGGTTCAATGTTCTCCATTTGGATTCAAGGATTCCAAAATGGGAGCTGTGTGCAAAGGAAGATATGTCTGTCTATGGGCTCAGATCCATCTTCAGAACATGACTTTCAAAATCACAGTCGCGTGGGGTTGAAAGCCGTTCAGGACCTGCTAAAAAGGAAGGTATCTTCTCTCCCAGTCTGGGGTTATGTGCCATGGGCCTATGCCATGCCTTGTTGGTTAGAGCAGAAATTCTGTTTTGGGAACAGACACATCTATGGCTAATTAGATCAGCTGAACCCCAGGTGTGTCTGGGTCCGTGGAACGGTAACATCCCAGATAGTCAGTAAATATGGCCAAAGGAGAGAGACAGGCAGAGACAGAGACTGACTGAGTCATGGGAAGCACCCCTGTCCCCGTGCCCTAGCTTCAACAGCAGGTCAGTAGCAGAGGCATGGGCGGAAATCAGTCTAAACCCCTCTGTAGCCAGCAGTTCATGCTGGGAGTGGCACAGTTGGCTTGTTCCTGCTCTCATCTATTCTGGAACTTCTCTGATGTCAGGCGAATCTCCAAGGAGTAAGGACTCCCACTCACTTGCTTACTGACCTAGATCTCTGTCTCATTGGGCTGTTAAGTTCTGCACACGAGCCAGCACCACCAAGACTTCCTCCCTCCTTCTTCACTTTGCCCCGGACCTCTGCCAGGTGACCACGACTATGGCCTAAGAGTGCTCATGGAGACTGTGCTTTCTGAAACTGTACTGCCTAGAGGAGTGATTCTGTTAAGAGATCACCGCCCATAACTGAGGGAAACAGGCATGGCAACCAGTCAGAGCACAGAGAGGGCAGAACACCTGCATTTGAGAAAGGCGCTGATGGCCTAGTGAGCTTTGTTAGCCCTGCCGTGGCTGTTAGAGCCTTTGGCCCGATTCTCTTGCCTTCTGGGTTTTCTGCCACCATGTCTGCATGGTGAATTAAAAAGATATCCAAAGAGGCCACCACTCTTGTGCAGTTCTCATTTTTGGTTCATCCTTGACACATTCTAACTTACCTGTACCTTCTTTTAAGTTTCTGAGGACAGACAGCTTCTCCAGCTGGAGAGTGAGGCTGATAATAAGGATTCTAAAGATGATGGATGATACAGATGGGCAAGGATCACCTGAGTCATGCCAAGATGAGCAAATGGCTGGGTCAATGTCATCTGAAAAACCAACACATACTTTGCTATGCATGGTCTGATGGGAACGACCATGACCACTATGTCTTCCAAATTATAGTTTTTTACAGCCAAAGAAAAAGGGTGTAATTATTTAAGTACAGTTTAACTCTGTATTAGCATACCCTACAATCCGATTCATAAAGTAAACTCAGATATCCAGAGAATGGTAATCAGCTCTAATCCCCACCTTAATCTTAGCTAATTAGGCTAAAGTTTTTGTTTGTGCCTTTGTTTGTTTTTCTGAGTGGCAGGGCAACCTTGCCTTGGGGGAGCAGAAATGCTGAGGTTGGAATTCTTTTGTGTCTTGTTTTCTTGTCCCTGTCCCCCTGGAATCTGGAATCTGGCCAATAAAACAGGAGCTGGCTAATCAGGATGTTCCTGGAATCATTGCTGCTGTTCTGGAAGCTTCAGCAGCCAAAGGATCTAGACTCTTTCCACTGGTGTTTATCCTGGAGCGGCCAACCAGCTCAGTAGAACTAGGCTGTCCCCGGGATGGGGAAGATGTGGACCTCAAAGCAGGACCCCTGGTGGCTGGTTGTGTGGGCTCCCTCAGGTCATTTTAGAATCCTCATAGGGATGCGAGTTCACATTTTACTTGACTGAAATATTTAGACCTTTCTTAAATTATGTTGAGGGAAGGGGTTAGTGGGTAGAGAGGTAGCAGAAGATTGGAGTTTAGTGTAATTCAGGTTGGGAATTTCACTATGACAGCCATAAAAAGCATCATAATCTAATATGATGCTCAAAAAAGAGTGCTCCCACTATTTCCCAGGGACCATGGGAACCCAATTGCCTTTGTGGAACAGTGACATTCATCTGTAGCAAAGCCTGAGATTCACTCCCAAAGGCAGGAGAGCAAGTTCACTGCTAACAGCCTAGATCTACCTTCTTCTCTTTACTGCAGAGAGGGTTTTCATTTTGCCCCTTCTGTATATGAATGCTACATGCTTTCATGTATTATTTTGTTTAATCACCCGATAATTCTGTAATGAAGTTATTAGTGATCATTATTTTATGAATGAGGACTTGGGGGCTCAGAGACGTCAGGACATTTTTTACTGCTTGTAAGTGACAGAGCTGGGACTTGAACCTGAGTTTATTTGACTTCAAAATCCAAGCTTTCCTACTCTGCATCATACATGTCCTATGTTGCAGTGGTTAGGTAGTTCTTTAATGCTTTTTTTTTTAGGGGAGGTTAGCAGGAGATAATCTTTCTTAAGAATTTCATGAAAACTGTGGGCCTCTGGGCGTCCAGGGAGTCAGGAAACACCCAACCCCACAATTCCAAACACAATTTCTGGGAGTCCACTGGGCCCTTGACCTTGTCTGTGGATTATTTAGGCCTAGGAAGTTCCTGGGATCTCAGGTTAAGCTAATTAGGATCGTGAGAAAATTTGTTAAAATTAAAAGATTTATGAACATTTTTTAAGGAAAAAGATTGGATGAATGGAAGGCCATTTCTAGAAATTTCCTTTTGGCTCCTCAGGAATAAAGAGCAGGGGTGTGGAGAGAAGAAGATGGAGAGGAAATGAGTGAAGGGCAGAGGAAGCAGAATGGACGGTATTAAGGAATTATCCAGCAAGCAGTGAAAGCAATTTGCATTGTGAATAATGAGGGCTGTTCAGACCCTACGGACTTGGCTGAAGCACCATTCACAAGCACTTTCTTTTCAGGTTAAAATTAATTAGAGTGTTGGTTTATTTATCTTTTCCCATGGTGAACCCAATGGCTCATCCTGGTTTATAAACCTCCTACCTATCCAGTCTCTGTTACGATCAGTCCAGTCAGTCCAGTTGGGGTGAACAATAGGTGACTTTTCATTCCCCAGGGCCATTGTTTGTAGAGCCCAGATGCTGGTGGCCCAGTCAGTGACTGCTAGAAACTCCTCAGAGTCCCAGAATCTCTAGTTTTTATGGAAAGAGGAAACCCCTTGAGTTTGAGTGTCATTTGTGTCTTCAGGCAGACTTTTCAGCAGAAACCGAAATATGTGACTAAGGGGTAAGGAGGATGAGATTCCAGAGCTTGCTTGGGAATTTTTAGATTTCAAACCCAGCTGGAGTTTCCAACCCACCAGGAGGGGTATCTGGTGCCAGCTCCTGTTCCTTGTGTTTAGAGAAGACCCCTCAAAAACGCTGTTAACAGTGGTTTCTTGACATACATCATACTTACCCAGGATTTCTTCATATGGCTTCTCACCTCTGCTCTAAGTTTCCAGTCTCCTGAGATTTCAGAAATAAATAAGATATCATTTTTTTCCAGCCTAGCTCTGGGGAAGGTAAACATTTCAACCTAGGCCCTGTGGGCCAGTCTTTGGAGATGCTGCAGAGGAGACCTGTCTCTTCTGATCTAGAGACTGCAGACCATGTGGCTGCTCCCATGGCTGTAGATTCTGACCACGTGGGACAGACTTTTAGCTCAGGCCCTGACCACTGGTATGACCTTCATAAGTCAGCCTAGAGGTTAAAGCACATCTTTGGTGTCAAACTGCCTGAAATTAAATTCTACATGATTGCTTGCTGTCTAGGTGAACTTGGGCATGTTACTTGACCTCCTCTCTGTGCCTCAGTTTCTGCTTCTGTAATATGAGTATAATAACATAAATCATAACACAAATAAGGTTGTTATGAGGAGTAATCGAATCAGCATATGAAAACACGTAGAACAGTGGGTGACAGGTTTAGAAGGTTAGAACAGCGCTCTTAAGGAATTTTAGTTATTGTTATTATTTAAACTTTCTAAGTTTTTGAAGTAGCTGATGATAATGGAGTTGTCATGAGGATAATGAGAAAATGTAGTGAATGTGCTCAGAACAGTGCTGGGCAGAGCACTTATGCTCAATCAGTGTTTGGCAGCAGTGGGCCATAACTCTAGTGACAAGAGACAGATGAAGAGGATCTTGACAGTTTCCTTACAAATTAAGAGATGAGGATGCCGAGAAACCTTGTCGGGGGTCAGAGCCCTTACTATATCTAACTTTAGTCAGTGAAGCCAGTGCAGCATACTCCTTGGCACCCAAGAAGCCAGGCCTGCCTGGGTATGGGATTTGCACCTTTATCCCCCACTCCCCAGTTTGAGCCCAGTGATCCTGAGTGCTTGTGCCCTTGTGTATTAAGTTTCTGGTGCCGACTTGGAAGAAATGACTGTGTTAATGTTCTTAGAATGACTTGGAGATTGTTTTATGTGGGTGGAAAGCAGAAAAAACGATCAGTGCTCCTCTCTGGGCCCTGTGGTCTACAAGAGTAAAATTAATTTGTTACTCACGTCTGCGAGGCATTAGGTCTGGAGGCGTAACTCCAGTGCTGACTCTGGTGACAGCAGGGACACTGACTAATGATGCTACTAGATGCAGAAGCCCAGGTAGGCACTTGAAGAGCAAAGGAGCTGAAAGATTTGGGGATGGATTTAAAAAAAAGAAATGCATTAAAAAAAAGAAAAGAAAAAGGGGTCTCATAAAGGTTGAAATCTGAGCTACAGTAGGGTTAGGACATTGTTAGGATTACGGGTGTCTGTGGGCTGTTGATGGACATGGTAAGCTGCACTGCCTGTCATGGAAGTGGTAGAAGCACATGGTTTAGCTCTGAAGGGCCTTCTTCTGGGGTTAAAGAGAAAATGCCCACAGGAGTCAATTGAACGTCATGTACGAAGGAGTTGTGGGGCCTGGGGAGACCTGTCTACAGGGGTCACCTACTCAACTCTAGTGGACTATTCCCCACAGAGCAGGACTTTCAGGTCTCCTGTGTATTCACGTGTTTCTGGACATCCAGTAGCTGTTGTTTTTAATGTAACACTTCTGATTTTAAAAAACTGTGTGAGCAGCCCTTTTATGACTTCTGACTACAGAAGAAGACCAGAGAGCTGGTTCCTTTGTAAGTGCAAGGAGGCCACAGGGGTCATCTGGGAATAGGGAGCTGGACTCCTTCAACTCTGGCCACCCTCTCAGCTATCAAGAGAGAGGGGCTCACAGCTTTTGGGGACCAGGGAGATACTCTTCTCTTCCTTCATCCCCTACCTCCAGAGGTGGTCCTGGGATTCATTTTCAGGGTTTACATTCCTCATCTTCTTCCAATAAACATCCTTTCTGCCTTCCCATTTTGGGGAGAAGATTTGAATTGCCTGGGTCCATTTGTACTTCGATTTTTTCTATAAATGCTATAAATATGTTTTCTCTTCTTTATGATTTTCTTAATAATACTTTCTTTTCTCTAGCTTACTTTGTTGTAAAAATACAGTATATGACACATATAACATACAAAATATGTGTTAATTGGCTGTTTATGTTATCAGTAAGGCTCTGGTCAACAATAGACTATTAAAAGTTACATTTGGGACAGTCAAAAGTTATACATAGATTTTTGACTGTGCAGGAGGTTGGTGCCTCTAACCCCCATGTTGTTCAAGAACCAACTGTGTATTTAAAACATTATGGAAATGACTGTTATAAATAGAGTAGGTAGCTACATTTAAAGTATTTCAAAAATCTATGGGTCTCATGACAGTCCTTCCCACCCACCAAGAGCCCAAGGGAGTTATGGAATGTTCATAGATAGGTAGGCACCACTTGAAAAGAAAAAAAAAAGAAAAGAAGAATTCAAAACTGAGATTGAGAATGAACTATTCTGAGCACAAATGAATTTTTCTCATTATTAAATTTTCTATCACAAGGTTTCATCACAGTGTTCTTGTTGAATTTACAATAGGATTAGTTTATAAATCAGTTTGATCTACACATAACTTTCAGTAAAACATTTCCAGCATAAATTGAGGTGCACCTGTACTTCATACCACATTTTTTCTCATTTAGTTTTTTTTTTTTTTAATTATTGTTCAAGTACAGTTGTCTCCATTTTCCCGCCACCACTTTCCCCCACTCCACCCATCCCCCCTCCCACCCTCAGTCCTTTCCCTCTTTGGCTTTGTCCTTGTGTCCTTTATATATGTTCCTTGACAACTCTTCTCCCTTCTTTCCCTCATTACTTCCTCCTCCCCCTCTGGTTACTGTCAGTTTGTTCTTTATTTCAATGCCTGTGGTTATATTTTGCTTCCTTGTTTGTTTTGTTGATTAGGTTCCACTTATAGGGGAGATCATATGATATTTGTCCTTCACCACCTGGCTTACTTTACTTAGCATAACGCTCTCCAGTTCCATCCATGCTGTTGCATAAAATTCTGAAACACCAATTCGAAGGAAGCTATGCACCCCAGTGTTCATAGCAGCACAATTTACAACAATCATTTTGTTTTTCTTTTTCCATTTTGTTCTGTCCATGTCATATTTCAGTGCCTCCATATGTTCATTGTTGCAGCTCTTGGAGACTTCATAGCAAACCCACATCCAGAAGGCAGGGAGCTCAAGGATGGCCAAAACCACTCTTGATGTTTTTGGATGATAAACCCATTTTTTTTAATGTAGATGAGTTGATGTTGGGAGGAGGTGACCAAGGAGAAAGAGGGATAAGTGGTGGGGGCTGACCTGGCTTCTACAGCTCTGTGGCTAATACAAGAACAGGTAGTGTTTATTAGAAAAGCTAATGAAGGCCCTCTGCCCACAAGGCTTACTCGTTTGAACTTTTCATTCATAATGTTGTGACACAGTGCAGACTAAGAGACATGGCTTCAAAGCCTGGCTCTGCCATGCACTGACTATTCACCTTTGAGCGGCCTAGTTCCTTGTCTATAAAACAGGAACATAACACTTACCTTGAAGGATTGTTGGTGAGGATTCAAAGAGTGATGTACTCAAAGTTAAAGTCACATGCAAAGCTAATGTTCAACTGATAGTGCTCTTTTGATAAATGTTAGTTCCTTTTTTCATGAGTTAGTGGTTAATGAATGCATGAGTTAGTGGTTAATGAATTCCCCCTAAAGAAGTTATTTCTATTTAGGAAACTTTAGGAGCTGATGCCTAGAATTGAAGAGAGATACCACATTTTATTAATTTTAATGTACAGTTTTTCATACTTTAACATGTTCAAAACAAGAAATGGTTTTACAGTTAATGGCTTCTTAAGGCTACAATTGGCAGACATTTTTCTTCTTAGTGGTACACAAAATAGTGACCCATCTTCTTGATGGCAACTTAGAGTCAATGAAATCAAGTATTGATATTTTAAAGGTGAACATATAGTTATACATGTACTATGTATAGCCTTGTCCTCCTATTCCTCCTTCTGCTTTTTCTTTTTTTTTTTTAAATGATCAGTATTTATTACATACCAGAACAGTTTAAGGACATAAAATTTTTGTGAAATTTCTTTTTTTTTCTCCATGTGCTAAATCTTTTTATTTATTTATTAATTAATTTTATTTAGTTATTTTTCAAGTACAGTTTTTTGTCTATTTTTCCCATCCCAGCCTCCCCCGCCCCTTGCACCCCACCTCCCTCCCATTTCCACCCCCCTTAGTTCTTGTCCTTGTGTCCTTCATACTTGTTCCTCCAAATCCCTCTCCTTTTTTCCCCCTTAACTTTCCTTCCTTCTCCCCTCTGGTCACTGTCCCCTTGTTCTCTATTTCAGTGTCTTTGGTTTTTTTTTTTTCTGCTTGCTTGTTTTGCTTTTTCTTTTTTTAACTACTTTTTTGAGGTATATCTCATATATTGTAAAATGTACCCATTTAAAACAGTTTATTGATTTTCAGTATATTCACAGAGTTGTACAACTATCACCGCAATCTAATTCTAGAACATTTTCAATACCCCCAAAAGACAGCCTGTATCCTTCATTAGTCACTCTCCTCATTCCCTGCCCCTAATCTTTCCTACCCCTGGGAACCACAGGCCTATGTTCTGACTGTATGGATCTACCCGTTCTGGACATTTCACACAAGTGGAATCTTTAATACATGGCCTTTTGTGACTGGTTTCTTTCACGTAACATTATGTTTTTAATGTTCATCCACATTATAGGAGGTATTAGTACCTCATCCAAACAATATTCCATTGTGTAGATATACTAAATTTTGCTTCTCTCTCAACTGATGAACACTTAGGTTGATTTCACTTTTTGTCTATTACAAACAATGCTAGTATGAACATTTATGTACAGGTTTTTGCATAGATATATATTTTCATTTCTTTTGAATATATGCCTAAGAGTAGAATTACTAGTCACATGGTATCTTAGCTTGACATATCATAACAAAACACCTCATACTGTACTGGGTGGCTTAACAAGAGAGCTTTATTATTTATAGTTCTGGAGTCTTGGTGTCAGCATGATGGGTTTCTGGCAAGAGACCTCTTCTTGGCTTGCAGATTGCCACCTTGTCCCTGTGTCCACACACAGCACAGAGAGGAAAGAACAAGAGGGAGGAAGGGATGCAGGGACAGAGAGAGCTCTGCGCAGCCAGCCTCCTCTGGTGTCTTTTCTTCCAAGAGCACCGGTCCATCATAATGGTCCCACCCTCATGGTCTCATCTAAACCTAGTTATCTCCCAAAGGCCCTCTCTGCAAATACCATCACATTGGGGTTTAGGGCTTCAATGTATACATTTTGGGGAGACACATTTTGTATGGTATCTCTTAGCAGGTGGTATCTCTGTGTTTAACTTTTTGAAGAACTTTAGCTTTTCTTTATCTCTGTTCTGTCCCCAGCTTTTGTAGTGACCCTTATAAGTTCACTACGAGGCTCATATGCTACAGCTTACCAATGTCAGCACCATGGTCCTTCATTTATTCATTCAGTGGAAGTCTGATCTGATCTGTGCTGGATGTTGTGAACCAGCAAACCAGTAGACATAATCGAGGACCATTTATAATCTAGTGGGAGACAGGCGGGAGAAAAAAACAATAAAATAGACAAATATAAAAAAATTACAATCTGTAATCATGTTCTGGAGATTAAACAGGAGACCAGTCAACAGAAGATGGCTGTGGAGGTGATAAAGTAAGGACGTTAAAGAGGAGGAAGACATTTTGGAGAGAATATACTGGGTTGGGTATGGAGTGAATGAAAGGAGGGATCAGTGGTCCTTCTTGGTGTTTGGTTTGAATAACAAGTGAAAGTGGTGCCATTTACTGAGGAGGGAAGAGCTGCGTTGTGGGGGGGTAAATTGTTTGGGGACAAATTAGGACTTCTATGATGACTATGTTGAGTTTGAGAACTCTGAAACATGGAGGAGGTAATGTCAAGTAGGAAGTTAAAATGAGAGTCCAGAGCTTGGAAGAAAGCCTGGGCTGGAGTTGAACTTTGAGGAATGTAGAGAAGATTTTGAATAGATGGGATCATCTAGGGAAAGAAGTGAAAGTGGCCCAGGGTGGAGAAAGGAGTGCCCCCAGCATTTAGAGTCTGGGTAAAACACAGCAGCCTTCCTGGGAAACTGAAAAATATCCAAAACTGGAAGGGTAGGATCGCGGAGGCCCGTGGAAGGGAGTGTTTCAAGGAGGAGGAAGTGGTCTACTGCCAAATGTGGCTGAGACATCAGGGAGGACAAGAGCCCTGAGTCATCTGTAAATTTGCTACGTGGGCACTGTTGGTGTTCTTGACAAGTGCTGACAGCAAGTGGTGGTGATGGGGCCAGGGTAGGGTAGACTGAGTCATGGAGCTTTTGGAAATTTGGCTGGTGGTAAAGACAATGAGAGTCTGATATGTAAGTGACTGTAAGATCACTGACTGTAAGATCAAGAAAGGTTTTGTTTCATGCAATGGGAGGTAGCCGAGCAAGTTTCTATTTTGGTGTTAGCACTCCAGTAGTGAGGGAGAGGTGGCTAGAGCATCACAGACTTCCATCACAAAGCTGAAACAATGGCCTTTATGGGGGCTGGTCTTCTGCAGGGCGAAGGAAACTCGCTCCACTCAACAGGGAGGCAAACAGGAGGGACTGGGTATGTGGAAGCACAGGCTTGGAGGGCTGAGAGTGGGAAGAACAGTGAAACTTGATCTGATTTTGCTTATTATTTTTAATGACACTATGCAGTGAGGCCATCAGCTGAGCATGATGGTGCAGAAAGGGACATGATGGGAGGTTGGAGGAGAAAAGAGAAACTATAAAATAGTGGTCTTGGGAAATTGGAAAGCAAACCAATTCAGAATAATAGCAGTTTGGAGTCAGTGTAGGGTGTCAATTGTAGTGTGAGAGCTTGAGTTTAGAGGGAAAGCAGTTATTTCAGCTGCGCGATTTCATCCAGGGATTTGCAGATGCTCAGGCATATGTGTGGAGCAGAGGATAAGTTAAGTCCATTGTCGGAAAGGACTTTTGTTAGGGATGGAGAATGGCTACATAGCTGTGGTGGTAATGCAGGACTACAGAAATTAGGCTGGACAAGGAGGGCCATGAGGTGTGGCAGGGAGCAAATGATTGGCCTGGGGGTTGGGGATTTGGAGATTTCTCTAAGGTTGAAGAAAAACACCAGTGTGTAATTCCTGAGCCTAAGGGTTAAGCAGCTGTGGTGGAAGAGTGGGGTGTTTTGGGGTCAAGAGTTCAGCTATGTTGCCATTGTTCCTAATGGCCAGGTCCAGATAATGACCATGGGAGTGGGTGGGGCATACAGGGAAGGGAAAGTTCACAGACCAGAGGCCAGCATTTCCATGGTCACAGTCATCAAAAGATGACAGGAAGTGGGGTTGATGGAAAGACTGTGAGCCAGGAGCTGTGTCCCCAGTCTTAAGCATCAGGCCAATGTGTAATCGTGTACGTGGTTTTGAAGCATTTGCCACCCTGTTTCTTGTGCCGATTACAATTTTGAATTAAAAATTAACAAGCAGGAATGCAAGTTTCAGAAATTCAGGTTCATCCCTTGCAGATCCTGCTTTATATTTTAAGGATGGTTGTGGTGGTGACCTGGCCCATAGACATGTGGGTGTTTGTGCCCTCACCAGTACCTTCTTCAGGCTTCCTCTGCTGTTGCCTTAGATTTACGCAGAGCCTAGACATTGAAGATTAGATTAATGAGACAAAGATAGGATAAGGAAGTCCAGGTCTGGATGCTGAGAGCTACTTTTCAGGTCTTTGACCTTAGCTGCACTCTACCCATGAGGGACTAACACTGTTTTCGTTCTTTGCAGGGTTCCTTGTAAATTATACCACATTGTTACACATCATAATTGTATCATTGCACGTCATGACAATGGGATTTCAACAGTTATTATTGCACATTCTAATTATGTGATTACTCAGTCTTTCACCAATTATGTGATTAGATTTAATTACACCAATCGCACAAATAAATGATAGTCAACTACAAATTACTTAAAATAAAATTCAGAACTGCATACGTTGGCAGTTGCCTGGAAAAACCAGAATAGGCAACAGGAAAAGGCAAAAGGCTCATGAAACCAGTAAGCAAGTGGTGGGGATGATTTGATCTGGGCAGATCTGTAACGGTCGTGGCGGGGAATCACCTTGTCTAGAAGTTCTTGTCATTTTTTCTGCCACAGAGTGTGGCATTAAGAATTGTGGATGTTGAAGTCAAGAATACGCTCTGGCTCTGCCATGCCTTGGAGAGCATGTTGCTGTTATTTCCGTAAAAGAAAGGGGGAAGGAGAGAGAGCAAGAGCGAGGAGTGAGATTGATGAGAAGGAGGGAGGGGAAGAGAGGAGGAGGTCGGGGAGAGGGAGGAGAGAGGAAGACTATGACAAGTTTGACACTTAGTCATTGAAAACAGTACAGTATGATTTAATGTGGAGCACAGAATCAGTGCTAAGACCATACAAATTTAGTATCTGAACTTCAATCCTCACCTAGTCTACTGCAGTCTTTTTTACTTTCTTTTTTCTCTTTTAGTTCACAAAACTCCTTCTGAGGTTGTTCTCTGAAGCTAGGATTTTAAGGCCAGGAGCCTGTCATGTTTTATAGCAAGACTACATTTGTGAGACCAAAAATTAATAGGAGAGAAACCCTGTATTTGGTACACAAAATAATTGTAGTACTCATTATCATTTTTCATTTCAATGGTCTCTGTTGTTGGATAGTTTTAAACTAGAAACCTGTGAAAAACTTGAAAATTTCGGGCTATATCATAGGTGACCATGCTGTTTCTGTGGAGAGATCTCAGTGGGGTGGTCTTGTCTTGAGAGTAGGTTTTCTCTGGCTGGAGTCTCAGAGCTGGAACGGAGGACAGTAGTAACTGCCCTTGTCAGCCTTCTCAGCTTCTTCCGTGCCAGGAAGGACCAAAGAACCTGGAGAAGGGCTGCCCCAGTGCTCCTCAGGGGAGGGGCAGAGCGTGCTCTGTGGAGGTGGGAACGGGAGCACATCTGGAGAGTGGGCCTGCCACAGTTGCACTCTCAAAGAGATATAATTGGTAGGTGCCGTTTAAGCACATATATACTTAGGGAAAATTACCTACTGGGGTTAACCGAGTACTGCATAACCACTGAGCACCAGGGTTGCTCAGCATCTGCCCTGGGCTCTTAACAGCAGTTGACAGGATGAGAATTACTTCAAAGTATACATAATGGCTAGTGCGTTAGTATAAAAATACGTCTTGATGCTATTGAGGGTCAGATTGGGGTTTCAGTGTACTTGGTTAGCTCTTGCCTCTATGTTAAAACTGAACAAGCTGCATAGCTACAATAATACAAATGAGAGGAGAGAATGATTTCAAATCTGAAACAAAGGCTTATTAATGCAGTGGGTTTATCTATGGAAGCCCTTGTTATCTGCAGCAGAAGCTAAGGGACCTCGATTGAGACTTATTCATCTGTCCTGAGATTTTTCCAAAGCCCTGGGATTGTGTTCCAGTTACTGCTCTGCTGTGGACAGGCGTTCCTGTTGAGGTCAACCTGCAGCTCATGAAGGTGGCTTCCAGGAGAGGGAACTACAGTTGTGGTGGAAATTTGAGCAAGCCAGTCCAGTGACATTGGAACTAAGAGAGGGGAGTTGAGCTGGACTTTTGAAGCCCCTATATCTTTCCTTATTTCCAAAAAGCTACCAGATCAAATAAGGTTAAGATAATGCTTGTCAGCAAGTTTGCAAAAGTGTGGCAGTCCACTTTTCGATTTCCTTGTCAGAAATGAGGAGCGTGTAAAACAGATGTGCTGATATTAAGCAGCCAAAGCTCTTTCCTAAATGAGAGCAGAAGAAGCATAAGCAGTTTATACAAACAAGTCAACTTGCTGAGCTGTTATAAGCTGCATTCTAGATTCTCAGCCCAGAGCTGGTCACTTCTGGTTGGCTCTTCTAAACAGCAATGCCAGTGCCAATATAAAAGTGCAGTATATTGGAGCATGAAGGCATGCGCAGGGACTAGCATCAGAGTTTCATGGAGGCACTTCCCTCATTAAACATCTATGGGATGCTTAATAGGCTCCAATAGGCTCAAGGAAAGAGATTCCACAAAATACTTCACATAAGTGTAGGTACCACCACACAACCTGAACAGATAGCACCAAAGAAGGGAGGGGAGGGCTACTTCCTGGCCAGTTGCCCGGAACCAGCCATTCATCCAGCCACTGTTTACTGAGCGTTCATGAGGTCACACACTGGCTTAGCTAACTGTCATCAGGCATTGTGACTTTAGTTCCAATTTGCTTTCTCCAGGCCTATAAGCAGTTTCCATATTTATTGAGAACTTACTATATGCAAAGATAAGCCCTATACAAACATACCCTATTACTCTGCTCAGTAGTACTACCATGATTTTCTCCATTGGATTGATGGAGAAAGGGAGGTTCAGAAAGGCTAAATATCTTCCATGGGGTCACGTGGTTACTAACTGGGGCTAGAATTTGAGTCCCTCGTCTGAATCCAGAGTCCTTTTTCATAACTCTACTTTTATACACCCTGTTGCATGCCAAAATCTGATGATCCCTGGACAATTTCCTCATTGTAAGCACACTTTAAAAGTGGGAGAATTGCATAGGTGGGCTCACTTTTATTTAGGAACACACCTTTATTAATGCACACGAGAAGAAGAGCTTTGGATTAACATGGGGAAGGCTGTCAGTTTCTGTTTTACATAGTCTAGAAAGGCAATTGACAAGGTCATGTTCTGTTTTGTCTTCAAGTGAGATTCAAAGTATGTGTAAGTGTAAGTCAAAAAATTAGATGTTAAACATCTTTCCAGGTGCATGTGTTATAGAATATTAAATTCTCAAGCAACTCTTTATGTGGGAATAAGAGAGATGAAAATCCTTCGATGTGGAGACAGTCCTGTGTACATAGGAACTGAGGTGGGTGCAACCTCATGCTGATAATCATAGTTTGGCAGGGGAAACACTAGCACAAACTATTATTGACCATAGACTTAATCTTAGCAAGGTTCAGCTAGGACTTAAAAAAAATTATTTATTCTTAGAGAGAGGGGAAGGGAGGGAGAAAGAGAGAGAAACATCAATGTGTGGTTGCATCTCACATACCCCCTACTGGGGACCTAGCCCTCAACCCAGGCATGTGCCCTGACTGGGAATCGAACCAGCAACCCTGTGGTTCACAGGCCAGCACTCAATCCAGTGAGCCACACCAGCCAGGGTGACATTAAATTATTTTTTGTTTCAGTTTCAAACACTGATGGTGCTGTTCTAACTTGTCTTAGTACTAGCGGATAGTTTTTTTTTTAACTGAAGAAAACTATTTTATTTTATTTTATTTATTTATTTATTTATTTATTTATTTATTTATTTATTTATTTACAAAGCTACTTTTAATACTTTGGGGTGAGCCCCACAGGAATAAAAACACTGGGAAGGGGTAACCTGCTCACCCCCAGGAGTGGCCCAGGGGGAGAGAGGCCACCTGAGGGGAAGAAAGCATAAAAGGGACCCGCTGCAGACTCAGGGCAATGGGAATGCCATCAGTGCTGGGACCTGTGAGCACTACAGGAGGAAACGCGAGCATGGTGGGACTGGCTCCAGGCACACAGGCGAAGGGCAAGAGGGTTGGACACGAAGCCACAAAGCTACTTGGGTTCCTCCTTCTTCTTGTTTGCCTTTTTCTGCTTCTGCTGCATGATCTCCGAGTCCCTCTGCTTGCGGGCGGCAGCAGAAAGCCCATCATCTCGGCGCTTTCCCTTAACCGAGTCGCTCTGCTTTTTCATATTCTTCTGGCGGGCGAGCTCGCGCTGGTTACCACCGGTCATGGCGACGGCAGCGACTACCCTATTTTATATTTAATGGCATCGTTTTTAAGCTATAAGTGGAACAAGAGTTCTTTCTTCTCATGGTAGAACTGGCTCCTTTGCCAATGGGTCCATCAAATGGCTTTATTTTGCTTTGTTCACACTATGATACCGTGTCGTTCATAGATTCAGCTGAGCAAGAGGAGTGTTTTGATTAACACAGTTTTGTTATTGCTTATACTAGATGGATACTACTACATCTTTGCTTCTCTGCTATTAGCTCACACCTAATATGGATAGTCTTTAGAACTGCTTATACAGAACATGGTGTTTCAGGAGCTAGTGACTTTAAACATTTTTACAGTTAACTACTGTTTAAGAAAATAATCCTTATTTTTTAATCCATTTAATATTTAGGGAGAGTGACAAATTAAAGGAAAAGTCACTATTAAATGATTTGAATGCTTGATTCAGAATTGGCTCTTCCTGGATATTCATTTGCTGAGGATTTGGTTCAGGAGATTTCACTCTTTGCTTATTTCTTCATTTTTCTTTTGTTTCTGTTAAAGGAAGTTTCTCAAAAATAAATAAATAAATAAAATGGCCAACATGTTTCTTGCCATTCTAAGTCTCCATCTTTACTTCTTCTTTTTGGCCTTGACTTTGCTTCCAATGGAATTGCCTAGGACAAGCATTATTTTAGTAGGTACAGTGGATGGCCACCCTTGGGTGATTGGGGGATTGTTTCAAAGACTACCCTGTACTCCAAAATATCTCTCCTTCTAACTTGCAATTAACTTAAAATTCTGTAATTGTACATTCATTCTTGAAGTCATTTTGGTTGTTTTTTAAAAAATTAAGTACTTCTTATCAGCTCATACCTTAATTAAGCCAGCATCAGTAATTGGCTTTTTAGTATGACAAGTATTGAGCTCTGGGAAGGGCAAGAAAGAGGCTGAAAAAACAAGCTGAAGGATAGCTTAGCCTAGAACCAGCTTTATGCTCAGTAAGGAGGTCATTATAGCATCATTCAACAACACATCTTGTGACCTGGCCACTGCTCACCTGAGGAGATTACTGTGGTTCATTCTACAAGCTTACCTGTCACCTAAATGACCTGTATTTATTGACACTTGATTCTGTCTTGAGAGACTATGAGAATTTGCATATTAGATAAGTCGACACCTTTGCCTCTATTAGTATTCCCCTGAGAGAGGGAGTAAGATAGTTATTATTGATTGGTATTGCCAGTCTAACTTATACCTCTTTTGTATCTTTTTGAATTGACCATGTTGCTATAAAAGGTGCCGAATGAATGCCTTTTAAAGAAATCAGTTTGTAAAACTTTTGAGGCTTATATCTAAGCAGGCAGAATAATTGACTGTTTTGTTATAACTTTATTTAGTAGTGTAAGAATCACAAGAAGGTGCAAAAAAAGTTTCTGTGTACCCTTCCTTCAGTGTTAGCACCGTATGTCACGAAGCCATAGTATGTTGTCAAAACCGGGAAAGTGACATTGGCACGAAACTGTAGGTACAGACCTTTTTTGGGTTTTTGCCAGTTTTTAAGCACCTTTTTTGGTATAGTTTGAGGGCATTTTATCATTTGTAGATTTGGGTTTTTTCTGCTCTCCAGAGTATAGAACTCCTCCATTAGCATAAAAGAAACTCCCTTGTGAGACACTAAATTTTTAAAAGAAACAACTATATTGAAAAATAGACACCAACATTTTTATAAGGTCACATTAATGAATTTTAGAATAGTATTGATTACAAAATGACTTTGGGGTTTAAAAATCAACTAAAAAACGATTTTTATTCAGTCGATTACCTGCAAATGCAGTGTCGGTTTAAAAGGAATTACCAGTTTCCTTTCTTTTTGGCTGGTTCTGTTGATCAAACTGCAGACCTTCTACCTGCTCTCTGCAGTCACACACAGATGCGTGCATGTGAAGGCACACTGTCACTGCTGCTTCCTGGCAGGAGCACAGGTTCTGGCAGGAGCAGGTGAACCTACTTACGGAGTTGCTGGGGAAGATGGGCAGGAGCTCTTAGCCCTTGTTATTTCCCAGTTGGTTTCCATCCAAAAGTACCAGCAGAGTGACCTGGGGAGGGTCAGGAGGCCCTGGTGCTACTTCATAGTGTTACCCCTTGGACTTCTGTGAGTCGTGTTTATTCACCAACCGGGGGCAGCAGTTGGGAGACAAGTGCTCTTGTTGGGTGTCCATCTTTCTACCCAGGTGGGAGAGAAAGAGGGAGGCATTACATTTTTCCCCAGCAGGAGAGAATTACCCCTTCCTCCATTCTTTGGAGATAACAGCCGCCTGGACTGGATCTTTTTTATTCAGCGTTAGTTAAGATCTTTTATACTCTCCTTTGAAATGAGGCCACAAGCCAGCGGCTGCCCCACAAAGATGCTGTCCTGCTGAGCCTGACCATTTCCTTGAGTGCCTGCTAGCAGTCACCTTAGAGCATCCCCCCAGCCTGTGTTCCTACTATGAGTTCAGTTCATCATGTGTTCTTCTTCACAACCCCGAGTGCAGAGTGATCATTATTCCCCCGGTCAGCATTTGTACTCTTGCCCTGGCTCCACGGAAACTCCAAATTAGAGTGGACTTGGAACAAATGAAACTGTCATCAAACATTGTGAAACTGCTCACAATAATACGTCAACAAAACTTTCCTGTTTCTGCTTCATCAGCTGAGGGATCAGAGTTCCTGCCACACTTCTACTTGGAAATTGAGCTAAGTGAGCATTGAACACACTTGGAACTTTTAAAATGAAAACACATGATCAAAAATGGCATTTGCCCTCTTGCTGTTCTGACTCTAACCAAAAGAACACTACAGCCCCCAGGATTCATGTTTTCAGGTACCCTCTGGGATCTGAGGATGCCTGAACCCCTAAAGTACAAGACTCTGAAAGATTGCCAGTTCATTATGTCCACAGAAGGGTAGATGGACGTAGGATTTGATAAGCAGTTCAAAGGCAGCTTAGTTCGATGGCTTGGTGGCATTCCTAACCAAGTCCCTTAGCAAATGAACAGAGAAAGTAGAGGCAGAGAAGAAAGTATCAGCTATCACTCTTCTACCTGACTATATGTGTTCATATGTAATTTCTCTATAATCGTTGCCATGTGTCTGTACATATGTACAGTGCCCTCCATTTGAGGTATTGAAATTTGTTCCTAATATGTAGATTCTAACTATAATTTAGACTCTGCTCTCTAAATAATGGAGAGAAAGGCTTTGTAACAGGCTGGGTCCTTTCAAAAGTGAGGGAAGATACTTCTGGACACAAAGATAATGGATATGGAGGGCTGCAGTAGGAGAAATAACCATGAGGTTTCGGTAGCTGCTTCAGTGATGAAGTGGGTCTAATCCATCTCCCTAAAGAAGCCCTGGCAGCATCCTGCTGTGAAGGAGGGCCATGTTCCAGGAGATTAGGATACTTCGCACTGCAATAACACGTTTCATCTTAGTATTTGCAGAGGTGACTTTTTCCCTTTGGAAGTTAATTTGACTAATTGACCTCTTTGCCTCCACGTTCTCCTGCTTCCGGTTCCCTCTCCATAGCATCACCAGAGTTAACTTTCTACAAAATGAAGATAATGGCATCATTGTCTTTCATATAAACTTGTATCAATTCCTTGTTTCCTATAGGATAGAGACTAGACAGGCTACCAGGGTACACAGAGGCTCCACAGTCTCCTGTGTGGTTATATTTCTTGCCAGTCCACTGGTTCTCTTAGGCTCCAGGCCTGTGGTACCTCCTTCACTCCCAGAATGCACTGTGTCTTCTGTGCCTCTAAGTCTCTGCCCACACTTCTCCCTCTGCTTTGGTACCTTGTCCTTCCTTCCTCCCTTCCCTGACAGATTTCCACTCATCACTCAAGACCTCAGCAGTTGGGCAGAGCCCATCTTCTGCTTCCGGAACCCTGTGTTTCTTATGTGTATTTGAGTGCTAATGACTATTATGGCTAAAGTTACATGTATTTACCATTTGCCAGCCCCTAATGAAACAACAGTTAATAACTCATTTATTCTTCTCAACAACCTGAGGAGGTAGGTATTTGCATTTTATATATGAGGAGACTGAGGTACAGGGAGATTAAGTAACATGCCCAAGGTCATACAGGGTAGCTAGTAGAATTTTGAAGCAGGGCACTCTCGCATTATGCCTTCAAAAATTAAAATCCAGGCAGGCTTCTCTACTCGATGGAAAACTACTGAAGAGCAGGGAACCATATTTGATTGAATGTTATGCCCTGGAAACCAGTATCGTGCCTGTCACAGAAGAAGAACCTTGGAGATATTCGTTGAATGAATGTACAGACTATTATATTTTCATTTGAAACTATAATTGTTTTGAAAATGTGTCATTCATCTTACACCTCTAAGTTTTTAATCGATAAGAGGGAATAAATTGTGGTCAAGTGAAAACAGCTGCGTGTGGAGGCATGTGGAGGCGGTGCTGGGAGGAATCCTGTGTGTCAGTCCTGCCTGCATTCATCCACACATCCTTGTGGTGCTGGAGTCTGGTGGTGTTCAGCTCCTGCTGGGCATGTAAGGTAGCGTCCTGCTGATGCACACTGGCCTGAGCTCCCTCTCAAAACTGTAATCGCACGTACAGGGGATAAGAAGGCTGGGCTCTAGGAGAACAGAGAATGCCCACTTTCCTCTCACTATTGTCCGTCAGAGCCAGGAGGGGAAAATTGTGAGTTAGGGCTAGACTACACCATCTTTGAGTCGGGCTCAATGTGTCAGGGATCACAAAAGGCGGAGAGGGGACGTGGAACGTGGGAGGAAACAATTGCTGTGTAAGTGGGCAGTTCGCAGGCAAGCAGTTCTCAGATATTACATGTGGCCTTGATAGCAGAGGGCAGATTGATGGCCCCCTACTCAATCAGTATTTTTTATCCCATTAAGAACATCAGAGCTCTATTTTTTCTGATTAATCGATTTTGATGAAAATACCTTTGGGGAATCTCAGCTGTAACTAAGCTTCCATGAAATGCTCAGGGTATACATGGCAAATTCAATGGCGACGTGTCTTTCGTGCTGAGATGAAGAAAAGATGGCTTCCTCGGGAGTGAGTTTAACTTCAGTGTCGTATGTGGCTTTCGGGGGTTTTAGTTGCTTAGCATTACCTACCCTTGTACCACCCCAAGCTTCTGTGACCGTTGGGTTCCTTCAATGCCATGTGGTGCTTCGGGAGTCACCATGAACTCTGTAACCAAAGTGTTCAGGATGTTGGCACCTAACTGTCTCTCATTTATTTGACCAGCTCAGCTCTGCTTCTCTAATGAACGGTAACCACAGGAAATCATGGTGTGTATGTTTATGTAACCGATGCCTTAGAAATTGCAGTTGATATTAAAGACTCTGATGAGGTTACTGGTTGAAGCTGTGTACATTATAAAAACGTGTGTATTTAAGGATGGCCAGGGAAACCATCTCATCGGACAACGGCCAGTTCTGTCCTCACCTTGCCTCTTGCGTCTCTCCCTCCTTGTCCCTGAGCTGCCTCTTCCCATGTGTAATGCCAGCACTCTGTACAGTGTTCTGTTTATAGTGGTTTGAACGTTTTTCTGCCCGTGTCTTTCATTGCTGAAGTAACTCACCTCTCTCATATCGACTCTTACCCAGGAGCCGCACTGCAGACTCTTTGATGTAGGTCTTTTCTGCATGGCAGCGAGGCCCAGCTGTGGTTCTCATTGCATGATGCAACCTCACCCCTGCGGTTGTCGCCTCCAGGTTCACCGGAGCCTTTTCCTGCACTGCCCATGCATGTCGCGTGCTTTCCTCCAGGGCCCGGACCTGAACGTCGTGAGCACCGGGCGCATGCATGGAACTGACGTGGCGAGCATTCTGATACGCTGAGACTGAGGGTTCTATTTGGACATCCTTGCGGGGCCCCCCATTTTGCTGTGATACCACAAAGGCCGCCTTTGAGTTTCCCCTTGAAAACTCAAGACTAGAATGTTGGGAAGGAGAGACACACATCTCCTGTTTTTAGGCGTGTGCTGAGCAGAGGCTAACACTAAGGGATTTAGAAGTGAAGGGCGGTTTTCCAAGTAACCAGGGACCTGATGATCAGTCCTACAAATTCCCAGTGCTGCGTGGATGTGCCCAAAGTCACCGGTGTTACGGTACTTTTCACATCTTTCTGAACAGTGTTACCTAGTTTGGTTTTGTTTAGATCTAATACATGTTCTAACGTTTAACTTTAAAAAGCACCTCTTAAGGTAATGCCCTGGGAAATAATAAGCATTGGGCCTTGTCTTAGTGTATTGTGTAAACAGAAGTGTCATCGATTCAACTTTAAAATACATCAAACGGTGGTGCTGCAGCGAGATGCCATAGTCCCGTCGAAGCATGTTGGTATTGCATTCAACATTATTGATTAGGAATTGTGACCATTTTCTCTCATTAAAATGTATTTTTGCCATAGGGCTGTGTAATGACTTCGTTTAAAGCTGCTTTTTAAAAAACATGTGTTTTATTCCTTCTTTTATTGGCAGAATGTACTTTTATAAACAGGATGACCAGGGTCTGTTTTCTTCATTTTTTGTTATTTCGCATGATGAGATGCTTTACATTTTGGACATGCCTTGGCTGTAAACGGAACCCTGATCACCCCAGGGCAGGAATCAGAGTTCCTGGAGAATTCCTGGTGGTGCTGGCTTGCCGGCACCCCTCAGATTGAAGCTATGCAGTAAGCAGTCTTCATGACACAAAATTGAAGGCTTCCTACCTTGTTTTGATTTTTTTTCCCATGAATCATGTTTTTCTTATATTAGGAGGATTTAGTAGATTGAAGCTTTTTCCAGATACCCCTTTTCCCTGTTCTATTAAACATACCCTGTTAGCCCTATAGAAACAATTTGCTTAGAGTTCCTTAGCATGCTCTTTGGCAAGCATCATGGTCCTTTGAATGGAAGCATTTCTCTTTTGAGAGGAGCTTGGATGAATTATGGTGCAGAGTGGGTGATCCCGACCAGCATGCTGAAATGCTCTCACTGGGAAGGAGCT
The DNA here is from genome assembly GCF_021234435.1 of Artibeus jamaicensis. Taxonomy (NCBI): domain Eukaryota; kingdom Metazoa; phylum Chordata; class Mammalia; order Chiroptera; family Phyllostomidae; genus Artibeus; species Artibeus jamaicensis. The sequence goes on along the minus strand of NW_026521788.1, from coordinate 28,406,189 downwards.
TTCAGCTGGGGGTTTGCTGAGGAAAACAACTGATTCTCCTTTGTGAGATTCTTCAGTAAAGAGGACCCATTCCTCTTTCTCAAAAGAACACACTGCTTCCAGATAGAGTGAGAGAATTTCTGAAATCCAACCTAGAGTGGGGGTAAGTGGATCCATACATAGAGACAAAGGAAAAAATCGTAAGAAATCAGCCTCCTAGGGACATCCCTCATCCCTCACAGAGATGTTTTCGCAGTGATGGGGAAAATAAACTCTAGAGAAAATCAAAGATATGGCACCAGAATTGAAAAGGGGAGCTGCAGGAGGAAGGAAGGAAAAAGAAACTTCACCCCAATGAGTATTAATTATTGATGTTTCTTTCTAAATTTGGACCCAGAAGTTAAGTGGATACCACTGACAGGGTGGGAAGAGCTCACATTGCTACAGAAGGAGCAGGACAATTTTCGCGAATAAGTGATTTCCAATGCTAATCAGAAGTAAGTGGGAAAGAAAAAAAATGCAGGAAGAGAAATGTTCCAGGAGATAAGAAGTTATTTTCATGAAGTAGTTGAGAAGGAAATTAAGAGTGTATACTTGAAGACATGATTGTATAATCATAGGATTTAAGAAGCCCTTACCATTTTCCCTGTTACCGATGACAGTTTGTTTGTAAGAGAACTCTCCACATCTGATTGCTGCGGGGCTGCTGGTCTCCACTGCCAGGGCCTTTGCTGGCGTTGCCTAAGAGTGACGCCTGCTTTGTACTCGGCAGACTCAGGACTTCCAGTCAGCACCATCAGGGGCTCTCTGTTTTTGGCTGAGAGGCTGCTGGGCTCTCGACAGAACTCCTAAATAGGAATACTTACACAGATTTCATGCCTCAGCTGTCAGCCAGAGACAGAGCTAAGAAACAGCGATTTTATTCCCTTGGGTAGGGAAGGTTTAGTTGTTTTCTATGCCAGTTGTCAGAAGGACTTGTACCAGGTCTTTCTCTGTGTCTTCATAAAACAAAACAAAACACAAAAACACCTCAGGATGTCAGAAACAAAGCTATCTTAATTATCCTTTAGCATCAGATTTAAATTCATGTGTAAGTTTTAACTAATGGCAGTGTCCTCATGGTGAGTATATACGTATGTTTTGTGACCATGTTTTCTATTCTTCAAAGTGAAGCAGCAGATGAATGGCACAACTGTTTCTTTACATAGTTATTGTTTCCCACATGCTCTTGGGCCTCCTAGAATCAATACCAGGCAGGTCTTCAGTGTTACCATTGTTTGTAAGTGTAGCTATTTGAATTCGACCACTGATGGGACCATGTGCCATTCCAGTTGGGTCCAGCTATGGCTGGGAGAGCAAAGTTGAAACTGTGTAGGTCTTGTAGGCTGCTGGCCGAATTTTGGAGTCCATTGGAGAGGATAAGAAAGGGATCTGTCTCAGGCACCTTCTTTACTCCCCATCCAATTAGCCTGCCAGTCTGGGACCCAGAACATGCTGGGCCTGATAGTGGAGTCAGTAGTTTTGGCCTCTCCACTGTAAGTCCTTGCAGGTTGACCCATAGCAAAAAAGGCATGGTTAAGGCCAGGTTGTCAAGGTGTGTATAGATTACGTCAAAGTCAAGGAGGATGATAGGAATGGAAGTGTAGGGAGACTAATGAGTGAGCAGGGAATGCCTAAGAGAGGCCAAGGCAAACTTTTGAAGAAGGCTCAGAGAGAAGAATTTTGAAGTCTATACCCAGTAAGAGCCCAAAGAGGTCCTGCAATGATTTGAACCTGTTAGGCTGTGGGAATCGCAATACACATACTCACATGCTCAACCTTGCTCTGATTGTAATCCATTGGGGATAGATGGCTCATGCTTCTTAGGAGCCTCTGCCATTCTCTGTGCCACTAAGAGAGCTTCTCACAGGGGAAGGCTCAACGTAGAGGTGCCTTGAAACGTCACCCCAGGCTGCTTCCTCAAGGTTGCTCTCTCCTTAGGATATGAGGACAGCAGACAGTTGCTCCCCAGTGTCTGGGAGCTGACTGTTGGTTATTGCTGGTGAGAGACTATTGTTCATGGGCTTCTTAACACATGCGTGATAACATTTACTGTCCAGAAGAAAGGCACTGGAAGCAGAAGGCAGCAGCAGGCTGAGTCTGCCACACTGTTTCTCCAGGTGTGAGTTTTTGTAGGCGTGAGACGAGGGTGGCTCCAGGGCCCAGAGGTCTTCTCCCCAGGCTGGGCACCATGTCTGGCTTCCTTGCTTTCCCTTCAGACCTGGGACTTCTCTTTTCCCATGCTCCCTTCCATTCTAATCACCTCGCCCAGGCTGTCCCATTTTGTGGGTGGTCCCTGAGGAAGGTTGGGGTTTGGCAGAGAGCACATATTTGAGCAAGAGGGCTATGGATTGTGCACGTGTACATGTGTGTGTGTGCCCACCCACACGTACCACCCCATGCCTGTACATGGCTGTTTGACCCTGCACTTGAAGAACTGTCAGTCTGTTTTGTAGTCTGTGTTTGAGTGTGTGTACATTCGTAATTATTTGGACCATCTACTTTGTCATGTCTTAGTCAACAAGCATTACTAGAGAAGAGATGGCTAGCATCAGTGGAAGCAGGGAAATGAGGGAGTAAGAGTCAGTCAGTCATGACTCTTCACACAGTTTAGTCTGCAAACCAAAGCAGCACTCATGTGGCAACACTCTGTTTTATGTAGTAGCTTAACTCTGATTTATCACATAAAAGTTACTGGCAAATGTGAACACTAATTCTGCTCTGGTAACAACTGTGATTGAAGTAATTGTAGTCTGTAGACAAGCTGGAGAAAACAAGCATTAGTGGGAAGGTTGTTTTGGACATCATTCTAAGAGTCCAACAGAGAAGAAATACATAATCTTATGGACGTAGAATTAAAAGAGATGTTTAGAAGACATGTGACTGGGTCTTCCCCCTGCCTCCTCTGCAGATCCATGCTAAGCCAACCAGGCAAGTGCAACTCTCCTCTGCTAAAAATCAGGGAAAAGGAGAATAGACAACCTCCTGCGGCTTCTCATTAAAGTGACTCATGGCTTTTTCTGTCAGGAAATTTTGGTTAATTACTTAATATTTATGAGACAGTGTGGCTGCCCTCATGAGAGATAATTTTCCTGTTTTTTCTTCTTTAATATTACCCAAAGTTAGTGCTCTAATGCACATAAGCACACCAGATGTTAGCTCACTGCACATCCAATTGGGCATTTGAATTATATTGCAGTGCCCAGTAAGGAGGTGATAAAGCAAATACAAAGGGAAAAAGAAAATGTGAAATGACTGGTTCCTCTATCAGGTTTTGTTCACTTGTAGATTGTGTTTTTTTGGCATTTTTCTGCAAACAGTTATAATCACTATCACTGTTAACTTAGTTTTGTAAAAATAACTATCATTTGTTCAGTGTTTGGTTTTTCACTCATAATCTGATTTCATCCTCACAACAGCCGTTAAGGTTTTATCTTTACTTCCAATTTACAGATAGGAAAACCAAGGCTTGGAGAAGTCAAATTATTTATAACCAATGAGTTGGGTTTTTAACTCTTCCATCGACATCCCAAACCACCTAACTGCTAATTACTCTTGACGTCAGCTTATAACACCCGCATTTTGCTTTTGATTTACTTATTTGGGTGCATCAATGGATGAAAAGATGTGGAATAAAGATGAGAAGTCTTGTGACAAAATTTAGAAGAGCTCTATGAGAAAGTGGCAGAAGATTTCACCATCTGAGTTTCAAAAAAGAAATGGTCTGTGTGTTTCATTGAGAAATCCAGAGCATAAGGAACTGACATCTTTGTTCTCTCCATCGGTCATCTGTGTAATTTTCTTTGTTCTCTTAGAAGAATACTTAATTGTTAGGACTAAGTATTCAGGTAGACACCCTGAGCCATACATACAGCTGCTCAGAAGCCTATTGCTGCTGTTGTTCCAGGAGTCTCCGTATCACTCAAAGCCCAAGAAGACAGAGTAAGTGTATAGGATTTAGAAGAGTGGTGAGGGTCTATATACCAGCTATTCTTTTTTTCCAATTAATGTCAACATGACCCTAATGAGGCATATATTGTAGCTATTAGATCACATCAGTTGAGCAGAGGCATAATTAGAAGCCTGGTGTTGTCAGAAGGATTAACAGAACTACTGATACAAACCCATAGGTGAAAATTTCCCAACAGAGCCACTTCAACCTTCTGGGTTGGGATGATGATAAGTCAATACTGCAAGTGACACAAAGTATTTTCTACTCATGGTAGAATCATTAAAAGATCTAATGAAAGTGTTTCAAGATAAAACCAAGGGCTCACTTTGCTGTTGTTATTATTAGCATTGATTAATGATCGAATACAAACTGAACCACCGATGACAACATCTTAGACAATAACTATTCCAAGATGTTCTGAGACAAAGTCACAATGGTGATCAACAGAAGACGCTTCTTCTGTTTGGTAAATTTAGTAAAACCTACACAACTTACTGAGCACTGGCCTCATCCAGTGTGAACACCAGAAGCACCAACGCCAAAAAGACATGCCTTGAAGTACACAGCTCTGTCGAGGTAATTTAAATGGGGGCACTGACAGAAGCAAAAAGACAAAGCTTTCAACTTTGGTCCATTCAAGACCTGGACAGTCCTTGGGTACTGTCTAGTTTAGAAGACAATGTTTTATAGGAGATGATTGCCTTCTCAGTGACTAATTAATGTCCTGTCATTCACACTGAATTCACTATTGTTGCTAGCTTGTAAGATTTCTCTGGGACTTAAAATTATATGAATAAAAATTGATTTCTAATTTGGAGTACAGTTGACTCTTGAACAAAAGAGAGGTTAAGGGCACTGACCCCCATACACTCCAAAATCTGCATATAACTTTTGACTCCCCAAACCTTAGCAACTAAGAGCCTGCTATAAACTGGAAGCCTGACTGATAACATAAACACTCAGTTAACACACGTATTGTATGTTACATGTATTATATATTTCATGCTTGCAATAAAGTAAGCTAGAGAAGAGAAAATGTTATTGAGACAAGCTTAAGGAAGAGAACACACATTTGCAGTACTGTGTGTATTTATTGAAAAAGATCCACACATAAGTGGGCCCATGCAGTTCAAAGTCTTGTTGTTCAAGGGTCAGCTGTACATTGCAAAGACTTGCTTCCATTTTAAAATTTCTTGGTCTCACAGTATTCTGATTAGTTAGATGCCCTTATTCCTATTTTGTAGGTAGCAAAACTGAAGCACTTTATTTATTCAATAAATCCAGATATTATTAAACCTCAAAATTACTAACACCTCCAGTTACTGCAATTTCATCTCTTTGTTGCATAGATTTCATAGTATTCATGACTAAATGATATCACTTTTAAAATTTGGATGGAATGGAGTGGTATACAAAGCTTATTGATTGTCTAGTCAATAATTAGAAATGTTCAAAGTATCTAAATATTACCATTCATTGCTATGTTTTTTCTCATTCTTCTAGGATAAGAGAGGGTGAGAGAAATTTGGGGCATCTCGAGGGTCATCTGTCTTTAAGCAGATGGATGACTGGGAATTATTTCTCTTTAAGCAGAGGAGCTTGCCCTCAGCTGATGGGGTCAGGCTCCATGATGCTATGATAGGATCCTGCCACTCAGGGTCCCAGCATGGACTTCTGAGGATTAGCGATGTCCCACGTGACAGTCTTAACAGAGCAGCAGGGTTAGGTGTAAATTGGATAGGTCAGCTTCCTCTGAATATTCCCAGACCATTCATCAAATGCATGACTTTTTCTAGGACAATTTGACCACCTCCTTAAATCAGAACATCCCCACTGTTTTTGTATAAGCTCAATACCAAGCTCTGTGGATAGTAGATACTATGTCTTATGTTCTTTTTTCTTCCCAAGGATGTTGCATCTCCTCTGCAGAAGTAAAGGGGTATGGCAGAAAGGAAATTGGGTCTCTGTCCCAACTCCACCACTCAGCTACATGATCTTGGGTAGGATTCTGAGCCTCTGCTTCTCTCTGGTTGTAAAATGGAGATTATAAAACAATAATGTACCTTATTTTGCCAAGTTATGAGGACCAAATACAATGGTATATGTAAACTGTATGTAATTGCCAGGTATTATTATATTGAGTTGAATAATAATCAATAGTATAAGACTGTTTAGAATTTCTTGCTCCTAATGCTATAGGAATTCAGCGATGGGAGAGGTCAGTGAGGGCATGAGTAACATGCCAAGCCACGCTTTCAGATGGCCTTGAAAGCTGCCTAAGGTTTGAACACAAGAGGGAGGAACATCTGAAGAGGCCATCGCAAAAGCATGGCTTTGGAATTAGGAATATGCAGGTCATATTCATGAAATAATGAAGGTAACAGCTCATGGTAGCAAAGGGTTTGGCTGGAGCATAGCAGAATAAAACATTTTTTAAAAAGGATATAAACTGGGGGATGTACAGAGAGGCTGGGTTTTCACAGCCAGGCTTAGAGTAGATGTGTGAGGCAGGAGGGAGCCATGATGGTGGATGAATGGCATATTTTAATTAAATTAATCTGGCAATATTGCAGAGGTGAGACTAGCAGAAGAATCTGGAATCACTGGGCTTTTTTTTTATTGATTCATGTCTGTGGTGCTGTGGACCTGAACTCTGGTGGTCCATTATCCTGGTGGGAATTGAACAGGCTCCATCCAATTTTAAAAGGGACTAGCTGCAAGAGTGAGGAGAATTTAAATTTGGGAAATTATTTCTAAAAGTGCTGTTTTGTTTCTCAGCTAGTGGTTATTCCCTCTCATGGTTATATCCTTCCCTCTCATGTGGTTATTTCTTAAATCATCTTGGTTGTTTGCTGCTGTTGTTGTGCCTAACTGAATTAACATTTCATTTTTGTGTAAGTGATGGTCTTTATAACCTCCCTCCATCTATACTTGATCATTTTTCCTTTAAATATTAAACTAAAAATGTGCTGCTTGGGCACTGTCCAGTTGTTAATTGGAATGTCATTGGTGAAGCTTGCATAGCTGTATTGTAATTACTTCCCTGTATTGTCTTAATTTGTTCCCCTATGTTCACATCTGAAACCGAAAATACCTGTTCAGCCTCTTGATCTCAGCAATTAGTTAAGTGGGATGCGTGCAGCTGGTTCCCCAGGGGCTGTCTCAGATGCCTACTCGCCTCCGTTCAGGTCCGAATGGAGATCTCCTCAAGCAGCAATGCCAGTAGTTAGTGTGTAGTTGTAAGAAAGTTCTTTTGGAGCGGTGGTTCTCCAAGTGTGGCCCCTGGATGAGCAGCAGCATCTTGGGAAGTCATTAGAAATGCAAACTCTCAGGGCCTTACCCCAGTATTATTAAATCAGAAACTCTGGGGGGTAGGCCCCACCAAAGTTTCCAAAACCCTTCCACGTAAATGCCAAAGCTGGAGAACTACGGTCCCGAAGAAATCTTCACAGTGCTGGACAGCCAGACTCAGGCAGGGAAAACAGGCTTCAGAAAACCACAGGGAAGTTCAGAGGCTGAGTACAGGGGGCAACTATGACCTTCTTGGAGATGATGCAGACATGCAGAGGAATAGCTGCTAGAAGTGAGATTTTTGTCTTTAGCCCTTTGCCATTTGAAAGGAAACCTGGGTAGCTACAGCTTCCCTTATGCTTTAGAAAGACGTGTTCTTAATCAGTCTTCAGGAAGGACTGTTGAATTTTCCTACTCATGGGTCTTCACTGGATACTATGTTGTTAAATTGATGAAGAAAGATATGTTTCCCACTTTGCTTGGATCTTATTTGCCTCTAGAGAGAGAGCTAAATAGAGGTATGCTTACTTTGAGGGTTAAGAGGGAATAAGAGTTTATATTTCAACTCTTTCTAATACTGAATGTTTATCCCATTAGAAGCAGAAGTGAAGTCCTTATGAAGGTGCCCGATTACAGAGTGCTGGCCAAAACACTAAATGTGTCTAAGGTTTTAGTATTAATCTTGATCCATGGACTTTGGAGCAGGGGAATGAATAGTTCATCAGTTTGCCTTATCTAGTGTCCTCTGATTACTAAGTCATTAATTAACCAAGAACAATGTAGGGAAAGTAAGTTTTCTGCTATAGGATTAGTACTAGTGACCTTATTTCTGTTCTTAAAACGCCATTCTTTTTTTTTGCCACATATGTCCATAAAAAAGCCTATTCTGATGTGGGTATGTTTCATCAGGATGACAATTTAAACTTAAGTGTGTAATCCAGAGTCAGTTTTCTTTATAGTTAAAAAAAAGTGATTGTTTTTTTCTTGCTCTTGACATTTCTGTGTACCTAGACAAGAAATTCTCCTACTTCGCCCAAGAAGGAAGAGGAGTCTGTGTTCCATTTTCCCATCCATCCTACCATGAGCACTAATCATTAAGATAAAGTCTCTGTGGGAAGAAAATAAATCCTGAATGATATGGCCAACCTTTTTGTTTGTTAAATTATGTATTTCCTTTCTATAAGATGAGTGAACTTCTCCATGGGTCATTTCCACATGAGGAATGAAAGGATGGGGCTTTAGAATTTCCACTCCATGGGCTCTAATTGTGTGAGTCCATGGACTACAAGACTTAGAGGATTTATCTCAAAGGGGGTCCTGATAAATAGTCTATTGCCACTTGAGAAAATTAGGTAGGATGTTTCTCCTTGGGCTGGCAAGGCAAGTTAAAGAGCTAACAGGGTTGGAAAACAGACTCTGATTACTCTGGTCCTACCTGGGCCCCAGGGGCTGGCCCTCCTTGGTGGCTGAATTTCCTCTCCTCCCTCTTCATCTCCGCAGTTCCTCCTGTCGGTTGTGAGCTCCAGCCAGAGGAAAAGCTGCCAGTACCAGCAGCATAATTTACTCCCTCGATTATTTCACCTCAAAGTCTAGGGTTCAAGGAATGATATGAAACAAAGATGAAATCTGCTGTAAATTTAATTTTTTAAAAAAGGTCTATTATGGTTTCAACATTGTCCTCTGTAAATCAGGGGTGCTGCTGAGATGTATTTTTCAGCACTGTGCCTTTTAGCACCTGGCTTTCCCACTGTTGCCCTTAGGAGTGGGCAATATAGGAGGGAGCCGCAGAGATGACAAGGAAGGCCAGGAACAATGGAAAGAAGTTGCTACAGCCTGATTCCTTATACTTCATTGAACATCTGCTTCCATTTATGTTGAACCCAAAAGTCCTCAGCGGCATCGAGCTAACATCTCTTTCCCACACTATTCTAACCTCTTCCACAGCATAACAAGTGTGTTCTCTACAGGATGTATTTCAAGGTAACTACCAAACTAACCACAGAGGCCATGGAATTAATAGGTGCTAGGGAACTCACGGGGTCCCAAATATGCCATCGGTAACTTCACCAGTGAGAGCAATAGTAAGGTTATCATTTGGCCCGGTGACGTGACAGTGGGTTTTTCATAGTAGACTTGGGAACCAAGATTTTCTCTCTGTTCTGTTGTCTGAATACACATCCATCTTGATGACTGTGAATTTATAATGCACAGCTAAGTCACTGGTGGCGCACATGAGGATGTGAGTGCAGTGTCTGCTAACAGAGCTCCCAGTCCTCACTCTCTCTCTCACACACAACGCCCCTTTAACTTTTAGTAGCACATCGTACCAGTGGCTCATATAGCACAGAGATGCATGGTCTTTCTCTGAATCCCTTGGGATCTCTAGTGGAATACTGGTCAACCTAGTTCAGGTACTTTTTTTTCAGTATAGCTAGAGTAGCTAAGAACTCTGGCAACTATGAACCATGAGGGTCTTGTTCTTGAATTAAAACAAAATGCCATCATGGCTTGGGAATTGCAGAAATGTCACTTATTCACTCTAGGTCTGGATTTTCCTTTTCTCACTTAAATGAATACCTGTATAGGAGAGCCTGCAAGGAGCAGTGGTAGGCTGTGATGTTTAGCTTTTTCTCCTGTCTCCTTTCAGCACTGGACTAAGCAAATTCATGCTGGTTTTCCTCCAATTTCCCTACCTTATTGAAAACCTAGGAGTTGCCATTTCCTTTATAAAAGAACTGTTTTTCAGTGTTTGTTTTTTGTACACTTCGCTGAATTTGTAAATGCAAATGTAGATTACTGTTAATGATTTTCTGGAAGATTTTCCTCCTATTTGTGATTTGGGAGATGACAAAGGGCATGTTTGACTTGTAATAGAGACAAAGAATGGTTAAATCCAGTGCATGTTATGTGATTGGAGAGTGCCACGGACTAACCCACCATGGCTCTGGGTGGGCCCTGCATTCCCATGCTGCACAGATTCCTGCCTGTTGAGCAACTTAGCCTTGTCCTTACAGAAGTACAACTATACTAACTGGTATTGCACACAGTGATTTTCAAAGTGGCAAAGCTCTGAAATCCAAAATCCCGTGTCCCGCACTTCTCACGCTAACCCTCTCCTGGCCTGGAGGTCCATGTATGTGGCTTTCTATCTGGGGAAAATTTTTTGCTTTTCCCCATACTCCCCTTTTTTCCTCTTCACCTTCTGTATGTTCCTGGCCTGAGTGTTACCATTTGCTTACTGATAACAATACACTATGAATTTTCTTTCACAGCTTTGAGATGCTTATGAGGCTTTCCTGCTTCCCACCCAGCCCCAAACTTGGGACTTGTCACACACTGATCCTCTGATCGGTTTGACGTGGGAAAGCGCCAGGAAGCCATGTACCAGTTTGTATAGTAGTACCCTTTAGAACTGCCTACTCTTGAACAAAGTAGAGTGTGCTGGGGTTCGCACTGGCTGCTTGACACACACGAAACCAATTAATCTGCATGCCAAAGAATAATAATAAAATTAACCCTTAGAGTACTGCTTCAACATTTTAGTTTAATGGCCTTGAATTTTACCAGTTGGGCAATGCTTCTTTCCCTCGATCTGAATGTTGCACGTGAAGTCCATACGTAGTCTAGCCAGAACATCCACCAGGATCCTCTCCTTCATGGCTTTCCTGAGATGCTCCTGGGTCCTTTATTGTTCATCAACTGATGGCTTTTAAAAGGTTCAAAACATGCCTCTGTGTTTAATTGAAAATGGGCTCCGCTTCCAATAAGCTGGAGTGTGTGAGGAACTGTTTTTTAGCCTTGTGATGTGTCCTCTACAAGGAAGAAGTCAGTTCTTTAAGGGTTAATGTGAAATTAAGGAATTTGGTAGTGTCTCTTGCTTGTCCTTCCTCCAAGGTGTGTGCATGATCTTTCAATTTTTTTTAGCTCAACTGGTGAATGATGATAAAAATTATATATATACACATATATATGTATTTAAAATGACAGAAAGAAATAAAAGAACAAAAGACTGAATGGTTGAATGGAAAGACCCCTTGGCAATGCTTGCTTGATTATCACAGGGGTAAAAAGACCAAATGTTTTATTTCATGAGTATTCATTATGACCTCTCCTCCGAGCACCACCGCTGCACAGCATGTGGGAGACTTGGTGATGCTTTTCATTTACCCTTTGCTTTTTCTTCTTCCTGTCTAATAGCCCAATAGAATCCTGCCAGAATTTCTACAAAGATTTCACATTACAGATCGACATGGCTTTCAACGTGTTCTTCCTCCTCTACTTTGGCTTGCGGGTGAGTTGGAGCAACACTGCTCAGTGTGACGATGGGGGTGCAAGTCTTGTTCCCAGGGGCCTTGCTCCACCAGTGCCTGCCCTCGCAGGCAGACAATGCCCAGTGTTCCCAGGGAGGACAGCAGACCTGCGTTCTGATTTCCAGGCTGTGAGAGAGCCCTGTCCTCAGCCCACAGTTTTCTGAAGTACCTGTTAATTGTGTTCACAGGGGGAGACATAGGGATTCAAATAGCTATTATACCTCCTCCAGCCAACTTCCTCTTCCCTCTATTCAAACAGGAGGACATTGTTCCCTTAACAGAACTGAAAAAAAGTTTTTTGACCTTAAATTTATGTTTATCCATGCTCATTTTGCTGAATCCAGGGAGAATAGTAGAATCAGGGGATAGAGCAGCAGATTTGGGGGTAGGAGGGTGTTCTACTACACCCTGTTAATGACAGGAGCTGTACAGAGGTGAGTTACAGAGATATGTGTGTGTGTGCACGTGTGTGTGTGTGTGAATGAATGCATCCATATGTGCTTTATTTGCAGTTATGTTTACATTAGACAGTCTAGTAAAGGTGAGATTGCTTAACTTTACCTCTGATGCAGTTGAAAACCATAGAAAGATACACTTCCTGAGCTTTCTCCAAAGCTAACATAGTCATTCTTTAGAAAACACTATCTGAATTCTAAGACAAAAATAGCGTGTAATTGGTATAGATATGAAAAGAAAAGAACATCTCATTCCAGACCCCCAACAAAAACTCAAATGTAACCTTTGGCAAGAGTATATTTTGAATGCTGGCACCATGCTTCTCATTCTTTTTCTCTCTTTTCTTTCCCCCAGTTTATTGCAGCCAACGATAAGCTGTGGTTCTGGCTGGAAGTGAACTCTGTAGTGGATTTCTTCACGGTCCCCCCAGTGTTTGTGTCTGTGTACTTAAACAGAAGTTGGCTTGGTAAGTCAGTCTCTCTGCCTTTCTTCTTGCTGGTTCCTGAGCCGTGGCTGGAATATAGACTCTGGGGCTGGGCTGTTTCAGACTGTTGTGTATTAATATAAACAGTTCTTGGAGTTTTAGAAGTTGATGTTGACAGTTGTCTTTGGAGCACTAGACCACCAGGATTTGCACAGTTACTGCTTCCGGTAATGCAGTTTCATCATTGTGGAAGCCTAGTGGTCATCACTGTCACAGCCAGGACCTCTGCATTCACTGGCCTGCCACTTTTCATTCAACCTGGAGTCAGCTCATTCAACAAATGAGCCTATGAAGTCAGGGCCAGCTTTCCAGGTAGCTGGTTCAGGTGTCCCAGAAGGCTGTCTGCTAAAGTTGGCTTCTAGATGCTTCTTAGTTTTATAAAGACTAGATCCTGCATGGATATTTATAGTTACGAGTTCTTTTGTGGAGCAGGATAAGGTAAAGTATATTGCGTCACCCCTCACCTTGAAGAAGATTGAGCTCCCTTCCTGTGATAAAGGAAGAGCTTTGGCAGCTGCTGGGTTCACGTCTCACTTCCCATCTCTGCTCAACACATCGCTTCCTGTATCAGGACGAGGACAGTTTGGTGGGAAACGTAACGAGCTCAGAGGATGACTGTGGCAGGGCGTAGAGAAAAAGCTTCGAGGTTCTCTTTGCTGCACTTCACAATTTTCTCAGAGTATTTCTGCTGCCCCGGGTCCACAGGGGAAGGAGGGGCCTGAAGCAGGACTCAGAGGAATATTCGTGGGTTCCAGCTGTCTTTATCTTCAGAATTTTTTGTCTTAACATGATTTTAAAATATATATATATATGTATATATATGTATATATATGTATATATATATGTATATAATAGTCTATATAAACCTTCAAAGATGTATATGTAAAGAAAACAGTAATCATCTCTTCGCCCTGCATCCATTGCTGCCTGCTCTCTGGGATGCTCAGTGTTCATACACTTCCACAACTTTCCTTCATACTCATTTCCCAACAAAAAGTATGTCACATATAATAGTGTTTCAGAGATGGTGGTTTCTGTACAACATAATTGTATCAAGCACATTGTACTGCAATTTGGTTTTCCTACTAATGAATGACGGACATCCCTTCAGCACCAAGTTCCATAAGTCGTTGTACCGCAGTTTATTCAGCCATGACCCTCCCTGATGATGAACCACCTGATTGTTTTCTTTTCCTGCTATAAATAGTGGCCTAATCCACATACTTGTACAATTCTATTTCTATAGATAGTTTCAGGTTCCTGGAGGACTTGCTGGATCAAAGAACATGTATATTTTAGTTTGTATAGATATTGATGGATAACATTTCAAAAGTATTGTGTCAAGCAATGTGTTATGATGTTCTTGCTAGCACTGTTAATTTTTTTACATACACAGTAGCAGATATTTAAGAAATAAGCATCTTTTATATATAGTGTATGTAATAATCACGTACACACGTGTGTGTATGTGCTATGGCTCTATTTCCCCAATTTCCACAGTAGAATCGTATTCACTTCCTTGAAGGAAGAATCTTCATCATTGATTTGAGACATGTTTGCTTAGGTTGGGTTTTCGAGTCGGTACGATGAGACCATTTGGGCTGCACACAAATCTGAGAAGTGTCCTCAGTTCGGTCAAGGTGTGCTCTGTGGCCAAGGGTCCCGGGTGCCTCAGCTTTGCTGTTAGGTGGCTTTGGGACCCGGGACTCACTTTTTATTACTTTCCTGTTGTTTCTTTTTTTTTTTTTCAAAGTTTTTTTAAAAGATTTATTTATTTATTTATCTTTTAGAGGGGAAGGAGAGAGGGAGAGAAACATCAGTGTATGGTTGCCTTTCATGCATCCCCTGCTGGGAACTGGCCTGCAGGGAACCGGCCTGCAACCCTGGCATGTGCCCTGACTGGGAATCGAACCGCCATCCTCTGGTTCGCAGGCCTGTGCTCAATCCACTGAGCTACACCAGTCAGGGCCAACTTGCCTGTTGCTTCTTATCTGTAAAATAAAGGTTGGCCTAAGTGATCTCCAGGGTTTTTTTGCTTTTGTTTTTGTTTATCTCAGGAAGTCTCTAAGATGCTTGTATTATTAACGGCAGTTGAGGAAAAATGGAAAGTTAGTGAAATTAAATCACCAACATTGCCGAGTCGAAATTATGCGTGGGCTGCTAACCAGGGCTTTTTCTAAACCATCCCCTTGTGAAGAGTATACACACACACACACACACACACACACACACACCCCTTAAACAAAGAGGTGAGGCGCGAAGGACGAGAGAGAAGGAAGAAGGTATGAAGGGGAGAAAGAGGGAGAAAGGAAGGAGGAAGGAGAGGAAGCGGGTCAGAAGGGACAAAGCAGTGCGCCTTCTGTTCCTGGCTGCGCTCTAAGGACTGTGCGGTTGAACAGCCACTTTCCTTTCCTGGACTCTCAGTTTTCCCATCTAAACAATGGGAGATTTGGATTGAATGACCTTTCGGGCCTCATACTTCATGAACCCTAATTTTGCGTGAGGGTCCATTGTGCCCCGGTCCCTGTGGTCCTAGATGATTGAGGCCCCTCGTGACGGTGATGGAGACGTTCCCCCTCTGTCTCACCCCACGTTAAGAGTGTGAGGCTGAGTCTCCTCCTGTGGTCACCCAGGAGGACACTCACATTTCACAATGTGCCTGGGAAGGTCTTAGTGTAAGGGCAACTTGGGTATTCTACGAATCCATGCCTTCCTGTGGATCGTTTAATCCTGATTTTTGGAGTTGTGTTCCAGTATGGTGAAAATCAAACAGAAAAAGGGAGAGAAAAAGGAAAAGGAAGAAAATGAGATACATTTCCATCCGTTGTGGCTGTTCCTTAAAAAATGCTCTAAAATGTGCTTCAATTTGTTCGTTAATTGAACAGTATTTACTAAGCACCTCCTGCGTGTCTGGTACTTTTTCAAATCATTGGGAAACAATAGTGAATAAAATAGACGGCATCCTGCCCTTTAACCTGCAGTGGGGCGAGAACAGGAAAATAGAAGCCTAATAAATAAGTATATTATATAGGGTGTTAGGAAGCAAAAATGCTATTGAAATTGAAAAAACATAGACCCATGACCTTTTGAGCTCTGTAGAAGAAAACACTTTAAATAGCATACTTTTTGTTCTTTGGTAACTAAGCCCTTTGGGTGAGATTCAAAACTGGTCTGGCTGTTAGGAAAGGGAATTCAGTATAATAATATTTCAAGGAGGTTCCGTGTCTGATTTAATACATGGGTTATTACACCGTGAAACAATTATTGAACCAGCAAGCTGCCAGAGACAAAATGAACATTCCCACGAGGTATGGAATATAAAGTAGAAGGAATAATCTCATTAAATAAGGCAATTCAGGAAGTGCTGCTGTCCTCTCTGAGGTTTAGGGGAAGTTGCAGGAAACTGAAGGCTCCCCTCGTTCTCCTGCACTCGCTGCGCGAGGCCCGCCCTGCCGAGGACAGAGGGCTGGGCTGTCCTGGCACTTTGGTGGGTAAAAAACGGTGAAGGCCATGACCCCTGCCCTTACCTTTCCCACAGCATAACCCACACCATGTTTGATTATTTATTATTACTGTATGGTTGCATATTATATAGTTCAGTATTTACTTAACTTTTTGTGGATATTAATTATCTTAGTGCATTTGATAGTGTCTTACTAATAACAGCTAGTACTTATTCTGGTTCTGCTGTGTTCTGGGCACTCTGATGAGCTCCTTACATACATGAACTCAATCCTCAGCAAACCTATGAGCTAGGAATTATTTCCCCCGTTTTTCAGATAAGAAAACGGGCTCGGAGAGATTGTCTTATCCAAGGTCCCATTGCCTGGAAGTGGCAAAAGGGGTGATTTGTCCCAGATGTGGTCTGACTTTATGTCCACACCCCGGCTGCGCTCCTCTCTCTCTGTCCTTACCCTTGAAAGATTTGGGGTTCTGAGGACTAGGTGGGGGTGACTGAGCTGATTTTGCTGCTTATGTCGGCACTGCTCCATCTCTACTTACTCACAGAGGGCTTCACTTCAGGCTGGCAAGCAGGGAAGAGATCTTAGTGAAGAACACCCCCATGTCTTCTTCCCACTCCTCCTTTCCCACGTCCACTTTCTGGAGTTGCCACTAGGACCAGGGAAACACAGGCGTATCCTGAGCCCCAGGTGCCTTAGCCCCTTGAGGAGGAAATCTGCTTCACCTGAGAGAGAGGGAGAGCGAGAGCGGGAGGAAGGGAGGGAGAGAGAGAGAGAGAGGGCTGCCATCCATCCTTGGTCAATAGGGCAGAGTGGATCAAAGCCAGTGGATCTGGGCTCCACCCCCTTAGTTCACGTCTTGACCCAGCTGTTTTCTGATGGGTCACTTTGGGCAAGGTCATTCACGTGTCTGAAACTCAGTTTTCTTACTGCACAATAGGGATATTAATAGTACTCACCTCATAAAGTTGGCGTGGAGATTCAATGAGGTAATGTGAGTACAGTACCAGATACACAGGACGAGTTTAGTGATCACCATGGGCCCCTCTTTCTGACCTACCTATCGTACTTTAAAGTGCTAGGGAAGAAAACAAACCAGATGGAGCCAAAAATAAGCGGCGGGACGTGAGGACCTCCATGTGGGCAGGCGGCTGGTCGCTTGCTTATTTTAATTCCTCGTCCCACACACCAGCTTATTCATTTTTGTTTCACAAAATTTTTATCCTACCTCACTAAAATAAATGTACCTTGAAATGAGAGATGTATCTTATTTTAAGACTTGAATAACATGCTCTGGGGAGAACTCTTTTTTCTGTGTGTCTCATTCTTTTGGGAACTGTATCCCCAAGGTAGGTCAGTGGGCTGTGTCTCCTTTGTGCGTTTACATAGTTTTGTTGACCGTCATCTTGTGTGAGAAAAAATACTAATGCACTCACTGGCCAGCCATTGAACCTGTTTTCATGAGCACCTACTACGTGCTCAGTGCTGGGATGAGAGGAACATGCTTGGCCACACTCTTTCCTTGTTTTGTTGTGACTCTTAAATTAACATCCTCCGTCCAGTCCTCTCTGACTGATGAAATCAGGGGCAGGTAAGGAGCCACCAGCATTGAACTGTGGTCAAAAAACTGAGCCTGGTTCTCTAGCTCATATTAGACCTGGCCTTGGACCTTAGACTTCAGAACCTTCCACAAACTCTGCTAGAAAATAGAAAACTCTGCTAAAAATAATAGAAAAATGAGTTAATACCCAGTCACAGGGCAATTTAAATGATTTAGGCTATCTACTTATAAATATATGCCTGGGCAGTCCTTTTTTTATGTCAAAAGGTGATAAAAACAGGCTCATAAAAAAAAAAGCACAGGTTCTTAAAAACAACAACAACAACAACAGGATAAAACATAGTTCCTGCTTGAGACCAAGGTTTTAATCTAGTTTTGGAACCAAAATAAACTCATGCAGCAACAGGAGGTAACACTACCCGCTATGTAATTAAGTCCCGCGTTGCGAGGTGCAGACTGCAGGGCCTGGGAGTTCAGAGGAGAAAGAGCTTACGTGGGTGGAGGGATGCAAGGAGCCTTCTGGGAGGAGCAGGGTCCCGCTGAGGCTGTGGCCGTGGGTGGGCGGGCAGAGTGGGAAACAGCACGACTTTTCCATGGGGAGGATAGCAAGTGCCCCTGGATGGTAGTACCATCCTAGATGAGAAGTGTCCTCGCCGTGTGCCAGCCATCAGCCTCACAGCCCTGCAGAGAGATGTGTTGGTTTCTTCTCGTTGCAGTAACAACTGGCTACAAACTTAGGGTCTTAAAACAACACAAATTTATTACCTGGTAATTCTGTAGGTTAGAAGTTAACATAGGTCTCTCTGGGCTAAGATAAAAATATCTTCAGGGCCGTGCTCCCTTATGGGTGCTCTAAGGAATATTCCACTTCCTTTTCCAGCTTCCGGAAGCCGTCCACACTCCTTGGCTCACAGCCACTTCCTCCATCTTCAAAGCCGGCAACGGCGGGCTGAGTCCTTTGCACATGGCGTCTCTCTATTTTGCTCTCTGCCACCTCCCTCTGACTGTCTTTTATGCCTTCCTCTTCTACTCTTAAGGACCCTTGTGATTACACTGGGAGATAACCTAGGGTAGTCTCATTTTAAGGTCAGCTGATAGCAATCTTAATTGATCTGCTACTTTGATTGCCTTTCTCCATGTACTGGTAAGTTACTATATTCATAGGTTCCAAGGATTAACATGAAACATTTTGGGGAGCCATTATTCTGCCTACCAAAAGGGGTATTATTATTCTTCCCACTTTGCCAAAGAGGAAACTGAAATTCAGAGGGGTTAAGTAACTTGCCTGAAGTCGTGGCGCCAGGAAGGCTTAGAGCTGCGACCCATCCTGCGGTTCACCTGCCAGTGGTCTGCACAGTCCTTGGCGTCCAGATGCTCTGCAGGCGCCCGGGGCCCCCTGCACCCTCACCTCATTGTACTTTCTCCGCCTTTTCTGTGAGGAGACCCTCAGGGAGATTCTGTTTGGAGCCTGAGACCTTCCCGATATACTCACTTACATGTAGTGGGTTTTTGTTCATTTGATTGATTTTTAATTTTCTTGGGAACAGGCAAATTACTTTACAAGCTGCAACGAGGTCTGGGTGCCCCTCCCTGTACGACTGCAAAAACTGAGGGCAGCGTGTTAGATCTACATACCCCTGCTTAAAACCCCTCTCTCTTTAGAACTCATGCTTTCTTATCTTTTTGAGTTTAGTTAAAAGAGTAGCAAGAAACCAGCATTTTAGAGTGCCAAACGAGGTTTAGTGGCATGTCACCATTTTCCCAAGGAAGGCAACGTGTGGGGTCAGAACACCACTTCCCCTTCAGTGGCCATTTTTCAGGGGCTCATCGCGGTCTCAGGAGTCCCACTGCTGGTCGTCCCCTTCAGAAGGCTGTCACTCCAGGGCCCCTTCCGTGCTTCATGAGCCCCATCCCAGGTGAAGTGAGCTTAGTGTCTGGACCTGACATTGACCAGCTCTGCATTTGGTAAGAATAATCAAGAGGGAAAGTGTTGACTGGCTGTTTTCTGACGCCAGTTACTGTCAGTGTGTTGAGATTTAGAAAACAGAACAGAATCAGAGAGTGGAGGCAGCCCCTTTGGGGTGCCCCAGACACGCACACCTGACCGCCCGCCGCCCTTCGCCCTCAATTTCCTGGCCCGGCTGTATCCGGCTGCTGAGCCAGGAGGGAGGTTCTGCCCGCCTCTCTGGTTGCAGCCCCTTTCTAACGCCACCTCCTGTGTGAAGCTCTCCTGTTCTCCCACTTGGAATGAATTCCTCCCTGACCTTTGTTTCCTCTGCTTTTACGATCAGTGCTCCAGCGCAGTGCAGTCAGTCTGTTGCTGTTGTCCACTAGGATGGGGGCCATGACTGCAGGGTGGCAGGGCCTTGACCGCCTTGTTCTTTGCTGCGTCTCCGGTGTCTTGTACAGTGCCTGACATGTAATTTGTGCTTGTTGAGTGCATCAAGGAATGAATAAGTGTTGTTACAACAGTGACAATAGTGAACAATTGTTGATTGCTTATTAAGAGCAGACACTGGGACCCTGGTTGGGTGGGTAGTTCACTTAGTTAGACATCATCCTGATATGCCAAGAGAGCAGGTTCAATTCCCGGTCAGGACACATAAAGAATCAACCAATAAGTAAATGAAACAACAAATCGATATTTCTTTCTCTCTGTCCCTTCCGCTCAAAATCAATCAATAAAAAACTTTTTTTAAAAAAGAGCAGACACTGGCCTGAGCATTTCCTAGCCATTATCTGTTAACATTCACAGCAACCCTGTGAGTAAATACTGGGTTGGCCAAAAAATCCATACGGTTTTCTTACCTTAAAATAAAATGCACATTTTTCATTTTCACCAGTAACTACTGGTGATTTGGATATTTTGAGTATGTCTCCTGTCTCCTGCATGGTATAACTTGAGTGTTCTCAGTTAATGTCTCAATTTGATCACTATCAACTTCAGCTGGTCCACCCGACGGTGGAGCATCGTCCAGCGAGAAATCTCCAGCGCAAAACTTGGCAAACCACTGTTGACACGTTCGATCAGTCACAGCACCTTCTCCATACACTGTACAAATCTTTTATTTTTGCATTTCATTTGCATTTTTACCTTTCTTGAAATAATAAAGCATAATATGCTGAAAATGTTGCATATTTTCTTCCATCTTTGATACTAAAATGGCTGCACAAAACTTCACCAATTTTGATAAGTTTTTATAAATGCATGCTGATATGACAGCTGTCACACTACAACCTAACAAAATTGTTTTAAATGAAGTTAAAGACACCTAAGTCTTTAACTACAAGAGCCATCTTATGGAAAAATGAAATAAAGTAACTTTTTTGGCCAACTCGATACTGTCAGTCTGAGTTTACAGTTTAGGGAACTAGGTTTGGGGGTAGGCAGCTTTCCCAGGTAGTAAATGGATCCAGGACTCAGCCCAGATCAGCCTCATTCTGCAGCCCATACTTTAAAAACCACAGGCCAGTGGTTCTCGAAGTAATTGCCAGACCAGCAGCACCGGCTTCACTGGAACACTTGTTAGAAATGCAGATTCTTAGCACCCAGCCCAGACCTAGTTAATCAGGGGCCGTCTGTGTCTGACCACACAGTTTGCCTTTTACAGCCTCCCTGGTGACCCTGGTGCTCGCCAGTTTTCAGCACCACCGCCCTGCACTGGGCTGGGATGGTTCCAAATTTGGCTGTCTGTGAAAATCCCCTAGGGAGCTTTGAACACTCATGGTGTTTAGGCCAAACCTCCACCAGTTAAACTGAAGTCTCTGGGTTGGGGGGCAGTGACCTTGACTCAGCATTTTTTAATGCTCCCCAGTTGCATTTGAAGTGCAGTAAGGGTGAGAAGGGCTCCTACCCGTGAACGCTGAATTAATTTCTCCCTAGCAGAGTACTTCCAGACTTCAGTGGGCATATGAAGCACCAGGAGGTCTTGTTAGAACGCGATTTCTGATTTAGGAGGTGTGCGATGGGGGCGGAGATTCTGCATTTCTGTAAGCTCCCCGGTGATGCCAGTACGTTTGGTCTGGGGACCGTACTTTAAGCAGCAAGGCTTTTCATTGTGGACTGTGCTGTGCAACGTGGTAAACACTAGCCACATTTAGCTATTCGAATGTAGATTAATTAAAAGTAAATAAAAGCTCAGTCTCTCAGTCATACTATCCACCTTTCAAGAACTGGATGATCTCACCTTTAACAGGAAGCTAAACAACAAAACAAACAAGCAAGCAGAATAAAAACAAAAGACACTAAAATAGAGAACAGGGGGACAGTGACCAGAGGGGAGAGGGGAGGGAATTTAAGGGGAAAAAAGGGGAGGGATTTGGAGGAACAAATAGGAAGGACACAGCGATGAGAACTAAGGAGGGTGGAAATGGGAGGGAGGTGGGGAGCACGGGGGGGGGGGGGGGAGGCGGGGAGGGAGAAATAGACAAAAAAACTGTACTTGAAAAATAACTAAATAAAAAAAAAAAGAACTGGATAGCACCATGTGGCTAATGGCTGTGTTTCATAGATCATTTCATTATTATGGAAAGGTCTGCTGGACCACACTGCTCTGGAATGTGAGTCTTGTGATAGAAGTCACCATGAATTTTTACTTTTTGTACGTCCAGGACAGTCTTTCAACACTGGTAACTTAACACGTTTCCTGAAGTGATTTTTATTGAAAAGGCCAATGGTAAATGTCTATACCCGAAAGAAGTAAATACCTTTCTGGAGCGGATGTAGAGAAATCCTTAGCACACCATCAAAATGAAACTCCCCCAACCCTAGCCAAGTTAAATTGCTGATGGCCTCTGTAGGGACGGGGTTGGGGTGGGCAGTGAAGAAGCTTTAATAGAAGCCAGGGCCCCTTCCAGTCCCAGTTTCTTCCTCAGAACGTACTGCTGCTGAGGTGGCCTTTTGGGCTCTGAAAGCAAAGGCCTCTGGTTCCCCCTACAGGACTGTCCTGGAGTTTGCTGGATCACCGTGAGATCAGGAAGGTCGGAGGAGGGACACAAACTGGCTCAAACTCACATGGCAGTTGGTGCTTGGCAGAGGTCACATGTCAGCCTGCTTTGCACGCCCATGGGGTATGGGGCATCTGATGACTTGGCCCAACCACGGCAACCACGAGTGTCCCAATTCCTCCCCTCAAGGGGGTTCCTGGTCCCAGGGCCCAGGGTCTGCAAGGAAGGGCCTTTGAGAGCCCCCAGAGGTCATGTGCTCCATAACTTCAGGCACGTGGACATCAAGATTCTGTGAAGTCCCTGAGTAAGCCCCTCCCTATAGTCAGTGGTTTTATTTAAAATAATAAATGGAATTTTTTTTGTAAGTATGGCTTTTCTTTTGGGAGTCAGATATCTTTGGGGGTAGTGAGAGGGAGAGAGCAAACACAGTAAAAGAGAGGAAAGTGCTTCTGTAACCAGAGCAGTGTTGCATGTGTTCATATTATATGTATATGTGTACGTGGTATATATGTATATGTGTGCGTCCACATATACAATCTATAATTGTCCTAGGTAATGTTCCAAACAATACTATGAAATCGGGGTCATTTTTAATTTGTTTCTTTCTTTTTAGAGAGAGGGGAAGGGAGGGAGCGAGGGAAAGAAACATCCATCAGTTGCCTCTGCTATGCTTCCTGACTGGGGACCAAATCCGCAACCTAGGTATATGCCCTGATGGGGAATTGAACATGCCCTCTTGCTTTGTGGGACAATGCCCAGCCAACTGGGTCACGCCAGTCAGGGTGAAATTGGGGTCATTTTAAAATCCATTTTAGAGATGGGGAAACTGAGGTTCAGATGGTGGTTCAGGCACTTGCTGAGAGTCATATAGTAAGTAAGCGGCAGAAGGCTTGGGACCCAGGAGGTCTGCCTCCAAGGTCTCTGCTTCTCAGTCCTTTATGATGCTGACGCTCAGGCTACAAAATTAACTGGCCCTAAGAGTTACACTTAAAAAAATTGTCTAACAGTCTTGTTCAGTCAGATCAGATGCTGAGGGCAGCTTCCTCCTTGTCCTGACAGAAAACAGACTTCCTAACAGAATTTCTTTGGCACTCCCAGGTGATAAAGGAAATCGAGAAGAAAAGGAATTCAGTCCATTTTTTAAAAATTGTGTTAATACAGTTTTTGTAATTCACCAGCCTCCAAACTACTTTTTTTAACCTTCCCCTTTTACCAGTCTCCTCTTCTGAACTTCTTAGTTTATTGTATACAAGCAGCAAAATAAATAAAAACAATCCATGTCACTACAGTTAGTGCATCTTGAAGCAGCATATCAGAGATCACATTACTCTTTGCCTGGGCTTGCTTGCTTGTTTGTCTGTTTTGGAGGAAGGAAACTCAATAGCACCACGCATCTTGGGAATCACATTAAGATGGATTGCCATAGGGTGACCAGAGAAACTAATTCATTTGGTTCTGTCCTATGACTGGCCTCTGAGTGAAGACAGCCCCTGCAAAGCTGCATGCTCAAAGTTCAGTTATTTTCTAGGGAGGTGATTGCTGTCTGGTTGCTGCTGTAGCTGAAACTGCTTCTAGAGAAATTATTTCCCGGTAAGAGATTTCCAGTTCTGTTCTCTCGATGTTGCTTTCTCAGGGACATGCTTTAAATAAGATGCCCGCTGTAGGCAGCAGAGCCTCTAAATCCTCACTGAGCGGCACAGCTCTGCTATGTGCTAAATTGGAAATAGCATTCTAAAAGGAATGTCTTCAAGGAACAAATTCAGCGGTAGGTTTTCGTAAATGCCAGAACCTCTCCAGATGGCTGTGCTTCATCTGGGACGTGACTGGAACAGCTTCCTTGAGCAATCTAAGTCTCTAGGACCGGAAGACTGTTTACCTTCACATCATGTCCAAAAACAGTGCCTTGGTTCTTCTCGGTGAACTCAGGGCCACCGTGGAGTGACCTGGGTGGCCCATCAGCTGGGAAGAAAATGAACACTGGGAAGCAGCTCTGAGACACTACTGCCCTGTTCAACTGAATGCCTACTGTGTGCAAGCCAGTGACTCCTGGGAGGGGCTCACAGGTGGGGAAAACAAAAGTCCTGCCCTTCAGATGTTGATAATTTAACTGAATGGGTCATTTATAAGGAACAATAATGAATGGATAGGAATTCACAGGAGGAACAGAGGGAGGCAAGTTGCCCATCCCAACCCAAAGAAGATTTCAATTATCTGAAATCTGAAAAGTAAGCGTATTCCTCCAAGAGCAAAGCCACTAAGGTGCGCTGTGCGGGCCAGCACAATCAATGAAAATTCTTGGGTCCAGGCCCGGACCTATAAACTCCTTGGGAGTTGGTTCAGTAAATAATCTGTGTGTTTCTTGCTCACACTCCAGTGTATGTTAGATACACGAATATCTTACAGTCGCCTGGGGAGCTTTGGAACTCCCCCTTCTCCCAGCCAGATTAACTCCTCAGAATCGCTGGGGTGGAACTCAGCCCTCAGAAGGTTTTAAAGTTCCCTGGGTACTTCTGACGTGCAGCTAGGGTTGAGAAGCTCTCTGCACAGGGACGGCTCTTAAATCAGGAACACGCCTGAATACCTGAGGAAAAAGAAACAACCCAGAAAACATGTGAACTCTTTTCCAGGTCTGTTGAGCCAGACTCTCTGTTCATGATCAAGGAGAGTCCATGGTCACTACATGTTTGAGATAGATCAGGGGTTCTCAAACTTTAGCCTACCTCGGGAAATCGCCTGGAGGCTGGTGGAAGCACAGGTTGCTGGACCCCATCCCCAGAGTTTCCGATTCAGAAGTTGTGGGGTGCGGCCCGAGCATTCGCATTGCTATCAAGTTCCCAACTGGTAGCTGCTGCCTGGTCTGGGGCCACACGTTGAGAACCAGTGGTCTAACCCTGGCCTGAGCCTGAACCTCCTCTCTCCCCCAGGACTGAGTCCTCGGCCTCCTCCCCCAGGGAAGGATTCGCATAAGGCCTGACCCCTCTCAACTCCCAGGATAATTTATTTTAACAAACATTCTTTTCTAGCATCTTACTTGGAGACACTGGACTCGCTTGCAAAAGTAAGGGCAGGTCATGGGTGATGAGAACAGCCCCATTTCTGATGAAACACATCATCAGATTACTCAGAGTAAATACTGAACACCATTATGGAGCCACTTCACTCCCACATCACTAAATGCATCTTCTCTCTTTGAGGCTAAGTAAGAATTTAGCAGCCCACCTCACAAAGGGATTCACCTGGGTGGATCACCAAACTTCCCTCGACCCGATTTGGGGCCCTAGGAAACTCCTGTTTGGGGAAATCTCCGTCTCACATTCTGTGTCCTTCATAGTCTCCCTCAGCCTTCCTTTCTTCTACTTCTGTTGTCTGCCTGTCTGTGAAGTTCTCCCCTTTTTCCTCCAACCAGCCTGCTTACCAGCTACTTCGCCGCCAGCACAAATATATTCCATCTCCATGACTTTGGTGGGTCCCTGGTCTCACCCATTCTCTCTCCTCACCTCAACTCAGCCAGTTATGAGTTTGCGTCTTTGAAAACCATTATCATCTCAGTCACGTGGGTGGTCTTCTGATGTTGGCTATTTTTTTCAAAATCAGTAATGTATACATGTTCTGGCTCATCAGTCAGAGCAGGAATGGGCACATCTGGCCCACTGCCTGTTTTCGTGAGTGATATTTTACTAGAACACAGCTACAACCCAGTCATTGAGGTGTGGTCTGTCACAGTGAGACAGAGCCGTGGCCTGTAAATCCTAATATCGTCATACCGGGCTGTTCACAGGAGTTTGTGATCTGATCCCTGCTCTAGGTTGGCGGCTACATTTTAGTACATTCCTTGAACTTCCTCTCAATATCTGGCAGTGTTTTACACATAATAGCCATTAATCAGTTTTGATAAACTGGGCATGAATGGACTTTCCTCGGAAAGCAGTTACAAACTAAGGGTGATAAAGTAAAATCTCCTTTTTGCTGTTACGTCATCGTTTCTGCATGTTTCGTGGCCGGTTTTAAATTAAGCCCTTTGTATGCCTGTCTCGTTTGATCCTCTTAACAGCTGCGTAAGATAGAAAACCCTGGAGAGAGAGGAAGGATCTCATTGGCCCTGTGACTGCAGCCAGTGACACAGTGAGGTTTTGAACTCAAGTCTTCGGGATCTCAGAGCCTGAGCTTTCAATGACTGCTAGGCACTTACTCTTCAGTACCAGCTCTTTTATGTGATGAGAGACAGAAATCTTCAAAAACCTGACAGTGAGGCAAGGCCCATAAACAAAACAGGCAGACGGTACCCAGGGACCTGGGAGGAGGCCGTGTCCTGAGAGCAAGTGGCGCCCCCTTCAGTGCGGCTGCTCCTCGTGCACCTCCCTCACCTTGCCCTGATTGCAGAAGCTCTGTTCAATATTGCCCGTGTTATTGTGATTGTCTTCATTTATTCATTCACTCAGCAAACCTTAAAATAAGTGTAATGTGTTGGTTGCCGCGCTGGGCTGGGAGTTGGAGCTGTAAATGAGATCTCTCTCTCCAACTGTGGGAAAGACAAGTGTGTAAACCCCAGACTGCAAACCCAGACATGTACGTGAACGGGAAGACAGCAGCTGAATGAAGCCTGTCAGGTGAAGGCTGGCCGTAGCTGGACGTGAATGCCCCTCTTAAAGGGCAACTGTTGATGACAACCTTTGGCTATTCTTGCCATATTGACTCCTCATTTTCTTGTGGTGCCTTCTTCCCTCCTTTCTCTGCCCCTCCTTCCCCTCCTCTTCTTCCTCCCCTGACTGCCAGCCACAGTGACTTGCCCTTTGGAGACCGGTGTAGGTTGCAGCATTATTTCTGTTTAGGACACAGGAAGTTCTGGTCTCTTCTCTATGGGAAACAGTCACCTTAGACTGTTTTCATTCCTACCACCTCTGTGTATCATTACAAGTCCTATAACTTGGTGTCTGTGGATAACACTAAACAGGTAACAGAACACAAACAAAAATTCTCAACATGGTAGGTGAATATCTTAGGAAACTTAAAACATTATATCTTGGATTTGCAAATTGGGTCAGGAATCTTTTTTCAAATATTAAGGCATGTGGAGCAAAATGTACATTGAAGATTTTGTTCTTTCAATTTTTAAAAATTGAGGCAGTGTAGGCAGTAGGCTTTGGGTGCCTCCCACCAGTAAAAATACTTCTAGTCTGGGGAAGAGGAAGGACGCAGAACTCATTTTAAGCACAAAGGGGACCTTGGGAAGTGCTGGCCTTCCCTTGGGATGATCTGCCCCCAGTGTCTGTCTTTTTCCCAGAGCCCTCAGGGTCTCTTCAGCACACTCTCTGGTCCATGCCACTGTCCTGAACGATTTGTTGTGCAGTTCTGCCACCTAGTGGGGAAAGTAGGCATGAAAACCATGGAAGCTGTTCTCAGGATTCTCCCTGAATCCTGGCTACTTAGCGTCCTATGAAATAGGCCCTAAGTTTTTACTCTTAGAAGATAACCTGTCCCTCAAAAGGCCGCCAGGCTTTGTATAACATCTGGGAGAAGTTGAATGTCAGGCCATTACCTAGGATTCTGCAAAGTGGACTTCCAGGTTCGCTCTCAGAGAAGAGGAAGGTTAGTCTGCTCCCAGAGTGAAACCTTACCGGCTTCACTCAAAGGAAGGGCTGTCTTCGATGGTTACCTAATCTTTTTAAGCCCAGTAGATACTTTCCTTCTGTCTTTGGACTAAATTGACTTTAGATTTGAAAGAAATATTGAAGGGTCTGTCACTTGCTTTTTTGCATATCAAACTGTTTGTTAGCTTTTAAAAATGAAAAACTATACAGATTCTGAATAGATGTTTGTCAAACCTAAACAGAAACAGCAACCTTTTTATTTATTTATGTTATTTTTTTTTGTCCTTAACCAAGGACATTTTTAAATAGCTTTTAGAGAGAGAAGTGGAGAGAAGGATGGGAAGGAGGGACAGAGAGAGAGGGAGAGATTGAGAGAGAGAGAAATATTGATGTGAGAGACAAACATTGATCTGTTGCCTCTTGTACACACCCCACCCCCAACCAGTAGTCCAGCCTGCAACCTGGATATGTGCCCTGACCAGGAATCGAACTGCGACCCTTCAGTCTATGGGGTGATGCTCTAACCAACTGAGCCACACTGGCCAGGGTGAGAAACTTTTTTAATCCACTTGAGTGTGGTCCTATTATGAGTACCCCAATAAAGCAGCCCTGGTATAAGAACCAGAACGACAGTTTTAAATGAGGACTGCACTGTGTTAATGCTATTATCTCATTCTTTCCTTCTGGGAGGTGAGTTAGCATAATGTAGCCATCGACTACCACCGGGTGGGTCCCAAAGGTCATTTCTGTGGCAGTAACAGCAGTTTTCAATTGATACACTTTCAGCCGCATAGTAGATGCAGAAGAATATGAAAAGAGGCCCCCAAAAGCAGTGAATATTTTTATCTTCAGTTGTCTTTCCTTATATCAATTCATTTTTAGGAAAGAGAGAGCCTATTTTTTACTTTTTATGACATTTCTGTCATTTTCTTTGATTTTTTGGCTGGACTTCATCTCAGCAAATTTAAAAATACATATTCCAGATGAAAAAAAAAAAGAGACTGGAAGAGAGGGGAGAGCCATGACAGGGAGAAAGAGAACTCCGGATGCCCTGTTGCCCTGTGGGCAGTTTAGGGCTTTTCAGGAGGAAATACGTTCGTCCGAAGGTTCTGTTTTCCTAGGGCTAACAGGAATCCTGGAAGTGTCTGTGGTTGGTCCAGGAGCGCTCCGACCGTCTGGCTGCCGGAGCTGTAGAACCAGGCAGTTAACAGAGCAAAATTAACAAATGACTATGGGTGCAAATTACTGTTGTCCAAGCTATATGCATCGATCTAGACACCAGAGGAAAGCAACTGCTTCCAGGGCAGACAAGAACTATGAGATAATCAAGGATTCGGGTTTTCAGAGCTGCCCATGTCCCAGGATCTTTAGAAAACTACCAGTAACTTGTATATGGGGCGGAGGCAACCAAGGGGTGACTTGGGTGCTGTTTGACCTTGCCCTCCATCTGGAAGTTGCTATTTAAAAATGGGTGTGCAAAGAAAACCTCTATGACCCTGAGCTCTAATGGGCTAGTTTATGAAGTCACTGTCATCTCTTTTCTCCACTGTTGTGTGTTCAGACCTTGAGCAGACCTTGACTGAAACCCCAAGGTATACTTCCTGTCCGCTGTCAGCAGTGATCTGCAGAATGGATTGGTGTTGGCTGTGTGGCCTTGGGCAGGGTTCATGTGTCATTCGGGAGTGACGCGCTGCAGAAGCAGAGAGAGGCTGCCTTATGTCCACAGAAATGAGTGAATCAGAAAGCCAGATGGGGGCCAGCTCTGAGGACGTGAAGAACTGCAGAGTGCAGAACTGGAAGGACTTGGGAACAGATTGTCCCTCATTTCACTTGTGAGAAAACTGAGTCTCGGGGATGCCAAGGAATTTGCCCACATATCTTCTGCTGATGAATTCTTTCATATATTCGACAGTGATACCCAAGTGTCTCCTGTATGCCTGGCTTTGGTCTAGGTGCTGGGGTTATAAAGAGAGTGAGTGTCACACAGGGAGCAAGGGCTTGTCACAGTCAATCTAAAGGAGGGACCCAATTGAGAGTCAAGGGTCTCAGGGTAGAAAAAGAGGGAAAGGGGAAGAGAGCCACTTTAGCGTCATACAGTTTGGGCAGTGATTTGACCATCTTTAGCCACTGTAGTAACTCTCAGTGTATCATGGAAGATTACGCTACCATTTCTTTGCACCCATCAGAGCGGTAATTGCAAAGGTACTTACTTGTAAGACTGTCTCATTAGTCTCTTTCTCCTACTGCAGACCCCCACTGTGAATTTGTCATGCAGGTTCCTTTCCTAGCTCTGCGTTTTAGCCCCACAAGGGGCAGAACACGTGACATGTGGCAGATACTTAGTAAATATCCACTTTGTGAACAGTGGCATGAGTGACAAAATGATAGCAGTGCTCACATTCCACTCGATAGGGTAGGCACCTGAAAACTTCAGTAGAGGGCCAGACCCTGAATGATTTAGGCTTTGGGGACCATCCAGACTCTCTGGCAACTATTCAGCTTTGCCTTTGTAGCAGGAAGGCACCCACAGACAATACGTGAAAGAATGGGTATGGCTATTTCAGTAAGACTTTATTCACGGACTCTGACATTTTACTTTCGTAAGTTTTCATTTTCCATGAAATATTATATTTTTCATCTATTTAAAATTGTAATAAAAACATTTTCAGCTTGCAGGCTTTACGGAAAGAGGTACTGGGCCAGGTTAGGCCCACAGGCTGTAGTTTACCAATCCTCGCTATAGGAGTAGGTTAATGGTTAGAGTAAAGGCTTTATGGAAATGTTAATTGATTGATTCATTCATCAGTGCAAGTATTTATTGAGTACCTGCTCTGTGCCGGGATTTCTACCAGGCACTGGACATACAATAGAAACCAGACACAGTGTCTGTCCTTAGATGGTTTAGTGTTTAATTCAAGAAGACACTTGTGAAAAAATAAGTGTAATAAAAATATAGTGAAGTGACGTGAACTTGGTGGAGGGAGGGAGTAGTCGGTTGTATTCTAGGACAGCAGAGCCTCTTAGAGATGCGTTGCCTGCGTCAAAGTCTGAATGGTGAATGAGCAATGGACTGGAGTGGACGGAGAGGGAGCCACGTTAGGAAAGGCTCAGAAGCAGTCACAGGGGACCTGAATGTGGCGGGACAAGGCTCTGGAAAGGCAGCCCCAGAGACCTGGGGCCGTATTTGCCAGAAATTGATTATGTGAAGGAGTTTGAATTGTGTAAGTCTGATTATAAAAGTATCTCCCTGGAAATCCTCTAGGGTCCTGTGGTCCACGGTAGCAGTCCCCAACCTTTTTGGCACCAGGGACCGGTGTCATGGAAGACACAGTTTTTCCATGGACTGGGAAGCGGGGAGGGAGACAGGAGGTGGAGCTGTGGTGGTAATTGGAGCTGTACCCAGGGATGGGGAGGAGGGCGGTTGAGGATCCCTGGTCTATAGGAAGGAGTGTGGAGACCACCCTGTGGGAAAGAACGGAGAGGGGATTAGGCTGGAGGCAGTGGGCTACTTGAGACCAATTTAGAACCTAGGGAAGAAGTGCTCAGGGCTTCATTAGAGCAGGAGCAGGAATCATGGAGAGGAGAGGAAAATCAAGAGAAATATTAGGCAGGAAGAACCTGAAAGACCATGGCTAATGGCTATGTGGAGTATGAGGGAGAAGGAAAAATCTAGAATGACTGGTTTTTGGCTTGGAATCTCCCCATTAACGGAACCATGATTCACACAGAAAATAGTGAAGGAGAGCCCGTTTTAAGCGAGGGTATTAGGATACTTGGTATTTCTCCCTTTGGTGATTTTTAAAGATTTCTTTGCATGAGGCTTAATTACTATGTTTGTAAAACAGGAATCATTAATTCTGTATTTCTTTTGGGAGATAGAACTGGTGTGGCCAGACTCTCTTGGCAGTCACAGTGATAATT
Source organism: Artibeus jamaicensis (assembly GCF_021234435.1). NCBI lineage: Eukaryota > Metazoa > Chordata > Mammalia > Chiroptera > Phyllostomidae > Artibeus > Artibeus jamaicensis. Next base: position 28,374,200 of record NW_026521788.1, on the reverse strand, counting down.
AGTCACTGGTATAAAGACACAATCATTGTCCTCAGCAGGTCAGGTCTTTGAAAGATGAGTCATGACTGTGTAGTAAATAAGAACCCCACAGTCCATTTAATCAATGTATACCAAGCACTCTAACGCTCCCTGGTGGTCTAGCAGTTAGGATCCGGCAGTCACACCAAGCACTCTAAAATTAATTGGAGATTTCTAGGCTACACCCTCCAAACATCACCAGCATCTTTCGAATGTTCCATATTTACAGATTGGAAAGTACATGTAGGTAGTGTGAGCTTCCCACTATCTCTAAGTCCGTTTGCTTGTCTATTGCTCAGAAATTTTCTGCTGGCTCTCTCGCTCATTCTTTGCCCATTGTAGAGTGCTGGTGGATCCTTTGATAACTTGCCTAGAAATTACAGAGAAAGATTTAGAAAGAAAAAAAAGTCCCCAGCTCCTCTCACTTAGCTGGTATCTTCCCAGTCTTCATCTTGATCAAAACCAGAGGCAAGGATGTTATCTCTACATTGTAGTCAGAAAATAATAAAACTCCCTCTCTGTTTTATTTCCTGACGATGGAAAGTGGTCCAGGAAAATAGTAGCAAAAATAGAAGTGAGGCAGGATTGATGGTTTAGTTTTGTATACTTTTCTTATTTGTCTGTTTCTGGCTCGTATTAATGCAGCAATCTATTATACTCCAGCTAGTAGTTTATTCCTTCACCACCAACAATTTTGCAATCTTTCAGAATACTTTTGGGGATTTTAGAGCAAATGTCCTTGAAGAACAACTTAATTGTCTGAGGAAGTTTATTTGCTTATTAGAAGTGTTGAGTCCACAGCATTATCTGCATGAAGAAATAATTCCCTTAGCTGCAGTCAGTCTCACAGTTCCATGCTCCTCGGGTAGTTCTTTTTACATAAAAGGATACCTGGAACAGGGCCACCCAGACTGCCAATTTTGGGTGCTTTTAACTGGGCCCAAAGTAATAACAATTTGAGTCAGTGTGCGTATTGAGGCCTGGAAAAAAAGGCAAGAGAGAGAAAAGCACAGGATTTGGGGATAAAGTTTAAGATGAATAAATGAGTCATTAACAGATTGATCACAGCACTGTTCTTGTCATGGGGGGCATACTGTGAAGTATAAGACACTGTTTCAGCCTAGAGGAGCTTAATCAACAATAGTTATAGATATGGGAACTCAAAATATCTGGTCTACCATGGGAGTTTAAAGTCTTTCATGAGTAAACGTAACAGGAATGAATAAACAGTTAAATAATACTACAAAAGTGAACATGAGAAGATATACATTGAAATGCACACTAGTGCAGTTGTTACTGGATATAATTCACACTTAATCTATGTGTTGATCACATGAGATACACGCATATCTGTATGCACACATAATTGAGTTCAATGTAGTAGGATAGTAATTGAATGATAGAATCTAGTGTTCTTGACTTTCTCAGATAAGTACCTTATTGGCACAATGCAGTAACTAATATTAAAACCAGTGGACTATGCTCTTGAGTCCAAATGGAAAATCCTTCCTGTCCTGCTCCCTTTGCCCTGAATGAATGAATACAGGCATCAGCAAAAAAAAACAAACAAACATCTGTTTATTTCCTTGCCGCACATCTGTCCTTGAAGGCTGTTACATGAGCAAGGACCATAGGGTGTGCAGACAGTGTTTCCATCAACAGGCAAGTTCAGGCCAAGCCAGGGGTTGACTACACTGAGCAGATAAACGCACCTGGGAGGGACTGGGCCTCCTAAAAAAATAGGCTTCAAAGTCCAGAGTGGGGTTTCATTCCCCATGTGTATCTCATGGTGAGAGTGAAAGTAGACCTAATTTAGGTGTTGTTGAATCTTCTTCTGTTTGAAAGTTCAATTCTTGGATTGAAAGGAAGCTCAGTGCCAAGGGAGTTTGACATAGGAAGGGAATGGCCTCGGGGACTAACAGAAGCTGGGGTCTGTAGGAACTGCATGAGTTTATGTACATACGAGACATAGGACGTTTCAATAGCTACTAGTTTTGTAAAAGCATTTTGTGAACAATGTTTTATTTAATCGACTAGTGGGTAGGTGTTGGTTCCCCCAGCTTGGCAGATGTGGACAGCAGTGTTCCAAGAGGCCAGTGGCTGGCCCAGCGTCCTACAACTAGTAAGTGGCTGGGCCAGGGCCAGAGTTAGGGGCCTCTCGCCGGCCTCATTCCTACTGTGATAGGAGAGCCATAGCATACCACTGCCTCCTCGGTGCTGACCAGTTCGGTGTATGTTCAGATGGGGGCAAATGCCCTGTAGTTATGAGCCACAAGTGTGGTTCACACAGTGCAGTGAGTAGAGAGCAGGGAGGTGTTGTCTGTTCATTGGACCCTGGCTGGGGGAATGGGACTAGAGTGGAGACTTAAAAGCTTGGGTAGAGTTTGACTAAATGCAGTGGAAGGGAAAGGGCATTTCAGACAAGATAGAAAGATAAGCAGGGGGAGGAATCTGCCTTCTGCCTTGGGAGCCAGTGAGTAGACTAGCCTGGATATTTCAGAGTGTGTGTTTGTGTGGTGGGGGCAGGGGTAGGCGATGAATCAGCAATCGTGGTAAAAGTAAGGAGTGGATTTGCTCCTAGCGAGGCAGGGGTGGAAGCCCTGTGAGGAAGATTGGGGAACTGGTGGAGAGCCTTCTCTGTTAGCTGATCAGGATCCTTCTGTTTGACTGCCTCCTACAGGTCCATAGTAGGTGGAATTCATCCACCTACCCATCTACCCATTTCTTCATTTCCCTTCATTTTGTTTCATTCAACAGACAGTTAGTATGCATTTACTTTGTGTTGAGTCTTTGTGAAGGTACAGTGTTTGGTGAATTAATGCATAAATGAATGGATAAAAGAAGTGGAGTGCAGGCTGGTGAGTGCATTTGTGGGGAGAGAGGAGGAAATAAAGAACTCCAGTGCGTTGACTGGACTGAGTATAGCCCTGTAGTGCTCTGGGAACTGACAGAAGAGGTAACTCAAAGTGCCAGGGAAAGTCTTCCATAAGAAGTGGCATTTTGTTTGACTCTTGGAGTCTGAAGTTAGACTTTGCTAGCTAGAGAAGGGGAAGATAGGCAAGTCAGAGTGAAGGTTAGTGTTTGCAAATGAACATAGGCTTGAAGCTGGGTGGGGAGAGGCATGGAAGTAGGTATAATTCAAGCTGAAGAAGAAGGAAAGTAATAGTAGAAGATTCAGGAAAAACGTTTTGATGTCAGGTCTAACAGGACTACCTAGTTCAAGGTCATGTCTACATCTCCTTCCCAGGCACAAATGTTACTTCTTTGGAGAGTTTTCCAATTCAAAGCCCAACACTAAGCTCATCTTTCTCTTAAGAAGGCTGAGTGAGCATCTCTCTAAGGCTAGATGCCCAATAATTTAAGAAGAGATGAGACAGTGATATAGCATAGAAAAGAAAGGAGGGGGTGATGATACTGGACATTTACCCCCCTAAAACAAAAGTAAGCAATGAAGTATCTTTTTAAAAAATAATTTGTCTTATTTTTAATTACAGTTGACATACAATATTACATTAGTTTCAGGTATACCACATAGTGATTAGACATTTATTTAATTTATGAGTGATCACCCAATAAACCAAGTATGCATTTGACACCATACCTAGTTATTACAATATTATAGACTATATTCCCTATGGTGTGGTTTAAATCCTGATGACTATTTTGTAACTACTAATTTTTACTTCTTAATTTTTTTTACCTTTTGTACCTGTCCTCCACCCCTTCTCATCTGGAAGCCATCAAAATGTTCTCTGTATCTCTGAGTCTGTTTCTGGTCCGCTTGTTTACTTATTTTGATGTTTAGTTTATACATAGAGGTGAAACCATATGGTGTTTGTCTTTCTCTGACTTATTTCACTCAGTGCAATACCCTCTTGGTCCATCCATGTTGTCACAAATGATAAGATTTTATTCTTTTTTTTTACAGTCCAGTAATATGCCATTGTATATGTGCACCACTTTTTTATCCATTGATCTACTCCTGGGTCCTTCTTTGTCTTTTATTAGAAGTCTTTGCTTTAAAGTCTATTTTGTCTGGTATAATTATTGCTATCCCAGGTTTTTCTTGTTTCCATTTTTTCTTCTCTTTACTTTTATTGTATGTGTGTGTTTTGATCTGAGGTCTCTAGTAGGCAGCATATGTAAAGGTTTTGTTTTCTTATCCCTTCAGCCACCCTGTGTCTTTTGATTGGAGCATTTAGTCCATTAACATTTAAAGTAAGTGTTGATAGAGATTTATTTATTGCCATTTTATTTTTATATTTTGATCTTTTTATTTCTTCTTAAAGAAGTCACTTTAACCTCTCCTGTAATACTGGCTTGGTGGTAAGGAACTCCTTTAGTTTTTTTGGGGGGGGATTAGAATAATCTTATTTGTAAGTTATTATTTTTCATCACTTTGAATATTTCTGACCTATAAAGTTTCTGTTGAGAAATCAGCTGACAGTCTTATGGGAGTGCCCTTGTAGGTAACTAACTCTTTTTGTCTTGTTGCTTTTAAGATTCTCTCTTTAACCTTTGGCGTTTTAGTTGTGATGTGTCTTGATGCAGGCCTCTTTGGGTTTATCTTGCTTGGGTCTCTCTGTGCTTCCTGAGCATAAATGTCTATTTTCTTCACCAGGTTAGGTAAGTTTTCCATTGTTATTTCTTCAAACAGGTTTTTAATTCCTTTCTCTCTCTTCTAATTCTGGTATCCCTATGATGGAAATAAATGTTGGTATGCTTGGTTTTGTCCTAGAGGCTCCTTACACTGTCCTCATTTTTTTATTTATTCTTTTTTCTTTTTGCTGCTCTGATTGGGTGTTTTCTAATACCTAGCTTCCAAACTGCTGTTTCAAGCCTCTGCTTCATCTAGTCTACTGTTGATTCCCTGTCAAATAGTATCCATTTCAGCTATGGTATTTTTCATTTCAAACTGATTCTTTTTTATGTTTTTATCTCCATTTTTGTGTTTTCTATCTCTTTAGTTGAAGTTCTCAATGAGCATCCTGATAACCAATGTTTTGAACTCTGCATCTGGTAGATTGCCTGTCTACATTTTGTTTAGATTTTTTTCTCGAGTTTTATTCTGTGCTTTCATTTGGGATGTGTTTCTTTGTCTCCTTGTTTTGACTGCTTCCCTGTGTTTGTTTCTATGTATTAGGTAGAGCTGCTGTGTCTCACAGTTTTGGTAGAGTAATGAAATATCTTTTAATAGCTGGCCTAGGATGCCATTCTGGAGGCTTAGAAAAAACTCAAAATATATTAGAGTTCTTTTCAGACCTTGGATGGTTTATGGCAGCATCTGCAATTGCTGGTAAAATTACAACCTTGTAATTCACAGCTGTGTCATATACTCACCAGCACACATTGTGATTTATATACAAGCCAGTTGCCTTGAAAAAGAATGCGAGGAAAAACTCGCACAACAGAAAGTTTACAAAGTGTGGTTATTTTTAATACATAATGTTTTTTCCCAAAGCTATACTCATAGGATAGGTGGTATGCTGTTCATCAAGGTTATTAGCACAGTACTTTCAGGGCAGGGTGGGGTATGAGGATCGCTTATACTTACGCATTGGCTGGCCAGGCTGTAATGTTCAGAATATACAATCTCCCTATTTCCCTTACCCAAAAAAGAGCTGTCACCGTGAACCAATTTTTCCCTTGAAATTATACCTGGGCATCTATGACCTTGACCTGCATTAAACCTGAGCGAAAAATCTAACCTCCCCTGAGACTCCTTCCTTCCTAGGAAATGATGAGGGTATGCAGGACAGCTTGTTAGAAAGCCATACATGGGATTTCACTGAATTTTTCCAGTAAGCTTGGCTTTGACTCCTGTTATGGAGCCAGAGAGAGAAGGAGCTGGGAGCAGGGTAGGACCTGAGGAAGACGGGCTGTGGAGAATATCAGATTCATACAGAGTTTACTTCCATGAGAAGTGGTGGGAGAGAGAGAGGAGACCGCACAGCTCAGTGATCTGGTAACAAAAGTCACAGATGTGAATCTAGAGACTTGGGCTGTGGTCCAGGCTGAAGCCCTGCCAGTTCAGTTGACCTTGAGCAACTCATCTATAAAAAAGAGGTGAGTTCCTGCCTTTGGCTACCAAGGGAGTTATTATGAAGATCGAAGGAAATATATCTTTTAATTCTAAACCAATATCTAGGGTCACTATTTTCCTCTTGTCTGCCTGTTTCATTTTTATTATTTCCCCATTACATCCAGCCTTTTCACCTCAAAGAAGATTCTTGAGGTACCAACTTCCTTCTCTGTCAATGATATTCTTTTGTTTGGTCTTATGACAGTTATTCCTGATTATTTTCTCTGAGCCTGTTAGAAATCGGATCACTTCCCCACATAGGACCTGTATATACTTTTTCTTGACATGACCACATGCTTCTCTAGATCAGACCTTACTTTCTCTGGCTCGTTTCCTGCCTGCCCCTGACCCACAGAGTACTGGAAGCAACAAGAACAGAGGCAGCTCATAGCTGAGCAGAAGGCCCTTTGCTGGAGTATTTGTGATGCAGGTGACCAGAGCCCAGAGTTCACTGCATTGGTCCCAGAGAAAGTGCCAGGATTCTGTTCCCATTAAAGGCACTGGGGCTTAGAGGACACTGCAGCTTTGTGCTCAGAACCTCCCAGACTTTGCCCTTACTGAAGAACTTGGCTTAGCTGACGGCAGAACAAGGGGCTTTATTTTTTATTTGGTACCTGGTATCCCAGAAACCATAAAACTGTTTCTAATCCTTCCAAGATAAAGAAGCTCTTATTTTATTCCAACATGAAGATTTTATTTTATGGGATTGATTCAAAGAAGTCTGGACATCTTAATGATATATTTTCAAAGTAATTCTTTTATAATTTTTTTAGAGTATTTTACTATTTTCTTATTTTATTTTATTTATTTATCTTTAGAGGGGAAGGGAAGGAGAGAGGGAGAGAAACATCAGTGTATGGTTGCCTTTTGTGTGTCCCCTGCTGGGAACTGGCCTGCAACCCAGGCATGTGCCCTGACTGGGAATCAAACCGCAATTGTCTGGTTCACAGGCCCACGCTCAATCCACTGAGCTACGCCAGCCAGGGCTCAAAGTAATTCTTTCATAATTTTTATAAAAATGATACATTATCATTTAGAAGAAATGGAAGCAACACAGAAAATACGAGGAAGAATATGTCAACTAAATTAAAACAACATAAAATTTTTTATCATAGCAGGCAAAAATAATTTTAGATGTCTTTCTATACAGTAGAGAAATAAATGTTAGACAAATTTATATAAAATGAGTTCAAATTATACATGCTGTTTTAAAAATTAGAATGTTAAATTTAAGCTTATTTGAACATAGGAAAAAGGGAAGGAAAATAGAAGAATTGTTAAACTTTGGTAACTTTTGGTTCCAAAGACATGCTAGTATTACAAGAAAGCAATTTGGAAAAATAATGAAGGTGGAGTCATGTTTTCTTCTAACTCTGTTTTTAATTTGATGTAATAGGGATGAGCTTTCTGCTATGAAAGGGGAGAAAATTACCACATTTACATTTCCTTCCACATCCTTTCAGCTCACTAATTAGTTACATTATTTTCATTTTGTCAAGGTTTTATAACATTCTCCTCTGGAACTAGAGTTCCCATTTTTATTCAGTCTTAGTTAAGCCTTTAGGAGTGTGAAGTCCTCACCCCAGAGCCTTCCTTTGCACAGCTTCCTCACACAGCTTCAGTTCAGAGACTGCCTCCCTGCAGCTGGGAAGCCCTGCTCATTGCCTGATTGCCGGGTGAGTTCGGACAAGCCCCTTGACCTCTCCGCGCCTCAGTTGCTGCATTTGTAGAATGGGGACAACTACAGCCAGCTCTTAGTGGGTTTCGTGGGGATGAAATGAGTTATTTCAAAGTAACTCATTAGAAAGGTTGCCCTTTCTGGGCAACCTGGAATGGCTCAGGTGGTTGGGCATCATCCCCCAAACCAAAAGGTCACAGATTTGATTCCTGTTCAGGGCACATGCCTAGCTTGTGAGTTCGGTTCCTGGTCAGGGTGTGCAGGAAAGGCAACCGACAGATGTTTCTCTCCCTCATTGCTGTTTCTCTCCTTCTCTTTCTCCCTCCTTCCCCCTCTAAATAAATGCATACATAGATACATACGTCCCTGGTCCACTGTGTTTGCTATTATGAGATCACGCATTTTGGACAGCAGGAAGTCAAGTGTGCTCCGAGAATCTCACCCCTGTCCAATAATTGTTGGCAGGGACATTTTCAATCCCATCAAGCCATTCACCTGCTGTAAGCTCTTTCATGCCTTTCCTTGTTCTTAGTCTAAATCCCAGTCTCCTCCTTAAGGCCTACAAGGCCTACCTCAGGGGGTGCCTGCCTTGTCCCGCAGCTTCCCGCAGGCCTCCCCCGTGCCCGGTTGCAGCCGACTCCATCCTCACCCTTCCCCGAAGGCCACACGTGCTGCCCCTGTGTTGGATGGCACTTGCTCCCCCTTCAGTGTGGATCGCAGTTCTCACCTTCAGTTTTTAGCTGGTCTGACACCTCAGTAGAAGGGCCTGGCCTGGCCACACCCTCTGAAGTGTACCCCAGGGAAGTCTGTTTACTTTGGGATTACTGCTAACAGTTTGTAACTGTTTGTTTGATTATTTATTTGCCTGGCTGCCCTTCTAGCCTATACCTCCTTGAAACCTGGGATCATGTCTGCCTCATTCAGGACTGTATTCTCAGTACAAAGTACTATGTTTGGCACTGTAAATATTTATAATTATCTATCGATGGATCTGTATACTGGTAGCTATACAGGGCTGCCTCCCTCTCTGTCTCCCTTCCTCTCTCCCTTCCTCTTCCTCTCTCTCCACCTCTCTGTACAGCTACCTATCTCTAGATACACAGATAGGTAAAAACATACACACACAGGTTGTGGAGATCAGACAGTAGCAGACAGACTTTACACAGATATAGGTATAGACATGCACTGAGTATCTGGAACTATTCAGGCAACATTCCTACCCTCTCATCCTTCCATTTTCTCTTCACAGAACAATTATCTAAGACGACAGTGATGGGAATTAGGATTCTTGTGGGAGTGGATAGAGGAGGAGACTTGAAAGTTTGACCGGCAGGTGACATTCACTGACTGTCAGCCGAGTGCCGCACAGTGCTGGGTGCTTTGTGCTGGGTTTTACTCAGTCTTTACAGCAAGCTGCGAACTAGGCTTGTGTTCCCATTTTACAATACAAATGATGCTAGGGAAGTTATTTAATTCCTTAAAGGTGATAAGTGGCATAGCTGGGACTGGAGACCCCCCCCATCCACTAGGTAAAGCCACCGGTTAAAGGGGTGTGGCATGAGCACTGCCAACGCACTTCACGCAGATTGCGGGGAGCATCTTCTTCGGAGGTATGAGCAGTGCACATGGGTCTCAGAAGGAGTCATCTCAAATTACAAGGTAATGCCAGCATGAGCCTGAGAAGTGAAAAGTAAGGGAATCATCAGTGTGCGTTGGAGTTCATCAAAACAGGAGGTGAAATCAGAAGATTCCAGTAGCAACAGAAATATATTTGTCAACCGCACTTGGGGATGAGTTGAAAATAATAGAATACTGTCCTGGGTAGAATGCACCAGTCTTAGATCTTCTTTTCTTGAAATGTCCTTCACGGAATTTTGGATTAGTGAGAAAGTTGGTAGGCATTATGGGAAGAAAGTTCTGTGGTCAAGTAAGTTCAGGAAATCCAACTTTAATTAGAGAGTCCCTTAACTGCAAGAATTCTCAGAGCCTTTATATGCTGGCGCACACTGTCAGTTCCCAAGGCAGGGCTGTGGCATGTCTCTGGACCTATCGTGACTTCAGACACACCTGGGACAGTGTTTTTCTCCCTGACATGGCCTCCCAGCAGTGAGCCCTCAGTAAAGAGTCACAATGCAGTGGACAGTAATGATAAGTCCTTCCCAGATACTGTTTCATTTAAGCCTCACAACAACCTAAGAGATAGGTTTTCTCATTCCCATGAGGCAGGCCCTGCCCGATGCTCCACCCACGTGCCTTTGTCCTTCCCTCTGTGCAGGTGGCTGGGTTTTGCCTCAGCATTTCTTTGCCTGGGGGTTTTCTCTGGTCTCTGAGGACACATACTTGGCCTGTGTCCAAGTCACAAGCACTTGGGAATTACTTCTCCCTCCAACCAGTGTGGACGATGGGGAGATGGACCAGTGCTTCCGGTCCTCACCACTCAGTGAGAGAATTCTGCTCGAACCTTCCACACGGGCTGCCCAGGCCCCCCCAGTGGGCTTCTACTGCAGTTTTCCAGCAAAACGTGCTTGATAAACTTTTTACTGTGGACTTCTTTCCCATCCCTTTCTCATATCTGCACTCCCCATTGGAAATCTCACTCCCTGAGATTTCCCAAATAAACGATTCACAATTGAATTCTCCACTCAGGTTCTGCTGCTGGGGAGCCCAAGCTGAAATATCTCATTTTTTTAAAAAAGCAAAACACTAAAAAAGCCCCAGAGTCTCCAAGAGGTTACAGAATGTACCCTATATCACAGTTTATCAGTGGTAAAGCCAGTATTTAAATTTAATCGACACATTTACTGAGCACCCACTGTGCGCCTGGCACTGTCCTACGTGCTGATATGACAAGAGGAAAAAGCACTCTCTCTTTTTGAACAATCGCCAGAAATAAATTAGCCCAGGCTGTCTTCAAAGTCGCTGCCCTTTACCACAGTGTTCCACGAATTCTCTGAGGGTGGACTCCTAACCCCTTCGAAACCGGGAGATCCTTTCCTTTCCAGACCCGTCATGACCTCTGAGTCAGCAGTGGTGACATTCAGCTCCCATACTGCCCTCTAGGTCACACAGAAGTGCACCACCTCCAGGATTTGGGTTTGTGAAAAGTGCTTCGCAGCAAGATTTGCCAACTCAGTGATTTTCCTGCCCAGTCTAACATCTCTCTTAATTAATGAGTTGCAATTAGCATTAATAAAAAGAGATCATTCCACAAGGTGAGGCCACTGAGATAACATTTTGTTCCAAAGCTGTCCTCCCGGTGCGCGTGGGATCATTCAGAAGATGGGCGTCTGATGAGCCTTGTGCTGCATCACTCACGCGCGCCTGGCCCCCTGGGCAGCGGGGCCTGAAGCAGCACAGGCCTTCACGGAGCGAGGCGCTGCTCCGCAACAGTAGCACTCGTTTGTGGTTACAGAGCAGCTGTCGAAGTTGCAGGTTCGTAAGAATGATTTTTATTCTTCTTTGGGCTACCTTTTTAAAAAATTACTTACTGATTTTGGAGAGAGAGACGCTGATTTCTCTCTCTTTTGGAGAGAGAGAAACACATACAGGCCTCTTGTACGTGCCCTGACTGAGGACCAAAACTGTCATCTAGCTATGTGCCCTGACAGGGAGTCGAGCCCACGAAGTTTTCAGTGCGGGACAATGCTCCACCCAAACAACCCACCCAGCCAAGGCTCCCTGGGCTATTTTCAAAATATTATTATTATTTTTTGTTTATAAGTGATCTCTAGAAGCATAGAGAAACAATTATAGATTTGATTTAAAAGGGAAATTAGAAATGATCTATTATTAATACCGCCCTTGCTCACCCTTCCTCCCTTCCCTCCTTTCCGTGAGAAACCTAAATCACTAAGAGGGAAAATGATGTGTTAAAGCAAATGCGGAGCACTCCTGAAACTGGAACCCACTTGGTTCTTCAGACTATTATTATACGGATGTTCTTTCCTTGTCCACAAGAAACCTTTTTGTTACTATGTTCTGTCTCTCTCAGCAGTTCTGACATAAGAATTATCATAGAAGGAAGTCTAATTTGCTAGCCAATGTAAAGCTTGGCATTGACCATGGATTTGTGTCTCCTGGGCCTTGCTTGCTCTCCTCACTCTCAGGATAGTCATAGTCTGTTCCAGTAAGTGATTATGATAATTTATTTGCTGTTTTTCACTTTTGCCTTTATTTGTTTATTTATTTTTTGGTTATCGTTTCTGCTTGTTTAGAGTCGAGATCATGTTTTATAGTGTCTCTGGCCCTAACAGCTCCCCCAAAAGGACCGCACATGCAGCGGGGGCATAGTCACTTACTGCCGATGAACTCATTCCTTTTACCCATATTTTTCCTCTCTATTTACTGGGCTTGCAACTGGTGCCCATTCAGTTCTTCTCTTGTGCCCTCATGCAGTCAGTGAAATGGCCACAAGGAAGGTGTTTGATGGAAGAAGAGGAAAAGGGTGGTCTCCCTAACCCCTGAGCACTCCATCTAGAGTAACGAGGGCTTGATTTTACCTGCAGACCATGCCTCAGGCAGTGGTAGAGAGAACAATGTAAGCAGCCACAAGAGTGTGTTGATCATTTACATGTTTGGTTAGTCTGTGGCAGCAAGAAAGAATCCACTTATTGCTAATGATAAAGCAGTGACTGACCTTGTTTATTTTCACATAAATCATGTCTCAGCAGGCATTTTCAGCGTCTGAGGCCAACTTGCTGTGGTTTGTCTGATCTATGAGAGTGTTCCTGTTGCGTATGAGCTATTTCATAGAGATCAAGAATCACTGCTTAAGTGTAATCCATCTTCATCAGTGAAGGGATATGCTGTAAGGACTTTCTAGACGTTATCTGTCACTGCGTGGCCATCAAGTAGATGGTTTGTGTGCCTCCCACACGGGTTCTGTGATAGGATGGAGATTTCCGTCCACATCCCCTGTCACTCAGAGTCAATAAGTAGAATCCAGTGAGACCGGTGGAACCGGCAGCTCAGTGAGGCCTGCCATTCAAACTCAGATTTAGTGACCTCCTTGTACTCAGGGACAAACTGGAGTGAGGGGTGCAGGCTGAGATTGGAGACAGATGATTTCACTAGGTGGTGCTAGATGTGGGTCGGAACTAGGTGGCCACACAGCACAAATTCTTGCCTAACAGAGCATTGTAACTGCCTGGACCAGTTGGCAAAGGCCATTAGTACAACAAAAGGTTGATGAGATAATCCCAGCTTATACTCATTTCCTCATTCCTTCAACACATATTTATTGAATGCTACATATGCTGGACGTTCGGGATGTGAACAAAAGGAAACTGAAGTTACATAGCCATTTATTTATAGGAAAATGCTGAAATGAGCACATGAGCCAGGGACTTTGGTGTCACAAAGAGGGACTTGCTGACTTGTGTTTGATCAGAACAAGGTTTATGACTTAGTGTAGCTTTGTTCAGGAGTTCCTAGAAGCACATGTGCAGGGGCGGTGGAGGGTGACAGTGCAACCTTCTGAAGAGACTTTCTGTCCTCTTAGGCTAAAAAAATCTCCACATCCTCCCATGTTAAAACCAAAGCTGTGACTCGCTGGCAGTCAGTAAGGGAAAACCATGATTTTAATGGCTTAAGGGCGGTGTCAGGCTTTCCAGAATATAGACGAAGACGGACGAAGACCCTGACGTCAAGGAGTTCATTGTCAGAAATGATTTAGAAATACCTGCATTAAGCTAGGAAAATACAAAAGTGCTGTAAGATCAGGTGCTACAAGGAGTGTTACAGGGATCAGAACCAACCACTGATTGTTGCTACCTTGCAAAAGCACCTGTTGGCAAATTAACCTTTCCTTTCTCACTCCAAAATGTCAGTAAATCTGAGGTAATTAAGCAATAGCCAGCAGGTTGAATCTGGTATACTATTTTTGGAAATAAAGTTATATTGACACAAAAAAGCAAATGACACAGCCAGGGTCATTTGCTTAGATATTGTCTATTGCTGTTTTTTTAAGATTTTTTTTAATTTAAGATTTTAAAAAATTTATTTATTTTTAGAGGGGAAGGGAAGGAGAAAGGGAGAGAAACATCAATGTATGGTTGCCTCTCGTGAGTCCCCTGCTGGGAACTGGCCTGCAACCCAGGCATGTGCCCTGACTGGGAATCGAACTGTGATCCTCTGATTCGCAGAGGATCTCAATCTGCTGAGCTCGTAGCTCAATCTGCTCAGCTACACCAGCCAGGGCTCTATTGCCAGTTTTAATACTGTGATGGCCAAAGTGAAGAATTTCAACATACTGTATGGCTTGCAAAGCCTTTGGCCCTTTTACAGAAAAAAATTGCTGATCCCTGATTTTGATTATCCAAGTTTATGCTGGTATTAATATAGAGCATCAGAACAAAACATAGCAGAGAAAACCCACACTTTGTTTTCATCCTCTGAGTTGACCTTAAATTAATTTTGGGCATCCGAATTAAACAGAGCTAAATCCTGTGGCACCTGAGGCCCTTGTGAAAATCTTCACTGACATAAGATGCAGCGCTCTGCTTTCTGCCTTTATAGAGAGCTAAATCAAGAGGGCCCATTTGGGAAGGATGGCCTTTATTCTTTGTAAACTATAATTGAAGATATAATTCACTGTGTTCCTCAGTCTCTATTCAAAGCTGCTGGCACAAAAATTCTGCTTGAATTTAATTTTAGTATAATGTTGGACTCTGAATTGACTTTATAGATTTTTCCCTGTTTACAACAATCATAACCTAGTGTGTTTGTCTCTTGCCATAGGTGACAGAAAATGCAGAGGCAATTTCAGAGGTGAACTTAATAGTAGACCTATTGCAGGTGCCAGGGCTGGCACTAGTGAAGGCAAGAGAAAGGTATAGGGCACACCATTTAAGGAGGAACTCAGTCTGGGGGTATTGCAAATGTAAGGTTGGCCTTGAGTGGATGCCTCCTTGAATTTGGTGCCTCAGCAGGTGCCCCTCTCTTGTCCTGATGCTAACAGATGCCTCATAATACCCACTGGCTCTACTTCCAGATGGTGGGGGCCCTCTCCTAGTTTATTCCAGTGTAATATATGGGGTTTTGTTTTTCTTTTTCCTTTGGACATTGTAAACTGATTCAGTTCCTCCCTGCAGTAGATCAGGATACAAATCTCAGACTAAAACCTGTGGGCACTTGAGTGACCAGAGACTGCCATCTGTCCCCTTTGGGTCCAAATGTCAGGCAGGAGGGAAGCTCAGGGCCATGTGTCAGCTTCCCAGCGGGGGCTCAGCATGGGAAGGAGGATTAGGGAGGATTAGGCCAGTGCTCTTCATTGAGCTCAGGTTTTCTTTTTGTGGAAGAGGAGGGAATACTGGACAAAGTTGGATTCGTTGGTCTCCAGTATCACATGTGCTGTTGCCAGAACAGATGGAGGCTATTACTCTGGAAATGAGAGGAAACTGCAGGGACCAAGAAGTTGGTGGCATTCAGTGCAGTGCTAGCTGCTGATGATGGGGAGGTTGGGAAGGGAGGGTGGGCTGAATTACAGACTGCTCTGCTTTTCCCATGGTTAGTGCTTAGGAGGAAGGGAGGAAAAAAAGGACAGAAGGAAGGCTAATGGGAGGGAGGAAGGAGGATGGGGTGGGTGAGGAGAGGGTAGATTAATTTAGAGATGAGGCAAAATTTTCTTGAATAGTCAAACCAGGGACCAAAGCAAAACATGCATTTCCCTTGTAATCTGAGGCAGGATGATCAAACACCACAGGCTTTTCTGGTCTCCAGTTTCCAGAAGAGTAAGAATATGTGTGGAGAAGCACTTGATTCAAATGGTCTAGGATGTGGGGAATAAATAGTAGTACAGTTTTATGGGCCTGGTCATAGATTCACCTTGACTTTGTTTTCCCGGTTACAAATAACATACGTGGGATGACTTCTTTGTCAGCTAAAAATAGGGCCATCACTTGCCAACAAGTGATGTTGGTTTTAGTTCACAATTCACTTCACAATTTGCCCCTTCCTACTCCATTGTTAACTCCTTGAGGACAGATTTATAGCTAATCGTGTTTGTATTCCTAGTGCGCCTAACTTAGTATATTAGTAATAATAAGAGCGATCCCTCATTAACACTTCAGATGTGCCAAGGACAGTGTTAACTGTCGTAGGTCATTGATTTATCCCTTAAAATCACCACTGTTACTGTTGATGAGGCAGGCCACTGTTACGGTTCCCATTTCATAGTTGGAGAAATTGCCAATGTTTATTTCCAGGTAATGGGAGAGTTGGGATTTGAATCCCATCATTCTGGGTCCAGAATCCTGCCTGTCTTCTAAGTACATGCGTAATTAAAGTTTATAGTTGAATAAATGTGCCATCAATTTGTACAGGATCTAGGGAATTGGGTGTTGATTTCACTGAAGGGGCAGTGTGTCGGTTATTTGCTTGGTCTGTATCTTTAAAAGAATGGATTAATAGTCACTTGTTCTTCTGTCCTGACCAACCCCGACTGAGCAGCAAGCCTGATGGGAGGAGAAGGAGCAGGGCGTTGCCACACAGTGACCACAGGTGGAGGCAACACTGGCCTTCGGAGCATGTAAAACCCTCATTGGGTTCCCGAGGGCGGAGCAGAGGGCAGCCGTTGTGGGGTGCGCTGAGGGAGGTGGGGTGTGAGGACACAGTTCGGGACAGTTTTTGTAATGCACAGATGTCCAGAGAGATGAGCCCCAGATCATTTGAAGTGTGCATATTTTTATAGACTTCTCTTTACATTTAAAAAGTGATTATAAATGCCCCTTTTTTGGGTGACATGTTTACCTTGCTAAGTTTTTCCCATTTTAAGAGTCAGGGACTTGAGGCAGGTTTGAAACACCTTCCCGAGAGCATGGGCCTTATCGGTGGGGAGCCTGGGATCCCAGTCTCAGCAGTCTGGCTCCAGGGGCCCTGTCCCTCATGATCACACTTACCGGGTCCGATGGAGAAGCTGGTGGGCCTGCTCTGTGGACACAGGAAGGGTTGTGGTTATTGATGCTAGGAGTCCAGGTTACCGGTTAACGATGGGACAGTCCATGAGCAGAAGGTAAATCGCTCTGGCTGGGTCCCAGAACTCTGGTCGATTGATAAGGAGAGAATTTGCTGAGGATAATCTTGTGTTAGCCCCTGTTGTAGGATTTCGCAAGCATTATTTAATCTGGATAGTCATCTATGAAATAGTTATTAAAATCTCTGTGACTTTTCATGTTCTTAATTGTTTTTTGATGAATGTTTAATTTTAATGATATTGATCTGTTTTTTGGAGGAGAGGTCAATGCCTTTGTGTCAGAAGAAATTTTTACCCACCCCAATGTCCCTGATGTTTCTTTTCAGAGGCTTTATATTTACCTTTTACATTTCAGGCTGTGATCCATCTCAAACTAATTCTGCACATAGTGTTAGTCTGGAGTGTAATTCTGTATATAGTGTTAGGTAAGAGTTGCGATGACTTCCCTTCCCTTTATAAACATCCAGTTCTTCTAGAATCACTCATTGGGAGAGTTTCCTTTCCACATGGAATTGTATTGGTGCTTTTGCTGTAAATCAACTGACTGTATATTTGTGGGTTTGTTTCTGAACTCCAGTTTCATTATTCAACTTGTCTTTGTCTAGGCCATAATACACTGTATTACCATACTTAACACATGAAGCTTTATCATTTTTTTTTATAAAATGGGTGTTATATTTTGTCAGATTTTTTCTGACATCTCTTAAAATGGTCATATGATTTTTCTCTTGATTTGTTAATGTGGTGAATCACATTGGTTTTCATTTGTTAAACTGATCTTGTTGTCTTGGTGAGATAAACTCCACTTGTCTAGGATGTGTATCATCCTTTTAATGCACTTTGGATTTATTTTATTGGTATGTATTTAAGGATCATTTTGCCCATGTTAATGAAGTGCATTGATCTGTCATTTCTACCTCCTCCTCTTCCCCCTCCTCCTTTTCCTCCTCCTTTTCTTCTCCTTCTAGTGACCGTCTCAGGTTTTGGTGTTATGATTATTCTGACATCATAAAACAAATTGGGAAATGTTTCCTCTTCCTCTATTCTCTAGAAGAATTTGTGTAATATTAATATTATTTACTTTTGAAATGTTTAAATGTTTGTTAGAATTCTCCATTTCCAGTGCAAATCATATAGACCTCAAATTTTCTTTGTAAAGATGCTTTTAATGGAAGTTTAAATATCTTTAATGGATATATGACTGCCTAGATTTTCTACTTCTTCTTGTGTCATTTTGAAAAAGTATTTTTAAATACTTTTATTTAACTAGTTTATTCAGTTTTCAAATTTGTAAGCATTGCATTATTCATAATATTATTTAATTATCCTCTCAATGTCTGTAGGACCTGTAGTTATATCTATTATATCCAAGAACTGTAGGTGTTAAAAAGTCAGTGTCCCATCTATTTCATTTTAGACACATTGAGTTCCTTTATAATTAGGAATAGGCCCTTTCCTTCCCTCTTTAAAATATTTGTCATGCTTTCTCTTAGCCTAAAAAAATCCCCCTAACCAAAACCTGTATTTTCACCTGGATGTCTGCTACTCAACTGTTAGGATTCAGAATAAATGTGAAATCTGTACCGATAGCCACATCACAGCATTTTCCATGCATATTCAAATCCAGGTACACATGTAGGTACTATACACATATACACATACAGAGCTATTTAATGTTCTTATTTTGTAGCACTTTACCAAATTATTAATTCATTGAAATTATTATAGAACATTTATATTGCTTCTCTCTTTTATTGGACTATAAAATCCATCAAGGCTGGTCTTGTATTGTTCCTGTTGATTGCTGAATACCCAGTGCTTGGCACATCAGAGATGCTCAATGCACCATGGTTGGGCAAATGAACTTATCTACATTATTCTTTACAAGGAGAAATAATGTGTTGTCTGTGGAAAGTCTCTTAATTAATTTTAGCCTTGCTAGAAGGCAGTGTGAAGGCTGGAAAAATTGGTAGGGGCTAGATTAGGAAGAGTCTTGACTAACAATTGACAGAACCCAGGCATTTTTCTGTTTATATTTTAATATTTTTCTCTCTCTGTTCCTGGTATGTTTTTGTTCACACTCAGTGCCTGGGGGGCAGAGGGCACTGGCATTGGTAATGAGAGGAGATGCTGAGAACTACGGGGCAGGGGAGTGTGTGGGGAGAGGAGCTCTAACCGAAGTCCCTCCTTCACTTCAGTCCTTCATAGGATTAGCAGAGGATTTGTGTACTGGGGTTATGTTGGTGGTGGGAGGGGGAACAGGAGGAGTGGAGCCATTCACTTTTTTTTCTCTAGTTGGGTATCACTTCCTATAAAAGAGTCCTTCCTACGAATCTTCGCTCTTTAGACAGATCACTACAATAAAAGAAATGGTCTAATGGGCCCTAAACTTCAGCCTTCTCTACACTCTATTCTGTGCCCCCTGATTTGTGGAATTATAGCCTTTTCTCTTTCCATCCCTTAAACCATGTTCAAAGGAGCTTATGTGGTAAATTCCAGAGTGAAGCTGATTGATCAGCTTGTAGGACATAATGGATCAGAGGGCTGCCCCCTCCCTTTCCAGCTGCTTTCCTGATGTGCTTCCTGCAGCTGACGCCCAGAGCATGCAGGGGCTCTTGCACATGGGCTGGTGGGTGCAGGAGGAGAGAGTCTCTGTTTGCTCCACCAGGATATAGATGCTGGTGAGTCTCACTGTGCCAGAGAGGAGGCCCTGTCTGCAGCACGGATCAGAGGAAGACAGGCTCCTCCAAGTCCTTGCAGAGCATCCACTTGTGCAAGAGGTGAATTGAAGGAACTGGGAGCCTAGCCAGCTCTCTGCCTCTGCCATGATCCCCAGTAAGATTCTGGTCTACCATCACCCACCCGACAGCACCAGCGCAGAGCTTTACAGGCCCACCAGACGTCGCAAAAAGTCTCTGGGCGATTTGTTCCATAAAGGCTACCGGGTGAGGTCTGGGCCCGCCACCCCTGAGAAGGAGGAACCACAGAACTTTTGGCAGTCGTTGGTGTCTTGCTGCAGGGTTTGCGCTTCTTGGGGTAAGGTCCCTCCAAACCTCAGCACTTATCTCCCCCAAGTGTCCCATGTTTCTGGAGGCCGCCCTAGAAAGACATGGGGTCCCTACCGGCTGGAGGTAGGGTAATGTCCAGGGGACAGGTGATAGCCTTCTCTGTTGCCTTTGTTTAGCATGCACCCTGAACTCAGAGGTACTGGGCCAGGCAGAAATCCTCTCCTTCCTTTTTGGATGAGTGTGACTACTCTCTAGGGTTCCTAAATGTTTTTGAGATATTAAAGAATATATTTCAGAAATGTTGGAGAAAGCTAGACAAATGATGGAAACAGCTTCCGTATTTATTAAGTGGTAACAATTTCCAGTGAGTCAGTGTTTTCAGAAGAGGCATTTAGAACTAGCACAGCGCGCGCACACACACACACACACACACACACACACACACACACACACACACAATGTCAGAGACAGCATCCCTTTTCGGTTTGCTTTCTTCTGTCTTCACGTTGGGCCATGAAAATGTTGCCCAGCCTGTCCTGTGTGGTGCTTCATTAGTCTCACCCAACAAGGATTATGAGACATCCTCAAGGAAGCTTCTCTTGTCTCAGCTGCTTTGTGGTAGGTGTTTGTTTTTATTTGGACACCCGTAATTTATAGGAATTTGAGATAATTGACTTACATGTACATTTCTGGACCCAAATCCCCAGTCTTAGGAAGTTTTATTTCCAGAAAGGGTAATGGCAGCCCTGGCTTCTTTCAGATGAAGTGGAATTGTGTTAGAAGGCAGTTTAGGACTTTGGTGTGGACAGGCTCCGCTGCCACAGTGCCTGCGCATTCTCTGCTCCTGTACAGCAAGGTGGTGTGTAACAACTAGTGGGTGAATCCTAGTCGATCTTTTCCATTAGGACTGACATGAAAGGCTTCCTTGGGCTGAAATGTCTTCAAGGACTTCGTCTGGAATTTGAATATTCACGCCCCATGTCTGTGACCTTAGATCTGTTGATCATATTGTAATATTTCCTCTTTCTTCACTTCAACAAGGAGCTGCTTTGTGCTTTATGACATCCAGCATTGCCTGGGGTGGGCGGGGGTGGGGGGGCAGCTGTTAAAGCAGTGGGAGAGAGGAGCACAAACAATGGGATTGCTAAGCTAAGAGAAAGACCATTTTTGGAGAAAGAGCTGAGCAACGGACTAAAACCACAAGTTTAACTTATTGTACAGTTTTTCTTCCTTACATTTCCTTTGAGAGGGTTTTTCTCCTACATCCATTTATCACCTGCCGTAGCGAGTGCCAGCGTCACTGGTCTAGAGCATGATGGACACAGTGGTGAGTGGGGGGAAGTGCTTGCTGCAGTGGAGCTGACCTGCCGAGGGAGACAGGCAGCAGTCATCTGAACAAGCACAGAAGACCACTGTAGGTGTAATAAAGTGTAATAAATAGTGTAAAGGAGAACAGGGGCACGGGTGGCCTGAGGACATCTGTCCGAGCTCATGTCAGTTGAGACAGCCTTGCAAGAATCCAGGGGAAGACCATTCCAGAAAGGAGTGGAAGGGAAAGGCCTGAGCTGGAAAGGAATTGGGGAGTGTTTGAGGTGCAGGGGCACAGTGCAGAGGGCGGGAGGCCCAGGAGAGGAGAAGTAAAGTGAATAGACAATAAATCATGTAAAGTCTCCAGAGCAAGGCGAGGAATATGAACTTTTTTTCAGTGTGATGGCAGCAACCTGAGGGCTTTTAAGATTTTATTTATTTTTAGAGACAGGGTAATGGAGGGAAAGAAACATTGATCGATCACCTCTTGCTCGCCCCCAGTTGGGGAGCTGGCCCACAGTCCAGGTGTGTGCCTTGACTGGGAATTGAACCAGTGACCTTGGTTTGTAGGATGACACCCAATCCACTGAGTGGAGAGGGAAAAGATGAGTTATTGCATATATATTTAAGAGATAAAAATCAATAAAAATTTATTTCCCTACTTCATGGTTCTCTTATTCATCTCACTGCACCAGCGTGTCACATGTATGAATGAATGAATGAACGAATGAGTCACAATCCTACTTTGAATATCCACTGATGTTCAGTGTCTATCAGACAGAAAGCGGATTGGAATAAAGTGGGGGAGAAATGGGGAGGCCCCAGTGCACTCTGTGCTGGGTCTGAGAAGCCTGTCAGTGGCTGGGCTGGGCACAGGAGGTGGGGTCCTGTGATGGCAGCTGGGTGCAGGGCACAGTCTGGAGATGCCCCCCTGTGCAGTGTCTGTCTCCTGTCTTCGGTTTGGGCTCAGGCTGTAAGGCCAGATGACCATGACCTTGTCAGCCATCACAACAATAATTGCTCCTCAGGATTTGTGTAGGCATGGAAAGATTGGAAATGACAGAGGTTTATTTGAACCTTTCAGCTTTTTGGATTTAAAGATTAAGGAGTTAGAGAAAATGAAAAACAGCAAATTGGAAAATCCTGGCAGGCTTCCCACCATGGACGGGGATATGTTAGCTTTTGTGTTTTCTCGGTCTTCACTGGGACTCCGCTGCTCTCAGGTGTCTGCTGAGTCCTTTCTGTGCTGGGATAAGGGGACCCCGAGTAGTGAATGATTTACCATTTACCTGTGCATCTCTCTGTGTCCGTCAGTAGGACAATTCTGCTTCTATCTGAGGAGTTCCCAAGTCCCTTAGCCTGTCCAGTGCCACAGCTACGATTTCATGATATTAGTTCGCAGAGTGACCCTAACCTGATTACTCAGGTCCCAGGTGCCAAGTTTGACCCTCTGAAGGGACAGAAGTGGCTGGGACCCTCCCTGCCTGGAGCTGCTGGCTTCAGGTTACTGAATCTTTGCTGTGGGCACAGGATATGCACTCAGTCCTGACTTTATAACAACAGCAACCGAAAATTATAAACATAAGTAGAAGTTTTGATGTAAATATGATGGAAAAAAATTAAAACTGGAGAAAATTAAAGAAATCCAGCCTTCACAACACAACCACTTTTAACATTTTATCCTCTTCTTGTAGTTTTATTTTTTCATATACCTACTTTTTAATAGTTTAATCAGGGAGAGCATGAACTTTATATCCAACTTGTTTTTTTCAGTGTTTCAATTTGAGTGTTTTTTTTGTGATTTAAAAAACATAACATAAACTTTTTCATGTTAACCACTTGTAAGTGCTCAGTTCGTCAGCGTGCAGTGCGTTCAGAGTCAGGAGGCAGCTCCAGAGCGCGCAGTCCCAAGGGTCCGAAGCTCTGTGCCCACTGAGTAACCTCCTTTGCCCCCGCTTCTCAGCCTCTGATAAACATAGTTCTACTTTGTATCTTTTCTTTAACTTAACTTTTGATCCTAAGCATTTCTCATTGTTACATCATTTTTCAAACTTGTATAATATCCCATAAAGAAGATGGACTGTATATAAGAGACATTTTTTTTTAGATTATGAAGCTGTTTTTTATTTTTCTTGTTTAATGAATAATTTTGCAATAAACATCTTTGTTCCTGTAGCATTTTAAAAAATATTTTGTCATATTTTCTTAGGCTACATTCCCAGAAATGGGATTAATTTGATTTATAATGTGGAATTACTTTTTGAAAATACTGTAGAAACTCACAATTCCACTATCAGATTATAAGACCGTTGCATTGCAGAGTCAGCTCTAGTAAGAAGAAGTCAAATACATTGCTAGTTAAGTAGAATAAATATATCGTTACTGTGATTTTGTTTAATATGCATTTATTTATTTCATTCAAGTATAATACTTTTTAATGGCCGTTCACTAGTTACTTTTCCTATTTCATGATGTGTCTGTTTGTGATTTTTGTGACTATTTATGAACTAGGGATGTGATATTGTATATACATGTTTTTGACATTACAAATAATTTATCCTAATTATATATTTAATTAAATTATTCTCTATTATCTTCATTACTTTTTTGATATGTAGAGTTTAAAGATTTTTATGATGTCTGATCTGATATTTAAAGTTTTTATGATTCCTTTCACCTCTGAGTTTAGAAATTCTTCTCTTCAACCCTGGCTAGTATAGCTCAGTGGATTGAGCACTGGCCTGTGAACCAAAGGGTCACCAGTTCGAGTCCCAGTCAGGGCACATGCCTGGATTGCAGGCCAGGTCCCCAGTAGGAGGCACATGAGAGGCAACCACACGTTGATGTTTCTCTCCCTCTTTTTCTCCCTCCCTTCCCCCTCAAGAAATAAATAAAATCTTTAAAAAAATTCTCTTCAGAAGGCAAATAAATATATAATTACATTTTCTTCAGTTTGTCTCTGGTATATTATTTATATTTAATTTTAGTTCATCTCAATTTAATTTCAATTATGGTATGAAGTGACTGTTTAAATTGATACCATTGTTAATCATCCACTCCATCATTACATAATGCTTGTTTCCCTTTTAATTTAGATGACTTCTTTTATTGTGTATTAAAGTCTTCCCCACATAATAACAATTGATTTTGTAACTTTCTTATTCTATTGTCTTGTGGTAAATGTGGCCTATATGACTTGTACATTTTGGAATTTGATGAAGTATTTTTATGGCCTACTACATAGTTTTTGTGACTGTTCAATAGTTGTTATTAAAATTATTAAAGACTAATATTAAACTAGTGTTCCTAGTTTACTAATATATGTGTTTATCTGTCCATTCAGATAGATATCTATAAATTTATCCTAGGGAATTAAATGCTATGCAAATATTCTATATATGTGCTTATATTTTGCCTAGTTTCTGGAAAATGAACATTAGAGTCTCTCACTATGTGTGACATTATCAAGTTTTTGTTTCCCTGCATTCTTGTCAGATTTTGTTTTATATATATCTCAAAGGTATATTCTTAGGTATATAGAATTTTTTCACTGTTGCATTTTCTTGGTGGATTGTTTCTTTATCAATATGAAGTATGACATTTTTGTGATAAATTTTTGTTGGAGCTGCTACTTTATTTGATACTGTTATTGCCTTGTTTGCCTTTTATGCTAAACATTTTTCTGGCATGTATTTTCCAGTCTTGCATTTGTAACTTTCCTTTGTGTTTTGCTTTCATTGTATGTCTCCAACAGCAGGCATCTGAAGCGTGTCATTGCTGTTTATATCCTATCTGAGAGTCTTTGTCTCTTAGTAGATGAATTTAGCCCATTCAGTGTTGTTGTGTTTACTAGTGTATTGGGGCTCTTTTAGCAGTTGCAATAATGTTTTCTAATTAATATGCTTTTGGCTATTTCTTGCCACAAGTCTTTTCCTTTAGTTGGTTGATAATTTTTTAATCACTTTTCCCCTTCTTCAATTTGGAATTTGTATTTCCAAATATATTCTTGAGTTTTTATACACATACTTAAACTTTTCTGTTAATATGTATAATTAATAGTATCTTTCCCTGAAGCAAGACAAGAACTTTAGCACATTTTTCAGACCTCCAATGCCTTCTCCCCTTCATACCTTTATTTTCTCTCTAGTATCATCTAGAGATTTTTAGATCATTCTTATTATTTATTTTTATAATATTTTGCTAACACATAAA
The DNA here is from genome assembly GCF_021234435.1 of Artibeus jamaicensis. NCBI lineage: Eukaryota > Metazoa > Chordata > Mammalia > Chiroptera > Phyllostomidae > Artibeus > Artibeus jamaicensis. Next base: position 28,348,923 of record NW_026521788.1, on the reverse strand, counting down.
CTAATCAGTTACTTTTACTCTTTTCCTACTTTGCTTCTTCTATCTTACCATTTAGGTATTTATTTTTCTTCCACCTGGCAAAGTATGTATTTCCTCATTCAAAATAATTTCCCCCGGGGATGATGGAGCTGTCCTTCCTTTGTTTTCTTGCATTCAGTGCATCTAAGAGAATTTTGACAGTAATTTGATTCTCATTGCTTTGAGTGTTTTATATCATCACACTGATTTCCTGAGACGTCATCAGTTAAATTTTAAAAGACCTATATTTCATCTAGGCATATCTGAGAATGCAGGTTACCCTTTTGTTCTAGGAAACTTTCTTCTAATGTTACTGAAAAATTTTCAGGCTTTCTATTGCATTTATTTCCTTCTCCTGGAAACTCAATTACATAAACGTTGAAAATTCTACTCCTCTCTTTCATGTCTCTTAATTTTACTCTTATACTTTTTTTTGTGGTTCCAGTATTTTATTTAGTTTCTTTTTTTAATACATTTTTTATTTTATTGATTATGCCATTACATTTGTTCTATTCCCCCCTTCATTCCCCTCCACCCTACACACCCCTCCCTACCATTCCCCCCCTTTAGTTCATGAATGCATGTCTCAAGTTCTTTAGATTCTATATTTCCCCTACTATTCTTACCCTCCCTCCTATCTGTTTTCTATCTACTGTCTATGCTACTTATTTTCTGTACCTTCTCCCCCCTTCTCCTTCTCCCACTCCCCTGTTGCTAACCCTTCTTGAGATCTTCATTTCTATGGTTCACTCCTGATCTAGCTGTCCTCTTAATTTGCTTTTGTTTTAGGTGTGGTTGTTAATAACTGTGAGTTTGCTGTCCTTTCACTGTTCATCTTTTTTTATCTTCTTTTTCTTAGGTAAGTCCCTTTAACATTTCATATAATAAGGGCCTGGTGATGACGAACTCCTTGAATTTGATCTTATCTGAGAAGCACTTTATCTGTCCTTCCATTCTAAATGAAAACTTTGCTGGATAAAGCAATCTTGGATGTAGGTCTTTGGATTTCATGACTCAGAATACCTCTTTCCAGCCCCTTCTTGCCTGTAAGGTCTCTTTTGAGAACTCAGCTGACAGTCTGATGGGAACTCCTTTGTAGGTGACTGTCCCCTTATTTCTTGCTGCTTCTAGGATTCTCTCCTTCATTTGAATCTTGGCTGATGTAATGATGATGTGCCTTGGTGTGTTCCTTGTTGGGTCCAACTTCTTTGGGACTCTCTGAGCTTCCTGGATTTCCTGGAAGTCTACTGCCTTTGCCAGAATGGGGAAGTTCTCTTTTATTATTTGTTCTAATAAGGTTTCCACTCGTGACTGTTCTTCTTCCTCTTCTGGTACTCCTATAATTTGGATTTTGGAGCATTTAAAGATGTCCTGGAGGTTCCTAAGCCTCTCCTCATTTTTTTGAATTCTTGTTTCTTCATATTTTTCTCTTTGGTCATTTTTTCCTTCCTTCTGGTCTACTCCCTTGATTTGAGTCCCAGTTTCCTTTCCATCACTATTGGTTTCCTGTGCATTTGCATTCATTTCAATTAGTTTAGTCTTCATATGTTCCTCTAATTTGTGACTAAAATCAACCAGTTCTGTGAGCATCCTGATCACCAGTGTTTTGAACTGTGCATCTGAAAGTTTGGCTGTTTCTTGATTGCTTAGATTTATCAGCTCTGGGGCTCTGAGTTGTTCTTGAGCCATATTTTGATCTGTTTGTGCCTGTTACATATGAGGAGAGGTGCCTTAGGTGTTCACCAGGGCGGGGCCACCAAGGTTGCTGGTTTGTGAAGCTGTATGTGGGGGCGGGGTCAAAGAGGGAGCAATGGTGGTCCTCTCCACTCGCCCAGTCCGCTTCACTGCTCGCCTCAGCCTGTTTATCTGAGTGCAAATGTGTGAGTCCGCCCTCCTGAGCCAGGGCCTGCGTGATCTGTCTCAATGCTGGTCTTTTCACTGGTTTATCAGCGCACAAATTTGATACCACAGCCAGCCAGCCACACTGTGCCTTCCCTGCATCCACCCGTAGCTACCCCGCACTTGGTATCCGCCCCTCAGCCGCCTGCGCGCTACCCAAGTGGGGGGATCTTTTTTGCCGGACCCACTCCGCTGCTGGCTTCACCCCTCTCACCGGTTTAGCTGAGCGGTTCGTTGTTTTTGGAATCCATATAGTTCAATTTTCTGTGGTTTGGTTGCATGTATTGTTGTTAAAACTTTGTTATTTTTAGATTTGGTTGTGCGAGGAAGCAAAGTGTTTCCACCTACGCCTCCATCTCGGCAGAAGTCTTATTCTTATACTTTTTAATTCCTCTGTTTCTTTGTGAAGGGATCTCTGTGAACCCAACCTTCTAGTTTGTTTGTAGCTATGTCCATTCTTCTTTTAGTTGGTCTTTTAAGATTTTGATGTTTAGAGTTTTACATTCTAAAATATTTCATTGAGTTTTGTTGAGTTGACCTCTTTTCTCACAAATGCTTTATCAATTAAACTTTTTCTAAAATCATTGCTTTGTTAATGTCGTATCCTCAACTGTCAGTTTGGTAGAATATGTATCTGCCTTCAAAGAAAGTTTGACTTTCCTCAGATGTGTGGTGATTTTTGATATTGTGCTTTTCTTTGAATTTGGGATTTTCTGTTAGGTTATATGCAGGTGCCACCTTTGCTTATCTGGGGAGTTCCTGGGGGTGTGTAGAGCATTTTGGTCCAATAGCTGGTCTTGTGGCTGTGGACACAGGACTTCCAGTTCACTCAGGGTGTTGCTTTACCCACTAAAATGCCCACACTTACTGTGTCACACCGAGTGATCTTGTTTGGCACCCCAGTGGGTCAGTCAGAGTCCCAGCCTCCCACTTTCCCATGCCAGTCACCTTTCATCTTTTGGACATTTGTTTTCTTCTTCATTAGATCTCCTGACCACACTACCCCCACCAACCTCAATCTTTGTGGAATTTCTCATCGGAATTTATTGACTGAGGACATTTCTGATATTCTGTTGTTATTATCATGGAAATATAGATATATTTAGATATGTATATAAATACACATGTATTTATATGTATTCTTACTCTGTGTGTTGTACAAATGCAAAGTTAGGTTTCTCTGCTCTGCCAAGTTCATTTCTGACAGGATATTCACTTTTTATCTACAACATGTGGTTTTCTCTTATGTGCTGTAGCTTCCTCCTCCATTTTTTTTGTCCTCATGGGGTTTTATTGATTTTCCCCCCCTTTAGTATTACTTTAGAAAGGTTTTGAGAGGTGGCAGAGATAAACCATTCTGTTCAATCTGCTATGCTTAATCAGAATGCTCCAAATAATTACTTTAATTAACTGGTGAATTATAAATGTTGGTATTTTACGTAGAATTTTAGCATCTCTAATCCTGTGAGATTATTTTTCCTTTGCGTGTTGAGAGTCAGTTTTTGGTGCCAGGTTTATGTTTATTTTGTAATACAAGTATAGCATCTTTCCATCTTTTTTGCATCATGATGGTTTGACATTTCAAAAATATGTATGTGTTTTAAAAAATTTAATAATAAATCATATGGGTGCAAAGTCTTTGAGGGGAAGCTACTGATAAATTTTTCAATTTATATTTCAGTTATTATTCTGTAATGGTTTTATGTGTGTATTAACTTTCAGAGTTTACATTTTTCAGAAAGTTGTTCCTACTCACTGTGTTTTTCAGGTCTTATTGCTATGTATTTTGCCTGACTTTTTTTCTATTTTTTTTAATGGGATCTGCCCATTCTTCATCTTATTTTGTTTGTTTTCTGTATTGTTGTTGTTTTTACCTCCACAAAGTGATTTGGAACTTTTTATCAATTATAAACTCTGATATAGCAATCATATTTTCCCTAGTGTTGTTAAAAGTACTTTTTCACTAAAATCTTAAGGTGACTGCATTATTTCATAAGCAGTTTCTCAATATACCTTTGATTTCTTCTTATAGTTAGGTAGCATGTTTTTAAAAATTAATTTAATCATAGTAAAGAGCCAGTTTCAGGTTACTCAGGTAATTATACTCAGGTAGAGAGAAATTTGCTATCTGGGGAAAATATTTAAACTTGGTCTCTTTGGCACACTACTAGCCATAATAAACAAATATATCAAGACAAATTAACAAGTTAGATGTTAAAAAAAGAAAAGACACCCCAAACCAGTAGTTCCGAAATGTGGCTGCCCAATGGCATCATTTGGGAAGCTATGAAAAATTCCCACACCCAGGCTGCATCATAGACCAGTTAAATCAGAGTGTCTGGGGGTGGGACACATCAGTCTTACAATGCTCCGGTAGGTGTCTGCAGTGGCCTCAAAGGCTGGGACCACTGTCCTGCAGCCTTGTGATTTCAGTGTGGTCTCTGTACAAGAGCGACACCTAGAGGTGTTTGGAAATCAGAGTATCAGGCCCCATCTCAGAACCACAGTCGTCATCTGAATGGTAACACATCCCAGTGATTCCTGTGCACATGCACTTTGAAAGTGGGTTTCTACAGCGGGTGGAGAAAACTAGGCCCCACACTCTGTTGGTCTGAATAAAATTTTACCGGACTACATCCATACACATTTGTTCACATATCTTTTCCAGCGGAGTGGTAGTTGTGACGCAACCTAAAATATGTGCTGTCTGCTCACTTACAGAAAACCTCTGCAATGCTTTTCACCCTCGATGGCTCATTACATCATACCACAGCTCTCACACCCTCTGCCTGCCAGGAGCCCAGGCCCATTAAGTCAGAATGGGGGAGGCTAAAGTGAGGCCCAGGCATTAGTAATTCTTAGAGCATCCCAGGTGATTTAAATGTAAAGCCAAGGTTTAGAACCACTACCCTCAATGTACATAGAGAAGATGTAGATGCATTTTCTTAAAAATCTATTTTTTTGTTGGCAGCAGCCATTTTTGAATATTGAAAATAATAAAACAGTGATGGAAAGACATACATTTGACCATATAACAAAATTTAAAAATCAAAAAGGAAGACTCACATTAAGCAAAATTTTAGACTTAGAAAAAAACTAAGCAAAATTAAAAGGAGAATGACAAACTGTGGGAGTTAATATATAACATAAAATATCCTTGTTATAAAAGAGATCAAACATATGAATAAGAAAAGATGAACACACAGAAGCCAGTTTATTTAAAGCAGAAAATAAAATGACTTAATAATTATATGAAAAAATAATTAACTTTATTAACATAGAAAAGCAAAATGAAGTAGTGATAAGCCACTGTTTGGAGTTGGAGCTTGTCAGACTGGGACTCTTCATCCCCCCTCCCCCCCAGTCCTTCCTTTTTTTAAAACCACAATACTTAATACAGCGGGAATATTGGTAAAAGAGCGTTTTTATATTGACAGAAATGCAGATTGTTAGAATTTGGCAATGTGGTCACAGTGTCCAAAGTGCTTACTTGAGTTGAAAGTGCTTGGTGTTTAAAATTTGGCCAAGGTCTGTGCCAGGGCAGTGGTTATGAGCTGGGGTTTTGTAGAGCTAGACAAATTTGGGCTGAAATATGGCTCTGTTGCTTACAAATTGTGTGCTGGACATTCTATCCGTTCATCCTTAACTATTTTCTTCTGTTTAACAGATTAAATAAGATATCGTTAAAGGTTTTGGAATGTGGGTAGTAATTAAAAATAGTAGACTTGGGCAGTAATTGATTTACAACATTGTCAACATCATCATTTCACCAGTAATTTAAAATAATGGTAACACTATATACCGTGTGTGTGAGTGTGTTTCTGTTTGTCTTGTTTGCTTTTCTGTGGGGTTGTATACCACCCTGTGTAATTGTTGTAATTGTGTAGCTTCACACAATGAAATGACCATTTATTTACTGAGAGCACAGTGCACCTAATGCACTGTCAGACTACCTAGTCTTCTAGTGCGCCCAGGCAGGTTCGAATGGCGCCTGTGTCTGTGAGAGAAGGGAAGTTCTCCGTGTAGAACTCCAGCTGCACCAGTGGCCTCCATCCATCCCATGGGGAACTCTGCAGCTGGGTGGCCCTTCAGAGCTGTCCTAAAAGTTGAGACAAGGCAGCAGGACTTTGTCCCCACGTTACGAGTTTTGTGAGCCAACTCCGGCCGGGGTGCACCCTTGGGCTAGACCACTCTTTAAGAGCTGGGACAGGTAAAGATACCTGCAGAAGGGATCTGGATTGCTCTCCACACCCTCCACCACAGTTCCTGAGTGTTACTCATCTAATATGTTCTTGCGTGTGATCTGATATGCTGGTATTTTATTTGGGATTCTTATATTTAGTCATTAGTGTACTGAGCATGCCTTTTTCTTTGAATGTGTGGACAACCTGTGTTCAGCCAATGCCAGCTTTCTAAACCAATACGGAGTATGGAAAAAAAGAAAGGTTTTTATTACTCTGTCATAAAAATTGACTATAGAATCAAAGACTGGGGAAATTTACTATTTCTTGATAGTTTGGAAGAACTCACTTATAAAACCATCTGGACCTGGTACCTTTTGGGGAAGGGCATAATTCATGTTTTTCTGGTACGTACACATTTTGTTGACAAATCTGTTATGGCCATTTTCTATTTCCCTAGAAGGTCATTTTATTACAGCTATGTTGAATTATATGGGGTAAGTAATAAGAATATAGGATTATAAAGCAGAGAAGATGAATACTTTGTTACTTAGGCACTGACCATCCTACCGCTCTCTTGTCTTGGCCTCCTTTACTTAATCTGAGTTGCTGTCTGTACTCCTCTGGGCCCTCTCTGGGGACAGCAGAGTGAGCAGTGGTTAAGGCAGCTCTCCGGTGGGGCTGCTTTGTATTTCCTAAGAGCGTTGGCCCTGACCTCAGAGCTCTTGGCTTTTCCCTTCAGTAAGTACTATGTAGTTCCCAGTGCACAGTATCTGACCTTTAGTTCTCTGTTATCTAATTCATTCTCAAGTCTGATGTATTCCTTCAGTTCGAGCAGGTGTTTATTGGGCATCCACCTTATGCCAGGCACTAACTTAGGTCTATCAAATACGGCCATGAGCAAAACAAATGTGAGTCCTTCCCCTCACAGAACTGATGGGGTAGCTAAGTAGAAAGAAAGCAAATTACATAAATAAGATGCATGTGCTTTATACTGAGGAGAAAAGAAAAGCAGGCAAGGGAAATAAAAAAACGGGGGTGTTATCGGAGGAAATGGACTCTTGTGGTGTCGTGGAAAAAGAATTTCAGGGACACTCACGCAGGAGGAGGGTTTATTTAGAGTGAAGGGTGACAAGTGACAGTACATTCTCAGAGAGGGACAGAGAGCAGGCAGGCTATGTCCCCATATATTTCCGTGGGTTTGCGAAAGAGCAGGCCTACTTTCAAACTAGGCAGTCTCTTTCCTGGATTGTCCAGGGCCTCTCCAGTCTGATCCTTTCCCCAGACTTTCCCAGGCTAGTGCCTCCCCCTTTCACAGTCTCCATTGTGCCTTCTACTGCATAGGCGCTTAGTAAAATGGAATTTCCCTTCGGGGCGCTCATCCCTCCCCCGTTAACCCAGCTGGCTGACACCAGCTCCCCCTCAGGGTGGATGTAAAGCAGGATGTTGTACAGAAAGATGCTGGGGTGACTGTGAGGCTGCTGTTTCCTAAGTTAATGAGGCTTAGTTTGCTCCCTTCTCTTTCATTAATAACTAGCCGCCTACTCTGACAGGGGCAGAGTGAAGGCAGACTTTCAGTTTTGGATAGAATAACCAGGGAACGTCTCACTGAGACAGTGACACTGCGTAAATACCTGAAGGAGGTGAGGCTAGGGAAGCATGTGGACATCTGGGCCAGAGTGTGCAGGCAGAGAGAATGGCGTGTGCAAAGGCCCTGAGGCAGGAGCATGCCTTCCCAGTCCAGATCACTGAAGAAAGACAGATCCAAGGGAAAGTAGTACGAGGAGGAGGAGGAGGCCGAAAGGACACGAGGGTGGCCTTGCTTTCGGTCCTTGAAGGACTTTGACTTTGAATGAAATGGGAGCATTAGAGGACTCTGAGCAGAAGAGTGACAGGATCCGTTTTACCTTTTAACAGGCCCACTCTAGCCGCTGTGCTGAAAATAGACCATAATGGGTCCAGGGCAGAAAGCAGTTAGGGAGCTGTTGTGAACTCTGGCCTGAAGGATGTATGCTTCAGACCACCATTTCTCTAGATAGTCTGGCATGATCCCCAGATAAACGTAGACTGATTTTTTAACCCATGTCGAACTTTGTTAACTCATCGTGTTCGTGAAACCCAAAGCCACGAGAAGGACCAGCACAAGGCTGTCAGATAAACGGAGCTCGCCATTGTTCCACCCATGAGAATGCTGCTTCTGCATCACTGGGTCCCTGTTGCAGGGGCATTTCCCTCGGTTTCCACCCTGGGATGACTGTTCTCCTGAGAGCCAGCTTGTTTTTCTCTGTCGTACATTATTAACTTACTGTGTCTTCCTGCCTTCTTTTGTCAGAAAGCTGCTCAGAGATAGACTGTGGTTTACCTCTAGCAAGAGTGCAGGACCTGTGGCTGCTGCATCCATTTTTTTCCTACCCTTATTTTCATATACCTCGATTATAAGAGAAGCTTTTGTTCTGTGTTAAGTTTATGAGTCACTTTAAAGAGTGGTGAGCTACAAACAAATGATATAAGGATGCAAGCAACATTACTTAAAGATAAAAAGAAGGAAATACAGCTTGAAGTTTAGGTCATTTGCATTCTGCTTTTTGTTTCCATAAGTGAAAAAGAAATATACATACCTATGTGTATACACACACACACATACACACACACACACACGCACACACTGGATTTTCAGGATGAAGCCATTACTAGAGAATCCTCGTGTCCCTGACGGCTGGCTTCAGTGTTGCCAGTCTGTCTCTGCCCGGGTTCCTATGTGTGCTGCTCTGTCTCCCACAGCGTGTGACAGTGGCGCTGGAGTGAGGTCAGCCCTCTCCGTCAATGCTTAGGACCAACAGTAGAATTTGTTCAGCATATACTTTCCAGCCCCTGCCACTCATTCGGATTGAATAAGACCTGCAAAGGTCTTTGAAAACACTTTTGCACAAACAGTGTATTTTCTGCGACCTTGGATATTGGAAGATATTTTTTGCCTTCTTTGCTGTGGAACAACCACCTGGCTGGGCACACAGATCTGGGCCTGACTCTCCTTGTCCTAACATTCCAAGTGTTGCTGCTCAGCTGTCCTGCAGAACTCACTGTTACACTGACTGGCATGTGATGTTAGTTGCATTAGTGGTAACTCTCTCCCTACCCTGACACTTTATTTTTATTTTTAAGTTTAATACTTGATGCTTACAGGAAGAAAAGCCGTATGCTTCATGGCATTGGTTTCTAAGCGCTGGCCGTCCATTTTACCTTTTACTCTCGAGTCACTTTTTCGTATCTAGCAAGTTCATTCCTAGTATGTCCTGGCTGTACTTGTGGTCTCATCGGTACCTCCCTTTGCAACACATTTTATTCATAGGCTGGAGCTTTGTGATTTTCTCTCCTTTTACATTTTCTTAAGCGTCCTCTTTTTTTCTGTCCCTTTTCTGTACTTTCTGTTTTCTGAGATGATGTCTCAGTTTCGTCCCCTCCATCAAGGCTGGTTTTCAGCGGTGTAAGTCAGCCTTTCATCATTTGGGCTAGGACTCTGTTTTGGACTCTCGGATCTTTTCATTTCATCAACATCCTTTCTCATCGCTACACTTTCTATTTTAATAAAAGTAACATAAACATCATTTAAAATAGAAGGCACATGTTTTCTGAAGAGCACTTTTGGTTCATGAAGGTAAATCCTGTTCAGAGAGAAATTTCCCTTTTGAGCCATTATCCTTCCTTCCCTCCCTGTGCAGTGCCATCCCTCCCTGCCCTGCGGGCTTTAAATGAGCTCTCCCTGTACCTTAGGCTTGAACAAGGAGTAACCTGACGGGGCCTGATGTGGAGCTGTTTAGGGAAACATCTGGTCTGCCTGCTTCCCTCGATTCATCCTGGGATGTCTAGCAAATTGCCACCACTGCTTCCCACCATTATGCATTAGATGACCCCTCACATACGGGGTCAGAATAGTCTGGCTACTGTCAACAGCTTAGCCCACTGGGGCTCAGCAGCCCACAGCACATGGGACACTGAGCAAAATGCTTTAGGAAAATCTGCAAAAGGAAATCCCTTTGAGAGCGGACATGATATCCAAAGTGTCTTGAAGCTGCAGTCATTGGTGAGCAAGTCTGTGGCACAGCAGCCCAGCGTTAAGTCCCATGAGTGACTCAGGGTGTTTTACCACTCACAGATTTGCTATCGACAGAAACAGATTTTGGCTATTAAAGCACAGCAGTCATCTGAATTATCTTTGATCCTTGCTTGTGTGTTTTTTGTCTCCGTCTTACTCTCTCTTCTGCCACCTAGAGACACTGGCTCTTGTTCTCCATTCAAGAGAGGTTGCTGATTTAGAAAAGAGAAACATTTATGTGGACACTTTGTGAAAGTGGGATTATGCAAATTTTGAGTCCTGAAGTTATGGGTGTGAGAATTTAGAAAATAAATAATGCTGTCGGGCTGTGGGCCCTGCTCTTCATTTAATCAGGACTGAAGATAAGATTTTATAAATCCATCCAAGACCTCAGATTATCCGACTTGTTCCTAATCTTCTCTTAGCATAAAGGTTACCCTGAGCTATTCCCAGTAATTTTCAGAGACAAATCCTCTCAGAACAGGAGGTAACTTTTTAGTGGGTTAGATTGGAGATAGACACAGGAGAGGCCTCGTTCAAGAGGGCTGTCCCCACCAGACCTTCCTTCACTGTGGCTCCAGACAGGCTTCCTCTGATGAGATTCAGCTTAGCAGCTGAGCTTAAACCAGTGGAGAATCAGGATGAAGGACTATGTGCCAGGTACTGATGGTTTCATCTTCTACGAGAACTCCATCTTCCTTCAACCCCGGCAGCTGTAAATCACACACCAGAGTGCAGACATTAACACCACACACTGAAAATAATGCGTCTCTTTTTCATTTTTCTTTCCAGGTTTGAGATTTTTAAGAGCCCTCAGACTGATCCAGTTTTCAGAGATTTTGCAGTTTCTGAATATCCTTAAAACAAGGTAGGATGTTCTTTCTCTCTCTTTTTCTTTCTCTCATTCCGGTCCCAGTGCCAATTTGTAAATATTAGGTGTGTTTCACTTTCATCACAATAAAGTTAAAGTTCCATTATTCACAGAAAGAGTGATGCACCCCAGAGATCTGAAAAAAAAAAAAAAAAATCCAGAGCAGGATTGGGGCTCTCTCTTTGGCAGGGCTGGGGACTCTGTGGTAAAGAGAGATAACAGCTGTGCCCGTGTCCCCAGTTTGGGGGACTATGCGCGTTGCCTGGAAATCAGGAAATGAGCTCAGCGTCCTGGGGAGAGGTGCACAGCAGATGAGGGATACATCTGCTCATTGATTCGGAAGTCCTTGCTCTCAGTTCTAAATCACTCCTTTATTACATCACTAAATAAGAAATTGAACCTGGCTGTAAAAGCAATAGAAGCAATGCTTTTTGAGAGGCAATCACAAACCTCATATGGCAAACAGAAAATCATTTCATTTCGAAGTACATTTTAGATGTTCACTTTATAGCCAGTGTAGCCCCTGGGGCTTGCTCTGTGAATTGCCTTTTGGGGAATACCGAAAAGCCTCCTGCCGAACGCACCATGACTGCTTCTGTCGACTGTGTTATGATCTGGAAAACTCTACTGGACCAGCGGGAAAAATCCCCTGGAGATCCCTGTTTTGATGACCCGTGGGTGTGTGGAGCTGGCCTGAACCTAGGGCTGCCTTGATGAATAAACTAATAAAAGAAGTGAGATGTACTCTAATGGAGATCAAGTTCAGGCCATAAATTTCTCTTATAGGAAATTACACTTTAAGAAGCTCACTGCTAACGTTCCATTTCCTCTTAACGTGTTTGATAAATGATTAAAAACAGGGCACCTCTGTTTTGTGATGTATAATTAACACGCCTGCATTTGGGGGGCCTTGGATTCAGCCCTGTTTTCCCAGAAACCGAGGCTGGGACCCAGCTTCCTGAATCTGTCACATCCAAAAAATGTCCCAGGCTACTGGCTCTTTTTTGGGGGGGTCTTCTCTGGGGCTTTCGTTTGTTTATTTTGATTTGTTTAAGTCCAGATGGATGTCCCCTCCCTACCTACTCATCTGTGTGAACTCGAGGTAAATTCATTTTCTAGTAACCTAGTTGAAGAGAGTGAGCGTCTCATGCCAGAGAAGTCTGCTGGGTGCGTCCCTCCACCCCCCACTCTCACGTCCTGGGGTCGGCATGTACCAGCCCTCTACTTAATAGTATCTGATATTACTGATTTACAGTGGATATTGCTAATCTTCGTAATTCCTCTGAGCGACAGTTACCTGGATTTCCACCTCCTTATGGCTGCTCTTCTATGCAAGGGACTCCTTTGACTCTTGAAGTTAAAAGGATTAACAAATCTAGCGGTTCCCACTGTTTACTGATACCATATTTGCTCCACTAGACTGAATTTTTTAGGGTGGAACCTGTATTTTTTCATGCTGATCCCAGGGGCTGCATACCTGTGACAGTTGTTTAGACAGCTGTTCATTGTGGCAGGGACGGTGTTGTATGGAGCCATCCACACGGTCTATGCAGCCTGGGGCCCTTCTCTCCTTGTTTTGTGATTACCTTGTAGGTTTCAGTGATTTCAATCCTCTGACATCAGCATTTTAAGAAGGTGCCATTACTCCAAGGAATAACGTAGAGAGAACAGTGTTCTTACCTTTCTGTATTCCACGTGATTTCTTTATTGGACTTGGGCGAATGATGAGCCATTTGGATAAAATACCTCTTTCTGGACTTTTGCCAAGAGCCTCCCACCCCCCAGTTTCCCATTCCTTAGAGAAGATTCCATTCCTTTGGCTATGGGCAATAGGATTAGCATCCTTGGGGAACAGTCAGCCCGATAACTCTGCACGTATGAGTGGTTTGTTGTCTTCCTTCATACGGGAGAGAGTGAAAGAGCCAGCGAGGGAGAGAGGAGACTATAAATCTGGACAGAACGGCTCCAGGGGGGCATCCTAAGGTGGCAGGCTGCTGGGGTGTGCCGTGCTGAGCACAAAGCCGCGTCTCCCCACAACCCCACTCCCCGCTGAACTACACTTCTACTGTCAGGGCCGCCTGTCGTCCCAGCTCCTGCTGCTTCTGGTGACAACGAGGTGACTGAGTCATTTCCGTAAACCCCAGTCGAGCACCGTTTGTACTAAGGAAGTGTGCAAGGCAAAGGGGTGTCTACAGAAGCCTTGTGGAAAGCTAGGTGTCATCCTGGTGGGGCTGGAGATTAGGTGCGGGAGAGGTGGGGAGGGTGGGGCTGGCTTCCAATCCAGGAAGCTGCAGGAAGTGCGCAGGTGGGAGATCGTGGTCCATGGAGGAACCTTGCGGAACTCTGTGCTCCTGGAGACTTTCAGGGGGTTCTGTGGTGGAAAAAAAAGAAAGCGGAGATTAGGAGGGCAGGCCGAGATCAGGTCACCAGGCACAGATAAAAGCTTCATTTAATTGTAAGAACTCTAGGGACTTTAGAGCAACCCTCTGAGCCTCTTCTCCCTCCAGGTGCCTGGCTTATCCCAGCTCCTTGGATCTGTGTACTCCAGGCACAGATGTCACAGAGAAGTGGAAGCCTTGGTTTTTTTAGGGCTTTGGACTTTGAGCCATTTTTCTGGTGACACCTCTGTCCTCTGCTGCTGTCATGGGAACCTGGGGACCTTCCAGGAGGGGGGAGCTGGGGGCCCATAATCATCTTTAGGGAGATTTTGTCTGGCTTTCTCTGGTGGCAAATCCCTGCCAATCTGTGGCATTAGGTGGGATTGGGCACATTGCAGATGTGATTTGGAACAATGATTTGAAGTTGCCATTTCATTTTCTGTTTGAGTGCCTTGTTAGGCCAAGAACGGGAAGAAACAGGGAAGAGGGAATTAATGTGGGACAAGGTGGGGCAGGAAGAGAGGGAGGGATGGAGAGAGACAGAGTAGGGGAGAGACAGAGAGAGAGATAGGGAATTAAGAGGGCAGCAAAGGAAACCAGAGTGAACAGGATGACAGAGAGAGAAGCACAGGTGAAAGAAGCAAATCAGTTATGTGACAGCATCAGGGCCACTCCCCAAACTGCTGGCCAGTAGAAGAAGCCGAAATGCTCCCCGCACTGAAAATGAGCTGTGGAAGGGGACAGTGGGAGTCCCCACGTCATTGCCTGACCTTCTGGCCATTGCCCAGTTGCCCTGCAAACCCTCGAGCAGATGCAGGCGAGAGGACACTTGCTCAGCAGTCTGAGCCGACTTGGCAGCTCTGTTTGAGGCTGTCATTCTGCACCTCATCTAATGCAGTAGATATTGATGACTTACACATGGGTCACACTGCAAATAATGACTTTCTGCAGAGAAAGCCCAAGAGAACATAAACACAAAGTGTTAGACTTCACAGATTTAGCAGGGTTCAAAGTCCAAAAATCAATTGCATCCTATACATTGACAACAAACATTTATACAATGTAATTTTAAAGGTTATATTTAAAATCAGAACAAAACTATGTAAATATCAGAAATTCATCACTACTCCTGCAGCCTTTGTAAAGAAAATTATATATTAAAAGAAACAAGAAGTCTCATGTGTTATTTGTTGCTCAGTGATGAGTGACCCTAAAACTCAGTGGCCCAAAGTAACTATCACTTTTTAAAATTTCTCCCAGCTGGTGTGACTCAGTGGATTGAGTGCCAGCCTGCAAGCCAAAAGGTTACTGGTTTAATCCCTGGTCAGGACACACGCCTAGGTTGTGGGCCAAGTCCTGGGTTGCGGGCTTGAGCAAAGCAACTGATCCATGTTTCTCTTGCACATCAATGTTTCCCTCCCTCTCTTCCCTTCTCTCTAAAAATGCACAACTAAAAATATTTTTAAAATAAATAAAATAAAATTTCTGAGGATTCTCTGGGTCAGCTGGGCAGCTCTATGCTAGCCTGACCTGACAGATTGGTCTCTGTAGTCAGCGGATGCATGCAGGACAGAAAAACACTTCTCCCTCCTGGGCCTCGCCTTGCAAGTGAAAGTCAGAATTTCAGGGCCTCGATCATACACTCAAAGTCGGGCCAGTCTTTGTTCTGGGGGCTGTGTCCTCTCACCGGCCCTGCCTGCCCGTCTCCCACAGCCCAGAGCAGCCCACAGAAAGCCGACTGAGGGTGAGGGAAAGGCAGCAGAGAGAAGAAAGTATGGCAGGGCAGCAATGATTTAACATTTAAAAATATCCCATTAAATTTGTGACGTAACCCGAGTTATGTGATATTCACACACTCACCAAAAGAACTCCATGACCCTGTAGTAAAGATACAGACAGATGAGGGAAGTTCAACTCAGTGGACTTCAGGAACTTGCCATGGGACAGCGTGCAGATGGTGGGGCTGGAGACGGAACCTTGTCTATTGCCTTTAAGGACGGGACACACGCACAAAAACACAGTCGCCTAGCAATTTTTAAAAGAAGGAGAACTGCTCATTCCCTCTAAGTAATGTATGCTTATTGTAAATATCTTGACAACACAGAAAAGCATAAAGGATAAAGTTAACTTTCCCCAGCACCACCAATGGTTGAGGTAGTGTTGCTGCTATTCTACCAGATCACTTTTATTTCCTACATGGCATTCCATGTTATGGATGTACCATCATTTACCTAAAAACACAATTTCCAGGGATAGTTTGGGAATTGAAATCACTGTACTACATACAGGACCTCAGAAATAAGCTCCAAGGTTAAGTTAAAAAAAAAAAAAGAATTTGCTAGGGAGAGCCTGAGGAGCTGTACAGGTGGGGCCACATCGTGGATGTCAGGGGTCTCACTCGGGGAGTGTCAGAGAGCTACTGCGTGGTCTGAAGCAGAAGAACGGCCTGATTTCTGTTTTAGAAACATCTGCTGTTCCACCAGTTGTATGAAGAGAGGGTTTGAAGCATCTAAGACCATAGAGAATGAGGCCAGTGTGGAGCACTTGTCCAGCAAGCATGTCAGGCAGTGGCCCTAGCAAGTCAGGTGGAGCAGAGGAGGGGAATCTAGAGATATTGGAGGGGTAGAATTGATGTAGCTTGATTTCGCTTCATTCCTTGTTCAGAGCACGCATCTCAGAGTGGTACGGTCCAGTTGGTGTTTCAGGGGTGGGTGTTATACCTCTGTCCGCCAGAGGAAACAATAAAACAAAGGAAGGGTCCTGGCACCTGGCTGTACCCTCAGCCAGAAATGGAGAGGAAGATAATGGACAGGCAGAACACGGACAAATTTGGGCTTTTGTATGGAAATGGGATGGCACTTTCAGTGTTAACCCAAAACACATCTTCTTACATACACTGATGGCAAAGATGGCCCCAGACAGCTCTGGGTTTACAGTGATAATCTCGAAGAAACAGACTGCCACTTTAGCATCTGTGGAGACAGACTCTCCCTCCTAGTGTCTGTAGAGTCCTGGAGAAGGTCTCCTAGTGTCTGTGACATCCTGAAGAAGGTCTCTGGTCTACAAGAGCAGAAAGGTCTCTTCCGCATGCTCTTGGTTTGCTGTAGCTGCCAATGGAATTTCTTTAATGGCTAGTGAGAACTTGTGAGATCCAGAAATGGTAATGGAAAACCCAGAAAAATATTTTTTTCTTTTTTAAAAAGAGAATTTATTTATTTATTTTTAGAGAGGGGAAAGAAGGGATAAAGAGAGGGAGAGAAACATCAGTGTATGGTTGCGTCTCATGTGCCCCCTACTGGGAACTGGGCTCACAAACCAGGCATGTGCCCTGACTGGGGGGGTCAAACCGGTGGTGACCCTTTGGTTTATAGGCTGGCACTCAATCCACTGAGCCATACCAACCAGGGCCCAGAAAAAGATTTTCTTTAGATGAGTTAGGTTGTCATAATAAGGTCACCATCCATCCTTCCCTCAAGGCATGGAAAGTGGTCTAGAATCACTCTAACCTCTGGGCTTGGCTGTGAAGTCTGTGACTCACCAGTGGCCTCTTTTGCCATGCAGAGCACACAGCCCCGCCTCCCAAGGAGCCCTGGGCTACCTGGTGAGACCCCGATTACAGAGTATGAAGAACACCCACCAAGAGTTAACCTTGTATCTTTTGCACAGAGCTTGTAGATGATTGCCTGGTTGTAGAGTTCAATTTGGAAAGCAAATGCCGGAGACCAGGAATCTGTAATGATGCTGACACCATAAACATAATCAGATTTCAGTGCTGAATGTGGCCTCTTTCAGCAACAATGATTAAATGTTCCACACACAGCAAGAGCTCCCTTAAGCACTATTAATATTACTGTGACTAATCATTTAAAGATTAATAATCACCACATTTAGGTCATTTTTTCCCCAAAGCACCAGGAAGCTGAGAGACTCCAATAGCTTTAATATCTCAAGAGGTTCCACATGGTTATTGGTGGGACACTGCTTTGTTCAGGCCCTAAGGATCTGGGAGTCTGTAAGTGAATCAACTTGGTACTTAATTATCCTCTGAGAAAATGAATAATATGTGCTTCCCTGCGATCTCTCCCTTTGCCTCATCTGCTTCTTGGTCTCCGCTGTCAGAGTGACCCGAGAGGGCCTGGGAGGCAGAGGCAGAGGCAGAGGCAGGGGAGGGTTCTCCGCTGTCTTGGCTTCCCTTGGAGAAACTGGCCGGGGACAGGTTGCGGGGGGACCCAGCTGCAGCAGTGCTCAGCTCCGTGAGTGCCAGGGTCCCTTCACTTGACATGATTGTCCAGTAGATGCCTTAGGTCTGTTTGCCTCCTTTCCACTCTGTAGGTGTCTGGGGCGGGGCTGAGGGACTGTTCTTCCGGAGGGAGAGGACTCTGCAGGGCCCACGAGTGAGGCTCCGGGGCTGGCTGGCTGCTCTGGGGAACAGAGAGGCAAGGGAGTGACGGATCTCTCAGCTCGAAGAAGAGGCTTAGGTGGGAGATTTTAAACATTGTAATGGCCAGCTGGTGATCTTCATTCACAGCTATAGCAACTACTTAGAGGGGAGGCATGACCCATAGTCGTCAGAGTCTGGGAAAAACAACAGAGGCCAGGATTTGGCAGATCTGTGATAGATTCACACCAGAACTTCCAGGCCACAGAACTAACTGGCGAGCAGACTCGTGAGTGGTACAGGATCCGCCCTCTTTCCTCAGGCCTACTTTACAGATCTGATCAATTCGGGGTCCTCCGAGAACGTTTTGGATATTGCCCCCTTCTGTTGTACACAGAAGGCTTTTAATTGCCAGCGACAGAGCCCACCTTGAACTAGCCTTGTGATGACTGTGAGTCCAAGAGGGAACTGGGCCTGTCTGACTGAGGGGTTCAGGTTGCTTTATCAGGGTCCTGCCCCTCTCTCCGCCTCCTTTGGACTTCCCTCTCAGACAGTGGCAGTGGTCTTCTAGAGCTCCGGGCTTACGTTTTTTAAACCCAAATCTCAGAAGGAAAATGATTCTCTCCCCTTTATTTCCTGAAAAACGCCTCTACTCGTCTACCTCATATCTCTTTAGAGCTAGGAGTCCCCTCCATTGGTCAGCCTGGCTTGGGCCACTCAGGTGGAGGGACAGGTAGGGCCTTTGCTAGGTCTACCTAACCATCCACAGGACTGCCACAGAAGAAGAGATGTAGGGCAAAGCAAAGTGTCATGGAAACAGAGGTCCGCTCGGCTTCTTTGTGCTGCCTGTCCAGGTTATTGAGGTCGGCAAGCTTCGGGTCAGACAGTCAGCTTCAGGTCTGAATACTGACCCAGCACTTACTAACCACGTTTCTTCAGACAAACTGCTGCTGAAGCTCACTGAGCCTCAGCTTCCTTCTGTGGTTCGTGGGAACAACAATGGTGCCTGTATCAAAGGGTCAGTGGGACACTACAGAGAAAATGAAGAACTCAACACAGTGCCTAGCACATAACAAAGGTTCTGTACACGTTGGCCATTATTGTAGGCCACTGTTGTAATCTGGCACTCTAGAAATGACCAACAAAGACAGAGTGGACTTCTTTGTTGGCTTTCTCGTCTGTTTTTGAACCATAAGGAAGTCGTTGCACACATTCCAAAGGATTCATCTTACCCCCAAAGTGGGACTATCTGCTTATGCTTTCCTGAACCGTCAGAACCAACTCTAGAAAGCCAAGACCATGGGTTCCTCTGCTCAGTTGTGTAAGAGGAAAGAGACCAAAGGAAGGGGAAAGCTGGGCTCTGGCAATCATGCCTGTCCTGGCACCACTGACCCCGCCCTCCACTGGGGGCTGCCCCTTTAACCCTGGCTACCCCCTGGACTGCCACCTCACACTGCCCTCCTTCCCGCGGTGGTTCCAGCAGAGATGTAGTCATCAGAATTTTTCCTTTCCATCCTTTTCTGTGGCAGTTCTAGGGGTTCATCCATATGTCAATAATGTCTCTCTCCTCCTCGGGGTGGCAGGACTCTCTGACCCTTTCTCATATGCTGTGCACAGAGTGTCAGGAAGGCATAGCTTTGTTTAGCAATCAGGGAAGACTTTCTGATGATCTCCTGTCCGTGACCGCTGTTCTGTAGTGTGGTGTCCAGGAGGGCAGGCCCTGGGGCCAACCTGCCTGGGCTCAGATTCCAACTCTGCTGCTTACTCTGTGAACCCGGGTCAGCTTCTTAACTTCTGGATGACCTCCTAGAATCACTAGGGAGAGTAGATGAGTTAATATTATGTGAAGCACTTAGAATGATGGGTCGCATAACAAAAATGTTAGCCATTACTATTTCTATGATCTTAAAATCTTAGAATTAAAATCATTGGTTCCCCTTGAGAGAGAGGCAGGAGAAGGCAGAGACCAATGCGTGGAGAATGATGGGCTGAACCACCCCTGTGGGAGGTGTTGGATCACCACGGGGAGACTGGAAGAGAAAATAGAGTTGTTCTCTGCAGATGCAGTTAGGTATAGGAGTCAAGTAGCCATCTGAAGTGACATTACAAAAGATGTCTTAAGGCAGTGGGATCAATTACCAGTGAGTAGTTGGAGGTATGGGCCAGGAGGAGGAGTCTCCTTCTGTTGCAGAGGGGGTTGTGGCTTGGACCAGGCTTTGAAGAGAACAAAAAACTTGGATAGATGGGAAGCGCTTCCCCCCTGGGTAGTAAACACAGACGTGGTAAGGAGGTTGGGCTGTGATGAGCATTCCAAGAGTTTATGTAGAAGAAGAGCAGGAGGAGAGCCAAACTTCAGACAGTGTTGGAAATGGAAGGAGAGTTTGGACGTAACATTTGACTGCACAGGGAGCCTTTGGACAGGGAAGTGACCCGCCGACAACAGCGTTGGAGGAACTCTGCCCCCCTGGGAGCGAGCAAGGGGAAGCTTAGTGGGGAGATTGCAGAGGAAGGGACCAGTGCACTCAGCACATACTCACAGAAGCCCTACTGTGCACCAGGGACACACTGCTTCCAAGATCTGGACAGCCAAGGCCTCTTCTTCCAGGGAACTTAAAATTTAGGGAGTTCCAGCCGATGCTCTCAAAGAATACTGGTGGTGCTGAAATGATTAGGTCTGAGGTTTCTGGGAAACAGGATTTTCTTATGGTCTTAGAGTCTCACCACATAGAAGGCAGGTAGATGAATTACCGAAGAGATATGGGTGCCTTTCGGGAGGTCTGGCATTTCCATGGTAACCAAGTGACTACCCCGGTGTGACTGAGGTGGGATTTCCTGAGATGCCATACTTACTGTGAAACCAGCAGATATTCTTAAGAGAACTTAAATATGACTAAATCATGGGGAACCAATCAGACAAATCCACAATATGGGACATTCTACAAGACAGCTGATCTGGGTGCACAGAAAATTAAATATTAAAAACAAACCAAAGGGGGTAGATTGTAGGTTGAAGGAGAATTAAGCAGGGATTGGCAAACTACAAAGCCCATGGCCACCCACTGCCCACTTCGTAAATAAAGTCTTACTGGTGCACAGCCACATCCATTCCTTTACATGTCGTGTGAGGCTGTTTCATCCTGCAGTGGCAGCTCTGAGGAGTCGTGACAGGGACTCCATGGCCCACAGCACCTCACATGTTCACTGACGGGCCCTTTACAGATGGGTTTCTGACCCCTGGATTACAGCAACGTTATAACCGAACTCGTGCATGAGCGTGGGTCAGCTCCTGGATCAGGGCGAAGAAAATGAAAACGTCAGTAAACATAATTTGTGGGCAACTGGAGAAATTTGAATATGGAGTGCATGCTCAGGGCGTTGCTGACTTCCGGTCAGCTCCCTGAGGCACGGCAATTGTGCTGTGACTGTGTTGCAGTGTCCTTCTGCAGTGCTGAATGCTGAAGCATTTAGGGGTGTGTGTCATGGTATCTGCAGTCTGTTGTGAATGGTTCAACCAACAAATAGATACATACATAAGTAGAAAGAAAGAAAAAGAGTAGAGATAAAGCCAACGAGGTGATAAACTGTTGATTGGTCAATCTTGGTGAAGGGCATACAAGAGTTCATCACACTGTTCTTTGATTATTTCTGTAGATTTAAAGACTTTCAAAATAAAGTTAAATTTCAGAAAAACTTGAACACAACTGGGGACGTGAATTTAGGGACTGTTTAAGTAGCCATTATGTCACCTTCCCATGTGCCCTGGCTGGGCTGACTTCCGCCCCTTCTGGGGGGTTGGGTGCCCTTCACAGTCAGAGATGCACTGGGGTGTCAGAGGTGAGCTTCCTGTCACTCTGGCAGGTGGCTCAGGAGCCCCCCAGACAGGGGCTTCTTTTGTAACTTGGGGATTTTGCTTGTTGTCTCTTTTGTGCAGTAATTCCATCAAGCTGGTGAATCTGCTCTCCATATTTATCAGCACGTGGCTGACAGCAGCTGGGTTCATCCACTTGGTAAGTGTCCTTGAAGATGCTTTAGCTCTGGCTTTCCTGGAGCGAGGCTGAGTCATTTTAGCACCTGAACTTTTTCTTACTGGTGAGAAACTTAAGCCCAGCTGTAGAACGTAGGAAAAGAAACAGCAGCTGTACCATTGTCAGGGTTTCCAACCCTTTACCTCAAACTGGTTCCAAATGGTTAGTAATGTTCTCACTGCTATTCTGCGTTTTTCAGCTCCCCAGTAGTGCTCTGAAGCTTTGGTACGTTTTTTTTCATTCTGTGTGCAATACCCTCAACGAGCCACAAGATGGCAATGCTTCCTCAGCAACTGCACAAAAACGTCTTGCGGGCAAAGTTGGAAGTTTGACCCACATCTCTTCTAAACAACAAATTCAGATCTCTGGACTTCTTTTTTACTTCCCCCTTCCAAAGAACCACCTTGATTCTCTTGCCTGATGACTTGTCAAGTTATTTCGTATCTCAAAAATGTTAATTCATTTAAATTAATGACTCTTTGAAAGGCTTATATTATGAAGTCAAGCTGTCCTCACCTCTTCCCGGCAGACTTTTTCTCCTGCTTTTAGGGAACACAGCTATTGTGGGGAGCCTGTTTGATACAAATACAAACTGTCACACCTGGAAAGAACCTCACGTGACTCTGAAGCTTTGAGTAAAGGTGCCCTTCCCCGATGGGCTCTCTGCAGAAGGGTGGAAGCGTGCATTTAGCCACCCACTGTTTGGATTTACATCATTTTCATCCAGTGGAGCTCAACCTGATTGGAAGCCCAGGCCCTCATTCAGTCACTAGACCTGATGGGTTCCCCACCCACCTCTTTATGCTGATGGGATTCCTGGCTGAAATGGACCTTAGATAATCACCCTAATTCTGCCAGCTGCCTACATCACAGATATATATATGGTGGTTCGTCATTTTCAGTAGGCCAGTGACCTCACTTTTCTAGTACATCAAGTACTTTCTGGTTCACCGGGAAACCTCCATAGAAATGGTATGTTGAGGACAGGTGTGGATGTGTGGAAGAGGTCAGCTTGTGGCAGCCTTCCGTGGCGGCTGAGTTGGAGGTCTGGGGGCCTGCCCCCGCATCGGCCTTGCTGACAGGTCACAGGCACTGGTCACAGAGACCCAGCCCCATCTCTCCCAGTCTCCTGAGGGAATCTAAAGTACCTCTCTCTCCTCCCTCACTGTTTTGTTGGCAGATCAAATTTGATAAAAGGACTGAAAGTGCTTTGTTAAATTTAAAGCAGAGACCTGGGGCCACAGGTCTCCAAATGTGACCATGCTTCCTCAGTTTCGGTGTCGCCTCTGGCTGATCTTGCCTACAAGTGCAGAGTTGAGTCGTTCCTACAGAGATCAGACATTGCATAGCCTGCAAAGTGGAAAACCTTTGCTATCTGGCCCTCTACAGAAAAAGCTTGCTAGCCTTGGGTCTAGAGTGTTGTGCAAAAGCAAATTGTTCTCATGAGCTCACTTTCTGTGCTCCCGGGGAACTTCCTGCAGTTTGCAGGGCAGAGCCTTCGCTGACATTCTGCAAAGCAGAGAGATCAGAGGCAGACTCCAAGAGATGCTGTTTGGGATTTGGACATAAGATCTGGAGGAGCAAGGCCCCTGGCCAAATAATGAAAGGAGGAGGCCCCCTGTGGGAGGGTCTAGAATTTCTCTGGGAGCGTGTGAGTTGGGCCCTCTGGGGCTGAGCAGGAGCTCACTGAGAAGAGGTCAGGCCAGGGCTCTCTGGCTTTTCCCTTGATGGGAACGCCGTAAAATGCGGCCAGAGCGATGCCCGAAAATTCAGCTGACTTCAAATCTTTAACAATGAGAAGGAAGGTAGACTAGGGATATCGGTTTCTGTTCCTCCCCCTCTTAGCCCCAGTCGGTAAGGAAGGCATGGCTGTGTTCTTACCATTCTGCTTCTCTGGTCCCTGCTCAGCCGTCACTTACAGAAGTTGGCCGAGGGCAGAACACACCTTGTGTGGAGGGGGCTGCGCCTCCAGAATCGTCCTGCTGGAGCTTTCGTGTTCCTGGTTCGTCATGTGTGTACAGCATAACGTTTTCCTTTTTCTCCCCTGTCCCCTTGTTCTAGGTGGAGAATTCAGGGGACCCATGGGAAAATTTCCAAAACAACCAGGCTCTTACATACTGGGAATGTGTCTATTTACTCATGGTTACCATGTCCACGGTTGGCTATGGGGATGTTTATGCAAAAACCACACTTGGACGCCTCTTCATGGTCTTCTTCATCCTCGGGGGATTGGTAAAAACTCTTTATTATGGTGTTGATTTTTATGGTTATTAATATTTCCTGTTATCCATTTCCTTAAAGCTTTGTATTTTGATGCTGTGTTTCTGCATTAGAAGCAAGTGGCTGCCTTAGTGTTACCATCAGGCTGAGTCCCAGCGTGAGGGTGACTTCTCTGCATATTTCTTTGGTGTATTACATTTGTTTCCCAGACACCCGAGCGTGTTGCCCTTGTCAGGGTCAGCCATTTAGCCGGGAGCAAACCTAATTGTCTTAAGAAAGTGATGCTCACTTATTAAGTGAGAGTGTCTGTCCCTTTGTAATGTAATTCAGCATCTGACATTCTGCAAGGACAGTTGCTGTCACCTGGCCCTGGTAGATGCTGTCGATACTCTAAAGACAGTTTGCGGTTTCAAGAGCTCCCCCACCCCTTTAGGGTCCTCCCCAAACCTCCAACAAACACTGTGGCTGGGGCCTGCCCTAAAGAGTAGGGTGCTGCCCGGGTGGACGTCACCCTGTGAGTTGTGCGTTGGTTTTATAAATGGCCAACTAACTCTATTACGTGCGACACCTGGGATATTTTTCCTCCTTCTTTGTAAGTCAGAGGGTTTTCCTGTTTGCTTTTCTGGTCCATGCAGATCATCACAGTCAGTGGTGATGTCAGTTTCAAGGGGCACTTCTGGCGACCCATAGGCGGTGGCTGCATTTTGTCTTTCAAAGCAGCTCACTTTAAGTTTAGATTTTTACTTTGTATGAGGTAAGTGATTAAAACCCTGCTTCACACACAGCTTTCACACATGTACACAGCACACACATTTACATGATGCATACACATCTGTCTGTTTGTATGCATATGACATATGCATTTTAAAATGTATATGAATGTACATGTGCGTGTCCTCACAGCACCTGCAAGGCCCCTGCAGACAGGGAGACGCGGAGCTGGCCCCAAGCACAGTGTTTGCTGGACAAAACATGGCAGATTTGTGTTTCCCCTTGCTGTCCTTTCCTCCCGTGTCATTCCCTAAATTTGTCTTGTGTGTGTTTTAGTGATAGCTGTTAAATGGAAACATTCATATTTTTTAATCTTCCTTTAGTATTCGTTGTCTTCAGTCACTCAGAAAGGCATCGACTCCCCTTAGAATTTTAACTGGAGAGAAAGGTCTCCTCTCGCAGTCGTTTGCGGGTGTGAGCCTGTGAGTGTGTAGCTTCCCCAGCTCGCGCCCCCTTTACTTAATTTCTCTTCAGGAAGAAGAGCTAGATGTCAATTTATTTATTCCTGTCTCCTTTGTATTTTTCTCAACTGTGATTTTTTTTTTTTTAATTTGTCTGGGTTGCCTAATGTTTGTTTTGTCCTGTGTATTTTCAGGAGCTTGCCCTTTTTGTGCCTTTTAAGAAATAACCCAAAATATCAGTATATACCTCCACAGGTCTAACCCTTTTGTGTTTTCAGATCTTAGTGTCCCCCTTTCTGAAAAGGTTACCCCCTTTCTTTGGCCTGTCTTTTTAGTCTCTCTTCTGTCTCCTATCTTTTCCTCAGGCCATGTTTGCCAGCTACGTCCCTGAAATCATAGAGTTAATAGGAAACCGCAAGAAATACGGGGGCTCCTATAGTGCGGTTAGTGGAAGAAAGTAAGTATGCCCAGAGGTTTTGCTGCCTCCGCTGCGGTAGTATCCTCTCTGCATGCCATTTTTTTTTTGGCTCTTGTTTCTTTGTTTCATGCATGTAGGCAATGTTTGCCCGCTACGTGCCCGAAATTGCTGCTCTCATCCTGAATCGGAATAAATTCGGCGGGACTTTTAACAAACATGGAGGCAGAAAGTAAGTCAGTTGCATCAGATAAGATGTGGTTGAGTGACTTCTGAGAGTCCCCATGGCGGTGGCCCCTGAATCCTGCCCCTCTCCTACCCCACCCGGGTGCCTCTGTGAGGGAAGGGCCACCTTCTGTGTGGGGTGCGACATCAGAGGTCACCCAGGTTGTCACACTGGGACTGACCACCTAGCTCCGTTCTTATTCACAACTTTCTTCCCTGCACTTTTTCCCAAGAGACATGGATTTATCCTGGAAGGGGTCCACCTGTAACTGGGCCCATGTTTTCTGTCCCGATCCCTAACAAGTGAACCAAGATCATTCATTCTCTAGGCCAGCTGGCTTGGTGCTTACACTCTGGTCCCTCACACTAAGGTGATGCTGTCCTGTGGGGGGTTTTTTGCAGCAAGAACATGAGAGCATACTCCAGCTAGGAACTCTTAGGGAGGACAAGATCAAGGTCACCTTGCCTACCGTAAGGTGTGTGGCCACCAGGCAACCAGTTCTGTTTAGCCAGAGACACGGGGCTCATCCTCAGGGGGGTCCGTTACTCGGCTGAAATTTCTTTTGGGCAACAGATATGTTCACGGCATGTCAGGGCACTGTGTGCTGTGGCTGATGAGCCTTTTGTTTGGCTTCCCAGGCACAGATGCTTTCCACATGGGGTCTCTTTCGATTTGTGCTCGGATCCCTTTATCAGTGTCAGTATCAGGGTGCGGGGCCACCGTCAACCAGAGGCTTTTCTCCGGAGCGCAGGGCGGGACCTCGCCACCCTGTCCCCTGCTGGCCACCGTCTCTCACGGAGAATGTCGGGCTGGCAGCAACCTTTCTTCACTATTTAAATATTTTTTCTTGGGCACACAGCTTTGTTTCTGAGGTTTTGTTTTTGAGTTTTTGTTCTTATTTTAACTTCTCTAGGGTAAGACGCACACTTCTTTATTGTGCAGCTCAGCAAATATGTACCTCTGTGCATGCCCAGCCCTGGATGCAGAATATTTTCCTCACTCTTGCCCCTTCCCTGTTGTAGAAGCTCCTGCATCCGAACGAGTTTTGTTTTCTGCTCTTTTTTTTAATCCTTGTTCAGGTCAGCTCTGAAAAAGCCTGTTTTGTTTTTTAAGAGAAAATTGCCCCGTTGGCACGGCACCCCTTCCATCATCGCTCCTCCTGGCCCGGCTGCCATGTGCGGGAGCCAGTCCCTCTCCTGCGGTGACTCCGGCCCATCCTGAGCTCAGGTGTCCGGTCCTCCCTCCAGAAAAGGAGGAGGTGGGGAGAGGGCTCATTTTCTTGAACGACCCACAGGACACCCGTTCCCTTGCTGAGGAACAGAGGACAGTGGGGGAGAGGAAGCCAGTTGGCGCCGTTTCGGTGGAGGCAGCACATTGCTGCGCCTTCCCGCTGATGGGACCCTCCCCTTCCTATTATTGTAACTGCCCTGGATGAGATGAGAACCAAGCTGTTCTGGTTTCTGGGCCACTGGTTGGATCCAAAAGGCCAAATACCTCTAAAGATTCCCACTGGTCGTTTGTCCCACGCCAAGAGGAAAACAGCTTCTCTTCTCGTTTTGCCTCGAAGGTGTGCACAGGTTGCCATAAAACAGAACGCATTCCAAGGCCCCATCTCTCTGTAGCCTCCCCACCCACTGTCCCAGCCAGCTTTTCCAACCGCCACCCCCAAAGGGGTCAATAAAATCAACTGCCCCAAAGTCTTTGTTGAACTTACTTCTGGACTCTCACTCCAGGTAAATTTCACCCTCCCCCCCCCCCCAATATAGCTCCCCAAGTCCAATGTGGGTGGGCCTGGCAGGCAGCTTTGGTTGACAAGTGACCCAGACCAGGCGCTCAGACCAGTGCTCGCTCACCGGCCTGGTCAGATGGGTCATTTGTTGTCGTGGCAACAAGTGGCATTTCCACTCAGACCCCTGCGTGGTGACGACTTCAGATCACAGACTCCCCGTAGCCTTTGTTCTGCCTCCATCGCCATAATCTTTTATCACTGCTGTTAGCCTGTCTCCCCCTCCTCTCTTTTTCCTATGCCCTTTATGAAAATGAGCACTTTGCTTTTAATGTTCTCTCTGGGTCTCCAGTGTTCCCCAGCCCGGCGGACAAAGAGCAGGTCTGTCATCAACACTGGGACTGTTCACTTTACTTTGCGCATTGTTTCCTGGTTCAAAAGCTAATTACTAAGTAGTTTAAAGAAGCCCTTTGGTCACTTAGATCTTTCATCAGAAAATATAAGCTTGGGAAAGGAGTGGTAATAAAGGGCCATTAGCACCCTTTGTTTGATGTTGTTTTTCCAGTCAGTAGAACAAGATTGATGAAATGTTATGTTTGGCCAAAATTTGAGTTTTCATTTGGAATTCAGCGTTGAGAGAATGGGCTGTCAGAATCAATAAGTTTTCTTGCGCTGGGGATATGGGCATGTGGTAGTAATTAGCAATATAAGGTCTTTAGTTGAGCAACCAAGCATGGGTTCTGGCAGCAAACATAATGAGAAACTACAGTTGTTCTATTTCTAACGTCAAAAAGTTTCCAGATAAAATTAAATGCATTTGCAAGAGGAAAGCAGCTAAACTTTGTTGAAAGACAGAGTTCAGACTCTTAAAACAGTGCGCTCGGCCCCATGTTTTGTGTGTGCACAAGGAAATGTACGTGCTGCATTCATGGACTACACACTTGCACACACACTGCTCCCGAGGACTTGACCAAGTGAGTGCCTGGAAAGTGATTCAAACATGGACACAGTTAAGGGATTGGTTTATGTTTGCGTATTTTACTCAGGAGTAACCTCCCTAAAAATGCATGGACTTCTCAGAGAACTCGAGGTAACTCGCAACCCAAAGCTATGGAGACACACAACTTTGAAATCCAAAGATTATTCGGAGTAAAAGAAAATTAGACAGAGGAGCTCAGGGGTTTGTTTATGTAGCACCCACTTTTAGGATATAGGAGAATATGCAGATTTCGTTGGCACCTCATTTCCAGGGCATGTTTGGCATCACATAAACACTTCACATGGTGTCCCCAGAAGGTCTTCACCACCAGCACGGTGTCAAGGGTGTCTGTGGCTTACTGCAACGTTCTCTTCAATATTCCACACCTGACCTCCCACGGGACGTCAGAGCCAGCATGGGTGTGGGGCAGCATGGGTCTGTGTGTTCTTTTCTCTAATTTATCTTGTTATGATGTACTGGGCCTCCTAAGAACAGGGACTTGTGTATCAACAACCAAGGGCTCCAGGAGTGGCTGAGGAAGGAAGTCTTTCCAGGTTGGAGGTCTTGGGGACAGTTAGCCCCTTGGGCTGAGTCCCCAAATTTTATTCAGAAGAGCAGCCTGCCTACAGCCCGGCCTTCCTCCTGAGGCCGCTGCCTCCTCCTTTTTGCTTCCGTGTAATGGCAAAGCTGCTCGGAGGTGGGGGAGCGCAGGGGTGAGGCTCCCATGGCCTTCGGGACCCCAGCTCGCTCCCCTTCCTCCCACAGCTCCCGCCATTTCCCCCAGAGGTTTCCTCTCTGTGTGTGACTCAGCCCACTCCTGGTTAATTTATGAGAACTGACAGATCATGGTCCGAGGTCACATGGCCAAGGGCCATGGAAAATAATCGGCCACAGAGAAGAATCTGTCTGCTCAAACCTGCTTATTAGAGGAGGCCTTCTATTTCCCATGCTGGGCTTCTGGGGCCGAAACTGGGGCAGCCTCAGGCCAGGTGTTTGGGACAGAGGAGAAAGGGACGGGTTTGTATTATTCTACTGGTTCCTGGGAGCCAAATACTGAGAAGACACATGGAAAGAGGAATGAATAACAGGACAAGGAGTAGACAAAAGGGAACAGGAAAGCAAATGTAATTTACTTGGAGGAAATATTCCAGTTGGATGAGGAAGCTAAGTCTCCGTTCTGGTTGGGGGGAATAGTTGTCACAGACTAACCAGGTCTAGCTCCAATTCATGAAGACTGTCTGTGAAACTTAAATGCTAATGGTTTCTCTTAGAACATTTGCTTATATCCTTCCGGAAGTGAGAATGTGAATCAATGTAGTGCAAAGCCCTAGGACCGCCTTCTATAACAGTAATAAGAACCACGAATACTTGTATCTTTCCTTATTTTCACAGCAACCTGTGAGGAAGGTATTATTATCTTCTCTATTTGCAATGGGTGAGGAAACTGAGGAACAGAAAGGTTACATGACTCGCCTAACGTCACACAGCTAGTGGGGGGGCAGGTCTGGCATTTGATGGGGGCAGCGTGTTCCACTGGGACATGTTAATTCTCCAGATCATCTCCTGAGACCCTGGTCTGCTCTCAGTGATCTTGTCATAGTCTATTTTCTCCACCTCTGTCCTCCGGTGAGGCCAGGACACTTCATGTGATGGAGAGGAAGAAATGCATGAGTATCACTGGGTCTGTCACCTCTTTCTGATCATTTATTACCTCTAAGGGTCTTGGCCCCACAGTCCAGGATGAAAAGTTGGAGAGGGGATGAAACAGTTTTTATTTTGGGATTTTGTTCATTTTGTTAGACAAGAAATGTATTCAGCTCTTGAACACTTCTAACAATGAGGGGCTTTCAAGGATGGACAGACAGATCATTGATCAAATTGAGATCAGTGTGTTATTTGTGGGTTTCAACACTTTCAGCCCCTTCACTGGCTCCATCCTTCCTGGGGAGTTCATTTTCTAGGTTAGGCCATGGTAGATTGCAGTGACCTGCCAGGTTTGGGTGCCCTCCTGGGTCAGGCCCACCTGCTTTTTGTCTTAAGGAGAGCCTTCTCTGCCCTGGTGGTCATATCTACCTGTTGCCTTCAGTTCCTTGGTGGTTCTGCAGCACAGCTTAGAGCGCATCCCTGGTTCTGGTTTTTTAACTCTCCGTGAGAATTAGAGTAGCAGGAGCTCCTCCCAGAACATCCTCTGCAAGGCACATTTTCTGGGTTTATTTCCGAGCTTTGAGCGGGGATAGCTGCATCCTTCTGGAGAAAGTGAGGGCAGTCCACCTTCAACCTCAGGTGTGTCCTCAGGGTTGGAAAGACCCCCAGAGCCATAGAGGTGGGCAGACTCTATCGTGCTTGTCCATTTAAAAATGAAAACAGAGTGCTTTTAAATGTTCTTTCATGTACGTGCTTATATTTTGAAGAATATTCAGTAATTTGGAACAAAATGTCAAGAACTGAGAACTGTTCGAGCATAGTTAGTTTCCTGCCTCACTGTCCAGTCCCAGTATTATCTCTGCTGGTTCATTCATTCAGTGCAAGATGCTCTCCGGGTACCTCTGTGCCTAGCACAAGGCTGGGTTGCATTGGCACCATCGGCTGCCAGGGATGCAGCAGTTCCCAGGGATGAGCAGGCTGCCCCTGGACCCTGTCCTCGTGGAGGTTGCAGTCTCCAGGAGGTTATAGGCCATGAGCCAAGGGGGATGAAAGAAGTTACCAGGCATAAATTTTAATATTTGCAGCAAAGAACAGAGACAAAACCAAAGATTCTGTTATAGAGCAAAACAGGGATTATTTATCTTCAGTAAAGGGGTCCAGGGAATTGACACCTCGGAGATGTTACAGCATGTTCAGTGACTACTTAACCCAGCTTTCATTACCCCTGAAAGAAGTTAACACTCTAGGTTTTAAAATTCATGTTTTGTGAACCCCTCTTGCCACCATGAGTCTTGTCTTCTACTCCGTGGGACTGAATCCTAAAGTCTTTCTCTCTGGGGCTCTGGATTGCTCTTCCACCAACCCACCAGGTGAGGCATCCACATACCTTCCCTGGTTCTTTATTTGACTCTTTCTTTCCTCTTATCAAAAATACGTTCGTATCTCCTTCTGCGTCCTTTGATCACTTCTAATTACACTTCCTAGTCCCTCCTTCGTGGCTGCCTTGTGTCAACATGAAATTGAAATTTTACTTTACTTTCTTCACCACACTCAGGTTTTGCTCCACAGTGCTTCTAGACCTTTTTTTTTTTTAAGAATTAGAATTTTAAATGATCTGCTGTGGAAGAACAGGGATTATTTCTTTACAAACAGTCATTTAACTTACTCCTGATAGGGCCCCCACCTAACAGAGAACCACCATGAGTTATGCCTTCATCCTCATTCATCCCACATGTGTCTGTTGAGTGCTCACTACATGCCAGGCACTGGGGCAATGGGTTTCTACCTACCCATAAAACTCTCTAAATGTGCCACGTCGACCGTGAGCAGCACATTATGTATTGTTTGACCACCACTGTGGTTGGGGAGTTCAAACTCAGAGCCTATGTAAGCTTCCCCTATCGGTTCCTGGAGGTGGCACTGACTCCACAACATTTCCACTGCTGCTGTTCCTGAGAACGCCTGGCCCTAGCCCTTGGGACCAGGATGCAGGTTACTTCACGTGGTGTTGTCTCGGGCCCAGTAACTCGGGCCTTCCCTTCCTTTCCTGTCTATGTGGAACACGGGCAACACTCACTCTTGCTTCTCCACAGTCTGCATCGGGGGCTGCTCCTGGGAGTGGTGCTCCCTCTGAGATGTCATTTGTGATTTCGTTTCTCAGGCATCATTCTGGTTGAAATGTGACTGAAGCTTTGCATTGTACACGAACTCCCATCCCTTGACAAGTAAGCCATTCAGCCCTCTCCTCGCAACGCCCACGCGAGCCCCAGCCTGAACTCCCCGGCAATGTCTTCAGATTCCTAGTTTTTAAAACCGTAAATTAGCAAATCATCAGCATATCACTGAGAAGGATCATCTGGTAGCCATTCGAGTCAAAAGGAGACACAGGCCCCAATAACCGATCTTCACAAAGATATGAAGAACTGTAGACAGACAGATACAGTAAATAGGAAGACAAACAGATAATTCAAGTTGACAGGCCATCTTGGACTGATTAGGCATTCTGCTTTGATTAACATTAAACTTTTAGGGGAGGTAAAAAATGAGATTGCCCTAATACTTTGGAACAATGACCCCTTGACTACTTCTGAAATTCAGTACCGAGGGACAGATACCAAAAGCAAGTGTCAATTAGATGCTGGGTCGTATAATGTAATATGCCAGATATTTCTTTCCGATGAGAGGGGTCTTAGTGGGTGTGGATGTGGGCGCTTCTTTCTTTGCATCTGCTTTGGATTCTTATAAGCCACATCTTCAGTCCCTTTCAAACTTGATGCTCTATTTAAAGAGACTTGGTTGCATATTAAATCAATTTCCTGATAATACTAATGGAATGAAAGCTCCCCCCTCCCTGACACTTTCCTGCTGTCTCTCTTCTCTTCCACACACTTATCAAAATGTTCCAGCTATTGTTCTGCAAACAAGAATAGAAATGTAGGTGGGAGATGAACTATGTGCCTAAAAGAATAAAAAATCACATTCAAGCCTAGATTTTGCTCTCCAATGTTCTTTCGTCCATTAAAAAAAGAATTCTGAATATGACTTTTCTAATTATGATCCTCGAAGATTCTTTCTCTTCAACCTCACGTTTGATTGGATGAATCCTTCCTGGGTCAATTTCAAATCCAGAGAAGGAATGAAACCCTCCGGGACTGAGTTGCAGTGTTTTCGGTCCCTGGCTGTGCCATTTATTCTGATGGACGTCATTCCAGAGCTGCACAAAGCAGTTCTTAGTACAATGGGTTTGGGGTTCATCCCACAGCCGCTGCCATCATACACTGAAAATAAACCAGGAAACTTTCTAACTGGCCAAGCCCAGTGTCTCTGTTTATGAAAGATCTATGGGGGCTAATACAATGTGAAACTCATGGAAACCTGCTTGTGTGACTCTCAGGACCCAGCCTCCTCATCTAGCACTAGTGTCACATAACGGTGATGGCTGGTTCCTGTCCCCAGAACCACAGGGGCTGCTCCAAATGTGGGTACCAACTGTCAGTAAAAGCAATCTGATATCCCCTCCCTGTACCTTCCCAATAAGGGGATGTGGAGGCGATTCAGGGATACATGCACGCCATCTCTGTGAGAGGCGTTATGACCTTGGCTGCTGATGACAAAGGCCAGTGTCAGCTAGCATACAGAGCAGATTTAGGAAAGCTCTCATTCAACATATTTGCTCGACTAGAAGTTATTTGAGTCCCTGCCATGTTCCAGGCACTGTGCTATCTATGTGCTGTGTTTAAAAGCATGAGCTAGAAGCTGTGGTTCTTGCTACCCTGGAGTGTACCTGAGACATTGACCAACCAGAATCATTCAAGAAGTCAGTGGCAGCTAAATAGAAGCTTGATTATGTAGGAGCATTATCACAGTGAAATGCTTTTTTGGTAAGAATTTTATTCGATAAAATTATGAAGATATAAAGCAACATGAAGGCTGCTAGCATTTTAGAAGGGTGCTCCTAAAAGCATTTGATAATCTCCATTGTTAAATGCACCCATTGGAGTAGTTGAGGGAAAAGGTAACAGCTGGTGATTTGTGCCTCCAAAACCTGTGGGTCTAATGACAGACCCAGTGAAAGAGGGGTGCAGAGAAATTTGGGAGGGTGGGGAGCTGCCAATGCTACCCTGAGTTCCACTCCATTGCAGACCTTCCCCCCTGGGGAGCACTAAGTCTCGCCCAGCTCTGGCAGCTGTGGACAGCTCCCAGTTCTTCTGTGTGCAATAGAGGCTAGAGGCTCTGGGGCCTATGCCAGTGTGTTGCCTCTACTCAGCCTGGTGAGCTAGCAGAGTGTGCTACCTGGGGTCACACCCACACTGGGGAAGCAGGCCAGGATGTGTCAACTTGATTGTTATTATGAGAGGGTCAATTCCAAGGGCATATGCTCTAGGGCCATGAGGCATGGTTTAGCAGGGGTGTTAGGGAGGGCTTGATTTGCAAATCCAAGCTGGCATGTTTCCCCCTCCATGGCAAAATTGAGAACCATTTCTTTGCTTGGACCCATTCTCTCTTCATTTCACCTTCATTCCCAAAGGGGTAGCTGACTTTTGCCTTAATCTTCTCTTTTCTTGGTCCCTTCTGTTCAGAAACAGCATTAGCGAATGAAGAGAGGCAAATCTGCTTTGACCTGAATGGAGGAAAGTGCCCTTCAGTGCCCTGCAGTGCCCTGATCCCTCTATGAGAGCAGAGAACTGTCTAGGATTGGAAGGGAAAACTGGCTTACTTAAACATGGCCAGAGGCCATTAAGTCTGCAGCAATGGGATAAATAAAATGCAAAATGAGTGAGGGGATGAGGAGAGAGACAAGAAAGAACCCATGCAATTTGTGCGAGTTGGGCGGTTACAGCATTGCTTACTTAAGAAGGCTCCGTAATTCCTCTTGTAGGAAGGAAGGAAAGGAGCAGAAAGAAACCAAAACAGTGGTGATAATATTTGCATCCTGTGTTATTGTGAGAATTGAATGAAAACTAAAGGCAAAAAAGTTTACCAGTTATAATAGTTTGGTTACAGGCAACAGAAACTGAGTCTTGCTGACTTAAGCAAAACAAGATTTAAAAATTTTTTTGTAAAGGTTGGAGTACTTCATGAAATAAGAGAAAGATGAAGAAAGGACAGAAAGGACAGATCCAAGAAAGGACAGAAATGACCCTGAGAAGCAGCTCTGGGATCTGGCAGGAGGAACACAGGCTGTCACTGCAGGGTCTTTCCATCAGGATGACTCAGCCCCCAGGGTGCACTCAAGGTCATCCCATTCAAGATCGAAAGCACCACTGATTGGCTGAGCTTGGGCAGGGAACCTTGATTACAGGGCCCAGAACTGCACCTGGCTGGGGAGGAGTGATTCTCCAAACTAAAAATGAGGGGTTGTTGACAAGAGGGAGGGTACATGCTAAATAGCCAATGTTTCCTATGTTGAAGTTCCCAGAATTTAGTTTTGAGACTTAAACTGAAATGCCCTTTGGGCAACCAGCTACAGAAGATGCGGGATCATTCCTTGTGCACAGTCTGATCATGGAGGTGCAGACACCGATCCTGCTAGGGGCCGATCCTTCAGGTCCTGGCCATCTATCTGCATGTGGTAAGATGCACCCCCTTCATGCAGAAGGTTCTGGTCTGGTCAGGACACCTTAGTGTTTTCCACTGGGGCTACCAGTAGTCTATCCTCTGACCTTGGGGCTGTTTTCCAGGGGTGCCTTTGCCTCACTCATGGGGTCTATTTGTTCAACCTTCTGCCCCCCAGTTAGCAAAACAGCCTGTCTCTTCCAGAACAACTCTGTTGACAGCTGGATCAGATGATTACCTCATCTCCTCCTCACTAGGAGGGAGAAGACATTTCCTCCCTTTGTGATTAGCAAGTACTGCAGTAGAAGTACCCTTAGGTAGGAAATGATCTTCCAACTTCCTTGGGGTTTTTTGTTTTTGTTTTTGTTGTTGTTTGTGTGCTTCTTTTAAAATTTGTTTCAACAGGAAATAGTTAAAACAGGGTTTGGGATGATGTGCTCTCAGAGTTGTTTTGATTTCATTTTGGTCCTTTTTACGTGTACTTTTCTCTCATACACTTGAAATGTGGTGGTGGATCTGAGGTGGCAAGTCAGTCAGTGCTCTGACAGGCTTACAGTTAACTGTTAAGTTTCTTCTGTGCTGACTGTGGCACGGGGTCACCTAGCTACGTCCGCTCAAGCAACCAGTCCATCGGTCAACAGATAGATCTGGAAAGCCCAGCCAGTTTCGGAGTCCAGGATGGGGCCCACCCGCCTGGATTTCCCTTTGTTTACAGAAGATGATTCCCATGTGGAAATCCTTTGGGGCAGTCCTTCGGGATGGGCCATTGGCACAGCAGGAAGTGGGAAGGCAGGAGTTGGTGTAGCCTTCCTCCTTTTGGGCAGTGCTTTGAGTACTGACCACTGTGTGATGTGATGTGGGTTGTGGGCTCTCTTGCTGCCCCACCCTGCTATCTATATGATAAAACACTGCTGAATTTTTTTGACAAGTCTTTAAAATGCATTCCCATCAAGTCAGCAGCTACCAGTGGTGGGAGGCATTGGGGGAGGTGAGACGAGGAAAACATGATTAGAAGGCTCAGCAGAAAGACAAGAGATTCTAGCATATGTATTTGATATAAATATTATAGTTTTACAGAGACATCGAGATCAATATATGCCACATTTCATCTACCTCCTTGACAAAGTGAGCACAATGTATTCAGGAAAAGCTGTATAGGATTTTCAATTTACTCTGTATGATTTATTGTGACAGGATAGCTATGGGTTTTTCAAGTTCTTTATACTTGTTCCAGTAAAAATGGATATAGTATCTTTAAAAATAAACAGCCCAGAGCTGTGCATTTTACATTGTCTTCCTACAGCGAGGCCCTGCTAAAGAGAGATGTAAGACCCCTTGTGAGACCTGATGCAGTCGGATTAGCCTCTTTCCTCACTCTTTAGCATTGGGTGGGGAGCATAACCAGGTAACTGAATTAGGAAGCTGTTGCACAGGTCTAGACAAGATAGGCTGATGGCATGAACTGAGGTGGGGCCAGAGACCTGGAGCCCTGTGGGAGGATTCATCAGTGTCGGCGGCACAGCCCAGTCAGTCTGGGCCTCTTCGTTTTATAGTGACTTGTCCTTGGTTGCACCGGACTGGAGCTCCTTGAGCACACCAATTGCTTCCTCTGTTTAGAAGGCATCAAACCACAGTGGTAGGTCTGCCGTTGCTCTGGCATTCACTTGGCACTGAATCTCTGGACCTCAGTTTCCACATCAGAATGATGCAGGCACTAGACTCTATTAACTTGGCAAGGGCAATTCTGACACAGAGATTCATGTGAGAACATGCAAGGGAGCCCATCAGTGTCACAGTCCCTTTTTCAAAGGCCGCCGGCTCTCTGCAACACTACCTGAGTGTTTTTAAAAAGTATGTAGACTTTTGGTCTCATTAAACTAAGCTCAGTCTCAGGGGCTATGGATGATCCATTCCCTGTAGCTTTGATAAGCTTTGTCTGGGGCCCCCCCCCCCCCATGTTCCTCTAATGCCTCCAGCCCTAAGTCAGTGCCCCTAAGCTGCCCATTCTGAAAGGCACCAGTGGCACTGAGTTCTAAAACTGGGGTTCCAACGCCACAGGGGCCTTCCCACTTCCTGACCCATTTCCAAGAAGGGAGTGGAGTGATTGTAGAGAATGTGCAGGATTTTGTTCTGGAGATAAAGATGCTTAATAACACCGATATGTATTTAGTGAAGAGGCACCCATGAAATAAGCAGTTGGTCGTTTTCTGGTGAGCCCTGACAGCTTCCATAATAGTCAAGCATGGTTCTTGTTCTGAGTAAGTCACACTCAACCCCTTGATGCCATGCTTGTGCCCTGATCTGCCAGTGTTTCCCACCTCTAATTCAGCCCTGCCCAGGATTATGGCACCCTTACCCCAAACCAGGTATGCTTGCTTCCACTGGATGAGTAAATCCCTTCCACAAAATCCATCTGCTACCATTTTTCCATTACATGCTTCCTTGTGCATCTGAGATGGATCTTTTAATCCTAGACATTAACATTAGTTTGTCCTGAGAA
Organism: Artibeus jamaicensis; assembly: GCF_021234435.1. NCBI lineage: Eukaryota > Metazoa > Chordata > Mammalia > Chiroptera > Phyllostomidae > Artibeus > Artibeus jamaicensis. The sequence continues at coordinate 28,310,642 of NW_026521788.1, read as the reverse complement.
AGATTTTTTTCACAGAACTAAACAAAGCTTTAAAAACCAAAAAGTACATCTGATGACAAATGGTTATTGATTTAGGTTTGTTGGCCACCTTCACAGACCAGGTGGCCAGGCCCACTGGAAATCAGTCGTGATCACCAGTGGTCTAAAAATGTTCAAACCTGGAGCTCCAGATGGCGGCAGCATTTGCTACCTTTAAGTGTAACTTTCCTAAATGTTCTCCATTGTCAACAAAGCATCTAGATTTCGGTTACCCTTGGATTCTTGGGCTGGTGAGGAAGTCCTAAGCTGGACATGGCCGATAATATCTAAAACGAATACTTGCACCACTTTGCCGCCCTGGGTTTGCCCATTGTGGCTTAATTTGAAAGTTGGTTTAGAGTTTCTGCTGCAATTCAGCCTTCTCCGCCTTGAGCCTCCTGTCCTGACTGACCAGGTGCCACCAGAATCTAGTGATACTGTGTCTCTGTGATGCTTTAAGTGAGGTTTATCTCCGTCCACTCTAGCCCCTACACTAAGCCTCTCCCCTGGCCTAGGAGGAATGCTCACATACCCCTCCACCGTGTGCTCAGGAGGATCTCCTGTTGGTCCAGAGGGAGCAGAAGCTGAAATACTGAAGCCTGTGTCCTTTCTACATCATATCTTTCTTAGTGAGAGTGAAAGTCAGAGACCTGGGTCACGACCTGGGAGAGTCACTTTTACTTGCTGTGGGATCCCAGGTATATCACCTAAGGAAATCGAGGTTCAGAGAGGTTGTCTGAAAAGATGCAGGTAACAGACAGGGTTGTCTGAGGACTAGGTGAGATTAAATGGGACACAGAGTATTATTTTGTATCTGCTACATATTGATTTACAGGTGTTACGTGAATCCTAGCATTTAATGCTAACCATGAGCCAGACCCTTTACTAGGCCATCACATGTATTACCTATTCAATTAAATCCTCCAGCCCCTCAGAGATTCTGACTTTAAAATTATAAAATGCAGAATTGGTACCTTGCCCAAGACTGTTTAGTGGTTTAGTCTCTGAGTCACCACGGGGCTATCAGAGTAGCAGTCTCACACGGTAGATTTGTAGGTGTCACAGAACCTGGCGGAGATCATTTTGGATGAGGATCTTTTTGGCATTCTTCAGATCCCACACTGCTAACAACCATCACTCTGCTCCTGAGGACAGCGCACCCTGCTCTCAATCTTAGAGCATTTTCAATTGTTGAAGATTCAAGAAACTCTGTTTCTCTTCTCCCCTCAGTAACATCCTTCCCAAAACTACTGCCTCTAGAATGTTCCACTCCTGAAAATATTTCTGAGAAATAAACATTTCCTCTTTCACCGTCCATCCCTTGCACTCCTTGCACGGCCCTTGGGGTGTCCTCAGATGAGGGCTAGTGGGAGCAGACCTTCTAATGCAGATGCTGAGTTAGAAGGGCAGCCTTTCCCCATCCATCAATTCTAACTGCATTCAAACATTTTCAATATGTGGGTTCCTTGATAACTTTCACTGTATGGAAAACAAAATAGAGGGAAATGATTATTGGCACAAAAGGGGGAAGCCGTAAATCTCCAAATCAGATATAGGACAGATTGGAACAATATGGGTTCCCCAAGGTTGCCATGATAATGCGTCTAATAACTCTCCTTGGGCAAAGAGGCAATCTGCTTTCAATCAATCTCTCTTTCTCTGAGCAGAAATACCAATTATGTTGACGGAAGATTTCTTTACCTCCCTTTTTGATAAAGACTGATCTCTACCCCAGAAATCATGCTGTAGCTAAAAGATATATATTTTTAAATTGTCTAGAATGGTATTGGACAGCTAACACCAAATGAGAAAAGTCAATTTTTTTTCTCCTTTCTTCTGCCAGCATTTGTCTACTTCTTGAGAGAAGTGAAAGCTAATTAAAGGCTTAAGGGATAATATTGATTGCATTGGAATATATTTTATATGTACCCAGCACATTTTCAACTAAGAGAACCCTGACTCTTTCTAAGGCTACATAAATCAGCGGGCTGGGTCTTTGATTCAAGGGTGAGAGGGCGAACTTGTCTCCTTCCCCTCCGCGTCTCACACATCTGTCCTCGAGATGAACGATTTTAAAAGAGGAAGAGGGACTGCTGGCAGATAGTCATTCAGCTCTTTGCATACAGGAGAGGAAGGATGAATGTCGAGGCATTTCTCTGGCTCTCTCATTGATTTGAGTCCAGCTTTGAATAATAGCTGGGCTTATGCTGGTGTAGAATTATGAGCTTTGTAGTGCCTGGGGCAGGAGGCTGGCTGGGGGTTTCAACATTTCAGTTCCCTCATGCATTGAATGACGGAAGAAGCTTGCCCAGGATCACACACATCCTTGGTGGCAGAGCGTGAAATCAAATACAACATACTTTCACATCCAGGTGGAACCAAGGTCAGTCCTGTGGAGGTACCCTTACCTTGGATCATAGCTGGTCTGTTCATTCATTCACTCGTTTTTAGTCCTTACCCTAGGATATGTTGATTGATTTTAGAGAAAGAGGAAGGGAGAGAGAGAGAGAGAGAAACATCAATGTGAGAGAGAAACATCCACTGGTTGTCCCCCGTACATGCCCCTACTGGGAATTGAACCCACAATCTAGGTGTGTGCCTTGACCAGAAATCGAGCCTGCAACCTTTTGGTGTATGGGGCGATGTTCCAACCACCTGAGCCACCTGGCAAGGGTGCTGGTCTTCCAAATCATGGAAATTAGTGGGCAGAAAGTATTAGAATTGCCCTGAGCAACCCCACCGTCATTTGTGAAGTGGTCAGGAGGAAGGTCCTGTTTCTTAGTCAATTTCTGAACAAACTTGGCAAATTCAAAACCAGAAATCTTGCTCAGATCATGCAAATTCATGCGCAGCCTGTTTTGTCTATACAAATACACATGTGCCACAAGCAACATTTTAAGGTATGATTCGATAAAAATGTATATAATCCAGGTGTTTAATTTACATCATGTATTCTATTCACCATGTATTTTAGGAAGGTGTCAGTCATACGGATTTTGAGCATAAAATTTGAATGGGTGGCCAAGGGATCTCTCTTAACCTAGCAGCTACCAGCTAGAGAGCACAGCGATCATGTTCAAGTGTCTCGTCTGAGGGAGCTGTGGACACTCTCCCCTCCCTGTGACGCCCTCCGCTTGCCCGATCACTAAGTACAGCTCCGTAACAATAACAGTTCATAATGGTGATGTTATTAACTGCAATGTGCGTATTATTGATTTACTCTTTGTTCTGCATCATTATCCTTTCACCAGTGAGTTTACTGCATTATTCTCACATACTTAGTCAAGCACCAAATTACAACGAAAGGGCAGGCTCTTGTAATGGCATCTAATGGAACATTGCATAAGTGATCATCACTGCCTCCTATTATGAGCTGCCTCCAGCCATGCGCTTTCTGCCTTATTGGAATGTGCACCAAGCAATTACCAAGTGCAAGGGACCTGGCCATTTTGAAATTTCCCACAGAATTACTGGGCTTCATGTTTGCCACCTGCCCATGCCTCACAGTCCAGCCAGGTATTCAGCCTTTGTCACTCTCAGCCCGAGGGGCACAGGGACCTGGGCTGCACCCCTTGCTACAACCTCTTTACTGTAAGCCAGCAGGTTTCATGTGCAGTCAGTCCCTGACTTTTGGTCCTGGGGCTAACTCTTACACCAAAGTACTTAGTCCTGAACAAGCATCATGTAATGAATGTAAGTGGCCACAGTATAGCCTGGTGTTAAAGTCAGATTCACCCAGAAGCCCACGGATGTAGGGGGGATGCTTGTTCCAATAGTTCTGGCAGAGGGGCTCCTTTCCTCAGGGGGCGCCACCATCTCCAAAATTGGAAGTCCAGTCTACCCTGGAACAATGGCAATAATGCCAGCCTCATCTCCTCCTAGTGTCTCCCCATCTTGAGGTCAGTTCCTTCGGCTCTCAGAGAAATCTCTGCCACCCTAAGGAAGCAGCTGTCTGGGGACACACAGATCTGCGGCCTGATCTACGATTCCACAGCCGTCCTGTCCCCATTTAGCCCTGAGTGATGCTCACTTACTGTAAAGTGTTACATGCCCCCATTGTCGGAGGAGTTATGGCAGAAAAATGCAAAATTTTCCTTTTTACTGCTTATGGCCAGCAGAGCCCATAACGTGTCAAGCTGCACATTAGCCACCCTGATAAAAGTTCGCTTTCTTACACACAAAATCATCGTTTCAGCAAGATTTGTTATCTCATTACCTGATAAGCTCTATGTCATAAACCAAGACTCATTCAGTAAATCTCCCGGGAGGACGCTTTGTGGGCAGAAAGGGAGAGATATGAATCTGCAAGGGACTTGATAATGCAGCATTTAAGCGCAGGTATAATGTCACTTATTGTTAAATGCATAAAACCACTTGGCCAAACGGTTGGGCTTTTAATAGGATTTTGTGCAGCATCAGGTGAGAAGCCATATGCCTTTTCTGTCGAGGAGTCACTGAGCACCTGCCAGCACCGCTGCTTTGCCTCACAGGCCTCTGGGGACAGGAGCTGGGCTTTTGTTGAGGCCGGGGAGGGGGTGATGAACGCTTTCCTGCAGCTGCGCGCTTCCTCTGTCCTGCTGGGAGTGGGTGCCTGGGTCATTGCCCGGCCGGCCTCTTCTAACTGGCCTCTCCCATTCAGGCACATTGTGGTCTGTGGACACATCACTCTGGAGAGTGTTTCCAATTTCCTGAAGGACTTTCTGCACAAGGACCGGGATGATGTCAACGTGGAGATCGTCTTTCTTCACAAGTAAGAGGCCCCCATTTTTTCAAGACCCTCCACCCAACAAGACACCACGAGGGGGACACCCTGAGTGTCTGCAGGAGTGAAGGTCTGGGGGTGGCACTGGGGGAGCAGAGCAGAGGTGAGTGAGTCACAGTCCCTTCTGGCTTCACTGGAGAGGACAGTGTAAACCAGTGGATGTGGAAACAGCACACTAAGTCGGTGGTGAGAGCAGCACATGCCTCTGTGAAGGCAATTCTGAAGTTTAGTATGGGTCACACACATCATCACTGTCCCCTCAGCTGTCTGGATCTCTGTGATCCAGATGTGCCTGCAGTGTGTGGTGTGGGATGATTAACGGTATGCTGTGGATGCTTTATGAGTGCTGGAGTGACACAGTGACCAAAGAAGGCACAGGCCTAACAGGAAGCAGGGTGTAAGGTGATGATAATAGCAACGACAACTGTGGGTCCTAGAAACCTTCAGTGGGGGACCCTAGTGTTGATCACGGCATATACAGTCTCTCCTGTGATCAACAGGAGTTAAGTAGGTGCTCTGGACTCAGAACATCTGATCTGAATCTTGACTCAACCAATTACTTGTTGAACAAGTTAACTTACCTTCTCTGGGCCTCAGTTTCCACATCCATAAGACCAGGAGATCATCATGGTTCCTACCAGCCTCCTTGGGCTATTGTGAGAATGAAAAGAAGTAACTCTTGTAAAATATGCAGAGCAGAGTCAGGCGTGAAGTAACTGCTCAATCAATGTGAGCCTGTACTGTGAAAGATAAGATATATTAGGTCACATAATCAATTTAGAAGTTGGGTCTTATATGTTTGTTTTATAGATGAGGAAGGCAAAATAGCTCCCCTCTGCTCAGTGCCGTTGACTTTTTAAGCTTTGTCATATTCTCTTTTACGTAAAAAGTAGTCTGCTCCAAGGATGAAAGGTTTGGGGGGGCACGGCTACAGTCTGCTGACATGGGTTGCACTGACTTCTTTTATGGACGTGTGGCTGTGAAGGGGCCAGCCCTAGCCTTCAGTTGCTGGAGGGACAAAGCTTACATGTTGGTGTTGGCTTGATACAGCGTTGACCACCCGGGACTCAGTCCTCCTCCGGGATTTCCCTGCAAGCTCCCATTGTGTTCATCCCCTTCCTGTGGGCATTTCACCAAACTGGCCACCATGTTTGAGCACTGGCATTTTTCTCCTCAGCACTGACTTCTTCAAGTTCTGAAAAGCCTGGCCAGGTCATGGGCCTCAGAGCAGAACCCACAGATGGATTTGGTGCTTAGCCGCTGACTATCAGCTGTGGGGCCTGACTTCTGCTGAGCATTTTAGAAGGTGCAAGAGAAGCGTAGTATGTAGGTTCTGCCCTCATGTTGGTTGAACATTTGAAGCGTAACACATGTGTGACATTAGATAGAGCACAACATTGACACTGAATTAACTTACTGAAGTCAGTTTAATCAAGCGGCAGAATGGCCAGGGGCCCGTGTACCAGGGAGGGACCTCCACTTCTTTATTACTAAGGCAGGAGTCAGGAAAGAAGCACAGTTTGTGTAAGATCTGGAAGACTGGTCAGATATATACAGGCAGCTACTCTTCTCTCACCCATGGCTTTGGTCTGAATCAACAAGTCGGCTTCTTGTGCTTCCGTTGCTAGGACTCACCCTGTCTCCTCTGCATCTATTAGTGTCAGCATGACAGTCGGTGGCCCAAGTTAGTTCATCTCTTGAAGCTTTGCGTTAATACCATACCTTCCTCTAGGGTTGTTTTGAGATTGAAGTGAGTTCCTACTGGTCAAGTGTTTAGAATCATATTTGCTATGTAGTAAATGCTGAAAACACTAAAATTTATTTTTACTAGGTACTTAATAAATGTTAGCCAAGTGTTGATTAATACAGTTCTTGGCGCCTAGTAGGTTTTAACTATCTCCCAGTGCCTAGTATCATACCACGTGGTAAGCAGGTATTTTTCATCCCTCCAGAACTGATAAATGAATAAATAGTTATCATAACGATTGTTATCACTGATTTAATTTTTATCCCCCAGTGGGAAAGATGTCTTTATAGCTCAGCCGTAAGAACGATGGATACTGTACACAGGTGGGAACCAAGAACAGCACTGAGAGTAAATGAACTCTGTGTGCGGCTGGTCAGAGGTGACATTTTTTGATTCAGTCCCTGTGGGATGAGAAGTCGAGGGACTGGAGAAACAGGGAAAAGGCTTCTGATAGAAGCAGGGAGTCTTGCCAGGGGGCCTTTGGCTAATCACTGATCTGACAGCCTCAGTTTCTCTACTCATCAAATAGGGACTCGACTCCTAATGAAGCCGAAGACATTTTGCCCCATGCTCATTAGGCTTTGCAGAAAGCCGTGAGCCTGTTGCTTTCACCTTGGTATTGGTTTTGCTTTGCAGTTGGGCTGGGGTTTTGACTCTCTTGAATGTGAACCTTTTATTTATGATAAGCACAGGGGCTGCTTTGGAGGTGAAAGCCTTTACTCAAGTCTTCCTCTGTGGAAGTCAAGAGAGGAGGCTGTGGAGGCTGAAATTCCTGAGTCTGTCATGCTAATGGCTGTGTTTTCTCCCCCTGCACAGCATTTCTCCTAATCTGGAGCTCGAAGCTCTATTCAAACGACATTTTACTCAGGTGGAATTTTATCAGGGTTCAGTCCTCAATCCACATGATCTTGCAAGAGTCAAGGTAAGGAGAAAGAAGTGACTTCTGCTTTTACTCCATCTCAAGAGGGGGGTGATGCCTGACTCTGGTGAGGGACATACGCCTCAGGATGGCTAAGAGTCACCTCTCAACCCCTAATAGGTCAGAAACCACCAATCTTGACATCACCCTGCCTTTGGCCTCAGGACTTCGTTCTGCTGGCACCTGGTAGCTCACCTGTAAACAGTCTACACTTGAACTAGTCCTAACATGAAATTTATTTTGCTAGTCCCCTCAGTGTCAGCACTGCTAGAGGAAGTAGACTAGTCTCATTCACAACATAATAATCAAGTTTTTCCCATCTTGAATACTTAAATTGGTCTCACCATAGCTCTGAAATTCATTATTTTTATCAGAAAGGAGCATTAACTATAAAATGTAAAATAAAATTTTAGCGAGCCGTGAAACATTTTTAGCTTCCTTTTTATCTCCACCAAAGATTAAGGTGCAAAGCTAGACATACAGGTAGCCAGTACCAGTTGGTAATGGGCTCGTTCTTCTTTCCAGAATGTGCTAACGTGGATCCCTCTTATAAGGGAATGGGGTACAGCAAAGTGGCATCTGCTACTTTACTCATTTTGTATCAGTTTTGTAAGCACACTCGATATTTGCATGGCAGTGAGTGTAGATTAAAATTTACATGTCAATGAATCCAAGAGACAGTAAATTATGTGGCCACCACATAATTAAGTACATAATGTCATTGGCAAACATGAATAAACCAATAGGATTTGGTAAATGATTTGGATTATTAAGGAAAACTAGAGGCACTTGGGTCACATACCAAAGAGAAAGCCATGCCTTCCCACCAAATGCAGGACTGACATGTTACGTAGAGCGTACCAAGCAGGACAGATTGCAGGGTTGAGCCGGCACGAGAAATCTTATACTTATAGGTCCAGTTAATCTTAGTATCACCCAGACTCGATCCAAGTCAGGGCTAATGCAAAAGCTTATGAAAACTTAGAGAAAACAGTTATTGTCCTTAGACCTAATTTAGATGTAAGTAATTATTGGCGCAGCTCACAGTAATAAATTATTTTTGGCTCATGTGCAGATAAGTCAGTAGTTTATAGTTGGAGATAGCCTGTAAACATTATTTTACTCATACAGATTTGTTGTCTTTTGAATATCTGAATGCCAACTGAATACTGAGCTAGTATTGGATTCAGGGCTCTCATTTCCTCTTACTCCCCAGTTAAGGTTTAAGAAAGGTTAAAGGAAGCATTTTGGAGTCTAAATTACTGAATCCCCAACTACTCAGTCAACTTGGTAACCTGAGAGGAGGGGGTAGTCCACCTAACTCCATTTCTCACCTAGAAAAGTTTGGGTGATGGTGCAGACAGTGGAGCTAGGGGTTGGGGGGTGGGTGGACCGAAAAACTTAGTTAACAGTTATTTAAAGAAATCTGGAAAGTTCACATGTAAGAGACTATTAGAAAGGAACAGTGTAATTGCCAAGGTACATGTTGTGCCCTTCGAGAGAAATAAGATGAATTGTTTGTATCATAACAAGAACTTGCAACCTACACTTTTGACAAAAAGTATAATCTCTCAGGACTCTTTTTTAAAAAATTTCCTTGCAAAGTGTCAGGGTTCCCCAAGAGCTGCTAAAAGAGAGAGTCTTCCACCAAGCATGGCTATTTATATGTTTGTGTTCTGTGATTTTCCTTTTGGTGTCTTAGATAGAGTCAGCAGATGCGTGCCTCATCCTTGCCAATAAGTACTGCGCTGACCCCGATGCTGAAGATGCCTCCAACATCATGAGGTAAACTCGGGGAGCCTGGAGTAGGCTCTGGGCTTGGTGCTCTTTTGGGTCCGCTGCAGAACACCGTCTCCCCCATAAGCAACCCACAACTTGCATGTGCCTGGGGGGGAGCTGAAGCTGTGGCAGGTGTGGAGGGCAGTGCCACAGGCATTGTCAACAGGAAGTTCATTCTTAGAAGATGAAAGCTCTGGGGTCTTGAGTTTGAGATCCTTTAGACAGGACTAGGAAAGGAGAGATAAATTTCGGTGGGCATAGGCCTGAAATAAAGTACCATGTTTCCCAAGGGAGAATGGATCTGAGATACCTTAACTGGGAGTGCTTTTGTCTCTTGGGACATTTTGAAACACCTGGAGATGTTCTTGGTTGTCATAACTAGGGGAGAGTCTTGCTCTTGTCTGGTGTGTAGAGACCAGTAAAGCTGCTCATCATCTTACAATGCAAAAGACAGCTCCCCACAGCAGAGAATCATCTGGCCAGAATGTGAATAGGGCCCAGGGTGAGAAGCCCCATGTTAGAGCTTTCCAAGTGTGTCTATAGCACAGTGATTAATGTCACCCACAAAGAGGAGTTCATTTACCAGAGTTTGTTTCAACCAGTTTCCCCAAGTCAAATAATTTTGTTCACTGAATATTTTCTCATTGCTTTTAGTACTAATATGAATTTTTAAGACAATGTGCTATAGAGAGTTTTCAAAACTATTTGACTCTAAGCCCCACCCCCATTTTTAAAGAACATCCACTGGGGGTGGGGAGCTGTCTTTGGAGAACCCTTCCCAGTAACTTCCTGCAAATGGGCAGAGCCTGTCTAAGGCCGCTCCCTGCCCAGCTCCTACTCTTTAGTATTTCAGAAAAAAAAAACAACTGCTCCATGTTTGTTCTTTCACAGACCCAAATTCCAGACATCTTGTGTCTATGAAATATCTCAAAAGTTAAGCGATTTTGCTCCAGATAGTTAAAGCCCTTTTGAATTCTTCTTTCCTACAGCAGAGTGGTTAAGAGAGCTGGGAGGGAATAATAAGGAGAACCTTCTGGAGAAGAGATGAACTAAGAGAAAACATTTCACTCCGACTATATTCCCAGGGACTCTTGCCTAATTGCAAACAGCCATCTTTGGGGTCTAGACAAAGATTCCGTTCTCCCTGCAGCTTGGTTTACTGTGTCTTGGGATTTCACCGAGGTACAGGGTTGGGAAGTTGTCTTTGCATCGTCACAGTGCTCCCATCTCCTTTGTTTGCCTTTAATCAGTGGCCCCAAGTGACATGAGCCTCCCCATCAGTGAGGTGGGGGAATTCCTTTCTGCGTTTCGGGTGAGCAAGTCCTCCCCTCAGCATCTGGTCCTTGTGTCTGGCAAGCGACATCTGGCGCGATGTTCCCTTTGCACTCACTTTTCTTTGGCAATACGATTAGTGCAGTCGTTCTGAGAAAGTCAATGCCTGAAGTCTTGTAAGCACTGGACTTGCCGGGCTGCAGGGAGATGGGTCCACCCCTTAACTAGTCACAGCTGGAAAGTGACTACATCAGCCTCAGCTGAAGGTGGGTCAGTCTGCCCTTTCCTTGAACTAGGATTTCCATTCTTCACTATGTTTTTGTATCATTGGAAGTGATAAAAATGTGGTCTTTAAGGAACCAGGCCTCATTATCTTCAAAATTTCATCCAAAAAAAAAAATCAAAAGAAGATGAAGCTTAATGTGTTGACCCCACAAAAAAGTTTGAGGCTGGTACTGCCTCCTCCCCCACCCCATTCAAAAGTGACTAATTGAAATGATAATAGCTTTGAAATGGGCATTTCTCTTAATCACAATATTTTATATAAGCCCTAACTGTGATAGGGTTAATGTGAAGACATCTAGGTTACCAGGGTGAGAGGCATGATGCCAAGGTATAAAGATTCCTGAACAAAGTACTGTAGTATCAGAAATGTAACTAAGCCCTCTATTAACCAGAATGAGAACTAAGGCCTGGGCAGCAAAAGGAAATGGGAGATCCAGGGTTAAAAATGGGCTTTGTCTTTCCCTTATTTGTATAAGCCTCCTTCCTCCTTAATATAATGAGACCAATCTGCCCCTTTTGAAATTAAAATGTCAAAGATCCATTTGAAATGAGCTAATGCAGAAAACTGGCTGATGCTGTGAACTGAATTCAGAGGCCTGACAAAGGCTCAAAGTCCTTGAGTTATAAGCGTGGGCCAAAGCAACACTTTTTCAAAAATAAAATGAAATCCTTCAAGTGCAAAAGCCCAGGGTGAATTTGTGCACGAGGGACTTATGTGTGATCTGTTGCCTAAATTCACAAGTTGTAGCTTTTCAGACAAAGCTGTTTCCTGGCTGCCTTTTCCCCATCTTTGCACACACACAAAAAAGAGCAGAGACTTTCTTGGTGGGAAGTTTGTGGGGTGGTCATAATAAATGCACTTGCATTTCTGAGTAGGCTTAGGAGGTGGCCTTTCTGCGGATTCCATTCATTAGCCTTCCTTGTCACAGAAGGAAATGTACAATGTCACCTCTGACAGAGTCGGTAATGACAAAAACCATAACTTACACGTGGAGAGAGCTTTTAATGATTTCAAAGCATTTTCACATCTGGTCTCTCATTTTGCTTTTCATACCAACCCTGTGAAATAAATAAAGCAGGTACTGTTGCCCCCAGTGTCCAGATGAGGGAACAGTCACAGAGGACCAGGATTTCCGGAAGGTCACCCGGTTCGTTAGTACAATAGCGGGGACTGGAGTCCAGGTGTTTCAGTTTCTCTGCTCCTGGCCCCTCCCCTTTCCGCACAGGGATTGTCAAACAAATCAAAGGGGAGGGGTGGGCAGTGGTTAATCCTGAGTTGGCCTGAGGGCATTTTGGAGAGATTTTCCGCCAAATCAGGATTTCTGGAAGGCCTTGCCTTCCATCTCTAACTGTTACCGAACAAGAGGTCCGAGGGAGGGGCAATACAATATTTGCCCCACCTAGGGATGCCCAAAACTGCTATACAACAGGGGCCCCTCCCAAGGACAAAATACTAATATCTACTGGGCTCTTCTGTCCGCCGCTAATTGGAAAGACATCTCTTAATGCCAGAGATTTGTGAAAAGGAAACAAAATGTTTATTTAATGCTATTCAGGCCTAATGCCACCACTAAAATATCAAAGTCCTTTAGGGTATACACCTACACCCACACAGCGCTCCCTTCTCCCACTGTCCCAACTCCGGATACCGTAAATCAGGAAAAGAGCACACGTCTGTATTGCAGGCTGCTGGCACTGTCAGCTGTGTCACTGTGCAGGATCTTGAGTTAATCCAAAGTACTGTGCTACCTCTCACGGTCCACTGGCAAGAGTCCTTTGTACCCAGTTCCAGTCAAAGTCTCTCTTGCTTTCCAGGCCACGTGGCCAAATGGGCACCCCAAAGCCTCATGGGCCTCTTCTACCAGCTGCAGGGGTTCGCACTCCACCAAAAGCATGTGGCTTTCTTCTTCACCTGGCTGCAGGGATCTCCATTCTGTCCCGGAGCCAGTCTTTTCCAAGCTCCCACACACCGGCCCTTCCACTCAGGGGCGCAGCCCTTAGTTACATCCTGAGTCCAAGCCCTTCTCACTCAGGAGAGCAGCCCCTAGTTCCCATCTTGAGTCCCCGAACCCTTCTCACTCAGGAGTACAGACCTTAGTTACCATTCTGAGTCCAAGCCCTTCTCACTCCGGAGAGCAGCCCCTCATTACATCCTCCTGAGTCCAAGCCCTTCTCACTCAGGAGTGCAGCCCCTTGTTACATCCTCCTGAGTCCCAGCTCACTACCTTCTCCTTGACTCCAAACTTGGCCACTCCTATTTAACATATCTATGAAACCAGTTAAAGGTTATAGATATGTTAAATAACCATTCCAGAGGTTAGCTGCAAAACTGTTGCTATGCAAAATTCTTCCCCCTGGGGGGAGGTGTGAGGACATCTTATATGTCTCTCTAATATTCTTATACACTTTGAATTCTGGACACCATTCCAAATCTTTTTTTGGGGGCCCCCCTGGCTGCACCCTGTATCATAACCACCACTGAAGTCATCATTCAGGTAGTTATTAGTTATGGAAACCTGAGCCATCGATCTTATCTTAAGGGCCCTGCTTAGAGATCATTTTTGTGAGTGGCCACGTGTACAACAATTAGAATCATTTGGTTTGTCATTGTTGTCTCAAATTATTAACTCAGGGAATTGGACTCCTAGCAAATTGTTTCTAGGCTCTCTTCCCCAGGGCATGAGATTGCAAACCTCCCTTGGCCCCATGAATTGGGCTTGCTTTCTTTAGTTGCCTATGTAGGCAACGAACCCTGACCCTTGTTCTGGAACCCCCACCCCCAGTACACATACACTCACCATCCATCGCCAAGATACCACAAGGCCTCTCTCCTCTTTTGTGCCCAGGACACAGTCTGTGACAGTTGTGTGGTTTCTTTGTCACACTACCACAGGGTATGGTGGTGGAAACAGCTTAACTTGGCCCAGTGCCTGCAACCCCTCAGGATGGCTCTGGCTGCTGGCATCACACTCAATGCATTTAATTATAATCAAATTAATTTTATCCGACTCCGAGGGTGAGGCAAACCCTGCTTCAGCTTTGGTTTTTTTCTTTTTCAGAGTAATCTCCATAAAGAACTACCATCCGAAGATAAGAATCATCACTCAGATGCTGCAGTATCACAACAAGGTAGGACAGTGAGAGCCCCTCCCAGGCTGAGAGATGCACACGTGGGTCCAGCCTCTCCTCCCTCACCATACAGCCCAACACGTGTGCGTGCACACACAGCAAAGGCCTGGGTAGAGAGCGTGGTGGGGAAAAACCTCCCTGGGACATTTCTTCAGTCCTTGTTTGTAGTTGATCACGGGAAGCAAGTACCTTCAGTACTGATTCTTTCATTTAGGAAGCCTTGGTTGTTGGTCCTCTAGGTTCAGAAATACTGATGCATTCTTAGATCTCCTTCCAACAACTTCCATGTTTATGTGTTGCACTAATTTCTTTAGCTGGTAATTACAGATCACCTACTAGGCGGTCCACATTCTTAGCCTGGGCTCCTAACCCCACATAGATATAATGAAGAAGTCCTGTTTTGTGCCCTCAAGGATTCAGCACTCCATGTGTGAGAGTGTCTCCAATCGGACTTTCCTACCTGAGACCAGGTGAATGTGGGGGAAGGAAATATGGTTGGGTGGAGAATGCGGAGCATGGCATGCTCAAATTCAAGATGAATTGCATGGTTGAATTCAGGAAAACAGTTGGCTAGCTAGAGATTAAGCAAGAAGGAATTGTCCTAGTGTTACTGCTGACAAGGGGGTTGGAAAGTCTGTGCTGTTTCCTGGAGCCCAGTCGCATTCAGAGGCAGCGCTCCTTCACCCAGACGGTCATTACACTCCGAGGAAAACAGCTTTGGGGGAGGGAAGGTGGCACTTTTTTCTGCTTGCTACGGAACCAGTCACTCCCTTAATGAGGCTTAGAAACCAGAGGCTTCTCAGTACCTGGAACCAGGTGTCCTGTCTGAACAGAATAACTCCCTGCTGGGTTTTGACTGAGCTCGTGTCCCATCTTATAGGCCACATTCCCTATGAAATAGGCCGTCAGGTGACCCAGAGAAGACCTACTCTGCCAAATGCGCCAATGCCACGCCATTATTTCTTAATTGTTGGCAAGTGCTGCCCCATTTTGCAGAGTGGAGGGCCATCAGCGGCTGTTGTTGAGTGGAGCCTGCTGTCAGTGACTGGCCTGCCACGCAGGTCTGTTGCCCAGTGCCGACTGTTGCCCAGCCCTGGGCAGGTGGTTCCATGGCAGACAGTGTTGCTCCGCAGCCAGTGGGCTTGGTGATGGGCACCCAAGGTCACGTTGTCCTATGTGTCTCTGGAAAACCCAAGGACACTAAAGAGAGAAAGTGAGGACATTGGTAACTCACCAGCACTGATTTGGAGAGGTTTTTTTGATAGCAGCCCCTGCAGGTGGAGGAGGAGCTGTGGTGGGTGACAGCTCCTGAAGCAACTAACTTTTCTTCTTTCATTTGTGATTTGAAATTTTCTTTCACGTGGGAGTGCTTTAAGCCGTTGTTTAGATTTTTGGCTGAATTTAGATTGAATAGGAAAACTAATATGGTATGTTTACAAAGGGATTTCAGTTTCTTCCTTTCTGCTTCCAATGAGTGCTGATGTAGCATCTTCAAGAAATTAAGGAGGATTTCAGCTACGGGATTCTCGTCAAACTCAATGTAGCTTGGCGGGCCTAGGATCCAGATGGCACCTGGTCAGTGTTCACATGCTCGCAGCAGGCTGAATGTCTTCCACAAACCTCCGTGTCATAACTATTCAGAAACAATAATGAAGACACCAACTGTTCCATGATTATTTGCTTAAAGACACATTTTATTTTAAACCACTCCAAGCTACATGGGTTTTAGAATTGGGCAAAAATCACCTATGAGACTTTCCCCCTGGGAGTTTAATGTGGGTGCAAGGGACAAAGTGACTTTGACACAGGGCCTTTTTCTCTCCCATTTCATTTCTATCTTCTAGAGAAAGAACAGAAAGTCCACTGGTCATTATTTGTTATCTTATTTCTTGTATAGTTGCAACTAGACATTCTACACCTTGCTTTACAGTTTTGCTCTGCTCCCTAAGGTCTTCCTGTACCTACCTTTTCATTGTGTTTTTCTTCACCTTCCATGCAATATTATTATTTTTCTTCCTTTCTTGGCACTTTCTCTTCACCAGACATCTTCACCCATTAAAACTTGCTTTCAGGAAAGAACCTGGTATGTGTGTGTAAACTTACGTCACTGTCAACATAGTCCAAGGGATAGTTAATCCCATCATTGGATACCATATATGAAATACAGAGAATTTCAGTCCCCTGTGACCATTATTTAGGGCCTCGAGACATGTATGGAAGCTGCCGGCTTGCTTTCCATAAACTCTCATAAAACTGGTCCTGGTTTGTCAGCATAATAATCTCAGACATTTGTGTCATATTTTATGGTTTCAAAAGAGCTTTGACATCCATTATCTCATTTAGTCCTCTTCTGACCATCTGTGCACTTTAGCATCCCACTGTGTCTTCGGGGCTCTAAGCTCTGTCTCAGACAGAGCAGCTCTGGTCAGCACAAGTCATGATCATCGGCAGCCAGTGAGCTAAGAGAACTGCCAACTACCACCTTCTCTTTGAACAGAGCCATAGTCCACTGAACCAAACTGTGGTTCCTCGGAGTTAGGCCTCATAGAAAGATTGGTATTCTCTAAAGTGGATGTGTTTAACATCACTAGAGTCTGTGGAAATGTTCGCAGCCTACTCAATTTCAAACAAGGAAAGAATATAGCCTAGGGAGTTTTCCGATTTGATTGCAGATGACTTGAATCTCTTCAAGAGAATGGAAAGAATGGTTTGTGATATCTTGGAAAAGTGTTGGTTCTGATGATTTAGCTATTACTGGACTTTTTCCTTCAAGCAGATTGTAGTGAAAGAGGCCTTTTTCTCTGACCTGGAAGCCAAGTCCTAATGGCCCAGTCTTTTTGACTTGCTACTACAAACTTACACTTGGGTGTTGAAAGTATTTTCTGTAACGCAACCTTCTTTGTTCTTCATGGGGGCCTCCCCACAGTTTTGTGCATGGTGAGAAGTGGAGCTGGGGCTGGAATTCATCTCTCCTGGTTTCCCAGGACAAACTGTCTCACATTCCTCCTTCCTGAGATGAGCAGTGACTCAGCAGCAGAAACCGGGCACCCTTGCCTGCTCCACCCTGCTCAGCAGGTCTGCTTCTTCAGGTTACTCCCATGCAGTAATGCTGGCATTTTCACTGGACCTACACTTCTGTCAGTGAAAAAGGACAGAGTTGCCAGAAACAAAGAATTTCAGTTCCTGGGTCACCTTCCTCATTTTGTTTCATGCACACAGACGTCCCTAGTCCTGGGCTTGGGCGCATCCCTCGCGGCTCCCTCCCTGTGATTGCAGAAGCTTTGGGGGCCAAGAAAGGAAGCCTGAGAAACAAAAACAAGTGCCTTTCTTGTGTACTAACACATAGAATATGTCTAAGGAACTCAAACCAGATGAGCACAGGAGGGACCCAAGGCCTAAAAGCCTGGACTTCATACCCTGGATGGCACATGCAGACATGAGAGTCCTCTTGAAAATGTTTTGTTTGTTTGTTTGAAGATGCCTGTCTGGGGCTTGGACCACCCATATCTTTCACACTTGATGGTTTTATTTTTCATTACTTAGATTCAGTGTCTCCTGATTCTTCTCAGATGGTGTTAATGCAAATGAACATTTCTTCACTGAGACTGATTGATATATTATTCTCTATGGTGCCAAGGAACTGGAGGGGAAAGTGGCCTCCATAAGCCAGTGGAGAGTAAGGAGAGAAATGGGACAAAGGGCAGGGCTCCTTGCTGCACTGAGGATTCAAAGTGTGGAAGGTCTCTGGTACTCAGCCGGACAGACACTGCCATCAGCTACGGCCCACACACGGGACTATTTGAACAGTGCTGTCATCAGGAAGGATAGAGTCACCTCTCCCAGGAGTAGACTCCGTTGGGTCAGGACGCACGAGATTGTCACAGAACTGGATTTTGCAAGAAGGAGTTTCTCAAGAGTGGTTATTTCTGAAAGCAGAGCGGGGATCTTTGGACCTGCCCTTTGTTTCCCCAAGGAGTCTTGTATCTCCTAGTACAACTGTGTAAATGGGAGCCTCCGTGGTGCCCCTCGGGTTTGGAAAGACATAGTAACCTCAGGGCTGTAGAGACTTGGCACTGGCAGGCCCCAGAGGGTTCTCTTCTCTACAGAGCCAGGGGTCTTTGTGCTGCGACCTGGATACTTGCTGAGTTTTAGGAGCAAAGACTTTGCATTTTTGGATGCGGCCTTCTCGACTTATTAGACAAATGGCATCCTTAGGGAGTTCCTTTATAAGATAAGCCAAAAATAACTCCCTTCTTGTAGTATACCCTAGTCAATCTCAGTTCTGGCCCCTGGAACACAGCAAGATGAGACTAGCCTCATCTCTCTTCACCACTGCAGCACCTGGGTATTCAGAGGTTGCCCTTCTGTCTCCGTGAAGGCATGGCCCTACTTCAGGCCAAACACTGCTGGCTCTCTTAATTGTTGTTCTAAAGGCGTTTTCCAGAACTCACGCCTCTCTTTGTGCTTATCATTTTTTCTCTGTAAGTGATTCAAACAGCCGGTTTCCCTTCCAACATCTGACTGGTAAAACTGGATCAGGAACTCTGGAACTAGCCTGACCAGTTCACATGAGAATGGAACATTCATTGACATTCATTTCCCTTGATCTGGAGACCATTTCTAACTAGCAAACATTGGCTTGCTCTGTAATTTGTCACACGGTTGGCCTCTCATGGGTTTTAGTTACGCACACATTTAAGGTTTTTGTTTTTTTTTTCTTTTTTCTCCTGTCTGCTGCCAAGTTAGGTCTCCTCATTTTAAATTTATATAATTGTTTTTTCTTAGTCTAAATGCTGTACTTGACACTAAGACCTTTTAAATCTTTTCTGGTTGTTTTTTTTTCTGCCCATTTTTTCAACTCTGGAGAACTTTTTGAATTTTGATTCTTTCATCCAGTGTATCATCTGTGACTTAGCTTCATGCCACTTGAAAGTAATTGGCTGAGCATGGCTCTGGGCCCTGATCTTAGCGTCTGACCTAACTGTTGAATAGGATCAGTCCATCTGCAACAGATTGTAACATGTATACACTGTGATTTGCCTGATGATTTAGGGCAGTGCTTCTTAAAGTGTGGTCCCCAGCCCAGCAGCTCAGCATGGCCTTGACCTTCTTAGAAATGCAAATTGTCCAGGCTCACCCCACACTCAATGAATCAGCAACTGTGGAGGAAGGGCAAGCAATGTTGTTGTTCAGACCCTCCAGGTGACTCTAATACTAGCTCAAGCCTGGAGTAGTGGGAAGGTAGGTAAAAAAGAAATCTCAAGTACCCAGGCACCTGGCAGCATTAGAGTCTGTTCGAGGGGCCAGTTTATGGACAACCTAGCTAGACATACTAGTAGCATGGGCCAATGTCACAAGAAGAATTTCCATTGGACTTTACTTGGCTAAGGTCAAACCTGAGGGGAGGTCTTGGGCTTGGTAGGTACAAAAAGCAATATTCTGGAGAAACTGAAGTCTGATGAAGAGAAGGATTGAGTAAAACCCCAAGCAGCAGACACGGGCATGGGCAAGAAAGGACAAGTCTGACCCAGAGCAATTGAGCAATGCTGCACTGCCCAGAGGAGATTTTAAACAATCAAACATTTAACAAAGTAAGGTCTCATAACTGTTTTTCTTTCCACAGGCCCATCTGCTAAACATCCCAAGCTGGAATTGGAAAGAAGGTGATGATGCAATCTGCCTTGCAGAGCTGAAGCTGGGGTTCATAGCCCAGAGCTGCCTGGCCCAGGGCCTCTCCACCATGCTCGCCAACCTCTTCTCCATGAGGTCATTCATAAAGGTAACGTCGTGTCCTATTAGAGCACATTAGCCCCCGATTCAATTTGTCGTGGGGTTGAGTAGAGAGCACAGCTTAAACTCAAAACAGATCGACGGGCTTTAACCACTCTGGTTGAGGAGAAATTCCTTGTTACAGATTTGGGCAAGAGGCCAACTTCTTTCAAAATTATGTTTTTATTTTTATTTGGCACATCCACGGCCATTAAATGATTGTTCAAAGCACAATCCACTCTTTTTTTTTAGATAAACCACATGTTTATCTATCAACAAAGCCTCCGCTGTTAAAACAAAAATATGATTTATATACATTCCATATGGCACCAGAGCGCCTAAAGAAAAGAATTATCATTTTGCTCTTTTACATCAAGTGGCTGGTGGACCTCTCACTGTGCGGATAAATGCAGACCATGTGTTTGTGCTGAAGCCCAAACCCCAACAACATAATTCATTTATTTATTTCTGCACAATCAAGGAGGCCAGCAGGGTTGACATGCCACGGGTATTTGAATGGAGAGTGAAACGATGAACTGAGTCCTCGTCAGTGGCGCCCTTTACACCATGAGGCGCATGGTCTGGATTTGCTCATCGCCTTGTCAGCCGGCTCACCCCAGCGGGGCCCTGCCTGCTGGACCAGCTCAGGCAAAGAAAGACCCAAATCTGTCCTCACAGGCCAGGCCAGGCGTGTTCCCAGGACGTTGGGTTGAGGGTCCAGGCTCCTACTGAGAGGGCCCTTGGAGCTCAGGAGAATGATAAACCAGTCCTTATCCTTGGATTGTTCTCAGCCTCAGCGGTCAAGGTGGCAAATCAGTGTAATAAAAACTGTCTAGGTTGGGTCTCTCTGATTAGGCACTGGTGGCCATTAATTCAAGATCTGGGCTTACATTCCCCTCCCAGTTATTCATTTATTCACCTTCCCCTTCCTGACTTAGTTGTGGTTGAAGTGAAAAGTCAGTGAGTCACCAGGGGGTTCTGCAAAGGGGGTCCATACCTTTGAAATCAAAGGTGTGAGGTCTCCAGGCTTTTGCTGTCATTGCTGCTATATCTACTGCCAGGGGTGAGGCCTTTGGTGAGTTGAGGACATGGCCCTGGTTGCGATGAGAGGGATGGGCTGGAGGATGGAGATGCAGGTGATGTAATAACTTTATGTCAGTGCTGATCCTGGGCCTCCGGAACTTGTCTGACTTAGAATAGGATATTTTTCTAGGTCCTTACTTACTGTACCCACCTAATTTACACTATGTAGTCAATTTATACTTAACATTCCTCTGTAAAAGAACAAATTGTTTTGGAGTCCCTTCAATCATCACTTTAGCAATGGATGCTTGGATGAAAAAATTCTTCTAGTCACTGTGTGCCTACAGACCTTGACTTCACTGAACCCGTGCCTCAGACCCAGCTCACAGAGAGGGACATTGCTTTCCTTTAAGTGGCTTCTTCAGTCCAGGCTGCAAGTGCCCTGACTGGCTGAAACAGAGTGCAGGCAAAGGGGAGGTGGCAGGATGATCCGTGTGGCCAGGTGTAGAGACAAGCCCAAAAGCCGGATGGAAGCTTGTGTCTCCTCGACCCAGGATAAAGAGCTGTCACCAGGAGGGCTCCTTGGGCTCGTTCAGCCAAGCTCTGGTGGTTCTGTCCACTGGGGAATTGTCTGCAGGACCAGGCACATGGTCTGGGACCCTGGACTCTGCTTTCTTGTGTTGATGTAACAGGGCCTTGGCAGGGTCCCACTGCCTATGGGGCACTTGACATGCGTATGTTTTGATTTTGTGGTGCCTGCATGGAAACTAGAGCCACCTGTCAGGAAAACTAATAAAATGGATATGACACTGATTCTTCAGTGTTATTACCAGCAGGGAGAGAGAACTTCTGTCCAATCTCCCTCAAGACCTCTGCAGCCAAGGCCGTTCCCTCCAGCCCAACGAATCCCACTGCCAAGTTCCTATTTAGGAAGAGCCTGTGGGAGAGGCCTGGCCAGGCCCTGGTGTAACTAAAAACACATTTCCGTCCCAGGGTTATGTTACTGTGTTGTTTTTGTCCAGGCCAGCTCCTTGGTGTTTGGGGCTAGTTCTCTGCATGTGGCCATATGACACTCAGGCGGTCTTTGCGTTGGGATTCACTAGGCGTGTGACCTGACCTGGAAATAACAACACTTCCCTTCACTGATTTTTTTTCAATTTAAAATAGGGACAGTCTTAAGCATATGTTCCCCATTCTTTAATGTCATCTCTGTGCACTTACCCTCCAAATCCCAGGTCCTTGTCTGTTTTAAACACCACAGTGATGCTTTCCTTGGAAAGTTTTATATATTTTCTCCCATTCCAAGGATCACAAAGCCTTCACTCATTTTTATTTGGGGGCAGATGGAGAAGGAAATCTATAAATGGATTGTTGTTTACAGAAATTGCTTCCTTCCCCAGTGTCCCCTGTGTCCTATGCAGAGAATTCATCAGCACTTAGTCCTATCAGGATGGAGGGAGACTAGATGGGCCTTTGGCAACCTTTGATCCTTTGAGAACACATATCATTTCTGGAAGCCAGAGGTGGAGTGTGAGCTCCTCCTCCCCCTCGCCCTGGGCAGGTACCCTGTGTGTTTCTTGGTTTGGTAGAATACACTGTACTCGGTCCCTCCTGAAAGAAGAAGAAAGAGGAACAACACTGAAACTGTGATGATATATCACAGGCAGAAGCACAGTGATTAGCTCCCGGGCTTTTAGAGCCAAGACTGAAAGTGAGGCTAAGAAAGCTCAACAAAAGAGAGAGGGGCTACTGGTATGTAGCTGGTACCAGATACATACAAAAGAGTCCTAGCCCAGAGGCACCAGGAAATATGGGGAAGTACTTACTGACCTTCTCCTAGGTTACTTTCAAAGATCCTCACCCTAGAGCCCCAAGTCATTGCCCCTGAAACTCTAGCTCCCATATTGGACACATTATCTCAGATGGATCTAAATTTTGGGACTCTATTTATATTTTTAGCTGACATCTTTTGGGTAATGAAATTTTAAAGTTTGCCTTTAATTTGTTCCACTTAACCTTCAAAGCATGAGTTCTACTGTTTCTGGTGTGCTGGGATTTAACAAGCCATGCTAACTTTATGAAAGAGGCTCAGGTTGGCCATTGTGGGGGGGTCCTCTGGCCCAGGCCTTTTGCCAATGTCAGGTTAAGCATTTTGTCCAGCAGTACCCAGTTTTGACCCACAGTCCCTCTAACGAGTGAAGGTGAATGTTCTGGTTACTGTGACTTACCAACATCCATATTATCAAACAGGCCTGGAACATCTTGTTCATTTACTGCTATCTGATCTCCTACCATCTGCCTGGTTCAAGTGAGCATCTTCCTAATGTCTTCTGTAAAGACCAAGACAATGAACTTATTTAGCCTATCTGCCATCTGCCTCATCCCTGAATAAGTGGCCACACTTATATCCTCTACTTGGATTCCTCACTTGGATGTAATTTAAGATTCATTGATTTTTTAATTATTATTTTAGAGTCTTACTATGTAATACTTAACTTTCTCTCCAACAAATCTGGTTTTCAGTTGGGGCTTGACCTGCTATTTTTGTAAATTGTTCTGTTAGTCTTGCCAGGATTGGCTGTTCTTAGACATGGTAAATTGTATGCATGGGTATTGTGCATGTTTAGAGGGTGATCAATTCTTAAAATTTATTTTCATTCTACAGTAAGTCTTCAAACTGAGCACATTTAAATTGTCCTCAGCATCGCCAACTATTTTAACTCTACTAGCCTACCTTTTTGTACACACACGTGCACACTCTCACACAGCCTAGAATACGGTATGCATTATGAGTTTATGAAAATACGTGATACACTTTAAAAGTTTTCCCCTATTTTATAAGATTTGGAATTGTAGGTGAAATTTACATAATATTGATCAGAGCACAGTCTCCTCCATCACATTTTCTATTTGTGAAGAGGAAGCACTAGGGAGATCAGACCCATGTTATTCAGACTGTATCTTGGCTGAGTGGACTTTTCTGGATAGAAAAACCATTTGTTCATTATTGTTACTACCGTGTTGAGATAAACTCTCAGCAATACGTAACCTTAGCAACAATTGTGGCCAAGGGAATAATTTTTAATACTTTTGTTTTGGGTTATGTTTATATGCATATGTGTGTTCGAGTATATGTGTATATAACAACATGGTTTAGAATCCGGAAACATAAATCAAGAATCTATAATAATACCTGAAATATACTAGTTACTAACTATATGCCAAGCCTTATGCTGTGCTTTATACAAATTACGTCATTTAATTCTCACAAAGACACTACCCAAACTTGGCACTATTACTAACCCCACTTTACAGTGGAAGGCACTGTGGATTAAGACAAGTTCAGCAACCTGCATGAGGACATAAAGTTGGAATGACAAACTCAGTTGTTTAAACCCAGACAAATTGATTCCAGGTCCATCCTTGGATATACCAAGAGAAAATAGGATCAGCAATAAGAGGAATCCTTAGCCAGTGTGCCATCATCTTAGCACAAATCTTAGCTTTCTGTAGCTTATTTTATGGAAACTATTGATTCAATAGGGATTCCCTGGTCACCTACCATGTTCTAGGCAGTGTGCTAATGAGACTGTCATCTTTATGGCTAGCAGGCACTGATCAGCTTCTGTTCAGATGGGCATGGAGGAGCATGTGTTTGCACAGCTCCATTCTGTGGGTCTTGTTGGCCTTTCTCTGTGGCCATCTCTGCAAGGGCAGAGGCCACTGTATCAAGTCAGATGAGGGGTTAGGCTAGTCTGGGATGAGTCAGGGAGGGAAATGAGTTAGAGTCCCAAGAAGGAGCTGACCTCCTGCACTGCTGTATTTGGAATGGGGGAGGGGTAAAGCTAATTGGCTTAGGTAGATGCTTTTGGGAGATAACAAGCAATTTTTATTGGCTGGTAGATACAAGCTCTGTGGGCCAGAGGTGTTTATCCAGGTGAGGGAGGCATACTAGAGGCAGGGTTGGACTCTCTCTGGAGTGGGGGAGCTGGTGAAAGGATCTCTGAAATGGAATCAGGGATCCAACTGATAAGACTGGGATCAAAGTGGTTTTCTACATCTGATGCCAAAATAGAGGGTTTGTCTGGCAAAGTAAATGCACGTGGCATGAGTTAGATAGTGAGATGCAAGCTGTAGCTTATTTCATACACACGGACGGTGTTCCCCTATCAGCACACAGATGGTGCCCTGACCGTGGACCTCTGCAGATATCCCTGATCAGTGGAGAGTGGCTCCTGACACAAGTATTCCCCCTTCCTTCATAATCTTATTCATTCTCATCGCTTCTAGATAAATAGATGCCCACGTTTATATCTCTACCCAGAACCTCTCCCTTGAACCCAGTGTCATCCATTTACCTGCTACTCAACATCTCTATTTAAAAGTCTCGTCTCATCTCAGACTTAACATATCCACAGTAGAATTCCTGTATTTTTCATTTGTTTGTTTTTTACTATAAATCTGTTTTTTTTCCCATGACACTGTTGGCTATGCCATCCTTCCTATTACTCAGACTAAAAACTTTGGAATCATCCTTGACTCCTTTCTTTTTCTTGTGTACACATTCAAATCAGCAGGAAATCCTCTTGATTTAACTTTTAAAATATGCCCAGAATATGAGCACTTCTCACCACCTCCATTCTTTCTGTCAGCTCCAAACCACCATTCTCTGTCTCCTAGAATGTTAACCAGCCTTCTAACTGGTCTCCACAGGCTGACCTTATCCTTCCCTGCCCTTCAGTCTCTCTCCAATATGGCACTGAGAATAAGCGTTTGAAAGCATGAATAAAATCCTGCCACCCCCTGTATACATCTCTTCACAGCATCCCATATTACTAGATAAAATCCTTACAGAGGTCTGTAGGTGCTAAGCTGTCAGGTTTCTGAGACCTCACTGGCCTCATGCAGCAAGTTCCCTCCTGTTCCCTACATTAGCCACACTCCCTTTGGCTGGTCTAGGGGTTTTGTGTTGGCTCTTTCCTCTGGCTGGAGAGCTCTTCCCCTAGGTAGCTGCGTGGCTTCTCTCCATCAAATGGTCATGTCTTTTTGTTCAGTGTAAAGTCCTTGGTGAGACCTCTCTCTAAAACAGAATTGCATTTTTTAAAGGAATTAAAAACAAATTTTAATTGACATATAAATACAAATAAAAAGTGTGCATCTAGTAAGTGGAGAGCTCGTTAAACAGTCACAAAGCCGGCACTCTCTCTGAACCGGGATGCAGATGAAGTTACAGTATGTCGCCCAGACCCCAGAAGCTTCATTTTTATGTAGGGTGCCAATGTATGTGTGGGTCTGTGTCTGGGCTCTCTTGGAGAGAACCAACATCTCCACAATGTTGAGTTTATGAAGCTGGTGGATCTCTAATAATGGTGTGCTGTGGGTGATCCAACAGTTTCCCTGGCAAGTGCAAAAAATTCAAGAAGAATGTCATTTAGCTCATCAATTTCTCCACGGCTTCTGAGGGCCCCTACAAGGAGTAAATGTACTAATCCACATTTTCTGGGAAGGATCTAGATGTTCTTCTGTTTCATGGGATGAGTGAAGTTTCCATGTGAAAACATATCAGACCAGTTTCTTAAAAATTTGCATTACTCACCCCTTCACACCACATATATCCACATCTATTCTCCCAGAGGCTATTATATCTTTCTTGGCATTTGTTGTCATTGCTTCTTTTCCCTGAGGCAGTGTAAACACCGTGAAGCCTTGGGCTGTTTGCAGAATCCCCAGTGCCTAGAACGTCACCTGACTTCTAACAGGGCCTCCTAAAATGCATGTTGAATAAAGGAGTAAGTTGGTCTCAGCCTAGCTTGGCCTGTCTTTCATACCGACAGCTGGGTGGGGCCAGAACCAGCAACTTACAATTTCGGGTGACTTAGGTACTGAAAACACCTTTTGCTACTAGACGTGGTTCCCTTGGCAAGTGAAGAACTCTGACTCTGCTTAGAAACTTGAAATTCGAAGTTCGGTAATCCTTGGTGAGGATGCACGGGGAACAGTTAGATTTGGTTATACGCCATTCTGACCCACAGAAAATTCAGTCGGTGTGTTGTTTAAATTCACAAATAATAAAAGCCCATATGTTGCAACGAATTCGCTAAACCTCAGCATCCCATTCCGGTCAACATCACTGTGTATCATGTTTTTCTTCCTACTTGAATCTCCTTTGCTCAGCGGCTCTGCCTGCCTCCCCCAGTGCTGCCTGCTCCGCCTGAGACGACTAATGTTCACCTGAAGGGCAAGCAACTTTCCTGACAGTTTCAAATGAAGAGAGAATTAATCCATGAACTATTAACAGGGATTCCATTCCCTTCTCGCCCTGGTAATTTCTAGAACATTGAATTAAAGAGTTCTCAGACCTTTACAAATTCTCAAGGCAAACATTATTAGCAAAGAGAAGCCCATACCCCGTGTTAGAAGGTTGCCAGAAAATGTCAATGGAATTTCGGAATAAAATGCTAAAGGTTGAAATGCCTCTTCCGCATCTTTTCCCCTTCTCCCTCCCCATCTCTGTCTAACATGATTAGAAAGTCATTTCATGTGTCTTATGTGTTTGGTCAATCAAAGGCAAACGTACATGATCGATGGTGACAGGGAACACATTTAACTCATTATTCTTTACTTTGCAGCAAAATGATTTGTGTAAACTGTCTGCCTAGCATTAAAGGTAAAACAAACTTAGAAACCCCAAAATGTTATATATTTGTCTAATATTTTCCTTTTGGTTTTAGAGTTGTAATCACATATGGATTCTTTTATTTGGCACTTGGCATGGACTGAACAAAGGGAAAGGCAGCCCAGAAAGATTACATAACACACACACACACACACACACACACACACACACACACACACAGCCTGTTCCCGGTGAGACAGAGACGTTGCAATGACCAGGACTCACTGTGAAATCTGCAGAAGCTGCCCTGTACCCTCCCCTTATCACCTGGCAGGATGTTGTCACTGGTGTGAAGTGAAGCCCTCTTGACCAAGCCTCTGGTCAAACATGAAAATGAGCTCTTTCAGAGATTATTGGCCTTTAACTAGTTGTGTGCATTTCCGAGTACACCTGGACATCCATGGGCTGAGCTCTCCTGGCCTCCCCTACTTCCAATTTTCTAACTTAGATTTTATGGGCCCCACCCACTGCCTGTGATTTTTCAAGCACAAAATTTCAAAATGCTATTAAACCATTAGGAATAAAATATGAGAATCCCTTATGTTATCTACTGCTGGTTATCATAGCTCTAAAGGATGCCTAGTGTGAGCCTGAACCCACGAAAATGATGAGGGACCTTTGAGTTCTTTTGAGGTGATTATTCTACATTTATCTAGTGAAGGCAGAGCAAATAACCACCACTGATTTAACCCAGTGGGTATTTTGTCAAGAACTTTAAAATTATGATAGTACCCTAAGTTTGCTTATCACTTTATAGTTTATACCATACCCTTTTTTTTTTTTTACTTAAATGACTTTTATTTGACCCCCTACACAATCATTTTATTGAATATCATCTGGGAAATGTACCTAATGCAAAGTAGCTGGTGTTTCTACCTTCCTCACCTGTAGATGAGAAGAAATAGGAGAAGGGGAAGCAGGAAGATGACCGACTTCTGGTTGCACAGCTGCGTGGGAAAAGGGAGCGTGGGGCCAGAACTCCACCAGGTCACTGGGTTCTCAGCTCAGTGCTTTCCCCACTATTACAGATTGCTTCCCCTAGAGAAATGTCTCAAATAGAAATACTGCTTGGTTTTGTATTTAAATCAGTAGCTTCTAAGAATAGCAATCACTTTGCAATACCTGTAAATGTGATATCCTAGGTTTACCCAACCAGAGCAAACTACATGCTATAAAAATTAAGATAAATTGCATGGTAGAAGATACATATGTTTAGCCCATTCCCTTCATGGTGCCTTAGTTTGAAAAGCACCGAGGCAGTGCCATCTTCCCTAGACCATAAAGTCCTGCATGTGGAAGAATTTGCTTTTCCAGTCAATGCTTCAGCTGAGCAGGGAGGGAGATGATGACCTGTTTGTTGAAGGTGAATGTAAGAAAGCTAAAAACAAACAAAACTTAGTTTCAACCATCTGAAAAAAAGGAATGAGTGGGTCAGAAGGCAGGTTGGTGGGTTTCCAACAGAGGGAGGTATCAGTAAAGAAGGCGTGAGATCCAGAAGGGTGAAACTGCTGTAGAGAAGAAGAAAGGAACGCTTCTGAGGGGGAAAGTGTAGCTAGCCTTTATCCTTGTAGGCCCCTTCTGATCCTCATAAAGTGTTATAGTAACTCAAACTACTTGGGCGCAGGTTACGGTAGGCCTTTGAATTGTTGTCCTCGAGATTAGTAGAAAAATCCAGTTCTATTCACATAGCATTTCTTCTGGCCATTTTCCTTTGTAGGAAAATGCTTCAAGTATATGGTCCCATGGAGATTCAGAAGTAATTTTGGTTGTCCAGGTAGTTCCTTTTTTTACTTTAAAAAATTAACCTATAGTACAGTTGATTTGTGTGTGTAGAAAGTTTTATACATTTTAACACATATGTAGGGTCATTCAACCAATATTAGAATCAGGGCACAGGACAGTTTCAATACCCCCCAAATTCTCTCACATTCTCACTTTGCAGTCATACTTTCACTTCCCATGCCCTGACAATCACTGATTTGTTCTATCTCAATAGAGTTTTGTCTTTTTGAGATTGTCTTGCAAATGGAATCCACAATATGTGATCTTTAAGACTGGCTTTTTTCATTCTGTATTTTGCCTTGAGATCCCTCCAGGTCATTGTGTGTATCACTATTTCACTCCATTCTATTGTGGAAAATTATGGCACTTTATGTGTATGTCTTGGTTTGTTTTCCATTCATACATTTAATGGCATTTAGGTTGCTTTCAGTTTGAGGTGATTATGAATAGAGCTGATAAAAACATTTGAATAGAAGTTTATATGGATATAAGTTTTCTCTGGGTCAGATACCTAGAAGTGGTGTTGTTGCACTGTAGGGTAATTGTATGTTTCACTTTAAAAGAAACATAGGCTTTGTGCCTGTTTCAGAAGCGTCTTTCAGAATGGTACCATTTATCATTCTCACCAGCAATGTTTGAGAGTTCTTGTTGCTCTGCATCCTTGTCAACATTTAGCATTGTCGGTATTTTTAATTTTAGTCATTCTAATGGGTGTGTAGTGGTATCAGATTTTGGTTTTAATTTGTATTTCCATGATAACTAACAATGTTGAAATCCCATCTTATGCAAATTTGTCATCTGTGTATCCTTTTGGGAAGTGTATGGCCCAAAGCACTTTTAGGTCCTCAGGAAAGCTGAATGGAGGTACAGAGATTTCCCATATAGCCCCTGCCCCCACACCTGCATAGCTTCCCCCACTATCAACATCTTCCACCAGAGTTCATTTCTTACAATTGATGAACCCTCTTCCCTCCAATCCATCTTACTGTCTCCTTAAGTTATGTCTTTTTCAAAGTGTCATATAGTTGGATTGTCTATTATATACAGCCTTTTTAGATTGGTTTCTTTCACTTAGTAATATGTTTCTCGTGTTCTTCTGTGTCTTTTCATGCTTGATAGTTCATTTCTTTTTTACACTCAATAATATTCCATTGCCTGGGTGTACCCTAAATTTTTAAATCTCTTCACCTATTGAAGAACATAGAGAATCTGAGTTGCTTCCACATTTGAGCAATTATTAATAAAGCTGCTACAAACCTCCACCTGTAGGTTTTTGTGTGGGCACAAAGTTTCGGATATTTGGGGTAAATAACAGGGAGTTTGATTGTGGGACCATATGGTAAAAGTATGTTTAGTTTTTTAAGAAATCACCAAACTGTCTTCCTAAGTGTCTGTACTGACTTGCAGTTCCATCAACAATGAATGAGTTCCTCTTGCTCCTCATCCTCACCAGCACTTAGTGTGATCAGTGTTGGCCCATTTTTTAATGGACTGTTTGGTTTTTAATTTTGAGTTTAGAAGTTTCTTATACATTCTGGATATTTTATTGGATGTGGGATTTGTACATACCTTCTCCCAGTCTGTAGCCTGTGTTTTTATTTCCTTGATACTGTCTTTCCTGAATCAAAATTCTTAATTTTGAAAATTTTGGAGGTTTTCTCAAAATATTAAATATAAAGTATCTGTAGGACCCAACAATTCCACTCATAGGTATCTGCCCAAGAGAAATGAAAGCATATGTATAAGTGTCCCATGGCTGCCGTAACATATTACTAAACTCAGTTGCTTGAAACAACACACTTTTTTTCTCTTCCTTTCCTGGAAATTAAATGTCTGAAATCAGTTTCACTGGACTAAAGCGAAGGTGTTGGCAGGGCTGATTCCTTCTGGAGGTTCTGTTTTCTTGCATTTTCTAGCTTCTGGAGGCTTCCTGCATTCCTTGCTCATGACTCCCTCCTCACATCACTCTGACTTCTGCTTCCAGTGTCCCATCTCTCATTTCCTCTTAGTTTGTCCCATCTCTACCTGCCTCCTTGTAAGAATACTTGAGATTACAGTTAGGGCCTTCTTGGATAGTACTGGCTGACCTCAGAGATGTTTTGCAGGTTTGGTTCCAGACCACCATAATCAAACGAGTGCTACAGTAAAGTGAGCCCTTCTCTTCTTGCTGGTGGATGATCTTGCCTTCCACTTGTAAAAAATGCAACACCTGTGAAAAGCGATAAAGCAAAGCACAATAAAACAATATATGCTGTACATAATAATCTCACACCCCGAAATCCTTAAATTAAACCACACCTGCAAAAAATATCTTTTGTCATGCCAGGTAACATTCATGGGTTCCAGGGATTAGGGTGTGGTTATCTTTGGGGTCATTATTTAGTCTACCATAGGCTGTTTTTTCCCCCTCAAAGATCTATATTGATCCCACATGCAAAATGCATTCATCCTATCCTCATGACCTCAAAGGTCTGAATCCTACAGCACCAATTCAAGTTAAAAATCTCATCTAAATATCAACTCAAAACCCCAAATTTCATCATCTAAATCACATATGGATGAGACTCTGGGCATAATGTATGGTGGGGCAAAATTCCTTCCATCTGTGGATGTGTAAAAGCAGAAAACGTGTTCAGCCTCCAAAACATCATGGTAGGACAGCCGTGGGTTAACAGTGATAAGTATTCCTATTCCAAAGGGAAAAAAACGGGAAGCAAGAAAGGAGCTACAGGCACCAAGAACCTTCAAAATTTAATCAGACAAATTTTATTAGGTTTCAAGATCTTGAAATAACCCTTTGTGACTTAAAATTGACATTAGGTAATGTGATTCTTCCAAATGTACTCTTTCTCAAATTGCTTTGGATAGTTTAGTGTGTTTTTGCACTTTCATATAAATTTTAGGATCAGCTTGTTAATATGTGCAAAAAATCCTACTGGTATTTTGATTTGAATTCTGTTAAATGTATAGACTAATCTGGGGGAGCATTGTATCCAATGGATTCCAATCTATGAACATGGTCTATTTATTTAGATAATCTTTTTTTTTTACAGAATAGTTCTTATTTATTTACATATAATGGACAAAAATAACAAGCAAGAAAATGTGTTACCTATAATAGATAATCTTGAACTTCTTTCATCAGTGTTTCATAGTTTTCAGGAAACAGATTCTGCGTATTTTTGCTATATTTATACATAAGTATTACTTTCAGGGGTGAGCTACTGTTGGTGACATCTTTTAAAAATTCAGTTTCCAATAGTTCATGGGTGGTATGTAGAAATAAATTTTTCATTATTGACTTTGTATACTGCAATCACATTGCACTGGCTTGCACTTCTTGCAGGATGTTGAATAGAAGGAGAGAAGGAGTATGTCTTTAATTTGTCTTCACTCTTAAAAGGGGGCAAATTCAGTGTCTCACCATTAAGTATAATGTTAGCTATAGGCATATAAAGTTAGCCCTTCTTTTGAGGTTGAGGAAGTTCTTTCCTATTAATTGGACAAGAGTTTTATCATGAATGGATCTCGAATTTTACTAAATGCTTTTTGTGCATCAGTTGATATATTCACATTTTTATTCTTTAGACTGTTAATGTAGTAAATTGCATTGTCTGATTTGAAAGTATTGAAGCAGTCACTGTGCATTCCAGGATAAACCCCTGTTGCTTACAGCATGATACACACATATAAATTAATATATATGTATATATATGGATGGATTTTATTTGCTAATATTTTATTAAGATTTTTTTTGTATATCTTTGTGAGTAGATATTTTTCTATAGATTTCTTATACCATTAGGGAAGTCTTTTCCCTTCTGTTCTCTGGAAGGGATTGTGCAGAAGTGGTCTTATTTTTTTTTAAGTGTTTAATATAATTCAGTAATGAAACCATCTGGACCTAAATTTATTTTTTAAAGGATTTTAAAGACTAATTCAGTTTCTTTAATAGTTACGGGTTTATGTGTGTTATTTATGTAATCTTGGTGAGTTGTGGCAGTTTAAGGTTTGAAGAATTATTTTATTTTAACCAAGTGGCTTAATTTATGTACATAAAATTGTTCACAATTTTCCATTATTGTCCATTTAATGTCTGCATGGTGTGTAGTGATAACCTCTCTCTCATTCCCAATTTTGTAATTTGTTTCTTCTTGTGTCTTTTCTCTTTTATTTGTCAGTCTTATTACATGTACATTTTGCTGATTTATTCAGATGAAGTTTAGGTTATTGATTTGAGTCTTCCTTTTTAGTATAAGCATTTAATGCTATAATTTTATTCTAAGAACTGCTTTAGCTGCATCCCACAAGTTTTGGTATGTTGTACTTTCATTCAGAACAAATCTTTTGAGACTTCTTCTTTGACCTATGGATTATTTAGATGTGTATTGCTTAATTCCCAAGTATTTGGAGATACTCTTCTTTTTATTATTGACTTGTAGTCTGATTTTATTATTGTTAAAGAACCTACTTTGTATTATTTCAGTTCTTTTAACAGTTGAAGTGTGTTTTATATGATTTCTCTTGGTGAATGTTCCATGTGAGCTTAAAAAGAATTTTTATTCTGCTATTGTTGGGTTGAATGCTTTATAAATGCCAATTACATCTAGTTGGCGATGGTGTTGTTCAGTTCTTCTAGACCCTTGCCAACATTTATGTCTACTAGTTGTACTCATGAAAACGAGAAGAGTGCTGAAGTTTGCAAGTATAATTTGGGTTTGTTATTTTAGTTGTCAGGTTTTTCTTTGCGTATTTTGAAATTGTGTTAAGTATATATACATTTGGATTATTGCACTTTCTTGGTGAATTGACCTTTTTATTTTATTCTTAAATTAAATGTATTGGTGTGACATTGGTTAATAAGCTTATATAGGCTTCAAATGTACATAATTATGATACATAATGTGTATATTGCATTGTATGCCCACCACCCAAAGGCAAATCATTTTGACACCATATATTTGGTCCCCTTTACCTTCTCCTACTACCCCTCATTCCCCTTCACTCTGGTAACCACCATGCTGTTGTCTGTGTCTATGAGTGTCTGTTTTATATGCTACATATGAGTGAGTTCATGTGGTTTCTTAGGTTTTTCTGACTGACTTTGTTTAGTATGATGTTGTCATGTTTTCGCAAGTGGCCATGTTTTATCTTTTCTGATGGCTGAGTAGTATTACCAATTTGAACACGCTAATTTCATCTTATCTTGGAAGCCCTTTCTATTATTATGTTATTCTTAATGTCCTTCATAATTTTCTTTGTTCTGAAGTCCTGTAGACCTGAGGTCTAATGTAAATAGACCCATTCAAGATTTTTTTATTAATGCTTTCATAGAAAAATATTTAAAAAAATTTTTTTGGAAGATTTTATTTATTTATCTTTTAGAGGGGAAAGGAAGGGGAGAGGGAGAGAAATATCATTGTATGGTTGCCTCTCACGCATCCCCTGCAGGGAACTGGCCTGCAACCCAGGTATGTGCCCTGACTGGGAATCGAACCGCAATTGTCTGGTTCACAGGCCACGCTCAATCCACTGAGCTACACCACCCAGGGCTCATAGAAAAATATTTATATTTTCTTATTATTTTTTGTTTGAGCCACTCTATATCTTTTAAATTTTAAGTGATTTTCTTATAGACAACTTATAATAGGATTATTTTTATTTTTTATTTTCAAAGTTTTCTTATTTGATTTTTATCACATTTTATTGATTATGCCATTACAGTTGCTTCCATTTTCCCAAACTCTTAGCCCCCCTCTATCCAGAATCTTCCACTCCCTCAGACAATTCCTCTACCATTGTTCGTGTCCATGGGTCATGTGTATAAGTTCTTTGGCTACCCCATTTCCTATAATGTGCTTTACATCCCCATGGCTCCTCTGTAGTTATCTATTTGTTTGTCTTAATCACCTCACTTCTTTACCCATTTCCTCACAACCCCTCCAATCTGGCAACCATCAAAACACTGTCATATCCATGATTCTGTGTACATTCTTCTTCTTTGCTTAGTTTGTTTTTTAGGCTCAATTGTTGATGTATTTGTATTTTTTGCTATCTTATTGTTCATAGTTTTGACTTCTTTTCCTAAGTCCCTTTAATATTTCATATAATAATGGTTTGGTGATGATAAACTCCTTTAGTTTTTTTCTTGTCTGGGAAGCTCTTTATCTGCCCTTTGATTCTAAATGATAGCTTTGCTGGGTAGAGCAATCTTGGCTGTAGGTCCCTGCTTTTCATGACTTTCAGTATTTCTTGCCAATCCCTTGTAGCCTACAAAGTTTCTTTTGAGAAATCAGCTGACAGTCTTAATGGGAACTCTCCTGTAGGTAACTACTTTTCTCTTGCTGTTTTTAATATTCTTTCTATCCCTTTAACCTTTGGCATTTTAATTATGATGTATCTTGAAGTGGGCCTCTTTGCATGCATCCTGTTTGGGACTCTGTGCTTCCTGGACTTGCATGTCTATTTCCTTCATCAAATTAGGGAAGTTTTCTTTCATTATTTTTTCAAATAGATTTCCAATTTTTTTCTCTTTCTCTTCTTTTTCTGGCACCCCTACGATGCAAATGTTGGACTTCTTGAAGTTATCTCAGGGATTGCTTATACTATCCTCATTTTTTTGTGTTCTTTTTTTTTCTTGTTGTTCTGATTGGTTGTTTTTATTTTATTTTATTTTATTTATTTATCTTTAGAGGGAAAGGGAAGGAGAGAGGGAGAGAAACATCAATGTACGGTTGCCTTTCATGCATCCCCTGCTGGGAACTGGCCTGCAGGGAACCAGCCTGCAACCCAGGAATGTGCCCTGACTGGGAATCGAACCGCGATTGTCTGGTTCACAGGCCCGCGCTCTGATTGGTTGTTTTTTGATGCCTTATGCTCCATATCATTGATTTAATTCTCAGCTTCATCTACTCTATTGTTGTAACCCTGTACATCGTTCCTTATTTCAATTAGTGTGTCCTTCGTCTCTGACTGGATGTTTTTTATGCTGTTGAGGTCCTCACTAGGTTCCTTCAGCAACCTTATTACCCATGTTTTGAACTCTGCATCTGATAGATTATCTCCATTTCATTTAGCACTTTTTCTGGAGTTCTGATATATTCTTTCATTTGGGCCATGTTTCTTTGTCTCCTCATTTTAACAGCCTCCCTGTGTTTGTTTCTATGTATTAGGTAGAGCTGCCTTGACTTTGTGTCTTCGTAGTGTGATCTAATGCAGTAGGTGTCCTGTAGGGTCCAGGGGCACAGCCTCCCCTATCACCCAAGCTGGATATTTGAGGTGTGCCCTTCCTGTGTGCTGACTACACCCTCCTCTTGTAGTTGAACCTTGGTTGCTGTTGACAGATCAATGGGAGTGATTTATCCAGGCTTATTAGCTCCAAGGATTGTCTGTGATCATTTCCACTAACTTCCACTGTCTGTGAAAGATCAGCTATGCAGGGGCAGGGTGGTGTTACTCCTATGTGGTTCATAGCTACCCACTGTGTGCTGGCCCTGAGGTTTCCCAGGTGGTGCAGGCCAAGGTCACCTTGTACCTGTGTTTTTCCTAGGGCCACCGGCCTGGCTTAAAAGCAATCTGAAATGGCTGCTACTTGTGCTTGGCTTGGAGATTCCCAGGTGAAGCCAAGCTGTGAATCTAGGCTGGCTGCTAATAGTGCCGGACCTGGGGCTCACTGAGGCCAGCTGTTGCTCCTTTGAGAGGATTGAGGAAATTGTGAAGCTTGAGCCAAGACCAGCCATTCATACGGAAAAGCAGTGGTAGTTCTGTAAGTTGGGTGGGGCAGAGCCTCTGGGGCTCTCCAAGGCAGCTTAAAATAAACAGTGTTAGCCAGGTCTTGCCAGCTCTGTGGGAGGAGGGTTTAAAAAAATGACAGTTGCCTCTGCTCACCTTGATGCCAGACACTTTTGTTTCTCCCTGTGTACCACTGATACCTTTCAAGCTGCTACCCCAGCGCTGGAGCTCAGAGGGAGTGAGTCTGAATACATGAGTCTGTGTGTGGGTTCTTTAAGAGGAACTGGTTGGGGCTCCAGAAGTTTCTTCCATGAACTCAATCCCTGCTGATTTTTGTAGCCAGAAGTCATGGGGTCTTATCTTCCTGGCACTGGAACCCTGGGCTATGGTGTCTGGTGTGGGGCTGGGACTCCTTGCTCCCAAGATCTCCCTTCCAAATTTGAATCCACCTAACGAGGGTGAGGGACCATCCCATTCCACACCTGTCCCTCTCCTACCAGTCTGGATGGATGTGGTTTCTTTAATTGCGTAGTTGTTAGACTTCCATTCAACTTGATTTCTGATGGTTCTGGGTGATGGTTGTTCTATATTTCAGTTGTAATTTTAATGTAGTTGTGCAAAGAGGTGAGCCATGTCTGTCTCTGCCTCCATCTGGACCAGAAGTCCCTGGTTTACTTTTTAAAAATTTATTCTATGTACCTCTATTAAAGGGTGTATTAAATTATCTATAATGTAATTATTGGTATATTTGGATTTAGGTGTAATATTTTGTTAATTTGTTTTCTGTCTATTTCATCTGTTTTAGTTCTCTCCTTTCTTCTGTTTGGTTATTTTGAACATTTTTAGTATTTAATTTTTTTCATTGTGTTTATTATATGTCTTCATATAGTTTTTTAACTGACTGCCTTTGGCATTGTAATGTACATATTTAATTTTTCAAGTCTATTTAGATAAAAAATTTACCCCTTTTGAAGTAGCATAAAGAGACCTTACCAACCTACATGTCTCTTTACTCTTCCCATTTTTCTGTTGGTTTTCCATTTTTTTATGCATTATTACATCTGTATACACTGAAAACCCCATCAGACAATATTATAACTTTTGCTTTCAACCATCAAACATATTTTTAAAGAACTCAACCAAAGTGTAGTATTTTATATCTATCCTGATATTTCCTATTTCTGTTGTTCTGTCTTCATTCCTGATGTTCCAACTTCCCCTTTGGTATCATTTCTCCTCTTGTCTAAACAATTTTTTTTAGTGATTCCTTGAGAGCAGTCTTCTGGTAACAAATACTATTTTCCTTCATCTGAGAATGTCTTTATTTCACCATTTTTCCTGAAGGACATTTCTGGTAGTTTGACAAATCTTTTTGTTTCAGTGTTTTAAAATTGTTGACTTCCTTCTTGCTTTCATTGTTTCTGATGAGAAATCCATAGTCATTTGAATTGTTGTTAACCTAATGAGTCACTTTTCTCTCATTGCTTTCAATATTTTCTTCTTGTCTTTAGTTTTCTTTCATCTGATTATTCGAGCATTATTTCTTTGGGTTTATTCTGTTAGGGCTAAGTGAGTTTCTTGAATGTCTAGATGTGTCTTTTATGGAATTTGGGAAATGGTCATTCTTTATTTCTTCAAATGTTTATTCTATGCCATCCTCTTTCTGCTTTCTCTCTGGTTTTTCTATAACACAAATACTGGGCCTTTAAAAAAATACCACAGGACCTTAAGGCTCTATTTATTTCTTGAACCTTCTTTCTGTTGTTCAAATTGCACAATTTATGTTGACCTGAATTGATTTTTTTCTCTGTTATCTCCATTCTATTATTGATCCCATCTAGATTATGTGTTAGTTATTGTACTCTTCAATTCTAGAATTTTTATATGGTTCTTCTTTTTATCTTGTTTCTGTCTTTCAATTCTTTATAAAAAGTGTCCTTGCTAAATTATTGGAACATTTTGGTAATAGCAGCTTTAAAGTCCTTATCAGATCATTCTAATACCTGTGCCATCTAAGCATGGGAGGCAAGTTGAGATTTTTCTGGTTATTCATGGGCCAAGTAATTTTTTATTGTATCCTGGACATCTTGATTATTTTATGATGCAACTCTGAATCTTGTAGAAATATTACAAAAATGTTGATACTTTTATTTTGGCACAAAATTTACCTGCTTGATTTTAGGCTGCAAGTTCTGACTAGGGCGTCTATTGCCTCTAAAGCACTGCCATTACTGTCATGTCCTGTTAGCGTTTTAACAATTATTCTCTTTGGGATGAGATTGAGGTAATCCACCTTTACGTCAGAGGCTAGTAATGTGGCAAGCTGCTTTACAGTGGAACCCAGCACATCTCCTGGTAGAACAAAGCGAGGTGGTTGTGTCAACTTCAGACTCATTTGGCTAATTTAGAGAAACTTTGGGACACCAGTAAAGTGACACTGAGATCAATGTAGGCATCCATCTTCCATCTTGAAAAATGGCATGAAATAAAACCTTTCAACTGGGTATAACTCTTAAAATTTTTATCATTAACTGCCACATGTACTCCATGGTAACAAGAGTGATGCAGTCCCACTGAAAAGGGTTTCAAGTTCAAAGAAATACAGGTGCCCTGCCTTGACACTGTGCTTTGTATACATGAGGGGATGGGGAGTAGGGTGGAGGTGGATGGTATTAATTGACATGTGAGTGAGAGATATCATTACTTCCTCCCTTACTCCATGCTGTGTCAGTAGGTAGGGTCTGCCCACTGAGAAGTAACATATATCTCTGACCTTGGTTTGCAAAAGCTCTTTTGCTGTCTGACAATAGAAGTCTGTATTTAATCCGAGGCTTCATGTTTATGGCATTGCTTTTAGGATGATAGATTTATTCAGGTTCTCCTTTTTATAGAATGAAAAAATAAGTATAATTTCTTAAGGCAATTCTGTTGATTTCTTGTTTTAGCTAAAGTTTGGTAGTGGGATGGCCATTTCTTTCAGTGGTTCACTATTTTTTCTTCTTGAATTGTCTAGTGAGGAAAGAACAAGTGAAGGAAGACTATTTGGTGTTCTTTTCAGAATGCAGATTAGTTATTAGACCTGATCATCCAAAGATCTCAAAAGGTATTTCCATATCCATACCCTAGACCACTGTGTTACCCAAATTTGCCCACACAGCCCACACCCTCCCTGTCCTCCCTTCTTTGTAAAGTGTGAGGACAACTATGTAGCTGTGCAGTGGGGAAAGGAGTGGGGAAAGAGAAGAGTTGTAAGACTCTGATTTAGGACATGATTTGTTGTAAGACCTTGGACTGATCACTCAACCTTTCTGAGTTTTGTATTCATCCACTATAAAAAGTGGAAGAACCTAGAGGACTGTTAGAGACATTATCAGTGTGTGAATACACCTAACCCCCTTCTTCCTTCTTCGAAGTGACTGGTACTGTTTGGGTTTCTATTTGTTATGAGACTTGGAACTGGGTTTGAATTGGGTCATTAATGAGAAAAGAAAGAGGGGTGAACCTAATATAATACTATGCTTTAGGGCAGTATAAAAGCATCCCTCCCTATATTGCTTAAAATTTTGTGTTGCCAACATGTTTGTAAATGACTAATGTGGGGGAAGGTCCCTGGAACCCTTTTATGGTGAGGTAGAGTTAGCAGAATTTTCTGCTTGAATCCATTTTCTAGGGCAGCAGCATTTGTTTATCAGCTTTAATGACACTGGTTTCTTCAACTCCTTCAACATTCTGTCAAAAACCCAGCCACCACCTCGTAGGCTAGAAGGTTTTATCTACATGTACAAGTGAAAGCTGGGTGCATCGATCTGTTTTTTCCCAGGCCTCTGCAGTGAATGGAGATGCTCTGACTATTCTTTCTGATATGTAAGGAAAGCCCACCTAGCAGTGCAGTCTTGCCCAGGAGAGCCCTGCGGTGCAGGGATTGGAAGGAGGAGGGCTATGTGCTGGGGTGAGTTACCTGTGGGGAGCTCAGAGAGGTAGAAATCTCCTGGGTCCTGCCTGGAGGATGAGACTTGCTTATGGGACCAGTGAACATGGGCCAGAGAGGCCTCTTCCTGACCAAACAAGATCATTATAAATTCTTTTTTCTCTTCATCTTATACCAACTGCAAGATGAGGGCCAGCCTGGCAGTTTTCTGGGGATATTGAACTTTTATGAGTGCTAAACTGTTCCGAGAAATGCAACAAGAAGGAGAAAAGTGTGCCCTCAGAACTCTTCTCAGGAGACATAAAGTGTGGTTGGAAGGGAGGCTTTGGTGAACTCTTTGGGGGAGGAGGGATGGGACCCCTTCTCCTACAAAGCATGCCCAGGGAACCATAGATATTTTCTAACCTGCCTTTTAAAAAGGATGACCCCTGTTAACCACAGGCTTTTCTTTGGGTGTGGCAGTATGTAAAATTGGGGCCCGGTCTGAACTGTTGAGGGCAGTAGAAGCTGAGAGCTGTTACCAGTGGTCATTCTTTCTTAGCTCCCCACCTAGTACTCCGCCTCTCCTCCAAATACAAGTTGAACAAGTATTTTTTAAAAATATGTTTGAACAGCCCTGGCTGGTGTAGCTCAGTGGATTGAGCATGGGTCTGTGAAGCAAAGGATCACTGGTTCGATTCCCAGTCAGGACACATGCCTGGGTTGCAGGCCAGGTTCCCCATAGGGGACACATGAGAGGCAACCACACATTGATGTTTCTCTTCCACTCTTTCTCCTTTCCCTCCCCTATCTCTAAAACAAACAAATAAATAAATAAAATATTAAAAAATATGTTTGAACAAACTCTAATTTATTATCATGTCTATCATGTGGACTCAGGATGTTCCAGGTATAAAAATCAGTCTGGGAGGTGAGGCAGGAAACAAGGAGCAAAGCTATTTGCTAGGAAGGAGGATGAGAGATAAGAGTATAGAGAGTCCCCAGTTGAAGGATGTGGGCCAGAGTCAAGTGCAAGACCCAGAAGGAGCTAATCCAGTCTACCCATCAGGACCGTGCTGGCCTGGGACCACTTTCAGAAAGCCAGGCTGAATCTCCCTACGTCATCTTCAAGTTGCTGTCCACACATGACCCTTCTTCTATTTTGAGAGACCATTGTTTCTTCCAAATGCCTAACCCATCTCTTCTCATCATATGTGCTCTGAGTGAGCTTGCTGGCCACAGAAAAGGCAGAGGGCAGGGAGGACCTCCAAAGAACACTGCTTTCCTTTGGGGACAAACTCAAGTTACTTTGTTTTTCCCTTCAGTCCAGAGGATCATTTGATGATCAGTGATATTTCAGGCTTTTATAGCAACAGCTAAACACTAACTGATGATGGGTCACAAGCCCAACATCTAACTGGCCTGTGTTCCTTTATGTGAGCAGTGGAGATGTCTTCATCATCGCCATCACCATCCTCACCACTTTTACCATCATCATCATCATCATCACCAGCATTATCGCTCGTTACTTAAAATGATAACTGACGTATTTAGAACATCTACAGAGTGCACACTCAATGAGTGCCATCTTTTAGAATGATTAAACATCGAGAGCACTTGGCATCTGACACTGTTTTACGCACTTCACATGCTTTACATCATTTCACCTGCCTTCCTTGGAGGTAGGTACTACTGGTGCTCTCATTTTGAAGGTGAGGGGATGGAGGCTTAATACAGTTTGGCCCAGGAATGGTCAGTGAGGGTTGGGTTTGAAGCCCAAATCTGAATGTGCTGTGGTACTTCCCACATTACTAGTGCACTAAGGATCCGGGTCCCCCTTAAAAGGAAACTGCTAGGCCCAGCTAAATACCTTAGCAATTTATAGGCTGCCCACTTTCAGTTTCTGAACCAAATGTCTTTTTGATGAGGCTTCCAATCTACTCTAGGATGCAGCAGAGGGGAATTTCTGAAGTCATTTCTAACTTCCTGTGAAAATATTCTCTGACTGGCAAGAGATCTCCCAGATAACAATGAATACACAATAAAGCGGGTGCCTCTGCCTTGGACATCTGGCTCACAAATAACCCATTTGGCTTCCCAATCACCCTGATACCTAAAGCTAGCAGAATTTATGCCCGCGGCTGGAATGCCTCTGTTCAGCCAGAAAGTGAAAGTTTACGGCCGAACCCCTTGCTCTGAAATGAAATCTAGTCTCTTTGGCTCGCCTTTATTAGGCCGTATTGTACCGCGATAGGAGACATAAGTATTCAGAATCTGCTGTCACTAAAACAGGACTGAGTTGGTGAGCACTCTTGTCCTCACACTCAACACTGTGTCCTAAAATGGGAAAGTTGAATAGAAATTAGGGCTACAAACCAGGGCCATTTTCTGAAACTTCATTTTTAATTGAATTAAATATAGCCACACTGTTGTTCTCTCTTTGCACAGCCCACAGTGCAATGTGGGACTAAGCTACCATAGGGGTCATTGGATCAATGGAGAGAGACTAAGCAGATAAATCTGGATCCTTGAAATATTGTTTTGACCAATTACCACAGCAACCCAAATACTTGGATACCCATCTTGTACTTAATTAGCTACAAGCTCTCTCTGTAACTGCTCCAGCATTTAGTGATGCTCATGGAAAACTTTCTTTTTGATCTCTAACTCAAATCTTTTGGCTCCAATTGATTCTCCTTAATCTTTGGTCCATAAAGGCATGATGGAGAAAACTTGTTCTCTGTTCTTCACTGTCTTTGGGATTAGGTCCTTGTTACTCACTGTGTTTGGGGAGATCAGTGTTGTCTGGGAGCTTGTCAGAAATGCAGTTTTGGACCCCACCCCAGGCCCACAGCATCAGAAACTGCACTTTTCTGAGACCCATGGGGGATTCACATGCATAAGCTCAGGACTCAGAGCCTCAGAAGACTTCGTTACATAAGCCCTCAGATGTGCCCACTGGGGAGAAATTATCTGGGGAGTTAACATCATTGGATGCAGTGGGGTTCTCACCAAATGTCTAAAGTACTGAAGATTCTACAAAAGCATAGCTCTTGTAGTGGCTTGTCTCATCAAAAGTGAGCTTATCATTCTTGTGCTGATTCAAATGCTTTTCTAACCACATTGATCTTCTTCCAGTTCTAAATATGTAAGTAAATAACTAACCAACCATTGTTTTGGGCCTCAACTTTAGACTTTAGAAGTAATGAAATTGCCAAATATAGTCTTTGATGGGCTCGGTCATGTTGCTGTTGCATTGTTGTTTGATTCCAATGCTGATGCATTGGAACCATTGGACTCTAAAAAGTGAGACCAAGGAGAAGACAGAGGGTGAAGTCCCACTAGGAAGTTGTGAGAAAAGGGGGCTTGTTTCTGCAGGGATGGTGGTGGGCTGCTGGCTCGCGGGAGGAAGGACTTCAGTTAGATTGTTAGTGATGCACCAGTTCTTGTGAGTCTCTTCTTTCCA
Source organism: Artibeus jamaicensis (assembly GCF_021234435.1). Taxonomy (NCBI): domain Eukaryota; kingdom Metazoa; phylum Chordata; class Mammalia; order Chiroptera; family Phyllostomidae; genus Artibeus; species Artibeus jamaicensis. The sequence continues at coordinate 28,266,377 of NW_026521788.1, read as the reverse complement.
ACCCAAGTCTTCATATCATTGGGTTTTGAATTAAGAAAATCATCAGCAACTTCTGAGTAGCCCAAGATGTTCTGGGATGACAAAATTTCCCAGAAAAATATTGCTCATAGGGAGATGTTTTCCGGGAAGTGTGAAAAGGGCCCAATTATGCATGCTCTCTATTTGGTCCCAAGAAGGAAGAATTTTTCAGCATTTGGAGGTAAAATGGGTTCATCTCATGGTCCAGCACTAAATACTATGAAGCTGTCAGTGCTTACCTGTGATTAGATGCCTGGGAAAATGGTGGTTGTTACTTTGTGTTTTTTTCCAGTTTTGTCTTCCTTAGTTCAGTTCAACAGATACTAATTAAGCACCTCTTATCATGTGTGGATCATCTCTTTCAGTCCTGCCAGCATCGCTGGAGGTGGGCACAGCACGCTGGGAAAATGCAGAAAGGCCTCACCAATGAGGTGCACACAATGTGAATTTTTAAAAAGTTGGATTTTGACAACTGAAAATGGCCGCAGAGATCTAATTCTAGCCCTGCCCATCTCTGCCAGCTGCTCCTTAAAATTGAGGAGGTTCTGGTACTAAATACCATGTTCCCCCCTTAGAGATTTACAATTCATATTAATGTGTTAAATATTCTAATTGCCCCCCAAAATCTCATCTGACTTTGTTAAGTCCCTTGCTTTCCAAATTTGTTTCACCCATTTATCAAGTATTATTGAGCTACCACTATGGTCTGTGCACTGTTCCAGGTACTGGGGATTCAGGTAAAATTTTCTGCCTTCGAATGGCCACCAATTTCATGGGGGAGACCCTGGAGCCCCCCGCTTCACTCCCTTATGTTCAAGGTGATGTCTATGAGTAACTTCCATTGAGCTTACTTTGGAGAATGTTATTTGAGGGTGACTCTCCTTTACTGACACTTGGGGGTAATGTGGGAAGGAAGGTTTGTGAGACAGACAGAGTGTGAGCAGTGCAACCAACCGCAGGAGTGGCTCACGGCTGTGTCCTGCGGCCTGCATGCCGCTGGCCCACCAAGGGAGAAGTAAGAGAAGGGAAGTGACTGCTTTGAAACTTTTAACGCAATTGGCAGATCGATTTTATATCTGTTGAATCGCATGTACTTTGCACGTTCTCGTCTTTTCGTTTCTTTCTCCTTTTTTCCTGTTTTGGAATTCATTATTTCTGTTAGAGTTTGCTGAAATTTGAGTTGGCAAAAGAGTGGATATTAGAAATAAAACTAAAACCCTGGGCTCTCACCTCAAGTGGGTTGAGAGGCTCTGTTCTGGAAAGTCCTGTGTGCGGGGGGCCAAGCTGCCCTCCTGAGGACTGCCCGGCTGCTGGCTGGAGAACACTGGGCACTTCTTGCTCATTCTGCCCTGATTAGAGTTATTCTAGGGATGTTTTAAGAACCTTATTATTTGATGCGCAAATGAAGATGTTTTTAACTATTAGCAAGATTGCAAAACCAAAGTCCTATTTGAATAGATAGAAAACAGGCCAATATTTGAAAAGATCTGATATCTCTTAAGTATAAATACCTTTGCTACATTGGAGATAAAAATAAGGAGAGAGTAGAAAAACCCTCTATTTGAAAAAAATTGAAAAAAACTACCAGTTTCCTATCTAATGGAAAAAAGTGTTACCTATGTAACACATGATTTCTAAATAATTCTTTTTAAAAGTCCTCATGTCTCTCTTTCTGCTAACCCTCCTTTTTCCCAGTCCCTCTATGACACTCTTTCTGTCTTCAGAATCAATCTGGGCTGCGGTAACACATTGGGAAAATGCCATACACTCTGATGCTTTGGTGGAGTGGTCTGTTAATTTTTCTCTAAATATCTCATATAGGCTGATTTTTAAAAACATTTTTATTCATTTTTAGAGAGAAGGAAAGGGAGAGAGAAAGGAAGGGAAGCATCTATGTGAGAGAGAAACATTGGCTGCCTCTCTCACGATCCCAAATAGGGATCTGGCTCACATCCGAGGCATGTGCCCTGACTGGGAATCGAACTGGCAACATTTTGGCTTACAGGCCAGCACTCCATCTGCCAGCCAGGACTGATTTTTTTTTCATGCGGTCTGAGGGAAGAAATCTTATTTGATAGTTTGCAGCCCGCTAGTCGGGAAATAAGAGATCTGGCTCAAGTCCACCTTGAAATTTATCTCTAGAGTTGTTTATTTATTCATTTAGTGCTGAAGCAACCAGTTATCTGGCATTCCATCAAATTCCAAATAATTTTTTAAAAATTGACATTGTCCTGAAGCCTTTGGAAAAAGCAGAGATCCTTTCATCCTATCCTCACTGGATAACGCAGTCTGAAATAGGCTATGATTGTGCAATGCCAAATGGTTCCGGAGTCCCTGAAGTGCAATGCTGCTCTCAGAAGGGCAGCTGACCTGAGTCCACATCCTAGAAGTACAGCATCGATGGGCAACTTGGCACAAGAAAGAATTGTATTCTGAAAAGGTGCAAAGTACCATTCGTTCCCCATCTCTTGTATATCTTGCCTTTGGTTTCAACTGTTTCACCCATTTCCTCCACCCCAGAAGGCTATGGAGTGAGGCATTCTCCCTCCATATGGAGTGAGGACCTAAGCTAGCAAGATTTAGGCATTCTGTTCTGTAATTCTGTTCTGTAATTCTGTGACTTGATTTTAGGTTCTGTGATCATACTGAAGAATGTCGAGGCTAGGAAGGGAGAAAGAAAGGAGATAGCCACATGCCTGTGGATAAAAACTGGGGCACAATTGTTAACATGGGAACTTAGAAGGAAACAAAGGAGAAGAGAACCCAGGGCGCCCGATGATAAAGTCTTCTCAACACTCAGTTGTCCTAACATCATTCTCTCCAGCAAGGGATCCTTGGGTGCACTCGAGCTCAGATGTTCCCCAGTGACAGAGCCTGCAGCTGGAGGCTGGCACGAGTGACTCCAGTCTGCTCAGGCACCAGCCCGCAGCCCATGGATGTTGATTCCAGATTGTAATTGTTGACAAAGGCCTGACACATCCTGTGGGCTCGCTTTTTTGTAAGAATAAGTACAGTTTTATGGGATCAGAGATGCTTCGGCCAGTTCATGTCACTGCAGTGTTTTAGACCGTCTCATTGTGAATAACAGTGAGACATGTATAATTTATATGTACAAATATTCGTTCACAAGTGGCTAATGAGTTCTTATTAAGTACTTTTATGATTTAAAACTGTGAATGATTTAGAGGAAGAATATTAACTGAGAATTCAGATAGATTTTTAAAAAAATAATAAATGTAAAAATGACCTATTAGACTAGCCTCCTACTCCCTATTTTGGGCAATGCTAGTGTGTATGTTACGACTCACCTCTTCTTACTGCAGCTATTAAAATAATGGTCATTGGCTTTTATAATTTCCTTTCAGTTCATTGTTTTTCGTGTGCACAATGTAAGATATATTTGGATTAAAACAGTGTACTCGTTTTCAATTAAATAAGGATTGGTACATGATAATCTTTGGAATTATTTACATGACTCTGGAGGTGGGGATAGACTTTTGCAAAATTATTTGGCTGCAATCAACATGATTATTCTGACTCACTGTTGGGAACAGAAACCATGGCGGTTGTAACGAAGCCCAGCCAGGATGGTTGATTTTTTACATTCACTGGGCTGTTAGCATTAGGGAAACATAGTTTCGCTCTAATCAGAGAAAGCATAAAATATAAAAGGTGTCATTATCAACCAGTCATTAGTAACACATGCAGAATTGGAATCAAGAGGGTGTTACTTCCCCCAGAGCCAAGGCTGAATGGTTCCAGTTGGAAGGTCCCTTTGATGATGGAGCCATTGGCCCATAGCGGGGTATACAACATTTACTTGGGGGGCTTGAACTAGACTGGGTGAAAAATTAGATAGTGAAGGGGAGTAAATAAGCCCATGAGAAGCGCAGACGAGCTGGCCCAGTGGCACAGTTCCTTTTTCTCCCTGAGGATTCTGTGAGTGGTCCATGCCCATCACCTGTACATCTGTGCGAGGTGCTTCTCTGAAGCAGCGGGAGTTTGATGTGACAGTCAACGGAGAAATTGCTGCCTCAGGAAATACTCTGCCTTTGACTGATTGCTGAATGGCTGGCAAATTAATTTTGGCACCTTTCCCTAAGTCATTTTCATCCCGTTCCTTCATTTTTCTGCTGGGAAGTGTGTATTCACATTACAGTTAAAAATACGTTGACAACACAAATGTGGAGAACAGCATGTACTATTTTAAGAAAGAAGCTGTAGGCTGAGATGGTTCCACTTTATAGAATAGAAAGGATGTCGTCATGCTCTGAGAGGAGGCCTGAAGTCTCTTTCAGCTTGACTCAAAGTCAGGGTTACTCCTCCTGACCTCTCCCCGAGTCATGGGCTCTAGGGTTTAAGGTTTTGAGTCTCTGAGGATCTTCTGATCCGATATTTCACACTTAGGTGCTCATATAGAGCAAACCTTTCCTGTCCATGCCCCCTGAATTTTATCATCACTACTTCCATATGTCTACCCTGTCATCTTTAGCAAGAGCTAGTCTGTAGGTGATTAAGAACACGAACTCTGAATCTTGTTTGTACCACCTATTGGCTTTGTGACCATCAGTGGGTTCCTTAACCTCTCTGTGCCTCAGTTTTGTCATCTGTTAAGGTCGCGAATCACAGTGACCATAACTCGCTCCACCCTCTGTAGGTCTCTTTGTACACTGTCGTTTTCTCTGTGTCAAGCACAGTGTTTTAAGCTGAATGTATTTTACACTTAATTTTTCCTTTTCTAAGAATACATTTCATTCCTGCTGACAAAGATAAAAGGAATGTGCACTTTTGATTTTGATTTTCCAAAATGGGTCAAAGATACCATGCTTGAGACAGAAAGGGAAGCCTGCCTAAGAAATTATCATTTAGACAAACCCATGCTTCTGACTGAAGACTGAGGTTCTGTTGCCTGAGCTGTGACACACCGCAGTGCCGTCAGGCTGGGTGCTCGCTCCCTGACTCTGCTGACAGGACTGTCCTGGTTCTGTCACAGCTGGTCATTCCTGCCCTTCAGGATTAAAGCATCTCTGCAGAAATCAATTACTGATTCTTATGCTCTTATATTGCATATGTTTTTTTAATGAAATGTAATTGTGATAAGTATACAGAACATAAAGTTTACCATCTTATCATTTTGAAGTATTTTTTGGTTGTTTCTTTGGTGTGTGTGGAACATTTATCAGAAACTGAAAAACATGTTGACTTATCTTTATGGAAACAGTGTTAAAGATGCAGGCATCTTAAAGGGTTATGAGAGCAAATTTGAACTCCTCAGCACTTCTACAGTCCATTCAGTGCTCCCACATACAGCATTGTAGACACGGTCTGAGGGTCTGCATATGTGTGTGGAAGAGGCATTTTGCTTTCCAGGAAAGTTCCATACATTTTTCCCCCAGCATTTGACTTTTGATTCTCAAGCATTTCAAATCAGCCACAAAGGCAAACTTGCAGGAAAAGCCATGTTGGAAAAATCAGTAAAAGTCAGATGTATCTGGTCAGATAAATCATAACCAGGTATACCTCGTACTTTTTCCAGCAAAGAGAAAAGTATGTGGAAATAAATACCAGCTCAAGTAGGATTTGATAAGTAACTAGAACAGGTCCTAAGGTACGCAATGTGCTCCCTAAGTATTTACTGAATGACTAAATCAGCAAAACAACTTTTGCTAAGTTCAGAACAAACACAGATAATACAGTTATTCTATAAAGAATCTATTTTATAAGTTTAGTGATTAACTTACAATCAAATTTGGTCTAAAGAGTAGCCCTCATAGAGGCATGAAAACACTGACTGTAACTAAAAGAGTCATTTTAAAGCCACATTAATTGAGAAATACCACCAATAGTAAAAACAAATTGAAATAAAGGTTAGTACTTTCATTGTTCTTGAAAATGAAGTGTAATATTTAAATTAGCAACATAAGGAACACATTGTAAAATGAATATCTCTGCTCAAAGAACCGGGTGAAATCTTACACTTCAAGAATACAATTTGTTCACAAAGCTTTACTATGAGGACTTACAATTAGTGATCCCTCATATAGCATCCTATTTACCAATAAAATAAATTATGATCATATAATGCCCAAATATTCCATATTTCAAATTTTTGCTAATGCAGACTAGGCTTTCAATATATTAGTTGGAATTAATGACCTCTGCTTATAGAGTCCAGCATGTCTTTTATTTGGAAAAAGAAAAGTTGAAATTGTATGATGTGAGGAAGTGAAGAAGTTCATGCTTAGGCTGAACACAGTGCGGTTCATTTTTTGAATCAGACCATTTAGCAGTGGAAATGTTTGAGTGCCTTTTTCTTTAAAGACCTCACTCTGGGGAAGCCCAATTTGTAGGTAAACAACCCATACCCAGCAGCATTGCGTAGCTAATGTGGAGTGTGGGGGGCAGGCTAGAAGCAGCCCAAGGTAATGAGGTTAGCCAACGTGATCTAATCAACCCAGCCTGAGCACAAAGCAGGCAAATAGCATAGAATCGGGGAGTATTCAGTTTATTTCTGAATTATTTTTGGTTTTTGTATTTTAGAGTGTCACCAAGTAGAGAGTAGATGTGTATATTCCACTGCGTCAAAGTCTCTTTCAATTTCCAGAATTGTAATTCCCCTGCCAAATTACTGTTGAGCCATAGGCAAGATGTCTTTTAATTCAACATCAGCCCAGGGAATGACTAAGACCCTTTTCCTGTTGGCTACGAAGCTCGCCCCCATCCTTCCCCCTTCCCAAACCTCTTGTGGAAATGAACCTGAGGCAGAGCTCACAGGCATCCAGGCACTGCACAGGCCGGCCTGCCTGCCTGCCATGGGACTCAGTCCCCAAGCTCCCAGATGGGCTAGGCGTTCTTGTTGTTACTCACTTTATAATTTTTAAAGATTGATTCCATTTTTTTACCAGAGACATGGAAATGAAGAACAAACTGACAGTGACTAGAGGGGAGGGGGAAGGTGGACAACAAAGGAAAGAAGGGGAGGGGTCAAGTCAAGGACAAAGTATAAAGGACCCATGGATGCGGACAGTGGAGGGGAAGGATTGAATGTGGGAAAGAGAGCGGGAGGGCAGGGGAGAGGAATGGGGGGAATGGGGACAACTTTAATTGAGCAGCAATAAAAAATTTAAAAAATAAAGATTGATTCCAAGGTAAAAACCTTTTCAGAAATTCCTAGCATGAAGAAGATTGTTGAGAAAGTCTGTCAAACTCGATTAATTAGGGAAAACCCCTACATTTTAATGAAAATTGGGGTAAGACTGCTCTGGAACTACATTTTACTTCTTGTGATATTCAAGATGGGGTTGGAAAAATCTTTTTTTTTAAGTAGAAATAGATGTATTGTTTCATTGTAATATGAGGACTGCCTGGAAAAAGTCCGCCCATTGTTATAACAAAAACATTTTGCACAACATCGATGTAACGTGGCAGCCAAGGAGAGTGGACTGGAATGCACATGTGTGAACAGTGATGACTTCACTGTACTAGTCCGTGGGGGACGTAGATGCTGTGGAGTGAGCATGTGTACTATGTGGTCATCATATTAAAAATTACTGAGTGAGTAGAGCAACGAATCTGCATCCAATTTTGTGTTAAGCTTGAACATGCTTCTGCAGAAACTGTTTGAATGATTCCGAAGGCTGCAGCTACGGGCAACTGGGGATTGGCAGCTTCATTATGACAATGCAACCACTTACGTGTCACATCTCATGCAGATTTTGGTGAAACATCAAATTATCCAGGTGGTTCGGGCTCACTTCATCCAAGATTTGGCACCATGAGACTTCTGCCTTTCCCAAAACTAAAATCACCTTCGAAAGGGAAGACATTTTAGACCATTGATGAGATTCAGAAAAATATCCCTGGGCAGCTGATGGTGATTGGGAGAAGTGTATGAAGACGTCCCTTCATACACTTCATAGGCAGCAAAGAAGGTGCCTACTTTGAAAGAGACTGAGGCATCATTGTCCTTTGTACAATGTTTCTTGTATCTTCTTCAATAAATGTCTGTTTTTCGTCTTCCATGGCCAGATACCTTCTAGATAGAACATACATATTTTCTCTGTAAAAGCCTTCAGACAATAGAGAAATCTATAGAGAAGAAGTGTTATTTTACATCTCAGACATAACAACTGTTAGTGTTTTGCTATAAAGCTTTCTAGATTTTTCCATGGCTTTACAAACATTCAGATAATTATAGGGTATGTAATAAAACAGGATCAGACTATACACACTATTTAGTAATATGCGTTTTTACATAATTTCTATATTAACATATTTTCGCATAATTTTTCATTGCTTCTTTGTATTCTATTGCATAAATGGATAAGCTGTGCTTTTCCCCTCAGTGTTTCATGAATAGGAAGGATGTTCTTATACATATGTCTTTACATACCTGTATTTTAGGACTATAAGATGCAATTGAACATAAGATGCACCTTAGGTTTTAGAGGAGGAAAAAAAGGGAAAAAATTGAAGCAAAAAATGTGGTAAAATACTTAATAATATAAATAACATACCCCCCCCCCCGTGAGCCAGGTAAGCTACATTCGGACTATAAGACACACACCCCCTTCCCTTCCAAATTTGCGGGGGGAGCGTGTCTTATATTCAGAAAAATATGGTACTTGTCTACTTGTTTCTTTGCTATCAGTACTTAAAAATGGAATTGTGTAAAAGAGTATGGATTTCTATAAATTTTTGTAACAATTATAAAATTGCTCTCCAAGAAAACTACGTCGATTTACCTGCTTACCAATATTGCAGTGAGTGTCCATGCCCCCACATCCTTGGAAGTCATACAGATTTAAATAGAAGTAGCCCTGGCTGGGTGGCTCAGCTAGCTGGCTGGAGTGCTGACCCATACACCAAAGAGCTGTGGGTTCGATCCCCGGTCTGGGCGTGTATTGGGTGGGACAACAGGTCGACATTTCTGTTTCTCACACCGGTGTTTCTCTCTTGCTCTCTCCTCTCCCACGTCGATAAACACATCCTCGGGTGAGGCTTAATTAAAAAGAAGTGGTGCTTTAGAGGGGTCGTACTCCTAGCCGGTGGATTTAGGGTGGGGGAAAGCTTTAAGCGGATGATACACTCATGTTCCTGGTTTCCGGTGCAGGTCACCATCACACACAGCCAGTGCGTTCATTGGTCTGCAAGATGGTAGAACTCAAGTTTTCCTTACATAGCCTAGTCTCGTTATCTTAAACCTTCTTCTTGTTCTTCTCCTTTAGATTGAGGAAGACACATGGCAGAAATACTACTTGGAAGGAGTCTCGAATGAAATGTACACAGAATATCTTTCCAGTGCCTTCGTGGGTCTGTCCTTCCCTACTGTTTGTGAGTAAGTGACCACCGACCATACGGTCCCTGGCTGCCAGGGGTATTTAATGTGCCCCTCACAGAGGAGATCCCTCACCTCTGCCCAGCACAGTTGGGACACGTGAGGGTTACAGACTGTGCCCCGTGTGCTCAGCCTTTGTGTGATGAACTCGAGGTGGGTGCTGGCGTGGTCTCTGCCTTGGTCATTTCTGCTGGCCCTACTTTTCCTCCAGACCTGAGAATCCCAGGCGTGGATCCATCATTTGTACTAAATCAGGAACTCACTTCAGCTGCAGGTCTTCAGTTATGCTCCTGGGATGTCGATGCAGTTGTAGACGGGGCTGTGAACCCATGTCTTTCTGATTTTACTAGCAAATCTCACTAGCCCCTTGATGAAAGGAACTTTAATTTCTCTTTCAATAAGTCATAACATGGAGTTATCAGAGAAGCCACTGTTCAAAGTGTGTTTATGATTTGCTGAGGAAATGCAGAATCACATGATCCAGAAGGAGACCTGGGAAAAGTCCCTGACATGGGCAACCGTGATGTAACAATAAGGACTCAGCTTCTTCTGACACTGGCTTAGCAAGGTGGATTTGAGCAAGGGCAGCCCCAGGCGGCTGTAGACCCTCAAGGCAGAATAGGTGATCACATCAGGGGTATGACCTAAGGAGTGTCAGGTGTCCTTGACCCTCAGAAACTTCCACCAGGACAGTGCCTCAGCTTCCCCACTTAGAATCTCTGGTGTTGGTTTAAGTCAAAGAGGGGCTTTGTTTTCTATGAAAACACAAGCTCGGGCTGAAACGTTCAGCCTGACCTGTCGACACCTTAGAAAGGATCTGAGAAACTCAGTCTCTCACTGATACCAACCGGGAAGAAGTGGAGGAATCTGGGAAACCACTGGGTTGAGGAAGAAGAGCTGTTCCCTTGTGCTATCTGTCCGCCTAGAAACAGAACTGAACTTTTGGAAAGGAACGTCCAAGGAGGACGATCCTGGGGACTGTCGGGTTCCCCTCACTCACAGTTTTCTGTTCTGTGCGCGCTGTGGAGAGGGGCTGGAGCGCCTGGTAGCTTGGGGTTTACCTGGAGGTGCCTGCCAGTGAACACAGCAGGTGCACTCAGCCCGTCCCTGCGTCCAGACCACAAGTGATACAAAACAGAACGGTTTGGCTGTTTACTGAAATTTCTCACTCTGTCTCTAAGTGAAACTTTAAATGCTAAATGGATTGGAAAAGTGAATAGGTAATTGATTCGGAAGAAGTTATTTTCTGAAAACGGATGGCCAGTTGTAACTCCCATGTGTTCCTGTCTCTGAAAGCGATTTCTCCTTCTGCCAAGAGAGGAGTTAACTATCCATAGGCACTGGGTCCTGGAACACAGAGGCTGCGCCTGGGGATTTTTTCCACTTTGGAGGTTGGCCAGCCCTAGGATAGAAAGCTTGGGAGAATTCAGGTCTTACATTAAAAAACTGATTCTATAAAAAGGCGACTGTGGTCTCCTCTACCTAATGAAGAGGTGGTGAGAGCCCTGAGGGCTTCCATGCTAATGCAGGGAGTGTGTGAGGCCACCTCCCTTGGTTGTTGGTTTCCTCCGGCTTGACCAGTGTTTACATATCATGGGTGCTCTCCCGGAAGCCTGCTTTCCCACTGCTTCTCTTCTGCTCCTGGGAACCAAATCAATGCATAGGAGTGGTAACCTGTAAGGTTAGGATGGCTGTCCCTGAAAGTCGCAACTGGGCAAATTTACCACAGGGTAAATTTAACTCACAAATTTGCCCTCCACGGTATTTCATTTCTTAAAAGTTAGTTGCCAGTATTTCAAAATAGCAGTATTTCACATCAAGAATGGATTTCTGGCCTCTCCTGAAAATCTGAGGAGCCAGCACGGTACTTGCATTTCTGGTGAATGCTAACTGGCTCCAGTGTGCTGTAAGGGAGGGCTTCGTGCAGCTCTCTCCTCCCTTAAACCAGGCCAGATCAGCATGTCCGGCCCAGGCCCAGCTCTGTGGACACGTGAGCTTGCCAACTCCGACACATAGGTTAATGTGACACTCCACTGCCCTACAGAGCCAGCTCAAGAGCTGGTCACTAGTGACTGCTGTAAATATTTCCTTTGATTGATTTTCAAGTTCAGAACATGTCCCAAGCAGGACCAGATCCCTCAGACACACCTCGTTGTGAGAATTTAGTATTGGTTCAGCACAGCTTCCGGCATGCAATAAAACAAAACAACCTTCTGATGTGAATGAGAATGTGTGCAACTTAGTGCTATTATTCGTTTAACACAATGATACAGCAGAGGTAGAAATAATCAATAAAGAAAGGACATTTAATGAGATTTAGGAACATCCCAAAACATTGAAGCTCTCCTCAAGCATTTGATTATCTGGAGGCTTAATTATCTGTGTTTTCTACTTTAAATTAAAGAAAAGCCATAATTCAAAGTTACCAGCAGTTTAATGATAACACTCTTCAATTCAGGTTAATTAAAGCACAGCCGTAATTAGAGTGTAGTGTTGTATATCACTGGGCTGGCACATAAGTATTTTCATTACAGTAAGAATTGGCTATTTAATTTCAGAGTGACATAAAAGATGCCAAAATATATTTTAAGCTGCTTCATGTAGACAAGAAAGAATTGGGGGATATTCTGGGTGTAATAAAGCACAGATAAAATATACAGATTTTCAGAGCAGTTTCTATAATTATGCACTGCATTAAAACAGTGTGCAGCACCTAACATCTTAAAGCATAAAAGAAAGAAATTTGCTCTTCCCCTAGGCTGGCAGAAAGCCCCTCTGCAGGGTAGGGTCAAAATACAGGAGAGTTTGGTGTTATCTTAGAAGCTGAGAGACTCCTTCTGTGAAGATGAGGGGGAAGGATGGATTGGTGAAATTTGAGGTCTTTTTCCAGAACAGAATGAGGGAGGGCCAGAGGCAGGAGAGGCAGAAGCCGTTCCCCACCCCCAACCCAGTGCAAGTTTTTAAAAAATTTCAAGTAGTGAGATGCTCTCTCTCTTGTCCTAGTGAGGTGCCCATCAGCTATATACTTTGATTTCTTTGCATCAACTTTTTTGCTTCACTACATTTCTTGCTGGAAGGATCAGCTTTGTTCCAAAAATAGTAGCTCATTTAGATAAAATGCAATATCCTTTCTAAATATTTTGTTTACGTTTTATTATTTAATTGTAAGAATTCTGTGATGTTTAGATTAGTGTCACTGTCCCTGGTTTACCAACGGGGACACAGAGCTTGGGGCCACTTCCCCAGCTGCCCAGCAGACAAATTAGAGAACCAGCATTCCGACGCTGGGCCTTGTGCAGTTGGGAGCAGCTTGGAGTCACTGCTTGGTGAAGGCTGGCTAATTAACAATCGCCTGGGGAGCTTATTAAATGGAGAGGCTACATCTTCAGATTTTAGTATCTGGGGTTAAGGCCCCCAAATTTGCATTTTTTACAAACAAGTCAGGTGATTCTGATTCAGAGTTTGAGGACTGAGAATCCTCATGGACCACATCCCTCTATACCATAGACCGGAATAACCTGTCTCATTCTTCACTTTGGACTCAGACACTGGAATTTGTTTCTCTCTGATTTTAGCCAAATCATAGATGTGTAGGTTGGCCACATCTTGCAAACTAAGATTTGGGCCTCTGTGTGAGCTTCCTGGTCATTATCCCTTCTCCACGTGGGTATTCTGCAATGTCCAGGGACACAGGAAGTGGTTACCACACCAGGCGAATCACTGACTGCTCCCCCCACTCCCCACACCTAATCCAGAACAGTACAGGAAAAAGATGTGGGGTAAGGAACTCGTTAATACTCTTGGTTATGTTTCCACCAGGGATCATAAAAGTAGCTTCAGGCTGGGAAGAAGAGATACATACTAAATGTGGAGAAGTCCAGAGGAAACAAGGAAGTTCAGGGTACAACACTTAATGCCACCTGTTGGTCTTGTTGGAGGTCCTAGTGGGCGTGTTTTCTCCTTCCCTGGGATGCTCTCTGGAATGGGTGTTCCTTTTAAGGGCCAGCAGCTCCTGAGTACTTCTCCTTGGTTCTGCAAAGCTGGTGTGCCCCTGGGCCTGTGTGGCAGTGAGGTCAAGGAAAAGGAGCATTGGGATCTGTAGGAGAGGGTGCCATCTGTGGTTCTCCGAGCACCAGAAAACCGCCTGCTCCCTTGCCCTCCCACTCCCCACCTTCCTCAGCAGGTAACTCTGGAGGGTGCAGACAGCCAGCACCAAGCCAGCAGGAAGCAAGGGGTGGTTATGCTTCCCACTGAAGTGTGTTGCTCTTGAGCAGTTTATATACTAAGATGCTATGTGATGTCATGGAGTGTGAGCTGTGGAGTCTCAAAGGCCAGAGGCCATACGTCCAGATGGGCCACTTGCTGGATATGTGGTTTGGGACAAAATATTTGATTTCCGAATACCGAAACCTTGGACTTGGTACTTAAGGTTCCTTATCTCTGAAATAGGAATGACATTACTTATCTCTCAGAGCAGGCTGATGTCCTGTTCCTCTTTTCCACCTCTCTGTGTCCTCCCACTGCTCCATCCTGCCCAATAAATATGATGTAAGCACATGGGAAGAAAGAAATCCACTGTGGCATTTCAGGTTATAGTTACTTTTACCTTTTAGAAAATTCTGCCAACACTCACCAGTGGGTCCGTTGAATAGATAGTTCATGAATGTGGGATGTTAGTGCCAGGGTGCCAGGCATGGTGTCATCTCTGGAGGAACCTGCAATTAGATTCGATCACAGATATGCACAGTAAAAGATTAATAATAATACTTACAAATGTCAAGTAAAAGATTCTGTTTCCCTCCAGCAGCTGCCTCCTAAGAGTTTGCAATCTGGCTAAGGAAAGTAATCCGTGTTGTCAGGGAGAGCGGAGCACCTATCTGTAAGTGTTTGTTCGATGGGTATACACAACGGAGGACAGATGCTGAGCGTTACAGGAAGACGGAGCTTCCTGTAGGCTGGGGAGTGACCAGGAGACTCTTCCTGGAAGAGATGGCACTTGCTGTGGGCCTTATGAGGAGGTCGGACTCAGAGAGAGAATAAAGAGAGAAAAGGGGTTGTTGCTAAGAGGCAAGGAATCAGGAGCCACACAGAACCACACAGAACTCTCTCAATGCGCCGGTCTCTGAGAGACTTGGCAATGAGAGCAAATTGGTCTCTACTTTAGATGGCAGGAGGAGACAAAGCAGGTATCTTTTGACAAGTGATATTTTCAGGGGGAATCCTCGATAATGTTTTTATCACGAGAACTAGCAAATGAGGATACACACCCCTGCCTCCAGGTAGGAGAGTGAAGGCCCAGCGGAGAGGAGGGAGGTGGGGAAGGAAGGAGGGGCCAGAGGGAGCCATGGGTTCACAGGTTCGGCCACAAGAACACCACGTTCTCGGTTCTGAACTGGGAGCCTATTAGTCATTCATGACTTACAAAATATAAAACCTTAATTATATCAGATTTTATAGCTCAGAGGGGATTAGGACAAAAGACTTATTTAAAATATAGTGTGTCCCTCTCTGTCCCACTGCAGCTGGCAGAGCTGTTAAAATTCAGATTTGATGTGGAGAATTTAATGCCCGGGCAACTTGGGGAACCGTGACAGATCTTTGCGGTGCTAATGGGCAGGAGTTCTGCCCTCCAGCCCAGGCTCTGGCGTGGATGCTTCTTTGCAGGTTTAAGACAGTTTCGGGGCTAGGGAGGATTCTTCATTTCCTCACCCACCTGCATTCAGGGTCCTAAGCATTCAGAAAATCATGCTGTTTTCCTATGTTGTTTTGTGTGGGTAGATCTTTCCGGTGAGGCTACTTGAGGAAACTTAAAATTGAAAGCTGCCCAGAGAAAGCTGCGTCTCCTGCCCAGTGAAAACTACAGCTAGTTCAGCTTGAGCTCTGTGACATCATCAGTCTTTCGAGACAGACATCCAAATTTGAACATGGAGCAGAAAGAAGCTGGCAGACCTGATTGTTTTGTGATAGATTTATTTAGCCAGATTGTGGAAACGAACATTTTATGAGAGTTTATGGAAAGGCTCAAGTCTCAGCTTTCAAAATTATTTTCCTCAAAGAACTGGTCCTATTCATCTAATTATCTGGACTAAACATATATGAACATAGATAGGAATACAGTATTTATGAGTTTTTCCACTACAGGGGCCCAGAAGCTGTGCAGTGACCCGTGTGCATGCTAGTGAACAAACCAGCAAAGGCCACCCAGGCAGTGGCAGGTCGAGGGTTCTCTGCAGGCAGGGTCAGGGGTGCAGTCCCGCTGGGAATGGGATGGGTGCCACATGGTTGCCTCCATGCTGGTACTCACAGCAAACACGCAGTCTACATTTTGTTTCTGATTAACAATAATAGCAAAGCTTTCTAAAATTCATGTATTCACCTTTTAGACAAAGGCTAATTGTCCGTATCAAAGACGTGATTATGTTTATGTTTAAGGGTCCCAGGTATGCTAGTGGGGGGATAGTGAGTGTGTGCAGTTGTGAGGGCTGGCTGTTCTAAAGCCCCCGTACTCCACCCCATTAAAGCTGTTGGGAAACGGAATCTGGATAACAGCTCATGAGCATTTTAAAATCACAAATCACTTCCATTTTCTTGATGCTGAGTCTTATGAATCCTGCCGTTTCAATTTTTTTCAAACTAGCTGTTTCCATTTTGAGAGTCTATTATTTAAAATCAAAGCTCGTAAGTAAGAATCTTTGTCATTCTAGCCCCTGGATCCCGAAGATCTGGTTTCCCAAAGCCCAGTATTGACATCCACATCTACTCCGAGTGCATGTGTCAGCCTGGCATTCCCCGGGTCCCTCCGAATAAAGGAGGAGGAGCTGGCGCTGTGGGCGGAGCGGGTTTGGAGGGCACACTGAGAACTGCGTCTTTGGGGGCTTCGCCCAACTCACTCCTGGCCCCAAGCTGCGTATTCTTCTGAGCACATTAGAAGGTGCATATTCTATGACAGGTTTCTATGCTTAATTCACACTAGCAAGCAATCTTTCTAGTCAAGGGAGCTGATTTAATGGCAAGAATAATTTATGTCCCTCTGGGTAGGTAGAAACAGTTAGACTCTAATTCTTAAGAGCCTTTACTCAGGAACATCTGGGTTGAAACTACTATAGTTAACAGATGATGCTGGCCATAAAACAAAGGCTTTGTATAATGTCATTGTCAAATTGAGTAGACCTCTACTTAATAATTATCAAGAAAGCAATCTAACTTGTTATTACAACAGTTTTATTGCAGATTGCTGGTTTAAGACCTTTTTGTGACAGTAGCATTTTTTTTCCTTGGAAAAAAAAAAAGAAGTCATTTCTATTCCCCTGTAATTATTTTTGCAGCTAGCGACAACTTCCTGCATTGGGCATATTGGGACATTTTATTTTAGAAACCAAGAATTAAATTCTTGCTAATATATGACTGATTTCATTCTGTTTATCACATTGTGAAATTTCTTTCTTCTTTATTATACCTTGTCTCACCCCAGGCCTCCCTTCTTCCCCCACCCAGCCCTGTATACATTTAAATGCAGTAGCCTGAGTCAAGCCACAGAATGACTATACGGACTGGATGAGCAAAGCCCATTTTGCTTAAAAAAGAAAAAAAAAAGGTGTTGAATGATGCAAGTAAATGTTCAATCTCAGGACATCAATTTTGGGTAATCTGAAGGCACATTCTTGGGGGCATGCTTCTTGTAACAAGATTTGTAGACGGTCTCAAGGAGAAATTAATGTCTGTATCTTAGATTTGTGCTTACATTGTGGCATAGTGGATTGAAGGCACAAATTAAATTCCCAGAGCACATCACTGCTATTATTTCCTTCTACACCTTTCCTATCCCCCCAATCTGTGTGCTTTTACAGAACAAGAGACATTCTGTTTCATGATTCTATATGCACTTCCAAGCCTTCTCTGTCTAAACTAGATACTCCCAGTTACCACTTTATCTCTTCTGTATATTTCCAGCAACTTCTGAGGTTCCGCTCCCCATTCTTTCATACATTTATTTAATCAGTATTTATTGAAATCTTATGCTTTGCACTTTCCAAAATGCCAGGGAGAGAAAGAATGCGTATTGCATGAAGAGGCTCAGTCTAGAGGGCAGAGAGATGAATAAATAAAGGATTGCCACACAAAACCATACCCCCTCCCTTGTCTACTCGCCTGGATCTGTTTTTCCCCACTGGATCCCCAACAGGAACTGCACCTGTGCTTCAGCCTTAAGCTTAGTACCCTAACATTGGCCAACTGTCTGTGACAGGATCTAATGAAAACCTACTTATGAGGAGAGACAAAGTTCTGCTACCAGTGTAAATAGTAAACTACTAAAGATTGATATTTTGCAAACATCCAGATGATGCTCTTAGAGTAGAGATTAAAAACATAGATACCTGTAGGAGATAGTTAATAACAAAGAGTGAAGAGTGAGGTCTGAGACAACAGGGAGTGGTGGGGACTGTGGCATATTGGAGAGCACATGCCTCATCTAAAGGGGCAAATGCTTTGAAGCCCCAATCTCTGTTAGCTTCAGTGTGGCCATATCTGATCTGTCCAGGAAATCTGGAAAACTAGTTTTTATATGACACCACCTATTGTTATCTGATGTCAGTTTTAAAAAAAAAGGACAAAACACTGACCAGACAGAACCTGTCTGCACATTGGGCTTCTGGCCACCATGCTTTTATGAGAAACATCTGTGTAGCACTGCATTGAGACTTGATTTCCACTTTTGACATTTCTGTAAAAATGGAAATCTTGCTTACCCTTGAACAAGTTGCCTAATTTCCACTTCTGGCTTTTCTATGGAAAGGCCCTTTGACCTTGAGCAAGTTGCTTCCCCATCTTTGGAACTCAGTTTGGCATCTGCCTGAGAAGAGCAGGGTCAGCCAGGCTTGAAGGGCCTGAGCGAAAAATCTGTGGTTGTGGCACCGTTGGTATATAATCCCTTTGTTTGCATCACCCTGTCCCGCTCTTGTTTGTCTCTTTGGCCAGTGATCAAAGGCATGGTTTGGGTCAAACAGCTTCTTAGAAAGAAGTTTCTATAGAGTAGTGTAGCATTATCTTAGAAAGAGACTTGAAAGGCATGAAAGAGGACTCAGAGATCTGCTGGTGTACTTCCTGCTAGGTTATGAATGTGCATAGGCTATGTAGATTTTATCGACTTTCCTGCATTAGAAAGCTGCTTTCTTTTTCTGTCCAGTTGGAAAACAGTTTTGAAGTAGCCTAGGAGGACATTATTATTACTGTGAACTGTTTCTTCCCTTCTCACCTGTAGGATCAGGTTGTTAAAGCAATTAAGAGCCTGGATCCCATGAACTACGAGAGTCCCAAATCAGAGTGGTCATTGCTCATAGAATCAGCAACTTGGCCTCTTCATGATCCTTGCTAAGTTAAGATCACACTTTTTGAGTTTTTGGCATTTAGTTGCTAGTTACTTTAAAAAGTGGTTACTTAATCTTAGTCATTTGGTTCAACAAATATTGCATAAGCCATCTGATATTTTAAACATTTTAAGCTCCAGAAGTAACAGCCCCATAAAAGGTGTGTGTTAGCGGTGCTCTATGGGACGTAAATTAAGAAGAACATTTTTCCAGCTGTAGTTGGATTGGTGTTTCAGCAAACTGTGTAATCAGCATAAAGCCCAGGTCATTAGAGTTTGCTGGCAGAAATCAGAAAACCTGCAAATCACCCAAGAGCCCCAATACACTTGCATGGAAATGGTCCTTTGGAATCTGACTGTTTGTTGAAAGCAATATGGAGGACCATGACCTCAGAGGCATGAATGAGCAATTGGTCTTATTCCCAACAAGTACTTTACCTGTAAGTAACACATCCTCAAGCCCAGCACATCTGATTATGGTGCTTTGCTATTTAAAGCAAACCAAAGTTTCCCATTCTGCTAAGAATAAGCAGCAGACACCTTGCTGTGGCCAGCAAAATCTTCTGATCTGCCTCCCACCCAGCTCCCCAACCCAGTCATTATCACAGTTGTTATTGCTGGTCCTGAAATACCCAACATTCCTTCCAGCCTCAGGGCCCTTGCACTTGCTGTTTCTGTTCCCTGGGATGCTCTTTCCCCACATCCTCTCATTGCCTGCTTCTCCATCATCCTCCGTTGCTTGGTGCTCTATGTCACTTCTTCAGAATGGTCCTCCTGGACCATTGCAGATAACACGGTTTTTCAGTTACTCTTTATTCTCTTAGGGGTTTTAGTTTCTACATAGTCTTGTGTTCTTATTACTTATTCTTTGTATAGTCACTTATTACCTATCTCTACCAATACAAAATAGACTTCACCGGGGATGAAGATGTTGTATATCTCGCTAAATAGTAGCTGGGACCTTGGCAAGTCACACAAGCTTTCTGAGCCTAAGTTTCATCACCTGAAAAATTGAGATAGTAGCAGAAGTCTGAATAACTAGGATAACATTTTACCTCTCAGGGATATGGTGGGGATTAAATCAAAGCACCAAGAAAGGCCTTGACCTGTGACCTAAAATATCCTCCCCCTTACAATGCTGGAGCTAAATAACCATCAACTCACTTCTCTGTCTATTAATAAACCATTGCTTTGTTATCCAAGAGACTTTGGGCCATAAGTGATAATGCCCATTATAGAAACACAATTATAAGTTATTATATATATATTATTTATATGAGCTTTTATTTCTATGAGTATATAAATATATTTTTTACATAATTGTATCATTATTTATATATTTTATCTATATAATGTTTTTTGTTGATCTTATACCTTAAAACAGTCTTCAAAATGTCATTTGTGAATGCTAATACATACCATATAGAACCATACTTCAACTGCGTTGCCTTATTACTGAACATTTAGGTTGTTTCCTTTTTTTTAACTCTGTATAAATATTACTACCTTGAATACCTTTATGCAGAAAGTATTTTCCAGAACCTGTTATGATTTTTTTAGAATCGAACGTCAGTAGTGGAAATGATTTCTTGAGTTTGTCTGTATCAGTGGTTCCATGCACAGTACTATGGGGAATTTCAAACCAGTCTAAAGCTCTTAAGGAAGTTACACTGGTTGAGGAGACAGAATTCAGACACATGAAACCACAGCCAATGTTAGACTGACTAAAGGCTAGAAGATGTGGTTGCAGACAAGGTGCTGGAGGAGTTCTGAGAGTGGAAAGGAAATCCGAGGGCAGCGGTTGCTGCAGAAGACCCACACAGAAGGTTAAGTTTGATATGGGCCTGGGGAGGGTGTCAGGAAGAAAGGAGATGTTCCGGGGGCAGGGTGTGTGTCAGTGAAGGAATGGAGGCAGGACCCAGTCTGCCTCGAAGCAGCCTGGGCTGTGGGCAAGAGTGGCAGGCAGATAAGGTGAGGCAGCTTGGCTGGAGCCAGGAATGACAGCTCTGCAGTCAAGTGCTGGGCAGTTACATGGAGGCTAAGGATTATTACCATCATTCTGAGCACACAGGGGTCTGCTCGGAACAACAATATGAGCCATTTGTACAAAAGACCAAAGCGGAATCCAAATAACAGGTCCAGCTGCTCCAAAAACCTCCCTCCCCCTGCAGTTAACATTTTACTACCCAACGGAGAAACTAATGAATCTGGCCCAGTATAAATCCCCAGGCACCAATTCCTGCTTGGGGTCTGTGTCTAGACATCTAGACCTGAGTGCAATTTGCACTTTGAACATTCAGCGCCTTATCGCTTGTGAGAAATCAGCCTTAATGGGGATGCTGGGAGGTGTCGCTCGCAGCCCCATCCGTTTGGCACAGCCACTGTAGAATGAGGGTCCCTTGGATAACTGCTGGATTAGGAGATGAAAAGGTCATAATAGTGTTTGCTAAGTGGCTCTGGTCCTCAGAAGCACTGACTGGGAGTTTTCTCCATCTCTTTGCAGGCTGTGTTTTGTGAAGCTCAAGCTCCTAATGATAGCCATTGAGTACAAGTCTGCCAACCGCGAGAGCCGGTAAGTCTGCTGTGTCTCAGCAGCCAGCTGACGTTTATGATGGTGAGAGTGCACTCTGGGAATGTTCGGTCCACTTTTTCTTTATTAGGCATTGTTTATGTGCTTGGAACCCTGATGCAACACCTCTCTGATCCTGGGACCCATTTTGAGGCATGTTCAGCCAGACACGGGTGTTCCTCTCCTGGACCCACCTGGCATCTCCAGCCCCACTGGGCGTTGAGAGTGTCTCTCCAGGGAATGGGACACTCAGCTCTCCATTTGGTCATGCCAACTTTCACTTTCCACCCTTTCAGCATAAAAGCAGGGGCAGACACTGTCCTCTTACCCCTTTTTACTGTTGTGAGCACAAAGCAGGTGGACCCTGGCCCCCATCCCAGCAGGCAGGGCAGAGCCGTGATGGGAGATACGAGCTCTCTTGATAGCCAAATTACAAGCAGCCTATTGTGGACCATATGTGCTTCTCCCGATGCAGCTGAAATCCAGGTGGCAGAATAACAGCTTCATGTAAATTAGCCAGGAGATCAAGGCTCAGAGGCAGGAGCCCTCTTTATTTATTTATTTTGTACTTAATTATGTGCAAATCAGGCTGATGAGGGACTGGGTCTGGTTGAAACAGATAACACCCCCGTCGATATACGAGTTCACATTGGAAGAAGGAAGTATCACATTAAAGAGGAATTTTGTTGAGGAAATACTGTACGTATTACAAATAAAATAGAGATGATTTTTGCCACCCCTACCCCCATTCTTATCCATAGTTTTGAAAGAAAGATAAGTCATTGAGAAATGTTCAGGCTTTTGTCCTCTGGAACGACAGCGTGGGTTGTTCCCGACTCTGGTCGGTTAGTCCTCTGTAGCGGGCAGGTGCTCTCTGACGAGAGTGCAGGGCGAGACTAGAGGTTCCTGCTATCATCGTTTAAGGAGTTTTCATTGTTTGGATGAATGACTCAATAAAGCTAGACTTCCAAATGTGCAGTCTGTGTCTCTATATCAAAACAACAACAACAACACTGGATTATCAGCAAATTAATCCAATGTTCTCTGTTACCTTAACCCCTGGATCAGATTGCTCATAAAGTCAATCTGATCAAACTTTCGTCTCTTATGAAAATCCAAATCAACCAAGAGGAAGAAAAAATGGTAGATTTGGTAGACACATGTAGAACATGGATGTAGCAGTTAACAAATATGTATGTAGATACACATTTTTCTTTTCTGTGTTGGCAAAGTGAAGAATATTATTTGCAAAAAAAAACCCAAAGCACTAAGAGTCCTGGCTATTTGCTGTTCAGCAGATAACATGGGTGTTTCTGGGACTACTGCTTGCCCATGTCACCAATACTCACCAGCACCTGTGTAGGGGGCTTTGCAAATGATATCTTCTATGTTGCCAAGTCAGTAAATCTTTGTGCAATTCAGTGTTCTCTCTTTATTTTTTGTGCATCTCTCAAAAAAGTGTCATGATGTGGGTGATGCCAAATAGTGTTTCTCAACCATTCTGGAAAAATTTTTATAGCTGGAGACTGTACTCTGAACCTTGACCAGTCATCTCTCACCTGCCACTTTTTGGTCACAAGGAGGGACAGAAGAAGTGTGTTGATGGTTCAGTGTGAATACATTGACCGCACTCTGAGGAAAAGAAATCAGAGGTTTTCCTGAACAGAGAGAGTCTTTTCTTTGATGGACTCTCCAAGTAATTCACATATCAGAGGTGTTTTCAACAAAGCCAAATGTACAGATAGAGTTCTTTAGATTTTTCTTTTTCTTTTTTTTTAAGAAAAGGGAGAAGAGATTTGTTTGGCTTTGTTTTGGCTTTCTGTGTGCCTTTGCCAGCTTTAACCCTCACATGTGGCTTGGTCTCAATGTGGAAGCTCATTGGTTCTTGTGGAAAAAGGTGTATCTGAGGGAATGTGGATCATATCTCTGAGAAAACACAGGACTTAATAAACACAGTATCTATGTTTCAAAGAATCAAGTGTTTGACCCTCCCTGAGATAATAATCTTAGGTTTTTTCCAGCATTCAGAATGTCCCATTTCCTTCCCTCTCACCTGCTCTAAGTGCCCTGGTGTCAAAACTCGGAGAACCCTCCTTCTCCCTCCCACCCCTTGCCTCCAGCCTATGTTGAGCGACCTCCTCTGTTGTTTCATACCGTGATACTGTGCCCATGCTTTGCTGAGAAACCTTGTTTTCACATGCATCCTTCAAATAATTTGAAACAAAGGTTTTATTCCTTCTTTTCCTTTTGGTGTCAGTCAATTTATTATCACGTTGTTTGATTTAAATTCTTTTCTTGTCGTTTTGCAGAAGCCGAAAGCGGTATGCACTCTTCGTTAACTTTCCTCCCAACCTCCACCCTCTATCTTCACTTCTCACTACAGGACTATTTGCCAAGAATTCAGGAAGATAGGGAATATATATATATATATATTTGTGTACATGTATATATAATCTCATTCCCTTGTCTGTTGTATATGTATATATTTATAAATGTATATTTATACATAAATCCCTCTCAAACTAGTGTACATAAAAACTTTAAGTAGCCTATTGCTTTTCTTGTTTGATTTGTTGATTCTTTTGGATGATGCACTAACTTCTTTGCAGGAAACCAAAACAAACAAAAACTACTATGAAAGACACAATTCTGTTCTCAGTTATGACACCAATGATGGGAACAAATGCTGTTCAAGTTGCAAAGGAGGACGCTTCTGTCCAGCCCGCGGTGTCTGTTTCTGTCCCGTCCTGGTGTGTCTTGGTGTCCACCAGACTCTGTGGTGCCATTTGTCTACATAACACATCCACATTCCCCGTGACCTCCCCCCCCCATGTCTACTTCCAGCGTGTGTCCTTTTATCCACAAAACAGAGACCAAGCCCTTGCATTTACCTCTTTCCTTATGCCTAGTTGGGTGATAATGTTTTGCTCATTTTGTTTCTCGTGCAGTACTCAGTGCAGAGTTAGGACACTGCTACTAAATTGCCAGATTATCACGTTTGATTTACTGGATGAGTTACTGTTTCTTGAGGTCGCCTTACAGCTTTCTGTTCTTCCTCGTGTCTTTGGACATATTTCTTAACATGAAGTATTGTAGCTTTCACCATGTGACCTCCCCTTGTTTGCTGCTCTTACATGTTGCATGAAGCATGACCAAATTTTTATATAGCTTTTTTCATTTAACTTTTTGGGTTAATAGTTCCAGTGTAGCTTTTCAGATGTTTTCTCTGTGTAAAGAAGTATTGTGGAAGACATTCCATTGAGATGCCTACTTGTTCATCTTCTCAAGCTGTTTTTCTCAGTGGCTGTGATCACTGTCCCATCTTTGTGTTTGTGATTCCGTGTGTGTGCGTGCATTTGTCTAGAACTCTTTCCAAAGTCAGACTGTGCTGTGAGTTTTTGAGTAGATGTGTGAAAATGGACGTGGCTTCCTGTCAGTTTGGTATTGTTGATATGATCCAACTGCGAGAAGTTACTGCAACACTTTGCCTCCTCCAAGGCCCACGGCGGTTGCACCTCTGCCGTGGGCTTTTGGCTTTTGAGTCTCTTTACCGTGTGGTGAAGGCATGTTGTGATGTAGGCATGATGTGTCTAAAGTGCACCAAAAAGTGACTCAGCTTGTTCCCAGAACCAAATTCCCAGCATTGTCCTTTCCAAATGAATTACCTCTTTTCCTTCCCATGTGGCTACTGTTTTTCTTGCGTGCAAAATCTATTTAAAAATGCTACTTCTAAAATGACTGAGATGGAATCAGGATGAACATATCATTGGTTGACCACAGTGGTGGCCATTTGGGTCTGACCAACTGGGAGCAATCTTTATCATGCTGTCTCTGTGTAAGTGACCTGGGTTCAAGTATACTAAAGCATGGAATACATACTGTGAAAAAGTGTATGTGTCTAGTTGTGTGGGACTCCAGCTGCATATATTTGAATGCCCGGAAGAAATGAAAAGTTCCAGAAAGGCAGTAAGATTTGAGATTTGCGGTTTCTGTAGGCTGTGTGCTAACACAGCCCCTAAACTGCAAGGCAGTTGTAGTTGTATTTCCTGAAATGGGAACCAGTTGGTTCAAAGAAAGTCCCACCCAATAGTAATCACATTTGACCTCGTATCATCAGAGAGGCCACTTTCAGTGGCCTGATCCCCCTGGGCACAGCATGAATGGAAGCCCTAGATTGTTCTTATTCTTTTGCTCTAGGTAATGAAGTCCCATTAGCTTTCTAGACATTGATATAATTACCATGTTATCGAATACAAACTATGTTCTCATGCAAGTGATATTTTTGTAATTGCTCAGGGAATGGTACATCACACCTACCAGAAATTGAGCGGGAAGAAAAGAGATATACACCTGTCATATTTATCCATAGTGGATAAAAGTTTCCATTAAAAAAATTATTTCAGTTGAATTACTAATCACTGTTTTTTTCTAAAAGCAGCAAACAAATAAAGTTTATGATAATTGGAGGAGAAGGAGCTAGATGTTTCCCAGTTAATGCATAAGTGGTAAAGAAAGGGAATACCTCGTTTTGCCCCAATTGTCTACCCTGACCAAAATTCAGCAAGAGATACACAGTGAAAATACACAGATAACTCACTGCAGCCTGAGACCTGGAGCTCCCCTCCCAGAGGGACCTGGCAGGGATGTTTCCCTGGGGGACTGAGCCCTGCTAGCCAGTTTCATGTGATGTGTTTTGGGATCAGGAACACATATATCAGTTCTCAGTGAGTGGTGTTTTCAGTATTGAAATCAGTTGCTTCAGCTCTCCACATGGGTGGCTATTCCACTGCACCCTAGAAGAGGTGTGATTGCTCCCCTGGTCGGCCTGACTGATAAGAACTGCAGCTTGGTCTCGGAAGAACAGCTCTGACTCCCTTTCTCCTTAGCAGACAGAGAAGGAGCGGTTTTGGAACTGAGACCCATGACTTTTGTTTTTCACTCATTCAACCAATAGTTGCAAAGTGCCTCTTCCATGCCGCTGGCTACATGAGAAAGGAATTTATAAAAGTAAATAAAATATGGTCATGCTTTCCACTCCTTTACTCAACTATAAGTTCCCCACAAATATATATATATATTTGCTCCTATAGTGCGTGAGGAGCCGAAGAATAAGTCTAGATACAAAACTAGTCTGAGAGCAAAAGAAAGAGAGAACGAGAATGCTTGGCGAAGAGACAATGGCAGGCCTTTGCCTCCGGTTATCTCTGAATGTTTTCAGTTGGAATTAACAAGGTCATAGTGGAAAGAGGATAATTTATAGGTTTCTTGAACCGAGGGAAGGCCCACCCCTGCCAAGAAGATGTCCTTATTGGAATTCTGCTAATTGATGTATGGACTTTTTTTAAAATAGATTTTCTTGATTCTTCACATGACATCTTGAAGTTTATCTTTGTCTGATAAGCTAGTGAATTAGACAGAATTGGGAGACAGAGACTGATTTAAAGTGCTACACATGGCAGGAGGCTTTTGGCAGTCATGAAAACAAACAAACTAAACATAGGGTATTTTAAGAGATGAAAGATCTTTGGAGAAGTTTACATATTTCCATTAGGAGGACAGTAACAGATTTTAAGGATAGTTGATACTTTGTGGGAACAAAAAAGTTACTTCTGTCCAGGATCTTTACCATTTTACGTTTTCAAAAAATGAGGATCAAAACTTTAAACTTCATAGATTTGAAGTACGTATAAAAGACTTAATGTCTAAAATATCAAAAAGGGTAACATATTTCCTCCAAGAGTCTTTGAGACCGTGTGCCCACACAGGGAGTGTTGTGTGCAGGGCTCCCTGGAGTCTGGCATGTGTGTTTGTATACCGAACCCTCAGATACACGAGGGTAGTCCAGCCCAGTGAGCATCTTTATATATCTAGATGTGTTTCCTTCACTATTCTCCAGAGCTGGGCTCATCCTTCTCATTCCCACCCAGAAGGCTGCCTTAGTCCGATCTGGACCCCGGCAAGTGATACAGCCTCACACAGCATGCAGAAGTGATTTAAAGCCTCTGAGCCTTGTCCAGAAGACAACAAGAGGACATTCTGGGATTACATGGTCGCTGACGTTCTTGTAGGTTCTTAGTGCCTTTTACACTCAGCCATAAAGCTTAAGGAACAGAGTTACTCCACTGTGCAGCCAAAAGCCCGTCCAGATTAGCCCATCCCCTGATACTGTGCAAGAATCAAGTTACCAACCACAGATACTGTGGTCAGTAAAAAGGTCTTTCAAGTGCCACTAGGGTACCTCCTGGGTAGTTTCTCAGCACCAAGGACAAAATGGGGAGTGTGATGCTATGAGAGATTATTTACTTCTCATGTACTTGTTACAATTACCATGTATACTATTTATAGCAGCCATGTATTGAAGACCTACTATGTTTCAGTTGCTTGGCACATAGTATGTACTTTAATTCAGCAACACTATAAGCTAGTGATTATTCACCCCATTTCACTGACAAGGAGTGAGAGGCTCAGCAGCCCCACGTGCTCCAGTCCAGGACCTGAAGCTGCGGGCCCGACACATGCACCTGTGTGCTTAACCAAGCGCAGCAGCAGAGCGGAGACTGGGGCAAAAGATCTGCCTTACATCCCTGCCCAGATCTTTTCCTCTGCACCCTCAAACTTGGCTGAAGCAAGCTTGAGGGCTGTAATAAATTATCTCAACCTGCAGTCTCTGGAGTGACAATCCCAAATTCTTACGGTAGGCCAGTTCTTCCTTGCTGCTGATAAAGAACAGAGGAAATGAAAAGAGACTTTTCATTGATAGGAACCTTGCTGTCACCACCATGGCACAGTGGGATCCATCACTGCAGTGCAGTTACCGAAGCACGTAATGTAAAAAAGGGGAAGTGGATTCTGCGCGAGGCTTGTTTTGTGCATATATGTCACCAAGACATTGATGAGTGTCAAATTTCCCCTTTTGAATTGCGTTGCTGAAATCATGATAGGATTTTTTCCCCACTCAGGAAGCTCTTTTATACTCTTAAATGAATGCATGTCAACAGGTAGAATTTTTCAATTTTAAGGAATTAGCTCCTTTAATCTCCAGAAGTTACCCCGAATTTTTCATAGGTCCTTGCCCATTGTTCTTAAGTGTACAGTTCCTCACCCTGTAACTTTAATTATGGCCAGGATGTTTCTTAAGCCCTGCATTCCATTTTTTGGGGCCAGCTAAGGGAAATCTGATAATTCCGTTAAGAATGATGGAATTATTATTCCATCATTCTTACCATACCCTTTTGGCTTTTGTTTTTTGCAATAATAAATAATAAATGAAACAATAACCGATAGACGTCAAGCCTTCTGTCAATTATCTCACTTGACTTTCTGAAGAAACTATGATTATCATCGTCTTGTGGGTGAGGAAATTGAGTTCTAGAGAGGTTCAGAAACTTGACCAAAGTCAGACAGCTACTAAATGGCTGTGCTGGCATTTGGAATCGCAGAGCCAGGGCATGTAAGAGCTGCCTTACAGGAACAGGAGTAGAAAGTGTGCAGAATCCAGGATGCTGCCTTTCTAAAACATTGCACTTAATTGGCTTTGAGAGTAGAGTCATCTGAACTGCAGAAGCTTCGACCCTTTTCTCCTCGTGATCATGAGAAGTCAGAGGGCTGGTTGATGAATGTGCAGAACTGGTGGTTACCATATTTTGCCGTGTGTAGTGTGCACCCATGTTTCTGGCCCAAACTTTCGGGGAAAAAAAAATCTTTCATTTTAATTTTTTAATTCAATGTTTTATTTATATGTATTTGAAAACAAAACCAATGATCGTATTCCAGGGTATTATTTTGCATACAGATATCGTCATTGCTTCCTAGAGTTACACTTTTAATGCATAGGCATAAATAAAGGAATTAAAAACCTTTATATAGATACAGAATTAGTAAAGCCCGTGTACAATGCACATCCTTATTTTCCCCTCAAAAATGTGGGCAGAAAAGTGCACATTATACAAGCAAACTGTGGGTCAGTGGGGGGTTCCTCGAGGCACTGCCCTTGGCAGGCTGCACTGTTGGTCGTGGTGCTGCCTCCTGATTTGTGAGGGGTCCCTGTGTTGTCTGTGGTTCTAGGGCAGAACAGCCAAATCTTCATGAACTCTTGTTATTATTTAGTGTTAATAATAGCAGTGACACAGGATTGGTGTCCTCCCGTCAGGCCTTATTATGGGTAATCGTAGATGTTCTTATGACCACAAACAATTGTTCTGCAATAATTATCTACTCCATTCTCTCAACAGAACAAAAGTTCACCTGGGTCCTTCCTGTATTGCTCTGTTGGTCACTGCACTTTTCTGAAATGGCTTTAGCAGCAGAAAGGGATTACATGTTAATTGCCATCCTCCGTTTTGATTATTTTAAGCAGTTAAAGACTTCCTTTTGCCTGATTCCAAACATCCATTACATGAAACACCCAATTTTCAGATCAAAGACTCCTTCTGTTGTATCTATTGCTGAATTTAGAGTCTGTAAATTCCATATCCATTCAGCCGAAAGCCTCATCTCACTTTCTAAGTGTATGGCGTTCCCGGATTCTGCTTTTGATCTGCAGAAAATTAGACTTGTTTGTTTCATCCATTTATTAGATTAGGATACACTTATCTCTCTGTCAGTCCAAACACAACTTGGTCTCCTAATCTATTTATACCACTTTGAAATAGGACAGTGTATATTTAGGTTGATACTTCCCTGCAAGGGAAGTTTTTTTAAGCAGTAATTTGCATTTGTTTTCTAATTACAGTTTGCCCCAATCAGGATGTGCTAGACACACACCTTATTCAAAGAACTCCCTTACATCTTTGTAAACAACATGCTGGAATCATTAAGTATTTCCAATTGCTGGCATTTTCCTTTTTCACTGTTCTGGTAGACCTAATTCTTTCTACATAGACTGCACATGGAACCTACTTCCATGTCCTCATCAGTGTCATGCAGAGGTTCTGTTTGCTTCTGCATCAGTTTGAGGTGTCTTGTACCGTTCCCTGCAGTAGAATGTGGTGTGTATATGTGTATGTTTCTGTATGCATATAGGGGTCCCATTAATGCTCTGTCATCTAATGGAAAATTGGTATAGCAGTAACTTTATTAGACTAATAACACTCAGTGTTGACCATCAACAGTATTGTCCAAAGGGGCACATTATTGGGGATTTTGCTTCAGATCAGAAGCCCGTGTTTGCAACCCCATTATAAAAACCTGGCCCCGCAGCCCCGATTTGCTTTGATTTTTGCAATGGGCAGTATGCCAGCCTGGGGACTGAGTGGCTGAGCTTTATGATGGCATTATCCAAATAAATGTGTGGGACGGTGGACTTCAAGCTCTGGACAAAATCTTTGAGGAAAGCATTAGACTAGTGGGCCCCCTATACGATTGAACAGTGTGGCGTAGCCTTTGAGGTTTTACTCAGAACATGACCTCACAAATGTGTCTTCTTTGTTTTTGTTCACTGAGCAGTATATTAATTAATCCTGGAAACCATCTTAAGATCCAAGAAGGTACTTTAGGATTTTTCATCGCAAGTGATGCCAAAGAAGTTAAAAGGTAAGAGCTTATTTTCACCTGCCTTCCTTTCTGTTGCAGCCATAGACATCTTGACCCGCTGCGGTGGGCGTGCTCTGTATGTATCGGGCCGTAGCCCCCAACTTCATAGCCTGTCTCTGGGCATCAAGTGGTGCCAGATCTCAGGAAAAAGGGATTGTGCTTTCAGATGCTTCCATGGGCTCCTCCTCACGTGCGCAATCAGCTCCACATCTCCGGATTAGAGCAATAACACTTTAGAGGTAGGAGAGCCTTGTTACCTCCGCCTTCATTTCCCAAGGAGGAAAACAGAGTTCCAGAGAGCTGAGTTGATTGTCTAAGGTCCCCCTGATGCTCAAGACCCAGAACAACATAGCACAGGACCACTGACTCCTCATCTACAGCTCTTTACATAATGTCGTTACTCAGGCAAAGTTACTTGAGGATTATCAATTCTTTACTTTCAGCATCAAATGGAATCTCAAAAGGTTTGGATTGACTTCAGATGAAATATTAAACTGGCTATATTTCTATGTATGGCCATCTAGCAAAGTGGCTGCGGTTGTCAGGTTCAGTTCTGAAGCCTCTGTAGGTATAGCCCTGGGCTTCACTGGCCTCCGTGTTTTATGATAACTTTATTAGTATCCTTAAACCTGTTCAAGCAGCCTAGGAAATTATAGGACTCTGTGCAGAACACCATGGAACATTGTCGTATTGGATTCTATCCTATGAACTAGAAAAGATTTACTAGCAGAAAAATGGGACTCACTGCCTGCGCAGGTTGCTCAGCTCATCAATAACATTACCTAAAATGTTTTCATTAATCATGAAGGTCTGTAATTTATTGAAGCCCATCTTCTTCACGTAATGGGTTCCTATGCAAAGCCAGGCCCGTGCTAGGTGTCTACATTTTTATATTGTTCCTCCTCAGAAAAGAATCTGTTAAGGCACATCTTCAAAGCACCCAGGCTTTGGTCTCCTCCTCTGTGAAGTTGAGGGGAATGATTCGTCCAGGCCACACGGCACATAAGCAAGTGGCAGAGCCTGGGCAGGGACTTGTCTTTCCTTTCCTCAACCCCACCGGGTCTACCAGAGGTGGTAATGTGAGCAAATTCTTACGTAGAGTTTCCCGTGTGGCGGCACTCTTCTAAATACCAGGTGCCAGGTATTGATGAGCTCCCCTAATCCACTCAGCAACCTGACGAGATAGACAGCATTGTTAGTACTACTTTACAAACGAGGAAACTGAGGCACAGGTCGGTTCACTAACTTGCCCAAAGTCACACTGTTGGTTCAAAGCCAGGGGTTAAAACCAGGAAGTCTTCTGTTCTTCATTATTTGCCGAGAGGGAGACCTGACCTGCTGAGCGCAGAATGATGATATTTGGTGGCTGATGCTTATTATTATCTTCCTCATCATCCACTGTTGCAAACTAGTCATACCAGTTATAAAGCTTTCAGGTAAGAAAAGGAGGGTGGAAAAGGGAAACAAATCTTTAAAACGGAGCTATCTGATGACACATCTGCTTCCTCAAAATTACCATTATTCAGGTGTTGGAGAGGGAAACCTCACTATCCAGGTCCTTACAGGTTTGTAGGTCCTTACTGTTCTTTAAGAGTACCCTGAGAGCCGGGTTCACCCGAGAGAGCGCAAAGGTGGGGTGGGAGGAATGGGACTGAACGCCCACCTCCCAGGGCCCCTGGAGGAGAAGGGCAAGGGCGTGCTCGCATCCAGACCGAGACACAAAAGCTGGAAGCAGCGTCTCAGCACCGTGAGTGGGGGCAGGGGAGCAGAGTGGCACCGTAGATCTCGTGTGCCTCCCACACAGCAAATATAACATGAAGCTCCCATTTGTGTAATTCTATTTCCTATTGCATCTCTCACTAATGAATGTCACAAATACCAGGCAGTCCAAGAAACAAATTACCTCCTATATTAGGGAGTGCAGGATGTCTCATTTCAGTGCTTTATGGTATTCACAAATACATGCTGACACAATCAGCTGCAACACCAGCCTGTAATTTTCCGTGGTGTGTGATGTGTCAGAGCAAATGCTGTCAGTTAGGGGATTTCAAATAGATGAAGACTGCAGAAAACCTCAGAAAGGACATTGGAGATTTGAATGAAACTAAACAAGTTTTGTAAAAATGGAAAAGTAGATTACGATGCTCTCGTATTGAGTCCGCACCCTGTGCTGCAAAAAACAACAAAAGAAGTTAATGGATCCGGCTCATAGAAACTTTCTGATGCTGTGTGTTAGGGAAAAAAGAGGAGCAAAGCCATCCAACTCCGGTCTTAATAAGGTCACTTTGAGATAAGCATTTGGGCTCTTGCCCTGTACTCCTTGCCACGAAATATTCTGCTTCTTCAATAACCTTCACATAGCATTGAACGTAGGTGTCACAAAATGGTGCTTCATCAGCTCTGTTTGGCTTGCAGGCATGGTTCATTTGAATCACAATTAAAAAATAGTTGCCAAAGTGGAGAAGTCCTAATATTTTACATAAAAATTTCTATTACTGATTTCTCCTGAGACTTGCAGGTCCAACATCATGGCGCGGCATTCAGTCATTCATTCATCCAACACGTGCAGGTCGCTCCCTTTTTAGGACACTGTACTAGGTGCCAGGGAAATGGCGGAGACAGTGCCGAGGAGTCCCTGCTCTCTCGGGCTCACGTTCCCTGGAGGAGAGAATCGCAGTTGTGTGTAGTCGTGGCGCCAAGCATGAGCACGGCTGGGTCACTGAGTTAGGTTGGGTGTAGGTGAAGGTTTCTCAGAGGGAGTGAGCCTGAGCAGACGGTGAGGTGATGGGAAAGAATCCATGAGACAGAGACCTGAGGGAAGAGGGGACACGTCTGTCATGGTCAGGGAACCACAGGGAAAAGAGGACGTTTGGGGAAGCGGAGTGGCGAGGGGAGGGCAGAAAGAGCAGTCGGGCCAGTTCCCGAGGGGCTTCGTACAGAGGTTGGGTCTGTTAGAAAATGGAGTCAGGGTGGTTGAGGCTGGCAGTGATGTCACCTGGTTCACATTATTAAAAGGCCTTTCTGCGCTGTAGAGAATCAGATGCAGGGGAAGCGGAGAGGAGCCAGGAGACTCTGCAGAAATTAGGTGGGAGGCCATGGCTTGGGCTCAGCTGGGGGTGGGGGTGGTGAGACTAAGACCAGTTCAGAATATCTTTTGGAGAGTTCGTAGGGCCCAACTGGACATAAGAGGAGAGGAATCGAGAATGGAGGTGAGATCTGATGATGACTCCATCTCCCTGAGATGGGGAAAGTGGGAAGAGGAGCAAGACTGGGGTGGAGGGAATTTAAGACTCATAACTGGGTTGTGTTAAACAGGATATATGCATTAAGTGTACACATGGTGATGCCATGAAGGCAGCTGGAGCTAAGATTCTTAGGACAAAGGAGAGGGCTGGAGGTGTAAATTTGGGCGCTTCCCAGTGAGGGTCCTGGTAAGAAACAGATAACACACTTACATGGGAAAAAAGAGGAGAGTTCTGTGAAGAGAATCTATAAAGCTGGGGGCACAGAGTTAAGGAAAACCTACAAGGAATGGCAGAGCACCGCAGAGTTGGCAACAGAGGGAGCCACTCTCAGCCCTGGGTTTGGAGAGTCCGGGGGAAGCAGGGCTGTTAGAACTAGACGGGGAGGGTGGGCTGTGGGAAGGGCTACCTCGCGGGAGCTGTGTCCTTCTGCAGAGAACGGTGAGCTGCCAGGAGAGGACTCATCTCTTCTTTCCCTCCTGTCTCTTGCTGTCTCCCCACATTAGACAGACACAATGAGAAACCAGAAAACAAGGAGACCCTAAATGCCAGCCTTTCAGGGCACAGATATGGTCTTCTTGACGACCTGTGTGGCAGGGTCAGCAGCTGAAGGGTAGGTGGGGAGGGTGTGGCCAAGTGGGAGAGGGAGTGGAGAAGAGACCAGAGAACCTGGAGGTGGGAGGAGGAGATAGTGTCGATCCTGAGGTGTGCGAAACAGCCCCCGGAGACCAGGGCGGCGGGTTTAAAGTGAAATCAGTCAGCAACACTCAGCTGCTCAGGTGCAGGTATGCAGCAAGGTAGGGGCTTTGCCAGGTGAGCAAGAGGGAGGCAGAGGTAGGTGGGGAGTAGAACAGTGCTGGCAGAGAAGTGCCACTTGGCAAGACTCGGATGGAGTTTAAATACTCTGCCCTCTCCAGTCAGGGGATATGCCTCCGGGTTGCCACAGACCCACCCCCCCCCACCCCCCGTCTCACTCATTAACTTTCCCTGTCTGGCTCCCGTGGGTGTTTTACTTTCAGAATCAGCTTTAATTCATGAGGTAATTATATTTTACTTTTCAACAGTCTATTCAGGCTCATCATCATGTCATCATCTCCTTAGTAGAGGTGTGTTTAAGACCTTGGGCACTGGGACTAGATTATGTGGATTTGAATCCTGGTTGTGCCATTTAGCTGTGTGACCTTGGGAAGGCACTTAACCTCTCTGATTTTTAGTTTTCTGTAAAACAGATACTAATCAGACTTCCATCAAAGGATTGTTTGAGAGTAAAATATGTTAATACTTATTAAATGCTTAGAACAGTACCTGGTCTATAATCTATGCTCTGTAAATGTTAGCTACTAGTATTAATACATTTAGGAACATCAAATGTGGGGAAAAATGGGCAAAGGAAGTGAAAACAAAATTGCTTCCTTCTTTCTTGCACTTCCTTTTTAAGGCAGGTCGTCACTGATTGGGTTCCTAGCCACATTGTCACTGAGGACAAACAGTCAGCTACCTTTTATGGTTCGGGCAAGATCGATGAAAACTGGCATTTAAAGCAATAGTGGATGAGCTGCCAGGGTGGAAGGAGCATGGGGCCTGAATCTAGAAGTCCTGGGGCTGGCCAGGTGCCTGCACAGGATGACAGTGGACAGTTATGCCTGCCTCTTCCATTTACAGATGAGGACACTTGGGTCCCAGGGCTTTTGGCTGCAAGATCTCAGCTATCTTTCAGATCAAAAGTCTTAACATTGGTTTCCAAAAGTCCCAGATCTATGAAAAAACATAAAAAGAAACCTAGGAATAAAATGGTCAAGAATTGTGTTTATTTCTTTATAGCACTGGTCAAGGACAGACCATGTTTATCCCTGGCATTCGGCTTCCTGTTAGGAGTGGCGAAGGTGTTAAGCCAGGGATTTTGTGAGTCCCTCTACTCAGAAGGCTGTGAGGTTGTTCAGTGAATTTTATCACCTCCCCAGTACTGATTGGACACAGGCCTCTGGTGCTGTTTTTCTAGGCCCCGAGCCTTTTAAATAGCGCTTGAATGGTCTTACTTTGTTTCATCCAGAATATCTTTGACATGGCCAGTGCTCTTTGTCATCACATTGACACTTAAGTAAGATGAGGGGATTTTCCTGTTGATTGATTGCTTTCTCTGGGTCGTTTTCTACTCACCCCAACCCTATAATGCCCGCTGCCCACCCCATTCCACTGGCCAGCGGAGCTGTTCTATGTAGTGAGAAGAAAACCTTCACTTATTACATGATCTCAAGGCTGGAGAGTATGGGAGTTGGTCCAGCCAGCTTTGCAGTGAATGTGGATGATGGAAACCCAGAAGGAATTTGACAGAGGAACCCCTTGATTCATCACTTTTGATTTTCCTTCTCTAATCTCCTCCTCAGCCTCTCTCTTCGGCTGAAATGGAAAGATGCTTTCAGAGTGACAAGGCGAATATTTTTGTTTGCTCGAGGAACGTCCTCCTTGTGCCCCTTTAATACACAGTTACCCAGCCCGAGGATCTCGGCGGTGTGTTTAACTTCCCACCCAGGGCCCGGGGCTGCTTGCCCACGTGCTCTGAGGAGCCGCACGGACGCTGTCCTCGAGCGAAAGACAGCGGATGACCCTGTGGGTCACACCGGCAACCTTTGCCCCAGTTCCTTTTCAAGGGAAAGTTTATTAAAAGAAGCACTAACTCAAATCACAGAGACCTGTGTTTGAAATAAACGGTCTTGCAACAAACATTTCCGTCTGTCAGCGTCTAAACCTTTCAGAAGATTAAAGGAAATTAGTGCTGGCGTGTTTCATTAATTTGGCACCGCAGCGGAGGCAATGTGGTGCTCATTTCATTGGGTGGATTATGAAACGTGTCAGTTTTTCCATTCTCTTTCTCCAGGGCATTTTTTTACTGCAAGGCCTGTCACGATGACATCACAGATCCCAAAAGAATAAAAAAGTGCGGCTGCAAACGGCGTAAGTAGTGTTTCTTACCCCCGTTGCTCCTTCTCTCCTTCCTTTTCCCCAAATTCATTTCCCTTCTCCTTTTCCTTTTGAAGAAACACTAAACATCAAGAGCTTTCTTGAATATGTTTATGTTTCACCCAGCAGTTTAAAGAGACATGACATAAATACCTGTCCTCACTTTATTAGAGCAGAGGTTGAAAATCATCACCACCGGCACCTAGGACTAAAAACCTAGTGCCTAATCCCGCTTCTTGACTCTAAAGGGATGACTAGCTAGCGGTGCCCAGTTGAACACAGTAAGTACAGGGTGTGAAGAGGAGGACAGCTAAGGCCACGGAGGAGGGAGTGTTTTGTAAAGTGCTTTCTTGTGGCTGTGGGGATGCCAGGGGTACAGATGGCTGTCCTAAGGCAGGGGGGGGCACTGAGTGTGAGGACTCTCTTTCCACTTGGGATTGCGGCAGATTTGGTAGCAAAGGCCAGTGTTTCCAGCTGTGATACTTGCAGACTGTCCCAAGAAAAGAACTTGGCCATCACCAGTGGATTTTATCATTGTCCCAGAAACCAACCTCAAATACCACTGCTCTTTGGGGTAGACAAACTTGGGCTTGGTAGCTAATGGCATATCCCGTCTCCAACCCCTTCCAAAGCAGCTTGCCAATGGGGCCTCTTGAGAAAGACATGGGAAGTCAGGAATGTTGGATTGTGAGTTCCTGAGAAACCGGGGCTTTAAAGTAGGCTTTGCCTTGAGAAGGTCATGCCTTTGGCAATGATCATGTGGCATTCATTGTCTAATAGAAATTGTTCACAACCCTAGAGAAAATGCTAATAAGGACGCCTTCCTTCCTATGGCAATTTAGTTTTTCCAAAGCTCCTTATGATCATTATTTCCTTTGATCCCTACCATAATCCCACATAATTGGCAGGAGATGTTATTTACCCCATCTTACAAAAAGAAGTTAAGGCTTCAAGTTCAATGACAGGATGAGATTGCTGAGACCCCATAGACAGGTTCAGGCTTACCTGAAGAGCTCTCCTGATGCCCTCCCTGATCTGGTTTTTTTTTTTTTTCCAGGAGAAAGGGCAAAGTGGGTGGCATTGGGTCTGATGAATAAGAACAGTTATAAAATATCGTCCCATAAAGTACTTTTTCACAAGCAGGAATCACACAGATGAACACCATTCCTGGGATATGCTGAACTATACAGGGCTTCATTCACTGCACCACTAAAGGGGCACAGTAAATGTAAACCAGTAAGATATAAGTACCGCTCTGCCGGAGCATGGAAAAGACTCTTGGTCTAGAGTAATTTCTGTGGAAATCCACTCAGGCTGTGCCCCAAGTCTAGGACACTTTGAGTGCACTCTTTTCTCCCCCTTCTTCACTGACCTAACACACAGAGTCCCCTCCTCTCAACTCTGACACCCCACCAAGATGGATATGAGTGGAAATCTCAGAACAAGAGCCTCTAACTTCTCGGGGCCTAAGAATTCTCCTAGTCTGACAGCCTGTCAGGACGAGTGTGTAAAGGCAGGTAAGGCACAGAACAAACCCACTCCCAAGTCTGAGACTCTGAAGGCCCTTCTCAGCAGGTGGTGCGCGCCAGCTCGCTTTGCTTTGTGAGTGCCCTTGTTTTGTGCAAGGCACTGCTCTTGATGCTAAAGATGGCGTGGCGTACAGCATAACGTCCCTGCCCCACTCCCCCAAGCCTTTACTCCACTGGAGGGTCATGGAACAATGATCATAGAAACAATTAAATACATTCAGATAGACACAAGGGCTATGAAGAGATTGGATACTGCCTGAGGGTGTGAGGAGCATTTTCAGAGATGCTGCTTTAGTGAGGAGCAGAAAAGAGTTTGCAGTGTTTGAGGGGAGGAAGGGCAGCCAGGGGAGCTGGCGGGGTTGGAGGGAGAGGGGAATGAGACAGATCATGGGGGAAGGTGGGCACCATGGTAAAAAACTTGGGCTTTATTCTCACAATAAATATAGCTGTTTTCAAGCAAGGAAATTATATCACCAATTCCTGTCAATCTCCCTGGTGACTGGACAGAGAGCAGAGTCTAGGGAGGCAGGGGTGGAATGGAAGGATAGAGAGTAAGCATCTCAGACTCCTGCTGAGCTGGAACCCAGCAGATGGGCTTTTTTTAAGTTCCCAGAAATGAGGATTTGATCTCAAAGGGCATTTTCCATTTTGGTTCTAGGCAAGCAAATGGCAGTAGTCTTTAATATTATCCTGGAGGGAAAGGCACATAATTGTTTGAAATAATATTATTCTCTTCATTTGCGCTGAAGTTGGTTCCGCTGGTGAAGCGTGCGGTCTCCCATCATGCACAGCCGAGTGCTGCAGGAGGGCCACCTCTGCGGAGCGGAGCCAGTGTGACCGGGTCTCGCTGACTCCTCTCTGCATCCTCCCCCCACGGGCTGCTCCCCTCATAGAGGCCTGGGCCGTGAGGCCGATGTTTGATAACAATCAGAATTGTCCAAATATTGTTCTTCCTAATGACACGGCCATAACAGCCACTGTTCCAGCGGGCAGGATGCAGATGTGTATGTGCGAGTGGCAGTTAGAATAAATTAGTTATTAAGCCCAAGGCATACCAGGCAAGTTAGAAAATTGGGGAAGCTAAGTTTTGGTTACAAAGAAACTTTCATTACAAGGAGCAGAATTGTTAACAGGGTACCGAGTGCACACTGCCCCATGCCTGAAGTGGAAGAGGGCAGCTGCCGTGTAGGCATTTGTCCAAACCAGGCTGGTCAGGTGTTAGTAATCCACCCTGGAATGGCACATCTCCATGTGGGCAGAGCTGGCCACAGTCACTGGTCCCTATTCACAGCTCCCTAGCCCCCCTCTCCCAGCTTAGCTCTTCCCCGTTCACCCCCATTCACCCCCGTTCACTCCCGTTCACTCCCGTTCACTCCCACCTCCACCTCTTCGTTCACTTGTGTTCAGTGACTTGAACGTTTTGTGTCTTACTATCTGGAGAAGTACGGAGTGTGGACATTCCATGCCTGGAAATTCTGTGGTAGTATAGTTTAACTTTTGCATTTCTTTCCATTTCTTCATAGCTCTCCATCAAGGAAGAGGGTCAAACTCAGCGTCTGGCCAAGCAGCAAGCTCTCAGAATCTATTTACCCATTTTCTTTTTCTGTATAACGAACTTGGTCTAATGATTGATATTTTCTCCCTCTGCCTCTGAAACTTTGCCAAAGCATAGACTCCTAGGGGAAAAGTCGTGTCTAAATTGATGTGTTTGAAGGAATTCTCTTGAACTTCTAATCATTGACATATTTTTGATTTATTTTTTTTTCTCTTTGCTGCCTCGGAATACGGCCCCTACTCTATTTTAACCGCACCCTGGTAGTGATATATTGTGAGTAAAACGGGTTCCCAGCAGCCCGGACTCCAGTTCCCCCTGTGTTTCTCTAGAAAAGATACTTCTTTTATTTTCTGTACAGTTTCAGTTTCTTTTTTTCCTTTGGTATTTATGTTGCATGTAGCAGTGACATCACGCCCCTGCTCCCTCATCCACACAGTCTGCTGAGTGGCCGGGTGCTGGAGAACCCTGACCGCAGGTCCCCTCCCCAGCCCCCACCCTGTGCATCCACCCACCCTGTAGCTTTTGGCTAGCTTCGGGCGCTGTCTTATTTTTCTGTTTGAAAATAAGACCTTGACAACAGTGTTTCTCTTGAAGGCCTTGTCTCAGGACCTTGGAGGGACACTGAGTAGGCTGAGGTAACTACCACGATAGCTCTAGACACTTCATCCACTAGGGGCCATTGTCATGCTGGCCGTTCATAAATTGTACTTGGTCTCCTCGACCACTGAGCTTGAATTCCTATCTTGAAGGAAACACATATGCTACATATATATTCCTGTGTCATGATACATATATTACATGTCTTAGTACTTTATATGTAAAAATGTACATTTTTATGTATAAGCATAGAGATATTTTATAGAGAGCGCGAAGTGTTTATTACAACATATGTGCCTCTCTATATGAGAAAGTACTTGCTGGAGGATTAATTGGACACCCAACTTTGGGACTGTAAGTATCTAACCTGCCTTACTGGAGACAAGTATTTCCACTGTGGTCATTATTTCCCAACAGTGCGTGAAATCCCCTTGCTTTAAAATAAGGTTTCTCCTTCAATCAGTACCCAGTAGGACATGCCCAGTTCCTCCAGGAATGTTAGTCGGGCATCTTGGAAGATGTTGGCTTGTTTAGTAAACATTTACTTGTTTAGGGTGGAAAAGATGGCCCGAGGAGAGTGTTCTGCCCCGCTGACGAGCCCTGCAGAAGTCTGAACAAGTAAATGCAAGTCTACAAGCCCCTCACTCACTTAGTGAACGTGTAGGACCGCTCTCACCCAACAAGACATATTAGTTGAGGAGGAGCTTTTAGGACCAGTATTTCTATGTGTGACTTAGAGCAGCGCTGCATTCAGTTGTGCCTGAACCGAGCATGGGACCTTTACTCCTGTACGTAAACCCACTGAACGCGAGGCCCAGCCTGCAGAGCAGTTCAGTCCAGTGGTCCCAGAACTTGGAGGTGTCTTGGCACTGGGCCCCCTCATTCTCCTCTGCAGCAGAAGAGAGAGACAAGTTGGTCACCTGGTTTTGCTGGGCTTCGGAGCTGGAGGGCGCAGAGTGCTCAGTGTACGCAGAAAACAAAGCAATACCCTTCCTCCACCATTCTGCCCAAACTGACTCTGCAGCTTCCCTTATCTGCAGAACACCTTCAAGGATGGCTTGAGGGCAGGAGCTACTTTTTATACCTGCAGAGCTGCCTACAGAATCTAATGACCCTTCAGAATCAGTGGGAAATCTTGATGTCAATCAGCAAACAACTCTAATGCCAAATTCATCTGCCTTCTCTAGCCACAACGTGGTCTTGAGGGCGGAATCAACAAGCCGGGTAGGCTCTGGGCTGCTGACGATCACTAGCTTTTCCTTCTCCCTCTTTCCATCTTGGGAAAACCACCTGGAAGATCTTTCTTCTCTTTCCAGAAACTAATAGGAGAATTTTGGTAAGCGAAGACATCATTGCTCATTTTTAGGACTTGAAAGAATGCTCCCTGATCCCCAGTATCACATCAGACAAATGCCTCACCTTACACCTCGGCAGACGTTTTCTGCCATGGATTTGTACCTGTGATCTCCGTTGCCGGGAGCATGTGAACAGCAGCTCCTGGGGTCAGGCTTGGAAATAATCCTTCCTGCGTTGGATTGGTTTTAAACACGAGGTTGTGATCTGACAAGTGTCTGTGAATCGAATGGCAGCTTTTTTTTTTTTTTCGGCCACCCAAGTCTTCCCTTGAATCGCTCCATTTGAAATCTGAAATATTTTTGCCCTGGCAGTTGGAAAACTCCATCTGAGCCTTTCGGTCCAGCACTGCTTCTCTTGCCCCTTCCAACACGCCCTGGAAATTAAGATCGTGCAATTGGAAACTGGCTGACAATTTGGTTGCTGATGCAGGAGGCAGATGGTGCTGAGAACAGGCTGGACTCCAACTCCCTCTTCCATTCCAGGCTTGGCTGGGAAGGGCTCACCAGCAGCGAACCTGCGTTTGACAGCTGATTGTCAGTTTGACGCAAGGAAAGAGCAGTAACTAAACTACACCTACAGCAGCTACTGCTCCACAGGTTTCCTTTCTCACGATTGAGGCCTTTGAAAACATAGCAAATGTTGTCCAAGAGCACGTCTTCCAGTTTTAAACACTCACGAGTGAAGAGTAAACCTTTGATGATGCCCATTAGGGAAATACTTTTATGTTGTCTCTATAAATAGCACTAGGAAGTCATAATGGAAATATTGGATGACTATTCACTTCATTGTGGTGAAGGAAAGCACATAAAAGCTTTTTCTCAAACTGTAAAACCGTTAGGACAGAGTTCTTAGGGGGAAGGTGAGACCCGGGGCCTAATTCTTGGCAACCACATAACCTCTTTGAATCTGTGGCGCCAGTCCAAGAACAAGAAACTTACGATGTGGGCCAAAAAGAAAACCAGCTCCCCAGAGGCTTGTATTTCTGTTCTCCCAGAGTGAAGCTGGCCTTACGGGGGCAATCAATAGAGCATAAAGATCTAAGAGCCCTAAGATGGAATGACAAGTAGCTACAGTATGTACATC
This sequence comes from Artibeus jamaicensis, assembly GCF_021234435.1. Taxonomy (NCBI): domain Eukaryota; kingdom Metazoa; phylum Chordata; class Mammalia; order Chiroptera; family Phyllostomidae; genus Artibeus; species Artibeus jamaicensis. Next base: position 28,223,238 of record NW_026521788.1, on the reverse strand, counting down.
TACCGGAGACACTCTCTGGTCTGTTCCCTGTCTCAGGACGCTATGTCAGAGCTTTGAGGAGACCCAACCGGCCGGTGCTGAAGTGGTTCTACTCTGCTGTCCGTGGCTGTGGGGGCAATGTACCAGTTGCCACTTTTGACCACTCTCAGACCATCTTCTAGAACCTCCACCCCTTTGACCCTGCTGCCTCCTAAACATCTGTTGTGGATTGGGAGAAGCAACTAAATTAAAATGACACTGCACAGGCATTTCAGTTGTTACAGGTGCACAGGGTCCTCTTCTCTGCTTACTTACAGAGATAGTCAGCTAGATCAGGTCTGTGAACTAGCTGCTCTTCCACATAGATCCACTAGATGTCCTCATCGATCTACTTTGTATTACTGGTGAAATGCTGGGGAAAACTCCCTTCTTTGAGGCTTGTGATTTGGGAAGAGAACATTGGGTGACTACGTAATAAAGACAGTCAGCAAACACCGAAGCAGAGAGGGAACCTTTTGTGGCTAGACCGTAGATATGAAATTTACTTCTGTTTTAAATAAATACTGAAACTTTCAAAGTTGCTCTTTGAAACCTAATCTTGGTAGTTTTAAATGGCACTCTGTTATCTGAAATTAACCTTCGAACCTACATCAGCTCTAAAAAGGAAACACAGAAATGGAAGTAAAATACCAGTGATTTGGCATCTCCATGATTCGCTGAAACAAAACCAAAGGATTAGGAAGCCAGAGAGAGTTGACAGAGTTGCGGGGTAGTGTTTTTCAAATTAGGAGGTCCTTGACTTAATTTCGAAGTGATTTTATTTTACAACTGGAGAGTATAATCTTACACACAGACTGTCTATATCTTCTGGAAGAGCCGCCACCGGGGAGACATATCCTCACCCGTTTTTAGTTAAAGAGCTCGTACAGTGGCCCAGAGGAAGGCTCTTCCCGCCGGAACACACATCCCTCAAGCCTGGGGGATCACTCCACCAGATGCGAGGTCAGAACGGGCCTCGCCTTTTAAGAAAGCGGACCTGGGAAGATCTAGGTGAACACACCAGATGGGGCTGGGGAGGTCAAGGCGAACGGACTCTCCAGAAATAGAGCAGAAGAGCCGCCCTTCCAGTGGGGGGCGCCTCGGTCTAGGGGTCGTAATTGATGAAGGTTTGTCAAGGTGTGGGGCTCAGCCATGTTTCACTGTTTCCATCTTGTCCTGGAGCCTCTCACGAGTCGTTCTTGCTGATTTCTTTGTGGTGGTGCTTGTTTGTCTGCTGAGGTTTCTATTTTGTATTTGGTGTGAGTGTGAAAGTGATGACTGAGAAGCAATGACGAGTAATAGCATGTTTTCCTTTTTATGCATATGCTGCTTTGGAATGTGACTGCTTATAATTAACATTTAATCTTCTTATAGCAAATGGTTTTTCGCTGCTTTGATTACCAGTTTCAGCCTGTTCCTGCATGCTAGCAATATGAAATTTTAGAACAATGCATGGTCTCCAGAAGAGCCAACAGTAACAGTTGCAAACAGTCCCTGAGAGGCGCTTGTTTAAAGATGTGTTTCCTCCCGAACCCTTATCAAGCAGGAGTTTAAATCACCCCTTATGATGGGCTCACCCTGTCAAAGCCATTTCAGAACTTATTCCACCCCCATCCACCCTTCCCTTGTCCTTAAAGATGGTATATGTATGTATGTGTATGTGTATATATATATATATATATATATATATATATATATACACACACACGCACATATATATGTGAACTTTCTTTCCCTATAAATGTGTCAGATTCTATTACTATATATGAACCCAAAATGGCAGGATGAAAATGAAAACCAGGGACTGTTGCTAATGAGAAGCATAGTATTTCAGAGTTTGATGGGCTTCTTTTCTGCTACAGCATTTGATTAAATTTTTTTTCAAAACAATTTATCTACAGTGAAACAAAAAATCATCTTCGTTTCCCTCTTCTGTGTAAATAACAAATCAATATTTCCAGTAAAAGAACTAGCAAAGAAAAAACAAGCAAGTGGTCTCCAAGTTGTACACCAGATCTGGATTTAAAGCAACCTTATTTTCATGTCTTCAGCTGAAGACGTTTTCTCTTTTCTCGATTTCAGCGGCTGCTCTTTGGGGGTGTCTGGGCATCCATGCCATGCTTCCTAAACTCTTCTGATCTGAATGCTATAGTAGAATTCTCCCTCTAGAAGCTCAGTTCCAGAGTGATGTAGCGCACGTGGACCAGGGCCCGGGTTGCATGATGTGAGCCACTGGCCGGCAAGGATGCTAAAAGAACCTGTCACTAAAAAATGCGAGCCAAGTTTACAGGAACGGAGTTGCTGCTGAAGAGATCTCTCATTCATCTCCCCCAGTGCCTGTTCTTCACAATCATAACGTTACCCCTGCTTGACAAATATACTGTATGGCAAGTCATAAAGGTCTTAGAACAGGACTTGACCCATTTGAGAGATTTAAACCCTTCTTCCTGGTGACTGTAACATTCAAAGAGGGCAAAACCACAAGCCATATTTTAAACTAAGGGTGCAACCATTCTCCACAAAGGAAAAGAAAGGGGGGAAATATGACTTTCGAAATGGAAGGTGTGGGCACAGGGAATAACACTTTTCTTTAGTTCAGATTACTTTTTGGCTCTGATGTTTGGAATTCTCCCGTCCTGCGAGAGAAGCATGCCATGAAGGCTTGATAAGCAAGTATCTTTGCCTATTGTAGCATCAGACTGTGGGTACAAAAAGCTTCTCATTGAACTCAACTGGAAATTGGCTTGCAGGGTAGAGGGGAAGGGCATTGAGAGCCCCCCGCAGTGACGTTTGGCCCCTTTTTTGTAGGCCTGTGCTTGAGCAGGGTCCCCAGGCAGCACAGAACCCACAGGACTAGCCTCAGAAGCACCATCAGTGCTGCAAGCAAGTCTCAGTGTTTTACACATGGTCTATTCTTTTATTTCATGTTTTGTAACTTTTAATCTCTTTTGGCCAGATTTTTCTGTAGAAGTAAAAATTATGATTCTCCAGTAGCCTGGTTGCTTTCTGAATTTTGGGTGGTCAGGGAGAGAAAGGGAGATGGGATTTTCAGATTCTCTCAGCTTCGAGCAGAAAATACACCCAAGAGTAGCTAAATGCATTGCAGTAGACCAACATCTCGTATGCTTTGGGTGATTTTTATATTTCTGAACTTCCTTTAATGTCAAACACGCAGTGTTAGCCTTGAGTAGCTGCATTTCTTATATGGACAGATTTGGATATTTGTTCTGTCAAGAGTAAATTTAAATTCCTGTAGGCATCATGTAAACTCACTCTGGGGAAGTTCAGCAGAGGCATCCTCAGATTCTATATTAACATGTAATCGTTTCGCATCGAATTTGATGAAAGCTTGTCTCGGGCTCTGCCTAATGCCCAGAAATGGATGGAAATTAGAAAGCCTATGTATTAGCTATATTTGCATCTTGCAAAAAACCGTTTATTGTACCAAGTCAGCAATTCGTTGATTGGCTGTGTGTATATTTTTGTATTTTGCCCTCCTGTATTCATGGTGCCCGGGGAAAAATGCCGGTTACGTTTTTGCTGTCGATAAAATATTCTTCCTCTCATCCCAGACTGCGATTGTTACCAGCCATGCCCTTTTCCCGTAGTCTCCCGCGTTACCTAGGGGAGAAAAGTCGTACACAGCAGCCTTGGGGATTATAAAGGCAATTTATATCTTTGCTGCTTTTTTTTGGACGTGCAACCCAACTGTTACCAACAGTCACTCTGTATTTTTTTTTCTGGGTCAAGACTGTTAATGTGAACTAAGACCTGTGTTAAATCCCCTCAGCTCCCTTCCAGCCACCTTGCTGTGCGTGACCTTGCCATTAACTACCGCTCTTCCTCTCCTCTCACCCAACCACATGGTGATAGCCGAGATGTCCATCTACAAGAGAATGAGACGGGCATGTTGTTTTGGTTGCGGACGTTCTGAGCGTGCCTGCTCGTGCATGTCAGACCGTGTGCGTGGTGCCATGGACACCCTTGAGAGAGCCTTCCCACTTTCTTCTGTCTCTGTTAACGATTGCTCCACCAGTTTCCGTGCCTGTAAGTTTAACTCGGCTCCCGCAGTTCCATGTCCGTGCCGTCTGTGCATCATCCCCGTCTCGTGTCGTCCCCTGTGGTCCTGTGAGTCAGTCACGCTGGTGTTTCCTTCCCCGTGTGACCTTGTATGTGGTGCTGTGTGGCCCCAGCTTCCTGTGTCACTGCGTACATGGCGGGGGAGGCGTACTTCTCGGGATGGCCTGCGGCTCTGTGACGTTGCTGTGTGGGGATAGTCTCGCTCCTTTAAACAACTACAAGTGGAAATTGATATGACAACAAGTCAAATATGTTATAAATGCAGATGTGTGTGGAAATATATACCTTAATATTGGGGGGAGCTTAGACGTTGGATTGGGTCACAGGGAGGAGGGAAAAAGGTACAGGGAGAACAGACCGGCTCTAGCTTTAAATTCTTTTTAGTGAGCTGAGATAGTTTCTGAAATACAACAGGGTTTTGATGGAGATGAATTTTTTTCCTCTGTCTCCCTAATCTGCATCTCATTCCTCCAGCCCAAGATTGGGTCCTATGTTCTGAAGGAAAAAATGCTCTAAGTCTGCCAACCTATATGAACTGGCAGATTCGAGACTCCTCCTCAAAAAGATGGCTGATTCAAAGGATCGTTTCATTTAATATCTTTTATTTTTCCAATAATACAGCCCCCTGAGCCCCTGTTTAAGCTATCTTGTAGTCATTGTCATTTCAAGTAACCAAAACTATAAGCATCAAACCTCGAAGTCTGTTGCACAGACCTTTAGGTCAATCTGCTTTGTTACCTGCAAGCTCAGGGGTGTTATAGAAACTGCCAAGGTCTTGAGCTGGTAGCTGCCAAAGCTGAGATAGGCCAGATTCCTGAGACATCTGTCATCGTTGTCTTCAGCATGAGCTTTGCTGGGTTTTACTGACACAATTGAGAGGTGATATTACTGAAAGCTCCAGTTTGCACACAAAGACAGTGGGATATGGCTTCTCTTCTAAGGGCAGAAGAGGTTGTGGTTCTGTGTGAGGCCTTGGGTGCCTTAAAGGGTAGCTGTAATCTTATTTTCACACTTTTGGTAGCATGGGAGGCAAAAGACAGTCCTTTCTTCTGTGCTTCATCTTTTTTAAAAGCACCCAACACATATTTTGGTGACCATATTGCCATCTACTTTCTCCCTTAAATGCATAGAGCTGGTTGAATTAAAGTTCCACGAGCAGGGGTTAATTCACACTGGCAACGAGGATGAAGAGCACTTTGCTCTTGAGCATTTACCATCATGGAAAAGTCGCCCCATTCACCTGCGCCGACGTTGAAGGTGGTCCCGGCATGCCGTGCTTGTGTGTCAGTGATCCACAGAGGCTCCGAGGGCTGCGAGAGTCCTGACCTCACCATGTGGGGTTGAGCAATGTGCCCAGGCCGATGCTGGTGTTTGTCCCTGCAGTTCAGGTCTGAGGCGTGATCCGTGCATTGAGCTGCCTTAGAGTCATCTGCCAAAGTTAGATCTAGGACCGTGAATCATCCTCTCAGATTCATGATTCACTGTCTCTCCAGGACAGTGCCAAGGGACAAGATTCATTGTGATAGTGATGGCTATTGAGAGGGATTTGGGACTGTCTAAATCTTGTCTTGACGTTGATCTGAAATGGAACTTGTTAGATAGAAAGTTTCCTTTAAGTGTTTCTTACAGGTGCCACAGTATGAATTCTTACCACTTATTCTCATTGTAAGAGTTTTCTCTGATCATATGACACTACCAAGGTCTAGTAGGCCACAACCACACAGGGAGTTTGTGTGTCTGTGAAGTGTGGCAAGACACCAGCTTCAGAGACAGGAGCTGGGGAGCATGAGCAATGGGGTGAGCTGTGACCACATCACTTTGATTGACTGTAGAGAATGTAACCTCAACCATTGGGTTACCCTCCCACCTAAGGCACAACTTCTGTTTCCAGATAATTACTGGGCTCTAAATCCTTGGCCCGAGAGTCAGTAGAGAAAAGGAAGGAGCCACTTGGGCTCTAAACTGGGGCTTTGTGGTCATGTCTTGACTCTGGTCGTCCATACCAATCACAGCAAAACCTGTGTGAGGCCCATGATACCTGGTGTGTGTAATTTCTATTTTATCCAGGAGAAACCATAATTGGAGGGATTTCTCAGCTCTGCAATTGAATCTAAGTGTTGGTGGGGGCCAGGAGAAGAAAAACGTGGGGTGGGATTGCCCATCCTCTCAGAAATATCCTGTGCATGAGATCATTGTCCTTCCCGCCCCTCCGAAATCAGCCCCACCATGGAAAACATGGGCCTTTGGGCTGGACATTGAAGTTCTAACTGGTACTGACAGCCTGGGAGGTGAGGGGGGTGCTGCCCCTGTTTCATCGTCTTTCTGCCGTCATCACTCCATCAAACAAAAGCAGATTTCATCCATCCCTGTGTGAGACCACTCACCTTTGACCGTTAATAAGAAGTTAGGAAAATCCATTCCAATTTGAGCCCCTTTATGTGCCCACATAAGCCCTTCATCTCCAATTAAAAAAATGTCTGTCTCTACATGGAATTCTACTGGCAGAGCTCCAGCAGCAATCCCTGGCCTTCCCTCGCTGGTGGTGGGGCTGGGTGGTGCCCATTTGACAGAGCTGGTTGACTCAAAGAGCGGTGGTGAGAGTGGGCTTTTCATTAAATATGAGCAGATGTGAAATGTAGAGGGTTCGACAATTAGAAATGGCAGGAGAAGGGCCCTTGAATCAAAGTGAGGTCAGATGGGCGGGTCAGATTACTTCTCTTACATTCTTTAGTTGTTCTGAAAATCATTTTGAATTAGTGTCAGCAGAGCCATGATGGGTTTTGCCCTTTGTCTTTTATGCTGGGGCTGTATTGTTTCCCAAGACACTCATTAAAGGTCATTATATTATTACGGAGCTGCTTTGGTCGCCGTTTCCCAGTTGAGCCAGTGTGCTTTGGAGGCTGCCTGATTCGTTTCTCTCTTGCCTTTCGTCTCCCTCCTTACTATTTTTTTCTTATAAGGGGAAAGATTTCCGTTTTCAAGGGACATTAAATTGAAACACAAAGTCCCATTATGTGCTTTCTGAAGTGGGAAGAGAAGTAGCCGGTTCCCAGGGGAGTGGTAATGTATTAAAAGTGTTCACACAGTTTTAGAAATCTGCCTTCTCCCAGCAGGACCTGCCTGCTCAGCTCACCTCTGCTTGGAGGTGTGGCCCATTACCGTCTATCGGTTTTTGTTAAGTCACTGGCTGCTCTCACCGTTGTCTCCTTCTATTGAACTCACAAGAGATGTAAGGCCAGACTGCGCTGACAAAAAGATCTGCTGAGAAGGCGTCCTTTACAGGAGACTTAAAAAACAGTGTCATAGAAGTAAGGCAGAGACCAGTGAGGATTCATCACAAGACATGGCTCAATGTTCAGCATGGTGGGTTAGGATGTGGGTGTCCGCATACCGTCATTGTCTGGTTATTCCGATTTCATTCCCACTTCAGGTGATTCTGGGCAGGAGTACCAGCTCTCTTAAAAGACACCCAGATGGTATGGGCCCCAGACTTTTTGTAGGTAGCTATATTCTAGTACTATCAAATATAAAAATGCATGTCTAATAACATACATACATGCATGCATATAAATATAGATTTAGGGTGTAATCATTCCGTGTGCTCTCAATATAATTTTGTAAAATAGTCTTTTTTCTCTGTTCAGAATTTATTCTTATTATTAGTCTTGCCTGCTATCTGATCGCGAAGTCTAACAGGAAGGGACAATTAAAATTACGATGCAGTGACAACATAGGGCCCGATTGATTCAAACCTGCTGAGACCTGCCTGACGGGATGCTGGCCACAGCTGTCAGTTACTGTGGCATGAACAAATTAATCATGTGCTAGAAGAGAAACAGATTTTTTTAGACTTGCGCTTGGAAATACTTTTAGTTAAAGTACATGTGTGATCACTCACACCAACCTTTCAATTTACTAATAGTTTAAACCTGTACTATTGCATACACCCTTTTCCAAACTACTGTAGCTAATTTTAAATTGTGCATGACTTTTATTTGGGGTATAAATATAATACGAGGAGACATTCCACGCCCACGGTGAGGTCGAGATGAGAAGTCCACTACAATTAGGTTGAAGGGAGACATGCCAAAGTCAGTGCAGTGTAATCTTGAGTCTTGTCAGATAATAAACAAAAATCAGCTTATCCTGAGTAGCCTTTGGTTTGTAAGATAGAGAATTAACATTGTCACTAGAACTAAAGTCACTCGGTGAATGAACGGTATTTCGAAGTACATAAAATCAGGGACTGGGGCAGGGGGTGGAAATTGCTGGAGGAGAGTGTCTGTAACCGGGCACACCCGATGCTGACAGTCACCAACGCCTGTTAAAGGAAGATTGAATTCAGTGAGTCGCATTTAAAAATCAACAGTCTGTCATTATCTCATTCCTTTTATGCATAGTTTTGGGTGACCTCCTGAAGCTCCCTCTCCAAATTTTATTTGTGTATTTTACTTCTAGACTCTCCCCTTGCCTCCCTTCCTCCATCTCTCCCTCTGTCTCTCTCCCTCTATGGTACCGAACAGTAAAGCAGCCTCTGGGTCTCTAGCTCTTTAGCTAGCTCGGGCCATGCTTCCTTATTTTCCCGTCTGTAGCCTGTTGCAGGAAGTGAACACAGAAGGCGAATCGGCCTACCAAGCCAGGTAATCATTCCATGAGACTCATAATGCACCTGGGAGGGCCTCTGAGGGCACTTCTGTTGGTAGCAGACAAGGCTTCAAAGCCAGTGCCGCTCACTTGATGTTGCAGTGGCCACGTTTAGCAGTGAGTTGACTGGAAACATGGCTTCCTATGTGCTTAGTCAGCAGTCGGCTCTTTAAGTCAGCATAAGGCAACAATCATGCTCGGGCAAAATTTCCTGTGAAAAGAATCCCTTAAATCGCCCATCTCTAAAGAGCTCCAAACAAGCCAGGTTGTCATTCTTAATAAATAGCTCAGTTGTTCTTTTTTTTTCCTTTCAGTTTAGCACCCGGTTATGTAGTTGACTTCCATTTTGGGACCTCATTCGGCTCCCAAACAGTATTGTGGAATTCTTTAAGATAAATCTGCTGTGAAAGGGTACCACATCTAGATGAAAGAGAAAGGGAACAGTGGGCAAACAGAAAAACTGTCAGCCAGTTTTTCAAAAGAAATCTTTTGAAATGGAGTTGGAAGACAAGAAGTAGAAAGGTCAAAGTGAAGAAAGACTGAAGGGTCCTTTGCATGTACCCGGTCACTTGGACAACCAGGGAAGCACTTCAATAGTGCACTGAGCTTTTCAAGGACAAACTAGAAAAGACGTTGGCGTGCCACAAGTAAGCTGAGCAGAGGTCCTTGTGCAAGGTGACGTGGAAATTATGTTTGCATTTCTATTTAGGACAGTGGCCAGTTGTCCCAGCACTCACCCTGACAGCTGCTACCACCAGGCAGCGGATTCTCTGTCTTACCTCTGTGATGGGGGACAGAGGTGGCCAGTTAGCTCTTTGTCTTCCCTCTCCTCCACTATCTTGGGTGACAGATGCCAGGGCCAGCCCGCCTTTCACTTGCACTTTCTTGTCAAGGCTCTGCCTTGAGCCCAAATCCTGACCTTTACTGTATGAAATAAAGTACTGATGAACAAGCAGAGGTTTGAATTAGAGCAGTTTGAAGCAAATGTCAGGTCCATCTCTGCTCCTTCCTCCACCTGTACCGGGAGCCTGGGCTAGACCCAGTCTGGAGTCTGCAGTGCCTTAGGCTTTATGGGTCTGGGGAGACATAACTTATTAACAAAGAGTTATTAAATTTTTATCAATTTTACAACACAATGTAAATGCCTCCTATGAATCTACATTGTATTCATTATCATTTAAAACGTTAATTAAGTCAAAGTTGCATTTAATTTCTCTCTAAATGGGCCTCTGGGAAGAGGCTTTTAGAAACATCTGTGGGATTATACAGCTCCAGAGACAGGGAATCCCCCAGCCCGCACTCAGGATAGCCCCCGAGTTGATTGCAATCGTGTGTCTGTGGCTAATTTGATGTGACGCGACTGGGCATTGTCTCAAATTAGCATCAGACCCAGGGTGGTGTAGAAACATGGGAGAGAGGCTGGCGGGGCGGCAACCCAGGCTTCCCTGCTTCCGGCCTCCCAGTGCCTTCCAGACTGAGATGGGAAGTTCATCCAGGACACCTCTGGTCTCAGCCCTGCCTCGGTTTCTCCCTTCTCACATGGGGCCTGTCATGTTTGGTGGACACGTCCTTCATCTGACATGGACATTTATCCTCTGGCTCGAGCAATTCACAGCATGTGCCAGTATGCTTGTGGGGAAGATCTTGGAGTTTGAGGTCTTGGACTTGCATTTAAACCTGGAAACAATGAGCTTTATGCAACTTAATGAATTGAGGACCCTTTTCAGACAGAGTAGATGTGAAGATTAAAAACTGATCATGTTGTTGGGTGAGGAGAGAGGAAGAGTGAGGACTACTAAGATCTGCTGCAAACTGCTTTCCCCCTTTGAGGCGAGGTCGGTGTTGTTGCCTCATTTGAAAATGTGCAGGCTACCCTCTGGACAGTTCTGTTATTTTTGCAAATGCATTCCATCTCCCTGGAGCAGAGGTGTGTTAATGTCGGGGTACAAGGAAATGGCTAATTGTTCAACTTGGATTCAAGTTAAGAGTGGACTCAGTGGATTTTCTGCTCTTACCCCATGGAAGGCACTCTGCCAACACAGCGTGTGTGTGTACATGTGTAAACACATCCATGTGTGCATATTAAGTTTAACACATAGTGTTTGCTGCATTGAAGGTGCTATTTAGGTCCTTGACCAATGTGAACTTAATTCTTATCAAGACCCAGTAACTGTTATTTGCCATCAAGGCACCTGTATTGTGCTGTTTACAGATGAGGCATCTAAGGCACAGAGAGGTTCAATGACCTGCCAAGGGCCACGCAGCAAGTCAGTGGCAGGGCTGAGATTCAAAAACGAACTGGTAGCTCCACGGCCTGTGGAGTAAGTTGAGTGTCTCAGTCACATAGTTGAGGATGATCCATCGGTCTGTCTACCTCCAAGGAAGGAGAAAAAATGAGGATTTCGGTAATGAAGACTCAAGACAGTGTGGGGAGTGCTATGAGAGAGAGGTGCAAAGGCCCAGAAGTCACCTCCTCTTGGTCGGCCAAGGAAAGATCCTATAGGTTGTATCATTGCAGATGTGCCTTGGAGGACAAGAGAAAAAGGGTGTTCTGCCTGGCAGCATGAGGGAGGTCGGGAGCCTCCTGCCAAACAGCCAGTCACCCAGTTTGGTTAGAGCTTAGGTCCTACACAGCAGGCTGCAGGGAGAGGAGCCCTGAAGGGTAGGTAGGGCCTGTATTGACAGGGGCTCAGCCACGAGGATTTTGTTCTTCATCTGAAATACAACAGAGTTTAAGATATTTGCTCAGGGGCGTGATGTGAGAGGCTTTGTTCTGGGAAGGCTTCTGTGGCAGCTGTGGAAGAAGGGCTTGGGTGCAGGGGGCAGCTGGGAGGCCTGCGAGGGTGATGAGCTGCAGAGGGGCGCTGTGCTGGGAGGAGGTGGCGCCCAGCCGCTCTGAGAAGCCCCAGGAAAGAGGGCCCAGGCAGGATCGCCAGACTCTAGGACTCGGCAGCAGAAGCGTGTTAACCAAAGGTGACGCCAAGAAGTGAAGGTCTTATTAAAGAATGTTTAGTGAATAGTTGGGAAGCAGTTGAATTCTGTCCATTAAATTTCTTGAGCACAGTTCTCCCCAGTCGACCTGATGGTCATCACAATTCCTGCTTGGGCTCAGTGGGGTTTTCTTCTTCTTGGAAGAGAATTTACTCAAGTCTTGGCGGGGACCGGAGGCCTGCAGGGCTCTGTCTGCTGCCCCAGGTCCCGCGGTATCTATTCCATCCAGTTCCTGTCCGAAACTAGTGTTTCTTCTTCCTCCCTCACCATTCTTCCCATTTCCAATAAGATGTACATCTTGAGTGTGTTGAAGGTGAGCGGGGCAGGCAGCTCTCAGTAGGTGGCATGAATGTCATTGGTCCAGGGTGGGCTGCAGAAGCAAAGCAGGTGGGGGCCACCAGCTGGGATATGTGACCAGCCTTGAGGGTCTTGGCTCAAGTTGCATGTGGTTTCTTCAATTAGAGTTCATGGGAATTACTTTTTAAGTCCCTGTGTGTGGCAATGAGACTCTTCCTCTCATCTTTCTCAGAGAGATAGCATGTCTCCTTACATCTAGGGAGGGAAAAAATACAGTACTTCTCATCCCATTCACTGCAAATCCATTGTAGTTTCCTACTGCTTACCCTTGTATGATGGAAATATGAAACATCTCATCTGAGGTGCTGCTACACAGAATCTGGGGAAGGCATGTGGCATTTCTGAGGACCACAGCACAATTCTTTTTCCTTTTCACTTCTCTGTGCATGAGGCCTTTGTCTTTGTTCATGGTGTCTCTATGTCAGCATCCATGGCTGTAGGATTTGTACATACCATCAACCCAAAGGGTTGTTAAAGCAGCACAGAAAACTGTTTGAGTCCTTTGTCCCCTTCCAGTGGTGGGGCATGCAAGCTAAGGATGCCACCTTTGGGAAGTGGATGATGCAGAATGCATTGCTGTGCAGGTTGGGTGTTGTCCTTCCTCACTTGGGGGCTTTCTCCCAAACCAGCATGTCAAATTACCTAGGTGCTCAGGGAAGCTGCCATCCCTGCAGAGTTCAGTTTCCCCAGGAGGACTCTACATGAACAGAAAGAAGTGCAGTGTTGTCAGACCCACACGGTTGACACCTCAGCATCAAAAGGATCTTTTTGTCCTTTCACACAGCTAGGAGCACAACTAGACAGTGTGCCTCATGCAGAGATAGGGTCTGGACATGCCCACAGACTCTTGTTGTGAGGGGATGTTCTTATGTCGGTCCCACTCAGATGAGCTGGGTGAAACAATGGGAGGTTTTACAGTGGCCCCTCTGCTCTGCACAGCTCATCCAGTCCTGCTCATGAGGGGCTCTCCTCCTGCAGCCAAGGAAACAGGAAAGGAAACACTCCCCTGGCCTCTCCAGTAATCCTGAAAGCCCCCACTCCATCTGCTTCACTATGATGGTGTGACTACACCACGTCTTCCTGGAATTATGGGTAAAACCTGTGCAAGCTGAGAGTGGAAGCTGCTAAGATGCATCTGCATCAGATGACCAGCTACACTGAGGGACTTAAATGAAGTGAGAAAGACTGCTCCTCAGAGCTGGAGCCACACCACATGGATGGGCAGTGCAGAGAGTGGCGTGTGTGCCAAAATGCAGGCCATCTCCGGGGAGTGGAGCTGAGGGCTGGCATTAAGGCACCTCCATTCAGCCAGTGTCTGCTTTCTGTTGGATTGCACCCAAGCAAGAAAGGACCTATAGGTGGCCTTCCTTCCCTCCCTCCAAGGTCAGAAATGTAGCATGCTCGCATCCTTGGTTGGGCTTCAAGTGTTGGCAAGAATACTTGAATAGGAAAGGGCCTGCAGGTTCCAGTTCAGTAAATATTTGATGAGTAAAAGGATGAATAAATGAAGGGGTTCCCAACTATCAGTTAAAGGAATATCAGTGTACTGGAAGCAGGATGGTCCTGGATCTGTGAAGTTTAAAACTCTCTAAGAAGCTTACAATACAATTATATATATATGTGTGTATATATATATATATATATATATATATATATATATATGTAATTTATATAACTGGATAGAAGATGAAGGGGAAATGTAGCAAGAAAATCAAGGATTTAAGTGAAGGATTTTGAAAATTAGCAGCTAGTAGGTATAGTTGGTATTCTATGTGAAGGTTAAATAGTGGGAAAGAAGATACAGAAACAAAAACAAAAAAATCACAGGCAAAAATCTACCAACGTTTCAAGTTTCAAAAGATATGTGTGTAAGAGCATTTGTCCTAGAAAATCGAGGGATGGTGACATTTGCGTTCAGTTTCACTCATTTTGATGAGCTGGATAGTGTTTCTGTGAGTCGGGGTGGCGCAGGGAGGGGAAAGCATGGGGTAAAGCCAGTGTGAGCAGAGAGGCCCATTTGTCGAGAGCGGTGACCACCAGCAGGCGCCACGTCAGGCTGTTTCACTGTGGAGAGACATTGAAGGCCACTCCTGACTCTTAGGATCATTGACGGTGACTTGGTGCAGGCCGATCAAATCCAGCAGCACCCGTGTGACAATTCCTCTCACCTAGGATATCCAAAAAGGCTAAGTGGGCCATGGCTATTTTCTGTTAAGAGCCAATATTCTGTGTGTTCTGCTTGAGACGAGTGGCAGAGAGCTCTCTGGGTTGCTCAGAGATCTCAGGCGGCACCAGGCATTCGCTTACTTTTGAGTTGCTTCGAATTGCTCTCTGCGTTTTGTCAAGGTTGATCTGGGTTCTTTTTCAGTGCAGATGAGTCAGTTTCCACATACGGCCTGTAACACATCCAACTGAGAGAACACGTCCAGCAGGGATGCTTCAAAACCCTAAACAGGCGTTATTGCAAAAGGAGGCACGATAAGCTGCAGAGAGGAGAGGTGCACAGTGCAAACAACAGGATGAAACCTGCCGGGAAGGCAGAGACTGGCCTGGAAGGTCGGGGTGAGGGGGGAGGTATGCAAGGGGCTGGTGCAGGAAGGGCCACTTCACAGAGCTCCTCTGTTAAGGTGCAGTCAGGTATCTGTTAGACATTCCTGTCTTTTCTCCGATAAAAATTAGGGGATTCTCAAGCCATTCCCCTCACTGTGCAGTGAGCTAAGCGATATCCTTGGCAAATAAAGCCTGAAGTTCCAGGAGACCTCACAGCATGGAGAGGGAGAGTTTAGAGGTGGGAGCTGAGTGTTTTCTAGGGACTCTGGAAGTCATTCCTGGCACTGCCTTGGTGTGCTCACCACATGGGTGCTCAGGGAGTGCCGAGTGCTGTAGTGCAAGTAATGTCTTAGCCACATGTGAACCTCATATGTCTCAAGGCACTGACATCCCATTTCATCTAGGCAAGCCCAGAATCGGCATCATGCCTTACTACCACAGGACTTGGACCATGTTTGAGAAGTTCTCTGTTCCTTAGTTTCCTTGTCTGTAAAATGGAGATAATAACTTGACCCGTCTCACAGAGTGGTTGCAACGGTGACTTTGGGTCTCAGTTGTCATCTTGCTGACACTGCCTGTGTGCCTTCTCCACCTCACGAATGGGCGTGGAGATAGATACAGTGAATTTCGTGTGTTCTTGGAACACGGCAGGAAGTGTGTGGAACACGCAAGAGGGGAGCAGATGGTGGGGAGAGAGGACATTTAAAATTCTGTTAAAATTTATTTTGTTGATGATGGCCTCCATATCTTTGAGGTCTGGTTAGTGTTGGGAGTCATAGGTGGATAGAAAAAGCTTGTTGGAGTTAGAAGCGTATTGCAGACCTGGGAGGTGATGAGGTCACTGGGGGAGTGGTGGGACAATGGGTTAGCCACGCGTCCCCAATGTGCTCCTCTCCCTGCCCAGACTCAGGTGCCCCATGACCTGTGGAAGGGGATACATCAGCATCCAAACCCTGTGCCTGTCAGCAGAAGCAGTGACAGAAATGTGTTGCCTTCTAAAGCAGCAGTCGTCAATCCCAGATCATGAATGATGGACTTCCCATCATCGCCTTTCCTAAACTGCTGTGTGAAGAGTTGGGATCTGCTTTTTGCTGATTTTCTCATTAATGAGATTAGTGCTGGGCACTGGGCCGAGCCCTTCACCCGTTCTGCTGTTGCCCCTAGACCTGATGTGAGGACAGTGTAGAGATGGGCTGAGTATTGATGCACATTTTGAAATCTGAAGGATTCTGTGTTTCTGCTCCCTTTTCTACCCTGCTGAGGGCCAAGTAACTGGATCACTGGGTTACCTTTCCAACCTTCTGTTCATATTCTCAGTGGCACTGCCAAGTTCAGGCACTCCTCTTTTCTCACCAGTCTACCACCATTACCCACCCACGAGTTGGTCTCTCATGCCACCATACCACCACTTGATCACAGTAGCATCCCGTTCTAGAGAGGAAAAGCAACTTCTGATGGCTCCTTGTTTTCACTAGGACAGCATCCAGCCTTCTTAACGTGGCATTCAAAGGCCTTCACAGTTTGGCCTCAACTTAGTTTTCTAGTTCCATTTCCCACGTGAATATCCATCCAGTGAGTCTCTAAAAATGTCTTTTGTCTTGTTATTTAATGTAGTTCTATAACTCTTCCCTGGGTCCGAGAGTCTGCTGCTCTCTTCTTCGCATTGGTGGAAGCTTACCCTTCTTTTAAAGCAGGGCTCTGCAAACTGACCCAGGGAGCAAACCTGGCTCACGGCCTGTCTTGGCAAATAAAGTTTTATTATAACACAGCCATGGCCACTTATTTGCATATTGTCCGTAGCTGCTTTCAAGTGAAAACAGCTATATTGAATAGTTGTAACATAGAGACATATGGTTCACAGAACCCAAGACCTGATGTTTATGGAAGTTTGCTGACTCCTGCTTTAAACACAGCTCAGATATTGTCCTCTTGATGAAGACTTCTTCACTGCTCTAGCCCCCCACTTAGATCAGATTTAATGGGTCTCTTCTCTGTAATCCTATAACACTTATAAACTGTGCATTCAGCGCAGTTTCCATATTGAACTTTTAGAAGTCAGAAACAGACAACTCTCGATGGTCTTTGAGTCCTCAGTGCATTGTCCCCAGCTGCTGAGGCACACTACAGGAATTCAGTGGGTGCTGAATAACAAAAACCATGTTGAGAATGTGCTCCCATAGTTTATTAGCCATGTGTCTTGGGAGAAAAGAGGTCTTGGAGTCCAGAGAGCTTGCTTCTTCTTTGCTTCGACCATCTTGAACACAGCACTGGTTTCTGAACAGCTGCTTCCTTTGACTGTTGGATAGCTCAATCGAGGATTGATGACTGCTTCTTTAGAAGGCAACGCATTTCCTCCACTGCTTCTGCTGATGTACCCCCTTCCACAGGTCATGGGGCATTTGGGTCTGGGTGGGGAGAGGAGCACTTGGGGACGCATGGCTAACCCATTGTCCCACCACTCCCCCAGTGACCTCATCACCTCCCAGGTCTGCAATACACTTCTAACTCAAGCCCTTTTGCATCACCTATGATTCCCCATCAGTTTGAATCTACTTCAGCTGCTCTTGGAAGCCAGTCTTGCACCTTTAATCACTCCGGCCCCAGATAGCTTCAGGGACCTTCTCTCTCTGTGCTAATGGACCAGCTGACACGCTGGGAGTTAGGTCAGGCAGGGTAAGCCCTCAGCTCAAGTCTTAACAGCCCTAAGTTCCACCAGATTCCCCCAAACCCTCCCCACATGCCCAGAATTGCTCCTGGCAACTCTGTCCACAGCCAGTGGTAACCAGTGGAAGTGGGAGGTGAGCTGCTGCCTGCCTGTGCAGGGGAGCCATCTAGTCTAGTTTCTGATGGTAGATAACTGGAGACTCTGGGCTCAAAGGGAGCATTTCAACATTTGATTGAATTCATACACATGCCTTACACAACTTAGACATGCAAAAGCTGAATGTAAAGGGGTTCCGCCATTTCCATCGGAAATAACAAAACCGTGTGTGTGTGTGTGTGTGTGTGTGTGTGTGTGTGTGTGTGTGTGTTTAAGGAATACCCTTTGATTGCAATGTGAGCAATCTTTATTGTTGTTAGAGATTAAATCTCAATAACTTTTTGAAATTAGAGTAGGCCTCCCATCAGCCGAACAGGCAGTAGCACTCGCCCTTCCCAAACCTTCCTGCTCTAGAGTGTTATCAGCACGGTAGTTTTGCTTGAGATCAAATCAGGGCAACGTAGGAACTGTCATTTTTCATTTACTGGGGCCCTTTGATCCCATTCAAGGTTTATTTGTTTCAAGTGAAAAATATGAGCCTGCTTGCATACATCTATCCTGTAGAGTAGTTTTTTTTATTTTTTTTCTCTTAGAGATCAAATCAGAGCTGTAAGTAGTGTGGTCATTAGTTATCACCACCAGACTTCACAGCCTGCACTTTATTTCTGTTCTTACAAAATCACCAGCTTGCTCTGTTGCATAACGATCACTCCAGTGAAGCTATACGATATGCCTTTCGCGGGCACTTGGGTGTTAATTTATTTCACAGTTTCCTTTACAGATACAATCAGAGTCACCTATCACATTCCTGTTTTTTCCTTTTATTGTGTTTCTTCGCTATCTCATTTGTGTGATCTTTTTCTGCGAGATGACAGGTAGTGTCTCTCTGCTCACTGTTCCAGTGACTTATATTTTCCAGGACTCTCTATTGCCATTTTAAAAGCGTAGCATTTTATATATGTAATATTAGTTATTTATAACTCAAGTTTTGTTATATATAAACACTTCCCAAATGACACCTTGGTTAAAGTACATTTTTTAAAGAAAGGAAAAAATGTTCTTTGTAAAAATATTTTTCTCAACATTGTAGATGAAGTAAAAGCTCTCAGCATGATTATAATGCATTTTTCTGATTTCTTAGTACAATGAAATATATGAATGTTATTTTCATGTAAGTGATCAAGTTGTGGTATTTAATAACATGTTGTTAGCAGAAAAAGAGCGATCCATTTTGATTTATTTGGATATTTACTGGTTGATTTACAGTGCTTTACATATTAGAATTGGTTTGTCAACAATTAACATTCTAGGTTTTTATGTAACCCATACTTCAGGTAATAGAGGATTATTAAACTGCAACCAGTGTGTTGGAAATCTGCCGACTGGTAATAAAATTCTTATGTATAACAGCAGCTGAGAAATACTGCTATATATTTATGCATAGATTGTAAGACAGATGATGGCCGGCAAACCAGAGGGGCTTGAAATTCAGGCCGCCAGCAGGTGGTGCTGCTCTTCTATAAATGAGCCCTCTACCTGGCTGTAGTGTTGGCACCACCACCACTGCCCGGCTTTCTGCCTTTTCTTTTCCAGATGCGCTGTCCTTTCTTTCTTGAAGATGAATGTCTAAAACTGAGTTTGTTTATTTTTGTGAGGAGGTATGCCTCCGTTAAGACACTTCTCAATTGCTAAGATTCTTGAAATCCAACTTGCTTCCCTTAATACTCTTTTGGAACAAGTCTCAGTTAAATAAATGTTACTGTTTTTAAAAGGGAGCCACACAGTACGAGATTCTCATCTCTAAGACTGGATTACCTCCACCGTCTGAATATCATGTGGAAAGTTCCCATTTTTATCTAATATTTATGTACACAAGTTAATTTCCTAGGCTTTGTTCTACACCAGGATAACAAGGGGCATTTTTATAAAGGTGGCTTATATACTGAATTAATGTGCTATATAAAATAACTTTAATATGATGCTCTTTCATCAAGAATTATTTTAGAATCCAAGTTAACCGAAGAATGGTGCTTTTCTCCCTGGGCCAACACTAAATTTCTGAGAAGCAGGATCAGACTACTTTGGGCTTATTGTTTGTTTGTTTGTTTTCTGGTGTCTAAATAAGGTTGCCCACACAAAGGTTAATCAGATTATCAATTTGGGCATCAGTGAAGGAAAAACCCTATATTTTTGGTTCTTTCTCATACAGCCTCTTTTAAAATTCTTTTTATTTGATTATTTAAAGCCACAGCTATGCCATTTTACTAACTTATTTTTATAAAACCTACATTGCTCCTTTTCTGTTGGGTGTTAGGCTGTAAACTCAAGCCTGTCCTGGTACCACAGACCTATTAAGGGAAGGGAAGGGGAGAGTTAAAATACATCCCAAATGACTCACTTATTTATTTTCTTTATTAAGTGTTACCTATCAGATTGTAAAGAATTTTGAATGCAAATATCTTACATTTTGTAACTTAAAATTTTGGAGCCATTTTGAGAATCTAATTGGGATTTTAGCTTTTGAATTTTTAAACTATTTTTTTAGACATACTAGGCCTAGAGGGTGTAGGTCAAGGATGCAGATGTTATTAAGTACATCCTCATTTTATTCACATACACTTTTGACAGAGAAAACCCTGAAGTGTTATTGATTAGGTAAAACAAAGGAGTGGAGGATTGGGGAAACATTTCCTTTTCAGTGAGTTCACTCCAAAGCCCTCGTTTTGATTGCAATCAGTTTTCTTGTTCAGGTCAAACCCTGATGGCTTTCCTTCCAGCTTCCTTCACAGGGGGAGGGGATCCACTCGAGTAGTTGACAGCAGGAAATACCCGTCCCAAAGTTTGGATTTACCTGGCTGATCCTGTGAGGCAGCAACCTTGTGAATTTCACAGGACCCATTTCCAAGGCATTAAATAACTTTATTTTCCTGTCAGATACACTCTCCAGAGTACAAGCGAGACCTCCAATGGAACTGGACCACTGCCAGGGGCCTCCTCGTGTTTAGCTTCACGCACATATGTGTGTCTTATCTTGGACCTTTATAACTTCTAAGTGGCCAAAAAGTCAGTAGGCTGGCTTGGGGGTGGAGGTTGGGAGGGTGATAAACTTAGCCAAGATGCAAACCAACCAGTGCCCTCTTTGAATTTGGGTATTTAAACCTTAAAAAAAAAACCACCAAACCTTTCAGAGGACTCAGATTACTACCCAATATTATCCACATTCTGTCACTGTGAATTTAAAGCCTTTCACTGACTGCCCTTATTCTCCCATCTACACCCTTAAATAAATCTTTCTGCCCCAGTCAAGCTGAATTTCTTAAAGTTCCCTAGATTAGTGCCTCCTCACCTCCTTGCTTTTGTTCAGGCTGCTCTCCCCACCTAGCTTGCCCTTTCCTGCTTGAGTCAGCCTCATGGCCGGGGTTCCCCACTGTATCAGGCCCCGTGTTTGATTCACCAGAATCAAAGGTAAGCAAGGCGGACAGCACTGTCCATCCGATCCTTGTTCCAAGTCACAGCTTTTCCCTGACCACCCTGGACCTTCTAGCCCTTACTAAAGCAGTTCGTTTATCCTTCATCTGGTGCTATCATGTCATCCCTTCTGAGCTGTTATTTCACTTAACTTGTGAATTACTATGTATTTAATGCAGTTATCTCATTTCTACAGCTAGACTTGTGGTTCTTTCTTACTGTCTTTTTAAAGTGTTTTTTTTTTTTTTTTTTAAGAAAAGAAAAAAGCAAAAGCATTGCACAGCCCTCACCCTCACCCTCGAGGTGTTTGCTGAGTGGGTCTGGGGTGAGATCCAAGCACTGGTGTCTGTAAAGTTCTCCAGTTCCTTGTACTGAAAGGCAGGCTCGAGACCCTCTGTGCTAGACCACACTCTCCTTGGATCAGCAATCCTGCTCTCTCATTTGGCAGTGCTTTCTGGGCTAGAGTCTGGTAGGAAATGTTAGAAAACTGTATGTGGCTGCTGAGTTATGAGGCCTTCGGTTCATGGCTGGCTCCTGTGATAGCCGTCAAGTAACAGAAAAGATTGTTAAGCCCACAAGCATTACAAATCGGAGCTGAAAAGGTCCTTATACATAATTAATGCCAATCCTTTGGGAGGGGAAGTGTCTTGCCAAGACCACACAGTTGAGCCAAGCCAGGACTAGAACCCAGGCTCCTCAGCACTGGGCTACGCTCCCCCCTCTGTAACATTGCCTCTCTGGAAACTAGGAGATATTTATTCAGAACATTACCATGCTGGCTCAGCATGATGAGATATTCAGAGATTTGAAAACTACCAGGGAGGACCTTATAAGTCTAGTTGAGAAGTGAGATGCATGAAACGGAAAACAAACTTTAATGCAAAGACACAAAGATGTCAGAGGAGTGTGAGAAGAGATTGAAGAAAGGAGGGATTCTACCTTATTACAGTCATCCGGGAAGGCTTCCCAGAGGAGGCAGGCTAAGCTACTTCCTGAAGGGTGGGTAGAGTAAGTAGGTGAAAGGAAGGGTAAGAGGGGACAGTAGAGGAGTCGATGTCCCCTTTTTCCCTGCCGGTCCCACCACCCCCCATGTGCAGGCCCCAATGCCACGGCCTCCCACCAGAAATTCAAGGGAAAGAGCCCATCACAAGCAGGCAGTGTGAATTTCCTGTAATTTAGAGGGAACAGTGGGGTTTCTCCACATTTCCATCTGATTTTCATTTGTTATCGCCCTGAATGGTCCCAGCCTTCTCCAATTGAGACCCATTTAAATATTTTCTGGCTTTTCTTGTTTTTATGACACTTGGCATAGCCCAATTATTTTGACCTGAGCAGTTCACTGGGGCCATGTGAAGTATGGGACACAGGTGACAGTTGAACAAGATGCAGCAGATGGGGGTGGAAATGGTGCATTTTACCCTGTTCTGGTGGTTGGATCCAAGATGAGCTGTTGGGAGCAGTGGAGAGAGTGTTAGTGCATTTGGGTAGAACAGAGTCAGGAGAAAGCAGACTGACACTGTGGCAAAGGACCCAGCGGCCGAGAACTCTAGTTACTTTGATTTCTCAAAGCCAAGGTGATAATGACGGGTAACATTTATCAAGAGCTTGCTGAAAAAACTCTTCTAAGCACTTGCCATGTTTTCAGTGCGTGCTCACAACGGCCCTCGGAAGAAAGTACTCTTATTTCCATTTTACAGGTGAGAAAGCTGAAGTTAGGTAATTTGCCCAATAGCTGTGCTTGGACCCTGCAGTGTAGCCCTGGGGCCCGTGCACTTAAATGTTACCTCCTTCTAGCTCATTGTAAGTTGATCATTGTAGAGGGCTCTCCCACATAGTGGAATCCTTCTCTCATTGAGTGTTGCTGGAGCTGGGGCCAGGGATGTGAGAGGGGTGCCTACCCAATGGCTGGGGTATAGTAAACCGTGCTGGGGAATTTGACCAGCTGGTGAGCTCATGCCCCGTGAGACAGATCCCTGAAATGGAAGCCCAGTTTTCTGCATGACTTTGAAACAGAAACTAGAAATCCATAATTTACGGACATCTTCAGACAAAGATTGTCCCACGTATACGACCCTGGGAGCCAGCAGGGCGGTGCCGAGCGCGGCACCCAGGACTGTGCTCAGGCTGCCGGGGTGTGGTCTCTGGTTGTCTTGTTTGGCCCCGCAGCAGTTCCAGATTGGTGTGTCCTCATCTGTCCCGTGGGGGTAACAACAGATCTTGGGACATTACAGAGCTGAGCGACTTATCTGAGGTCAAAATTCTAGTGAGGGTCAGAGGGACTTGGAAGGGTGGCCTGGATCCAGGACATGTAGTCCTATGAGCAGAAGTCTGACAGCGAGGGGCCTGTGTGAGAAGTCAGCAGACTGGGGCCCTCGTTTTAGGTCTGCCTATTTGTGTCACTTTAGTGTGGCCCTAAGAGGGTGAGGCTGGGACAGCCCTAAACCTTCCGGCCCCTGTTCCTGCTTTCCACACCTTGTTTTCTAACAGTGTGGAGCAGAAAGGGACCCACCATGCACTAGCATTTTAAAATGTTGCATGGGTTGTGTCTGAGGATAAATTATAGTGGGATACAGATAATGATTTCATAGTTCAAGAACATCTTTAGAAGGTGACTGTGCCCTTAAGAAATATACTAAATGCTGTGTTTAGTGTAAAATCACAATCTGGGACTGGTCTTACCTCCCAAGGTTAAAAGCATACAGTATTTCCTAAAGTGTTCTGGCAGAACATTCTTCATCGGGCCATGTGGTGTACCTGGGTTGTACTAAAAACCCATGCATTTTGCTTTTATCTGAGTTTCAGAGAAAGTACTGGTGCAACCATCTGGAATACATAATAGAATTCTCGGGGGCTTTTAATACAACTGGCTCAGTGGAAAATACGGTGTTTATGGATGAGATGATAATGATAATGATATTAATAATAATAGTGGTTCTTACCTGTATAACATCTTCTGGTTTAGAAAATAATTTCACATATATACAATTAGATTCTATGCTGGTCTTCAAATAGAATCGTTGGGGCAAGCACTAATTTAAAAAATGTATATAATAAAGTGAAAATGGAAATGAAAATATGATTGACATTTTCTGCCAGTCATGTTTACTGGAAGCTGTTTAAGGGGAGGAAAAGCAAAAAGAGAAGAAAGGTAGTATCTGAGTCAAAACATATAAGCAAATAAAAAGTTGCACCTCCAAGTGGTGATGTGAATCCAAACCGTGTTGACCAGGAGAGTCTGACGGAAGCGTGAACAGAGTCCACCAGAGACCTGCCTCTTTCTCTCTTTCCTGCTTCTCACCCTGGCAGGTGCCATAGCTCACACTTCTGAGGCAGCTCGATCTTTTCTCCACTCCTTTGGATGTCGGACAATTCATAAATTCAGAAGGAAGCCTTTCCTGTAAGGGTCTTCCTTAACAATCTCATGCAAACACCATGAAGTGATCAAAAGAATAACACTTGTTTTATGCTCGCCTTGACCAGTCTTGACCAAGGGAGCCTGGAGGCACGTGGGCAGACACAGAGCATGAGCACTTCGTTGTGAGGATGGGCAGGGCGGCAGAACCCACGTGGAGACCACCCTTGGGAGGTGGACAGGGCGGGGCCAGGACTGGAGTGAGGCATTGACCTTGGGGACCAAACCTAAGGGGGCACCAAAAACCGCAGCGATGAAGGTAAATGATAACAATGCAGTATTGTTTAAAGAAATCAAAATGCAAAAAAAAAAATCCATGATGAGTAAAATGTCTGAATTTTAAGTAAAGAGGATGAACAGCGATTTTCACACTGGCATTGAAGTACTGGAGTTGGCAAGTCAGCAGGGTTTAGAACAGGCAGCTGTTCCCTCTCACAGGGACACACCCCGTAGGCCCGGAGCAGTGCTCTGTAACTTAGCCGTTCTGTCCTGATGCCTTGCAGAGGGACCCTGCTCGTCCTTCAGTAAATCCAAATCTGTTTGATAATAAACCGCATTAGAAAAAGAATTCTCTTACAGGCTCCATAAATTCCATTACAGTCCATTTTGTCTTTGTTAAACGTATGAGTTGAAAATTACAATCCCTTTATTCACAATGATCGTTTCAGACACACAGCTCAAAAAGATCAGCATTAACTTAAAAAAAATATATTAGCATGCTTGTATCTATTAAGCACTATTGCTTTGTAGGCTCCAGCTGATGATTTTATTAAGTATACTGCAAGAGGGGAAAAATCAAGGATAATTATAAATTCATAAATACATAATTCATTGGCATAAAGTGATTTTAATGGGATGGGTGCAAATTATCTACTTCCTCATGAAAATAACAGAGATGTTCTGATTAAGCCCATAATCTAGTCTATGTGAAATTCTAGCCAAACCAATGGGACACGCTTTCTGAAACTACCTTTGATAAGAAACGCATTACAAACTCATCAGTTTGGCTTCCTGTTAACAAAGAGACAGCAGCCGTCTGGATCATTCTGGATTCACAGGGAAACTGCCACCCCACGTATCCTCCAACTAAAGCTGTGCAAGTTTGACAAGGGGCAGATGAATGCAGGAGTTATTGTGCAGGGGTTTAAATCTGTGCGGCAGCTGACGGTTGAAATAATCATCTGTATATCGCTCTGAGCTAGCTGGGGAAAGGTTGAAGCTGCATATTTTCAACCTATCTAGTCTAATGGTTAATCTGTTGTCTTGTCCAGCTCTTTGCAGGGTGGACCTGCAGCCGACACTGACAGCTTCAGGGAATTGCTCATGGAGACGAGGTTCGCCTTGATTCTCAAAGTGCAGGGTGGATGGCTCTCACTTAGCTTGAGCTGGAAAAGGGGAAACGCACCTACCTGGTTTCCTCAGATGCAAAGGGACCTGCAGAACTAATAGTAGGTTGGATGGTAGGGACATTGTGGGCACTAAACTGCCTCTCTTCCTCCTGGCTTTGCCCAGTTTCTTCCCTTGAAGTGGGCTTCATGCATGTTTCTTTCCATTTGGTTATCTTGGCAGATTGGAAAAACATTGTCCTTTTTGAAAAGAGGACATTGAAAAAAAATGCAAGAAGAGCAGGGACTAGCAAACTTTTTCTAGCAAGGGCCAGCAAATAAGTATCGTAGGCTCTGCCAGCCGTACAGTCTCCATTGCAACTACTTGACTCTCTGGTTGTGAAGGGGAAGCACCTACAGACAACAGGTAAACAAGGGCTGTGGCCGTGTCCTAGTAAGATTTTATTTATAGCTACTACTTTGAATTTCATATAATTTTAATGTGTTAATACGTATTTTTCTTCTTAGGTGTTGTTGCCCAACCATTTAAAAATGCAAAAACCATTTTAGTATGTGGCCATACAAAAACATGTTGCAGACTACAGGTTACTAACCAACCCCTGAACTTGAGAGATCTAAGAAGGAAGAAGGCAGCTCTTGGTGCTGGGGACTTGGCAGATTTCACCTCTTTTCTGAAGCCCTAACCTTGGCAAATAGGCCCTGCCCATGCCAAGGCCACATAAACGAGTCTTGTATACTTTTTGGTGGCAGAGCCTTCACCAGCTTGTTGATGTTGGGAGAGGGGAGAGAAGGAAAGTTGAAAAGGGGCTGTTTTTGTTGGACTCCTGTACCTTTTCCCCAGTTTCATTCAAAGTAACAGTTATCTTTCATTCACTACCTTCCCAGTCTCCAAGTTCCATAGCAATACTTAAAGGAAGTTCTTGCATTTGTCATTTCGGTTGTGTATCTATTTGCCCTTCGACTTTCAGTGCTCATCTCTGCCTTGTCTCTGAGACGCTAATACCTACTGATCTTTGCGTGAGACTTTTCTTTGCCCTTGAGGTGATGGAGATAGCCTGTTCCAAGAAAAAAAGAAGGAAAAGAGCAAAAGGCAACTAGATCTCCAAAAGGAATTTTTTTTACCAAATACTAAGTGGAACAGAGTATCGGGGAAGTTATTACAGCAGGTCAAGTTTTTAGTGAGGATGTATGAGCTGAGATTCTAGATACAGGGACATTGATAAATGTTGGACTCTTACCAAGATACATACAGATCAGGCTTCTGGTTTGAGATGGAATGGAGGGGGGCGGGTATGGTAGGTACATCAAATCTACCTCGTTTGACTGTAGAAGATTCGTTAGGCCCGCAGTGTTTCTGTAGAAAACATTGCAATGCAGGTCATATAGAATCTGTTCATAATTTATATACTGTTTTTCCTCCCATGTACGAGCTGAATTCTTTCATTACTCTGTGTTGATGAACTCAAACTTACACAATTCAGGTTTCCTAGGCAGTGAATAAAGCCAGAAATATACCCTGTGATTAACTTCTACATAACCTATTGTTCCTTAAAGTCTCCCTCTCCGTTCTCCTATTAGCTCCACAAAAGCCAGAAATGAAAAAGCCCCAGTCAGCCCCCCTTGCCTGCCGCTCAGCCTGTGGCAGGGCGGGTGGGCCCCTTGGAGATACTGTCCATTCTCATTTTATGTAATGGCAGGGTTTTTGTTTCCTTTAACTTATGCCCTCTAGGTTTTCCAAATAAATGTACACTTTCTTTCTCAGCTAGAAGTTGTGAAATTATCCTGCCTGATAATGTGAATGATAAAGCAATTGCCCAATTGTAGAGAGTAATGTGTATGTTGGAGGTGTTATTATTGTTGGCATTGCTTTTGAGAGTCAGTGTCTTGTGTCTTATCATTATCTGTATCTTACTATTCACCATGGTCTTTCAAAAATAGCTTTATGGATGGATCTTATCAATAATACTGCAAAGTGTTTGGCAAACTTCTTGGTGGTACATGTTATCCCAAGGTTGTCAGAGCAGAAACTCTCGTTCCAAGGATATCGCCCACTTAACTCCCATGTTCCGATATCAAGCTGCCCACTGATCCTCCAGGCATAAGACATGGCTGTCTTAGCTCCTAGCTGTGCTCAGCTGCCCAGCCTCACTGATGGGCACATGGCCTTCCCCACCAGGGGAACGCATCCTGAAACAGCAGTCAGGTGCTCCTTTACGGGAATGACAGGAACAAACTCGCCCTGTGGGTTATTTATCTGGCACTTGTGTTTCTTGTTGTGGTTGATTTCCCTTCATTGCTAAAGGAAACATCCTCACCCTCTCACTGGCCTGGCGTGTGTGCCAGGCAGCCAGGGTTCTGGTAGTCTATTACCGTGAGACAGGAAATGTCTCTCCGTGACGCAGGTGCCATCCTGTGCTCCAGTGCCGGACTGCTTTTACGTAGCCACACTCTGAGACCCCCAAGTTAAGTACCCCAGACTTTCTGGTGAAAGTCTTAGGCATCCATATTAGAGGGAGGTTGGGTCGGCTTGGGAGTTTTGTCCATTGTGAATTATATATTGCGAAATGACTATATTAGTAGGACTGGTGAGATTTTTCTGGCGGAGGAAGTTTTCTAAACCCACAGAAATCAAGAAGCACACTGCTCAATGTCTAGTCCAGTAGTCTTCCCCTCTCTTTACCCTCAGTTTTAATAAAGCGGCATTCACATCCTGAAAGACTAACAACACAATCCACATTTCATTGATGTCACTCATGATACAAGGATATACGTACTACATATTCCCCTTTCTCAGGAGTAGCAAACCTATGGCACTTTATGCAAGTTAGGCAGCCACGTTGCAGCCAAGGGGCTGACCTAGCCAGTGGTTTGAGATGGAAATGGTAGGTTAACATCACAGGTTGATGACTTGGAATATAGGTAGTGGGATGCATTTCTGCAGACTTCGGGAGATAAGGGGTCTCGTCTTGCTGCTAAACTCAGTTTTCTATGTCTGTGTAGGTTGTAATGGAGAAGGGAACTCTGTATGTTTTTGGAAATTACTGCACGAACAACACTGTTGTCTAATATATTATCCCCTCTGACGTTGATGACAGTAACACGGCAAAAAGAATTTTAAGAAGTCACTAGGGTAAAAGAAAAGAAAAAACTCTCAGTGTGGCTGTGAGGAAGAAACTTTCATGTTAATTTAAAGCTATAATTCTATTCCATTTTAAAACTGGTTTGCAATTTTTCTAATGAAAAATTTCACAAAGGATTAATTTACATTTTCTTTTCTCATTATTGTTTGGCAGTCAAGGTTGAAGCTAGATCACGCTATTCCAAAGACCCATTTGAGTTCAAGAACACAACTCACAATTCTCGGCTTGTGACCAAGCCAGGTGAAAGAATCCTGGAACCCATCCCAGTTTTTGATAACTGCCCTGCACCCCTCGATGCTCTACCTTAACATGCTGAGCTCAGTTGAAGAAGGCAGATGCACTACTGTGGATTTCAGCATGCATTTAGCTTGTAATGGGCAGCAAAATACCAAAGAGAAAAACCGTAAAGAACAATAAATAATAATTAAAACTACCATACTCGCAAACTAGCAGCTTGCTCAAGACTTCAGTCGGAAGCCCTGTTAGCTAGATGCCTTTTACGTTCAAGCCACTTTGCATGCCTCTGACTCTGAGTGATTCCAGTGTGAATATGACATTACTAATGACCTGCTAAGTGTGTGCAGATGTGAGTTTCTCCAGATGTGGTGATTAATAACGTAATGGAGATAGCCAGTCAACTCATGTTTATGGGTCGTTTGCCTTTTATTACGTTTCTGAGTTTATTTGCTTTGAACTATTTCTTAACTCCAGCCAACAAACTCACCTTTAAGTCTCAAAGGGCATCATCCCGCTAAACCCTGTTGAGGAAACAGGGAAAAAAGAATGTGCCCCAGGCTGGAGCTGAGCAAGGAGTTCATCCTGTGTCAGGGCAATGGATGATTTGGGGAAGCTGAAAGTTGAAATTATTGCCCATTTTGCTCAAAGGGCCCACAAAGAGTTGTTGGTGAACCTTGGTACACTGTTCGCAAGCTGGCTAGGCCAGTAAAGAAAAGTTTTGTGTTTTATTTTTTTAACTCAGTAAAATATATGGTCATCTTGAAGTAAGCACCGAGTTCTGGCTGGTGTTTCTGGAAGACGTTGCCTTGCTTTTGCTCGAAAACAGAATGATGATGAAAAGTCAAGTAAAATGTCATTACAGATGTTCGACTCTGCATTAAGGCTGTTGGAATTACCACCACATCTTAAATCAATTCCCAGAACATTGTCTGGAGGTTATGTCATCGAAATAACGAATCCTCTTTAGTCAAGTAGAAGCAAACATGTTAAAACGTCGTTGTAACTTTAAATTAAACTCTAGCGCCAACCAAGGGATCTGAAGCCTCATTAGACTTGCCTGACATTTTTCTAGTGCTGAGTCTTCCCAAACTGTAAAACTGTTCCATTCAGTGCCTATTAGACAAGTGAGCACTGGGAAGTTACAATAGCACATTAAGTGTTATACTTAGGGATGTGCAAAAACAAGCCCTTGAATTTTATGAGTACTTGGAGACTGGATGGGGTTCAGCCCCTATAAAATTCTACATTGGATTCCTGAACTTGTTTGTGTTTTAAAGAAGCTGGTAAGTCAGGCTCCTTTAGCAGATTGTATTTTCCTGAGGTTTCCACAGCGTGATGTGAGTGAGGATGCTAGAGACAGAGATGCACTGTAATTATCCAAAAAGCAGGCAGAACATGAACCCGTGAATGTGCGTCAGCATTGGGGGCTTGCCCATTCCTTCAATACATTTCTCTTAGCTGACAGGATGTGAATTTAAGTCTCCCTTTTAATTCAATTTTTATTCCTCTCATGCAGTCACAGAAGCCATAAAGTGAAAATTATACTTTATAGCTTAACTAAAAGTTTTTCTAGATTTGCTTCCTTTAAATATGCTGAAATTGATAGAATCTATATAGAGGGTAATAATTAAATATGGTTTATATCCTACTTATGGGAAAGAAGTTATCACTGCTTCTCTTGTGGGACCCAAGCCATACGTCACAGGCTCCACTCCACAGCATCCATATTTCTAAGCGGGAGACATTCTCCCCATCTCTTCAGGGAACAGATCTGCATCTCCAGGCTGAGAGTGCAGGAGGAAATCTTTGAACACGAGTTTCATTTCAGAGAACAAATCCCAGTTTAAATGCACTATGATTGTGATGGATGATCTTTCTGACTTGCAATGAAAATAAATAGTTTCCTTGCATAGAAGGAGGCATACCTTTAGCACCAGAACAAGGTGTCCCCCAGGACCTGGCTAACAGGTATTAACTTGAAAGTCTTCCATCTGAACATCACTGCAGGTAAACAGACGGCAACACGGTGCAAGGATATTGGGCTTTTAACCAAAGAGGGTTATTTATTGTGGACCCAGTGCAAATGGGAAAACAAGTTAAGCAAAAGAATCCAGTGAAAGTACCAGTGAGTGTGGCTTTTTTTCAGGTCCTAATTAATATAGACACAACCATGGCAACATCTGGCAACCCTGAATAAATATAAAGTTAGCCATAGGAGACTAGGTAAAAGACCCTTCTGGATATTTCATTCTAACCATTAAAAAGTTTCTGTGATGGAGAAGAAAAGAACTTTCACCCCCACTACACACACTCCCACAGACATGCCATTTAGTCCGGCATGCGACTCGGCCAATCTAGGTCACCCTGAACATGTGAGAACGGCAAGTGCTGCACATTAGAGTGGCCTTGTGACATGGGGGCATCAGTGCGAGATTTTCTACCCCATCTGAAGATGACAAATGTGCCCGAGTTACTCTCTCACACACACACATGCTCCTTCACTCTCAGCCTCACTGCCTCTCTACCCCGTTATTGCCTGGTCCCCTGTCCTGTGGAAGGAAGATGAATTCGGGTCAAGCTCAGAGTGCCTGTTTGCTTGCTGAGAGATGCATATCAGCTCTAAGTGACTTTTTTCAATACCATTTATGTGGCTTGTATTTATTTCCTTTAATCTTTTAAGTGCTGTTTAGTTTCAGTGTGATCTGCTGTGGATCCTCATTTCTGATAAGATGCACTATCCTCCCAGACACATAGTTCTGCCTGGAGCCCTGAGTGGCTGACACAGTCACAGCCTGAGCGTGGGCCTCTGGAGGAGGCCAGGTGCCGGTGGTAGGGTTAGTGGGCTCTGGGCATTTACAGGTGCTTTCTTGCCTTCATTCTTTCTGGAACAGCTCTTACCTTGAACCACATTCTTGTTCCCTTTCCCTGTGTCAGCCCGAATTTAAGCAACCTCACACTGACAGTAGATTGGCGGGAGTGGGGGTTGCTAAGTGTGAGACTTTGACACAGGTGCAGAGAGTTCTTGGGTTACCATAATCCCTTTGGAACCATGTATCATAGCATTCTAAATTTATTCAGGGTTTTCAGGGAAGCACCATGTAATGCGTGTGCTGATATGAGTCTTTTGGATGATATCAAGTAGCTGAGATGACATTTTCTCCCCAACCTAAGACTCGTACACCATTAACATAAATGTCAAGCATCTTTTGATGTCGTCACTGCTAATATTTTTCTTCTTAACCTTAAAGGTAACTTCTGTGCATTCTGGGTTTCAGTGGTGCTTCCTCCCAGTGTGTGTTGCAGTCAACTATAAGAATCCGAGGATCCTATTTTTTCCTTTTTGACATTACAGCTTTAGCCTGCATTGTGGGGGTGGGGAGAGAAGGACTAGAATTTTGCCGCCGATGCCCTTGGGTGACAGGCTGGGTACGCATCTACTAATTATCAGGCAACTCTCTTAAAAGGAAGCATGATGCAGGCTAATACATCTACAAAGCTTATTAGTGGGTGTCTTGGGGCAAAGGCAGTGGAGTATGCTGAGTTGTGCGTGAGCGAAGCTTCACATTGCTTAGCGACCTGTTTAGTGTAGACATTGGAAAACAGCCTTTGGTTTCCAATCCCCTGTGCCGCCCCCTCTCCCTCCCCTCACCACCTCATCAGAGATACCATTCAGTGGCAGCCTCCTCCTTCCTTCGGGTGCTCTTCTCCTGCCAGGTTCTCCAACCTCACAGCCCGGTCCTCCTGTCCTACTAAGTTAAGAAAAGACCCCACGTGCCCGTGCCCAACCCTCCTTCTTTGAAGGTGGGGGGACAAGAGCCGAGTTGGGCCGGGGATTCTTGGGCCAGCATGCTTTGATGTTCCCAGTCCTGAGTGATTGAAACATTGGCTGTCAAGGCCTCAAGTCCTTGCCTCTCTCCCAGGCTCTTCGTCTGGTGCACAGGGATTAGGAATCAGCTAAGCTGATTCATTTGCTGAAGCAGCAGGCTGTCAGCTATCGTGCTGCTGTTTCAAATACAACTTTATTTCTGATCTTGACTATGAGAAAACCCTTTGGATTACCCACCCAAAAGAAGTAACCAAAATTATCTCTAAGAATAATGATTGCGTGTTCCCCTATAAATAGTTTCTGTATTCAGATAAATCACTTTCTTCTACGGCAGGGTGTTTACAAACTGTTGTAGTCTGTTTGAATTGCATGTTCAAACGCTGGAGTGTAGAGAGGTGATGCTTTCGCCTTTCCTAAGCCAGCTTCTCGGACTAACACATTTGGTCTTTGTCATTGGGTCCTAAAAGGCAGTCATGAGTTCCTAGTGAGTGACTGAGCCGTGAGTGTGTGTCCTTCGATATCTTGCCTGTAGTTTTCAGTCTGCCCTCAAACTGTTTGTAATCTCATGAGCTGCCTGTATTTCCAGTTGAAGATGAGCAGCCCTCAACGCTGTCACCAAAAAAAAAGCAACGGAACGGAGGCATGCGGAACTCCCCCAGCTCCTCGCCCAAGCTGATGAGGTAAGGAGGGGGGCTCGGCCAAGGGGGTTCCCCTCTTCTCTTCCCTTTCTCACCCTCCCCACCCTGCCCAGGCCCAGGGTCTCCCCTCTCTAGCAAGCGGGAGGCAGAGGGGTGGGGATGGGATCGTTAGATGGCTTCTTAAAGGCTGGAGTATTTATTCTGTCAGCTTGTCAGCAGTTAATGATAGAGCTGAAAAAATTCTGTCATGAAAAACAGTTTGAAAAGCTGTTTGAAAAATACATAGGCTTTAAAGTCTTAGCTGTCACCGTGTCCTGTCTGTGTGTAGTTCCTAAACAGCAGTGGCACTAATGATGGTGGCAGCCAATCAGAGGAACTCGTGTGGTTAGTTCGCCTCTGGCTGTTCTCTTTCTGCCGGAGTCCCTCCGAGGACTGTTGTCTGTACTTAAGGCCATATGTGAGATGTATCATCACAATCAAAAACGAACCTGAAGATTACCTTCCTTTTATCCTGTCCATTGAAATCAAATTTCTGTTAATTGATTTCGACTGATAGGAAAAAAATCTAATAATCTGTGGACCTGCCAAAGCAAAGTTCAAAAGTAATACAGATCTGCTCAGGCTAAAAGCAGTATTAATTATGGAATACGGGGCAGTCTCTCTCTCGCTCCTCCCTGCTCTTCCTCTCCCTCTCTCTCCTTCTCTCCCTCTTCCCCTCCTTCCCCTCTTTTTATCTTGACTATGGCTTCCTCTAAGAAATAGAAAGTGAAACCAAGTTTCAGCAGAGTTCTGCCAGTTCCCCTCAT
The DNA here is from genome assembly GCF_021234435.1 of Artibeus jamaicensis. Lineage (NCBI taxonomy): Eukaryota > Metazoa > Chordata > Mammalia > Chiroptera > Phyllostomidae > Artibeus > Artibeus jamaicensis. The sequence continues at coordinate 28,188,964 of NW_026521788.1, read as the reverse complement.
TGGGCTTCTTTATCTTTCGTCTTCCCGTTTTTGTCCTTGATTCATCTGCCCATCCCAGCACCTCTTCCTTCCCACACCCTAAAACTCTCTGTCACCTCCGTGAAGGGCGGCCGGGCACTGCTCTCTCTGAAATGGTCGCTGCCGTGGAGACACCTGCCATCTTGATGTTACTTTTCCCTTTGCCTCTGCATTGACCACTCTTCTGCCTTTCGTTGTTGAAATACAACGATGGCGATTTTTCCCTCCGTCACCCCTCACCCCACACATGCACATCTTCCTGGCCGTCCTCAAGGTCCTTTCCGGGATGGAGATGGACAGTCTTTCCCCCTGCAGCTGAAAACACAGGTTCCTGGGGAAGACTCACCCAGCCCCACATCCATTTCCACTCTAACCGTCTCTTCCTGTTAAATGTTTCCTTAACAGTTCTCTGCCTTCCCCTTTGCTCAGTCTCGCTGGGGTCTCGCTGATTTACATGCTTGTTTACAGTTTACGAGGAGGAATAAAATGCGCCGACTGCCAAGTTTCTCATTCTCATGAAGCCAGTTGTCATGCCAGCGTGCATTTCCTATTTACTCACCTTTAGGTAATCGCCTTATCTAATGCTAATAGTTTTACCCATTTAAAGTAGAGAAAAGCATTTTCTTCTGCCTAAATTTAGAGGAGCAACTAAATAAATAAAGAGAAGTCTGAAAAATCTGAAACCTTTGGAGCCAAATTCCCTGTCCCTGTTTGCTATGTAAAGTATGGCTCATTTCTTTGATCTTGAGTAATAATAATTCTGAGGAGTTACACTGTTTTCATATGCTTCAAAGCTGTGTCAAAGTTTTGCTGCTTAAGGGTACTTCTTTATTCTGTTGGCTCTTGGGTACCAAGATGACAGTTCTTCTGTACGTGGTGGAAGCTTTTTTAAGTCGTAGCCTTCAGCAAAACATCAAATTACCAAATCCAGGGTAACATACTTCTACACAAATGCCTTTCCTGTAGATATATTATACCATATATATTAAATACTTTAGTGTTACACGCTACATTTTATGTGCAATAGAAAGTGATGGTTTGAGGTAGCCTTGAGGGGACTTTTTTTCCACAAGCAGAAAAAGCTAGTGTATACCGTATCAAGTATGGTTTTTACAGGACTTTCTGCCTGAAGGCCTTTGTAAATAAGTAATGATCAACAGATTGGCTGTGGGTTTTTTGAAAAGCATGCCTATGTCAGTTTGCATGATGGGGGAGAATTTTCAAAGTGGGTCTAGCTTTCATTGCCTGTTGAAGAGGGGCTGAGGGAGGCGGGCGACCCAGGCTGGAGCTGTCTGCTCCGTGGTACATCAGAATTGCTAAACCTGGGCCAGGCGGTGCGCTGAGACTGGCCAAGCTACAGAACTTGCACTTCTGGTGTTGCCGCCTTTGAGCTGCTGCTGTGGCCACAGCTTCTGTCACCAGGATACTTTATCCCGCCCGCCACAAGGGTCTCTCGGCTGGAACAGGCTGTTTTGTGACAGGTCAGAAGGTCTCAGGCACTTCTCCATTACTTTCTGCGTCCCAGGTGTTCTCCATGCTTTGATGTATGTGGCAGCACAGACAGTGTGTTAAGCCCACTCTGTTCCCCTTCCCTTCCAGAGTGTGAATAGAGAACCATGGGCTTGTTGGGTTTGATTCTGGCACTGGCCCTGAGGTTCCCAGGGCCATTTTTTTTTTTCAAAATCCCTCCCGTTGATTGAAAGAAAGCAGAGGGGCTCATGCAGTACCTTGTGGTTTCTCCAGGTCCATCTGCCTCTTCAAACACTCCCTTTCTACTCTACAGAAGATACGACTCCCAGGTTCTATTCCTTATGACCTGAAACATCCATAAAGGAAGCTAATGACGTATTTGAAGTGGTTTTTCGACATGAGTTTGTGGCTTGCTGTTTGAACAGAATCAATCATTCTGAATGTGGGCAGGTTTAGTGGCCTATGGGGCAGTGATAGGAATAGCTCCAAGAGAAACAGGACAGCCCAGAATGGGCGAAGATGGGCTTTAATTTACCACTGTGGCTTCTGCAAATAAAACAGGCTCCTACAAGAGGGTTCCTTGCAAACTATCTGCCAGCACACAGTGCTGCTGGGACTCAGCGCTAATGGGTCTCTGTCTCCCTTTTGTTCTGGCATCAGGCTTACCCCGATTTTTAAGTGTCATTTAACTCTCTGTGCAATCATTAGGTGAACAGCCTTGTTTTGAGTGTCTGGATACCGACAGTATGTTTTTTAGTCACTCTGACAGAAAACAGCTCTTGCAGTCAGACTGAGCTAAATAGTGAATGTCTGTGCTCTAAGCCAGGGATTCCTGTGTCTTACTAGATGACCTTGAACTTCACAGCCCCTGGGGAGGAGTGGGCCATAGAGGTTCCCAGTGCCCTGTTATTTGCCTCCTTGTTGGTCTCTTCACGGAGAATGATTCAGGAGCCTCTCCCAGCTTCCTCCATACTTACCAAGCACCCAAGGCTCTGTTCTCCTTAGTTGGCGGTTTGTGCCTTGTAAGGATAGCTGTGTCTTCCCTCAGTTGTAAGGCCCTTCAAGGCAAGAACTTTGTCTGTAAATAACGAAATCAAGGGTTCTTAATTTGGGAGGTGGTTCTCACAGACCCTATTGAATATCCAATGAAAACTCTTTAGGAAGTCCCCATAGGGGGAAAAAAATACAGTTGACACCATTTTTACTAGATTCGTGGATTCCCTACATTGTGCCCAGGTTACAATCACATTCAGTTCTTTCCTCGGCCACTTTCCAGTTGTTTTATTCTCCAATGCATTTTGGCTGCTGAGACTGTCCCTCAGGTGGATAGGCGGTGCGGAGGCAATGTCTGGGCTCTCACACTGCGTCCTCTGGTGGAGCCCACCAGGTCTGTGCATTTCAGGGGTCTGCTTCTCTTCCTTTCTCAGATGAGTTTGCATCCAGCATATGTTTAGTGAAAGCCTCTGGCATGCACGTGTTGTAGAAGATCTCTGAGGGGTATAAGGTAACACAGATTAGAGGAGGTGTCTGTCTTCAAAACACTCACACTTTAATTAATGTAGGAGTCAGCAAAATAGAGTGGGAACAGTTAGGGTATCTACTAGCATGGGAACAGAGTGGGCTGACATCGCCTCTGGTTTGGAAGGCTGAACCCGTGTGAGAAGAAGGTTTCAGTGAACCTAGCCTTGTGTGATGAGAATTCTCTGTGCTAATATTACTCACCCTGTTCATTGCTTACTGAGTGTCAGGCGTCATTCCAAGAGTGTTGTGCCTGAATCCTAGGATCTCTCTGAATCCTAACTACAACTGCAGGAGTAGGAATTACTCTTTCCCCACTTTATAGATGAAGAAGCTGAGTCACAGCTGTAAAGTCTAGTAAATCCAGTAAGTCTTACCTAACTAGGAAAATCTGAACTCAGATGGCTTAGCTTCCAAGCCCATATTATTAACTCCTTCACTATTCGGCCCAATGTGGGAAATAGGGAATGTGCCCAGGCCATAGGAAGTGACTTGGTGTGGCTGAAGCACGGGGTCCTATCACCCACCCATGTCCCCTGGCCCCCACCCAGGCATCCTTTTCTGTCATAGGCATCAGGGGACCCTGGCAGGTTTTTTGGAGGCAGTGCCCTAACTGGTGTTTGGGAGGGCCACTGGTGGCACAATATGACAGGATTTAGAGACCTCCATTGGGGTCTCCAGAGACACATGTTACATAAGTACAGAGGTGTGAAGAGAGGGCCCAGCCCACCCAGGCCTCTGCCAAGGCACTCTGGGTGCCAACCAGCCAGGATCTGCTGTGCATAGTGTACCGGAAGGGGGCTACGCAGTCTTCCCAAGAAGGACACACAGCATTCTTGACATCAGTCCACGTTACACCCATTGTTCCAGCAGCTCAGGGAACCTGGAGTAAGGTTGAGAAGCATGGGCCGTGAGGATTTACACAGGATGTGGCAGGTAGACAATTTGCCAAAGACACAACCCCCAGCTGGGCTAGCAAGGATAATTGACGATACCAAAAACAGAAAAATTAAACACTGTGAGCAGAACTTCATGTCATGAAACTGAGAAAATATTTGACATTTGTTGTCTGAATGGGAGGAGACACATGATTTGAGGAAAACAGATTATCCTCTTGGGCATTTACTGATCATTAAGTGAAATAAATTCATCTGCTTGTTAAGTCCCCTTCTCTCTCCTATGACTCTCTCATGGGGTCTTTTTGTTAGGACTGTCAGCTTAAAAGGTCCTAGTAATAGAAGATGGCAACCTGGCCTGAGCCCAGGCAGAGTCGGGGGCAGAAGGCTGCTCTCACAATTCCTTCCACTGGGCAGAATAAAGGAGGAAAGCAGAGGCAGCTTAGCTAAGTACATTTACCTCCTAATGCACAGACAGACAGGGAATGGCAGGCCCCATGGGACTGGAGGAGACAGAAATAGTGGGTCTCATCACACCAGGACTTGGATGGACTTGACACTGTTTTGGGGCTGTAGCGCGCTCAGCAGAGCAGGGGAAGTCCCCTGGCTTCCAGAGCATCTCGTACACTCTCTTCTAGGACTGAAGACCATGTCATTTCTCCCAGATGTCCCCCAAACATAAAAGCAGGCATTGCCTTCTTCCTCTGAGAATGGTGGCTGCCTAACAACAAATGACATATTAGGTGGCAGTAGTTCTTGACTGTATTCCTGTTAGGCAGCGAAAGAAAATGTAATAGGTAGTTACAGAGAAGTGGAAAAGGACACTAGTTCTGGCAGAGTGGCGAAAGCCTGGCCTGAAGGTGTTTTTCAAGGCGACTCCATAGATGGCCATCGGGTGGGAGATGAGGGCAGTCATGTCTCAGGAGACATGACTGAAAAATGAGCTAAGAGAGCAGCCAGAATCCCAGAGTTAGGACCCTTACAACCCACAGCAAATACTGTACACCCAGAAATAAAATGCAGCCAGAATGAGGCACATCATTTACAGTGTGGAAAACCCGATGTGAGCCCTCGGGAGGTGACCACCTGAGACCCTCTCCAGTCTCCTGTGGCCAGCACAGCCAGAGACCCATTCGCATGGCCTGAGACTCATGAACGTTGCACTCAAGGACTCAGTTACCAACTGCCGTGCTGTCTTCTGTGGGGTGGGAGAGGAGAAGGGGAGCTAGGAGGGTAGAAAAGAAGAAGTACTGCACTTTACCAGAACTAATACTTTGTTTGCTTTTTTGTGTTTATTTGCTGATTGGCTCATAGATAGAGAGGTCAGCAAGTCATTAGTGTGGTGTCCTGGTTAGGAATCCCCATAAAGTGTTGACACAAACTTTCAAGTTCTGGAGAGTCACGGGGAAGGCAACCTGGGTGTTTTGGTCACTAGTCCTATCATTTGCCATTTGAATAGGAGCGTCAGGACTGGGGTAAGGCTTGTGTAGCACCTCCTTAAATTTTGCACCCAGGCCCTCACTTGCTTCACTTCAGTGCTGGTCTTAATGAATAGGACCACAGACTTCTAGTCTGTATTTCGCCAACAGTTGCTGACTTTGGTAGGATTGATTCACCACATAGTTTCTCCATGTGGGCAAACCTTGATTGCACTTGTCTCAAACTTTGCCATGTATTGGAATCATCTGGAGCACCTTGTTAAACAAGAGCTTGATTCAGTAGGTCAGGGCAGGGCTGGAGAAGCTGCATTTCTCTCCAGCTCAGCAGTGCTGCTGTTGCTCACCTTGAGAACAACTGCTTAGACGTGTCAGGATAGTGAGAGCAGCGTGATGTGTCGGGGGCCCCCTCTCAGAAGTGCCCATGGTCGGTGCTGGAGTACTCAGTAGTTGCTTAATTAAGAACATCTGCCTGACTACCCTTGGCCATCAGACACGAGTCCTCCCTGCTGATCAGCTGCAGCCGCTGGCTCCAGGCACACTCCAGGCAGGCTGACTTGTTACAGACGTATTTCGGAGTCTCCCTTCAGATCACGATGCCCTACTTCAAATACAGACTCTGTAAAGTAGAAAATAGTGCAAGAGCCTTAGTTTTTCTCAGAAAGAACTGTCACAAGGTATCAGGGGTGAGTGGGCTCTCACTGGATACATTTTCTCATCTCCATAAAAGGTTGGATGGGTTTCCATGGACTCACTGAAAAGTGTTCAGAGACTAGAAATCATTGATTAGCTCCTCATGTTAGTTGGTTATTTATTGAACACCTACTGTGTCCTCTGCTGGGCTCTGGAGATACACTGAAGAGTGAAATAGGAGTTTCCTAACCTCAAGAAGCTCACCAGCTAATAGGTGAGGCAGAGATGCACACTTACCTCTGAAAGATGATCTCTCACTTTTGTAGGAGCTCCTGGTAGGAAGGGAAACAACTAGGAGGGCAGCTTCAGGCAGAACATTTGAAGTGAACTTTGAGGCCTCAGAAATGTCCTGATAGCTGCTGGAGTGCCTGACATGATACCCACTCAATAAAACTAATATTTGCCACAGGATGAAAAATCTGCAGGGAGATGAGAAATTTGCCCACAGTTTCCCAAGCCTGACAGTAACGACAGAAAGTGATTACTGTGTGATGAGAAATGAGGTCTTAAAAATCAAGTGAGGGAAAGGATAGAATTTTAAAGCTATTTTGTTACATTTTTTCCTTTCATAACTTTTTTTTAATTTGGGTTCCTGGTACTTTAATGTAAAATTTCTGAAGTCCAGCACTGAACCTACTGCCACAGAAAAAAACTCGGTTTTGTTTTATTTGCCTGCAAGGGGAACCCTGGTCTTTAAAATATAATAGCTTCCTCACAGCAGGTTTGCTAGAAAAGGGATTTGTGGTTTTGCTCTAGGCTGTTGTCTTCCAGGCAGGCTTTTTGTGTTTCTGCTGTAGCAGGGCATTTAGTTCACTTCCTGAGATTAATTGATGGCAAGTGGCATTCCTTCCTCTGCAAACCCTCAGAACAATAATCTCTTATTCTTTATTTGAAGTCAGGCATGCTTAATTTCTAGCTGTGGACTTTGGTGGTATCAGTTGAGATTCAAGAATAGATATGAAAAATTTAACTCACTGGGGCTCCTTGTTTGGTATAAAAATGTGGGTATTCCTAAAGGGAGCCTTCAGATACTCGGACATGCAGAAGCTCACCAAGCCCCAACTGATGATTGAGGCTCTCCTGAGCACACTGTCCTGACAGGGGATTATGGGGCCATTCTCCACTGGTTATTCACACAAGTGGTGCCTTTAATAAATTCTTATTATGCTGGTCTTTGCAGCTTAGGGCACAGTGGCTCGGGGCACTGCAAAGGAGAGTAACCAAGACCCAGCTGCCTCCTGCAAGTGGGAGGGGGTGGGCTGGGGGCCAGGCAGCACTGGCTTTCAGTCAGGAAGGCCTCTCTGTCCCAAGCCTTGCCCCTCCGCTCTCTAGCTGTGCCACCTTCACCATGTCACTTCTCCACTGTGTCCCGTGCTTCCAAACGTGTGTAACAGGTCTTGACTTGTAGAATCCTCAAACTGAATCTGGTACGTCATGACAATGATTAGCACTCCCATTTTACAGATGAAGAAACTGAGGCAAAACACACTGTAGCAAGTAGTAGATGAGCCAAGACCTAAATACAGACATTTTGGCCCTGGAACCACTATGCTATATTGCCACTAAGGAAATAGGTGTTTTCCTGTCCTCCACGATCTCTACCCCCAAAACACTTTCTTTGGAGTCAGACTTTTGTTTCCACTGAACAAATTAACTGGCAAGAGTCTGGGTGTCCTCTTTTGGTCGGGTTGGGCTGTCAGAGGTACTGCTCCTCAAATGCAGGTGTAAGTTAAAGACCACAGAGAAGTTCCCACTCACGTAGGGTAGATCTAATTGTGTATGTATGTTGGGAATAGTGGATTATGATGGGGAGGAGAGGGGTGTCGGCTGAAGCTCTCTGACTGAGATTTTGTGTATTTCTGGTGTACTTCCATTTGTAAACTGATGGCAGGATGCTCCTCTCCCTTAACTGAACAGATGAGACTAAGGTGCAAGAAGCGTCACCAGGGGTGTTGATGAACTCATGTTTGAGACAATGCCTGTTTTTCTTTAAGCTGGATTATTGTATTGGTTTCGCGGGACTGTCCTAATAAAGTATCACAGATTGGGTACCACAACAGAAACTTATTTTCTGGTAGTTCTAAAGTCTGGAAGTCCTAGATCATGTTGGCTGTGTTGGTTCCTTCAGGCTATGACAAAAGGACCTGTACCAGGCCTCTGTCCTCGGCTTGTAGACAGCTGTCTTCTACCTGTGTCTTCACATCAGCTTCCTTTTGTAGATGTCTGTGTCCAAATTTCTTCTTCTTATAAGGACACCAGTTATGTTGAATTAGGGCCTAGTCTGATAACCTCATTTTCATGTAATTATCTCCTTAAAGAACCCATCTCAAAATTTGGTCACACTGTGTGGTACTAGGGATTAGGACTCTAACATACAGATCTTGTGAGGGACACAATTTAGCCCTTAACAACTATACAGCAGCAGATATGCCTCCCCTCATAGAATTTCTCTTGCCCTAATGCAAAGCATATTCATTGGCTGAGTGGTAAGTGACAAATGAGTTATGAATTAATTCTGATGCATTATAAGGGGGTTGGGATTATCTTGTGAGTTGAGAAAATACATAAATAATTAAGATGTGAAAAGCAATATCTATTACTGGCCTTGGGTTCCAACCAAGGGGTCTTCGAGGAGTTGTCTGAGAGCCTGTGGAAGTCATTCTTTTCGTCATTCTGTTAACTGATGTTGCTGGATGCTTTGTTTAGGGAGGCTTCTGTTGGTCCTCTTTCCCATGTGCAACAAACGACCTGATTCTTCTCCTGGTCCTGGCCACAGCAGTGTTGGTTGTGCTCGGTGGCAAATGCTTAGACTTGCTTCTATTAGAATCAATGTCCAAAACCTCAATTTAGATATACAAGTTCCTGTGCACAGCTGACTCTTCCCTCTTCACCATGTCACAGATCTCTCCACCGCATAAGCTGATTGAAGGCACTTGCAGTTGCTATAGGAAAGACATGGCAAAGAACTTTATCCTGTTTGGACCAAAGTTTCAGCTTCTTGTGCTGTTAGAATGAATAACATTCCCAGTTTCCTCCCAGACAGTGGACTTCAGTGAATGAGGAACAGTTGTAGCTGTAATGCAACTCTAAAAGTTATCAGTCTCTCATGCTTCTTACTGCCTATGCTTGCTCCAATAGCTTTTCTTCACTTGCTCAGCCCTTTGGTTTATTGATGCCCAGCAGTAGTTCAATATTTCTCAACTTCTTCTAGGCACCTGTTTTCCTAATAAGAGCACACTGCTTCAAATCTTAAAGGTATTCAAGGTTTACCCAACATCTATAATAAAACACCCTTTATATCTCCAGCTCCTCTGTAATGTCAAATGATGAGAAATCCATTGCCTTGGGAAACATGTCTTTTCATTTTTGAAGAAACTTTATTTTTTATAGCATTTATTTTGTTTTGTTTTTGAAACTTGATGTTTATTCTACCTCAGTATCATGCATTGCTCCTGGTCTGCTCTCGGTCAGTCATACTCAGTCAGTTGAATCCGTCTCCCACTTGACCGCCATTGCACATGTGAGGACAGGTAGTGTGTCCGGCCTGAGTCTTCTGTACCCCAGGTTAGGTCGTACTGTAACTGCCACCTGCCACCATGGTTTTAGGTGCCATTCTCTGGCTCTTTTTGGGGGGCCTCAGTTCTCTGAGATGGTCCTAATGGTTGCTAATGGATTAAAAATGAAAACATGCTGAGAGTCCTTTGCACCTTTCAGGGCTTAGATCAAATGTTACCTTCTCTGTGAGGTCTTCCTTGATCTTACTCAAATGCCAGACAATTAACAGCTGTGTTTTTAGTGTTCTCATACCACCCTGTACGTTACTTTGCTATAACACTTAGCACAGTGTGTCACAAATATTGATTGACATTTTCTCTGTCTGTTATATTTTGACCCTGTCTTTGATGAGGGACTATATCTTGCTCATTACAGTATCTTCTGTTCCTGGCTCAGAATAAAGGATGTTATTCTGATGTTAATTGGCTGCTTTGCTGATTGAAGAAACCAAAGTTCAAATTCCAGATAACATGGCTGGTCAAAAGGAAATTTGGGGTGGTTCTCAGACCAGACCCTTTGAGGAAAATCCTGGATGCATATACTGGAATGAGCTAGGCTGGACTGAAAGACTCGTGGGGAATGGATGGTGCAGCCTGGCCCACTGCTGAGACTACCCCAGAGGTTTCAGGATGCTCCAGCGCCAACCATGGCTTGCAGCCCTAGTGTCAAGTTATACCTGGTGTCCCTAACCCTCACTCCAGTTAATGAGGCTGTCTTTTTCCCTCTTGAGTAATTGATTATCAGGGTTGTTTTTTTCTACAGTGTACTTTTCTAAGATGAGGGTGGAGGCCAGCATTATCAAGGAATGATTTCTTCCCAGAAAGAGAAGAAACCAAAATGTATGTCCTCTTAGTGAAGACACATTGTCTAAGAGATTTTGGTCAGCTTGCTATATCATTTGCTTATGTGCTGATGTTACACAAACACTGTCCTGGGTATCTTTTAGTTCCTGAATGTACTGGGGGCAGGCCTCAGACCTTCTTGAGATAATCCTCTTTCTCCAACCAATAAACATGGCTCTTTATCTTTTGGTCAACTTTATTAAGATCCTCTTGCAACTAAAATATGTTCTGTTAGGCTGGGAAGGGCTCATTCTATTCATTTTCTCAAGCCTCTTCTCTGTGGTGGTCCTTATTCACTCACTTATCCCAGAGGGTAGATGGAGACCTATAAAACTGTTACCTATTCTTCAAGGACAAAAAATCCAAACTTTGCTCTTGCCCTAATCTGTGACTAGTTTTATCAGCAACTGCCTTTTTATTTTATCATTTTTGAATGAGTTCAATATGTGAAAGATAACCTGGTAGTTAATAACACCACAAGATTTCCCAACAATCCAGCTACTGAGGTACAAGGCGGGGGGGGGGGGGGTTGGGATAGTCTCCTATAAGACCTGATATGACAGTTCCTATCATGATCTAGCATGTTTATTGAAGATAGCTTTGCAGGATTGCCTCACATGGTATTCAGTATTTGGCACAGCTTAAAAGCAAATTCTCAGAAATAAATAAATACAGAGTTTTCCCATCTAAAGTGGGGTGGAAGGCTTATTGGGATGCATGGCGGATACCGTGAAAGCTTCATTCTAGGCCCGTGGACCACGTGGGAGGGACTACTGCTGCTCTCTCTGTGCTCTGAACATATAGATGAGAAGTATTCGAAAACTTTCAGAGGGAGAAACACCAAAAATTAAATAAAGATCACCTTTGATGCTTGAAGTTGAATTATTAAAAAGCAAAATCACTTTATAATAAATATTTGGAATTGAAACCTACTTATATTTTCAATCTTGAAAATATAAATAGGTTTATGGAGAGTATTATTCAGGAAAAATTGCTACACGGCACGGACAGCTAACTATGCCTGGGATCTGGTTCTAGTTATGTGTGGTCCTTGTTGTAGAAGCCCAAATGACCTACCTCAAACCTGGGGTACAGAATCACTGTTGAAGATAGAATCTGGACATGGATGTGGCCCAGGATATGAGGGTGTATTTCTTGTGCTCTAAGCTTGTAGGACCTCATTGTATTGTAATGCTTAAGGGTGTTGGTGAGGCTCTGCCATTCCACAGGAGGGGAGGACTGGATATAAGCATCTTCCTTTTCCACTAGTAAACAAGGTAAAAGAGGGTGAATGCAGCCTTAAGAATTCAAGACACGTTTATTAAGATGCATCTGAGCTTGAGGCTGTCCTGCAAGGAAAGCTGCATTCGGAGGCGAAGGTGGGGTGGGGAGCAGCATTGGTGGACAGTTGCAGTTGCAAATGCAGTTGTCAAGGCAAGGAGAGAGGCGGTTGCTTAGTATTGAAATCATGTATTCCAGATGTGGGCATTTGGTAGTCAATCTGCTCTGAAGTGACATGCTGCTGAATCTTTAAAGGGCTTCAGCTGGGAAGAGCAAAATCTGATTGGGCAAATTGCTAAAATATTTAAAGTGCAGCCTGTTAAAGCTTTTACTGCGAAGAAAATCATGTCAGAAGTTGTAGTCAGAAAGAGCAGGTAATTGGCTTTCCATCCTCATGCCAGTCAGTCGGCATGAGACTCTATCCCTATTCCTTCCTCTTCATTGCCAATGCTAATAATAACTGTGTGGGGGGGGGAGGGGGTGCTGAGAGATTGTATAGCTGGAAAATGAGAGGGGGAGAAAGAGTGAGGTCTTCATAAAAAGGGAGATCAATCCACAAAACAACGTGGAGGCCATTTTAGAAAAAGGGGACTAGGAGAGAATGGCAGGATTATTACCTGACAGAGGTCACCTGTACTTCCAAGTGGTGGTGGTTCGGGGCAGCTGTCTTTCAAGCATAAGAATGGCCTTCAGTAACAGCCACTTCCCCTGCGTGTTTCAGTCTCCTCTGAGATGTAACTCAGGGGGTACTTTTCATTTATCATTTATCACATTTTCCACTTAGATTTTCCTCTCCTTTTCTCCCCAGGCATGACCCCTTGTTAATTCCTGGCAACGATCAGATCGACAACATGGACTCCAACGTGAAGAAGTATGACTCTACTGGGATGTTTCACTGGTGCGCACCCAAGGAAATAGAGAAAGTCATCCTGGTGAGTGACAGACAGCGTAATCGATGCCATCCACTCAGGTCCCAAACTATGTCGTTTGCTAGGAATGTGGTTTTCCAAACCAGGTAGTGGTATTGTACAGTCCTAGGTCCTAATTACTTTTGTTAAAATTCAGAACATATATTGAAGTAACTGGAACTCTCATCCGAACATGAACCAAGAGTAGAATTTTCCATCTCTGAGTATTTGTTGGTGCGTTACCATAGGGTCACATGCTGTGTGAAAGGCATCAAGGGAGGCCATATGTGCCATAAGTTCTGTGGATGTGGCTCTGGGGCCAGGGCCTGCCTGTGCCATTTAGTAGCTGCACCGCCTTGGGCAATGCACATGACCTTACACTTCAGTTCTCTTGTTTGTAAGAAAAATGAGGTGAGAATGACCCTAACTTATAGGGTTGTGGTGAAAATTAAAATTCAACTTATGACTGAATAAAGTTTCCTATTATCATAATTATGACTGGTAAATTTCATGAAGAAATCTGAACACCGCCTATATTATTATGTGTTTATAACATTTTCTTGTATTCATCTAGATAATGGTTTTGCATATTTGTGATCCTTCTTAGCACAAAATGTAGACAAGTAAAGTGCTAATGATAACAATGGTGAACCAGGGGTCATCTTGGGAAGGCAGGAGCTCCTAGCCCTTTTTCTTGGTTGGCTCATCTCTGTAGCAGCTATGGGCTTTTCTAGTTTGTCTCAGGCATGTCAGCATAGATAACAATCCATTCTACTCTGTAGAGTTGCCTTATTAACAGCCTAGGGTTTTAATGCCTACATGAGCCTTCCCACAGCTTACTCTCTTGCTTATTATCCATAGAAAATGATCAGATTAATGATCAGAAAGGTCAGATGAAAGGGTTCTTTCTCCCTTGTGCCTCTAATTCCCAGATTGCTGTGGCCTGCTCCCTTATAGGAGCCAGGAAAATCTGATCACTTCTGATGATGTCATGGCCACCTTTCCTAAAAAAGAACTGTGCCAGTTCCTCTAAGTGGCCTTGTGCTCCAACCCACTAGAATTTTTCCTGTATTTTATCTGAATGAGTATGTTATCTCAGTGTAATTGTAATCAAGTATTACAAGCCAAGATAGCACTGTGTCACAGCATTGTGTTGGAGACTGTCTCAGAGGTGTGAATGTTGTAGACAAACACACACACAGTCAGAATTCTCAGGAAACAGCCATTGTCCAACTTACCCGGAGTACGAATGGTTCTTACGCATTTACAGAGGTGCTTTTGCATTTACATCCTGGTGTTGCGCCCACTGCATTTTTGCTGTGGTGATCAAAACTCAGTCTCATGTTACCCACCCCTAGCAGGTCAAAGGCCGAGTGCCAAAGCTGGGATCCAGGGTTTGGGTCTTCTATCTTCATATATGCTGGGGTATTGTTGGCTGTTCGTTCTGTTCCTCCGTAGATCAGCTAGGTTTTTTTCCTATGTGTAGGGGAAAGTAGAATCCCGCTCCCTCCTACCTCATTGCCATGTTCAGTCTCTCTGGGATCCGGGGTTTTAATAAATAACAGACATCCAGTCAGAGTTCCCTACTATCAGGAAAGAGTTTAGGGAAATGAGTTACTACTTTTCCCATCTGAAAAAACATCATTTACTAAAATTTTATGACAATCTTTTATGTGCTAGGCATGGCTGTTGTTGCTGGAGTGGAGCCTCTGACCTCTGCTCTCATAGAGTTTGTCTTCCAGTGGGGGCTAAGAGAAGATCTTCAGGTGGACAAATGAATACGCAACATGTCAGACATAGATAAAGTGCTATGAAGAAAATAAAGCAAGGTCATGGGCTAGAAAGGAACAGGAGGATGCTACTTATTTATTTAATCCTCACCCAAGAAAAAAATCTACTCATCTTGGAGAGAGAGAGAGGGAAAGAGAGAAACATTGATTTGAGAGAGAAATATGGATCGGTTATCCCCGTATGTGTCCTAACAGGGAACTAAATGAACAACCTAGGTATGTGCCCTGACCAAGAATCAAATCTGTGAACTTTTGGTGCACAGGACAATGCTCCAACCAACTGAACCACACCAGCCAGGGCTAGAGAGATGCCATTTAGACATTGGGGTCCAAGAGGCCTTCTGTAAAGTCACACTGGAGCAGAGATGAGGATGCTTAGAAGATGCTCTGTGGTGTGGGTACCCTAACTGCTTTGGTTTAGGACACTAAACGGCTTTAGGGGTTAGAAATTATGTGATGGCCTCAATGTCAAGGAAGTGATCATCTAACTGAAGAGAAAATATACAATACAACCGTGAAACAATACATTTAACACTTCATGTTAAGAGGCACGAAGTAGTAGTCACATCTAAGGGAGAAGACTGGCATGCATCTAAGTGACCAGGAAGCCTTATTGGAGACAAACAAATTGTGCTTCAAAGGGTTTGAGGTCATTAAGGCCCAGCTTGGGGTAGGCCTTGGAGCATGTGTGGGAGACACAGGACGTACGTGTGAGTAGTTTTTCTTGTGGGTCTTAAACCTGGCACAATCAGATTCTCTAGGGCTGAGGTCCAGGAACTGAAGTCTTTACAAGGTTCTCTAGGTAATTTGTGGTGGCTAATCTGAGGATTGGTGTCTTGGTCCCTGTATCTGTTTCCAAGGTCGGCATCTGTGCCTCTGCCTTCCCCACCTCCATATTCTAGACTCCTTGCCTCTCCTCTGGACCCAGTTTGGATTCCTCATGCTTATTGAAGGGAGCTAGCTACCAGGTGATCTGGCCAATTCAAAATAATTAGGGGCCCCATCACATCACATTACAGACTAGTTGACCCTCTGTTGGTGGTACCCAGGCACACACACTTCGTGCAGCCAAGATAACTAACTCCAGGTCTACTACTCCACGAAATGGTGATGTGGGTTGTGACTCCCCACTTGGTCCTCCTTGGTATCAGTTTATAAAACATTTCTTACAGCCTGTGTCTTTGGTGTTTCTGTGCTCTTTCAGGGGGAAACCAGTAATGGTGACAGCCCCTGTTTTATTCTAATGCTCGGGGAGTAAAAGCTTCTTCCTCTCTTTGGGGGTTACTGTAATAACCCTGGCATTGTTGTGAATGGCAATATTGGCATTTAAACAATCAATACACGGGCCGATTCTAGGGATTAAATGGAGCAGAGTTTGATATGTGCAGTGGACATTAATGTGCCTCTCCAAAAGCACTGTAAGCCGCACAGGGCTATCCAGGCATTCAGTGGGTGGACAGGGAAGAAAGAAGGCAAGAGGGGAGGTATTGGACCAGAAGGAGAGGCAGACAGAGGCCCACAGCTGGCCTTCTTGTGTTGTTCTCTCCACCAACTCAGTGAGCAAAACAACCAGCAGTGGCTCACATTTCCATTTCCTGGGAAGCTGGTGTCCACCTCTAATGGAGTGATTTGATTCTTTCGTTTGTCTCCTTTGTAGATACAGGCCTAGGGCTGTGGAAAGACATGATCTGTTCTTGCTCTTGCTGATCTTGCCCTAGATCTTTTTCATTATTTTTTTGAAACCTCTCTTTGGTAACATGTGCAGGTGAGCCACTCTAGGCATATGCTCCTGGAGAGCCCAAGGCAGCAGTGGACAGGGGTCAGCACACTTTCTGTACAGGGTCATATAATACATTATTTAGGTTTTGTTGGGCATACTGTCTCTGTCACAGTTAATCACTCTGCCATTATAGGTAAAAGCAATCATAGGCAATACCTAAATGAATGAGATTGGCTGTTACAATATAATTTCATTGGAATTTGAATACCATATAATTTCCACATATTGTGAAGTACTCTTCTTTTTGTTTTTTTCCCAACAATTTAAAAATGTATAAATCAATCTTAGCTGCCAGCCATGGCTGTACAAACTATGGTCTGAGGACCATCGTTTGCCAATGCCTGGTATAGGATATCGTGGTCTACCTACGGATGCGATGACTTACTTATCATCTCACAGATGAATCTAGAACTCAAAACTCAAATTTCTTGAGCTGAGACCAACATAAAATCTGGTCAGTCTATCCTCATCTCAGCAAGAGAAGCAGAAAACATGGTTCATTTTATAAATAATTTAATAGAAACTTAGTCTTCCCTTTCCAAATAACATTGCTATTCCCTCTGATTTTCCCTCTGAAAATTGTTATGAAAGAAATCCTGCTCATATGCATGTATGGCATATCTTTTCAGAAATTTTTTATCAAAAAGGTAGTGATATGTATAGATATATGTTTCAGTATATTTATTACACCAGTATAATATATGAGTATACACACATACTGTATTTTTCAGACTATAACATGCACCCCCTCCCCCCCAATTTGGGAGGAATAATGGTTGTTAATGTGGCTGTTAAGTTCTGTTTACATTTACATTTGGTGAAATATTATGTTAGTTATGTTATAAATATTTTACCACATTTTTTGATTAAAAAATTTTTTTTCCTATTTTCCTCCCTCAAAACTTAGGTGCATCTTATGGTCCAAAAAATATGGTGCTGAAATTGTAATTCTATATAACACCGTTGAAATAAATATAATAGCATATAATAGCACGTAGTAAACACTCAATAAATGTTTACTCAATGCTTCACACTCATGATTTTCTTAGTTCTAACCACAGCCCTGTGAGGTCATCTCTCCAATGCTCACGCACTTCTCCCTGTTGCAGACGCGAAGTGAAGCAGCCATGACCGTCCTGAGTGGCCACGTAGTGGTCTGCATCTTCGGCGATGTCAGCTCAGCCCTGATTGGCCTCCGGAACCTGGTGATGCCACTCCGTGCCAGCAACTTTCATTACCATGAGCTCAAGCACATTGTGTTCGTGGGCTCCATTGAGTACCTCAAACGGGAATGGGAGACGCTTCATAACTTTCCCAAAGTGTCCATATTGCCTGTAAGTCCATGGTCACATTATTGATGGATTTTTTCCCCATCCTTTCATTCACAAAAGAAAATCCCATATGGATGTAATAGTTATAGCAATTTGATCATGCCTCCGCTTCTTTATCTGGTTGTGGGCCTGAGGACTCAGCTCTTCTCTGTGCTCTCCATCTAGGAATATCTAAACCCTGGGGACTTTATTAGAGAGATCTGCAGCTCTACTCAGTTGCTCATCAGACATGAAGTTTAGCTGGTATCAAATGTACTAACCACATCAATGTCTGAACACTCTCTTACCTATCCAAACCCAGTGTCATGGGATGTTATGATGTCTAGAGCAGAATTTCCTTATGGGACTATTTATTTCATTTTATTTATGATATTATTCATGCTTGGGGAAACCTTGATTGAACCACATTCTGTTTTGAACTAAGTGCGTGTGATAAAGCCCTTGGTTTACTTTTGCTGTACAGAAGGCCGACCCCTTGTGCTGGTCAGCCTTTGCCTCTAATTCATTTAGAAGCCCAGCAGTGTTTGTGTGGGTTTCTGTATGGGCCTGCAATGTGTGTGCCTGTGATATTACTCAGTGCAAAACACTGCTACCCAAATCTAAAAGGAAGTAGTCCTCACACTACTGTCCAATGTAGTGTGAGGACATGGGATGCATGACCTGGGAGTCATGTAACTAACTACATCCTCGTTATCGATCAATATATTTGCCATTAATGTTCAAAAATTATATTGCACATGTCAATATTTTATGTAATTCTCTATGTCACAAATCCAGGCAAATATCACTCATTCTTTACATATTTTTTTTGGAAGTTCACATCCCTAAGACTGAGGAACATGAATTTGAAACTACATTTCTAGAGGGCTGGGTTTTTCCCCACTTACAGAGCTGAAATTCATTATTTCTACTATCAGCTTTCAGAACCTCAGAAGTGGACAAAATAGTAAAGTAATATAATTCACTAACAACACATAAGACTCTAGCTACAAGTAATACATATTAGTAGGAGCCATTTATTCTTATGCATGCCTGGCACAATAGGTGTTCAATAAATTTTTAAAGACTTGAGAAAAATGTAGACAGACATCTCTTGGTTTCTGGGCCCAAAACTCACTGACTTAATAAACACATGTAATTGACAATACGCACCTACAAAAAATAAAGAGTTTAAACAGATATGTGCCTTGCTAATTTCAGACATCATCTATTTAACCTTGTTTTCCCATGATCATCTTCCTACGTGTGATCTTGCACTTAGTCACCTGGGAGTACATGGACGGGGGTCTAAAAGTATTTTGTGAAGAGCTTATTGTTTTGCTGGGTTACATGAGTCTGTGTGTATGTGGGATGTTTGGTGTGTGTGCGTGTTTCCTTCTGCACGCCCATGTACATATCCACTCACATGCCTGCATTATATGAATGAGCTTTTCTATTTGCAGGTCCCTTCCAAACACTCCAAAATTTAGCACACTCAAGTACAACTTATTTGTACAAAGCGGGCCTTCTCTGTCTTCACATATTTCATTGTTTAAACAGTGCCTCACAGATAGGGCGAGCTCCGAGAAACACAAGGTATTTCTATGTATGTCATTTATATTTCTTGAGTTTTGAAATCACGTGGATACAACTGTGCAAGGATCGTCTTATATCATAATTACTGCTGGAGTCCCTACAAGATGAAAATTAAAAGAATATGGATGTAGGCAGTGGAGGCTTATGCACTGCTCAGTGATTCAGGGAGTTGGTCAAACTTAATTTGTGCCAAAAGATCCCAGGAAGAGAGGGGATTCTTCTCTTCTCAAAAGATAATGCTTCAGAGTCTGGAACGAGTCGCTTCTCAGCCCTATAGTACTAAATGCCTCTTCCTCTTTCATTCCACTTTGTGGCAGTATTCTGGTGGCTGAGAATAGACTCATGACTGCCACTGAGCCATAAAAGAGGGTCGATGGCCTCGACCTCTGCAGCAAATGGAACCTTCTCAAATCCCCTTTTCCAGGAAGGAGAATCACAAAAAGGTATTCACAGATGTAAGGCAGTAGGCAAACCCTCTCCCTATACAGTCAGTGAGGGACAACTTCACAAAGGTGAAAGCTACTGGAGTCTCCATGCAGGCAAAGCAGAAGCTGGATTCAGGCTGGAGGACCAAGGAGGCAGGGGGCTGGATGCAAACTCTAAGGGACATTCCTGGGGAGCTCGGCCATGGGCTAGCCTGATGAGTTCTGCCGTGGTGCCTCCTGAGGACACAGAGCATGTGATGTATATGCCCCTCACCTCTAGGATGAACCCTCACACTTCACCTGTGGTTGCCTTCCTGGCCTCTTTTTCTTTACCTCCTTGATCTGTATCCCCCCCCCAATATTTTGTTGTTTTAGGATTTTTAAAAACCTGTTTACTGGCTTATTTACTTTTAATTATACCAGTAACATACAAACACATTCTGGTTACAAAATATTCAAACAATACAGAAGTATGTAGAGTCAAAACAAGCTTTTTTACTTTACCCCCAATCTTATTCTCTTCCCCTGAGGTGATTACTGTTATGAGTTTAGTGTAAATTTTTTCTAACTTCCTCTCTGAGTGTACGTACATTCATAAATACACTCATAAATATATAGTTTCATTTTAAAGAGTCTTCCAAGGCAACGCTTGCACCGAGAGCTGGTTCAGTCCCTTTACCAGCTGCGGAGACTCCCATTGTATATATGTCCCATGGTGTGTTTAAGCACTCCTATGTTGTTGGACAATTAGGCGATTTCCTTATTTTTTTCCTTACTGAGAATATGCAGTAAAATTATATGACCTGAAGCTTAATTCCTTTCCCTGTCTCCTTGGCAAGATGCACATTAATTGCACTGCCTGCCACATCCTCCACTGGAGCAGTGTTTCAGCCCCACCTCATCCCACCACGCTCACTGCTGTTTCCGCTTAGCTGCATCGGAGATTCTACTTGAAGCTACTGTCTTTTGCTTGAGACAGAAGTGACCTGCTCTTAAATAAACAGGCATTTGAAACCCACCCCCTCGTTACATTCTGAAAGCCAGAGGTTGCCACAGGACAGTTACTTAAATCAAGACAATTTCCAGGCAGGAAGAAGATGTAGAACCCTGGCATTATTCCTCTCCCTCGTTTGTTAGTAATAGCTTGATTGAGTATTGAGAGCTAGCCCAAAATGCTGCCATCAGCACCGACTACCCTTTAGATTAGCACACAGCTCCTATTCCCTTGAATGTAGTTAGGCCAGCTTAATGTCAAGGCATAAAAAAGATACTTGTTAAAAAGTTTCCCAAAGCTCCAGCACAATCTTTAATTTGTTTTTATTTTTTCCTCCTTCCCTCTAGTTCCTCAGTCGCACTTTTGTGTCTCTTTTTTTTTTCTTTCCTCTCTGCCGAAGGGTACGCCATTAAGTCGGGCTGATTTAAGGGCCGTCAACATCAACCTCTGTGACATGTGCGTTATCCTGTCAGCCAATCAGAATAATATTGATGATACTTCGCTGCAGGACAAGGAATGCATCTTGGCGTCACTCAACATCAAATCTATGCAGTTTGATGACAGCATCGGGGTCTTGCAGGCCAATTCCCAAGGTAAGGGCAGCCTGTAATACTCCTCTCCTGTGCCTACAGGGGACAGGGGCTGGCAAGAGGGATATCCTTCACTCAGTAATTCAGAGGGGCTCTCATCGGCCTGCCTGGCAGTGGAACTCGTGGTCAGTGTGATGGCATTCAGAGGGGCACCTGCTGCCTCTTCTCACCGTCCCTGGGTGCAGGCTTGAAGACGCACATTCGGAACAGGCTGCCTTCCCAGGCAGTGAAACAGCCTTTCCATCGCCACCGGCTCAGCCTTTTTCAAACAGGGGCTTTATGACCAGGGTCACCAACTAAATGTCAGAGCACTGAAAAGATGCTGGCTGAACAATTCCCAATGTTTCTCCCCAGAATATATCTTTGCCATTGACCTGTTCTAGCCTTGCTATTGTTATAGCTTCAAGGGTGTTTTAAGCTTAAATTATTTTATGCTGGCCAAGGGATGGTGACCCCGGGGGAAAGGGGACTATGTGGGCACTAAAAGTCATTTAGCAAGGGATGGTGGTCGTCAGCCCAGCCATTCTCTGTAAGAGGCACAGCAGCGCTAAATGACACATATCTGCCATCTCTGCTCTGCCCCAGTCTTCCCTGTTATTTTCTCCAGGATCTTGGGGAGATAGCTACACATAAAGATGTCATCTAGGAGTTTCGGAGAGACAGCATGGGAAAACCCCCTCGACAAACAACCTCTCTAATCAGGGCCTTAGCAGGATTGGATCTGAAGCATTTTCCCCGAAAACACATCTCTGTGTAGGCATGCACTAACTGTAGGATTGTTGTCCTGTCTGGCCTTCGGGATGGATGGCATTCCAGGACCAAAGGGAGAGGGAGCACAGCCCATGAGAACTATAGCTGCTGGAACATAAACACCGTCATACTGATGGGATAAAGCGTGGCTTCCTGCAGTCTAGACCTGTGTGCTAGGTTATCTTTTGTCAACTTGGTATCACCACCATCTCCTTTTAACATCTCTTTAACATTGCTGCAAAGCTGGCAACAGTAGTCCCTAGAATCCTTTTCCTTGCATGGTTCTGGGCTGGGATCTGCCAATGAGAGGGGCCCTGGGAGAAATCTGGAAACTGGAGAAAAGGTGGCAGCTGCTGCTAGATCCTGAGCAGATGTGAGGTTCAAAGCGGGTCTTGAGAGCCTTCTTTTTTTTTTTTTTGTATTTTGTTTTCTTTTTTTTTTAAATTTTATTTAGTTATTTTTCAAGTACAGTTTTTTGTCTATTTTTCCCATCCCAGCCTCCCCTGCCCCTTGCTCCCCACCTCCCTCCCATTTCCTCCCCCCCTTAGTTCTCGTCCCTGTGTCCTTCCTATTTGTTCCTCCAAATCCCTCCCCCTTTTTCCCCTTAACTTCCCTTCCTTCTCCCCTCTGGTCACTATCCCCTTGTTCTCTATTTCAGTGTCTTTGTTTTTTGGGGTTTTTTTTTTTCTGCTTACTTGTTTGTTTTGTTGTTTAGCTTCCTGTTAAAGGTGAGATCATATGGTATTTGTCTTTCAGCACCTGGCCTATTTCACTCAGCATAATGCTTTCCAGTTCCATCCATGTTGTTGCAAAGGGTAGTAGCTCCTTCTTTCTCTCTGCAGCATAGAATTCCATTGTGTATATGTACCACAATTTTTGGATCCATTCATTTACTGATGGGCACCTAGGTTGCTTCCAACTCTTGGCTATTGTAAATTGTGCTGCTATGAACATTGTGGTGCATAGGTTCTTTGATATTGATGTTTTAGGATTCTTAGGATATAATCCTAGCAGTGGGATTGCTGGGTCAAAAGGCAGGTCGACTTTTATTTTTCTGAGAAAAATCCATACTGTTTTCCATAATGGTTGTACCAGTCTGCACTCCCACCAACAGTGAACTAAGGACCCCGTTTCCCCACAACCCCTCCAACATTTGTTGTTTGTTGCTTTGTTTATGATAGCCATCCTGACTGGTATAAAGTGGTATCTCATTGTGGTTTTAATTTGCATCTCTCTGATAGCTAATGATATTGAGCATCTCTTCATGTGTCTCTGAATGTTCTGTATGTCCTCCTTGGAACCAGTAGCTTTGGTGCTGGGGATTGAGAGAAGGGGTGAGGGCTTCTCTGGGGGTCTGAGATTCATAGCGTCTTAGGCTGAAGCTCAGGAGAACCTTCCATTTGGTGTTGCAAGTGAAATGGCTAACAGGGGCCTATTGGACTTGCTCCTACAGCCTTTCCAATGGTTGTGTCAGCTTCTTCATACTTGGAATAGAAAGGCTTCTGTTCTTAACATAACCCTGCGGGATACAGCCAGAGGCCCAGTTTTGACCTCTCCACTCCTCTGCCTCTCCTGCAAATTGAAATCTTGGTATCCACTTTCTCATCTGTACCCATGGGCAGAGAAACGTGTCAAAGCTCTAAGGGAGAGCTCTTAGCCACCCCATTGCATACTGAGAGGCAGGGAGCAGAGGTGTCAAAGGATGTGAGGAGACAGTAAGCTGACCCAGAAGGTAGAAGAGGCAAGCTAGAATTTAGTTCTGCCCTTAAGTGCTTGTTCTTTAATGTGGGTCTTCCCACTCCAGGATGGGCATCACCAGGACCTTGTTAGAAATGCAGAATCTCATGCCCACCCAGACCTACTGGGTCGGAAGCTGAATTCTAACAAGCTCCCCAGGTGTGCACGGCTTTAAAGTACAATAATCTATCTTCACACTAACAAAACAAGGTCCAGTGAACATGTTGACCAACCCATTCAGACCCACCTCTTCTCCAGGCAGAAATCAGCAAGGAGAGTGGGAAGAAGTGGAAAGAAGTGGGAGAGAACTGAGCTCCCTGTGGGTTGAGATGGGATTGAGCAAGAGAGACAGGAAAACACCCTTTCCCAGCATGCCTATTTCCATCCAATTCAAAACTTGTGATTTTAGAGGTCCATGAATCAAAATCTTAATGTATAATTTAGGTACATAGTTGACTCTTGAACAGCAGAGGTTTGAACTGCATGGGTTCACTTATATACAAATTTTTAAAAATAACTGTATAGTACTATAAATATATTTTCCTTATGATTTTCTTAGTAACATATCTTTTCTCTAGCTCATTTTATTTTAAGAATATAGTATATAATATACATAACATGCATAATATGTTTTCATTGACTGTTCATGTACGGGTAAGGCTTCCAGTCAATACCAGGCTATATTAATAGTTAAGTTTTGGGGGGAGTCAATAGTTATATGTGGCTTTGGTGGGATGGCTCAGTTGATTGGAGCATTATCCCATGCACCAGAAGGTTGTGGGTTCAATTCCCAGTCAGGGCACGTACCTAGGTCACGGGTTTGATTCCCAGTCACAGTGCATACAAGGGGCAACCAGTGTTTCCCTCTCACATTGATGGTTCTCTCTCTTTCTCACCCCACTCCTCTAAAAATCGTTAAACATATTCCTGGGTGAGAATTAGAAAAAGTTATGTGCGGGTTTTCAACTGCATGGGAGGTCAGCACCCCTAACCCCTGCATTGTTCAAGGTTCAACTGCATATATGTTTAACATGGGTGTTCCAACATGGGAGCTCTTGTCAGCCAACCACAGCCTCTTAGACCCTCTCTGATGGCCAAACTGGTAAAAAAAAAAAAAAAACCCACCCCCTCAGCTTCTCAGATACTCACCCAAAGCTCAAAAGCCTTCTTTACTGTGTTTAGCACAGAAGCAAGTGAGAAAAATAGGTTTTAGTGGGAGATAAGGAAGAAATGGGGAGAGTTCATTCTTCCCACAAGAAAAAGAGAGAGGGGACTCCTTTTGTACATATGCACACGCACGGACACACACGAGGCAGAGCATGTGCTCTGTGGTGATTTTCTTAGATTCTTGGTTGGCAATAGAATGGAGCGTGTGCCCACCAGTAACCGGCAAGCAGTCTGCTCTGCTCTCAGTGAGAGTCTGTGGGAGCTGGAGGCCCACCAAGACCGTATTTCCCTCCTTTTCTTGCTGTGTCTGCTCTTCTCTTGTCCTTGGTTTCTAACATTCTTTTCTGGCAACACTCTGACTTTCCAAAAGGCAGTGGCTTGGCAGTGGTTGTCAACATGGGATCTGACTTCATCCCCCACGGGTAGGCTTCGTAAGTTCACCTTTGGCTGCTCCCTGTGCAGCCCACTCCTCCGGTTCGTCCCAGCCTGTGCATCAGGTGGATGAGCTGAGTTCTCTGATACTCTCGCTCCCTGAGACCCTTTTGACCGACTGGAGTGCTCACTGAACTCGGATACTTTCATTACCCTTCACCTGGGTATTTGGCATGCTTCAACTGGATTGGAATTACAAAGTACAAAATGGGTTTCATATTACTCTAAGTGATAACTACATAGATTCCTGCCCACTGCCCACCAGTTGTACTCATTGTTTATTCTGTAGTCCTTGTGAAACCCCATAGTTCATTTTGTTCTGAGAGCTACATTATGATCTCTCTAGCAGGACAGAAATGTGGATGTGGACAGGTGTGTGTGCTCTTGGACCACTTATTCATGCATCCTTATGGAAAGTTTTTCTACTGTGATACAATGTAATATGAAAAATGTGTCTTAACATTGCAGAGGTAGAGACCTCATTGGGATTTGTATTCAGATGCTTGACCCTGTATGTTACTTGATTTCCTAGACTAACAAAACTTACCTTCTTTCCTTTCACGTCTTCTTTGGTGTCACTATTCTAGTTCACATGGTGTGAGAATTGACCCAGCCTAGGGATTTTGGACCATACACTTTCTAAAATGATCTGAGATGTGATGGCTGGTTGTCAAAAACAATTATAGAGTGAGGTGGCATACCCCAGGCTGATGGTATATCCAATGTGACAGTTGGGTCTATGAGATGCAGTTTTAATATACAGTAGGCAGGACTGCAGTGACAATTATATAAAGCAGGTGAAGCCGCTTCTCGCTGGTCAGCAAACAGCAGCTGAGAACCACTTTATAGCTCTTTACCAGCAACTAAGTGCCCTTATTTACAGAGCTCCTGTCACTTCCCTTTGGCTGGAGAGCTGGTGTATTATTTAGCACACATTTATCTGGGGAAAACATTTCAATTTAAATCAGCTGGTACAACAGTGGCTCTTGCCAGACTGTTTCCCTGTGGTTCTAAAAGATAGGAGTTGAGTCGGATCTTGGAAGGGAGGGTGAGCCCTGGAGGAAGGTCCATTCTCAGAGAGCTGCTTGAGTCAGTAGCTGAAAAGAGGGAACATATGACTGAATCTCCCATCATGCTTTCATACCATTATGAAATGAGCATTTTACAGTTTCTTCCTGCTTAACCTTAACTCTTAAGGGAAAGAAAGAGGAATAAATGAGTGCCCACTATGTGTCAAGCATTATAAAAGCTCAGGAGACAAAGATGACATGGATTCAACCACTCACTGCCTTTGGGGGGCTCGGGTGAGTGGAGGAGGTGCCCCCATAAACAGGTATAGCCCAATGAGACAAGGACTGGGCTAGAAATACAGGAGCTGAAAGGGCTCCTTGTTTGACACATTTCAAACATGTGAAAAGACTTCTGAGAAAAACTGAGGCTTTTTGATAAGTTGAATATGTGTGGCTATTGAGCATTTGACATGCGGCTAGTTTGTTTTAATAAACTTGAATTTAAATAGTGGCATTAGGCTTGTAGCTGCCTTATTGGACATTGCAGGTCTAGAGCATAGGCTTGCTGCTTTGCTAAGAGTGTCAGTTTACAGGAAGATGAGGATTAAATTCATCTTTTAAAAAGATAACAGGCAAAAATACGAGCAATGTCCAATGGCTTAGAGATGGAAAGAGATGGTGGCATGAGCTGTGCAAGAAGACTACTGCTATGAACTATGGGGATAGGCGACGGCACAGCTCTAGTGATGTCAGCAAGGAGGGCAAGACCGTGATTGAGATGGAACTGAAACAGAAGAGATAGGCACTAAGGACCAGGTAGATGGTAAGGAGGTGGGGATGAGCAAGGGTGAGATATTAGGAACAGGTTTGCTTTAAGGTTGGCTAGGGCATAGATGTGAAAGTAATTAAGCAAACAGAGAACCCAGAAAGAGAAACAGGATGGGGGAAGAAGGTAAAGAATTTGGTCCTGGCCCATTTGAGTTGGAAGTATCTATTGACTATCCAACAAAAAATTAGAATATGAGACTATAAAGATAAAGTTAGTTTTGAAGTCTTTGGTAATGGACAGTGGAGAGGCCTTGAGGGTGAATATTTCCCAGGGAGGTAGACCAACTCATTAACCAGGGACAAACATGGAACCCTGGGAAACATCAACTTGGAAAGGACAAACAGAGGGAGAGAATCCAGTGAAAGGGGCTAGGGGTAAAGACTTAGAGGAGCATTAAAGTGCATGGCATAAAAGGTAAAGGAGATTAGCAATCTAGAATGTTTCTCAATGTGTATGTTTTCTTGAGTAGGCTATGGGTCCTTTAAGAGGTGAGAGCTTCTCTTCATCTTGTTCATCTTCAGGTCCCTAGTTCCTCTAGCAGAGTATCTGACAGAGACGGCATGCAGTAAGAATTTGTTGGGCTACACTGATTTGAGAATAAATGGTGTTTAGCACTGTCAGATACTGTGGGAATGTGCAGTCAGTGAGGGCTTGCCTAAAAAAGGCAGTGGTGCACTTGACCCTCAGGAGCTGTTGACCTTAGCAAGAACAGGTGAGTAGCCTGTTGCCAGTAGAAGCCAGCATTCAGGGGGGGTCTGAAGGGTCATTCAGATGAAGTGAGAATTGGAGATTATAGATGGCTTTTTAAGTGCTTATGGAGAAAGAAATAGGACATTTCAAAGCATTATGCTGAGTGAAATAGGCCAGGCATTGAAGGACAAATACCATATGATCTCACCTTTGACAGGAAGCTAAAGAATAAAACAAACAAGCAAACAGAATAAAAACAAAGACACTGAAATAGAGAACAAGTGGGCAGTGACCAGAGGGGAGAGGGAAGGGAACTTAAGGGGAAAAAAGGGGGAGGGATTTTGAGGAACAAGTATGAAAGACACAGAGATGAGGACTGGGGGGGGGGGGGAATGGGAGGGAGGGGGTAGACCGGGCGGGGGGGTGGGGTGGGATGGGAGAAATAGATAAAAAAAAAATGTACTTGAAAAGTAACTAAATAAAATTTAATATTAAAAAAAAAGAAATAGGACATTTCAGAAGATCTTGTCGAAGAAAAGATTTCTTTTTTTGTTTTTAGAATGGGGAGAAACATAGCATATTTCTTGGCTGCAGTAGACTGAAGTGAGTTAACTCTCAAAGAGGGAAAGTTTGAAGCTCTGGGGGGAAGTTGCTAAATGACGATGAGAGGGACAGAGAGAGGCAGGAGAAGATGATGAGGCCTACAAAAGGAGGCAGCCGGATGGGACAGATGAAATGAGAGGAGGTCCAGTCTTCTGGTTTCTTCATGGAACAGCCACTTCAGTTTTCCTTCAGGAGTTAAGGGAGTGGGGCAGCTGAAACAGGGAACTGAAGGGGATAAAGGCTGGGAGCAGACATCATGGGGAACATGTCAGAGAGAGAGCTGGAGGCAGGTGACAGTTCAGTGAGCATCGGTGAGGACCAGCTGAGGTTGGAATGGTGAAGGCACGATTTTCTGTGCAGTGCTTGGCAGAAAGAGCAGAGAAAGGAGAAATTGGCTCTTGCTTGGGATGGAGGTGCAGAGGAGGCAACAGATTTCACAGTGCTGGTGAGAGAATATTAAAATGAGTGGCACCTAGACCAAAATGGTAGAGGGAGAAATCAAACCGAACTCACAGGCCAAAAATGAAGCAAGAAATATACTCACGTGAGGTCAAAGAACAGGGTTGCAGGGTCAGGGAGTGGGAGGGCTGGAGGGCAGGAGGTTTGAAAGAGAAGTATGATGGCCTCAGAGGATGAAATGCTCAAGCAGAGCTGGAGCAGAGCTTGGTGATATTACACTGAAAACAGTTCCTCCCCCATGAAAACTCTGAGCCCAAAGCAGAGCCCGTCTGAACACCACAAGTGCCACCACCACCATCACTGCCACCACCACCACCAACTGCAGTAATAACACTTCCTGGATGTTTGCTGCTATGATGTCGTAGACATTTTGGCAACCAAGACATCAAGCATTTCCTAGGTCATTAATTTTCACACTGGCACATTGTACTCACCTGAGAAATCTTAAAAAATATTGATGCCTGGGTTGCACCTCAGCAATTGTCTTCGTTGATCTGGGTACAACCTGGACATTGGGAGTCTTTGAGCTCTGAGGCAAGTCCCCTGTGCGGCCAGAGCCAAGAACCGCTGCCCCAGGTGCCCTCATAGGAAGTATACTGAGTAAGGAGTTACCATTTTGATTTCAAAGAGGTGGAAACTGAGACATAGAGAGATTAAGTAATGATTTTAACCTGGGTCTCCCAAATTGTAAACCATTTTGCTGCTTTAGGACAATTCTGTTGGTTCAACTTATTGGTCTGCCTTCTTTCTTTCATATTTTTGGATAGCCTTTACATTGTTTAAGGCTGAAAAAGCTTAAGAGAAAAAAGATGGGGAAAGCGGCAGAAACCCCATGCTCTGTTTTCTGCCTAACTGTCTGTATTTGTCAGACTTGTCTCTGTTGTATGTCTCAAGGTGATAAGGATACTAGTTGCCTGGTGCACAGGCCTGCTTCCCGACCAGAGCTTTTGAAAGGTGGTGGAGCTGAGGTCCCATAGTGTACTGCTATTAAACTGCAGCAATGCTACCCCCACAGCCACCATGTTCTCCCCCAAAAGCTGCTGTGTGCTCCCCTCAGACCCCGGATCTCTTTAAGATAAAGCATGTGTATTTCAGCATCTATGCTAAATTTGGATGTTGGTGTTTGGGTTTCTCTGTTTTTCCTTTCCTATGTTCTGCATCCATCTGATTCACACAACCTGTCCTGAAGGTATCAGTCCAATTCCACAAACACTTAGTAAGCACCTGTTGTGTGCTCAGACTGTGCATGGCAGGCATCGTTGGGGAGACAGCGTCATAAAGGACATTCCTGGTCCTTGCAACCTACTATGCAAACGTATAACTCTGCTTTGGAGTGATGGTTTATTACTGTGAGAGAATTACAATCTATGGAGGCTAACGTGGACAGGGAGAAAAAGACAGAGGGTTTGAGAGACACTGAAAAACTGCATAGGATTTCAGCAGGTGGAAACAAATAGATCTGGCGACAGTCAGAGAGAATAGAAGTCAGGGGGCAGAGGTACCTGGGGACTGTTTGAAGGACAGCAATGAATATAATTTGGCTGGAATACCGTATGTGCATAAGACAGCAGGGACACATGAGGCTGAAATGTGG
This sequence comes from Artibeus jamaicensis, assembly GCF_021234435.1. Classification (NCBI taxonomy): domain Eukaryota; kingdom Metazoa; phylum Chordata; class Mammalia; order Chiroptera; family Phyllostomidae; genus Artibeus; species Artibeus jamaicensis. The sequence goes on along the minus strand of NW_026521788.1, from coordinate 28,158,591 downwards.
GCTGGGCACTGGGGATTTTTTTCTTTTTTGAGTTAGGAAGCTGTAAATAATTTTTATGAATTTCTGACTTAGGAAGCTGTAAATAATTCAGTAGGCACTGGGGAGCTATGGAAGGTTTCAAAGCAAGAGAGTGATGGGATGGAGCTGAGCTTCAGGGAGATTGATCTGGCAGCCCTATGAAGAACTGTCTGGGGTAGGAAAGAAGAGGGTGCAAGGACAGTGGGTGAGGACTGTGGTTATCCAGAAGGAGAGCAGGAACCCTGACTGGAGAGAGAGTGTGAGGTTCTCGTGTGAGGTGTGGCAGGTGTCAAACAGACTGTGAATGTGAGCTTCCTTCTCAGTGATGTGTGACAGGGACAGTGACGGGGACACCAATCACAGGAAGAGAGAGGCCTGCCCAGTGGAAGGACTGGCGGAGGGAGAAAGTAGTGTCGGTAGTGCTTAGTTTTAGCCATCGTTCATTTCCATGCAGACTTGATGGAAAATGGAGGTGGGCGTTAGAAGCAGATGGCTGGAAACGAAGTCCTGATTCCAGGAGAGGGTCCGAGCTATAGATCCGGAAGCAGGGCAGAGCCCCGGGGAGAATGGAAGGGCGGAAGTCTGAGGAACATCTTGGAAAAGGTCAGAGGGAACCATTGGTAGAAGCTGGGACCCATGAGCTGAGCCGTATGTCCCAATGTGGTTTTCCTTCCTCCCTAAGTCTGTTTTTCTATATTCTATGCCTAATTATTCCCACCAAGATAAAAATATTGATAGTGGCCTACACACACACCGCAATGGGCACACAAGCGTGATGATGTCTGCATGTAAATGATGATCCCGTTTGTTGGCACTGCCACTAAGGTTAAAAGCCTCAGGCAGGAGTGGCGTTTTCCTTGGAAGTCTGGCTGTGGTAGCTACAGCAGTAGCATCAGTTGGGACACCCTAAAGTCTGAGGCAGTTTGTTCTGTTCCAGAGGAGAATGCGACTTTTAGTTTATCTCTGGAGAAGACCATGTGGATTAGACTCTCTAAATTACTGGATCACAGAAATCAGGATTGAACAGGCCCTTCCTAAACTGTAACTTTGGAACAAAACCGGTAGAACAGAATGTAATGAAGACCACTGAGCATTAAGTTTCAGATAATCACTAAAGACAGGCTGCATAAACCTCACTGATGGAAGTATAATTTATTTTGAGAAGTGATTGTTTCATCCTGGTAGGTCTGAGAGGGAGTGTGTCAAGAGCTATGAAGATTTCGGGGAGGAATTGACAAACATGAGAATGTTGCCAAAGGGATGACCAGAATGGGGAAATTCTTGGGCAACATGCCACTTGCCAAGCAGTTAAGAAAACTGGGCTTGAGGGCTAAAAGGGCCATTTTATCTTCTGCTCCATTGGACAAACTGGGACTAATGGCTGATGATTAAGGAGAACCAGATTTTAGAGCCACAAAGGAAGGCATTTCCAGAACAGAATGGGCTGCCTGAAAATGCACTGAGGTTCCTATCACCATGGATCCATTTGCCAAAGGAAAGATACTAATACGATCTCTGTGATTGGAGGGAATTGGATGAGTACTGTGGTCCTTTATAACTGTGAGAGTCTCTGGTATTTTCTTGACTTTTATTACATACGGATCTGTGTTTTAGATGATCTACATTCTCACTCCATTGGGAGAGCTGTGGTGTTTGCTGGGGATGGGGTCATAGTGGGTCTTTTAGTTTGGAAGCTTTCACATCCTTCTCAAATGGTACTGTTTTTGTGTCTACGGTGGGGAGTGGCCTGCGTTGGGGTGAGCAGCTGCACATCTGGCTTTGCCATTAATTAGGCAGACCACCCCCATCTTCACCTCCCATGTCACCCTTCAACACCTGCCCTTCCCAGTTTTCTTCCCTCTTCCACCCACCAAGCCTCACTTCCTGTATACCGAGTCTCTTGCCAACATACCTATACACATATCCTCACACACATTCTCCCTCCCTGAAATCAGAGAAGCGCTCTTTCAGCTGCTCTCATGTAACATTTCATTACCACAATATTCTTTCTCAATTCCGAAACGGTGGTGGGGGAGAAGCCATTTCTCTTTATACCCACCGAATGAACAAAAGCTCAGCGCTAAAATATTTTTCTTCACTTGTAACTGAAACTGCTGTTGGCTTCAGTCCCAAAAACCAGAAAGACAATTATACTTAACTGTTTAGAGATTTATAAATACTGCACTGGAGTAGCCTCTAGGTAGTAACTTTAGATACCCAGCCCAATAATTTTCTTTTATTGGTTTGTGATTTAGATCTTATTTTGAGTCCTCTATAATAAGAGTAGTACATTTCATTAAAAGAGCTTACTAAACAATAAAGAAAATCTGGCTTAGAGCTCCAAGCAGGTCTCAAGTACCGAAAGGGGCCTGCCCTGTTCCATTTCTTCTGTGGACATCACGAGACGAGTCTCAGCACAGTGCTGAAAATGTATTTCTGCAAAGCAGCCATTGCAGCTGTTTTCTAAATGACTTCAACTTTTTCCTACACAGCATATTTCACCACATGAGAGATGTTTCTAAGACAGCCATTTACTATTCTGGTGATAGAAGGAAACGTCAAAAAACAATAGCAATGACAACAATAGCTGTAACGAGATTGAGAAACCTGTGGCAGTTTTGAGGCCCTCCATGCATGAAGGTCTTCCTTAGGGAGTGGAAGTGGGGAAGAAAAAGTGAAAACAGAGAAAATAACTGTTTCTTTCCAACTGCATGCAGAACAGAGTCACTTCCCCACTCAGGGTGTGACCAGCTTGGGACAACTGCAGTGAAAGGAAATCTTAGCTTCAGAGACAGAAAACAGATGTGGCGTGGTGTTGGGGTTAGGCTGAACTTCTAACATCAGGCTTTCGTGAGCTGCTTTACTGTCAAAATTTGTGTGGCTGGTTAATACTCCTTTTAAAAAATTATACTTCCTTTTGTTGTCCAGGTGAGTCATGCACAAGGCATGTTCATATACAATGTCTCATTGAATCTTCCTGATAACCTGCTGAGACAGAAGTTTTGCAGATGAGAAAACTAAGGCTCAGGAAAATTCGGCAGCTTGCCCAAAGTCTCGTAGCTAGTCAAGGGGATATTAAGTTGATCTGCAAACCGGTTCCAAAGCCTTTGCTTTTCTTACCACATCAGTCTGCCTCATAAAAGAGAACAAGTGTTATTGCGATGAGAACAGGTCATCAGAGGATCCTGGGGACAAATATCCAGGGACATGAAAGCATTCAAATCATGCCATTTCAGCTCCTGAACTGTTCCTTTCACCAAGGGCTGAAGTTTGTTTTGAATGTCCTCATCTCTGTACACCACCATTTTGTGGGTCCCTGCCCCCTGAATTCCAATAAGCAGAGACAGTAGGGTTTTTGTGATCCTAGTCTTCCTCACCACAGCACCTAGACAAACAGAGTAGAGTTGAGAGAAGCAGGAAGGGTTCTGCATAGCTTGCTTATCCAAACAGGGTAGTAGTTCAAGGTTTGCATCCCTGTTAATATAGATTTGATTTTGGAGCTGTCCAAAAGATGGTAGAAAGTTTGAAACTCAGATATTGCACCTTTTTTTTTTGTCCAGAAACTTACAAAATATTGCCTGGCTTACTCTCTTAACCCATTCTCCAGGTGGAAGTTTCCATGGAAGGCAGTAGATAAGAATAAACACACCACTCTAGCCTCAAAGCCTAGGATTGCAGGTGGTATGTTATGCTCAGAAAATTGCCCAGAAAAATTGTCCCAGAGGAGGAAAGTGCTGTTGTAAAGGAGGTCTTGTAATCCCACAGACACTTCAAGATCCCTGATGAGATTCCAGATAAGGATGGATTGATAAAGAGTTCTTTTCCCGGGTACCAGTTTTGTTCACACCCTATGCCTGAGATTGGTGTCTGTGTTTGTTCCATGGTCTATGCCTTCATGATGCTAATGGCATGTATAGGCAGGCATGACTGACATTTAAAATCAGTAGCATGACACTACTTGAATGCACATGTTTAACAGTTTGAGTTTGGGAACATTCCAGAGTACTGCATAAAATGCATGATGTGAATCATTTGTAATTTTGGCGTCATGAATTTAATTCACATGCTGTGAAGATAGTACACATGCTTCAAGCTGGCAAATGAGCCTAGTCAGCTATCTGGTGCATGTTTGTCTTTACCCATTCTTTCATAGGCAAAAACCCATGTGAACTCCAAAGCTCTTACTTCTTTTCTTAAAAAATGGCCCTGCAAATAAGCCAACTGCTTATTTTTTTAACTAAAAAAATTTTAATCCTTACCTGAGAATGTGTTTATTGATTTTAGAGAGGAAGAGAGGGAGAGAGAAGAACAAAGAGAGAGAGAGAGAAATTGATCAGTTGCCTCTCATATGCACCCCGACCGGGGATCAAACCCCAAACCTAGGTATGTGCCCTGATCAGGGATCCAACTCATAACATTTTGGTTCCTGGCACAATGCTCCAACCAACTGAGCCACTCAGCCAGGGTGCCAATGGATTTATGAATGACTTTAGTTCTAGATTTATACAATACTAAAGATATGAAGGATCCTACGTACTTCATTGGGATATTCTGGAAGAAGTTATTCTCTGAATTCCAGAAGATCAGTATCTCAGTTATTGAGCATCCCGTTATATATCTCTAGTAAGATTTTCTCCCAGATATTGTGTCACATGGATGTCACCACAGAATGTGTTATAAGAAAACAGAGGTTGCTTTGGGCTAGGGATGGTGTGCAGGGGAAGCTCCAGAGTAGGTGGAGTTGAATTTGAAAATAGCTATGATTATCCTGAGTAAAGGGGCAGACGGAAGGGGCCAAGGTGAGTGAGAGAAGGAAAGGCCAAGTGTACTCATGGTGGGGTACTCAGCTATGTATCTACTAATAATATAACTGAGAGGCTTGAGACTCTTGGGATGTCAAAAAATGATTAGAGGTGAAGTCACCGTTAACTTGGATAGGCCCTTAAAATAATGGCCTGTTCTATATCTTACTGACTTTCCCCGACAATAGTCAGGAATCTATTTAAATACTTAGCACACCACTTCACACCCAGTGAGCAAATAAATGGTTTAATCCTGATGTCTGTTGTCTGCAGCCTTCTCTGTCTCAGTTTACCTTCAAATGAGATAAAGCAGCTTTATTAAATATATCTTTATTAAATAGCACATCCTTTCCTGCCAGGCTTCATTCACTCTCCATTGACTTGACAGCTGGGCCCTGGGCAAGTGTTATGAAGACTGAAGACATTAAACTTGTGGTCAGATTGTCCTAAGTGTTCTCTAGTGTAACTCATCTCATTCCTTTAGCCTTTACTGATAGCTCTGATCTCAGCCTTTTACTGGCCTCATTGCAGGGCCTGTCACATAGTACCAGCCCAGGACCTGAGGGTGCTGTAGGATCGAGACCTACAATAGTTCAAGAATGAGCAGAAAACATCTCTACTTTCTGGTCCAGGGACTTTGAATGGTTCCTGAGAGGTTTCCTGGCCATGTGGAGGCGCACCCTCTGCTCAGCAGCAGACTGGTGAATGGCGCTCTCACTCCCGGGCAGGAGGCTTTCGCTGGACGGCTTGTGTTGCGCTAGTTGTCATGGCGAATCACAACAGGGCTCACAGAGTGACACCACAATCGTGTGGGGTCAAGGAACCAGGTTTTAAATCCCACTTTTGTCAAGTTGTGTGTTATTTGACTTGGGATAAACACTCTACAACTTTACTTCTTCATCTATAAAGCAGTGCTTGTTACAGTGCCCCGACCTCAACACACTGAGGGATTGTGTGTAAATCCAGAGATGATGGCCACAGATGGGTGGATAAAACGTCCAGGGCTGTAGAGTTAGCCCTTCAGTCAAGTTTAATCATGGCACATGTGGGCTCTGGAACTGACAGCCTGGGGGGTCTGGTGCCCACCATGCTACCTCCTAGGCCTAAGACAACTATTTAACCTCTATGCCCCTCAGAGATGTCAGTGAGAGTATTGGCTGCACCTGGCTCATCACAGTGCTCTGAGAAATACATGAGATATAGTGCATTCTCTGATCCATACTGTACCATACTTTACGTGAGTCAGAAAAAGTCACTTCTTTCTTGACACTTTTCTTCCATCTGTTGACAGATTCTCATCATACAATATATTGATTATGTTTGAGCAATATACTTTTTCTGCCATCCTCTAGGAAGAAACATTGTAATAAACATACAAATATTTTTTATGCCCGTGATATGGGTGGTGCCCACTCTGATGAGCCCTTGTCCACTGCCCAGCTCTTATTAGCATGCATGCCATTTCTGAATGAACAGATTAGAAAGCTGTCAGTACCTAGGATGTACTTAGATCAAACAACATGAACTATTTGTGTTATTTTTATTATTGGATAGTTTTACCATTTTCTTTTATTTGGTTCCCCAAAATAACAAATAGCAAGGTAGGGTTATCCATTTGTACTGAGCAGCCAGAATTACAATAGATATGCACAGAAAATAGGTAATGGCGGGAACCAAGACACCCTTGGGAGGCAAGCAGTCCAGGTGGGGTAAACAAAAGCCTGCAGAAGGCTGAGGAAGACCCAGGACAGATGAACAGTGACCACTGGGATTTTCCCTCCGTAGACATGCAAGTGCGGCACCACACAATGGCGCTGCTCTCTGAAGCAGAGAGGCTAGGCCACGGACAACCCAGACACAGAGAGCTCATTCACACCTGCTCTGTGACAACTGGTTATGGCATGAACCCTGACTTTTGGAGAAATGACACCAATCCAGAGTTGCTGTCTCTGCTACAGCATAGTAGGGTTGATGCTGGTCCAACTAGATTACAGATGGCACCTGGCCTCCCACTTTTGCCTCAAAAAAATGCTTTTGGTCCTCAGGAGACCTAGGCATTATTAGTTCTTAATTGGGGGAGGCATCTTAGAACCCTTTAAATATCTGATAAAATTATGAGTCTTCTCTCTGACCCTCCCCCATCCCCTTCAGATTTTTGCAGAAGTATGCCTAGCCCACCTTAGGTGTTTTTCCACCTTACGTGCACATTATAATCAGCAAAGAACTTTTAAATATCCCCAAGCCTAGGCCACATCCCAGAGCAATTAAATCATACTCTGAGAACAGGATGCAGGCATCAGAGATTCCAACCTGCAGTCCAAAGTGAGAAAGAGTCACAGCTTAGCTTCATTAATGCAAGGCCACCACCTGTGATCCTGTGATTATATTGCAGCTACTGGTTCACTAAGTGTTAATCTCCATAGAAATGGTGGTATCCTAACGGTGATTGTCAGGGAGTTTGGAAGGCATAACATGGGCATTGTGAAAATGCATGGCATCTGAAAAGTGAACTTCAACTCATGAGCTTCCAGGTGGTTCCCAGTCTTATACCATCCTGATCAAGAAGGAGTAGGGAAAGTAAACCAGGGGAGGGTACATAGGACGAATGAAGGCAGGTGGGAACAGGTAGTTGTGTGAATGCCCCATGGGTGGAGGAAATGGAAGAGTTCTGAAAACCAGCCAGAACCTAGGTCTAAGGACAAGCAAGGATGGTAAATAATGAGCATGTCAGGGTAGAAGTTTCACACTCAATCTATAAGCCTACTCTTAGTAGGCCCCAGGTGATTCTAAATTCATGGTGGCTTTGTAGTTATTGGGGCTATCTGAGGTCATTCCACATTTCACAAAGCAGTCCAGGTATGTCTCTTTCTTTCTTTCTTATTTATTTATTTATTTATTTATTTGCATTAAGGATACTGAGGAATTTTAAAAGGAAACCCTCTCTTTTTTATGAGCATTAATTATACACCATGCAAGGGAGCAATGGCCTCTGTGTTATGAAATATTAAATCAAAATGCTTCCCACTCCCAGATGTCCCAGAGATAAATACAGCCATATTTTGAAGCCCCTCTTGGAGCTGTTTTGCCTGCAAATTTATTGTTTTGTCTCCATTTTCCGAAAGCTCTGTTTTCTGTGAAGTATAGCACTCTAGGTAGTTTTTAAGGCACAAAGTCCTCTGGAGTTGCCTGTGTCGGCAACAACTCTTATGTAGATGGCACACGAGGGATGGCGCGTTGATCGGCTCCTTTAAGATGACAAATGGACAGAGAGTGTTATTGTCTTTGATTGCATGCCTTACATCATCTGTATGTAGGAATAAGAGGGCCATACTTTATCTTTAGCCATTTTATAAATATTTAAGTCCTTATAGTTGCCTAAAGATATTAAAGCATATTTTACAGTAGTCGGAATATAAATATTATATATAGCGCAAGATACCAAAGTAGTTTAATGAATTCATAATTTTCTGTTCACATTTATTGGAATGTGTTTTATGTTCCAAAAGTTCCATTTAAAGAATAAGATACCATTCTGCTTCCTGACAACACACCAAGTGTTGGCTGGCGTTTCAGGCGGGGTCTCAGTTCGAATGTCTGTGGAAGCTTTCATTAGGAGGCAGGGAGGCAAGAAGTCAGAGCCCTGGGATCTATTTCCTCAATCACTACATTTAAATATATATATATATAAATAACTTTTGAATAAACAGTTCTGGTGCTTATTTAAATCATAAAGTGTTCCAAAGAGAAAACTTTTTATAGCTCCTTTCCTGTATTTCAAGCAGATTAATTCAGAAAAGCCTGAGTAGGTACAATAGAGATGCAGTGTATAATTTTCCTGTCCTCCCCCTTTTGTAAACAAGGACACAGACCCTGTTGGCCAGTATGCAGCCTAACGCGAGGCATTGATTTGGACAGTGACTTCCCAATGCATTTGTATAGTTCTCCCTAAGACAAAGAGTTCCAACTTCTTCTTCCATTTTCTGAAATGCAAGGGAGTGACAGGGAGAATATTACCGCACCTCTTTGCAATTTTTCAGTGAAATATAAAGACTTTCCTCTTTAATATTTCACAAAGTTTCTCCAGCTCCCAGCAGGAGTCCATGCTGGGTAATGTTTGCTAATTACCAACAACAGAACTAGACATACAACGCTGGTAAATTACCTGACCCTTTCCATTTTAATGAGGCAACGAGGATTTTGCGAAGTGATGTTGTTTCACTGGTTAATGGTGTCAGCAATGTTGTAATTGTGGGTTGAGACACATTAGCTGAACAACCACATGTAGAAAAGGGCTTTCTCTCCACAAGCCCTTTGGAGACTAGAACCATATTATCATTAAGCCTTTGTCATTTGCATGCTGCTAATCACTTACTTTATTATCCTACATATCCATTGTCTTTCTTTAATTGCTCTTTAAATTAAAATTAAAAATAGTTCTGAAGCCCACAATGGCTGGGATAACATCTTGATTATGAAGATAACTTCAAGAAAATGGAACAACTGGTAATGTACTGCCAGGATTATGAGAGAGTCCCACTGTTATGTACGTGCCTACTGGTCCCAGGGGCCCAATTGAAGCGGTTTCTCTTCCTTTAGCCCACACTGTTTGTTTAATACATGGTTATTTATGGCCTTTTTGGTCATTATAGCAACTTTGGAGAAAGTACATCCTTCTGATTGGTTTGAGCACTGAAATTTCATTCTCTGGGCAAAGGTATAAAATTCAATGGGAAGGCTGGGTCCATGCGCGAGCCTTTGAAGAGACCCTCTGGATTCTCCTTGCTAGTTTATTCTGTACCAGCTTACTTTTAAAATTTGGGGTCATGAGAGACACAGAAATTTCAGAGCTGAAATGGACCTTGGCATCATCCTCATGTTATAGATGAAGAAACTGAGGACCAGAGCAGGTGCCAGGGCTGAAGATGAACCTGGATTGTCTGTCAGTGTGTGGAGTGGATGAGGACCCCTGGAGGGAGGATTGCATGTTGCGGGCTGCTCCCGAGAGTGGATGTGACATCATGCCTTGAGCTGTGATATGCACGCTGCATGGTTGTCACGGGGCAGGGCATTTAGTGTGTATCTCCTGTATGCACGTATCCCTGTGTTTGTTGATGCAGACTGTATGCCTGATGCAGGATGATAGGGCTGTTGTCTTCCACTGCTTTCAAAAAACAACCCTACAGGTGACTGTGCAGTTGTTCCTGAATGCTGAGTGATTAAATCAGAGTTATCATGGTTTTGATACTGTGTATGGTGCCCTAGAACCGGGATGATAGATTTCCCAGATCCAGGAGGCAATGTGGCATCGCCTTGTCCACCTCAGTTTTACAAATGAGAAAACCGAGTTTGGATAAGACATTGAGCCCCTCTTAATGGGGAGTTAGGGCTAAGACCCATGTCTTTTGATATCGGTTTATATCTCTGTCAGCATTGCAAGTGTATTGTTATCAACATCATCTTCATCATCGTTGTCGTTAGCACTGTAAGTAAGTTACCCAATGCCTGAATGCCAGGCATTGTGGTGAGCAGGTTACTTGTATTGTTACGCTCATTTAATCTTCATGACAGGTCAGTCTCCTATTTTACAGGTAAGGAGACTGAGACACCAGACTTAATTTCCCCAGATCACAACATCAGAAGCTAAACAAAGCGACACTCAAACTCTGGGAGTCTAGCTCCAGAATTCAAGTTCTTAACCATGATGCTATGGCTCATTTCAGGCTGTGGTCCACAGATATGGATCTTGGTGTAAACAGAGTTGCTCAAAATCAAACTAGCACCACTCAACCTCTTCTTTAATGAAGGGGGGTGTATGTGAACACCTGACCCCCAAGATCCAAGATCCTAGTTATATAGTCAAGTGCCAGCATACACATATGCAGGAAGCCTTTAAAACATAAGAGAAAAAATGGACAGTGCTTGAGTTTTAAAGCACTATCAAATGTTTGGAACCTCGTCTGCTGTCTCAGGCGAGGTGCTGGCTGAATATTGTCGGTGGTGGGACTCTGCGTTTCCTGAACTACCTGGCAATGCCTCAGATCACTTGGCAAATCCATCTTTTGCAAGTACTTAATTTTCTGTGCACTTAAGATACGGATGTTTCAGTTTGCTTCTGATTTCATAGCTCTTGTTTTTGTTGCACTGGCCATTGGTTTATACTAAACCGAACAACTGGGTCCCATTTGGCATTTGGTGTTTTAGATGTACAAGGACATTTGAACTACATGACAAATGCTGGAAAACAAAGCCCATGTCACTGAGAACAGAAAGAAACTGTTTATAATGTAAAGGTGGTTACATTTTCAGTCAATCTATCACTTTAATGAGCTCTTTGCATTTCTTTGATTAATGCTCACAAAAGGGGGAGAAAAAATTGATGTAATGGAAACAGAATGGTATACAGACTTGGCAGCATGAGGGAGGTTTCTCTGTGTTTTATTAGGATCCACCTCATATCACTGTCTTGCAATGTATATGTCTACCTGTTCCCTGGCAGGGTATGGCTCTGGTTTACTGGAAATGTGATCCAGCGTAAAGGAGGAGATCCTGTATTACAGGCAAAACAGCCTTTGTCCTCTTGTGATGGCAGCAAAGAGGGAGGGTCTAGAACAAGAATTAATAATTAAAATAATAACAATAATAAGAATTATATACTCTATGCCATATTGAAATTAAGGATCCAATAGGCACAATAGGTATGAAGATTTTAAGAGAACATTAAACATGCTTTAAAAACATTAAAATTGGTATGTAATAATTATTGCATAATTAGTACTAGTGTGCACAGTACAAAATAGTGAATAAAGGGAATGGGAAAAGTGCAGAGGAAGACATCTGCATGAAGTAACTAAATGGGAGAAGAGGAGATAGTCAAGGTGGTCTTCCTGGAGGAGGTGAAGAAGGAGAAAGAGCTGGGTTGAGAGGGAAGGGAGCAGACAGAGAGGGGAAGAGTGGGTATGTAAAATTGAAAGTCATTTGATTCATATAATCAAAGTATTTTTTATTTTTAAGTTGTAAGGTGAATTAGGAGGGGATAAAAAGCAATTGAGAATTGGAAAATTCACCCTGACATCATGGTGAAGACATTAGACCAGGTGAATTTTAGTTTTGTTTCCAAATTTTTTTGTCTTCATTGTGTTTTTAAGTTGTCACTGCCTTTGTTCTTTCCTTCCTCCCATCATCCCTTCCTCCTTCCTTCCTTATTTTCTTCCACTGACCCTCTCTGAGAGACCAATAAAAATAATGAGCTCTGTAAGCTGTGGTAAGAAAAGAGTGTCTGCTTGGAGACTTGCAAATATATTTGTTTTGTGTGTGAGGCTTGTTTAAGTGCTGAATGTATCTTATGGAATCTAATGGGCAAATAGTTATAAAGAACTTTGTTTGCTTTAATTCAAACCCAAAAAGCAAACTCTAAAAAAGGTGAGGTACTTTAATTAGTAGGTAGAGCCAGCTTTCCAAGGCATTCTTCAAATACAGTTTCTAGAGAAAAGGACTGTTAAAAATATCATTGTTACTTATGATAAATAGAAGAAATGGAAGGTTGGGGTATTGACCCACATCTTATCCCTAGTCACTGGAAGTGGACAAAAAACATCGAGTGAAGATACAGTCAGTCAGTCACTTGTTTCAACAGAAAATCAGATATGAGTGAGCCATTTCATCAAGAACGGAGATTTTTCTCACTGTACTGGGGCATTTTGGTTGCAGATAGAAATCCAACTCAAAAAGGCTTAAATAAAAAGGGAGTCATTTACCCGGGGTGCCTACAGCTTTAGGCACATGTGGGTGGGCCCAGAAGCGTGATCTGTCCCATCCTCTTCCCCACAGGGATCACTTGTGCCATTGGTTAGATGGTCACCAGCAGCCCCATTCTCGCATCCTTCTGTCCTTGCATCCAGCACATCTTTAACTTCTTCTATATAATGTCCTGGGGACAACACAGATTGGCCCCAGCTTGGGGGACAGGCCCATCTCTAAAGGAGCCATGTAGCCAGGATACTGGGGACCATCTTGCTGACTCTGTGAAGTCAGGCTGTCTGGCTTACCATTCTGTGGCCAGGGTGGGGACAGGGTTGTACCCCAGCACCAGCACCAAATGCTGGAATGAGTCCCTCATGTGGAGAGGGAGTTGAAGGGAAGCGGATAATAACCGATAAAAACCATCCGGGGTCTGCCACCAACTGGTTCTGTGATATTAGATACAATAGCTTCTCTGCTTTTGAGCCTCAGTTTTTTCATCTGTAAAATGGAGGTGCTGATTCCAGGATTTCCAAATATCTTCTATCCCTAACATCAGTGATTGGTACAGAGGCAAGAGAGACCCAATGGTGTGTTTAGGTTGCTCAGAATTATTTATATATATATGTTTTCCAAGCTCTGTTTTTAGGCTCTGGGCAGAGGACAGTTGTCAGCTCCAGGCACAGGACTTTTTTGAATGTAGCAAATAACACTGAAATTGGCAGAGGGGTTCTCCCTTCTTCCCTCCCTAACACTGACCTCCACTACCCTGTTGGGGGCGGGCCCTGAGTGGAAAGTGTTTAGTTGGGCAGTGTTAGGAGAAGCTGCTTCCTTGGTGAATAATCATTTTTTTATTGAGTCAGCACTGGTCAGCTGCCTGACCTTCATGACTTCAGGTCTCCAAATTTGTGCAATGCCACTGAAAGCTATGAAGAAAATATTACAAGGTTAAATTGAGGTTTTCACTTGTAATATTTCCCTTGTAATATTCTCTTGCAAAAGGCCAGATTTCTCTTGCAGACCTTTCCACAAATCTATTTCCCGAACCAAGCCTGTGCAGGTGGATTTCCCACCCACTCCCCACCTACGAGTTAGAAAGCAAGTATACTTGTATACATGGAATTTTCTCCACTTCAGCTGCTGAAGAATTTGTTGGAATACATACTGCAAAATGACTGCTGTGGCTATTACTGTACTTGCTCAGGGGAGCTATTCAAATGCCTCATTTATTGGAGCTTAATAGATTAAAAGTCCAAATTGAGTCTCATGATATAAGCCTAATCAAGTTCTAATCTGCATAATTTTCCCATAAGCAGCAATGGGAAATTTAGATAATTTATGTTTTAACAGTTGCCAATCATGTGTTAAATAGCATTGTTGCATTTACTTATCAAAATATTTTTATTGATCTTTATATCATCTGACATTTGGCTTTGGGATTTTTCCTCCCACATTAACAGGAAATTTAATTCATCTCCTAGATGATGTAATATGAGATGTTTCTCTTGATTTTAATATGTCATTATAGATCATTTTAACGGTGATCTTTCCCTTTTACAACTTCATATTGAATACCTGTCTCAGCAAACGTAGATGACTCGGCCTAATTTATTTCCCTAGTTTAACATAGCATATGGATTTCTAACCACCATTTATATGCACACAATAAAAGATAATTTGGCCCACCATTTGAGCCAATTCCTTTATGTAAAATCTGTGGGGGTCGGGAGGCGCTTACCTTCATTTCTCCATCTATTCTAAGGGAGATGATTGATAAGAATGTTCATCTCCCTCTCTCCCTGGAAAGGCTTGGGGATTTAACTAATGAAGATTTAGAAAGTACTTTGTGTTTTCCTCCATGGGAAGGTACTGTAATAAAGCATTTATTATATGTACTGGGTTGTGCCTGCTATACCATACGGAAGCAAGTTAAGCGTAACTATAATGGGTCCCCATTGTTCTCTGCTGTTGTTTAAAAGTGAAAGCAATGTAAGAGTAAGACTAGTTTTGGCCTCACACTTGCCTGTCAGCATGGAGGGAGAGACCATCACACACGGAGGGCAGGGAGCAGGCGGCACCGGTTCCGTGGGCTCCGACCTCAGGCTGCCTGGCTGCAGCTCCCAGACCTGCTACTTACCGACTGGGTGTGCTTGAGGAAATTATTGGGCTGCTCTGAATTTCATATTCCCTATCTGTAAAATGGGGGTAATTTCAGTCCCTACACTCACAGGGTTGTTATAAGGAATAAATGAGGAGAGCCCATGAAAAATCTCTCAGTACTGCTCTGCCGCTTACAAAGAAGGAATATTGGCTTGATGGTTTAGAGGAGACTCCAGAGTCAATTTGCCTGGGGTTAAGTCTGAGATCTGCTGATCCCCAGTTGTATGCCCCAAAGCAAATTGCTGACCTTCTCTATGCTTCAGTTTTCTTGTCTGTAAAATAATATTGTCTACATAGGATGGTTTTGTGAACTGAAGTTATTATGTGAGCAGAATTTGGTACATAGAAATCACTCAATACATGCTAGCTTTTTTTCCTTGAGCTTCTATTTAAGCCCACCTTCTTCATTCTCACTTATCTTCATCAGCCTATATCTAGAATATCCTTGCCTTTCCATGACTTTGAGTCTTTCTTATATCTAATGCACTCATGTCTGCATTGCCCTGAACCTGTGTGGGGCATTCTTCAGTAACGCTTCTCTGAGTCACAGCCTTTTTGGCTTACAACCACACGGTGCCTCGTTGATGCAGTGCATGTATGTATGCACACAGTAGGTACCCAAAATAATTAATTAAAAAATAATAAAACCATGGTGATTTCCTTGTTATTCCAGTGTCTCTTCTCCATGCATTTCTTAGGGACAGAGGCAAGTGTTTATATTAAATTCTTAAGTTCAAAAGCATCCTAAAACTCTCTTGTCTAATTTAACTAAAGGTCATTTAACCTCCCAGTAATTTCCCTGGCAGAGGCTGAGTTCCTCCTGTTCCCTGGAGTAACCCATGTCATGGAAATGACATCAGACACTGCTACTTTTATTCACCTGAACCCAACAGCAGCACACGTAGTCAAGAACACTAATGCTGAATGCTGGAAAAGAATGTAGAGAGTATGAAAACCATTTTAGGAAGCGTATACCCCTGAATTATTAAGGAAAGCAGAGGATTAGATCTAGAATAGAAGACTCCAGAGAGATTCTCAGCTGCTATAAGGAATTAAGAACTTTTTATACATGAAGACTGGCCACCAGTTTTTCAACATACCTAAAGAAATCCTAGCGATCCCCATATCTGAAATCCTCCTTTCTTACATATTTTGGGCTGTGTTTTTTATCACTGGCTTTATCTCATTATTTATACTAAAATATATCCACCTTGCTCATTGCCTTTCCATTAATTTCCCATGATTTTCTCTCTGAAAATTCCTTTAAAAAATCTACCAAAAGATACCTCAGTTCTTTGTCCATAGAACAGAGGTGGTGATGGATGCTGTGCCTGTCCACTAGTACTTACTGTGTCCCCAGTAAAATATTAACACAGGCGGTCAGCATTTTTGAGTGCCTGCTTCATACCAGGCATTTTATCAAATGTTTTGAATATACTATTTAATGTTTTCTTTACAACTACCCTATGTAGGAGATACTTTTAGTCTATAGACAGAGAATCAAAGACTTGGAAAAAGTTTGTACTGTGCTCATGGTCATGTGGCTAATATAGTGGATGAGCCAGAGTTTGAACCCAAGGCATCTGACTGTTAACTATGCTGTTTGCTATTCCACTCCATTTCTTCTCTGTGGGCCAGGAGTTCTATAGACAGTAGGGGAAGTTTAAAGAAATAGAAAACAGTCTCTGGCCTAAAGTTCTCATACAGAATATAGAACGACCATGCGGGGAAAGGCGTCATCTTGGGCCCATTTATGCCTGATACCAAAGGAGCAGAACAGATAATGTAAGCCCATCACTTCTTCCCTGAGGACTGGAATGTGGAGCAACCTTCAATTTAAGGAGAGCAGGTAGTCTTAGGAAGTCCTTTTTAGCCCAAAGCTTGCTTCCCAAGTCCATGCCCAACAGAGGACGATGGAGACACATTAAAAAAAAAAAAAAAGCAGGAGGCTATCTCTGGAAGAAGCTTGAACTTGAGTCTTTTCCTGATTGAGAACTTTTCACTTCATCTTTCTCATGTCAGCATTTTCACTCAACTATTCAGTCAAAATAAGTGCTTCTCTCTAAAATTAATGTCCCAAGTGTTGGTTTAACTAATGAAGGGAGCATTTCCCAGCTTCTCTATTCTCTAGGTTATTCTCTTGTAGGTTAGGATACCTAGTGTATCCCATGTCTGTTCATATGGTGTGCAGTACAGTGTATTCACACACAGAACTGGGGTGCTGTTTCATGGCTTGAGAACTAAAGTTCAACCAAAGGTGTGTCCACTACAGCAAACAATAATGGTGTGGGGAGGAAGACCACCAGAGACAGGACACATTTAGACCTGTCCCTTTATGAACTGCTGCTGTGATGAATGGGGTGGGGGCCATCAAATGGCATCAAAGGCAGGATTGCGTCAGCCCTGCCATTTCCAACCACAATTTTTCCATATTCAAATGTCTAAGAAAGAAAACACGGTAGTCATATCCTAGGCTGGTATCTTCCTTGACAAAGGACAATTTTTACCCTGAGTCTCTCTATTGTCTTTTTGCATTTAAGATAACATATCTTTGGAACGTCTAAGTAATCTCTTTTTCCAAACCCTTAGCGTACAATCTGTCCTCTGAGCACAAGGCCACTGGACCCCTTGTTGTTATATCTTGTTCCCCCACATACCTTCATTATGTGCTATAAATGTTATCTGTTAACTATCCTCTATGCACCAGTGTAAAAGAAGTATGCGTTTGTCTCCTCATTTTACTCTTTATCCAGTCCCAGAGATTTTCCTGCTTCCCTTATCTATCACCAATCAACTTCATGTAACTCCCTGTGCTTCTTCCTTTGATTTTTTTTTATTCTTTTTTTTTATTGATTATGCCATTACATTTGCTCTATTCCCCCCTCCTTTCCCCTCCACCCTGCATACCCCTCCCCCACCATTTCCCCCTTTAGTTCATGAACATGTGTCTCAAATTCTTTAGATTCTGTATTTCCCCTACTATTCTTACCCTCCCCCTATCTATTTTCTATCTACTGTCTATACTACTTATTTTCTGTACCTTCTCCCCCTTTCCCCTCCTCCCACTCCCCTGTTGGTAACCCTCCATGAGATCTTCATTTCTATGGTTCTGCTCCTGATCTAGCTATCCTCTTAGTTTGCTTTTGTTTTAGGTGTGGTTCTTAATAACTGTGAGTTTGCTGTCCTTTCACTGTTCATCTTTTTTATCTTCTTTTTCTTAGGTAAGTCCCTTTAACATTTCATATAGTAAGGGCTTGGTGATGATGAACTCCTTGAATTTGGTCTTATCTGAGAAGCACTTTATCTGTCCTTCCATTCTAAATGAAAGTTTTGCTGGGTAGAGCAATCTTGGTTGTAGATCTTTGGTTTTCATGACTTGGAATACCTCTGTCCAGCCCCTTCTTGCCTGTAAGGTCTCTTTTGAGAAATCAGCTGACAGTCTGATGGGAACTCCTTTGTAGGTGACTGTCCCCTTAGCCCTTGCTGCTTCTAGGATTCTCTCCTTCATTTTAATCTTGGCTAATGTAATTATGATGTGCCTTGGTGTGTTCCTTCTTGGGTCCAACTTCTTTGGGACTCTCTGAGCTTCCTGGATTTCTCGGAAGTCTATTTCCTTTGCCATCTTGGGGAAATTCTCCTTTATTATTTGTTCAAATAATTTTTCAACTGGTGGTTGTGCCTTTCCCCCTTCTGGTACCCCTATAATTCGGATGTTGGAACGTTTAAAGATGTCCTGGAGGTTCCTAAGCTTCTCCTCATTTTTCTGAATTCTTATTTCTTCATTCCTTTCTGTTTGATCATTTTTTTCTTCCGTCTGGTCCTCTCCCTTGATTTGAATCCCAATTTTCTTTCCATTACTATTGGTATCTTTTGTATCAGCATTCATTTCAATTAATTTAGCTTCCATATGTTTCTCTAATTTGTGACTAAAATCCACCAGTTCTGTAAGGATCTTTATAACCAGTGTTTTGAACTGTGCATCTGAAAGACTGGCTATTTCTTCATCACTTAGGTCTATCGGTTCTGGGGCTCTGAGTTGTCCTAGAGCCATTTTTGGTCTATTCGTGCTGTTAAGTGAGCGGAGCGAAGCCTTAGTTGTTTACCAGGACGGGGCGACCCAGGTCGCTGGTTTGTGACGCTGTGTGTGTGTGGGCGGGGTCAGAGAGGGAGCAATGGCGTTCCTCTCCGCTAGCCCAGCGCATCCAGTCACTCAAACGCCTCGGGCTTGCTTATCCGATCCTAATTTTGCGAGCCTGCTGCACCGCGCGGGTTTCCCTTCTCACTGGTTTCTCTGCACGTAAATGCGCGCGACCGACCGAGCCACCGCGCCTCTTCCCTGTGCGCTCCGGCAGCCAGCTCGCTGGCGATCAGGGCCCTCGGTTGCCTGCGCGCACCGCGCACCGCCCCGGGAATTTTTTCTTGCTAACCTGCTCCGCTGCTGGCCTCGCTCCTTGTACCGGTCCAGCCGAGTATCTAGTTGTCCTTTGGACTCCGTATTGTTGATTTTCCGTGTGGCTTGGTTGTGACTGCTGTTAAAAATAGTTGTTCTTAGATTTGGTTGTGCACAGAGGTGAGGTGGAACCTCCACCTACTTCTCCATCTTGGCGGAAGTCTCTTCCTTTGATTGAAGTCTATAAAATAAGGTGCAAAACTGCCATTCTCTGGAGCATTTCCTCATTCCCTTGAGATTTTTCTTCCTGGAAATTGTCCTCAGTTTGGTTCAAATTAACTCATAAAAGTTCTTTAAAAATGAAAATAAATTCTGTTCATCTTTAACAGCCCTCTACACCAGAGGGGAAAAAGATAGAGTTTATTTCTTCAGTCTTTCTTTTTGCCTTTAAAAAATGTGTGACTAGATAAGTATCAAAAGGGAAAGAGACATTATAGTTGCTGAAGTTTTCTTGCCAACAAAAGCACCCTGTTCTTGGGGTCACGTATAGGAGAGAGAAGGACCTTTAATGGAGCGATGTCCTTGGACACCCACTACAGTTTGTCAGTTTGCAGATGCTAATGGAGTCAGGCTTGGTGACTGGAAGGGAAAATGGAATATGAAAGCAAAATAAAAGAGGCCTCTGAAGCAAGCATGTCATTTCTAAATGAAGGTTTCATGCAAAGGAATTGAGACTTTTCACAGCTGAAAATGGAATTTTTAAATAAGATAAAATAAAAGGACACTTTGGCTTGTTGCAGGTTCTGTAATGAAATACAGTTTTCCTAATACCGTGTGACCTGCATTTCTCCCTGTTTTATGGGTGCTATTCCTTGACGTACAAACCCATATTTTCTCAAGTCAGCATTTGATGATGGATGTCAAAATACAGGCCATGTATTATGCATATAGCATTACCGATTTAAGGTGTTTACTTGTCAAGTCGAAGAAATTCAAAAACGTCACTTCCACTGAATCTGCTCAGCTGTCACTTGCAGTTTTTCATGCTTTTGAATGAAACTTCTGATGAAAACAGTTTGGTCTTCCCCTTCACTAGTCTAGGGGAAGAAAACAGCTAGCATTTAAAATGCGTGTTCTTATACCTATTATGTGGTTGGCTGAAAAGCACACATTCCAAAGTTTGAAAAGAGGGACACTACACTGTCACTGAAAAATACTCACTCTGCACACAGTATGGCAATATAAAGAGTAAAATTAAGTGCATTCAGGGAATGAAAAGTAAATAAAACTTTTTTTTCTTTCTGAGAATATGGCACACAATAGTATGAAAATTATACATAGAAAAGCAGAAAATAGGCAAATCCTTTTTATATTTCTCTGGCATTTTATGCATTATGCACCTCCAAAACAACAGGCAATTACGGAGCGCCTGTCATTGCAGCATTCCTGGGAAAGCACACACGCCATAATGCCAGATTCATCCCAGTCTTGTCACATCACTGGAGAGTAAATGAGGAAACTGGTCACACAATCTATTTGGAATTTTGTCCTTGGAAACTTAACAAGAGACTTTGTATCTCTAAGTCATAACTCATGAATAAGTCCACCTAGCAGTCCATCAAGGGCAAAGAAGAGAAACCAAAGTGAAGGCGTCTGCCTGTTTTCTGCAATAGAGGAGCAAATTGGGCCTTGTAACCAGCACAGAGCTGATGGTACCACTTGCCATGTACTTCACTTGGTCAAATTAATTGTCACTGTGTGAATGTGTGACATAAATAAATGTCTCATGTCTGTATGTTTCTATGCATATCCTTAGAGAGGCAGCTGCTTAGCCTAGCTGGAATGATTTCTCATCCTCAGAGATCTTGAGGTTAGGGCTGGGTCAAGCTCATTCTAATAGGCACTTGGGATTTGGATCTGAGACCCAAAGAAGCCCAGATGCAAAAAGTCATAAACCAAATACGCTGCTTTCCAACTTACTCCACCCACATCTGTGTTAAGATGGGTTCGGAACACTGGGAATTCAGGGCTCCACTGTGAGCTGGCCACACATGTCTCAGTCAGGATGATTTTAGTCACACATATTGTTTTTAATAAGATTAATTCTGGCTTAAACAAAAGGAAAATATATAAAGATATAATTGTGTGTATATGTAGTATATATATGTATATAAAACCATGTTACCTCAGGATTTTTTCCATAAGAAATGTTATATGTATAAAATTTATATATAAAATACATAAAATTTATCTGTATAAGATATACAGAAATATTATTGTATACATATCATCTTATTTATATGTCTATATAAAATATTATGTAAGAAGAAATCCTGAGGTCAGTTGATTTTGGTTCTAGGGCTGGTGAATTCAGGAACTCAAGGAACATTCTTTCTGTCATTCAGTTAGGCCAATATCGGTAAGATGACTTTGTCCTCAGCTGGTGCCCAACCTGGTTATGAGATGGCTGCCACAGTTCCTGACATGAAAGCAATGCCCAGTAGATTGAGCAGGAATGTCTCTTCCTGTGATTCTTTTTAACAGCACTCCCTAACACCACCCCCTTCCACAAGCAGTTCTCTCTTACTTCCTCCCCTTGGTCAGAACTGTGTCAAAGACCCAGGTAAGCCTCACCGGCAGGAGCATAAGCAATGAAGTGGTTTCAGATAGCAATATAGGTTAGGTTATGCTGTGGTAACAACAACAACGAACCCAAATCTCAGGGACTTCAGGCAACACAGATTGCTTTTTCACTTACTCCAGGCCTGGGCTACTGCCCAGTCTTCTCCACAGTGACCCATGTTCCCATGGTTGCCATAGTCTGGGAGGACAGGCGGTGGGTCAAATGCTTGTGCCGGAAGTGATGATAGGCATGGTTCTGTTCATGTTTCATGGGCTAGAACATTTCCTACATTGCATTGATATATCTCACTTCAAGGAGGCACTTAGGTATAATTCTCAGGTGTGCCCACATGGAGAAGGGAACAAAAATCTGAGTGCGATCAAGGTCAATCATTGTTACAGAGACCAGTTTTTAGGAAACTATCAAAGTGGGTTAGAATTATTTATAATAGTCTCCTACTTTCTTCTTTCAAAACAACAGCTCATCAGAGTTTATCCTGGAAGTGCTAATTGTTGATCTGTAAATAATGCATAAGCTTTTTTTTTGGCTTCTGTATATACCCTGAACTCTCATTATTTCCAAATTGTCCACACTTATGATTTTTCTCCCTTCTCTTTTTACTTCCCACTAGGGTTCACACCTCCAGGAATGGACAGATCCTCTCCAGATAACAGCCCAGTACACGGGATGTTACGTCAGCCATCCATCACGACTGGGGTCAACATCCCCATCATCACTGAATTAGGTAGGGGTGAATGTTGGCTTTGGGCAGATTTTTTGGTTCTCTTTTCCAATCATGTCGGATATGAGGAAGTTGGCCTGTTTTTTTAGCTCCTTTAGCATAGTAAACTCTAGTAGGGTTTGATTGGAAGGAGAGTGAAGAAAGGCATGCACAGAAATATCAGATTACCAAAGGGAAAACTGATCTAGCTTTCCTCTGAGATGAATAGATAGTTCCTTCATGCTGGTCACTGCTTCCAAGGAATATGAGATGATGGATTCAAAATTGGGGCATAAATTAGGGAAGGGGGAGGAAGGGAGGAAAGGCATAGTCCAAGAACACTTGGTAATTTTCACTGAAGCACCTCTGGACAGCTCCTAAAATCAGAACCCTCCACTGAGGTGAAAAGCTTCAGCTCTCACTCAGCCAACCTCATTTTGAGAACTGGAGAGAAGCATTGAGCTAGTAACTCTACATTTAATCTACCCTAAGAGAACTGCTGAGACAAAGGCCATTTTCAGTGAATGCTACCTGGGCCCCCCAAAAATGATGGGGTTTTGAGGACCATGATTGTTGGAACTGAACTTTTAACCTGGCAGTGACACCCCCTGCTTCTACTTAATGAATTTGCACAACTGCCAAGTGGTCACCACCACCACCACCCCCCCCAAGACAAATATTACCTACCTGAGATCCAGGTCTTGGGTGCCTTTACTTTAGAATGTTTCCTCTGTTATTCCCTCACTCTTTTCTTTTTCTGTACTTTCCTCCACTCCCTTTCCCTAACCCTTAAATGCTGTATCCAATTAGCTAAACCTGGCAAGTTGCCTTTGGTATCAGTCAATCAGGAAAAAAACAGTGGGACGCACATTCTAATGATAACTGAACTGGGTAAGAAGCACTGTTTTCCTTCACATCAGTGTCTCCTTTTGTTCTCTTGTTGGTGTTTCCAACCATCATCAGCTTGTTTTTTATTTCACTGGCTGTAACAGAACGGCTACCCCATGGCACTGCTTTGAATGTGTTTTATTTGTGGCTCTGGTTGGAATCGACTGTCTTGTTCTGGCCTTTCTTAATGATTTTTTTTCCCCCACACAGCATCAGTAAACCTTTGATCACACCCATCTGACCTGGCAGTTGTTTTCAAAGCATCTTTTCTCTAATTCATTTTCTTTGGCCTGGGCCCCCCCTTTTTTTTTCCTTTTCCATGTGTTCCCCTGCCCTCCCGCCTTCTCCCTTATATTCCTCTTCCAACATACTGTCAGTTTGACTGACATGTCTTCGCAACTCTCAGAGGAAGTCAAAGGAGAAATATAAAAATTTTAAGATAAGAAACCTAAGACGGTGCCTTCCCTCCAGCTGTTTATTTTCCTTTATTCTGACTTTATTTGCCTTATTTTTTTGGTACTAGGCCCTTTTCTCAGAAGCTCTGGTTCTGAAGCCATAAAAGCACCCAGCTCCTAGAGGACCTTTTCTTTCCAAAGTCAGATTTCAGGAATGGTGCCAAGGATGAGGTTAGCAGCCACTGGGGCACATCTCTGAGCTCTGACCCCCGCCCTACTGGCCCAGAGCCTTCTTGAGGACATTCGGAGTAGACTCAATCAGGAAGATGAAGGGCTTGGTCATGACTGCATTTGTCAAGACCTTCCACAATTCTTCACAACTTGGTTAATAACTCCATGAAAGGCACCCATCAGCGGCAGGTCTCAGACCCAGGGATTGATCTTCTAAATAGAGACAGTGAGAGTGCTGCTTGGCAGAGGGGTGGATAGAGAAGTAGGAAGCACCTGCCTTCGAATGACTTACAAATGAAACTAACATGCCATTTTCTAGGCCCCAAAATATATTTCAAAATAAGAGAGCAGCTTTTAACACAGTAATCTTGCTTGCGAGGTGTCTAGAAACTAAGGAATAAATTGTCCACCACTCAGCACTGCATTATTGTAGACCTAGCTATTTATCAGGACAGATTCACTCAGGTCAAGGAGTATTACACTATTTTTTGTTTCCAGCAGTAGAAGAGGTGGGTTTTTTTCATGTTTAGGGAAGTTGGCTAAAAGCCTAGGTTTCGGGACTGCTCTCCTCAGAACCTTAGTGTTGTAGGAGACCCCGGGAGCTTATGCAGCCCAGACCTATGCTTGAAAAATCCATTCTAATGTCTCCATCTCAGGAATGTTCAGGAGCATTTCAGAATCATCAGTGCCAGGGATTTCTTTTTCTGTCTGGGATTCATGTGCTGCCCGCTAGCTAAGATATCTTGATTAGTAGAAGAGAAAAGAACAGGCTTGGAGCCCCAAATCAGACCCAACAGTTCAGGCATTTGATGAGCATCCTTGAATCTCTTGAAGTTTCTGTCTCTCACCAGAGGGTCATGTCTCCAATTATGGAAGCTAATGTCTTCCATTAGCTCAGAGAACCTTCCATGTTCCCGTGTGTTCCCATCACCTTTACCTTCTGTCTTAAGTCCATTTTTTCTAGAGGTCAGACCCTCTTTGGCAATCATACCATTGTCCTCTGACTGCATCCCCTCTCTGCGTCCCCACAATATTTACTATTTACCTACTGCATGTTCCGAGATGTATTCTGTGTTATGCCAAGTGAATAAGATGCCTTTTGAAAAGTCACAGAGGATGCTGAGGTCAAATAGGTCTTTTAAACTGTTTAGTATATTCTAGTCTTCATCTATTTGGAGAGTCCCAATGGATGTCTGTGGGTCAAAGACCCCTAGAAGTCCCATAAGAAGAAAAATCTTTAAAGGTGTTCAACCTGCCTGTTTCCCAGTTATATTTGACCTCATACATATTGGGGTGATTGTTTTAATCACCTCTTAGCACCCAATAATGACTGCTCTTTGAAGTAGGATTAGAGTAACACTGGCTGCTGTCCTTCTGAGACTGAATGACCCCACACAGCACACAACACACAGGATCTTCACTGAACCCTGGCTTATGCCCTGGAGTTTGTTCCCAGTGACTCAGACCGATCCCTAGCTCACTGAAAATCTAGAATTATCTCTCCCTACTTGGGGCTACTTCCCCTTGAAGTCTAGCACCAACCCTTCCTCATCATCTTGAAAAGGGGTAACAGATGCTTCTCATTTTGGAATGCCAATGCACAGGGCTTCCTCGGCTATTACAGATGATTAAAACCACATCCTCTACATGCTGTTCTGGCTCACAAAGCAGGAAGACTAAACTGTGGCCCACGGCATGGTTTTGCATAAGTGGATGGAGGAGGGAAAAGATACAAGTTGACGCTAGTAGGATCCCCGAGGAAGGCTTTATGGGCCTCAGAGAGGGGTGGAAGGAGGCTGGGAATTACTATAATATAGTGGGTGCACAGAACATTTAATGTCAGAAAGGCAATCCTGAGAGCAGCTAGCATCAAGTTCAGGGTCAGGCTCACCAAGAACAATCTCATAGGAGTGTCCTGACAACCTCACAAGAGCTGCTTTTCTCTCCCCCATCCTGCAGAGAGGGAGAAACTAAGGTGTGCAGTGGAGAAGTGCTTTGCCCTAGGGCGTTAGTGTCATATCCTGCATTTTGCACTTTCGCCCCCCAGCCTGTGATGCAAGTGCTGCTGGGACAGTGGCGGGGACCCAGACATGATCAACTTTGGGAGAATAAAGATTCCTCCCCATTTGAATCTTTCTCTAGGGAAAGTGTCATTTAAAAATAATTCCAGGTCTAGCTTTTTATCCTACTATCATTTATTCTGCCTCACATAATAAACAAGCAAAAGTTAGAAAAAGCATCATCCAAAAAGTTACTTTTGGAAAAAAAATTAAAACACTAACTCCAAGAAAGAGAATTCGCTGCTGATACATCTAGAAAGGGATCAGGAAAAAAGGGAACTTCATCTATTCTTTTTCTAAAAGCATGATAATTATTCCAGAAATCATGAGCACTTATTTCTCCCCAGCCACACACTTCCCCCACCCATTACTTGCTCTGCAAAGCTGATCATTTCTGAAGTCAAGAGCAGAATGGAAATTAATTTGTCATTTAATTTTTAATAAGTTAAAGACATCTCAGTGATACAATCAGTCTGCACATGTGTGCCAGAGGCGTCCATTGAGGAATCCTCAGATGGAAACAAGCACAGCATCAAATGTTGCATCTGCTTAAGGTGAAGCATAGAGAAGACTGAGCTATTCAGAAGAGGAAGGGGAGAACGTGGACATCCCCATGCACCTTGGGATGCAGAGCAAGTCTTTGTCAGCAAACAGCTGGAGACAGCCCGGAAGACATCCCACATGGGGTCACCTTTCTAATAACCAGGGCCTGTTGGTGTGGGCCCAGAATTAGGGCTGGGGACCCCACCACTCCCCAGGCCAATCCCCAGGCAGGGTGTGGGCTGTGCCTGTGGGTGAATTCCTTGCTCTTTGCCTCTGCTGTGCTCCCAGTCAGTTGCTCTTCACTCTCGATAAATTGCTTTCTTTTCCTTGTGGCTAAACCAGCATGGCTAATTGTGGCTACTCATCCTTGAAATATGTCTCTCTCAAAGGACTTGGCTACCAAAAAAACACTTTAAGGTGTTTTTCAGGGTCATGATTCTAAAACTATACCAAAGGACTGACCAGCACTGTCTCCTAGTCCTCCCGTGGCCTGCCATGGGGCAAGCCTGCTTGAAGTTATTGCACTCTGGGTCTTGGAAACTTGAATAATCACATAGGAGCAGTCCATTGAGTCCCACTGGCCCCCACCCCCAGACCCATCCCTGGCTTCTCCCATGCTTTTCTCTCCTTTTCAGTGACTTCAGTGTTTCTAAACCAGCAGCCTGCTCTTTCTCTGGCTTCGCTGCCTGTGTTTGGTATTTTGAGCTAATTCTTATTTTATGCTTTTTCTAGTGAACGATACTAATGTTCAGTTTTTGGACCAAGACGATGACGATGACCCCGACACAGAACTGTACCTCACGCAGCCGTTTGCATGCGGGACAGCATTTGCCGTCAGCGTCCTGGACTCACTCATGAGCGCGGTGAGTGGGTGCAGGATGGGGAGTGGAGCTCCTCCAGCCTCCCACGGGAGAGGCATATGGGGCTGGAGCTTGAGCTACAGTGGGGGGCGTGACCAGGCAAAGCTCACAGTCTGGAGGGGGATACCAATGTGCATCAAACTATCACACAAATAAACATTGGATTATAAATTCTTAAAGGTGCAAGGAAGGCTGTGAATAAATATAGGTGAGCACTTGACCTGGTCCCCAGATCAGAGGGAGATTCCATAAAAACATCATACACATTAAATGTAAAAACCTGAGCACTAAAGAGGGCAGATTTTGTGGAGAAAAGCATCCCTGGAAGAAGGAAAGCAAATAAAAAAGGCCTGTGGAAGGGGTGGAACCTGACAGTCTGAAGGAAGCTGGACAAAGCCTGTGGGCCTGGGCCTGAGTGACGGAGGGAAGAGCGGGGAGGAGCAAGGTCGGACCGAAAGGCCTCCAACACATTTTCATGGTTTTGCTCTTTTTCTTTAGAGTAATGAGGAGGCATTGAAGCGTTTTGAGCTGGAAAGTGTTGTGATCAGGTTTATGTTCTAGGAGCGCCTTGGCTGGGGTGTGAAGGTCGGTTTCCGGAGGCAAGAGGACAGCCAGAAGTCTGAGTAAGAGGCTCTCTAGCTCAGACTAGGAGAGAGCTGCACAGGGGGTGGGAGGTGGGTGGATTTGTGTGGTGTTTGCCAGTAAAATTGAAAGGACTTGGAAATAGACTGTGTATGAGCCGAAGGTGAAAGAGAATGAAGTGTCAAAGGTAATTCTAGGTCACTGCCAGTCACTGAGACATGGGTCCTGGGAGAGGACCAGGCATGAGGGCCAGGCCTGGCCTGTTCTTTGCTGCAGGGGAGGATTTGAGTGGTAGCCAAAGGATCAAAAGCATCTTTGATTTCTTCTGTAACTTGATGTGCATTTCTTTTTCACTTTTGAGACCCAAAACAAAGAGCAATTAAAAAGTAGCTCCCAGTTTAAAGGAGCCATCCTGAACTATAAAAGGCAAAAGCAGATACTAGAATGGGTCATAACCAGGGCACTGTGATGTGTGCTTACTGAGTGTCTTTATTTGTTGTGTAGAAAAGCCTCTTCAATTTGGAATTCTCAAGTTCACAGCTTTTGAAAATACAGACATAGGCTGGATAAATACTGACTTTTGGAGAATCCATGGAAAAGAGTTTTATTGACCACATTAAAATCATAAACATAGCTCAGAGAGTTTTATACATGTACATTTCTTAAAGAGCTTCAGAAGGCTATTCTCCTGAATGTGTTAAACAACAATTGATATGCTAATTATGCATTATTCTCATCTATTCATTAAGTAAAATCCCAAAAGGAATTCTATTTGAAGAAAGAAAAAACATAAAGCTTTTAAAGACTAATTTAGGTTATTCCATATTTCTGAATGTGGTCCAACTGCAAGTATATCTTAGTTAAAAATCAGGATTATGGATTTAAAAATAATTAGGAAACAACATTCATCTTAATTAAGGCTAACTGGGCTCCACGCCATAACCATTTCTTCCCAAGCCAAGAAGGAAAGTCAGTGGTCCCTAAGGAAGGCTCCTTTTGGTTTCCCGGGTCTTGTGATCTTCCTGATGGCCCGAGGATGCTAGAGAGGGAGGGCTCAGTTTGGGCAAACTCCTTAACGAGGCTGAAAGGAATGATAGAAGCTAGAGGATATACTTGTTATCCTGACATATTTTTTTAAAATGGCCCTCAGAGTCTCCAAATATAGTTTCCAACAGAGTTCTGTAATTCATCTCTTTAAAAATTTCACTTTACTTCTGGTCCGAATCAGAGAGGTTACAGAAGGCTCTCCTCACTAAGAGATATTAAACTGTTTATAATCTAGTTTTCAATATTGCAAATACATTATTAAATTTTAACTGAAATTTATAAAATTATTTATGTTTGCACAATATCAGGCATTCAGCATATTCCAGGCAGGGACCAGCTACATAATTTTAGGGCCACTTTTTCATAAATTACAGAGAATTTTGAAAGGGTGGCAACTGAGCATGTGAGGGGTCCAAGTGAGGGGTCCTCCTGAGCATGGGCCTTGGGCGACTTGGCACAGGGCAGAGACCCACAAAGCCAGCCCTGGTTCCAAGGAATAAAACTGGTTTTGAGCACCAGAGAATGTCAGCTCTCTATGGCCAATGGGATGCATGGTGGCCATGAGGGGAAGACTGGGAGGGCACATCTGGATTCGAGTTGCACGGTTATCTGTCTGCAGTAGCATGAGGGAGTCAGCTCTTGGAAACTCGGATGAGAAATCAGACTGAGTTGGTTTGAATTTTTTAAAGCCATCTCTCATCTCCTTTGAAATGTAACCAAAATGTTTGGGACAGGATAGCTAAGGTGTGTGCGAATACAGGTCTGTGTGCAGCTTTTCTTCTGAATTCCAGCCTGGGAGAAAAGAGTGTCAGGAATCTAGTGACCGTCATTATGATTATCAGCAGCAGCAGCATTGATTAGGGGCCTGGAACTGTGAGAGGCTCTTCAGCTATAGTATCTGATCTTTTGGGCAATAACGTGAATAAACTCAGTCTAAGTGTTGAAGCAAGACACATATTTAACTGATCCACTGATAGTAACTTTTCAAATCTTTAACCAAAATGCTTATCCAATTCCAGGCCTCGTTATCATTGCCTAGGATGAGCAGCTCTCACAGTGAGGTCTTGAACTGGGTCTGGTTCAACAGATCCAATTGAATCTATACCTTCTGGTAAAATCTTACATGTGATTTCTTTGCAATCCCCAATCCTACATGTATTTAATAAAAAAGGAGGTAGTCAAGGACCAAGGCAGTAATTAGGAGGAACTAAAAGAGGGGGCAGAAATATAAACTGAGAAAGTGAGACCCCCCCCCCCAAGCAGCGGGAGCCAATGGGGAGCTTCCATCTCAGGCCTTCACTCACAAGCAACATCACTACATCCACACATACACACACCTCCTTAGATGTTGATGATCTCCTCTTTCTAGCACTCCTCCCTGAATTGCCATTTAGTCACATGTCTAAACATTCCCTGAACATTGTCCTTTATAATTCAACTCCTGCTGCTTACTGCTTCATCTGTTAAAAAAAATAATGTTTTGATTCATCACAGGCAATCCTGGAACAGATAGAGATGTTCCTGGCATGGCCTCATGGCTTTCTCCTGCAAATCAACAGCAGAAACACGTGACAAGAGGGAATAATTGTACTTATGGGTATATACCTCTAAGGCGATCACAACTAAACAATGTGTTTTGAAGAATACCAGCTTGCTGCTCACACACATACACCAATGAAAAAAGCCTGTCTGTAGTTAGAGCTGAAACAGGCACCTGAGGATTCAGATTTTTGGCCACACACCTATCATATTCCCCTACCCTCACCTTCAATTTAAGTTCCACCAGGACCCTCCCTAGCAAGAGCAGGCATGGACTCAAGGGCCAAACTGCTTGGATGCAAATCCCAGCATCCCCATTTACTGTCTCTATTACCTTATCCTCTCTGTGCCTTGGTCTTTAAAATGAGGTCATGATAGTACCTACGTCATAGGATCATTGAGATGACTAAATGAGTTAAGATTGTAAAGCGATTAGTGCAGAACTTAGCACATGACAAGCTCTATATGTACTTATTGATATTAATCAATATATTTTGGGGCACTTACTAAATGCCAGGCACTATTTTCCATACTGGGGATTTGGCAGTGAAGAAGACAGATGGAGACCCTGCCCTCGTGTTGTTTGAACCTTCATTCTAGTGGGCAGTAGCTATGTCAGTAACAGTAACTATGTAAGTGAATGAGGACTGCCAGGTGGGGATAGCTGATCGGAAGCATGTGAAGTACTGTGAATGGGTATGGAGACCTGTCATAGCCAAAGTGATCAGAGTCAAGCTGTCTGAGGCAGTAACTTTGAAACTGACACTGAAAAATCAGAAGAAGAGTGAGGGTGACTACCTTTCCCAGACAAAAGAAAGAGCAAGGGCTGGAAAGTAGTGCTGAACTAGGTTTGGTGAGGAAGTAGATGAAGACGATCATGGTTGGAACATGATAGACATGGGAGAGGGACGTACAAGAAGCAGTCAGCCGGGCAAGGCCATCAGCCACACCATGTATCCGTGTTCAAAGACCACATCTGGTCAAGTTTTAAGTCTAGGCTTAGACATTTCAGTCTTGCTTAGAGGATGCACCTTCTTTTGGACACTGCCAGCATCCTTATGATGACATTGGCAAATGTGACCTTGGGAAGATGGACGAACATGATCTACCCTCTTAGTTGTCTTTGCATAAAAGGCCAAACCCCTGCACTGTGTTATGGAGGAAACCAAGTTCTCGGTTAGCCCATGCGAAGCCAGTGCCATGTGAAGTAAGGTAATAAACACATCATTCCTCCATCCCAAGCACAGAGCCACGTTGGCATCAGCATGGCACTCAGTGCTGTGTTCTGTGGGGCTCAGAATATGCCACTGCTGGGACATCCGGCCTGGCAGGCCCAGCGTGGAAAAAAATCAAATAGGTCTCATCCCTCATGGAAGAAAATACTAAAAATAAAAATCTACACCATGAAAACTAGGAAATATAAAAAATGGCAGCTATGACATGGAAAATGACAATTTTAGAGCAATTATAAACGAAAGGCAAAGTGCCATTAAAGTTAAGGCAATGTTATTAAAAGATGTGTTAATTTTCAGTTAAATTTTCTATAAAAGACCAATTAGTTTAAAAGGCTTGACAGCATTAACTGTGAAACATAAGCTCTGGTAATTATACTTTAAAAAAATAAAAAGAGGGAGACTCTCCAGAGTGCTGGAGACAAACCGTGCAGAGGGGTGTCCGTAGCGTGGACTAGATGGCGCTGCAGACTCGGATTTCCTGTTGCCGTTAGTTGGTCCTTTCCCAGCGTTTTTTGGTTTCCTCAGTGCCTCTTGCTCTATGTACAGGATCAGAGAATCATGAAAATTCGGAGGCCAAGGGGGTCCCATGTGTGATGTGGGCAAGCTCTCTGGTATTGGAGATGAAAACACACAGGCACAGGGAAAAGGGAATTTTCTAAATTGGTTGCATTGCTAGTCGGTTGCTCTTTTCATAAGCTACCATTTATTGAGTATTCATCATGCATCTGAAGTTACCCAACATATCTCCTTTAATTCTATCCCATAAGATGGGTTTGGTATCATGGGGGGGGGGTCTGGTTTTTTAATATTCCTGTTATATGGAGGGAGAGTCCAAGGCACAGAAAAAAGAAAAACGAAAAGGCAACTTTCCCATTGTTATAGCTATTGAACGACAAAGCAGGGATTTAAAACCATCCTACCTGAATTCTGAAGTCTGTACATCAGGGGTGCCATGTTGCCTTCTTAGAAAAAAAGGCTTCCCTGAGATGGGGTGTGCAAGGTGGAGGAGAATGAAGGGGGGAAATAGAACAACTGTAATGGCATAATTAATAAAATATATTTTAAAAAAGAAAAAAGGCTCCCCTGACCAGGTGTGGAACCCTGACCTTGCTGGTGGGAAGAGGGGCGCCCATGCTTCTTAGACTACTCAGGTCTTCTGATTCCGGGCACTCAGTTTTTTCTGATTCCAGGCACTTCTGATTCTGAACTCAGTTTTCATAAGCTCCTCAATGTCCATTTGACACAGCAAGTGCCAGAGCAAAGGGCTTTGCCCAAAGTATCCCTGGAGACTAGTCTTGCCAGGGTTGGAGGTTTCATTCAAGAGCCCCTCACGAGGCTTCTCGCACAGGTGTGGTGAACATGCCATGGGAAGGTCCAGAGAAGACAACCAGTGCAAACGCATAGGAGGTGAAGGATCACACACACATATTACAGTCCTCCCTTTAGAATTTTTTTTCAATTCTAGCATTTCTGTTAACCTAGAAAAGAGACTTCTAGACAAGTTGTTTTAGCTGGCACACAATCCACATGAATCAATAGTCTTTGACAATTGGCATTTGAAGTCCCAGCACTAGATTCACTGCATGATTCTGAAACGGCCACTTCCTGTGCAGAAAGCCCTGGATTTAGTGCTTAATTTCAGGCCACTGTGTGCTCTGTGAGTGACAATGTAAAATAATTTGTGACCTCCAATGTGACCAACTGGACATCCTTTTTCAGGGAAATCACTGTCTTTCTACCAAGGTACTTAGATCACAAAGAGACCTTCACATATGCTCAGAGCACACCCATGTGCAATGTTCAAAGTACATCTCTGCAGACGAATACTGAGGCATCAGAACAGGAGCCAGAGTGCTCTGCAGACAGAAAGGCAGAATTATTCCCTCCCGCAGCAGATGGTGCTGCCCACAGCGCTGCACTTTGATGCCCCCACAGAGACCTGGAGGAGCAAGGTCTGGAATACAAACAGTGCCAGCAAAGAGGACAGAAAATTGGGCCCAGAGTTGTGTGCAGATATACAGACACCTGTGAAACCCTGCAGCCCACCCTGAAATTATCCTTATTAAAGACAATTTTGAAAGTGACAGTTTTTGAATAGCACCCATTACAAGCCAAACCAAGACCCAGGGATTAGTAGGTGCTCAATAAATGTCAGTGACTGATTGATCAAAACAATTACACTTTTTTCAGTGTAACTGATTTCAAAGCAGGAGGGAAAACATGTTAAGGTCAAATTCTAAAGATCTGACAAAACAATAACCTTTCATGTTGACCTTCTAGACTTACCATTGCAAAGTAGAACTTACATTGTTCTTTGTTTAAATATCATTGACCCCTTTTTCATTAGAGCAGTTATTCATATTCGTGTGGAAAACTTGGAAAACAGAGAAGCACAGAAAGAAGAAAATTTAAGTGAACCATATTCCCAACATCCAAAGACAAGCATGGTTAATATTTGGGTATATTTTCTTCCATTTGAGTAGATAAATCTGGAATCATTTAGCTTTATATTTTGGTTTTCTCATTTATTTGCACAGTTAGTATTTAATTCAGAGCATTTAATCATGTCATATTTTCGGTTCTCAGGATTTGCAAAGCCTCCACAGGACTTCATGAGACACCAACATACAGATGTTCTAGAATCTACTTAACCATTATCTTTGTGGGGTACTTCACTTGTCAATTTTTTATTGTTACAATAATTAACCCCCATGATAAACATTATTGTGCATAAGTCTCTGAACAAGAAGCAACTTGCTGTCTTGAGGTAAACTTGCTGTGTTTTTACCATTTTTCCAGCTCTTGGGACACACTGCCAGGTCATGTCCAAGAAACAGTTGTACGAGTCGCACAACCACTAGTGGTGCGCCCATACCAACTCACAACGCTCTGACTGTCATTTTCCCTAGGGTGCTCTTTAACTGGGTCTGTGACAGTTTTGAAGTATCTCAAATTTTAATTTGTGTGTAATCATGTATACCTGTTTTCTTTTGTGAATTCATCAATAGTTTTTATGCTTAAAAAGTGCTCTCCGAACAAGAGAACTATCAGTATCCTGAAATCAGTTAAATATTCAGCTCTATTTTTGAGGCTGTTTGTGACTATACTTTCTCCCCTATTTATAACATTTATTTCCCTTTCCCCTCAACTTTACTGAGACATAATTGACTTACAACTTTATGTAAGTTTACAGTATACAAAATAATCATTCGATATAGGTACATATTGCAGAATGATTATTACAATAAAATTAATTCACATATCCATCACCTCACATAATGAGTGTTTTTTGAGGGGTGAGAAATTTAAAAATCTACTCTTTTAGCAGCTTTCACACGTATGGTGCAGTGTCGTTAACTATACCCACCACACTGTGCCTTACGTCCCCAGACTTGACCCGCATCACAGCTGACAGTTTGTGTCTTTTAACCACCTTCACCCATTTCCCTGACTCCACCTCCCACTCCTGCGACCACTGATCTGCTCTGTTTCTGAGATCAAGTTTTTTAGATTCATGTGTAAGTGAAATTAAAATGTTGTATTTCTCTGACTTACTTTACTTAGTATAATGCTCTCAGGATTCACCCGTGTTGTTGCAAATGCAGAGTTTCCTCGGTTGAGTAATATTCCATGCTGTTTATATACCACATTTTCTTTATCCATTTATGTGTTGATGGACACTTAGGTTGTTTTCCCTGTCTTGGCTATTGTAAATAATGCTGCAGTGAACACTGAGGTGCAGAAAATAACTCTTCAGGATAGTGATTTCATTTCCTTAGGACATACACGTAAGTGGGAATGCTAGATCCTATGGGAGTTCGGCTACAAGCAATTTTTGAGGCCTCCCGTGTTATTTTCCATAGTGGCCGTACGGAATGGCGTGCCCACCAACAGTGTACAAAGTTTTCCTTTTCTCCACACACTCACCAACACTGGTCATTTCTTATCTTTTTGAAAGTAGTCATACTGACAGGTGTGAGGTGACATTGTGATTGTGATTTGTATGTCCCTGATGATTAGTGGTGCTTGAACATGTTTTCCTGTACCTGTTGACCATCTCTATGTCTTCTTTGGAAAAGTGATTGTTCAGTTTGTTGGCACAATTTTTAATCAGATTTATTTTGTACTGAGTTGTATATAAATTTCGTTTTCCTTTTTTAGAAATTTAAAATAAGTATTTTTCCACAGTAAAAAATACATAAAATAAATTGAATTTTAGGAAAGAATAAGAATCAGTCAGGATTCTATCATCAAGTAAAACTTTGGAGTACTGAGTACAGTTGAGGTCTGTACTATTTTTATTTTATTTTATTTATTTATCTTTAGAAGGGAAGGGAAGGGAAGGAGAGAAGAAGAGAAGTATCAGTGTATGGTTACTTCTGGTGCATCCCCTGCTGGGAACTGGCCCCTGCTGGGAACTGGCCTGCAATCCAGGCATGTGCCCTGACGGGGAATCGAACTGCAATCTTTTGGTTCACAGGCCCGTGCTCAATCCACTGAGCTACACCTGCCAGGGTGCGGTCTGTACTATTGATGTGAATCTTAGATCACCTTTTTGGGATCCTGCTTTTTTGAATATTTTAATATTATATCATATAATTGTTCCCATGCCAGTTAATAGTCTCTGGAAGCATAAAATAAATATCTGTATGATGTAAGTCATGTCAGCCTATCTTTATTTCTTTAATCATTGCTATAATGTTGAAAAATCTTTTCCAGATAGCCAGTTTCCCTTAAATAGTATGTTGAATAAATATTCCTTCCCCATGGTGTGTGATGCTGTTATTAGAAATGGATCAGCAAACTTTAAAAAAAACAGATGATGAATATTTCAGGCTTTTGAGAGCCATACAGACTCCCTCAAAACTACTCAACTCTGCTATTATAGCACAAATGCTTGTTAGTAAACAAATGGGCATGTCTAGGTCCCACCAAAACTTTATTCGAAAAAACAAGGGACAGATTAGGTTTGGCCCAAGGGGTGAATTTGCCATCTTCTGTTGTAAGACTGGTATCATGACTGCTAGGCTACGGTTGTCATTAATCCATTCTGGTTGACTGACCTTCTAATTGTTAATATTGTCTATAATGTTTAATTGGAAATCTTTAATGTTTATTATAATACCTGGAAGGATAATTTCATAAACTGTTTCCATGGGAAATGCAGCATGATTGTATCAAGTTTTTAAAAAGTTCAGCTGCATCTACAATTAGGCATTTATCATACTTCAAAATTTTACTAGAAAAAATCAGACATTATAATGTTCAGTTTGTGTTAGGGAACATGGAAGTTCTTTCTCTTTTTTTCCCAAATGATCTTCTCCGTCTCTCTGTAGAGTATCACCATCTTGCTTTCTGCTGAAAAGCAGTACCTATTCTTCCCTTCCTCATGTCCAGTGACTGAGGTATTGAACACAGCTTCCAGAATAGTAGTGTTATTCTCAACGTATGTGACACTATACTCTCTTTCTTATTTCAAATTTTATTTCTTTTTTGTCACAGTTATATTTGTCATAGGTTTGTTTAATTTTTTCAAAGAATGATTTCTTGTGTCTATCAATTCACAAAATATCCTCTTGCTGTTTCATTAGTTGATGCTTTATTATTTCATCCTTCTGCTCTTCTTAAATAAAAGGAATAATAAAAATTCATTTAATGCTTAACATTATTGTATTTTTTTCATATTTAATAATAAAAACATGGAAGGCTCTGAATTTCTCTCTGTGGCTATGGCTTTAGCCTATGACATTTTAATAAATTATTTTCAAAGGTCTTCTAATTTTAAATACTCTATATTCTAAGTTTGATTTCCACCTTGATCTACAGTTATTTAGGACACTTAAAAAAACTTGGTAGTGTTGGGATAGTTATTAAGTTTTATTTTAAAACGTGTACTGTGCAGCTTAACTATATCATATATATTGAGGTTTCATATATTGGGCCTTTTGGTCATTTTTTCATATTGTTTGGAAGCTATCCAAAAATGTGATAAAATTTAACACAAGTCTGCTAAATCATGCTTATGATATCCTTAATTTTTAAAAAATATTTTGGTCTAAATAGATTTTAGATTTTGTGAAACCCAGATTTGTGAAACCTAGAGGCACAGTGATATTTCCCATATCACTTTCAAATATCATACTCACTCTATATTTATTAGACTGAAATTGTTTTCTATATTTCAGTTATATTATTTTGTCCATGAAGAAGTGACCAGAGGGGAGAGGGGAGACGGGAGGGAATTTCAGGGGAAAAGGGAAGGGTTTGCAGGAACAAGTATAAAGGACACAGGGGCAAAAACAAGGAGGGGGGTGAAAATGGGGAGGAGGTGGGGAGCACGGGGTGGGGTGGGCTGGGATGGGACAAAAAGGCAGAAAACTGTTCTTGAATAACAATTAAAATAAAAAAGAAGTTATATCTTTATCGTAAATTTTAACCATCAATATAAAGTTAACTCAATGTGATATTTAAAAAGTTTTCCTTGAAATATACTTTTCTGTGCCTTTTGTTTGTTTATGTGTTTGTTGTTCCTGCTTGTCTCTTATGGTAACATTATTTGACTTGATTTTGGCTTTTGAACAAGTCTGAGACTCTTTGCCACATCATCATGTGGGTCATTTATGTTTAGTTATATCGCATACAGTGCTGTAATTTTGCATTGTGCCTTATGTGTGCTTCTGTAAGTAATTGTATTTTATTATTCATCTTTGGGTATATGAACTATATTTTAATTTCTTTCTTGGCATGTAAACTACCTGTTCTAATTTTTACTGTAGTTAGTGGTTACCAGTCTATAAATATAATTGAAATTATAATTTCTAAATGTCAATACATAGAAAAATATAGTAGCTCTTAATTTCTTCTCCTAAAGGGAAGGAGGAATTTACATGTTTTTATATCCACTTTGCTCTATTCTGTCTCATTTTTATGACTTTAAAAAACAATTTAATATTGGCCTTAGCTGGTGTAGCTCAGTGGATTGAGTGTGGGCCTGCGAACCAGAAGATCGCAGTTCAATTCCCAGTCAGGGCACATGCCTGGGTTGCAGGCCAGTTCCCAGCAGGGGACCCACGAGAGGCAACCACACATTGATATTTCTCTCCCACTCTCCTTCCCTTTCCCTCTAAAGATAAATAAATAAAATCTTTAAAAATAATTTAATATTAATGTATTAACAGATAATTTATGTTGCTTTTTTCTTTCAAGAATTGCTTCTGACATTTTTATTCATTCAGTTAACAGTTTTTTAAATTTCAAGTTTCAATATACTTCACTAATACTAGTAACCAGAAAGCTGATTTTTGTTTCTGAATAAAGTAAATCAGTAAATGCTTAGGTACTCAGAAATTGAAAAAATATTTCTATTGCCTTCACAGATGATTAACAATTTAACTGCACTTAGAATTTTTGAAATAATTATGTCCTTTCAAAACTCCATTGACATTGATCTTACATTTTCTAGAGAAGGCTCTGGCTAATCTGATCTTGCATTTTAAGGAAATACAGCATTGTATCAGGTTACTTTTTTCTTCTTTGTACTATATATGTTGAAAGTTGTTAAAAGGGTATATTTTTAGCTCTGGCTGGTGTGGTAGCTCAGTGGATTGAGCATGGGCCTGGAAACCAAAGGGACACCAGTTTGATTCCCAGTCAGGACACATGCCTGGGTTGTAGGCCAGGTCCCCAGTAGGGGGTATGAGAGAGGCAACCACACATTGATGTTTCTCCTTCCCTTCCCCTCTCCCTAAAAGTAAATAAATAAAATATTTCTAAAAAAAGAGTGACTAAAAAACCACAACAATCAAATATAGTGCACAAGGCTTGATTGCATTCTTGTTCAAAGCGAACAGTTATAGATATTTGAGAGACAATGGGAGAAATTTAAAAATATAAAAATACAGCATTGTATCAGGTTATTCTTTTTTTATTTAATAATCTAAATCCAATATTTACCTCATACATTATAGGTGTAAGTATTAGCCTGAACTACTTTGCTCCTTAAACTTATTTATTGTGTACTCATTTTTATTTGCTTGCTCATTTTTACCTGCTTGAATTTTGTTTATAACTTTAATTTTTGAATACTTGCCATTTATCAATATAACATCTGAAAAAATAAAAAATATCTACACACTTTTCTATGTAGTTTCAGTGAACTTAGTTTTACTTCCATATCACTAATTTTGTGTGTGTGTGTGTGTGTGTGAATTTCAATTCTACAACATACTGCTTTTTGTTTTAGTTTTTTTAAAAAGATTTTATTCATTTATTTTTAGAGGGGAAGGGAAGGAGAGAGGAAGAGAAATATCAATGTATGGTTGACTCTCATGCGTCCCCTGCTGGGTACTGGCCTGCAACCCTGGCATGTGCCCTGACTGGGAATTGAACTGCGATTCTCTGGTTTGCAGGCCCGTGCTCAATCCACTGAGCTACACCGGCCAGGGATGCTTTTTTATTTATTATGATAAGAACATTTTTATGAGATCTACCCACTTAAATTTTTCAGTGTGCAGCACAGTATTGTTAATTACTGCTTGTTAACAGATAAATATTGGGCCATTACAAGTTTAGTTACCTTTTAACTATTTTTTAACATCTTCATTGAAATATAATTAACATCATGCATTTCACCCATTTAAATGCACAATGTAGTGGCTTTTACCACAATCACAGATATGTACAGCTATCACCACAGCCAATTTTAGAACATTTTCTTTGCTTTAAAAAGAAGCCCATGCCCTTTAGCTCTCCCCCACTCTCCCCTGTCCCAACTCTAAGCCATGAATCTACTATCTAGCTCTATACATTTGCCTTTTGGGATATTTTATATAAATGGAATCATATACTATATATTATATGGAGAAGGGGAGTGATATTATAAGACTGACTTCATTCACTTAGCATAATGTTTTCAAGGTTCATCTGTGTTGAAGCATATATCAGTATTTCACCCCCTTTTACGGCCAAATAATATTCATGTGTGGACATATACTTTGATGGTGCTTTCACTAATTGATGGATAATTTTCACTTTTTGGCCATTATGGATGATGGATATAAACATCCATGAACAAGTTTCATGTGGACGCATGTTTTCGCTTCTCTTGGGTATATGTAGAGGGGTGAAATTGGTGGGTTATATGGTAACTCTATGTTTAACCATACGAGTAATTTCCAGACTGCTTTCCAAAAGGGCTGCATCACGTTACATTCCCCGCAGCAGTCCATTAGTGTTCCA
Organism: Artibeus jamaicensis; assembly: GCF_021234435.1. Lineage (NCBI taxonomy): Eukaryota > Metazoa > Chordata > Mammalia > Chiroptera > Phyllostomidae > Artibeus > Artibeus jamaicensis. Next base: position 28,117,523 of record NW_026521788.1, on the reverse strand, counting down.
GTTTCTCCACAGCCACACCAACTCTTAATATCATCTGTCTCTTTGACTATAGTCAGCCTAGTGGGTGTGGAATGATATGTCATGTTTTTAATTTGAATTTGACTAGTGACTAGTGATGGTGAGCATCTTTTCATTTGTTCGTTTATGATTTGCATATCTTTTTTTGAGAAATCCTTATTTAAGTTTGTGTCCATTTAAAAAAGGAGGAGATTTGTCTTCATGTTCTTGAATTGGAAGATTTTTTAAAGTATGTTCTGGGTACTAGACCCTAATCAGATGTATGATTCAGGAATATTTTCTCTCATTCTGTATGTTTTCCTTTCACCCTCTGGAGAGTGTCCTTAGATGCATGACCTACTTTTAATTTTGAATTTCAATTTATCTGGAGTTTTTTTTTTTTTTTTGCTTGTGTTTTAGGTGTCATATCAAAGAATCCATTTCCAAATGAAAGGTGATAAAGATTAACTCTTCTGTTTTTTTCTAAGTGCCTTATAGTTTGACTGTTATGTTTAGGTGTGCGATCTATTCTGAGTTAATTTTTGCACATAGTGTGAGGTCGAAATCCAGCTTTATTCTTCTGCACCAGTTGTTGTAGCACTGTTTGTTTCACAGGCTACCATCTTTCTGCAGAATGGCCTTGGTACCCTGGTTCAAAATCAGTTGACCACAAGGTATGAATTCATTTCTGGATTCTCAATTCTATTCCAATGATGCAGATGCTAACCGTATGCCAATATCACACTGTCTTGATTAAGTAACTTTGTAGTGTGTTTTAAAATTAGGAATGTGAGGCCTCCACCTTTTTTTTCAACATTGTCTTAGCTTTGTGGTTACTTGAAATTTTATATGAATTTTAGAATCAGCTTATCCATTTCTACAAAAAATGGTCTTTGAGATTTTGATAGAGATTGCCTTGAATATTTAGTTCATTTTCAGGCATATTGCCATTGTAAATATATTAAGTCCTTTCCATTTACTTATATCTTCTTCAATTATTTACAACAATATTGTACTTTTCTGAGTACCAGTCTTGGACCTCCTTGGTTAATACTTACTGAATATTTTATTCTTTGTATTACTTTTCTAATTGGGGTTGTTTTCTTAATTTCATTCTTGTTTTATCATTGAAGGTACACAGATACACAAATGATTTTTGTATATTGATTCTGTATCTTGCAAAGTTGCTGAATTTATTCATTACCTATAATAGCATTTTAGCAGATTCCCTAGGATTTATATCCAAGGTGGGGGGGAAGGAGTAAGTTTACAGTTGTTTGTATAAAAAAAGACATGCAGATTAGATTATTATAATAGCTCTATTAATTCTGTGTTCTGAGTATTCACAACTGTGAACCTACTTTAGCCCCACCCTGTGTATTTAAGATTATGTTCTCAGAGAACAGGGACAGTTTTACGTATTCCTTTCTGATATGGATGTCTTTTATTTCCTTCTTGCCTGGCTGGAACCTCCAGTGCCACATTAAATAGAAGTGATGAAGGCCAGTATTTCCCTCTTGTTTCTGATCTCAAGGGGAAAGCATCCAGGGTTTCAACAAGAAATTTGATGTTAGCTGCGTGTTTTTTGTGTGTGCCCTGTATCAGGTTGAGGAAGTGCCCTTCTGTTCCCAGTTTGTTCAGTGTGTTTGTCATGGAAGGGTATTGCACTCTTTTAACTACTTCTTACCACATCCATTTTAATTTCAATATTGTACATAACAATTAGATAAATTTTATAAAGTAAGCTTTCTTATCATCTAATCTTTGACTTGTTAAAGATACTCTATATTTTTAAAAAATGTATTATGATTCCAAAATAAATTTTTCTTTAACTTTTAATTTTGACTGATTTCCTTTACATTGTAAACACTGTGGTACTCTTTTGAAAAATGCTTACATTGGCTCTTTGGCTTTCTTTTCACCCCTCTACATTTCAGCAGGGAGAGGTCTGCTTTTCAGTGTACGAAGTCCTGGGTGTTCTGCTGTCCTTCCTGTGTGCTCTTATACTTCCCCATCGGTCTTGATCTAGAGGGGTGATTTCAATGCAGACTCTTGCCAAAGTTCTGTGTCCAGCGCTCACTCATTTAATATGCTGTGGGGCCCAGGAGTGGTCTCCAGCTTCTAATAATAAGCTCTCTGATGGTGGGGAAGAGCATTTACCTTGGAAAACTTTGGGAATGTTTGTATATGTGCCGGGAGCCTACTGCAAAGTGCCTCTGGTGACCTGCCTCAGTGCTGCAGCCGCATCCCAGGATGTGGTGGTCCCCCATGACCCTCACAGAGCCATTCCTGAGTCTCAGTGGGGCATTAGATTGGAGGCAGACTGACAGGTGCAGACTCAAGGATGAAATGAATGGCCTTGCTTTCCACCCTCTTCCCCACAAAAAATGTAAAAGATTTAAGCCCTGGCTGGTGTAGTTCAGTGGATTGAGTGCCGGCCTGGGAACCAAAGGATTGCGGTTCAATTCCCAGTCAGTGCACATTCCTGGGTTGCAGGCCGGTTCCCAGCAGGGACGCACAAAAGGCAACCATACATTGATGTTTCTCTCCCTCTCTCCGTCCCTTCCCCTCTAAAGATAAATAAATAAAATATTTAAAAAAATGTAAAAGATTTATATAAAGGGAAGGTTGGGAATGAGCTGACTGCTCCTGTCATCATCAAAAGACCAAGTCTCTGATGTTAGGTCGACAATGTTTATCAGTGCTTCCTGTGCAAACTTGTCTAAGTGCCTCACATGTATTAGTTATACAGTCCTTATAACCACTGTATTAGTGCACTTCACAGGTCATGAAATTGAGACAGAAAAGTGATAATAACTTTCTAAGGTCATGCAGCTACTAAGTGTGAGAGCAGCATTAAACCCACAGCCTGAACCTTGTCCTTTAACTACTCTATATCTATCATCTATCTATCTATCTACCCAGTCAGATAATAGATATAAATACATACCATTATGTGTACACGCACACACACACACACACACCAGCAACATTTCCTCTACTTGTCCTTGTTCTGCCTCTGCCCTGCATAGCTGTGCTCTGGTAGAGTACATATACGCTGTCTTATGGTCATACTGGCTCTGAATAACACTTGTAGTTTCCTTGCTCTTAGAATTCTGTATCACTTAAGTATTTTTTGAATATTTTAATGAGGAAATGAACTCTGCCCCACTAGCTCTCATATGAACTGGGAAGTTATCATGGAATTCTTTGCATATAAACTTGATCTTAATGACTGTGCTGAGTTTACTGACAAAAAAATCAAAGGCCAGAGTGATGAGGCAACTTCCCCAAGACATAGAATAGCAATGTCCAAGCAAGATGAGAACCTAACCTTACCTGATTTGTTCCCCACTCAATTTAGCCAGCTAAACTGTCTTAGAAACTGCTGAAGTAAAAATGATGCTGTTTTTGCTAACCTGCTCCCAAAGGTCCATACATCCTCAAAAGCCACAGGCAATATTTGGTTGGATTTTAGCTTGTTTGATTTCTTCTTACATGGGAGAACAGAATGCAGACCCTTAACTGAGATTTTTTCCAAGTTAGGCTGGGTTACAGATGTCTTCTTGAGCTCTTTCACTGGACATCCTATTAATTTTTTTTAAACTCCCATTATTTTACTCTTATCAGACCTGTTATATGTCAGGTGTGAGACAAATATACACATAGAGGAAGCTTCCCTAATAAGCTAGGTTTGCCTCAGACTCCTGAGGTTATATAAAAAACAAAACCCAAAGTGTGCACACCAGAATGTGCACCTCATCATAAATTTCTCTGGCATATGTAATTGACTTCTGGGTGGGACAGTATAAAAGCCTGTGTGATAAGTTGTGGAGCCTGTGGCCTTAATGCTGCCCTTGGCATCTCTTTTCATGAAGCACAGTTTTGCCATTGAGGGGAGGTGGCTTCCAGGCACATGGGTGACGGGGCCTCAGAGGTGGCCCAGCCTGGCTCAGGAGCCTGGAAAGGCTACATTTTATTACACATGTAAGCAATATGTACATCCTGGGTAACATTAATTATGGTAAACACCAGCAATTTGGACTTTAGCCCTTTAATAAAAATCCTCTGAAATGGGTTTTAAAAGTCAGGCTCTTGTGGCAAAACCAAGTAGGAGAGAAAAGAATGGAATAATTGGAGGCTGCTGTCTTTTTACTTCCCACATCAATTTTTTTTGAAGAGACAGACCAGGACTTTAAACAGGAATACCAAGAAAAGTTGTAATTTGGATGTTGGTTGTCATGACTTTAGGATGTGTGCTTAAAGGACTCCCCCCATCTCTCTCTCTGTCTCTTCCCAGACATACTTCAATGACAATATCCTTACCCTGATACGGACCCTGGTGACCGGAGGAGCCACACCGGAGCTCGAGGCTCTGATTGCCGAGGAGAATGCTCTTCGCGGGGGTTACAGCACCCCCCAGACGCTGGCCAATAGGGACCGCTGCCGAGTGGCCCAGTTAGCACTGCTGGATGGGCCCTTTGCAGACTTGGGGGTGAGTGCACTGCACAGAGGTCACCTGAGCCTGCTGTTTGGTCCAAATGAACTAGGTGCCAGACAACGACAAACTAAGCATCTGTTTTTTCTACCTTCTGAAGTAAATAACTGTAACAACTAGTATTTACAGCTTACTGTATATCAGGTACATGCTCTGCATATGATCATTCATTTTGATGCTATGGCAGTCCTTTGCTGTAGGTTCTATTTTCAGACACTCTAAGGAAACTGAGGCTCAGAGAGACTGAAGACCGGCTCTGTCAGGAATTGCACCAGGAGCCCTGGCTTCCGAGCCTGTGGCTTACTCCCCTTGGGTATCTTCTACCAAGAGATAGAAGACAGCAAGTGATTCCAACATGCGGTCAAATCTGGGAACATTTTCTACAGGGTCTTAGCATTGCTCAGGGGTTCTACTTAACCCCAAATGCACATTGATGGCCCATGAGGAGCTTTTGTAATTCACTGATGGCCATGTGTAGTCCCAAGTTTCTGAGTTTTTGTGTCTGGACAGGACCCAGGCACTGGTGGTTTTCAAAACACCACCAGTAAGTGTTGCATCCACTACCACTGGCCAAACAATAACATCTTGTACAGATCCTTTAATGTCTCTCATTCCTGATCCAGGTCTTTTAATTTCTGAGGCTGGAATTAGTCACTCTCCTCCAAGCCTCCCTGCCACAGAGGTGACCAATGCCTCCCTTTGAATTCCATGCAGCAGCCTGATTCAAGCATTTTGGCAGACGTGTGCAGTCTTGACCCTTATTCCCAGCCCTACGCCAGGGATGAGTTCAAGGGATGGAGCCACAAGTCTTAGGATCCAATAAACCCATTGCACAAATGATAATATTGCTCAAGGAAAGGGGTACTTTCTCCACTTCTTCTGAAGCTGTAATAATAACTTGCTCCATATTTTAGTTTGGTTATGGGCAAAGACATTTGTTAGACTGGACTTTTTTTTGAAAGTCAGCTCCTGTAACTAGCGGCTCTTTTAACTATCACTTAATACATCATTTTAAGGACCAAGACTTGAAACAATGGTAAAATTTGGCTCTGCTTGTATTCTCTAATATGATGCCTGCATGGAAATCCCAAAGATAGGACAGACAAATGCAGTCACTTTATTCCCAGTGAAATCCTTCTTCAGTGCCCTTCCTATAACACCTACCTGAATTCAGCATTTCCAAGTGAATGAATTTGCTTTCACATTCCACATCAGGCTCCAGACCCTTGGAAGGTGGTGGTGAACTGATTAGAACTGTGAATTCATTATTCAGCCTGCAGACCTCCAGCTCCTGGGAAAACATTTTCTCTTCCGCTCTTGCCATCTTTGAGGTCTGTAAATTGTGCTTTTCACACAGTTCTTACCTGAAAGAATCTGTCACCATAGTACCTGGTGGGGTCTTTTCTTCTTGCAGTGATTTTAATTATCACTCAAAGCAGTTTTGACAACACAGTTGGATCACAGTGATTACAGCCAAGTTGGGGCTAAACATAAGCACCATTTTGCAGAGCCGGTTTCTTCTGAACGCGCATCTGAGACCTTCAAGCTTTACACTTTCACTTAAAGTGAGGGAGAGGTGCAGTCTCCTCAGAGCTCTCACTGCTACAGATGGAAAGCTAGAGAGAACCAGGGGGAAACCTCATTATTATTTGATTCCAAAAACTATTGGGCAGAGGCTGTTAGCCACACTGACTTTTTCAGCCACAGTCCTTTCCAGATCCTCCAGCTCAAGAGATACCAAAACAAGCCTTTGGAAAAGGCCCATTTCTTCCTGGACCTCTACTTCCAAGCCAATAAAAATGATGTTTCTTTCTGTCCTTTTGTTATCTCCTAGGATGGTGGTTGTTATGGTGATCTGTTCTGCAAAGCTCTGAAAACGTATAATATGCTTTGTTTTGGAATTTACCGGCTGAGAGATGCTCACCTTAGCACCCCCAGCCAATGCACGAAGAGGTATGTTTCCATTCTGCTCTCCCACTGAAATGCAGCGATGTAAATGACCCTTTTGTCCCCCACGGTGAAGGCAGAGGCCCATACACATGTTATCAACATGCAAATTACTCTGCTCACATTCAGTTCAACTTTGAGTTATAGGAAGCTTTCGTTCTTTAATTACTAGTAGCAGATATAAAGACATTGTGGGAAGAATTCAAGTTTTGTAGGATAGTTCTATCGCCTAATTACAAATGTTTGGATACATGCATCTCCACCAAACTCCAGCTACTGGGATAATTCTGTTGGTACCTAATATAGAGATATTTCATATTGCTGGTATTTAAGATATATGATTCCTTTGCTGTATCTTAGATGCTTATATTTTTACCTAATACATTTTTAATTGACTCATTTACTTCAATATATTTATTTAAGAAAATATATATTGGCACCTAAAGCAGAAATGATAACAGTTCATGTTGGCTAGTTGTATTGTGCTAATATGCATCAAGATAAATCCATAGCAGCCCCAAATTAATAGTACATCTTAGAACCGTTGAAGTCAGTGTGTGTACATATACCCCAGGTAATAATGCTACAGAGTTGAGTGTTTCTCAACCCTGCTTGAATATTAGAATTGCTGGGGGTACTTTTACAAAACACCCTGGTTAGTCTGACTCAACTGGTCTGGAACGGAAATAAAATGTTTTAATGTGCAGAGACCGCAGTGTATAGTCAGAGTTGAGAATAATTGCTGTAGACCAGTGGGTTCTTGAAGTTTAGTGAACATGAGGGTCACCCACAAAGCTTGTTAAAACACAAACTGCTGGACCTCATGCCAAAAGTATCTGATTCCATACCTTTGGTGTAGGGTTGCTTAAGAATTTGCATTTTTAAGAAGTTTCCAGTGATGCTGAGATCTCTGGTCTAAGCACCATACTTCTGAGATCCACTGCTGTTGATGAAACTGATTTTTTTTAAGTCATGTCTGTTAATCAGAGAAAGCCTGATCAAATTGAGAACAGTTAAAGCAGGACCAATTCATAAGCAAGAAGTCGTTTTATGTTCTTCCATTAGTAAAATCCCCACCAAAGTTGAGTTTTAAAAGGTAAAGAGTGAGGAAGGACTAAGAAGATGCTAGATTATGGTAAACAAAGATCTTGTGGTGTATGTGTAGGATTGTCAGAGCATTCTAGAATGAAAGACAACACAGCGCAGTCCATGAAACCCTGCATGCACTGGGCTACTCAGGATCAGAACTGAACTTGACATTGTATTGAAAGGGTCATGTAGATCATAGACAACAGTTTGGTTTTCCCATTACCTGGCACTGATCAGCATCTGGGATGTCAGGGCTCATGGCTGGTCTCCTCTGTTGAACTAAATGGAAGAAGATTTCATTCAACTTGCAAAGTAATTCTTAACACCATGGCCCAGCATGGTATGTCCACCTTCCAGATCTTCTAGTAGACCTGAGGAACACACAAGTTCCTTTTGATTCAGAGAGAGGTGAAACTTCTGCACGGCCATCCTCATTCTGTGACCTCTTCATTGTCCCCCTCCAGGTATGTCATCACCAACCCCCCATACGAATTTGAGCTCGTGCCGACGGACCTGATCTTCTGCTTAATGCAGTTTGACCACAACGCCGGCCAGTCCCGGGCCAGCCTCTCCCATTCCTCCCACTCGTCCCAGTCCTCCAGCAAGAAGAGCTCCTCTGTTCACTCCATCCCATCCACAGCAAACCGTCCGAACCGGCCCAAGTCCCGGGAGTCCCGAGACAAACAGAAGTACGTGCAGGAAGAGCGTCTCTGATATGTGTATCCACTGCCACCATGTGTGAAACTGTATCTGCCACTCATTTCCCAGTGGGTGTTTCCAACAGTAACTTTCCCTGTTTTCCCCTGTAGTCCCCCCTTTTTTACACATATTTGCATATGTATGATAGTGTGCATGTGGTTGTCATTTTTATTTCACCACCATAAAACCCTTGAGCACAACAGCAACTAAGCAGAAGGACCAAAAGTTATTTATGATTATAGGGGGAAAGTAACCCAAAGGCATGCTCCGGACATAAATAGCTCACTGTGGGAATGAGGTTGCAGATTAGCAGAGGCTCGTGACCCACATCAGTTAGGCAAAGCAAGCTGACCTCGTTAATTTAGTTGATGTAGGAGAAAAGTTCATTCTGATTTTTCAGGATTATCAGGGTGCTTCGGGTTTTGATTTTGTTGTTGTTTTTCTTTCTTTTTTATATACACACAGTAATATATACACATGTTTATTTGAAACAAAGAACCAAAAAGGAACAAAAACATATCAAATGTTCCCGCTCTCTGGGCTGAAGGATCACGAAGCTATTGAAAGCTTTTGCCATTTGTATAGATGATGATTCAACACCTGTTCGGCTGTAAGAGAACAACCGAGGTTTTTTTTTTAGCTGCTAACCAAGGGCTATAGTCCCAGAGCTGGCTTCCTTTGGGAGTTTAGGGGAACATTTCTACCCTTACTGTGGGAGAAAAAATAGTATTCCATTCATGGATATATCAAATTCTAGTCATTTAATTTAAGAGCAAAGAGGTTTGATTGCATATTAAATTGTTATTCTGTCTCCTTATGCTGCCATATGAATAGCTATTTTTTTTCTTTCACTTTTGACATTTGGGATGAAAAGCCATATGTATCATAAATATCAGATGTAAGTCGTTAAAAACTGCCTTCCTGGGACTTTTACATCTTTTAAAAGGTGAATTACTTACCTTATGTACAGAATAAATAATGCTCAGGAAAGAGCAAGTATTTTTCCACACATTCTCAGGGGACCTTTTTACTCCCCTCTGTTTGATTAGCTAGGGCCCCCATGACAGGGAGGAGCAAGGGCTGGGCCATGGTGCAGTGAGAGGAAGATAAACCCAGCAGCAGAGCCTCTTTTGTTTTTAGGAGCTGACATGATAAATTGATCAGAATGTGGGGGGATCAAGCCATAGTTAACCCAACAAAGACAGAAGCCAGCTACCACCTTAAACTGTTGGTCCCCAAACAGAAAGCTGGTGGGAGAATCCCTCCTCATCAATTCTTGTATCACAGCCAGTTCACTTAGGCAGGTAGAGGACAGTCCTAGGGAGTCGCTCCTTGTCATTTTGTGATGGGAAAGAGGAGAGAGTATAACAGTGAGCCAAACATATTTTGGTATAATTTTTTTGTTTTTTTTCTTTTTATCAGTTAGTGAGCATGAGAGGGAAGGTAGAAAAATATCCTTTTTTCAGTATACAATGGTCAGATGTTTTATGCATGCAAATCATGCTTTAGACAGTATAGTAGTTGTTAAAAATAGGCCCATTCCACCTTAACCAAATTCTTATATAAATGGACTAGCCCTGAGCTGGTATATGCATATTTGAAATGTTTACTTTAAAAATTCCATCCAACAGACCAGGGGTGGAAGGGAGGAGGAAAATGTCACAGCTGTAGCATCTCTAAAAAGGTGTTTTTATGGTGAATGGTTTGGGTTTAGATTTTGGACCCCCTGTCCCGCCCCCCCCCCCCAAGCATGACAGTTTTGAAGATTTGCTTGCTGTGTGAATTGACAAGCACTTTTACTGACAAAACGGTGAGGCTTAATCAGAACCTCTGCGCCCGCACCAAAGACATGGCCTGCAGTATTCAAACCAGTGAAGGGGTGGGGAATAACTGTATACATGTACACTAAAAAGCCCTATGAGTAGAAGTTCTTTTCAGATTATTTTTGTCCCTATATATTGATTTATATATTATGTATAACTATCTTTTTATATATAACTATATAACTATCTCTCTCTATATACACACATATACATTTACTTGTATACATGTGTATGTGTGTGTATATATATATATATATGTATATGCACACACACATCCCTAGTTTTGGACCATGAAGAGCTCTTCATGCATTCTTTGCAAAGGAGGTTATAAAGTTATGCCCTCAGAACATTTATAACTATAAGAATGTGCCAGTTAAAGTGCTCAACAGGAAATATGACAGTTTAAAAGCATTGTAAAACTCACATAGCTTACTTCTCTCTCTAAAGTGCAACAAGGATGAATAGAATGGGCCAAGGTATGACAATTAATGGTTCTGCATGACCTAGCCACTGCTGGGGGTTTTCTTCTATAACGTTGTCCTTGTGAAAACTTTTGTGAAATTAAAAAAAAAGGAGTTACAAATTTTATTCTGTTATTGGTTTGTTTGTTTTTATTTATATTGTTCTGTTTGTGGTTTTATTTCTTTTGTTTTGCTTTTTTTCCCACCCCATTCCCCCTCCTTCCCCCTTCCTTCTCCTCCTTCCTCCACTTTCTAAATTGCTCAGCGCGATGAGGCTGTGCTGCTGCTACTGCTAGATCCCTTAGAGTTTGTTTTGGTGTTCTCGGGTTTGGGGTTGGGTAATTGGGGGGTGACTTCTCTCCATCTGGCTTGCCTTTCAGTCTGCACGTGGCCTCCCTGCCCACCTTGGTACCTTGCTCCAAGTTCAAAAGCATTTTCCCATCAAGATACCCAGCTTCCTCCACTCCTCCCCCCATTACCAGAACCCCAACTGAGTCCCCCATCAGTCTGTCCACATCTCTGTGTTTATCTTGGCAAGACCTACTAAATCAAGTGATGACACCAGGTGATAAACTTTTCTGGAAAATATTTGCAGCTATTCGATTTGGCAAACCTGCTTTTCAATATTTTACCCTCCTTTCTATTGAAATCAGGAGGGTTATTATTAAAAGAATGGGTCTCCTTTATATTTGATCAGTATGACCCCAAATTAAAACTTTTCAGCTCTGTGTATCAACTCAGTAGCTCATACCCAGTTATCTGGGGGCTAAGAATTAAGTCTCTCTTACCCAGGTCTCTCCTGCCACCTGTGAAATCCCAACCAGAGATTGGGCAGATAGAGAGAAGTAAATCCAAAATGCGTTTTATATACAATCTGTTAGCAGCTCTGATGAGATGATATTGTGATGGGAATGGAGTGGGACCAGACTGTGACATGAGATGAAATGTTGGGATTTTTTCCTGAAGTTTGGGGATTGAGAGTTGACTATACTTGGGTAATGATATATTCAATGATGAAAGAGGTATTATTATTACTTCTATTTTATTAGCCAAAACTACTATATTATACTTTCTTCAGTAGAACAAAAGTCTATTTCATTGTTTTCTGTGTGAAGTCCAACTTCCCCTTCCTCTTTCAGGTTGTCCTGGCGGGGGGGGGGGGGGGGGGCGCATACAAATTTTATGTCTTTCCTCTTTTCCTCTCCCCACCAAAAAAAGAAACCAGTAGGTAAGGATAGAAAGTAAAAGAGTTATTTGAAGACAACATATGTGCATTTTAAAACAACAGCTAGAAACTCAATTCTTGGCAACAGTCTAGAAAAGAAATTATTTTTAAGCCATTCAGTCCAATTTTCTTCAGGCTTCAAAAGTGGTAAACCTTAAAAAGTGAATAGACCAGGAGGCTCAAACCTCCTTCGCCTCAAACCACTGATGGTAATGAAGTCATCATCATCCCTAATGACTGCCATTCAGGGTCCTTCCTGAAGCCACTTCAAATAGCCAGTGAGAAAGCTGGACCCCTGTACGTATATTTAGATTTATCCCACAGTTAGGAAAAGTTTCAGATTATGTTATAAATACTAAAGGTTGTGACCCAGAACTTTGCTCACAACAGGGGCTCAATACATACTTTGAAATAAATCAACCCTAAATATTTTTATTTCTTTCATCAATTTATAAAGTATCTCTACACCCTTGGCTTATCTTTACAAAAATACAACAAATGCCTGTAGGTGCTTCACGATGCTGCTCTTCTGTTGGCTCTGTCCAGAGCTGGGTTTACAGCTTCTGAGAAAGGGGAACAACTGTCCTGTAGCTCAGTGAGCAGAGAGACTGACTGTGCCTCCTGCCAGTGTTGTCAAGGTCCCAGGTGACCAGAAAAACCTTTTGACTGGATCTTTCTCAGCAGGGGAAAAGCTGAAAGGTGTTTGCATCCCAATAGAGACAATTAAATCAACCTGCCAGGTTCCTATAGCAACAGGCTCCTGAAGGAGAAAGAGGAGAGTACAGAAACTTCAGGGCCTGTGGAACTCAAGACAGGGCAAAATCAATGTCTCGGTCAGCTTCTTTCAGCCCATCCCTGCTTTGTCATAACATGAGAAAGAAGTAGCTGTGGGCACCTGTCACTGTCCTGGTTGCATGTCTTCCAGCAGGAGGTTGCACATTCATTGCAGAGGGAAGTGATAGGGATTATCTCTGCCACCTGCCACCTGTCACCTGAAAGGGAAGTGTGCAAATGCTGCCCTCCAGGTGTTGAGGCCCAGGAGGGGGAAGTTGGTTCTGCCCAATGAATGGCAGCATTAGGCTGTCTGTTAATGGAGGCAAATGCAATCATAGTGAACAATTGCAAAGAAGTGAGATAGTTTTCATAAACAAAAACTGCTGTCATTCTGGTACAAGTGATTTTCATTTCTATAAAATAGCCACAATTTGCCCATGGAGAGGAAAGGAGGTAGCATGCGTGGGGGCCCGCTGGGAGTCCAGGGGTCTACGGGACAGAAGGCAAATGCCAGGCTGCCGCTCAGAAGTGTGAGATGTGAAGCCACACAGCATTACCTTCTGAAGGCTGAGCTCCTCGTTAGCTGTTACTGTCCTCAACTGTTTTCTCTATCCAGATGGAATCTTTTCCTTTCAATCCCTTTCTCACTAAACCTCGGCTTGTGGTACAGTGAGAAGAGGGCCAATTATTCCAAATGTCTTTGCTGATCCATCGTCTCCCCTTTAATGCATTCTCCTCTAGGGAGCAGTTATGTGAAAAGGCTAAATCCCATAGCACTGACAACCCACAGAGCCGACGAAGAGACTCAATTTTCACAATGCAGTCTTGTTTCTCTGCTTCTGGGTCCCCAGCCGTTACGTTGGCCCAGATCTGGGACCTTCTCCACCATTGCTTAATATTCTGGGATTGTATGTGGCTGGAGGAAATGCTGACCCTTATTTTGGACCCTTCAATCTCAGTGATGACAGTAACAGTGAAAGATGGAGATGATTTGCAGGTGGGGTAGGGGTCTTTGGAGTGAAAGCCGGCATTTCAAAGACACAGGTACCACAGGAGGGTAGCAGCCCTGATCTCCTCAGACAGAACACCAGGTCACTCCTTCTCACCTTCCAAGTGAAGACTACCCCACTAAATCCTCCTCTGTCATCTCCACTGCCACAGTCCCCCTTCTTCAGGTAATCACCCCTCCCCCAATGAATAAACCTTAGTTCTTACTCCCAGCTCTTTTGCAGTCATACTGAAAGATCCTAACCATCCTTATGTGCTGACCTTATACTCAAAGCCAACACCTTAATAACTACCACGGGCCAGACACTCTTCTAAGCACTTTCCTTATATTAACTCATTCAATCCTTGAGACATCCTCAGATACAGATGCTGTTGGAATCTTGGTGTGAAACATGCAGAATCTGAGGGATAGATTTGTTCAAAGTTACCTAGCCAGGAATGAGCAGAGTGGAATTTAAAACTGAAGTCTATGATAATTTTACCTTTATGATAGAATGCTTGCTTGCTGCTATTACTAATAATTACTAATAGTCTTCACAGCTCACATTGACTTACCATGTAACTGGACCTGTGGTAAGTGATTCATGGAAACCAGCCCCTTTTATCCAAACTGCATTAGGAAAGTCCTATCACTAACCCCATTTTATAGAAGAGAAGCTAAAGCTAAGATACATTTCATAGTGACTTGCTCAGAGCCATGCAACTAGTATGTGAGAGAGCCAGATCCATTTGAGCTTAACCCATTCCCCTACGACATCTCCTTGGCCTACACCTCATTGCTTGTCCATGCTGGACACATCGTGGCATGTCTTGATAGGTGGTATCTGCCAACGGCAGCGTCAGTTTTCTTACCAGCACCTCTCTGCAGTTATTTCCCAGGTTTTATCTTGTCCTAACCCACTTCCACAGACTGTATGCAATGCTACTCCCTTCCTATGCTCACAGTAACGACAGCATGCATATCTCATCCTTAAGAAGTTTATGAACAAATGGGGCTCTTTTTCTCTGCCCATGAGAAGGACCTCACAGTCTGGCCTATTGGTCTTCTCACCTTAGGGATGCAATAAAGTTCCCAGAAACCTTTCTGGCACGTGCAACGAGGCAAGGAGAGGAGATACAGTCAGGGATTTGAATTTATCCTAGACTCTTTGGCATTGCTTCTGTGAGCACCCTTTATAATGGCCAATTTTGGAGGCACAGTTTCTTTTTTGGAAGGCAAGATTTGATAAACCACATGTCATTGTCATACCCGAAATACTCTCCATTGAAGCAGAGTGACTGGTGATCATTACATGTGTATTCCCGTGAAGCCCGTTGGGAAAATCTCTCCATAAAATACCTTTGCCCCCAGACATTTTAGTACAATGCTCAGAGCATTAGTATATTTCCACTTCCTCAACATTCTATCTAACCAAGTATCCAACAACACCTATACTTTATCTTACAAGCCACTCAAATTAAAAAACCTGTCTGTCAGGCATAATGAAAACCTCAGCTCATCACCAGGATTTGACCCGTGAAAGGTCAAAATGCCCACTTTGAATTGAACTGTAAAGACTAACTCCTGAATAATTATTGTCCTCAACAGTTGTAAAAATTTCAACAGATTGCAACTGTTTTAGGTCTTTCACCCAAAAGACCTGCTCATTTTTGCAAGCAGAGTTCACTCTCCCTCCCAGGCTGGCATGTTCAGCCTAGCACTAAATCCCTTTGCAAAATCCGTCCGAGGATGCCATGGCCAAAACCAAGGGTGGCTCAGGCAAACAACACAGGTGCTAGGTTCAGCGCTCCTAAAACTCATTTTTACACATAAACCGTTGGAAAAAGTCATACTTTGAAATTGTTTCAGCGGCCTGGCAATGCTTTTAAAACATGATAACCATCACACTTTACTCCTCTCTGAAAGGTTAGCTTAATCGTAGATCACAAAAAATTGGTTTCCACAAATGCATAATGGTTCATCTATGTCACACTTGAACTAAATGGTTTTTTAAATGGAGCTGAAATTATTTTGATGTGTACACAGTCCCCGGTTTCTATACAACCTTTTTTAACCAGCCCATCAGGAACCTTGCCTCTAAAGCCTCATTAATAATTCAGATGTGCTGATGACTTTAAAAGATCTATGGAATTGAAGCTTGGGAAAAAAAAACTCTGCTTGACAAAAAGATAAATGAATGTAGAAAGAAGCTGTAGGAGTCTGGCAAGCTGTAGATCATCTCAGAACAGATTGTAACTTTATCATTCTGTCAGGGGGAATAATTTAAAGCACTTAATCAGTTAGCTTCACTGTGAGGATGTAGCATTATGAATTCCTATCGTCCAATCTGTTCAAATCAAAGTGAACTTAATTATAATAGGTGAGAGAGCCAAAGCAGCAGAGGGGGGGTACAGAATAATCCAAGAGGTAGGAAGTTTTCTGGGGGTAAACCGAGCTGCTGAACAAAGGATAGTGAGTAAGCTTTCACCAAGACGCACCCCAACTCCGCTGACAGAGCATTTACACTGAGGGCTCAGGGTACTACTGGACACAGCTCTAGACCAAGGAGAGAGAAGCCAAGTGGTCATGAGCTAAGCATAGATGCTGAATTTATAAATCACCAGGCAAATGGGGACACACACCATACTCTTTTCTGTCACTCCAGATAAGCAACTTTTGTTGACATGTGAGTCCAGGGCCACTGAGAAGGCAAGCATGAATTGTTCTGGTGGACAGAAAGATGGCTCGAGAGGTGATGGTATCTATAGCAGTGGGTGTGCTTGGAAGCTTTCTCCTTTTCTTTTTCTAAGCCACTAAACAAGGCATATGATTCTCAACTTAGAATGTCCTATTCACCCAATCTCTTCATATCTATACACATGGACTATTTTCCAGAAAAATTTCAGTCCGAGAAAGAGGTGAGGATGAGGGTTAAGTCTTACAACATAACACTGAACTGCTAAGAGGATGCTAGGCCATTTGGATTCTCACCCCAACGCCCAAATGCTGTGACTCATCACTCTTCCTCAGCCATCTCTGCGTTTAGGGGGGAAATGAAGTGCCAAGACTTCGTGGAGCTCCCTTGTTAACAGCTTCGGTTATTATCTTATACTCAGTTAAGATAGTGCCACTAGGTATTCTCTTTAGAACCTCATACTAGCCCAGAGTTTTCTTTCTTGAATTGAAAGTCATCTCGGAATCCTCTGAAACCATTGATTGCTGTTCTGGTTTTTAGTTTCATTGGCCTGCAAAATTTGTGAATTTACTTTAAGACACTCAAAACTGGCTTGCAAAAGAACTAGCAGATTGAAATGGTTGAGATATAACTTGAACTATGGTTTTTACAAGCAAAGCTAAGTGAAGGCTGGGAGGAGACCCCACATAAGATTCTAGATTACTCACTCTGCGGCAGAGATGGTCCCCCTTACGTTCCACCCAAATCAGTGGTACACAAATCTCTCCTCAGGTGCAATGTCTATATCTAGTATTTGATATATTTAGCATCTCCTTCCCACCAAAGCTTTTTAGGCCACTAAAGGAACACCAGAGAACATTGCCAGAGTTTGTTTTCCAACCCCTCTTTATTCTCTGAGGTTCACTCATGGTGCCTCAAGTCCTAAATGGCCCATTGGTCATCATTTGCTATGGCAACAGAGGTATGTTTCTGGGGTTCTGCCTACATTGCACTGTTTCTTTTAGCGATGACTCACTGTCAGCTTCTATTACCTTTTTGCATTTTTCAATGAACTTTCCAAAGGCTTTACTCTAGGACTAATTAAGCTTCTCATTTCTCCTTCTTGTTCTCTATCCATTTTGCCCTTTAGCAGAAAAGAAATGGTTTACAGATGAACCGGATAATGCCTATCCCAGAAACATTCAAATCAAGCCCATGAGTACGCACATGGCTAACCAGATCAACCAATACAAATCCACAAGCAGCTTGATCCCACCAATCAGAGAAGTTGAAGATGAATGTTGACTCCCAGGAGACCAGAACTATTTTTTTAAAGCCTGACAAACTTCATAAATGGTGATGTGACTTTTCTTCCTCTTACATGCTGAATCACTGGTGGAAATGTTAGGCTAAGCGAGATTGGCAAGAAAATAAAGTAGACAGATCTTTCTCTTTGTCTGCCTTGAATATTGCTTCCATGTATTTTGGAAAAGAAAATGATTTCATTTATAAATGAACATACTTAAATAGTCATGTATAGCCTCTAGCATTTTAAATTATTTTTATTTATTAGAAAGAAAATATATTTTTCCTTTGTTTTCACTGTCAAATACCTTCCCTATATCTAAACAATGCAAAATCAAAATGAATATGTGGCCAGACTCCTTAACATGTATTTCTCTTCTTTGTCTTTTTCTTTGAGGAGAATGATGGTCACCACCACAATTAATTGTAATGAAAGGAAATGGATTATCAGGAAAAATTTTTAAGTGGTTCAAAGATGTAAACGTATTTTAGTACATTCAAAAAAGAAGACAAAAGGGGGCAGGTGAATTTCCTGGATGGGTGTGCGTTTGGCTGCACTGACACCAGCTCTTAATAAATGGAAACATTTATTTTCACAGTCGAAAGTCATATTTTTGTAGTTTTAGTTTTTGTTCTGTATTTCTTATCCCTTTGTTCATATACTTAAAGGGGAGACCTTCTTGCAGCTTTTCTACAATTGCCAGATCAGGTTTACCCAGCCAACTAACAATAATACCAGGAGAGTTGTGAGCACGCCTGGGAATGTGGAAACTGAGGACCAGATGCACAGGAGACATTGCTCTGTCTGTTGTTCTAGTGGTGGGAACTCCACACACTGTTGTGCTTCTCATTTCATAGCTCCGAACTTCCCATGCAAGTATTCCAACTATGAAAGGGTCTGGTGGGCTTTTCCCGCTCCCCAAGTCTCAGAGATTTTAGCCTGAAAGTTTATAATAAACATTAATGAATAGTTTTGCTTCACAATAGGATATGATAATACATTCATTCTTTTCACTGAATTTTGCTGAAAAGCCAAAATTTTTCTATAATCAAGGATTATATCACTTTTGCCCAGATCTTTGCTTTTCAGGCTTTCCTTTAGTCACTGGGACAAACAAAACCCACAAACTTTCTACAACAATATAAAAAATAACAACAAAAGAAAAGCAACAAATGCACTTAAACTGTTGGAAAAGGCCTTGGAAAATTACCAGCAGGGAAATCCAATGTATCAGCCACTTCAAACTGTGGTCAAAAGATTTGTTTAGCCACCAGACAATTACCGCGTCTCACAGCTCTGCTGCCACTTGCATGCTCCGTGTACGGTCGTCCCAGCAGCTGTTACGTTCCAAATGAGTCAGCAAGTCTTCTAACTTTGAAATGATCAATCTTTGATATAATTATCAGGGTCTCTGGAGAAGCATGGATATGACAGTGATTTTTATGTTCTTAAAAATGTGAACGGTGGACACTTGAAGAAACCAAACTTACCAAAATATCCCCCAAAGTCCCATAATATCTATTCCATTGATTCTTTAGGCCATGACCCTGCGGTACCTAGTGTGTTAGCGCACATCAGGTCAGAGGCAAGCAACAGAGTCACCATGAAAACACATGTCCACTAAGTGCTCCAATTACAGTGTAGGCGAAACGCGCTTCCACCTCCGTCCCTGTGGAGCCAGCGTCCTTGTGCTTCCACCGTGTAGGCACCATCCTGAAGTGACTTGTCAGACTGTGTTGTCACATTTTGTAGAATTAGTTCTATAAAAGTATTGTGATTATAACGTATGTCCAATTGGGTTGTTTAAAAACTACTTATAACCAATTGCTAGCCTACTCAGCAGACTAAAATGATGTCAGCAGTTTATATTCAGGCTTATAAACATTTCCTGGTTTCCAACAGAAGTAATGTTGGTTTGTGGGGTGGATCTCTTGCTAGGATTTTACACCTTTCTTGAAAGCCAGGCCTTCTCTTACACGATGATTTTGCACTGGGGTCACCTTAGCACATTCACGTCAATCCACACTCTTCTTTCCTTCATGAACCCTGGGGGACTCTTCTTCACCCTTGTTCCTACAGCCATTTCTGAATTTGTCCTAACTATTTGGTCTCCTCTGGCAGGTGATGGTGGCCACCTAAATGATCTTAGATGGACTTAGGCCACAGAGTCCCATGCCTGCTCCCCTCTCTTTCCCCTTGCTCCACACCAAGCCAGTCTGGAGACAGACATGTAAACTCCAGGCCCATCAATGCTCGAGATCTGAATCTGAACTTTAAACAAATATGGCTGAGATGGTTCTCTACAACAAAGGTATTCCCCGTACCCCCCAAAAAACCTAATTAGTGGAAATCCATTTTCTTCTAAGTTGGAACAGGAAGCTCATGCTCTTTTACCTTTGTAATAATGAATTGTTGGGGACCAGAAAATAAAATCAGGCATGCTTTTAAAGAAGTGTGCAAAAGTGATTGGTTGGTGGATCCTTTGGTGAAAGCTGATTCCTGGTAGCTTGAAAGTGAAATGAAAAGAGAAACAAGGTTGTACAATCACTGAGGGGTTTGTTGAGCTCTCTGGCCCTGAGGAAGTGCTCATCGCCACCCCCACCAGGACAGACTCATCATTTTGGATAAACTCAGTATAGACCAGTGATGGCCATCTTTGGTACAGTGTGGTAAGGTCCTGCTCTCCTACCCCAGTTCGGGGTTCAGGAAAGCCTTTTTCCCAAACTAAAATTTTTTGGGTGCATTGGGTATCAAAGGCTCACCAAAAGGCTATTTAAAAAACAGAAAGCACCTACTTATAAATGCATCATCACTGTCACCATCTTTTTATATTTTTACTTTCACTAGAGAAATTATATATTTTAAAATACCACCTTGAACCAATATAATACACCATAAACAAAAATTATTGTAAGTAAGACATGTTGGGGAACACCCAGAAACTCTTTCCCTTGATGGGTTGAGACAGCTTTTGTACAAAATGTAGTTGAAGGCTTTAAATATAGTGAGAATTCTTTTTGTTTGTTTAGGATTGGAAAGGGGGGAAATGAAAACGCTTAAGAAAATTGGGGATATTTTCATGTGAAAAGGTGAGAGTCTCACTGTCCTACTAATGGTTTCATTGAAGGTTCTAGAACTACATGTGCAAATAACTAGCTATATATTTTGAAAATGTCCTTTCAACTCTCTGAGTCCCCGTGACCTCTTTGTAAGTGAGAGGGATTCAACTAGATGACTCTAAGCTCCCTTTAAGTTCTGAGAGGGCGTGGCCTGGGTTGAGAGTGGGAGCTTGGGAACCGGCCCTTGGAGACAATCTTGTCCTGCGCTAGACTGATGGTTCTCCTAGCCGTTCCACTCAGGCAGTGCTCCAAAGGGCCATGTGTGTTTTCTGCTCTGGACACAAGGCAGTTAGTTTCATTTTTCTACTTTATAGTTTGGAATCTCTTTAGGTTCAAAACACAAATTTCAAAATTCATATTGTCCTGAACCACACTGATTAGATTTTTCTGTGTGTTCCTGGGGTTTTCTTTGCAATCTCATTCCTGCCTGCCCTTTTTCTTGGTTCAACATTCAGTTTTGGTCAATCCCTTCACCTCTGACCCATATCTCCAATTTCCATTATGTAGTTTGAGGCTTATGAATACTAGATTCCTGAAGTTTGCATCATTTTTTAATTTCTGCATGCACATCTGGGCTTTAGGAAGTAATCGGTCTTATATCTCACTTTATTCCATATTCTGTGTTTATTTGATTTTTTTCTTTCAGTTGTAAACTATCTCTTTGCTACTTACATTCATAAGTCTAGTTTTGATCATTTTTTATTGTTGAAGAGAACCTCAGTAAAATAAGCAAGGGAGGAAGATATAAAAGGAAGAAGAGATGTAGAAAGAAAGAGGAAAAAAGAATATCAAACCAACTGACCCGTGAGCCTCCTTATTCATAGAAGACTAAGCAAATCCCTTCAACTTGGACATGGAGTTCTAGTGCAGAATCTGTATACTTTCTATTCTGTCTCTGCAGTCTGCCTATTTCTATTCTGTTCCTATTTGCTACCTTTGGAGTGGCGGTAAAATCACCAGTTACCATGGTCCATGAAAAGGCCTTCACTAGTTAGAGCTTTACTTATCATCTTTTAAAAACAGAAGGAACTGAGAATTCATTAAAACTAACCTGGTTAATCACCTTTCTGCCCTGCCTCTATTCATCCCATGTTCCTGAAGGGCAGTTATTTTTTCTATTTAGAACAGATGATTTAAAATTTAAATTCCATGTTTATTTGAGGAGGTGAAGTGGTCCTTTGGATTTCTTTATGAGAGAATAGAAATTAGAAATTATTTCCAGCCAGTTTGTGTTAATGTGACTATATTGGTGTTTAAGTGAAGTCTATTTTGATTGATTGTTGCCCAAGCAATAACAGTTGTTAATATTTTCAAAATTGCCACACAACAATTCAAATACTTTAGGAAATACAGAGCCTAATTTGCCATTCCTATTGTAAGTTTGCTGGGAACACACACACACAGAGAAAATGGCATGTGTGCTTAATGCGGAAGGCCCCCACATCAGTGGGAGGGTCCATGATGCCATGGCCTCGTGTGGTTAGACTAGGAAGCAATTTTAAGTGAGGCTCTCTGTACCAGACCTTCCTTTTTGTGCCTTGTTTTCTTTAGCAAGAAAGGGGGACTGAGACTTCTGTATCTAAAGATGGGCTAAACTCAGGACACTTGTCAAGGAACTGGGAAGAAACAAAAACAAAAGGCTATAAACAGCATTTTAAAGCACCATCAGCCAGGAGCATGTGTGTCATGGCAGGAGTTAGCACTTTGGGTTGAAATGAGGGAGAGGTTGCATTGACCTCTACAGGTTGGGAAAAATACAAAGGAACATAATGCTTGATGGATTTGGGAGGTATTTCAATAGGCAATAAGTGACTGGAGAAATGTGGAGCATGAGAGTTTTCCAGGGAGAGGAGGTTTAATAGGCCATAGCTCATTGGTAAGAATGTGATTTCAAGACATAGACCATTTTGTCTACGAGGTTGAGGTCACATAGGAGAGCTGAGGAGAACTAAGATGAGAATTCCTGGAAGGGGCTGCTAGAAAGCAAATAGTTTTAAGAGCCAAGCTAAGAGGTTGAGACTCGATTTAAAAAGTCATGGAAAGCCACTAAAAGTTTTATACAGAGTGATGAATACCAATGCCTGTGCATTTGTCAGATTGAAAGTTTTGAGATGTCAGTTTCTCCTGGAAGTCATTGTGAGAGTGTGCACAAGGATGAATGCTTTCTCAGTAGCAATGCGTTCTCAGAGATGCACACTCCAAGTCAACGCTCAGCATTCTGAAGCTCCTGTCTTCCTCTAATATGTGCTAGGGATCATGATAACTGTAGCAGCTTACTTGGAGTTGTAGAGGCTGATGTATGGGCCGGGAGTTGGGACAGTGACTATAATTCTGAAGGTTTTTTGTGAAAGGAACGCTGAATGCGGACCTCAAGGGAAGAAACATGTGGAGGGATAGAAAGGAAGACAGAAAGGGAAGCCAGCAAGTACAGGCAGCTAAGAAATGTATTGGATTCACCCAGAGTGCAAGAAGCTGAGAGCTGTAAGTAAAAGAAGGCCTCACAGGCACAAGGAGTGAGAAAAGTAGTATGGAAGAGAGGGTTACAGCAGACCTTGTGAATTTGCAAACCAGGCCCACCGAAGTACTTGTAAAGTGGGGAGCACGGCTGAATTCTCTAAGGGAGGAAGTGCAGGCATGAAAAATCAGCTGTCCAAAAACTGTTAGGGGGCTACAACCATATTTTTAGGAGCTAAAAGGAGTAGAATAAGTAGACACTCTTGGCATAGAGGACCTAGGGTACTCCAGAATCAGGAAAATGGGAAACTTTAAGACAGAAAGGGTGGCTTAGTGGCTTATCTATGAGGATAGAGATGAAGGGTATTAGATACCATGACTCAGAAGTAAAATAACTCATCTGATTAGGCCAGAAAATGTGTCTATGTGTCCAGAGGCCTGGCTTGGCATGGGCAGTCATCAGCCAGTGTGTGTTACTTTGGACACTGTGGGCAATGGAGGTTGGGGAACTCTCCTAGGTCCCTGGCCTTCTTCCTGGAGAAGGATTCAGAAGAGAGGGCCTCTCCTTCCACTTTCCTGTTCATGTCACTCTGTGGTCTCTCACCCCCCAACTCAGGCACACGTGTCTGAGCTTTGGTTTCAGGCCTCTTCAGTGCTATGATCATTTTCCTCTGGTGGCTTCTCCTGACAGGAGCATGAGGAGAGGGTCTTTTCTGGCCTGGTGAAAACTGAGCTTCATTTCTAGGTAGATTTTAGACTTTAAAAGTTTCATTTGGTCTGTTTATCCCCTTGAAGAATTCTATATTTCTTCTCCTCCACACAACTCTTCAGCACAACAGGGACAAAGTGACACCAAAGCTATCCAATGTGTTGGGCAGCAATGCTGGGCCCGTGGCTCAGAATCTCAGCAATGTGGACATGGCACTGACCCATACCTGCCAGAGGAAACCAGAGATTCAGGACCCATTTGAGAAGGCAGCCAGCAGGGTGGACAGACCCCCAGTTCCACACTGCCCACCCCAGACAGGCCCACTCCCCTTCTCTTCTTAGCGCAGCCTGAGACACGTTTGACCAGAAGTGGATCATTTTGAACATAAACCAAGATCGGCCCGGAAATCCTAATTTAAAATGTTCCATTCCTAGGTGGCACAATCACTTCCTGCCTACACCTTCTGGCCCACTCCCCACCTCCCAGAGGCTGTAAAGGAACTTCCCCCACTTAACACCAACACCTGCACTCCACATTTCTTCAGGGGACAAAGAAAAAAATACACATACCCAGAGGTCAGCCTACATGTTCATTAAGGAAGAAGAGTGTGGCTTACTCATCTGTGTTTTCAACCTTTGATTGTCGGCATTCTGATTGTGATTATAAATCAGTGAGCGGGACTGACCGGGAACTGGAGAGAACACATGCTGGTGCTCTGAAATGACCTACCCAACTCTGTCATCTGTAACAACCAGTGATAACTCTCTTGTCTTGTAAAAAGGGTTTGTACATAACTTGTACATGGTTTCATTTTGTATTTTTCGCAGATTAAAAATTTATGTATTTGTGTTCTAAAATGAGTGTGTCCTGTGTCTCTGTAGCTCCCACACGGCCATGGGGTGATGGGGGTCGGGCTGAAAATGGCAAAATCCCTGAGTTCCCAGCAGGCTTCTTTGCTTTCTTTGATGAAGGCAAAGTTATGGACTGACAGGATCCACGGGCTTGCCTTTCTAGCTTTGGTTACAAGTACATCCCCACCTCTCCAAGAACTCGGTCAGCGGGTGCCAGCCCGAGACCGTGATGGTCAGTGGGGAAAAGGGAGAGCCACTGTCATTACATGCAATGCTTGAGCATCCGGCGTGCAGGCCTCTAAAAAACGGGCAAGCCTTCTGCTAGGCTCTTGAAAAGCTGACACTTTTCTCTGCTCAGCCACCTGCTTCCAACCTAGTTACCCTTTCTCCACATTGGCAGAATGAAGCAACATTCCTCTCCCCTGTGTTTAGCTTATTAAAACTCAGGACAACCTGCTAAAGGTTTGACTCATCCTGCCCCACACTCATCCCAACAGAGTGATAGACAAACTGCATCTCAAGGCAAAAAGCAGAACAAAACAAAAAAACTCTTCAAAATTACTGTTGCTGTTTCAGGGCCATAATTTAGATCTTAATCAGAGTCCTATGAATTTGAACTTTTTCAGGGAGGCTGGACTCCCAAGGTTAAGGCTGGTCTATTCTGGAGGAAAGGAGAAAAGCCTTCCAAGTGTATGTATGTATATGTATGTAATGTATATAATACAGTGACATTAATGTATTCTAGAGATTCTCATTCGTTCACCAGCCAGGTGTTTATTGAGTAGCTATTACAGTTTATTGAGTAGCTATTACATTGACATTCATCTACCAGGATCTGGGAACACAACAGTGAGTAACACCATGACCCCTATTTCCAAT
The DNA here is from genome assembly GCF_021234435.1 of Artibeus jamaicensis. Lineage (NCBI taxonomy): Eukaryota > Metazoa > Chordata > Mammalia > Chiroptera > Phyllostomidae > Artibeus > Artibeus jamaicensis. Next base: position 28,092,030 of record NW_026521788.1, on the reverse strand, counting down.
CTGGGGAGGAGCGCAACCAACAAATAAACAGATTATTGTCATGTATTAAAAATCTGTCTGTGGGTTAAGTACAGTGTGCAGTTGGGAACACATTAAGAGGCACTTAGCCATTTGAAGAACAATCTGCCAATTGATTGATACTTTCAAAAACAAGCCCCTATTTCCCCTAGGCCAATACCAGCCCAAACCAGAAGAGGGATCATCAAAATCAGGTTTACCTGTCAGAATGTGCCAATTCCTGACAGTCCTTGCACTCCAGACTCTCAACTTGCCTTCTCCAATATTTGCTAACAAATCTGAATGTTGTTGGGGAATGTAATTGCAGAGCATATGGTCCCCATTAGTTAGGCAAACTCCACTGCCAAATTCAGCTCCAAGGAAGGAGTCTGCATAAAGGATGAAGTATTAGCCAAAGATCGACAGTGACAGAGAAAGCAAATAAAAGAGATGAGACACCGAGTTGCAAAATAGCAGGCTCGGCATCTGCAGCACAATGAATGTGGAACATATTTTTCTATTTGTTGAGAAAACAATATATGTGAATTTGTGCTAAAATCTCCCTGTAGCAAAAATCAAAGTAGACCATTCACCAGAATCAATGTTAACTGCTTTGCAATGTCAGATAAGATAGATTCTGCCTGGGAGAAAAACTGGGGGGAACAGAATAGACAGTGTGCAAAGGAAATAAAGCAGGAGCAACATCAACATGTAAATATGGGCTTACCACTATTTTAAATGGTAATGGGCCAGGCCTTTGAGAGAAGAAACAGAGTCTGAAAGTATAGGCTAAACCTCAGGGATGCAAGGTATCTGGAAAGAGACAAAGACCTGGAAACAATGGCTGGGCAAGGTGCGAGCATGGGGTGTCCCGAAGCTGAAGGCAGTTTCCCTGTCCAGTGCAGCCTCTGAAACTTGTGGAGGAAGCAGGGCAGTGCCTGCACCCTAACCCGCGCTTGCACCCCAGACTGCTCGTCTAAGGAGCTCAGGTGGGGTCACACCCACTGTTCACCCAGGGCTCTTCAGTTTCAGTCTATTATAATTATATCACCCATACCTAATCTGACAGATTAAAAAAAAACAATTTACCATAATTTGGTCTTTGCAAAAATCATCAACATTGTAGAATCAACAATCTCTTTCTTGCACTTTCATTTTCATTTAATTAAGTTGCATACTATAATAACAAGTACAAATGCTTGGACAAGCTTGGGATGGCTGGTACCATCAGGTGGTGAAAGCACAAGGAGGCAGGTGGAGTCAGGAGCAGTCTACAGGGCGTTAAAAGGTAGTGCACCGTGGAAAGCAGTGAAGCAGTGAAGCAGTGAGCACATCCACAGAGGATACAGAGAGAACATCAGCTCAGCAGCTAACTGGTAGGTAATGCTTGATGAAGAGGGCTTCTAAAGGAAATGATTGGAGATATCTACTGATAGGGGGTGAGTTAAGTAAATGTATGCATCCATTCAGTGGAGTACTAGGCACCCAGGTAAATGGATGAGGTAGATTTATGTGTATCAGGGGTTGACACACCATGTCTCATAGGCTAAATGTGACCTGCTGCCTGCTTTAAGGAAAGTTTTGTTGGAACACAGCTATGCCCATTCATTATGTATCACATATAGCTGATTTCATGCTATAATAGCAGAGATGGGTAATTGCAACAGAGACTATATGACAGGTAAAGCCTAAAATATTTACTATCTTACCATTCACAGAGAAAGTTTGCTGACTCCTGTGCTATACTGCATACAGGTAGAAAATATAATGTATAGTAGGATCCTGTTTCTGTTAAGTGATTGAGTGTATTTATGCATTTATTAAAATTTGGAAGGGAGTACGATCAAGCCATAAACGTAGATTGCCAAGTTAAGGTAGGAGGCAGAGGGGAAAAATTAAGAAACATATGAAGGGCTTGTGCTTTTCAATTTATACATTTCTGTTTAAGTGTATGTAGATTAAACATGTGTAATTATCATCAGAAAAAGCACTTAAGATATTTCTTTTCATAACATGTAAATAAATAAGGCCCCAAGGCCACAAAGGACATAAACAGCTTTACCAGAATGGGAGAGAAGTCCTGCTCACTCTGTAGCCATTCCGGGGCTCTGCATCTCATAGTCCCCTGTTTCCAGGTGTTCTGTACACAGCAGGCAAGCATGAGACATGGGGACATTTTCTCTATGGTCCTGTTTGTTGCAGTTGAGCTCTGTACCTGTCAGGCCAACAAGCATATGTCTCATAACACCACGGGCTGTTCTTCCTGCAGTTGTGTACCCAGCACCAACACAGCGCCCTCCCCAGACTGCAGGAGGCACCTGCAGTTCTGGACTGCTGAACTCCAAGTTCCAAAGCTGCACCTTCCCACAGGCCTCAATGGGGCATCACCCACCTTATTCTGTTTTGCAGTCTGTTTTATCAAGGGACCTTCCCAAGAAAGGATGTGCCTCTCAAAAATCTTCATTTATTCATTCATTCATTAAAACAAAACTAAATTAATTAAGCTGGATCATGCACACCAGTCACACACATTTAAACAGCATAAATGAAGTAAACAGTGAATGTGAGTCTCCTTCCTATTCTGAGTCACTTAGCTTCTCTCCTATGGACAATCATGTCTGATGTTCTTTTTCACCCTGCCAGAAATAGGCTACACATATTCGAGTGTGATGCAAGCATGGGATGCTATGCACTTTATATATACTTTACATGCTTTTTAAAAAGCAATATCATGTTCATATTATTTTATTCATCCATCATCACTCTTCATAAGGGCTGCATAGTATTTCATATAAAAAGGAATCTATTTAGACTTTCTCCTACCTACTAACATTTAGATTGTTTTCAGTCTTCTTGTGTTTTACCCACAGCCTCAGCAAACATCCCGTGCATATATCTTTGTGCACAGATGTGAGCATAACTCCAGGATAAATTCTCAGAACTGAAGTTGTTCTGTCACTTAAAAAAAACATTTTAATTGTATTTGATACTGCCAAATTACCCTTCCAAGAGAGTGTCTTAAATCATAATTCTACCACCTATCACAGAATGCCCAACTAAATGTGCTAAGGCATTGCATGTCTGTCATCTGATAAAATGAGAAGTCCAGAGCAGAGTTAGGCACAGGGCTGGTTGATACAGGAATGGGCCACCTCCACGAGAGTTTCAGTACTTTCCATTTTCATGCCTTGTGGCCTTCAGCACGTTCATGTCTGTGCTTGTGGGCAAACAATGACTGCAGTTGTCTCTGCAGCCACAAAAGTCACAACACTGCCCTGTGAAGAAGAAAAGGGCATTTTATTTCATGGGATCTTTTTATTATAGAGGAAACATTTTCTGAGGCACCTAGTAAACTTCCCTTCAGTCTCATTGACCAGGTGGGGTCTGACACCCATCTCCCCCCAAAAACAACTAGAAAAGGGTCTGAAAATTATGTGTTTGACTTAGACTTTGAGCAATCATGGTTTGCCCATGTTAGACAGGAGGTGGGACCACCTCTTTCATTAGGTGAGATGGAGATCAAGCAAATAACAAAAGAAGTGGTCATAGAGCAGCCACCAAATAGGGGGCCAACCTGAGAGTCAAAAAGTAGATTTTTACTGTCCTTGAATTTGTAAACTATGAACAAAGTTAGGCATCTTTTCATATTTTTATTGTCAAATTTTCCATTTGCTTTTTTCCCTTGTTTACCTTCCTATACAATTTACCTTAAAGTTAATAGATTTCTATAATTTGTTCATTAAATTTTGCTTTAAAATTCCCAAAGTAGCACGTGCTCACCACAGACAATGACAAGAGAATGAAGTAACTTCTTCATACCTCCCTTATCTTCTCAATTCCTCATTGTGAAATTAATGTTAAGATATGCAAATAAATAAAGGTATGTGAAGAAATGTTTAACAATATTTTTGCAAAACAAGGCTCATACTATAAATATGAATATGCAACCTGCTTTTCTTAATTAAAATATATATATATATATTCCCTTAGAATTAATAGATATACATTTAACTTAGCCTTCTAAATATTAAATTATAATGACAAAAGATACAGGGTATTACTATTCCGTATTATGCATCAGCCAAAGTTCAAAAGTCGCCCACTTTTTAGGACATTAAACTTGTTTCCTTTTTTCCCCAGTTCTGGCATTTCCTGCTCTCAGAGAGCCCCATGCTGCTGTCCTGAGGAGACATCACTGAGAAAGTGGGTGGAATCAAGAGTGAGGTCAGAACTAAGATTTGTAAGGATTGTGATAGATGAGAGTTTTCCCCTTGCTCACGAAAACCCAGATGAGCCTTAACTATATCAAAGTGGAAAATGCTGTCAAAAGATAACCATTATATGCATTCTGAAATTTCATAAGTGAAACACTACAAGCAGCAAAGCAAGTATAGGTGTATTGTGAAAGATTAACTTTAAAGAGACAGCACAAAATAAAAGAAAATAAGATAGCAAATTTAAGACTGAACATAATACATACATAAATAAAATGCTGGTGACTTTATTTTTAAAAAGATACTTATGATGGAAAAGTGAAACCTATCAGTACATTGTATAAAAACGTTAACAAAAAAGGAATAGAATAGTTGAAAGTAAAAGCATGTGCAAAGGTATTATGGGCAATTTAGATTTTTTTTAAACAGAGGGTAGTAGATTCTTAGTACCAGACAATGTTTAATTTAACATCAGAAAAAATACCATTAAATGAAAAAACACCATAGTACTTTTTATAATAATGGTGCAATGAGATCACACAAATTCACCAAGAGATATCAGACTTGAATATCATATCATCAAATTTCATGAAGCAAAAACACATAAAAAGTAAGAATAAATATTTAGAAACAAATTAGTAGGAGCTGTTAATTCATTTCTCTCACTCTATGAATTATCTAGTGGACAAAAATAAGCAAGGCTATAAGAGACTTAATGAATAATATTAATAAAATATACCCTATATGCAAATTTCACATATATGTATAGATATGTGCATATGTATATGTACACACACATATATACTAAAAAGAGAGAATACATTTCTTTTTCATATCTCATGAAACATTCAAAAAATTATAGCACATACAGGCTCTGACTGAAGTAACGCCATTGAGTGTGGTTGGCAGGATACGTAAATGTCTCACATGAGATGGACAGCAATTTGAACGTTTCACCTAAAATGTCATATGGTGTGCTTGGGTGTGCTATTGTTATGTTACAGAATTACATGCTTATGTTTTTGTACTAAAAGTTTTTTATGTAATAAAAAGGGGTGCTATTTGTGCCAGACCCTATATTATTCCACACACACAAAACAGTAAGTGCCATAAATAGAAGTTATGTACATTATTTATTGCAAGATTGTTAATAGCCAGTAACACCAGAAAGGACAAATAAACCTACCAATTAAAAATTAAATAATTTTTAAGCCAAAAATTACAACCAAATTAAGAAGTAGCTGTAAAATGATATCTGAAGGATGCTGCTTAAACACTCCTCAAAGGAAAGATCAGACCCTTAAAACATATCTATGTAAGAAATGAAATAAACAAACCCAGCATACAGTTCAAAGATAAAGAAAATAAATGAAATCAAACTTGGAGAAGTAAAAGAACCTGAATTTAAAAGCATTCCAACAGACATTAATGAATCACACAACAAAAATCTGTGGGACTAACGATGTGAAGGGGCAATGCTGTGGAAACGAGAAATGACAACATAACTAAGGGAAACCGCAAAATAAAACTATGAACAGAGTGATAACTACAAGTACAAATACTATTATTCTCGAGTGTGTTGAACTCTGTTACAGTAAATTTTAAAATTAAGATGAAATGGAAATCTTAGAAAAATATAAGAAACTATAAGAGATATAAATAGAAATCAATTTCTATCCAAAATTAAAGAACAGACGTTTTCAATGCTATTTCAGGGCATAGAAAAAGAATTAATACCTCTTCCCTGGCCAGTGTGGCTCAGTTCATTGGAGTGTTGTCCCGTAAACTGAAAGGTCATGGGTTTGATTCCTGGTCAGGGAACATGCTTATGCTGCATGTTTGTCCCCTGTTGCCATGTGTAAGACAGAGGCAGCCAATCTATGCTTCTCTCTCACATCAATGTTTCTCTCCCTTTCTCTAAGATCAATAAACATGCCCTGGTTGGTGTGGCTTAGTGGACTGATCACTGGCCTGTGAACCAAAGGGTCATTGGTTCGATTCCCAGTGAGGGTACATGTCCGTGCTGTGGGCCAGGACCCCAACAGGGGGCATGTGAGAGGCAACCACACATTAATGTTTCTCTCCCATTCTTTCTCCCTCTGTTCCCTCTCTGAAAGTAAATAAATAAAATCTTTTAAAAAATCAGTAAACAAGTCCTCAAGTTAGAATAAAAATTAATATTTTCAATTATTTTATAAAATGTTCAAATAACCACTTATAAAACATGCCAATTATATAAAAATGTATGGAACAATTTCACTTGCTTCAAATACACTAAACATTATAAAAATAAACCCTGTAGTATATATACAAACACATGTTTTAATATTAGGAGTTTTAATAATGTAATTCTCCATAGCAATGAGTTTGATGCAAAAAAACCCCATATTTCCATATACAATAAAAGAGATTTGATAAAATCCACTATTTTTATGAAAACATAATAAATTAGATGTCAATTATTATTTTTGCAAGAACCGTGATGTCATACTATGTGTCTCAACTCCAATGTACATTTCACTCTACATAAGAAGATTGATTGATTTAAGATAAAAGAAGTTCTGACCCAAAGCCTCTTGATGTTTTAACAAGCTACTACATAAGTTAAATTCCATTTAAGAACTAGCATTACACATAATGAGGAGATACTAGAAGTCTTCCATTCAAGAAACAATTCAAGAAAGAAAGTCTAATAATATTTAACTTTGTTTATTATATCTAGTTTATTTTATAAGACAACATGCCCTGGCTGGTGTAGCTCAGTGGATTGAGCATAGGCCTGTGAAGCAAAGGATCATGGTTTGATTCCCAGTCGGGGCACATGCCTGGGTTGCAGGCCAGGTCCCCAGTAGGGGGCACATGAGAGGCAACCACACAATGATATTTCTCTTCCTCTCTCCTTCCCTTCCCCTCTCTCTGAAAATAAATAAATAAAATATTTTTAAAAGACAACAAAAATAAGTGAAATGCCCTCAAATTTGAAATGGAAGTAAGGCTTTTATAATTTTCAGACTCTGATTATATCTATTCAAAGCCCCCCCCCCAAATCAACTGAAAAACACTGACAAATTATAAAAGAATTAAATAAGGTAGCTGAACAAAAAGTTAAACTACAGGAGTCAATAGCTGTCCTAAATATAATTACAAAATATATGCACATCAAAATGTAATGTAAAATATTAAAAAAAGAAAATGCCCCATGTATAGAAATAATTAGAAATAAAATATTCATAATAAGCTTTAAAATATTCAATAAAGCAATGTTCACTCAGTATCACTAGCCATCATAGAAAGGCACATTAACACTACAATGGGGCACCAGTTTTCTGCTACTAGGATGGCTAGAATTTAAAGGACGGACAATGCCATGGCTCTGAAGATGAGGAGCAGCTAAAAATGCACATTGCTGGTGAGAATGCTCTTCTAGAAAAGTTTGGCAATGCCCACCAAAGCCACACACGCACTTTCAGTAAAATCCAGCCATCCTATTTCTAAAAAGAAAAACATATATTCATAGCGGCTTTATTCATCATAACCCCAAACTTGGAAAAACTCCGTCAACAGGTGAATGTGTAAAAGAATTTTTATACATCCATAGTACACAACAATGAAATGGGATGAACCCATGATGAATGCAAGAAAATAGATGGCTTCAAAAATATTGTGCTGAACCAAAGAAGCAACACAAAAAAGATATATATGTATGATTTCGCTTATATGAAAATCCAGAAAAAAACACATCTGCCCTGACTGGTGTGGCTCAGTTGGTTGAGTGTCATCCTGCAAGGTGAAAGGCTGTAAGTTTGATTCCCGGTCGGGGCATATGACTTGGTTTTTGGTTTGGTCCCGGATCAGGATGTGTGTGAGAAGCAACTGACCGATGTTTCTCTTTCACATGACATTTCTCTTCTTCTCTTTCTTCCTTCCTTCCCCTCTCTCTGAAAACAAACAAAGAAAACTACCATGACAGAAAGCATGTATGTACTTGCTTGGGGACAGGATAGGGGGAGAGGATTGACTGGGATGCAATATGAGGGAAATCTGGGAACGACAGAAATGTTCTGTACCTGAATCGTGATGGTTATGAGGTTTTATAAATTCATCACAATTAATGGAATAAACAGTTAAAATTAGTGTAGTTTATGATATGTAGACTATGCCTCTATAAAGTTGATTAAGAAAACAGGGCAAATTATAAACTGACAATAATCAAAACTGTTGTATTGATGCATAACTTAACAGACCAATTAAAGAAATTGAATAGAGAGACTAGAAATTTCCCCCACATATTTGTTAATTTAGAATATAACAAAGACAAGCCCTGGCTGGTGTAGCTCAGTGATTGAGCATGGGCCTGCGAACCAGGCGATGGCAGTTCGATTCCCAGTCAGGGCACAAACCTGGGTTGCAGGCCAGTTCCCAGCGGGGGACTCACGAGAGGCAACCACACCTTGATGTTTCTCTCCTTCTCTCCTTCCCTTTCCCTCTAAAAATAAATAAATAAAATCTTTAAAAAAAAGAATATAACAAAGACAGCATTTCTTATTACTGGAAAAAAGGTGGGTGATTCAAATGATAGTGAGAAAACAGAGTAGTCATGGGGAGAAAATAAAACTTCATGCCTGTTACAAGTTAAATTGTGTCTGCACAAAAGAAATGTTGCAGTCCTAACCCCAACACCTCAGCATGTGACCTTATGTGGAAGTGTCATTGCAGACATAATTCATTATGATGAGGTCACACTGGAGTAGAGTGGACCCCTCTCCAATATGACTGGTGGCCTTATAAAAAGATGTAGAGACACAGAAGCAAGAAGGCCATGTGATGGAGGGAGAGATTGGGATGATGAAACAGAAGATGCAAGGAATCCTGCAGGTGCTTGGCCAGCACCAGAAGCTAGGAAGAGGCAAGAGAGGATTTTCCCCAGAGTCTTGGAGGGAGGCTGGTCTTGCTGATCCCATGATTTAGGAGTTCTAGCCTTCAGAACTGTGAGAAAACAAGCCCTTGTTGTTTAAGTCACCAATTAGTGTTATCTTTTTTATGGCCCTGGGAGACTAATACAAAGACTACTGCTACTTAACTCTTTATGTAGAAAATAAATTATTTGCAATATGAATAAGTTCTAGATTTGCTGTACAACATTGTGCCTATAGTTAACAATACTGTATTGTATTATAAACTTAAACATCTGTTAAAGGGTAAATCTCGTGTGAACTTTTTAAATCACAATAAAATTAACTAAGTAGCTAAATGATTAAAAAGAGGAAGTAATACAAGTAACAAAACATACCAGATATGAAGAGTAAGTTCAGATTGGGAAGGGTATTTTTAACTATGACACAATATTCAGAAGACATAAATTAAAACATTGCTGTAAAAAAACTAAATATTTTAAACACATTTACATCAAAAATAAAATTTAATGTATACTATCATAAACCCATTTGTCAAAAGACAGAGATGCTATTTTTATTTCTGATAATCACAAACAGGTAAATTGTTCCAAATGTCCCACTGAGATAAACTAAGAAAAATTTAAAAATCTGTTTTAAAGAAGACGAAAGAAGAAGAAAAATCTGTTTTAAAGAAGACTTAAAGAAGACAAAATAACTGTTCAAGGCATTAGTGAACTACAAAGGGAGTGAAGAGTTAAAAGGTTAAGGCTATCTCCCTTTGTGTATTTTACATACACAATTATGTATGCCAGTAATTGCAGTATTATTTTTATTTTTAATTATTTTATTTCTATTTATTTATATTTTTGCTAAGACCTCTCTTGGTATCACATTCGGCATTTTAGGTTTCATTAATTGTACCCCGGTTGGCCTATTGTTTTCTTATAATACCCTGGAGTTTAAATTGCTTTATAGTTTGACCTAAATAAATTAAGTCTTCTTTGTAGGAATCACTTTTGAGGCAGGTTGTTGAGGTTTGTTAACTTAACTTAAGGGAGGCTATTCTTAGCTTCCCATCTCCCTGGATCTTTCTAGTAAACTAGCTGCCCTACAGTTTGGCTGATACTCTCAGAGATACCAGCCTTTTTTTAACACCATGAGAACCTCCATTGTTTTCATGAATGTTCTTAGTCTTAAACTTTCCTGCACTCTGTTCCAAATAAAGTTCCCTTGTGGAGAGCTTTGGGACTAGCTGTTTTTATAATCTGTTTCTTCTGAGCAAAATTTCTGGGACACTGTTGTAGAGTTGGGAATGGGGACAGTGGTATGCTTCTCTTGAGTGAAACACCTACTGTATGAGCATGGTGCTCGGTGGAGCAGTGCATCGCTTCTCCAGGCATGGACATTTGCCTCACAGTCAAGTTGAGACAAGGGCAAGCAGGGCCTCACATTCTTGTAGCAGGAAAGATGCTTAGACAAGCCCTGACAAGCCAGAAGGACACAGTCCCTTTGCTGAGCCACTAAGATAAAGAAGGGTGAGCAACTAAGTAATTAAGAAGTAAGAACAAAAGAACATTGTATGACCCTATCAGCAGCCCTGGTTTCTCAGCAGCCCTGTTTTCTTGCTTCTGTAAACTTGCTTCTGCCACATAGGCTTAGTAAAATCGCTCCTGCATGCCACACTATATAAACAAGCCCCTGCCCGAGCTCGGGGTCCAGAATTTGGAGACCGTCTCCTCTGGGTCCACGCATGTAAATAAAGTTCCACTCCGTACACCTGAAAGCGGCTGAGTGGTTTTCTGTAACATTCTTAGCACACTGCACATGATCTAGAGCCCCTGCCCTAAAGTTGGGCCTGGTTGGAGGAAGGGAACCCTAAACTCTTGGCCATAGTCACCTGGAATGTAGCCTCTGCTACATGGAACTAGGAGGGGGCTGAAAAATGCTGGCGACCTGCCTCTGGAGAAGCCTTTGTCTGAGAACAGGTTGGAGAGGAAGGTGCATCTTCTTGACCAGACCCAATCAGAGTAGTGCTTCCCTCATGCTGAGCTGGGAAAGGGAAGAGAGTGGGTCATGGCTTTAGGACCACAGACTCTCACTGCTTTTAGCCAAAATTTGGTAGCCTTTCTAAAATAAATGGTTTTCATTTACCATGTGCCCCTAGAAAAATGTCTAAAGAGTTTAAGTGTTTTCTTTTCAGTGATTTTTGCTAGTTACAGTTATTTCTCTCAGGGGAGGTTCTGCATAATTCCTCACACCACCATTTTGGACAATGTCTTCCGCAAGGTCTTTGATCAGACACAAAAATGTATACACTACAAGGGAAAATAAAATATACATTTAATTACCTTAAAATTAAGAAATTATTTTGCCCTGGCTGGTGTGGCTCAGTGTATTGAGCCCTGGCCTGCAAACCAAAGGGTTGCCAGTTCTATCCTTGGTCAGGGCACATGCCTGGGTTGCAGGCCAGGTTCCCATTTGGGGGCCTGTGATAGGGAACCAGGCAATGTATCTCATACACATCGGTGTTTCTCTCCTTCTCTTTCTCCCTCCCTTCCCCTTCTCTAAAAATAATACATTTTAAAAAATAAAATAAAATTTAAGAAATTATCTTCATTGAAAAAAGTATAGCAACAGTAAAAAATATAGGCAACATATTCAGAGAAGTTTTTGGAAATAAATACAATCAACAAGAACAGGTATGTAGAATATATAAAGACTTTCCACCAAATCAGTAAGAGAGACCACAATCCAATAAAAGAAAATAGGACTTCCGCCAAGATGGAGAAGTAGGTGGAGGGTCCACCTCGCCTCTGTGCACAACCAAATCTAAGAACAACTATTTTTAACAGCAGTCACAACCAAGCCACACGGAAAATCGACAATACGGAGTCCAAAGGACAACTAGATACTCGGCTGGACCGGTACGAGGAGCCAGGCCAGCAGCGGAGCAGGTTAGCAAGAAAAATTCCCGGGGCGGTGCGCGGTTCGCGCAGGGAACCGAGGGCGCGATTGCGAGCGAGCTGGCTGCCGGAGCGCACAAAGAAGGGGCGCGGTGGGTCGCTCAGTCGCGCGCATTTACGTGCGGAGAAGCCAGTGAGAAGGGAAGCCGGCGCAATACCGATCGGATAAACCCCATGCGTGCGGAGTGACTGGAAACGCTGGGCTAGCGGAGGGGACCGCCATTGCTCCCTCTCTGACCCCGCCCCCACACACAGCGTCACAAACCAGCGACCTGGGTCGCCCCGTCCTGGTAAACAACTAAGGCTTCGCTCCGCTCACTTAACAGCGTGAACAGACCAAAAATGGCTCTAGGACAACTCAGAGCCCCAGAACCGATAGATCTAAGCGATGAAGAAATAGCCAGTCTTTCAGATGCACAGTTCAAAACACTGGTTATAAAGATCCTTACAGAACTGGTTGACTTTAGCCACAAATTAGAGAAACATATGGAAGCTAAATTAATTGAAATGAATGGGGATACAAAAGATTCCAATAGTAATGGAAAGAAAATTGGGACTCAAATCAAGGGAGAGAACCAGAAGGAAGAAAAAAATGGTCAAACAGAAAGGAATGAAGAAATAAGAATTCAGAAAAATGAGGAGAAGATTAGGAACCTCCAGGACATCTTTAAACGTTCCAACATCCGAATTATAGGGGTACCAGAAGGGGGAAAGGCACAACCACCAGTTGAAAAATTATTTGAACAAATAATAAAGGAGAATTTCCCCAAGATGGCAAAGGAAATAGACTTCCGAGAAATCCAGGAAGCTCAGAGAGTCCCAAAGAAGTTGGACTCAAGAAGGAACACACCAAGGCACATCATAATTACATTAGCCAAGATTAAAATGAAGGAGAGAATCTTAGAAGCAGCAAGAGCTAAGGGGACAGTCACCTACAAAGGAGTTCCCATCAGACTGTCAGCTGATTTCTCAAAAGAGACCTTACAGGCAAGAAGGGGCTGGAAAGAGGTATTCCAAGTTATGAAATCCAAAGACCTACATCCAAGATTGCTCTATCCAGCAAAACTTTCATTTAGAATGGAAGGACAGATAAAGTGCTTCTCAGATAAGACCAAATTCAAGGAGTTCATCATCACCAAACCCTTATTATATGAAATGTTAAAGGGACTTACCTAAGAAAAAAGAAGATAAAAAAGACGAACAGTGAAAGGACAGCAAACTCACAGTTATTAAGAACCACACCTAAAACAAAAGCAAACTAAGAGGATAGCTAGATCAGGAGCAGAACCAGAGAAATGAAGATCTCAGGGAGGGTTAGCAATAGGGGAGTGGGAGGAGGGGAAGGGGGGAGAAGGTACAGAAAATAAGTAGCATAGATAGTAGATAGAAAATACATAGGGGGAGGGTAAGAATAGTAGGGGAAATACAGAATCTAAAGAAATTGAGACACATGTTCATGAACTAAAGGGGGAAATGGTGGGGGGAGGGGTATGCAGGGTGGAGGGGAAGGGAGGGGGGAATAGAGCAAATGTAATGGCATAATCAATAAAAAAATTATATTAGAAAAAAAAAAAAGAAAATAAACAACAGACATGAATCTAAATTTTATGAAAGTAGAAATCTAATGGTCAAAATACGTATGCAAACATTCAATTTAAGTAATTGTCTAGGTAATGCAAATGAAACCCACAGCAGGGTTTTCACCTCATCATCTCGAGGATATTTGAAGATCTACGTAATGTACAACCAACTATTTTTCCCCTGCATATGTACTACACAGGAACCCGCCCAGACGTGCACAAAAAGGCAGGCAAAATATTTTCAGAGAAGCATATTTTTGCTTGTGGAAAAAAAGAAGTAACCTAGATGTCCATCAACAGAAAAACAGATTGTGGTATATTCATCAAATGTATTTCAATAGAGCAGTAAAAGTTAATGAACTATAGCTACATAAATCAACTTGGATGACTCACATAGGCACAGTCCTGAGGTAAAAGCATATTTTAGAATCCATACATGTTTATATCAAGTTTTAAACCTATTTAACAATGTTATGCCCAGATACAGAAGAATTACTATAGATAGTGTGAAATTATAATATGCAAACGATGGCAGATGCCAAATTCTGGGTAGAAGGCACCTGCAGAGAAGGGAGGAAACATGTTTTGGAAAGGATAGAAAACGGGCTTCAAATATGTTGGTAATACATTAACTGTGATGTTCAGTTATATATGTTTTTCAAATGTTTACTTTAATTTTTTAATATTAGTTTTTATGTCTGCAGTTTCACAAATTTTAATAGCCAAAGTGTGTGAAGGAAAAAAAATAGAGGCTATGAGTATGGTGTTCTGTTTGTACAAAAGAAGGAATGTGGACCCACCGCATCAGTCACAGGAGCTCCACAGTGAGAGGGTACTGCTACTGAGTCTTGAAGGATAAAAATGAATGGATATTTTCTTCTTAGAGACAAAGACAGAAATGTCTTTCATAGTAAAATGTGTCTTTTTGTTGCTCTTGTTGTTGGGTCTCCAGGCCAAACAGAAGTAGCTGACTTGTTTTTGTAGTCAGGGAGCTAAGGATAGTTTTTGCATTTTAAAATGGCTACATTTTAAATGCTAACATACATAATTTCTCAGTTTTGCCTCTTGGTCCACAAAGCCTAAAATATTTATTCTCTGGCACTTTAAGTTTACATGTTTGTTTCCTAGCAATGCTGTGTATTTTCTTGATACTGAGAGAAACAAAATATACTTGTAGTTATAACACTGATTATGGCCTCAAAGGAGTAAATGCTTTTTTATACTAGTCAGTTGCAACAGACAGAAACATAAGTAAAATTAACTTAAGTAAAAGCGGTGAATTACTTATTTTTAAGTCTGGAAGCCCAAAATGATGGCTTCAGGTAAAACACGATCTAGGTGCTCAAATGACATAAGAATTTTATCTCTGTGTCTCTACAAGGGATGTCCAACCTTCTGGCATTTCTGGGCCACACTAGAAGAAGAGTTGCCTGGGGCCACATATTAAATACATTGCAACATATAATCACAAAAAAACTCATAGTTTTATATAAATCTACAATTTTGTGTGGGGCTGAATTCATAGCCATTCTGGGTCACATGTGGCCTGTGGGCTGTTGATCAGACACCCCTGTGACTCTGCCTTCCTCTGTGTTGGCTTCATTCTCAGGCAAGCCCTCCCATTGTGATGGAGGAGATGGCCAAGAGTGGCTCCAGGCTTATAACTGAGCAGCTAGGCATCTGCCATTTATAATTGTTTTAGGAAAAGTCTGAGGATATATATTTCTTATCCTGGATCAACTGTCCACCCCTGAATATGGGGGTGGGCATTATACCTCCTTGGAAAACATGTCCCCAAAATATGAAAGGTAGTTTTCCCAGAGGAAAAATACAAGACAACAAGACATGAGGAAGAATGGACACAAATGTCCCCTCAGCAATTGATGGCAGACACTGTTTCTGTGTACAAACAGCTATTTTATCTTTACTCCCATCCCTGCCTCAAGATCCCAAGGCTGATAAACTGACTCTCCTGTTGGGTGTAACATATTCTTCTCTGCTTTCTATTTAGTCTGCTCCCTTGTGGCGGCACCAAATGTTTGCTCTCCCACTTTTTTGGTGTCAGTATATAGCTTTGAATTCACATTTGCCATCTCCTTATAACTTAATGGTTTCTTTTCTTTGGTTTGTTAATAAAACTTTTGAAAATTCAGCTCTTTAGATACCCCCTTTTCAAATCCATATCTGAAATTAGTGGGGCTCTGACTGGTGTGGCTAAGTGAGCTGGGCATCATCCAGCAAACCAAGAGGTTGCCAGTTTGGTTCCTGGTCAGGGCACATGCCTAGGTTGCAGGTCAGGCCCCTAGTTGGGTGGCTGTGACTGATCAATGTTTTTCTCGCACATCAATGTTTTTCTTCCTCTATTTCTTTTCCCCTCCCCTCTCTGTAAAAATAAATGAATAAAATCTTTTAAAAATTAATGGGAATCTTGGAACATGATTAAAACCAACAATTAACTGACATCTGAAACATCTATAAGAAGAAATAAACCTTTGCTTTACCCTATTTTCAACATAATTAAAACATTTTAGGATGATAAGCTACTTCTTTAGCTACTTCTACCAAAGCCCATTTTCCACCTAGGAGTAGAGATGGGAAAAAAGAAAGAGGAGCATGAGGGAGTAATAACATTCTGTCACATTTATAGTGAAAAGCTGGCTAAACACATACTTCCTTAATTCTAGATAACAGAAAACTGTTTAGCCTTAGTTACTATCATCCATATGCCATCTGATTAGACCACACAAAGTCTTTAAGTTGTGCTCGAGTATCAGACATGGGTACAACTTTCAGGTCCTGGTATCTGGAGCTATCTTAAAGTAGGAAGTGTACCTAAACAAAAAAAATTTGTGGGGAAAAGTAGAAAATATACACAGAAGTGGACTACCCAGGCAAATATTTCTGACCTCAAATTTGGAGACAGAGATGTAGGGAATTTTAGAAAACATTCCCCTTTGAACTGAGCCAGACTAAAGTCAGGGCTACAGAACCAGCCATTGAGCAGCCAGCTCCAAAGACTGTCTCCTGGCAACAATCTTCCCAGCCCCTGGCACAACTGCCCCAATCCTCACCTCATACCCACCATGTCCCGTAGACTCTCAGTTGCATAAACTCAGTTATATGTGGGCTAATACTCCATCATTGGCATTAGAACTACCTCCCCATCAATGGGTGTATTAGTCCCACCCATGCACAATTTTCTAACCAAGAGCTAGTTGGCCTAGTACTGGCTGCAGTGGCCCCAAACCCAGAAGGTCTTGTGTGATTGGAAGTCACTATTCAAGTAGCCAGGGTGCTGGTGTTAGATACTTGAGACACCTATCCCAACAGAACAAGCACTGAGGGACAAATCTCAGTGCAAACCTTGCAACGCCTAACTCCATTCCTTCTAACTCATCACTGTACACCACCCTCCCCCAAAACCACCCCCAACAACACTAATGCCAAAGAAAGAAAGAAAGAAAGAAAGAAAGAAAGAAAGAAAGAAAGAAAGGAAGGAAGGAAGGAAGGAAGGAAGGAAGGAAGGAAGGAAGGAAGGAAGGAAGGAAGGAAGGAAGGAAGGAAGGAAGGAAGGAAGAGAGAGTAGACAGAAGTCCCTAGTTGTAGCTACTGAGATACTTCTTGGAGGAAGGTGGCCAAATTTTTATCAGACGTGTCACTCCATGAAATAATTGCCGGCAATAGTGGTGCTAAAGCAGGCTGCTCAGAGTACTATTTATCCATGTCTGTTCTATCTTTCAACTTCAAAGTGCCCACCGCCTCACAGAGCACATCAAAATGACACCATTGTTGTTAATGACAGTGGTCTAAATGCAACACACAGAAGTCAAGTGATTCCTCTAGATAGGAAAAGTAATAATGATAATAATTCTTTCATGGAGAAGCAAGGCTTGTGTGTATGCACATCTGGATGCCCCATTTTAACTCACAGATTGGGAGCTGGAACTGGGTGCAGATTTATTCATCTTCAGGAAACTCCAGACTTTGAGGAAGGTGAGGGGAGATGAGATACACAGGAATAAAGACAATAAAGACATCATAGGAAGGGGATTCTTTTCAGTTTCCCAGTGGTTTGTGTTCATATTGCTGGAGAACAGACCTAGTGATACCAGAAAATGCATAGAATCAATTGTGAGTAAGAGGACAAAGATGTCCACTGTCTTTTATCTCCCCTTCAACGATTACTTATCCTACCACACTTTCATCTGAGCATTTCTCTTTCCATCTCTCCCGTTAGTATCTGCGAGCAAGTGGCATCTAGACACCATGGCATCAATCCTCTTCATCCTAAGATCATTTACACCCTATCCATGTGGTTAACAGGGCTTAATCAAATCGACCACACTCTTTTAGACTCCATTTCATCTTCTTGACTTTTTGCTCATGTATCTTTCAAATTTCATGTATTTTACATGAACACATCCCACCCTTCTCTTTGAATCTATCTCCAAGCCGGCCATCAAGAGCTCATGCCGAGAATCTGATAAGCAGGATGATGGGCTTTATATACACATGATTTCCAACCTCACTTGGGTCCGTATTTCTCCATAATCCATTTCCTCATCTCTGGCTAACTGCTTTTCATATTTCTGGGAAGAAGGAATACACAGCCTTCATAACAGCCTACCATGAGGTCCAGTGCACATAATAGCTAATTTGGGGTCTATTAAAACACATATATCTGGGCCCTATTTCAAGAGATTCTAATTAATAGATCTGGGTGGAGCCTAAAAATATGTAGATCTAACAAGCTTGCAGTGATATTAGTGATATTGGTCCATGGGCTGTACTTTCAGTAGCACTAACATACAGCTTCTGACATTTAGTAAATTTCCATTATATAAATGCTTTAAAAACCTTAGTTCTTTTCTCTCTTCACTTTAGCAGACCTCTTCTATGTGGCAACAACAACAAAAAATACTGGAAAATACAAACTCTTTTAACATTCTGCTGCCTTCAACTTACATGTTTACCCAACTGCAACCCTTTCCTTTGTTAGTGAAAGGATTAAGTATTGACTTCACTGCTAACTTACTGAAGTAGGTGGGACAATGGGAGGTTTTCAGATGAAGACCCTGGTCTGGTCTTCAGCTGACTTACTCCATCACCTTCCCTAAGCACTATGGTGAAAATGTAGGACAGGTTAGAGATGCTCTCCTAGTCAACTCCTAAAGTCTAACACAGATGACCATTTTCTTCTTGACGCTAGAAAATAGGGATGCACAGTACAAATGGAAAAGCAGCAAGAATGAGGATTCTGGAGCTAGGCAGACCCAACTTTGCATACAATTCCATCCCTGCCTACCTGCATGTCCGTGGGAAATTACATTGACCTGTTCTCTTCCAACCAGTTTTACTGATTATTGTAGATATGAATATTTAATCACAAGTTTAGCAATGCAAGAAATATAACTTCCTTTATTTTTCTCCAAATGTTTGAAGCCCTCATTCAGCTACTGAGCAGATACTCAATCTCAATCCTTTTAAGGGCTTCTCTTTTCCCAAGTTACTTTTTGTTCTCAGGGACTTAGTGTTATAGTCTGGGTTGAGGACTTATAATTTTGGATCAGTCAGGATCCATCCATACTGATATCTGCTGAGATGCCAGTTTCCGTGTGGTGTTTTGTTGTCAATTCATTCAGGTTGCCCCCTAAGTCATGCCTCATTCCTGAACCCATGGCTTTGCCAGCTCTTCCTCTATCTGAATGAGCTTCATGCCCTTTCTGGGTGTACTAAAGTCAGTCTGCTGATTCCTGCCTTCTTCAGGCTATACAAAACTTGAAGCTTGACGGGGTCCTCATAGCCATGCCACTCTCAGCTTGAATTCATCTTCTGCTCTCACACCTTGCTAGGACTTGAACTCTGAGGTTGCCTGTGGCTTATCACCCTGGACATACCCATGTGCCATTTGTACCCTAAGCCTTCTTCCTTCCCAGGGTTCTACCTGAGAATCAGAGACACAACTCTTTTGGAGTTCAAGTTCTCTAAAGCTATTTACTTTTGAAAATTAAAAGAGTGTGTTCTTTAAAATCAAAAGCCTTTTCTTCCTACTTTCTTTTGTAACAGTAATCCTATGAGTCTATGGATCAATGGGTGCCACATGGGAAAAGGATAATGGGTTCAAAGAAATTGCAGGAAAAATGTCAGTTAATATTTCAAAACATCTCAACCACATGCAAAGTGGGATGAGATTATTTTTAGGTTTTACTGTGAGAATTCAATGTCATCACACAGGTTAAGTTCATAGCAGTCTCTGATTTGAAACAGATATTAGATAAATATTAGTTCCCTCTCCTTAGTTTCTCCTACTTTTCTGACCATTTGTCTTTTCCTCAATGGCTTTTCCTCCCCTGTCTTTTCTTTAAAATTTAGTAGTTCTTTACTTGTCATGTATTCATCTCTCAAAATTTCCTATCTTTGATAATCCTACCGAACACCCACAGACAACTTGCACTCTTCTTGTGGAGAACAGCACCCAGTGTTATCTCCCCAAATGTCTCCTTCTTCTTAGATTTTCTTTGGCCAATCTCGACAATATTCTATTTCTAGTAGTTACATGTGATCATGTCCTTACTCCAGTTTAAGTATTTATAATGGTGCTCCCTTCCCTATAAGTAATGACCCTTAAAGGTATTGGCTATCTAGTGTCAATCTTCATGTCCATCATTAACCCTCAATTTTTCTCTTCTCCATCCTTCACCCACATCCAAAATCAGTGCTCAGCATGGGTGTTATAAAAATAAACTTGAGGGGTGACCAATTGTGATGTGTCCCAACAACTTTATTACTACTAAAAAATTACCTCAAGCCTTTCCTTTCCCATTTCAGTTGATCCTTTCTACTTGGCAACAACTTTCTTGTATATGTATAACAGTATGTATTATATATATATAGTAGTGAATTCCAATAATAGTATTGCATTCACTATAGAAAAACTGAGAAAAAGAAAAAAGGAAAGGCCTATTCACATCATCATGGTATTTATTGTATAGTCCAGTGCCTGGAACATAGTGGATTCTCAGTAGATGTTCCTGAGTAATGAATGTGGCTGTGGAGACATTGCTGCTGTTGCTCTTCTCTTCACCTGGCTGGGACCCTCCTGATGGCTGAAGGTCACATGATGCCACTTCCTTAGGCACGCTGTGGCTGGGACTGCCCCTTTCTCACACGAGCTGCTTTGTTCTCCATGTAGCACCATCAAACTCATTTTTCAAGCTTAGCTTAATTATCAGCTTCTCTTTCAAGCCTTTCTTGACACTGTAGATCACCTGTCCCTTCCCAGAGAAATTAATCATTCCCTTCTTTGTACTTCCACACCATTTGCTGAATGCAGTTCTAAGTGCTTTAGCATTACAGACTTCTTATTTGGTATATGTATTATACCTGATTCTCCAATTACAAAGTAAACTCCTTGAGAAGCCTGTTTTCTTCTTTGAATTCTAGCATGATCATGCACATGGTCTGTGTTTTCTGTTTGGTTTCATTTGGTAGAAAACTTGAAAACCAGAAGATTAAGAACTGTTGGCTCAACCACACACACTAATCAAGTATGTCTGGGTTTTATTTTTAAGCAAAAACCACTGTTTTTCTGGGGTGTTAGAATCACCTTTACCTATACTGCTTTCTCCTGTTGTTTCATCTGACCTACACAAAACCAAAATCCAGGTCTTTGTTCCCTCAGAGCTCCTGAGAAGACAGTAGACTACAAATCCATGGGGTTTTTGGCCTCCAAAACTTCCAATGCTGCAGTGAAAAAACATGCACTTGAAGACTTTCTGCACAAATCAAAGCAGTGATGGAGAGAGCAAGTAGCAGGAATATGAGAGATGAGCCAAAACAGGCCTAGGGAATCTCGTCGCTGTGGCACACAGAGCTGGTGAGTACAGTGGGATGCCCACTCTGCAGCCCTTCCCAAGCACACCCATTTAGTTACAGTGTGCTGTAGTTACTGAGACACAACACCTGTTCCTTGTCCCAATGAATGGCAGAAACATATGGTCCAATTTTTTTAAGGTAAACACATTTCAACATCTTTCACACAAGGTTTTGGCAAAGACAAACTCTTTGCACTAGCAAATATTGTACTTCTATTTAGAGTTCATCCTTTGAGTTCACTATAAATGTATTTTCCATTTATGTCCTTTAAGAAAAAAAGACACTCCAGAAATTCTTAAAATCAATATCTCAAGTTATTTGCACTAAGAGACTCAAATAAAAATTGTTCTAGCATCTCTAAGGGACTCTAGCCCCCAAAAGATCACTATCCACAGTCCGGCTAATCATTAAAGCCATACCCTTCTCAATTTAAGATCTTCTAACCAATAGCTAGAAGCTGGGCCATCACTTTACACCTGCCGTAGAGTTAATCAGTTGGAGAAAAAAACATTTTTATGTCGATCAAGAAATCCTTGGGGAGGTTGTAACCTGTTATGATGCATTACCCTTTGATCACTGTGACTTAAAGTCTTCGGCCTTAAAGAGCATGTGCCAGAAGTAATTAGAAGCTAATCTTGATTGTACTCACATATAAATGAAGCAGTTAGCACTGAGTGGGCCCAGCAGTTATACTGTCTGGGCAAGAAATCTGGGGAGTCCATTTTCCCTGGTGCCACCATCAGCATTGCCATTAATCAAATGTAGTGGGTTGAGATTCAAAGCTATTGCCCTAATGCTGTGAATATTTAACACCAATGCGACTACTATTATCCTATATTAATGTCCTGCCACTAGTGTTAACAAGACCAGTATAGCAAACTGACTAATTCTCAATGCCCCTAGCATCCTGTGATGAAAGAGATGGATTTTCCAGGAAACAGCCATTGTGGAAAACAGCAATATATAGGGCTGAGGCTGGCCTTATACATTTTAGTGGTTACAAAAATGTCTCCCCCTACCCTTTGTGAGTTACAGCGCACCAAGGTATGACACTGAATCACCTTATCTCTTCCAGTAACTGCTCTGTTGTGCCTGGCTCAAGGGTATTCATCTGAATGACACCAACCTCAAAATCGAAATTTGGGCTCTAAATCTTGAGCATGGGATATTTTTCTTTATGGGCAAGATTTCAGAGAAGAGAGAGAATCACCAACACACACCTGGCTTGCACTTGTTCACAACTCATCTTGGCCACTGCAACATCCTGTCCTTAGAATGACCTTACAGAACGGAAGAGCTAACGCGAATAGCTACAAAAATGAGAATGACTGAGGAGTAAATAAAACAACAGGAAGGCAAGCAGGGACCATGGGGCCCAGACTGAACCAGAATAAAACAAATTCATTATACTGTAAATTGCTCACACTATATAGGAGTCTCTTACCAGGAGTTTGTGAGAACTAGGGAAGGGAGGTAGACTCCTACTACATTCAGAGCCCATCGATCACTCCAAAATCCCCAGAGCTAGAGAAATCTAACTCCTGATGGATTGTTTATGGTTGTAGAGGGTGAGTAGAGAGAAGGTAAATTAAACCCCCAGATAGCCCTATCCGTGGTGTGAAGTACATTATAGGTCTTTCTTCTGCAATTGGGCTGTGGACACTTGAGGATAATTTGCCATCCTGAAGGCCCAACACAGGGTCAGCCAGGTGTCTAGTACTCAGTATATTTCTGTTGACTTCAAGAAGATTGTACTGAAGTGTTAAAGCACTTTGCACATAGTAAACAATCAGTAAATATGAGTGATTCTGTAGCTGCACAATCACTTTCTCCATTCAAGTTTCCTCCCAACCATGGATGTATAATCCACATTACAAGATATGTGAACCTTCTTTTTCTCACATCACTGTTTTATTCACTCATTCATTCATGCGTGCATTTATGCATTCACTCATTTAACAAATATCAATAGAGCAGTTATTATCCTCTAGGCATTATTGATCACATGTTCTGGAGTCTGGTAATAGCTCTGATATCAGATAGACCTGGGCTAAAGTCCTGGCTCTGTGATATTGAGTAAAGTTCCTTAATACTTCTGAGCTTCAGTCTCCTCATGCACTAAGTGAACATAATAATAATACTTCCCTTGGGTTATCATGAGGGTTAAATAGCTTGAATAATGAGCTATTTAACAGAACTTAACACATGGTAAACTCCATAAATGTAATGGCTTCAAGGCCCCACCTAAATCCAGGCAACACTGTGACTCTACCCTAACTTACCCAGCCCTTGTTATATTTGTCTTTGCCTGAACTTAATTAGTAAAATTATTATCTGTTCTATCAAGTTCAGTTCTTGAGTTTTTCATTGGCTTTCTAATCTTTCTTCGTTGGCCTCTGATTCCATGACTTTTTGCCTTTGGCTTGTTCCATGGAGAAATACAATTGCAAAGTAGCCCAGCTTATAAGAAAACTATGTGTTGGGAACAGGTTCCATACGAAGATCAGTGCAGGAAAAAGCTCATCTTTACAAAGGTAGAGTGAGGCTTAAGGGAAGATGAACAGAGTCCTTGTAGAAAAAAGCATGACACAGCACAGAAAAAAGAATGGTTGAGTATCTGGTGGCTATCTCAAAGACAGCAGGGCATATTCTGTAGTGTGGGAAGTCCCCTAGAGCATAGGAATTCCATGGGGAAGTCATGTGAGGATGGTTGCTTACAATATCTGGAGGGGTTTCAGGAGATTTCTCATGTAAATTGTAAGGCAATCAGCATAGTAGGGGGGGCTTTAATAGTCATGTTTACCCTATTTCTTCATCTTTGATCTTTAACTCTTATTGACTGTAAGCAATGTCAGTCTTATTGGTAGTCTCAGTGTTAGTTCCACAATGACTTTACTGTTGTACTTCCTGAGCCCCTTTGCATGTCTGGATGTCCAGTTATTGGCTGGGATTCAAGAACATAGTTTTAAAGAATAGAATAATAAATAGCAAAAAGGTGAGAAAGAGGCAGATTGGCCCCTGAATCTCAGTGCTCTTACTTTTAAAGTAGGGGTCTTAACTTCCTGAAATTGTGAGCAAAGTTCTATGAATGTGTGCTCACGGGTTTTTTTTCCTACTAAAAAAGGGGTCAGTAGATTCCATAAGATGTTCAAAGAGGGCTGAAAATTGTTCCTGTCCTGCTTTGCTCAGAGGAATGACATGGGGGAGTCTATGCTCCCTTGACATCCACTGAACATTATCAGTGGCTGCCACAAGGGGCAGTAGAAGAGGACTGAGAATGTAGGGTCAAATTCCCCTCCCCACTTCCCACTCTAGTAAGTACAGTGATTTATTTTCTCACAGAGTAGTTTTACTCCATTAAAAAGTTAGAAAAATAAACATGAAAAATTAAGAGTAAGATTATCTGTCTGAACTAGTCCCATAGCTTTTATATCCATTTTCATCATTGTGGCAAGGCATCTTATGTAGGGTGACGGGTGTCTAAAAGGTGTTTGTGGCTTCAGCCCTGAACTGGAACCACACAACATATTTTATCTTTTTTTAATTTTTTAAATTTAATTATTGTTCAAGTATAATTTTCTGTCTTTTACTCCCATCCCAGCCCACCCCCCCCAGTGCTCCCCACCTCTCTCCCATTTCCACCCCCCTTAGTTGTTGTCCATGTGTCCTTTGTACTAGTTCCTGTAAACCCTTCCCCCTTTCCCCCTGAAATTCCCTCCCCTCTCCCCTCTGGTCACTGTCTCCCTGTTCTGTATTTCAGTGTCTTTGGTTATATTTTGCTTGCTTGTTTGTTTTGTTGTTTAGCTTCCTGTTAAAAGTGAGATCATATGGTATTTGTCTTTCAACGTCTGACTTATTTCACTCAGCATAATGCTTTCCATTTCCATCCATGCTGTTGCAAAGGGTAGGAGCTCCTTCTTTCTTTCTGCTGCACAGAATTTCATTGTGTAAATGTACCATAATTTTTTGATCCATTCATTTACTGATGGGCACCTAGGTTGCTTCCAACTCTTGGCTATTGTAAATTGTGCTGCTATGAACATTGGAGTGTATAGGTTCTTTTGAATTGGTGTGTTAGTGTTCTTAGGATATAATCCCAGCACTGGAATTGCTGGGTTAAAGGCAGGTCCATTTTTAGTTTTCTGAGAAAATTCCATACTGTTTTCCACAGTGGCCACTCCAGTCTGCATTCCCACCAACAGTGCACTAGGGTTCCCTTTTCTCCACGACCTCTCCAACACATGTTGTTTGCTGCTTTGTTTATGGTGGCCATTCTGACTGGTGTAAAGTGGTATCTCATTGTGTTTTTAATTTGTATCTCTCTGATAGCTAGTGATATTCAGCATCTTTTCATGTGTCTCTGTGTATGTCCTCCTTGGAGAAATGTCTGTTCAAGTCCTTTGCCCACTTTTTAATTGGGTTGCTTGTCTTCTTACAGTGGAGTTGTGTAAGTTCTTTGTATATTTTGGAGATTAAACCCTTGTCTGAGGTACCATTGACAAGTATGCTTTCCCACAGTTAGTTCTCTTTTTATTTTAATACTTTTTTTTGAGCCTTGTAAAAGCTTTTAATTTTGATGAGATCTCATTTGTTTATTCTTTCCTTTATGTCCATTGCTCTAGGGAACATATCAGTAAAAAAGTTGCTGCATGAAATATCTGAGATTTTTTTGCCAATGTTATCCTCTAGGACTTTAATGGTGTCATGGCTTATATTTAAGTCTTTTATCTACCTTGAATTTATTTTGATGTATGGTGTATTTTTTTGCATGTAGCTGTCCAGTTCTCCCAACATTTGTTGAAGAGGCTGTTATTAGTTCATTTTGTGTTGCTGCCCCCTTTGTTGAATAGTAATTGGCCATAGAGATTTGGGTTAATTTCTGGGCTCTCTGTTCTGTTCCATTGGTCTATGTGCCTGTTTTTATGCCAGTACCAGGCTGTTTTGATAACAGTGGCCTTGTAATACAGTTTGGTATCAGGTATTGTGATCCCTCCTACTTTGTTCTTCTTTCTCAAAATTGCAGCTGTTATTTGGGGTCATTTATTGTTCCATATAAATTTTTGAAGTGATTATTCTATGTCTGTGAAGTATGTCATTGGTACTTTAACAGGTATTGCATTGAATCTGTAAATTGCTTTGGGTAGTATGGACATATTGATGATGTTAATTCTTGCAATCCATAAATATGGTATATGTTTCCATTTGTTTGTGTCTTCCTTGATTTCTTTCTTCAGTGTTGTGAAGCTAAATACACATTCTTTTCAAATGTTCATGGAACATTTTCAAAGATAGACCACATGATAGGGCACAAAACAAGCTTCAACAAACTCAAGAAAATTGAAATCATCCCGAGCATTTTCTCTGATCACAAAGGAATGAAACTGAAAACCAACCCCCCCCAAAAAAAACCCCAAACACCCAAAATTATGGAGACTGAATGGCATGCTATTAAACAACAAATGGGTCAAGAATGAAATTATGGAAGAAATAAAAAAGTTTCTGGAAACAAATGAAAAGGAGCACACAACAACCCAAAACTTATGAGACATAGTGAAGGCAGTCCTGAGAGGGAAATTCGTAGCAATACAGGCCTACCTAAAGAAGATAGAAACATTTCAAACAAACAACCTGACCCTATGCCTGCAAGAACTCAAGGAACAACAACAAAGACAGCCCAGAGCAAGTAGAAGGAAGGAAATAACCAAGATCAGAGGAGAATTAAATGACATAGAAACTAAAAGCACAATTCTAAGGATCAACAAATTTAGGAGCTTGTTTTTTTTAAAGATAACAAAGTAGACAACCCTTAAAGCAGGTTCATCAAGAAAAGAAGAGAGAGGACCCAAATAAACACAAACAGAAATGGAAGAGGAGAGATTAAAATTGATACCACAGAAATAGAAGGGATTGTAAGAAATTACTATGAAGAACTGTATGCCAAGAAATTTGAAAACCCAGGTGAAATGGACAAATTTCTAGAAAAATATCATCTTCCAAAACTCAATGAAGAAGAAGCACAAAGCCTGAACAGACCAATAACAGCAGATGAAATTAAAGCAGTAATCAAAAAACTCCCATCACACAAAAGCCCTGGACCAGATGGTTTCACAGGAGAATTCTACAAAGCATTTAAGGAAGAGCTAACCCGTATTTTTCACAGGCTATTCCAAAGAATCCAAAATGATGGAAGACTCCCAAATTCTTTTTATGAAGCCAGCATTATCCTAATCCCAAACCAGATAAAGACAAAACAAAGAAAGAGAACTTCAGGCCAATATCACTGATGAACATAGATGCTAAAATTCTCAACAAAATATTGGCAGACTGCATCCAACAATACATTAAAAAGATCATTCACCATGACCAAGTGGGATTCATCCCAGGGACGCAAGGATGGTTCAGTATTCACAAATCAGTAAGTGTAATACATCATATAAACAAAAGCAAAGACAAAAATCACATGATCATATCAATAGATGTGGGAAAAGCTTCTGATAAGGTACAACACCCATTTATGATAAAAACACTCAGCAAAGTGGGAATAGAGGGAGCATTCCTCAATATAATAAAGGCCATATATGAGAGACCTACAGCCAACATCATAATCAGTGGGGAAAAACTAAAATCTTTTTCACTAAGATGAGGAACAAGACAAGTTGTCCACTTTCACCACTTCTATTCAATATAGTATTGGAAGTTTTGGCCACAGCAATCAGACAAGAAAAGGAAATGAAAGGCATCCAAATTGGAAAGGAGGAAACAAAACTGTCACTGTTTGCAGATGACCTGATAGTATACATGGAAAATCCTATAGACTCTACCAAAAAACTGCTCAAACTAATTAATGAATTTGGCAAAACAGCAGGATACAAAGTCAATATCCAGAAATCAAAGGCATTTTTGTATACCAACAATGAAACAGCAGAAGCAGAAATCAAGAAAAAAAATCCCAGTAGATATAGCAAAAAGAAAAATAAAATATCTAGGAATAAACCTAATCAAGAAGGTAAAAGACCTGTATATTTTATCTTTTTTTGATTTCCCACTTCTCATTTTCCTGTTTCTATGTTTGCTACATTCATATTTTTTCATTTATTTAACTTTTGGCAGCCATCTTGACTCTTCTCAAGCATAGCTCTTTTCTCCACACCAGCTGTGCTGCCCTGGATCTCCTTAGGTAACACTTTTTTCATTTCAGTCCAGTCCCAGATCTCTCCAGGCCTGACTCCTATCATACAGGTGGACTGTCCATTCAGCTCACCTGGGCACTGGACCCCACAGTCTGATTTGGATATCCATCACACTTTAGAAAATTTAAGCACTGCATAAATAGGAGCCCTTCAAACTCCACACCCATTCGTGTTTTCTGAAGCCCAGAGGGCATTCAAATCAGTGCCCACCCAAAGACCCAACCACAATTGCAGCTCACCATAATGCTCAACTGCCTATAGTGCTTCATTCCTCAAATTTTAAAACAGTCTATGAAAATAGTCTATATTCACAACAACAGGAAAATGGTCAAATATACTTGGTATCTTCATTCAATGTAATAGTATGTGGACAATCTAACTGATACTTTTGAAAAATATTTGTGATGAAATCCTAAATGGAAAAAGTTCAATTATACAAAAACTTCTTGTTAAGTGATGGATTATATGCAAATTATTTGAGAGGTTGCAGATCTTTATGATTTTCCTGGTTCTATGTGATGGCTACAAGATGGCAGCTGCAGCAGGCACACACTGAGAGGCATCAAGAAAAAGGGATATCATCTAAGTCATGGAACAGATGCTTCCCAGAAACCCCATGGAACAGTTATGCTTATTTCCCACTGAGCAGTACTTTGGCCAGGCCTGGTGTCAAACTAGACGAGATAAGGAGTTTGGAAATGGGGATTGAATCAGCCAGTCAATGAATGCCCCAGCTGGTAACTGAAAAGTTACCCTAACTTCTGGGCTTGAGTAGTCTACCACAGTAACCACTGATTTAGTAAGACCAGAATATAAAGAGAAATTTCCTTCCTTTTTTCCTTCCATCCTTTCTTCTTCCTTTCCTTCTTTCCCTTCTTTTCTCCTTGGTATTGTAAGACTTAAGCTTCCAAGTGCTGCCTTGACAGTTTTTAGTCTCACAGTCCCTGGTCCCTAAGGAGCTAGCTGTAGGTTCTCCTGTTCTTGCCAAAATGTCCCTCTCCTGGCAGCTGGGGCAGCCGCACCGTGCCTGGTCTTCAACCTAATGAGTTTCTCCTCTCTGTTGGATTGTGAAATTATTTTAAAAAGTCAATCACATCCTCCCATGTGATCTCATGGTTTCCTTACCCTCTGTCACCACCAAAGTGTGATTCTCACAGCTTCTGCTGGTTTACTCCCACATGCAGTTTCTGTGTTGCCCTGTGGGGCCTGAGGTATCCTCTTCCTCTGGGTTGTGAGTATTTATGGCTAATAAACTGTTGTCTATTTTATCTGTCTGCTTGTGTTTAGTTATCTACTATTTAAGGTGGAGGATCCCTCCCATAACATAGTGAATAGAAGGTGATCAAAATATTCTTCAATCATCCTTCTTTCCTTCTAAGCCTATGCGCCAGGCACTTCTCTAGACACTGGCATTAGAACGCTGAACAAGACATACTTAGGTCTTGCCCTGAGGGGACTAACCATCTAGTCAAAAAGATACAGGTCTGTATCGTGTTTGCTTCTCCAAGTACTGGAGTAGAGTGCTGCGAGGAGACATGACAGGAACAAGAAATCTAGAGTGGAGGGTGAGTGGGTGTGTGTATGTGTGTACACTTACAACAGAGAAGTCTGCTGAGAGAGGGTTATCCAGGAAGGATTAGATAGTGAACGAGAAGATTTTTGTTTGATGTGACTATAGCTAAGAGTTTGAGGGGCTGAGAACAATGTAGAGGGGCAGCACAACAAAGAAACTGGTTGAGAGAAGTTGGAGAGGAACACAGGGGCCAAATCATGGAAGGCCATCTCAACAGAGTGAGTAAGTTCAGGCTTCCATGGATGAGTCCTGGAGCGTTGCTTTTAGCAGGAATATATCAATGGACATTTGCTTTGGGAAAGACTCCTGTGGCCAGTGTGGAGAGTGAAAGGGCACCACACCACATGGGAGCAGAAAACAATCAGGAAGGCCGTGGCAGTGATCCAGGCAGAAGAGCATCACACCTGAGCCCCCAACATGGCAAAGCTACAAGAGATGTGGAGGGAGTGTCTATGAAGCCACGGGCCAATAGATGGAGAGAAATGTGTGGCTTCTAAGTGACTTCACACTTGAGGATTTGTGTGTCTACCATCCTTATAAGGGTCGGGGAAGTTACCTGCTCACTTAGGACAATGGTTCAATTGTCTGTGGCCCAGGTTTCATATCAGAATTTTCTGCATCTGCAAGTGAAAGAAAATATACCTTGAGCAGCCAGCATACACAAATCTGAACCTATTTCTCACAGAGAGAGGTGGTTGATTCAAAGATGTCAGAGCATATACAACTCTGATGTGTCCCTCACTGTCACAAGATTAGTGCTGTAGTTCCATCCATTATGTACTCAAGACAGTAGAAAGAGTAAGTGGGAAAGTCTGTACCATCATTATGTGTCCTTATATCAGGAAAAAGAAATATTTAGTAAATGACCTCTCCCAGAAGACTTATGCTGATTCCTAGTGGACACTGGCTACCTCTACATGCATGAAAGCTGGGATGGCAAGTATTGCTGTTCTGGACTCTATAGAAGGAGGCAGAAAGGGAGAAGGGGGCTGGGAATGGCCATTCAGCATCCAATCAACAGTGCTTGCTACGAGTGCATTATAAGCCTGGGTTATATTTGAGGGGGCAAGGGAAGCTGTGAAGGAAAGCACGTAGCAGAGGTCAGTCACAGTCATGAATTTTATGAAAGGTTCTCTGGGAAACTACTTTTAAGAAAATATATATGGTGACTATGATTCCCCCGACAGCACGACTGAGTGATTTGCAATGTAGTTGCAATTCATGGCCCTCGTTCCAAGAACTGTCATTCGCTCTCGTCAGACACTTGAGTTGTTTCAAAATCACCAGGCTGGCCCGCTATTAAATTACATACACTTGCACACACAGAGATGTTTTAGAAGCCCCTAGTGTATGCTGGGAAGTGTGCTTGCTCTTCTGATAGCTGTGGCATCAACATTATTGATTTGTTTGGGCAAATGCTCCTTTGCAAGACTGGAACTCCAGGAAGATTAAAACTGCCCTCTGCTCCAGGTCTCTTGCCAAAGGTCTGGAGTCTAAAAGCAGTTTTACACCCATGTTATTGTCTGATTCTCACGGCAATCCTGCAATGCAGTCTCTGCTCAGCATTTTAGAAGACAAAACTGACCTGAAGAAATGAAATGACTTGCTTATGATCACTCAGTAGAGTGTGGGAGATCAGTAGCCATGCTCTAAAGGAAAACTTTTGAGTTCAAATCCCAGCTCCTTCTAAAGCTGGATGACTCAAAGGACTTTCAGGGTAGGAGCAAAGCAAGGCCATGGAGAAATAAAGGAAGACCAGTATTGATGAACAAACTATAATTCTAGTTTAGGAAAACGTGAGAAGAAGCTGTTCTGATTCTCTAGGTACGAATAAAAGACATCCCAAAATTTAGTCCCGTAGAACACCAACTATTTTATTATGCTTGTGGATTCTGTGGTTTAAGAATTCAGATCATAGAGGGGATGGTTTGTCTGCTCCATAATTTCTGGGGTCTCAGCTGGGAAGAGTTAAATGGCTGTGGGATACACCATGGCTGAGGCCTGGAATTGTTTGAGGGCTTTCACTCATGTTTGGCTCATGGGCTAAGATAACTTCAAAACTGTACTCAGAAGAGACTATTGGTGGAAGCACCTATGCTTGGCCTCTCCACATGGTTTGGGTGTCCTTACACCATGACGGCCTCAGGGTAATTAGAGTTTTTTATATGGCTGCTCAGAGTTCTTTTAAGAGATTGTGTTCCAGTGAACAAGGCACAAGCTGAGTGACCCTTTGTAAGCACATATTGTCACTTTTCTTTGCCATGTTTTTCACTGCCTTTGATTAGTTTTTTATTCTAAATTAGCTGTAAACAGTGATTTGAATTTTGTGGAATAAATAAATTTAAGTTTATGCCACAGGTATACTTTTTTCTGTGGTGAGTTTCTTTTCTGGGCTTCTTCTCAGCTGTTGCTTTCTTGGTAGCTGTAGACTCTTCTCTCCTGAAAGCTTTCTTCTGCTTCCTAATGCCGACAGTCTTCTTCCCTACCACAGGCTTATTGCCTGGAACCCTGTTCTCACCTGATTTGGCTTCTAGTGCTGCTGCTGCTCTACTCACTGGGAGCCTGTGCTTCTCAGCCTGGAGAAGAATGGTGTTCTGGTGCATGGCCATTGCATATGGGTTTGGCTTCAACGTGATTCTCAGGTTTTTCAGTCGATTCTTCTTCAGGACTCTGTGATGAATCTTCTTGCCTGGTTCTTGGAGGGCTTTTTGGATCTCTGGGCTTTTTGAGATTCTGCTAATGTCTGTGTTGAGCATGATGCACACGGGAAGATTGTAGTTACTCTTGAGGAAGGCAGCTTTATGTCAGGTGCTATACAGATCATCTACCTTGTCGATGGACTATCTTTCAGTCCAAATGCAGAAATGGCCCAAATGCCCACCAGGAGCATGTTTTAGAATGCTCAGTTTGGTTACATTAACCAGGTAATTCCAGGGATATCTCTGAAGGCTTTGATGATACCATTGTCCTCATTATAGGTGATGCAAGGCCCCCTGCACTGGATATAATGACGGTTTCTCATTTTGCTCTGTAGGTCACATTCACTGAGAGGCAAGCGGCATAACCTTTTTTGACATCATTCCAAGCCTTACGTTTCTTAAGAAGCAAAACAGCACCTTGGTTTTCTTTTAGTCTTCAACTTTATCTTCAAACACTAAAGGACATTCAGGAACCTCCTCAGCACAGTGACCTTTAGACATGATCAGTGCTGGCAAGGCTGAAGCAGACAGGGCAGAGCAGATGGCATATTGCTTTTGTTGTCACCGTGTGGTGCCAGTGACACCAGGTTTTTGTTGGTGCAAACATAAGGCCCCTTCAACACGTATTTCCAAAAGCACCCTGGCCAGACCAATGAGTCTCACCACCTTGAATCTGGGAATTTGAGCTACAGCTCTGCCAGCACACCAAGACTCAGCACTGGTTAGATGACCTGGCTAGTCCCTGACAACCTAGGGCTGTCTTTTGTTTTTTTCCAAGTTGGTGTGAACAAAGTCCACAATATCTGGTCAAATGGGAGCCTTGAACACAGTAGGCAAAGTGACATTTTTGCCAGACGAGTCCCCCTTTCTGGAGCACACTGATATCAGTGGACAAGCACACACCATGCTGTGGAGAGAAGGCCACACTCCTCTCAACCCTGTGGCTCCCACAGGAAAAGGCCACAGACTGTCACATCACCACATTCTCCTTCTTGTTTGAAGTAGTCTCAAATCCACCTAGATTGAGGAGAAGAAAATTCCTCCTGATGAGACATGCATTGGAGTATTTGCAGCCATATTTTAAAACTGGTGCAAAAGCCAATCTATTAAATATATCAGTTTCAATAACTTTCTTTTCTGAAGTTTTTAATCTCTAAATGTATTTTTCTGGCCTTAATACCATCACTTGTTAAGTATGTGAGCATGATATCTTACCTAGTGTCTCTGAATTCCCAGTTTTCATGTCTTTAAAATAGAATACCTCATTTATTATACATTATAATAAATACCTACCTCACTGGGCTTCTGTGAGAAGAAAATGAGGCAGTCTATGCAAAGTGCTTAGAAGGACCTACTCCATGTTTACTCAACACATATATCCAGCAGTTTTGTGCCAAGATTTGTTCTAAGTGTTTTACAAAGATTGTCTCATTTAATCCTCAATTACCCCTACCAGATAGACACTGTTATTATCCCTATTCTTATGATGAGGAAACAGAAGTGGGGAGAGGGCAGTGACTTGTTCATGGTCACACATCACATACATGGAAGACCCAGACTTGGACAGAAAATCTGGCTCTAGAGTCCATACTTTTAACCATACTGATGTGTGGCCTTTTGGTAGATAGTACAGATGTGAAAATGCACATGCATGTATAATTTCTTGAGCTTCCACAAGTAGCAGTGTGAGCCCAGGATTCTGGTTTGTGCCAAGACTGTTCATCTAGACCAGGGATCTGCAAATTATGACTGTGGTCCAAGGAGGGGCCACTGTCATTCATTGTGTATTACCCATGGCTGCTGTGTTCATGTCATACTAGCAGCACTGAATAGTTGTGACAGAGACATTATGACCTACAAAGCTGAAATATTTATTATCTGGCTTTTTACAGAAAAAAGTTAGCCAACCCTGTTTTAGATCTTTCTTGCAACAACACTTTATCCTGGATTTCTTGGAATTTCAAGCATGTTGAACCTGGTCTTGATTAATCCCTTCATTTAACAAGTGTTTATTGAGGACCTAACATATGGCAGCTAACAGGGGAGGTAGCTCACCCTCTTCTGCAATAGTTGAAACAGGGGAAATAGGGAGGACTTAACAAGGGAGGAAAAAGAGGGTGAAAGGGGGATAAATGGTGATGGAAGGAGACTTCACTTGAGGTGGTGAACACGGAATACAATATACAGATGATGTACTGTAGAATTGTATACCTGAAATCTATATGATTTGATTAACCAATGTCACCCCAATAAATTCAACTTAAAAAAATAAAAACTAAAAATACCCTTTATCAGACATACACACACAAAAAGTATGTAGAGAAGAGATATAGATTTGTTATATCTGATAGAGGAATTGAAAGCTTTCTAGGAACTGCTATAAAGATGGCTGTTCAGTGCAGAGAACCTACCTCTGGATGTGATAGTGAAAGTCAAGCTGGTTGGCTTGATAGTATGATTTTTCTCTTCTGCAATATGAAATAACTTGGATGCAGACAAAGGGGAAGCAGAGAGTGAGTTCAACAAAAGTTGAGGTTTTAGAGGAGAGCAATAAATGGAAGTAAGGCAAGAGGTAAATGGACAAATTTAGCCTGGAGACAGATTTTCTTTGGCTCACATGTTGTATTAGAACTACTTGAATGCCTTTAGATAGAGCACAGTTTGGTTCATCACTTCCCTATGGTTTCTTGTTGTGTTCTGTCCTGCCTGTTTGTCTTGTTTATGTTTCCTGCCTGACCCTATAAGCTTTTGAGATTGCAAGACTGAATTATAGTAATATATGACAAACTCTTACCCACATAAGGAGAAACTAGAAACAGAGAGAAAAAGGATTATGAAAGAGGTATTTATGACTTGGATACAGAAGTTTTGATGAGGTCTGATAAAAGCTAAGGACTATTAAAACCTGGAAATATAGGAAGTCCTCTTTAAAATGGAGTATTAGAAATCAATACTCTTCAGATGACTGACATTTGTAAGTTAAAAAGTGTGACACTGGTAATGGATAGCTGAGGTAGGGAGAAGCCATATGGTATATATGAAACATGTGTGCATATAGCCTATACATATAGACATACATAAATCTATACACACATGCTTTGAAGTATGTGCTAAGAGACTAACTAGCATTCACATTTAAGACAATGTCTCCACATAATGAAGATGTACTTTTTATGATTTTTCTAGATACCCAATGACAAGAGTCATTAGGAAATGGCCAAAATACAATCAACCAAGGGCAAGCCAAGGCTAGAATACAAGAATCCTTATTCTGATAAAACAACTTTTCTTTTTCCTGTAAAAAAAAAGTACAATTGAATTATTAAAAATATCTGTAAGGTTTCCAGGGAGCCAAATACAATAACTGCTACCTAGGCCACTGCTTCCCCATAAATCTGGGTATATCTTTCCCCCTCCTCCCTTCTCCTGTGCCTTTTCCTCCTTCCCTTTTTTCTTCTCTCTCTCTCTTTCTCTTTTCCCTCCCCCAAACCATACCTCTGCATAAACAGAACAGAGAGAATACTCAAACTTCAAAGCAGTTTCAATTTAAAAAAAAAGAAAACAAGAAATACCAGTGAGTAGTGTTTCACACTGCCATCTCATGCCTTCCAGGTCAGCAGGAGTGATCTAAAAATACGAAGAGAGGAGAGAAGAGATAATTCAGAACCTGGTCTAAAGTTGCTCTAAAAGAACCACCAAAATGAGAAACCACCCTAAGTATGAAAATGTTAAAACATTTCCTGCTAAATGAGAGCACTAACTAGAGGGGAAGAGTTTAAAATGTGTGTAATTAATAGATTCAGATTTTGAAAGGCATAACTTTTGGAGAACAAAAAATAAAAAGAAAGGCAAAAGTTATTTTTGATGGTGGTAAAAATTTACAATCCTAAAGACAAAAAAATAAAATAAATAAATTTCAAAATTATCACAACACACACAAACCTCCTTCATAAATAGCCATTCACAGAGTAAACTGAGCTTTAGTGTACTAAGAGAATGACATTGAACTAAGGGTGTTATAATCTACCCCAAAACCATACAACAAACTGAAGAATAAAGACAACGAGTCTGTGAGAAGTTAGTACAAAAAATATATAAATCAGGAATTCATCACTTAAAGTGAGGAAACTGCCTCCCCAAAGGAAAAACCTGTAAGACACAAAAAGTTTGACCAGTGCTCCATATCATTTAAACAATATTAAATAAACATTTGGAATGTAAATAAGCACAGTGACTCAGAAACTGAATAACTAAGAATAGAAATGGACAAAAATTGGAAGAAATAAATTGATTACATTTAAAAAAGAAATGGAAGAAAAAGGAAAAAAAGATCTCAGAAATGAACACTAAATTACAAGATATTCAAAGGAACCTATAAAAATTTATTAGGCATTAAGAAGATTCAGGAAACTAATTAAGGAAGTAAAAGTGACATAAAGAAGGAAAGAAAAGGCCAGAGGAAAGTGATGAAAATAAAAGACAGGAAATGAAGGAATAATGTGTGTGTAATTGGGGTCTGGGAGACAAAACAAAACAATGTAACATAAATAATATCTAAAATTATAATCCAAGAAAACATTCAGAAAAAATTGTGTTTACATTTTGAAAGGTTACCTGTGGTACCTGGGAAAATGAACCTGGCTAAATCACTTCAAAATACAACCCAGTAAAACTATTAGGTTTCAAAGATAAGAATAATTCTCAAGGACTCCTGGAAAAAAGGTAAAACAAATTATAATAGTAAAATATTAAACTGGCATCATACTTCTCAAACACAGCATAAAAAGCAAGGCCTAAATAGAGCAGTGGTCCCCAAAACAAAACTCAGGAAAATTAAGTCTGAATGAAGAATTTTCAAGCTATCTATGAAGTATCAAAATTTATATAAATTATTTCTGGCCATGATGGAGGTGTTAGGTGGTAACACTGTACCTCCTCGCACAACCAAGTTTAAAGATGACAAAGTTTGAGTAAAAAAATGCAGCCAAAACACAGAAAATTGAACTTCACGGAAATTCGATAACAATGAACCATTCATGCAGACCGGTAAGAAGGGCAGAGTCAGCAGTGGAGCAGGGTCGGGCAGGAGGGATCAGGCAGACTGACCCAGGAGCTCAGGGGTGCATGGGGGGAAGGAGCGCAGGAGCACAGGAGTGCAGGCAGCCGTTGGCGGATCCCAGGATCCCAGGTATGGAGTGGCAACAGGCAGACCCATTGAGGGTGCAAGACAGCTGGCTGACTGTGGTCACACATTCACATGCAGATAAACCAAGTGAAGGAGCCAGCAGTGAGACAGACAGCTCAGGCCAGGGCCCCAGCAACAGGAATTAGAGCCTGAAAGCACCAATTGGAAAGACTTTCAGGGTCGAGGTGCTGGGAGGAGCTCCCAGGCTCACAAAGAGTACATTGGAGAGACCCACAGGGTCCTGGAAGGTGCACACCTGGGAACCAGCACCAGAGGGGCCCAATTTGTTTGTGGGAAGCGGCAGAGGGGAGAGAAATCTGAGAGAGAGTGGAACAAACACCATTGCCCCCCTCTGACCACCCCCCTACATACAACGTCACAACCCAGCAACTGGGTTGCCCCACCCCGGTGAATACCTAAGGCTCTGCCCCTCATATGTAACAGGCGTGACCTGACCAAAACATTGTGGCTCAAGCAGAAAAGGAGCTCAAAGCTCCAGAGCCAATAACTCTAAATGACCAAGAGATAGCTAACCTTTCAGATGCACAGTTCAAAACACTGGGGATCAGGATGCTCACAGAACTGGTTGATTTCAGCCACAAATTAGAGAAACATATGAAAGCTAAACTAATTAAAATGAAGGGAAATGCACAGGAAACCAATAGTGATGGAAAGGAAACTGGGACTCAAATCAATCAAGTGGACCAGAAGAAAGAAAAAAATGACCAAACAGAAAAGAATGAAGAAACAAGAATTCAAAAAAAATGAGGAGAGGCTTAGGAACCTCCAGGACATCTTTAAATGTTCCAACATCCAAATTATAGGGGTACCAGAAGAGGAAGAGAAACAGCCACCAGTGGAAAACTTATTTGAACAAATCATAAAGGAGAACTTCCCCAATCTGGCAAAGTAAATAGACTTCCAGGAAATCCAGGAAGCTCAGAGAGTCCCAAAGAAGTTGGACCCAAGAAGGAACACACCAAGGCACATCATCATTACATTAGCCAGGATCAAAATGAAGGAGAGAATTCTAGAAGCAGCAAGAGATAAGGGGACAGTCACCTACAAAGGAGTTCCCATCAGACTATCAGCGGATTTCTCAAAAGAGACCTTACAGGCAAGAAGGGGCCGGAAAGAAGTATTCCAGGTCATGAAATCCAAAGATCGACATCCAAGATTGATCTATCCAGCAAAGCTTTCATTTAAAATGGAAGGGCAGATAAAGTGCTTCTCAGATAAGATCAAATTTAAAGAGATCATCATCACCAATCCCTTATTATATGAAATGTTAAAGGGACTTATCTAAGAAAAAGAAGATAAAAATTATGAACAGTGAAAAGAGAGCAAACTCACAGTTATTAAGAACCACACCTAAGCCCTGGCTGGTGTAGCTCAGTGGATTGAGCACGGGCCCGCGAACCAGACAATCACGGTTTGATTCCCGGTCAGGGCACATTCCTGGGTTGCAGGCCAGTTCCCTGCAGGCCAATTCCCAGCAGGGGATGCATGAAAGGCAACCATACATTGATGTTTCTCTCCCTCTCTCCTTCCCTTTCCCTCTAAAGATAAATAAATAAAATCTTAAAAAAAAAAAAAGAACCACACCTAAAACAAAAGCAAACTAAGAGGACAGCTAGATCAGGAGCGGAAACATAGAAATGGAGATCTCAAGGAGGGTTAGCAACAGAGCAGTGGGAGGAGGAGAAGGGGGGAGAAGGTACAGAAAATAAGTAGCATAGACAACAGGTAGAAAATAGATAGGGGGAGGGAAAGAATAGTAGGGGAAATATAGAATCTAAAGAACTTGTGATACATGGACATAAACTAAAGGGGGGAATGGTGGGGAAGGGGGTGTGCAGGGTGGAGGGGAATGAAAGGGGAAATGGGACAACTGTAATGGCATAATCAATAAAATATATTTTTAAAAATTATATAAAATATCTGAAACATACCAACACTTAGAATTCTACACCAGTGATTTTCAACCTGTTTCATCTCACAACACATATAAACTAATTAGTAAAATTCTGTGGCATGCCAAAAATATATTATAGTTTTTGCTGATCTGACTAAAAAATAAGTTTAATTTTGATTAAGTCACAGCAGACAGATATTGTTCTCGCAGCTGCCATCATTTTTCTTTCACAGTCTAAGGGAAAAGAGGTGACTGCCCCTAACTAGTCAGGTATTGCAGGTTTTAAAAATTCTTGAGGCATACCATTTGGGAAAAGTTATTTAAAAAGGACTGATAGTGAACACTTCATTAAATAAATACACATGTTCATAAGTACTACATATAAACATATATATAGTAGATTAAAATTAATATAAAGGTTGAACTGAGGTAAAGACTAATGTGCAAATGCTACATATTTTCACAAAGCTGAAATATGAAATTAAAAATGGAGTGAAAGGGAGAGGGAATGGGGATACGGGATAACCTCACTGTACACACCATAGTTAGGCATTGAAGGGCATCATGATAAACTGACAACTGTTGTAAAGCTACCAAAGAGAAAACACGGAACTAGAGGCATTTCAACACAAATGATGAGTACAAAGGTAAGACAAGAATATGAGCCTTGTTAAGTATTAACAGAAATTTTTTAAATTGAAGAATACATATCAAATAAATAAAGAAATTTAGTAAATAGAATACATACAACTGGGCAAAATATATCAACCACAATGATAAGTTAAAAAGGCTTTTTACTCACTTAATAAAAGAAAAACATTTTAAATTTGCCTTACAATACCCAACTAACTACATGTTGTACACTAGAGACATACCTAAATGAAAGTTATTTCAAATGCATTTAAAAAGGTATGGGTGGACAAAAGTATAGAGTTGGGATTATAAAGAAAGTAGGTAAAATAAAAACATCTTTATAGCAAATGAAGTAGAATTTAAATTAAAAAAATAAATGAAGTACAGAAAGACTAAATGCCACAACTTGCAAAAAGGCATTTTATAGATATTAGTGCACTAAATAACATAGCAATCATTTTTAAGAAGCAAAATCTATAGGAAATGAAAGGATGCATCCTAATGAGGATGTAAAGACATTATTCTCAATACAAGAGATACCAATGGACAAAAAGAGTAAATAAGAATATAGAAGACCTAAATTTTTTTATAAAGTTAAACTTATGAATATATATTAAATTTTATAGCCCATTATGGGTTGAATTATGTCAGCCCACATATATATTATGTTAGAATATATATATATATGTTGTGTGTGTGTATGTGTATATATATATATATATATATATATATATATATATATATATAACCCCCACGCCTCAGAATGTGTTCATTGGAAAAAGGTAACACTATTTCAATTTGCAAATGATATGATAATATACATGGAAATGAATAACCAAGCTAACTTGAAGATAAAACAATTCAGGAAGGTTACAGGATATAAAATTAACATGTTGAAACCAGTGGACCTTGGTTTCAACACAAGTAATAACCAGTTAGAGGACAATGGTAGGGAGACACCATTTACAATAGCAACAAGGAAGATGTAATAGTTAAGAGTAAGCTTAACAAGAAATGTGCAAAGCTTCTATAAGAAAATGTCTACAAAAACTTTTGAGAGAGACAAAGTAAACTTGAACACATGGAAAGATGTTCCCTGTTCTTGGACATACTTAGTTTTATGCAAATATCAGCACTTTCTAAACTAATTTATAAAGTTAACACAATCTCAACTAAAATAACACATTTTATATGAAACTAGATGAGTTTGTCCTAAAGTTAATGTGGAAAATCAGATGTGGCAGAATAATAATTTTAAAAAAACAAAGAAAAAGAACAATACGTGTGTGTGTCAGAGGGGTGAAGTATGGAGGAAACAAATAGCCTTACTAGTGTTAAAATATAGCCTAAGTCTTCTGTGATTAAAAGAATGCCAGACAAGCTCATGAACAGACAAATAGGCTGGTGGACTAGAATAGAAAACTGAAAAACAGATCCAAGAACACATGGACCTTTCGAGTGTGCTAAAGGTAGTGTTCCAAATGAATTGGGTTAAAATGGGCTTTTAACAAATGGTGCTGGGACAAGTGGGTAACCAATTTAAAGAAAGAACGAATGTGATTCACATTTCACATATATGAAAATAAATAAATTCCCACACATCTATCTGTATCAAAAATTTAGATCCAAATAATTTCTACATTATGTTATCTTCTCTATAAGAAATGAGACAAAGTAACAAAATATATATGTTAAGCACAGGAAGCTTAGGAAAGATAAGTCAGAAACTTGTTTACAAGGTAAAGAATAAGA
Organism: Artibeus jamaicensis; assembly: GCF_021234435.1. Taxonomy (NCBI): domain Eukaryota; kingdom Metazoa; phylum Chordata; class Mammalia; order Chiroptera; family Phyllostomidae; genus Artibeus; species Artibeus jamaicensis. Next base: position 28,049,559 of record NW_026521788.1, on the reverse strand, counting down.
CATGAATTCACTAATCCATATTATTATAACACTGGATCAAATAAATTTAAAACAAGAAGGAGATATTCTTCCTTACACTTGAATTCCAAAATAATAAACACAGAAGGGATGGTGAAAACAGAAAATCACTGCAGTAATGCTCATTTCTAGTAAGTATCATCAATGAATATTAAAATGGATGGGGACAAAAGTGGGATGAGAAACAGGATTTTTATGTAGTCTCAAAGTAATTTCTTGGAAGCTACAATGGAAGAGAAAAAGTAGAAACAACTGGCAACATCTCTCCCGAAGTGATCAAAGTTAATATTACCCAACTGTGGGGCAAACGGGCCACTAGGGATCGGAGCAGAAGAGGTGAGGTTTCTGAGTTACGCACGACAAGGACACATCATCATTTTTGTGGTGCTCTTGCCCACAATGTGTAACTTCAATTTAACCCCGAAGAAATCTGAGGCAAAGCTATACTGAGAAACAGTCTCGATAATAGTGGACCAGTGTCCTTTAGACATGACAGGTTGTGAAAAATAAAGACTGAGGAACTGTTGGTAATTAGTGGTTATTGAGGAGACATAATAATTAAATGTAGTGTGTAATAGTAGATTGGATTCTGGACTGGAAAATGGATATTAGTGGGCCAATCGATAGTTTAGATAATAATATTATGTCCATATTAATTTATTAATTATACTTATATCCTTTTTGAAAAGATTTTATTTATTTTTATGAGAGATGGGAAAGGAGGGAGAAAGAGAGGGGGAGAAACATCGACGTGAGAGAGAAATGCTCCATCGCTTTTCTCACACCCTCAACCGGTATCTGGCCCGCAACCCAGGCAGGGACCCTGACCAGGAATCAAACCTGCGGCCTTTTATTTTAATTTGCAGAATGGCACCCAACCCACTGAGTGACATGGTCAGCGTGACAGTTATATTCTTGACATTTGGACAATCTGAGTGAAGTTCATACAGACGTTCTTTGCACTGTTTTTACAACACTTTTACAAGTCTGAATTATTTTGAAATAAAAAATTAAAGAAAAAAACAAATCCAGTAATCTAATTTCTCTTTTGTGTATTGTGGCATATGCTTAATTGATATTCACAGTTACATTTTTTCCTGTGTAATTATGCAAGAAACAAACAGATCTGCTCACTGGTTCCTTCAATATTCTTTGGATACGCAGCAGTTAGAAAAAGAAACAAAAAGTTCCCTGCGGATATTCAGCTCTCCAAGCTGAATACCCTGTTCTTATCCTCCATCCAGGATAAATTTCAGCCATTTACTGATCTCCCCCACAATTTATTAATGAAATAAACATTATTCTTAACTGGAGAATCTTTTAACTGTAATCTCATTGATGTTCCCAGACAGAAAAAAAATGAGTAAGGGCTTAAGATACCACCAGAAAGCTTTTCTTAGTTTTTGTGGATTGAACAAGGCAAATACATGATTTCCTTCAAAAGCAAAAAAAGGAATCTGGAGCTTTCTGTTGATACCTTTGTCTGAGTGAATAAAAAGGTCATAATTAACTAAACTTCTGTTGTTAGCAAACATTTCTTCTTAGACACAGGCAGTTGTTATATTTGCTGCAAGAGACAAACAAGCAGCTCATCGGCTGGACTGGAAATTCCAAACTGTGTGTTTAAAGAAAGATTCACCTGCTCAAACCACCGAGTTCTCGGAGCACTGGCTTGGCCCCTCCTGTGCGTGATCTGCGCGGGAGCTCTCCAGCCCATCACCACAGTTCGATCAATAGTTGTGCTGCATATAAAGCTATGTCTTACAGGATGTCAATATTAACCTTTCAAGTGTGCGTTTTTAAAGATTTATTCCCCAATAGCACTACTAAATATATTTCATATGCTGCAAGCACTTATTTTTTACCGGGAAAGGAACCTGACGTTTCAAAGCTAACTACCCTCCCTCCACCAGGACACTCTGTCTTCCGGAATCAGGGAGGCATCTCGGTAACTGGGCTGACAATGGTTGGCTCAGTGCTTATCCATGGAAGGTCTAAGTCTTCCTGGCAACCTCCTCAAGGGTAGATATGTTTAAACCCATCGCAGCATCTCAGATTGTTTTGAACAGTGAATAATTGCTCAATAAACGCTTCCAAATTGACTCCATCATGCATCTAAAGGTCACCAATTTAGTCACTGGTTATTTAACTCTTAACTATTTAATGGCTATACCTTTAAAATAGGTTTCTGCATAGCAGGTGCTGACTAAAAATTTTCCAAATTTAAAATAATTTAATTTAATCATCAGATGTTAAAGATAAATAACGTTACCTTTTTAAAAAATAAATAAGAATAGGTAACTTCCCCAAAGTTGCTTGGCTACTACAAAGGGGAGAGTTGGTATTTGCAGCCGGGTATAACACCACTGTGATGCTTAATCTTTATGCAATGTGTAGTAGTACCACCCATGGGGGAGCAGAACTTAGAATTCAGGAGGCCTCCAAGTACATCAAGTCTGTCCTGGAGCTGGAAGCAATATGTGCTCTTAATCTAACTATTCCAGTAGTTCAGTTTTCTAGGGGAATCTTGCACCTGGGTAAAAAGAGATACAATTTGAAATTTTGCCTGAGGCACCAAAGTATCTGTATTAGCTTCCTATTGATAACAGTAACAGATAGCCACAATCCTTGTGGCTTAAAATAACACAAATTTATTTTTGCGGAATTCTGGGGATCAGAAATCCACAATCAATTTCACTGCACTAAAGACACAGTGTTGGCAGGGCTGATTCCTTCCAAGGACCGAGGGAAGAATTCATTTCCTTGCCCTTTTCAGTTTCCAGAGGCTACCTGCATTCCTCAGCCCACAGCCCCTTCTCCATGGCATTGCAACCTCTTGCTTCTGTGACCACATCTCTTCCTGCTGACTCGGACCCTTCTACCCCTGTTATAAGGACCCCAGTGATCACTTTGGGCCCTCCCAGAAGTCTCCCCCTCTCAAGATCCTTACTTAATCACACTGGCAAAGTCCCTTTTATTATGTAAGGTAACACATTAAAACATTCTGGGGATTTGAATGAAGACATATTTGAAGGGCCATTATTCAGCTTGCCATAATATCACAGGTAAAATTTCAAAGTAAATTGACACATCAAAATGCAAATTTTCTAAGCAAGTAATTGAGCTGATTTCATTATTTTTGAAATCCCTTAACCACCTGAAGAGCTTAAAATTGTCAAGAGTGGATCATGAAAGGGGGAGTTCTTTGGTGAAACCTAACTTATGAATCCTTTTTAATAGGCAAAGAGAGGCAATATCTACTCCCTCAGTTAATGTTTTGCAGGAAACCACTTGGGGAACTGATATATATATCCCCTGAAGTTTGACCACTGTTAGACCATGTCTGAGGAATCTCAGAGAACAGGGCCAGGGCTGAAAACCTGAGAAGCAGGACTGAGGGAAAAGTAAAGGTCTGCATCTGAAACTAACCCTGCACCCACCTAAGCATGGTGCTGTGTGTTCTCTATGTACCAAAGGTACGTCCTATAGGAGAAAGAGTGAGCCTGGAGCCATCCCAGAATTCTACTCCCAAGTACTACCTGGAGGGATGATGATGGGATTCTTACAGAGGTCTGGAAGAGGAGTTCCGCAACAAAGTAAGGTTGGGAAAAGGCTTGGAGAAAGATGTATACTTTTCACACTATAGAATTATAGTCAGAGGAGCCAAAAGAAAAACATAAGAAAAATTATGGTGTTACTAAAAATATTTATTACTGTTCAACTACAGTTGTCCCCATTTTCCCCACATTACTCTCCCATCTTGCACGTTCAAACCTCCCTCCCGCCCATTGTCTTTGTCCATGAGTCCTTTACACATGTTTCTTGACATGACCCTTCCCCTCCCCCTTCCACTCTGGTCACTGTCAGTTTGTTCTCTTTTTCCATGTCTCTGGTTCTATTTTATTTGTTTTGTTGATTAGGTTCCACTTATAGGTGAGGTCATATGGTATTTGTCTTTTACTGCCTGGATTTTTTCACTTAGCATAATACTCTCCAGTTTCATCAGAAAGAAAGAACTCTTACCCTTCATGACAGCATGGATAGAACTGGAAAAATTATAGCTTTAAACTCCAGTCTACCTGGAAGCAATTAGTGCTATTACCGAACAACAAGAGGAGGTCTGAGGGAGGGGCAATACAATATTTGGCCCACCTAGGGATGCCCAAAACTGCTATACAACAGGGGCCCCTCCCGAAAACAAAATACTAATATCTACTGGGCCCTTCTGTCCACCGCCAATTGGAAAGACATCTCTTAAAGCCAGAGATTTGTGAAAAGGAAACAAAATGTTTATTTAATGCTATTCAGGCCTAATGCCTCCACTAAAATATCAAAGTCCTTTAGGTTGTACACCTACACCCACACAGCGCTCCCTTCTCCCACTGTCCCAACTCCGGGTACCGTAAATCAGGAAAAGAGCACACGTCCCTTTTTCAGGCCACTGGCACCGTCAGCTGTGTCACTGTGCAGGCAGGATCTCGAGTTAATCCAAAGTACTGTGGTACCCTCTCACGGTCCACTGGCAAGAGTCCTTTGTACCCAGTTCCAGTCAAAGTCTCTGTTGCTTTTCAGGCCCTGTGGCCAAGGGGGGGGCACCCCAAAGCCGCGTGGGCCTCTTCTACCAAAGCTGCAGGAGTCCACACTCCACCAAAAGCATGTGGCTTTCTTCTTTCACCTCACCAAGAGGGAGTCCTCACTCTGCTGAAACCGCGTGGCTCTCTCTCATCTGGCCAAGCGGGGACCCTTCATGTCCTGGAGCCAGTCTTTTCCAAGCTCCCACACAGGCCTTCTCACTCCGGAGCCCAGACCCTAGTTTCCATCTTGAGTTCCCCAAGTTCCATCCTCAGTCCCTAAGCCCTTCTCACTCAGGAGTCCAGACTTTAGTTACATCCTCCTGAGTCCCAGTCCACTCACTCAGGAAAGAGCCCTTAGTTACATTCTGAGTCTCTGCTAGTTCCTTCTCTCTGGCCTCAAACTTGGCCACTGCTATTTAACATATCTATGAAACCAGTTAAAGGTTATAGATATGTTAAATAACCATTCCTCCAGAGGTTAGCTCCAAAACTGTTGCTATGCAAAATAGCTCTCAATGGCCTGGCTCCATTCATCCCTTCCCCCCTGCGGGGGGGGGGCGGTGAGGACATCTTATATGTCTCTCCAATATTTCTATACACTTTGAATTCTGGACACCTTTCCAAATCTTTTTTTTTGGGGGGGGCCCCCTGGCTGCACCCTGTATCAGTACCAGCTTGCATCTGTACACGTTTAGTTACATATTTATAAGATAGTTAGAACCAATGACCATATAAAAAGGTGCTCAATATCATCAGTCATCAGAGAGATGAGAAATAAAACTATTATGAGATATTATTATGTACCCATGAGAATGGATGAAGTTACTGATAATATCAGATGTTGGAGAGGATATGGAATTAAGATATCTTATGTCTGGGGATTCCCTAAAGGTATTGACTGAAGTTTGGTTTGTTTGTACTTGTACAAAACAAGATTATTTGAAGGTTTCTAAAGGCCAAGTTCTATGGAGATGAGAATAAAGTATTTGGTTCTCTGCCTTCCAATCATCGTTTATTCCTCACCGAAAATTATAGATTACTAAAAATTATTATTATGTATGTTTTAATATTTTAAGAATGGAAATACATTCTAAATTAGTTTTATATCTTTCTTCTAACGTGGAAGAATATGATCATGCTTTAACTGCCCACTACTATATTCACCTACTCACCTCCCCTCAAACTCTATTTGAGCAAATAGAACTCTAAGGCACAAAAAGAAAAGCTCAACATATCTAAAATTAATCATTTAAGCTTTTCTAATGACACTAAAATAAAATTAGGTATAGAAACTGAAAGACAATAAAGAATAAATGTGAGACTGGAAATGAGCATTCCTATCTTTAACATTTGAATTAGAGAAGAAATCACAAAGAAATTTATGACTTTAGAATCCCAGCAGAAATGTTGCATGTAAAAACTCATGAGATGCAGCTAAAGTATTACTCACAGGTAAAAGCATGTCTATATGTAAAGATATTTTAAAATAAAAAGATACTAAAAAAAGAAAATAAGAGGTAATCCTGTATCTATGTAAGAAATGACAAAAACAAAACAAATTATGAGTGTACATCAAAGTGAAGAACAAAATAAGTTAGAAGTGGGGACTAAAATAAAGAATAAATAACTGACAATAAGCACAACAAACTGAAATGCTTTAAAAAAACCCAGATTGATAAAATAAAATTTAGGTTACATAGATCAGGAAGACAAAATTAAATAAGCAATATTAGTTTAAAAGAAGAAAGCTGAAATCTAGATACTCTGAAAATAAAAGATTATTTAAAAGTTTGATGAATAATTATGACAATAAATCTGAAAAATGTAGATGAAATGTACAACAGACTAGCACATTACAGATTGCTATAATTGTTTTAAGAAAACTGGAAAACCCAAATAAACCATCAAAAATTGAATCACTTTTTTCTCCAAACAACAGCAAAATAAATAGTTGTATAGAAAATTTGCTAAAAAGAAAAGTATGTCTTATAATTTTTTAGATAATAAAAGAGGGCACAACATCCTGCTTACTCTCTAAGGCTGGTGTAACTTGGATAATATAATCAGACAAAGATAGGCAAAGAAAATAAAATGATAGACCACTTTTATCTATAAATATAGCTGCAAGAAACATATGATTCATTGTTGTCAGTATTGTATTAAATATGTATAATATGAAGTATGTATAATATTATAATTAAATACCGAGGTATAAATATATTTATATAGAATATATGTATAGATTTAATCTATGATGTCTATCAGTGGTCCCCAACTTTTAGGGGCGGTTTCCTGGAAGACAATTTTTCCATGGACAGGGGCTGGGGGTTGCCAGAGGAGATGGGGCAGAGCTCAGGCAGTAATTCAAGCAAAGCTTTGCTTACTGGCCTTCCACTCACCTCCTCCAGTGCAGCCCAGTTACTAACAGGCCATGGGCCAATACTGGTCCAAGGCCCTGGGATTGGGGACCCCTGATGTCTATGGTTTATTAATTACAAAAACTATGCAAACCTAGTTAATTATTAAGAAAATCCTACATAGCCCTGGCTGGTGTAGCTCAGTGGATTGAGTGTGAACCTGCAAACCAAAGCATCACTGGTTCAGTTCCCAGTCAGGGCACATGTCTGGGTTGCAGGCCAGGTCCCCAGTTGGGGGTGCACGAGAGGCAATCACACGTTGTTTTTCTCCCTCTTTTTCTCCCTCCCGTCCCCCTCTCTAAAAATAAATAAATAAATAAATAAAATGTTTTTAAAATCCTATGTATTCTATCATAGTACTGTGGAATATATTATCTAAATATTATATATAGATATTAAATTTATAATAAATGCTGCCATATTTATTAAATAAAATCAATACATATATTAAAACATTTATATCTATATCATAAATATTAAACAAAGCAAAGATTATTTTATATAGCAAATATCTCTATGTAGGTCATGTCATCAGATTAAAAGAGTAAAGAGAAGGAAATATGGTCATTTTCCTAAGTACAGAAAAGGAATTTAATACAATTTAACACTACTGTGGATTTTAAATGGAAACTGATGGTTGCTGGTACTAATTCAATGCCAACAGGAATTCCCAATTTGTGGTGTGATGAAGAAGAAAATTTTATTCAGGGCAAAACACATTAATTGTGATATAGCACAGCTGTGAAAACAGCATGGCTGTGAGGCAGCCCTAGGGCCAAGTGGCCCTGGGGACAGGTTCCCCTCCAACTACATAACTCGGCTCTCTGCTCCTTGCTGGTCTTCTTTGCCTTGCACTGGTCTGCTCCACTCTGCTCCAGTCTGCTCTGCTCCATGCCAGTCTGCTCTGACCTGAGCTGGTCTGCTTTGTTCTGCTCCAGTAAGACAGCTTTGATGTTTCAGCTCCAGGCAAGGAAACACAGTTTTAAGTGGAAAGGGAAAGTGAGCCCCCAGAGCCAGAGGAAGCTCACTTGTATAGAGACAAGTCCCCACCCCTTGCTCTGATTGGTTCATCCTCATGCAATTGAGGACTCTAAGTCTTCACAGTATGATTGGCCCATAAGGCATTGTCCTGATAAGTGAGAATAAGCAGCTCTATTCTGTTTGGTTGGTGAAGAAGCTGATTGATGGGGAAAAGTCTCACCATTCAATGAATGAGATTTAGTTAATTGGTTAGTCACATGGACACAAATAAAAATTCATCTTCTTACCTCAGACTTTATATTTTTTCCCAAAGATTAAATGTGCGAAAATCAAAACTTTTTAGTAAAGGTATAAAAGAGTATCTTTATAGGACCATCATAGGGTCCCCTTAAAAAGACACAAACAATACAGATCATAAACAAAAAGATCAAGGGACTTCTGGTCAAGATGGAGGGACTTTGCCTTCTTGCACAACCAAAAGAAGGACAACAACAATTAAAAACAAAAACAACCAGAACTTTCAGAAAATCAAACTGTATGGAAGTCTGACAAACAAGGAGTTAAAGAAAAAACATTCTTCCAGACTTGTAGGAGGGGTGGAGATGGTCAGCTGGGGCAAAGAGGACTCATGGTAAGGCAGTGGCTGGAGGACCTGGTAGTCCCACATGTGTGTGTAGACAAATCGGAAGAAACAACTGAGGAGTGAGACAGACAATGCAACCCAGGGTTTCAGTGCAGGGAAAGCCTCAAAACCTTTGACTGAGAAAACCAGTGGGGGTTGTGGCAGCAGGAACTTCTAGCCTCACAGGAGAGTTTGCTGGAGAGACCTGCAGGGTCCTAGAATGTACACAAAATCACCCAACTGGAATCAATACCACATGGGCCCAATTTGGTTGTGGATAGTGAGGGAAGTAACTGAAAGCTGGCCAAGAGCTGAGCTAGCAGCATTGTTCTCTCTTGGATGCCTCTCCCACATGCAGTGCCCCAACGCAGTGATGTGGGTTGCCCCACCCTGGTGAATACCTAAGGTTCCACCCCATACTATGTTACAGGCACACTGAGACTAAAAAATATGGCCCAAATAAAAGGTCAGATCAAATCTCCAGAAAAAAATACAAAAATTGATGAAGAGATAGCCAACCTATCAAATGCAGAGTTAAAAACACTACACTGTTAATCAGGATGCTCACAGAAATGGTTGAGTATGGTTGCAATATAGAGAAAAAGATGAAGGCTATGCAAAGTGAAAGAAAGGAAAGTGTACAGGGAAATAACAGTGACAGGAAGGAAAATGGAACTCATATCAACAGTTTGGAGCAGAAGGAGGAAATAAGCATTCAACCAGAACAGAATGAAGAAACAAGAATTCAGAAAAAATGAGGAGAGGCTTAGGAACCTCTCAGACAACTTTAGACATTCCAACATCTGAATCATAGGGGTTCCAGAAGGAGAAAAGAAAGAGAAAGAAACTGAAAACTTATTTAAAAACATAATGAAGGAGAACTTCCCCAATCTGGCAAAGGAAATAGACTTCCAGGAAGTCCAGGAAGCTCAGAGAGTTCCAAAGAAGTTGGACCCAAGGAAGCACACACCTAGGCACTTCATAATTACATTACCCAAGATTAAAGATAAGGAGAGAATCCTAGAAGCAAAAAGAGAAAAGGGGACAGTTACCTATAAAGGAGCGCCCATAAGTCTATCAGCTGACTTCTCAAAAGAAACCTTGCAGGCAAGAAGGGGCTAGAAAGAAGTATTCCTTGTCAGGAAAGGCAAGGGCCTACATCCAAGATTGCTCTATCCAGCAAAGCTTTCATTTAGAATGGAAGGACAGATAAAGTGCTTCCCAGATAAGGTCAAGTTAAAGGAATTCATCAGCACCAAGCCCTTATTATATGAAATGTTAAAGGGACTTATCTAAGAAAAAGAAGATCAAAACTAAGAACAGTAAAATGACAACAAACTCACAGCTGTCAACAACCAAACCTAAAAAAAAACCAAAAACAAACTAAGCAAACAACTAGAACAGGAACAGAACCACAGAAATGGAGATCACATGGAGGGTTATCAATAAGGGAGTGGGAGGGGGAGAATGAGGGAAAAGGTACAGGGAATAAGAAGCATAAATTGTAGGTACAAAATAGTCAGGGGGAGGGTAAGAATAGTATGGAAAATGGAGAAGCCAAAGAACTTATATGTATGATGCATGAACATGAACTAAGTTGGGAGAATGTTGGTGGGAGGGGAGTTATAGGGCAGAGGGGAATAAAGGGGAAAAAAAGAGACAACAATAATAGCATAATCAATAAAATAAATTGAAACAAAAAGAAAAAGATCGATACCTTTGACTACATTAAAATCTTCTTGCTTGACCAAAATCTCCATACAAATGTGAAAATACACCCTGGCCAGGTGTCTTAGTTGGTTGGAGTGTCAGCCCATACCCTAATAAAGTGTGGTTTTGATCCCCAGTAAGGTTGTACATGCCTTGGTTGTAAGTTTGATCCCCAGTTGGGGCACATATGGGAAACAACTGGTCAATGGTTCTCTCTTATCTCCCTTCCTCTCTCTCTAAAATCAATAAAAAACATAATACAAGCCACAAATAGAAAGAAAATATTTCCAACATACATATCTGACAAAGTTTTAGAATTCAGAATATACACAGGGCTCTTAACACATCAACAAGTAAAAGCTATTCAACCCTTTGCGGTGACAATGGACAGTTTTAAAAAGGAGGAAACAAGGTAACTAATACCTGTGGAAAGATAGGCAACTTTATGAATATTCAGAAAAATGTATATTAAAATTGAGACATTTCATAATTATCAGACCTGAAAGTTTGACAAAATGAAATGTCGGCAAGAAGAAATAGGTGATTCATGTACAATGTTAGTGAAATCCAAATCAGTTTAATGACTTTGAAAAGTATTTTGGCAATTTCACTTGTAAATATACTCACCAAACTCCTATGTACATGGAGACATGTTCAAAAATTATTCTTGAAGTATCATTTGTAGTAACAACAAATTAAAGAGTATGTCAGCAAGTAAATAAAAATAAACTTGGTATATCCCTCCATGGAACATTGCCCACAGATGAAATAAATCAGCTACAGCCAAAAGTGTCAATATGGATAAATTGTAAAAGTGGGTACTCAAAAACTAGGTTACAGAAATATCTATACAGTGGGATGACATTAATATAAAATTTTGAAACATATAAAACAATAGTATGAATTTTATGGATTCACATATATGTATTAAGTTTTCAAAAATATACACGGGACAGATAGACAAAATTTCCCAACAGTGTAATTGCCTGGTTGAGAAAGAGGGACTAGGATTTGGTTGGAGAACCAAAGGAGTTTCAATTGTATTGGATTGTTTTATTCCCTCAAGAAAGATTTAAAGCAAAGTCAACAACCTGTTAAGATTCGTTACATCTTGACAGTAGGTACACAAATGTTCCTTATGTTTTTTGGATGTTTGAAATTTGTATAATAAAAAATGAAAAAAATAACCTGCAAATGATATACTCAGATTCTCTTTTGTTTAAAGTTTTAAGTGTTTCCCTGTGTGTATATGCACATGTATGTACTAGTTTGGAAGGGCTGTCCAAATAAATACCACTGAGGGAGTAGCTTCAACTACAGAAATTCATTTTCACACAGCTCTGGAAGCGAGAGGTCTGGGTTCAAGATGTTAGCAGAGTGTTTTTCTTCTGAGGCCTCTGTCCTTGACTTGCAGGGGGGGCATCTCCCTGTGTTTTCATATAGTCTTTGCTGCATGTCTGTGCTCTAAGCTCCTCTTCTTATAAGGAAACCAGTCATATTGGATTAGAGTGCATCCTAATAACCTTATTTAACCTAATCACTCTTTTTAAAATTTTTATTTATTTATTTTTAATTGTTCAGGTACACTTTTCTGCCTTTTCCTCTTACCCAGCCCAGCCCGCCAGCCCTCCCCACCTCCCTCTTGTTTCCACCTCCACCCCCTTATTATCCATCTGTCCTTAATAATTGTTCTAATTACTTCTTTAAAGGCCTTATCTTCAAATACAGCCATTGTCTGAGGTGCTGGAGATTAGAACTTCAACATATGATTTTGGGAGAGACACATTTCAGTCCATAACTGTGTGTGTGTGTGTAACAATATTTTCCCCCCTTCTCATCTTCCCCTTTCCTATTTGGGTCTCAGGCTTGATGCAAAAATCATCAGCTCAAGCTTGCCTTGTGTCTTCCCCCGACAAAGCCAGGTCATACACAAGTGGGTAACCACCCCCCCCCCCCAGAATTATCTTCTGGAGGGCAAATCCCTTGTACTACACTATTCCCTTACATGGTGAGTGTTCTAGGAACCAAATGTACCAGTGCATATCAGCTGGCATTGTCGTGAGAGGGTGTGTGCAGCTTCAGTGAATCTTTTTGAAGATTCAACAGGTTTGACTATTTCATGATGGGTGGTTTACAACGCACCTGCCCACATGGCAGACTGTTGTATCAGTTTTTGACCAAAAAGGGCATGACCTCTGTGATCCACCCTCTCTATTCACTAGATGTTGCCCCCAAGTGACTTTTTTTTTTGGTTCCCTGGATAAAACGAGTCCTTAAAGGGAAACATTTTGCTGATGTGGAAGAGGTGAAACAAAAAATGGTGGAAGCACTTAAAAGGCATCAAAATCCATGAATTCAAAAACTGATTTGAGCAATGTAAAAAAAAAATCTCAATGGGTGCATTGCATCAAATGGAGAGAACTTTGAAGGTGACTGAAGTTGAAACATGGGAGAATAAATACACAATTTTTAATAAATAATTCCACCTTTGGGTGGTCCCCCTTGTATCCACGGCATCCCCTTTGAGCATCACATGTCTTTCCCCATATGAACACTGAACACCTCTGGTTCATGGCTGGAACCTCCTCATAATTTCAGAACCTTTTTTTAAAAAAAATATACCTTATTGATTATGCTATTACAGTTGTCTTATTTTCCCCTCTTCACTCCCCTCCACCCTGCACACCCTCTCCCACTCACATTCCCCCCCTTTAGTTCATGTTAATGGGTCATTCTTATAAGTTCTTTAGCTTCAACATTTCCTATACTATTCTTAACCTCCTCCAGTCCATTTTCTATCTACCATCTATACTACTTATTCTCTGTACATTTTCCCCCCTCTCCCCTTCCCACTCTCCTGTTGCTAATCCTCCATGTGATCTCCAGTTCTGTGGTTCTGTACCCCTTTTAGTTGTTTGCTTATTTTGTTTTTGTTTTTTTAGGTTTGGTTGTTAATAATTGTGAATTTGCTGTCATTTTACCACACATGTTTTTATTTTCTTTTTCTTAAAGATAAGTCCCTTTAACATTTCATGTAATAAGTGCTTGGTGATGATGAATTCCTTTAACTTGACCTTATCTGGGAAGCACTTTATCTGCCCTTCCATTCTAAATGAAAGCTTTGTTGAGTAGAACAATCTTGGATGTAGGCCCTTGGCTTTCATGACTTGGAATACTTCTTTCCAGCCCCTTCTTGTCTGTAAAGTCTCTTTTGAGAAGTCAGCTGACAGTTTTAATGGAACTCCTTTGTAGGTAAATCTCTCCTTTTGTCTTGCTGCCTTTAGATTCTCTCCTTAACTTTAATCTTGGGTAATGTAATTATGAAGTGCCTAGGTGTGTGCTTCCTTGGGTCCAACTTCTTTGGGACTCTCTGAGCTTCCTGGACTTCCCGGAAGTCTATTTCCTTTGCCAGATTGGGGAAGTTCTCCTTTATTATTAGTTCAAATAACTTTTCCACTTGTTGCTCTTCCTCTTCTCTTTCTGGTACCCCTATTATTTAGGTGTTGGAATGTCTAAAGTTGTCTTAGAGGTTCCTAAGCCTCTCCTTATTTTTTTGAATTCTTGTTTCTTCATTCTTTTCTGATTGGATGTTTCTTTCTTTTTTCTGATCCTCTCCATTGATTTGAGTCCCAGTTTCCTTCCCATCACTACTGGTTCCCTGTACATTTTCCTTTATTTTACTTAGCATAGCCTTCACTTTTTTATCTAATTTGCAACCAAATTCAACCAATTCTGTGAGCATCCTGATACCCAGTGCTTTGAACTGTGCATCTGATAGGTTGACTACCTCTTTATCGCTTAGTTGTTTTTTTTTCTGGAGCTTTGATCTGTTCTTCTGTTTGAGTCATTTTTTTGTCTTGATGTGCCTGTTACATAATGTGAAGTGGAGCCTTAAGTGTTCACCAGGGTAAGGCCACCAACGTGGCTGCGTTGTGACACTGTATGTAGGGGAAAGGTCTGAGAATAAACAATGGCGCTTGGTCTGCTATCTGCCAGATTTCAGTCACTTCCCCCGCTTCCCACAAGCAAATTGGGCCCTTCTGGTGCTGATTCCCGGTTGGTGGGTTTGTGTGCATTGTAGGACCCTGCAGGTCTCTCCAAGGAATTATCCTGTGAGGCTAGGAGTTTCTCCCAGCGCCTCAACCCCCACAGGTGTTTTCAGTCAGTAGTTTGAGGCTTTATTTTCCCGAGCTGGGGCCCTGGGTTGTATGGTCTGCTCTGCTACCCAGTTTTGCTTGGTTTATCTGTGCACCAGTGTGGAACTGCCTGGTCTACCATTCGTCTTGCCGGCTGCACCTCGCTCCACAATCCACTGCTTCACTGGGTCTGCCAGCCACTGTTTTGCTGTGAGCCCTCTCTGCCCCAGCTGCCCAACTCCACCCCTCCTACTGGTCTGAATGAATGTGTCTTCTTTAACTCCTTGGTTGTCAGACTTCCATACAGTTCGATTTTCTGTCAGCTCTGGTTGTTTTTGTTTTTAATTATTGTTGTCCTTCTTTTGGTTGTGCAAGGAGGCACAGTGTGTCTACCTACACCTCCTCCATCTTGGCCGGAAGTCCAGAACTTTTTTCCCTGTTTTGCAACATGAACTTAAAACACCTCAGACTGAATGCCACAAAAATCAACCATGCCATGTGCACAGTATAGAAAACAATGGGTTGTACTACTAGTTTACTCCATATTTTTTCTTATCTGAATCTTCTTATAAGATTTTTATTTTTTGTCTCAGTCTTTATGCCTAAAGAAAGCAAACAAATAATCATTAGTTTGTAATAATTAGGAATGTAAAACTTATAAACATGAACAATTTCACTTTTCTAAAAAGTCATTAAAAATTATCCTATCACAATACCAAAAATATTGTAAGTAAGAAAATCTTTCTTTCAATCTAGCTGCAAACTTTTCTATTCTACCTCAACTCAGTGTTTGTTTTTGTTTTTTTATATTCAGCACCATTCTGCATTGGAAATAAAAACAAATTTATGCCCTTGAACTGAAATTGTAGACAATCACTTAGGGAATGAGCACATTATTAGAGGTGAGGACTGAGTGGTTTAAACCACTCAGTGGTTTAAACAGTGGTTTAAAAATGAGCTCTACCTGTGTTTCATATGTATAAACTCAAATGGTTATAACAGAGTTGACCCCATTTTGGGCAAGACTTATTACTGTATAGATCTGGAGATAACTCAGGCCAAATTATGTTCCCTGACATCGAACTACTTAGAAACAGATCATCCCTGTGTTTCTTGCTAGAGTAACACAAAGTTCTAATCTTCAGGAAGAAACAAGGGTTTGGGGGTCAGAAAGTGGATTTTGACTTGAAATTTCTAATCCCAGCTATTGAAAATCCATTTCATTAGTAGTTATTCTGTGAGTATAGATAAGGTACAAATCTTTGATGCTTGGGGGTATGTTTGATGACTTAGGGAAGAGTGGAACAGTATGTAACAAGCATTTATGCAACCACCCTCAGCTGTCTTCCAGGATTATTAAGTACCCAGCACTGTAAACTCCTACTTGTTTCTTTAGAAATTGTTAAAGTGGAAATGCCAGCATGTCAATAGCAAAGTAATATCTAAATCATATATTATTCCTTCCAAGAGGCTGGAAAAAGGCGATGTGCATCCCCCAATGAGGACAAGACTAATCGCAGAGCCAGTGCCAAGCCTGTGGAGATTTCCCCGGGGAGCTCATCATTTTATCACATGTCACAGCTTCTCTCAGTCTCAACGTGCTCTTTGGAGCAGACTCCCTTCTCTCCACGGGCACCACCATTATGGGAAAAAGAAGTTTCTATAAAATCTACCTGGGATAGGGCTGGCTTGGTTCAGGGGTCATTGGTGGTATATAGTACACTAACAAAACACATCTAGCCTTGGCCAGTGTGGCTCATTTGATTAGAGCATCATCCAATAACCAAAAGGTTTTGGGTTCAATTCCTGGTCATGGTGCATGTCTGGTTTATGGGTTTGATCCTCAGTCCAGGTGCATACACTCCCAGGTACAGCTGTGTACAGGAGGCAGCCTATCAGTGTTTTTCTCTCTCTCCTTTCCTCTCTCTCTCTAAAAGCAATGAAAACAAAATGTCCTTGGATGAAGATAAAATTTTTAAAAGAAAATACATCCAGTGATACAGAAGCCTTCCCCTCATCCTGAGTGCAGTGGCTTGACTCATCCTGGTATTCAGTTAGCAATTGGTAATTACTGATGATTAGTTAATTTGGGTATTTCTGAAAATCAATACTTGCTGTCAACAGCCAAAGTACCATTCCTCCTTTCACTGCTTTTGGTCTTCTTCATCCCTCCATATGCATAGCTATGATGGCTTTGGAAACATGAGCATGCTTACTAGCACACACAAGCACATAGAGACAAATTTAGAAGTTGTCAATATAGTTTGCCAATCAGCTGTTGAAATCCTGCTTAGCTAGAGTTGGATGAAAAACACATAATCATGGAAGGCTGCAAGATTTTGCATTACTGCCTTTTTCGTCCACCCAGATTGTTCAAGAAGTATTAATCCAGTCACTTCCCCATCATCTATACAACAAAATATCCTCTCAGTTTTTCTCATTTTGACCTGGTCCTGCAAGTCTAGAGAAATGTATTCATTCAGGATAGGTACAATTAAGTCTCATGATGGTGGGCAACATCAAGCAGTGCCAGGATGCAAAGTACTGAGAAATCACAGCAGCACGTTCGTTGACCTGCCTGGAGGTTATCAGAAACCACTAGCTTCCTTTCGTTCCCAAGACCTCAGGCAGATAGAATGATGGAGAGCAGAGCTCACATAGAGCCCAGTGTGTGCCACAGGATCAAAGAATTCCAGGGTTCTTCAGCATTCCTAGGGGTGGGTAGAACTCTTACTAGCTCTGAAACTCCCTGGTGTGACTCAGACTTGCATCAGTCTTGCTAGCCAAAAAAATAACAATTTAAGTGTTCTCTGAGGTGATATTGAATTGACCTGGCCAGAGATTAAAATGTTCTTTGTATCCTTTATTCTCCCCAGTTACACTGAATTCTCAGCCCACACTTCTGAGAGAGCCACGATGGACACCAAGGTACTGTTAAATGTCTTGCTGACAATATATAGGAATAAAGAGATTGTCAGCAAAGAATTCTGTGAAGGTTGCAGGGACAGGAGAGGGCAATTGTTTTCTGAAGTACAGTTGTCACTCTGTGTTAATAACTGCATCTGACCTTTCTGTGACAAAGGTTCTTTGCTTGGTTCCACATTGAGCGGCCAGAATGATTTAAAATTTAAGCACTAACAACAGGGGACAGTCTATTCGAGTGAGCAAAGCATGGCACTTTGTTTCCTTCAAAGCCTTTGCCTGTCATGGAAGCTCTGGGGAAGGTGAAAAAAAAAAAAAAAAAGGTGAGAAATAATACCATGGCCACTCCCTAGGGCATGCTAGGCTGGTAACAAAGAGCTTCAGGCTTAAAGGTAAAATTCAAGTACTTAAAAAAAATCACCAACTAAAGCACCAGTTCTTTTGCCTTGGGGGTAAGTGACTCAAAAAGACTAATAAATATCTGTGAATCCCTTTCCACCACTAGACTTAGCCTAATCTCCCACTATAGACTCCCCCTTCATTGAAACTCATCTTCCTATTCAACTTTTTCTGAACTGATGTCTTGGTCCAATTCTTGTTTCATATTCCTCCTACCAGCTTTCCCACTGCCTCATGTGCACTGAGAACCCAGTATTCCCTGAGCTACTGGCACTCATTATGAGCTCTCTAGAGAACTTTATAGTATATTATCCTCAGCTGTTATTTTGCTAGGATCTATTTGTGCCTGAATTCATCAAACTTGTCTTGTCTCTAGAAGTAATAAAAATTCAGTAGCAAAGTGTTGATTTAATATGGGGACCATATTTAATACAGTCAAAGGCACTGTATTAGGTCTTAGGGAAATGCAGTGAAGGGTCAACTGTAAGCTTGACCTTCACGACACTTCCAGTTTAGAGGCTAATGGACAACCAAGGTTGGAGCTGGTGGAAAAGGCCATTCAAGCCTTGAGGAGACAGCTTCCAAACTGAGGTCAGCAGGAGACTAGGATCTAAGATCAAAGGATTCCTAATGCTGAAACCCATTCAATTTATATATGTCCGAACTGAGGCCCCAAACAATTTGCTATTGGCAAGGATGGGCAGAGTGAGGATGCAAGGGACTGATAATAATGAACTACAAATGTTTCAGGAGCACTTATTAAGAGTAAGTTTCTGTGCTAAGAAATTGAGAGATGAAGCGACGTTTCCAAGGTCCCACAGTTAGAGAGCCATGCTGAGAATCCAGGGCTCTGCCACCATTGTTTGTGCTCCTTTAGCCCTCTATTTTTAGTCTGACTTCTTTCAAATAAGAAGAAAAATAAAGAAATTGAAATTAAAACTCTTTATCTGGGCCCATGATTCCCATGCTCTCTGAAACTTGACACCTAGTTCAAAGCTCCAGGTGTCGTTAAAATAATCAGTCCTAGACTTGATGTTTCACCAGAGGGCCTAGGTCACATTACTTACAAAATAAGAGGGTCAGACCAGATAATCTCAGAGGTCCCTTCTGGTTCTTACAGTCTATGATTCTATACTTCTGAACAAATATTGCCATCTTCAAAGACTAAATTTCAACTCTGTTCACAAGCCCTAAAGAGGAAGGAAAGGATAGGAGAATTGATTGCATGCTTGTGCAAATTTAAGTAATAGAGAATAGAGATGCTACCCTTGTGAATTCCTGGGTGATGTGCATGACTTGGAAAAAGAAGAAAAGTATTTCATGCAATACCATAGGGCACCCTTAGCTCAGCCTTTCTTCCTGAAATAAAAATACAAGTGAGTTTTTCAAGTTAGTTGGTTGATGTATCACCCTGTTCCCTTCATCATTCTCATATGAATCAACAAACATTAGAGAGAAATTTTTCTGCTTAAATTCCTTCCTGCAACAGAAGTAAATATCTTACTTTTATAAAATACATTTCTTAAAGATAAAATACAGTTCTACAATGCAGTTTCAGATAGATTTGCCATAATTCAGGTACCCTCGTTCAAATAATGGACTATGAGCATAATCCATCTTGGAGAGTCAGGAAGTACAGAACTTGGTCTTATTAAGGTGCTCCGTTATGAGGCCCAGTCACTGACACAATGAATTGTTTTTCAACGGGGCTGTGGCTGCCACCATAAGTCTTCGGCTTGAATGAAAAGGCAATTAAGAAAGGAAGTTGTAACAAGAAACTCAAACTAAATACTCTTCTTTTTCCAGTGCTAACATAATTAAAATGGTGTTTAACTGCCAGTTGGCTAAAACTAAATAAAAATGTCCAATTAAGGACACCGGTGAGACCAACTATACCTCAAAAAATCCCCTCTTCTACTAGTGCCACTTGATCCTTACTTTTCTTTCTTGCAGAATTTTCTTCTAAGTTGCACTAAACCCTGCATGTGAACAGTGGAAAGGTTGCATATTCTAATGGGGACATTTTACACCCCTCTACTCTAGAGATGGTTGGCCTTAAAGACATAAGACACTTCTTGTCACTTTGTACAGGGCTGTTAATCTGAGAATATTCAAAACCCACAGTCCGGTTTACTGTCTTATGTGGCCATGGTAAGAAAGTCTTAATCTCCCCAAAAAGCAAAATATTGTACACTATCAAGAACTGTATTAACAATCTATTACTGTGTAACAAAGTGGCACAAAATATTGTGGCTGAAAAGAATAGAGAATTATCTCACAGATTTTTTAAAAAACATTTTTTTTGTTTATTGGTTTTAGAGAGAGAGGGGAAGGGAGAGAAAAAGAGAGAGAGAGAAACATTGATTTGTTGCTCCACTTATTGATGCCTTCATCAGTTGATTCTTGTATGTGCCCTGACCCAGGATCAAACCTGCAACTTTGCTGTATTGGGATGATGCTCTAACCAACTGAGCTACTCAGCCAGGGATCACAGATTTTTGGGTCAAGAATATGGGCTTGGCTTAGTTAGGTAATTAACTGGAGGGTCTCTCACAACACTGCAATCAGGGGTGTACTTAAATAGGATCTGCTTCCTAGTTCTTTCAATGGTTGTTGTCAGTCTTTAGTGTCTTAAAAATTTTTGGACCAAGGGCTCCAAGGTTCTTGCTGGCTGTTGGCTGTAGGCTACCTTAAGTTCTTTGTCACATGGCCTCTCCAAATGGCAGCCTGTTTTACCCAGGCCAGCCAGACAGAGTGTCTGCTAGCAAGACAAAGTCACATCTTTTGTAATATTAATCATGGAGTTGACATCACATCACCTTATCACATTCCATCAGTTAGACATAAGACACCAAGTTAATCTGTTGACACTCAAGGGGAGATTTTTCAAGGGTATAAATACTAGGCCACAGGGATAACTGACGCCCCCATGGGGGTCATTTTAGAAGTCATGCACTACAGGACAGTAGGGTCTAAGACTTAACCAATCCCCATATGATAATTAGAGATCAGAGTGTAATCAAGTATCCTTCCCTGATATATACAGCAAAAGTATCATCTCATAAAGAATATGATCATTAGTTGTAGGTGCCCCCGTCACTTCTATTACTACCTACCCATGTGTGATTTCATTGTTACTACTTAAAAACAGACTCTTTCCTGTATAATCATTAAAATTACACTGTTGTATTATTTCTCTCAGAATTTACTATCATAACTCTGATAGTTTAGTTGATAAACTAAGTTATGTTGATGCTGATTCGACCTAAGTATATAAAACTGTACTGAATTTACCTATGAATCCCTGTGGCAACTTGGGTAAATAAATTCCCCACATTGGGTCCGAATTTCCTTACCTGTGGAACAAGAAGTTTTCATTAGATGGGGACTAAGCTCCCTACCCTTAGTTTTTATATAGTTTTATGTTGAGTTCCTCAAAAGAAGTACTAATTAACACCCACTGGATTTCTTTTAATCAATATGGCCAGGTGATTGTATCTGGCTTATATCCATCAGGGCTCTCTGTGACAAGCAACAGAAACTGACTCTGCCTAGATCAAACTCAGAACAATAGTGTGAGGAAGAAGGGAATTGGTAGAAGAATAATGGGACTCACAAACTCAGAGGAAGAGGAAAATAACTGGGTAACTGGAAGAGAAGGGTCCAAGGCTCAGGACACAGCTACAGGGCCTGTGGCAGTGGTTTTGTCCTTTTGGGGCCCTTCCACACTGCATCATGGCACCAAGTACCTTACATTCCCTTGCGTCTTCTCTGATTAAGCCAATTGTCAAATTTATAGGAGAGATTCTGATTAGCTTCATTTAAATTATCATCTTACCCCTGTAGTCAGAGAAAAGAGTCTTAGGATTGACAGTCCCACAAGAACCACGTGTGATGTGGGAGGGGCATTTTCCTGAATAGGTGATGCTGATGCTGAGTAGATTAAAATAATTAACATCACTACTTTCAGCTAAAATGATGGCTGTGACGATGGACATTGATAGGAGGTAATTTAAAAATATGTTACCCACCTCAGTTCTCCAGCCTTATTTATGCCACATAAAATACCAAGGTTAGTCCAACTAGCTTTGCTCTAAGAATGCCTTCCTCAACCAGCAATACTTAATAGTAGCCACATCTGCTCTCCTGGAATGTAAGCCCCATGAGGGCTGAAATTTTTGGTTTACCAATACGTATATCACAAGTGCCTAGAACAGGGCATGACACATAATCGACTTATTCAATAAATAGACAATAAATACTGGCTTCATAAATGTATTAAATATACATTGTTGGCACAAATGTACATTGGTACAAGTGAAGCATATTTCACACAAAGATTAGACTTTAACATCAGTTTGTTAGGGGGAACTGTGTGACTAAAAAGGTACCATATGATTAATATCATGGGGGACTTTGTAAGCCACCCTGGGCTTTGACAGTTTAGACCATTTTTCTACATAACTCAAACAGGGTTGTTCCCTTCTGAAGTTTCTTTGGTTAAACACCATAAAAAGTGACTCCTTGGCATTTAGGGGTCACGTTGCAAATGGGTCATTATACCATATCATGACACATATATACAAATGTGTCATTAACCATATCATGACAGACCTCAGGTACTGAGAAGGACTAAGCATAGTTAGGTTTATCTGCCCTGTCTGTGGTTCCTCTAGGATATACACTTGCATCTATGCTGCTTTTTTGGAAGGTATGAAGACCCTTAAAGATGTTCACACCATTGGATCCCACATGATTGAAGTTTAGAAATCATCCTAGGAAAATAACAGAGCTATTAGAGATATATAATGCATTGTTATTTTTATAATAAAATTCAAAGCTATTAAAATGTAAAATAGTCAGAGAAAGGTTAAATAAGCACTTTATGGATACGTAATTAAATACTCTGAAGCCTTTAAAACTCTAGTAAAATGTTATTGCACCCATTTCACCAGTGGGGAAGCTAATGTTAGAGAAATTCAGTTCATTATACAATGTTAAAGTGTTACATAATCTCTGTGCTGGAAAGATGACTTCTGATCAGTTAGTCCAACACCAGTTTAATGTGAGAGTCTTTCCCGTGCTGCTCCAGTGGGTGCTCTGACATGTTTGCCATCTGCAGTGGATGGTGAGATAGGTAAAGGCCCCTCAAATATGTCCACATGTTAATCCACTGAACCTGTGAATATGTTATTTGACATAGCAAAGAGGAATTAACGTTAAAGATGGGATTGTGTTTGCTAATCAGCTGGCCTTAAAATAGAGAGATTTTCCTAGATTTTCTGGGTGGGTTCAATGAAATCATAAGGGTCCTTAAAAGTGGATGAGAGAAAAAGAAAAAACCAGAACTATGGTTATGAAAAATTGTCAGAGACATGGGACATTACTGACTTTGAAGATGAAGGGAAGGGGCCACGAGCCAAGGAATGTAGAGGGGCTGTAGAAGTTACAAAAGGTGAGACGCTCTTTCTCAGAGCCTTCAGATGAACGCGGACCTGCTGACACTGATTTTAACCCAGTGAGACCCATTTTGGACTTCTGACTTCCATAATGCTAGGACAATCATCTTGCATCTTAATGGCTTAAACTTGCATTGTTTAAGCCATTAAGTTTGTAGCAATTGGTCAGAGCAACAACAGCATATTAACACAGATGGGTAGCTAGCCACTTTTCAAAACCATGCCCGCATTTTAAATCTTTTAGGACAATGTGGAAGAATGGACTAAATTTTGTAGAGTAGGATAAACCTGAACGATTTTGGAATAATACACTTCTATTGTCTCATCTCAAATATTTACTCAAAAACACATTCTGATTCATTAAAATTATGTTATATAACACTTCTTGGCACATTGTCTTGCAATTACCTGCTGCTTTTTTCTCCTTCAGTTTGGTTTACCTCTCACATGCAGTGGTATTCAGTGCCTTGAATTTCTCTGCTTCCTTAAATTTGTTAGACATAAACATGGTGATTAATTAAATTGCCTTCAATAAGTGAATAGACTATAGTAATAGATGAAGTTGAAGACCTACTCAGAGGCTGAGTCATAAGCTATAGCTTAGGATCCTCAGTAGAAGTTAATAAAGAATGTTCTCCTATTATACAGTTTACCAGCCTTAAATGTTAGAAAGGAAATAAAGGAGTCATCAAGTTATATGGTTACATATTAATCATTAGATTTCAGAGTTGGCAGTTATGTTATTTATGACCATTTTATGCATCAAGTGCAATATTCTACAACATAGAGATAGTTACATGTATTTAGGGGCTTATAACTTAGAAAGAAGGGTTTGGTTTCTCTGTGTGCCCTTTGTTTACTTGCATGAACCATAAGATGCATTTCTAATTAAGTTGGGACATCATCCAAAGATGTGACTGTTGTTAAAAGAGCACAAATTAAATGGCAAGAACTGAAGGCAACCCGGAGTTTTTTGAGAGCAATCTTAGAGCTTGGAGAATTCATAAACCAAGTAAACCTTCTGACATAACTATAAAATGTGGTATAAACCCTAGAAAAAAATGGCCATCTTGAAAGGGTAACAGCACTTTTATGAGAATTCCAACTGCACCATGGCAACATCAACCCGTCAAAGCAAATGAAGGGTAGTAAAAGTAAAATTAAACATGATGAAGGGGACACCAGCTTGCTAACAGCTTTCCAAGCAGTAAAGCTTTCAAATGTTATCTCTTCATTGGTCTGTTCAATCACACATGCCTGCTACCAAGCTTTATCATATTATGTATCTTTCTCATCACCGCAGCCTGCCACTGGTTTGATGGACTTGTCTTTATATTCACAAAAGAGGAACAGAGAGCGCTCCCCTTCCCCCCACTGTAGCCCCTACCCTGTGTGCCCTCATCCCTCATCTGTAATTCTTCTCTCCCCCATCCTCGTCCTCTCTTGCCCTTGGTTGGTGACCAACATGAGTCTCTCTGGCACAGTAGAGGTTGCTGTGCAGCTCTGAGCTTTGGGGACTAAATAGATCAAACCCCCATCCTACTTTCTGTCATCCAAAAGATAGATTCCAACGTGCATCTGACTTTGTCCTCTCTCTTTGCTTCCAAAAATAATCATCTTTCTCTTCTCATTGTTCTTTTCCCCCTCAATTAATCCCTCTTCCCTATCCTTCCTCCAACTTCCTGCTGGAAAAATTATGGAGGCATTTTCAATGTGTTAACTAATAGCTTAGCTAATCCTCTGGTCTGAATACCTTTGCTCTGTTCACAGGGACCTAGAATTATCAAGGTTACGTTTATTCTCTGACCTGCTTAGCCACCAGGGAGTCGACAAATTCTGGTCTTTTCAGTACTCTAAACCTCTTCCTGACTTGATTTCCCCTTTCTCAACAAGTTCCCATTTATTGTGTGTGCGGCGTTTGCCAAAACTCCTCAGCTTGCAGACCATATGAGTTATTCAACTGTATGCAAAAGAAAAAGAAAAAATAAATGATTAATCAGGCAACTTAGACTTTCCATAGCCCACTGTGACAAGGATGTTTAGGAAAAAAGAAAAAAGCTGGATTCCATGCTGTGGTGCTTACAAACAGCTAATAGGGGGTAGAAAGGGAAAGGAGAAACCGAGAAAAGAAAAGGCCAAGTAGCTGCAGCCAAGTGTCTCATAAAATTGCCATGTTTTAGCCTGAGTTTATTGTCTGTTAGTGTTGGTAATTAAATTGCTTTCTCTACTGTGGGCAAGTATGTGAACCCATGTCCTTTTTCTACGATCAACATTAAAGTGTGTTCCCAGTTAAATCAGCTCCTTTGATTCATTCATGCATTCAATATATACTTATTGAGTCCCAACAGCTCGGAGAGCAGGACTCAGAATGCATTTGAAGTCTGAGAAAGGGCAGCACAGAACTTAGGAGTGAGCGCTTAGGGGAGAAGATCCCTATATGTGTTTTGATGGCTCCCACCATTTCTTTCTTTGCATGTTTCTCTCCACATTTGCCTCCTATGAGTCCAGCCTTTGGCATTTGGTTGTCCTACCCCTAGCTTCCAGCCAAGAACCCAGATGTCTGCCTTTGCCAATTTTCCATCTTTTTTTTTTTTTCATTCTTATAGAGTTACCATATCCTCCCCCACTTTCTGTGTAGAGTTCCTGCTTAAAGCACAGACATTTATTGGAAGAAAATAGTAAAGGTATGAATGAGGTCATGCTTCCAAAAAGAGCCTGTGAGGATTCCAATTGATTTAATCACGTTGTGTGACTGTGTGCATGCACAAACATGTACATTCAAGCATGTTTCTGAGTATGTGCACACACACATACGCACTTATTATTCTATTCTAAGAAGATGAAGGTAAGGCCTGAAATGTTAGATAACCACCCAGAGTATAGGGACGCCATGCCTTAATTCTCTGACAAAACCCTACTCACTCAGCCTCAGACAGACTTGCTCCTGTCTTGTGTTTATACTGCTTACTGCGATCAGTTACAGCCCATGCCCAGAACAGGAATCTCCATTGCCAATGCAGGCAGACAGTAGCCAAGCAACAGTGAGTAGTATTTGGAGCCTGATACTGTATTACTATAACTAAGACCACCCAAGGCCTGGGGAGGGGGGAAGTTGGCCTGGAGTCACAATAAACATTTGCATGGTTCCATCACACCCCCAGTGTTATTCTCATCTTTTTACCTTGGTCACAATCCTCATAAAAACCATTATGTGGGCTACAATTATTTAAATCATTTTTCAAATAGGGTAAAGCAGAGGTCTGGATAGTTGGAGTAATTTGCCCCTGCTCACAGAGCTAGTAAGTGGCCAGCTGGGGCTTGAACCCAAAGCTAAATTTAGCAGCTGGGCGCTTAATTCCTTTATCAGTACCGATGTTTCAACACACGTACTTGCCTTCTTAAATCCTGTTCCACCTCAGTTGCCAAGTCCTCAACAATCCACAGTTCCTTCTAACCATGTTATTTTGTAACCATTACCTTATGTAAGTTTCATTACCATAACTGTCTCCCCAGTGACTCCAAACAGGTTCTCCCATCTGTGCCTCCACAAGCCCCCACTGAAATCAATGGGCCACAGGCATTCACCTGCTTTCCTGAGCAGTCCAAATCTGCTCCTCCCCACTGCTCTAACTGCTCCCTGAGTTTTGCCTTCTGATGCAGGGTTTACAAGGGAGTCATCATGACACAATTACCTTGAACCATGCAGTGCTGATAATGCAATCATCTGTCAGCAAATGAGTCGAGCTGTGCCTGCATGAGGCTGTCTGGACCATATTTGGCAAAATCAGGTTGTTACCTTCATGCCTTCAAACCAAACACAAACAATAGAGCTCTCTAGGACCAAGAATGGGAGCAGTTCTCCCCAGCTTTCCTGCCCGCATATTGAGATTCAGATAGAAACCACAAAGGTAACAGGGAACGATCTCAACACAAAATGCCTTTGTTCCATCTCTTTAGCTGAAAAAGAGTTGAATGTGTTTAGCACAAGTCTCTTGGAAACCAATTATAATATTCCTTGCACATCTTTTCACTGAGGAGTGTTCCTGGCAGGTTTGTCTTCTGGATAGTCAAAATGTAATCATTGTATCTAGTCAATGGGTAGGGCAAAGACTGAGTTAGAGACTCAGGGGACACTTAGGACGCAAAGCCTCTGTGTACTATTAATGCTGAACAGGTAAGGTAGACCCTTTATCTCATCACTCTCCCCCCCCACCTCACATTCAACATTGTATTATGAAAAATTCCTAACATATGGAAAAGTTGAAAGGATTATACAATGAACTAACTACCTTCCTACACTTACTTAGATTTTATTATAATTGCTTTATGCCCTATCTGTCAATCTGTCTATTCTTTCATTCCATTATTGATTCATTTTATTTTTCAGTGCATTTTATTTATTTTTCTTTTTTATAAGTATATATATATTTTTAAATTTTACTTATTTATCTTTAGAAGGGAAGGGAAGGAGAGAATGAGAGAAATATCAGTGTATGGTTGCTTCTGGTGCATCATCCCCTGCTGGGAACTGGCCCCTGCTGGGAACTGGCCTGCAACCCAGGCATGTGTCCTGATGGGGAATTGAACTACAATCTTTTGCTTTGCAGGTTATAAGTATATTTTATTGATTGTTATTACAGTTGTCCCAATTTTTTCTCCCCATTGTCCCCCTCCTCTTGGCACACTGTCCCCACCCTATAGCATTTCTCCCTCCCCCTTAGTTCATGTTCATGGGTTGTACCTTTAAGTTCTTTGGCTTCTCCATTTCCTATACTATTCTTAAACTCCACCTGTCTATTTTGTGCCTACGTATTATGTTTATTTTCTGTACCTTTTCTCCCCATTCTCCCTCTCTGTCCCCCCACTGATAACCCTCCATGTGATGTCCACTTCTGTGATTCTGTTCCTGTTCTAGTTGTTTGCTTAGTTTTGGGGGTTTTTAGGTTCAGTTGTTGATAGCTGTGAGTCATTTGTTGTCATTTTACTATTCAGAGTTTTTTATCTTATTTTTCTTATATAAGTCCCTTCAACATTTCATATAATAAGGGCTTGGTGACGATGAACTCCTTGAACTCGACCTTATCTGGGAAGCACTTTATCTGCCCTTCCATTGTAAATGAAAGCTTTGCTGGATAGAGCAATCTTGGATGTAGGTCCTTGCCTTTTCTGACATGGAATACTTCTTTCCAAGCCCATCTTGCCTGTAAGGTTTCTCTTGAAAAATCAGCTGATAAACATATGGGCACTTCTTTGTAGGTAACTAACTGTCTCCTTTTCTCCTGGTGCTTTTAAGATTCTCTCCTTATCTTTAATCTCCAGTAACTTAATTACGATGCGCCTTGGTGTGTTCCTTTTTGGGTCAAATTTTTGGGGGCTCTCTGGGATTCCTGGACTTCTTGAAATTCTATTTCCTTTGCCAGATGGGGAAGTTTTCTTTTATTATTTGTTAAAAAAAGTTTTCAATTCTAGCTCTTTATCTTCTCCTTCTGGCACCCCTATGATTCAGATGTTGGAACATTTGAAGTTGTCCCAGAGGTTCCTAAGCCTCTCATTTTTTTGAATTCTTGTTTTATCATTCTGTTCTAGTTAGATATTTGTTTCTTACTTTAGGTCCAAATTGTTGATTTGAGTCCTGGTTGGTTGTGGACTGCTCTGCCTGGTTTTGGAAATTGTAACTACCTCCCATGGCTAAGGATGAGCGAGCAACCTCCAGAATGTGAGCCACAGGAGACAAAGCTTGTCTCTGGTAGCAAACGCTGCCTCAGTTTCCTCCCTGCCCCCAAAGCATGGTCAGAAGTCCATGATGAGTAAGACCCCTCACAACAGGGAGCAACCTAAGCCAGACTCAATCACATGGAAAGCCATCATGGAAAGACTCAGGAGGCTGCAACAAAGAGCGAGCAATAGACCCATGCCTACAGGCTATGTGACAGAGCCTGAGTCCCCAAGTCCTCTGGGAGAAGTGCTTCCTGGCTCTAATCCACTTAAGCCTGAATACCTGATGGGGAGGGGTGCAGCTCTTTGCCTTGCCAGAGTGGATCCTGTGGGAAAAATCTGGCATCACAAAGAATTTCTGAAAAACCTGTGAAATCTGCTCTGCTAAGAGTGCTTTCATTCATATGTTAAGGGTCCAAGCAGGAAACCCTAAAAGTTTCTGCAAAACTCCTTCCCTGACAGACTCTGACTCAGACTAAGCCCTCAGATTTCTTTGAAATGCTATCTACTCTTTGATCCTTGCTGCCCTCTATTCCTGTGTATTATAACCCAATGAAAGCTCTTGGAGGAAGGGGCTCAAGGCCTTTTTCCCCTGAGAAACTGGCCACCTCTCTTCCTCATGCAGATCACGTCTTGTCTTGTTCATTTTCATCTGTGGCAGATGGGGGAACTTGCGGGAAAAGTCTCCCCTACACTGGTTTCCTTCACTTCACTGTTGGTTCCCTGTATATTGTCTTTTATTTCATTTTGCATAGCCTTCATTTCTTCCTTCATTTTGCTACTGAGCTCAATCAGTTCTGTGAGCATCATGATTACCAGTGTTTTGAACTCTGCATCTGATAGGTTGGCTATCTCCTTGTCGCTTTGCTCTTTTTCTGGAGTTTTGATCTGTTCTTTCATTTGGGCCCTATTTCTTTGTCTCGGTGCATCTGTTACATGGTAAGGGGTGGAGCCTTAGGTACTGGCCAGGACAAGGCAACCCACTTTGCTGCCTTGGGATGCTATCTGTGGGGTAGGGTCAGAAAGGGAACAATGATACTTGGTCCCCGCTTGTCCCACTTTTCACCAGTTATCTCCCAACCCATAATCGAATTGTCGATTTTCAGGGGATGATTTGTAGGTGGATGGGTTTGTGTACATTTCAGGACCCTGTGGGCCTCTCCAATGGACTCTCCTATGAGACTGGGAGTTTCTCCTGCCACCAAAAGCCCTACAGATTTTTTTATAGCCAGGGGTTTTCAGTCTTTAGTTTCCCTGCACTGAAACTCTGGGTTTCATGGTGTGTCTCATTCCTCATGGCTTATCTGTGTGCAAATATGGGATTGCCTGTGCAGTCTGCCCTTTGCCCTGCAGCAGGTCCCGGCTGCTCTTCTCCACCCGTCCTACTGGTCTGGATGAATGTTTCTTTAACTCCTTGGCTTTTGAACTTCCATGCAAACAATTTCCTGACAGTTCTGTTTGTCTTTTTTTTTTGTTGTTTTTAGTTTGGTTGTTATTCTTCTTTTGGTGGTGTGAGGAAGCAAAGCATTTCTTCCTATACCTTCATCTTGGCCAGAACCCTTCTGTCTCTTTAAGTGCATTTTAAAGTAAATTACAGATCTTGATACATACTTCACCCCAAATAATTAAGCAAATATATTATTAATAAAATGTAGTATCTATAATTCTCTCTCTTTAGCTTTGATGGAAAGCTTGCATACAATATAATGTAGAAATATTTAGTGAACCCTTGACTAAACATTGACATACGTATACACCTAAGCAATCTGAACCCCTGTCAAGTTACACAACATGAACATCACTCCAAAAAATTCTCCCAAACCACATTCCAGTCAATCCTTAACATCATTTTCCCAGAGACAGGCACTATCATGACTGCTTCTCCCCAATATAGGTCAGCTTTATTGCTCTAAAACGTCATACGCAAGAAATCATAGACTAGGTACTCTTTTGTGTAAGCTTCCTTCCCTCAGGATTTTGAGATTTGCCCATTTTCATTATTAGTAATTTATTCCTTTTTATCGCTGAGTAGCATCCCCTATGCATGGGTATACCACACTTTGTTTTTCCATTTACCAGTTGATGAACACCTGGGCTGTTTCCAGATTTTGACTATTGTGGATAAAGCTGCTATGAATATTTGTGTAAAAGTCTTTGTGTGGATAAATTTTTTTTCATTTCTCTCAGAAAAATATATGAGTAGAGTTGTTGGTGAAGGTATACATTTAATTTTTATAAGAAATTACAAATCTTTTTTTTCTGAAGTATTTATCTCATTTTACATATTTGCTAATGTTTGAAAGTTCATTTTGCTTTACATCATCACTGACATTGGGTGTTGTTGGTCT
Organism: Artibeus jamaicensis; assembly: GCF_021234435.1. Taxonomy (NCBI): domain Eukaryota; kingdom Metazoa; phylum Chordata; class Mammalia; order Chiroptera; family Phyllostomidae; genus Artibeus; species Artibeus jamaicensis. Next base: position 28,018,258 of record NW_026521788.1, on the reverse strand, counting down.
TTTAATTTTAGTGATTCTGGCGGAGGGGAAGTACCTTGCTGAGGTTTTAATTTACATTTCCAAGATGATAAATGATTTTGAGCACTTACTTTTTCGTGTGCTTATGGTCATCCATCTATATATCTTCTTTTGCAAAGTGTCCATTTGAATCTATGGCCATGTAAAATAATTTTTAAAATTGAATTTTAGAGAGAGAGAGAGGAAATGGGAAAGAGAGAGAGAAAGAGTGAGAACAAGAGAGAAACATGGATTTGTTGTTTGTGCACTTATTTGTGCATTCATTGGTTGTTTCTTGTATGTGCTGTGATTAGGGATTGAACCCACAATATTGGCATGTGGGGATAATACTCTAACCAACTGAGCTACCCAGCCAGGGACATTTGCCCATTTTTTTTACAACGGAGGGCCTGGTCCCACATTGGCCTCCTTCCCAGGGGCAGAGCGACAGCCTTGTGCACACGCTGCACTAGGAAACCCCATCCCATCCCTACTTCACTCCCTGCCCGGGCTCAAATGAACCTGAAAAGATAATTTTTGAATAAATGTTGGTTGCACTCCTCATTTACTGGGTACTGCCAACAGGCAGCAGGAACTGACGGCTTGTTAGCGATGCTTGGCCCCTTTGTGAGATGTATTCAGAATGATTGATTTACAATAAAGTGGTTCCCGGTGGGTGCATGCAGGTGGAACTGATGCGGATCGATTCCAGTGGCGCTAACTAATCAGCTGTTTAAACTGGCAGAGGGGAGTGCTCAGTGACAGACACAGTGTGACCATCATTTTCCCCCTAAGATTACAAATTAACTTGTTGGGGTTTGCTGAGGTGTGTGACAACCTGGAGCCCAGCCTCAGAGCAGCAGGGGTGTCTGTGCCCTCAGGGAGGGCCCTCTGGGATCTGCCTTTCCCATCCAGCTGGACCGGGGCAAATGGCACTCTGGCTGGTGGAGAAGGCACCTCAGAAAGTGTGGGGATTTTCTTCCTCACTAAAATCCATCTTCTCCTTCCCCCGCAGGGAGGGGGAGCTGGAATTTAAAGGGTCTACTCCTGTTTCTCTGTTTTATTTATTTTACCTCTTTGGCCCCAAGGCCCACCCATCTCTCTTCCTTTCTTTACTTATGATGAACATACAGGGAATCAACCTCATTTTTCTCTTTCTGCTCTTGAAGAAAACTCAAGATGCCCTAATCTAAGGTTTTGGGGGATGAGGAAGTCTATTATTTTGTCTTGTTTGTTTTTAAGGCTCTTGGCTTGTAGCAGGATTTAACTGCGGTATTCTCTAAGCATTGAGTTATTTGCTTTCACTATATTAATGACAAATCATGACCCTGAAAATTGGGTAGTTTTAGGCTGAAGAGGCCAGGTAAGGTGTGGAGGGCAATGATGATAAAGTGGGAGGGGTGTTTAACTGTGGCCTAGTCTATGGCCACCCACAGGAAGGTCTAACCTAGCTCCAGACTCTAGGATCAAGCTTGGCCTCTTGCCCACAAAACTTTTTCATTCATATCTTATTTCTGAGATAAGGTAATGGGGTGTGCAGGAACCACTGTTTTATATTTGAGAAAGCAGCAATCAAAAATCTTCAAGTAGATGCTGAGAGAGGTGAAATGTGACCTCAAATAAGAACTTCGAAATTTAGTAGTTTCAGTTACAGTTCTTGAAGCCCAAATTAGCAAGTTAAATACTTTATATGGTGTACAAAGTGTCTAGGGTTGCATTCCAATATTAGAAGGCAAATCTGTTAACACAATCCAAATCAACACTTCAAAAGTTTTGTTTCTTCAGAAATTGATACTGTTATTCTAAAGGAATACGTAGGTAAGAACTGAAACAGTCTGCCACTGGATATTAAAACTTAGTGTAAAGGTCTGATAATTAAATCAGTATGGTCTAAGGATAGAAAGACAAATAAAATGGAATAGGTGGCTTTGTAACAGATTCTAGTATTTGAAAAAGTAAAATATAATAAAAGAGGTATTGAACTGTAGAGCAAGAATGGGAAAGAATAGTCAATTTTTGCAAATGGCCCTGCAAAATTTGTTTTTAATTATTAAGAAGAAAAAGTATATTTAGATCCTGTGCTCCAAAATAATTACTCAATATTTCAATATTTAACTATAGAAATCCAAATCACAACATTCTTCAAGACATTTAGGTGATTATTTAAGTCTTTGGGATTAGGAAAGGCTCTAAGCAGAAAAATAGAGCAGAAATCACAAATCAAAATATTTGTGGCATTAATTCACAAAAATAAAGTTCGTTACCTACAAAACAACACAAAGATTAAAAGCCAACAATAAAGTAGGACTATTTATAAAAATTATGCTGAAGGACTAGTATCAGTTAATATACAATATCTTGTTCAAATTGATAAGAAAATAGGAGTCTCGATGAGTACATAGAGGCCAAGAATATAAAGAGATAAGTTATAATGAAGGAAATAAAACATTAAATTGCCTTTTCTTCTTTTTTTTTTTTTTTTTTTTTGTGCTTTTTCTTTTTTATTTTTTTTTTTGTTTTTGTTGTTATTCCCCCTTCTCCCCCTCCCATTCCCCTGTTGCTACTCCCCACCCTCCTTGAGATCTTCATTTCTATGTTTCCACTCCTGCTCTAGCTGTCCTTTTAGTTTGCTTTCGTTTTAGGTGTGGTTGTTAATAACTGTGGGTTTGTTGTCCTTTCACTGTTCATGTTTCTTTATCTTCTTTTTCTTAGATAAGTCCCTTTAACATTTCATATAATAAGGGCTTGGTGATGATGAACTCCTTGAATTTGGTCTTATCTGAGAAGCACCTTATCTGTCCTTCCGTTCTAAATGAAAGTTTTGCTGGGTAGAGCAATCTTGGTTGTAGGTCTTTAGATTTCATGACTTGGAATATTTCTTTCCAGCCCCTTCTTGCCTGTAAGGTCTCTTTTGAGAAATCTGCTGACAGCCTGATGGGGACTCCTTTGTAGGTGATTGTCCCCTTAGCTCTTGCTGCTTCCAGGATTCTTTCCTTCATTTTAATTTTGGCTAATGTAATTATAATATGCCTTGGTGTGTTTCTTCTTGAGTCCAACTTTTTTGGTACTCTCTGGGCTTCTTGGATTTCTTGGAAGTCTATTTCCTTTGCCAGATTGGGGAAATTTTCTTTTATTATTTGTTCAAATAGTTTTTCCACTGGTGGTTGTGTCTTTCCCCCTTCTGGTACCCCTATAATTCGGATATTGGAGCGTTTAAAGATGTCCTGGAGGTTCCTAAGACTCTCCTCATTTCTTTGAATTCTTGCTCCTTGACTCTTTTCTGCTTGTCCATTATTTGCTTTCTTCTGGACCACTGCATTGATTTGAGTCCCAGTTTCCTTTTCATCTCTATGGGATTCCTGTGGAATTCCATTCATTTCCCTTAATTTAGCCTCCATATGTTTCTCTAATTTGTGGCTGTAATCCACCAAATCTGTGAGGAAGGTGATGACCAGTGTTTTAAACTGTGCGTCTGAGAGTTTTGCTATTTCTTCGTCATTTAGATTTATCTCTGGGGCTTTTGAGTTCTGCCTGCGACATTTTTGGTCTGTTCTGGCCCTTTTTTCTTCTTAAATTCAGTAAACAAAGGATTAAAAATGGAACTAATGGAATATTTTCATCTATCCAATTAACAGAGATGAAAACATAGTGATAATGTTAGCAATACTATGATAAAACAGATACCCTCATATGCTAATGATAAAGGTTAAATTGCACATCTTTTCTGGCCATTATTCCAATATTCTGCCCTTATGGACCTCTTTACCTTATCTCATCTCTTATTGCTTCTCCTTTGCTCTCTGTTGCAAGATAAGGGAATTGTTTTTTCAGTTGTCATACAGATTTTCCACATGCCTAGAAAACTCTCAGACTTCCCCTCTTCTTCACTCCCTCTCAATTCCTTTGCCTCCTTTTCATTCCCCTCCTCTTCTCTCTTTTCTCCTTCCCCTTCCACTCTTCCTCAGCTCCTTCCCTCTCCATTTTTATTGCTCCAATGCTTCTTCCATATTTATTCCTTTCCATCCTTTCTTTTTCTTCCTCTTTCCCTTTCTTACCATTTTCTTCTCAATGTCTGCCTGGGCAAGGCATCCTTAAAATAGCAAATCAAACATTACTCAATGCAGCCTCTTTATACTCCCTAAAAGTGTCACATTATCTGGTTGTTTGTGCTCACATCACCTTGTAACTTTACCTTATAACACAATCACAATCTAAATTTATGTATCTATAGTTATTTCATTAATATGTTTCTCCCTCACAGAATTACATGAACTGTGTCACCTTTAGTGACCATTAAATCCTTAGTATATACAGCAAGGTGCCAGAAAATAAGTGTGTTGTTAGCTATGGAGTTGGATATTTTGACTGCCCATTTCCCAAAAGACCACTAGAAAAACTGTGGCCTAAGCAAGGCTAAATTTATCAAACTTACTAAAGTAAGGGAAAACCGACCTTGATGGGAAAAGAATTAAAAAATATTATACCTGGACTTTTTTTTTTATGATATTTGATCAAATCCTCAAACTATCTTGGTAGAAAAAATATGGGGTTGAAGTAATCAATAAGGTGGCTAGTACTTTGCTAAAGATCTATACCTGAAGGGTATGAATTAATATATTAATTTTTACCTGCATTAACATATTGGTTTGAATTTATGGATGTTTAGAATAACTATGAACCAGCTGGGGTCAGGCACAGTATAATAAAAGCTTACATTAGCCAGTGCTTATACCCCAATGGCCCAAGTCATATTCAGGGTCAGTTAAAACTCTGTGCCCTGCAACAGAAAATCAAAATGCCTCCTGTACAAAAAATCATGAGATTTGATGTTTTAATGATGATGATGGTTATAATGATGATGATGGTAATTTCTACCTGACTTACCTGAAGTAAACAGCTCCTATATGAAAATACATACTTTCACTGAGTTATCCAAATAGAGTGTAGAATTTATTTTCCTAGTCCTCATCCAAGTCAAATCTATTTTAGTGAATGATTGTTAACTTCAACAACAAGTGTAGGGGACCAGTTTGTTTAAGTCTGGCAAATGTGACTCAGCTCTGTATGGAAAACCTACAGATGTGAAGTGGTGGGCAGGAGCCAGACCTTCAAACCAAGTTTTCCTGTGGGAATCAGGCCTAGAAAATGCTTACAGATTGTTATGGCTTGCTCTTGCTGAAACTCCCTCACCCCAGTCTAAAGCAACAGATAGATGTATATTGCCTATCTTCAAGGTAATTTCTGAAGCCTGTGTGAGTTCTCCCAAGGATAGAGCTAATCAACTCATTGCCATCCCCCTCCACATGTTATTTTTATTTCCTTGATTGTACCTAGAATGTAGACAATAATATTCTATGTAATAAATAATAAATCTTTCTTTGATATAAGATCCCAGGAAAACAATAAAAGCCCCTCTAGGCAAGTGTCTGGGCACTCCCCTCTTGGGGGAGTGGCCAAGGCACCCATAGGTGCTCTCCCCTTGAGAGAGTAGCCATGCTGTTCCCTTTGCCTCCTCAGAATTGTTGTTGCCTGTGTATTGATTCTCATCATAAGCTACAACAGGCAGACTCTGCTGGACAGGGTCTGCTACAAACAAGCTAAAAAAACTCCATAATAATTAAAATAAATAGATGAGGAGAGCTAATTATAAAACAATTAGTCAAAGTCTATGAAAATAAGAAATATATAAATAGTGTATTGCTACATCTCATTAAAAGAGTCATTCACTTAGCATATGTCATTGTGTTTATATCACTTCAGTGAACAGCTAGATGATGTTAGGAAGTCTGGCTATTGACAAATAGATAATGCCATAAACAATAAGGTTGTGGATGTCAATTACTTTGTACTTACACATAATGTAAATATCATAATGTATGTGGTAATGAGATAGAACACAGGATATTATTTTAAATACCATATTATATGTTCTATGAAAGTTATGGGGAAATATCTTTTAATCCAATGAAGAGGTGATCTTTGAATTGATTCCTGAAGTACTAGGCAAAATTGGCCAGCCATGTGAGGATGGGAGCAGAAAGTTGTAGGCAGAGGGAGGGAAAAGGAAAAAATCCTAAATGGGAATGAGCATGATATATTTAAGGAACCAAAGAAGTCTTTCCTTGCTAGAGTGAAGAGAGGGCATTAGAGGGAATCTGGTTGAGGTTGAGAGGTAGGCAAATGCCAGTTCATGTAGTGACTTGTGGTCCAAGGACAAGAAGTTGGATTTCAGTCTAAGCAAAATGGGAAGCCACTGGAGGGGTTTAGGGAATGAAGCAACATTACCTGATTTGTTTTTAAAAGCACCCCTCTTGGCTGTTGAGGGGAATTATAGAATATAAATGAGTAATAATAGAAACAGGGAGGCCAGTTAGAAAACTATTACATCAGTCTAGAAAGAAATGATATTGGCTTGCACTAGGGAGGAAGCTGACATTAAGGGAACTAGAGGCATTCAGCATATGTTTTGAAGGTTGAGCTAAGAGGATTTGAAGGTGGGGTGTAAAGGTAAATGATGAATCATGACACCTCCTAATTTGAAAGCTTGAGTGAAATTAGTGAATGGTTATACTGTTAAATATGTATTAAAAATATGTATTGGACATGTACTCTGTGGAGGACACTTTTGGCAAGATATATTTTTCTAACTTCTAAAACAGAGTACTAACAGATTGTGGATGCAAACTACATTAAAAGTTGTCATCAATATTTCCATTTTATTTCAAGCAAATATTCTTTTTTAAATAATTTTATTTAGTTATTTTTCAAGTACAGTTTTTTGTCTATTTCTCCCATCCCAGCCCCCCCCCCCCCGCCTTGTGCTCCCCACCTCCCTCCCATTTCCACCCCCCCCTTAGTTCTCATCCCTGTGTCCTTCACACTTGTTCCTCCAAATTCCTCCCCCTTTCCCCCTTAAATTCTCTTCCCTGTCCCATCTGGTCACTGTCCCCTTGTTCTCTATTTCAGTGTCTTTGTTTTTATTCTGCTTGCTTGTTTGTTTTGTTGTTTAGCTTTCTGTTAAAGCAACAAACAACAAATGTTGGAGAGGTTATGGGGAAAAGGGGACCTTAGTTCACTGTTGGTGGGATTGCAGACTGGTACAACTATTATGGAAAACAGTATGGAATTTTCTCAGAAAAATAAAAATCGACCTGCCTTTTGACCCAGCAATTCCACTGCTAGGATTATTTCCTAAGAATCCTAAAACATCAATTTCAAAGAACCTATGCACCACAATGTTCATAGCAGCACAATTTACAATAGCCAGGAGTTGGAAGCAACCTAGGTGCCCATCAGTAAATGAATGGATCAAAAAATTGTGGTATATATACACAATGGAATTCTATGCAGCAGAGAGAAAGAAGGAGCTACTACCATTTGCAACAACATGGATGGAACTGGAAAGCATTATGCTGAGTGAAACAGGCCAAGTGTTGAAAGACAAATACCATATGATCTCACTTTTAACAGGAAGCTAAACAACAAAATCAAGCAAATATTCTAAGTAAGCATTTTTTCTTTCTCATTGTCTTTGTTATTGTAAGAAGAATCAGGAGCTGGCCAAAATTTTCTGAAAAGAGCCAAATAGTAATTATTTTAAGCTTGGCAGTCTATAGGAACTCCGTTGCAACTACTTAACCCTGATGTTGTAATGAGAAAACAACTATACATAATTTATTAAGAAATGAGTGTTTCATTAGTAAAGAGGGGATAGAGGGAGCATTCCTCAACATAACAAAAACCATATATGAGAGACCTATAGTCAACAACATACTCAATGGGCAAAAACCTAGAGCTTCCCCACTAAAATCAGGAGCAAGAGAAGAATGCTCGCTTTCACCACTCCTATTCAACATAGTACTGGCAGTTCTATCCATAGCAATTAGACAAGAGAAAGAAATAAAAAGCATCCAAATTGGAAGGAGGAAGTAAAATTGTCATTGTTTGCAGGTGACATGATAATGCACATTGAAAATCCTATAGACTCCACCAAAAAACTACTCAACCTAATAAGTGAATTTGGCAAAACAGTGGGATACAAGTCAATATTCAGAAATCAAAGGCATTTTTATACACCAACAATGAAATATCAGAAAAGATATCAGGGAAAAAATCCCATTTGATATAGCAACAAGAAAAATAAAATACCTAGGAATAAACCTAACCAAGGAGGTAAAAGACATGTGCAGAAAACTATATAACACTTAAGAAAGAAATTAAGGAAGATACAAACAAATGGAAGCAGGTGCCATGCTCATGGATTTAGAATAATTAACTTCATCAAAATGGCCATACTACCCAAAGTGATTTGTAGATTCAATGCAATCCCTATTAAAGTACCAATGACATATTTGATGGATATAGAACAAAGACTTGAAAAATGTATATGGAACCATAAATGAACTCAAATAGCTGCAACAATTTTGACAAAGAACAAAGCAGGAGGGATCACAATACCTGATATCAAGACCATTGTAATCAAAACAGCCTAGTACTAGCATAAAAATAGGCACATAGACCATGGAACAGAACAGAGAGACCAGAAATAAACCCAAGTTGCTATGGTCAATTAATATTTGACAAAGGGGGAAGAAGCATAAAATGAAGTAAAAATAGCCTCTTCCACAAATGGTTTGGTAGATCTGAACAGCTACATGCAAAAAAATGAAACTCAATCACCAATGGACTCAATACACCAAAATAAATTCAAGGTGGATAAAAAACTTAAATATAAGTCATGACATCATAAAAGTCCTAGAGAAAAACATCAGCAGGAAAACCTCAGACATTCAAAGCAGCAACATCTTTACTGCTATGTCCCCTAAAGCAAGGTACATAAAGAAAAGAATAAACAAATTAGACCTCGTCAAATAAAAAAGCTTCTGCATGGCTAAAGAAAATGGCATTAAAGTGAAAAAAGAACCAACTGTATGGGAAAACATATTTGCCAATATACCTCAGACAAAGGTTTGATCTCCAAAATATATGAAGAACTCACATGACTCCACTCCAGGAAGACAAAAAAACAAATTAAAAAATGGGCAAAAGATTTGAACAGACACTTCTCCAAAGAGGACATACAGAGGGCCCAGAGATATATGAAAAGATGCTTAGTATCACTAGTCATCAGAGAGATGCAAATTAAAACCAGAATGAGATACCACCTCACACTGGTCAGAATGACCATCATAAACAAATCAACAAACAAGTGTTGAAGAGAAAAGGGAACCCCAGTGCACTATTGCTGGGAATCCAGACTTGTGCAGCCATTGTAGAAAACAGTATGGAATTTTCTCAGAAAACTAAAAATGGCACTGCCTCTTGACTCAGCAATTCCATTGCTGGGATTATAGCCTAAGAGCCCTGAAACACCAATCCAAAAGAACCTATGCACCCCAATGTTCATAGCAACACAACTTACAATAGCTAAGTGCTGGAAGCAACCTAAGTGTCCATCAGTAAATGAATGGATCAAAGAACTATGGTACATTTACACAATGGAATTCTATACAGCAGAAAGAAAGAAGGAGCTCCTACCCTTTGCAACAGCATAGATGGAACTGGAGAGGATTGCTAAGTGCAATAAGCTAGGCAGTGAGGAACAGATACCATATGATCTCACCTTTAACTGGAACATAATCAACAAAAGAATAAAAGCAAACAAAATATAACCAGGACATTGAAATTAAGAACAATTTAACAATAGCTAGAGGGGAGGGAGGAAGGGACAGTGGGGAGAAGGACTTTCAGGAACTACTTTAAAGGACACATGGACAAAACCAAAGGGGAAGGTGGAAGCAAGGGAGGGAGGTGGGTTTGTCTAGGGTGGTGCAGGGGGGAGCGGTGGGGGGAAAATGCAGACAACAGTAATTGAACAACAATAAAATTATTTTAAAAAAGAAATGAGTGTTTCAATAAAACCTTACTTACAAAACAGTGGGCCAAATTTGGCCTGTGAGCTTTATTTTGCAGATCCTTAAATAAAACAATTTAAATGGAGGAAAAAGAAAAATCTGGTTATGAAAAAAGCTAAATACTTATTTGTTTTTGATTTTTAAAGATTTTATTTACTTATTTTTAGAGAGAGGAGAGGGAGGGAGAAAGAGAGAGAGAAACATCAATGTGTGGTTGCCTCTCACGTGGCCCCTACTGGGGACCTGGCCCTGCAACTCAGGCATGTGCCCTGACTGGGAATCAAACTGGCGACCCCTTGGTTCACAGCCCATGCTCAATCCACTGAGCTACACCAACCAGGGATACTTATTTGTTTATTGAAAACAATGCATAGTGGAATCTAAAATTTTTATTTACTTAATTATAATTGTTTCACTTCAGTATTATTTTGAATAGTAATTCTTCTGATTTCTTCAGGATCTTACACATTGTATAATCCTGATAAGAATATAAATCATGGTACTTTGCTCTCTGCCACAGTTGGTAGGTCCTAATCCAGATTAGCCAAACCGGGTAGTCCTCTTACCTATAGTCACTGTTGATTGGGTTAGAGATGGGCACATGGTTCAAGCAAGGAAAATTAGATTCTTTCCTGAACTTGATATATGGATAGTAGGGAACAGTTTTCTTGGCTGAGGGAATGCTAAGAGAGGGAGCTGAAAAACCTTTAACTTAAACTGGCTATTTTGCCCAGCATTTGTTCAGCGCTTATGTTCAGAAAAACTACAAGCAGAGCTAGAATCAAGAGCCGCAGCAGCATTGTTTGGAAGCTTAATCCAGCTATGTCTAAAGCCAGAGACATGCCAGGACTTCCCAGTTATGTGAGTCAGTAAATTTGCTTTCTGCTTAAGCTAGTTTCAGTTGAGTTTTGATCAGTTGCAGACAAGAGATTATAGACAAAACTATTACTTTATTGAATCTGAAAGTAGAAGACAATTAACTTTTGAATTCTTTGAATACCAAACATAATACATACTAATCTTAGTTAAACTTAAAATAGCTTATGTTTAAGGTTGAAAGAACAAGGACTCAGAGGTAAGTGATTTGCCTGAAGTTTCATACATTTTTGGTAATCATTTGACTGGTGATGTTTCTGACTCCAGAGGCATGCTATTTATATAATATACTAAGGGAGCACAGAACATAAATGGGATAATAATAAAATATAATTTGGGGATTTCTCTTTCTTTATTTCTTTTAAACTAGTTTATTCCAAGGCTCCAAAACTGAGGGAGATAATAATGATGATTCTTTCAGCATCAGAAAGATAACTGAGTCTCTAAGAAATTTAAGTAGAGGCAAAATATGTGCTGTTTATCCATCAATCATGGATGGAATTTCACAGCTGCTTTGAATCTTAAAGTGAAATGTTTCTAGCCTAATTGCCCATTGGCTAAAGCTGGAAAATGCTATACATTTTCACCCCCCTGCTTACAGAGACCAGATTCCATATATATGCAGGAAGTGTGGAGCCTGGGATACTGTTCATTTCCATATCTCTAAGTGGCTGTGTGAGCTTCAGGAAGGAGGGCAGGTAAGGGATGTAAAATCATGATCAAAGATTCATGCCCGGGAAACTTTTCTTGAGAGCTATATAGAGATAGGAATCCAAGAGGGGTTTCTTTTTAGGTGGAAAGAGGTGATAATTAAACATAATTTGTAGAAGAAAATTAATAGTGATGGACTTGAATCCTTTATAGCAAATGTAAATTTCAAAGCAAGTTTGTGTGGAGATGTAAAAAGCTATAATATATGGCTGAGTAGTATATGCTGACAGTAATGGTCCTCTTGTGCAGTGAGTTATTAAAGACTTTCATCTCATAGTTTTCAATAATGAAAAGGGAGGCAGTTTGGGGGCATTTTCTGAGATATGTCCCTTGTGTTGATTTAGCCTGTATGATCGCTAGGTTATCTTTACAGCTGTATGGAAAAGATTAAATTTGCTAAGGAGGTAAAAGACTAAAATAAGCATTTTATTTTAGAGAGATGTATTAGTTCCTTCTGGAGTCTAACAAAAACTATGACCTTAGGAAAGTCATTTAATCTCTCTGGGGCTTGGTCTTCACATCTTGTCTATAGCTTTTTCTTGTCCATAGCTTTTTCTAACTTCAACAATCCATTGATTCTGTCTTATGATAAAAATATCCTCTTGAAAATGAGCTTTTCTACCCCTCTTTTGGGAGTTTGCTGTGATGAAAACTCCAGGACATTTTGCTTGGAGTCATTTCTCTTTTTCCTTATTTTTCACATGGGTTCTGGAATCAGCTCCAGGACTGCATCTCTTTTGTTAACCAAGATACAGAGAGATATAGTGAAGGACCAGAGCCATGCCACAAAGCTAAGCACTAGAGCTTTCACAAAGATCTATAGCAGGAAACTTGGTCTAATTACCAATAGCACAGCTTAACCAGTCCTGATACAAATGACTATGTGTTAGGGGTGTTTTTGAATAGTCTTGGTCTGTGAAGATTGGACCATGAGGAAATGAGAAATAGGAGTCTGAAAGAAACAAGAGACCAAATATTTTTTCATAGTTTACTGCATTTATTAAATTTCTGAGGGTTTGAATATGGGGTCTTTTTAAAAAAGATTTTATTTATTTATCTTTAGAGGGGAAGGGAAGGAGAGAAGGAGAGAAATATCAATGTATGGTTGCCTCTCATGTGTCCCATGCTGGGAACTGGCCTGCAACCCAGGCATATGCCCCAACTGGGAATCAAACCGGGATCTCTTGGTTTGCAGGTCCATGCTCAATCCACTGAGCTACACCAGCCAGGGCCTGAATATGGGGTCTTAATGTTAATGTATCATGGATTGTATAGACCTTAGTAAATAGTTTATGTTCTAGAGCAGAGATAACTTTAACATTAGTATATTTGTCAAAACTAATTAATCAATAGTTTGATTAATTACTTTTTGACAGCTTTGACACTTTACAAGAGTTCTGGTCAGGTACTGAGTAGCATGTTTCTCAGTTTGGGTTTGTCTGGTGTTTTTTTTTCTCATAATTAAATTGGAATTATGGGTTTATCAGACTACAGAGTTTGTAAAGTACCCTTCTTATCACACCATATCAAGTGCACATACTATATGATAGGACTTTGCATTGAAGATGTTAAACTCGATCACATGGCTGAGGTAGTGTTTGTTGTTTTTCCACTGTACAATTATTCCCGCCTTCCCACACTATTCCCTTTTGAGGGAAGTCAGTCCCTCCCACACTAATGTGAGTGGGGGATTATGATCTGCCTCTTTGAGGGGAGAATAACTACATGCACTACATGTATAAACTACATGTTTATAATTCTACTATATAGGAGATGTTCATGCTTCTTAATTTATTCATTCAATTTTTATATCAATATAGACTCATAAACATTTAGAGTTATACACTGGGTTATATTCTAATACGTTATTTATTTTGTTGCTCAAATTGTTCAGCTTTGGCCGTTGGAAGCTCTTTACTTGGCTTCTGTATCCCTCTGACATAATAACCCTATTGGTTTATTTTGTTTTGTTTTAACACTTCCTTACTTTCTGATACTACAAGATGCTTTAGGCTCATCCTGTATATCCTTGCCTAAGACCTTAAATTTGCCACATATCTCAGAATCCCTAATTTCTCTGATTGGAGAATGGTATTTGAGGAAGGGAGGAATGGAAGTTATGTTTTAATTTATTTTTATTGTATTTTATCCATTAGCATTTCTCCCCTTCCATTCACCACACTGTTGTCCATGTCCATGAGTCCTTTTTCCTTTTTGTGCAAACCCTCCACTCCCAAATTCCCTGCCCTCAGCTGTCATTCTGCTCCCTATGAGTCTGTTTTTGTTTTACTTGTCAGTTTAGTATGTTCGTTAGATTCCATGTATGAGTGAAAACATATAGTATTTGTCTTTCTTTGACTGGCTTAATTTGTTTAGCATAATATTCTCCAGGTTCACCCATGCTGTTGCAAAAGGTAAAATTTTATTCTTCTTTATGGTCACATAGTATTCCATTCTGTAAATGTCCCATATTTGTTTTATTCACTCATCTACTGATGGACACTTGAGTGGCTTCCATATTTTGGCAATTATGAATAATGCTGCAATGTACATAGGGGTGCTTATGTTCTTTCAAAGTAGTGTTTCAAGTTCCTTTGGATATATTCTCAGAAGTGGGAACACAGGGTTAAAAGGCAGATTCATTTTTAATTTTCTGAAGTGTCTACACTCTGCTCTCCACAGTGGCTGCACCAGTCTGCATTCCTCCCAATAGTGCAAAAGGATTTCCCTTTCTCCACATCCTCACCAGCACTTGTTTCTTGATTTATTGATGATAGCCATTTTGACAGGTGTGAGATAGTGTCTTATTGTGGTTTTAATATGCATTTCTCTGATGATTAGTGACTGAGCATCTTTTCATATATCTACTGGTTGTATGGCTTCTTTGGAGAAGTGTCTATTCAAGTCCTTTGCCCATTTTTTAATTGGAAATGTTGTGTTTTATAAATTCTTTATAAATTTTATATATTAACCCCTTATAAAATGTATTGGTGACTATTTTCTCTGATTCACTGGGTTTTCTTTTTATTTTGTTATGGATTCTTTTGCTGTGCAAAAACTTTTTGGTTTACTGTAGTCCCATTTGTTAATTTTTTCTTTTGTTTTCCTTGACTGAGGAGACATATTAGGTAAAATTTGCTATGAGCAACATCCGAGATTTTATTGCCTATGTTTTCTTCTAGGATTTTTATAGTTTCTGCTCTAACATTTAAGTCTTTAATCCATTTTGAATTTATTCTTGTGTATGGCATAAGAAGGAGATATAGTTTTGTTTTTCTGCATGTACCTGTCCAATTTTCCCAACACCATTTATTGAATGAACTATCTTCAGCACATTTTATGGTGTCAAATATTAATTGACTGTAAATGTATGGACTTATTTTTAGGTTCTGTATTCTGTTCCATTGATCTGTGTGTATGCTTTTATGCCAGTCCTATGCCTTTTGATTATTATGACCTTATAGTACAGTTTGATATCAGGTAGCATGATTCCTTCAATTTTGTTCTTTCTCAGGATTGTTGTTGCTACTTGGGGTCTTTTGCATTTCCATATAAGTTTTTGAAATATTTGTTCTAGTTCTGTGAAATATGTCATTGGTATCTTGCTGGGAATTGTGTTGAATGTATAGATTGCTTTGGGTATTATGGACATTTTAATGATGTTAACTTATCCTATCATGAACACATTATGTGGTTCCAATTATTTGTATCTTCTTCAATTTTTCTTCAGTGTATTATAATTTTACAATTTTTACATCTTGGTTATATTTACTCCTAGGTACTTTATTCTTTTTGAAACAATTGTGAATGGGATTTTTTCTTAATTTCCCTTTCTGGTAGTTCATTATTGGCATATAAAACTACAACTCATTTCTGGATATTAATTTTATATCCTACCACTTTTCTAAAGTTATTTATCAGATCTAGTAGTTTCTTAGTGGATCTTTAGTTTCTCTATGCACAATATACCATCTGCAAATAAAGACATTTTTACTTCTTTCCAATTTGGATGCTTTTCATTTTTTCTTCTTGTCTGATTGCTATGCCTAAGCCTTCCATTACCATGTTGAATAAGAGAGGTAAAATTGAACATCCCTGTCTTGCTCCCAGTCTTAATGAAAATGCTTATAGTCTTTTTTTATTGAGCGTAATGCTAGCAGTGGTTTTGTCATATATGGCCTTTATTATGTTTAGGTATGTTCCCTCTATTCCCACTTTGCTGAGAGTTTTTATTATAAGTGGGTGCTTGATTTTATCAAATGTGTGTTCTGCATATGTTGATATAATCACGTTTTTATCCATGAATAAAATGAAGTTTTTATCCTTCATTTTATTCATGCATTTTTTTAATGTTCATTAGGGATATTGGCCTATTATTTTTTATAGTATCTTTATCTGGTTTTGGAATTAAGGTAATGCTGACCTTGTAAAATGAGCTTGGGAGTCTTCTGTCCTCTCGAATTTTTGAAATAGTTTGAGAAGGAGATGCATTAGTTCTTCCTAGAATGTTTTATAAAATTCATATATGAAGCCATCTGGTTCAGGGCTTTTGTTTATGGGGAGTATTTTTTATCACTGCCTTAATTTTACTAGGTGTAATCTGTCTATTCAGATTCTCTGATTCTTTCTGACTTAGTTTTGGAAGATTGTATGTTTCCAAGCATATATTATTTTGTCCAAGTTCCCAATTTGTTGACATATACTTCTTCGTAATGTTTTCCTTCAATCCTTTGTATTTTTTTGTGTGTGTCAGCTCTAAGTTCTCTTCTTTCATTTCTGATTTTATTTATGTGGGTTTTCTCTCTTTTTTCTTGATGAGTCTGGTTAAGATTTTGTCAATCTTGTTTATCTTTCCAAAGAACTAGCTTTTGGATCTTTTGTATTTTCTTAAGAGTCTATTTTGTTTATTTCTGCTCTGATCTTTATTATTTCCTTGCTTCTTTTTATTTTGGAATTTGTTTTTATTTTTCAAGTTCCTTTAAGTGTAAAGTTAGATTGTTTGAGCTTTTTCTTGTTTATTGAGATAGGCCTGTAGTGCTATGAATTTTCCTCTTAGGATTGTTTTCCTTGTATCCCACAGATTTTGCATTGTTGTGTTCTCATTTGCATTTGTTTTCTCCTTGATCTCATTGTTGACCCATTCATTGTTTATTAACATATTATTTCACTTTCATGGTTTTGTGTATTTTCCAGTTTTCTCTTGTGATTGATTTCTAGTTTCCTAGAATTGTGATCAGAGAAGATGCTTGATATGATTTCAATCATTTTACATTTATTGAAACTTATTTTTTGTCCTAATATGTGGTCTGTCCTAGAAAATGTTTCATGAACACTTGAAAAGCATGTATATTCTCCTGCTTTGGGGTGAAATGCTCTGTAGATACCAATTAAATCAAATTGATCTAGTATGTCATATAAGGCCACTGTTTCCTTGTTGACTTTTTTTTGTAGAATATTTATCCATTGGAGTCAATAGACTGTTAAAATCCCTTGCTATGACTGTATTTCTGTTGATCTTTCCCTTTATGTGCATCAGGATTTGCTTCCCATATTTAGATATGCTTATGTTAAGTGTATAAATGTTTACTTTTATGTTTTACTTATATTATATATATAGGGCTATATCCTCTTGTTGGATTATTCCCTTTATTATTATGTAGTATCCTTATGTCTCTTCCTATAACCTTGGTTTTAAAGTCTATTTTCTCAGATATAAGTTTAAGACAGGTTTTCACATCTGCTACCTTAAATTTTTTCTCCTTTCAATTTGCATAAAACATCCTTTTCCATCTATTTACTTTTATTCTGTGTATATCTTTTGCTCTGAGGTAGAGGATATTTCAGAGATCAAGCCTAACAGAAAGCCTGTAGGCAGAGATGGATCTCTAGGAGTGCTGAGAATTTAGCCGACCCTCCCCTAGGCCCAGTGCTGGTAAAAGCCTGCACTGGTGTGCAGCTTTGTTCTTTTTGCACATACGCAGGCCCAGAAGAGGGAACCAGAAACTGTGGATTGCTGAAAGCTTCAAAAGGGTTACTGAGGTCCAGTCACAGGTGGTGTCTGACATAGGTCTGCAGTGAACTCTTTGCAGGTCTACCTAATACATATAAACAAACACAATGAGGCAGCCAAAATGGTAAAACAAATAAAAACAAACAAACAAACAAACAAGGCCCCAAATGAAAGAACAAGAGCATTCTCCAGAAAAAGAACTAAATGAAATTGAGGCAAACAATTTCTCAGGTATAGAGTTTAGAGTAATGATAATAAGAATACTCAAAAGCATCAAAAAAGACCTAGATACCATAAAAAAGAACTTGTCAGAAGAATGCAATATCTGAAATAAATATAACCTGAAAACAATAAGCAGAAGATTACATGAAGCAGAAGACTGAATCAGTGATTTTGAAGACAAGGTAGAAAACACACCAAATCAGAGCAGCAAAAAGGAAAAAGAATTTAAAAAATGTGGACATTTTAAGAAACCTTTGGGATAACATGAAGTGCAACAACATCTGCATCATGGAAATACTAGAAGGAGATGACAGTGAGCAAGGGACTGAGAACCTATTTGAAGAAATAATGAGTGAAATCTTCCCTGACCTGGTAAAAGAAAAAGACACATAAGCCCAGGAAGTGCAGAGTCCCAAACAAGATGGACCCAAAGAGGTCCACACCAAGACACATCATAATTAAAATATCAAAGCTTAAAGGCAAGGAGAGGATCTTAAAAGCTGGAAGAGAAAAGCAGTTATTTACCTGCAAGGGAGCTCCCATTAGACTGTCAACAGGAACATTTCAGGCCAGAAGGAATTGGCATGAAATATCCAAGGTGATGAAAAGCAAGGACCTACAAACAACTAAAGTTAGTTTATTCAGCAAGGCTATCATTTAAAATTGAAGAAGAAATAAGAAGCTTCACAGACAAGAAAAAGCTAAATGAGTTTGTGAACACCAAATCAACATTGAAACAGATATTAAAGGGCTTGCTTTAAGAAGAAAAAGAATGAAGAGGCAGAGAATAAGAAGAGGAGAAGGAGAAGAGGAAAAATTTAAAAAAGAGGAAAGTATTTAAAAAATAAGATGGCAATCAATATGTATCTATCAATTATCACTTCAAATGTAAATGGCTTAAATGCTCCAATCAAAAGACATAGAGTAGCTGAATGAATAAGAAAACAAGGCCGTATCTATGCTGTCTCCAGTAGGAGTTATTTTTCATGGATACACAGTAATAGTTTGGGATAATGAAAAAACTTGTGAGATGGATGGTGGTGATGGGTGCACAATAATATGAATGTACTGAGTTTATGCCATTGAACAATACACTTGAAATGGTTAAAATGGTAAATCTTGTTATGTATATTTTAGCAAAATTTAAAATTTTTTAAAATATTTAAAAACACCAAAATTACCAAATTGTTTCCAAAATGGTCATACCATTTTGCATTCCCATCAATCATGAATGAGAGCTCCTATTGCTCCACATTCTCACCAGCATTCTGTTCTCAGGTTTTTTTTAGCTATCCTAACAGTTGTGTAGTGATATCTCATTGTTGTTTTAATAGTGATGTTATTGTCATTTTAATTTCCATTTCCCAAATAATATGAATTTGGGCATTATCTAATATGCTCATTTGTCATCTGCATATTTCTTTGCTGATGAGTTTGGTATTATGCTCCTTTTTAATTGAGTTGTTTGCTTTCTTACTGCTGAGTTTTAAGAGTTCTTTGTATATTCTTTATATAATTCTTTTATCATGTATGTGATTTGCAAATATTTCTCCCCATCTGACTTTTAATTTTCCTAACTATATATTTCATAGAGCAAGTTTTAAATTTTAATAATCTCTAATTTATTCATTTTTCCATTCATGGGTGATAATTCTGGCTTTATATCTAAAAGATCATCATCAAAAATCAATATTATACAAGTTTTCTTCTAGAAGTTTTATAGTTTTGCATTTAACACTTAAGTCTGTTTCCATTTGGAGTTAATTTTTGTGTCAGTTGTGATGTTTGTGTCACAGACTATCCATGACTTCTTGGGATGAACCCTACTTTTGATTCTTGTATATGTATATTGCTGGAGTCAATTTAACTTGTATTTTGTTAAAAATCTTTTGTCTAAGTTTATGAGCTATATTGGCTTGTAGTTTCCTTTCTTGTAATATCTTTACCTGGTTTTTATATTAGGGTAGTGCTGGCCTCATAAAGTGAGTTAGAGAATTGGCATTATTTTTCTCATAAAGTTATCAATAAAACCACCAGCACCTGGTGATTGCATTTTTTGGAACTTTAAATAATGAGCTCAATTTATTTAATAGTTTCAGTAGTATTCAGATTATCTAATTCTTCTTAAGTGAGATATAATAGTTTATGTAATTCAAGACATTGGTTCATTTCATCTAAGATATCAAGTTTGTATACATAGAGCTATTCATAATTCTTTCTTATTATCTTTTTAATGTCTTTGGGAATAATTGTCATGATTCCTCTCTTATTCCTGATATTTATAATTTGTTTCTTCTTTATCTTTTATAGATTTAAATTGTCTAGGCTCTTACCAATCTTTATTAATCTTTTCAAAAAAGTACATTTTGGTTTTATTTTCTGTACTATTTTCCTGGTTTAAATTTTGTTAAATTCTGTTCTAGTGTTTATAGTTTTCTTTCCATTTAGGTATAATGTGTTTTTCTCTACGTTTGTTAGATTGTCAACTTTAAATCTTTATTCTTTTCTAATACATGTATTTAACACATTAATTTTCTGTCTATGCACTGTTTTTGTTGTATCCTGCATTTTGCTGTTATATTTTCATTTAGCTTAAAGTATTTTACAATTTTTTGAAAACTGCTTATTTTATCTACTGGTTATTTAGAAGTATGTTGTTTACTGTGTAAATTTTGGGCATTTTTCAACTATCTTTCTGTTATTTACTACCAGTTTAATTCTGTGGTAATTTGAGAGCACATTTTGTATAATATGATTCCTATTCTTTTAAATAATTTGAGATGTATTTTATGACCTAGATATTATCTAATTTTGTGAATATTCTGTATGTATTTAGGAAATATGTGTATTCTGCTATTCTTTGATGGAGTGTTCTATATATGTCAATTTGATCAAATTAATTAATGGTGCTGTTCAGGTCATTTATCTTTACTGTTTTTGGTCTGCTTGATCTATCAATTACTGACAGAGATATATTGAAGCCTCCCAATATGATAGTATATTTGTCTATTCTTCTTTCTATTATATTAGTTATTGCCTCATATACTTTGGTGCTATTTTGTTAGGTATATACATGTTTATGAATTTTTGTTCTTGAAAAATTGACCTCCCTCTATTATTATGTAATACTTCTTTTAATCCCTAATAATCTTTTCTGTTATGCAGTTTGCTTTGTCTGAAATTAAGTCATTCCAGATTTATTTTGATTAATATTAGCATGTTATATCATTTCCCATATCTTTACTTTAGTCAAAACATTTATGTCTAAAGTGGCTTTCTTCTATATGGCACATAATTTTGTTTCTTTCTCCATTTAACAATCTCTGACTTAACAACTGTTGTGCTTGCATCATTTATATTTAAAGGGATTATTGATATAATTGGATTAAAATATACCATCTTTGTAACTTTTGTAAAAAAATTGTACTTGTTTTTTTGTTTCTTTTTATCTCCTGTTTCTCTGTCATCTCTGTTTTTTTGGGGGGGACGATTATAATATTTTTTTTTTACTTTTTTTATTGTTGTTCAAATATAATTGTCTTCATTTTTCTCCCAGCACTCCCCCCACCTCAGCCATCTACTTCTTACCCTTGAGCCTACCCATCTTTGTCATCTCTGGTTTTCATTGAGCACTTTATGAGTATTGATGCAGACCCTGGCTCATGGGGTCCGCAACATTGTGGATTGGGGAGAGACATTCACAGGTACTACTGACTCCTGCGAAGGAAAAGGGCGAGCATGGCTTTTCTCTCAAGGGGAGCAAAAGTGGGGAGGCCCTTGCCATGACTGGCCTTTATTAGGTTTCTCAGCACATTACATGATGGTCCTCATTTACTATGCACAGGTTTGCTTTAGGTGGTTACCTTTTACAGAAAATGAAGGAGCCAATGCCACTAATCACATCGCAAAAGAGGAATATTTGCAAATGAAAAAGGAAAAGTAGTTGACTGGTTACACTCATCCTTAGAAGGTTTAGCATGGATTTTAGGAAGTTATTTTGCAGTAAATGTTTGCTCTAAATCAGGGTGAGGGTTTTTTTAGCAGAAGCAAGACTCAAAGTGGCCTAGGCATATTGCAGGCCTGATTACCCACAGGAGAACATATCTGTGGGCGTGGGTCCTGTGCATCTCTGAGTAGGAGCTGGGCCCATGCCACACAGAATGGTCTCCTACAGAGTCTCATTTATTCTCACTCAACATGTCATTTATACTTCATATAAAAATGTTTTTAGTGATTGCCTTAGGGTTCACAATACATAGCTTAAAAACAATCTAAATGAACTTTAAAGTAATACTATACTACTTTATAGATAAAGCACATATCTTATAACAGAATATTCCCAATTCCTCCATCTGTACCTTGTAAAACTTGTGTAGTATATTTCACTAGTCCATATGCTATAATTATCCAATACATTGTTATCTTATTTCTTTGAACAAACAGGTGTCCTTAGATGAATTAGAAGTAATAAAATAAAATATTTATTTTTACTTTAGTTTTCTTTTTCTGACACTCTTCCTCTGTTTATGTAGATCCAAGTTTCTAATCTGCATGATTTTCATCTTCCTAGAGAACTTCTTTTAAGTTTTTAATCAAATTGTTCTGCTATTAAAAAATTATCTTAGTTTTTGTTTGTCTGAGAAAGTCTATTTTTCTTTTACCTTTAAGGAGTAACTTTACTGGTTATAGAATTCTATGTTGGCATTTCTTTTTCTTTCAACACTTTCAATATTTTACTGCGTTTCTTTTTGCTTGCGTGGATTATGATGAGAAGTCTGTTGTGCTCTTATCCTTGTTCCTATAAAGGTAAGGTTTTCTTCCCACTCTAGTTTATTTTAAAATTTTCTCTTTGTCTTTGGTTTTCTACAGTTGAACATAATATGGTTAGGTTTCTGGTGTGTTTTTTTGGGGGGGGGGCATTTATCTTGTTTGGTGTTATCTGAGCTGATAAAACTTGTGGTTTGGTGTCTTTCAGTAGTTTTAGCAACAACTGTTGCTAAACTGTTTCAGCAACTGTTACTTCAATCATTTCTTCTACCCCATTTTGTCATTTTTTCTTTTAAACATTGCAATTATGCATATGTTTTACCCCAAAAGTTCTTAGATATTCTAATCTGTTTTTATTTTTATTTGTGTTTCAGTTTGGGAAGTTTCTACTGGTGTATCATTATTTCCTTGCTGTGTCAAGCCTGCTGAAGGCATTATTTCTGTGTTTTTAATTTCTAAAACCTTCTTTAATTTTTAAAAAATAGTTTCTTTTACTCGGATGACATACCCATTTGCTCTTTTCTGTTGCCTACTTTTTATGAGAACCCTTAACACATTAATCTTGGTTAGATTTCTTATCTGTTAATTCACATCTGAACGTAGTTTAACAGATGATTGCTTTGTCTCCTCAAATTGTGTTTTTTTCCTTGCCTTTGACTTGCCTTTTAATTTTTTATTGAATGTCAACGTGTTGTACCCATAAACAGCTACTTGTGTAAATAGACCTTTCTGGGGAGGATTTATGTGAATCTGGGTATGAATTGGGCTGTGTTTAATGTTTGCTGTAGAGATATGTGGAATAGAATCCCTAATACTGTTTTTGTTTACTCTCTTGGCTTTAGGGCTTCCCTTTGTGCTGCTTCTCAGAGTCTATGTCTTACAGCTATTTTTGCTGTAATTTGGTTATATTGAAAGCTTATTGGTATGGTGGTTTGGTGTGGGGGAGGGGGAGCCTTAGTCTTCTGGGGCACTTCTCTTTCTGTGTGTGGCCCTCACAAGTGTTTGTTTCCCCTGGAGACTTGTAGCTCCCTCCCCCTTCCCTCTACCAAGTTCCTAGTGAGTTTTTTTGAAGTTCTGTCCCCTTAACTTTTTCTCTTCCCACTTAGGTGAAACAAATGCTAGCAGGAACTGCAAAGGGGAAGAAATCTCTTTTCCCAGGTGAGATAAAGTTTCCGTTTCACTCCATGGCAAAGTATTTCTGCTTGGAGATTAAATAAGCCCTTGCCACGGAGAAGGAAATGAGGGGGCTACTCTTGATGCATTTCCCTTCTCCTTGTCAGAGCCATGGGAGAGTTTTCTGGGACCCTCACTGTGAGAACCTGTGGGGTTCTTGGAAGGAAAACCCAAGAAAGTGTGAGAACTCTCCTTTCATTGCAGCCCCCAGAAATTTGTCATTATCAAGCTAGTTAGCACTTAGAGTACAACAATTTGTCATACTTACCAGTAGAAGTGGTTTTACAACTTTTGGCTTCTGGTGCCTTAGCTCTAATTAAACAAACCTCTAGTATGCTATCTCTGGCTGTGTCAGTCTCTCCAGGTTTTGGAGTGGCAGTTTTCTCTGTTACTTCAGTTCTCTGGTGGGTTCAAGGACAGTTGTGGATTTTCACTTTGCCTAGCATTTCTTGTAATAACAAAAGTGATGACTTGAAAGCTCCTTACATGTCAGAGCTGAAATGGATAAGCCCACGTCTATTAACTTTAATGGAAAAAATTGTATGTGTTCCATTTCAGCCCTAGAGACACACACATCTTACACAAGTAGAGAGACATGTAAATTGAACAATTAAATAACTTTATATAAGATACAAGCAATAATTTAAAAACCAATTGATACATAATATATACAGATTTATTGTAGTTACCATAGATGAAAAGCAAATTTTGGAGTGGGTACTGGTCTGGGGAGGGGAATTGCAAGGGGTCACTCTTTGGAAGCTGCACTCATTGTTCTGTACCTTTTGTTAACATTTTGGGGTTCATGTTTTATCTTGCACTCAAACTTTTGTAAATAAAATGGAAGAATAGAAAAACATCTAAGAAAATATAGGCTAAACTCAACAGCATGCTGAAACATATGGAAAAAATACATATACCCAACAGACTGCAGAGATGAAGAAGAAGTTCCTTCTCATGTGGTGTATATTCACAAATACAAATGAATAAAAAATGTTTTGGCTCACTGAACCATGACCTACAGTTTAAATTTGTTCCATACGATAGTCTCTGACTAGAAAGTGTGTCTAGTAAATTGGTAAATTTACTATTCAATACTGTCTTCGCTTGAAAATATAACTTTGGAATGGAACACCACATTTTAAGAGTGTATTTACTTAGTGCATTTTTAGCTGAAAAGTCTTTATACCAAAAAAGAAAAAGAAAAAAAGGGTTGTGTCCAAAAAAATTGTATACTTTTTCAAGAGTTGTTATGGCAAAACATCATTAATTGAGCAGTCCCTGTATAAGGTTATTCTATAATTTATATTCTTAAAAAATTTACAATTAGTTAATTGATGGCTACATTCCCACCAGAGCAATGCAAAAAATCACTGCAAACTTTTATTTTCTTCAGTTTTTCTCCTTCACCTCCACCAATGACCATGTGGAAAATGCCTGGAATTTTAGTTAAGGTTATTGTTAGAATTATTTTCTTTTCTTAGTAAATACTTATTTACACATAACCACAAGAGGTTCTCACTTCTCTGTTAAATAGACCTTTACACATAGTTCTGCTTCTTTCTGGATTAATCTTTGTTTCTGATGTAGTTCATTTTCTAATAAATAGTTATTTTTAGGCATAGTCTAGAAGTTATAGACTCACCCTTAAATGACAGTATGTGTGGGTATAAAATTCTAGAATCCAAGTATATTTTTCTCTGTACTTTCAAGTGCTCCACTATCTTTTCTATTCAATACTGTTAATGACAAATCTAGTGTTACTCGAACTCTTAAAGCAGGTTCCGAGGCAAATGTGCAGGTTCCGAGAATAAGCTGATCATGAATTTACTGTTACTGCTCAGTTTATTTACAACGTGTCAATAGAGCATCGGTGCTGTTGTTGTAGTGTGCATCTTAGTCCGGCTCGGTCATCCCTTTCAATCTAAGGATACATGTCTTTCTTTAATTCTAAGAAATTATCAGTTATTTCTGGAATATTTTTTCATTTGTCCTCTCTATTCTTTCCTCCAAAACACCTATTACACATATGTTGGGACTTCTATCAATATAATAATGGTCAAAAATATTTATAATTGGATTGTTTCTTTTTTTATTGTTGCTCAAGTGCTGGCGTCTGCATTTCCCTGCCAATACTCCCCACCCACCCCCCAACCCCCCACCCCCACTTCCCACCTTCGATCCTACTCCCCTTTTGGCTTTGTCCATGGGGTCCTTTATACTTGTTTCTTGATAGTAAAGTATTTGGAATTCTTTGTACATTCTGCATTCACTTCCTTTATCAGATATGTGTTTTGTAAATCACAATCTGGGGCTCGTCTGTTCATTCTCTCTTTTTTTAAAAAATAATTTTATGTATTTATTTATTTTAGATTTTATTTATTTATCTTTAGAAGGGAAGAAAAGGAGAGAGGGAGAGAAATATCAACGTAGGTTGCTTCTCGTGTGACCCCTCCTGGGAACTGTCCCCTGCTGGGAGCTGGCCTGCAACCCAGGCATGTGCCCTGACTGGGAATTGAACCTCGATCTTTTGGTTCACAGGCCGTGCTCAATCCACTGAGCTACACCAGCCAGGGCTTTCATTCTCTTAATAGTATTATTCAAAGAGCAGAAGACCTTAATTTGGATAAAGGCCAATGTATCATTTTTTATGGTTTCTCTTTTTACTATTTTATTTAAGAAAGCATTTCTCCTATATTTTCTACTAGATGGTTTATAGTTTTAGGTGTTATATTTAGGTACATAATCTGTGTTAGAGCTAATTTTTGTAAATATTGCAAGAATGAATTCAGCACAATTTTTGAAATGGCTATTCTTTACCAAATAACTTTTCTTCTTCTTTGAATGTCAAGTAACTATGTCTGTGGGAATCTATTTCTAGTTTCTCTATTCTGTTTCATTGTGTATCTCACTTGACTCTTGTATTATTCTTTTTTGATTACTATAGTTTTATTATACATTTTGAAGTGAGATAGTATAATTTCTCCAAGTTTTTAAACATTTTCAAAGTTATTTTTAGCATTTCTAAGTCTTTCACATTTCCACAGAGATTTTAGAAACAACTATTCAATATCTACCAAAAACTTTTGGAAATTTGATTGGACTTCCATTGAATATATTATTCTATTTGGAAAGAAGTGATATGTAAATAACAGCAAGTCTTCAGAGCCATGAATATAATATCAGTCTCCAATTACATATGTCTTTTTAAATTTTTCTAAGTTGTAGGAAAGATAATTTCTTAACTTGATAAAAAACCTGAAGTTGATATCACCCATAGATGGAATAGCTTATGCCTGTGATAGGAAACAAGCAAAAATGTCTGCTATTACCATCTCTATTTAATGTTGTGTGGAAGATCTGATCTAGTGCAAGGCAAGAAAAAGCATTAAAAGTGAACAGATTTAAGAAGAACAGGAGCACTATACTTATATGCACACACTATAATCACCTAAGTAGAAAAACCCAAGAAATGTGCAAAAAATTATGAAAATTAGTGAGTGATTTCAGTAAGATGGCAGGATACAAGGTCAGTGCACAGACCCCTGTGCACTATCAACTGACAAATGGACATTGCAATGAAAAATGATACATTTGCAAAATGATAAACATGAAATATTTACATATAAGTGTAAGACATTCTGTATAAGAGCTGCATGTTGAAAACTGCAAAATCACTGCAAGAAATATATAATGTTATAAGTTTGGAGATTGAATAATGTTTTAATGTCAAATTTTATAAAATTAACCTAGGGATTCAATGCAATCTCAATTTCAACCAAAGTCCCAATAGGATTTTTAGATATTGATAATTTGATTCTAAATTTTATTGAAATGCAAAGGCCAGAATGGTCAAGACCATTTTAAAAGTGAAGATTATTGGATCATTGGAGTATGTAACCTGTTAGCAAGACTTGCCATTAATCTACAGTAATTAAAACAGTATGGTAGACATATAATTTAATTAAATAGAATAGCCAGTTTAGAAACATTTTCATACCTCTATGATTAATTTAATTTCAACAATCCTACCAA
Organism: Artibeus jamaicensis; assembly: GCF_021234435.1. NCBI lineage: Eukaryota > Metazoa > Chordata > Mammalia > Chiroptera > Phyllostomidae > Artibeus > Artibeus jamaicensis. The sequence continues at coordinate 27,990,553 of NW_026521788.1, read as the reverse complement.
GATAATTCAGTGGGAGAAAGCCCACTTTATTTTTTCAACAAATGGTGCTGGACCTCGTCGTGAAAAAATGAACCCTTATTTCACACCATATATAATGAACTTATCATGGACCATAAAACTATGATTAAGAGGTAAAATAATATTGAGGTCTGTCCGAAAAGTATCCATCCATTTAATATTAAGAAATAGAGACATTTATTGGAGACGATACAAGATACAAGAAACATTCCACATAGGATAATGATGCCTCAATCCCCTTCAAAGTAGGTACCTTGGGACCTCACACAATTCTCCCCATCACCAGCAGCTCCCCTGTCCTATTTTCCTGAATCACATCAATGGTATGAAATCTCTTCCCTTTCAAAGGTAATTTTAGGTTTGGGAAAAGCCAGATGTCACAGGGCACCAAATCTAGGTTGTAGGGAGCTGAGTTACCTGGGTGATATGATGTTTTGAAAAAAAAAAAACCTCTGGACGAGACGCGATACATGAGTTGGCATGTTGTGATGATGAAGCTGCCAGTCACCAGTTGTCCAGAGCTGCAGCCTTCTGAATCATCCAAATAGTTCCCATGAAGGAATGTTCAGGCTTAACATAAAATTTGATGCAGATTTGTTACTCTACTCACTCAGTCATTTTAAATGCATGGCTACCCATGCTCACTCAATGATGTCTGCTTCCTCCACTGACTAGTACAGTGAGGTCATCATTGTGCACACATACACATTCTAGGCCACTCTCTTTGTCTCCCAGGTTATATCAATGTCATGCAAATCATTCTAGTTATGTTAACAATGGTCAGAATTTTTCCAGATAGACCTTGAACTATTTCTAGAAAAATGTAATGGAGAAAACCTTTGTGATCTTGAGTTAAAAAAACTTTGTTAAGATTCACAAAAAAAGTATACACATTATTAATAAAAATAAATGAAGTTGTTTATCAAAATTAAGAAATATACTGTTTTGAAAATAAAAAGCAAATCACATACTGTCAGAAAATTTATAAAACATGTCTGATAAAGGACTTGTATTCAGAATAAAGAACTCTTACAATGAAATATTAAGAAAAAAATGCTTTTAAAAAAGGGCCAATGATTTGAACAGATATTTTAGCAGAGAGTGTATATGACTAGATAAGAAATATCTTTTCAATAGATGTTAAGAAGAGATAGATGTTAACAGCTCTACAAAATATAAATGGAAATTAAAGCCAGATGAAAAACTATTGCACATCCAGTAGAATGTCTAAAATAAAAAGACCATCAGCCTAAACATTGGTGAGGATGTCAAGTTCCTCTCATGTATTGCTGGTGTGAATACAAAGTTATACAGCCACTTTAAAAAATATGTTGGCAGTTTCTAATAAAGTTAAAAAGAACTTTATCATTCAACTCAACATTTCCTTAGTATTTATTCAAGGAAAATTAAAACATATTTGTTGAAACATTTGTAATCAGCTGTTTATACCAACTTTATTCTAAATAGCTAAAAATTGGTAAAAACCTGTAGGTATATTCATTGGTGAAATGAAAAACATATTTTGGCATAACCATTCAAGGAATACTCCTCAGTGTCATGAAAGTGCAAACTACTGAAATAATCAACTACATAATGAATCTTAAAAGCATTATGCTAAGTAAAATAGACCTGGTACAAAAGGCTGCATATTTCATAATTCCATTCGAAAAAATTTTAGAAAAGACAAATACAGTAAGATTAAGCAACTCAGTGGTTGCCTATGGCTGGCATAAGAGGGGATTAAAGAGGCAGAGGGGACCCTGTGGTTGATGATGGGATTATTCTGTATCTTGATTGTTGTTGTCATTACATGGCTTTATATGTGTGTGCCCAAGTCATAAAATTGTCATTTTAAAATTCATGGGTTTCTTTGTATATAAAACTCACCTCAAGAAAACTGATAATAAAAAAGATAGGCTCAGGCCCTGGCTGGGTTGCTAAGTTGGTTGGAGTGTTGTCCTGTACACCAAAAGGTTTCAGGTTCCATTTCTGGTCACGACACATACCTAGATTGTGGGTTTGATTCTGGGTTGGGGAGCATAGAGGAGGCAACTAACTGATGTTTCTCTCTCACACTTCTCTCTCTCTCAAATCAATCAATAAATCCTCAGATGAGGATTTTTTAAAAAGCCCATAAATGACAGAGAAAATAAAGAACAATTTTTTATTGGAAAGGAAAACATGAGGATAGCAGTCCATTTAGAATACTTTCATTACATCACATTCAGAAGTTGCTCTACCAGAGAACTCTCCTAAGGAGTCTAGCTGTGTTCTTTGCTCCATACCAAAGTTTTTCTTATTTTTGGTTGGTGTCTTTTGTTTTATTTTCCTTGAAAATAAAGATTAATTGTTCTTATATTGGCAAAGATCTTTCAAAATGTCAGGTGACATGGATCCCGGCTCCTGGGGTCCATGGTGTCGTGGATGAGACACAAGACAAATTCATATGGACTACCAAGTCCTATGGTGGAAAAGGGTCGGCTCGGCCACTCTCTCAAGGGGAGAGTACCCGACCCTGCCTTGAGAAGCTTTTATTGGGTTCAATTTGCACAGGAATAAAGCTCATTGGTCATTGTCAAACAGAAATGATTAAATAATAGATAACATTAAAAGAACTCTGAGGGCTTATTCTGAGTCAGGGTCAGATTGTTAAAGGGCCATAAAACTTTGGGGAACAAACTCACTTCCTTCTTGGTCCCTTATTATTTAAATTGAGGGTATTAGCAAAATAGGTTTCATAGGATTTTATGCATTCTTTCTCAGGCCTGATTGCCCCAGGGAACCTTCCCTTCCCAGCACAGGGCAGCACCCACCTCCAGCATTGTTTCAGGCTTAAGTCAGGCTGGGGAAGTAAGGCAGCCAAGAGATTAGGAGACTTCTTGCAGACAGAATGAGGACTCAGGCTATGTCTAAGCTGAAGGGCAAGGGTCCATCACCCCCTTTTTCTATACCCCCAAGTCCTTCCCTGGGGCCCCATGATTGTGCCTCTTAGGTCATCCCTCCCTTGAGGACTCTTACCTGCCATTGGCTAACAGATCAAGCACTGGGGGCCAGGCAGGGTGAAGTAAAAGAAGCAGAGGCAGTTCCCCTGCCAGGGAGATAAACTTTGTCTCCCCAGTGGCTTATGGTCCCAAGGTCGCTCGCTCAGCCTCAGCCATGGGGGGGTTATAGCTTCTGAAACTAGGCAGCTCAGTTCCCAACAGTCAGGTTTAATTTGAAAAGGACAAACAAATGGAAGTATTCCTGTTTCCACATTTCTTTGAGGAGATAGTATGGTGGGGGGAGAGTTTGTGACTGGGCTAGTAAAGTCCGGCTCCGGTCTCCTCTCCCCTTGCTCCTGCCCACACACACAGGGGGGCTTGCTGCCTCTAGCTCTAAGACTGACTGCAGAACCCTTTGCCCTGGCTATTAGACTGGGTTCAGACATGAGCCTACAGAATGAAGAGCTCTGTGAATCTTTCCTTCATTTGCCTTAACAGCTGCTCAAGCCTAAAAGCCATCTTCCTATACAAGTTTTGTAATAGATCAAGCATTGTAGACTCAAGATAGTTCTAACTATGATTTTTTTTTAAAGAGAGAGAAACAATAATTTTCAGCCATTCTTATTAGCTGGCCAAGCACATATCAGTGGCTTCGTTACCAACACAGTCACACGGAAGTATTTAAAAGTTTACTGCTATTTGGAGCAGCTTTATTCCACAATTTTTATGACTTTCTCATTTTCCATAAATGTCATCTTCAACATTTGTAGCCCTTCTCAAGAGAGAAAAAGAAATATATGTTGTGTATATGATATATGATGACTCAACCATGTTTTTATCGCTCACAGGAGAGATGAAGAATCATCAGGTATTAGTTATCCCGCCCTCCCTCGTTCAGAGATAAAAACATAGACATGCCATTTGAACATTTTGGCATGATATAGATACTAGAAATGGCAGAGAACAATAAATTGTCCCAGTAACTTCTGTATTCTTTTATAATAAAATGGTAGGATTGAGGGCAGCCATGGAAGCTTTTGAAATAAAGCTACTATTTCACCAAATTCAATCTTTATATTTATTTCAACAAAAAAGTTTCCCAGCGTTTTGGGTGTTCCAACAGTTATAGGGGTCAGAGAGTCTCTAAATACATCTACCTGTGTGTGGAATGAGCAGATTCAAGTAGATAGTTCACTGGTTTAAGAACTAGATTTGGTTGTGGGATTTAGGGAATCCCTAAAACACTGTGAACTTTCTAAGCAATAACCCTAAAAAGAACTTCGAGTTTGTAGCTTTGAAGTCATTGTTTATCTTTCTCAGCACAAATGTATATTCTATAACATACACCAATACAATGATCTGTTTTCCCATATTGCAACTTTGTATGTTTGGAGCTCCAAAAAACATAACGATTCTGGTCTTTGTATGAGATAATTAGTGTTCCATTAAAGTTGACCCCCCCAAGTAGCAATTTGACAGGAATTTGCAAAGTGGGGGTATTAGCCTATAGGATGTATGCACAGTAATCGAATGATATTTACTGTTCAATACATAGTTCTCTCCAGCAACATATAGAGCTTGTAAAGAAATAATCATAAAATATTGAACATTTTTTAAACTTTCTTGTATGTACTATGCTATATGTCATCCTTGCAAAGCAGCATGGGAACTTTTAAAAAAATTTGAAATACTATTCCGGAAATATTTTACATGTGGACCCTTGTTTGTGGGAAAACCATCTTTCATTGAATAGTGAGACTATTGGAACTGCACAGGAACCTTAAGGACTGTTAAGATGATTAAAAGCCACATTTAATAGCTGCTCCAGTAGCATCTTTTTTTTTCTTTTTCAAATGTGCTACAGTAGCATCTTGACAAACATTTTAATTTTATATCTCTCAAGTAAATCCATAAAACAGCATGATCTAAAAATTCTTAACAAATACATTAATAAAAATTTATACATGCTTGTGTTACTTATGCTGTTTTTATGTTAATTACATTAATATTGCCTTGTATCAACTTTAATGAGATTAAATATTGATCAGTGCACTTTTCATTGGTATTTCATTAACACAATAATTGTCTTGTTATATCCAGATGTAACTTTAAATTAATTAGAGTCTGGCTGGAAATGAAAAGTTTTTTAAAGATATACAAAGCAAACTCTTTTAAATATAAATAGGGTTGGAAAACTCAACCTATGAATTAAGGCAGAGAAGAAAAATTAAAATCTACCTATTTTAAGGGTTTAAAGTAATTAGATCTAAGAACAACAATGCGTAATTTTTTCCATAGGATGTCAGCTCTAATATTTGACAAGGTTCACCTATCTATCACTCTGTATTAAGGAAGAGGTTATGAAATATGATAATTATTACTGAGGATTATGGTCTTTGTTTATTTCAAAAAGAACCTAGATTAAGATTTCTTAGGATGTGATTAACGTTGTTTATTTTATGCTGATGAACTGAGAGCTGCTTCAATGGGGAGATGCTGTAATTTTCCCATGATATAGAAAATAATTCATTGGCACTTTTTATGTTGTCATTACTGTCACATCTCCTGAGTTAAATATGAGCCCTGTCACTTGGAAGTCAGAAAGTGGCTCCTAAATTTCTCAATTTTATTAGCAATTGATTCAAATCATTTCCCGAAAATAGTCTGAATTGACATATGAATTGTAGTGGTTCATCATCTTGGTGATTAATTAATCAAGCCATCAGGTTCACATTAAACTATTTATCAATCTTATGATTTCCTGCTTTTCAGAAAAATTAAAAAAGTGCTCCAGTGATATTTTATGAGTTTTGAGAAAAATTAAAAAGGGATCAAAAAAGTAATCTGTCTCTCCTAATTCAGAAGCTCTGTGGTGTCAATTTCTGTAAGCCAGGACACTACAGGGAGGAGATGGGTTGCAATCTCTACCCCAGGGAAGCCAAGTGGGTCATTTCTACAGGCCTCAGTTTCTTCATCTATAAAGTAAGAAAGTTGAACTAAATAATCTCTCATGTTTTGTTCACTTTTAAAATTGTCTATAGTCAATCAAGATGTCATATGATTGTTATTGTTACTTTTATTTTATTATTTTAAAGTGTGCCAGTGTCTTTACACACAACTTGTGGTTATTGATGGAGCCACAAAAACTTCAAGTTAAAATTGTGATCGACATTCTTGGAGCAGCATTGGACACTGTTGTTCAATTTGCATTTGAAATACTATGTTCCACTAAAAGCCACATTAGTCTGTATGTTTTCTTTTTTTAATATTTCTTTTTTTTTAAAATTTATTTATTTTTTTTAATTGATTATGCTGTTACAGTTGTTCTATTCCCCCCTTCATTCCCCTCCACCCTGCCCCCCCAACCCCACCATTACCCCCCTTTAGTTTATGTCCATGTGTCTCAAGTCCTTTAGGTTCTATATTTCCCATGCTATTCTTGCCCCCCCCATCTATTTTCTATCTACTGTCTATGCTACTTATTTTCTGTACCTTCTCCCCCCATCTCCTCCTACCACTCCCCTGTTGCTAACCCTCCTTGAGATCTTCATTTCTATATTTTCACTCCTGATCTAGCTGTTCTTTTAGTTTGCTTTCGTTTTAGGTGTGGTTGTTAATAACTGTGAGCTTGTTGTTCTTTCACTGTTCATGTTTCTTTAACTTCTTTTTCTTAGATAAGTCCCTTTAACATTTCATATAATAAGGGCTTGGTGATGATGAACTCCTTGAATTTGGTCTTATCTGAGAAGCACCTTATCTGTCCTTCCGTTCTAAATGAAAGTTTTGCTGGATAGAGCAATCTTGGTTGTAGGTCTTTAGATTTCATGACTTGGAATATTTCTTTCCAGCCCCTTCTTGCCTGTAAGGTCTCTTTTGAGAAATCTGCTGACAGTCTGATGGGGACTCCTTTGTAGGTGGTTGTCCCCTTAGCTCTTGCTGCTTCTAGGATTCTCTCCTTCATTTTAATTTTGGCTAATGTAATTATGATATGCCTTGGTGTGTTTCTTCTTGAGTCCAACTTTTTTGGTACTCTCTGGGCTTCTTGGATTTCTTGGAAGTCTATTTCCTTTGCCAGATTGGGGAAATTTTCTTTTATTATTTGTTCAAATAGTTTTTCCACTGGTGGTTGTGTCTTTCCCCCTTCTGGTACCCCTATAATTCGGATATTGGAGCGTTTAAAGATGTCCTGGAGGTTCCTAAGACTCTCCTCATTTCTTTGAATTATTGCTCCTTGACTCTTTTCTGTTTGGCCATTATTTGGTTACTTCTGGTCCACTCCATTGATTTGAGTCCCAGTTTCCTTTTCATCTCTATGGGTTTCCTGTGGAATTCCATTCATTTCCCTTAATTTAGCCTTCATATGTTTCTCTAATTTGTGGCTATAATCAACCAGATCTGTGAGGAAGCTGATGACCAGTGTTTTAAACTGTGCGTCTGAGAGTTTTGCTATTTCTTCGTCGCTTAGATTTATCTCTGGGGCTTTGAGGTCTTCCTGCGACATTTTTGGTCTGTTCTGGCCCTTTAAATGTGAGAAACTGCGCCTTGGAGTCCCAGGTCGCTGGGTTGTGACGCTGTATGTGGGGGCGTGGTCAGAACGGGGAAATGGCGGCACCCTCTATCGCCGCAGGTCCAACCGCCCACTCCCTCGCTCGCGCGCAATTAGGCAACCGCAGTCAACTCGCTGCACCGCCTCCCCACTGTCTCCTCTGCAGTCGCTCACCCGGTGGGTTGCTCGGTCGCTCACTAGGTCCAATCCTGGGTTTGGAACCTGTGCGTCTGGATTCGCGCGTCTGGATTCCGCGCCCGGGTCCGACCGAGCCCTCCTTTGCAACTCCTCACCAGACGCCGGTTTCGCCCCTTACCGGTCGGGCCGAAGAATTTGTTGTTAGCAGACTTCCGAAAAGTTCAGTTTTCTGTCTTCTGGTTGTGTTTTCTGATGCTAATATTTAGTTGTCCCTAAACTTGGTTGTGTGAGGAGGCAGGGCACATCCACCTAAAACTCCATCTTGGCGGAAGTCCCTGTATGTTTTCTATCGGGCTATTTTAAGAAGGGACAACAATCCTTTGCTTTCAGCCAGAATGACAGTATCAACCTTTCTAAGATTGGGCCACACCAAAGCTATTTGTGAGCTGAGAAAACTCTGGCAAAGCATCAAGTTGTTTGCCTATTTAATTTCATTCAAACTTGGCTGAATTCAGTTAAGAGCCAGTTCTTTTCAGAGTAAATGACTAGCCAACCAAATTCAGCCCCTTTGCTTTCACATTTGCTGTGTGTATAACTACAAAATGAATGTCTCATTCTAAACAAATACCTCTGGTGTTATTTCCAAAGAACTAAGGATTTTTTTCTTCTACAGTTAATCCCATTTTAAGTGCTCAGGTACCTCTAGTGTCCTGGAACAGAGAGCACAAGCCGCACAGAGAAGACCTTACACATGCAGCCAGGGTGGACTCCATCTCTGACTGGTGTGTGAGGACAAGGCCAGAGGCATAGTGTTTAAAATGGCAGAGACAGTTGGCATTCTTAATCCTTCAGCCACTCCTTGCTCAGGAAGGTCAGGGAGATTCATAAAAATTGAATGTCTATTTCCTCCATTTCTTCTCACCCTCAGGACGAGCGGTGGCTGGTTTGCCCTGCACAGTGCAAACTGAAGAGGAGGAGCCTTGGACAGGGAAAGGACCATAGAGAATCTGGACCATAGAAAAACCACCCCAAGAGCAGTTCTCCTGGAGGCTGGGTGAGGCTGCTGTTCTCTTTGAAAGTAGCTAGAGGGTCTCTCATTCAGGAGAAATGGACCAGAGGTGTCTGGGCTTAGGGTCTCATTTTGGACCATTGTGGCTCTGAGAATCCTCCGCCTTAACCTCTGCCACAGACACATAGTTTATAGTTTATAGATGAGTCCAAAAAGAACATGCCCTGTGGGAGAGTGGGGTGATAATGGGAAAGCAGAGAGGCTATTTTACTCACAGACCCACAGAGGATCTCACATTTAGATTTTATCTCCAAATGAGGTTATGCATACAATTGCTGAGATATATAACCAAATTTGGGGGGAAAATGTTATCACACAACTAGAAACTTGTGTTCCACTATTGAAAAATACTATCCATAACCCCTGTTTTATCAATTCTGTGATTATCTTACATGTAGTTCAATAATATTGCGTTTTTTAACTTAAATAGTTAATTTGTTCAGCGTAACAATGAAAACTATAACATGATTATTTAGTCCTATTTCAATTTCTTTAAAAAAAAATACATCAGGAACCTCAAAAAAATGAAGAAGCCCAGGCTTCTTTCAGCCTGTCTGAGGCTTTGCATGGGTGTCCTGGGCATCCTTCATTTTTGGTCCCCACAGTGCCAGGGTCCCACTCCATGCAGACAAAGCCATGTAGTAGAAAGAAAGTAACATATGGGAGAGGCACATTACAAGTGCCAAATGAATAACCTAAGCCTGTAACAGCCTTGGTGCATTGCCAGAAGACACCTCCAATTACATTACTAAAGAGAAGGAGAATCCTCACCTCTAGATTACATCCTACTCCTGCTATTTTATTATAATGCACTTGTAATGCATAACTATCCCAAGCCCTTTCTGGAATATGCTATGCTTTCAAACTCCTGCGTTAGCATCACAAGGATGGAAAGGCTTTGCATTTGCACATGTCAGTCTACCTCATCCATCTCCCCTCATTCAAACAATATGCATTCGAGGTTCAGCAATCGGAGTTATATATTTTTCCTTAATGTTGTTGTAAGGTAATGGTTCTCTTATCTGAAATTCATCAGCCTGCTATAAATTTAAACTCCATTACTGCCAATAGAGAGAAGCTAAGCACAAAACCACTTTCAATAAATTTGCACTTATGCAATTGAACTGATACGGCCTCAGAGGAAAAGGTGAAACTCATCTTGAGATATTTAAGTTCGTCTGAGTCACTGCTTCGTCTAGTGTTAAATTGGATCCGTTGAGAAATGTAGGGCAGCACTCATCAGCCCTGAGTTATAAGAAGAGATTTGGGGCTGAAAAAAATTCTGTCTCCAACATTCATTATTAGACAGCATAATTCTAAGAAACCACTGGCTGGCTCTGTTATTTGGCACAACTAAATGCTACAAATGGAAACCCTGATAGATGTATGTTTTTGTGGACATTAATCAGACTCGGGTCAGCCCAAGTCCTGAAGGTTTGTTATATCCTGTCATGAAGCTGTGAGTATGTCTAGATGATCAACGTAAAGAAAGTACTTACAAAATGTTTGTACAAGGCTTCAGGATTAACAGATAACAATACTTATGGTCTACACACCCACCGGGGACACAATTGTTATTTACCATCTTCTATTTTTGAGGAATTATTTTCAGAGGAAACTGAAGCTCAGAGAGGAAACAACCTTTCTTGGGTGCATGAAAGCAGTGACTTGGTAACGTCTTCCTGGCTCTGAGTTTTTGGCAGTGGTAGGTGGAGAACACACCCAATTCAGCAACCTCAGAAGGCTGCCAGGATCTCTTCTTGGTGAAGAAAGACTTCTTTATCAGGAGCCAAAAGGATAAAATGAGCTACCCCCAGGGTCACATCTGTAGCTTCCTTGAAGAGGAGGTCTCCTGAGGCTGACTTTCTGAAGCAGTTTAGAGCAGAGTCTGCTGATCAATTAGAGTTGATGGTTTTATGAGAGGAGGACAGCATGACCAGGCAACAGCTCCCGGGCTATTACAAATTGGAGTTTTAGAAACTTAAGATGACTTCCATTTATGGTTGGGAAAAAAACCCACATCTCTTTGTGGACTTGAGCTGTGAAATTTAACTCCCAGGATGTAATGAGCATGCTACACATTGTAGGGACTTAGCTGTCAGACATACACACACACAAACCACTCACTCTCCCCACCCCTTTTCCCATCCTCACAGCTTCAGTGCCTATTCTAAGGCCAAAACTGGCATCACATACCAGTTGCAAGAACTGAAAATCTTTTGCACTTAATTGGACGATATACATTATTCATGAGCCTTGAGTCTGATGATTTTGGCATTCATTAGGGGGGAAAAACGGGACATTAGTTTTCTTGGTACAAAACATTTCATATTAAACTTCATTTGCAATCCACTTTTCAATGTAAGGAATTAGAAATGCTTTTAAGCAAAGTTGGGAACTATGAAATAACTGGGAAATGAGCATCAGCAACTTCTAAAGATGGCAAAGAAAGGAGTGAGAGCTGAGATTTTCAGATCTCTCAACACTCAGAGCTCTGAGTAGAGGGGAGGGAGAGTCAGCTTAAAATTCAAGCACATTAATTCAAATTACAATGATAGTAATCATAAATGCTTATATGCTATATATGACTTATATACATATACACCATCTATTTTGTGTAAATAATCTATATTTTATATTTGAATATGTGCCTATATTTTCAAAATTTATTTCAAAGCAATGAATGAGTTTCTTTTTCTCCTATCTCTACTTTTCCAAAGTAAAAGGCATCATCTCCTGCGAGTTAAGTGAGGCCTAGTTCAGAGTTCTATCCTGCCCTTCTCTAGTCTGTTTAAAATAAAGACTTCAATACCTACTGGAAGCTTCCGTAGAATGAGATTGAATATGCTTAATTTCTCTTTTCACAAGTGTATCTAGAATCTCAGGATTGAAATACCCTATGTCAGTTCCTTTATTTTGCAAATAAAAAACTGAAGCACAGTGAGAGATCTGGGATCTCTAGTGCTCAGAGGATGAGAGGTGGAGTAAATTTGGCCTTCTTGACCATTTTCATGACACCCACTCCCTGAATGGCCACAGCTCCCTGGGAAAGCCTCTTAGTGAGGGGCTTTGAAGTCAAACAAATCTGGGTGCAAACACCATCAGACCTTGGGCAAGCCTCTCATCTTGTTACACCTCAGTTCTTTAATTATAAATTGCAGATAAATTTTGGATGTTTGTTAGGAAGTTTAGAAGCAATAACTATGGGTAAAGCCCTGGGGACAGCATCTGGCATATGCTCCATAAAGGTTGGCTGCGATTACCTTGTATTATTATAAAGTGTGAAAACACAGCCTATCTGGACATTCTTGCTGTCACTTGCCAATTGTCCCAGTTTGGTGACATTTGTCTAATTTTTCCAGTTAGACATGAAATTCCTTAGAGTAGAATCATCTTTTAGTCTCACTCAGCATTGCCTTATGCCTGACCTTAATTCAAGTAGCAGGTGCTCAATAATGATAAAAATTGTGTTTTACATGGTGAGACAATTTATAACATGCAGTCTTTTCACATGCCCTCTGCCTTCAGAAATCACTGCTGAATTGGTGCTTTAATGCTGCAGAAAAATCTCACTTACCAGAATGCTGACAAACAAAGCTTTCCTCTTTGTCTCAGTTAATGCACATCAGGACCAGGATTGGCAGATACCACCATCCCCATTTAATGGAGGAGGGGAGCGGGGTGTGTGGAGAAAGAAGCTCTGTGCCTGAAGTGCTACAACAGAATCATGGCCTGGAAAATCATCAGGTATCCCATCCTCCATTCAGCCCAGTTCCACCAACTCCATCTACCAGTGCAGACTCACTGTCTGCTATTGTGGGTTGAACTTAACAAAGTAAAGTCCATATTTAAGGATGCTGCTTTCAAAAGAATAGGATGACTAGGTTGGCTTGTTTCTAAAAGTATTTTATTTGAGAAGGTCCCAAAGCCAGAGTAAAGTGATTGCCTGTCAACCAGTGTCTGGAGCACTGCCCCAAGAAGCTCATCACAAGAAATTTCTTTGAAGTTTCCCATTAAAATTCACATCCATTTGAGTCAATCCCAATTAAAAATATATGTGTTTATTTTAATACACAGTTGCTCCTTAAATATTGAAGTAAAGTAGGCATTCCATTAAAATGCACCATTTTTTCCTATGGTTCATGACATCCATGTCCTGCAGTTGTACACTGAGATTCAGAAGAATGGTTGGCAGGCCCTCTCTCTCTAATTCCCAAATCTCAGCCCAAGCCCAAGCCCAAATGTGTGATAACCCCATTGCCCACAGTTCATTGTCATCAGGGGACAGCTAATGAGCCTCAGTGAGGGCTGACCCACCCGTTAATTTGTCTTAAGGAGCCATGAAGGTATTTGCCTTCCCACAAAAGTCCTAAGAGCAGCTGAACTTGTTTCTCTTCTGTCCATGTGTATTAATTCCTGTTTCTATAATGAGATACGGAAGAGAAAAAGGGGGAGAGGACTGATGTGGAATCAGATTGGGTTTGATGAGTTATGGAGCCTGCCTTCTCATCAACGATGTACAACAGCCTGGGCTCTATTTACTGCCACTGTCAGCAGGATCAATAAATAACATTTTCGGCGACATGAAGAGGGAATACGTGAGTTCACTGAAATGAAGGAGAGCCAGAGGTAGAAGCAGACACTGTTCCTTTTCCTCTTCTTGCCCTGGCAGGAGTCACTTGTTTGGCTGGAGGAAGTGGGGATGCAATTTGGTTTGGCTTTTAAGGAGAAAGGAGGAGGCATTCTTGGAGGAACAGAGGGCTTCTCTGCTGAGAGGCAAGTCAAGGAAGGGCATGGTCCATTGTCACCATATCTTCCCTCATAAGTCAAGTCACACACCCATCTGAACCTGTAAGTCACTGTCAACAGGCCTGAGTGGGCAGTGCCCCCATCTTCTTGGCCATGTCAGAGGAGGGATTTGTCTTAATTAGTTCTCAAGAAAGATTACAGGCTATGGTGAAATCCAGAAAAGGCGTGCTTTTTCTGCCCAAAGGCAGAAAGGATGCTGACCAATTAGAAAGCCTTCTGTGGTTAGAGAGGTTAGGTGAGATGACTTAAAGTACAACAGATTTCAGGTTCCCTTGAACAAGAATTTGGAGTCAAGAGTTAACACAATCATAGAATTTCCACTTTGAAGGAATTTCTTAAGTCATCTTGTCCAGCCTCCTCTCAAGGTCCTTCCCTCCCATCAGGACCTGGGAGGGGCTGAGCCAGCCTCCAGGCAGAGGAAGTCACCAGCTCTTTCTATGAAGGCCCCTGAATACTGCAAGGAGGGTGGAGCATCTGGCATAAGCAGCAGCACAGCTATCTGCAGTCTGCTTTGCACACACATGAGATTGGCATTCTGCTAACAGGCTGGAGCATCATAAACTCCAAAGACTGCCCCTGGGCAGCCTCTCCAACTTCTGCTTTATAGACAGCTTCATAACAAAATTCCTTCAACTGAGAGCAAGCAAGAAGCTCAGTTTAAGGTTTGCTGAACAAAATAATGTTGAGGGTTTCATTTGCACTAATTTTTCTTTTTTCCCTCAACAGTTTCCTAGCATTTTTATTTGGGCTGAACACTGTGGCAGTTGAGAGTCATTTCGAGCCCTGGCTAGGTGGCTCAATTGGTTGGAGCATCAGATACCCAAGCATCAAAAGTTGGCAGGTTCAATCCCTGGTCAGGTCACATACCTAGGTTGTGGGTTTGATCCCTGGTTGGGTGCCAACAGGAGGCAACCAATCAATGCTTCTCCCTCACATCGGTTTCTCTCTCTCTTTCTCTCACTCATCAATAAATATATCGTTGGGTGAGTACTTTTAAAAAAGGCATTTCTAAATCTTGGCTATCTCAGACTCTGTGTGGCAGAAAGTTGAGATAGCTCAAGAAGCATCTAGGGGAGAGAGAGGAAGAGACAGGAGGAAGTCATTAGTGTGGGAGTGGAGAGGATAGTGGGCAGAGAGAGGAGAGGGATAGACAAGAAATAAAAGAGAGGGAAGAGAGAAATGATAACTAGGGGAAAGAGAAGGAAGAAGAGAAGGTTGAGCAAAATGAGAGGTGAGAAGAGGAGTGAGAGACTGTTCAGCAAATCCCTGCTCACATCAACTCAGCTGCAAATTTATAAATGTTACTAAACAAATAGACAGAAATGAGTAGAAACAAGAAGCCACAGAAGGTCACCAGGGTGGAAAGCTCTAGGTGCCTAGCATGGAACCTCACCCCAGGGTGAACTATTTTCCCCTAGCATGTAGTTTAGACTTCCTGACCTTTTATATAGATGGTCATGTGGTTCAAGACCCTCCCTGACCTTTCTTCCCTTGGCATGTTACTAGTGTGATAGACCTCCTTCGAGGAGGAACAAAGCATGCTGGAGAATAGCCTCTTATGACCCCCATACAAATCCTTGCATGACCACTGCCTTAAGCATTAAGTCCTCAGGACAATGAGGTTCTGAACTACATGAAATAACCTTAGGAACAAAGCCTTAGATCTGTTGACCCCAGACAGAGTTTTGGTCAAACTGGAGAAAACACGCAGTCCTCAGTTGTGTTTCAGCTCTAGGCCCAGAAAATCAGAAAAATCAGGGTGATGTAGTGGCTGACATCAGGACCAACTGCACTAATGGTCTTCTGCCCTAGTGCAGACCAATTAGTGGTAACTACAACACTGAAAGAACACACCTGGAAAGCTGTCGACTATTCTATTGAGATCCTTCCCTGAGATGTCCCCTAAAATCCAGACCTTTGGGAACAGATGAAGCCCCTAGAGACAAGAGGTGGCTCACTCTCTGGAGCACACCTGCACCTTTCCTCCCTCTTTCTTCCCTCAAGGAGAGTGCCTTTGCTTTCATTCTCCTAAGCTCCAAGGGTGCTTCTTTTGCCTCTGTAACTTGTTCTCTGAGTTCATGCAGCTTGGCTGGCTCATTTCTTCTATGACTCACTTCCTCTACCTCTGTGGCTTTTTAAATAAACTTTTGTTTGTACTTGAATCTTGACTCTGAATTCCTTTTTAGCCAAAACTCAAGGACCAAAGTTTAACATTCTGGTGCTGTTTGCCATTAACATTTACATTGTTAATTGGGTAGAAAACATCACAAAAAGAAGCTCTTCTCCAGACATTATGTTGAAAAGTGCCAACAAACAATATAAAATCAAGGTATACTTTAGAATTTAATTCCAAGTATTCTTTAAGGAAATCCAATGAAATCCTCTGGCAAAATGGATACGTCAGAATTAAAGTTCTTTTTAATACTCCTAATAATGAGTGCTTACTGGATACTATGAATTCATTGCTCAGAGTACTGTGCCCATATTAATCTATGGAACTGACACACCAAGCATTCAAACCTGGGGCCATTACCAGGCCTGTTTTGCCAGGAAGTGTAGAGACTAACTATCTAGGGCCATACATCCAGGAGTATAGGAGCCAAGATGTGATTTTTATTTCAGTCAGCCTGGCTCCAGAGCCTGGCACCTGATCACCTTATAATTCTGCCTCTCATTTATTTTCAATCATTCAATCATTCAGTTGATATTTATTGAGCTGGAAACTTCCTCCAGTAACACCACCTGGGCACAAAGGATGTAAGTGAGAAGAGGCACAGTCTCTGCTCTGATGAATAAGACCTGTTAAAGAACAAAATTTAATCCAGTCAATCTGAATATATAATTGGCTTTATTAAAGAGATTTATGAACCGGGCAGCAATCCCAGCTAGGAGTTTGAAGAGTGCTCTGAGAGGTTGTGCAAAATGGAAGGTTTTTATAGGAAGAAGGGTGGTGTAAAGGAGATATTAATGAAAGGAGAAAAAGGATTATTTTTAGACCAGGACATCTCTTAAGAAGCAAGGAAGAGTAAGCATTTTTATCATGAATATTTCCTCTTTTTCTATGGGGGGTGGGGAATGGAGAAGGATCATGTGACAGATTACCTGTACCTCTTTGGTGCTGACTGGAAGATTCCAGACTGGTTAATCAAAATTATGTTTCTGGGAGAATTTCAAACAACAGCTGTTTGAGGTGTTAAATATAGGTTTGGTATCATGGGCCTTATCACAAGTGATGCCATATTAGGCCTGGGGTTTTCTATTTAACAGTCCTCATAATAAATGATAACTGCTCACTTATTTGTCCCCATGTCCTGAAAGGGATAAGCAAGATGGGGGCACAGAATCTGCATTTCTAATGCTCTCCCACAGAATGTCAATGTTGCTGCTCTGGGGACCACACTTTGAGGACCACTGGGTCATAGACAGTGTTGCAAACAGAACTACAGAAACTGAGAGACCCAGAATATCACTGAGAGGTTTCCAAGTAAACAGGCTGGAGGAGAGACTGTCAGAGACCTGGAGAAAATAGGCAGATGCCACTTTGGCAACTGAAGTTAATGGCTGGGACCTGAAGTATAAAGCTAGTGAGGGAAAAGAGAAGAGGCAACTCAGACAAGTAAAGTTAACAGAGCTCTCTTTTCCGCAGTGCAGGGGGGAGTCACACCACTAAAAATCCCACTGAGTTACCACACAGGGTTGTGTCCAAAACATAAAGTCATCTTTTGATGTGAAAGGCATGTCAGGCTTCCATCTGCCCTTCCTGTATCTTCTCTTGGAGAAGTTGCTCCAGGCTGGACTGACCTCTTGTTTCGATTGCTGCTTGAGAACAATACACATGCACAAGCCGATGGCCAGGCTTTGCTGATGATAGAACCTAGCTCCTGATGATGATTGTGTAGGTGACTGCTTCTGCAGATGGTTTTGAGAGGAACTGCAAGTTCACACGGGCTGCTTAAAAGCTTCCAAATCCCACTCTTGTAGCATTCCTATTAATCTATGGGATCACCTGGAGTCTCTTATTAATGTGCAAATATGTATTTAGGAAAGGTATATATTTATTACTTTCATAATTCTCATGAATACACTCCTAGAGAACAGTTTATAAGGGTTCTCTATAAGAACTTGTTTTCTGGCCTGGGTTAGTGTTGGGGGTAGAGGAGTCTATCTCAGTATTTCCTAATAGACATCTCCACCCGAAGACAAATCACTGCTCTTTGCGATCTAGTGCTCTTTACGATCACCAGACTATGTGCATAAACAGCTGTGACCAGAATCATCTACACACATGTTTAATTTGATATTCACTGACCACTTCATTTCAGTCCATGTGATAGTTGCCTCAGGGCTCAAAGAGATAGATATATATATTCTCTCCAGAACTTTTTTATGGCCCCAACCACAAAACAACAGCAGCAGCAGCAGCAGCAGCAACAACAACAACAAAATATTAGAAGCCTAATCTTCAGGGTAAAATAAAAGCATGGGTACCTAAGTGGGTGGTATTAGCAATAAGTAAGAATACAGCACAAAGAAAAAGAGAATGGCAAAGTAAACTCAAAGTGGTATGTGAGAGAAAGAATAGAGAGGACAATTGATGGGGTAGCACAGAAGTACCAAATACAAAACTCCTTTCTGCCAGGCTCATGGCTAAAGATTCTCTGGGGGAAGGAGTGGGCTGAACCTACATGGGTCAGTGAGCTTGGCTGTGGGCCCAGCAAAGCCATAATATTACTATCCTGCTCTCTAAATGATATTGAATTCTGTTCTGGAACAGTGGAGTAGCACAAATTTTCAGGATAGAAACTAAAACAATAACAAACATCAGTTAAACTCTGAAACATGAATTATGGTTTGAATTTTTTTTCTTCTGCCAAGAGGTGTGTTTCAGTGATTATTTTAAGGCTCTGGCAGTTATCCTGGGATGACACCCATAGGGAGATGGCATGAGGAGGTGTGTACATAAGGAGTTGTAATCCTCCCAATCAGTGCAACCTCCACTAATACAAAAATGGGACTCTTCCATTTAGGTACAGGTTAGCAAGACCCAATGATCTTTTTTCTTCAGCCTCATCAGATGTTGATCAGCAGGACTGTTAATGTTTCTCTTTCTCTCTCTTTCAAAACCTGATATATGTCAGGTCCCCGGCTTGTTAACTGCTGATTTGGCAATCATTAGTTCCTGCTTCAGATGACTGCCCTATTTATCTTGGCTTAATACATTACCATGCCAACATATGATGGTCTATGGGTATTATTTTATTATGCTCAAGTAGCATATTGAAGCATGCTTCAATTTAAAGTGACACACAAATCTAACTTTCCTCATCCTTTCATTTGACTCAGTGGTAACACAATATGGGCATAACAGACAATGCACAGTCTATTAGCAATTTTATAGTGAATCACTGCTAGGAACTGTCATCTTAGGATTTATGTAACTGAGTCTCATATGATCTAGTTGAACATTTCCCCTATGCCTTCATTTTGCTTCCTGACAATGTGTGTAGACAGCACATCTAGCATGGCATGTGGGTATGTGTGTGTCCATTCAATGGAGACATTTATAAATATATGATGTTAAGAGTGAAAAACAAACAAGGGTCACATAATAGATTCTGCTGTAGTGTGCACAGCTATTATTGAATTTTTAGACTCATTAAAGAAAACAGTCTGAAGAAGGAGCTTTAAGAACTATAGACACTGCATCAGCTTTGTATTTCTGAGGCTATTCCTCAAAGAAATAGGTGAGTTTTCAGTTAGCCACCTGTTAGCAGAAAAAAATTCATCGACCTTTCTATGATTGTGATGGGAACCTTTCCCTGCTATTCACTGCTTTAGAAAATGAGGGAATAAAGGACCTTTGAGAAAAATTCAAATTTGTCTGCAAGCTCTACTAAGTAAATCACAACATCAGTTAAATAGATCCGAAAAATAATAGTATATACACATACACAAATATGTATGAGTATACGTATCCATAAGAGAATACAGGATAGTTGCATGTGTGTACATGTGTGTATACCAATGTATGTGTGTGTTATATATATGTAATTCACTGTGTGAAGAAAAGTTATAAAGTCATCTTCCATGGAAAGTCATCTTCCATGTTCTTAAACTCAATTTTCAACCATTCTTCTTAACTCATTCCCTATTTGTTCTTCAAACAGTCTTAAATAAAGGCCATATGTTCCTTTAAACTTTTCAGCTGGCTATCTCTTGGTTTACTTAGCAATGGTGCTTCATTCTTTGGCTCTTGTTTTGTTTAACCTAGTTTGAAGTGGGTTATAGGATACATAGCTTTATATATAGCTTTGGGTTCAGGTGCTCAAATGACGTTGTCAGGGTTCTGGCTATCTTGCCATGTCTGGATTCACTTCCCACAGTGTGTGTCATTCTCAGACAAGCTCCAGGTGGTGAGGAAGATGGTTGCTGGCATCCTCAGGCCTTTATATTAATTGCTCATGGCCTAAAACGAAGATAAACCTTTTTTGCACTACCAAAATGCAGAATCTCAGGGAGGTTCCTGACTGGTTCTATTTGGATCACATCTCCAATTACTGGACTAATCACTGGACCTGTTTACACTTTGGATCTAGCTTGGTGACTCAAGTCCAGCTTAGGACCTAGGGGCTAAATGGAGCTCTAATATCAGCAGCCCCAGCAGAACCACATGGAATAGTGTATGTGCTAGGGATGAAGTAGGGAGCAGCTCCCATAGAAAAGGTTAATTAGAAGTAGAAACTACCTCTTGTTACCTACCAGATGCCTTGACTCAGATCACCTCAGATAATCACCTCCCCCTTTTTTACCACTCTTGGGACTCTCTAATTCCTTACTTTCAATGCAGGCCTCAAGCACCTTTTCCTAAGCGTCCTCTAAATCACACCTGAAGTTTCCCAGGAAAGTCTGAAGTCAACAAGAGCCCAAGAGATAAAACACTTCTTTGGCCAATAAGCCTTAAAATAGGCAGTGAAATATGGGCAGATAATCTCCATTCAAAAGTCTTGGAAAAGCAGCCAGATGTTTTGTACATGCTTAATAAACATCAAACAAATCACAGACACTCACAAAGATGGGTTCTGTTCATGGCCATTGTTAGATCCCTGGAATAAGAAAACGTATTCTCAATCATGCTTCCTAGCCCAGTTCCTCTTTCCATCCCCAAATTATTGCTATCTTGCCATTGAATTTAAGCCTTCCCTAGAATGACTTGTGGTATAATACATGGTGCTACAATTCTGGAGTAAGATAGACTTGTGACAATGAGGGCAAATTACCTAGTCTCTGTAAGCTTGGCTTATCTTTTATCTGTACTCTGGGAATAAGAATATTGATTTCATGTGATAATTCAGTCAGCCTCTTCAATCTTCAATTTCAGGGTCCATACAGTGGGCATATAGTAATACCTTGCTCATAGGGTAAGTCAGAGTTGCCACACAATATTCACTCTGCTCTTCCTTGGTAGCCTAACTCCAGCTTTGGTAGGTGTGGCAATATGCCATGATTTAAAAAAGACACAGCCTTCCTTCCAGATAGTGGTAGTCAATGAGTCATAAGTGAAAATTGTCAAGAATGACACAGAGGAATCCTTTCAAAAGAGGATGAGTGCTATATTCTATTACCTTTATTTCTTCTTTTTATCTGCAATTAGGGTGTGATGTCCTCAGATTCAGCAGCTATCTTGGGTCCATGAGGAAAAAACAAAGAATTGCTGAGACTTTGGCTATCATATCCCTGAATTGCTGAAACAATGCCAGCAAACTCTTAATTTAGACTTTTTGTTATTTGAGAAAAAATAAATCCTTTTGTGTTCAGTCCTCTGCAAGCATGTCTGTGCTACTTGTGGCTCAATGCAATGTGCAATTGTACAAGATTTTTTAAGGATTTAAGGAAGTAATCTGTACAAACCATTTATTATAAAAATTTTCAATACAGAATCGAAGGCATTCTGATGCTGTTGTTGTTTTTTGTTGTTGTTTTGCTGATGAAATGCTTTCTAACTATGTCACAACTGTCACCTGGCTGGCAACATGTATACTGGGACTGATTTATAAGATGTACATGATTTCAGAAATGTTAAGATGGGCAAATTGCATATCAGAGAATCAATGAAATATAATAATAATAACATTTACAGAGCAATTCTTATTCATAAATGTAACAGTGGTAACACATTGCTAGTTACATGGCAGGTGCTCAAATTGTCGTTTTCTTTCCTTACATTTTTCTCCCTTTTTTAAATACAAGAGTGTATTTGCTCAGAAAGAGTCAGCCTTTTTCAATAATATGTAAATAGTAATAATTTCCAGGTGTACTCATACTCAGGAGGCGATCACATTAAACAGAGCTTTCTTACTACTGAATACAAAGAAAACCCAAACATGAATTTGGGGAAAGTTAATGTGTTTTGTAACAAATTGTCTTTATAGGGGACCTGACAAGGCTGGTCCCTAATTCTAGTTGGCTCTTCAAAGTAGGTCTGATTAATGGGCTGGAATTAGCACTACCGGGAAAGACCCGTTCATTGAAATATTTAGCCTCCTATCACCATCACCCTCCATCCAGGCCTGGTGGAGAGCAGCCTCCACCATCAGTGTTTCCATGACGATGCAGTACATTTAGTCAGCAGCACCACCCGAGTAAACAGTAATCCTTCAGAAAAACAAGAAGGTCATTACGGCAACTTGTCAAATCAATGCAGAGGGTGTCGAGGCCGATTAAGGCATCTTCTCTCGCAGCTGACACAGTGTCAATAGTACTGGGCCACTACTGCTCAGGCAGATGATTGAAGTGAAGTGCCCATCAGTCAGGGCGTTGAGGTGGACTAACGATTCCCCGAGCTGCCTATTAGAGCTACATGACAACTCAATCCTGTTTGCTGGCAAAGCAAGAGGAAAGTGAGAGAGAGAGAGGGAGAGAGAGAGGGAGAGAGAGAGAGAGAGGGAGAGAGACGAAAAATAGCGACCTTGTTGCTTTGTTTGAAGCAGAATTAAATTGACAAGAGCAGCTAATCTTTACCTAGGGCGATTAACAGAATTAAAGACCACAGCAAAGGCACCTGAGGTTTTAACATCTATGCAAGGGCTCAGGGATGTTTATGATGTAGGAAACTCTCCTTTGGTATTCAGGTCCAATCCAGATATTTATTCTGAGCCAAGCCTTCCCCAAATGAAGCGTAGGTAATCCCATTAACATCCTACCAAGGCAACGTGTAAGGACACAAGGTGTTCACTGGATATACCTCTTTCCTCATCAGCTTGAAAGCTGACTCTTCCCAGTGGAGCTGGCTGATTATTTTAGACTTATGAATCTGGGCTGGAGAAAGCCATAAATACACAGAGTTTTTAATATATTTCCCTGGTGAAATATTTTGCCTTATTTTCAATCTTCTAAGCCCATGATTTCACAGTAATATTTTCCAAACCTTCCAATGGTTCAACAAAATAAGAGAAGTGCCTCATGGTGGGAAAACAGAACTCTCAAAAAAGGTAATGAAGAGTTTGAGAGATTTTTGGACAGAAACTTTTTTATCACTTACTGGAACATTCTATTCTTGATAAAATTAAAGATGTGAGATCTAGCATGAACAAATTAATATAAATTGGAACAATAATATCAAGGGTAAAATTTCACATCATACACATGATTACATGCAACATTTACTAAGGATAATCTTCAATGGCCAAAAGTAAGGAACATCAAATTTAAGGGCCAAATAGTAAATATTTTAGGCTTTGTGGACCTTATAGTTTATGTTGCAACTACTGAACTCTACTATTGTAGCATGGATAAGTCATAGACAATATATAAATGAGTAGAAGTGGTTGTGTGCTCTTTATTTACAATAATAGGCAGTGGACCAAATTTGGCCTGTTGACTGCAGTTTGCAGACCACTGATCAAAAGATTGTAGTAATTCCATTCAACCAACTAATATTAAAAAATGTTTTCTATTTGTCAGGCACAGAGCTAGCAGTTAGGGAAAAAAATGATGGAACAGACATGGTCCCTGCATTTGAAGAACCTGTGGTGTAATGGGGAAGACAGGTATTTACAAGCACGAATACAATACAATACATTTGGTACTGTAGTTAAAGAAACACAAATTAAAGTGATAAATTCTTCCTACAGCAGAAGATGTCAGTGAAAATTACAGAAAACATGAGGCTTTTGGGATACATATTTAAGAAATTCTAGGTGGTAAGGTGGGTAAGGGCATTATAGATTCAGTGTGGTCGAGGAGAGGAGAGGAGGGGAGGGGAGGGGAGGGGAGGGGTGGGGAGGGGAGGAGAGGGGAGGGGAGGGGAGGGGGGGAGGGGAGGGGAGGAGAGGAGGGGAGGAGGAGGAGAGGAGAGGAGAGGAGAGGAGAGGAGAGGAGAGGAGAGGAGAGGAGAGGAGAAGAGAAGAGAAGAGGAAGAGAAGAGAAGAGAAGAGAAGAGAAGAGAAGAGAAGAGAAGAGAAGAGAAGAGAAGAGAAGAGAAGAGAAGAGAAGAGAAAAATGATAAGACAGAGAAATGAGGGAGGCTAGGAACAGAAGAAAGACTTGGGGGGATCAATTAGCTTCAGAAAAGACTAGAAAAGTACATGGGGAACAGGTGAAGGGATTCATTCATCTATAGAAAATAAAAGGCAATAACTTTAAGCAGGGAAGTAATGTAGTCGAATGGCTGTGTAGAGACAGGGAACATCTAAGCAGAGACTATTATAATAGTTCCAAGCAAACAGAATAAAATCTTGAATTAGGGTTGCACAAGGAATAGAGAGAAGGACAAAAAGTATGAGAAATTTATAAGTAGACTTTATCAAGTGCCTCCTCTTACAGATAGGGCAAATATGGCTGAAGAGTTATTACTGTGCCATTTGTTTCGAGAAAGTTGGTCTTAGGGGAATGTAGGACCTTGAGAGGAGTTTTAGTGGTGACAACTAAGGCAGCACAACAAAGGGAGAAAGGTAGTTTAAGAGGATAGCCAAGAATATCACCATGGAAACAGTCTATAAGCATCAAGTATAGAAGATAATCCAAAGGTAAGGGTGAGGTATTGGATTGTTGAGGTATGAAGCTCATGAGAGTTGGCATAGGTCAGAATGCAGAACTGGGAGTATGGTTGGGGCAAATTATTCAGGGCTGAGGTGAGCTGGAAGATGATTTCCCACTTTGCTGAGGTGCCAGTATAGGGAGATTTAATAATATATGGACACTTATAGACACAGATACAATAAACAACACCAGAAATTATTCCAAGAATTCTAGATGGGCAATTCAAATGGGCACACAAGGTGATGTTTATAGAGGTAGTGAAGACAGATGATGTAGGCTGAGTGATATTGAGTTTACTTCAGCAATGATGAATTGGAAACACTGCATGCTAATAGGTGGCTTGTTGAGTGCAATAATGTATGGCTTAGAACTGGAGATAGAATTTTGAGACTAATCAGTATTCAGCTTTATGCAGTTGAAGCCATGGAATGAATGAGAACACCTAAAAAGAATGTGTCTGAAGAGAATAGGGAGACAAAGAGAGTCCTATAAAAAACACTTATTGAGAAGCTGGAGAAAGCTTACTTACTGAAAGAGAGAAACTGGTGAGAGAAGTAGAAAGAAAATCAAGGGAGAATATCTCTGGAGTGAGGATGAGGGTAGGAATGGAAATGGTTAACAGCAAATGCTACAGGGAAATGAAGTTAGTTAAAGCCAAACAAAACATAGCAGAGCTCACATTCTTTTCAAATACACATTGGAACATTTTCTAGGATAGACCACATGTTAGAACACAAAACAAGTCAGTAATTTAAAGAAGATTAAAATTACATCAATCATTTTTTCTGACGACAATTGTACGAAACTAGAAATCAGTCACCAAAAAAAACCAAAAACCAAAAACCAAACCAAAAAAGGTTTTGTTATGTTACTAACAAACAAATGGGTTAACAATGAGATCAAGAAAGATATAAAAAACAAACCCAAACTGAAATGGTTTTTTGTTATGTTACTAAACGACAAATGGGTTAATAATGAGATCAAGAAAGAAATAAAAAAGTTACCTTGAGACAAATGAAAATGAACAAACAACAACCCCAAATCCACGAGACACAGCCAAAGCAGTCCTAAAAGAAAAATTTATAGCATTACCTCAAGAAGTAAGAAAAATCTCACATAAAGAATCTAATCCTATACATAAAAGAACTAGAAAGCAACAACAAACAAAGGCTAAAGTAAGTAGAAGAAAGTTAATGATAAAGATTAGAATGGAAATAAATGGTATAGAGACTAAAAGAAAAAAGATCAATGAAACCAAAAGTTGCTTCTTTGAAAAGATAATATTGACAAAACTTTAATCAGATTTATAAGGAAAAAAGAAAAAGGACCCAAATAAAATCAGAAATGAAAGAGGAGAAATAACAACTGACACCACCACCAACAAAAAAGAACTATAAGAATATATCACAAACAATTATATGATAACAAATTGGACAACCTGGGTAAATAGATAAATTCCTAGAAGCATTCAATCTTGTGAAACTGCATCAAGAAAAATAAAAAAATCTGAATAGACCAATTAAAATGAATGAAATCAAAGCAGTAATAAAAACTCCCAACAGATGAAAGTCCTAGACTAGATGGCTTCACAGGTGAATTTTACCAAACATTCAAAGGAAAACTAGCACCTATTTTTTCAAAGTATTCCAAAAAATTAAACAATAGGGAAAACTTCCAAGCTTATTTTATGAGGCCATCATATCCCAATTCCAAAACCATATAAAGACACTATGAGGAAAGAAAATTATAGACCAATATCTCTGATGAACATAGACATTAAAATCCTCAACAAAATATAAACAAACTGAATGAATACAGCAATATATAAAAGGATCATACACCATGATCAAGTGGGTTTTATTCTGGTAATGCAAAGTTGGCACAACATTTAAAAATCAAAAAATGTGATTCGCCACATGAAATGAAGGATAAAAAACCACTTGATCAGGTCAACAGAAAAAGCATTTGATAAAATCTAGCAACATTTATGACTAAAACTCTCAGCGAAGTGGGAATACAGGCAACATACTTCAACATAATAAAGACCATATTTGAGAAACCTACAATCAACATTATATTCAATGGGCAAAAGCTGAAAGGTTTCTCCTTAAGATCAGGAAGAAGACAGGATGTCCACTTTCACTATTCTTATTAAACACAGTACTAGAAGGAATAGCCACAGTAGTCAGACAAGAAGAAGGAATAACAGGCATCCAAATTGGAAAAGAAGTAAAGCTGTCATTATTTGCAGGTGACATGAAATTGGCCATAGAGAATTCAAAAAATTTCACCAAAAAACTACTAGAACTGTTAAGTGAATTCAGTAAAATCACAGGATACAAAATAAATATCCAGATCAGTTGTGTTGTTAGACGCCAGTAATGAACTATCACAGAAACTAAAAAAAACAGCCCCATTTACAATTGCATCAGAAAATACCTAGGAAAAAATTTAACCAAGCATGCAGATGACGTGCTATAGAGCTGTATACCTGTATGGTTTTATTGATCAGTGTCACCTCAATAGATTCAATAAAAAATTAAAAAGAAAACAGAACAGAAAATACTTTGGGCTAATTGTTGGAAATCCTGGACTAAATGGTGTTGGGAAAATAGGGCTAGAATTGTAGTGTGGATAAAAAAAATAAATAGGTAAAAAAGAGAAAGTTGATTATCTTGGGGTCAGGACTGAATGGGAACCATTGTCAAGACTTTTGATGATAAAGAGATATGGTGGTAACTTAAAGAAGATATATAGCAGGGGGAACATGATTTAATAATGAGAAATATTTAAAGATATTTGAGGTCTGCCCTGGCCACTGTGGTTCAGTTGGTCAGAGCATCGTCCCCAAGACAGGTTTGATTCCTGGTCACAGCACACATGTAGGTTGCAAGTTAGGTCTCTGTTGGGCAAGAGGCAACTAATCGATGTTTCTCCATTTCTCTCTCCCTCTCTTTTCCTCTCTAAAATTAATAAGCATGTCTTCAAGTGAGGATTAAAAAAAAAGATATTTGAGTTCAGAAAACAACCTGACAGAGTGTGAAAATATCAAAGAGGAAACACAAAGAAATCCAGGATATTATTTCCCAAATTAATCTGTAAGCAAAAATTACCTGTGGTACTTTTCAAATATATTGCTGGGCTCTAACCCAGACATTCTAATTTAATTTTTGTTTTCTATCAGAGGAACTTGGGAATCTCAATGTATAATAAATGTTTCAGGTAATCTTATAATCATGTAGATTTGGGAGGTTACTTTGGGAATATTTGAGATTAGAGCAGTGTTCTAGAAACTTGCTTGGTTATTGGAATTAACTAAGGAGCTTTAAAAAATTATCAGTGCCTGGATCCCACCCCTAGAGATGCTGGTTTGTTTTAGAGTTCTGCTTAGGTACTGGAAATTTTATAATTTTTTAATGGGATTCTAAAATGCAGCTAAGTTTGAGGTTTATATATGGGAAGGTGATAATAAGTGAATATGTTTGGAGAAAGAAGGGAGAAAAATATGTTTGCTTCACACTTCCATGGCCTCTATTATATTGAAGAAGTAAAAGGCTCCATAATCCACTGAAATTGAAGAAGCAGAAGTACAGTTTTGGACTTAGGGAAAAGGTAAGGAATATGAGATTTAAGAACACTCAGTGTGTTCCTGAAACTGTGCCCATTTTCAGCAGAGGGCAACTATTCAGAAATTTAAGCTGGGCAAGTCTCTATCTAATGCTGGGGCTGGCAGGAAAAGGCAGCAGTGTCATCGGAGAAAATAGAATTGAGGGAATTGAAGAGAACCGTACTAGCATCGTTCAACAAGTGGGCAGCGACCAGAGGGGAGAGGGAAGGGAACTTAAGAGGAAAAAGGGGGAGGGATTTTGAGGAACAAGTATGAAAGACACAGAGATGAGGACTGGGGGGGGGGGGGGGGATGGGAGGGAGGGGGGAGACCGGGTGGGGGGGTGGGGTGGGATGGGAGAAATAGATAAAAAAAAAAATGTACTTGAAAAGTAACTAAATAAAATTAAAAAAAAAAAAGAAGGAAACATGGTTACCCAGGGAATGTTGTGATTAACATGGCATGATCATGTTTATAATCTTGGAGTCTTAAGCCCACCAAGTCTAGCCATAGAAATGACTTTCCCAGGGGAAGTAAAAAGAAATATCTTTATAGTAAAATTTCTTCAGGAACTATAAAGTTTGAATTTTGGGACGCAGAATTGCCTGTGGGATTAAAGGGCATGAATTCTGGATCTTTTAAACCTGTCTCTTTGATTTACTAACTGTGTAATCTTGGGCAAGTTATTCAACCCATGGAAGCCTGGGTATCTTCATTTGTAAAATCAAGATAGTAATACTTAATAGAAAATTTCATGAACAAAAGAATGGCCAACAATGGCGAAGGCTTTATAGTAAAGGGCCAATATGATAAATAAACAGAAGGCTTTGAATTGGTCAATAAGATGATTATTGGTGATAAGTTTAAATAGAATGATGAGGGCAGAAGCCAAATTCTAATGTCTTTAAAGGAAAGTCACTAAGTAGAAACTCTTTCAAAAGTTTGGTGAAGAGAAAGAAATATTTTATGGTAAATTTAGGAAAAAGCATGGAATACTTAGAGAATTTTTATAGTGATTAAGTTAATAATGAACACAAAGCATTTAACCCTGTGGGCTTAATACTTAGTACTCAGTAAAGCTGTCTATCATTATTATTATTATTACTACTTGAATTAACAATACCAAAATTATTGATGATAATCACTGATTTGGGGAAATGAGAATGTCATATCATATATTTTATTGGTTTGGTGATTGTGTGAGTAAATAAAAAATTTATGACCTATGGCATGAAGTGGTGAAGAATATTTTATTTGAAATCAGGGTGTTATAGCAGGCATGGCAGATAAGGTAGTTCTACAGATAACAAGTCTACCAGACAATGTTCTGACCATTTTGTTGTCAGGTTTGCCACTAAAATGAGGCTCCATGACAAGTTTACTTATAACTATTTTTAAAACTTGAGGCAATTCTAAACTTGATGAAAGCTGCCTTTTTTATTTGTATCATGTTTCCATGTACTGTATCAGTTTACATTACTGACCTTCTCAATCAAATAGAATAAAACGCTACCAGGAATGGGCAGAATGAGAGTGAGAGTGAAAGAATCCACTCCAAAAAAAGTCTTAAAAATTTTTTAAAAATCAGAGAAAATAAGAAATAATTGCTTTGATTACTAGTCCTGAGCCCTGCTGGGCACATGTTTATATCCTCTAAATAGACAATACATTCTAGCATCCAGAAAAAGAAATCACTGACACAATGCTCTCCTAGACAGCAGGAATGGATTCTAGAGAAGATATAAAATGGGCATTTCAGAGTGGGATCTGGTATGCCAGGGAAACACATTCTACAATCTATCATAGTGACAATCATGCAAACAAAGAAGAACCAACCATCAAAATAATGAAGTCTCCAGAGTTGGTGAAGAAAGATAATGGAACAACTGGTTTCAAATAACAACTCCAGTGAGCCAGACCTATTTCTGAAACCTTCAGAGTACAGGGAAGTATAATTATTATAATGACTTTTAGTTGGCAAGACTGGATTTAGTGGATGAAATTTGAAGTGAGGTAGAAGTCAGGTTAACATAAGAAAATGTGTCTGTGCAACCACAGAAGTCAAACAAACAAGCAAACTCTGCTTCTGCAATACAGCTGACTCTTGAACAATGCAGGTTTGAACTGCATGGATCCACTTACACATAAACTTTTTCAATTGACCCACTCAATTCCACTGACCATCAAAGTTCAATTGACCTGTGCAGTTCAAACTAGTGTTGTTCAAAGACGAACTTGCTACTGGGAATCTACAGATGTAGAAGGCTCAATAAAATTTTATGCAGATTTTCAACGGCACTGGTGGTCGATGCTCCTAACATCTACATTGCCCAAGGGTCAACTGTGGTAATTTTTTTGTTTGCAATTGAATACCCATAAAATGAAATGAATAATTGATTGCTGGGGATCTTGTGGAGAGGATAAAGTATCCAATGAGACATAAGACACTCGAGTTCTGTTTAGACTCTGAGACATTACTTATGATGTTTTGAAATATCAGGGTCACCAACTCTTTTTTTGAGTCATCCAGGACTAGGTTGCTCAAAGTTCTTTCTGATTAGATAGGTAGCATGATATTGTAGAACTCTGGGAAAATTTTGTAAAGAGAATTTTTGGGGGGGGTGAGAGAGGGGCTTTCATTTGTGTCTACTGAGACATATCATGTTAAAGAATGTACTACAAACTTAAAGTTTATCTCATTTAATTTCACTAAAAAACCATGAAGTAAGTACTATAATCCCTTTTTCCTAGATGAAGATATGGAGGAGTTAGAGCAGTTAAATGAGTCATGCATAATCTCATAGATAGAAAACTAGTATTTAAATAAGTCATACATAATCTCACAGCTGGAAAAACATTTATCTTATCTTACTGTTTGGGCTCTTACTGCTACACTCCAGTGTTCTCAGTTTATGTCAATGACTAGCTGCATGATTTTGGGTATACTATCCTACAGCCTTGACAATTTTATGCTTGATTACAGTGGTATGTGGAGGACTTCTGGGTAGCTGGAAACAATGGCAACAACTTAGGTCTATACTTTCCATATATCTTGTAAAAATATCATAATAGAGAACAACAAGAGGATGGGTTAAACCACACAAAATGACAGTTTCAGCATAACTAGAACATAGGAATTACCAAATTTTAAAATAACTTCAGAAATAAAATTACCAGTTTTTAGTGGGCTGTCTCTCATTCTCCTTGAAAAAAATGTTCAAGATGAACAGGGCAATTTGAGAGGAGTTATGAGAAAATGAGAAGATGGGAGCTAAAGGTGGACATAATTTCTCTAAATCCACAGCCAGAAAAAGAAAGTTCACTTTAGGTGTGAAAGTCCTAAAAAAATCTATTGACCAATTTGATCATTGATGACAAGAAATTTGCTTTCAAGTACACATAATTTGTAATGGCAGTTTTGAAAAGGATGGCTTCAGGAAGAGAAACCAGTGAAAAGGAAGGGAGAGGATTCCTTTGACAATTGAATAACAAAGGATAAAAGAAGTAGAATAAAAAATTTTAAGGTTGTATGAAAAAGAACAAACAAAAGAACTAACAAACAAAAGAACAAAAATACAAGAAACAGAACATCTCTCCCATCCCTCTTTCTCTCTCTCTCTCTCCTTACACACACACACACACACACACACACACACACACACACTCTACTAAGGAATAGACTTTGCAACACTGGCAGAAGAGGGCAGCATTGAATTAGAAATATAAATATCAACAAATCTTTAAAAAATCAATATGATAGTTAAAACATCCATTTAAAGTTGTAAAAAATAGGAAAACTAGTCAACACATTTCATAAAATTTCTCCCTTCAAAATAACTAGAAAGTAGAAATAACTTGAAAGGCAACATTGCAAAGTTAATTAAATGTATGGTATGTGAGCAAGACATTGGAAATATAAAAAATCACCTGGCATCAGAAATTCAAAAGAAAAAATATTTTAAAATGGAATAAAATGAAAAATAATTTATAGAACCAAGAAAATAAAAATAAAAAATAATAAAAATTATTTCGGGAGGAAATAGATTCAAATGAAAATTTAATAAATAATTTTGAATAAAGATAATAAATAGGCAAGATATTGGAAATGAAGTAAAGAAAAAGAAAAGGCAGAGAAAAATGTTAGTAGACAGGCAAGGAAGAAATAACATACATATAATTGAAGGCCAGAACTAAAAGTAAAATAATTGGACATATCTAATATTTAAAACTTTAATTCAATACTATTTTCCAGAAACACACAGAAGAAAGTGCCTTCAGAAATTAACACTGAAATAACCAATGCTGAGACACATCATATAAAACTATTAAACTTCAAAGATAAAGAAAAAATCCTGAGGCTTCAAAAATACACACAGACTCACAACAGAAAACATGAAATTTGTCTTCTTCTAAATACTTGTGGGTCATCACAAAATTGATTCTATATTAAGTCACAAAGAAATTATCTGTCTCATAAAGTAGAAATATTATAAATAATACTATATCTTGTCATTATGCAAAAATAAACACTTAGGTATCATTAAAAAATTTTAAAAAATCCCAAAGTCTCTCTACCTAGAATTAAAAAATAATAATTTTATGTAAAGACCAGAGGGGAGAAGGAAGGGAAGTTAAGGGGAAAAAGGGGGAGGGATTTGGAGGAACAAATAGGAAGGACACAGGGACGAGAACTAAGGGGGGGGGAGGAAATGGGAGGGAGGTGGGGAGCAAGGGGCAGGGGAGGCTGGGATGGGAAAAATAGACAAAAAACTGTACTTGAAAAATAACTAAAGAAAAAAAAAAGAAAAAAAAAAGAACAATACAAATGGAAACTATAGAATCATAAAAATTCATGATAATGAAATCAGAATCTATGGATACATTTCAAGCAATGATTGGAAGAAAGCACAAAGCCAAAAATACTAATAAATAATGGAATACCATGCAGTAGAGAGAAATAAGGAGCTCCAACCCTTTGCGACAGCATAGATGGAACTGGAGAGCATTATGCTAAGTGAAATAAGCCATGCGGTGAGGGACCAATACCATATGATCTCACATATAAGTGAAACCTAATCAACAAAACAAACAAGTAAGCAAAATATAACCAAAGACATTGAAATTAAGAACACTTTGACAGTAACCATAAGGGAGGTAGGAGGGGATAATGGGGCAGAGGAAGGAGGGAAGTGTTTTCAGGAACAACTATAAAGGACACATGGACAAAACCAAGGTAGGGTGGAATCAGGGGAGCAAGGTGGGAATGTCTGGGATGGGGGGAAGACATGGGGGTAAATGCAGACAACTGTACTTGAACAATGATAAAATAATTAACTTTAAAAATACTCATAAATAAAAATGAGACAAAGAAAATTAAATAATTAGCTTAACAAAATTTAAGAAGTATAAGAAGATAAAGTATTAAATATACACAAAGAAGAGAATAACAAGTAGAAGAAAAGAAGTTACCGAAGTAGAGATTGGGTAAGAGCATAGAGAGAAACCACCCTGGCACAGATGCATGGGGAAGGCTGACAGTTGAGGGTGGAGCAGAAGCATTGAGAAACACTATTCTAAGCCAGAGACCCGAAACTAAACACAAGATAATGCTAAGAAATTTAAAGCCAGTGTACATTATGGGTAACATTAGAACCAGTAAAACCTAAACCCAACTTCAGCCCTAACTAGATCAACTAAACATTCACTCTAATGGTCTAAGAGAAAGAATGTGCCTATTTTTGGCATAAATATTATTTAGCTCAGCTGCTATTGTTCTGCACACAATGTCTGTCACTCCGTTAAAAATGACAAGGTGCTAAAAGGTGAGAAAATAAATCCACTAGTAAGAGACAAAATAATCAGCAGAATCAGCCTCGAAGGTGAACCAGATGTTGGAAACAGACAGGAACTTAAATACGACTATGGTAAATATGTTCAAGACTTCAGTAAAAATGGTGGACAACATTCATAAACGGTAAATAGGTGTGATATTTTTGGAGAAAGAAAGAAATTATTAAGATCCATATGGAAATCCTAGAAATAAAAATCTCTGGTAACAAGTATGAATAGGGCTCTTCATGAGCTCATCAGTACATTCTAAACAGCTGGGGAAATAATCAGTGAATGTGCAGATTGGTCAATAGAAATTATCTAAACTGAAACACAAGGAGAAATACGATGGGAGAAGGAAGGGGGCACAGACAACACAGCATTCTGAAGCTGTGAGGCAATAGAAAATGATCTAATATCAAGAAAAGGGGAAATATCTAATTTACTAATTCTATTTTTCAAAAATATACATCCCACAGCTTTGAGCAAGAAATAAAAATGGAACATGTTACAAAGACATAGAAGCCAACATGAAAAGGCTCCCAATGGCTGAATCTGGAAAATTTTGAATAATAAAATCAATCAGTTATAACCCATATATTAAAAATAAGAATCCATCACTTTATATAGATATAAACTTATATATTGCTACTAATATAAATGTATACTTATAAAATGATATGAATGAGACAGCATTTATTTACAGAATATTTCTAACTGTGTATGTAGAAGGGAGTGTGAAAATAGAAAGTCACCATTTGAGAAACGTCACAGTAACAGTTGTGGCACACAAGAATTATCAGTAGAGGCTGAAATTAGTGGGTGGCAGTATGATGAGAAACAAGGTATTTATATGATTTTAAAATATCTCCACACAATATACTTCTTAATTACAGATAGAAAAAAAACATTAACCATGTAAAGACACCTTGCACATAGCCCTTTAATGAAGTGATGTTAATCATTAGTAATGGCACAAATTCACAGGAGCCTCATGATATGTCCTTAGAGAGAGACACAATACCAATTTTTCAGTGTTTTTGCCAGAAATTTAAATTAGAATGTAGTCATGTGGAGACATTAGACAAACTCAAACTGAGGATCAGTTTACAAAATAAATGGCCAATGTTCTTTGAAAAGTGCTGAGGCCATGAAAAACAAAAGCTGACTGAGGAACTGTTCCACGCTGGAGGGCATACTAACTAATGGCATATTAACTAAATTACAGCATGGAATCCCGTACTGAATCCTGGACAAAAAAATATCAGTAATAGGATAATTGATGATATTTCAATAAGGTTTGTAGGTTAGATAATAGCGTAGCAATAGTGCTGTATCAATTATGCTAAGATTTAATTGTTGGGAATTCCATGTGAAGGATATTTGAAAAGTTCTTTTGCACCTTTTTTGTAAGCCTGAAATTATTTTTAAATGAAAAGTTGTTTACTTGGATATTAAAACAGGGGAAAAATAATCTTTGGCCCGGGCCTAAAGCAACATTGTGCCCCAAAGAACTGTTTGCAAAGATAACAAGAAAGCAGATATTATGACTACCAGACTGATGGCTATTGGACTGAAAACAAAACATTCTTTATGATGTTAATTCACTTAACATGTGAATTAACACGTGTTAGCTTATCTGCACCGATAGAAGTAAATGCCTTCCTGCTCTTGCTATAATTTTCCCCTTCCCTTTCTCACAAATACCTATTGTGTCTGTCTACTAATTGGGAAACTATTCAAGTTTCTGCATGAATGAGTGCTTCTCATATAGATATTCTTATTGTCTCAATAAATGCTGTTGCCTATCCCCTAAAAAAAGTTGTTTAAAATTTTAACATTAAAAAAAGTGACATGAAACAACCTGCTGCCTGTGGACAAGAATGTCAGTGGGCTTTCTAAAGCACAAATCTCACCAGTTCCCTTCCATCTTGAAAATCTTCTAAGCCTCTGGACTCCCTCACCTGGTCCCTGCCCACCTCATTCAGCTTTGTCATGACCAACACCTATGCTCCCAACATCCTAAACTTTAAGGATCATTGGGCTCTCTGAAGCCCATGGGCATCAGGGGCATCTTTCTCTGAACCACAGCACTGGGGCTGGAATTAGTGTATGGGACATTCAGAGCAGATTGTTTTTTAACAGTTCCCTTGTTTAACAGATAAAATTATTTTTCGTTGAGATCACATAATAATTAATAATAATAATTCTTATTTGCTCACTAGTTTAAAAAATTTGAGTTTCAAATGTCAATTTAAAACATATTTGCAATATCTGTAAAGTTTTTTATTTATGAATTAAGGAGTCTTTCTACCTGTAACAAAATTACCACATCTTGTAGTTTGTACTATTTCCCTATTTTTAAATATATTTTATTGATTATGCTATTACAATTGTCCCATTTTTTCTCCCTTTTATTCCCATCCACCCTGCACCCCCTCTTCCACCAGCATTTCCCCACTTTTAGTTCATGTTCATGGGTTGTACATGTAAGTTCTTTGGTTTCTCCATTTCCCATAATATTTTTAACCTCCCCCTGTCTATTTTGTATCTACCATTTATGTTTCTTATTCCCTGTACCTTCCCCTGCCATTCTCCCCCTCTCTCTCCCCATTGATAACCCTCCATGTGATCTCCATTTGTACCATTCTGTACCTGTTCTAGTTGTTTGCTTAGTTTTAGTTTTTGTTTTTTTAGGTTCAGTTGCTGATAGTTGTGAGTTTGTTGTCATTTTACTGTTGATATTTTTTATCTTCTTCTATTTCTTAGATAAGTCTCTTTAACATTTCATATAATAAGGGCTTGGTGATGATGAACAACTCCTTTAACTTGACCTTATCTGGGAAGCACTTTATCTGCCCTTCCATTGTAAATGAAAGCTTTGCTGAGTAGAGCAATCTTGGATGTAGGTCCTTGCCTTTCATGACTGAATACTTCCTTTAGCCTTCTTGCCTGCAAGGTTTCTTTGGAAAAATCAGCTGATAGCGTTATGGGAACTCCTTTGTAGGTAACTGTCTCCTTTTCCCTCGCTGTTCTTAAGACTCTCTTTTTATTCTTAATCATGAGTAACTTAATTATGCTATGCCTTTGTTGTTGTTGTTGTTGTTGTTATTATTATTTTGGATTGAACTTCTTTGGGACTCTCTGAGCTTCTTGGACTTCCTGGAATTCTATTTCCTTCACCAGATTGGGGAATTTTTCCTTCATTATTTGTTCAAATAATGATTTGGATGTTGGAATGTTTAAAGTTTTTCTGGGTTCCTAAGCTTCCCCTCATTTTGTTTTTTGAATTCTTATTTCTTCATTCTATTCTGTTTGAATGTTTATTTCTTCCTTCTGGTCTAAAATCATTGATTTGAGTCCCAGTTTCCTTCTCTTCACTAATTGTTCCGTATACATTTTCCTTTATTTCACTTTCCATAGCCTTCACTTTTTCCTCTATTTTCGACCATACTCAGCCATTTCTGTGAGCATCCTGATTATCAGGGTTTTGAACTTTGCATCTGATAGGTTGGCTATCTCTTCATCACTTAGTTCTATTTTTGGAGCTTTGATTTGTTTTTTCATTTGGGCCATATTTTTTTGTCTTGGGGTGCCTGTTACATGGTAGGGGGTGAAACATTAGGTATTGGCCAGGGCAAAGCAACCTGCTTTTGCTCTGTTGTGGCACTGTATGTTGGGGAGGGGTCTGAGAGGGAACAATGCCTCTTGCTCAGCTTTTGGCTGGCTTTCAGTTACTTCTTCTGCTACCCATACGCAAATGGGACCTTCTGGTGTTGATTCCTAGGTGGGTGGTTTTGTGTATGTTCTAGGGACTGTGGGTCTCTCCAGTGAACTCTCATACAATGCTGAAAGTTTCTCCCACTGCCACTGCAACCCCCACAGGTTTTTACAGTGAGAGGTTTTGAGGCTTTATTCCCTCCCTGCCTGCACTGGTATCCTGGCTTTTATGGTCTGCCTCACTCCTCAGTTGTTAATCCTGGTTTATCTGCACACAAATGTGGGACTGCCCATCTGCCAGCCACCACCTTGCCTAAATCTCCAGCCACTACCTTCTCTCCATCCCAGCTGCCCATCTCTGCCCCTCCTACAAGTCTGGATGAATGTTTATTCTTTAACTTCTTGGTTGTCAGACTTCTATACAGTTCAATTTCTGGCAGTTCTGGTTATTTTTTTAAGTTGTTGTTGTCCTTTTGGTTGTGTGAGGAGACAAAGTTTATTTACCTATGCCTCCACCTTGGCCAGAAGTCCTATTTTCATATTTTTAACTTTATTTTTATTTATACTATTACAGATGTCCCCAGTTTTTTCCCTTTGCCCACCTTCTACTTTAAAAAAAAAGCAATAATAGGTCACTTTCCATCAAGTAACTTAAGTTCTGTCATCTTTCTAACCATGTGCTATCATTGTTTATTTTGAATCTATGATTTAATTCAGGAATATGTTGTACTACAGACAGTGGAGACAATGACTATTTCTGAAATAACCTGAGTGTACCACTGCGAACGTACTCTGGTAACAAATGAGTATAGTCAGGTCTGGATGTGTAGGGACCTGGATGTATAACTGAGAGTTTTATGACTTCTACTCAGAAAGCAATGTTTCTTAAAGAATGGGGGACAAAAATGTTCTAATTTTCTGTTTATGTATATACTATTCAAACTCAACAGTAATTCCAATTATTTAGAATTTAGTCCAAAAAATGATTGTCAGGGAAAGAAGAATTTTATCACAGATATTGCTTGAATTTATTAACCCACGGTAATAACAAAAAGGGCTAACTTTTAGTTGATTCTACTATTGTTTTTAATTTCTCTACAATGCATCCTCTCATTGCCTGTTTCTGGCTGATCCATACCACCTCACCTTTGGAACACTGTTGCATAGCATCCTAAGTTTTCTTCTCTCATTATATCTGCTATCCTGCTTTCTAGGAGTTTGCTGATATATCTATCATAAATAGGATATTATGAGCTGTTTGAGTAGAACCTATGCTTCATTTGTTCATCTCTATTATTCCCAACACTTGATGTATAATAATTTCTCAATAACTGGCTTTTTTTAAAAGCAGAATAGTTCAATGAATACATATATACAAGAGTGGACCAAGTTCAGATTATATATCTGTGTTTATATAGTATATGTGTGTATATATGTTTATACATATATACGTGTGTGTATATATCCTTGCCATATATAAGGCAAAGGTAAAAACCCTTCAATTTTAACACTGTTGAAAGTCTTAGGACTTCTCAACTTGAGTCTGGGTGGACTTTTGATGAAGCAGAGTAGGTGGTTGCAGTCCAAGGTCCAAGTTTTCTTATGTGTATAGCAAACAAGGCAGGAGTGCAAGGTTGTGAAGAACTTGAAATGGGTGTCAGACAATGATGAGCTCGTCTCTCACCTCTGCCACTTCAGTGGCAGCTTTTGAAATGTTTACAAAAGTGCTTGAATTCACCAAGACTCAGTTTCCTCATCAGTCACAGTGGACATAATCCCCACATAACATAGGGTTCTTGTGACATTTAAATGAAAGGTCTTTGCCATCATGTCTCTGGCACAGAGTCACCTTAGCACAACTCAGTACCAATACAGTTAGCAGTGGTATCCCAGCAACCATCGTTAATGGGATAAATGATGGTTGCTATCCCATTCATGCTTTTTCTCTGACAACTAATGCTTAAACACACTCCAAATTTATCTCTATTATATTTATAAAACCCAAAGGACATTTTCTATGTACCATAACATTTCTTTTAAGGTAGGAAGGATACATTACCACTTGGGGATGTGGCAGTTGTAAATATTTTTTCATCAATTACAAGAAGATTCAGTTTTGAAACTCCAGGCTTCCCTTGATACTGTCAGGACCATCCAGGGTACCCTGTAGGTGGCTGACAGAGGAACTGGAGAATTGTTTCTTAAAACCCAGCTGGAAGTCTGCATAATAACAGCTGAGGACCATGGAGTCCGCAAGCCAGAATGAACCAGCATCATGTTCTCTTCTTTCGACAGATATTTTACTGGTGTCTGTTAATCAACCCAACTGGCTTCTAATAATGACAACTTTTCCAACCTGCCAGGGCATGCTTAGAGGAAGAAACAAGGAGAGCACACAGGGTGGTAGGTGTGACAATGTATAGATAATCAACATTTTTAATTGAATTTCATTTTTAAGCTTAAGCCTCTCATTGAAGATTCTATATTGGATGTATCATTAGCAGAATAATTCTATTATTTTTTCTCATTATTTTAAATTGACCAGCAAAAGAAAAGTGTGATGTCTGAGCACATTTGTTTCTTGGGAAAATTAACTGAAATGATGGAAACAATAGTGCAATCCAATGATACCTAATAGAACTTCCTGCAATGTTGAAGTTGTTCTAACCTGCTCTATGTAATATGATAGCTATTTAGCCACATGATTATCGAGCAGTTGAACTGTGCATAGTCCAAGTGAGAAACTAAATTTTAAATTTTATTTAATTTTAATTTAAATATAAATATCTACATATGGCTAGTGAGTACTGTAATGGGTAGCACAGATAAGAGAGCACAGTAGAGCAAAGTCCATTGCATGTCACTGTGCTCTCAGCATATTAGTGTTTAGGCTGCACTGCTTTAAGTGATACTTGCCTCTATGCTTAACACTCTCTGCATGCTCTGGTCCAGCTTGTGCTCCTCCAAGTAACCTTTAAACAGCTTTTGCTGATCTCTATATATTGTTTATCCAATGTTGCTTCATAAGCTGCACTTGCCTGGTTTTCTGAGGCCTCTATAGTTGGTTTCTCTTACCGTTTTATACTCTGCACCCACTTCCTTTTAATAGCTTCCCAGTTTTCTTTGGAGAACCATTTCTTCTCTTCCCCTGCACTCAATTCAAGTGGTTTGGGAACAGCTGACTCCTTTCTGGACCTCTAGGAATGCTCACTGTGAACAGGCCACCGAAACCCTGCATCCTTCTTGCCTCAGTACTACAGAGAGTGACACATAGCACACGTGTATTCCATGCAGCCCCCAAAGAGTCATTTGCTGGGGTCATGATAAAAGTGAGGCTCCCTTCCATTGGGATTGCTCAGTTGATAGAATGGAAATGTGGATTGCTGGTGACCATTTGACACCATGGAAAAATGAGTTCAATATAGCAGAGAATACAATTAAAATTGGAGGACATTTCTGATCAGGTTGAATGCGTGTATCTAGGCATGCCTGAAGATGTGCACACTAATGAATTCTTTTCTCCTCCTTCCCTCCCTTTCTTCCTCTTTTTACTTACTCTCCCTTCCTGCACACCCCACCATTTTATTTTGGCTTAAGCAAGTTGGAATTGGGGGTTCCAGAAATTTTGTATAAATAGGATTTTGACTAATATATAGTTTCTATAATCTATAAATTTGACACCTTAATAAATCTCCTTCTATTTCTCAGTGGTACTGTAAATGTACCCTCTGTCAGAATCAAGCACATCTCCCCACTCACCTTCTCTGTGTCATTGATTTTTATATCTTTTCCATGCCTAGTATAACATTCTTTTTATCTTACTTTTAAATATTCTGTTGGGTTCATAATCCAGGTAAAAGCCCATCTCCCTTTGACTTCTTCAGCTCACTCCTCTCACTCTCCTCTGAACTCTTGCATTGCACTTCAATCACACTCACTCTCCTGTGTTCACTGTGCTTTGTGACATTGTCTTTGTGCACCAATAAGACTTTGAGCCTCCCTGTGGGCAAACACCATATGGAATTAATTTTTATCTCTTGCATATAACCTCTCTCAGGGTTTAGCCCAGTAGTGCTCAACAATTCTGATTGAATGATTGATTGTTTGACAGAAAGCACAGAACTCACAAATACTGCTTTCTGGATGTCTAGAAAAGAAGATAGAGTGAGAAGCAGCCTTAATAAGAAAACTACTAAAACTCATTAAAAATGAATATGAAACACCTTTTTTTGTTTACTTTTACATTTTTTTGTGAAAAATTCATTCACACTCTCAATCTAGGGCTGTGTTCTTTGTTCAGAATTGGCTTATGTCTTTATCCAACTCTAAAGTTAGTAAAAAAAAAAAGAGAATTGATTATAGCTGATATCCAAGGAGTTGACCATCAAAGCCTGAAGCAATAAAAGTTTAGAAGAACCTACAGTCCATTTGTTTGTTAATGATACTATCACCAAACAGAATGTGTTTACAAAAAGACCACTTAGTACCTCCAAATAAAAGCAATGGAGGCTAGGAAAAAGAGGCATTATCTTCACTCTCAGGGCATCCTCACCTCCTTATATGAACAGGTTAACATTTCTGAGATAACAATGACCAAGACAAGGCAATATATAATGAACTCTATGGGGGTACACCAATAGTGTAGAATTTAAGAGATGTGGAATATCACTGAAGACAGAAGTCACTGAAATTGTCTTACAGGAAGTAATAGGCTGGATTTTGAAGAATAGATAAGAGTTTAATGAACAGAGATAATATATAACTGGGTGTTAAAAAAGAAAATGTAAAGAAATTAAATGTAGGGCTTTACATTTAATTTTTGTATTTATCTATATTTTGGAGAGAGAGGAAGAGAGACAGAGCAAGAGAGAAAGACAAATACTGATTTGCTGTTGCATTATTTATGCATTCATTAGATTCTTCTTTCTTTAAATATATTTTATTGATTATGCTATTACAGTTGTCCCATTTTCCCCTTTCATTTCCCTCTACCCTGCACAACCTCTCCCACTCACATTCCCCTTTAGTTCATGTCCATGTGTCATAAGTTCTTTAGCTTCTACATGTCTCATATATTCTTGCCTTCTCCCTGTCCATTTTCTAACTACCATCTATGCTATTTATTCTCTGTATCTTCTCCCCTTCTCTCCCCTTCCCACTCCCCTGTTGCTAACTCTCCATGTGATCTCCATTTCTGTGGTTTTGTTCCTGTTCTAGTTGTTGAACAACAACAGCTTAGGTTGTTTTTATTTTAGGTGTGGTTGTTAATAATTGTGAGTTTGCTGTCCTTTCACTGTTCATATTTTTATCTTCTACTTCTTAGATAAGTCCCTTTAACATTTCATATAATAAGGGCTTAGTGATGATGAACTCCTTTAACCTGACCTTATTGGGAAGCACTTTATCTGCCCTTCCATTCTAAATGAAAGCTTTGCTGGATAGAGCAATCTTGGAGGTAAGTTCTTGACTTTCATGGCTTGGAATACTTCTTTCAGCCCCTTCTTGCCTGCAAGGTTTCCT
The DNA here is from genome assembly GCF_021234435.1 of Artibeus jamaicensis. NCBI lineage: Eukaryota > Metazoa > Chordata > Mammalia > Chiroptera > Phyllostomidae > Artibeus > Artibeus jamaicensis. The sequence goes on along the minus strand of NW_026521788.1, from coordinate 27,947,279 downwards.
TTGAGAAATCAGCTGGCAGTCTGATGGGGACTTCTTCGTAGGTAACTATCTCCTTATCTCTTGCTGCTTCTAGGATTCTCTCCTTCATTTTAATGTTGGCTAATATAATTATGATGTGCCTTAGTGTGTTCCTTCTTGGGTCCAAATTCTTTGGAACTCTCCAAGCTTCCTGGACTTCTTGGAAGTCTATTTTCTTTGCCAGATCGGGAAAGTTCTCCTTTATGATTTGTTCAAACAACTTTCCACTTGTTGCTTTTCCTCTTCCCCTTCTGGTACCCCTATAATTTGGATGTTGGATTGTTTAAAGATGTCCTGGAGGTTTCTAAGCCTCTCCTGATTTTTTCTGAACTCTTGTTTCTTCATTTTTTTTCTGTTTGGTTGTTTCTTTCTTCCCCCTGGCCCACTCCATTGATTCGAGTCCCAGTCTCCTTCCCATCACTATTGGTTCCCTGTACATTTTCCTTTATTTCACATAGTGTAGCCTTCATTTTTTTCATCTAATTTGCAACCAAATTCAACCAATTCTGTGAGCATCCTGATCGCCAGTGCTTGGAACTGTGCATCTGGTACGTTGGCTATCTCTTTGTCACTTAGTTGTATTTGTTCTAGAGCTTCCATCTATTCTTCCATTTGAGCCTTTTTTTTTGGGGGGGGGGGTCTTGAGGTGCCTGTTATGTATGAGGGTAGAGTCTTAGGTGTTCACCAAGGTGGATCAACCCAGTTGCTGTGTTGTGACACTGTATGTGGGCAGGGGTCAGAGAGGAAACAATGGCGCTTGCTCTTCTCTCTGTCAGATTTCAGTTCCTTCCACCACTTCCCTCAAGCAAACTGGGCCCTTCTGATGCTGATCCCCATGTGAGTGGATTTGTGTACATTCTAGGACCCTGTGAACTCTGCAATGAAATCTCCTGTGAGGCTGGGAGTCTCTCCCAGCACCTCAACCCCCATAGGTGTTTTCATTCAGTGTTTTGAGGCTTTATTTTCCTGCGCTGGAGCCCTGGGTTTCACTGTCTGTCTTGCTCCCCAGTTTTGCTTGGTTTATCTGTGGGCAAATGTGGGACCACCAGTCAGCCAGCCACCTTGCATGCTGTACCCCTCCACAATCCACACCTTGCTGGTTCTGCCTGCTTCCACCCCATACTTAGGTCTTCCAGCCACTACCTGGCGCGCCCAGGGTCCACCCACTGCCTTCTTGCATGCCTGGGGTCTGCAAGCCACTGCTTTTTTTTTGCCGCAACCCCTCTCTGCTTGGCTGCTTGACTCTGCCCCTCCTACTGGTCTGGATGAATGTGTCTATTTTAACTCCTTGGTTGTTAGACTTCTGTACAGTTCAATTTTCTGTCAGTTCTGGTTGTTTCTTTGTTTCTAAATTTTTGTTGTCCTTATTTTGGTTGTGCGAGGAGGTACAGTGTATCTACCTATGCCTCCATCTTGGCTGGAAACTTCGGAATCCTCGTTAGATTCTTCTTGTAGGTGCTCTTACTAGAGATTGAACCCACAACCTTGCCAAAATGGGATGATGTTCTAACCAACTAAGCTACATAGTGGACAAGATTCAGAGGTCTACCATTTTATAATTTTGATTGAGAATCACTTTACATGTTTTAATCAATGAGAGGCAAGTGTTTCCAGTTCAGATGTAATGCTGTGTATGCATTTCTAAGAGGGCTCCATTCATAGTTTAAGCATCATAGATGTAGATATATTACATCTACATTTCCTTGCAGATGGTAGTAAAGTAACTTACTCTCACAAAATTACTATGCTAATATATGAGAAGTAGAATTAAATTTCTTAAGGAAGAAATGTTGTTTCTTATTCTTTCAAAGTCACCTTTGAGAATCAGAGGCAGGAAAGACAAGTCTTCATTGTGGGCATTCAGGGATTCTCTCGTCTCTGACTTTACTCTCAAAGGTCTCAGGAAATTCTCAGGAAAAAAGAAATGACATCAATTCCCAGGTTGTTTTAGATCCCACAAGGATTTTTACTTGGTCTTTTTTTTAAAGTCCAGGTTACAAAACAATCTGAAAAAAGTTAAAACAAAATAAAGGTTTGGTTTTAAAGGGTGAGGTAGGTAATAAATACTACAAAAGTTTGGTGTGAAGAGAACTCCCTGTGAATTAGTGGAGGGACAATTGAGTATCTCAAACGATCAGTAAGATTTTCATAATTATTCGTAGGTGGGGAGGAAATTTCCAGTAGAAGAGAAGGTACAGAAGTAGAAAAATTAATGCATATAGGCAGCAAATGGAGTGTGGGGAGCATCAATATTATTTATTTTCAATACTATTTATGAAATTGACTTCTAGTTTATGATTCAACATGTAAAAATCTTGGAAGCTGTCACTCCCATCCTTATAACAACAACAACAAATCTACTAAAATAAAAATTAACAATTCTTCTTGGTTATCAGATAATTGAGGTCATAGGGTATACCATTTCCTTTACAGATGGTGAGAGGTGAATATAGATAATGAATTTACTGAGAACAGAAGCTCAGAAGCAGACACTGCCATTGGAGCTAGTTCTGATTAAATTGGAACTGAAAAATTTCAGAGGTTTGGTGTAGTCTAGTTTGAGAGACAGTCTTAGAAGAGACCTTGTACCTTACAAAGCTTTACCTCCAGGGGCCTCACTATGTTTTCAAGGTATTCGTTAGAAAATAAATTCCCGTGTGGTTTTGGTAGGGGCTGAATAGAGTGGGGAAGTGACTATTTTGAAATGTACCTGAAATATTTCATTCTCTTTAAAAAAGAACTTCATGCAAAAAAAATTTTATGTATCTCTGCAAATGGTGATACATAGAAACCACTATGTGTGTTTACAGATAGTTAAAACTAGACTTACTGTGATGATGATTTTGCAATACAAACAAACAAAATTATTATGTTAAACACCTCAAGGTGATATACTGTTATATATCAATTATACCTCAAGGAAATAAATAAGTTAAGTAAGTAAGTAAATAAATAAATAAAATGTTTTAAAAAAGAAAAAAATGGAACCATTTGACTAGAGCCTAGTGACTTGGCTTTTAACAGATACCAACTGACATGGAAAAAGAAAAACACTCCCCCACATGTACTACCACACCAATCAGTCTTCAGTATAATAACATTGCTTTATGGGGAAAAGTACTTCAAGACTGAGACACTAGCTAAGAAATTCCTCGTGAAACCTAAAGACAATATAGGAGGCAAAAACAAATATACTACAGGATATTTTACCTTCTGATAATGACAGCTACAACAAACAATAAATGCAGCCTAACTTTTAGAAAACATGAAAAGCCATAGCAAAGGGTTATTTACCTAGGTTTTAAAAATTCAATATATCACATTTGACTTTCACAAAAATCTACAGGCATGCTAAAAGGTGAATGTAAGCATTGAAACAAAACCTAGCTATTGCAGAATTTTAGAATTTTCAGACCAGAAATTTAAAATAATTTTGATTAACATGGTATAGCTCAAATGGAACAAGTGAACTACAAAGAAGATAGCTAACATAAGTAGAAAGATGGAAACTCTCAGAAAACAATGAAAAGAAAAATACGAGAATTTAAAAACACTGTAACAAAAATTAAGAATTCCTTTGAAAGGCTCATTTGTGGTATGAACACAGCTGAAGAATCAGCGAACTTGATGATATAACCATAGAAACCTCCCAAACTGAAAGTAAAGAGGAAAATACATGAAGGTGAAATGGAATAGAATATCCAAGAACTGTGGGACCATTACAAAATGTATAAAATCAGTAAAATAGGAATACCAAAAAAAGAAGTGGGTGGAAAAGGAAATTTTGAAAATTAATGATAGACACAAACTCAGATCCAGAAAGTTTAGAGAACACCAAATATGATAAATACTAAGAAACCTACATCAGGTATATCATATTCAAATATAAGCTGCAAAAAGAAAAGGTGAAATCTTGAAAAAAGATACAGGCAGGGTAGGAGCAACTTACATGTGAAGGAAAAAGGCTTAAAATTACACAAGCCATGTAAGCAAGAAAAGACTGAAGTAAAATTTTGAACTGTTGAAAGAAAAAAAAACCCACTAACATAGAATTCTTTATTCTGCAAAGTAATCCTTCAAAAAAGTGAAGAACAGCTAAAGACTTTCTCAGATAAACAAAATTGAGGGAATTTACTTCCAATAAATCTACTTTGAAATAACTGTTAAAAGAAGTTCTCTAGAGAAAAATAAAATGATATAGGGGAGGAAGTCAAATCTTCATACAGAAAGGAAGTGTTACAGAAAAACATAAATGAGAGTAAAATTAAAATTTTAATTGCCCTAACATTTTAACTGACCTAATAGAAGGTATTTTTTTAAAAATAATTATAATAACAATCTATTCAGTGTAATTAAGTAAAATGAATGACAACAATATTCTAAAGAATGGAAGGAAGGAAATGAGAAAACTCTGTTATAAGGACCTGCACTAGCCACGAAGTACTTAAGTGTCATTTGAAAGTGGACTTGGATTAGTTGCAAATTTATATTGAAAACTATGTTGAAACCACTATAATTTTTGAAGGAAATTATACTCAATATGCTAAGAGTGGAAAGAAAAATGCAATCATATTAAACGTTCAGTTAAAATCTAGAAAACAGAAAAAGAGTAGAAGACAAAATTGAGAAAGAAACAAAGGGCAAAAGCAACAGACTGAAAATATTAAAGTATGGTAGATATTAAGCCAATTTTACCAATATGCAAATGGTCTAAATACACCAATTAAAAGATAGAATGTGAGAGTGTATTTAAAAATCAAGTACAAACTGTGTGTTGTCTACAAGAAACCTACTAAGGGACGAGTACAGATATACAATGCTAAAACTATTCAAAGCTCGAGTAGCTATATTAATTTCACGCAAAGGTATAGAGGCATTACATAGTGATAAATAGATCAATTTTCCAAGAAGATTCAACAATCTTTACCCTATGTATGTGTCTAAGAACAGAACATCTACACACATGTGACAAAACCTGAGAGACCTACAAGGAGAAACAAATTCACTACTATACTTGGAGATTTCAACACCCATCCCTCAAACAGTAATTGACAGATCTAGCACTAAACTACATTAAAATAAATTTGAACAGAACAGTACCACTAATCAACTGAATCCAGCTGACATTTATAGAATATTTCATCTAACAACAGCAGAATACATACTTTTCTCAAGCACACATGCAACATTAACTAAGATGGACCACATTCTAAGCCATAAAACTTACCATCACATACTTAAAAGAATAAAAATTATAGACCATCATCTCTTACACCACAATAGAATTAAACCAGAAATCAATAAAAAAAGAGTTGAAAAACCCTGAAGTACACATTGGAAATTGAACAATATACATCTAAATAACACATGTATCAAAGAAGTATCAAGAAAAATTGTAAAGTGTCTTGAACCAAATGAAAATAAAAATACAACTTACCACAATGTGTTGGATGCAACAAAAGCAGTACTTGGAGGGAAATTTTTAGCAATAGGTGTACATATTAGAAAAGAAGACAGATCAAAATCAATGATCAAAGATTTCACCTTAGGAAAATAGAAAAAAAGCAAATTAAGTCTGCAGTAAGAAGAAGGAAAAATAACAAAAATTGGAGCAGAAATCAATGACTTTGAAATAAGAAAAATCAGTAAGACCAAAATTAATGAAAACACAAGTTAGTACTTTGTAATCAATAATAAACATTTATCTAGGCTAACCAAGAAAAAGTGAGAGAAATCCCAAATTACTAACTATCAGAGATCAGAAAAGCACCATCACTACTGTTCCAATGGAAATTAAGAGGAAAAAAAGATTATTACTAATCACTCTAGTCCCACAAGTTTGATAAAGTAAGGTGAGATTGACCAACTCCTGAAATGACACAAATCTACTAATCACACTCCCAGGAATTCACCCAAATGAGCTGAAAATTTGCAACCACAGAAAAATCTGCACATGAATGTTTACAGAAGATAAGTTATAATTAACAAATTTTGGAAGTACCAAGATATTCTTCCAAAGGTGAATGGGATCAACCAACTGTGGTATATTCATATAATAAAATATTATTAAGTAGTTAAAAGAAATGAAATGCTAAGTAGTGAGTGACTTAAAGGAACCTTAAATTTACATTGCTAATTCAAAGAAGTTAATCATCAAAGGTTATGTACTGTGTGACACCAACCATGTGACATTCTGGAAAGGTAGCTGCCAGGGGTTTGGGAATAAATAGAGAGGGATTAGTAATTGGAGCACAGGGGACGTTTAAAGCAATGCAACCATTCTCTATAATACTGTCGTAGTAAATACATGATATTCTGCATTGATCAAAAGCCATAGAACTGTGCAACATAAAAAGTTAACCCTGATATAAACTATGAGCTACCATCAATAACAATATGTCAATATTGGTTCATCAATTGTAACAAAAGTACCACAGCAATGCACGATGTTAATAGGAAAAACTGTTTTGGGGAATGGGAATAAGGGAGTATATTGGAATCATCAGTACTTTCCACTCAACTTCTCTATAAACCTGCTTTAAAAATTTTTTTAAAGCACATACAATTTTGCAATATAATTTAAATACACCTTTTAAAATTATTTATTTATTTATTGTTGTTCAGTTACAGCTGTCCTGCCTTTTTCCCCATTGCTCTCCCCTCCTCCGTGCCCCCAGCTCCCACAGTCACTTCCCCCCATGAAGCCACAGGAAAACCAAAATATTAGTTTTCCAAAGTCAAGAAGGAGCCACCAGATATAACCCCATGAGTCACAGTACCTTCACATATGTTATTTATTGCATGCTTAAGAGCATAATGCAAGTGCAAGAAGCTGATGCCATTAGAAAGAGTCAAGAATATGAACATCATATGAAAAGGCACAAAAGTGTTTCTATCAGAGATTCTCTATTTTAAAAATAGTAAAATCATTACACGGGCAGTGTCATTTCACTTCCCCAAATTAACTCCCATGATGCAGTCACACTTCTCTCAATATTTATGAAGTCAGTGTAGCATTGTGGGTCAAAGCAAAAACTGGAGTCAGATGGCCTGGGTTTAATTTCTGATTATACTACCTATTTGCTGAGTGACTCTGGGAAAGAAAGTTATGTCTTTGTGCCCCCGACTTTTCCATTTGCAAAGTGAAGGTAATAATACCTACTTCATGAAACTGTGAGGATTAAAATAAGTTAATTCATATGAAGTATCTAGAACATTGTCCTTTTGGAACATCTCCTTTTCAGAGATGCACAAAGTACACAAAAGCATTAAAGGCTCTGGTAAGTTCTGTAATAAAAATGTTCTGAACTTTAGATTTTGTAAATTCATTTGATTAAATAATCTATTTTTCAACTGATAGCTATTAATATTCTGTAGAATGAATGTTAACTGGCAAATACTTTGAGCAATGCCAGACTCAACATCAGCCTCCTCTGCCCTTTGTTTACCTCCTTGCCCCTTTCTCATCATTGCTCACATGACCAAAATAAACATCATGACCTCTTTCCAATGACCTCTGTATTATGGGACTAACTTTTCTCTTAAAGAAAAAGATTTTTGGAAGAGAATCACCCTCTGTGTTATCCTCTAGTAGATAAACTTTCCTTCTATTGTTTGTGATATTCTTATTATCAGAAACCCAAAACAAAAGAACTGTAAATTGCTGGGTAGGTGCTCAGTCCAATGTGGGTCTGGTCTGTGTCATGTACTGAAGGCTGACAGCCTGTAAATATTTGATAGCAATAGGTACCAACTACCGTGTGAAACCATAGAGGAGTTTCCTGACAAGAATGCTTGGCAGTGGGGGTGGGAACAGCTAGTACTAGGACACTTGGTTGGGAAATAAAGAAAGTGGAGAGGAAACTAACATTTCTAGAGCTGCTTCACTCCCCTTTCTGCTTAGAATATCCAATCACAAAATGGCCAGGTTCCAAGCAAATTATACCTGAGAAACACAGCAAATGAGTATTGGCAGAGCAACATGATTCATGAAGAAAAGTGAATAGTCATCATTTGTGTGTTAGCTCATAGGGTGGCCTTTCTAAAAGGAAGTCCTGTTTTGAAGGATTAGATCCTGTTTCCAGAGCTAGGAAATATATACCAGACACAGCACACCCATGAACTGTCAGAAGGAATTAGAGCCACTCTGAACTGGGAAAAGGCACTTCTCTTGGTGGCAGGAAGACTTATCTTGCTCAATGGCCTGTCATATGTGGTAACATTGTCTTACGTTCTACAGATGAAAGACATTATCCCACCCAGGGAGATAGCAGTTACTCCCCCAAATAAATCAGAGGATGTCATCCTCATATGGACACCATTTGTGGAGTGTTTATATGAAAACTATGAAATTTAATAGGCTGAAGAAAATAATAAAAAATAAACAAAAAAAGAAAAGTAGAGAAAAAATACAAAATGTTTATGATTGCCTCCAGGATCAGTCTTAGGAATGTCATTATTTTTCAAACTGTATCCTAGGAGCACCTGCATTGAACGAGAAGGTCTTAGAAGAAAATGTTCTATGGTCCAATTGGCTCAGAATAGTCTCTGCTCTATAGTCCTTGTTGGTAAAATGACAACTTTAAGGACTTTGAAAGTCCTAGAGTAAAATTTAAGAAATTCACCTTGTTTTATTTTGATTTATCCCAGTTTTCTCTAAATGTATATGAGCATGTAGCCATTTCATTTAAAACTTCTATCAAACTCATTATAGTTTAGTCCATAGTAATGGTAATCTTTAGCTATCAAGCTCTGTTCACCTTTAAACTAGGTCATATGACAAAGCTAACAATATCTGCCCCTCCTGATGCAATGGGCCAAGAATTGCCATTGGTATGAGTATTTTGAGAGGCTTAGAATGTTTGTACAAATGCATCTCATGTACCCCGTTGCTGAAGTTTTGCAGAGGTAAGCCTTGACAACTAATTGGCAAGGCTAATTAGTTGAATGAATCTAGTTATATGCCTCTGTTTGTTAGGATTTCCCACAATAAAAGATTTTTCTCCCTGAACAAAATGCAACATAGAACAAAAGATGATAAATGCTGTGGTTCATTTGAAGGGGGAAACAACAAACTCAACAAGCTTAGGCAAAGCAGATTTCCAACAATTAACTCATCTATTCAACAAATGTTTATCAACCCTGTATAGTTAGGATTCTCTCTGTGATGAGTGATAGAAAGTCTAGACCAGACTGACTTATGGCACACTGAATTTCCCAGGAATGGCCACAGTCATATTTCCAGTCCCACTCACTCTTGTAGAACAATGCCCTACCCCTACTCCTGAACTTGAGTTGTTTTGTGAGTGCTCCAACCATTTAAGGATGGCAGAAGTGATGCTGAGTGACTTTGAAAAAAAAAAAGGGATATAATTTCTAGCTTGCTCTCTTTCTTTTATTGGGGGTAGAATTGGGATGCTCACTTGGAGAAAAACTGGCACCATGAGGTGAGGAAGCCCAGATAGCCCATGAGGAAGGACCGCCTGAAGAGACCCATATGAAGAGGAACCACTGCCTCTTGCTGACAATTGGCATCTATCACCAAACCTTCAGATGACAGCAACACTAGCCCTTAGGCCACCACTTTTGACATCTGGTGGAGGAGAAGCAAGCTGTCACTGCTGAACTCGGCCCAAAGTGCAGATTTGTGAGCAAAATACATTTTGCCATTGTTTTAAGCCACTAAATTGAAGAGTGATGCAGCAATCATCAGGGGAACAGGGCTCATAAAAGGAGATGTTCAGGAGTATTGCTGGTTCCTCCCATTGATTAGGAGCTCATACAATGTCATCAGAGATCAAGTTTTTCCTGCTATATCCCTTGGTACAGTTCTCTTCCTTGTGGACTTTCTTCTCGGATAAGCTCTGCCCTCCAAGAATGAGACAGCTGGAGCAGTGACTCAAAGAGTTCCAGATTTAGTCAAGTATGGAAAGGGCATTCTCCTTTATTTCAGGCATCTCAACAAAAGTTTCACATTTTCTTCCTGGCTATAATGAGGTCATGTATCCATCTCTGACCTCATCCTGCTACCAGAGAAATCCTTGGCTAGACCTGATTCACAAGCCCACTGTACTGATAAGGAAAGAATGTAGTTCTGGAAAAACTATAGAGACTAAAATTTAAAATTTAGGGTGAGATGAACTCCACAGCAGTAATCAAGGGTTACTACTGGTAAAAGATTGCTTAAACATTAAACAATCAGAGGACAACTTCTTATTTATTTACTTATTTTTTATTTCTCTTTAATGAACTTTTTGGGTTATTAATATGATTAAATAGGTTTCAAGTATACAGTTCTATGATACATGATCTGTACATTACATTGTGTGCCCAAAGTTCAATCTTCTTCCATCACCATGTATTTAACTCCCTTTATTAATCACACCACCCTCTTTCCCTCTGGTAAACACCACATTGTCTGTGTCTATGACTTTTTTGTTTTTGTTTTTGCTCATTTGTTGCTTTCAGTTTTATATCCCACAAATATGAATAAAAACAACAGACACTGAAATAGAGAATAGGGGGACAGTGACCAGAGGGGAGAGGGGAGAGAATTTAAGGGGAAAAAAGGGGAGGGATTTGGAGGAACAGACATGAAGGACACAGGGACAGGAACTGGGGGGGGGTGGAGATGGGAGGGAGGTGGGGAGCACGGGGCAGGATGGGCTGGGATGGGAGAAATAGACAGAAAACTGTACTTGAAAAATAACTAAATAAAATTTTTAAAAAAGAAAATTTCATGAATTTTTATCCCCCCCAAAACTGGGAAGTAAAGGCAAAAAATGAATGGGACTATATCAAACTAAAAACCCTCTGCACAGCAAAAGAAACCAACAACAAAGCAAAAAGGCAACCAGCCAAATGGGAAAAGACATTTGCAAACAACATGCTTCAACAAGGGGTTAATGTCCAAAATGTATAAATCACTCGTACAACTCAACACCAAACAAACAATACAATTAAAAATGGGCAGAAGACCTAAACAGATACTTCTCCCAAGAAGGTATATGAATGGCCAACAGATATATGAAAAGATGTTCAACTTCACTAGCTATTAAGGAAATGCAAATCACAACCAGAATAATATGGCACCTCACACCTTTTAGAATGCTATTATCAACAAACCAAATAACACCAAATGTTGAAGAGGTTGTGGAAAAAAATACTTTTAAAGACTTTATTTATTTATTTTTTAGAGAGAGGGGAAAGGAGGAAGAGAGAGAGGGAGAGAAACATCAGTGTGTGATTGCTTCTCACACACCTCTGCTGGGGACCTAACCTACAGCCCAGGCATGTGCCCTGACTGGGGATCGAACCTGCAAACCTTTAGTTATCAGGCTGGCACTCAATCCTCTAAGCCAAACCAGCCAGGGCAGAAAAATACATTTTTTTAAAGAATTTTTAAACTTTATTTTTATTGTTTATAGTATTATAGATGTCCCCATTCCCCCCACCCCCACTTTGCCCTTCTTTGCCCACCCTGGACCCCTTTCTTTGTGTCTATGGGCTATGGGTATATGTTCTTTGGCTAACCCTTTCACCTTCTTTCATCCATCTCCCCCTTTCCACTCCCCTCTGACAGCTGCCAGTCTGTTCCATGTATCCATGCCTCTGTTTTTATCTTGTTAGTCAGTTTATTTTTTAAGTGTCAACTTTAAGCATTATTCTAAATAAAAAATAAAAGCGAATGTTTATTGAGTGCTTAATTTACAGAAGCAGAGTTCTAAGTGCTTTATATGTCTTCATTAAAGCCTTTACAACTACTACAACATGGATATATTAATAACACCATTTTACAAAAATGAAAGGAAGACACAAGGTTAGAAATTGACCAAGTCTGCATGGTTAGCAAATAGCAGAGGCAGAATTCAAACCAAGGTAGTCTGGCTCTAGAAACAACATTTTTGTCACTGTGCTACAATGACATAGCAATTTAAATATATGCTAGAGGCTAGAAATGAACAAACGGTGTGTCACCTTAGAAAAACCTTTTTACTAATGGAGGACAAAAGTATGTAACTACATAATTGCAATGCAATTTGTGCCTTTCTCTAATAAAAGTGCTGTGAGGGCTAGGAAGAGAGAATAATACCTACACTTAGAGTGGGGATTATACAAAAATGCTGAAGAGGTGACATTGAACTGATCCTTGAAATATAAGTGGGACTTTGCCTGGGGAAGGGGTGAAGGCAGGATGTGGATTTTAGGCAATGTATGTAAGGAGAGATGATGTATTTTCCTAAAAATTATCCAACATTATTCATTCTTCCAAAATGTATTTATTGAGTATCTACTATGTAACAGGCATCCTCTTAGGGACTTAGAGTATGTCAATAAATAAAACAGGCAAGGATTGCTGTCCTTGTGGAACTTAAGTGCTATCAGCATTAACAAGGATGGTGCCCAGGCATCAGCAAGAAAATTGAATGGCCATGTCTTCATGTCCTTTTACGCAAGCTAGGACGGCCCTCTCACCCAAGACAGATAGCTTAGATGTGTTCCATGTTTCACTAGATTTCCCAAAGAAGAGAACTTTATTTCAGTGGTTGCTAACTGTGGAGAGCAAGAAGGCCAACAGGAAGAGCCTATAGGGGCAAAGAAATGAAAACGCTTCTCCTTTAGCCAAGTGTTGGCCCAGGCTGGCACAGAGCAGATTGGCATGTGTGCATGTGCACATGTGTGTGTGCTTGGCTCCACATGTGTGGTGAGTTCCAGGAGGAGGGAAGGCAATGGGGCTTTGTCACTCACTGGTGTTTGGCTGTCCACAGGTTGGAGAGGCTGCACAGGCATTAATAATGCAAGAAAGAGGGTGGCATTTTAGTTTTTAGTAAATGACAAACTTTATTAGGGAAAAAGAACAAATCAGACATATCCTGTTCCGTCCCAGAGTTCCTCACGGGGCAGGCAGAGTTCAGTGAAAGACTGAAGGAGACAAGAACAAACATCCCTTTTCCAGGGATAATTGAAGTGGTCTGCACTATTTAACTAGAAAAAATATCTACCTCTCAGCTGGCATCTCTAAAATTATGCACTGATAATTTCCAAAGAAAACTCACACTACCTAATGTGAATTTGAAAGATGATTATTCCTGTCATCTGTTTTGGAATCTGAGTTCTGGGATTTGATTCAAAACTTGAGTGCCCCCCCCCAATAACACTGTGTCTATTGGCTTTCCTCACCTGAACCCTGAACAGTCACACTCATCACTCTTTTTAAAAAATTCCTACTTGTCACACAGTAATTCATTCATTCAACCATTCATCCATCCCTCCATCTACCCTTTCATTCATTCATTCATTCACTTTTTCCATATTTGTTTTTAGTCCCTGCTATTTTCAGCCCCATGCTGGTCAACAAAACTACAGGATGATGCAATAGACTTGATCCTGTGCTCACGGAGCTCAAACTAGCTCATGACTTACCTCTGTATCTCATTTGCTCTAAAATCTCAAGAAGTACCTTCCTTATTTGTGTCTTGTTTTCCTTACAAGCAAAAGGAAGAGACTAAACATCCTATAACGTTGTGATTCTCTCATTAATATGAATGAAACACTAGTAAATAAATACAACACTCACAGAATCCAATGCCTAAATTGGATGATCCCCACAACCTTTTCCCCATCTCCCTCAAGAGCTTCTAATCAGAAATTGAGGGTGGGTGGGGATGAATAACAATGGGCTAGCAAACAGAGAGAGACAGACAGACACACAGACAGACATGGATGTGAAAGAGAAACATGGATTGCTTGCCTCCTGTGTGTGCCCTGACCTGGGATCAAATCTGAAACATTTTGGTGTATAGGATGATGGTCTAGCCAAACCACCTGGCCAGGGCCAAGTGGAATGTTTTAAAGCAGTAGGCATAGGTACCAAAAAAAAAAAACCTCATGCTGGAAATAAATAAAATCACTTTGTATTTTAATTCTTAGGCAATTCAACAGAACTTCATGAAACATCTACTGTGTACCTATCTCAGATGTTTGGCTCAAATAAGACATGGATCTTTACAAAGATAAAACAAAGAGCAGTGCAATTTGGGATAAAGTACAATTTGGGAAACAAAGAGAATGGTATACAAATACTAAGATATTAGAAATCTTAAATACTCTTTCTGCGTTTGTAAAAGTCCACGTTGTTTTATTCAGTGGCAGTTGCTTTCAGGACAGAAAAGAAACAAATTTACAGTAATTTCCATTGCACTCATTTGTTTCAAAGCCACCTTTTTATTGGCCCTTAATATGCCAAGCTATACAAGTTAAAATACATGTATCTGCTCAGATTGGTTATGAAGGTGTTGGCTTGCCTCTGATTTTAGTGAATGTCAAATTCTTATTATTTCATGTCTTGATGGGCTCAGGCCTGGCTCAAACTAGAGAAATAAGTAGATTCAGTGCTGGGGATCAAAGACTGCTGTAGCCATAAACCAAGGTGCTTCATACAGGGAGTTACAGCTAAGAACAGATGGTGAATATTTCATCAGGTAGGGTGCATCCCCCCACCACAATCATTCTCTCCTCTCCTCTCTGGCAGTAAAAAGCTGGACAGGACTCTAATGGCTGGCTAATGAGCATGATTAAAACCTGATAATGACTCATCCTAGGAGAAAATGTTCAACCCTGCAGAATACATTCTGCTTTATTATCTGTGAAGCTCTTGCTGATGTGGACTGGAGATTGACGGGCTTCCATTATGTGGAGGGTGCAAGGTTTGCCGGAAATGGAAAGTACTTTCAAATTGTCACGGCTTATGATGCTCTTCTGTTGATGGGAGGGCCCCTACCAAGGATGTGCAAAAAAGCACCTTTTCCCACTTAAGCCCCAGATCCTCTTATCTGGCAAGAAGAGCAGTCGTTGATTTTAAACAGAATGTGTTGTTTTCTGTGTAGATTTGATTAACACTGTGCTGTTGAATCTTTATGGTCAGGCCAGATTATATTACAGTCATGACAAGTAGTTAATGAATTTACATTGACTAATCCATACAATGCTAAAGATTTTTCTGTCAGGATTAATATCCAAAATGTGCAGGACACTGTCTGATGTGTGGCTCTGCTCTTTGCACCAACATGACCTGTGATTGGTGTTTAATGTCCCATGATCAGAGCTAAGTGACAGATAGGATCTGGACACTGAGGTTCAGAACTGTTTGGAAAATTTTTAGAATAAACAAGGATGATCTTATTCCTGGTTCCTTATCCTCTAATTGGGTATCTTATATCTCCAACAATAGGTGCTTGTTCTGAGCAAGTACCTTTGAGAATCCTTGTAGGATGCATGGCACCTCTAGAAAAGGCAGAATGGTTTTCTTGCCCTTGTCTGGCTCCCTATCTTATTATCACTGCTTGC
The DNA here is from genome assembly GCF_021234435.1 of Artibeus jamaicensis. NCBI lineage: Eukaryota > Metazoa > Chordata > Mammalia > Chiroptera > Phyllostomidae > Artibeus > Artibeus jamaicensis. Next base: position 27,931,916 of record NW_026521788.1, on the reverse strand, counting down.
TCTGGTCTTTTGTTACCTCTGCTGTGTCAGTTCAGCATGATTCTCACCTCTTATCTTATTTGGACCTTAGGTACCTGCCATTCTATTTGTGCCCAACTTAACACACTCCATACTACTCACCTCTTCCAGAATCATGGCTCCACCCTAACCATGACCTCACCAGCACCTGTAGGCTGCCTTAGTTCTAGCCACAGCATCCTTTTACAAACACAAGACCTGTGGATGGACATGACTTCTTGGACTTGTGTAAAAAAGGCCCCTGTTGGAAAAAGGCCCCTGTTGTACCCATCTAGACGCAAACACCAAACTATAACAGGCATCATAATCAACTGGGGAACATGTCAGGCATGTGAATTCATTGCCCTCTCCATTAGGTCTGCAGCAAGTCACATAAATCTGCTTTTTGTCAAGTAGAACAAGCAATTCTTCATGCTTGATAAAAAGTTGTGCATGGTCCACACTTCAAAAATCAAGGATGCCCCTTTGCAGGTGCCTCCCTGTTTTTTGCCAGCAAAGTGGGCACTAGTACATTTATTAACAAGGTGATGTGGGTAGAGGCAACCAATGTGGAATCAGCTCTCTGAGAGTAGACTCTTCCAGTGTCATAAAAATTCTTGTCTTTTTTGATCTAAGCCTATAAAACCCCAAAGTTTTGGCTCCCAGTGGCTTTCTTTACCCTCATATTTGGGTTGTTAGAGCTGGTGAAAATGTATTATGTTGACTAAGTAAAATTGCTTTCTGGAGAGAATATCTGCAGAAGACCCTGTAGGCAATTGGTAAGGGAGAGAATGAGGAGGTGGACTAATGGCCCTAGTGGCTATACCCTCCATGTGGTCATTTGCAGCTCAATTATCTATAAGTCCAAGGTTTACATTAACTTACACAAGTCCAAGAAGTTTGGCTTATACTTGAAAAAAATGAAAGTTATAGTATAAAGTATGGAAATATCATAGATTGAGGATCATTAGGGGTAGCGTGAACTAGGTCAAGAGTCAGAATTCTGCAACAAGTTACCACTTGTAGTGAGGACCTGATAGGTTCATGGGGTTCATGAAGCATCACAATTTCCTTTCTTTACAATAACCATTTTGGTAGATAAAACTGTTCCCATTTCCAAGTTGAGGAAATTCAGGGTCGGAGAATCTAAGTTAGCCTGTCCCAGGTCACACATGTAGCATTGGCAGACCAAGAATTTAAACTCAGGTCAGACTGACTATCCAACTACAAAATATTATGTCTTGAAGATGTAGATGTTAATTTGACCCCAAGCCAAGGAAGCTTTCTGTTTGAAAAACAATGTCGCCACCCTTAACTCTCATCTTCATATCTTTTCTTCATGGGGATGATATGGTGTTTATCAGGCCTCAGCTGCCTCCCCCAAAGTTGCTAAAACAAGACTATGGAGATATATCAGACAAGCAGTGTACTGCATTACATGATTATCAAAGACCAAGGTCTTTAGTGTATAAAGGTTTTCTTCCAAATAAATCTGAGCACTGCATTTATCTAATCATGTGTATATTTATTCTCAGAGCCTCTGAAGGTTGGGTGGAGCACGTACTGTCTATTTCCCTCTCTCATGATTGTATTTGCATCTTGGTTCTAACACCTTCTTCTCTTCCATGAACCCTTCTGGGTTTGTATAATTGAAATTTGCACCCTTTCTTCTGTGTCCTCCATTGATCTTTGTATACTCATCATAATGTCCTGCCATTGCAATTGCTTGGGTCCATATCCATCACCCCTATCTAGACTCTACCCACTTAATGAAAAATAATTTAGTTTTATTCATTTCATTCAAAGTGAATGTTAAATGATCAAATTCACAAGTGGAGAATAAGTCATATTGCTCAATGGAGTCTTCGCCCAAGGCATCATGCTTAATATGGGACACAAAATCCTGGGCTTCTAGACTCTGAGAACTCAAGTACTCAAAAATATGCCTTCCAAAGCATTGATGGAGAGCCCAGTGTTGGCATCTCAGCCCAGGGCCAGTTAAGTCTTACTTGGCCCAGATCTAAAAGGGCAGATCTGGGCAGCTGCAAAGCTGAATTCCCCTCATTTCTCTTCACCACAAGAGGCCCATTGTTCCTCATTGTAGTTAGTCAGTACGCACCTTTTTTCTTATTTCATGCTTGTCCTTCCTCAGGAGGTGTCTGGCCCATGGCAGCACTCTCATACTGACTTCTCTAAACTGCTCCCCACCAGTTCAGTGGCATTTCCCAGTTTTCAGAGGCTGAGCCATGGCCTGAATGTGCATCTCAGTTCATGTCAAAAGTTCATTCCTGCTTTGAATCCCAGCCGTGGGGCTGGAGCACCACAAACTTCCAGGAAGGCTCACAAAGGGCCCACTTGTAACACTGGTTCTCCTTTGTAAGACATTCTTTGTGTCTCAATTGGTTTTGGCTGAGGAGATGTTGGCCAAGAACAAGGAGGCAGACACATTTCTAAAATGTAGCCCCAGGGACCAAGGCACTGCAGGAAACTCAGAGGGAGACCTCCCTAAGGCTTCCCCAAGGGGAATTTCTTAAGCTCCTTAGAACTCCTGGCACAGTCACTGTTTAATGTCATCTTATTTGGAGGCTTTGTGAGGTTTGTTTCAATGCTTGGGGCTGTTTCTCCCAGGTTCCAAAACTCTTTTTTGAAGGCAGATTCTATTTAGAGTGAAAAATTTTGTATTCTCCTTCAAGTAGAGGTGTTGAAAGGTTTTGCTTGTCCAGTGAGTACCTTCAACAAGAGGAGAAAAGCACATGAAAACATGATTTTTCTTTAGGCTTGGGGTGGTTGGAAAAATGTTAGTCTTGAGTCTAACTTTGGAATCAGTCTTTCAGCATTTACTCATTTGGCTTGAAGTTATTAAACACCCTTATATTTGGCATTGTAGTAGGTACCACTGTGCTGGAAAAAAAATGAGATTCCTACTCTTGGGGAGAGTCCAGACAAATTGCAGAAGCAAAATCTTCACCTTAGAAATAGCAGGAGCAAAACTGTCAAGCAACAGAGGCTACTCTACATCTTGGTTATTTTTTGTAGAATCCAGGAATTCCAGGGTCCAACCATGAGTGAGATTCTGTATGTATCAATGCATGAATTAAGTTCATGTATATGGATGAGGTATTTACACGTGCAAAAATACATATATACATATGTATACATGGCACACGTATATCCATGTATAACTATATATATGAAGATACATCTATATATATCCATAATAAACTATGGACATATATATATTCCATAACATATACGTGTGTGTATACGCCCATAGTTTACTGAGATCCTTAAATGTTCCTCAAAAATAAACTCCATGTATTAGAAATAACTACCCTGTTAGATGTTGCTGCTCTGTTCCCATATCTGGCTCTCCAAGTTAACATATACCTAAGTGAACAAATTTATCCTGTCTTTCTTCTTATTTTTAACCTTCCCCCTTAGATTCTGACCAGGAGGTTGTGTGTACCAGATTGCACTTGCTCAAGTCTTATCAACCTGTATTTTAAAAGGCATATATTTAAATGAGGAAAGACAAACTCTTTCACGTTTCATGACTATGATTTGGTTAGTAAGCATAATTTCTCTCCAAACAAACTGCAGTATCATTGGTAAACTCTCTCTTTCCTGCCTTGGCCAGATTAAGAAAACATTTCATTTCAAATGAGATAATATGCAATGCACTACCTGTGCAACTGTGATGGCATTGACTCATAACCATGCCCTACATCTTAATTTAGTCCTCTCCCTCAGAAAAAATGTTAAGTTCCCAAAAGGGGAAAAAAAGCTATGTCTTCAAATGTTTTAGCAATCCAATAGCTCTGGGCTAAAGAGAGCCAACATTTAATCTAATCTTCACAACTCTGTGATCTCACAGCTTCCACTGGGCCATTGCTGGTGATAAGGGGCATGTAGTAACTTCAATTATTTCTATGCTGGTCAAGGATGCTGCAGCACAAAACCCCAATGTTCATGACACTTCCCGGAATTATGCAACATGGTGGCCCTGACATGGCTGAAATGAAATTCTTCCTTACCCCACCTGCAGTGTCCTCACATGCTGGACCTGGGTTCTGTCATCTAGGACTTCCTAGAATTGGTTGGATCTGTTTTATGAAAGGATTTCTTCCAGCAGTAGGAGTTTCAGCTTGGAGTCTATAGCACAAAGGAGAACTGAATGAGCACATCAATAAAAGAATGAAGGAGTTTATAATTGATCCTGTGGTGGAAATAGAGATTCCATGGGGGAATGACCATAATCAGAGCAACCCAGAGCTTGTCAGTTAATCTCATGGCTGCTGAGAAACTACTTTTAGTTCCTTTCCTTTTACCTCTGATCTCTGGTGGCTAGTTCTATGGCTGGTTAGCTTAGTGGTTATGGTACAGCACCAATAAAAACAAGGTCTCAGATGTAAAGCCTCCTCGGATGCACATGCTATTGTTAATCATTTCCCTGGCCAGAGCAGCACTCTTATTGTTATAATCAGACAGATTTTCCCCTCTCTCTTTAATACACAGGCATACAATGACTACTCTTAAAAGTTTTTAAAACAGAGTATAAAGTACTGAAAATGGGAGCACAGGACCTATAATTTGAAAGTAAAGTTATGAGTCATTCAATTTCATCTGTGATCTAATCCCCTAGGTCCATCTATAATGGACCAAATAGTAACAACAAATAAAAATGAATAACATTGGTCTAGAATTAAGTATACACCAGCTACTGTTTAAGGTGCCTCACATGAATTAACTCTTTTCATTTTCACACCAACCCTAGAGGTACATACATGTCTTGTTCCCAAGTCACAGAAGAGGAAAGCGAGGTTCTGAGAGGTGAAAGAATTTGCCTGAAGTCATTTGTATAGCTCAACTTCAACAGGTTTTCTCTGGAAGCCACACTTACCCTGTCACAGTGTTTTAGCTCAGAAAGGATGGTTCCAAGGTCTGTTTTTCACCAGTGGAGGGCCCTTCCTTCTCAGCACAGTGCTTTCTGAGAGCTTCCCTTGCCTTCCTGGGTTCACAGAGCAGGCTGCCTTGGCTCATGACAAACATTCCCTAGCTCAGTAGCTCTTAGCCCCCACTCTCTGTGTTTCATACTCAAACCCCTCCCAAAGCCCATTTCTGCATTCCAAACCCTGGTTTTTCCTCTGCTTCTGAAGGCACAGTGCACCTTATCTGAAAGAGCATCTTCATTTTCTTCCTCAAATTTTGAACTAAGAAAGAAAAATACAAAAATACTTCTCCTTTAGTAACCCAGCCTCACAAGGGAAGTTGGGCATAATTAGCAAGCATTGAGCTTCTAAAAATATGTATTTCTGAAAACATCAAGTATTTTAAAGAAATTAAACCACACCCATTTTTTTAGAATCTGCCACAAGTGCTACTTAAAAATCATTAGCTAACATTTACTAGTCTTGTCATTCTTTATAAAAGCATATTTTTGGAACTCCTATTACACATGAGCAGAATTTTCTTCCCAAAGACAAAAACTATGCAAACTTTACAATCCTTATTCACAATTTAAAGATGATTCTTTTTTCTGAACATGTATAATTTATGTTTGTGCATTAATCCTGTAATTAATGGTGATAAAGTACATCAAATATGTAAAGTGCTGCATAAGTGCTTAATTAAAATAAAAACAAAAAAGTGATGATAATTAATTGTTCATCCCAAAGGCTAGACAGTATTATAGTTCCCAGTGACTATCAATTAATATTGCTATTGTTAATAATAAGCTAGAGTTTTTATGTAAAATATAACACATTAAAATTTTCTGATTAAACATAGAGTAAAAAGAAAAAAGTTTCTTAAAAATATTTTCATCATTATAAAGCCTTTGTGGGAAAACAGCTTTGAAATTTTTCATTTTAAATCCTTAGTTGAATTCAGCTTCATTATGCATTTTTTGACTTCAAGTTATACTATTATAATATCACACTTTTCAAATTCCTATTTATCACCAGGAAACCCTGAAAATGCAGCCAAACCCAAGGAGAGTGATCTTCATTATAAATATAGGTTCATTATTGTTTGAAAGGGCTAATATGAAATAAGGCACCTACTAAGTGGGAAGAAGTGTTAAAAGTGCTTTGGAAGAATTTTTTTTTGTTCACTTGACAAATTTAGTGAGTACTTACTCTGTGCTAGACACTGTGGTAGGGACCAGAAATACCACAGGGAATGAAAGTACATTCATGCTCAACCTCCATGGTGCACAGCATCCAGGAAGGATAGACATAAAAAAAGAATTGCAACCAGGATGAGTACTGCAGGGAGCGAGCACTCCTAGCTAGCAAGAGATTTGGTTATGCAGACAAGACGATTGCTGATATAAGGTGGTAAACAACTAAATATTGTCATGTAGTCTCTCCTACTTTGTTTTTCTAGGTCAGATTTTTTGAGGTTCCCAGCTTTTAAAAATGGCATCTTCATAAATAATCCATCTATTTTGACTTCATTAACAAAGATTAGATGAGTAAATCTAATGGATATTATTTTACTTACTTTACTCAGAGGATTACATTACTGAAAATAAACCAACTAATATGCATTTATGGGGAGCTATACATTCACCAGGTAGCCTTACAAGTTCATTGGCATTGCTCAAGTTTCCTTTGTCAACTGCACACAGCAGCATTATTGGCTATTCACTGGGCCTGCCCACCTTTTCCTTGGCTGGAGGAGGTTGGGGGACTTCTGCCTACAGAAGTCATGTTTCTTAAAAACCAGCTCTGCCACTTAATCTGTAGGCTTAACTCCCTCTCATTGCTTCTGTCCTCTCCAGAAGCAGCAGAACCTTAAAGAGAGGCAAATAATTTCATTTTAAAAAGTAAAATATATCTTCCTGTCACTATGCTAATGAAGCAATAAAGTTAGAATTCATAAAGTCTTGTATTTAATGAAAATACCGCCAAGATAGAATTTTAGTTTGGTACATTCTAGAACAGTCACCCACACAGAGCTCCTTTTGTGTATACTTTGCCACTAGATCTTTTATGCTTTTTGATCTCAAGACTTAACCCTATGATAGAAAAATCTCTGCTCTCAGTAGATTAGCATATCTTATACTTGGAGCACCCTACTGGACTGGGCATGTGTCCTTCTCTCTACAAGAGTGCCACCCCTTAGTCAGCCACCCTGAAATTCTTGGCTAGAAATTTTAATTTGAGTTCCACAGATGGATGTCAAAGGATTAATCAAATAGAGACATAAGTATATTTTACATACCATGGGTTAGTTTTGGGAGGAATAGCATTTCTTCTAAATTTAACTCTCAAAGTAATCTATTTTATTATTATTATTTAAATCTACACCCAAGGACAATTTTTCATTGCTTTAAGAGAGAGAAGAAGGGAGAAAGGAAAAGAGAGAGAGAGAGAGAGAGAAATATCAGTGTGAGAGAGAACCATTGATTGGTTGCCTTCCATACATGCCCTGAAATGGGATCGTATGTGCCTGGGTCAGACATCGAACCTGCAACCTTTTGGCTGATGCTCCAACTTAGCCACACCAGCTGGCCAGGGTGATCTATTGATTTTTTTTAAATGTTTTAAAAATTTTGCTCTTTTCAGATGGTGGATTCCATTAATGACTCAAATTCTTTATCTTCCCTCTCTCCACATATTATCATGTGACCATGCAGTTCTTACTGTGAAAGAAGTGGAGTCTATGTTCCTACTTATTGAGTTTGAGCTCAGCCCTGTGACTTGCTTTCTCATCAATGGAATGAGGAAGAGATTCAGTTCCAAGTTTAGGACTGAGGAGATCTTGTGTTTTTCTGCTTTGTTTATTTAGCTTCTGCCATCACCATAGGAAGGGTGCCTGGACCAGACTGCTGATTCCAAGAAGAGGATGAAGCATCCTGAGCTGCCACAATCAAGGTTCCTCAACTAAGCTCTGCTCAGAGAAAATACCCCAGATGAACAAGCCCAAAACACACACATAAGCAAGCCCAACTAAATGGAAGCAAACCTAGTCTTCATCAGGAACACCCAGCTGACCCACAGATATGCAAGTTATAAAATGATTATTGTTTTAAGCCACTGAATTTTGGGTAGCTTGTTACATAGCAATAGCTAAATAATCTATCTCCCAATACTTGAGAGATTCCTGGCCTGCTCTAGAATCTCTGGAAAGTTTAATAGGATCTGCTATTCTTATCAATTCAGTCATGGTCTTAATTCCAATCTTCCATAAATGTTCTCTATGTCTGTCCCCTACACACAGATCTTGGGGATAACTCCATAAATTCTTCCTTCAGAATTATGTAAGCTTCCTGTGCCAAGCTTACCTGGTCTGTTTTGCTCCACATCCAAAGACCACTGTTGATAAATTACTGTAGGTAGAATTCATGGGAAGTAAAGCCTTAACTCAGGTTAATATCAGGAGAGAACATTAGTAGAATGAAAGAGAGATAGTAATAAAAGTACTATTGAGTTACTAAGACCTAAAAGAGGAGCAGGCATACTAGCTATACTTAATGGGATAGTAAATGCTTTGATATCTATAAATTCCCAGTTTAAACTCTTATTAAGATCTTTTATTGTCTTAAAAGCAAACTCTCTCTAGTAACAAGGTTCTATGGACACAATTCATTGTGTAACTCTTTCATCTACAGGGTCAATTTTCTCTTCCCCTCTATAGCAGAAATAGCTGAAGGAGGGTCAGCTTGATTTTCCATTGTCTGCTTGCTTTCCAGCATTGCCTATAGACCACATTCCAACCCAAATAAAAACTATAGAATATCTAAAACACCTCACACACTTTCACGCCCCCAATAATCTTCTATATTTTAGCCATGTGACCTTGAACAAATCTCATCATTTTCTGGATCCAGGTTTCTATGTTTGCAAACCTAGGGAACTGGAAATAAGATGATCTTGATGGCTTGGAATTGTGAAATTCTCTGATTAGTCTTATTTACTCAACTAAATTCATAGAAACATCAACTTTAAACTTTGGAAGAAATGTTAAAAATTATCCAGCCCCACTACTTTCATTTATGAAACTGCAAACAGCCCCAGATGGAGGAAGTGGATTGTCTGGGCCCACCCAGCAAGTTAACAGCAGAGCTGAGATGAGAACCTCTTTCCTTTTCAACATTGTCCCTCATCCCACTTCCTTGAGGATGGGGGGTAATTTCAAATTCATCTTTTATCTTCAGCCACACAATCCAAAAATTGCAACCAACACTCAATAAATCTCAATAAATACTTGTTGACTTGAATTGGGAATGAGTAAGCATTGGTTACACAGCCAAGAATAAAATTTTTGAGCCTGTTCATCCAAGAGATGCAACTGCCACATTCCCTGGAGGTCTTCTCTCATGTGGGGGAGAAATATGAATATGTGTAACTACTTTCTTAAGTTACATTTTGATCAAAGAGCCAAAACAGCTCCTTATCCAGCTCTGGGTTGACATCACTAGGTCTTCAAACACCAGCATTGCTCACCATGAAGGTGTAATGGGCAATTTACACATCATTTCTCACTCACAGTTTAGATTTTGAGAGAAAAGATAATCTGTGGGCAAGGACATGATGGATTGGACTTCAGCAGACAGCCTCTAAAAGTGCTTATTATTTCAGAATGAACTAATGTTTCTCTGAATAAAAAATAATTTATACTCACAAGGAAGGTAAAGCAAAAGAGTCAAGTACTGAGAACAACCTGGCTTGGGCTATTTGTCATAGTTCCAAATATCCTCCTCTCCCATTTTTTGAGGAAGTACACAGTTGAACTTGGTCCCCTTCTGGGTGGCATTGCTGTGGAAATGAGGAGACACAGAACCACACATCATTCTGGCTCACTCTCTTGGGAAACCACATTAATAAAGCTCAGCTGACTCTCGAATCAGGTACTTACAGCATATTCCAAGGGCACTGGTTCTGCATATTAATGAAGGCCCCGTAGAAAGAAAGTCCTGTCCACAAACACATTTGAGAAATTTTGGGTTAAAGTGTTTTTTAACTTTATTTTCTTTTTAAAACATATGTAAATAAATATATGATATTAGATACATAAAAATAATTTGTGGTATATATAATCTATGAAGCTTCATAGTAAAATAAATATCCATAAATCCCCAATCAACTGATAAATGAAAACATTGCCAATATTTCTGAACCTATTTGTGAATTCCTCACTGCTCTTCACCTGCCCTTCCAAATATGTGTGTATATATATGAATATATATTGTTAGATATTATATAATTTTGCTTTTATGTAATTTTATAAAAATTGAATCATACTGTACATTGTCTTAAACTATTATTTTTTTCATTCATCATTGTACATTAAGATTCATTCACATTGTTTTATATAACTGTAGATCATGGAATTGTTAATGTTCCATGATGTGAAAATCCTACTATTTATTTATCTGTACTGTTGTAGTGGGACATGTTAGTTGTTTCCAGTTTTTAGCTATGGTGAATAATGATGGAATGAATAGCCTCATAAATAACTCCAATGATAAATATGCAAAAAATTGTCCAATATGTACATCTAGGAATAGGACTCCAGAGTCATAAGTAATATGTGTATTGAACTTGACAAGATAAAAACAAATTGTTTCCCAAAGTGATTATATTGATTCATTTTCTACCAGTAGTATATAGAAACAGTGCTGCCTTTATACCTAGGCAAGAAGGCTCTGCCCAGGCCTATACCATAGGTGACTGTGTACTTTGTGCTGCCTTCCTGAGAAGTTTCTGTATTTGCCTCCAGTGTCTAAGACTGGCTTAGATCAATTGTGGGTAGGGCATTTTAGGACTTGTGTAGCTTCTTTAGGATTCCCTCTGACCCCCACAACCCCTACTCCACCCTACCTGCCCTATTCACACATGAGAAGTTAGTTCCCAGACTCCCATCTATGAGGTTATTATGGCCTTCCAGGTAGGATCTCTGTTCCAGGGGTTTGCTTGGCTAACACATTGCTTCTGCTGGTTGAGGCATGTTTCTTCTGTAGGACTATGTGAGCCTGGGCTCCAGAATAGTGCATACAAGCTGATATGGGGTGATTCTTATTGTTTTTACTGACACAGTTTCTGAAAAATATATGCATTTTTTTAGAAGCCCACACTCCCTAGGAGTGGTTTTGTGTAAGAGTTCTCAGCATTCCACAACCCCATAAGCATTTAGTACTGTCAAACTTGCTAATTTTTCAACCTATCAGGTGTGAAATTGTATCTCATTGTGGTGGTAATTTGTACATCCCCAATTACTAGTTAGTTTAATCATTTTTGTATTTTTATTTGCCATTATAATAACTTTTCTGTGAAATGCCTTTTTCAAGTCCTTAAGACATTTTTTTAAATTATGGTAAAATACACATAACAGAATATTTACTATCTTAAACATTTTTAAGTGCATCATTCAGTAGTGACAGATATATTCATATCCTTAGTTGTACAACCAATATCAGGAATTGTTTACTCTTGGAAAATTGTAACTCTTTGCCCAATAAATAAATTTACATTCCCCTATTCCCATAGCCCTGGCAGCTACCATTCCACTTTCTTTTAATTTGAATTCAACTACTCTGTATGTCTCACATAAGTGAAATCATAGAGTATTTGTATTTTTGTGACTAACTTATTTCAGTTAGCATAATGTCCTCAAAGTTCATCCACACTGTAAACATGTGTCAGAACTTTTTTCCCTTTTTAACACCAAATAATATTCCATTGTTTTATTTATTTATCCATGTGTCAATTCACATTTGGGTATTGTAAATAATGCTACCATAAACATGGTATGCAAATATCTCTTCAAGACCTTGCTTTTGATTTTTTAAATTGAATTATTGTTCAAGCACAGTTTTCTGTCTTTTACTCCCATCCCAGCACACCTCCCAGTGCTCCCCACCTCCCTCCCATTTCCACCCCCTTAGTTTTTGTCCATGAGTTCTTTATACTTGTTCCTGTAAATCCTTCCCCTTTTCCCCCTGAAATTCCCTCCCCTCTCTCCTCTGGTCACTGTCTCCCTGTTCTCTATTTCAGTCTCTTTGGTTTTATTCTGCTTGCTTGTTTATTTTGTTGTTTAGCTTCCTGTTAAAGGTGAGATCATATGGTATTTGTCTTTCAACACCTGACTTATTTCACTCAGCATAATGCTTTCCATTTCCATCCATGCTGTTGCAAAGGGTAGGAGCTCCTTCTTTCTTTCTGCTGCATAGAATTCCATTGTGTAAATGTACCATAATTTTTTAATCCATTCATTTACTGCTGGGCACCTAGGTTGCTTCCAATTCTTGGCTGTTGTAAATTGTGCTGCTATGAACATTGGGGTGCATAGGTTCTTTTGGACTGGTGTTTCAGTGTTCTTAGGATATATTGCTAGCAGTGGAATTACTGGGTCAAAAGGCAGATTTGTTTTTAGTTTTCTGAGAAAATTCCATACTGTTTTCCATAGTGGTTGTACCAGTGTGCAATCCCACCAACAGTGAACTAGGGTCCCCTTTTCCCCACAACCTCTCCAACACTTGTTCTTTTTTGCTTTGTTTATGGTGGCCATTCTGACCAGTGTGAAGTGGTATCTCATTGTGGTTTTAATTTGCATCTCTCTGATAGATAGCTAGTGATATTGAGCATCTTTTCATGTGTCTCTGGGTCTTCTGTATGGCCTCCTTGGAGAAGTGTCTGTTCAAGTCCTTTGCTCACTTTTTAATTGGGTTGTTTGTCTTCTTAGAGTGAAGTCATGTAAGTTCTTTGTATATTTTGGAGATTAAACCCTGGTCTGAGGTATCATTAGCAAATATGTTTTCCCATACAGTTGGTTTTCTTTTTATTTTAATACTGTTTTTATTAGCTGTGCAGAAGCCTTTTATTTTGATGAGATCGATCCCATTTGTTTATTCTTTCCTTTATGTCCCTTGCTCTAGGGACATACTGGTAAAAATGTTGCTGCATGAACTATCTGAGATTTTCCTGCCAATATTCTCCTCTAGAACTTTAATGGTGTCATGGCTTATATTTAAGTCTTTTATCCACCTTGAATTTATTTTGGTGTATGGTGTAAGTTGGTGCTAGAGTTTCTTTTTTTTTGCATGTAGCTTGCTTTTGATTTTTTGAAGACATACCCAGAAGTATAATTTCTGAATCATATGGTAACTCTATTTTAAATATTTTTCAGAAACCATCATACTATTTTTCATAGTAGATGCAGCATTTTTACATTCCCACCAAAAGGACACAAGTGTTCCAATTTCTTCAAGTTATTTCCAAGTTATTATTTTTTTAGTAATTACCATTCTAATAGATGTGAGATAATATCTCAATGTGATTTGTTTTTCATTACCCTAATGATTATTCATGTTGAGCATCTTTTATATGTTTGTTGACCAACGTATATCTTATTTGAAGAAATCTTTATTTAAAAATTTTGACCATTTAAAAATCTGATTATTTATTGTTACTGTTGAAGCTGGAGGAGTTCTTTTTATATTCTGAATGTTAACCTTCACCAGATATGTGATGCACAAATATTTTCTCCCACTCTATAGACTGCTTTTGCATTCTGTTGATTATGTCCTTTGACACACAGAAAGTTTTAATTTAGATGTAGTCAAATATAACTATTTATTTTTCTTCCCTGTGACTTTTGTGTCATAATCAAGAAATTGTTGCTGAATCCAATGTCATGAAATTTTTTTATGTTTGCTTCTAAAAGTTTTATTGTTTCTGGTCTTTCTTTAATCCATTTTGTGTTAATCTTCATATATAGTGTAGAGTAAGGACCCTGTTTCGCTCTTTTGGATATGCATATTCAGTTTTCTCAACTGGACTTGTGGAAAAGACAAACAATAGTCTTGAAAACCATTGTGTTCTTTCCCCAGTGAATGGCCTTGTCACCCTTGTTGAAAACAAGGGAGGACTTGCAGTAGGACTGTTTATCCTACTCCATTGGTCTATATGTCTGTCTTTATGCCAGTACCACACTTTGTTGATTGTGGTAGCTTTTAAATCAGTTTTGAAATTAGAAAGTGTGAGACCCAACTTCATTCTTTTTTTTCAAAATTGCTTTGTGTATTTGGGGTCCCTTGAGATTCCATCTAAATTTTAGGGTGGATTTTTCTATTTTTGCAAAAAATGCCAGTGTGATTTTGATAGAATTGCACTAAAACTGTATATCACTTTAGGTAGTATTGACATACTCTATTAAGCATTTTGATCCATGAACATGATATCTTCCCATTTATTTGTGTTGTCTTAATGTCTTTTAGCAATGTTTGGTAGTTTTTAATGTCTTTTTACTCCGTGGTAGTTTTCAAGCCTTTTGCATTCTTTGTTAATTTTATTAGTAAGTATTTTAGTCTTTTTGATCATATTGTAAATGGAATTGTTTTCTCTGTTTCTTTTTCAGAGTGCGTGTTATTAGTGTATAAAAAGACAACTGATTTTTCATTTTTGATTTTGTATCTTGCCACTCTGTGTTCTGAAACTTTGATGAATTTGTTTCTTAGTTTTAACAGTCCTATTTTTCATGGAATCATTGGGGTTTAATTTCACCATTTAAAAGAAGTATATTTACCTTTTAAATTTGGAGTTCATTATGTTTTTCAGATATCAATCCTTTGTTGGTAACACGTAACACAAATACTGTTCCCTGTATATGGCTTGTCTTTCATTCTCTTTATGCGTCCTTGGAGGAACAAAGCACTTACTTTAATGTAGTTGAATGTAGGTCTTTTGGTTGGCATTTTTGGAGTTTTGTTTAAGAAGTGATTTCCTAGTTCAATTTTATGAATGTATTCTCATATATTCTTCCAAATTTTAATTGTTTTATACTTATAGTTAAGAATTGAATTCATCTGGAATTGGTATGATTCCCGATTGCATAGTATGAGATAAGTGTATACTCTTATTTCATTTTTTCACAAGTAGAGCCTTCTGTTGCCATACTAATTATTTACTAGTCCCTTAGTGATGTGACATGTTTCCTCTGGTATAATCAAGTATTCATTTATGTATAAGATTCTATCTGAACTCTTTATTTTGCTATAAATTAACTTTCTGTTCACAATAATGAAAGTACCTGAATTATTTGGCTTTAAAATGAGTCCTGATATTTGCTAGGGACTGTCCTTTCATCCTATTTAGGTATGTCTTGGCTATTTGGGGGCATTTATTCTTTTGTATACATTTTAGAAACAGCTTAATAAGTTCCTTAAAATTCTCAGTTGGGATTTTTATTAGAATTGTATTAAATCTTCAAATCAATTTAGAAAAACTGAATCTTTAAGAATTTTGAGTTTTTTAATTCATTGATAATGAATACTCTACATTTAAGATCTTTAATTTCTTTTATTATATCTTTTTAATGTTTCTACATCAAAGAATCACAGAGCTTTTGTTACATTTATTGATAGTTATTTTTGTTGCAATTACAAATAATGCATTTTTATTTAAATTATATCTTTCAAATATTTTCATATAGGACATGTAATTTTTTGGATGTTATATCTACCCACCTTGGAAAGCTCTCATTAATTTTTATAATTTACCTTTAGATTCTTTTGAGTTTTCAGTGAAGTCAATTATACATCCATGTCAATATTATTTCTTAATTTGCATTTCTGTATTGTTCATTTCCTGCCCTTTTCTTTTTGTACCAGCTAGGATCTCCACTGTGAAATGGTGATATTGGACCTATTTTCCTCTCCAACTTTTAAAGAATAATTTTAGCTTTACTATTTAGAATTATATGTGCTCTAAAGAAAACATTAGCAAAATGAAAAGGGAACCAGCCATACAGGAAAATATATTTGCAAATGGTACCTTGGACAAGGATTTGATCTCCAAAATATGTAAAGAACTCAAATGACTCTACTCGAGACAAAGAACCCAATTAAAAAATGGGCAGAGGACCAGAACAGACACTTCTCCAAGGAGGAAATACAGAGAGGGTCCATAGATATATGAAAGGATGCTCAGTATCACTAGCCATCAAAGAGATGCAAATTAAAACCACAATGAGGTATCACTTCACACTGGTCAGAATGGCCATCATAAACAAATCAACAAACAAGAAGTGCTGAGGAGGTTGTGGAGAAAAGGTAACGCTGGTGTACTGTTGGTGGGAATGCAGATTGGTTCAGACATTGTGGAAAACAATATGGAATTTCTTCAAAAAATTAAAAATGAAACTGCCTTTTGACCTAGCAATTCCACTGCTAGGATTATAGCCTAAGAACCATGAAACACCAATCCAAAAAGAACCTATGCACCCCAATGCTCGTAGCAGCACAATTTACAGGTACTGGAAGCACCTAAGTGCCTATCAGTAAATGATTGGATCAAAAAAGTATGGTACATTTACGCAATGGAACAGTATGCATCAGAATGAAAGAAGGAGCTCCTTTCCTTTGCAACAACACGGTTGGATCTGGAAAGCATCATGCTAAGTGAAATAAGCCAGGCGGTTAAAGACAAATACCATATGATTTCACCTATAAGCAGAACCTAATCAACAAAACAAGCAAGCAAGCCAAAGATAGAATATATATATATATATCGTGTAGTTTTTTAAAAAATATCTTCTGTAAAGTTTAGAAAAGACACTTCTATTCCAAAGATTTTAAAAACATTTTATTTATTTATTTGTAGAGAGAGGAGAAGGGAAGAAAAAAGAGAGGGGGAGAAACATCAATAAGTGGTTGCCTCTCACATGCCTTCCATCAGGGATCTGGCCTGCAACCCAGGCATGTGCCTAACTGGGAATCAAACCAGCAACTCTTTGGCTCACAGGCCTGCATGCAATCCACTGAGCTACACACCAACCAGGGCCAAAGATTTTTTGTTTGTTAATTTAGTTTCCTTTGTGTTAACAGTTGTTTAATTTTATCAAATGACATTTCTGTAAATATCCATTGAATTAAGTATTATCTATTTAATCTTTAATGTAATTAACAGATATAAGTACATAATACATGCCATTAAAGTCAGGCAACCCACACAAACACGTAACAATAACAAAAATAATTAATATTAATAAATTTGTATCACACAAAAGACAAAATATTTGAAAATGACAAGAGAGAAAAATCAGATACTTAAAAATGATATGACATAAAGCAAGAGAAATAATTGAAGGCAAAACATGATGGATAATACTTATAAAATGCTAAATTATACAATCAGAAATACCATCTTTCTAAAATAAAAAAATCAAAAAGAGAGAGATTTCTAGAAAATTTCCATCAACAAGTTCCTTCCATCACTCAAAGAACTGGCAGTTCTGAAAGAGTTAAACAGAGACTTATCAGATGGCCCAGCAATTCTATTCTTAGCTATATACCCCAAAGAACTGAAGACAGGTACCCATACCAATACTTGCTCATAACAACACTATTCACAATAACCAAAGGGTGGAAACAGCTCTAGCACTAAGTGAAAGAAACCAGACACAAAAAGTCACTTGTGTAATTTCCTTCAGTTGAAATATCTAGAACAGTTAAACCTGTAAGGACATACTAAAGTACACTGACACGTTCCAACTAAGAGAACAAACAGGACTCTGGAGAGTGAGAGTGGTATTAGGAATTCTGATTTTACAGAGAGGCCAGAGAGTGGTATAATATAGTAGTAGCAGTAGTGCTGGTATGGTGGCATCTGTTGTTATGGTAGTAATGGATAATATGGGTTCAGTCTAATACTTGGACTACCCACCAACCAATATTCCAAAGTTCCCTTAAGGCAAATGTTCGCAGCAAGTCAGAAGCCCTGAGCAGGAATAAACACTGACAGAAAGAGAAAAGCAGCTGAAAAACCATGGAAACACTCCCATTGAAGCTCTGCCAGGGAGTTATGCATATGGGTTGTAGATTTCTGACCCCTACATTCTTCTCTGAGTATTCGCTCTTCTCCTTGCAGAAGAAGTCCTTCTTCTAGAGCCCAACTTCTTTTTTGTTCCTTTTTGCCCCAATTCAGTTCAATGGACTCCTCCAGCTCTTAATTATGGTCACATGTATAATCTCTAAGGTACCTATGATCTAAGGTACCTATATAACCTATAACATAACTTTAAGGTATAGGAGCCCCGAGATAACACTTTGGAGGGAGGATAATACATGCTTCTGTGTTTCTTTAAGGTTCAGGGTGCATTCCACAGTGTTAATTCAGAATGGGCATTGGTACCAGGAAGGGAGGTAGACTTGGGATTGAATGATTTTCCTCCTGTTTCTACCTGGAGCCTGCTCCTCAGCTTCCCTCTCCATGGGCTCCCATCACCCTCGGTGCCATCCATCACGGCTGCAGCTCAGCCTGGTGATGTATTACACTAACATATCATTAGTGCAACAGCAGAGCAAGGAGCTTTGATGATGTATTGGGGCCATACATCATCAGAATGAGTCACTCTGATGATGTATAACTCAAAAGATGGTACTATCCAGGGAAATGTGGACATACCATAAATCAGGGACAATGTTAAAGAAGAAAACCCAGGACAGCCTCGAAGGGAAATAAAAGTTCAGGGGTCTCCCTCAGTAGGGGTTGAAAGACAAAACTAGTAAATTCTTAACGGCTCAAATTGAAGCTTTCTGTTAGCTGTGGCATTCTTAATGACTAAACCAGATCATTGGCATCCCAGGGTGACACTCAGATTTCCTTTCCATCTGGAATTCAGTTTGGCTTCTCCTTTCCTGCAAAGCCCCCTTGTCCTGGCGGAGATGTGGAGTCCATCAGATCAAACGTAAAATGCTGCAGGTCTGTGCTCCATCTGGGTCCTCTTGCATTCATCAAACATAGAATAGATTGTGGGGGCTTTTCCACGTATGAGGGTTCAAGTTCATCCTCTCTCAGAAGTTCTCCGCCTTTAACCATTGATTACTGAAATTCCTTAGATTAATGAAGAGTCTAAGGAGTGATATTTGAAATTAAACTGTAAAAATAAAGCTGAGGGCCCCTTGCTTGGCTGTAGAAGTTATGAACTTTTAGAACATAGTTGAGGATTTCTATTTGTCAATAGGCTAGATCTTGGTGAAATTTTCTTTGCTTTTCTTTCTACAAAGTAGCAACAGAAAAGGGAGGGCCATATGTAATATGTAGTTCAATGCACACAAAATCCCCAAATTATACTTTTATGTTGTCAACTATTCAGTTGGACTAGAAATGTTGACACATGAGTATGAGACCTCTGTTGAAGTCCCTTTCCTGCCATCCCCATATCTTTTCCAGTTTTGTTCCATTCATAGGGAGATAAATTATGGAAAGTGTCAGCCTCCCTTCAGTATCCTCAGATTAAAGGGGAGTGAGTGACAGTACTATAGTCAAGAGCACATACCTCTTCATAATGTTTTTTAAACTGATAGATAAAAAAAGTCTTAAAGAAAGGGAGTTGAGAACCATAGGGCAGAGGGGAAGTAAGACCACACGCAGACATCGTGAAAAAAATTGACACGTATGTAATGTTTTATTTAGTGCTGAACTGTCAGCTTGAGATCTGAAGCCCATGCATACGGATTCTATCCCTCCACCCACCCAAAGTAAAATAAAAATCAAAGCCTAGGTGCTTTGGGACTGGAGAATATCAGAACTCAGCCCTTGGCATATGGGATCCATTATAGGCAAGAAGTCTTCCTCTGAAGGTTCCTTCATCTGGTCCCCACCCACACTCTCACAGGGGAGGGGACTGCAAGCAAAGACTCTTCCAGTCAACCCTGGTCAAGTTGCTGTGACTTATTGTCTTTGTTTATTGTAAACTCTGCTGTGAATTGTGTCCTGGAGGGTAGCACAGTTGAAGGGGGTGAGGAAAGGGGTGCAGGAGAAAGGCCTGAGTCAACCATAAAACACAGTGGGTCCTCCCTATCCTCCCTATGTGAGGAACAAGTGGGGCTTTACCACCTGAGTAGCAGTTAAGAAACAAAAGGTTTTTTTCTTAGTGTTCTCAAATAACCATGCCTTCAAAGACTTTTAAAAGTTGAAGCAAAACAGATCTTGTCTCTGTTCTTTATTTATTCATTTTGGTGGGAAGAAAGAAAAAAAGAATGAGGGAGTTGATTAAGCCAGCATATTGTGGGGGTCATTTATAAAAGAGTAGGCAACAAAAGGGTCCCACAATGCCTTAAGGACCCTCTTGCTATTGAATGGAATCACAGTTACCTGCATTTGTGTGTAAGGTTCCCTTCTGCCTATGCGGAGAAGAGCTGTGAGGCACAGAGTATCGGGGGCCTGGGATGCATGTTCAGATGGGAAAGCCAGGGGGATAGCTACAGACAATACCAAGGGGAAGGTTGGGGGAGCAGCTTGGACCCCCAGGACAATACAACTCAGTGGTCAACATGGGCGCAAGAGAGAACATAGAGAATTTGCTAGAAACAATTGGATTCGCTCAAGAGTGACTTGGAACAAGCTGCATTGTGGTATAGCCATTGACCGACCCAGTAGATTTGCACCTTTGGGCCTACAGCTCAGTTCATTGCTATGCATCATCTTGTCAGACCTGAAAGATTCTGTGAGTGTCAATAGTCAGAGTAGCAGCAGCAATAACAACAGGCACCATAATTGCACATACTTATTGTATATCAGCACTGTGTTAAGCACTTGTCTTATATCTCAATCATCACATTAACTAGAAGGGGTAGTTTTATGCACTTCATTTTCAGATGAGGAAACTGAGGCTAGCACCATAGTATATCTTTCCTTGGTCATATGACTAGCAAATGATACAGTAAGATTTCAACTCAATTTCCCTTGGCTTCTAAGCTTCCACTTGTCATGTGACCTGCAACACAAGGGCAGACCTGCAATGTCACATAATCAGGCTTTGAATCTCACTCTTAATTCATCATCCCCTTCTCAAACTGCCTGCCTTGAGGGACACTTCAGAATTCCATTCTAAAACCCATAGTCAGCCTCTCTAAAACTTAAAGAATTATTACATCTCAAAGCCTCTTTTGTTTTGTGTCTGAATTAAAGAGAACAAAAATGGTTCTAGAAACCAAAGCCCATTTGCCTAATGGCACAACCTAGAGGAAGAAAACAGTTGGGTCCAATGGGTCTACCTGGGGAGCTGCTTTTCGCTTGACAGAGGGGTTGGGGCCTACCACAAGCTTGAGTTTCCATCATCAGCCCAAGAACTGGTCTCAAAACTGTGTTTTGATCCTTTGAAAACATGTTTACCTCTTCCCCAGCTTTTAGAGACAGTTTGCCCAGAGTTCAGAAAGCAGCAGAACTACACACAGATAAAACAATTCAACTTTTCCTAAATTATTTGAATCTCCAGAATAAATAATAATAATAACAATAATAGTAAAAACACCTTTGCTATGTTACTTTATGCATCCTCCCCCACACCAACTTCAACATAATAATGCATAGTTTTACAAGATAGAAGTGCAAGAACTAATAAAATATATGGTTTAATTAACTAAACTTATGCTGTAGTCCACATTAGAAGACCATGATTTAGTGTACACTCTCATCCTCAGGACAGAATAATGCAAACAGCATAATTAAAAGTTGATGAGAAGTATATTTATTAGGCACAGAGAAAGAAGAGACACCCAGATTTATGATACATAAAGTAAACCTTTAGTTTACAATATAATTAATATTTTAAACATTGCAGTGTGCATATAATGCAGTCGAGGAGTCTGCCTTGGTGGAAGGATAATTTCTGTGGTGCTGATCTTGGCCCCATTTAATAGTAAATTATATTCCCGAGCATATACAAATATAACATGATCTATTATGATCTAGAGATGATGCTCATTGAGATGTCTGCAGCTGTGATAGATCTTGGTTGCATGTCTCTGAAGACATGGAAGATGGCTGAAGGGCCAATTATTTATCTGTGGCATGAATTCCGAGGCTATTAGTCACACACGGTGACGTAAAATGAGGGTATGCCACTACATTTTAATCAATCTCAGCTCCGGAAAACCTCTCGGCAGCACAGAGCTGAGGACATTAGAAATTTGCAGGGGAAGAGAAGAGCTTTAGAAAAGCAAGAGGGGTGGATGAGAGGGGCAGTTCAAATCAAAAGAAAGCACACAAACATCCTCAGTGGCTCTGAGGACCCACCGACATTCTGGTCTCAGGTCACAGGTTTCATCTCATGTAATACTCATAATGAACACATATAATGGTTTCTATTTTATTGTGCCTGTTGTGCAGATGAGGAAACTGAGGCCCTGAGAAGTCAGCATGCCAGTAAAAGCAGAATAAGTGTTCCCATACAGATGGTACAATTCATTCTGCTTTACTCAGGGCTTCCATAAAGGACACAGAAAGCTGAGTAATATTTCTCTAACATTCAGTCCACACTTCTCCTTAGAGTCCAGGAGCTCAGGGATCCTCCTCCTACACAGATTCTGTTTCTCCTTTCAGACTTACCCTCAAACTGCCTCTCCTGGGAGGCAAGTCTCTGCCTCCATTCGTCCCCTTTCCTTTCATACTCATTCCAGTGCCACTAGTAATCACTTAACACTGCAGAGCCTCCAGGAATCTTGTCCTTGATCTCAACCTAGAAGGTATTCCAAATGAGGTCATGCTTGTCGCCATATAATAGATGTATTTTTCTTTTAAACAAATGTCCTGATGAGTTTCCTTCCCTCTCTCTCTTCTAATCTTTCTGCCTTCATTCTTCCTCCCTACCTTTATGTCTTTTTAAACCCGAGAACTGGGTTTTAAAATATAGTTGTATTTTATTTTTTACTGAAACAGATATACTACATACTTGAAAAAAACCACATAAGATGGCTTTTGTGCATATTTTCTACACCCCATGCAGTCTAAATTCCCTGGGCTGATTTGTCTACCTCACTCCATGAGTTATAAGGAATGTAGGCACAATATTCATTAGAATATGACTTTTTCAGTTACATGTTTACATTTCTGGTCTGATATCCTGGGTCATTGTTATAGGACTCACTGAAGGATGTAAAGAAGGAATACCTGGCTAATTTCTCTACCCAGTCTATAGGCTCCCTAGGCCATGGGATAGTTATAAGCATCCTATAGAGAATGGAATGGATGAGTGATGCTTAGTCACAGGGCAGAACTCCCGGAAGCCTGGAATGCCTGGACTTTGGGCTTTGGATTCCATTGCTTTAGCCAGATCCTAGTCTGGGCTCTTGCATGCAACTATGATAACAACAGACAAGAAAAAGTATAGTATGGGCCACACTTTACACTGCGACTGTATCCCACACATGAACTGGAAATCAGCATGGCTTGCGTAGACCCAGAAGGGGCCCATTTGGCTTGAGGCTTGAGAGGAAATTCACCAGAGCCTGACAGACATCATGTTCCCAAAGGGGCACTGTGTCATGAGCATGAGCTTTGAAGTCCTGTCTTGGATACTCAGGACAGGAGTCCATCTACCTTGCAAATGGGATTTGTACTAGTTTTCAGTGGAACTAAAGGAAATATTTACCTAGAATCCTAATGTTGTTGGAAACACTCTCAGGGAAGAGGCATGCAAAGGGAACATGCAAAATAAATTAAGTACAAAGTAGATAAAGAAAATAATATGAGTTCTTCATTATTTGGTTCGTTACACTTTTTAGTGCTTATTAAAATTGTTTTTAAATGATTTAATTTTGTTTTGGAAAAAAGTGGATGAAGGGACTAAGACATTAAGGAGATAAACTGCTGAGCTTTCCATTTTGGAGCTGGTTACAAATAAGGGTACAATAAGAAAATAAATGTGTAGTTCTCTCTAGGGGAGCAGTCAACACCAGCCACCACAACACACAATTTGCCTTACTTTTTTTTTTTTTTTTTTTGCTTAATTGGCGTGGCTTTCTCAAGGGAGAGTACAACCTAAGCTGACTAAGAAGATAAATCATGTTTAGTGTGGCCCCATTTGGGTCACAGATAATTTTTCTGACAGTCATGTCAGATCAGGATGCTAATATATCACCTAGCACCTCTGTATCCCAGCACTGAGGGTATAATTTCCTTCCTATTAAAACACATGCACACAAACACACTCCCCAGGGGGGTTTAGTGAAGGTCCCAGTACTGACTTGGGGAAGAAGAGCTGTGACAGCACCTAGAATATGCAAGGCCAGGATAGATAGCAATTTTTGCTTCTAGAATTAAATTTCCACTTTTAAGAGGGCTTTTTCATCCTATCATGGGGTTAATATCTTCCAGTTGGCCCAGATGCCACAAGACACATGTGTGCAATCTGGTACATTTGTGGTGGTGGCAGCTGTCCCATAGAGGTTTTCAAGACAAATAACATTAGAACATATTGTCTTTACCAGGTAAATTATTTGGAGTTTAACATGTATACCTTTAGGGTACCATGCCTGAACTCAGACAAATAATACAAATTGGAGAAATACTGAGTTTTAAGATATAGAAAAGTATTTCAGGAAGGAGGAGACTTTAGACCACAGATAACCTATTACGTAACTCTTCTAACTACAGTATAGATTGGGTTGGCTTCAGATGCCAGAGGGGCCAAGTTTGATCTCATGAAGCGTTTCTTCAGAAATGGATCCTATTGGGACTCTAGGTTCAGTAACTCCTGGTGATCCCAGGAGTTACTGAGCAGTTCTAGGCAAAGATCTAAAATGCCCATGACCTTCTAGCCCATGACCTTAATCTACTTTCCAGTCTCGCCTCAACTGAGATTACCCTTTCATCCTAAGTAACAGTCATACCAAACTATTTGACATTCCCTGTATGCATGTTCATTTTTATATACCCTCTGTTCCCTGAGACAGAGAGAATGCTCCCTTCCCTATGTGTGTGCTGATTTATCACAGCACTCATCCCAGTAAATGAACACTGCTCATTCATGTAATACCCTTCCTCACCAGGTGGTGAGCATCATAAGGGTAGGTACCATTGTCTATATGAACGTTGTAGTTATCATGGGGCCTGGTACATGGTAGGTCCTCAAGTGGTTCGAAGATGATGTGAGAAAGTTTTACCTCAATGGAAAGCAGAGGAGATAGGAGATTATACCAATAGTTTCAAGGCTAGGTAGAAAGTAACATCCTTGTTAACAGAGTGCATGTCTTAAACTTATGGCAGTTTGGTGGAAACTGAGAAGTGTGTTACCTCAAAGAGACTCCCTTGGCTCCAGACATGTATGATTCTGAGATGCAGAGATACTGTCACCATGGGCGAGAGCTGGGGCAGGTTCGTGAGCCCTGCATAATAGTTCACAAATGAACTCCTGGGGTCAAAAGCATCTCCACTTTGAGTTCTAGAAATTGAATTTTGCCTTTCTTTTCCAAATCTGCCTCTCCAACATTAGTCTCTCCTATAATATCAATCTACCCTTTCCCACCTACTGGGAAGAAATTCAGGAGCCCAGCCAGTAGAAAAGTGGCACCTATCAGACAGCCATGAGTGCTGAGGCAGACAGCAATGACTCCTAATGGAGAAAAGTGCCATACCTCTGCTGTCTCTGACAATGGAGAGCATCTCGTCAGGCAGATTGGGTTCCCAAAAAGTCCATGGCAATGAGGATGTAACATTATCCCCAAAGGTTGTCCTTCCCAAGCTCACTGGCTGTCCCTATTAGGTGCAGTGAATTTTCCATGTCCTCTGCTGGAGATAAACTGTGCAGCTATTCCCATCTTTTCTGTTGCCTAGAGACTTCCACTTACCACTCAGGGTGACCAACATCATTAATCAGAGAAAAAAACAAGGGAGGGAGCTGACACTGACCATCAGTGGAACCCGAGGAAGCTCTGGCCTGGGAGGGTGCCAGGGATGAGCCAAGTAAAATCTTTCCTTTATCCTGATGCTTCCATCCCAGGAGCCTTTGATTTCCATTACTAAATCTTCCACAAACTGCAGTGAGGTTGAAAGCAAGCCTCTGCCTTTGATAATGGATTTGGGCATAAATGAGGATTGTTCCTAGTTAACTCACCCTGCCCTACTTTTTCCCACCTGCTTTCTAAAATAGTCAACCAGAGAGCAAATAGAGTTGGACTTTCAAAGCCAGAGATTTAAAACAGAAAAATCCTCCCCTCCCTGGCACCTATACTTACAAATATGTATTCCATATTTATACAGCATATTAAAACCCAAAACCTACACTAATGCAACATTAAAGTCAAAAATGCAAAACTGAAGTTTATGGCATTGTTAGCTTGCCCACATTGTGCATTCTGCATAACGAACCTCACCTTGAAATTCAAGCCATATACCATGTGATGGAGTTCACCCCACCAAGCGAACTTTAAACCTTTTGCATTCTGTGAATTTCATTACCTCAAATTGCAATATTAATAAATGCAATGTGCAGCCAAGAAAATGCTAATTTTCTGCTTTTCTTTTCATTTTTTCTTTCATCTATTTCACCTCTAATTAAAAAAGTGGGGATGGTAAAGAAATAAAGAGAAAGGAAGGAGATGATACCAATGAGAAGGAAATTCACTAGGTAGACAATTTATAGTAGGGAAACTGAGGCTCAGAAGGAGATGTCATGGTTACTCAGTCTAATGGGGACCTCAAGTAATTTTCCCACTGTAAATTCAATGCTCTTTGGCTTCATTTCCCTTCCAGTTCTTTGAATGAGGCCCCCAATCCAAATGGGGAAATGGATCCAATAGCAAGTCAATGAAACAAAATTTCTGCAAGCAGTTAGAACTACTTTTCTTTCATTTACTATACCTGGTTTATCATCACTTAGCATAGCTCTGATTTCAAGGGGTACAGAACGACTTTTAATTACTGGCATTCAAAAAAGACGCATGTTTCAAACAATAAAAAGAATGCATTCTCTTTCTGATTATATAATTCCCAAGGAGAAGAACATATCATCACAAAACAGTCATCATGGACAGACCCCCACAAAACAACAATATCCCTTCAACCTAATGAACTGGCACCTGTGCAGGGACAGTTGCCACCCATGTCTCATGGAGAAACAAACACAGAGTCTGAGATGGGAAGCCTGTTGACAGGCCTTGCTTCCTCTTGAGCAGCCTGTTGACTGGACAAACTGGGGTCATCTGGAAAAAAGAAATGGTCAATTTCTTTGCATTTCAATGAATTGGGGGCCAGAACTGCCTTGGCACTTGAGATGCTCACAAAATTAGCAAAACAAAAAGGGGGAATGAGTTTTTATTCCAAAAAATGTAACCATAGAACTTGCTTTTGTCTGTTTCTTGGCTGGAATGCATCTGAAGGCAATGCCAACTTGGCAAATGTTGGCCCCACTGAAAGAAGGAGGAGAGAGAGGAGAGAAAAGCAAACACATGTCCATAACCCCAGGAAGAGATGACACAATGGGCTGGGGTAAGCACTTTTGGATTCAATAAACTGAACAATAAAGGGTAAGCCCCTTCTGACCAGGATTGATGGGGGTTCCCTACAAGAGGAACTTTTCACTGTAGACCTCACGTACCACACACCTTGGTGATCTGGTAGTCACTTTTCTATTTTGTGAAATTGATTGGAATTGCAGTGAGTTATTCTGTGCCAAAAGGCTGAAGGCCTTTCAGCTTGGGACCTCCCTCTACAGAGATGTTTGTGAGAAGGCACAGAACTTCAAGCAGTGGTCTAGCTGCCATTCCTGCCTACAGGACAACAAAAACCAAGTGTTGCTAGTAGAGGGTGGAGGGAGGAGAGGTAGGGCCCCAAGAAGATTTTGCTTAGTTAGATGACTCCTTTATAAATGACCCTGTGACCCAGTGGGTACAGTGGAAACAGATTTAATGTGGCAAAAGATGAGGAAAAAAGGAAACACGGAAGGCTGGCAGATCAAAGCCAGAAACTGATGTCCATCAAAGAGGAAATGAAAGGAAAAGGGGTTTTCCTTACTCCATCAATCCTGCTTAGAGGTGGCTTACCCTTTCTTGGTCAGTTTATTAAATCCAAAAGGTGCTTACCCCAGCCAGCACCGGTGAGCTCTCCTTTCTCCCACATCTCTCCTCTAATCCCTGCTGTTCTCTTCCTAACAGATGGTAGCACACATGAGCATTTTTTCTTGCTTCTGATGCTAAACATGATTTACAGGCTTGAGTTATTATTTATCATTATTCATTTTCTGTCAGCAGTGCATTGAAGGTTAATAGAAATGCCAGCATGCTCTCTGATTTACTTAGTAAAATATTTGTTCCAAGGTTTAGGTCATATGATTGGTGTCTGAGTGAGTTTCAGGTTTATGCATTATGAAAAGCAAGATGACTCGACCTTCAGCCACCAACACTAGCACCATATATTACTTTGGTGAGTGACCTTCAGAGACCTCAGATGCAGTAGATGTATTCAACACATGTTAGCTTTGTCCATATTGCTGGCATTGTATACATACCAGCAGAGTTTACGCAATGTAAGCTGAGACCCAGAGCCCATTTAATGAATGGGAGGCAGATGAGATGTAAACTCAGGCTAAACCAGATCCTCTTCTTAAGATAATAAACTGGCTTTGCAGCCCAGCTGCACTGAGCTTGTGTGTATACATGGAGACCAATTGTTTCACATTGCCCCTTGGATTTCTTGCAGTTTGACAAAGGTAAGGAGGTAGACAAAAGGACAACTCTGAAGTAAACTGGTTTTGGATGAGCAACTAGTCAGGGTCCAAAGGGGACAGTGGGCTTGAAGACACCTACCATGCTAGTATCAGCGTGCCGTGTGCACAGGCTAGTAGTGGTGACAAAAGAGGGAGGTAGTAAGAGGGATGGGGCATGTCACTTGGTCTCTAGGAGCTTAGGGCAAAAAAAAAACAACCCTAAATAACACTACGATGATACAGAAATAAAAACTATGTGAAAAGCAAACAATTTAAAATAATTATTTCTAAAGGGCTAGTTCTGTTACTGTAGAGATAGTGCAGTATAGTGCAGTAGGTTCAAGTCATGTGCCCAGATGCAGTATGAATGAGTTTGCGTCTCAGCTACACAGGGCAAGTGGACTTAACCTCTTTAATCCTCAGCTTTCTCATTTTTTAAACGAAGGTAATAAGCGTAGCTTCCTCCTGCGGCAGTTGAGAGGGTGAACTGATTGAGGAAGTACATACAGTGTGCCTAGCACTGAGGCTGGTGCTCTCACCAAGTGCTCATCACTATTGTAAGTTTTGTGAATAGATGGTGAAGAGATTGCTGAGAACAGCTGGCAAATCTTCATGTTTAAAAAAGGACTTGACATGGGAGTAAAAAAGGAAAAAGGAATGGTTCAGGTTGGTAGAGAAACAGAGTCGTGAAAACACAGAAAGCAGCTGGCTGTCAGAAACATGTCACAACCTGGAGCCAGAGATGAAAATTGGAATGTCTGCAAGTCTGCTTTGTTGTCTCTTTCCAAACGGTGCTCCTTTAAAAGGGCTATCAATGGCCCGTTAGCAAAAGTTCACTAAATATCACTTACTTTGAAATGCAAAGACATTTCTCTAAGTCTTTAGAATTGCCTTGCCCTTGGTCAGCTGACAAGCAGACTTCCCAGTCACTCCTGTAATCTGTCCTTGTTTCCCTCCTTGTTGCTGCCATAGTCCATTACCACCTAAACTTTCCACCTCACAGGTAGTAGTACATTTTATGTTTAAGGCCATTCACTCAGATTTAACTCACCTGGCCTATCTCAACTCTTCATGCCAATAGGAGGGGACAGGTGTTTTGTTCCTTAAAATATTAACTTTAATGTCTACACAGGTTGTTTTAATACTCCTCTGCCCTTTCCATTTATAAAAGTAGCATGAATCCTCTTTCCCACATGTTATAAGGCTAAAATAATGGCTCATGTGAATAAGGGTAGGTGGCTTAACATCCAGTGGAACCCCCCCTCCCAAAATAAGAACTAAACACAAGTCAGTTTTCTTTAGAAAAGCAAACATTGGAAATGGATTCAGTGATTCCCCATACATTAGCCTAAAGGAGAAGGCAATATTGTAGTTGAAATAAGAAAATTTATCCCTCGTTGCAAACATTTCAGTGAACTAGATTTAATCCACCAAGAATGGAAGACTGCCCATTGGTCATTCATTCATGCATTAATTCTAGATATAATTTTTGCTGGGGGTGGAGGACAGGAAAGGAGTTCCTGCATTGAGGGCATTCCCTCAGTCTAGCAGCTAAACTCATGCAGGTCAAGGCCATGACTGGGACTCTGTTCTTCCTCCCAATCATTTATAATAGAATTGCAGAGTGTTAGCACTACACAAGATCTGAGAGGTGATTGATTCTAATCTTTTCCCTTTGCCAGTGAGAATTCTGAAGCCCAGATTTGCTGATCTGTAATTGATAGTGGTAGAAACAGGCCTAGAACAAACCTCCTGGCTTCTGGGGGTTCTCTTGGATCCTCTCCACATTTGCCTCCAGTCCAAAAAGTCCTCCAAAACTAACCCTAGAAATAAGCTGATGATGGGGCTCCAGCTTCCCAGACTACATGACCACTCTCAAAAAAGCCACCTTCTCTCCCCTTGAACAAGAATGAGAATGCCAGGAAACCCATGGTGTGTCAGAAATGTTGATGGCTAAATATTGCAATGTAATAACAAAGGCAACCTTCAGAGGAATAATGAAACAAAGCAATTTAAATCTCATTTAAATAATTTTCCTCTTCCCCCTATTTTCACCCTACACTGTTCAATGAGCCCATCTGAATTCTGAGGGCATGTTCATCCTCCCACAATACGGGCTGAGTGCTGGAAATGTCCTTTCATTTAATTTCCAGTACTAGCTAAATTATCTATTGCCATGATCTGTGATTGATTTAGTTTTTATTGCTCTTGGCTGTGACAATCTATAAGGACCCAGATGATTTCCCCTTTTTGGGTTTTAGGCTTTATTGCTGTCATTTTAATGATAGTTATTAAACATAGGGAATTCTCAACTGTATTTTCTCCAATAGGCTGAGCTGTATGTTGTATTTGAATGTGAAATTATACCAAGAACTGGTTCTTCCACAGTCTCTTTCTCCTACTTGTTCCATGAAACCATGCCAGGTATCCGTGGCAGTTCTGGAAAAGAACACATATATGTTCAGGCAGATTTCATTATCACAGGTAATGAAATAGAAATATCTAATAAATATTTGATGAATAAACTAATGAATGAAGACTTTATTAACCCTTTGACATGTGGACTTTTCCAGGAATCTGCCATTAATCCTCATTTCCAAATGCTAAGAACCTACTGTGTGCAAGCAAGGAAATTCTGTTAGGTGTAATTCAAAGAAGTATACGATCTTCCTTTCCATGAATTTGTAATGTATTGATAAAAAGCAAGGGTATGCATAAAAAATCAATATTATAAAGTATGAAATAATAAATGAGATTGCAAATGCCCAAAGGGTATAAAAGAGTGAGAAATTCCACTGAGTTGAGCAAGGAAAGAGAAAACAAGTAAGATAGATGATATAAAAGAGCTGTTTGATACTGTTATTTGCTCTTTTTCGGCAACGAGTGACAAAAATACAGTTCAAGTCAATTTATTGGCACAGATGACTGGCTTCAGACACTGCTGGGTTAAGGGTTCATATGACGTCATGAGGAATGTAAAATATATGCACACTACAAAAGTGGAGGAAAATAATTTTGTTCTACCCTGCATATGCACTCTTTTTACAGATTTTTCAACTAAATGGTTCTTTATTTTTCAAACCTGGCTACAGTTTGTTGAGAATAAGAAATAAAAAATTTCTAAGTGTAGTTTTTGAGATGTCTCATATCTTGAAAATACGTGTTCAAATCAGGATGAAATCCAAGAACAGCAGCGTAGTCACATAAGATTGGAAGCCCAGAATTCTGTTTATCAAATAATGGGCTCAGCCCTGGCTGGTGTAGCTCAGTGGATTGAGTGTGGGCCTGCAAATCAGAGGATTACGGTTTGACTCCTAGTCAGGGCATATGCCTGGGTTGCAGGCCAGTTCCCATCAGGGGACACACAAGAGGCACCATACATCGGTATTTCTCCTCCTCTCTCCTTCCCTTCCCCTCTAAAGATAAGTAAAATAAAATCTTAAAAAATAATAATGGGCTCAAAGTGGGGCTGCCTTCCTTCTTTGCCACACACACACATTATGACAAGCATTACTTAATGATATTCTAGCTCCTGTTCTTGGGAGCTGCTCCTGATGGTGTTTTTATTTTTTAATAAATTCAACTTATCACTCTAGGGTGTCCATTTAGAGAGCTGACTGTTAGAAGAGAAGGAAATTTATTTATGCTTGACTATTATAAGATTATTTATGTATAGTGATGTTGAGAAGGGGAAATTTACCATCTAAAATATATAATAATCCCACAGAATTGGATTTTTGCCTAGTTAGAAAACACAGAAAGCATGTCAATATTTATATTTAACATAATTATGTATATAAAAATTATTGTGTTATATCTTAGATGATAGAAAAAATAACTTCATACTGGTTTTGTTTATATTATTTTTCTTGTATGAAGACTTGAATGAAGACAATGAAGTCACCATACTTATCAATGTTACAGATGATTCAAATCTTTAATGAAAGAATCTATATTCAAAGGGATATTGATGTTTTTTTCATTGTCTTCAAAATTCAGAATATATATGACATACAATGTAGGGAAATGAATTTCAAAACAACAAAAGGAAATCAAATATTTATCTTCTCTTTTCCTATTCTTTCTTTCTATTCTTCCAAATAAAGTAGTATTAAGTCAGTCACTGTGCTGAGCTTATAGTAGGCTTAATGGTTAGAGGCACCTGAATTGCTTCTGATAAGAATAGAGGTTGGTGATTTGAGATAATTAAATTTTACCTGAAATTGTACAGGTTGGAGTTTGTTTTCTATTGAAAATTTGGTTTTCTATACTTTGAGAATAGAGGCTTTTTGAGCACCCAAAATTTCAAAGGGCTCTAGTTAAGTCAAAGTTATTCATTCATTCATAAATGTTTACTGAGTAGTTTTCACGTTCCATTCACTCTGTTAGGAGGTAAAGACACATTGACAAACAAAATTGCTAAAAGTTCCTACCCTTCTTGGATTCACAATCAAATGGAATGAAGTGACTTCAGAATACAGCAAGTGATACCTCCTTGACTAGCAGGGGACTTAAGGAAGATGAGGAAAAAGAGAGATACTGGCTGGTGGGAGTGGGCTTCAGAGACTTTCTGAATTACAGAGAAAAAAATGAGTTTGGTAAATGTCCAATATTCTACAGCATCTTTGACCACAGACCTGGAGTTTTTGACCCACTTCTATGCATCTTCAGGGACTCCACAGACAGCATCTCCACCAAACTCATTTTCTAATCCTCCAAGCAGAGAGAGCCAGAAGTTGGCACTGATGTTAAAATTCTATATCTGCCCCCCTACTCTGGAAAAGCCTGGGAACAAGAGAGCACACATAGCATCCAGATGTCTCAAATGAATCCAAAATTCAGTCAGGAGATCAAGGACTGTCATCCAGTTCAAGCAATAAGGAAACAGATTATTGTGTGCCCCGTGCTTCATGCATGTTCTACAGTTTTTTCAAGGGGGATTTAAAGTGAAAATAAACAGATTGGAAATCCAGCTATGATCATTTTAACTGTAACCTGAGTGAGAGTGAAAAATATAATATCTTCTATTATTATTATTATTATTACTATTCTACAACTATTACTTTTACTACTATAACTATTATCATGATTACCTCTTGAATGTTATATAATTCACCCTACAACCTTATGAAGTTGGTATCACTCTACCCATTATACCAAGGAGAACAAACAGGAAAGAAAAAAATAAAAGAAAAAGCAAAACTAAGATCTATTCAAAATTGTATAGCAAACAAGTAGTAGGACTAGAATTTGAACCCAGGTTTGTTCAACTTCAAAACCTATGGCTTATTCAACAATCCATAATGTCTAAAAGTTATGTAAGAATCTAGCTCCTTTAGAGTCAAGGAAATTAAACAAATGGTTGCCCCAAATCCTAAAGAGTAGAAAAAAACTTTTAGCAAAACAAGAAGGCCCACAGAAGCATGGCTCTGAGGCCATCTTAGACACCATCCAAAAAGACTATCCATCAGTCCTGAAGGCTGCTCATATGTCACCTGCTCTTGTTGGCTTAACCACAAATCTTGCCTTGACTCTCAGTGCAAGTCAACCTTTGCTTGGTACAGATCTCTGTTTGACCATCCATCCTCTCAGTTCTGCTGTGGGGATGCATATCTCCAGCAAAGCCCAATTGTCCAGGATATTTACTATTTAAAATATTCAGTCCTACTCTTGCACAAACCACAGAAATATTCTGAAAATCAGGATCTTTATGTGTCCAAAGCCTAAAAGTTTGGACACACAAGGTCAGCAGCAAGCAGGCTCACTTTTATATCTAGAAATAGGTAAAATAAATGTATTGAGTTTATTTTTTGGTGGCAAAATACAGCTG
Source organism: Artibeus jamaicensis (assembly GCF_021234435.1). NCBI lineage: Eukaryota > Metazoa > Chordata > Mammalia > Chiroptera > Phyllostomidae > Artibeus > Artibeus jamaicensis. Next base: position 27,897,658 of record NW_026521788.1, on the reverse strand, counting down.
ATAGAACAGTGTCTATCTCCAATTCAGCCTGCTTGCTGCTGACCTTGAAGAAGTTTGCTTGGTTCCTGAGTCAAAATAAGGAACTCAGGGCCTGATGTCTTGAAGAGGGGAATAACCACATCCAGAATGCTCCTCAGAGTAACATGAAAATAACAAGAAGGTATTCATATTTATCTGTGTGATGCCATTTGACATCAGATACTCATAAACTCCTTGTGAAGGACAGGAGATGAGAAAGGGAATATACAAAGGAAGTGGCAACGTTTTAGTATCTAGTAGGTAGGTGTTTTGCCCAAGCTGGCTTATTTATTCCTCCTACAGCACTGGTGGATACAGGTGAGTTATTTTCTCTCATTTATAAGTGGTAAAGTTCAAGTTTAGATAGTTGGAGTAATTTGTCCAGAGTTAACACATAGCTGGAATCAGGCTTCCAGCTCTTTCCACAGCTCCACTCTGCCTTTCTTTCCCAGACCGCAGGGCCCCAGGACCCTATTCCTAGCAGTCCACATCAATGGATGCAGGCCCTGTGTCCTTCCTGTAGAGAAGTAAAATATGGGAAGGCCATGGAGGCCTCCATGTTTAGGACCTAGACCATACTGAAAAATTTCCATCCAAAAGGCTAGAGTGTAGTCTCATCCTAGAGGAAGCCCTCACCTACACTCGCAGGGTTAGTGAGGGAGCAAATGTGAGAACTGATTTCCACCCCTTTATTTTTAGGCACAGACATCTCTCCAGGTCTTGTATTCTGTACCCAGGGTTTGTCATTTGGTCATTGCCATCTTTTCCAAGCATAGAAAACTTGGACGTGGCTTTTCCTTCTTCTTTGGGGAAATCAACCTCCAATACAGTTCCCTATTTGGGACAAATGAACTTTTGCCATCATAAAGAATTTTATCAAATTCTTCCTACCACTTTTTTAAAATTGAACCTTCTTTATTGTTCAAGTACAGTTATCTCCGCTTTCCCCCCACAACTGCCCTCACCCCAGCCATCCCCATTCCCTACCCTTGATCCTACCCCCTCCTACTATTATCTATTGTTTTTATCAAACTCTTCTTGTGTGTGCACTTTTTAAAATGTCTATATTTATTTTATCCTTACAATAACCCTAGGAGCTAGATAGTTTTATGTGTACATCTCTTAAAAGGGAGAACTGTGGATTTGAGTTACGTGGGGCTGTTTAATAGGACAATGCCATACTGGGCTTCAAACTCAGGTCCTCTGGTTTGACAGCCTTGTATTTGCAACAGGCTGGTGCCCTTCAGAATAGGCTCCCTTCCAGAGGTTTCAGTGCCAACCTAGGTATTATTGAACTTATCTTCAGGCACTGTTCCATTTCTATTTGGGAGGGAGAGTAAAGAACATTTCTGCAGCTTCAGCTCTTAGAGGGGTAATTTCAGTTTATAAGACTAGAGCTTGATGTCACCTACCTTCTTACTGCCTTATTGTCACTTGCCAAAGTATCAGAAAATTTACCTGGGTTACTGTCATCAAATAACCCAGGTCCCAGGTGAAGGCATATCGAGAGAGTCTATGTCTAGCTTGAAGTGGAAAGGGATAGGTGATGTCTGCAGGGTACCATTCATCATGCCCGACCACCCCTCCACCATTCAGGCCTTGGGTGTGCGTGCTGTGTGTCCAAGCACAAGGAGCAAGAGTACAGAACAGGAGCTATGTGACCTCAGCAGGATCCTTTCCAAAGTGGGCAGTGGAACCCCCTCAGCACCAGATGCTAAGCATAGGCACCCAGTCAGACCCCTTCAAGTGCACAGACCCTTTGTTCTCTTGAAAACATATCCTTGTTGGTGAGGTTGCTATTGTTGTGGTCTTGGGAGGGAGGAAAATGCCGACATTTCCAGTTTTTAATATGGTAAATGTCAGTGTTTATGCCTGCACAGGCTGTCCTAATTATCCCATGTCCTCTAAAACCTTCCCTGTAATTACCACTCACCGCAGTGACACCTACTGCTAAAGGGAGAGCCATCAGCTGCAGGTGCTTAACTCTGGAGCACACTCAGCAAACTGCAAGCGACACCAACAGCTGTTTCTGGTTTCGAAGTGGTGGGAACTTTGTGAGCCATTTTCCTTGGTCCCTCTGGAGTGAACGCCACCATGGTTGAAAAGTTGGAAATTTTTGTCAGGCCCGGAACAAAGCTGTGAATGAATACTGCAATAATTTCTTTTCCCACAATCCCCTCTTTTCTCTCCACCAGCAACAGAAGCAACTGATGAGGCTAGAAAGAAAGTGGGGTGGGAGGGGAGACTATTAGCACCAGCAGTATCTGGTATGTTGTTGCTATTATGAGTATAATAACCTTTGTGTTATCTGCATAGTACTATAATGCAGAGAGAACAAGCTGAAGAGTGGAGACAGCTCAAGAGAATAGCTTTTAAGCAAAAGACTATACTACAGCAACTGATAGTCCTTCTTTTTAAAAAAATGCCCATTAGCACACAGGCAGTATTGAATTGTGTTTGCAGTGTGGAGGGAGTAGCTGGGCCTCACTTCCATGCTTGGCAATTGTACAGAGGAGGAGGGGAAAAGAGGAAGAAGAAGGAGGAGGAGAAGGGGAAAAAGATCAATAAATTCAGTGAAAGCAAAGGCGCAGCAACCTTTAAAATAATAAGACAAATCCATTTATTTCACAAATGTCTTCATTTCCAAATGCCATTGTTTGGGGCACTCTGTTGTCATTGTCCATGACATTTTCGAAAACTTGGCTCTTAATCATTTAGGTGTAGCTGGAGTTCTCCAGCAACAGCCCAGTTAAAAGATTATACATTCACCCCACTGCTCTGGCAGGGAAGATCGACTTTAACAGCCTTGTCCTGTGGGGTGAAGGAGGGAGGCTGGCAGTGGGGGAAGAGGCTGGGAGAAAGACAAGGCTTAAATATGGACAGAAAAGCTCAGCTGTATTGCTGTATACGATGAAAAGTAATTACAGAGAAAAATGAAAGCTGTTTCTTGCTGTTAGCAGGAAGAATAAGAGAATTCTGTACCTTTTTAAAGCTCCGAGTCCATTTTGATGTAATTGGTTCTGGAATTATTTATGACATTAATTGCTGCGCTATCGACTGCCTGTCAGTGGCCCTGGCAGTTAGTCCATCTTTCTTAGCAGAGACAGCCTGCTCAGCCCAAACTAGACTGACAAGCTAATTATACCCATCTTCCCCTTCAATGACAAATGCTGCTCATCGGAAACCTTTCTAGAAATAAGCTCTCATTCTTTTCCCTTTTTCCTGAGCCAGACATAACGGATATCTCAAGGTGCAGATCGCAGCTAAAACTCAGCTCACAGGGCTATTAGCTCTGAACATCTCACTTGAGCCAAAAAACCTAAGCATCTTATGTTATCAAACTGTATGTCATTCCCTGATGCTAGTTTTCAGGGATGAGCAGAGCCTGGCCTGTCAGTCAGATCAGGACGGAGAAAGCCAAACTCAGTGCACTACCCAAGCTTTTCTTAACCATCAGCCGCATCTGCCTCAGGTGATGCTATGGAGGCTGAGGAAATGCCTTCTGCGCTTTGTACAGCTGCCGTAAGGCTCATTCTAGGGATGCTCACTGCAGGGGCCCAATTTAGGGAGGCAGGCTGGATAGTTTCCCTGATCACCCTTTATCCAAAAGTGCCTTTGTGATTTAATCATGTAAATTGTTTTTGTGTTAAGGGTTTATTTTGCATGCAAAATATTTCTGACTCCTCAGGATTATTTCCATCCAGCTGGTGCAAGAATCAAGAACCACAAGAGGAGAAGGGTTTCAGCAAAGGACCCCTCAGCCTGCCTGGGAGCACTGCTGATACATATGTTGGCTTCTCTAGAAGGAATATGTGCTTCTTATTTTCAGTATATAATTTCAGTGGGTCAGAGTTCCCTTTATGAAGTTTTTTTCCCACCAGGAGGAAGGGGACAATTGAGTAGCTAAACTGTGCACATTTTATACTCTCTCTATTTTTTCTTGGTGAACTCTTTGGAAAAACTGACATAATATTAACATGAAGCCTTAAAAACTAGTTCCTTTAAAGCACTCTCTGCCTTTACATTATGTGGTGCTAAGAGGCAGCTTCCTTAGGCAATTTTTTTCACTATATGTGCAGAGCTACTGAAACAGGTAGATGGGGAGGAGGATTATTATGAAGTCCCCACCCTGTGCCCAGTCAGCAACGGTTCATTTCCATGCTTCTCCTTCAAAAGATCCACAAAATGATGATATCTCTAAGGATGTTCTGCTAAACTGATGAGCCCAAGAGCAGAAGAGTGCAAGTCTGCTCCCCTAACTCACGGCATGGAGCCTGGTGCAAAGTGGAAACTCAGGAACTGTCAGTTAAATGGACAAATTAACTTCAAGCCAAGATCTGGTTTGATTTGGTCTCGCTAAAGTGGAAGTTGAGGAGTAGCAAAGAGATTGAGGAAGCATTTAGGGAGAGTAGCGTCCTGACCCTCGGCAAGAAAAATAGGCTCTAGGTCAAGCTGTAGAGGTGGGTGGCCTCCTGAGGCCCTCCAACAGCAAGGTGACCTTGACGCAGGCACCTGCTCTCTGCAGGTAAAAACTTCTAACTGGGAAAATGTCTTTTAAAATAAAAAGTGAAGTTGGCAAACAGTCTTTCAAATCTGTGGCTTAGACTTTCAAATAAACATTTGTAACATGACATAGAAAGGCTTAATTAAACTTAGGCCTGTTGAAGACTGAAATCATCTACCACTTACTCTACCATCCATCCATTTTCTCTTACAGTTAGTAAACAGATCATAGACTCCAAGGTTGTTTTACATGCATTAAATTATCCCATTTAGAATGGCCCAGCTACAAGTTAAGCTCCAATAAGGGCAGGACCCAGGTGTCTTTGGATATCACTGTATTCTCCTCACTTCAGTAAATATTTCTTAATAAATATTTTTAGAATAAATCAGTGACATCAAATAGGATGCTAAGGCTTAGAAATGCCATATTATTTTCCCAATGTCACACAATTAATAAATGGCAGAGCAGTTACATTTTGGCACAGAGAGTTCAGGATATTTTCCAGGGGTGCTCATAACTCAGCTTCTTACCATGGTAGATATACCATCAGCTTCACTGATACAGGGAGTGTTCAAGTTGAAAAATGAAGGACGTTTTAGAAAATAATGAAAAGTACAGAAAAACAACTACCACCTATTAAGAGAGACTATTGTATAAGCTTAGCTTACAAATCAAGAAGAAAATCAGACCTCATTATAGCTTTGTGTTATATTATGGCTTATCGTGCATGCTATATGGATTGTAACAACTTAAAAAAATTGCATTAGATGTCCCAAGCAATAGTTCTCTTTCTTAAACTCCTTTGAATTTTCTGTAAAAGCATCCTTTGATTGAAATTCAGCAGCTGTGCACATAATATGCATAAGTTTTTCATCTTTAAAAATAATATTACTTAGCACCTTATGCATGGTTTCTGAAAATTATCCTCTGGATGCTTCCAAAATGACTTCTGCAGAGGAAATTCCATTCATGACCATTTAGGAGTCTTTAGGATCCCAGGGTAAAGGGACTGTTTTCGCCCATTCAAGGTCAGAAAGGCTGCAGCACTTAACTCCAGGGAAAGCTCTGTATTCAGTAGTGCTTTCTCTTTTTAATTTCTGAACATTAAGGCTTCAGTTGGAGAGAAGAGAAAGATGGGCATCCCCTTTCCTTTTTCTCGATAAGCTCACACATTTCCAGAATTTTGAGACTCATGTAGAATTTTTTTCAGGTGAATTCCACAAGAGATCTAACAGATGATGTATCTGTTTTTGACTTCTAATTAATCAAGATAACGTCTCTCTCAACCATTAGACAGTAAAATCAATATCTCAGGCGGCTGCACCGCCAGTCAGACTTACACACCAATATCTATTATTGGCAAATCAGTGATGTATTTAACCACATTGTACTATATCATTTTATAATATGTGGCCAATGTGACTGTGTTTGGGGTGGGCATAGAGGGTGATTTTTGACCCTGGAACTAGCAATGGGATTTGTGCTACATTCTTAGTCCTGACGGCCTCCCTCCCATGCCCAAAGCTATAGTAATTACTCATTTCCTAAAATGGCATGAAGCCACTCACCATGAGGGAGGTTAAAATCCCAGTTTACAAAAAGGATAGGTAGAGCAATACTTGTAGATAAAAAGGTGGGACAACAACCATAAGAAATGTGGGTGTGTCAAGCTCCATCCATCAACTGGCATTAGTGGCCTGGAATGAGAGGGGCTCTAGTTATTCATTCAGAGGCCTTGCTCTGCAACTGAGAGGGGGGAGTAGGAGGGGAAAGAGGAGAGAAGAAGGGAAGTGAGGTCCTTACTGGAAATAGCATGTAGAAGGTATCTGAGGTGTAGTTGAGAGGGGAGGAAATTTCTGGGGGATTTATTGTAAAACTTGCATTAAGTGGCATCTATCATTGTAAACATTCTTCCAGGCAAACCCATCAAGTCAAGGACCCCATGGTTGGGGCAGGGAGGTTTACTCTTTAAGGTAATCTATTGCCTCCTGACCCAGAGCTAGAACAGTGAGTGCATGATATGTTCCAGCAGTGGGCAAGACACCCAAGATCTTGTGTGACCAACCAAAAAATCCTATAAGACAAGTGACTCTCCTATGGTGCCTACGTAGTCTTGTCAAGTCATTCAAGTCCTGCATCACTACCACTCTTTACTAGGGTACTCGAGGTTTCAGTTTTCATATAATTTACCAGTATTCTGTGAGCAAGACTCTTAAAGGCATAATGAGATCTGAAGAAGGCCCTCTCACTAAGGCAAGGAAGAGGGTGGGAAGTGATAAGGCTTCAGGGGCTGAATAAAGGCACCTGCTGGGACACTGAGGCAAAATGAGCCAGTGCTAACATCAAGATGCTCTTCTGACTAATCCTTTTCCAGAAAGCATTTTCTAATCTCTTGAAGTTTTCCCTTCCACACTCTGGCTGTACTTTAAATCCCCTCTCAACTGCACCACAGTAAGTGACCTGTTTCCTGTCTCTTCCTAGAGTGACTGTGGGCCCTATGAGTCTCATTTCTCTCTGTTCCTTCAGAACAAACCTAGACTTCATCCAAAGCAGGCACTGTGTCAAGGGTGGCTAGTTTGGTGTAAAGATTCAGTTGCCACACAGCACTCAGATGTGAGGGCAGAATACCACCAGTTAGAGCAAAAGAGTTGAGGGACACTGGATCAGTCCCATTTTCTAGAATACTTGCTGAGAGGTGGACCACACTTCTATAGCTCTTATGTTTTAGGCAAGATGATGGCCATAGTAACAACAAAAACAACATCTATCATTATTATGAAAGTAAGTGTGTGGCATTGTGTGTGTCCCCCTGAGGCTGGTGTTAATACCATGTCACATTGATGAGAAAATTGACTCTGAGTGGTAAAATAATACACCCAAAATCACACAGCATTTGAACTTGAGTAGGTCTGACTCTAAAACCTGTGCTCTTTCCACTATACTACATTAACTTTCATATAAAATTCTTAAGTGGTATTTCTACAGTTTTCACTGACTGTTTCCTCAAAATATTCACTGTTTCCTCAAAACTCAGTTCTTTCCCAGATTTCACAATGTTCACAGCCTTGTGTTCTTTTCATTATAAAGTCAACATCTACAGAAAAGTAAAATTTGGGAAATATTACTTTTTTAGGAATGCAACCAGGATCTATTCTTTTGACACCAAGGTGGTGATTCAGTGAATCACATTACCCTGAAGACTTACATGCACAAACCCCAACAAGGTGGAGAAAAACCTGTGACATATGTGTGAGATATAAATAATAAACTTCTGCTGACACTGCTTCTCAATGAAAGGCTTCCATTAGGTGCCCAAATTTATTCCCCAGTAACTTGAGCAGTGGGCTCAGTGAGAGAACCCTTTTTCATTCCTTGCTTTATATCCAAACTGATAGTACTTAAGAGTTTATATGGTCTATAAACTTGGTTAAATTTCTTATCGAAATATTTTGTTTAAACATGTCCTTGGCTGAAAGGCTGAATCTGTAATTTGCAGTACAAGTTTGTGTGAAATGGGGCATAGTGCCTCTGTCCTTCTTCAAGGCACTTCCCTTTTAATGATATTTTCACACTCCCACCTCCTATTGTCTTGGGCTATATATAGTCTGCCACATTTGAATAGAAAGTTTTTGTATCAACTGCAACATGCAGTCCAATGCGTTGCTCATAGGTTTGTGGGAATGAATCAGGGTTTTGATTAATTACCTGGTGTCTTAGCCTTGATGTCAAATCTCACCCTTAATGTATTACCCAGTGAACATGCATTATGGATTGGGAAACCACTCACCCACACAGGAAGTTGTCTGGCTGACATTTAATTTTACTACTTGTCAGCACCATGATATGAGAGATGAGCCATCTTCTGACAGAAAATGCTCTAAATTCTCCTAGGGATTTGTTGGTGATGTACCAACCTCTGCTGTGTATCTCACAATTGTTCTACCAGTCTAGCATTCATGCTTCAAACACTGTTGGTTTGAGCGCCTCAGTATTAATAAGCAAAATCAAAGATGGCTGGTCTTCCATAATGCATCAGCTGGCCAGGGGCATCTCTGACCCACACTCTCTCCTCGTAGCCATTGCACCATGGTCTCTTCCTCTGCAATTCCAGGGGGTGCTTCAGGTGACTGTAATACTGGCCCATCGTCCTCTGGTCCAGACCATGCTGAGACCTGCAATTCTAATCCAACTACCATTGTTAGCCATGTCTGCTTTCTTGCATTAATTATTTATTTTTGTATTCATTTAAGAAATATTAGTTGAGCACCAACTTTATGCCAGGCACCCTGCTACATGCTAAGGATAAAGTTATGATTATGATTGACATGGTCCTTATATTAATAATTGTTAGAGTTTATTGGGGGAGATAGGCTATAATCAAGTATATACAAATAAATGTCATTATAAATCATAATAAATACTAGGAAGAAAAATAAGAACATACTACAAAGAAACGAGTAACATGAGGCCTATTTGAGATGGGTCTGTGAGAGTCAGCCTGTAGATTTCTCATTTCCCTATCAAGGAAATCAGCCTCACCTTCTCTACCCTTGGAGAATGGCCTTTAGCTGAAGAGAGGTGCCACATCCAAGAAAACACATCCTTTCTGAAGCACTTGCATACAATGGACTAGTCCACTTAGGGAAACAAAGGCCTGGCTTCTCGCCTCAGGGCAGGACAACTCTGAAGACTGTCCCGGGTCTATGGCCTGCAATGGGATTGGGTGCAGCTACAGACAGTTCAATTTCTCTCTTTACCAGGTCCTGCTCCCCTTACTCTTACAGAACTTGTTCCAGAGTGTACACCTCAATAATCCTGCATACAGATCTCAGAGTCCCAGAGTTTGGTTCCCCAGGAATGTACCTATGATGCAGCCTATCCCACAAGGGGCCAGCAGTAAGAAAAATGGAGAGACATCTTTCCAGGCAGAGGAAACAGCATGTACTAAGGCCTGCTAGAAGAACAAAGGGGAAGTAATCATAGGCCAGAGGGGCTGCTGCAGTGTGAGGATTCTCCCTCTCACACTGATGGTATAGGGCCTTCAAAGCATGCCCTTGCCTTGCCCATCCATACACCTCCTAATCTACTTTCCCACACCAGCTGTGCAGAGCCAGACCTGGCACCCCCACCTCTGTGGCTCCAATCATGCACTTCTTCCTCCTTTATCATGGGTTATGTCAGGGCCTTCATCTTCTCTTACCAACTGCCATTCTCATTATTTGGCTTTTAAACTTCATTCCAAGCTTATTACTCTTTCTTCTCAACTTCTACAACTTAGCACTTAATTATTAATGATTCTTCTTTATTTATTTGAATTTTTAAAAAATGCTTTGCTTTTGTAACCATTACAGCCCTGATGAGACCAAAAGATGCTTCCTGGAAGGAATTGTTTGGGAATGTCTACAGAATCCTTTTTTGCCTAGCAAGAGGTCTAAGGAAGAGATGAAGTAGGGTACCAGTAAAGGTTGTTAGTTATGGATAGAAAGACACAGTCTAGAGGGTTCAGGAGAGACAGAAATTGATTAGAGGCTATTATGTGACTCACAGAACATCTGGGAGAGCCAGAGAACCAGGGTTGGAGGCTATTTAAGGAAACAGCCTCCTTTATCACAGGCTATGTCAGTGGAGACTTTATGCCATGTGGCCCAGACTTTGGAGCTCACATACATCCCTGATGTGGAGTCAGGACATGTCACTAGAGTCTCAGTCACTGCTGTCCCTAGGACATCTCTCCCCATCCTCTCAGAGGACAGTATGCCTGACATCTGCTGCACCAAGTCTCTAGCTTCTGAATCAGCCTCACACAGGGACACCTGATCATTGGGGCTTAGGTCACTCGCTGCACTGCAAAGGAATCTGGCAAATGGTTTCTGGCATCTACTGTAGTGTGGTATGGACTCACAGATGGTAAAACTGGAAGCTTAGGAAAGGTGTTCAAATGTGATGAACAGCCAAAAATAATCACTAATGAATACTAATATATATGAATTGGGGATGTGGGGTGTGCTGGAGATAAAGCTTTAAGGGCCTCTAACCTCAGTCTAAAAATTTGAACTGTATCTAGGGGTCACCACACACCCCTCTTACCCTCTTCACAACCAATCCTTGAGAAAGCTCTTTGGATTTACTTCTTAATCATCTCTTAAAACTTCTGTCTCTCTTGCCATTATCCTAGTTCAAGGTCAGGAAGCTTTGTGTGAAAGCCAAATGCAGCTCACCTCTTGCTTTTATAAATCAAGTATTGTACCACAGTCATGCCCATTTGTTAACACATCATCTATGAGTGTCTATGGCTATTTTGCGTAGAGTAGTTTTGCTAGAGACTATCTGGCTGACCAAACCTATACTACCTGGTCCTTTATAGAATGGGTTTCCTGACCCCTTACAGTCAAAATTGGGGCCAATAATTCACTGGAGTCTAAGCCAACACCATCTTTTACTAGACTTCTGCAAGAACTTCCTAAAAAAAAAAAAACTGGCCCATGCTTCTTATAAGTACCTATAATCTTATGTCATCCCATAGCCAGAGTACTCACTATGAAACCTACATATAATCATATTGATCCAAAAGAAAATCATTCAATAAATTCCCATTATAGTTAATATAAAGAGCAACATCCTCAAAAAGGCAATATGATCACTCATTTTAACTTGTCTACATAAATGGTTGACCAATGGGACAACACTATTGAGTGCATGACACCAACATACATGGTTAAAGAATGTGACTTTTCTTTGATGATCAAGGTTGAAAGGTGATGTTCAGACAATGAATGAGATGGAGGCTTGACCCTAGGTACCAGATACATGGAGGAACTTCCACTTTTCCAAAATCCCTCTCAGAACAAACAGCTGCTATGGATAATACCCCAAGAAACGAAGACCCAGGCTATAAGAAGACTGTTTTTGACATTCTCTCCTGTTTTTAAAAATGCCTTCCTGCTTTCCCTTCCCCTAACCTACCTGTCTGATATGAATTCTCTGACTCTGGTCCTGCTTGCTCATTGGATGCAAGTGACAAATGTGTTACATCTTAGCATAGTCCTCTTTGCTGCAGGACTATATAAATTAATGGTTAATTTTCCAGGTATGGTGAACTCCAGCAGGCCCATGCTTCAAGCATGCATAAGGCCTATCCTGAAAAATAATCTCTGATCTAAGATTAAATATCCTCATATTATCATTTCAATAGATTTTGTTTCTGTGTTTGGTTGGTTGGTTTGATGTTTTTTGTTTCATTTTCTTGTTTGCTGGTTTGTTATAAAAATATATTTTATAATGAAGCTACACTAATTACAACAGTGGGGTAATGCTCTATGAATTGACAAATTGATGGAATAAAATAAAAGGTACAATAATAAACTCAAATCTAGATAGACATTTCCTATGATAAAGATATCTTCTTTTATGTTGTCCTATTTAGCTTTCTCAACATCTATTTAATATGGGCAGTGTACAATTATCACTTGAACTACACAACAAGAGGGAAGTACATTATATAGCAAACAAATTATTTTATCAATTGAATAATTTGCCCATTTTTGTGAGTATGTTTTATATTTTATCAGTCTCCTTTGAGGGTCAGTAATAGACTTGCAATGTTTCATAGATTAATAATTTTTAATAATTACAGTAATAACTTTTTATTTTATAATACTTACAAAAAGTTACCACAGGGCATCTAGTCATCTTTCTCTTTAGGTTGTCTGCTCTATTACTTTTAACACTCTTCCCAGGAATGGCTGAAGATATTCTTGCTTTTTGCCAAGATTAAATTATTTTCTCCTACGGCAAACATGTAATGTGTATGTATGTATGGGTACATATAAATATATATGTCTGTGTGTATCTATCTATCAATCTATCTCTACCTATTATCTACTATCATCTATCTCTCTGTTGATGTGTTTTTGGTACAATATTAGAAGCCAAAATTTGTTCCAGGACTATATGAGGTAGGCTTGGTTACAGCGGGCATATGAATTCTTTATTTTTTAAAATTTAAAATAAAATTTTACTTATTCCTCATGGCCCATTGTAGTCACTGCCCCTCCAAAGGTAACAACTATTAAGAGAGCTGTCCTATTGTGTCTCCTTTATTCTTATGAGGATACCATTCATATTGGATTAGGGCTCACTTAAAACAGACTTTGGAGGGATACATTTCAATCCATAATAGTAAATTTTAGAGCTCTGTAGTTGGTTGCATACCCAGTTGAGATTGTTATGTCTTTTTGGTAAGTTAATTTTATCCTAAGTGATTTGTTCCCTCCAAAACTCACTTTGCTTGATATTAGTATAAATATTCCAATTGTCTTTTTTTATTATTTATTTATTTATTTATTTATTTTTAAATTATATTTTATTGATTATGCTAATATAGTTCTCCTAATTTTTGCCCCTTTGCCCCCTCCACCCAGCACTCCCCATTCCCTTAGGCAATCCCCACACCATTGTTCATGTCCATGGGTCATGCGTATAAATTCTTGGGCTATTGAACTTCATATTGTACTTTACTGTCTTTTGATTAGAGTTTGCAAGATATATCTTTTTTCACTCTTAACATACATATATGCTACACTTCCAGAGAGTTTCTTTAGTTTCTTTAGTAAATATGATATTTATTTATCATATATTTGTCAGTTCTGATGATGTAAATCTTTTAAGTGGTGTGTTTATACCATTAATATTTAGCGAAATTGAGATGTTTAGTTTTAAACCAACCATTTTATTGTTTTGTCTGTTTTTTGTTCCTCTGTTTCAACTTTCCTGCTTTCTTTTGGGTTATTTGGACATTTTAAATATTTCATTTTAAGGGGCTTTGTTTTTTTCTTATTTGTTTTTAAAAAGTTGCATTGAATCCATTGGGGTGATATTGGTTAACAAAAGTATACAGATTTTACATATAAAATTCTTTCTTTTTTTATTTTTAATTTATTTTTTTAAAATTGATTATGCTGTTACAGTTGTTCTATTCCCCCCTTCATTCCCCTCCACCCTGCCCCCCATCCCCACCATTACCCCCCTTTAGTTTATGTCCATGTGTCTCAAGTCCTTTAGGTTCTATATTTCCCATGCTATTCTTGCCCCCCCCATCTATTTTCTATCTACTGTCTATGCTACTTATTTTCTGTACCTTCTCCCCCCATCTCCTCCTCCCACTCCCCTGTTGCTAACCCTCCTTGAGATCTTCATTTCTATATTTCCACTCCTGATCTAGCTGTTCTTTTAGTTTGCTTTCGTTTTAGGTGTGGTTGTTAATAGCTGTGAGTTTGTTGTTCTTTCACTGTTCATGTTTCTTTAACTTCTTTTTCTTAGATAAGTCCCTTTAACATTTCATATAATAAGGGCTTGGTGATGATGAACTCCTTGAATTTGATCTTATCTGAGAAGCACCTTATCTGTCCTTCCATTCTAAATGAAAGTTTTGCTGGATAGAGCAATCTTGGTTGTAGGTCTTTAGATTTCATGACTTGGAATATTTCTTTCCAGCCCCTTCTTGCCTGTAAGGTCTCTTTTGAGAAATCTGCTGACAGTCTGATGGGGACTCCTTTGTAGGTGATTGTCCCCTTAGCTCTTGCTGCTTCTAGGATTCTCTCCTTCATTTTAATTTTGGCTAATGTAATTATGATATGCCTTGGTGTGTTTCTTCTTGAGTCCAACTTTTTGGTACTCTCTGAGCTTCTTGGATTTCTTGGAAGTCTATTTCCTTTGCCAGATTGGGGAAATTTTCTTTTATTATTTGTTCAAATAGTTTTTCCACTGGTGGTTGTGTCTTTCCCCCCTTCTGGTACCCCTATAATTCGGATATTGGAGCGTTTAAAGATGTCCTGGAGGTTCCTAAGACTCTCCTCATTTCTTTGAATTCTTGCTCCTTGACTCTTTTCTGTTTGGCCATTATTTGCTTTCTTCTGGTCCACTCCATTGATTTGAGTCCCAGTTTCCTTTTCATCTCTATGGGTTTCCTGTGGAATTCCATTCATTTCCCTTAATTTAGCCTTCATATGTTTCTCTAATTTGTGGCTATAATCAACCAGATCTGTGAGGAAGCTGATGACCAGTGTTTTAAACTGTGCGTCTGAGAGTTTTGCTATTTTTTCGTCGCTTAGATTTATCTCTGGGGCTTTGAGGTCTTCCTGCGACATTTTTGGTCTGTTCTGGCCCTTTAAGCGGGAGAAGGGGCGCCTTGGACTCCCAGGTCGCTGGGTTGTGACGCTGTATGTGGGGGCGTGGTCAGAGCGGGGAAATGGCGGCGCCCTCTACTGCCGCTTGCCACGGGGACCGCCGGCCCGGTCCAACCGCCCACTCCCTGGCCTGTCTGCTCGCCCGCAGGTAGGCAACCGCAGTCAACACGCAGCACCGCCTCCCCACTGTCTCCTCAGCAGTCGCTCACCAGGTGGGTTGCTCGGTCGCTCACTAGGTCCAATCCTGGGTTTGGAACCCGTGCGTCTGGATTTGCGCGTCTGGATTCCGCGCCTGGGTCCGTCCGACCGGAGTCCTCCTGTGTAACCCCTCACGAGACGCCGGTTTCACCCCTTACCGGTCGGGCTGAAGAATTTGTTGTTAACGGACTTCCGAAAAGTTCAATTTTCCGTGTTCTGGTTGTGTTTTCTGATGCTAATATTTAGTTGTCCCTAAACTTGGTTGTGTGAGAAGGCATGGCACATCCACCTATACCTCCATCTTGGCGGAAGTCTCCATATAAAATTCTTTAATACATTATCTGCATATTGTATAGTATGTTCACTACCCAAAGTCAAGTCTTTTTTGGACACTGTTTATTTTCATTTTACTTTCTTCTACCTCTTTCTATCCTACTTTTTCCTCTGGTAATCAACATATTGTTATTTGTATCAATGAGTTCTTTCCATTTTTCTTGTTTAATCTCTTCCCCTCTTTCAAGAGTCCCCAACCCCCTTCCTTCTGATACCTGTCACTCTGTTCTCTGTATCTATGAGTCTGTTTCTATTTTGTTTCTTAGTTTATTTTGTTTATTAGGTTCTACATACAAGTTAAATCATATGGTAGTTGTCTTTCTCTGACTTTTTTTTCACTTAGTATAATATTCTTCAGGTCCATTCATGTTGTCACAAAAAGTAGCATTTCCTTCTTTTTTATGGCTGAGTAATAATAGTCCATTGTGTAAATGTACACAGATTTTTAAAATCTATACATCTAATAATAGGTACTTGGGCTGCTTCCAGATTTAGGTTATTATAAATTATGCTGTGGTGAATGTAAGGGTGCATATATTCTTTCAAATCAGTGTTTCAGCTTTCTTCAGATATATTCCCAGAAGTGGTATCACTGGATCAAAAGGCAGGTTCATTTTTAATTGTTTGAGTTATCTCCATATTGCTTTCCACAGTGGCTGCACCAGTCTGCATTCCCATCAAAGTGCACAAGTGTTCCCTTGTCTCTACATCCTCGTCAACACTTGCTGTTTGTTGATTTCTTAAAGTTAGCCATTCCAACAGGTGTGAGATGATATCTCATTGTGGTTTTAATTTGCGTTTTTCTGATGAATTGTGATGTTGACCATGTATTTATTTATGTCTATTGGTCATTTGTGTTTCCTCTTTGGAGAGGTGTCTATTCACGGTGTTGTTATTTTGGTGATGAGTGGATAAGTTCTTCATGAATTTTAGAAATTCATCCCTTATCAGATACATTATTGGTGAATATGTTCTCCCATTCAGTGAGTTGTCCTTCCCTTTTGTTGATGGTTTCAGTCTCATTTGTTAATTTATTCTTTTATTTCCCTTGCCTGAGGAGATATATCAGAAAAACATTGCTATAAGAAATGTCCAAGATTTTATTGCATGTGCTTTCTTCTAGGATTTTTATGGTTTGGGGTCTTACATTTAAGTCTTTGATCTGTTTTGAGTTTATTCTTGTATATGGTATAAGAAAGGGGTTTAGTTTCATTTTGTTGCATGTATCTGTCCACTTTCCCCAACACCATTTACTGAAGAGACTCTCTTTATCCCATGGTAGGTCTTTGCCTCTTTTGCCAAATATTTATTGAGCAAAAAGTTGTGAGTTTATTTCTGGACTTTCTATTTTGTTTTATTGATCTACATTTCTATTTTTATGTCAATGCCATGCTGTTTTGATTACTATGGCCTTGTATACAGTCTGATACAAGGTAGCATGAGTCCTCCAACTTTGTAATTCTTTTTGAAAATTGCATTGACTATTCAGGGTCTTTTGTGGTTACATATACATTTTTAGAATATTTCTTCTAGTTCAGTGAAATATGCCACTCTTACCTCGATAGGAAATATGATGAATCTATAAATTGCTTTATATAGTATGGACATTTTAATAATGTTTATTCTATTCATGAACACAGTATGTACTTTCTCTTATTTGTATCTTCTTCAATTTCTTTGTCTAGTGTCATAACTTTTAGAGTATGGGTCTTTATAAGCTTGGTTAAATTTATTCCTAGGTATTTCATTGATGTACTTGTAAATGGCATTATTAATTTTTGTTTATTATTATTGTTTTATGTTCACCTGAGGTCTTTTTTTATTGATTTTAGACAGAGAGGAAGGGAGAGAGAGAGACATCAATGTAAGAGAAAAACATTGGCCAGTTACCTCCCATATGCACCTAGACTGGGGATCAAACCCACAACCCAGTTATGTACCCACAGCAGGAGTAGAACACATAACCTTTCAGTTACGGATGATAGTATAACCCCACTGAGCCACATTAGCCAGGACAGACTGTATTTTAATTTTCCTTTCTGATACTTCATTATTGGTGTATAAAAATGCAACTGATTTCTGTGTATTTATTTTATATCCTGCTACTTTACTGAATTTATTGATCAGTTCTAGTAGTATTTTTGGTGAAATCTTTAGGTTTCTCTCCATACAGTATAATGTCATCTGCAAATAATGACACTTTTACTTCTTTTTCAAATTGGATGGTTTTTCTGATAGCTGTGGCTAGGATCTCCCCTACTATTTTGAATGAGTGGTGAAAGTGGGTAACCCTGTCTTCTTCCTGATTTTAAAGGAAATACTTTCAGTTTTGGCATATTGAGTATGATGTTGGTTGTGGGTTTGATATGTATATACCTTTTAATATTTTGAGATATGCTTCCTTTATTCCCAGTTTGCTGAGAATTTTTTTCTCATAAATGTGTGCTGGATTTTACCAAATGATTTTTCTGCATAGATTGATATGATGACATGATTTTTACCCTTTATTTTATATGATGTATCATATTTACTGATTTGTAAATATTATTTATAACAACCCTGCATCCCTGGAATCCCACTTAAACATGCTGCATAGTCATTTAATGTATTGCTGAATCTAGTTTGTCAATATTTTGTTGAGGAGTTTAGCATTTATGTAGTGTCTTCATCTGGTTTTGGAATTAGGTTAATGATGGCTTCATCAAATGAGTTCGGGAGTCTTTCCCCCTCTAGAGTTTTAAAAATAGTTTGAAAAGAATAGGTGTTACTTCTTTGCCATCCCATGTAAAAGTTAGAACAAGGTTTTTAATTTCAATTTTAAAAAGTTTATGGATTATATTGGGGTTATGTTAAATTGGTAGATCAATTTAGTAAGAACTGACGTTATAATGCTACATCTTCTAATACATGACTACAGTATTCCCATCCCTCTCTTTATTTACACCTATTTGGATTTATCTCAGTATTTCTTGTACTTTTCAGCATCGAGATCTTAATCACTTATTATATTTATTCCCCAGAATTTGATGGTTTATGAAGCTGTATTGAAGGGCATTTTAAAATTTTTATTTTTGTTGTAAATGCTTTTATTTGTAAATGCTTATTGCTGATTATAGTAGTATAATTTATATTTAATATCAACTTTGGTTCTTGCATTATTGTAAAATTCACTTGTTAATACTAATGTTTATTTCTCTGTAGATGTTTTTTAATTTTCTACAAAAATTATTAAAAAATAATACAGTTTTATTTCTTAATTTTCAAATACCCACACATTTTAATCTCATTTACAACTTGTTTTGTAAGCTAGAATTTTGCTTACAGAACTAAATAGCAATAGTGATCAGTGGCCATCTCTGTGTTATTTCTGATCTCTGTGATGAAGCTTTCAATATTTGACCATAAATGCAAATTACATTAGCTGTAAGTTTTTGTTAGAAACTTTTATTAAGGAGTTGCCATTCCAATTGGATTAACTTTTGAATGTTTAATCAAACCTGATTTGTCGCATAAAACCAACATGTTTGTGATATATTTCTTTATAGGAAATCATTTCACATAGCATGGGAATGTAGCCCAGCCCCTACTCAGAAAGGCCAGTGGAGAGTGAGGCCCAGGACATAGGAGTCACACCCATGGATAGGTTCTCCTGTGGGGAGTCAGTCCTGCATTGTACCTAGGCTCCTATGAGACTTGCTTTTGCTAAAACTCCCTCACCCTGGATTGATGCAGAAATGTTTACTGCATATCTCAAGTATGGAGTGTAACCAGTTCAACCACTTTTCCCCTTGATCTGTAACATCCTTTTCTTTGAAGTAATTAGCAACATTCTTTTCCTTGTTATCTGTAAAAGGTAATCACCTAAAGTGAACCTGTACATAGTAAATGAGGACCATCCTTAACGTAATGTACCCAGAAAAGCAATAAAAACCTGTCTGGGCAGAGGCTGGGGCCCCCTCTCTCACTTAGAAAGCAGCCATGCCATCCCTTTTTCTCCACAGGACGTCTGTAGTCTGTGTGAATTTGTCTCTCACAGCCACAACACATGGATCCTGCTGGCCAGGATCTGCATCATTTCTTTATATCTTTATGTATCATTTTCTAAATATTTTTATTATAGCATGAATCTTCCATAATAGGGAGATTGACCTGTAATTTTTCTTTCTTGTAATGTTCTTGTTATGTGTTTGTGTGAAGAGCATGCTTGCCACACAACGTAAGTTGGGAAACATACCTAGCTTTTGTCTTCTTTTGAAAAGCTTATATAAAAATTTTATTGATTTCATATTTTATGTTTGGAAGAATTCACTATTAAAGCCATCTGAGCTTGAAGATTTCACTTAGGTAAGATTTTAATTATAAATTCAATATTGTGGCTAGATATATGAACAATCAGATATTCTATTTCTTCTTGTGTCATTTTTAGTGAGTTGCTTAAAAAATTTCTGGATGTTAAAAAAGCTAAGAAGATGGAAGACTCCTAAACTCTTTTTTATAAAGCTAGCATCATCCTAATCCTGAAACCAGGTACAGACATAATAAAGAAAGGAAACTTCAGGCCAACATAAATGTGAAAATCCTCAACAAAATAATAGCAAACCACATGCAGCAATACAAAAAAAGATCATACACCATGATCAAGTGGGATTTATTCTAGGGATGCAAGGACAGTACAATATTCACAAATCAATAAATGTAATACATCACATAACAAAATGAAAGACAAAAATCACATGAGCATATCAATAGGTGCAGAAAAAGCATTTGATAAGGTACAGCACCCATTTATGATAAAAACACTCAGCAAAGTGGGAATAAAGAGAGAATACCCCAACATAATAAAGGCCATATATGAGAGACTTGCAGCCAACATCATACTCAATGGCCAAAACTTAAAACATTCCCACTAACATTGGAAAAAGGCAAGGATGTGCA
Source organism: Artibeus jamaicensis (assembly GCF_021234435.1). NCBI lineage: Eukaryota > Metazoa > Chordata > Mammalia > Chiroptera > Phyllostomidae > Artibeus > Artibeus jamaicensis. The sequence goes on along the minus strand of NW_026521788.1, from coordinate 27,877,486 downwards.
CTTTCACCACTTTTATTCAACATACTATTAGAAGTTCTAGCCTCAGCAATCAGACAAGAAAAAGAAATCAAAGGGAGTCAAATTAGAAAGGAGGAAGCAAAACTGTCATTGTTTGCAGATGACATGATAGTGTACATTGAAAACCCTACAGACTCCACCAGAAAACTACTCAACCTAATAAGTGAATTTGACAAAACAGCAGGATACAAAGTCAATATTCAGAAATTAAAGGCATTTTTGTACACCAATAATAAAATATCAGAACGAGAAATAAGGAAAAAAATCCCATGTGATATAGCAACAAGAAAAATAAAGTACTTAAGAATAAACCTAACCAAGGGGTAAATGACCTGTACTCAGAAAACTACACCACACTGAAGAAAGAAATCAAGGAAGACACAAACAAATGAAAGCATGTACCATGCTCATGGATTGGAAGAATTAATATCATCAGAATGTCCACACAACCCAAAGCAATTTATAGATTCAACACAATCCCTAGTAAAGTGCCAATGACATATTTCACGGATATAGAACAAATACTTCAACAATTTATCTGGAACCATAAATGACCCCGAATAGCTGCAGCAATTTTAAGAAAGAAGAATAAAGTAGGAAGGATCACAATACCTGATATCAAACTGTATTACAAGGCTGCTGTAATCAAAATAGCCTGGTATTGGCATATGAACAGACACATAGACCAATGGAACAGAACAGAGAGCCCAGAAATAAACCCAAGTCTCTATGGTCAATTAATATTTGACAAAGGGAGAAGAAGCATAAAATGGAGTAAAAATAGCTTCTTCAACAAATGGTGTTAGGAGATCTGGGCAGCTACATGCAAAAAAATGAGACTTGATCACCAACTTATACCATACACATAAATAAATTCAAAGCAGATGAAAGATCTAAATATAAACCATGGAACCATAAAAGTACTAGAGGAAAACATCAGGAAAATCTCAGACATTCCACGCAGCAATATTTTCACTGACATGTCCCATAGAGCAAGGGACATAAAGGAAAGAATAAACAAATAGGACCTCACCAAATAAAAAAGCTTCTGCATGGCTAAAGAAAACAGCATTACAGTGAAAAGGGAACCAATTATATGGGAAAACATATTTGCTAATGATACCTCAGACAAAGGTTTGATCTACAAAATATATGAAGAACTTACATGACTCTATTCCAGGAAGACAAAAGACCCAATAAAAAAATGGGCAAAAGACTTGAACAGACACTTCTCCAAAAAGGACATATAGAGGGCCCAGAGGCCCATGAAAAGATGCTCAGCTTCACTAGCCATCAGAGAGATACAAATTAAAACAACAATGAGATACCACTTCACACTGGTCAGAATGGCCATCATAAACAAAGCAACAAACAACAAATGCTGGAGAGGTTGCAGAGAAAAGGGAACCCCAGTGCACTGTTGGTGGGAATGCAGACTGGTGTAGCCACTGTGGAAAACAGTGTGGAATTTCCTCAGAAAACTAAAAATGGAACTGCCTTTTGACCCAGCAATTCCATGGCTGGAATTATTCCCTAAGAATACTGAAACACCAATCCAAAAGAACTTATATACCCCAATGTTCATAGCAGCACAATTTATAATAGCCAAGTGCTGGAAGCAACCTAAGTGCCCATCACTAAATGAGTGGATTGAAAAACTATGGTACATCTACACAATGGAATTCAACACAGAAGAAAGAAAGAAGGAGTTCCTACCCTTTGTGATAGCATGGATGGAACTGGAGAGCATTATGCTAAGTGAAATGAGCCAGGTGGTGAAAGACAAATACCATATGATCTTACCTGTAAGTGGAACCTAATCAACAAAACAAACAAGCAAGCAAAATATAACCAGACACATTGAAATTAAGAACACTCTGACAGTTACCAGAGGGGAGATGGGAGTGGATATTGAAGGAAAGGAGGGGAAGGGTTTTCAGGAACAACTATAAAGGACACATGGACAAAACCAAGGGAGAGTGGAATCAGGGGAGGGAAGTGGGGACTGCTGGGGTGGGGAGCGAGTGGTGGGTGGTAAATGCAGACACCTTGAACAATAAAATAATTTTAAAAAAATTAGGGATATTATATCTGGCTACTTTTACAAATTTATTGGGTTAAGTTGTTGATGTATCCTCCTTCTAATATCTATAGGATCTGAATTTTATTCCCTTATTCATTCCTGATATTTGTAATTTGTGCCTTTTTTCTTTTTACTTGATTAATCTTGAGGGGTTTATCAAGAAAAAGAGAAAACGTGAGTTACAAATATGGAATAAAATTGAATGACTATGCAACTCTGAATATCAATGTGCATATCTTTATGTGGACATATATTTTAATTTGTCTTGGGTAGATTTCGAAGAGTAGAAATATTGTGCCAAATTGTTTTCCAAAGTTTCTGTACTATTGTACATTCTCATCAGCAATAAGTTTCTCCATATTCTCACCAGGACTTGGTATAGTGCTTTTTTTTTTTGCCTAAACATTCTAATGAGTGTGTAGTAACATGGCATTTTTATTTTATTTCATTCTTCTAATAATTAACAATGTTAAGCACTTTTGTGTTTATTAGCTATTTTAGATAGCCTTTAAACTATTACAATTCAAGTATTTTACCAATATTTTAATTATTTTTGTCTCATTGAGTTATAGGAATTATTTCTATATTTTAAGTATGAAACATCAACATTACATTCTGTTTTCAGTTTTTCCTGAATTTTTCTGACCTCTAGTCCCTTTTGAATTTTGTGTGGCCTCAGGGTAAGCCAGGAGTGTAAGAATAGCTTAGAAGCTCTGTCTTTCCATTGAGCATGTGTGCAGATTCAGCCAGGAAAATGTTTGCCCCATCAGGCATACAACCTCAGGCTATTAAAATGGAGCCATTTGGCCTTTATACTTGTTTGTCTCGGAGAAGTCACTTCTACTGAACATGGGTGTTACATACTACCCCAGTTGGAAAGAGTCACTTTCAACTGTTCCAGAGAAGCTGTTGGTTCTTATGACCTGCCCTATCCTGGCAGAACCTCCATATCACCTGCTGGGAGCAGGCCCAGCACTGGGCCTAAATGCCATAGACTCCCATTGTTCCAACCCTAATTTCAGCAGTTCATCTGAGACTGTTGTAGACTTTGGTAGAATTCCAGAGCAACGGCATGACATTTTTTTGTCAGTTTCGTTTAGCTTTAGAGTTACTTTTCAGAGAGAGGATTTGTTGATCTCACTTGGCCATAACCGGAAGCCTTGACCTTCATGTTCTTGACTTACACCTTTTTAAAAAATTATATGCATTGAATTATATGTATTTTTTCTAAAAGAGCTGAAACTGCATTGCATAAGTTTGATGTTTTATAATAATTCAGTTTAAAATACTTTTAAATTTCTATTTTGATTATTTCTTTGCCTCATGGGTTATTTATAACTGTATTGCTTCATACACACTGTGGGAAATTTTTAGTAATCTTTCAGTACTGATTACTGCCTTCATTAAACCACTGAAAAATAACTCACTCTAAATCAGTCATGATCCCCCTGCAAAGAGCATTTGGCAATATCTGGAGACATTTATCATTGCCATAACTGTGGGAGGGGAGCTGATCCAGAAATCAGTGGATAGAAGGCAAGGATACTGTTAAACATCCTGTAATGCATAGGACAGCCTCTTACAGCAAAGAATTACCTACCCCCAAATGTCAATAGTGTTAAGGATACAAAACCCTGAAATTTGCTAAGATAAAAAAAGTGTAGCTTGTCAAAAATTTTGGTAAATGTTTTACTTCTATAGAAAAAGGATGTAATTTGGTCATTGATTCAGTGTTCTCAATGACATTTGTGTATGTTTATTATGTTGTTAATGGATTGTATATTTCTTAATAATTTTTGTTTGCTTATTCTACTAGCTGGTAGGACAGGTATGTTAAATTCTCTCATTTTACTTATTAATTTCTTTCTTTTTATAGTTTTATAAATTGTTGCTTTACATATTTTTAAATGATTTTTAGGTTTATACAAATATAATTTTTTCATCTTCCTGGCTAATCTTTTGTCCTTATGCAATTATCTCAAGTAACATTTCATGCCTTATATTACAACACAGCAGTTTTCTTTTTTCCTTTTCCATCCTTTTTTTTAACCTCTCTATAAATTGTCTTAAATTGTCTCTTGTAAGTATAATATAATTGGATTTTGGTTTTTATCCAGGCTAATAGTATCTGTCATTTTTTGAAGTGTTTAAACAATTTGCATTTTATATTACTTCTAATGTATTTGGGCTTATATCTACCATCTTAATGTTTTTCATTCATCATCTATTTCTGGTTTCTTTTACTCTCTTTCAGTTTTTTGATTAATCAAATATATTTATTATTCTTTCCTCTTTATTTTCTTGTTTATTACAAAAGGTTTTTTCTTCTGTTCTTTTAGTGTTTGCTTTAAATATTACAAAATATGTTCTTCAGTTATTAAAATCTAATGTAAGTTAGGACTTTAATTCTTCCCAGATAATTCTAAGAGTTCATAATACTTAACCTCCACTTCTTCTTTAGCATACTTGGTGATTTTGTGTGTGTATATTGTCATCATACATTTTAATTTTGTGTATGTATATTAAACCCACAAGGCATTGTGTTGTAAAGTTAATATGTCTTCATAGATATCCACATATTTACCTTCACCACTGCACCCTTTATTTCTTTCTGCATATTTTTGATTCTGCCAGATAATTTTTTCTACTATAATTTTATTTAATAATTAGTTGCCCAGATATGTAGACAGGAAATTCTCTCAGTCTGGAAGTTGTCTTTGTTTTTGTCTCCACTTTTGAAGGTTTTTGCTTCATATAGAATCATAAAGTGACTGTTGTTATCTTTTAGCACTTAAAATATATCATCCTTCCAGCTGCTGTCTTTTCTCGTAAAGGTTCAGCTGTTTGTCCTGCAATTGGTCCTTTCAAAGGTTATGTGTCTTTACATAGGTTACTTTCAAGCCCTAGAAGTGACTTCAGAGTGGTTTGGACAAACTCTATGGTACTTGATAATCAGAACATGGTATATATTGGAGTATGTGGGCTTGGGGTTGGCCCCTCCTCTGGCCTCTTGCAGATACTTTATCTTATGGGGAGAGGCACTATCTTAGCTGCAGCCACTGTAACAAAATACCATAGACTGAGTGGCTTATAATAACAGAAATGTACTTCTCATAGTTCTGTAACTGGCAAGTTCAAGATCAAGGTGCTGGCACATTAAGTTCCTGGCCAGAGTCTCCTTCCTGCCTTGCAGATGGCTGCTTTCTTGCTGTGTCCTCACATGGTAGAAAGAGAAAAAAGAGATCTTGTTTCTCTCCTTCTTTTAATAAGGGCACTAATCCCACCATGGCAGCCCCAACCTCATGACTTCATATAAACCTAACTACCTCCCGGAGGTTCCACCTCCAAACACCATCACAATGGGGGTTAAAGCTTCAACACATGAGTTTTGGAGAAATAAAAGCATTCAGACCATGACAGGCACAGTTAGAAGAAAGGGCCTGTAAAGAGTGTATGAGTGTACTAATAGTATTCCTTTATTAAAAATTCAATATGATTGATTAGTGGTCAAGTGTTTTTGTTTAGATTATAACTATTTTTGCTCTGATAACAGAGTTGCACAATTTTTAATATTAACTTTATTTCTCCCAAACCCTGTTTGTTATATTAGGGAACAGTTTTACAGAAATGAGATTTTTTTCAGTTTACACACATATTAAACTTTAATAACACTAAAGAGAATAAATAATTAACTAAAATCAAATAGCAAAAGTAGAGGAGAAAGATAAAATAAACTAATGTATTTATTGCCCATTTTAGGATATCATATCACCAGGGTCCCACCAGAAAAACAGAACTAATGATTATATATATGTGTGTGTGTGTGTGTGTGTGTGTATGTGTGTGTGTGTGAAATTATAGCAGATAATTGGCTTATGTGATAAGTCATTGTGGGATTGGTTAGGTAAATCTCAAATCTTCTTCAGTGTGGACCATAAGGAAGAATATGCTGAAAATGACATATTCAGAGCTGGTGCTGTAGTCTACAGGTGGAATTTCTTTTTTCTTAGAAAACCTCACATTTTCTGCCCTTAAGGCCTTACAACTGATTGGATCTGGCCCACCTACGTTATTCAGGATAATTCTTTACTTAGAGTCAAATGACTATAGAGTTTGAATATTTTCACAGCAACCTATAGTAATGTATGAGGGAATAATTTGGAACTATAAACTAGCCAAGTCAACACATAAAGGGGACCATCATAGATATGAATAATTTCTGAAAGGAGAGGATATGGGTATAGTATGTAGTTATAGATATGAAAGCATTCTCTAGCAGTAGTACAAGCTTTCCTAAACATCTAAGAGATCACAAAATCAAAAAACAGAAAAAAGAGTACATATTGAACCATTTTAAGTGATACAAATAAAAAATCACACTGTAAAATATAAATTAAAAGCACATATATCTCAATATTTTCAAATGAACTAAATCTGTCTCTTTAAGACATAAAGAATTTCAGGTTGCATAAAAAAGCAAACCCATGTGTATTCACTGTAAATGTCTCTCAACTTTATTAATTGTTAGAAAATTTTTATAATAAAATGTTTATACATAAATATACATAAGGAAAAATAAAAAGCAAAGCACATCTTTATCTCTGTGTAAGAGACATACTTTAAACAAAGTGACTGAAATGTTTTTTAAAAGGCAAATAATAGGCAAGAAAGATAAAATAACAAAGAGGATAGGTTAACTAACTTAATAATACATAATATTGAATTCATTCAAAAGTCTTTAAACATAACAAAAACATACTTTATCAGGCTAAAGAGTATAATATATGATGAACACATAAACTGTTATGGTTATATCCATTCAATAACATAGCATTTACTTTAATAAATCACACTATGAGGGCCACATGAATAAGCAGAAACATGCTACTCTAAAATTTTAATTCACCCTTTGTAAGCAAACAAATAGAAAAAATTACACATTTAGAATGGTATATTACTTAAAATGTTTTGAGCTTCAAACACTGAAAATAAATAATATACCTTCTTTTCAAGGCATAGACTCTTTTCAAAGCTTGTCCATATCAAAGGCCACTTGAAATTCCACAGTAAATTTTAAAAAATAGGAAAAGCAGCAAATGTGTATGGTGCTTATGATGAGATAACACTAGTAATTAGTAGCAAAATAATATTTTTAAAGATTCATAAGCAGAGCTTTACTTTTACTAATATAAAATTAAAAATGAAATTACAGAATATCTAGAAGAGAATAAATGGAAAATTCTAAAGAACAAATCTTATACATTGACAGGGTAGAAATATATATGGAAAAGTGTATGATGGAAAATGAGTAGATATGCAAAGCTTAGGCCCACTTGTAATATCGGTGGATATTTTTAAATAATTCACTCTTTTGTTTATATCGATTTTACCTCTACACCACAATTAAAAACTTCTCAGTCTAGATTATTTCATAAATCTGTAAAACCTTGAATAAATATGAATATTAAAGCTTTATAAACCATTTTAGATAATTAAGGGGGAGAGTCCAAATTCATTTTGTAAATGAGATTAACATTGGCATCATAATCCAATGAAGACAGAACAATAAGAGAAAACTACACAAAAGCTCATTCATGTAAATCAATTAAAAACTCCAAAATTAAATACTTTCGGTCTTAATTCATAAGCATATTACAAGAATAATATAATATGATCAAGTGGAATTTATTCCAGAAATTAAAAGATGGCTTGAAATATAAAAATGTAGTAAACATATCTTCTATTAATAGACTTGATGCAGGTATTCTGGGAGTCTGGGGGCCCAATGGCCTGTGACCCACTGTAGGTTCTTAGCTTCCTGCAGGAAAGAATTTAAACACAAGCCAGCAGAGAATATAAAATTAAAGTGAGACTATTAGGAAAGCAGTGAGACAGAGAATGGGCTACTCCATAGACAGAACAGTTTCTCTCCTAGTGGGATAAGGAAGAGGAATATTCAGGATTTTTGTAGGAAAGGGTGGAGACTTCTCAGAAGAGCTTTGTAGGCCATTTTGTGACTTTTATAGTCTGTTTCCAGTCTGGTGGTGCCAGGTGTGTTGTTCAGTATACTAATATGTTACACTGATCCTGTAATGAGGCTAGGGGTTACTATAAGGTGAAACTAGTCATTGTGTTGGATTGAGTTGGTGTCTGCTGGTTCTAAACTGTAACTCAGTCGGGGGTTTACAATCCATGCAGCCCTTATCAGTCACAGGCATTCTGCAAAATACCCTTATCTCAGATTTACAGAAAGAACTTAACAGGATTATTTCTACAGATATTGAAAAAAGCATTTGGTAATTAAACACCGATTCTTAAATTAAAATTTTTCATTAAAATAGGAATAAGTTGTTAACATAGATCTTAATTTAACAAAAATATCATGGCTGGGGTAGGAGAGTGAGGGGAAAAATGGAGACAACTGTACTTGAACAACAATTAAAAAAGAAAAAAAATAGAATGAAATAAAAAAGAATGAAGTAAATATACATGTCACAACCCGGATGAACCTTGAAAATATTGTGCTAGGGAATGAAATCAATAATAAATACTATATACTGTGTGATTATATATAAACAAAATGGAAGAGTTTCACCAAAAATATAATATTTGGGGGAAAATATTTTAAAGAAGCCCTGGCTGGTGTGGCTCAGTGGATTGAGTGCTGGCCTGCAAACTAAAGGTTTGCCAGTTTGATTCCCAGTAAGGGCACAAGCCTGGGTTGTGGGCTAGCCCCCCAGTATGGGGCATGTGAGAGGCAACCACACATTGATGTTTGTTTCCCTCTCCTTCTCCCTCCCTTCCTCTCTCTCTCTAAGAATAATCAAATAAAATCTTAAAAAAATATTTTAAAGAAAGGTCAAATAAATTGAGTGATATACCATCATCTCAGCTCTGAGGACTTGGTATTTTAAAGATAATTACTTCCCAATTCAAGATGTAGATTCAAATTCATGCAGGTTGTTTTTTGCGGGGGGGGGGGGGGGGGAACAGAGCAAAACTCCAGAAAGAGAGCTAAGTGATGAGGAGATAGATAACCTATCTGATGGAGAATTCAAAACTTTAGTAATCAAGATGTTTATAGAACTGATTGAGTTTGATCAAAAAAATGAAAGAACAAATGAAGACTATCCAAAGTGAAATAAAGCAAAATATTCAGGGAACCAACAGTAACAGGAAGGAAACCAGGACTCACATCAACGATTTGGAACAAAAGGAAGAAAGAAATATCCAACTGGAACAGAATGAAGAAACAAGAATTTTAAAAAATGAGGAGAGCCTTAGGAATCTCTGGGAAAACTTTAAATGTCCCAATATCCGAATTATAGGGGTACCAGAAAGAAAAGAACAAGAACAAGAAATTGAACACTTAATTGAACAAATAATGAAGAAAAATTTCCCCAATCTGGTGAAGAAAATAGACTTCCAGGAAGTCCAGGAAGCCCAGAGAATCCCAAAGAAGTTGGACCCAAAGAGGAATACACCAAGACACATCATCATAAGTTATCCAAAGTTAAAGACAAAGAAAGAATCTTAAAAACAGCAAGAAGAAAGGAGAGAGTTACCTACAAAGGACTTCCCATAAGACTATCAGCTGATTTCTCCAAAGAAATCTTGCAGGCAAGAAGGGGCTGGGAAGAAGTATTTGAAGTCATGAAAGGCAAGGACCTACAACCAAGATTACTCTGTCCAGTAAAACTATCATTTAGAATGAAAGGACAGATAAAGTGCTTCTCAAATAAGGTCAAGTTAAAGTAGTTCAGCATCACCAAGCCATTATTATTTGAAATGTTAAAGGGACTTATCTAAAAACTGATTAAGATAAAAAACTATGAACAGTAAAGTGACAACAAACTCACAAATATCAACAACTAAACCTAACAAAAGACAATGAAAACAAAAACTAAGCAAACAACTAGAATAGGAATAGAATCAGAGAAATAGACATCACATGGAAGGTTTTCAGTGGGAGTGGTAGGGGAGGAATAGGGGGAAAATGTGCAGGAAAGAAGAAGCATAATTGGTAGGCATAAAATAGATGGGGAGAGGTTAAGAAAGGTACAGGAAATAGAGAACTCAAAGAACTTATAAGTACAACCCATGGACATGAACAAAAGTGGGGGGAATGCTGGAGGGTTGGGGGTGCAGGGCAGAGAGGGGATAAAGGGGAAAACTGGAAAACCCGTAATAGCATAATCAATAAGATATACTTAAAGAAAATAAAAAAGAAACCTTGCTCTAAAATAAACCTTTAAAAATACAGAATTAGAAAACTTTCTCCAATTGATACCAAGTTTAATATAGCTATATTAGTTAAGACAACGTGCTCTTGTTCAAGGACAGACAAACAGACTCGTGGAACACACAATAAAGTGTCCATTAATAGGCCCACGCATAACTAAATACTTTATTTGTGACAAAAATGATATTGCAGAATGGTCTTTTAAATAAATGGTGTTGAGTCATTGAATATTTGTGTGTTAAAACAAAGCAAACTTTATTACTACCTTACACCAAAACAAATTGTGAAATCCTAAGGTGGATTGTAGCTCTAAATATGAAAGGTGAAACATTACAGTTTGTAGAAGATAACATCAATGTGATAGACTATAATTGTAATTTTGATGAAGCAAATGTATTTTAAATTGGAAGAACACTATCTCTAAAAGAAAGTGTTAAAAGTTAGATTACATAGAATTAAGTATTTTTGCTCAACCAAAGACATACTTAAAAAAGTAAAGAGGCAAGTCAAGAAGACTATTTCATCATATAAATCTAACAAAGGCCAAAGTAAATAATAGTTAATAAGATATTGAAAAACAAGTTAGAGTTTTACCATGTTTATATGAAAACTTAATAAATGTATTATAATTAAAACTGCTAACCCAAGAATAGGACAAAATATACAACCTAGAATTAATGGGGGGGAGTGTTTTTTTTTTAAGATTTTTATTTATTTATCTTTAGAGGGAAATGGAAGGAGAGAGGGAGAGAAATAATGTATGGTTGCCTCTTGTGAGTCCCCTGCTGGGAACTGGCCTGCAACCCAGGCATGTGCCCTGACTGGGAATCGAACCGCGATCATGTGGTTCACAGGCCTGCGCTCAATCCACTGAGCTACACCAGCCGGGGTAGAGGGAAGTGCTTTTATTATTTTTTATATTAAAAAAGTTCAATTCTTATCTCATGTCAATCTTCCATAGTCACACTAATACAGTGAATTAAAAACATGAAAATAAAAATAACAATTTTCAAATTTGAAAAAATTTATACAATTATTTTTACAAACCCATGATTCAAAAGAATTTCTTAAGATACCAAAAGCACAGATCCTGAAGAAAAATAGATGACTTCAACTATATTAAAAATTTCTTTATTAAAGAAGATTCCATACAAAACTAGATATAAAATTAGAAACAATACTTGCAATACATAAAACTAACAATAATTTAGAAACAGTATATGTAAAGTGCTCTTAAATATCAATGAGAAAGAAAAGTAGTAGAAAAGTGGGTAAAGGATATGTGATATATCATAAAAGAGAAATATAGATCACTAGACACTTGAAACTATGTTCAATATCATTGGTAATACGTTCTCAGGAAATTGTAAAGTAACCCAATATTAAGGTACCATTTAATGTTTATTAAATGGCAGATTAGTGCACTGACTTGGGTGGCTCAGTTGGTTGGACTTCATCCTGAAAATGATCACCAGTTTGGTTTGATTCCTGGTCTGGATGGCATCAAGAGGCAACCAATCAATGTTTCTCACATTGATGTTACTCTCTGTCTCTTTCTCCCTCCCTTCCACTCTCTCTAAAAATATAGACATAAAATCCTTTAAAAATTTTTTTAATTAAAAATATTAAATAACAGTGGGAAACACTTTTCTTCCCCATTAATTCTAGGTAATTTATTCTGTTCCATTTAATGTTTAAAAAATGGAAAAATATGAAAAAGTATGACAACATGGACTGCTTATGAGGATGTAAATTCATGGGAAATATAGTCCTGGTGGTGGTATAAAATTTCCCTAGTTATTTGGAAATATCAAATAAAGTTAAAGACTCACACAGCCTACATATTAATCAAAATTTACCAAAGAATCAGGAACTAGTATAAAGGAACATGGACAACAACTAAGGGGGGTGGAAATGGGAGGGAGGTGGGGAGCACGGGGTGGGCGGGCTGGGATGGGAGTAAAAGACAGAAAACTTTACTTGAACAACAATTAAATTTAAAAAAAGAAAAAATTTACCAAAGAATCAATATCATAAAGAAATTCTCATATGTGTCAAGACTATAAATGAATGAGAAAATTTGCTACTTTTTCCAGTGAAAAATTGGAAACTAAATATCCATCAATAGCAAAAATCTAGAAATTATTGAACTACCTGTATTAACATTGACAAATCTTGCAGAAGTACTGCTGGACGAAAAAGGCAAAATGTGGAATATAAATTAAGAATGATAGCATTTAAATACATCTGAATGTCTACAAACTATTATACCATATATTTCTTGGATACATACATATGTAAGAATGCCATAAAAGCATATATAGAATTGTAATCTCCAAATTAAGGACAGTGGATTTCCACTGTGGAAGAGTATTGGGAAACAAGGTGAGAGCGTGGCACCTATGATGGAGTCCATGAGTTTGTATGTTTTACTTTATAGGATAAAGACATTCAAAGTAAGTAAATAAAAAATGTTAAAAATTTGCTGAATTTGAGTGTTATTACATCAAAGTTGTTTTTCTTTTATTCTTGAAATATATTTTGTGATAAAATATACAAACAGATGCTGATTAAGAATGAAAAAAGGAAAAAGAAATAGATGATTTCTATAATAGATGATTATATCTATCAACCTGGGGGGAAAATATCAAGATTTAATGTATTAAAAAGTCAAGTTGTTCAAGTAGAAGAGCAATGTGAAGACATTTTCAAATGTGACAGAACTTGTACATATAGCACCTTTTAGTCTATTATCTCTTTTTGGGGGCCAGGAATGAAACCATCCAATGATGAAATTTGGGCTAATGAAAGGGAATGGTGAGTCCTGCCTGGTGTGGCTAAGTGGATTGAGTGCCAGCCTGGGAACCGAAGAGTCACTGGTTTGATTCCCAGTGAGGGCACCTGCCTGAGTTGCAGGTCAGGCCCCCGGTAGAGGGTGCTCGAGAGGCAACCACACATTGATGTTTCTCCCTCCCTTCCACTTTCTCTGAAAATGAGTAAGTAAAACCTTAAAAAAAGAAAAAAGAAAAAAAATGTGACTATGCAGTACTAAAAGGAGCATAAATATTCAATGTCAGAAGCCAGTAGCTCAATGTCTAATATTGCTAATAGATGAAATCATGACCTTGGCATGCAAAGAACTCAGAGAATGCATCACTGAAGTTCTTTCTTCAGAAAAGTACTTCATGACCTAATCAAGCAGGAAAAATCAGGATAAAACATGCAAAAATGGAGAAGTTCCAGAAAAATGACTGGAGGAGAGCAGCAAAGTGATTCCAACAAAGAACTAAGATGACCGTACTCTGCATATTATGATTATAAAGGGTAAATGTTGTAATGCCTGGAAAGGAAATTTGGGTAGTATGAGTGGGGATCTGACAGAATTATAAAAGGGCTACCTACTTAACTACCTCAATCACTAATGATTAAAATGAAAGCAAAATTTTAAGAAGTATAATAATACTACCACAATCTCTTAAACTTGGAAGTTCATATTTTTAAACTTTTAATTTAGACATTTATATATCTTGTGCTAAAGAAATAACTAAAATTAAACAATTCACTTAATTTTCATTGTTTTTTCCTTGTTAAAATGAAATAAAGTTACATTTAATGCTTTATTAAAATGACATGGATAGCATAATTTTGTTTTAGTAAGATGTTTTTTTCCATCCATCCACCCATCCATCTATCCTTCTATATAGATCCAGAGCAATCCATAAGAATGTCATCTAATTTTACAGGCTAAATCACAGGCACTATGTCATAGGCACTACAGTTTTAGATATTACTTTTAACTTGTTTGTTTTGCTTGTGTGTTTCTATTTTCTTAATGCTTTGCCTTATTGTTTGAGAAGATTACAATGGACATACATAATTTTAAAAGACAAACTAAGAACACATTATTTGAAAAATCAGAATGGGGGCACAGATGTAGGAGATTTTATGTACGAAAACTGACAGGTCTGTATCTGCTTGACTGTAGGGATCAAAGGAAAAGGAAAACTTAGAATCCTGTTGAGATTTAGAGGCTGGGCCACTCGGAGAATGAAAGTACCACAGACAGAATAGAGTGCCCAGCAGAAAACGCAACTGATGGGAGAAACAGATGCCTTCAACCTGCGATATATATGTCTGAGGAATTGTTGTCAGTATAGAGATGCAAATTTGAGGTTGGAAGTTAGAACTGGTCAGGAAGACACATTTAGGAGTAAACATTGTAGAAATATGAGATGGAGTCATGGAAAAGAATAAGATTCCAGGACTGGTGTGTGCATAGGATGCGCCTGTGGGTCCTGACATGAGCTGACACCATCATTGCTTTCAGGTAGGGACCCCACAAAACCAGAGCAGAAAGTGTCTAGAATTAAGATGTAGCAGCTCATGTGGCCCAAACTTCCCTTGACACTCTACGGTACAGGTTGCAATGCAAATATCCACTCAGGGTTCCTGCCATCCTCAGATTTCAGACTCTGCTTGGGTCACTGTGACTGCAGAATGCTCTTTCCACTTCAGCATTGATGGTTGGCATGGAGAGGGAGACAGTCACACCACAGTTGATTTATCACTCTGCCTGAGGCTCCAAAAATTTTTCAGACTCAGAGCCTACATGTGCCACTGACTTTTTAAAATCAGATAACTTAGATTTTTTTTAATGAATGCATTTATAACATCCTTGTGTTCTTTAAAAATGTTTAGCTACAAGCCAATGTAATGCATTTAGAATTATTAAATAAATACATACCCTGTTAAGTAGGCTGGATGGCCAGGCTGAAGTTTAGACACACATCTGCTGTCATCCATCATGCCTTAATGCCAGTTAACCATCACTTACAGGCTGTAGTTAACCAAGCTGGGCTCTCCCACCAGGTGATCTTGGTTACCACCTGTTACTTTGGCTGAATGAGAAGCCTAGCCATGGATTTTTATTGAGTAGAAATATTAGGCTTTGGCAGACTGTTAAAAGAAGCAATATTTCAAAATAATGCAACAGAGCAATATTTATGAAACTATTTGCACAGCATAACTGAGAAACTAGCTAGCTCTCCTCTCTCATTATAAATCACTCTCCAGCTGGGTCAGAAAAGGAGGTTTGCCAAATATTTAAATCCTGAAGGGTCTGCTACACAGATTATTATATTAAAGAAATCAAAGTAATCAGAAGTTACTGGTATAGGAAAATGCTGGTAGCACAAAAATCACATGCAGAAATGTGGAAAAGAACTGGAAGACTGAAACCCTAGACTTGGAGGGCAAAGGTGAAAACAAAGAAAGAGCATGCAAACCCTCACCAAACCAGCGTGACCAGTCTTGTCTCCCCCTGCACCTTCCCCAACTGGAGCACACCCACTTTGAGTGCCTGGTCCTATGTTATTGTGGCTTGGCAACATCACTTGATCAGGAAGGATGTTTTTAAGTTTTCTGAACACTTCCCGCTGGCTCTGTCCATTTGTACTTACCATTCTGGAGTCGGGCATGATAAGGATTGGAAATGACATATACCAAACTCTGCATGTCCTGGAGCCAGCCTCGATGGCTCTGCCACTGTCACGTCAGGCTCCATCACTCCTAGCCACTCAGTGCCTATGCCCATGACACCTGTCAGAAACTTTCAAGTATCTGCTCATTTCTTCATCTAGATTGCCTGCCCAGCCGGGACGAGGAAGAGATGACATTTGGGATGAGGGAGAAATGGGCAGTGCCTTCCTGTTTCTGCCTCCCCTAGCTGTCAGTTTGGGTTTTCTCTCAACATATCAAAGTTTAGGCCCAGTTGCCTTGTCATTTAGAAATGCATGCAGTGGTAACCAGGTCTGAAAACAATGTGAGAGAGAACTTGGGCACATCTCCTTAGAGAATGATGCATTTTGAGGAAATTAAACAAACAAAAGAGGCATGGCGTGAGGCTATCTCTGCCCTTTGGAAATGGGCTGCTTTGGAAGATGAGTGGATGCACTCAAGGCGTCTGCACACATTGATTCCTTTGCATTAGTTTTCTTGTTCCATTAAAGTGGAATAATTTGGTATATGAGTTATCCAAAGTAGCAGAGGATTCCTTGGTGGGAGGTTTTAGTTTCTATTATTTCTCTTTTTTCTTCTTTTTAATTACCCTTTCATTTTAATAAAGGATGAAGGGGCAAAGATGCAGCCTGAATTAAAGCCAAACCTTCATAGTTCTGCAAGCTTTGTATGGATGTATGTCTGTGATTCACTCTTCTCATTAACATAATTTGTAAAATTAACATAATATGTAAATGAGGAAGTGCTGCTTCTGGTCCATCCACATTTTTCCCAGTGGCTTTAACAAATAGTACCAGAGATTTTCCGCCAGCCTTTACCAGGACACAAATGGGTATTTTGTTTTTCCTTACTCTGTCTGAGCTATTATAACTCTGCAAACATATGTCACAGAGTAAAACTGTGTCATTCTCCTGTTTCATCTTCCATCCGCTTCCAAAGCATTTAAACTCTGGCTCTTGTCACCAAAATGTCATCCAAAACTTGTGTGCTGCTTTTATTTTATTTTACTTTATTTTATTTATGCCAGGGGATGTGTCTTCTCAAAGTAGAGCTCTCAAGTGGGGCTGACCTGCCTGGCTTCTGGTAAGGCAGCACCATGTCAACTGTACCAGAGTCCTTGTCATTGCTGAGCTGCCCTGTGAGGTCTGTGAATGGAGATGCAGTAGAACATGATGGCTTTGGGGTCATACACAGCGTTTGATCCCGGTTCTGCCCCAACCCTCCTCTAAGCATTGGGCTGACAACCACCATATTTTGCTTCTGTTCCTGGGTATATGAAGGGAAGGGAGAACCATGATTTTCCTCACTTATGAGACCTTCTGAGGCCCAAATGCAATGATGGTTGTGAAATTATTTTGAAAACAATAAAGGTTGTATTAGTACCAAAAAAGGGACAGGGTTTGGATAGTATATTTACTAAATTCTGAAAATGGGATTCTATGGCCTGGCTTTTCCTTACCAACCACACAAAAGCAAATGGGCCCTGGAGTCTTGTTTATCTGGGGGTTGTGCCAACCAAATTCTGGAAAGCCAAGGAGACACATGGCTCAAGTAGGGGGACTGTAGATGCTCTGTTTAGTTTAATTGTTTGAGGTTGGAAGAGGCTGGAAGAGGAGTTTGCACAAACTTCCACATATCTTGCACAAAATAAGAGAACTATTTGTAACCAGAAATGAAAACATAAGAAGATGACCATAGGGAAAATAGTGAAAGTGGAGGAGTTGTCCAGGCTGTGAAAATTGGAGGAGGAAGGGGAGATAAATCAATAACTCTGCAGAGCTCCCGAGGGGTGGGACGAAGGGCCTTGTCAACAGCAATGTTCATCTTCTCAGGCTGGCATTCGCTCCTTTCGGCCTATGTACTGGGAAGCACAGCTTAGAGTACCAGGGAACTCAGGGACGGGAAAGCAAACTTATGGAGCAGACTTTCCCTCCATGTCCAGGTGTCTAACATCAAGTAACACCAGCCGTTGTAGTGTTAGATTCCAAGGGGAGGGAACAGCATGCTGGGAAGAATGTGAACAGTTCTCAGGCTGATACCTGGGCCATCAGCCCTTCAGACAAAACTTTTGAGGCCTCAGGCAAATGGGCATGGCTACAGGGCCTTGAGTGTAGACAGGTAGGTCACCATGGAAGGGTAGGTCACCACACATTCTACAGCTGACAAAAATGACAGACTCAGTGCCTATTTGTGGTACAAGGAGATCTGTAGGAGCTGTTCTCTCCTATGCTCAGGAAATGGAGGTCTCTCTGTAGAAGTATCACCTTTGGCCACTCCAAGGGAGGAGTGAATCTGATGTGAGACTTTTGGCTCTGGCCTTCACCTGGGCAGCTCTGCCCCTCTAGGATCTCTTTGTATGATGCCTGTCTGCCTGCCTGAATGACACAGATTTTACATTGTGTTCTGGTTGCCAAGAGGTAGGTAAGTGCACAGGAGCAGAGTACCTGTACCGTGCAACTGGCAAACAGGCTGGACAATTTTGGCCAGTGCCATTCCACATACTTGAATTTAATTGTAATCAACAATATAGTTTATATTTGGCTCTCTATCTGACTTCTATGTCTATTTTTCATAGCTTTGATTCCTGGACAGAAGCGTAATTCAAAATCTTAATAGGAGACTCTTGCTGGTAAATCAAATGGGTTCTTTCTCTGGCAACTTCTGGGGAAGGTCAGAGAACATTGACATCATAAATAGAACTGTGGGAAGTGATTAAAAGTGAATCACAGCCAAACTCTCAGGGGCAATGCATGATTATAAACTATGCGTTGACCTTGTAATAATTCTCCCCACAATCCTAGTAGGAGCTGAACTATATTAGAAATAACTTATGTTAGAGATAGGAGCTTATGCTAACACCTAAACATAAAAACTTAGTATAATTGCAAAGTTGTAAACTTAGTTCTATAGAACAAACTTCACAAATATGCATTGAGAGAGTACAGCATAGGTACACCTAAAGGGAGATAGGCTAAATGTAAAGAAAATTAGGGTTTGCCAGTAACCTCTATGATTATTAATGTGAATGCCAATCAGAACTGCAAATACAGAGATTAGAGTCCCATCCTAGCTACCCTGGTGGAATCAATCCTAGAATTTTAAAGCCAAGCTGAATGTGACACTTCAAGTAGGACACAGGAAAAACTGGAGTGGACCTATAAAAGACAATGCAGGATGATAAGAGGAAGGGACCATGGGGACTGAAGAATAGGGTTTTAACTCCTGGAGAAAGGAGGCATGGGAGGAGGCAGGATGGCCATCTTTAAATATCCAAGTGGTGCTCACATGGAAGAGGTAGCTCATGCGGCTATATGAGGACCAAATGGTGAATATAAGGAAGAGTTTCCTAAAAATTAGATCTAATTGGAACAAAATTCCCCCCTACATTTGAGTTCTTAGTTATCAGAGTATAGTAAACAGAGTTTACATATTAGGTAAGAATTGAATGGGGTTAGGTATTATGTAGATATCCAGGTCTGATATGCTGTGATTCTAGTAATTACTCATATTATACTTACCTAGCTCAGCCTTGAAATGTTATAACTCTCTAATTCTCAATCTCTCTAATTCTGAATGCAGATTCTCTTCTCTTGCCCTACTACTAGTTCACTCAAGGGGACTAACTCCCTGTCTTTCACTTAAGCATAAATGTTTACTGAATAAGTGAATTGTAGGCACTCAAATATTTTTGATTACAGGAGGCTCAATAGTATTTGACTAGTAAATTAATAAACAAAGGAGAATATTATGCATCAGCAGAGGTTTTTTCCATACTATTTATTAACACAAGCAATTTTTCTTAATTTGGTGATTTTTTTTCTTTAACATTCTTTACATAACATTTGAACACAATATGATGAACAGCCTTGAAGCATCTCCCTGCTTGAAAAGAAGAAATACAGTTTACATTTTGCGAAGCGTGCTCACATCCATTACTTCTTTATAGTCCTCAGAATAACACCATGAGATTGACATTTTCCAAATGAGGAAACAAGGCCTAGAGATAGAAAGGGACTCGCTCAAGGACACAAAGTCAGTAAGTAGCAGAGCCTGAACCAAGGACAAGGTCCATTAATTCTAAACTGCATGCTCTTTCCACTGTATGTCAAATGCCTCCAACAAAGGTCCTAAGTGAAAAGAAGAAAGGTTGTGCACTTCCACCTGATTAAGTTGGTCAGACCCACCTACCCCTCATTTTCCCCATGAGCCTCTCTCTTTACAGTGCCCTGCATTCAGTAAAGCCAATTGTTCTCAGGGGATATGGCTCTGGTCTGCCTGGATGCTGAGCTGATGGTGATACTATGTGAATATGACCACAACATAACTTGTCTTTATGAATATTCATTCCTTGCAGGCTTGTGAAACTACTTGCTTGAAGTCTGAGTCTGTTTGGCAGGAAGACAGGGACAAGGCAGCCGTAAGTTGGTATAGTTACCCTAGGCAAGTCCATTGGAATACACTTCACTTAAAGGAGTGCTGGAAGTGGTTTAATGCCAGGACTGCTGGCAGATCTCACCTTGTGACCTGGGATTGCAAGGTGATATGTGAAGAGAGGCTTTGAGATATCATCAGACATGCTCCGAGGGTATGCTTACTGCTGCTTAAGTGCTTTGAAAAAGGGATACCTATTAAATATGTACGGCATTCTCCTTTCCTCTTTAATCATATCTTCTCTCATTGTTTTCTTTCTTCTTGAGAAAGCAGCCCCAAAATAATAAGTTCTCATAATAATTAGATGAAATTTCCTCACATTAATTCATTTAATGAACATGAGCACTTACAATGTGCCTGATACTGGGCTAAGGAAAATAGAGAACTGAAAATTGATGTTTATGTAATCAATGAGTTACAGTGGGAAAGAGAGCAATTAGATGAACAGGTTAAATAGAAGGTTACTAGTACTATTACTGAAGTATTTGCAAGATGCTATAATTGGTATTACTGAAGAAATTATCAGAAGCAGTGGAATATAAATGATAATCTATAAATAAATTAAAAACTTTCCAAAACAGAATAAGAATGGGCCTACAAAAGCCTCACTACATATCAGGCCAACTGATGAAAAGAGACAAACATTTAATATCTTTTTAAAATTAATTTTCTTAGTTTGAATAAAAATTTATAGACAAAGCCAACAGTGATCATTTCTGGAATAAAAGGGCCTTACTTATATAAACATTTTGCAGGGATGGGGTGCCACATGCAGATTTATTAAGGGCTTTGGGCCTGAGGCAAATCTGGTTTCCTCCCTGCTACTGCCACCAAATGTCCATTGTCACTATATGGTTCATTATAGGAAAATGTAATGCCATATTTATTTAGCACTTTATATTTTCCCTGGAGTTTCTAGTTGCCTTTATTTTATTCTTAAAGTTTTTTTTATTTTTAATATTCTTTAGGCACAAGTATCCTTCTGGTTTTTCCTGTAATAATTCTCTTGAGTTAAATTTATTTTTTCTTTGTAGTCCCTTTCACAAAATGTCCATTACAGATAATATCCCAGACTATAATCACATAGACAAC
Organism: Artibeus jamaicensis; assembly: GCF_021234435.1. Lineage (NCBI taxonomy): Eukaryota > Metazoa > Chordata > Mammalia > Chiroptera > Phyllostomidae > Artibeus > Artibeus jamaicensis. The sequence goes on along the minus strand of NW_026521788.1, from coordinate 27,856,103 downwards.
TGACTGCAAAAATGAAATTCAATTTGTCATTAATTGACATATATCCTCAAGTAGCTTTCTGTGATAGTTTGGATTAGTTGTAGCTGAATATAAAAATAATCAATGATAAATGTAACTTAAGCAATATAAAATGTTATTTCTCTGTTACAAGGAGAAATTTGGCAGTGCAGAGTGGGTATGGTGGGTTCATATTGCCAGGAAAACATAGTTTCCATCTCTCTTTTTTATTATCCTCCATCTGTGGCTTTCATTCTCAAGGATTCCAGGAAAGCCAAAAGGAATGTTAGAACTTCAGCTACCATGCTTACAAATTAGAAGAAGTAAAAAGGAAACAATCTCTCTCTTTTATGGATATCTCTTTGGAGCCCCTTCACAACAAATCTACTATTGGACAGAACTTGGCATTGGACAGAACTTGGTCATCTAGGCATCTATAGCTGCAAGGGAAGCTGAGGAATGTAATTTTCTTTAGTTTAGTTGGAACATGTCTAAGTAAAAACTGTTTTCTATTGCTAACCTAGAAAAAACAAAATAATTGGTTATTGTAGGTACAGATTTTTATCTCTTTCATCTTAAAACATCTTTACTTTGATCTCACATTTATATCATATTTTGGCACCATATAAAATTCCAAGTTGAAAATAATTTTCACCATAACTTTGAAAGTACTTTTGTATCATAACCTAACATTCACTTTAATGATAGTAGGTTAGTCTTACAGAGATGTCACACTATTCTGATTGATTGATTGATTGATTTAGCTGCTGCAAGCATTTAGCTCTTTTTCCTTAGTATTTTCGAATTCCACAATAATTTTTCTAATTATTTTCATTTATTATATCATTTACTTTTTCAAAGTTATGTTCCATTATTTCTTTCATTTTTTTCATTTACTTCTTATATCTTTTTCTTCTCTAGCTCTTATTCTTTGACTGTTAGGGTTCTTAGATAAGTCTTGGGTCACTTACCTTTTCTGTCATATTTTTGTCTCTACTTATTTCCATTTTATTTTACAGAGAAAAGTATCTTGGAATTTTTTTCTTTAAATCCTTCACCCCAAGTTTTCTACTTAAGTTTTGTTTGTTTTGGCAGATTAATTTAGTTGTCAACATCTCATTCTTGATCTCTGAATCTTCCTTTTTCACAGCATCTTATCATGTGAATGGAGTATCAGTTTACATGTGTCTAAGTACACAAATATCAATACAGGTCTTTTTGTGTTTTTTAGTATTTAATATTTCCATTTTCCTTGAAAACTATTTTATTTATGTTATAATCAATCTCATATCATTTTATTCTTCAAATATTTAGTTATTGTTGGTTTTCCATTTATATAAACATGTTAGATATTTGTAAACATATTAGAATTTTAGTTAGTATACCACATGAAAGGAACTCTCAACACAAACACAAATATACACAAACACACTCTTTATCTTGAAAGTAGGACAGGAAAACATGTAGTTTTCAAATAAGGAAGAAAGGAAGGGAAACTCAAAGCCATAGGTAAGTTTGGAAATAAAAGGAAAGTAGCCCACAGGGGCAGCAAAATTGGTTATAAGATAAATGCCTATTAAAGAATGTTTTAGGATCAAGGCCCTTAAGCATAATGATCTGACCCCCAGCTCCTGAGTAAGGGAGCCTGGAAGGATATGACATGGGATCCAACTAACTGCTCTGGACAATATAATTCATCAGCACACAATTGGAAACCTAAGTCTAGGCAGTGGGAAATAAGGAGTTAGAATTCATACTCTACACCTAGGAAAGAAATTACAAGCAGAAAATAAGCATAATATCATTTATGGAACTGGTGATACCCACAGGGTCTTAGCAAAGACAAATTTAAAACTGCCCAATTGAATTATTCTCTAGAGTGGAATAACGAGTGCTGTCTTGAAAAAAAATGTCAATAAAAAGAAGGAAAAGGAGGAAAAAGAAGCGAATTATAAAGAAAAATTATAATGAGATTCAACATGTACAACAAAAAGAAAAATTAAACCCCATAATTATATAAGCAATGAGCTAAGTTGAAAAAAATACAGGCAAATCTGTAAAAAATAAATTTCTAAAATTAAAAAATATATCAAAAATTTTCCATTGTCGATGCAAACTATAAACCCACAAATTTGAGGAGCACAACAAACTCTAAACAGAATAAAACAAAAAGAACCACACCATAGCACATCTAATGAAGTTGCTAAAAGCCAATGGTAAAGAGAAAATCTTAAAAGTGGCCTAAAAAGAATGACATATTAAACACAGAGTAATGAGATTAGAATGATCACAGATCAAAAATTATACAAGACGTTGAATAGTGAAATGACATATTTAATGTGCTAAAAGGAAACAGTATCAACCTAAAACTCTATATCCAGTAAAAATATTCTTCAAAAATGAAGGTGAAATAAGGCCATTTGTAAAAATGTTAATGCTCAAAGAATTTATTGCAAACAATCCCTCACTACCAGAAATGTTAAAGGAAGTTTTGATGCTAAAGAATAATATTTCCAAAAATACTCTCAGATTTACACCATGAAAGAAGAACACTGAGTGAAAATGGTAAATATGGGAATTAAAAAATATGTGTACAAAGTTTTTTCTTTATTCTTAAAATTTCTTTAAAAGATAACTGTTTAAATAAAAATGTAGTGTGTGTTTTATAAATATGTAGAAATGAGATATATTACAATAATAGCACAAAGGTTAAAGAGGGGAAGGAAGCATCCTGTGTTTAGGTAAGATATTGCATTGGAAGTAAATATTAATTAAAGCATACTATAATAAGTTGAAAATTATTATTAGAAACCCTACAACAAGCATACATAGCAAAAAAGTAAGTTGAAATACTAAAGCTAATAAATTAATCATTAAGAAGGCAGAGAAAACTCAGAAACAGAAAAATAGTACAAATAGAAATCAAGTAGCCAGATGATAGAATGAAAACCAAATATAAGGATAATTTTATTGTATGCATATTGTCTAAACATTCCATTAGAAGACAGAGATTGTTCAACATTTAAAAAATTTTATTGTTGTTCAATTATGGTTGTCCCCATTTTTTGCCCATTACTCTTCCCTGCCCTACCCACCTCCCACATTCAAAATCCTTCCCTGATTGTCTGTGTCCATAGGTCCTTTATAACATTCTTAAAAGCAAGAAGCAGCTATATGCTATAAATTAAAAAATTAATTTAAATACAAACACATGGGTTAAAAGTAAAAGGATGAAAAGAGATAAATTATACAAACACTGAAATAGCTGTATTAATAACAAAGTAGATTTTAGGATGAGGAATATTATCTGAAATATGCCAGGACACTTAAAAATTGAAAATGGCAAATGCATCCAGAGTACATAGTAATTCCTAATGTGTGAACACCATCTAACAAGAGAGCCTTTATGCTATACATAAAGCAAAAACTTACAGACTAAGAGGGAATATAAAAATTCACAATTGTAGCTGGAGATTTTAACATTCATCTCCAGTTATTGATGAAAATGTATATATACAATTTGTAAAGGCACAAAAGACTTCAAGAAAAATATACAGCAACTTGTAAAATTTATAGAACAATGTACCAAAAATAGCAGTATATACATTATTTTCGAGTGCACATAAAACACCCACCAAGCTAGCCTATAAGCTAAGCTGAAACATTTAAAAGATCAAAGTCATACAAAGTATATTTTCTTATACATACACACAAATTTAATAGGAATTAAATACCAAGAACTAATCTGGAAAATACCCAAATACTTTAAAACTAAACATGTCTTTAACTTCTTTAAAGTTAAAGAAGACATCACAAAAGGACATTATTGAATATGTTTAAAAGAATGGGGACACAGTGAAGGCAGTCCTGAGAGGGAAGTTCATGGCAATACAGACCTATGTAAAAAAGATAGAAATATTTCAAATAAACAACCTAACCCTACATCTACAAGAACTGGAGGAACAACAGCAAACAAAGCCCAGAGTGAATAGAAGGAAGAAAATAATCAAGATAAGAACAGAATTGAATGACATTGAAACTAAAAGAACAATTCAAAGAGTCAATAAATCCAGGAGCTGGTTCTTTGAAAAGATAAGCAAAATCCACAAGTCTTTAACCTGACTCATGAAGAAAAGAGAGAGAGAGGACCCAAACAAATAAAACCAGAAATTAAAGAGGAAAATTATGACTAATATAACAAAAATACAAAGGATTCTAAGAAATTACTATGAACAATTATATGCCAAGAAATTTGAAAACCTGGGTGAAATGAACAAATTTCTAGAAACATGTAATCTTCCAAAACTGAATTCAGAAGAAGCAGGAAGCCTAAACAGACTGATAACAGCTAGTGAAATTGAAGCAGTAATCAAAAAACTCCTGGCATATAAAAGCTCTGGACTGGATGGTTTCACAGAACTTTAGAAATCATTTAAGGAAGAGCTAACCTCTACCCTTCTCAAATTATTCCAAAAAGTCAAATAAGAGGGAAGACTCCCAAACTCTTTTTATGAGGCCGGCATCATCCTAATCCCAACCAGACAGACACACAAAGTAAGAAAACTACAGGTTACTATTGCTAATGAACATAAACACTAACAAAACACGGGCAAACAATATTTAGCAATACATAAAAAGATCACACATCATGATCAAGTGGGATTTATCCCAGGGATGCAAGGATGGTACAATATTTTCAAATCAAAAAATTTAATATATCACATAAACAAAAGGAAAGACAAAACTCATATGAGAGTATCAATAGATGTGGAAAAAGCATTTGATAAGGTACAGCACCCATTTATGATACAAACACTCAGGAAAGTGGGAGTAGAGGGAGCATACCTCAACATAATAAAGACTATATACAAGAAACCTACAGCAAAAATCCTACTCAACAGGCAAACACTAAAAGCCTTCCCACTAAGATCAGGAACAAGACAAGGATGAATGCTTTCTCCAATTCTATTCAACATAGTATTGGAAGTCCTAGCCACAGCAATCAGACAAGAAAAAAAATTAAAGCCAACAGAATTAGAAAGAAGCAACTAAAACGGTCATTGTTTACAGATGACATGATAGTGTACATGGAAAACCCTATAGACTCCACCAAAATCTACTCAACCTAATAAGCGAATTTGGCAAAACAGCGGGATACAAACTCAATATTCAGAAATGGAAGGTATTTTTGTACGCCAACAATGAAATATCAGAAACAGAAATCAGGAAACAATCTCATTTAATATAGTAACAAGAAAAATAAAGTACATAGGAATAAACCTAACCAAGGAGGTAAAAGATCTATATTCAGAAAACTACACAAGTAAAGAAAGAAATTAAGGGGGCAAAAATAAATGGAAGCATATACCATACTTATGGATTAGAAGACTTAACATAATCAAAATGTCCATACTATAAAGCAAGTTATAGATTCAATACAATCTCTATGAAAATGCCAAAACATACTTCACAAATATAGAACAAACATTTCAAAAATTTATATGGAACCATAAATGACCTTGAATAGTTGCAGCAATTCTAAGATGAACAAAGTAGGGGGATCAAAATACCTGATATCAAACTATATTACAAGGCCACTATAATCAAAACAGTCTGGTACTGGCATAAGAACAGACACATAGCTCAATGGAATAGAATAGAGAACCCAGAAATAAACTCATGTTTCTATGGTCAATTAATATTTGACAAAGGAGGCAGAAGCATAAAATGGAGTAAAAATAGCCTGTTCAAAAATGGTGTTGGGAGATCTGGACAGTTACATGCAAAAAAATGAAAATCAATTACCAACTTACACCATACAAAAAAAAATAAATTTAAGGTGGATAAGAGACTTTAATATAAGTCATGACACCATAAAAATCCTAAAGGAGAACATAGGGAGGAAAATTTCATATATTCCATGCAGCAATATTTTCACAAATATGTCCCATAGAGCAAGGGGTTTAAAGGAAAGAATAAACAAATGGGGCTACATCAAATTAAAAAGCTTTTGCACAACCAAAGAAAACATCAGCAAAATGAAAAGGGAACTGACCATGTGGGAAAATATATTTGCCAGTGATATCTCGGTCAAGGGTTTGATCTCCAAAATATGTAAAGAACTCACACGACTCCACACCAGGAAGACAAACAATCCAATTTTTAAAAAATGGGTCAAGGACCTACATGAACAGACACTTCTCCAAGGAGGACATACAGATGGTCCACAGATATATGAAAGGATGCTTAGCATCACTAGCCATCAGAGAGATGCAAATTAAAACCACAATGAGATACCACTTCGCGTCGGTCAGAACGGCCATCATAAACAAATCAATAAACAAGTGCTGGTGGTTGTGGAGAAAAGGGAACTCTAGTACACTGTTGGTGGGTATACAGAATAGTGCAGCCTCTATGGAAAATAGCATAGAATTTCCTCAAAAACTAACAATTCCACTGCTGGGATTACATCCTAAGAATCTTGAGACACCAATCCAAAAGAACTTATGCACCCCAATGTTCATAGCAGCACAATTTACAATAGCCAAGAGGTGGAAGCAACCTAAGTCCCCATCAGTAAGTGAGTGGATCAAAAACTGTGGTACATGTACATGATAGAATACTATACAACAGAAAGAAAGAAGGAGCTTCTACCCTTTGTGACAGCATGGATGGAACTGGAGGGCATTGTGCTAAGTGAAATAAGCCAGGTGGTGAAAGACAAATACCATATGATCTCACTTATAAGTGGAATTTAATCAACAAAACAAAGAACTGAGTAAAATAGAACCAGAGACATGGAAATAAAGAACAAACTGACAGTAATCAGAGGGGAGAAGGGAGGGGGTGACAAGGAAAAAGAAGGGGAAATTTATGCACTAATAAAAGAATAGAAAGTCCAAAAAATAAACCCTTGCATGTATGGTCAATTGATTTTCAACAGAGAGGGTAAGATCTTTCAATGGGGGAAGAAAGTCTTTTCAATAACTGGTGCTGGGAAAAATGGATATCCATGTGCAAATAATAAAGTTGGACCTTATATTATATATGAAAATGAACTCAAAATGGGTCAAAGTCTAAAATACAAAGCTGAAACTACGAAACACTTTGATGAAAATATTAGGAGAAAATCTTCATGACATTGAATTTAGCTACAATTTATTGGATATTAAGACAAAGAAAACAGGCAACAACAACAAAAAGAGATAAATTAGACTTACCAAAATTTAAAACTTTTCTGAAATAAAAAATACTGTCAAGAGACTGAAAAGGCAGCATAGAGAATGAAAGAAAAGAAAATACTTGCAAGTCATTTATCTGGTAATGGTTAACATACAGAATATATACAGAACTCCTACAACTCAAAAAGTTAATACACTTCAAAAATAGGCAAAGGGCTTTAACAGACATTTTCTCCATATTTAAATGAACAAAAAGCACATGAAAAGATCCTCAGCTTCACCTGGCATAAGGAAAATGCGTATCAAAACCAAAATCAGATACCACTTCACATCACTTATAAAACAACAAACAAGAAATCCAAATTGGAACCCTTGTATATTGTGATTGAAAATAATGTAGCTGCTATAAAAAAAATATGGAAGATCCTCAAAACTGAAACATGGAGAATTACCACATGATCCACTAATTCCACTCCTAAGTATATATTCATTAGCATTGAAAGTAAGGCCTTGAACCGATACTTGTATACCATGTTTATAGCATCATTTTTAAAAGATAATAGTTAAAAGATTAAAAACCACCTAATATCTATCAAGATGAATGGATAAACAAAATGTGGTATATACATACAATAGAATAAAATTCACCTTTAAAAGGAATGAAATTCTTATACATGCATAAAATGGATGAACCTCGAATATATGCTAAGTGAAATAAGCCAGACACAAAGGATAAAGGATAAAATAACACTTGAAACACTCTGCATGATGGATGCCTACAAATTTCCAACTAAAATTGCTTATTTTTCTTTCTCTCTATGCTGTTCTATCAGTTGTTTTTTATAAATATATGTATATATATATATGTATACACACACACACACACACACACATATATATATATGTATACACACATGTATGGAGCCTATATTGATAAATGTATATGCATTCATGATCATAATATATTTTTATTTTCTATTTTTTAGCAATAATATACTATCTGCATCAGTCAGTGTTCTCCAGAGAAACAGAACCAGTAGGAGGTTATATCTATCTATCTATCTATCTATCTATCTATCTATCTATCTATCTATCTATCTATCATCTATCTATCTATCTATCATCTATCTATCTATCATCTATCTATCTATCTATCTATCTATCATCTATCTATCTATCTATCATCTATCTATCTGTCATCTATCTATCTATCATCTATCTATCTATCATCTATCTATCTATCTATCATCTATCTATCCATCTATCATCTATTATCATCTATCATTTATCTATCTATCTGTCATCTATCTATCTATCTATCATCTATCTATCATCTATCTATCTATCTATCTATCTATCATCTATCTATCTATCATCTATCTATCTATCATCTATCATCTATTATCATCTATCTATCTATCTATCTATCTATCTATCATCTATCATGGGCCTTCTCAGGCTCCATAATTGCATTAACCAATTCCTCATTTTGTATACACTAAGATAATGAGGAATTGGTCAATGCAATTATGGAGCCTGAGAAGTCCCATGATACTCCATGTGCAAGTTGGAAAGCAGGTGATGTAGTTCAGTCCAAATCTGAAGGTATGAGAACCAGGAGAGCTGATGTCTAAGGGCTGGAGAAGATAAGATATCACAATTCAAGCACTGAGACAGAGAAAAGTGGTAAGATTCTACTTTCCTCTGCCTTGTATTCTTCTCCAGCCCTCGGTGAATTGGATGCCCATCCACACTGGGAAGGAAAATCTACTTTACTGAGTCTATCAATTCAAATGCTGATCTCATCCAGTAACACTTTCAGAGACACACCCAGACATGTTTAACCTGGGCACCCCAAGGCCAGTCAAGTTGACACATAAAATAACTATCACACCATCCATCCTTATTCTTTAGGGGATGTTAAGTGAAAACAAAATGATACACAACATTACATATGCATCCATTTGTATAAAAGGTAGGGATTATATGTCTGTATAAATACACACATATATTTGTGTGTACATATATATATGTATACACACACACACACCACCAGTTCTCAGTTCTTAGGTAGGGATAAACAGTGCTTTATAATTAGGGGGAAGGTAAATGTGGGGGTTCATTTTTTTTACGTGATAAACAGAAGGTCATAGTGTTTCCCAGCATCTGCTAAACTGTGTAGAATAGAACAACATTCATGTACTAAAACGTACACTGGGAATATCTTTGAAAGCTAAGTGAGAAAGTACAAAGATAAGAGAAACCATCACAGATAAAACCTAACCTTCAGTAATGAAGCTAGCTACAAGCTGCAGATTAGTGTTTTTAGCTGTGCACTAAACTAGTGTTGAGGGTTGACAGGACTAAGATGCGTTTTAAATACACATCGAATAAGGATGTTCAAATCCCCCCCCACACAATCCTCCCCAAGGAATGTGACCAGGCAGGGTTGGGACTACAGTGGTCTGACATGGATTCTTCACCCAAGGCAACTGGAGACATCAAAGGACTGAAGGGTCTGGGATGACATGTCAAGGCCCAAAGTAGGGAGTTAAGCTAGGAAAAATGTCTGGAAAAATTACTAAACTAATGAGAATGAACGGCCACAGTTAGAGGTGGCACTAAAGTCAGACATGTAGCAAGGAGTATAGGGTCAGAGGGATGAGAAAAGATGAAACATAATTGAAGCAAGAAGGAAGGGGGTGGATCTGAGTAATAAGTGAGAAATCATGCTGGTCTAGCTTACATGTAGGAACTAAGCACAGGGCACAGGATTTGTGGGCTTAGCTTCGATGCTTTAAGATAGAACATAGAACAGAACAGGTGAAAATAATGCTATACTGAGCTATATTGGAGCCTCAGCAAAAGGAAAACTTTTTATTTAATATTCAACATCTTATCATGATTTTTTGCATCAATATTTTTTTGCTTTTTAAATTTATTTGTAACAGTTTATTTTTCATTGTATTTTTCCATTACCATTTACCCCTCCTATACCCTTTTCCACTTCCATCCACTCCCTTAGCCCGGGCAATCACCACACTGTTGTCCATGTCCATGAGTGCTTTTTCAGTTTTGTTCCATCCCTCCATCCCTCAACTCCCTCTCCCAAGAGCTGCCAGCCTGCTCTCTCTGAGTCTCTGTGTTGCTTGTTAGTTCAGTTTGTTCATTAGATTTCACATATGAGTGAAATCATATGGTATTTGTCTTTCTCTAAATCTTTAAGATACTGCATTAAAATATCACTTATTTTGATTACTTAGAGTTTTTATGCCCATTTACAACTGTACCTCAGGTGAAGGCCTCACTTATCTCCCTCTAGACTAGCCCTTGTGAATAAATAGAAACCAGAAGAGATGTTTAATTTATACCTTCTAATTATAGTGAATTCATAAAGTAAGAGAAAAAAAGACATGAATGACTATTACCCAATGAAATTATGACACATGAAAAATACCATTTGTGGTGCCTAAACAACACTACAGCGTACACAACTGAGTATATGAGACTTAGCTGCAATATGGTGACTAAATTTTAGAGTTCCAAGTCCAGGAATAATACAAATATTGTGGTTTGGTCTGTTTCAAAGCAATCATCTTGAGAGACTGTCCTGATCCCAAGAACAAAATTGATCACCTAAAATATTTTCAAAACTCTGTTTTAGAAAAAGGGGAGGGATTTGGAGGAACAAATAGGAAGGACACAGGGATGAGAACTAAGTGGGGTGGAAATAGGAGGGAGGTGGGGAGCACGGGGCGGGGGGGCTGGAATGGAAGAAATAGACAAAAAACTGTACTTGAAAAATAGCTAAATAAAATTTTAAAAATGCCTTCAGAGTCTGCTGCTTACCATATAATTATTTATACTAGGGTAGCACTTTATTTTGCAAAGCACTTTCATATACATGATATCTCACAAAATCACTAAATTCCAAGTTTAGAGAGACATTGGTGATCCCTGTCCATATCCAGAGGTCTTAGCCTCAGTTGCCTTTGGACAGTTTCCACTTCCTCCCTTACTGGGCACAAAAATGGAAGACCAGAGAGATGAACAAAGTGAGGAGCAGAGCAGAAAGACAACTCAGGTCTTTTGGCTGTGGTGCACCTCTCCATCCTTAAATGGAACTTTTCCAAATTTTCAGTATAACGAACAATTGCTACAGTGGAAAGTGGAAATCAAGAAGTGGGATATCCAGGCTATATACTCTTTATTACACTATGCAAAGTGGCCATAGAAAGTCTTAAAAAATCTTAAATCATGGAAAATACTTGTAATGTGAATGTAGCTTAGATTTGTTTTCCAGTGTGTTTTAAAAAAATGTATTTCAGAGAATGAGTTGAGTCATGAAGCTGTGAAATGCCATTTTTTCATTTTATATACACTAAGCTTTATTATATGAAAAATTTGTGAGGGTTTTGAAGTTTGTTTCAAAAAAGAATTTAGTTTTCAAAAATATTTTAATGACTTTATTTGTTATTTTTGAAGTGAAGGGAAGGGAGGGAGAAAGAGAGGGAGAGAACCATCCATAGGTTGCCTCTCACATACCTGCAACTGGGGACCTGGCCCTTAAGCCAGGCATATACCTAACTGGTAATTGAACCAGTGACCTTTTGGTTTGCAGGATGATTCCCAACCCACAGAGCCACATCAGTCAGAGCTCAAAAATGTTTTGACAAGTATCTCTATCATCATAAAAGTGTGGACTTTACAAAATAATAGGATGCTTTTCACAGAGAAATTGCAGGGGGTAGAGCATGGACTCTGGACCCAGACAACCTTAGTTAGAATCCTGGAGTTCATAACCACTGACTGAATGTGTCCCAATCTGCTGTACTGAGCCTTTCAGGCTTTAGTTTCCTTGTTTTTAAAATGGGGATAAGAGCATCTACCTGGAGGTGTCACTGGATGATTAAATTAGTTAATACTTGTAAAGAGTTTTTATAACATCTGCCCAACCGGTAATTATCACTACTTAAATAGAGTCATGAATTCTGTGGCCCATTCTTCACAGGGAAAAAACTCTCATTGTTTTACACTCACCAATCAGAACTTTGAGAAGGTCTGGATGCTAAATTACAAGGTTAAAATAAGTTAGTTCTATCAGTGCTGGATAAAATAATGTCTGAGAAGCATTTGTTTTATAAATAATGTTACTGTGCTTTTGAATTCCTCCCCAAGTCTTGCTTTAATTGTATATAACTTATAGCTATTATTATATAAACATTATAGTAAAGATAGACTTCTGTTTGTAACTGAAGAGAAGTGCTTCTACCTCCACACATTCTATCTCCGACATAGAATGCCTGGGAGTGTCCACAACTAAACCACACAGCCTGCTGGCTGCATGAGATGTCACTGGAGAAGAAGGCCCTGTAAAACTGACACCACATCTGAGATCCATCCAAGGTCAAGTTGCATATCATCTCATCATTCTGCTTCTCAACATTCATTTTCCTTTCCTGTTTGAAACTTAATCAATTTTTATTGCCTCATGCTTCCATATTGTACATTGTTCTAAAAATGATTGAGGTAGTTTTGTTTGCTTGACCCAGATTATAAAATTAAGGGGGTGGGAACTTTTCCAATGAAAATTCCTTTGATGAAGGTCTCATCCTGTTTAATGTGCAACAGCAGCAGCCAGTGACCATAGCCTAATAGACCTCTATGAACTGGAACCATTCTTTCATTCATTTATAAAATATTTATGGAGGTACCCTTTAGCTTCAGAGTACAAGTCTTTCCCTTTGGGACAGTAAATGACAAACAAATAAATATGTAATATGTCAGGTGGTGATAAATGCAACAGAGGAAAACAAAGCAAGGTAAGTGGACTGGGTAATGGTGGTAGGGGGCTACTTTAGATAGTGTGGGATGAGAAGCCTTCTCTAATGAGGTGGCATTTGAGCAAAGACTAAATGGGAAGTATAGTGTGCTTGCTCATCGTAGACCAATGTGGCTGGAGCAGAGAGAGTGAGGGAAGAATGGTAGAAAAGAATATTTGCATTAATTTTTGCTTCACTTTCACAGCTATTGGCATACTGATTCCTCTAGAGAAGATTACATAGGGCCATGCAGGATCTTGTAAGGACTCTGGCTTTTACTCCAAGTGAGATGGGAAACCACTGGTGGGAAATATTAGGGGCCCCACGGGATGCAAATTAACACTTTTGAAGGATGGTGTTGGCTTTCTTGTTAAGAACAGGGTTATCGGAAGGCAAGCATAGAATCAGGAGACTGAAAAAGATATATCTAGACAGAGTTAATCCAGGTAAGAAATGATGGCAGCTTGGATCAAGATGTTAACTGTATGTAAGATTAGATCATTGTTACATTCAGAATTAGCTTTTCACTGTCATTTCTGTGCCTTAATCAATATAGTTCTTTGGTACAATCTCTAACACAGTGCCTATGATAGCATATAATAATTACTTTTGTATATACAAGTCTCTTTCAAATACAAGTTGTGCAAAAGTAGAGCATCCTCTTATTCCCCTTGTATTTCTAATTTCCAGCACATTGATGGTGCCCACAAAATATTTGTGGAGTTAACGAGCGCATGGGTGGACATCCTTATAGACATGGGTTAACATAGATTTTCAAAAAGGTTTCAAAACCAGAGAGGACAACATGGACTATGTGATTATTAGAAACTATTTCTAGAAAAACCAGTGACCCGATAATGGTAGGAGTGAGTCAAAAGTATATGCATGTTAGAGTTCTTAAATACTTAGAGCCACTTTGCAGTCATAGGTGTCCTCCTGTATATTTCAGCTAGTTTCTTGATCACTACAGTTTAATAAAATGCCAATAGTGATGGCAGATAAATGTTGATATCACAAAAGAATTCTAGGAAAATAATTTATATGTTTATAATATGTATATATGCTGTGTACATGTGTGCATGAATAAAATAGCATATGAAGGCTATAATAATAATACCCACTAAAGTGGCCCATAGACCAAACTAGCCAACAAAAGAATTGCAAAATCCATTTTAATACATGACAACCTAATATTATATATCCAAGTCATAACTGTAAACCTATTGGCTTTCCCTAGTAAATTGGAATTGACATTTTTATTTTATTTTTTCAGTTAAATGTAATTTGCTAAGCAGTAGTTAAACCTAATTTTGTAAAGATATGCACACTGAGTCTTTTTTGGTGATAGTAACCTCCATCATCATCATTCATTGTTAGAACATCAAGGAATATACTGACCATTAAGTCCATGCCTTTTACACTATAAGGTGATGCTTTGGAAATGGGTCATCTGAGTGGGCATACCAAAGAAAGCTTCAAAAAGGAGAGGGAATTAAAATTGTTGTCCTTGGAGGCACCCCTACATTCCCTGTGTTTGAGTGATGTAGCAAAGCCAAGTGGCCACAGAATGATGATGTATATGTTGTGGCTCTGCAGACAATAGAGACATTTTTTGGAAGACAGTATTTGTATACAAATGAGAAACTATGAATGTTGAGAATAAATGTAAGAACATGGAAAAATATAGTCAATAAATGAAACTTGGTTTTATATAGTAACCCTCTGAGATAGATCATGTACCTATCTTTCTTTGGGTATCAGAGATATGTCTTGAAACAAAATTGCTGTTATACTTTGAACAATAATCTTGTTGTATTCAAATTAGGTTTCAGAGTTCTAAAAAGGGGAAAAGCAAGAACATCAGGATACGTTGCACCAGAACTACAGTAAGTCAAATCAATGAGTGTGAAAGACAGTGACAAAAAATATTAATTAGGTATGAAACATACACATTTTTCCGTGTAACATGCTAATAGGTGTGCAAGCTGACTTATTATGGAGTACTTAGAAAAGTTAGAAAATTATTTACAACATCAGTAGTGGAGATTCTCTGTTCAGATGCTCAAATCACACACACACACACACACACACACACACACACACACATGCACAAACACTTTCAGGCTTTTCAGGGTGTTCAGGCTGTTGATGAGCTTGGTAACTTTAAAAATAATTAGAAGATTTTGTAGCTGCCACAGTTAATCTTTTTCTAAGTTATGCTAAGATATAAGAAGTCCAGAAAAGCTGTTTCTCTCATAATCATATCCTGAAAAACTATATGTGGGGTGGAGGTTAGAGTGCATTCTATAAAGAAAGATTAAGTTAAATAGTAATAACATAAAAATGAAAACAATACATTCTACCTGAGTATTAAATTAATTTCAATCTTACTTAAAAAGAAATTTATTTTATAATAGTACTTATTATCATTCAAATTATTATTTATTTTTGAAATCATTTTATTGGTATTCAAGTACAGTTGTCTGCATTTACTGCCCACCACTACCCCCAGCCCCAGCCATCCCCACCTCTCTCCCCTGATTTCACCCTCCCTTGGTTCTTTCTATGTGTCCTTTATACTTGTTCCTCAAAACCCTTCCCCCTTTCCCCCCATTATCCCCTCGCACCTCCCCTCTGGTTACTGTCAGCTTGTTCTTAATTTCAATGTCTCTGGTTCTATTTTGCTTGCTTGTTTGTTTGTTGATTAGCCCCCCACTTAAAGGTGAGATCATGTGGTAATTGTCTTTCACCACCTGGCTTATTTCACTTAGTATAATGCTCTCTAGTTCTATCTATGCTGTTATGAAGGGTAGGAGCTCCTTCTTTTTTTTTTCCTGCTGTGTAGAATTCCACTGTGTAAATGTACCATTGTTTTTTGATTCATTCATTTACTGATGGTCACTTAGGTTGCTTTCCCGCTCTTGGCTATTGTGAATTGTGCTGCTATGAACATTGGGGTGCATAGGTTCTGATGGATTGGTGTATCAGGGTTCTTAGGATATAATTCCAACAGTGGAGTTGCCAGGTCAAAAGGTAGTTCTATTTTTAGTTTTCTGAGAAAATTCTATACTGTTTTGGAAAAAAAGTCCCTTAAAATTCATTTCTATTTCTAAGATTGAAGAAATTATTCCAATATGGAGAAGGGAACTTTGATTAAAAGTAATTGATGTAACAGAGCAGAAACATTAATAATTAATGAAATATTCTGTACGTTAATTTCAGTTATCCAGTTGAGCTTCCATGTTATCCATACCTCTCATGCGTATTGTTTACTGCCTGCCAGTTGGATTGGTCAAGTCCTATTGCTAGCATCTTCAGCCCTACATAGAGGCCTTTGTCATTTTCCTTAAATATCTCTTGTGTCTCATCTTGTCAAGGCACCCAGCTACCTCTGAACTTAATAAATATACAAAGGTTTGGCATGAATGTGAAACTATTTTCTGTCTTTGATCAAACTGCCAAGATAACAAGTTTTCCCCTCATCTTACAAATGTTGCAGTAGCTTGGGAACTTACCTTAGGTATATTTTTTTGTGGAATATTATGTACAAGCCACAGTCATATATGGCCACCACAACATGATTATTTATTCCCACAGGGCTTTGTGATCTACTTTTTTTCTCATTGTTTAATTGTCTTGGGCAGAAAAACTTGTAAAACATTACTAAGTGGTGTATTTATTCCTCACATATCCAAGATGACTCCATTTTGAGGAGAACATGTTGCTACACACCAATTTAGTGCTGAATATCAGCAACCCTTCTTATTGGCAGAAAACTATCCTTTGCCCTCCTTTTTAATTATTTCTTCTTTTCTCTATTTATCCCTACTCTCTGTGTCCACACTCTAATTCTGCTTCAAGATCTGCTTCATGCTCTCTCCTTTGGCATAATTTAATTACCATTTATATCATCACCACTTTAGCAACTTATGACCAGTATATTTCATACTTAGAATTTTCTTTTTTTTTTCTTAGCAAAACTTACTTATCCTAGGTTGTATGTTCTCCAGGCCACATTCCATGCTACTTTGGAAAAATTAGCATGTGCCAATATGTTAATATATACAAATAACATAACATTACCTACCCCATCCACAAAGTACAAATTGATGATTAGAATTATAATTTTCCAAAGGAGAACTACTAGTGTTGGAAAATTTCAGGAAACTTGTAGGAAGACAATATTTTTGGACAGGTGGCTATGTCTTTTAATGTTCTTCAAATTTTTTAAGTGTTTGCGATGTACTGAAAGTAACATACAGTGCTCCACCAAGGGCTGATGGTTGGTTTGTCACATCAGCCCTCGGTGGAGCACTGGTCTCATTTCCCCTTCCAGGTCTCCATCAAAGTCGGTTTTGACATAGTATTAGGGCAAGTTGGAAAGAGAAAAATCAAGCAATGGTAAGAGCCTTCTTTGGCAAAGGCTTCCTCTCAGAAACAGAACAGGGTGATGGTGAATGCCACTCTGGATAAAATGTGATAGATGGACAACATGGACCAGCCTCAGCGGGCCCTGTGTTGTCCACCCTGGGCTATGATGCAGGTCTGTCCAAGGCTGCTCATGTAAGTAGTAACTACTGAACCCTGCTATTGTTTTGTTGAAAAGAGCCCTTTGGATTGTTTTGACCTGTATATTAGCAAAGAAGAGAAAGACAGCAAAGTCACTTCTTAGAAGTAGCAAGAAAGACATTTTCCCTTGAAAATATGCAACATATATCTCTGATGGAAACCCTCCCCACCTAATACACACACACACACACACACAACACACATACATACAAACAAATGCACAAACACAATCAAGGAATTCTTTCATCCAGAAGTTGTAGTTTGCCTTCAGTATACATGAATATGTGAAAATGTACCACACTCAGACATGCAGCATGATCAAGTGCTAATTTCTTACAATATGCCTCTATTTAAAGCAACAAACAGATGGAGGGTTTATGAGCAAGGCTGGTAAAAGTAAGAGCAAATGATTGTAATAGTTATACTTTTAATAGGATTCCCCACAATCTAAAACATTATTCCCCAGGGAACAAATTGTTCTATAAAATTATGTCACTTAGGAAAAAGACAGTCTGCCCTGACTTTGCTGAGGTGACAGAGGACTCCAGGATGGCCTTTGACTGCAGGGTGCTCTCAAGTCAGATCAGTGTTCTGGGAGAGAGGACACAGAAACACCCTGATCCCCAAAGGAAAAGCTTAGTGGAACAGGGTAAAAAGCAGAACGACCAAGGGTAGAAAGGGGATATGAAATAAGTATGAGCTTTTATTGAATTTAGTACCTTCTAATTTTCTACTTTGAAAAACAGGGTTTGGGAAATTTCTACAGATTTAAGATAAGCATGCAATATCACTTCCTTCTCAACCAGTGCAGCCCAATAACTTCAGCACGGCACATATTGCTTAACATGAAGTGAAATCATAAACAACCCAACACCAATTCATTATCATTATTGCTTTTTAAGAGAAACAAAATTCACTATAATCCTATCATTAAGATGAATATACTGTAGTGATGGCCTTTACATAAATTATAATTAAAGCTAATCTTAATTAAAGTTATTACACCATTTTAGAAGAAAATAAACAACCCAAAGAGAGAGAAACAATGTGGTCAATAACTCACTCCAAAAATATTTTTTGCCTCCAAAGCTCTCATTGAGGGAGACATTCCTGTGTATGATACAAATGGTTCTGACATTAAGAAAAGTAAACAAGTAAGAAAAATAAAGATGGAAAAATTCTGTGGTCAGTTCACAAGTGCTTTTTTATTGTTTGAGGCAGGGTTAAAGCCTTTTACAAAGACAAGGATATATGTGCCGCTAGATTGGATATGACATTGGACTAGTCTAGCTGCCCTTGCACAGAACTCTAGCTGCCCATAATATGCCATGGACAAAACAAAGAACTAGGGTGGGACCTAACACAGCTAATTTAAAGCATTATCCCAATGCTGTTTTGTAGATTAAATAGAAAAAAGGTACTCAACTCTGGTTATTAATCCATTTGAGAGATAAAAGCAAACATTCAATATCCTCAATTAATAGTCTTGAGGATTTTAATCTAAATAACTGATGACCAAACCTTACATAATTTACAAGGGGAACCCTGCCAGCCTCAATACAAGTCATTCAAGGACTGTACTGACTCAGTAGACCCAAGGCCATGTGAATGGGCCAGAATTGAGAAAGTAGGTTCTTCTTGGCTATTTCAGGAATTCTGACTCCCCAAAGAGTTTTAAATAGTAACTCTCCAGATATTTGGTACCTATAATTTGGAAGGATTCTCTTTCAGGTTTTGCTGCTCTGAAAGTAACCTAATACTGGAAGATCCAGGGCAATGAATTACTCATCTAAATAGAAGAAGCAAAAATTAATGTTGTGTCAGGAGCAACCAAACTTTCAAATAGCTTCCAGACTAATTTTACCAGTGTACCAATATATTAAATTACAGTAAAGCCACCCAACCCATCTGATCATGCTTATTTTCCTTGTAACATTAGCATTAGAATTACAGTCAGAAATGCACAAAGACCATCTCACAAGCCCTGGATTTCATTTCTGAGAGGTCCCAAATCCAAAAGTTTTGCACCTTCTATTAAAAACTGTTTGGTCTGGTAGATATTTTCTACAGTGTTCCCGTCTTTTTTATGTTTTGATTCGCCATTCTGTCTTTAATCCCAAAGGAACAAGCCTGTTCCCAATACAAATTTGACCATGGACATAGTTGGAAGTGTGTGTGGTTAAAAATGAATGAATGAATGAATGAATGAATAAGTAAATATTAAAAGTTTTGGGTCCAGCCAAGATGGAGACGTAGGTTGACATGCTTCACTTCCTCACACAACCAAAAGAACCATTTTAAAAACAAAACTAACCAGGATTGTGAGAAAAACAAGCTGTATGGAAGTCCAACAACCAAGGAGTTAAAGAAGAAACATTCACCCAAACTGGTAGGAAGGGCAGAGATGGAAAGTCTGGCAGAGAGGATGTGCAACAAGGCAGTGGCTAGAGGACTGGGCAGGCATGGCAGTGGCTGGCAGACTGTGATATCCTACATCTGCAAAAAAATAATCTAGGAGGAACAACTGGGGAGCAAGACAGACCATGCAACCCACTGTTACAGCATGGGAAATTAAAGCCTCAAAACCTCTGGCTGTAAAATTCTTTGGGTGTTGCAAAGATGGGAGAAACTCCCAGCTTCATCTAAGAGTTCTTTGGAGAGATCTCCAGGGTCCTAGAAGGTACACAAACCCAACCACCCAGAAACCAGCACCTGAAAAGACACAATCTGCTTGTGTGAAGTAAGGGAAGTGATGGAAAGTGGGGTGAGAGCTGAGCAAGTGGCATTGTTTCCTTTCTGACCCCTCCCCTACAGACAGTGCCCCAAGTCAGAAAAGTGGGTTGCCCTGCCTTGGAGAACACCTAAGGTTCCACTTCTTGCTCCTTACAACCTAACTGGTATGCCAAGACAAAGAAATATGGCCCAAATGAAAAAACATGTCAAAATTCCATAAAAAGAACTAAGCATTGAAGAGATAGCCAACCTATCAGATACATAGTTCAAAACGCTGGCAATTAATCACAGAAATGATTGAGTATGGTTGCAAAATAAAGGAAGAAATGAAGGCTATATGAAGTGAAATAAAGGAAAATATACAGGAAACCAACAGAGAAAGGAAGGAAACCAGGGCTAAGATCAACAATTTGGAACAAAAGAAAGAAATAAACATCCAATCAGAACAGAATGAAGAAACACGATTCAAAATAATCAGGAGAGACTGAGGACAACTTTATGTCCTCTGGGACAACTTTAAACATTCCTACGTCTGAACCATAGGGGTGCCAGAAAGAGAAGAGGAAGACCAAGAAATTGAAAACTTATTTGAACAAATAATGAAGGAGAACTTCCCCAGTTTGGCTAAAGAACTAAACATGCAAGTCCAGGAAGCTTAGAGAGTCTCAAAGAAGTTGGACCCAAGGAAGCACACACCAAGGCACACCATAATTACATTACCCAAGATTAAAGATAAGGAGCGAATCTTAAAAGCAGCAAGAGGAAAGGAGACAGTTACCTACAAAGGAGTTCCCATAAGACTGTCAGCTGATGTCTCAAAAGAAACCTTACTGGCAAGAAGGGGCTGGAAAGAAGTATTCAAAGTCATGAAAGGCAAGGACCTACATTCAAGATTACTCTATCTAGCAAAGCTATCATTTGGAATGGAAGGGCAAATAAAGTGCTTCCCAGGTAAGGTTAAATTAAAGAAGTTCACCATCCCTGAGCCCTTATTATATGAAATGTTAAAGGGACTTATCTAAGAAATAGAAGATTAAAACTATGAGTAGTAGAATGACAACAAAATCACAACTATTAACAACTGAACATAGAAAACAAAAACTAAGCAAACAACCAAAACAGGAATAGAATAACAAAAATGGAGATCACATGGAGGGTTAGCAATAGGGGAGTGGGAGGGGGAGAATGAGAGAAACGGTACAGGGAATCAGAAGCATAAATGGTAGGCACAAAATAGACAGGGGGAGGTTAAGTATTGTATAGGAGATGGAGAAGCTAAAGAACTTAAATGTTAAACCCATGGGTATGAACTAAAGGTGGGGAATGCTGGAGGGTGGGAGAGTGCAGAGAGGAGGGGGAGAAAGGGGAGAAAAAAATTGGGACAAGTGTAATAGCATAATAAGATATACTTTAAAAGTATCCCTGATACAATAAGACCCTGGTGCTGGAAAAGATGTCTGATGCTGCCTAGTGTTCAGGGTAAGAAATAAATTTAGAAGTGAACAAAACAAGATAAAGCCCATGCTTTTTGTAAATAGTTAGGAATTTAGGGAATGCTAGTTACCTCAATTCAGAAATTGTAACAATGTGAAGCTAGCTATAAGTGAATGGCCTGGCTGAGAACTTATACCTTCTCCTCTCTGAAAAATTGTACACCAAAATGCATTGCCTGTGATAAAGATACTAAAGAGTAGGAAGAACATACAGAATATAAGAGAGAATTTAATAAAAATAAATGAGAGTGGGCTCCCTCAAAAGTGTGACTATTTCACTAAAAATAAATCCACAGCACAATGGTATCAGAGTATCATGTCTACTCAATAGGCAAGCTGAAGACACTGTCTCTCTCACTTGACTCCAGCCACTGAGCATGCTTAGGGAGGCCCCAGGTGTGACCTCTGCTCCCTTGTGAGCAGTGGAGGGGCCAGGCAATCTATCATGGTGTTCATCCTGTCAGCCCTGGTGCTTCGCCGTTGCTGTCTGTCACCCTGGTGGATGAAACCTGCTTAAGGGCAATCATGTCAATCTCTATGTGACCACTCAGTCTAAGGCAGAAAGATGAAGTTGACAGGCCTGGCAAAGTCAGCAGACGGTAGCAAAAGCTAAAGTCATAGCCTTCCCACAAAGATGCAGCATGAGCCATTGTTTTTTTTCTACTTCACCTTTTTTTCCTTTATTTTTGCTTTCCTTTAAAAAAATTCTCATGACATGGGCTAAGGCATACAGCCTTCAGAGTTGGTCATCTCGGATGAACCTGTTTCCCTCTGAGTTTTTCCCATAGTAAACATAGCGACACTTTCCCAGGACACCTGAAAATAAAAAGAAACACACCATTAAAAACACAGTTGTAGCAAAAACCAAAAAGGTGCTGCAATGCAGAAACACAACACAATCCCAGATCCAATGGGTGGGAAGCACAAGGATTGAGTCCCAGAGCAAAGGACCCTACCTTCTTGTCCTCAGAGTTGATATTCAAACAAAATGTCAGCAGAGCACAGGCTCTTAGGAATAATGTGGTTCCTGCATGATGTCTCTTCCTCATTTTAGAGACTTTTCTAGTTTGGCCAATTATTCCTCAGAATAAAGCATAACACTCTCCTCTGCCTAGGTCTCCTGAAAAGTTTCTAAAAATAGAAAATTAAGAGTTTAAAGATGGGTCTAGCCCAAGCAGAAGATGTGGAATAATCTTCCCAAAACATGACTATTTTCAAGTTCTCTATCATGAATCAATGTTGCTAACTTCCAAAAAGACCCTTCCAATTCCTAGGAGGCATCAAGCTCACAACAGAAGATTAAGGGAGAGCGGTGGTGCTGACAAAATGTCACGTGGAGAGTAGGAAGAGCCTCTGACGTTAAATGGTTGGTTCCTTACAGGTGCACTGAACTGTATTCTCTGGTTGGAATGTGTCTACTTTTCACTTTCAGTTTTATTTTAAATAATTATTTGGCTCCATCTATAGCTTTCCTTTCATTCAAAGAAATTGTAGGAGGACTTAACTATGAAAAATACCCTTATAACAAGATCAAACCTTTTAATCAATTCAAAATGATTCTAAATATCCATAAGAAATCACTTGTCATAGTTATTATAAAAGATTTGAAAGATTACTTAGAAAAAATAAGGTTTTTTCAAGAAAAATATTTTTTAACTACAATTTGCCTCTTGCCACCTTGGTTTAAAAAAAAAAAAAAAAGAAAAATCTTAAAATTCAGCTTCATGGATTTGTCTTATTACTAATAGCACTCAAGTCTCTGATGTGTGCATAACCAGAGAAAGGATAAAACAAATGTCCACAAAACATGAATTCATGAGCTACAAATTGGCCCATAGAAATAGCTACCTATATGCATGATTTCCTCCATCAGTTTGATAGTAGGAAACAATCACCATCTTTTGTTCATTGGGATAAACTAGGATTTGAAATTATCCAGGTTTGTCATATCAGAAGTTCTAAGGAATAAATATTCTTTTGATTGCATGAGAGACACTATTTCTGCCCTGGCTGGTGTGGCTCAGTAGATTGAGTGCCAGCCTACAAATTGAAGTGTCATTGGTTCAATTCCCAGTCAGGGCACACACCTAGGTAGCAGGCCAGGTCAGGTCCCCAGTAGAGGGTGCATGAGAGGCAACCACACATTGATGTTTTTATTCCTCTCTGTCTTCTTCCCTTTCCCTCTGCCTAAATTATTTATTTATTCATTCATTCATTCATTCATTCATTCATTCATTTACTTCAAAAGGCATTTTTTCCCACTGCAGAACTTTTAACCTTCTTAAATAATGATAAAATGACTTAGACAGCTTTAAGGACAGGGCAGATGTTCCTAGGTTTAAATGGCTTGGGACAAAGTTGGGAATTGCTGGGGTCACAGAACCCCTCAGAGGTGGCAACAGGGAGAGGGTAATATTGTGCCATGGTCACAGAGTGGTCGTGGGCATGGCCTCATTACTTCTATTTTGTGCCACCTTTGCTGTGGACAACATTTCCCCCTTGGACATACTTTCTCCTTGGTTCCCTACCCACAATTCCTGTTTCTGAGTTTTAGTTTGGTGCCTAGAAACACTGAGCTTGGATGGAACCTCTCCGAATCCTTTCTTTGGGCCTCCATGACTCTTCTGGCTATTGGCATTGAGCTGTTTTCTTTATTGGGCTGAATTATGTAGCATCTGGGGTTGGACTAACACTGTCCAACCCATCTGTGGGCTTGGCTGGTTAGAATCTGTTCTGGGAACAGCACCTCCTACAGAGCTGGGTGGGAGTGTCTCAGATCTTTCTGAAAATCGACAAGGGGTTTCCTTAAACATAATTGGTTCAAATACACCCTCAAGAATCTGGAAAAATGAGGCTGAGAGATGTTCATTTCTTTTTTATAGCACCAGGACAGTATGCATATTTTATAAAAAGAAATGGATAGGGCTGTCAGATATCATGAAGATTGCCTTCTTTCTCTTGAGTAAGAGAATGAAAGGCAGACACACACACACACACACACACACACACACACACACATCACCCACCACTGGGTATGTTCATTATGTCCTCCAAACTTTCCAGTGCCTGCAGGATTGGATTTCTTTTTTCTACCCCTCTCTCCATTACTAATGGGATTTAGTAAACCTCAACTCCAGATCTTGCTGAGATGGAAACTGGACCACAAATGCCACCCTGGAAACAGGCAGTAACTCCTAGAACATGAGCCCTAACTTAGAGGAAGGTGAAGTGCTCTGAACCACATCCCTCAGTCCATCTTTCTAGCTAGCATTGATAAAAGTCCTTTCTAAGGGCTACCCTGTTCCTTTGGGCCTGGAAGCAAGAATGTTTAGAGACATCCTGGTGAGAGAGGGCTGTTTGATGAATGCAGGAGACTGCAGTGAGGTGTCAGAGCTTGGAAAATGAGGCAAGGGCATGAGGTATTAATATTGTCAGTGATCTCTTGATGGGAAAACAGATACCACACTCACCATCAAATTTAAATAGACATGGAGTGCATTAATGACAAAAGGGCAGACTTCAAACAAAGGGGCTGTGGGGTAAGGAGCAGAGCTGGCCTCCATGCAGGCAATAACCTGATGTGAAAAGACACAGTCAAGGCTTGAGACAGGCCTAGGACTGTGTGCGGCGACAGAGAACAGAGATGCTGACAGAGATACCAGTGCCATATTATGCCGAGGATATTCTAATGCTGTCTGCATCTCTAACAAAAGCTGACATCACTCCCTATCACTTGGGGGTCTTCTCCGCCTGCTCCTGCAGACTTCTCCCCAGACATCATTACAAAACTCGCTACTGTTGTAAGGTTCGTGGCAGCCCTGTTCTGCCAGAGCACTGGGGTCAAGGAGCCTAGGGATAACCTCAGTCAATCTAAATTTGGACTTTGCAGGAGGAGCCCACTCATCCCCCGGTATCTTGGCTACTGGAGGTGATCAGAGTGCCAGGGTGTGAGGAGCTGTCACCTTGAATAAAATCCTTAAAGGGAAGGCTCTCAGACTTCAGGCTGCTCCTCGACAGCACAGGGATGGTCCGGCAGCCGAAAATTAAATCCAGCTGCTGGTGCTCTTCTGCACAGAAAGGTGGTCTGGCTAGTGACAGTGAAAATCAGGCTGAAATTTTAAAACTTGAACCACTCACGATTACATACACTAAGCAAGTGCTGCCTGTGTTGAGACTCCTACCCTACGGAGCTCTCAGTTGGTAAGTGATTACCCCCTAAATGGAACTTTTGTGCTCAATAAATAAATAGACAGATACAATTAACAAGGAAGAAAAAAAAAGCACAGTCCCATATGTGGCCATAGCAGTTTATTTATCACGAAGGTTATTTGTAAAAAAAAAAAAAAATAACACGACCTGCTCAGAAATTAAGTGAGGTGGTGGCGTGTGTCTCTCCTGCTCTCCCCATGACCCTCCTTCCCCTGTCACGACAACTGTCATCAGCTGTGCAAATTACAGAAGGAGTAGTTTGCTTGCAAAGACATTCTGGGAGGCTCGTGGGCTGGAATTTGGGAACCCACGGTCATGACTCAGTAGGCGGTGGTTCCCACGTACATCTGCAATGCATTCGCTTGTTTATATCTCCTGGAGCTAGCACATCTTGGGACGGGAGGGGAACACATTTTTTGGCATATGTTGTATTTTTAATTCTCTGGGGAGAATTAATTGGCCATAATAAGGGAAACAGGGTTGCCATGCATCAGGCAAACCTGTAACTGTCTGTGTGGAGTTTCTTTTCCGGGGGCCCTAAAAAATGACAGTGTGCTGTCTGTCCCCTGGGAAATCCTCCTCTGCCAAATGAGACTCCTAATTTTTTCATAAGTAGCCAGCTCTGCCATTACCATAACTTCTTAAAACTATAATTATGGAAAAAAAGTATTTTGGGAAGAAACTGTTTTAAAAAGGTCTTTTATCTTTTAAATGTCCCCCCCCCCCTGGAATGAATGTTCTAATTATGCAGTTTAAGTTATGACCTCGGAGCTGGCTGAGAGGGTGGGAATCAGCCTCTTTTCTGGGATGCAAACTGTGATGGCTGGAATGGTGCTAGAGTCTTGGTTGGACCCTGTGTGTCCTGGGAAGGAAGTCCTGGCACATGCATGCAAGGTCCAGCAAAGCCCCAGGATTTTCTGGTCTCCCAGGTGCACTTGCACTTCCAGTTGTATTTGTACCATCTGTTTGGTAAGGAGAGGTGAGGGACAGTCTGCAGTTAAAATCCAGCTCTGCCCCTAATAGTTATGTGACCACATACACCTCCCTTTTCCTCACTGGGCTGGTTTCCCCATTTGTAAACTGAGGGCAAAGGACCATATCACCTCTGAGGTTCATTTTAGTTTTGAAATAGATGAATTAATGTTTTCCATGTTTCCCTTATGAAGATGAGGATGTCAGGTCCAATATTGCCTGATATAGGAGGTAAATCTAATGGCTGGTTCATCAAAAATTTGATTTGGACTAAGTCAGCTCTTAACACCATCCAGCCCACAGTCCCATAACATATAGAAGGGGAGCTCCATTTGATCTCAAAATGCCCAGAAAAAGAATTGCCACTAATTTCTGCAATCTGTATTTCATACCCAGAGCTGGGAGGTATTTACTGCTAACTAGCCTATGTCTCACTAGCTTTGACTTGAATCTCATAACTCCATACACAACAGAACTAAAGGCCAACTATCAGAGTAAATGACTTATCATTTGCATACCATATTCACATAAATATAAATACTTACTTGATGATGCAGTATGGGTTGGACCAATAAATTTGTACTTGTAAAATAATGTATCAATTTTATTATTGATATTAATGTTAGTTTTGGTAATCATCATTTTAAGTGCTATTATCACAAGTGTTTTAAGTGTAGCTGTTTAATGACAAGCAGATTTTAATCCATTTGTGATTGTAGGAGCTTATAATTAGTAATGCTGCAAAACAGACAAGGGACAGAGGGCTTCTCATAGAACTCCTGTTCTCCAATCTGTATGAGTAAAGGAAAAATTAGGCTCTCTGTGGCCTTTGCAAAAGAGTGGGCCCAGTAACAGAGAGGGAAAGAGTACCCAGAGTGCCCTTCTAGTCCATTGTGGAAGGTTCTAGACCTATATGCTTCCATGTGACACTATATATACCCATTCACACATCACCTCTACAATACTCACTCCTTCCCAACTTGCAAATACCCAGTGCCTGAAACACTACTTAGTACAGAGGATGTATTCAGTATTTGTTGAATAGATAAATTAATACCATTAAGATTATTATCTATTTAGAATTTAAACAAAACTCACCAAGTTAGGAAGTTAGGAATTTCAATTGTTAAATACTCATACTTTAACCTGTGTTAAGACTACAGCTGTTTGAATGCTTTAAAAATACATACAGATTAAATATTTGCCTTATTAAAGAAGGGAGCAAAGTAACAGAAAGCAACAGCTTCAGTTTCTAAACACCTTTTTTTTTTTAATGTGGAACACTTTTCTCCCATGAAAATGAGGTAATCACAATGTCTGGCTGGAAAGAGAGAAATGAACTGAATGTTATCATCAGCCTTAAGAGCTATAAACATCATACAGAGGAAAGGATATTCCCCAGAAAGCACATCCTTCTCTTTGTTATGTGCAGGCTGTGAGTAAACTGGGAACTAGGAAGGAATAAACACCCATGTTTATGATCTTGAGAAGTGGCTGGAGCAGTACCCCGAGGTCAGCCTGTGTGATGTGCTATCATCTCTGCTGTGGATTTCACACAGGATTTAGCAGAGCCTACAGAATTGCAGGCATCTAGCACAACATCTTTCTGCGTAAGCTACTTAACTACTAAGGCAAAATGGGAAGAAGAGAGATTTTAAAGGTCTAAAGGAAGGGTTTACTTGGGAGCAGTTTTTGTGCAACGAGAATCAAGTCCATTCTCCATGCCTGGCCCACCTGAGTTGACTCAGACTGGGTAAAATGGGGAAAGGCTCTCTATCTGACCCTGGGGAGGGTAAATAAAGAAAGAAGAAAATGAGACTTCCTTCCCTAATAAGCTAAGAGTGATTTCAGGCAAGTGTCTCAGTTTTATAACCTGCACCTTGGGTTGGAATGGGATGCCATAGTCACACAATGTTGCTAACCCCCCAAAAATCTTCTCTGTGCACTGGGGGCACACTGTCCTTGCTAAATAGTGTGGTGACTCCCTCAAACAGTGCGGCCTGAGGGGCATTTCCTAGTCTCTCAGATGAGTACACTCTTTCAAACTCTTCTCCTTTACAATACAAAACAACTCCATGAGGTGTTGAGTTTTGTAAGCACTTTATAAATTTTGGATATTAACCCCTTATAATATGTATTGGCAACTATGTTCTCCCACTTTGTGGGTTGTCTTTTTATTGTGTGGGTGATTTCCTGGGCTGTGCAAAATCTTTTTAGTTTGATGTAATCCTATTTGTTAATTTTTCTTTTTGTTTCCCTTGCCTGGGGAGATATATCCAATAAAAAAATTCTATAAGCTATGCTGCCTATGTTTTCTTCTAGGGTTTTTATGGTTTTAGGTCTCACATTTAAGTCTTTGATCCATTTTGAATTTATTATTGTGTTTGGTATAAGAAGGTGATCTAGTTTCACTTTTATACACATATCTGTCCAATTTTCCCAATGCCATTATTGAATAAAATATCTTTAACCCATTTTATGTGCTTGGATAAAGGACCTAAAGAGACACTTCTCCAAAGAGGATATACGGATGGCCAATAGATACATGAAAAGATGCTCAATGTCACTAATTGTCATAAAAGTACAAATTAAAACCACAACGAGATACTGTCTCTTACCTGTCAGAATGGCCATCATCAATAAGTCAACAAACAACAAGCGAGGGTGTGGGGAAAGGGGAATTTTTTTTTACTGTTGGGAATGCAGAATGGCGTAGTTGCTGTGGAAAGCAGTAGGGAGATACCTCAAAAAATTAAAAATGGATCTGCCTTTTGACCCAGTGGTCCCACTACTGGCAATATATCCGAAGGAATCCAAAACATTAATTTGAAAGAACATATGCACCCCTATGTTCACTGCAGTGTTATTTACAATTGCCAAGATATGGAAGCAGCCCAAGTGTCCATCGACAGATGGGAGGATAAAACAGCTATAGGACATTTATACAATGGAATACTACTCAGTCATAAAAAAAATGTTTCCCTTTGCAACAGTATGGATGGACCTAGAGAACATTATGCTAAGAGAAATAAGCCAGGAAGAGAAAGACAAATGCCATCTGATTTCTCTCATATGCAGAGTCTAATGAACAAACTGAAGCAACAAGCAAAACAGAGACAGGCTCACAGATGGAAAGCAAATGACAGCTAGTGGGAGTGGGGGAAATTAGAGGGTGGAGGGATTGAGCAATAGTAAAAAGGACTCATGGACGTGGACAACAGTGTGGTGATAGGAGGTGATAGGCGGCTGGGGGGGAGGAGGTATAAGGGAACTAAATGGTCATGGAAAAAATATAATGAGGATTAAATAAAAAATAAAGAGAAATCAGAAAAAATAAAGGTTAAAAAATGTACCCATTCTTTGAAAAAGATGATAGCTTCACACATTTGTAATATCTTAATCTTTATTACTACTATCAATCACAGATAGCACTGGATACATTTTCCCTCGATAACTATGAATAAAATAACATGAAGGCAAAAATTTAAAAAAAAAACAAGCCATGACCCTATCAGGAGTATTCTGGCCCTGCAATGCTGACCCTGATATTTCGCAGTGGACATTTAAATTATGCCATTTTGACCGTAAGGATGCTTTGGCTTGAGGTTTATGAATACAAACACGTAAACTAAATGCTTTCAGAAAGCTTAATTATTCAGGGCAAGCTCTGTTCGATCAGTTTAATCTCTTAACTATTTTATTTCATTTTCTTTTCTTTTATCTTCTATTCACCCATACTTCTTTCTACCCCCACCCTTTCCCTGTGGTAACCACTGTACTGTTGTCTGTGTCTATGTAATTGCTTAATTTTAAAATTCAATCAAAACATATTCTACTTTAACACTTTCTTTTTTATTTTATTGACTTCCAATGGGATCAATTCTTTTCCATGTAATTTTTACATTACGGTTAAATTCTATACTCACCATTTTCTGAATGTCAGGTTTTACCGGT
Organism: Artibeus jamaicensis; assembly: GCF_021234435.1. Lineage (NCBI taxonomy): Eukaryota > Metazoa > Chordata > Mammalia > Chiroptera > Phyllostomidae > Artibeus > Artibeus jamaicensis. Next base: position 27,825,173 of record NW_026521788.1, on the reverse strand, counting down.
GGTCTTCTAAATCTCTTTAAGTATGTATTTTAAAAAGTCACATCTTCTTGAGTAAAATTTTGCAAATCTGAATTGTGACAGGAAGACTAGCATCCTCTATTAAAGTTTAGTCAACACATTTTATTGTGTGTAATTTTAGCTCACTTCAGTTTTATTTCATCTTCATTATCTTTATCAAGGCGATTTCCTCCCCATGAATTTGTGCATTCAATATACCAACTAAATATAAGCCTCAGTCAGTTTTTCATCTATAATAAATTGCATTATGTAGGTTTACTTGCTTTCAGTTTTATTTCAGGTTGATTATGTTTACCAGCAATGTTTATTACAAAGTAAATAATAGTTTTCAGTCATTTCTTAGCATGAAGTGAATAGGACAAAGGTGTGCACTCTGGATGCATGGGGTTATTACATGCTACTTTCTACCAAGCACCAGTCATACAAATGCAGTATGGGCCACCTACCCAAGGGTTGGGACACATTCCTATCTTGAAAAAAAGACGACACAAATGCCAGCAACATACCTCTTTGTGAAGAGGGCATTTGGCACCAGTGCTCCATCCCCTGCAATGAGGCCCAATGGGAGGTTTCACTTTCCACTGAGAAAAGACAGATTATAAAGCCTGCTTCAGCAAACACTGGGCTTTGTCAAGTCTCACCAGTGTGTTTGTAAGGAAGGAAAAACAGGGAAGGAAGCCAGTCAGCAGGGAAAAGATCTTGGCAAAATCTGTACTGAAGGTGATAGGAAGGCACGGCTGAGAAGCCAGCCCCCCAGCCCTGGGAAGGTTGCACAAATGGTCATGTGAGTGTGCAGATAATTTGACATGTGACAAGCCAGAGCCTGTGGAAAATGCACTCTGGGCTCTCAGGGCAGCTGAAATGAGGCTTGTCATTTTAGAAGAAGCGAAGGAGGTGGGAATGGGAGGAGAGGAGGAAAAAATGCAGAGCAAGTTCTTCCTTCAGTAATCCGTTAGTGGGAAATATAAAAGCTGGCCCAAGTCTGAGACCTAATTGCACCTTTGAATAGATATTTAGTAACCAGCTGCACTGTCCCAGCTTGAGCCCCTGGTCCCTACACTCGAGCTGTGCATGCAAGGCCCTGCCCAGACTCGACTTGGCCATTCTAAGTTCTAGCTACATTGAGGAAATAGTAGGCCGACAGTCTGGAAGCCATGTTTCCATTATGTGGACTCTCCAAAGGGAACAGTCAACATGCTTTTCCTCAGGTGTCAATGCTTTTATTTATTTATTTTTTGTATTGAGGGCATCGTAGGTATGCAGAGACTGATGAGAAAGCATCCAGTTCTGAGATGGGCTTGCTTGCTAATTTTTGGAATGTCATTAATATGAATGGCTCTTACCTCTCTTCATGCTGTATTTCAATCAAACAGGACCATATATGTGTCAGAGATCAAACACCATAGTAAATATTTCCTGGCTCCAACAACACACCCCCAACCTTCAGAAAACACTGCTAAATCTTCTTCATAATCCCAGTTTTAGTTCTTCTTTGGTGACATTTTAAATGAAGCCAGAAACAGTGTGGACTCTGACTTCCTAAACAAAGATTTATTTATACAATTCTATAAGGATACTTTATTACTTTGCTGCATTGCCCAGTGAGCTTAAATGAAAAATGGAATTTTTTTAAAAAGTGTTCCTTTACCTATATTGAACAATTCTCACTGGGACAGAATTTAAAGATCTTCATTTTGGGTAAGTCCTTTATTTTATAAAGGAGGAAAATAGAGTTTGAAGTGGCTTCCCCAATGTTGTAGTACCAGACCTGACACCAACCCAACTCAATCTTTCTAGTCCTGCTGTTTCTGAATTCTAGGACATGGCCTTCAGGACAAAACATTCAAGATCACCAACAACCTGACATAAGTGGACTCTCACCTACTTTCCACAGGGAGAAAATGGAATCTTCAAGGCCAGTTTGGTGTGAGTATGGTCCCCCCCTCCCCCATCTGTGTTCTACGTGGGGTGTAATGGGTTGGAGCTGAGCTGGATTCCAAAACGCATGCCAAGATGGAACGCAAATCAGGTAAAAAATTTGTGAACTCCCTTCAGTGTAGCTCACTGATGGATGTCACATAAACCAGGCTGTCAGTCAAATGGGCAGTGGTCAAGTGGTATGGCTTTATTTTTCTTTCTCAGTGTTTGACTAAGGCACTGAGAAATCTTTCAGACAGAAAAGAAAGAAGGAAAAAGTTTACCCCTCCACTGCCTCTACCATTCCCCCCATTATCTCCACATTGATCTGTTCCTTCTTCCCTCTGAAGTCGGGAGCATTGCCACTAGAGGGCACCATGAATTTAGGAAAAAAAGCAGCATTCTTTCTAAAAAAAAAATGGCAACTATTCAGGGAGGGCCCTTAAAGCCACACTGTGCTTTGGTCACCAGTTACGGGTGGGTTCTGTAATGATCAATATGTCACATTTGTTCAATCTGTGCTGAAGGTTTTATGGGAATGGGGCTACCAGATGCCCCACCTTTTGGATTCCTCTGGCCTCGATTTCGGGGACTGATTTTCTTCACCATCAATTGCTCTAATTAATCTTCCAGGCTCAGTGGTTGGGGATTTTTGCCTATCACCTGCATAAATGTAAAGAACCATGCAAACTAAAAAAACAAAAACAGATTTCCACATTTCTTAGAGAAAGATCATATTCACTGTGCTTCCACCACATACAAAAAAGAAGTTTGCCACACAATTGGAGTTATCAATCATCATTTGATAGTCAAAAAAGCAAAAAACAAAATAAAACAGAACAAAATAAAATAAAAACTGGATCATAAAATATATCATCCACACAAATCACAGCTACCTCTTTTTAAGGACCTCTCTGCCCAAACCTACCCAGTCATTGCTTTCCTTTTAAAGTACCTGACTCAGATTAACCAGAAAAAAAAAAAAAGGCAGAAGCCACTTAAATAAAAATAAAGTAACAGTTCCAGCTTCTGTTCAGTCATCATTTGGTCACCATCCTTGGCCTTTGGCACATGAGCAAAGTGTTTTCATGCTGAGTACAGCAAATGACCACCTCCCTTTAGGAGAAAAGAGGTACTATGGGTTTAAAAAAATGTCAAGCATATCATTATTTTTTTAAAACAGCAATAAATGCGTGACATTTCAGGGAATGGTATTTTAAATTAGAATTTTCTAGAATTAAAATGAACGAGTGGACTCAATCAGAGAAAGGAGTAAACAAAATTGGAGCTACTGGACTTGGGGAAAAGCTAAGGCTAAGGTGTGGCTCCCCCTTCACCTGAGAGACCTCCCCAGTGGTCAGTGAAGCTGGTATAAAAATGGCTCTCACATACTTTCTTCCTTTAGATAACGGTCATGTGATTGACTCACCACTAGGGGAATGTTGGGTTCCAGTTAATTAATTAAATTAAATCACTGAGTTATATTTAACTAGAAACCTTTTTGAGTCTTCTTCCACACATGAAACACTATGTAAACCCAAAGTCACTTTCATTGTCTTACTAGGTACATCACAGTGACCACAACTGAGTATTTATTTGAGTGTTTATAATGAGGATGACATAGTTGGGGAGTTTAGCTGGGGTGGGAAGACTGCTCATTGATCATTTCTCTAGGTCTCAGGACCTTCTCTCTATAGAGCCTCCAAAAGGATGGAGATGACAGCTTTTCTTCCATGCTCATGAGCCTAGGGCATGTTGGTGCTCAATATATTTTTTTTTGCAGAGTAAATGAGAGGATCTCAGGGTACTTCTTTGGAACCCCAGTGTTTGCTGCACATCCTGGGACAGAGGAACTGCATGGCTGTCCGACCTCAGTGGTTCTGTGAGTTGCTCATGCATTGGAATCACCTGGAAGGCTTGTTAAGACAGATTGCTGAGTCCCATCCTCAGAGTGTCTCATTTAGTGGGTGTGAGTTGGGCCCAGAATTTGCATTTTTGATAGTTCCCAGGTGACAGCAATGCTGCTGGTCAGGGGACCACACTTTAAGAAACATTCTTCTAGGACAACCTAAAAGGCACTCTTTCTCTTTTTATTTAAAAAAGTAGAACTCCTGATGTTAGCTTTTATCTTATAAAATCAAGAGCACTCAGAGTCAGAGATAAAAAATCTGGTTGACTGAGGGTCCTAGGGCATCGAATTTTACTAAAAGGAGGTTTTTCTGTCTCCCGGAAGTCTGAAAATGTGGTACCTAAAATTGAAATAAAATTAATGATTATAAAAGGTTGCCCTAGCTCTTTAGTATAAAACAAAAAACATGGCAGTTTAAAGTTAAGCGATGTGTGGATTATATTAACAGCAAATAAGAGGGTTTTTTTTGGGTAAGTAGACTGAAACTGAATGTGCAAATCGTAATTTATGAAGTATAAAACTAAAAAAAAACTTGCAGAAAAACTTCTCAGAAAGTCTTTAGCTTCCCTGTAAAATGACAGAATTTTATATGAACAAATCTGAGCAGTGGGGGTCATCTTGCAGAGTTTGAGCAGGAATTTTGGCTTTCCTCTCAAGCAGAAATTTGCTTTTGGGTTTCAGCTCTTTTCCTATTAGAAAGTTCACATCAGAAAGGGGAAACATCTACAGTTCTGTCTGGCTCTTCAGGCTAGAATTTCTCAAGAGAGTCACTGAAAGTAAAGACAAGTTGCTTCTTCTTTAATTTTTCAAGCTACAAAAAGCAGATCCTCTCAAATAAAATTAAGCAGACCCAGTGACTAGGGGGTTTGTCATAATTAAAACCTTGCAAGGATTGGGGAAAAGATCTTCCTTTCTTGAGCACATTACAAAAACAAAAAGGAATCTACTGATATATGATGTGTCTGAAAGAAGTTGGCATTACCAAAAACAAACAAACAAACAAAACCCCAAAGTCTGTTGTTGCAGAAAGCACAGCATAATTCTTGGGCCTAGCAAATCTCACTGTCAAATGCTATATATATTTCATTATTTCCTGATCTTCAATTCCCCATCCTCTAGCCCACTTTGAAACAAAAGTACATATATGTGCTAATGAAAGAAACTATAGGTTAAGAAAGAATTAATAGCAAAAAGCAGTTTATAAGAGTATTAAGAACGTCTTGTAGATTATTTTATTTTGCCTAGGATAAAGACAAAGTAAATAGTAGAAGAACATATTATAAGGGCCTTCATTAGGGTCAGGCTTATTAAAACTTAATGAAGGCACCAGAGTCTCTGCAGCAACATTAAGAGGGGTGTACTTTTTGTCTGTCAATGTAATGGCCCTGGTCAGAGAGACATTACTGACAGTAGGTGGGTACCAGGTGTTATCTTTCTCTGAAACATACTACTTTGATGGCTTGCAATATTACCCCCTTTTATTTTATTTGGCTGGCTTGAATTTGTCAGGATTCACCCTGTGGTGAGGTAACATGCCTCCATATTGGAAAAAAAATTGCCCATGAGCCAATGTGCGCCTCACACCTAATAGAATACATCTGGCTCTGACAGTTTGATGCCCAGCTCTGAGCCACATTCAGCAACACAAATTAACAGTGTAGACATTGCCCACGCTGAGCAGGAAGTAATAACCTGCTACCTGCTACTTGGCCAAAATCTCATTATAAGCCATTAAGGTAATTGAGGGCCAAGACTCTGTGGATATTAGACTCCCCGAGCGCCAGTCGTTAGTTCAGCAGAAGAAAGGCTCCGAATGGAAGGGAGGTGGGGCCTACGAAGAGAAACTGCTTTGACCATAGTGTGAATTCCTCCTACAGGGTACTCTGTGGCTCTGGAAGATCCGTGAGCTGTTTCCTTTCCTGCCCTGAAACCCATGTGACCCCTCCTGGGGGGCTCAGGACTCCAGGTAGATGATGTAACTCTTCGTAGCCCTTCAACAATGCTATATAGTTAAAAACCGGTTTAAATGAACACTGGGGACAGCCACAAAAGGAAGAGGAGGCCGGAAGAAGTCAGAGTGTTTCATGAATAATAAGTGTAGAAGCCAGTGCAGGGGGAGGAGAAAGGGGAAACCGTGCTTTCTCCCTAGGATATGGAGGCTCTCTAGAATTACTGCATGTATATGAGCTTCCGTTCTTCTGTAGGGGGCAAAGCTAACTCCTTTCCCCATAAGGTTGGTCCTCTTAGTCTCTGCCCAGGGTTAAGTAGCTATGGAGAATGTGATGTGAGTTTGAAGAAGGGGATCAGTACAGAAGTCGAATCAACTAATCCATCAATCAAGCAGCTGATCAAAATACTGGTTTCTGGTACCCTGAGAACAACTATGGACAGCTATCAATACATGTCTCTTGGAAAGAGTCATGTAGGAATAGTTAAACATATAATAAACTGCAGAAATCCCTTCTTGTCATTCCCCCAACACACATGAAAACATACACACACACACACTAGTAAGAATCAATGTCTCCAATCATGGGAGCAAGTTTATGAAAGGATTTACCTAATGTACCATAAAAAATCCTGAGTGCCATGTCTTCTCTGGAAACCACTGGAAGCCTGTATAATAAATTCTTCTGGCATCCTGAAGTTTCCATTTCATTCTACCTCGGTCTCAGTGAAAGGTGCCTTGGCTCTGGCATTTTGAAAGACTTGGCATTTGGGGAAAAATAAGCACTGTGGTGGAGGAAATAGAGTGTTCTTGAGGGTGAGAATGTCTGTGAGCATCAAGTCCACACTTTGAACACCTTAAGGTAATCTTCCCTAATCAGCCATGCCAGCCTCATTATTTCTATTCCTTGAGAGGGTTAAGCACAGTCTGGAGCCTAGAAAATGGCTGCTGTTGGTACAAGTGAGGCCTTCCTTATAACTAGATCCTTCAGGAAAAAACAAATTAATCAACAGCAAGCTGAAGTGGGTTTAATGATTGCATTCTGCATACAATCAGCTTTTCCCTTTTCAAGGGCCATCAATATGTCAAGGGAAGACATATCTGAAGGATATAGCTCTTAACATCAAGGTTATCTATTCTCCACAAGGCTCCCACTCCTTGCCTGGCTGATACTCCACGCTGCCTGTGTCTAACATTTTCATCAACTCTGCAATCAATCAAGGTAATAATGTTGTGCAAAAAATCAATTAACAACGCAATTAAACTTTCCTTATTATCTCAAAGGGCTGAAATAATACCTAAAGGGAAGATAGACTCACTGAACGCAGACATCCATAATCCAATGTGAAAGTGAATTATGAGGTTGGACAGATGCAGGCATGTGCTGGTGCTGTTATTTTCCAGGGGTTATATCTCATTGTGGCAGTGTATCAGTCAGCCCCAATCCCAGACCCTAAAATTCCAAATTACTTTTAAGAAATATATGATGTGCAATATCCATTGCATATTCTCTTTTAAAGATAACCCCCTCCTCTCCAAAAAAAATTGAACAGCCATATTATTCAAAGACAAAATGATCTTTCAACAAGAACATAAAATATAAAAGCTATAATAACATTTACATCTGTATAGCACACATCTCTGTAAATGCAGGTCATCTATTATACATAATCTGTAGTGCCTAAGAGGCTCAGGATGCAGCAACAACATTTAAAACCCAAATGTGTAAATGTGCAAACTCCTATGGGATGGCTGTGGCTTCTCCCAAGTGGAGGACTCACTCCTGCCTGCCTGCACACACATGCAAATGCACACACACGCAGGTAGAAACATCAGGAACCATGCAAGTATTACTCACTTAAAATGGGAATGACTATATTATTTAGCAATTACACTCAACTTGCCCTGAAACACTGTCTTTAGGAATTGAGTATTTGTAGTCCATAAAGAATAGACGGCTATTAACCTTTTGCAGCACCAAAGACTGTGAAGTGTTTGAAATTTCACCCTGAAATGAAGTACATAGAAGAGGAAGGGGTTCCTGACATTTGCAGAGCTCATTTTAAAGTGTCTAGGACCCACTGGCAATGGTCTGCCACTAACAGAAAAGTCCTAGAGATAAAAGGGGAAATAAGGACCAGATGAGGAAAGATTAAATAAATAAGAAAACACCAAAGCAAAAACTAGGAAACAGAAAGTGCTGACAAAAGATTATGTCAATATCCTCTTAATGCTAGAAGTAAACTACAACAACACTGACTTAAAGGATGAATATGAACAAATATCAAATGCAAATGCCAACACAAAGTCCTCCCCCATCCTCCTCCAACATGGCACCAGAGGCTCCCTACAGCAGAGTGTGAGGATCTCACTAGCACATATGGAAAGCCAGAGAGATCCCCAGAAATCCATGAAAGTCAGATCAATGAAGCTAGAAAGTGCAATTCTAGATCTGATCTAGGTCTCAAAGAGTTATCTGAATCAGAAGAAGAAAGGATTTCCCTTTGTTTCTGTGGTACGTGAGATCTGGGTTTTGGTAATAAACAGCTCTTTTCCTAGAAGTGTCCAATGCCACATATACCACCTGGAGTTATATAGGTATTGTTTTAAAATATTGTTGCTCAACAACAAATTCCTCTTTTGTAAGTTACTCACTTATAACAAGGCTCCATAGTAAGCCAACTTTCCCTATTTTCTGCACAGCAAGGAGTTGGGACTGAGCTCCAAGTACAGATTTAAATGAACAGTAAAACAAGGCAAATACACACAAATGCTCACTCCATAATTTCTTTTAAAAATGAGGAAGCAACATGTGATATACTTTTTTGGTATGCAATCTGAACAGGAGAGTTGAACAGGTTAGCAAATCCTGCCATTTCTCTCCTACCTTAAGGAATATAATTAATATGTTTTCATTTTCAATGACTATATTGTGTGTATCCACTGGAACTGCTCCTGCTGTGTATCTGATTCCTCTGACGATGGGGTGGGTTGGATTTTAAATGATGTGTGAGCACTTCTTTCTGTGCTCTGGTTTATGTGTTATTCATGACTTGCATTATAGACATGGCTGATACACAGATGTAAATGTTATTAAATCTTTTGTATCTTAGAGGCTTTGTGAAAGCCTTCTTTGTTTTCAAATAACTCTCTTAACCACCAAACTAACCAATAATACATGACAATGTCTAGGGAATTTTTTTCACTGAATTTTCTGATGAAGAGATTTTTCACCCCTCTATTATTATGCTTCTCATCAAAATAAAAATGTAGGATAAGTTGGCACATGGAGGAGTTACATCTTTATAGTAACAATCAAGAACAAATTCATGTGTGTATGTTTTATATGCATGTGTGTGTTATGTTGTGGGCATGTGGATGTGCTTATATGTGCACTGATGTATGTGTGCTCTGTGTGTCTTGCTGTGAATTGTGATATGCATGTGTTATGTGCCCTTTTGTATTTATGTACATCTTGTGTACAAATGGGTTATATGTGCACATAGTATGTGTGTACGGGTGTGAACATGTTGACATCAATATACCAAACAACTCAGTCACCCAATTTTCAATTACCTGCCAAAGGCATAGTTGCTTTACTGAATTTTGGTATCTAACATAATTTTTAGTCTGTTTTCATTTTGCTCCATTCTCTTCACATTTCTCAGGAATTAACAGAAATGTGGCAGAGGATAAACCTCTTCATACAGACAGCACTTAATCAGTCTGTGCCTCTTGCTGGCTTACTTTTTTTAATTGATTTTGAATTTAAACAAGTCTCTGAGGCTGAACAATGCCTCTCCACAAATATACTTGACATGACTAAAGGAGGTCAAGAAAGACAGAGCTGTACATCTTGAGCCTGAGACTAGTGGCACAAATTCAAAGAGCTCTAAGATGACAGAAGATTCAGGATCTCTCGCCATCCTAAGGGCAGTGGGGGTACCTGCTTGGTTTCCCATGTGTCCTTTTGGAAGAGCAAGGAAAGTCATAGCAACTCTGGGAAGTATGATGGGATCCAAAGATTAATTTCTAGCTCCTAAGTACTAGGTCTGTAGTAACTGTTCTGAGCAAATTGTTCAATCTCTCTAGGCATTGTTTTCTTAGTCTGGAGAAAATGCTCATTGAGGTCTAGTTCTCTTTCAATAAATATAACCCCTATTTCCACCTAATCAGCTTCTCTATTCTGTGCATAGCTCATAGAGTTGGCACAGTGATACAGACCTTTTCATTTCCATGTTCCTCTTTGCCTTTTCCTGGTTTTCCTCCTTCCCTCTTAGAACATCTATGACTCTCATATTTCTTTCTTGAAGTTTCAATTCCAGAATCAAAATATAACAGTTCTCTTTAAGAAACCTTTCCATTTGTACCTTTTCTAAGAAGCAACTAGTTCTCTGATCAACTAATTCATGTTGGGATATTAATAATTAATAATTAAATAGAATTAATAATGTCAGATAAAATAATTCATATTTTAGATAGGTACATTAAAAATAGACCAACTGAATCAATCTTTTACTGAATTTCAGGTAAAACAGGTAAGTAAGGAAACACTATGTGCCAGGAACAATCAATGATACCCCCCCAAAAAAGAAGGGAAGGAAAGGACGGAAGATATTCTTTCTATATTTGAACAACTAACAGGCCAAAAGGGAGGTCAGATAAAAATGAGTATAATGAAGTTTATTATAATTATCTTATTTACAAAATGTTATGCAAAAAAGGCATTAAAAAGACATTTCCTATATATATTTATTTTTTAGTTGTACTAAGTCACAAATATAATATTTGTTGTAATAAGTTAAATGATATAGAAGGTATAGGTAAAAACAGTAATTGCTCCTTTCAAGATTTCCATGACCATCTGATATAGAGTGACTCCCAGGATATACAGCTGTAGAGATATAGATATATAAATATGGAATATATGTGTAAGTGAAAATACAAAGAGCAGAAAAGTACATAAACTCAGTCACTCTGGCATATGAAAGAAGTCAGATAGAATTAAAAATACACATCTTTATATGTTTGCAAAAATCATAGAGTGGATACACTGTAGACTAATAAGAATGACGATGTATAAAGGGTGGGCAAAAATATGATAGAAGGAATCAGAATGGGACTGAGATTTCTCTGAATATACTTTTTTATATTCATACACTATTTTACATAATCAAATGTGAATCAAAAAGGATGAAAAAAGCAAACCTTAAAACCGGAAAAATAAATCTAATTGTATATCGACAGATAACATAGTGATACAGAAAAATAAATTAAAGTAATTTAGGAACACAACAATTCAACTACACATTTGAGTGAGATATATATTGAGTACAAAAAAAATTATTTGCCAGGAAATCAAGGTATACTTAGTAGACTTATCGCCATTAATGTTATTACTGTTATAATCCTCAAATGATTTTGCTTATATTTCAGGACAGAAAAAATATGAAAATATTTAGAAATTACTGGAAGTGAAGGTTTTCATTGTGCGACAATGGAAATCAAATAAAGAATGAGCGAAGATGTAGTAGGCAGAGTAACGTTCCCCAAGGTGTCCACACTCTAGTCCTTAAAACATGAGAATATGCTATCTTACATGGCAAAGGGACTCTGCAGAGTGATTAAGAGTATTGACATTGGGGTGGAGAGATTATTCTGGACTATTTCAGTGGGCTCAGTCTAATCGTGTGAGTCCTTAAATGAGAAGAAGCCTCTATGTCTTAGTCAGAGAGGGAGCTGTGACCATGGAAGAATGATCGGATGGATGCAATACCACCGGCTTGAAGGTGGAGGAAGAGGCCAGGAGCCAAGGAATGCAGGAGGCCTCCAAAAGCTGGGAGACACAAGAACATGGATTTTCCCAATGAGTCTCCAGAAAGGAATACACCATGCTGACACCTTGATTTTAGCTCGAGGAAGACTCATGTTAGACTTCTGACCTATAGAACTGTACTATAATACATTTGTGTTGTTCTAAGCCACTTTGTACTAATTCATTATGGCAGCTCTAGAACACTAAAGGGAAGATGATATTGATGATGATAATGATAGTGAAGATGACTCTGCTAATTTAAATTGGATGGATCTACAATATAAGAAATTATTAAAAATTAAACCTATGAATGTGTGTGTGTGTATGTGTGTGTGTAGAAAATCTAGCATTCACATACTAGTTTGCAAAAAAATATTTTCCACTAAAAAGAACCATGGTTCCTTTAGAAAATGGCTAATTCAGGTTGTGGGCAGGAAATGTACAAAGTGAGTGTAGAACCTCCTGTACAGGAAAACAGGGAAAGAACATAAAAGGTGGGTTTTATGTTCTTTATAAGAATAGACTTATTCTGTTGCTATTTGAATATCAAACATAATAATGATAGTAATTAATTTGCTACATCAAATTAAAAACTGTAAGTTCAAAATGATATGTAAACACCTGAACAATATAATTCAAAGGAAGAAAAAAAGCTCTTATTTGAAGAATGTCAGCTAATTAATGTAGAACAAATGACAAAATTAGAAAAATCACCATACAGCAACATGGTGATTCAGTCAAGTATTTTCAATGGCTGCTACAATGGTTAGGATAAAGTTTGTTGGGGGAAAATATTCACACAGCCTTAGGTTGCCACTATTTAGAATATGTGTTAATTATAAAGAGGAGCACATACCTTTATCATGGCTCAGTACAGTGCTGACCACATCACTCAAATTATCCATTTTAAAAGATCATTAAATAGCAGGTGTCTCAACATAATGAAATATACACAACATCTCTTACACTTGCCAAAATGTTAAACCTGGATCAAATTATGAGGGAGCTATCAGAAAAATCTAGAATGTGGGACATTCTACAATGAAATTCACTTTGGCTTTTAGAGAAAATCCAAACATCACAAAAAGCAAAGGAGCATGTTCTAGATCAATTGCTCTCAGGTTTCAGCATCCAGCAGAGTCACATAGAGGTCCTGTTACAGCCCCTTAACAACACAGAATCCACCCTCAGCATTTGTCACTGGAGTAGGGCCTGACAAGTTCCCTATGGTCCCAGTGCTGCTGGTCTGGGGGTCACCCTTAAGAACCACTGGGCTATATTGAAAAATACTTAAAAAGACCTAATAAACAAATGCAAACTTTGGATACTAGATTAAAACAAAAATACAACAAACAGTTGAAGAAAATTTAACTAAGGACTGTATATTAGGTAATAGTTTTAAAGTATTAATTTTCTTAGAAGTTTTGCTAAGAAAAGTTTCTTAGGAATGCATGCTGAGGTATTCTAGAATAGAGTGTCTTGACTTCTGTAATGTATTTAAATGTCTTGTGAAAATGTATATACACATTCAGAATCATAGACATACATAAATAAAAAGGGTAAATGTGGCAACATTAACAATGATATTAGGTATATAACATACATATATAATATATACTATAATAATATATATCTATAATAATGTATGTATTATTATAGTATATACTATATAATATATATACAAGATACTATTTTTATAGAGAAAAAGGAAGGGAGGGAGGGAAGAGGAGGAAATGAGGGAGAGACAGACAGAAAGACAGAGAGAAACATGGACATAAGAGAGAAACAGTGATTGGTTGCCTCCAGCATGTACCCTTACTAGGAGTCAAACTCACAACCTTTTGGTTGATATACAGGATAATGCTCCAACCAGCTGAGCCATCTGGCCAGGGTAGCAATATACTTTTTTTTTAACTTTTCTGTAGGTTTGAAATTTTTTACAGTAATAATTTCCAAAGAAAAGGGCTTGGTTATCTTGGCATATGACACTTGTGATTATACATTAAAAGCCCCCAAAATTATTTTTAAGTCTGTGTTACTGTTCTTTGACTTCTCATGATTCTATCCAGTGTCCTATTTAAGCTCATCAAGATAGCACTGACCGAGATCCTTTCTGGAAAATGTATTTTCCACAAAGAGCACTCTGTTGTTAAAAACAAAATAATTATTAGTCTCTCCCACTCCAACCCTACCACTCTGTGCTTTCCTCTTATACACATACACAGATACACAATCACATATTCCACATATACATTCCATTCTTCTTTATCCTTCCCTTACAACATGCCTGACTGGCAAAGATATTTATTCTATAGGTTATTGAGTCACAATTTGTTCCATTATACAACTATTTACTGTGGTTCTACTATGTGCTAGTCAGTGTTCTCATAGATGGAGATATAGCAGTGGATAAGGTCTCAGCTCATGGACACTACAATCTGGTGGTGGAAGACAGGCAATAAGCAAGTAGACAAAATGTAAAAAGTAAATAATTTTAGATAAAATATAATGAAGGTGATAAAAGCTAAGAGGACAGGACTAAGAAACAGAATACACTAGTACAAATATAAAGTTTGCTGTATTTCAAACTCATAAATTTTGACAGTTCTCATGACTATGTGAACTTCAATTTTCATGTTTAAAATAGATAATCAACCTTATCCATACATCACCACCCCACCCCCCAGAATGGTGACTATAAAGAACCTCAGCTACTGGATAATACATATTATCATTGTTAAAAGATTGCATATCTTGGGGTATACTTTGACAATTTATCACAATTCTTATAATGATAAGCCATCTTAAAACTGTTCTACAACTGTATTAGTAAGGATTATGCAAGCTGCTGTAACAACAAGCCCACAGTTTCATAGCCTAACACAATAGACATTTATGTCTTCCTCATTCAAAGGTCCAATGCAGAAAGCTTCCACCACATGTGATTCTTGTGGTTTTGTCATCTCCTACCAACCCAACTCCTGTTACCTGCATTAGGCCAAGGAGGGGAGAAAAGGGAAGAAGGCACAATATTTCTCAAAAGCCTTGTTTGTGAAATGACAGATATCACTTCAACCAACATTTCTGGGGGTAAAACACACATTTGATCACATCAAGCTGCAGGAATGAATGTGAAATTAAGTCTGGCTCTATATTCCCCAAAGAAGAAAATGCAGATTTTAGTGAGCAGAAAGCAATCTCTGCTATATAAATAAAATGCTTTTCCTTCTACATTCTTCCTTATTATGGAATAATGTAACATGTTAAAGAGACTAGAAAGAATAATTTTACAATCAGTTAAATATTTATTATAAGCTGACAGTATTATACTGATGTTTCTCACTTGTCTAGCAAAGCATAGCACCTATCACAGTGCCTGGCATTTAACAAGCATTTCAGTGTGAATGCATAGGTATTAACCTATGAATAGGTTAATAGGTTAATAGGTTAATAGGTTAAATGAATAAACACCCACTAGATTCCAAGCTCCAGGACAGTACAAAGTCTGATTTCTCTACTACTATCTTTTAGGGCCTAGCACTGTGCTCAGCGTATAGTTAGTAATAGATAGATGCTAAGAATTCGTGTTTTGAAACCTAAAGTTATATTTTGTTCCCCAAAATGAGCATATGTATTTCTAGCATATTTGGAGGAAATAATTTTATAACACATTTAGTCATGTTAAAATAGTAATTCAAAGTCATCCAGGCTTTGCCTAAATATGTATAAATACTTAAATATTTGACAGTTTCACAGAGCCGTTATAGCTATATTTCAGCACTGAAGAATAATAAGCAAATCAAGTAGGCAGCATCTATTTTTTTTTAAATGGAAATCAGTAGGTGCCTTTAACTTAAAATTAGAAATAAGGGACTCCAACTTCCAAAGAGCCTCCATTAATTATTTAAAGCAATGGATTTTCAAGCTCCTAGATGACAGTGAGGTGTTCTTGGAGACCAACATGCTGTGTAAAGGCAACGAAAACAGCAGCAACCATGATAACAAATATGAACTCAGGTCCTTCATGGCAAAGATCTAGACATAGTAACCTAGAAGAGGATGTGTTTCTTCTCCAATTTACACAGAGACAACATTTTTCATGATCTATTCAGAGGGCAATGACTAGATTGGTATCTGGATATAACAGCTTATGTTGGCTGACATGACCAACATGCTCAGGGTAAAACTGTGAACATCACAATCAAATAACTTTGATGAGAACTCTACAGTGACCACACCACACTTTACAGGTGTTTTGATTCATATACTCTCTATATTAATCTATCCATTGATCTATTACTGTTCTTTCTATTTTGTTGCTAGAATGTCAGCACTCAAAACAGTACCATTTCAAAGGCCACATCTTTGTTGAAGAAAATGCTTAGTTATTATTACAACCATAAAAATAATATTTTACATAAAAATAGGTTCTAAAAGTCTGAGAATCACCATGAAACAATAACTCAAAATTTACTCTTCAGAGATATTTTATCAAGCTTTTCAAGTGTATTTGAGAAACACATAAATTTTGATAACCAAAGAAATTAAGCTTTTTAATTAAGCATTCAGATTTTGGGTTCCCTAATCAAAACGATTCCTGAAGTAAAAATTTCTAACTCCAGAAAATCTGAAATTACTTGTTTTCCAAATATCTCCATGATGTTTTATGTTACAAGACCCCTCCCTTTCTGCCAGATAAAATCTTCCTTATCTTTCAAGGCCAATTCAAATGTCATTTCTTCTTAGAAGCCTCCCTCTGACTTCCCTTAAATCTAATAGAGGGTCCCTGTTTGTTCTCCCTGTGCACTACTCATTGCACACTATTACACAATTCCACTGCACTGCAGCCAAACATTTCATTATTATTATTCCCACTTAAGTTGAACTCAGGGAAACTGTCTTGTTCTTCTTTGAATACATAATCTGTATCACAAGTCCTAGAATTTAAAACGTGGCTAAAATTTTTGCTAAATGAATAAATACATGAATGGATGAAGGAGAAAGTGAGTCAGGCTTTGTTTACCAACAGAAGGCCCAGGTGAGTAGAATTTGTAATCAAACTGTGTATAACACAATAGTTAAATGATGGCCACAATTATTAAAAGTAAAGGTGTAATGGGGGTGAAAGTTATCTTGGTTTAAAAAGCTTAGGCACTAAAAGAGTGAATGAACTGAACAACCTCATATATCTTAAACTGAATTTATAATTTAATATTGACCCATGAAGATAACTCCAGGCCTAAATGACCTTGATGGTCAATTCCACCAAAGAGTCACAATATACTACATAAACTTTTCCAAAATACTGAAGAGGTGAGAACAATTTCCAACTTATTTTATGTGTCTAGTATTATACTCATACCAAAATCAGATAAACATATTATAATAAAAGGAAATTACAGAATAATATATAATAGTCCTTGTGTACATGCATGTAAAAATCTATAATAAAATATTAACAGATCAGATCCAGCAATATGTAAAAAGTGAAATATATCATGACCAAGTACGATTTATCCTAGAAATTCAAGGTTGGTTCAATATTTTAAAATAAATATAATTCACCATGTCAACAGATTGAAAAAATATATTAAATAATTATCTCTAGAAGTAGGAAAAAACAATGGAAAAAATTCAACATTTATCCATTCATGATAAAAAACTTTCAATAGCATAGGAATAAGAAGTGTTCTTAAATTTTATAAAGTCATCTACAAAAAGAAAGAAAAATCCAGAGCTAGTATCATATTGAACATGGAAAGACTGTTTCCCCTCCATCAAAAACAAGGTTAGATCATTCACACTCCTGCTGTTCAGAAACTTACATACCCTTGTCTTGAATTACCTATGTCTACATGCCATAGGGACCATAAGATTATATGACATGGTATCTAACAATCCACCCTTGGATACTAAAGGCAATTAGAGGCCATGACAGCTGCAGCACAGAGGTTGGCTTTCTTATTCTAGAAGAGCAGTAGGCAGATTCTCAAAGGCAGGAAGTGCTTGGGACAAGCTGAGCAGCACTCTATTGGGTGATTGTGATGAGATGATTGGGTGATTGTGATTGGTGATTGTGATGAGGGGATTTTGTTTCTAACATTAAGAGAAAGGATATAACAAAATATCTGCTCCTGGATCTAGCATACTAAGCATTTAGGCCATCTAACCATTAACATACAAAAGTAGTTCTTCATTCTAAGTGTTCTTTATATAAAATTGTCTTCTGCATCAGGCGTATACCTGGAGATGGAGGCAAACTGTCCCCTAGGAGCATGGCACATTCTCAAGAACTCTCTTGGTTGCCATAGCCCTTTTAGTATCAGTTATTTGTTTGATTGCCTTCTATGTGCAAAACACTACACAGAGTGCCTTAGGTACATCATCTCATATAATTCCCCTCATCACTAGGTAGGTTTAATTATCCAAAGTCCACAGATGAAGAAATTGCCACTTAGATTAAATATTGTATTCAAAGAAACCTCCTGACTCCAAATTCAGTATTCCTTTCATTATAACAAAGAAGAGTTTAGGGGCTGATGTGCCAGAGAAGAATGCAAACAGCAGTGGTTTAGTGGCTTTGATCTTTATCAAAAAATTATATTTCATTTCATAATAAAATTTTCAAAATCCATTTTCTAGTTATAAATACAAAGATTTTCCTTTTCAATGCAAATTTTCCACTGAAAGACGTTTTACGGAGCAACATCTGAGCGGTTTCTTGCTCTTCTCCTTTTCCTCCTCCTCATCAGCACCATCACTATAGTTAGCTTCACTGAACGACCCATGTGTGGGGGCTGTGATGAGGATTTTTTATGGATGATCTCATCACTTGAACAACCTTATGAGATAAACTAGAGTTCTTTTTTTTTTTTTTTTGCCTTTGCCTTCTGTTACAGATTGCCTGTATAATAGATCTAAACAAAATTTATGTCTCTGGGTCTTTGGGGCAATGCTTGTGTTCCTCCTGTAGTTTACTAGATCAGTTGATACTAGACCCTGAATATCCTTGCTCGTAGGTTTCATTCCCTCGTCCTGCATCCCTCAGTGCTTAACTCTGCCACAACATATTATTTGATCTGATGGTTCTGATTCCAATGAAAGAAAGAGAAGTCTTGAAAAGAATCAAAAATGTTCCCAAAGTTGCTCTGACATTGCTCTGCATTCAAGTTGGAAATCAGCCACCTTGGAACTTTAAATGACACAGTTCTGTCTCTTGTTTTGGGGAGACTGTCCATGGACAAACATGGACCTCCACGTTGCCCCTCTGCAAAGAATGAAACAAGAGGAAAACTCAGAAGAAGGGTGTGGAGTAGACACTCCTAATCTCCTTGGAAATGATCACTTCACCTCCCCTTGGCCCATCAGCCTTTATGATGAGCCTAAAAAATTTCCCTTTGGTGGTAAATCACAAAAAATCCAACCAAAAGAGTCAAATATGTTGGCCCAAGTCTTCTCATCTCTGAGGATCCCCAATTTATTATAAAAGGAGTAGGCTCAGAGGTGAGTTCCCTGTTTTCCATGTGAGATGACAAAGCCTCCCATGTCCCTGGCTTACCACTAGAAATATTTGCAAAAACTAATAGAAATGACCCACAGACATGGACAACAGGGTGGGGATTGATTGACTGTGGAAGTGGGGCCTGGGGAGAGCAATGGGGGAAAACTGGAACAACTGTAATAGAATAACAATAAAAAATAAAGAAAGAAAGAAAAAAAAAAGAAATATCTGCTCAAATGGATAGTCTCCCTGCCCAAGAAAATAAAAGAAAAGCCAGAGCAGAATTCAGGAGCCAGAGGAACTCAGTCTCTGAGGAACACACTTTCCTTTGCCTGCAAAATCAAGAGTTTATAGCTTATAGAACTGAAGGTTTATACTTGGTAGTTGCAGCCCACTGAAGCAGAATCTGATTTCAAATCCTAGTTGTCTGCATCTGTAACAAGTATATTGTGATTATTTAAGCATACTAAAGTTTGAGAATCAATGTCATGGACTCAGGAGACAACTGAGGCTCAAATCTCTTTGTGTCTCCATATGTAGAATGGGGATACTTCTATGTCAAATTCCTAACATTAAATAAGATTTTGCATGTAAAGAGGTCAATAGTGGCTAGCATGTAGTGAGCACTCAATATTCATTAGTTATTATTCATCTTTATAAAAATTACATTTACATAACTGAGGTAGCCTTTTTAAAATGAATTTCACAACAATAAAATCAAATTATCCTTATAATAATCTTAAAAGTTAGTGAAAATTTCATTGTGCCTATTTTAAAGGGGAGGGGGCAAGAGTACAAGGAATACCAGAGTTTGTAATGTCAAGTAAGATTCATGTGTGTACCAAGCACAACTGATGATAATGGGTTAAGTGAGGCACAATATTGAAAAGCTTTCTGAGATCTTCTTGGTGCCACAGATGCACTATACTTTGTTCAAAAGTAACCTGCTATTGAGTGGCAGAGTTGGAATTTAATTTAAAAAGTAGGGTTGGCTACCAGTGTCTATATTCCCCTTTTGTCTTATACACAGACGCCCTATGCTATCAAGCATGGCAACATGCTCACTGAAAGTGGCTACAAGTAAGGGATGTTGGAAAGTGGATGTTGTTGAAAAGACATTGCTTTTCTTAGAGGAATAACCATCTGACCTTGGATTTTCTTCCTTCTTGCTACTTGGAACATGAAAAAAGTGCTGGTGCTGCAGCAACACTATTGTGACTGTACGTTGACCCTGAGAACAGTACCTGGTCTGCTAAAAAGTAGAACAAAAATAAAAGAAGCCTAGCTTCATGATGGTGTCATACCAGCTACAGACTACCTACATCTGGGGTTCCTGTTATGTGAGAGCATCTTATTAAAGCCATGGCTATATGGAGTGTTTGTTAGTTACAGCCAAACACAACTCCTAACTCATGTAAATCATTTTTCTTACCATCATTACTCTTTCTTCTACAATTATTTTCATATAGACCATATTGTTGTTTTGGAGGCTGTTTTAAATTTTTTCTTTTTTATAGCTACATGCTCATTGTAGAAAAATATAAAGTATAAAGAAGAATAAATAAAAATCATATATGATTCCACTGTCCAGAGCTAACTACAGTTAGCACTTTGATATTTTGCTTTTCAGTCTATATATATATATATAAAGTAAATGTGGATGAGTATGTGTATATCTTTCTTCATTTTTTATTGCATAAATATTTGCCTTTCAGAATAAATAGTATTTAAATATTATTTTAAACATAACTTGATTGCTACATAACATTGCATTCTTCAGATATGCCATCATTCACTTAGTATTCCTCTCTAGTTGGACATTGTTTTCTGCA
Organism: Artibeus jamaicensis; assembly: GCF_021234435.1. Taxonomy (NCBI): domain Eukaryota; kingdom Metazoa; phylum Chordata; class Mammalia; order Chiroptera; family Phyllostomidae; genus Artibeus; species Artibeus jamaicensis. The sequence continues at coordinate 27,804,233 of NW_026521788.1, read as the reverse complement.
TTTTGATATTATAAACATCACTACAGTGAACATTTTAATGCACAAAGATACACTGTTTATGCATCTTAGATTCTTTCTTTGGGTAGATTCCCAAGTGTAGCATTATTGGTCAAAGGATCTAAATATTTTCTAACCTCATAGAGTCAAAATGCTTTTCAAAAATATGTCAACATATACCTAATCCATTCTACAGTACTAAGTATGGTTATTTGATTATCTTACCCAGCTTAATAAATGCAATAATTATATCCCAATTATTTTATATTTCAAGTGTCTGCTTTTGATTGAGGATGCACATTGCTCATGTCCATCATCACTGCATTTACTTTTGTATTTTATGCATTTTTGTAACCCTAACATACACCACATGCCCTGGATCACAGGATATACTCAACATGGCTCCACCAGAAATACGTGGTAGTGATGCTCAATGAGAGGGCTGAAGGAAAACTGCTTTGGAACATTAGGGATTAGATTATATCCCATGGAGTTATAGTGTTTGAATCCATATTCAAACACTGGTCATCCATATGTAATTAATAATTGTCGTAAACACTGAGAATTTTCCCTTTATTATACACTATTCTAAAAATTAAGTTCATTGTTTTATTCAACTTTCACAACCAACCTGTGAGGTAAATACTAATAGATTCCCCATTTTACAATTTAGAAGCTGAGGCAAAGAGATATTATTTCAATAGAACAAGGACTTAAAACTACACAGTGTGCTCTAGAATGAGTTTTTACTCAGTATCTCTGATGAATATGTGAAGTCTTTTGGAGAATACTAAGGGGTCAGGGGACAGGGCCCTGACCTTCAAAAGTTCAGTCTGGTCATGTAGACAAAATGAAACACAATAAACATGGACAAATTTGGTGATAATAGTAACTGATATTTACTGAGGGCCAGACTCTAAGCACTTAACCCTCTAAAAACACTCATGCTGTAGATATACAAATAAAGAAACTGAAGCAGAGAGGTTATGCAATATGTCTGCACTTATATCGGTAGTGACTGATAGGGACAGGATATGAATCTAAATATTCTCCACTTAAAAAGAAATGTCCACAGTTGAATAAAAAGCAGAGAAGATGGCATATGGCAGTGCCTACTTAACCGTCGAAGAGATAAACTCAATGTGTTAAGTCAATTCAGAAAATTGTATGATCACCATGAGCTGGAACAATCAGGAATGGCCCTACCATCCTTTGCTATGAAATCAAAATGACAATAAAATTTTTAAAAAAGTCTTAGACTACAATCAGACAAATGCGGTTTCAAGTCCCAGCTCAACTACTTCTTAGTGCAATGGCAATAAACATTGTTCTGTAACAAGTTGGTAGGGATAGGTTGCTGTACATATGGTGCCTAGCAAAATTTCAAGCCTGTTGTAGGAACACAGAAAATGCGATTTATCTTATGTGGTAGACACTATGGAGTGACTCCTTTGTATCCTGCTTTTCTCTACTGTAAAGCCAGGAACACTAAAATACATGCTTTTGCAGCCTCCTAGTGACATGGTCTGGACAATGAGATATTGGCAAACACCAAACACATCTGTCCATCTGAAACAAAAAGTAAAACACAAAAAACAAAAAAATGAAAGAGTGGATTCTTCGCAGAGGAAAGACTGTTACTCTTCATCCTTCCCAGATTGCTGAAAAGCAGTGAGGTGGAGTAGCAGCCACTCTGAGAACATGAACATGAAACTCAGGTGCTAAGGGCAGTGGGACAAAAAGGCAGAAGAACATGGCTGCCTACTGGCCTGCTCTCTCAGCCACTGTAACAGTTCTGCATTGCCTACCTCCATACTTACTTTTAAGTGACTAAAATAAACACTTATTTCAGTCATGATATTTTAGAATTCTGTTGCTTGTAGCTCAACACATATTTATCTGTTACCCTTTGTCCACCATTTGCCAGAGATACTTGTATTTCACCAGACCATGGAAGACACATGGGTCAGTGTCTACCACTAAACAGCCAAGGACTGCTTTTTTAGCATCAGTGGTTTCATGTTCTCCACATGTAGGCCTCAGGATGTCAGATCTGGATGAGAAAGTATAAATCTAATCCTTTTTCCACTAACAGTCAGCTGGAGAGCTGACTGGTTATGGACTAGAATAAAAAGTTGGGGTCACTTAGTGAGATTTTAATCACCAATGACCCCATGAGGCACTAGAACATAAGGGAGTACTGTACAGCTTAAAGACAGACAAACAGGCCGTTATTCAAATTTGGATTGGCCACATACTAACAGTGACTATGAATAATTGCCTTAAACTCTATAGACCTGTTTTTGCCTCTATAAAATGGGGACAACAACTTTTACCATCTAGGATTATAGCTAAGATCATGTATAATATTATCTATAAAATAGCTATCACAGTGCCTAGAAATCATCAGAGGTGATCCAAAAAATGGCTGTAATTATGATTATTATGGGCAATGAGGAAAAATAGTCTGAAATTCACTTAACTGTGGTTTATAAGAATCTACTGTGGGCCAGGCCCTGAGATTCTAGGAGCAAAGAAGGGAATCATGTTCTTTTCTAAAAAAAGATTTCTTTTTATTTTTATAGAGAGGAGAATGGAAGGAGAGAGGGAGAGAAATATCAATGTGTAGTTGTGTCTAACATACCCCCTACTGGGGACCTGGTCTACACCCCAGGCATGTGCCCTGACTGGGAATCAAACCAGCAACCGTTTGGTTTGAAATCCCATGCTCAATCCACTGAGCTACACCGGTCAGGGTAGAAAATCATGTTCTTGCCTCCCTAACTCCCACCCACCTGTCTCCAACCATGGACTGTATATTAACAGGGTAGAAATACAAAATAAATAAATAGACAAAATAAATTGATCACCAACCAGAGTAGGAAAAACTAGGAGGAAAACAAAAAAAGGTTCAGAGACCATGGGGGGAATGAGCCTGAGAAGTAGTGGGTGGGATATCACCATAGTTAACAGTGAGTGATGCTTCCATTTTCAGAACCAAAATTTCTTCTTGTTTTGCTATGGGACAATGAAGGGCCAGAGAATCCACTGGTTTGGTTGACTCACCTAATGTCACATAATGCTGATTTCTTCTAAGTCTTAGGCCCAATTGGAATACAAGTTCTTGTCATTTAATGTATAAGAAGGTTCTATTTACATATATTTTAAAGGTATGAATACTGGACAGCTAGATATCTTACTCAGTTGACCTCATTTCCTTATCCTGCTACCCCACTTTAATATCTATTATACTGTCATCTTCAAAGCTCTGACATTAAATGTGAAAACTTTTAGGAACCTTCAGACACTGAAGAGGATCTGAGACAATTGGTTGCAAAAAGGGACATTGAAACATGCTCTTTATTGCCTAAAACATTTCTAATTAAATACTTTAATAAAGTGTACACCCTTTTCCAAGACCCCATGCTCCACAAGAGTAACATAACTTATCGGTTATATTTTAGAAGAAAAAAAAAAAAGAAAATGCCAAGCTGAACAGTCTCTTTCTCTCTGTCTCTGTGTGTGTGTGCATGTGCATGTGTGTGTGTATAGTGTTGTTATTGTTGTTGACACAGGGTATTTCTCTCCTTTTACTCCAGCCTGTTTCTGCCCAGCACGATGGCACTGTGCTACTGGCAAAGTCCATTCTCTGTTAGCCTCCACGGTCCTATCAGATTCACAGCAGTGCTACAAAATATCAACTTGAAAAGTAATTAAGATATAACTATTCCAAAAGAGAACACATGGTTATTTAAAGTCATTGGACACCATTCAGAAGGAAAGATCTATGGAATACAAGGGCTAAGAGCCATCCTGCTGTTTCTCCCCCACTTCTCACATTAAGAAAAAAAGACTAATTATAAATCTCCAGCAAATATGACCTGGTAAAGAGTTTTCAAACAAAAGCCTGCAGCAAAAGGGGTATCTGGCAGATCTGGGCACTTGTTTTCTCTAATAATCATTAAAGTTGTTCCCAGTAAACCATGTCACAGCAGCGTTAGAAATATCAGCGTTTACGTTTTCGTTAATGAATGGCTGCAGAATGTGAGTGCTGCATCAGGTCTCCGAAAGACTCCCGACTCTCACTGCATCTCCATTGTGCTTTCTCCCCCCTCCCCCGGACATTTCATTTCCAATGACACGTCAGCCGTCTTTCACCAACCTCAAAGGAAAGTTGAATGTGGGGCTCACAAAGTTAAGCTGACATTTGCTCCCTTCCAATAAAAAATATTTAGTCCATTAAACATAAATAGCTGTCATTATGATACATGGACTGAGTGCAAACCTCCCGGTTCCCTCTGATGTTTATTACATCCAAACAACTGCAGTGCCTGCATGTTTTCAACTTTAGTGTATTGATTAAACTTTTAAATGGCTGCCATATAACCCAGGGACAGCGGGAAGATTAATTTGCGTCAATGTTCATCTGTAATTCATTAGCCATTTATTCTTTACAACCACATGGGCTATCAAGAAAATGCAGGCCATTTTTCACCCGGCACAGGCTGAGAACAGATTCTGAAATTTGTGCTGCATACAAATAGGTTCCCTGGGCCTGGCCAGCCAAACTGCTTGGCTTTTCAAAAGTTGAAGTTGGGAAACGGCAGTGAAGAAGAAACACTAAAAACCAGAAATGGGGAAAAACATACATCCTCAGGGATTGTCCACTGTCTTTTTATCTATGGATTATGTTTTCTTATTTCAGTTGGATTAAAATAACAAAACTTGGGTCTGAGAAAAGACCATAAATTGAACGGGTGGCCTTTCCCATCCTTCCCTCTCTACCCCTTTTCTAATATCTTAAAAAATGCTGTTTCTGGCAGAAAACTCCAGAGAGTGGGAGTGGATTGGAAAAGCGCATAGCCTAAAGGAACTTGGAACTGTCCTCTCAGGGACAGTGGCATTTGAACCAACTCCTCCCGAAACAGTGGAATCTCACCCTGCCTTGAGTTGGGAAGGTGCCCAGCTAAATCACGGCATGTTTCCTGAGGGAAGAGGTAAGCCATCTGGCTTCTCTACATGCCCTTCTGACCCCCTTGGCAGAACACAAAATGCATATTAAAGGCACAAACAGGATGAGCACCCTACTGAAAGGCCCTTCGACATACAAGGCACTGTGGGGGAGAAGGAAGGAGGAGTCCACGCGTGGTCAGGTCAGTGCTGGAGGAGAATAAAGCACGCAAGGGAAATTCTTCTTCATAACATGAATAATTAAATTGGAGAGCTAAGCACCCTAGCCTCACTGTGACTAATAACTGCAATAGTGAGCAGCACACACAAAAAAATCAATGGTCAGGATGACATCTGGGGAGGATCGCTGGCAGGTACCCATTTGCAAGACCTGTGAAAAGCAACGTGCAGATGCTCAAGGCGATGACTTTTTCTCTGGTCTGTAATGCCCACACAAATCAAAGGCACAAGGCACATGGTAACCTTTGGTAACAAAGTCCATGAAAACGCAAACAGAGGAGGGCTTGGGGAGGAGACTATAAATTACTCATTTATAATGTAACTCTGCGGCTGCTTACAAGCAAGGATAAAGGGGAGCCCTCCACAAAAGCCTCCATCTGGAGCCCTCCCCGTTCCGAGCCAGGAGTCACCAGCACTAAGAATAGAAGCACACAACATCTTTTAGGCCCTCTGGGAAGATGGGTGGGGGAATCATCATGAATCATAGAAGTGCAGCTTGAGGACTTTTATTTGGCTTGTGACGTGTAAGTGTCAAAAGGAATGCACATGAATTGTAGAAAAATGCACTGGATGGAACCTCAAGGTCATTAGATGTAGCCCCTGCCATCTAGAGGATCTGTCAGCTTTATCTGTTTTTTGGTTGTTTTTTTTTTCAGTTATAAGTGCCATGGGCTTTGCACCTCACAGGAGCTCAATAAATATTTGTAGAGTGATTGATTAATTCAACCTGAGCACACAGATTCATTCATTCAACCATTCAACAAATATTTATCAACCATCTATCATATCTACATCTAAGATATAGTAGGAAACAAGTGTAGCTGCACACTCCTGGCAATAGGGGTCTTCTATCACACTTGACTTTTACCTTCATGTAGGGCTAGCATCCCAGGACGTCAGTTTTAGAGGATCAGGGCCATGTTCTTTGTCTGATCTTTCTAGAGGCAAACACTGAAAATGGTGGTGATTCGTCAGCTTATGCTTGTAAATTAATTGGATAATAGATAAAATAAACTGAGTCTGAGTTGTAGAAGAATTCAAAATACAGTCTTACTGAAATTTTCAAATAACTTTAATGACAAGAATAAGTATAACCTCTGTAGGTAAGGTTAGGATATGAGTTTATTGTGGGACTCCACAAATATGCTGCTTGCCAAATCTGTCATTACTGGTCTTGAGCCTGAGAAAAAGAAAGGAATTTTGCGAAGGTTTCAATTAAGAGCAAATAATGCAGACAGCTATTCCTGATACACTCCTGAGGATATTGTGGGCCACAAAGAATAAATAAAATCATTGTCTCTACTCTCATGCAATGACCTCAGAATCTCTTTGGGAAGACAAAGTTAGCATATTAAAATTAACTAATATATGACAACAGAGAACTAGGTGCAAAATTATTTAACATACTTTAGTTACTCTCTTAAATAATCAATAGAAAAATATTTATGTCTAGGGAAACCAAAACTGCTGGAGTACCAGAACTCTCACACATGAACTTGATGGATGAAAGCCTTCTGATAACATGTACTGAGAGCCTGAAAATGTTCTTAACCTTTCTCCATTTAATTCCAACTCTTGATATCTATTTTTAAGGAACTAATTCTGCACAGAGAAGAAAACTGCAGGGTTTTTTTAAATAAGAAATAGATAGTACAGCAAGGATGAAATAAATAATAAGATATTGACTCTATAGAATATTGAGTGGCCATTAAGATGGTAATATTAAACACAATGAAGCAATATAGAAAAGCTTGAAACCATGCTAAAATAGGCTACGAAACCCTTCTAGGGGTTACACCTATATATTCACATTAAAAATACTGTAATGAATATACACAATTCACAACAGAGAGAACTATACAAAATGTTCTCTCTTTATCAAATGTTCAGCAAATTTATTTTGTTGGTTTTATAATTACCAACGAAAAGGTTCTAAAATGTTTAAACTCTGTGGAATGGATCATAAATACTATGGATACTGAAAGAAATCTTTGTGTCAGAGGAGTTAGAATTTGGCCTTACATTCTTAAAGAAATAGATCTCGCCCTGGCCAGTGTGACTCAGTTGGTTGGAGTGTCATCTGGTAACTCAGTGGTAACAGGTTCAATTCCTGGTCAGGGCACATACCTGTGGGTTCAATCCCTGGTCTGGGAGCATGTGAAGAAACAATCAATGCTTCTGTCTCCCATGGAGGTTTCTCTCTCACCCTTCTTCACTCCCTCCCTCTGTCTTCAAGAAAAAGTAATGAAAACAATGTCCTTGGGCAAATATAAAAAAAAAAGCAAGAAGAAAGAAAGAAGGAAAGAAATTGATTTCAATACACAAAAAAGAAGAGAAAAATACCCCTGGCAAAGAACATTCTCAGCAAAGGCTGAGAATTTGAAATGCGCATGGCCTGAAGCCAGAATAATGAGATTTGCTGGCTGGTGTAGATGGGGTGCTTTGGAGAAATAATGTTTAATAAATAACAATGGATAAGTTCTTCTGATTTTAACACATAAACTTTGATTATGTCAGAATGTAACTATCTCCTCTCTACAGTCCCCTTTCCAAACTAATAGGTGTGTTTTTACTTTAGAATCCTACCTTAGCTCGAAGTTTATGAGTCAAATGAAATTAAAAATAATATATCAAAAGGATTGTTTAAGTTTGTGATTTTCAACTTCAGGAAGTGAGTCTACATTTATCTTTGTTAATAAATTTGAAAAAAATAGTTGAGATCATTTTGAAATAGAAGAGTATGCACAATATTTGTAATTTTAAAAGAAAGTATCCAATAAAATGAAGGGGAAAAGAAAGAACTGGAGTGAATAATGAGAATTATCATTACCTCATAAATAATAATGCTACAATAAGTAAACAATCTGGAACATGTGAAAAAAAAACAGAAAGGGAGATTAATGGCACAAAATGGAAAGCAAAGAAGTAAATTTTGATATAAAGGAATTTAGACTATGAGGAAGTTGACATTTTCTATAAGTGAGGAAATGAAGTGCTGTTTAATAAATGTTAAAGGGACAAAACGAATTCGCAATCCTAACCAGAAAAACAGTTAAAGTAAGAAAAGTGATCCTGCAATAGCGACAACAAAAAAGATCGGAAACTCTCCAGTTTCTGGGGATATGGGTAAGTTCAAAGGAAAAATAATATAGAAAAATATTTTTAGATCTGACCATGTAAAAAGTTAAAAGCCTCTGCATATTAAAAACACCATAAAAAGTAAAGCCCAAATTACAGACCAAAAGAAAAACATTGTTTATCATCTGTAATAAGGAGTTATTATCTCTAAAGCAATAAACATTTCTTATAAATACAATAAAAATGACTAACATTTCCATAGGGAAATGGGTAAATAATAAGAAAAATTTTTATAGCATAAAAATAAAAATAGCTAATAAACTTACTAAGCATATTCAGTCATACAAGGCATCAAAGAAATATTTTTAAAATAGGCGTTTCATTATTTTTTAAGTGGCAATATTCAGTGTTTATGATCATGTAGCAAAATGAACACTATCACACTCTCTTGGTAAAAGTTTGAATTGGTACAACTTTGAAGGAAGGCTCTCTGTCAGTGTGTAACAAACGCTTTAAAAATATATATAAAACAGACTTCCACCAAGATGCAAGCATAGGTGGAGATGCCATGATTTCTCACACAACCAAGTTTAGAGACAATTAAATATTTGCAATAGAAAACACAGCCAGAACACAGAAAATTGAGCTTTTTGGAAGTCTGTTACCAACAAATTCTTCAGCCTGACTGGTAAGAGAGGCAAAATCAGCAGCCGGCAGAGCAGGATTGCACAGGAAAACTTGGTCAGATGGACTCAGGTGCGCGAAATCCAGGCGCAGGGTTGGACCTGGTGGGCAACTCAGTGAGTGACCGCTGGGAAACAGTGAGGGAGCAGGGCTGCGGGTTGACTGTGGTCGTGCATTCGTGCGTGGATAGACAAGTGGGGGAGTGGGCGATTGGACGGGAGCCAGCAGGCCCCAGCAGCGGAGGGCGCCGCCATTTCCCCGCTCTGACCCCACCTCCACATACAGAGTCACAACCCAGCAACCTGGGAGTCCAAGGCTCCGCTCCTCGCTCCTCGTACTTAAGGGGCGTGAACAGACCAAAAATGGCTCAAGAAGATCTCAAAGCCCCAGAGCCTATAAATCTAAGTGATGAAGAAATAGCAAAACTCTCAGACGCACAGTTTAAAACACTGGTCATCAGGATCCTCACAGATCTGGTTGATTACAGCCACAAACTAGAGAAACATATGAAGGCGAAACTAATTGAAATGAATGAAATTGCACAGGAAACCAATAACGATGAGAAGGAAACTGGGACTCAAATCAATGGAGTGGACCAGAAGATAGCAAATAATGGCCAAACAGAAAAGAGTCAGGAAGCAAGAATTCAAAAAAATGAGGAGAGTCTTAGGAACCTCCAGGACATCTTTCAATGCTCCAACATCCAAATTATAGGGGTACCAGAAGGGGGAAAGGCACAGCCACCAGTGGAAAACTTATTTGAACAAATAATAAAGGGGAATTTCCCCAATCTGGCAAAGGAAATAGACTTCCAGGAAATCCAGGAAGCTCACAGAGTCCCAAAGAATTTGGACCCAAGAAGGAACACAGCAAGGCACATCATCATTACATTAGCCAAGATTCAAATGAAGGAGAGAATCCTAGAAGCAGCATGAGCTAAGGGGACAGTGACCTACAAAGGAGTCCCCATCAGACTGTCAGCGGATTTCTCAAAAGAGACCTTACAGTCAAGAAGGGGCTGGAAAGAGGCATTCCAAGTCATGAAATCCAAAGACCTACAACCAAGATTGCTCTATCCAGCAAAACTTTCATTTAGAATGGAAGGACAGATAAAGTGCTTCTCAGATAAGATCAAATTCAAGGAGTTCATCATCACCAAGCCCTTATTATATGAAATGTTAAAGGGACTTATCTAAGAAAAATAAGTTAAAAAAACATGAACAGTGAAAGGACAGCAAACTCAGTTATTAACAACCACACCTAAAACAAAAGCAAACTAAAAGGACAGCTAGATCAGGAGTGGAAACATAGAAATGAAGATCTCAAGGAGGGTTAGCAACAGGGGAGTGGGAGGAGGAGAAGGGGGGAGAAGGTACAGAAAATAAGTAGCATAGACAGTAGATAGAAAATAGATGAGGGGGCAAGAATAGTATGGGAAATATAGAATCTAAAGAACTTGAGACACGTGGTCATAAACTAAAGGGGAGTGGTGGGGATGGGGGGTAGGGTGGAGGGGAATGAAGGGGGGAAATAGAACAAATGTAATGGCATAATCAATAAAAAATAAATTAATTAAAAAAATAAAAATAGAAACTGCATGTATAAATAATAAAAAATAAAAAATAAAATAAAAATTTCATTGATTTTCAAAACAAAAAATATATATATATAAAACAAGTCAAGCCAATAAAAAGGTTTCTCTTCCTTCTCTAGGTTCAAACTCTTATGAATGGTTGTTGCCTCTGAAAGGTAGTCTGAGTTGGATGATTTACTTTTCACTGAATAATGTTTTGCTTTTAAAAGAAATACTTCAACAACTGATCATTAACAACAAAACATGCCACAGTTCCGTGAGAGATTTTCATTATAAATTAGTTCATGCCACTATTTATATATATTTATGTTAAATATATAATATGTAATATATTTATATGTATTTATTTATATTACATTATCATGTAGCTCTAGGAATTTTTAATTTTCATTATTTTTGTAAGCCATAAGTTATACCTAATTTTATTATTTTTAATTTTTTTAACTTTAATTGTCATTCAAGTACAGTTTTCTGCCTTTTACCCCCATCCTAGCCCACCCCCCAGCCCTCCCCACCTCCCTCATATTCCCCCTCCTCGCCCTTGTTATTGTCCATGTGTCTTTTATACTTGTTCCTGCAAACCCTTCCCCTTTTCCCCTGAAATTCCCTCCCCTCTCCCCTCTGGTCATTGTCAGCCTGTTCTCAATTTCAGTGTCTTTGGTTGTTTGTTTGTTTTGTTGATCAGGTTCATGTTAAAGGTAAGATCATATGGTATTTGTCTTTCACTGCCTGACTTATACCTATTTTTAAATATCCAAACATATGATGTTTTACTTAACTTATTACTAATTTCTAAATGCAAATTATATTGTAGTCAGACAACATGTGGCTGATGCCTAGTTTCTGAAAATTGTTAAAACTTGCTTTTATAGCTCATGGTGTGGTCAATTTTTAAAGTGTTCCCTTTTCGCTGCAGAAGAATGTGTGTTCTCTGTGCACAGTTCCACATACGTCCATTAAAATTAGCCTAATCATATTACTTTTCTATATCTTTACTATTTTTGTTTGTCATGATCTATCACAATAAAGCATTTGAGAAAAATGCTTTAAAATCTTTGACTATTATATAGATTTTCTACTTCTTTCCTATCATATAAATACTTGTTTTATATAGTATTAGTTCATATTAGTATATACTGGTAGTTCATGAATTCTAAAACATACTTAACATGAGTCCTTTGCATCATTTCAAACATTTTTTCCAGAATTATTTTAATTTTTTCCCTAGATACATGCTTTAGAAGTTCGTTTTACTTCATATATGGGTAGTAAAGTCTTCCCATTTTGGCCATGTCAATATTTATTTTGCACTCATTTTTGAAACATAGTTTCACTTTGAACACAATACCAGGCTAATACTTATTTTCTATCAGTATTCTGAAAATATAATTACACTGCCTCATGGCTTCCACTTTAATACTGAGAAATTTGCCTTCTGTCTCACTCTAATTGTCATTTACTATAGGGAATTTTTGTTTCTATCTAGCCACTTATGAAATCTTCCCATTGTGTTTGGTTCTCTACAGTGTTAATAATTTTGTTTAAGTGTACCTTTAAAAATTATTCTGTTTGCTATACATGTATGTCTTACATGTTTACATATCTTTCATCATTTTGAAGAATTCTCGAAATTGTCATTGCTTTAAGTGTTGCCACTCCTGTCTTGTCTCCATGCTCTTTTTCTGGAACTCTACTTGCTCGATGGAAAATGTCCTTATTCTAGTCTTCATGACACTGACCTCTCACAGACTGTTCATCTCATTGCATTGCTGTGTGGTAGTCTTTATAATTTCTTTAGATGTATTCATTAATTTACTAATAATTCTCCACAAGGATCTCATCTATTTAATGACAATAGATTTAAAAAATACAGAATTATATTTTTATACTGAAGATTTATTTAGATAGTTTTCAAATCAGCTGAGTTTTCTTTATAGTCTCTAGTTGCTTTTTCTGTTTTATTCCATTTTTATTTCTTTAATCATTTCATACAATTTTGTTTTATATTCAAATTGTAATAATTCCAATATCTAGTGCCCTTGAGAGTTTAACTTGTTTCTTTCAGTAACTCTTATTCTTATGCAGCTTTCCTTGATTGGTAATTTCTAGTTGTATGCTCATATATTTGCCTTTCTCAACCCATAAAAATCTTGACAGCTTAAATTGATGACACTTTCTTCCAGAAAGGATCTGTTCTACAGACCCCACAACATTTAATTAAACTTCAAGGACCCAGACTAATGAAGGAGTTTTGGGTTCACATTCCCCATATTATGGTGAGTATAAGGCTTTACCTCCATATTTTCATGTCTGGATTTGAAGTAAATGTTTCCTTCCTTCACTGACTTCAGCTCAATGATTATATTGATTTTTTTCTCCCTTTGGTGATTGCTCCTATTCTAGCTGACCCAGAAATAAATGTATTGACACAAATTATCTAGAAATAAGATATCTTAAAGAGAATGGCTATTTGGGGTATCTCATCTGTCACACTATCTAATATGCATTTACTATTTAAAAAAATCTAAACACTTAAGTGAGTAGGAATGATGGCCCTAAACTCAAGGTAAATTTTACCTCAAAATAATAACATTTAACTAATAAAAGTTTCCATTTTTTGGGTACATATACAACTTGATCTCCCAGTTTATTGTCCAGATATTAGCTTAAGGATTCAGAGATGCTGAACACTTAAATGAAGGTGGTCCATGTAGTTGCAAGAACAAACTCTTCCACAGAAAATTTTAAGATGATATTAAGTCCCCAATTTATAACCAAGCATAAAAATTCTATCACATGTATAGGAGCAGGAACAGCACATCACAGCATAGAATGTCTTACATCTCAGAGCTTGTAGGGTGAATATTCAGTAGCTTGAGACATGTCCATTCAAGGTATTGGAAAACTTAACTTTTCCTGATCTTTTATATTCAAAGCTTGCATACCTATTCTAGAAGAATGTGTTACAATACTATATTGTATTTCTATTTAAGAGGTTTTACAGACACAGGACTCTCCTGGTTCTTGAGCAGGTAGAGGGAGTAGTCAACTGTAGTTGAACATTACCCCTATCTCAATAGTTCTAGCTCTCTAGAAAGTCCATTTCTTCATATTCCCATGAAGATATGTGTATCAGAATGGATATTACTTATCCACTGATAAGTAATTGGTATAATAAACTGTCTGACTCCATTTTTTATATTTGACCACCGACAGCTTGTAGGTTCCCATTCCTCCACTTTCCATTTTGCCTCATAACAGAGCAGACTGATAACAAGGTCCAGGTGCTCCCTCCCTTGACACCAGTGGGGAAGTTCAAGTCATTCAGACCTTGGCCCACATGTAGAAACCTTCTCCCTGGCACCACTGTCAACCACAATGAAAACCAAGCTATTTGCCCCTTCATCGAAGCCACCTGGACCAGCCTGAATGCTTGTTCTTGCTCTCCCAGAAAGCCTCAAAATACTAGTCATGAATATCTTCATACCCATCTGGTGTATGTGTGGTATTATCAGTCTTGACAATGGGATCCAATTTTGGAAGGTGGTGGTTGGTTCCACCCTCTCTTATGAGCAACCACAAAGACAACTTACTCTGTGAGCAGGGTGTTCTCGATAATAACTATCATCACCTAAGGAACTTCCTTCACTTGCTTTTGGATTGTTGCCAGGTTCTGCTGCCTCTATAAGGGGCTAAGGGAAATAGTCTTAAGAAAACTAAGTTGTTTGTTCAACCTTAGCTGCTTGCTCAAGCTTGGGTGGGGGGACTGCACCCCCACCCCCGGGCAAATGTTCCAGGAAGTTAAGCAGATAGCTTCTTGGAACATCCGTTGGGGGGGGGGGGAATTTTTACCCCTAGCATGAGCCCCTAGGCCAATGGCTAACCTGAGCACGAGCTGTTCATGAGCCCTGCCAGCCAATCATCAGCAAGACCACGAGCCCTAGCATAAGCCCCTGAGCCAGTAGCTAACTGCCACCTTTTGCTTCTGGAAGTTGCTTGCTTGCTCGCTTCTATAAGAATCCTAGCCTATAAGCGTTAGGCGCGACTCTCATTTGCAGCCATTTTGGCACTCGTGTGTCTCCGGAGGCACCCCGAGAGTTCGCCCCTGTGCAGGTAAAACTTTGAAACTTTGGCCAATAAAACACCTCTGACTACCCAGCAGTCTCCGACCCTTCTTGCTCGCAAGGACGGGATGTAACACCTCGTGTTCCTTTCTGAAGCCTACTGGTCAGCATGCACTTTGAGCTCCATTTGTTGAGTCTCGCCATGCCTCCCTTATAGATTTAACCAATTTACATCAAAGTTTCAATATTGGCAGTTAGGTACATGAGTAGAGATTAGGGAGCTCCTTAAAATAGCCTTAGGTCATGTGTCTCAGCCTGGACCTATCTTTGTGCTTTAGAATAAATTTAGTATCTCAATTCCAGCAGAAGCTGTGACTCATGCTAGGTTCAAGGAAATAACTGTTACCCTGAGATCATTGATTGTGTCTCTCAACCAGTCATGGATCCTGTTCTATAATCAGGGGAAAGACCAGTATTGATACCCTGTGCAGTATATGAGCCCACTAAGTGCTGATTCTATAAAGAACAGTCACTTCATTATGTGCTGAGGTCTGTACTCCTTGGAACAGATCACTCACTAAGACACTGTAGGGCTTTAAATGTTTCTGCTTCTGCCTCTGCCTCTGCCTCCAAAACCAAACCTGATCCTCAGAGTTATAGGGAAGGTACACCCTTAGGTGTACAAAGCATAGACCCTTATTTAAAAAATGGCCTTGAATGCTTTATCCCCACCCCTCTTAAAGAGTCAGGGGTCATCCTCAGCTTATCAGACAACTATAAAATTTCCAGGAAAAGATTCTATATTTTATCACATTGAGAAATACAGTTTATCAACATAAACCCTACCTACATCAGTGTCCTACATTGAATAAAACAACAAATGCCATGGCAGAGGTCCTTAACTCTGATGCTGAATTGGCACTCTCTAGAGGAAAAAAAAACACACACACATATAAATCTTAGCAGAGTAGAAAGGACTCCAAAGCATATCCAGGAATCATAAAACATAAAGTGAGGGGCAGAGAGAACTAAAATGGAGGTCCACAATTTGACGCAATTAGAAATAAAAAATATACTAAAAAATGAAAATGAAAAAGTAAAAACAGTGTCGACTGACCCTTCTGACTTTAAAACATAGGTTCTAAATTAACTTTGACCTCTGCTAAGCTGCATAAATTATAAAATCTTTATGGCCTCAAGTGATACTGGGCTCAAATTAGTTATACCTGGTGGTTCACTACATTTAAAAGTACTCCGTACTCTTAGGGGAGTTACCAAAGTAAAACACAGGACATGCAGGTATGCTTCATCTTACCCACAGAAGTACTCACAGCCTTGTCCAAATTCCCCATGGTCTTCACACCCATTGCCCTGATATATCCCATAGTGAACATGGATTCTCTGACCCAACAAGTAATACACTGAAATTAAAGCAAATCTTTGACACTTAAAATCAGTTTGGCAAAGTGGTAACCCAAGGCTCTGAAATGGGATTATCCCCCTGGGTTAAAGTAGTTGATACGGCCTAATATAGGTTAAAACAAGGTCTGCAGAAATTAAGAACCATTATAAAAAGTGTACTTAAAGGAGGTCATGGTTTCTACCATACTCCCATTTAATAGTGATATTGAGCATTATTATTTTTTCTTTTGTTGCTCATGTTTTTGGTGTCATAACTAAGATTTCACTAACCCGAGGTCATGAGAAACTTACTTCTGTGTTTTCTTCCAAGAGCTTTATAGTCCTAGGTCTAGAACTATACTTAAATTGCCTATTTTGAGTAAATTTTTCATATAGTGTGAGAAAGACATCAGACATTATTCTTTTGTATGTGGATAGGCTGTTGTCCTAGCATTTGTTGAGAAGACTATTCTTCCCCCATTGAAATGTCTTGACAGTCTCGTTGAAAATCAATTCCTTAAATACAAGGGTCAATTTCTGGACTTTCCCTTCTATTACATTGATCTATGTGTTTATTGTTATTCTAGTACCATACTTTCTTCATTAATGTAGCTTTGTAGTAAGTTTTGAAATTGGGAAGTGTGAGTCCTAAAACTTTGTCTTTTCTAAAAATATTGTGTCATTTGTTCTGGATCTCTTGCATTTCCTTATGAATTTTAACACCTAACTCAAAAAAAATCTCACCTACTGTTTTGATAAAGATTGTGTTTAGTCTGTAGATCAACTTGGGGAATTCTTCCATTAACATTAAGATTTACAATCCATGAACATAGGGTGTCTTTCTATTTATTTAGCTCTTCTTTAATTTTTCAATAATTTAAAAAGTTTTGGGAGAATGATGTGTACTTCTTTTATTAAATTTATTCCTAAGTAATATATACTTTGCATATACTATGATGAATTAAGTGTTTTTTAAATCAATACTTTCCCACTGCTCACACATTTGTGGGAAAGCTGGAGTTTATGATGAGTTCCACTGGGTGGCTCTTCTTATGAAGACCTGCTAGTTGGCTGGGGAGGCACAGGTCTGTGTTTTTCTTAACTTTATTTCTGATTTTTCATTCTAAATGTATAGAAATATAACTGATTTTTATATATTGATTTTGTACCTTGCAATACTGCTAAGACATTTATTAGTTCTAGTGGATTTTTAGTAAATTCCTCAGGACATTTTAATATGTAAGATCATTTGACTCCATCATCTGGCTGCTGACTATAGATCTTATCCCACTTTTCCTCTTGTCCCACATCTGGTCAAGCCAATAAAAAGCTCAGTTACTCCTTCCCTTCCACTGGCAGGGAAGTAAAAACCCTACGAATCCTAGTTTGCACACAGGAACCCTTACTCTGGCCTACCCCAAACCGCAATGAAAGCCAAAGCCACTTGTTCCTTCTTTGTTCAAGCCAAGTAAACTAGCTTGGGTGCATCCTCTGCTCTCTCCCCAGAAAGCCTCATAATGTAAGAAATAAATGTTTCTGTACTTTCTTGAGGCATGTGTGCCATCCAAGTCTTAATATCTGAAGCAGGTGAAGTAAAGGGAATAATGATCTCACTCTCTATGGGGGAACCACAAAACAGGGAAAAAAGTGGAAACAATTCAAACACCTTACAATAGGGAGAAGATTAAACACAGACTTTATAAATTACATTTTTTAAATATTTAATAATATTAGAACATGCTCATGATGTACTATTGTGAGAAAAAGAATACAAAAATAGATATATGCCATATAAACTCAATTTTCATTTTAAATATATGCCTATATATACACATATATATGTATATATATTTATTTAGAAAAACAAGGGATGAAAACATGTAAGAAGTATTTATAATTGGGTAGTAGGATCACAAGTTTATTTTCATTTCTTATAATTTTTTAAAAGTTTTAATGAAAAACATTTATTATTTGTTTTATCATTAATAAAGAGAAGTAAGAGCTAAAATCCTACCAGGGAACCATAGCTTTAAAAACAGAGTTGGGGGCTCTATCACTTGACCTGGAGGTAGTATACAGGTAGAGTCCCTAGGCTTTATTCTGGGACACCTGTGTTTTATTAGCTTAATTAGATACTTGGATCTACTTAATTATAACTTCCATCAGTACTAAATTGTTCATCTAAAAAAATAAGCTTTGAAACAAATTTCCTTCTATAAAGCATGTGGTAAGCATAACCTTTGTAAAATAAACACATTCGAATAACAACAAAAACCTCATGCAAAACCTTTTGGTCAGTTTTGGCATTTTAGGAGTGTTGAGTCACCTTCCTTAACATTTCTTTGTCTCAAGGGTCCATGTTCTAGCTATTATTCTGGGTCTTCTTCATTATGCAAATTCTACTCAGGGTTTTCTGATTCTGCTGTTCGTTTCCTAGGTCTCTCAGGAATGCTGCTGTAAGAGGTAAACTTGTAAATGCAGTAAAATATAGATTCCTTTCTATTTTATACTCATAGCAATATTTCAAACTTTCCAAGGCATTGAATACTCTTCATAAAGTGACTCTTGCTTTCTTTTTTAATGCTTCTTCACCTTAAACTCAGTTCTTTAACCTTCAGCTCCCACACCTTCCACACTTTCACACCTCTATGCTCCAAAATACCTCTTCTGCATTGCATCCTGCTCCCCATCTTTGGATCAAGTGTTCCTCCTACCACCTTTCCAGATTGCCTAATCCAAGCAGCATCTCAGTTGCCTCCTATGTGCCCTTACTGCATTAAAAAAAAAGCCTTTATGGTAGTGCTGCACCGAAGCACCTTGGGTGGTGAAATAATACTTCTTGGACTACCTGGCCACTGGTGTTCCACTGATCTTCTTCCGGCCCTGTGGTTTTAACACAATTTTCCTGATTCCTGGAATTTCTGTGAAGTCGTGTTATTGAGCATTGGTAAGGCAGGTGAAGATACATATTCACCCCCACCTTCCCGATTTATCAAGAATAATTCCATTTTTATCTATTTGATAAGTTGGTCTTCAAAGAAGAAGCTCATTGGAGGACAGAGCTCAGTAGCTATTAGAACCTGAACTGAACAGTTTAATCTCGAAAAAGACTAGACAGATACAGAGCATTGTCTGTGAAAGGGCATATCCTATAAAGACATGGGAACAGGAGCTTCTCACAAATGGGACAGTGGCTGAAGCTCTGGCTAGGTGGAGAATCACCTCTTAGTCACAGGCTCTGAGAGACCTGACTCAACAGTAAGCCATCCATTTGTGTGACAGAATTTGAGAGCCTGAAGGAATTACAAAATTATCTAATCCATCTTCCTCAGTGTACAAGTGAAGAATGTATCCCCAGAGAAATCAAGAGGCATGTTCAGGTTACCTGGGCAACGACTACAGCTTTAAGGTAGTCCTAGGGGTAGAACTGGTTCTTCTGGGCCCATCTGTGCTCTTTCTGCTACACTCAGTCTACATGGAGGATTGGACCTCTCTATGAGTATTTGGAAACAGCATTCCAGCTGAAGGATTCTAATCATCATCACTCATTTTCCTGCTGTCTGATAGGAAAAAAAATAATTTTAGCACTAACTTCCTTAAAAAAGAAAATATGCACAAATTTGTGTCTGAAACTTGTAAACATCAGAGGCCTTGGGACACTCAGCTTCTTTCCCAGCCTGGTTGGAGCATGCTGAGGGTCCTTGCCCTTAGCTCCGAGCTCTCTTTTCCGTCCCTGGTTAGCAGCTGAGCCATTCATCTAGGGGTCTGAGTTTGAGATAATCCAGATTAAATCCATCCCCACCCCCAGCCCAACACACACATTTGACATCACTCATCTTGGCTTAACTTTGTCTGCCTGTACCAGCAGTGACCTGAATGCTATGCCTGCCACAAGGCCAAAAGGGAACCATCCCAGAAATGAGATGACTCATGGAATTCTGCCTTCACAGAGGCAACCTCAACATTTTCCAGTCAAACTGCCACTCTCAGATCTTTCCCATAGTGACCCTGAAATCCATCATTCAGCACCAATAAGGAAGAAACAAACTGAGCCTTGCTTTCCCAAATTAATCAAAGCTAGCATTTTGTAGGGGTTGCACTTATCATTCCATAATATATTTTGAGAAGTCCACTCCTTTGTTAGCCTGCACACCCAGACCTCTGTTTTGCTTGGAAGTCCCCATATCAGCATGGTTTCAAGAAATGCTGGGAAATGATTAGAAACTGAGGCTGCAAGATGTTTTACAATGTGAATTAGTGTTCTCTGCCTCTTTTGGCTGAAACAGATCAGCTCTCTTAAACCTTTATCACTTATGTCCAGAGTAGAAAATATGCTTCATATGATTGGTAATAGCTGCCTAAAAAGGATTCTGAGGTCCTATTTAGGCACAAAGAGGACATGACATAATAGATGAGTGATGTAGCATGGCCTGAGCTATAGGAAAATAACCAGCAAATTTTCTGCATGGTTTTCATTCCTGATTTCTGTGCAGCAATGACACTGAAGCTATGGGAGTGTGGGGGATGAGGAGTACTCATTCTGTGGAGTCCTGAGGTAGGCTTCTAGTTCCCTCAGTAGATAACACTGGCCTGTCGATCCAACACATATCTGGCCTTGTTTGTTCCACTCTGCCTCTCTCCACAACCTCTGACTAAAACCATGCTCTTGTTGTAATTTGAAAACACTCCATAATGAGGCATGAGTAACTCTTAGTCTCAGGGAAAGATGGAATCCACTTTAAAATATACACTTCTCCTAAAGATAAGCTTTAGAAAAAAAGATTCCAAAATGGCATATGTTTTTAGTTTACCCCTGGAATATCAAAATTGATTATGAAAAAAGATAATAAAGACACTTGAATGGATGTAGAATAGAAGTAGAACCATGAGTCTTGTCCAGACCCATGGCTTGATTGTCAAGAAGTTCGGAGTCATGAAGTTTAAAGTTTCTCCCTCTGCTCCATGCCCCAACACGGCCCTACCAACAACCCAGCCAACCTCATCCATCTCAGGGTTCGCAAAGGGTAGTTTCCAGACCAACCACATTAGCATCGTTTTTTTGGTCCTACATTGAGTTTTCTAATTTCCAAAATCTTACATTATGCATCCAAAAAAATTCCAGCATTTGAACATTTTGAAATTTCATGCATTATAGATCTATCTTTTCCATTACAAATTTTGATAGGGCAGAAATCATATCTTTTAACTTTTTTAACCTGCAAGTTTCTACTTTGATGCTAAAAAAGTAGTTATATATAAATACTAATGAGTGAATAACCTAACTCAGATTAACTAGTTTTTGAACACCCACAAATATGTTACCAGGGTGTCTAACCCACAGTGGGTGGGCTGTATGCAGCCCAGGATGGCTATGAATGCAGCCCAAACAAAAATCATAAATTTACTTAAAACCCTTTTTTGTTCATCAGGTGTTTTTTTTCTGTCCTTGTGTATTTAATGTGTGGCCCAAAATAACTCTTCTCCTTCCAGTGTGGCCCAGAGATGCCAAAAGGTTGGACACCCATGTAAGCTACACAATGACATGTGTCCTTGCACTTAGTCACCACAACAACCCGGAGAGGAAAATAGAATTAGGTTCCTTTTGAAGATAAGGATATGAAGCCTCAGAGATACCAGACAGATTCTTCAGTACAAGTGTGAAATTAAAATTATAGACATTTGAGCCCTGGCCAGTGTGGCTCAGTTGGTTGGAGCATCATAGACCAAATGGTTGCAGGTTCAATTCCCTGTCAGAACACATATCCAGGTTGAGGGGTAGATCCCCGGTTGTGAGCATACAAAAAGGCAACCAATTGATGCTTCTTTCTCTCTGTCTCTTTCTCTTAAAAAAAACAGTAAAAATGTCTTTGGTTGAGGATAAAAAATATACATAGACATTAGAGTTAAGACACTGGATTCAAATACCAGTTTCACCTCAAATAACAGCTTCACTATTATATCATGATAGTAATGGATGATAACCCATATAATAAAATAAGATGCATGAGACCATAATTGAAAGCATGATACACTCTTCCTTACAGTAGGATTTCAACTAATAAATGTGCAAGGAATGATGTAAGTGGAAAAATCAGCATTTTGCAAATACCATGGTAATAACTGTTGTACGTAAGTGCCACCAATGGATTCTAAAATTGGTGAATTAGACTATGATGAGAACCAGGACACTTATACTGTTTCAAAGTATCTTCCCACAAGATGCTTATTAAATACAAAGGCAAAATAGCAACTTTACAGTGGAGAAACCTGACAGATACTACTGAGCCAAGTTATCACAGTTAACATTAAAGAAATGGGACAAATTGATATCATGTACCTCCTGATACAGTGCACTGAGAAAGACACAATATGCTATTCTTGTCAAATAAGCATTTCTCTAAAGAAATATCTACAAAATCCAAATTGAGGACTAGCCCATAAAATAACTGATCTTTAAATATATCAGTCTTAAAAGACAAAGAAAGAATAAGAAACTATTCCAGATTAAAAGGAACTAAGCACACATGACAACTAAATACCATGTGTGATCCTGAGTTGAGTTCTAGCCTAAAAAAAGAAAGTGCAACAAGGAGAGAAATTTAAATAGTGCCTTTAGTTGAGATAATAGTATTGTATCAATGGTTAATAATTGTACAGTGGTTAGGTAAGATGTTAACACTTGAAAAATCTGGGAGAATTCTTTGGACTATGTTTTCAACTTTTTGTAAGTTTTAAATTAATTCAAACTGAAAGGTTAAAAAAAGTATACTGCCTGATACCTACCAAAACTAACAATTTAGAAAACCAAATGCCCATCAACTGATGAATAAATAAACATTGTATATCTACACAATGTAATACTATTAGACTATTAAAAGGGATGAAGTACTGACACACACTAACTATGGATAAACCTTAAAAAACACCTTGTTAAGGGAAAGGAGCCTGTCACAAAATACCACATTCTATAATTTCATTCATATGAGATGCCCAGACTAGAGAGATCTATAAAGACAGAAAGTAGATGAGTAGTTGACAGAATGTGGGGGGTACAACAGAATGGAACATGATTGCTAATGGATAATGGGACTTATTCTGAGGATAAAAAAAGTCCTAAAATTAGATAATGTACAACTCTGTAAATTATAGCCCTGTAAATATACTAAAAACTATTGAACTGTTAGACTTTAAATGTGTGTTTTATTGTGTGTGATATCTCAATAAAGCTGTGTTTTTTTTAAAGAAACTGTGTCTGATGCATAATAAATGCTCTATAGATGGGGCACATAATTATGATGATGACAACGATCTCTAGCACTACTAACTGCCATCATTGTTGTTTTCTCTTATCTGAAGCTCATGGCCTTTCCAGCATTAACTTGAAAGACTTAACTCAGTAGGTGAGTGGACTGGTTATATAATAATGACTGAGCTATTGTCTTTTTCTGTCCACTTGGGACCCTCCCTGGCTGATAATCCTCCATATTATCTCCATTTCTGTGATTCTGTTCCTGCTCTGGTTTGCTTAGGGTGTTTTGATGTTGTTGTTATCTATTTGTTTATTTGGCTTGGTTGTTGATAGTTGTGAGTTGGTTTTCATTTTACTGTTCATATATTTGACCTACCTTTTCTTAGATAAGTCTCTTTAACATTTCATATAATAAGGGCTTGGTGATGATCAACTCCTTTAACTTGACTTTATCTGGGAAGCACTTTATCTGTTATTTTATTCTAAATGATAGCTTTGCTGGATAGAGCAATCTTGGATTATAGGTCCTTGCCTTTCATGACTTCCAACATTTCTTTTCAGCCCCTTCATGCCTTCAAAGTTTCTTTTGAGAAATCATTTTCTTATAGGAACTCCTTTGTAGATAACTGTCTCCTTTTGTCTTGCTGCTTTTAATATTGTCTCCTTATCCTTAATCTTGGGTAATGTAATTATGATGTGCTGTGCTATGTGCTTCCTTGGGTCCAACTTCTTTGGGACTTTCTGAGCTTCCTGGACTCCCTGGAAGTCTATTTCTCTTGCCAGATTGGGGACGTTCTCCTTCTTTATTTTTTCAAATAAGTTTTCAATTTCTTGATCTTCCTCTTCTCCTTCTGGCACCCCTATCATTCAGATGTTGCAATATTTAAAGTTCTGGAGTTTACTAATCCTTTCCTCATTTTTCAAATTCTTATTTCTTCATTTTGTTCTGGTTGAATGTTTATTTCTTCATTGATTTGAGACCTGGTTTCCTTCTTATCACTGTTGGTTCCCTGTACATTTGCATAGCCTTCACTTTTTCCTCTATTTTGTGACTATATTCAACCCATTCTGTGAGCATCCTTAATTCACCAGTGTTTTGAACTGTGCATCTGGTAGGTTGGCTATCTTTTCATTGCTTAGTTGTATTTTTTCTGGAGCTTTGAACCGTTCTTTCATTTGGGCCAATTTTTTTTTTGTCTTGGTATGCATGTTATGTAGTGAGGGGTGGAGCCTTAGCTATTCACCAGGGCAAGGTGACCTACCTCTAGGCATTGTGGCACTGTATGTGGGGGAGGGATCTGAGAGAAAACAATGCTGCTTTTGAGCTCTCTGCCAACTTCTAGTCACTTCCTCTGCTACCCACAAGCAAATTGGGTCCTTCTGGAGCTAATATCTGTGTGGGTAAATTTTTGTATGTCCTAGGACCCTGTGGGCCTCTCCAAGGAATTCTCCTATGAGGCTGGGAGTTTCTCCCACCACTTCAATACCCACAGGTATTTTCAGTCAGAAGTTTTGAGCCTTTATTTCCCCACACTGGTACCCTGGGTTGTGCATTCTATCTCAATCCCAGTTGTTCCTCCAGTTTATCTGCAAGCAAATGTGGGACCACCCCTGCACCAGCTGCCACTTAGCCTGCCCCTATCCTCCAGTCTTCACCTGGCTGTGAGTCTTCTCCACCCCCTGGCTGCCTGCCTTGGCTCCTCCTACCAATCTGGATGAATGTTTCTTCCTTTTTAAAAAAAAAATATTGTTGTTCAGGTACAGTTGTTTCCATTTTCCCCTCACTACTCTCCCCACTCCATCCATCCACACGTCCCACCCTTGATCCTACACCCCATTTGTTTATTAACTCCTTGGTTGTTGGACTTCCATACAGTTTGATTTTCTGTCAGTTCTGGTTGTTTTTTTTAATTTGTTGTCCTTCTTTTGGTTGTGCAAGGAGACAACAGTGTGTCTACCTACACCTTCATCTTGGCTGGAAGTTTAGCTTTTATAGATTTCTTTTGATTTATCTGTTTACTAAATAATTAATTCAAGTATTTTTTTCACCTTTCAAAAGGTTACATTACTGCTATGCATCTTTGTTCAGTCCTCAGTGCATCAGGTGAAAAGCTCTAGGTGTGCTTGCTGTAGGTGCAAATAATTGACTAATATGACCAAAGTTGGAATTTTAATAGAAAGGGACTGGGAAAAAATTCTATAGGACTCTGCATGGCAGGAAGAGGATGCTTATTTGACATGCAAGTGGCACCTTGTACAAGGCCACATTCCATCCTCTATCTTTGGAAATGCTGAAGCCAGAGTAAACACCACCTTCTCTCAGGTCTAAGTGCAGCCTCAGAGAGCTGAGGGCTGCCATTAATCCTGAGGAGACTCCAAATGCAGTACTTGGTTGGGATTTAGAATAGGCTTTTGAGGCTTGCTCACTGCTGGTCACAACCCCAAGTCCTTGATTACTGTGAATGAAGCAAAGCCAGAGAAAACAATGCTGATGGCTGAGCACAGGCAGAGCTACCCCCGTTGTGTCACAATCAGAACTCAGAAACAATTGATTTATATACCCATGAAGCAGGCTTTTCTGAAATTAATGAATGCCCATGGAGGTCTCCACAAGAGGAAGCTCTGGTATTCTAGGAGAGAACAGAGAGGGAGAAGGCCAAAAGGAATTGCTCTGTGAGGCTACATTCTTAACTAATTTGTTCTGAATATCCTCCAGTCATACATGTGAGAAATGACATGTGAGGGCAAGGGGCAACAGTTCAGAGATAAAATAAGTTGAAGGCATTTAAAGTACTTGCCAAGGAAAAGTGCTCATCTGATAAAAATTTAGACAGGAAAGACGCCAAAATCCAGGAGAGACACAACTGAGAGATGTGATGAGGTGATTGCTGCTCCAGCTGTCAGACTTGTCAATGGTATGGAGATGCCAGATTTTAACTCAAGTGCAATGTCAGCCCAAAAGCTGCCTCTATTTCTCTGCATGGTTTTCATTAAGAAAGCACTAAGACTTGGTTCCAATTATAAATATACTATTTGGAGCCAGTTCAAGATGTAAATTTGTTGGTTGGTCTGTCTCTTCAGAAATTGGATTGAAGTAAGAGAAAGAGAATGCGATATGACACCTTCAACATCACCCTACTGGAATGGAATGAGTAGGGGCTTACTTGGTTAGAGTTGTAGGCATGCTGGAAGACAAGACATGAATGGCAAGGTACAGACTGAATTGCCTTGAGAAAGGCAAAGTTTACCATAGTCTTTTTCTTTAATTGGAAGGCAAATTTTATTGCTTTTTTAACTTTTTAAATAGATTTTATTGATTATGTTATTACCGTTGTCCCAATTTCCCCCCATTCTCCCCCTCCACCCAGTACCCCCTATTCCTCCTGGCATTCCCCTCCTTAGTTCATGTCCATGGGTCATGCATTTAAATTCTTTGGCTTGTCCATTTTCTATACTGTTTTTAACATACCCCTGTTTATTCTGTGTCTACCAATTAGTATCTTAATACCTGTACCTTTTTCCCCACTTCCCCCTCCTACTGATAACCCTCCAAATGATCACTGTATCTATGATTCTGTTTCTGTCTGCTTGTTTGCTTAGTTTGTTTTTTTACATTCAATTGTTGATAGTTGTGAATTTATTGGCATTTTATGTTCATAGTCTTTATTTTGTTTTTCTTAAATAAGTTCCTTTAACCTTTCATAAAATAATGGCTTGATGATGATGAACAGCTTTAGCTTTTTACCTTGTCTGGGAAGTACTTTATCTGCCCTTTTATTCTAAATAATAGCTTTGCTGGATAGAGTAATTTAGGTGTAGGTCCTTGCTTTCATCACTTTGAATACTTTTGGCCAATCCCTTCTTACATGCAAAGTTTCTTTTGAGAAATCAGCTGACAGTCTTATGGGAACTCCTTTGTGGGTAACTATGTGCTTTTCTCTTGTTGCTTTTAAGATTCTCTCTCTATCTTTAACCATTGGCATTTTAATATGTGTGTTGGTGTCGTCCTCTTTAGGTCCAACTTGTTTGAACTCTGTGCTTCCTGGACTTGTATGTCTATTTCCTCCACCAAATTATGAAAGTTTTCTTTCATTATTTTTTCAAATAAGTTTTTAATTTCCTGCTCTTTCTCTTCTCCTTCCAGTACCCCTATGATTCAAATGTTAGTATATTTGAAGTTGTCCCAGAGGTTCCTTAGTGTATCCTTTTTTTTAATTCTTTTTTCTTCTTGTTCTCTGATTAAATGTTTTTTTTTCCTTATGTTCCAAATCATTGATTTGATTCACAACTTCATTTGCTCCATTGTTGGTTCCTTGTAATTTTTTATTTTTATAATTTTTCTCTGTATTTTTATTACCATTTAGTCCTCTTATACCACCCCCCCAACACCCACAGACCCCCACACACATACACAATCACCACACTGTTCTCCATATCTATGAGTCCTTTTTCCTTTATGGGGGTAGAGGAATTAAGCGAAAAAAAAAAAAGAATAATTTTTTCTTTACTTCACTTAGTATAACCTTCATTTCTTCCTGGATCTTTTTTATGCCATTGAAGTATGCAATGAGTACCTTGAGCTTCCTCATAGCCAGTGTTTTGACTCTGCCTCTGACAGATTGCTTATCTTCATTTTGTTTAGTTCTTTTTTGGGAGTTTTGTTCTGCTCTTTCATTTGGGCCATAATTCTTTCTCTCCTCATTTTGGCAGCTTCCCTGTGTTTGTTTCTATGTATTAGCTAGAGCTGCTTTGACTCCCTATCTTAGTAGTGTGCCTTATTGTAGAAAAGCTCACCAGTTAGTTCAATGGGATGGTGCCTTAGGTAATCACCAGGGTGGAGCAGCCAGTATAAATCAGGTTGACAGAGTCTCTGATCTGCTGTCACTGCTCTGTGGCTCTGTATGGGGGAGGACACAGAAAGGAGACAATGCCACTGCCTTGCCTCTGGAGTTTTGTCTGGGAGAAAGCTGTCCCCTAGCACTCACCCTGATGCCAGACACTTCAGATTCTCCCCATATGCCATTGGTGCCCTTCAGCTGCTGCACCATTGCTGGAACCCAGAGGGAGTGAGTCTGTATAAGTCCCCAGTCTGTTGTAAGCCCTTTAAGAGGAGACCCCTGAGAATCCCAGTTTCTTCTGCCACCACAACCCCCTAAATCCCTCTGCTTTTTACAGTCAGAAGTTATGGGGACTTATATTCCTGGCACTGGATCCCTGGGCTTGGTGGTATGGTGTGGGGCTGGGATCCCTCACACCTGAGGTATCCCTCCTGATTTTTATCCATTACACATGGGTGTGGGACCACTTGTTCTACATCTCAGTATCTCTGCACCTCAGTGAGTTTCTGTGTCTCCAACCCTCCTACCCGTTTGGATGAATGTGACTTTCATCCTTGGTTGAAAGGATGAAATTCCTTGGTTGTTAGATTTCCATACAACTCAATTTCTGATGATCTGGGTCACAGTTGTTTTGTATTTTAGTCATAATTTTTGCTGTAGTTGTGCGATAAGGCAAGCTGTGTTTACCCATGCCTCTATCTTGACTGGAACCATATTATTTCCTAAAGGTCCCACCAGAAACCTATGGTATGAAAAGTGACAACTCTGTAATTTTGGAATGTCAAACCAGATCAGGATTCCATGTTATCATAAACGTTGGCCATAAATGCAGGCCAGCATTTGAAATATGAGACTGTGCATGTGAAATGTACATGTGAAATATGAGACTGTATGCAGCATTGTATTCTACCCGCTTGCCTAAAATATATAAGATAAACATATAAGGACAAAAGCTGAACATTTTTTTTTTAAAGGACAAAAAATACTAGGATAGGGGGAGTGCATCTTCAATAAAAGGAATGTCAAGGAACTGGGTGAAGAAAAAGAAGACATTTTAAAGCTACTAATACAATTCTTGTTATTAAATGCTTATTTATTTTCCTTTAAAAATTATTCTGTCCATACAATGCACAAAACTGACCATAACACTCCCTTTCTCCTTGTTATGCTTGCCAATCCAGCATTCTCTCTAATTTCTATACTTAGCAGAGTAACCCAGGCCTTTTTAAACATCAACTTTTTAGCCAGTCATGCAGATTCTCCTGGGTGTGACAAACACCCACATTTAGATCCCAAATGCACTGTCACAAAGGAAACATTAGGGTCAGGAAATTCAGGTAATATTAACAAGCTCATTTCAAAGATGTCTTGCTTCATGTCTCTTTTGTTTACAAGCACATAGCAGAATTTGATGTATAACAATCAATAGCTTCAAAGAGATGCTGGGTCAAAAGATGGTTTTCTGAGACTCAATCCACCTAAGAGAGACCAGATTTTTCCTTCACCAGCTGAAACAACTAAAGCACTGGATGGGATATATGAAGGCAGAATTTCCAGTCATTTAGATGTATTGCAGCACAAGATAGTGTGTCCAATGGGGAGGGAGAAACAAATGAAGTGATTTCTAAGATTGCCTCAGTTAACTGGAGAAAACTCACAGTCACACTATAGAAAACAGAGACCCAGGTGGAGCCCAGAGTCTCTCAGATGCAGGAGGCAGAGTTGGGAGCAAGAGGAGGGCAAGGTGGATAGAGTGCAAAGGGCAGAGGAGAGAGCTGTACCACAAGAATCCCAGAAGACTGCAGAGAATCTGCTCAAGATTAACGTTCTTTTGAATGTTAAGGTTTATTATATAGTGTATTAATTAAGATAGTACCTCAGAGAAATTGTGGGTTTGGTTCCAGACTATTGCAACAAAGCAACTATCACAATAAAGTGAACACCACTATAAAACAGGTTGGAATTTTTCGCTGATGGATAGTCTTGCCTTTAAGTTGTAAAAACACATCTGTGAGGCACAATAAAGTGAAGTGCAGTGAGACAAGGTGTGCCTATATTGGTGAAGAGTTAGATTGATCAATGGAACAGTATAGAGAACCCAGAGAAAGAGCCATACAAATATGATCAATTAATTTTGACAAATAAGCAAAACAATTCAATGGAGGAAGAAGAGCATTTACAATAAATCCTCAGTGGTGCTGGGGACAACTGAACCTTCATTAGCCAACCCTCCCCTAAAAAGAACCTCAACCTAACCTAAACCTCATACTATATTTAACACAGAGATCATCAGTTTAAATGTAAAACATAAAAACTTAAAGCTTCCACAAAAATATCTTTGGAATCAAGAGCTAGGCAAGACTTCTTACAGTTAAGACCAAAGCAAAATTCATAAGAAAAAAATGGACATTTTGGAACTTATTAAAATTAAAAATATTTATAAAATAATTCAAATGTATGCCAATACAAGTAAGGTAGTATTCAGAGACAGTTCTGATCAGATGGCTTAGAGAAATTTATGGAGTATTCACATTGGAAGTTTCCATATCAATGAATGTCTTTGACTTAAATCTAACCAAAAACTGCAATGTTATTCTTTGTACCTTTTCATTATATAGTGTTAACAAGCTTAGTTGCAAATGAATAAAATACTTAAGCTATTTGTTTAAAAAATATATTTATAAAATAAAAGATGTTTATTAAAAGATGCAGAGAAAAGAGTATATTTTCTGGCAAAAAAACTAAATTAAATTAGAAGTCAATAATATTTAACTACAAAATTCCCCAAATTTTGAAACAAAATATTAAAGAAGGCTATAATGTAAAAAACAAGTCAAAATTGAAATTAGAAAGTATTTAAAACTAATTAAAGCCCTGGCTGGCATGGCTCAGTGGATTGAGTGCAGGCCTGCAAACCACATGATCTCGGTTCGATCCCCAGTCAGGGCACATAACTGGGTTGCAGGCCAGTTCCTGGCAGGGGACTCATGAGAGGGAACCACACATTGATGTTTCTCTCCTTTCCTTCCTCTCTAGAGATAAACAAATAAAATCTTTAAAAAAACTGATTAAAAATTGAACACAAAATTTTGGGGATACAACTGAGGTGTTACTTAGAGCAAATTTTATACCACTGAAAGCAATGTTGGAAAAGAAAAAAGTTTCAAGTCAATGACATCAACTTCTACAAACTTTAAAAAAGAGTAAACTAAAAACAAACTAAGCAGTGAGAAATAATAATAAAATAAAAATAAATATCAACAAAATTGAAAAAAATAAAACCAAAGATTGCTGGAAAAGATAAATAAAATCATATGCTTCTAGTCAGACTTAATTATAAAACAATCATAGATTAGTCAGAATAAAATGGTAGAAAGTAAATTACCAACATCAGGAATGAAAGGAGTAACATCAATACTGTTTCTACAAACATTAAAAAGATGATAAAGGAATTTTATGAACAATTTTATTTCAATAATTTTGACAACAGAGATGAAATGAAGAAATTCTTTGAAAGATACAAAACATTAGTCTATTCAAAAAAGAAATGTATAGTCGGAACAAGGGAAGGCCCCCCCAAATGGAATTATCTTCTGTTGGGTGGGGTCTTGTAGTAAACGCTTCCCCTGTTAGATGAGTGTTCTAGAAACGTATCTATATCAGTGTATCAGTGAGAATTTGAAGACTCTTTCCGTGGGTTTGCCCATTTCATGATGGGTGATTTATGAGTGCACCTGCCTACACACAGTATGAGAATTCAGCAGTTTTGACCAAAAAGACATGCCCTTTCCCTCCCTATTCACCCAATCTCTCCCTGTGTGACTCTTTCTTTGTTTCCCTGGATGAAAAAAAGTCCCCAGAGGGAAACATTTTGCAGATGTGGAAGAGGTGAAACAAAAAACTGCAGAAGCACTCAAAAATCAATGTGTTCAAAAACTGTTTTGAGCAGTGGAAAAACATTTTGATAGGTGTATTGCATCAAATGGAGAGTACTTTGAAGGTTGACTGAAGTTTAAACATTTAAGAATAAACACAATTTTTTAATAAATAAATTCTGGTTTTTGGGTCCCCCTCATATTAAATAAAAATTAATTTTTGGGGAGAGGGAAGGGAACTTAAGGGGAAAAAGGGGGAGGGATTTTGAGGAACAAGTATGAAAGACACAGAGATGAGGACTGGGGGCGGGGAATGGGAGGGAGGGCGGAGACTGGGCGGGGGGGGGGAGAGAAAAAAAATGTACTTGAAAAGTAACTAAATAAAATTTAATATTTTAAAAAAAATTAATTTTTAGTTAAAACCCTTCCTAAGATCAGGAATGGGCTACCTTTACCAGTACTAGTTAGCATTTTACTGAATGCTGTAACCAGTGTAATAAGGAAAGAAACAGAAAAAAGGCAATCATATTGTAAAGGAATAAGTACAGCTACTATTATTTGCTAAAGACATGATTATCTATATAGAAAAATCACACAAAATGTAGAATTATAGCTATTGAAACAAAAAAGGGTTTTTTTAAAAATAGGTAGCAGGATTCAAGATTGATATAGAAATATTACTTGAATATACATATAAAAGCAACAAATAATCAGAAATTGAAATTAAACGTAGGATAAAAATATGAAATACCAAGAGATCAATCTGTAAACTAAAAACTACAAAGCACTGCAGAGGATAATTAAATAATACCTGAATAAATGGAAATATTCTATGTAAATGAATTGGAAGAATGAATATCATTAACATTTCAATGATATTCAAATTGATCTATATATAGGCTTAAGAGAACTCCAGTAAAAATACCAACAGAATTTTCTTTTATAAATTTGCAAGTTAATTCTAAAGTTTATACATAACTTTAAAAAAATAGCTAAAATAGTTTAGAAAAACTTTAACAACTTTGGAGAACTTAATCTACCTGATTTATATTTAAGACTTAATGTAATATAAAGCTATAGAAATCAAGACTGTGTAGTACTGGTATCAAGATAGACAAATAGATCAATGAAACAAAACAGAAGGTCCAGAAATATACCCACATGTATGTGATTTATTTTTTATAAAGATGTCAAGGCAATTCAATGAGCAAAGAATAATATTTTAAACAGATGATGCTGGTGCTGGAACAATCAGCTAGTCATGAACAAAAAAATATTATCTCACACTTGATACAAAAATTAACTGGAAAGACATCATAAATATAAATGCAAGAATTAATGCTATAAAACTTCTAGGAAAAGAAACTGTAAAATTTCTATTAATCTTGGGTTTGGCAGAAATGTCTTAAATATCACTCCAAAGGCAAGAATTATAACAGAGAAAATCAATAAATTAGACTTTTTAAAGATTATACACTTTTATTCTTCAAAAGACACTGTTATGGAAATTTTAGAAAAACAGTCAACTACAGCCTTAGAGAAAATATTTGCCAAAAATATACCTAATAAAGGACTTAATATCCAGGGTATACAGGATACCCTTAAAACTCACTAACAGAAATACAACCCACCCCCCCCAAATAGGGAAATGATGTAAAACAGACCTTTCACCAAAGTAGATATATGAGTGGCAAATAAGCACATGAAAAGAGAATTCAACATCATTTGCCATTAGAAAAATATAAATTAAAACCACAGTGAAAAACCATTACACACTCTTAAAATGGCTATGATTAAAAGATTGACTACACAAAGTATTGGTAAGGATTTGAAGCAACTGGGAAAATAGAATGGTACAATGCCTTTGGAAAATAGGTTAGCAGTTTATTTAAAAGTTAAACATACCTTTGCCATATAAAAGTATTCATACAAAAGTGTTTATATAACTACCTTATTTGAAATCAAGTTAAAATTGAACTGATTAAATATTTATTCAATATAAATCAATAAACAAATTATTATATATCTATGGAATTGAATATTAGCAATAACCATTTAAAATAAACTATTACTATATGTACCATGATTGAATCTAAAAAATAATTATTTATTTTTTTCAAACTAAACAAGAAACTTTATTTAGAAAATCAGAGAGAAGTGACCTGTAGAAGAAGTGGGCTCAGGAAACAAATTGTAGAGAATAAAGAAGGGCCCTTGGAGTTTAGGAGAAAGAGGGAGGGAATGAAAACATGTCTGAAGGAAGGGGATAGGGAATGATGCTGGCGTGCTCTCTTGCTTTCTCAGTTTCTAGTTTTCTTGCTTTCAAGTTTCCTTGCTTTCGCTTCCTATTTGGGTCCTCTGTCCTACTGGCTTTTATTTTATGTTATTATCTTATTTTCTTTCTTATAATTTTTACTGAAGTATAATTAGCATATTGGTTTCAGGTATACAACATAATAATTCAATATTTGTATATATTACAGAATGGTCATCACAGTAAGTCTAGTTAAACATCCATTACCTCATTTTGTTTTTTCCCACCACTTCCCTGACTTCAGCCATTCCCACCACTCACCCTCAATTCTAACCCCCCTTTGGCTTTCTTTGTGTGTTCTTTATACATGTTCTTTGATGAACTATGCTGAGTGAAGAAGCCAGACCCAAAACAGCACATTTAATTTATATAACATTAAGATAATATGAAATGATCAATATTGGAAGAATTAGATTGTAAATTGCTTAAAAGCAGAAGTAAGAGATATCTAAGGGGTGTAAGGAAAATTTGGGGATGATGGACATGCTCAGCATCTTGATTGTGGTGAAAGTTTCATGGGTATATACATATGTCAAATTTTATTGCACTGTATACTGCAGATCTATGCAGTATACTGGATTTCAATAACATTTTTTTAAATCTGTAGAAGAGAGAAATTTGTCTTCTAGTGTCAGGAATTTTTAATGAAGCCCCATGGAGATCATCAAAACTAAGTAAAAGTTTAGAAACTAGGACCTGATGTTAGTTTTTCTATAGCATTTTTAATCCAAATCACTTGGTGTAAGGAAAGGTTACTCATGTAATTTGAGCACCTACTATTTCTAGACCTTTCGTGTATGGTATCATTGTTATCTGATACATTCTACTAGATAATTTCCTTATTTTAGAAAGGAGGAAACTGATGGCTGCAGAAGTTAAGTTACTATGAATATGGTAACCATAAACAGAATAAGAACATAAAGTCTGGAGCACAGTTTTGAATCCCAACTCTATCTCTTGGTAGCTGGGCAATCTTAGGAAATTGCTTAAACCCTCTATGCATTAGTTTCCTCATCTGAAATGGTAGGTTTTTATATTACCTATTTTATAGGGTTGTGGCACATAGAAAGAGCTCAACAAATTATCACTTTACTTATTTTTCCCATTTATTTCCATAACAGATTGTAAATTATTGGAAGATGTATCTTAAACCCACCCTACCTCAACCATAATAAGTTCTCTTCAGAACCTATGCCAGAAGTACCTCAAATCCCCACACTCAAATCCATTCTCAATATGCCTCCTAGAGTAGACTTTGGTGTTCTCTCAACTAGTAGGATTATTCTCACATGAATCCAAAATCCTTCCTCTGAGACACTTTTAAATGCATTTCCTCTTCATTCTTCAGGGAAAATCAGTTCCAAAATGCTTTCAATATTATCTCTAAAATCTCTCTTTCATTCCCCTTTCATTTTCTATTGACCTGTCTGTAAGCCCCCAATATCTTACAATATTACAACATTTGTAAGTATAATATTACAGTAGTATGATCATTATAATATTATAATGCTTACAATTATAGGCTTACAATACTATAATCATTTAATCATCCTTCTGAACTTTGATGTCTCACTGACCCACTACCACCTATAAGTAATGTCTTAAAGCTTTAGTATGCATAGAAATACAGGATGCAAATCTAGAGATCAAGATTAAAGAGTCAATGCTATGGCCTAGAAGTATACACATCTAACATTATTCACAAGAGGACATGATGCATCTGGACCATAAACTATATTCTGATAGTGACTGTTTTACATGTAATCATAGCTTTAAGAAGAAAATTTCCAGGTTAGTAAGAGTAAATTGCCCTTTATTCAGATATCTAACTTCAAAGTCTTAGCTGTCCACATAGTAGTTAAAACTGTGTTAAGGTACCTAAGTGTCAGTGGCATCTCCATCCCCATCTTTACTCTTCAAGCCCTGTCCCAAGGCTAGTGTCATTCATTGACCTTGGCCCTGGGAGCAGCATAATTAGCTTAAAACCCTGAGAGATAACATATCTCTCTAGCCATAGTTACTGAAAAAAGTAGCCTCTCTTCTCCAAAGAGTGCGAAGGGGATGCCCACTTCTTTCTTCTTTCCCTTACTGCCTCTTCTCAAAATAGGTGTGACTGTGCATGGACCTAAAGCCCTGACAGAAACCTAATTTTCTTACCAAAGGAACCAGGAAAGGGAGCTCATGGGAGTCACAGTGTACAGAAATCTTAGGAGAAGAGAGAGCTGGGTAAGGAAATCCACTAATTTTGTGTACATGACACAAGCTGCAGAGTCAACCTGAACTATGAGTGCACAAAACAGGCTAAAACCAAAACCAAAACATAGTAAAGGCTCTGAGAACAGTTTAGCCATTAACAGAGGCAGGAAGGTAGGGGCTGGATGAAATGGGTGAAGGTGGTCAATATGTATACAAACTTCTAGTTATAAGATAAAAAAAGTTCTGGGGCTATAATGCACAGTATGGTGGCAAAGGTTATAACGTATTGTATATTTGAAAGCTGATAAGAGAGTAGACCTTAAATTCTAAGGCTTAAAAGTTCTCATCATGAGAATGAAGAATATAACTGGCAGGTGATGGATGTTACTAAACATTGTGATAACTGTTAAACAGTATATATATATATAAAATCATTATGTTATACATTTTAAACCAATACAGTGTTGTGTGTTGATTAAATTTTAATAAAACCGGGGAGGGGGGAATCCAGCCTTCATCTCTCATAAATGAAGGAAGTTCACTCATCAGAGGAATCAGGCCAAGGAAAGGTCATTTTAGGCCCTTTGCTGGTACCCAAGAAAGAATCTTAGGGCTGAACATATCAGGGCTCTTCACTTGGAATTGAACACAGGGGCAGAGATGTGTCCTGTAGAGTTAAAAAAAAAAGTGTATCATGGAATAAAGAAAACAGCAACAAGTTTTTACTCTCTGGTTCTATCATTTAATATAATAGAGTTATAAAAAAGGGAAGATATCAAGAAGTCTTCATGATACATATTAATTTATTAAACTTCCCATTTTTGCATCTTGATGGATATCAGAAGTTGAGACCAATAAGCTACAGGTAAGCTTTTCTAAATTCTAAAGTGCTCCAGACATATAAATTAAAACATCTCCAATAACCTTTCTAAATGCTTCATTTTTAATTTCATCCCTATTATTCCTACCATTAAGTCACTGTCCTGGTGATAGAACTTCTTGTTCTTCAACTCACGTGAATTGTCTATAACCTATTCTTCAAACTTGTTGATAAATTATTTTTCACTATGTTTTACTATGTAAGTTGAAGTTCTCTTTAAGAGGACAACTCTATGTTGAGTTACAGAAGCCTCAAAAAACCGTAATTCACACACATAGGATATCCACAGGCTGTTTAAACCCAATACAAGTCATTTCCATTGAAGAAGAAATCTGTTAAACCATTAAATCAGTTGTTTTTCTTTTTTTTATCTAGACAAGATAAAACTGACTAAAGAGTGCCAACACAATGTTTGGAGAGACTAATGAATCTAGAAGTAACCCTTAATTCACAAATTATATTTCTGGCTTTGTCACTAACATCTATCAAGTATGTGACATCAGTTATATATTGAACCCACCCAGAGCTCAGTTTCAACGTCTGTAAAATGCATGGGTTGGCATGGGAATCCTTTGAAGTTTCTTCCAGTTCTAACATTGTATGACTCTAGAAATGACTGATTTTTTTTCGCTTTGCAATTCAGTATTTTTTGTCTCATGTACAGTATTAAATACCCAACCTAGGTATACAATAAATCTTGGTGGAGCATGAAAATAATACCACTGTATGGTTTTATAATAATATAAGTATATAACAATATTATATATGAATGGCTTCCAACTCTAATTCTTCTAATAATACCTAATGTACTGGGAAAAAAGTCAATAAAGAAGAGAGCTACACATGAATTTCAGACTTCATCTAACGTCACTTGAGAAGTCAAAAAAAGAAGATACAATTTTCTTCTGTTTTTTTTTTTCGTTAACTTCTCTGAGATTGTTTCCTCATCTATAAAATTAGAATAACCATGAGCAACCTAAGAAACTTATGGGAAATCTAGATGTAATAATGTAAGTAAAATGATTAGCTTAGAACTGTATGGTTCATCAGAAATTTTCTAAGAACTACAAGGAGGCTACTGAACTGGCAGTTTCTTAAAGACTCTCATAATACCAAAAATAAAATAAGTTGATCCTATAATTATCTAAATTTTGACAGTCCAGTTAATGGAAGAAAAGCAGGTCTAAGTATATATGGTTCATAAAGGGTATGCTATAACTCTTGGAGAACAAAATAAGGGCAAACCCCAAAATGCTCTAGACCCTCTACACATTTATGTACATGAAATAAATCAAAGCAACTTTCTTGAACAACACATACTCTTCTTGAAAGTTTCAGATTAGTTTCTAGTAGACTACAAGTTAAAAATCACCAAATCTCAGATTTCAGCCTTTCCTTAGCAATCACTGTTTCTCATAATGGCATTTTGGACAGGGCAATTATTCATTGTACTGCCCTGTGTAGTGCAGGATGTTGGAGGTTCCCCAGGCCCTTCCTCTATCTGTGAAATCACAATTGGTAACATAATTCACGGGTTCCACTGAAAAATAAAAATGCAGGAATCCTTGCTCAAAACTTAATGATTTCAAGATGATAACAGGAGAAAATTAAAACAAGCATTGGTCCTTCTGGGTGTGGGGCCCTGTGTGACCACATCGGTTGCACAACTATGAAGTTGGCCCTGCATGGGAGGAGCATTCTTGATCATAGTAAGCCCTAAGGCCATGCCCTATATTGCCAAGTGTACCCTTTAAAATTTTTTTCTGTCCAAGATATCGCCTTATAGATTAAATAAAACTAAGGCCCACAAATAAGCAAAGTGCTTAAAGTCATACTGGCAGAAAATGCAAAGGTAAGATTAAGTCCATGTATCTTTATATCATTTATTTATTTTATAAAATTTTTTACTTACTTATTTTTCAAGTACAGTTTTCTATCTATTTCTCCCTTCCCAGCCCCTCCCCCCTGCCCCGTGCTCCCCACCTCCCTCCCATTTCTAGCCCCCTTAGTTCTTGTCCTTGTGTCCTTCATACTTGTTCCTCCAAATCCCTCTCCCTTTTTCCCCCTTAATTTCCATTCCCTCTCCCCTCTGGTCACTGTCCCCTTGTTCTCTATTTCAGTATCTTTGTTTTTATTCTGCTTGCTTGTTTGTTTTGTTGTTTAGCTTCCTGTTAAAGGTGAAATCATATGGTATTTGTCTTTTAACACCTGGCCTATTTCACTCAGCATAAAATTTATTGAGATATAATAAACATAAT
This sequence comes from Artibeus jamaicensis, assembly GCF_021234435.1. Taxonomy (NCBI): domain Eukaryota; kingdom Metazoa; phylum Chordata; class Mammalia; order Chiroptera; family Phyllostomidae; genus Artibeus; species Artibeus jamaicensis. The sequence continues at coordinate 27,764,615 of NW_026521788.1, read as the reverse complement.
ATAACAATCACTATTTTAAAGTATATGTTCAAACTCTGAATATTCAGAGTTGTGCAATTATCAGCATAATTTGAGAACATTTTCATCAACCAAAAAAGAATTTCAGGGGAAAAAGGGGAAGGATTTACAGGAACTAGTATAAAGGACACATGGACAACAACTAAGAGGGTTGGAAATGGGAGGGAAGTGGGGAGCACTGGGGGGGAGGTGGGCTGGGATGGGAGTAAAAAACAGAAAACTGTACTTGAACAATAATTTAAAAAATGTAAAAAATAATAATAATAAAAAAGAAATCTTATTAGTAGTCATTCCTCATACTTCCCTTTAACTCCCTCAGTGTTAGGCAACCACTTCCTTCTGTGGTTATTTATTTATTTTATTAACTGGGTTCTTTCACTTAGAATAACATTTTTGAAGTTCATCCAGGTTGTAGCATACAGTACTTTATTTCTTTTAATTGCCAAAGTTCCACTTATGAGTACTATATTTTATTTACCAATCCATTGATTGATGGGCATTTGAGTTATGTCCACTTTTTTTGGCCATTAAAAATGATGCTATATAGGAGTTCTGGCTAAGATGGAGGCATAGGTAGAAACCCTTTGCTTCCTTGCACAACCAAAAGGAGGAAAACAACCAATTTAAAATCAATAAATAACCAGAAGTGCCAGAAAATCAAACTGCATGGAATTCTGGCAACCTCGGAATGAAAGAAACAGTCAAATGGAATAACCAGACTGGTAAGGCGATGGAGAAAGAGAAACCATGATGAGGATGCGGACCATACGGGTGGGGCTGGCTGTGAAGAGGTAGCAGGCTGTGCAGGAGGAGCTGCCTTAAAGTGAAACTGAGACTCAAAGGTGGCTGTGGACTATGGCAGTTGCCAAGGTGGGAGAAACTCCCAGTCTCACATAAGAGCTCAGTGAAAAATGGCATAGAGATGAGCAGGTGCGCTGTGTTGTTCTCTCTCTGTCTCCTTCCCCACAGGCAGCACTGCAGTACAGCAAGGTGGTTTGCTCTGCCGGGTGAACACCTAAGGCCCTTCCCCATTCAACTTAACAGGGGCTCCGAATAAAGAAATAGGGCCCAAATGAAAGAAGAGACCAAAATCTCAGATATAGAGCTAAGTGATGAGGAGATAGCCAACCTATCTGATGGGGAATTCAAAACTTTGGTAATCAAGATGCTCACAGAACTGATTGAGCTTGGTTGAAAAATGAAAGAACAAATGAAAGATACCCAAAATGAAACAAAGCAAAATATTGAGGGAACTAACAGTGACAGGAAGGAAATCAGGACTCATAGCAATGATTTGGAACATAAGGAAGAAATAAACATCCGACAGGAACAAAATGAAGAAACAAGAATTAAAAAAAGTAAAGAGAGTCTTATAAACCTCTGGGACAACCTGAAACATTCCAATATCCAAATTACAGGGGTGTCAGAACAGCAAGAAATTGAAAACTTATTTGAACAAATAATGAAGGAAAACATCCCCAATCTGGTGAAGGAAACAGACTTTCAGGAAGCCCAGAGAGTCATAAAGAATTTGGACCCAAAGAGGAACATACCAAGGCACATCATCATTAAGTTACTCAAGATTAAAGACAAAGAAAAATCTTAAAAGCAGCGAGAGGAAAGGAGAGAGTTACTTACAAAGGAGTGCCCATAAGGCTATCAGCTGATTTCTCAAAAGAAATCTTACAGGCAAGAAGGGACTGGAAAGAAGTATTCCAAGTCATGAAAGGAAAGGACATCCATCCAAGATTGCTCTATCCAGAAAAGCAATCATTTGGAATAAAAGGGCAGAAAAAGTGCTTCCCAGATAAAGTTAAGTTAAAGGAGTTCATCATCACCAAGCCCTTATTATATGAAATGTTAAAGGGACTTATCTAGGAAAAGGCAGATCAAAAGGAAGAGTAAAATGGCAGCAAACTCACAAATATCAACAAATGAGCCTAAAAAAATAAAACGAAGAAAAACTGAGAACAAATACTAAGCAAACAACTAGAACAGGAACAGAATCACAGAAATGGACATCACATGGAGGGTTTTCAGTGAGGAGGAGTAGGGGAGGAATAGGGGGAAAAGATACAGGGAAGAAGAAGCATAACTGGTAGGCATTAAATAGATGGAGAGAGGTAAAAAATGGGATAGGAAACAGAGAACTCAAAGAACTTATATGTACAACCCATGGACATGAACTAAGGAGGACTGCTGGAGGGTTGGGGGGTGCAGGGCAGAGGGGGGATGAAAGAGGAGAATTTGGGTAAACTGTAATAAATAGCATAATCAATAAAATATACTTTAAAAAGTAAAAACAAAAAAATAAACATTTATGTATATTTTATAATCAGACAAAAAAGAATGATGCTATAAACATTCATGCACAAATTTTTTTAAGTAGACATGTTTTCAGTTCTCCTGGGTATATACCTAGTAGTGAAATTGCGAGGTCATATGGTAATCCTATGTTTAACTTTTTGAAAAACTACCAGATTGTTTTACAAAACAGTTTCACCATTTTTATTTCAAACAGCAGTGTATAAGGATTCCAGTTACTCCACATCTTTGTCTACACTTGTTATTGTCCGCCTTTTTCAATGATAGCTGTTCTTGTGAGTATAAAGTAGTATCTCTGAGGTTTTGTTTTGCATTTTTTTTGTGATAGCTAATGACAAACACTTGGTTGTGTACTTATTGATCATTTGTATACCTTCTTAGAAAGAATATTTATCAGATCCTTTTTCCACTTCTACATGCAACAATAAATTGTCTTTTTGAGTTTTTAAATTTTATTATTGTGTGGTAAATGCTCTTTCTGAATACAAGGTCTTTATGAAAAATATGATTTGCAAAAATCTTCCCCCATTCTGTGAATTGTCTTTTCACATTTTTATGGTGTTCTTTGAAGAATACACATTTTTAAATTTGATAAAGTCCAGTTTATTCATTTTTCTTTTTAGTTCTTATAATTTTGGTTGCATATTTTGGAAACCATTGCCTAATGAAAAGTTACAAAGATTTACATCTATGTTAACTTCTAAGAGTTTTATACTTTTAGGCCTTTGGCCCATTTTGAATTAATTTTGGTAGGGGTCCTACTTCATTCTGTTTTATGTGACTATCCAGTTACCCAACACCATTCATTGAAATTACTATTATTTTCCTATTGAATTATATTGACACCCTCATGAAATATCAGTTGACTGTAAATGTAATTATTTAATTCTAGGCTCTCAATTCTATTTCATTCATCTATATGTCTATATGTGCCAGTTTTGGCACAAAACATTGTTTTGATTATTGTAACTTTATCTTTTGAAATTAGAAAGTAAATTGCATTGGATCTGTAAGATGCATTTGGAGGAGTAGTGCCATCCTCACATCCATGATATTATAAATAGAATTTTTAAAAGTTTCATGTTCATATTGTTCACTGCAAGTATATATAAATGCTTTTATAAATCAGTTAAGTCAAGAGAAGAAATATGAATTTATATTATTTTTTATTTTATATAACTATATGTGCTTTGTTCTTTTGTTTAAATGTGATTTTAAATTAATGTCTAGGCTGGGTCTTTGCTTTCGGCATGAAGAAAGTTACTAAGCATTTTCATAAGACATCTCTGATAGCAACATATACTCTTATTTTTTGTTTTACAAACAAAATAAATATATTTATCTCATATTCATATTTGAGAAATAGTTTTGATTGATATAAGATTCTTGTTTGACAACTATTTCCTTTCACCACTTTCAATAAGTCATTCTACTGGCTTTTGACCTCCATTGTTCCTGATGAGAAGTTATTTGTTCCCATGGAGTAGAGGGAGTGAGAATTTATTGCTTAAACTTACAGATTTTCTCCTTGGGGTGGGGAAAAGTTCTGAGAATAGATAATGGTAATGAGTGCACAATATTGTGAACATAATTAATGTCACTGAATTGTATGTGGGTAGCAGTAGTTTTTGAGATTAGTCTTTAAGGTTTGTGTGAACCCAGAAGAGTTCTTATTAGTTGTCTCTTTCCTATAGTTTTCTTTGGTAAATTTACTGGCTTTGCATTTAGCTTTGTGCTCTTATAGAATTATTAGCTTCTTCATAATTGCTTACTACCCAAATCTCCAGTGTTTATAAAAGTGCCCTTAGTCATGAACTTCCCCATAGTCTGTTTCAAACTAAGTCAGTTCCTCTGGGGAAAGTTTTAGAGGCCTTTGTTCTTGTGGACTACCTCTCTTCTTGGGAAAAATCTCTAAGTCACTGTTCCAAGCACTGGATAGGGTGCAGTAGGCCCCTGTCTTTTAGTTTGCTTCTCCCAGTGTAGAACTTTCATCCTACAATCAAACTTGGGCAGGAGTGAAAAAGACAGACAATAACAAGTGTAGGCCAGGATGTGGAGGAACTGGAATCCTCATACACTGCTGTTGGAAATGGTGAAGTTGTTTTGAAAAACAATCTGTTAGTTTTTCAAAAGCTTAAACATAGGATTACTTATGTTTCACTAGGTATATACCCAGGAAAACTGGAAACATATGTCCACTTAAAAAAATGGTGCACGAAAGTTTATAGCATCATTCTTAATGGACCCCTAAAGTGGAAGCAACTCAAATGCCCATCAATTGATGGATCCAGGATTATCGGCTTTCTTCACCTGGGGAAAGCCCCTACCTTATAAATAGGGATTGGATAGAGAAAGGAACCCCCAAAGTTATGGTTGCACTCACAAAGAATTTAACCTCTACAACTTGTAGTTGGAAGGAATAAGAGATGCTGACAGCCTGACTCTCTTGGTAAGATACTATATCCCCTGACTGGGGACTGAAGAGAAAAGAAACCCCACCTTTTGGCCATACTTGCTTAGGGTGGAGTTTCCACTCAACTAAGATGGGGAGTGGGAAGGGAAGGGTTCAAGTGCCACAGAATATCATTGTTCCTTTAAGTTTTTAAAATTTAATTCTTAGTGTATTTTTTTCTATTACCATTTAGTCCTCTTATATCTCCCTTGCTACCCCCACCCCTAGCAATCACCACATTACTGTCCATGTCTATCAGTCCTTTTACTTTTTGCTCAATCTCTCATGGACATTCTCAAAAAATATTTTTTCATTTGCTGTATTCTCCTAAGATAATATCCGGACATTAAATGGTTTGATTTTTTCCATAATCTTCACCAATTATGCTTGTTTCTCTGGAGGGCAAGTTACAGAGCTTCTCATGATGCCTTCCTGGAAATGGAGATCTTTCTCTCTCTCCTTTTTTAACAGGCCCTCCCCCCACCATTTTAATGCCTTGGGATTTCCATTAATGTTTAACTTTAAAATCCTTCCTGTTTTTTTCAAATATATGCTTTACTTAAAGGATAGCAATTGTCAGAGGCATATACCTGAAACTGATTTAAAAGTAGTAAAAATGACTGAACTACCTAATTACAAACTCCCCGATGAATTATCTGTCATGTGAAAAAAATGTTTTCTTTGTGGTAACTTTTACATTCCCTGGTCTATGCAAGGATCAGAACTTTCTCTGCAACTCTTCAGAAAGATTCCAGTCTATTCTGCTTTGAGGCATACAATAGTTTAAGTACAACAGAAAACAGCCTCCAACACTCCTTCTAAAGGGTCAGCAATTATTAATGAAAAGTGGGCCTCAAAACTTGCCAGCCAGTGATTAAAAGACATTTGCTCCGGAACAGTCTCACTGTCTCAAATAAAAGAAATGAAGGAGGAAATTAAATTCTTGAAGAAATAAATTTTGACTGAAGTGAAAAATCACACTAAGAAGCTAATTTAAGGGAGATGAAATTAATTTTGGTGACATTTATTCTATTTAGCAAAAATGGTGACAAAACATATAGTGGCTCTGTGAGCCAGAGATAAGAGGCAAGTAATTTAAGGCTGGGCACAGCTACAGTCCTGCTGCGATTTAATCCTGCTGCTACACATCCCTTGTGACCTATCATTAAAGGTTTAAAGTAAAACTGACAATTATTATTAGCTAGTAATTGGATTTTTGAGATTCAGTATAAAGTTAGGATAATTTAAATGACTGTTGACATTGGAAAGATTATGTAAATGCTCTGAATCAGCTGAATTTATAAATTTATTTAGTCTTATAAAACTGAGCATACCCCAGCACCAAGAAACCGGCACAAGGGGTAGTGACTTTCTCGGAATTGTTGCCAGGGAACCAGCAAGGCTTGGATTGAGATTTTCTGAAGGTCACACCCAAGCTTGCATGCCAGATCTTCGTCAGGAAGGTGGGCTTCAAACTTCCGATTCAGAACCATCCAGAAGTTTATCCTCCACAGAAGACTGACAGAGAGAGTCATACATCAGAAAATCAGGGCACCCCAGGAGAAAGATAAAATTGTCTCATGCCAATATTTTATTATGTGAATTTTTAATTATGAAGGCTGAAATTCAGAAACTAAAGGTGGAACTAACTAAAAGCACCCCATCACTGTAGGTGTATAACAATGTCCTTCTGCCAGCATAATTCCTACAAGGCTACACTCCATAAATACTAATACAAACCCTGCCTGCTCCTTTGAACAACCATAAGCACCAAGTAAATTTGGATTAGTTAAGGAGATGCTTTACAAAATTAATTCTGCTAGAATACAATTGCATTAAATCAGTAACTACATGGTGCCAACACCAACTGAGGCAGATGCTATTATTAATATCCCCCTCACCTACAAAGGCTTTCTCACAGGGAGGGTTACCTTACACTCTGACATAACTATATTCCCATTCTCACTGCTCACATTCACTGGATAACATTTAAACTCTCCCCTATTCCCAATGTTTTAGGACAGTATAAGCTTACACTTTTATATGCAAATAAAAGAAAACATACGTAGTTCATATTTTGTGTAGCCTCGAAGATTGGGTTTTTACCTTAAGGATATTTTTTAAGCTTTACTAATTCCACTTCTAAAAAATCTATCTGAAGAGATTATTTAAGGATATGTGCTTAAATTTAGCAGACTGCATTACTGTTTAAAAGAGCAACAAAATATTAAAACACCTAATGACTAAGAATAGGAAGTTGGCTAGTAAATTATGATATACCCCTATGTAGCCATTAGAATTCATGCTCTAGAAGAGTATGGGCATTAAGAATTTTTTCATATGTTGCTAAGTATTAAAAGCAAGGCTATAGAGCAGGCTATGACTTAAAAGAAGCTGAAAAAAGTATACTGATCATTACACTATTGTCTCTCAGCTCAAATCTATTCTTTAATAGCATGCCCTATAATGTTGGGGCTGTGAATTGCAGATTGCATTCTCCTTCACCACTGGACAACTGGTAGGTTTCAGCTAGAGAGGGTAATAAAGAGTGACTGGAAGGCTGAGGAAGGAAAAAGACATATTCCTTCCAGTTTTTCCCATGCTGTCATATACCAGCCTCATTGTACCTTCATCACAGATGCCAGCACCAGCCACTAGCACTGGCTCCTTGGAGGCCTGGTCCCAGTTTGCCAGGCCCCTTATCCAAGCTTCTAGGTTCTCTTAACTCTAATCTCTTCCTTTTATTCCTCCAGTCCTAAGGGTAGGGTACATCCTTCTTACAGTTACTACCTCTTATCATTTCAATATTCCCTCCTTACCTTTTTAGTCCTCTGATACTTGTTTGCTATGAGCTGAATTGTGTCCCTTACAAATTCATAGGTTGAAATCCTAGCCCCCAGTACCTAGAATATGACTATTCAATTGACCCTTGAATAACATTGGTTGGAACTGCATAGGTCCACTTACACAGAGATTTTTTTTCAATAACTCTATAGCCCGACTTTAAATTAAAAACAGCATTTTCATTCCATGGTTGGGAATCCTAGATTCAGAAGGCCAACTGTTTTCACTGTTGTACATCATTTTATATAAGACCTGAGCATCTGCAGATTTTCTTATCCCTGTGCCAGGTAGCTTATGGTCGTGAAACAAATCACCCATAGTTAACATGGGATGGCTATTTGGAGACAGGGGATTTAAAGGGGTAGTTAAGGTAAAAATGAGTTCATATGGGTAGAAATGACTGTCATCGAAGTGACTTCATTTCAATGATTGGTCTCCTTATTAAAAAACAGGGGGGAGGGGATAAGGACACTAGCAGATAGACCAAAGGGTGATCATATGATACCATGGAGAGAGAGGGCAACTATCAACAAACAAAAGAGAGGGGTCTCAGAGGAAAACAATCCTGTTAACACCTTTGATCTTGGACTTCTAGCCTGCAAAACTGTGAGAAAACAAGTTTCTACTGTTTACGTTATCTAGTTTCTGGCATTTGTTAAAGCAGCCCTGGGAGACTATTATACTATTTAACCAATTCCTATGTTAAATTTACCTCTGTCAAAACAACTGGTATGCTAGTACTCAAAAGTGGTCTTAGGAATTAGATCCTCAAAGATGGGACTCCAGAGTTGTTTTAGACATATCCTTTTCTTGCCTCCACTATAAACAGTTGCATCAAGTTATCATTGTAGTTCACTGTGCCAACTGCACCGAGTGCTTTGGGTGAACAAATGGTGCTGCAGTTAGTCATGAAGGTTGTAACAATGTCTGCAAAGACTGTGAAATAGGAGGCTGCCCTGGGTGCATGAGAATACTTACAGAAAGAAAATGACACATTAAGGAGTTAAAATTTCAGGTCATCACAAGGGAACCAGAAAGCTTCTATGGCAGCCCTTAGTAAATATTCTATTTTGGGGAGCCCATAGGCCCATAGCTGAAAATGTTCCCGGTGATTCCAGAGATTTGATTAGTTGAGCACTTGGGACCACAGAAGAACAATGAGGACAGACATTGACCATTACCCAGAAGGCAGAAATTACTAGAGTGAAATTGGCAACTGCATCCAAAAATCAAAAAAAGGAAGTCAGAGGCAATCAGAAAAATATTTTCATCCATAAATGCTGTTTTTGTTGGGACCCTTAGTTTAAGGTTACTGAAATGTCACAGGCTTGATTTATTTTCCTATGTATCTTTTCTGTGACATGGTAATACCTGATAATAAATACTTGCACAATAAAAACTTACCAATAAATAAGTGAGATGGTGGGAATATTCTACCACAGATAGGCCACCGATAGTTCTTGTCTGCTAAGGTATATATGTATCTCAGTCCTGTTCATCATCTCATCTTTGACACTGAAAATCAGTTCTGTAGATATGATTTCTGCATTGCTGTCCACTTCTTCTGTGTCCAGAAAGGTATATTGAAACATGGGGGAGAAAAGAGCTTATCTGCATCTTGGATCAAAGAGCATATTGTGTGTTCTATTGTCTTTTTGTGCCACATGTCCTTCAAGAAATGATCATATAAGCATGCAGATGTATATGGATACACAAAGATACATACCTCATGACCCACTATGGAAATGAAGGTATGAGGGGAAAACTGTATAATGGAAACCCATGGATCATTTGGAAGCCTTATTTTATTTTTGATTTCTAACTCAATAACTGTTTCAGACAGGGCTGCTCATGCAGAAATTATGAAGATACTTGAGTTTATTTCATTCTTCTTGTTCTTTCCTTATTTTTTCTCAAAGAAATGAACAACAGGATGGCCAGCAGATGAGCTTGAAGAGTGAGAAGTTGCATTTGGAGAGATGATTCAAGTATATATACACAAATCAATGATTCTTGGTTAAATTGTCCATGGGGTGCATATATCACTGGAGTTCACTGAACTCCCCTAGCCATCTCTCATCTGGGAACCCCCTTTCACCTTGGAGTGCTTTTCTTAAGTCCTTTGTTTATTGTAGGTTCCCAGACAGGACCAATCCATTATCATGATTTACCACTCATCTACTCATCTGCAGTTCCCAACATACCATGTTCTTGCATCTGTAGCATCCTTATGCTCATCTCTTTTCCTGGAATACCCTTCCCAGTCATCATTAGCCAGAGTCAATTCTTGTTCCCCTTCAAGACTCAGAACAGACATACTTTCTTCCAGGAAGCTATTACTAACTTTCCTCCATTCTCCTCTCAAGTCCTAATACCTGAGGTCGTCAGGTATTAGGTATAACTTATGCATATCTCCATCATAGCCCTTATACACAAATGGACTCATTGTCTATTTGCAAACAATATGAAAAACTTGAGAGCAGGAAATTCTGATATTTGTCTTGTATCCCCCCTACTCTTAGTAGAAAGTAGGCACATTGTGCTTAATAAATGGTTATTAAAAACTTTGTGCCTTTACACCCAAGGTACCTTTTCAAGTGTCCTGATGGAATGAGGGAGAAAAAAAGCATCCGCACTGCTTCTTTGAGGAGAAAAAACAAGTCTTAAATTATTTTATGTGCTATTTTCCCCATGAAGGAAAGCACCCCTTACCTACAATTTGCCAAAATATAACAATGATCTACGCCAGTTCTGAAAGTTGCCAAACCAGAATTACTCCAAATAACAGTCCCAAATAATAAAAATTAACTTCTTTCAGAACATTTATTGTATACCTACTATGTGCCAGACATTGTACAAGTTCTTAAAGTATAGCTATAAACAAGTACCCAACTCTTACAAATGTCACATTCTAGTTGGAAAGATAGGTAACTAATAATTAGGCAAACATGTACAGAAGACAACTTTAGTTAGTGGCTAAGGCCAAGAAGAGAATAAAGCAGTAATGTAGCAGAGAGCATATGGGGTAAATATGTCCTTTCTTCTCAGAATAGAGTTCTGCTCCTTTGAAGCCCTCCCCTCCCCTCTGAAATCCAGCAATTCTCTTTGCTGGGTTTCAGGCTCCTTCATTCATCTACTCAAATGCTCTCAAGCTTGCAGTGAAAGCAGTGTTGCTTTGCCCCAAAAGAAGTAAATTACAAAGCTGGCCTGTCATCATACTGAATCCTGTCAAATCCATCTGCTGGTGAAGGGGAGCCTGTGCTGAGCAGCCGGGGCCTCACAAGATCCTGGTAGTAACCAAAGCACCCAATAAACTTCAGCAGCAGGATGAGGACCTTTCAGAATGAGAGCCTTGTCTTTTAATTTACTATCATTTCCCTTTCCTGCTTTTCCAACAAAAATCCATAGGTCCTGCTTGTATCTCCATTCACTTTTGTTGGCTGTTTGACCCTACTGTGGCATCTGGCTCACATTACAGTATTTCAGCTGTGGTTTAAGATTTTCTTTATCCTGAAATTCCAGAGTACTTCCATGAGCCTACTTTGGACACAGAGATGTGCTGACCGAAGAAGGACATTTAGAGAGAAGGTCATTCCTCATCCATGAACCTTCCTTATACTACACTCAGAAAAATTACAACCAGGCTGATTGATTGGCTTAGAGGACTATTAACAAGTCAATCTTAAGAGATCCTTTAAGGGGTCCTGAACTAATAATACCTTGCCGCCTTTATGCATTGCAACTCTGTGTGCTCCCTAGGATGGAAGGAATGAGGCATTTGTTGGATTATTAAGTGCAGCATTTATTAGCACAGGGGAGCAGCAGGAAGTGATTCAGTAGCCCCACAGGTGTTTTCTTTAATTAGGCATTATCAGGAACAGTACCTGAGTTCAACAATCCTCCCTTTCTCTCTGTGCTTTCCCAGTTGCCGAAGCAGGCATACTGAGTGACTGGAGAGAGCATCTTGGCGGGCTTCTCCTCACTTGTATTCCTAAAACCCAGCCTGCCTAAAAAGCAAGTCCAGGTAGGAGTCTCTACTCCATGCAGCTTAGGCAGAGGTAATGCAGAATGCCAGGAGAACTAAATATCTATAGAGAATCTCAGCTTCCCATAACTGGAGTTGACACAGCTGGTACATCTTATCTGCCAAACCTCAAAGCAGCCTGAAGTGAGATGGGCATCTAAGGAAGTTGGCGAAGAAGATGTGGCTAAAGAGGAAGAAAGTGGATTTTTACTCATTTGATCTCTAGACCTTTTCTACAAGAATCCTTTTATCTCCCATTCTCATCAACTGAAAGAACAGAACTTATTCTACTCACTTTTTCCATGTGGAGAAACTGAGGTACAGATGGAACTAAAATAGTATGAAGTCAGGTCTCCTAATTTCCAGCTGAGTTCTAAGAGACTCTTTTATTTTACTCCTTAAATTTTAATATGCATCAGGAATCACCTGGGCTGTTAGAAAATGCAGATTCTGGTTCAGGAAGCCTAGGGTATTTCCTGAGAGTCTACATTCTTAAGAAGAGCCCAGATGATTCTGAATGGATCGCACACTGAGTAGCACAAATGTGTTTTTTTAAATTTTTATTTAGTTATTTTTTGAGTACAGTTTTCTGTTTATTTCTCCCATCCCAGCCCACCCCTCCCCCATGCACCCCATCTCCCTCCCATTTCCACCTCCCTTAGTTATTGTCCCTGTGTCCTTTATACTTGTTCCTCTAAATCCCTCCCATTTTTTCCCCTCAAATTCCCTCCCCTCTCCCTTATGGTCGCTGTCCCCCTGTTCTCTATTTCAGTGTATTTGTTTATATTTTGCTTGCTTGTCTGTTTTGTTGTTTAGCTTCCTGTTAAAGGTGAGATCATATAGTATTTGTCTTTCAATGCCTGGCCTATTTCACTCAGCATAATGCTTTCCAGTTCCATCCATGTTGTTGCAAAGGGTAGTAGTTCCTTCTTTCTCTCTGCTGCATAGAATTCCATTGTGTATATGTACCATAATTTTTTGATCCATTCATTTACTGATGGGCACCTAGGTTGCTTCCAGCTCTTCGCTATTGTAAATTGTGCTATGAACATTGTGGTGCATAGGTTCTTTGAAATTGATGTTTTGGGGTTCTTAGGATATAATCCTAGCAGTGGAATTGCTGGATCAAAAAGCAGGTCGATTTTTATTTTTCTGAGAAAATTCCATACTGGTATAAAGTGGTATCTCATTGTGGTTTTAATTTGCATCTCTCTGATAGCTAGTGATATTGAGCATTTCTTCATGTGTCTCTGGATCTTCTGTATGTCCTCCTTGGGGAAGTGTCTGTTCAAGTCCTTTTCCCATTTTTTAATTGAGTTGGTTGTCTTCTTAGAGTGGAGTCATGTAAGTTCTTTGTATATTTTTTAGATTAAACCTTTGTCTGAGGTATCATTGGCAAATCTGTTTTCCCATACAGTTGGTTGTCTTTTTAATTTAATACTGTTTTCTTTAGCCACACAGAAACATTTTATTTTGATGAGATCCCATTTGTTTATTCTTTCCTTTATATTCCTTGCTCTAGGGGACATATCAGTAAAAATGTTCCTGCATGAAACATTTGAGATTTTCCTGCCTATGGTCTCCTCTAGAACTTTAATGGTGTTATGGCTTATACTTGAATTTATTTTTGTGTATGCTGTAAGTTGGTGCTCGAGTTTCATTTTTTTGCATGTAGCTGTCTAGTTTTCCCAACAGTTTGTTGAAGAAGCTATTTTGTTGAAGAGGCTATTTTTTACTCCATTTTATGTTGTTGCCCCCTTTGTGGAATAGTAATTAACCATAGAGACTTGGGTTTATTTCTGGGCTCTCTGTTCTGTTCCATTGGTCTATGTGCCTGTTTTTATTCCAGTACCAGGCTGTTTTGATAACAGTGGCCTTGTAATACAATTTGATATCAGGTATTGTGATTCCTCCTACTTTGTTCTTCTTTCTCAAAATAGCAGCTGCTATTCGGGCTCATTTATGGTTTCATATAAATTTTTTAAATTAATTTTATTTAGTTATTTTTCAAGTACAGTTCCATATAAATTTTTGAAGTGTTTGTTCTATGTCTGTGAAATACGCCTTTGGTACTTTAATAGGTATTGCATTGAATCTCTATATTGCTTTGGGTAGTATGGACACTTTGATGATGTTAATTCTTCCAATCCATGAACAAGGTATATGTTTCCATTTGTTTGTGTCTTCCTTGATTTCTTTCTTCAGTGCTGTGTAGTTTTCTGCATACAGGTCTTTTACCTCCTTAGTTAGGTTTATTCCCAGATATTTTATTTTTGTTTTTGCTATATCGAATGGGATTTTTTCCCTTGATTTCTGCTTCTGCTGATTCATTGTTGGTAAACAAAAATGCCTTTGACTTATGGATATTGACTTTGTAACCCGCTCTTGTGCCAAATTCATTTATTAGGTTGAACACTTTTTGGGTAGAGTCTATAGAATTTTCCATGTACACTATCATGTCATCTGCAAACAGTGACAGTTTTGTTTCCTCCTTTCCTGTTTTGATGCGTTTTATTTCCTCTTCTTGGCTGGTCACTGTGGCTAAACTTCCAATACTATATTGAATAGAAGTGGTGAAAGTAGACATCCTTGTCTTGTTCCTGATCTTGGTGGAAAAGCTTTTAGTTTTTGCCCATTGAGCATGATGTTGGCTGTAGGTCTCTCATATATGGCCTTTATTATATTGAGGAATGCTCCCTTTATTCCCACTTTGCTGAGTGTTTTTATCATAAATGGGTGTTGTACCTTATTGAAAGTTTTTTCTGCATCTATTGATATGATCATGTAGTTTTTGTCTTTGCTTTTGTTTATGTGATGTATTACATTTACTGATTTGCAAATATTGAACCATCCTTGCATCCCTGGGATGAATCCCACTTGGTCATGGTGTATGATCTTTTTAATGTATTGTTGAATGCGATTTGCCAATATTTTGTTGAGGATTTCAGCATCTATGTTCATCAGTGATATTGGCCTGAAGTTTTCTTTCTTTGTTGTGTCTCTATCTGGTTTTGGAACTAGGATGATGCTGGCTTCATAAAAAGAATTTGGGAGTTTTCCATCCTTCTGCATTTTTTGGAATAGTCTGTGGAGAATAGGGGTTAGCTCTTCCTTAAATGCTTTGTAGAATTCTCCTGTGAAACCATCTGATTCAGGGCTTTTGTGTGATGGGAGTTTTTTGATTACTGCTTCAATTTCTTTTGCTGTTATTGGTGAATTTAGATTTTCTGCTTCTTTTTCACTGAGTTTTGGGAGATTGTATTTTTCTAGAAATGTGTCCATTTCCCCTAGGTTTTCAAATTTCTTGGCATACAGTTCTTCATAGTAATTTCTTACGATCCCTTCTATTTCTGTGATATCAGTTGTAATCTCTCCTCTTTCATTTCTGATTGTGTTTATTTGTGTCCTCTCTCTTCTTTTCTTGATGAGCCTACTTTAAAGGCTTGCCTATTTTGTTTATCTTCTCAAAGAACCAACTCCTGGATTCATTGATCCTTAAAATTGTGCTTTTGGTCTCTATGTCATTTAAATCCGCTCTGATCTTGTTTATTTCCTTCCTTCTGCTTGCTCTGGGCTGTCTTTGTTGTTGTTCCTCGAGTTCTTGCAGGCGTAGGGTTAGGTTGTTTGTTAGAAATGTTTCTACCTTCTTCAGGTAGGCCTGTATTGCTATAAACTTCCCTCTCAGGACTGCCTTCACTGTGTCCCATAAGTTTTGGGTTGTTGTCAGATCATTTTCATTTGTTTCCGGAAACATTTTGATTCCTTCCCTAATTTCATTCTTGACCCATTTGTTGTTTAATAGCATACCATTCAGTCTCCATGATTTGGGGTGCCTTGGGTTTTTTCCTTTGAGGTTGGTTTCCAATTTCAGTCCCTTGTGGTCAGAGAAGATGCTTGGTATGATTTCAATTTTCTTGAATTTTTTGAGGCTTGTTTTGTGTCCTATCATGTGGTCTATCTTTGAAAATGTTCCATGTGCATTTGAAAAGAATGTGTATTAGCTTCTTTGGGATGAAGGGCTCTATATATGTCAGTTAAGTCCATTTCATCTAGGGTGTTGTTTAATGCCACAATATTTTTGTTGATATTTTGTTTGGAAGATCTGTCCATTTTTTATAGTGGGGTGTTAAAATCCCCTACTATAATTGTGTTGCTGTCTATATCTTTCTTGAATTCCTCTAAGATTTTCCTTATATATTTTGGTGCTCCTATGTTGGGTGCATATATATTTATGATGTTAATGTCTTCTTGGTGGATTCTTCCCTTGAGTATTATGAGGTGACCTTCTGGGTCTCTCTTTATGGCCCTTTTTTTGAAGTCTATTTTGTCTGATATGAGAATTGCTACCCCAGCTTTTTTTTCTTGTCCGTTTGCTTGGAAAATTTGTTTCCAGCCTTTCACTTTTAGTCTGTGATGGTCTTTTGTCCTGAGGTGGGTCTCTTGTAGGCAGCATATGTGTGGGTCATGCTTTCTTATCCATTCAGCTATTCTGTGTCTTTTGATTGGAGCATTTAATCCATTTATGTTTAAAGTTATTATTGATAGGTACTTATTCATTGCCATTTTTGTACCTGTTTTCCTCTCTGCCTCTCTCTTTTCCTTTGTTTCCTTAAAGCAGTCCTTTTAATATTTCTTGTAGAGCTGGTTTGGTGGAGGCGTATTCTTTTAGGCTTCTTTTGTCTTGGAAGCTCTTTATTTGGCCTTCTATCTTGATTGAGAGCCTTGCTGGGTAAAGTAGCCTTGGTTGTAGGCCTCTGGTTCTCATTACTTGGAATATTTTTTGCCAGTCCCTTCTTGCTTGGAGTGTTTCCATTGAGAAGTCAGTAGCTAACCTTATTGTGGCTTCCTTGTATGTTAATTCTTTTTTTCTCCCTTGCTGCCTTTAAGATTCTCTCTTTGTCTTGGAATTTTGCCATTTTAATGATGATGTGTCTTGAAGTGGGCCTCTTTGGGTTCCTCTTGATTGGGACTCTCTGTGTTTCCTGGATTTGTGTAACTTTTTATCTAATCAAATTAGGGAAATTTTCTCTCATTACTCTTTCAAATAGGTTTTCTATCCCTTGTTCTTCCTCTTCTGCTTCTCGTATTCCTATTATTCAGATATTATTACGTTTCATATTGTCTTGCATTTCTCTTAATCCCTCTTCATTCTTTCTGAGCCTCTTTTCATTTTCTGCTCTTTCTGTGAGATGCTTTCTATTTTTTCCTCTAACTTGCTAATCCGATCCTCCGTGTCATCAATTCTACTTTTGAAACTTTCTACTTTGTTCTTCAATTCGGAAATTGTATTCTTCATTTCTTCTTGTCCCTTTCTGATATTTTTTATTTCCCTTTTCATGTTGATGTAGTTTGCAGAGAGATCATTGTAGCTCCTCTGTAGTTTCTAGTAGCTCATTGTGAGCTCTTTGAATTTTTTAATAACCAGTGCTTTGAATTCAGTATCTGATAGTTGATTAGCCTCTATTTCATCCAACATTCTTTCTGAAGTTACTGCTTTTTCTTTCATTTGGGGATTGTTTCTCTGTCTTCCCATTGTTTGAGACTCTTCTTGTTAGTCTCAGCTTCTAAAATTGATCTGTTCTGACTCCCTGGGTTTATGGTGTGAACTTCTGTGGTATAATACCTGTAAATTTCAGTGGTACAGACTCCTTCATGTATCTTGATGTTCTCAGTCTCCACCTACTCCTGCGCTGGTCCTTGAGCTGGTCCTCAAGCTGGTCCCCGCGCTGGTCACCTACCACTGCTGAGTGTCCCGGCTCCCGTAGATGACTGCTCTGGCGCCCAGGCCCGTTGCTATGGCAGCGGCACAGGACAAATGTTCTTAATAGACATCAGAAGGCAGGGTCCTCCCTTAAGAGTTGGATGAGTATTCTTTACTCTCTTGGTTTACCATCTCCCTCACCTATTCATCAGGACTTTATTTCACAACTATACACATTTTTGCTTTCTTAGAACACATTTATGTTTCTAAAATTAAGTCTTGCTACCTATAAGGGAGAACATTTGATGAAAAAAAAGTAAGTATGATACCAGGCCTCTTTATTTCCTATGAATCATTCTAGAAGCAAATTACTAGCAGGTTGGTATGTAACCTGGGTGCTTGCAGCTTGCTTCCTGACTAAGAAAGAAGCTATGTGAATCTAGAACTGATGTTTCACTAGAGTTCACCACTAGTGAAATTCAAGGGCTTGTCTCCACCTTAATTATGAAGGCACCGGATTTTACAACCCTCAGACTCTTAGTTCATAGTAGAAAGAAACAAACACTTCCAAACCACACATTATGTTGATGAGATGAAGCTAAAATTTTTACTAATCTCCTCTTGCTGCTTTGCACCTCAAGAATTTTTCCAGGAAAAGGTGTGTTTGCTACAATGTGGTTCTAAATAAAAGGTCTACTGTGCCTTTTGTCTTGTGTTATGCTTAGAACTATTTTGAGCACAAACCCATTTAATTCTCAGATATCTGTGAAGTCTCTCTTTATCTCTATTTTATAAATAAATAAATGGAAGCTTGAAAATTTTCCATTGAAATGTCCCCAAGATCACATAAGTAAAATATCAGAGCCAGAATGTGAATACTGGTTTTATGACAATGAATATAGTACTCTCTACATTTGCTTTCTTTAAAAGTAAATGAGAAAAATGTGCCATCCCCAAGGGAAAAGGAGAGAAGGAAGTTCTGCAATGCATTTATGAGTGCACAAGTAGAGGGAAAATATGTTCCTTTGGATTTTTTGAGTATGAAGAGATCAAGAGTGTTGGTAATACCTCCAGCTCTTCCCATCTATCCTCCCAAGTTTATGTCAGGCACTGTGGGAGATTCAAGAGAAGTAGAAGATACAGTTTCTGCCATCAGACTTTTATAGTTGAGTTGGAGGACAACAATAAAATCATAGGAAACATTCTGATAAATTCGTCATGGATGATAATCTTCCTCTGGAATGTGTAATAATTAGTAAGGAAGGTGTATCTTAACCTTGGTGACACAATGCAATCATCAGAAGAATTTATAAAAAATACCAAGGCCATAAACATTCTGATTTCATTGATAAATGACAGGTATCCTTAAGTGTGATTTTGTACAAGCAGCATTAGCAATAACATTTATAAATGTAAATTGTCAAGTCCAGAACCAATGACTCAGAAACTCTGGGTATGAAGCCCAGCGATCTGTAGTTTAACATGTCCTTCAGGCTATTTTGATGAGGGATGCAGGCTGAAGTTCTCCAAGTACTGACAGAGGGTGCAGCTTGAATACTGGTTGTTTTGTTATGTTTTAAATGCTGTCTAGCTGATTGTACTGCACAGCAAAGTTTGGCAACCTCTGGCATAAAAGACAACAAAGATCAGCCTCCAAAAGAGAAGATCTGTCTCACAGACCAGAAACAAAGTATAAGGCAAATTATGGAGGACTTTGAATTTCAGACCATGGAATGGATATTCTGTGAATCAGGTATTGCATCTTTTATCTCCCCTGAAAAGGGCATAAACTCTCTAGAAACAAAAAACATACCTTCTGATTCCTGGGTCCCATTCTGGGCTCATTACATAGTGAGTACTTAGTGTCTATCAGTCACAGCCAATTTCTAATTATTCATAGGGGGAACAATTATGAGTTAAGCTTTGAGAAACTTGGTCTGTCAGGAAAATGCTAGAATATCCAGAGAGAGCAAATCTTAGGTAAACACAAGAAGCACCTGCATTAAAAACACGCACCTCTGGCACTCACCATAAAGTGCATTAACAGTGGCAGAAGTGTTGACACCAACCATTTCCTCTCCTGATTCCCACCCTCGCTCAACCATACATTTTGCAGTGGCATCAAAGCACGTAAAGCATTTATTAAACTTCATGAAATCCATTTAACGCTTCTCTGGATGCACTAATTAGGTTTTGTATTTTGGGGTAGAGCAACACAGAATGGAGGGTAGAACCTGGGCTTATTAACATTCTGTGCTTTCCTTTTGGATTTCTCCAATTGGTATGGAACCTCACTCCTATGATCAGTCCCATGGACAGGGAAAAGGTTTCAAAACCTGGAGTCAAAAACAATAAACACTAGCAATAGGCTACCAATTGTGGGGCTTTATCCCCAACCCACAAAGTTCCCCATTTCCATTAATCAGCATCTCAAGGAACATTATAGTTCTTTTGGAAAATCCAAAGTGCTTGGCAAGGAGGTTTTGATTTCCAGTTAGCCCTTATTTGGTGTAGTGTAAAAAGGATCTGTTAAGCATCATGCAATTAGCAGGCAGAGAAGAACTCCAAGGAGAGTATATTTTTTAGTTTGTTGAATCATACCAAATCTGAATCTATTTATCAAAATGAATAAGAAATGTGCATCTGGCTAGGCTCTTTAGTAGGAGCCTGAGAAAACCTTCACATTTTACTGATTTCTTATTGCTATTTCCTCTTGACACTTGGAATGCACAATTAGAAGTGACTGCAATGTCTCCTATTGAATTAGCAGGCTGAGGAAAATGATTTTATTTGTAATCGTGCATTAAGTGCTGAATTTTATTAACACATTTTGAAAGCTTCATAAGGAGTCTACTACAAACCCCATTTTTACGAAAACAAAAATTGTAACCAAAGACATTACATAATCAAGATTTCTGTAGCCCCAAACAGCTGGGTGTGTGACATAAGTGTTTCAACAGTACAGTGGTCTGAGGGGTCTTCAAAGATAAGTACACAACTGATCAGACCATGCATCATTCCTGTCCAAGAGACACAGCTCAAGGTCTATCCCATATAACCTCAGGTGCCACTGTCAGGGAATAGAATGACATGTCAATTCAATTCCACATCCACAGCAGTATTATGGCCAAACCAACCTACAAACAGAATTTGACCAAAGTAACATGTCTCTGTATAAACCATCAATAAGATGTTTTTATCCATCTAAGTGTTTTTAAGTAGTTAAAGCAGCACATTTTTCCATGATTGATTAGCATTAGAAATGAAAACAGTATTACATATCTAATGCAGGCTAATGCATGTTCAGAGTTTATTGCAATGTCAAGATTTAACAGAAAATTCGACAACCCATCTTTGTCTGAAAGAGTGGAGTGGCTCTCCTCTATGGGTCCTCAGTTTGAAAATGTATACATTGACAGCAAAGCCAATTTTTTAAAATTAGGCAGCAATTTTTTGGAAAGTGCTAGGGATGTGGAAAAAAACAGGTTATGATCCAAGTGAAATGGTCTAGAAAATGAGGCATTCCTATTGGCTTATTAGAGAAGTTCCAGGCTAAAGGAGCATTTCCCCATTGCTCTCACTGTAAGATGTTGCTACAGTACATAACATACCAATATCCTTCCCTGGCATATTGGGTCCTTAGTATTTTTATTTATCATTATAGCTAACATTAATTGAATAATAACAGTTGATACTTACAGTCTATGTTCTGTTAAGTTGCTGCAAATACTAAATTAGTATATATTAAACTATTGCTCCTAGGGAAATGCAGGATTAGGTTCCTCAATGTCTCTGGTCACATGATTTGTGTCAACTGATCAATACATAACTTTGTTTTCTGAGTGTTACTTTTAAAGACAGTTCATTTCACATACATTGTTAATTCGTTAGCATTAAACTTACAGCCAACAACACTATAATTCATGCCTGAACAGTGCATATCTAATGTTTATTTCCCTCATAAGGCACATCACAGCCTTCATGTACTTAGGGAAATCAGATAGCACTTCACTTCGAGGTGATTTTAAACATCAAAATCACCACCAAAAAGCACAAAAAATGTGAAAAGCATGGCAGTCAGTAGACCATGAAAAAGAGCATTTATTTACAGTATGAGAGCCAGAACAGGGAGGCAGAATGGGAGGTCCAGGGAGGACCTCAGCTGGAAACATGCATGTTGAGCAAATCAAAGTTTTTGCTATTCTGTGCATGTCCATGAAAGTGTGCCATGAGTATTGATTTGAGGGGTACAAAGAAATTTTAGAGAGAGGCAAATTTGAAAATATGGAATCAACTTTAATAATGAGGATCAACTATGCCTGACTTGAACTGAGAGTGATACAGGAAAAAGTAAATGGAAAAGCATTAAACTTTGAAAAGTCAAAACTGACACCTGAATATTTCCTCCCAGTGGGAGATTGGCACTAAGTACTATCTTAGTCTGTAGTATAGGGAAGTCTGAAGGGATGATAAAGACAGGCTGTGACAATGACTGGAGACAATGAAATGGGATTTGACCACCCCCAAACATCTGAGGGAGGGCAGAAATCATTCAAGTCAGAGTTATAGCTAAGATCACAATTAAAATAAAGAAGAAACCCATCTTTATATGTTCAACTTAACCTTCATGTCCCTCAAAACGTTAAAGGCCAGGATCAAAATGGCAATAATTTTTATTCCACCATGCACTAACGCTAGACAATGGACTGCACACCCATTCTTATGCTTTCATCTGCTTCTATCTGGTGTGTAAGTCCTTTTCTCACACCAAAGTGGTCTGGTTTGCACCTTGATTTTGAGTTTGAAGTGGACAAAGAGAGAATAGACACTTTGGCCTCCTTTGTTCTAGCACTGATGCTTAAGTAAACCTAAGCTGACTAAAATTAAATAGTCCTCTGTAGAATTCAATCAAGTCTGTCACTGTTTTTATTAGAGTGTGTTCTTGAATCCTACTTAGTATTAAAGTCTTATATTATTTCAGCCTCTGGCAGACCTCTGTCTTAGGACCTTGCAAGAAGGGGTGACTAATGGAATGCAGGAGTCACTTATTATGATCCTAGGGTTAACAACATTTTAAGATGAGAATTTCATAAAATCCAATATCACCAATATATCTTATGTTCTCCACTTTAACCAGGGATTTTTGCATTGGGTTAGAAGTTAGACTATTATCCTTTACTAAGATCTCTCATTCCATTTCTAGAATGTTCATCAATTCTGAATGGCTATAGATGTTTCAAAGGGCAGTAAAAAGTTTCTGATTCTAGGGAACAATTTCTTCTATATCAAAATTTCTCTTATTCTTTCCTGCAGACTTCACCTAATATTGATTTTGATCAGAGGCTGGGCAACATGACCTTTAATGGCTTTTTAACCCCGACATCCTAGGATGAGTAAGTCATGTTCCTGCACTTGCAAAGTAAAACTCTGCACTCATCTTAGCCACTTTTCCAAGCCACAAGGAAGAAAGTGGGCAGAAATACAATTTGGCCTTGGTAGTACCAGATCCCTGCCCTGGACTCTCCATCAAAGAGAAACCTGTGAAAATGCCACCCAAATTGTCTTCTCTAACCTTCTTCCGGTGGCTGTGGAACATCAAAATTTGTTCTTCTCCGCCTTTGAGATCACTATTAAACCAAGAGATTACCAGTAGTCTCCTGGAAATCCACACGTCTGGCCGAGGGAAAGGAAATGAAAAATACAAATGAAAGAGGAACCAAGGCCATAGGAGATGAGAACAGCTCAATTCTAACTGAGTGAATGCAGACCAAAATCACCCTACAGTCTCATTGGACCATTTTGCTTTCTTTATGCTTAAAGAAAAACATGGGTTTTTAAAATAATCATTCACTGCTTCTTGGTCTTCTTTTTGTTTGCTTCTTTTAGAAAGTCCAGGTTAGGACAAAGAATAGTGCAGCCTTACAGTAACAAAACCTGCCTGGGAATCTGAATCAAACAACAGGAAGATACATAATACAGACCTGCTACCTTAACAACAGAAGAAATATAATGAATGGCTCTCATATAGGGCAGTTTTGTCATTTGGCATGCCAGTGATGATCAGATTCCTTAGTGCAATAACCCAACAATTATAGTTTGTATCATTCTCCTCCATGTTGGACCCAATCCATCCTAAGGATTATTTATGTACACCAAATCAAAAAAGAATGCAACATGAATGTTACTCCGTATTTAAGCTTCATACTAAATAAATGTCATTTATAGCCCTTGAATATGCTTTTAAAATAACTGATCAGTGAAGCAATTCTGGGGTAAGTCAAGGATACTAGACTATGAATATGAACATGGCAAATAAATGTGCCCTACTTTTATTCAGATTATTCCTCTGAGCAGATGCTTATCATAGCTTCCTCAAAGTAAAATAGACGTTTCATTTTTGAAAATCTTGGAAACATATGTAAAGAGAAAAATACACAGTATAGGTGGAGGGCTTGGTACTCTATTTGAATTCATGTACACTTTTGCCATATGACTTCAATAATCATTAGTGGACAACTAGAGACAAATCTTGACTATCTCACATCAGTAAGGCCAAACCTGATGTGGGAGAGTCCCAGCAAATCTATACCTAGAAATGGCAGCATCTTTAGCTTGATTAAAGGAGTAAATGAGTCCAACTCATTGTTCAGCCCTGCAAGGACATTATGGTTCTCTGACCAGAGGGGAAGCTTGGTCACTGCTGCTAATTACTATCTTTTAACTATTCTTTATAAACATTCTTTCTCTATCCCAGAGACTTCTAAACATGTTTTTTGGGGGGATATTACCTACCATTCATTTAACACATGAATTTATTCAGGGGCTATCAGAGAATCATAAGGAACAGAAGATTCAAATATATAGAAGTGCAGATCTTGTTTACACAGAGCTTATGTCTAGTAGAGAAGTTTCATGGCATAATGGAAATACCCCCATAATAGGAATTGGGAATCCTAAGATATAGCCTCAATCATAGTGGCTAAAACTTAGTGGCTATTTGGCATATATTGTGCTTACTTGATAAATGAAAGAATATATGAATGAAGGAAGGAATTGAACAAATACATTAAATCTTTGCTGCTAACTCATCAAATTATATTACTGATCTTTTAAAACCCTCCTGTCCCAGAGCCTTCCTGTAAAACTTGAATTAAATCTAAAATCCTTACCCAAACTTAAAAAATTTTATTTTCTGAATGCTACAGCACTCTCCACATTGGTGGCATGCCATTTTCCTGCTAGGCTACTATGCTCCAGCTCTCCAGGCTTTCTTTTAGATCTTCTACTTGACACCTTTGCACCAGCTCTCCCGCCTTTTATGCTTCCTGTTCTCATCTTCACCTGGCTGACATCTCTTGTCACTTGATGTTCAACTTACATTTCATACCATCTGCTTGTTAAAGGAGCTGGAGTAGATTAGTTCTAACTTTATAATAGTTTAGTGACTTTAAAACATTTGAAAGGCAGGAAAAACAGATAAGTGATTACCTCTTTTGTTTAAGGTAGAATTAAGCAGTCTGGAGCTCATACACCCTCTTCACACCCCTTTTATAATCTGATGGCCTTGAGGTCCTGGCTCAGAACCTTAGGGCTTCTTATCATTTGTTATATTCTATATCCAAACTGAATGCTTCCACACATTTATGCATATTTGAAGAACTGGAATAAAAGTAAAAAGTATTTCTTCAAAATTTAATAATAGAATTACCATGTGATCCAACAATTCTGTTTTAAGATATTTATGCAAAGAAAATGAAAACATTAACTCAAAAAGATACAAGCAGCCCCATATTAATGCAAGCATTATTTATAATAGCCAAGTTATAGAAACAACCTAAGTGTCCGCTGATAAATGAATAGACAAAGAAAACATGAACAATATAATAGAATATTGTTCAACCATAAAAGAGATTAAAATCTTGCCATTTGCAACAACATGAATGGATCTTGAGGATATTATGCTAAGTGGCATAAATCTAACAAAGAAGATATACCATATCATCTCACTTGTATCTTGATTTAAAAAAAAAATGAGCTCATAGATACATAGAACAAACTGGTGGTTGCCAGAGGAAAGGATTTGAGATGGGCAAAATGGATGAAGGGGTAAAAAAGTACACACTCCCAGTTAAAAATAAATAAGTCATGGAGATATTATACACAGCATGGTGACTAGTTAATACTGTACATAAAAGTTGCTAAAAGAGTAAATATTAAAAGTCCTCATCACAGGAAAAAAACTGTATAACCATGTGTGAAGACAAATGTTAACCAGACTTATCTGGTAATCATTTCATAGTATATACAATTATCAAATTATTATGTTGTACACCTAAAACTAATAAGGTATATGTCAATTACACCTCCACAAAATATTTTTTAAAATGTACAACACAAGCAAACCTGTTGGTTTAAGGCACATCATAAGACACTCCCCACTCTGTCACCACTTTTTATGATCCATCTGATAGTGAACTCTGAGCCATAGAGGTCTCGTATCTTAACCTCTGCTTCCAATTCCTTCAGTTTCCCTCTCTAGAATGTATCCATCCATATAATATCTCCTTAATAAAGCAACAGAGAAAATAGAGGCACATTTTGGTAATAGATTATTCCTCTGAAGAAAAGCTTTACAAATGAATAAAGATGAATAAAGCACTGTGAGATGCATCTATTAATGAACACAGTCTTCATGTAGCATTCTTCAAAGAAAACTGAAAAGTCCATCTGATTCTCTAGCTTATTCAAAATATTCAGTTGTCAGTACTGAATATTCAGTTTCAGTACTGAAACTCAATTCAGAAGTTCCACACAGTGGAATACTTCTTATACATTCCAAATTAAATTAAATCACTTCAAACTTAAGGGGTAGACTTTTAACAAATTAAAGTGGGGCAGAAGCGAAGAACAAGCCACAACCTTGACTGTTGGTACTAGAATGAACCTAATAAGTCCCATTAAAAAATGAACACATAGAAACTCATAAACACATCTCCCATTATGAGTAAAGTGAAAAAGACAACAATAATACCTAGTAAAGGAAATCATCCCTACTGACTTGATAAAGAGAATATACTTGAAAATTAATTTCTATTTAAGATATAAGAAAGATTTGCTATCCTTAAAAAAAGAAAACATAGACTCTGTGAAACAAGGTCAAGGGCCAAAGCGTAGACTGTTCTGAGATGAATACAAAGAAAATAGAGATGCTGGCTGAACTAAGACGATACTTAAAGAAATCCAAAACACAACGGTAAAATGAAAATCCAAATGGGAGGTAATAAGACAAAAGTGAAACTGTAAATGTTAAATATTGTAAATAATGAATAAAAAATTTTGAGAATATTTCCTAGTGATTAGAAGAGAAAAAAGGTAGAAGAGAAGGTGAAAGACATAGAAGACAATTTAGATCTAATGGAAGAGAGATGTTACTGAGATACAAATCAGAATGGATAACATCATTAAAGAGCTAATATAAATATTTATAAGTAAAATATCTTAGTGAGAACCAAATAAAATAAATTAAGTGACTGGAAATATTAGGGAAGTTTTTCATTCCAAATTTCAATGGTAAATTTATAATCTTACAAAATCATTTTTTAAAAATTTTTATTTACTTATTTTTCAAGTACAGTTTTCTGTCTATTTCTCCCATCCCAGCCCCCCCACCCCACCCCGTGCTCCCTACCTCCCTCCCATTTCCACCCCCTTAGTTCTTGTCCTTGTGTCCTTCATACTTGTTCCTCCAAATCCCCCCCCCCCGTTTCCCCTTAATTTCCATTCCCTCTCCCCTCTGGTCACTGTCCCCTTGTTCTCTATTTCAGTGTATTTGTTTTTATTCTGCTTGCTTGTTTGTTTTGTTGTTTAGCTTCCTGTTAAAGGTGAGATCATATGGTATTTATCTTTCAACACCTGGCCTATTTCACTCAGCATAATGCTTTCCAGTTCCATCCATGTTGTTGCAAAGGGTAGGAGCTCCTTCTTCCTCTCTGCTGCATAGAATTCCATTGTGTATATATACCACAATTTTTTGATCCATTAATTTACTGACGGGCACCTAGGTTGCTTCCAACTCTTGGCTATTGTAAATTGTGCTGCTGTGAACATTGTGGTGCATAGATTCTTTGAAATTGATGTTTTAAGATTCTTAGGATATAATCCTAGCAGTGGAATTGCTAGGTCAAAAGGCAGGTAGATTTTTATTTTTCTGAGAAAACTCCATACTGTTTTCCATAATGGTTGCACCAGCCTGCAATCCCACCAACAGTGAACTAGGGTCACCTTTTCCCCACAACCTCTCCAACATTTGTTGTTTGTTGCTTTGTTTATGATAGCCATCCTGACCGGTATAAAGTGGTATCTCATTGTGCTTTTAATTTGCATTTCTCTGATGGCTAGCGATATTGAGCATCTTTTCATGTATCTCTGGATCCTCTGTATGTCCTCCTTGGTGAAATGTCTGTTCAAGTCCTTTGCCCATTTTTTTTAATTGGGTTGGTTGTCTTCTTAGAGTGGAGTCATACAAAAATAAAAAAAAAAGTTTATCTCTAAAGTAGCAAAAAGAATGCTGGCCTCACCCTTCTTTGCAAAATCAGTTGTCAAAAGACACTTTGTACAGAGTGGTGACTGGGAAAGGTAATAATGAGAAAAATTTATATCCAGGTTGTTTATTCAAAAAGGTGGTAGGAAGACATTTTGCTAAGCTTAAAGTCATGAAAGATAAATCATTCATTTTACCTTCCTGAGAAAGCACAAAAGAATGAATGTCTATCAACTGCTCAACAGAAAAAGAAATAAAGAAATCAAGACTGTACCAGTGAAAGCATTAAAAAATAGCAAAGACCATTGAAAACAATTAACTTTTTAACATCAGATATGGAGAATTGTCATATGGGCTCAAGAATAAACTCAAAGCCTGAAAATGTGTTGCATATAAAAAAATCAAATATTATAATTAAAAAGTTGATTATCACACCAGATAAAAGAAGAAAAAACAGGTAAATACAAAGATGGACAAAGCTTAAGCTCAAATAATTTAAATTTTTCATTAGGAACTTGGTCCTGACTTTTCTAGAGAAATATAGTTTAAATATCCATTTGATAAATAAAAGAGTTACCACTAGTAAAATTAATGAAAGGATTTTAGTCTTACAAACCCCTTCATAACATAAAAACAAATTCTGAAGAGATCCAAGATGGCAGAAGAATTTGTGGATGTTAACACTCACCTTCTCCCAGGACCAAACTGGAATTACAACTAAAATATAGAACATCAACCTGAATAACTAACTAAACACTAGATGAAGAATAGACCTATAACCAAGGATTTACAGAAGAAGGCACATCAAGACTGACAGAAAGGGCACAGATGCAAAAAGGGCTGACCCTGCTCTTACAGTGTGGCTGCATTTCCAGAGGTATATTTCAGCTCCAAAGGTTCCCCCTCAGAAGCATGGGTCTCCACCCCAGGGACTATGGACCGGACTAGAGTCATGTGAGGAAATACTGGGGATTATGGCTCTGAGGGGATAGCTGAAGGGGAAGCTGCCAAGATACCTATGCTGAACCACTCTCCCACACTATAGATGCCATCTCTCTTAGGTGTAACACTCTACTCTATACGGCATCAGCCTGGAAGAAAGCAGTAGTTCCACCCTCTAGACTCCCTATAAAGCTTGCACCATGCTAAAGAGTCAGCTCCCTGGGTGGAGGAGTAGAGGTCTGGGAAGACTCAGAGAGTGTCAATGACTGAGTTTTGTGGCTTTGGGGCTGAGGATCCATTTCCCTCACTTTCTCATGAACCTGACTGACACCTCCCCGTCATGGGAGATCCACTACCCCCATCCTCTTGACTCCCAGCAGTCCTAACTGCTGATATCAGGCTCCTGGTAGAATATGAAACTGACTGAATTGTGTGCCTCTAGTATGAAGGTCATTGTTTTCTCACATATCTGAGCAGTACAGAGCCCTCCCTTAACATGGCCAAATCTTCATCTCTTTGGGCCTGAAAAACTCTGCAGGCCTTACCCTGACAACTTCTTGAAATTCCACTCCACAGCAAAGTTGTGTGAGCACCCAGTGTGTGACAGCTAGATGTGGTATACCCTGGGACATTTTCTGAGTGGCCTGAGACCCAGCATGGGCACCCTGTTTGAATCTGTATTGATCATGTGAACATCACTTGCCCCTCACTGTTGACTCACTGAGAACCTATCACATGAAATTTGAGTACTGTCAGAGGCTCTTTCAGTGTCTGAACCTAACATGCAGCCAAAATGGAAAGGCAGATGCACACAAGTCTTGAGGGCATTTGGGACTTTTGCTGACCTGCCCTCAGACCCAATGCTGCTAAAAACTAGCCTTGGTGTACAGTTGGTCCTTCCTGCACATCCAGGTCCAGCAGAGGCCATCACAAACTCTGGATCACTATATAGCTCCAACCTGGTACCCCAGGGCCAATCAGAGGCAGTGTTTGACATTGGACTATGACAGAGTCCCTCTAAAGAGGCCTCACACCCAGGGCCAGCTTCAGAAAATATCAGAGAAGTATCCAGTTAGCTTCTCAAGCAATATATCTAAAGGTATATTTTGTCGGGCACTAGACTGTGATGAGGTGAATTCTGCTTGATGTGATCACCACCCGCACAGCAGCTCATACAGTGAGGTACATACAGTTCAATCCTCACAATCAGCCAGGTTAGGCTTGACCCCCAAGCACAAAGAAGCCACTAGAAATCAAGACTCGATTACAATAGAAGGGCCCACATAATGCACAAATGAGACATTGCTGGAGCACCAAGGTCAGGTAGATGATCAAGAAGATTGTGCCACTGGGTCCACCAGGATACCTACTACATAAAAAATCCTACCAAGACCAGATGTCATAGCAGATCTATACAATACATAGAAACAGCCAAAGTACAAAGAGGCAGCCAAAATGGAGAGTCAAAGAAACATGATCCAAATGAAGGAACAGAAGACATCTTCAAAAGAAGAGCTAAATGAAATGGAAGCCAATACTACCAAATAGAGTTTAAAACAATGGTTATAAGGATGCTCATGGAACTTACTGAGAACTTCAACAAAGAGATAGTAAGCATAAAAAAGGACATAGAAATGCCACCGATAAAATAACTCATCAGAAATGAAGAATATGATATTCCAAATGAAGAATAGACTAGAAGGAATAAACAATATGTTAGATGAAGCAGAGGATCAAATCATTGATTTGGAAGACAAGGTAGCAGAAAATACCCAATCAGAACAGCAAAATAATAATAATAATAATAATTTAAAAATAAGGATAATGTAAGGCACCTTTAGGACAACATGAAGTATGACATCTTCATCATAGAGGTGTCAGAAGGAGAAGAGAAAGAGCAACAGATTGAGAATTTATTTTAAAAAATAATGACCTAAAACTTTCTCAACTTAGTAAAGGAAAGAGACACATTGTCTAGGAAGTTCAGAGAGTCCTAAACAAGATTAACACAAAGAGCTCACACTACACACAATAATTAAAATGGCAAAGGTTAAAGACAAAGAGAGACTACTATCAAGAGCAACAAGAAAGAGTTAGTTACCATATCTTTGGAGTATAAGATGTACCCTCTCCAAATTTGGAAAGAATAATGGTTGTTAATGCTGCTGTTGAGTTCTGCTTACATTTACATTGGTGAAATATTATGTTATTTATGTTATTAAATATTTTACCACATTTTTTGCTTCAAAATTTTTTTTGTGTTTGCTTCCTCTAAAACCTAGGTGCATCTTATGGTCCAAAAATATGGTACTTATAAGGGAGCTCCCATAGACTGTCATCTCTTCTTTTAACAACAACATTTTAGGCCAGAAAGGATTGAAATGAAATATTCAAAGTGATGAAAAGGTGATACTTAAAACCAAGACTACCTTACTGAGCAGGGCCATCATTTAAAATTGAAGGAGAAATAAAGAGCATCTCAGAAAAGAAAAAGTTAAAGGAGTTTGTTACCACCAAACCAGTATTGCAAGAAATGTTAAAGAGACTTTTTAAAAATATTTTTTAACTTTATTGATTATGCCATTACATTTGTTCTATTTCCCCCTTCATTCCCCTCCACCCTGCACACCCCCCCACCATTCCCCCTCCCTTTAGTTCATGACCACGTGTCTCAAGTTCTTTAGATTCTATATTTCCCCTACTATGCTACTTATTTTCTGTACCTTCTCCCTCCTTCTCCTTCTCCCACTCCCACTCCCACTCCCCTGTTGCTAACCCTCCATGCAATCTTCATTTCTATGGTTCACTCCTGATCTAGCTGTCTTCTTAGTTTGCTTTTGTTTTAGGTGTGGTTGTTAATAACTGTGAGTTTGCTGTCCTTTCACTGTTCCTATTTTTTATCTTATTTTTCTTAGATAAGTCCCTTTAACATTTCATATAATAAGGGCTTGGGGATGATGAACTCCTTGAATTTGATCTTATCTGAGAAGTATTTTATCTGTCCTTCCATTCTAAATGAAAGCTTTGCTGGATAGAGCAATTTTGGTTGTAGAGCCAATAAATCTAAGCAATCAAGAAATTGCCAACCTATCAGATGCAGAGTTAAAATCACTGGTGATCAGGATGCTCACAGAACTGGTTGATTTCAGTCACAAATTAGAGGAACATATGAAGGCTAAACTAATTGAAATGAAGGGAAATGCACAGGAAACCAATAGTGATGGAAAGGAGACTGGGCCTCAAATCAAGGGAGTGGACCAGAAGGAAGGAAAAAAATGACCAAACAGAAAAATATTAAGAAACAAGAATTTAAAAAAATGAGGAGAGGCTTAGAAACCTCCAGAGCATCTTTAAACACTCCAACATCTGAATTATAGGGGTACCAGAAGGGGAAGAGGAACAGTCATGAGTGGAAACCTTATTTGAACAAATAATAAAAGAGAACTTTTCCATTCTGGCAAAGGAAATAGACTTCCAGGAAATCCAGGAAGCTCAGAGAGTCCCAAAGAAGTTGGACCCAAGAAGGAACACACCAAGGCACATCATAATTACATTAGCCAAGATTAAAATGGAGAGAATCCTAGAAGCAGCAAGAGATAAGGAGACAGTCACCTACAAAGGAGTTCCCATCAGACTGTCAGCAGATTTCTCAAAAGAGACCTTACAGGCAAGAAGGGGCTGGAAAGAAGTATTCCAAGTCATGAAAACTAAAAAGCCTTTTTTAAAGAAGAATAAACAACAACAAACAGAAAAACATAATTAAAAGAATAAAATGACAATAAAAACATACCTATCAATAATCACTTAAAATATAAATGGCTTGAATACTCTAATCAAAAGTCATAAGGTAGCTGAATAGATAAGACAACAAGATCCATATATGTGCAATCTATAAGATACCCACATAAAAATGAAAGAATTACACAGACTAAAAGGGATGGAAAAAGATATTTTGTCTGTGTACATTTTTTTCATTAAAAGATGGGAAGAGCAAATGGAAATTTGAAGAGTGCTGGGGTAGCAATACCTATATCTGACAAAATAGACTTTAAAACAAAGATTATAAAAAACAAAGAAGGACACTACAGAACAATAAAGACAGCAATCCCACAGAAAGATATAACTCTTGTAAACACCTATGCAGCCAACATAGGAGCACCTAAATATGTAAAGCAAATCTTGGTAAACATAAAAGGAGAGATTGGCAATAATTCAATCATAGTAGGGGGTTTAACATCCCATTGACATCAATGGACAGATTTTCCAGGCAGAAAATCAACAAGAAAACAGTAGCCTTAAGTAACACACTAAATCAGTTAAATTTAATTGGTATCTTCAGAGCATTTCAGCCTGAAGCAACAAAACATACATTCTTTTCAAGTGCACATGAAACATTTTCTAGGATAGACCACATGTTAGGCCACAAATCATCTCAACAAGTTTAAGAAGACTGAAATCATGTTAAGCATATTCTCTGACAACAATGATGTGAAACTAGAAATTCACAAGAAAAAAAATGAAAAAACACAAAGACATGAAGGTTAAATAACTTGTTGCTAAACAATGAATGGGGTAACAGTGAGATCAAGGAACAAATCAAAAGATACTTGAAACAAATGAAAATGAGAACTCAATAACTCAGATTCTATGGGACACAGTAAAAGCAGTGCTGAGAAGGAAATACCTAGCATTGCAGACCTATCTCAAGAAACAAGAATCACCTCAAATAAACAATCTAACCTGACAGTTAAAGGAACTACAATAAGAACAACAAACAAAACCCAAAGTGAGTAGAAGGAAATAATAAAGATCAAAGAAAAAATAAAGAGTCTAAAAAAATGCAAAAGATCAATGAGACCAAGAGCTGGTTCTCTGAAATAATAAACAGGACTGACAAACCTTTAACCAGACTCAAAAAGAAAAAAAGAGAGAGGACCCAAATAAATAAAATCAGAAATCAAAGAGAAATTTCAACTGTTATTGTAAATAACAATATGCCAACAAATTGTACAATCTGGATGAAACAGATAAAGTCCTAGAAACATAAATATCCCAAAAACTGAATCAGAAAGAATCAGAAAATCTATATAGACAGATTACTACTAATTAAATTGAAGCAGTAATTTAAATAAAAACAACTCACAACAAACAAATGTCCTGGACCAGATGGCTTCACAGGTGAATTTTACCAGACATCCAAAGAACTAACATCTATCCTTTGAAAAATATTCCAAAAGATTCAAGGGGAGAAAAGACTCCCAAGCTCATTTTACAAGGCCATCATTATCATAATTCCAAAACCAGATAAAGACACTAAAAAAAAATTATAGGCCAATATCCCCAATGGACATAGATGCCAAAATTTTCAACAAAATATTGGAAAACCAAATTCAGTAATACATGAAATGATTATAACTATGATCAAGTAAGCTTTTTCCAGGTTTCAAGCTGGTACTATATCCACAAATTAATAAACATGATATACCATATAAACAAAATGAAAGATAGAAATCACATGATTATATTAATAGATGCAGTAAAAGCATTTGATAAAATTTAGCACCCATTTATGATAAAAAAAACATCTTAGCAAAGTGGAAACAGAATGAACATATTTCAACATAATAAATCCCACATATGATAGACCCACAGCAACATAGCTCAGCATAATGAAGGCCACATATGACAAACTCACCCATACCCAACATATTCAATGAGCAAAAACTAAAGTGTTTCTCTTAAGATAAGGGATAAAACAGAGTTGTCCACTTTCATCACTGTTATTTATCATAGTACTGGAAGTCATACAAAAATAAAAAGAAAGAAAAAGCATCCAAAATGAAAAAAAAGAAATAAAACTGTCGTTATTTGTAGATGACACGATACTGTACATAGAGATCCTAAGATTCCACCAAAAAACATACTAGAACTGATACATGAATTCAGTAAAATAGCAGGATACAAAATAAACATCCAGAAATTATTTGCATTTTTAGACACGAATAATGAACTCTCAAGGAAAGTAAAAAAATAATCTTATTTACAACTGCATCAAAAAAATAAAGAATAGATTTAACCAGGGATGTAAAAGACCTGTACTTGAAAAATTATAAGACACTAAAGAAAAAATTGAAGAGGATACAAGTAAGTAGAATCATATACTGTGTTCATGGATAGAAAGAATTAACATTATTAAAAAGTCTATGCTACCCAAAGCAATCTATAGATTCAACACAATTTCTATCAAAACACCAATGTAGTATTTCACAGCTCTAGAACAAACATTCTAAAAATTTATATGGAATCACAAAAGATTCCAAATTGACACACATTCTTAAAAAAGAAGAACAAAGTTGGAATCGTGCTACCTAATATCACACTATTCTACAAGGTCATAGAATAAAACAGCATGGTATTGGCATAAAAACATAAATAAAAATTAATAAAACAAAATAGAGAGCCCAGAAATAAACCCACTCTTTTAAGGTCAATTAACATTTGACAAAGGAGGCAAAAACTTGCAATGGGTTAAAGACAGTCTATTCAATTAATGGTATTGAAAAACTTGGGCAGATATGTGCAGAAAGATGATACTAGACCACCTTCTTACACCAAACACAAAAATAAACTCAAAGTGAATTAAAGACTTAAATTAAGACTCAAAACCATAAAAATTATAGAAGAAAACAGTAAAATCTTGGACATTTCTCCTGACAATATATTTTTTCTGATCTTTTTCCTCTGGTGAGGAAATAAAACAAAAAATACACAAATGGGGCTACATCAAACTAAAATGTTTTTGCACTGCAGATCAAACCATTAACAAAAGGAAAGACAACTAACTAAATGGGAGAATATATTCCCCAATGATACATCTGATAAGTAATTGATATCCAAAATTTATAAAGAACTTATACAACTCAACATCAAACAACAACAACAAAAATAATCTAATTAAAAATGGGCAAAAGATCCTGAATAGACACTTCTCCAAAGAGGACATACAGATGGCCAATAGACATATGAAAAGATGCTCAACACTACTAATCATCGGAGA
Source organism: Artibeus jamaicensis (assembly GCF_021234435.1). Lineage (NCBI taxonomy): Eukaryota > Metazoa > Chordata > Mammalia > Chiroptera > Phyllostomidae > Artibeus > Artibeus jamaicensis. The sequence continues at coordinate 27,728,712 of NW_026521788.1, read as the reverse complement.
AATGCAAATTAAAACCACAATGAGATATCACCTCACATCTGTCAGAATGGCTATCATCAATAAATCAACAAACAGCAAGTTTTGGTGAGGATGTGAAGAAAAACAAACTGTTGTGTACTGTTGGTTGTAATGTAGATTGGTGCAGCCACTGAAGAAAGTAATATGAAGTTTCTTTCAATAATTAAAAATGGAACGGCCTTATGACCCAGCAATTCCACTTCTGGAAATATATCTGAAGAAACCTGAAACACTAATTCAAAAGAATATATGCACACCTATGTTCATTGCTGCATCATTTACTATAGACAAGAAAGACAGCAACCCAAGTGTCCATCAATAGACAAGTGGATTAAAAAGTTGTGGCACATTTATACAATGGAATACTACTTGGCCATAAAAAAGAAAATCTTAACTTTTGCAACAGTATCGATGGACCTAGAGGGTATTATGCTCACTGAAATAAGCCAGTCACCAAAAGACAAATACCATGTAAGTTCACTTATTTATGGAATCTAAAAACAAAATTAACCAACAAAATAGAAACAGACTAATAGATACAGAAAGCATGCAGACAACTGTAATTGAACAATACAGTAATTCATAAAAATAAATAAATAAATATATATATAAAGTATAAACAAAGTTATCACAAAAGATGTTTTATCTTGAAAAAAAAAAAAGAAAACAGATTGGCAGCTACCAGTGGGGAGAGGTGTTGGGGGCTGGGTGATAAAGTTGTGGGTATTAAGCAAAGAAAAAAAGAATTTATAAGCACAAACAATAGTATGGTGATTACCACAGGAAAAGTGGGGTGGAAGAGGTAGAAGAGGGTACAGGCAGGGTAAATAGTGATGTTCACCTGACTTGGGGTGGTGAACACGCAATACAATATATAGATGATGTATTATAGAACTGTATACCTGAAACCTATATAATTTTATTAATTGATGCCACCTCAATAAACTGAATAAATATTTTTTGAAATTATAGAATAAAAGAAAAAAGCAAGAAAACATTAGATAAGGTGATAAAAATTAATCCCAATTATGTTATATAATAGATTTAAATACCATAAATTTTGCTAATAATTTATGTTAAAAAATTAAATGTATACAGATCACCAAAGACATTTAAATAAAATTTAAAAGTGGCTTGCATATTAAAATAATTGTTGATTAGGTTCTACTTGTAGGGGAAATCATATATTATGTGTCTATCACTAAGTGAAACCTAATCAACAAAAAAAAAACAAGCAAACAAAATAAAACCAGAGACACTGAAATAAAGAACAAACTGACAGCATCCAGGGGGACTGGGGAAGGAGATAATGGGGAAAAGAAGGAGAAGGATCATCAAGGAACATGTATAAAGGACCTATGGACAAAGCCAAAGGGCGGGTAGGATTGAAGGTGGGAGGTGGGTGTGGGTGGGGCAGGGGACAGTGGTAAAGGGGAAATGGAGACAACTGTACTTGAATAAAAATAACAGAAATTAAAATAATTGAACAATGTTCAATGCAGAAGGTTTAAATATTAAAATAATTGAACAATTTCAAATGTTCAAAGCAGAAAGCCATAACCTGGAAAAAGAGGATATTTTCTGCTGATGAAAGGAATCCAATACAATGAGGATGTATATGACATATAATTTTTTTGGTAGATGACTTAATGACCAAACACCAGGATATAAACAACAAATCCCCAAAACTACCATAAGTAATGGATTGAGAAACATCACACATATGTTAACTTATGACAGATTCGACAATATTAAAATGAATGAACTCTGAATAACATGAGTAATACATAAACTTAGATATACGTATATATCCTTATACTCTTCCAAAACAAAATATAGGCTGTTTTTTAAATATGTTTTATTGATTATGTAATTATAATTGTCCCATTTGCCCCTTTATACTCCCTCCCACCTGCATCCCCCCCATTAGTTCATATCCATGGGTTGTACATATAAGTTCTTTGGCTCCTACATTTCCTATACTATCCTTAACCTCCCCCTGTCTATTTTCTACCTACCATTTGTGCTATTTATTCCCTGTAATTTTTCCCCAATTCCACTCCTCTCCTTCCCCACTGATAGTGCTCCATGTGATAGAAATCTCTGTGATTCTGTTTGGGTTTTACTTAATTGCTTAGTTTGTTTTTGGTTTTGGATTTTTAGGTTCAGTTGTTAATAGTTGTGAGTTTGTTGTCATTCTACTGCTCATTTTTTATCTTTTTTTCTTAGATAAGTCCTTTTAATATTTCATATAATAAGGGCTTGGTGATGATGAAGTCCTTTAACTTGACCTTATCTGAGAAGCACTTTAACTGCCCTTCCATTCTAAATGATAGCTTTGCTGGATGGAGCAATCTTGTATGCAGGTCCTTGCCTTTCATGACTTTGAATTCTTTCCAGCTCCTTCCTGCTTGCAAGGTTTCTTTGGAGAAATCAGCCGATAGCCTTATGGGAACTAGTTTGTAGGTAACTGTCTCCTTTTCTTTTGTTGCTTTTAAGATTCTCTCCTTATCTTTAATCTTGGGTAATGTAATTGTAATGTGCCTTGGTGTGTGCTTCCTTGATTCCAACTTCTTTGGGCTCTCTGAGTTTCCTGGACTTCCTGGAAGTCTACTTCTTTTGCTAGATTGAGGAAGTTCTTCTTCATTATTTGTTCAAATAAGTTTTCAATTTCTTGGTCTTCCTCTTCTCCTTCTGGCACCCCTATGATTCAGACGTTGGGACATTTAAACTTGTGCTACAAGTTCTAAGCCTCTCCTCGTTTTTTTGTTTTTGTTTTTTTTGAATTCTTGTTTCTTCATTCTGTTCTGGTTGAATGTTTATTTTTCTTTCTGCTCCAAATTATTAATTTTCATCCCAGTTTCCTTCCCTTCACTGTTGGTTCTGTTTATTCACTTTTCAGAGCCTTCACTCTTTCCTCTATTTTGTGACCATACTCAACCAATTCTGTGAGCATCCTGATTACCAATGTTTTCAATGGTGCATGTGATAAATTGACTATCTCTTCTTTGCTTAGTGGTATTCTTTCTGGAGCTTTGATCTGTTCTTTCATTTGGGCCATTTTTTTTCTTGGCACACCTGTTATGTGGTAAGGCACAAAGCCTTAGGTATCTGGCAGGGCAGGGCAACCCACAACTCGATGTTGTGCTGTATGTGGGGGAGGGGTCCAAGGGGGAACAATGAGGCCTCTTAGCATTCTGCTGGCTTCCAGCCCCCTCTGCCACTACCCAGAAGTAAATTGTGCCCTTCTGATTCTGATTCTAATGTGGGTGGTTTTGTGTACATTCTAAGACCCTATGGGTTTATCCAGCAAACTCTCATGAGGCTGAAAGTTTCATGCACCACCTCCACCCCCACAGGTTTTTTCAGTCAGAGGCATTGAGGCTCTCTTTCCCCCACACTGGAACCCTGGGTTGTGGGGTCTGTCTCACTCCCCAGTCATTCCTCCTGATTTATCTGCACACAAATGTTGGACCAGCCATTTGGCCAGCCACCACCTTGCCACGAGCCCTCTGTGCCCTAGCTGCATGTCTTTGCACCCCCTACTGCTCTGGATGAATGTTTCTTTCACTCCTTGGTTGTCAGACTTCCATATAGTTCAATTTTCTGGCAGTTATGGTTGTTTTTTATTTTTACATTTGTTGTTGCCCTTCTTTTGATTGTGCAAGGAGGCAAAGTATATCTATATATGCCTCCATCTTGTCTGGAAAGATACAGGTTCTTTTCAAACACCCTTGGGGTGTTTTAAAATTTGATTACACATAAGTATGCTTGATAAAGTCCTTTAAAAAGAAATATTATACTCTCAAACCTCAATGCAATATGTAAAGCAGAATATAAAATAATTTAAGCAAAATTGAAACAAATATAGAGATTTCCTAAAGATACATTGGATCAAAGAGTAAATAAAAGTCAGGTGCAACCTACTTTGAAAATAATGAAGCGTATTTATATAAAGGCTTATAGAATATAGACAGATAGCAGTAATAAAACATATAAGCTATGAAGAAAAACAGCCTACAACTAAAATTATTTAAGCAATCAACCTAAGAAATCATAAGATAATACATAACAAAAACTAGAGGAGAAAAAAGACTATATGTAGAAATTAAGAAACAAAAAACTATTAAAACTGGTTATGTAGGCAAACCAATAAATAAGAGGAACCTAGAGTCTTATTTTGAATAAATGAAATTTACTTATTTAAATTAGAAATAAAAACAAAACTATCTGAACAGATAAAGAGACTTTTCAAGGCACAAACACACAAACAGCATTTTTTATCTATTCAGCTCGTAAACTTGGAGAAAAATTCTTAGTACTAGGTAGAGAATGGTTATGCTACCATTAGAATATAAACTGGAAATAGCATATTTGGATACAATTGTTTAACTATGTATCAAGTGCCTTAAAAATCTTCACACTCTTTTACTCACTAATTACATGTTAATTTATGCTAGGAGAGATACTAAAAAATTTGAATGATTTATGTTTTTATAGCACCTCCATATGTTGGGACATTAAGGAGCTGTTAAAAATATTGCTTTTGAAGATTATTTAATAGCATGAAAAATACACCCTATAATGACTGAAGTAAAAGAGAAGGTTATAAAACTAAATATAATGTGAACCCCATTTAGTGAAAAGCCAAATATAGATGACAACACACTGAAATATTTGTGTAGTTACATTATTAGTTAAATATTTTCTAAATACTTTTCTCTAATTTCCAAGTCTATGATAATGAGCATAAATCTTTTTATAATCAAAATAAATTATTTAAATTTAAGATTGCTGGCCAAGATAGCATTGTGAATTGATGTATTCAATGCCTCTTCCTCAAAATATTAGAAAAACAATTTTAGCTAAAATTAAAAAAATTAGAAGTCATATCTGTACCCAACACAAAATAAATATCTCTATACACCAGAAAAGTATTGAAACAGACAGGAAGAGGCAAATACTGGACCTGTGGTATAGTTGAACTCTAGATCTAGAAATAGACAAAGGCAATGAGAGGGCTGTCAAGGACTGAGCCCTGGACCAGGGTCACAAGCCAGATTCACAGAAATACTGGGAGCTCATAGTGTCAGCCACTCTATGAGTGTGTGTGTAGAGGGGAGAGGGAGACTGTGGATTGTATCAAACCATGTACATGTGAGACAGGAAGGAACAGAGCAAGTCACACATGAGGTTTGTGATAAGCTGCCAAGTACTATGCACAATATCCCTAATACCATTATGGGACAGGAACATCACTATGGGTCCGGAATCTCAGCCTACTGAAACAAAACCTGTTTCTGGCCTGAGATTCTCAGGGAGGCACAACATCTCATATACTCAGGGAGCTACTGCAAATTTGCAAAGCATGGTAGATATTTAAACATTTTTATCAACCAGCAAACTAAAATTCAAAACCAATAAGAAAAAATAGAACCAAGAAGATACTCAACAAAATCAATAACCAGAGGATGATTTAGCTCCTAGAAAAATGCACAACATAATAATCTGAATAATGTTTAAATAAAGATATAAAGAGATAATATATTTTTAAATGAAAAATAAACACAATGAAAAATATATACATTGAGAAAATAATATAAAATAATCTATTAAAAAGAAGACAATGTAATTGAAATTTCAAAACTCTATGAATGGAGTGAACCCAAGAATTTCTATGTTAAAGGGAAAATTGGTGAACTGGAAGACAGTACTGAGGAGACCATTCTGAGTGCATCACTGAAAAACAATAAGATAAAAAGCAAAAAAAGATAAAATTAAGGGGTATGTAGCCTCCAACTTATACCTAATAAGATTTCTAGAATGAGGCAATAGAGGCAGTACTGGGAAACAATTTCAGGAGATAATAATTAAGAACTTTTTCATAACTGAAGAAAGTCTTAAATTCTTATATTTAGAGCATAATTAATAAAGACAAATATGCACCTGGACATACTGCAATAAACTGGCAAAACAAGCCCGGCCATTGGCTGTGAGTGGAAGTAACGTGTCATTTTTCTCAGGCAAGAATGAAAAAAGTAGGCATAAGTTTTCCATGAGTTAATTTCCCTGAAGCTTCAAGCTGCCTCTTCTTGAGATGAAAACTGCCTGGATCTGTGGTTTACCATATGGACGGCAGGTGCTTGAAGGATCACACAAGACATAGCAGATTTTGCAGAAGGCTTTGGTTGTGTTAATCTGATGAAATTTTAAAATTGCTTGTCACCAGCTTAACCTAATAGAACAACCTTATGGGAAACACATAGATATGGTCACGAAACATTAGGAAGAACTTAATTTAGAAAATTAAACAGCAAAATTAGCAATCTTGACATAAAAGATATCTAAGGAACTCTGACCCCATGTAATAGAGATTTTCCCCCCAAATTATTCTGCTTATGTTTATTGAGTCCCTATACTATTCTAGGTCCTGAGGTATAGTGGTGAATGAAATAGTAGAAATCCCTGGGTTTTTGTTTTTTGTTGTTTTTTTCTTTGAGTTTCCATTCTATTAAGGAAAGAATATGTCATATAAAGGGAGAAAAGTGACAGGGGAGTGTGAGTGTCTTGGAGTGCTACATCAAATAGAGTATTTGAAAAAGGCATTTCTGATAAGTCTTTTGAATAGAGAGAGCAACATGTATAAATGCCAGGCAGATGAGTCGGAAGCAGGCGTGCAAAGGCCCTGAGGCAGCAGCATGTGACTGAGAGAGAGAGAAAAAGTCTGATATAAAATAGGATCAAAGAGGTGACAGGGCACTGAAGAAATCATGGGATATTTTGAAGGCCATAACAAAGCCTGTGGATTTTATTCTGAAAGAATTGGGAAGACTTTGGAGAGTTTTGAGCAAAAGAGTAATATGATTCGACATATTTAAAGTGCTATTCTGGCTACTGTTCAATAAAGATAGAAGTGTTTGCCTGATGATGGAAACAATTCAGAGGCCTGTATAATATTCAGACAATAGTTGTAATTTTGGCTGTGGAAGAGGTTCCAATAGCCAGATTCAGGCTATATTTTGAAGGCAAAGAAAACTGGGTATATACATATGTAAACTGCATATCAGTATGAGGAAAAGTAAGGAGTTAAAGATGATTCTACAGTTTTGGCCTAAGGAACAGAAAAAAATGGTGCCATTTTCTGAGCTGAAGAAGACCACGGAGGGAGCAATTTTGGGAGTTGAAAAAAAATAAAGACCATACATCATTTCTAGGCATACACTGCAGAACAGCAAAAATCTGCCATGTGCTAAGGTGCCAATGAACCCTCCAAACTCTTCAAAGAATAGCAAACAGATTATGTCCATGAATATATGCAATTAAATTAGAAATAAATAATAAAAAGACAGGAAACATGATTTAAAGACAAAAAAGCAAATTCCTAAATGATTTATGGGTCAGAGAGGAAATTGCAATGAAAATTACAAAACATATAGACTTAAAAATGTCAAAGAGTTCCTACAAAACATTTGGGATGCAGTTAGGGCAGTACTTAGAAATATATAGGCATCAATAAGTTTATTTTAAATTAAAGAGATTGAAAGTACATAAATTAAACTACAAATCAGGAAGATAAAAGACCTGAGTAAACCCACAGAAATAGAAGGAAACAAGATAGAATCAAAATCAATGAACTAGTAACATAAAAATGAGTCGATAAAAGGTAATTATTTCAGAAGAATAGGAAAATATGCAAACTTCTAACATGAAAGATTGAAAATTAGACAAAAATAGATAAGAATAAAAATAATGGAAGATACTTACAATGGCCAAAAACAAAAGAAGCCTGGATACACCCAGCACTGCGAAAGATAGAGGGGAAACAACCCCCAAACCCTCTGGATTGGAAATTACTGCAACTATTTTGGAAAGCAGTTTGGAAATATACAATAAAATATTGCTGAAAAGCCCAATTATTGCACACAAAATACAGGAGCAAATCAATTTTAAGCATATAACCTAAAAAAAAACAAAACAAAAAATCTCACACATCTGTACCACAGGATGGATATATATGGTTGTATCTTGCAGCTTGGTCACAATAGCAAAAAAATTGGAAATGATGTATATACAGAAGTACATAAATAAACTACCTTATATTGCTATGATGGAATACTGTACAGCAGTGAACTCTGTGCATATACAGCAACATAGAAAAGAACACAATGTAACCTAGGCGTCCATCAGTAAGTGAATGGATCAAAAAATTGTGGTATATTTACACAGTGGAATTCTATGCAGCAGAGAGAAAGAAGGAGCTCCTACCCTTTGCAACAACATGGATGGAACTGGAAAGCATTATGCTGAGTGAGATTTGGAGGAACAAGTAGAAAGGACACAGGGACGAGAACTAAGGGGTGGTGGAAATGGGAGGGAGGTGGGGAACACGGGGTGGGGGGAAGCGGGGATGGGAGAAATAGACAAAAAACTATACTTGAAAAATAACTAAATAAAATTTAAAAAAAAGAAAAAAGAACACAATGTTGATCAAAGGAAAACAAGTTGTCAAAATATACAGTGTAATGCAATTTAAATAAGTTTTAAAATTACTAAAACAATATTTATATATCCATACCATCTATGGATATATAAATATCTACAAAGTAAAAATGATAAAAAATGTATACACACCAAAGCACAACAGTGTTTGCGTTGGGCAAGCAAGGTGGGGGGAATGGGATTAGGGAGAGCAATGTGAAAGACTTCATTTTTCTTAATATTTTATTTTTAATAATGAAAATGATCTAAAATAAATATGATAAAACATTAATAATTTTGTTATATTAAGTAGTGGGAACATAAGTAACATCTGTTATATTTTTCTCTGTATGTTTTTATATGAAATAACATTTAATGAAAAAAGCAAACAAACAAAACCTTTTATTGCTTCCCTCAGCTCCAAGTTATCACCAGCCTATTCTTGGGAATGTACCAGGTCTTCAGTTTGATCCTTGACGGGACTGGAAGAAGATATTATCTGAGGAGCACCACTGACCCCAACTTCTCTGTGCAGTCTCACTAATCTGGTTTGTTGAACTTATTTTCTCAACAAGAAATCCCATCTATATTTCCAAGACTTTCCCAATAGGCAGTTAGAGTGATGTAAAGCTACAACTCAGCTGTGATTAACTCTGGCAAATGAAGAATTTATGGCTGCACATATGTACTGAATTTGGGTAACAGAGAAATAAACATCCCTGATGACCTGCATCTGTAGGGTCAGAAGCCAACAGAGCTCTGAGGGGTGTCAGAGCTGCAAAGAGTGTTAATCCTTCAGAATTGGAGGGAACCTGCTCTTATCAAGATCCTAAAGCAAAGATCCTGACAGTGCTGGTTAAACACCAGCAAAGACTTTTCCCGAAGGCATGCATTACAACTGGAAATATTATCACCACCCTTCAGGACAAAGCAGAAAACTGACTAGAGCAACTGTTGTGGTACCAGCTTTTCACTCTTTATTGCTCACAAAATACAGGAGAAAATTATCTTATTTCAACTACGAAATCATGGAGATAGGTAGGCTTCTCTGGAATAAATGACTTAAAATCACCACATCCTCCTTAGTTTCCTTAAGAAGGGGTCTTGTGCCTTATTCCACCAAGTACTTCCCATAGTGTTTTGCTTTAGTAGGTACACTACACATACAGTGTGAATATATAAATAGGTATATATAATTATGAGTATACTAATATATTGATATAGTTACATATGCATACCCTATATACTCTCTCTCTCTCTCTCACACACACACACACACACACACACACACAAACATAGACATACTGATCACATTTCTTTTCTCCTTCTTTCTGTTCTCAGTATTTTACAGAGTTTGGCCTTTGGTTACTATTATTCATCATCTTGGATTCCAGAGCTTGAGACTTACAGGTTCTCCCATTCTCCTTCCACATGTGATGCGGTGAGCTCTGAGTTAAGAACAACCTAAGCCCATGCTTGGCTAGATGTGTAAAAACACCCAAGCATTAGAGTACAGATTCTTTGGGTCAAAGAGTGGCAAATAGAATAAAAAGATTTCTAAACATGCTGAGCAAGCTAAAGGCCCTTGAGTGAGCTACTCAGAAAACTTTTTTTTTTTTGCTGCTGCACTTAGAAAAATAAATAAGGTTGAATCCATTCTTAAATTCCATTGTCCCTGAAGAACTATTACCTCTCCACATCTATGATGCATGTTGAAACCAGAAAAATAGGGAATAAAATAGGGACTGCCTTAAAGAGATTTGGCCTGGAGGAACAAGGAACTTAGAGCAGAAACCACAAGGAAGTTAAAGAACATAGGGAGTGGAGAAAGCAGAACTACAAAACCAGTGGGGCTTAACAAGTAGAGGACCACCTGCTCAAGTGTCTAGGTTAAAATTTTTCCATTACTGAAAACCCAGAAAGCTTAGGTCATCCTCGCACCACCCGAGTAGCCAGTAGCTAACAGCCACATTTGCTTCTATACAATGCTTGCTTGCTAGCGTCTATAAAAAGACTTAGCTGTTAGCGCTTAGGACGGCTCTCATTTGCAGCTCTTAAGAGCACCGTGTCTCCGGACACTCTGAGGGTCCGCCCCTGCGCAGGTTAAAACTTTGGCCAATAAAATAACATTTCTGAATCCTGAAAGTTTCTGACAATTTGTCTCTCGCTTTGGTGGATGCAACACTGCACTCAAACTGGGGCCCAAGCCCGACTTTCATTTCTATCAGCTTTTGCAATTTCTATCAAGTAACATGTCCTCTTTCAGCTTTGTTCTGAGCAAGCACTTTGTACTCACTTGCTGGATTGAGCTGGCAAGGCATCTTCAAATAATGAGATGAAAGCAATTAATTGTCTTCTGAGATCAGGAGCTTTCTATGAGGTTCAGATTAGATACAGATTTCTGCCAGGAGAAAACCTAACCTCTTGACTTCCTTTCTATAATGCCAGCATTTTGCCACAGAAGAAAAGCAAAGGCAAACATTTGGCTCAGAGATTAGCTGAACAAAGCTTTGGTTTTATGGAACAGGGAACCAAAGACCTAAGAAATAAATAACTATCCATTCTGTAGTCAAGTTATGTATCAACAAAGAAAGCTGAAACTCGTCCACTTAAGCCTTCCATCTAGGCTTTGTTTCATCCAAGTGGGAGATGTCCATTGTCCATCAGCCCATCTTCTATGCAATCTCTTCTTCCCCTATGATTTAAGTGCTCCAAATAAGGCCTTCCCTCAACTAGCAGTAGCATTTGTGCTGCATTCCCCAAGGTCAGGCATAACTCAAAGTCTTTAATTTTGCTGTGATTTATAGATTATGAGCAACCATGCTTTAATTGTTGAGGTGTTCAATGAAATAAAAACCAAGAAATCAATATTAACCCAACAAATGAAGATGAAATTAATCTTAATTTCCAAGCTCTCACAGAAAAGAAAATCACTCATCTATATCAAAAGATTTCAAATATCCTGCCATCCAGTGAAGATAGTGAACAAAATACCAACTTATGACCTATGCAAGTTAAGATCCAAAGAGCTGATAGTGATGGGTACATGAAAAATTCTACCTGCCATATCTTGAAGAAGAAGCAAAGTTGTGGTTAAAACATAAATGTGGATAAAACACTTTAAACTTTACACTGCACTGTACTGACAGCTAGCAAAGTGATATTGAAGACTGTTCCATCTGTTAAGTTCTCTTAGTTTTTCTCAATATAATACTAGTTATTACAGATAACATGGCCCTGTGTGTTTGCCATCCCAGAATCCCCAAAAGCTAACTAGTATAATCCAGATGGCAAAGTACTGGAACAAAATTGCAGATTCTAGACAAATGTCAAGATCTCACTGAAGTACTTCTGAGCATCACTCAAAGATATTATGCAGGAGGTGGGTGGGGTGGGGTGCAATGGACCATCAAGTCAATGGGAGGATGCACATTATCCAGCTTGAGCTGTAAGCATTTTGAAAATAGGATTTGTAAGAGAATGTAGAATAGAAAGACCCTTAAACCAAACAAATATGTTCCTGTCAGGTTTAGCACTTGGAAATATATGCAACTGTTTGTCTTGGCCAAACTACATGTTCAGGCCCAAGGAACCTGGTACCTGAGGAGGCAGATGGCAGAATGGTTCTGTTGTGGGGACACTGGACCAGGAATGAAGACACAAAAATCCTACTTCTGATTCCACAGCTAATTAATTGTTTGCCATGCTTTTTGCCACAGTTTCCTTATCTGTTACAGCAAGATGATAGATTATTTCACCACTGTTTTTGCATATTCTAAGACTAAACAATTTTATGAGACCTAAGTGGGGGTAAACCTTCACTTATTCTCATCCAAATAAAGAAAAGAAAAATCACAAAAAAATAAAGATGATTATATATTCTTTTTGAAAGTAGGCAACTGAATACCAAAGGAAGAGCTTTTTAATTACATGAGGTTTGCCTCCAAAGCTCAGCAGGTAATATTTAGAAATATTTCTAAATTGCCTTAAAAGGAGAAATCAACTGTGGTAAAGATAAAAGAAACCTTACATATGACTTACTGTATCCTCTCACTTAAAGGTTAAGAACCTAAGCCTCTGAGAGGGAAGCAAGATTGTGGAAAACTAAATGCCTGACAGTCATGGGACCCCCAGGTTCAGGCAGTTTCTCTTTGGTTACTTCATTCTACTAAATATCTTTGCTCTGACAAATAATGATGCTTTTCTTGCACAAGACCAAGGAATAGCTCTAACATCACAAATGAACTGTCTATCCAACTAGACATACTTTCAGGACAATAGCCTTATACTAATCCTTAGGAACTGCACAGACATGGGAATTTTCATCAGAGCAATTAAATTAATGAAAAGAAATACTTGTCTACATCAGTGTTTTTCATGAACACTTTGTCCATTGAAATTCAAGAATAAAACTCCAACATGTGCCTGGACTTTCCAGGCAGAGATTGACTAGCTGGCAGATGTCCAGCTAGAAGGTAGCTGTGGCCCTGACCTGAGAATACTGCCTCAGAGAGCACAGTGACACCAAATCTCACCTCTGGCTCATTTATTTTTTCCTTTTTTAAAAAATTAGGAAAAATTTTTAGAGCAATTTGAGGTTCAAAATAAAATTGAGGGTCAGCCCTGGCCAATGTGGCTCAGTTGGTTGGAGTATTATCCCATAACTGAAGGCTTGTGGGTTCAATTCTTGGTCAGGGCACATGCCTGAGTTTTGAGTTCAATCTCTGGTCTGGTCTGGGCCTGTACTGGAGGTAGCTGATACATGCTTCTCTCTCACATTGATGGTTCTCTCTCCCCCCACCCCACTCCACTCTCTCTAAAAGCAGTGAAAAAATTTTCCTTAGGTAAGGATTAAAAAAAACTGAGGGTCAGATACAAAGACTTCCCATATACCCTCTGCCCCAACACATGTGTAGACTACCCCATTATCAACATCCCATACCAGAATAGTGCATTTTTTACAATTAATGAATGTGAATGGACACATCGTAATCATCCAAAGCCCTCAGTTTACATTAGGGTTCACTCTTGGTGTTGTGCATTCTCTGGGCTTAGACAAATGTGTGATGACCTGAAGCCATCATTATGGTATCATGCAGAACATTTTCACTGCCTTAAAGATTCTCTGTGCTCTGCCTCTTTTGCCATGACAACCCAAGGACCTTTTTAACTGTCTCCAGTTTTGCCTTTTCCAGACTGTCATACAGATTGACTTTTTTCACTCAGTAATATGCATTTAGGTTGTCTTTGTGTCTTTTCACAGCTTGATATAGCTATTCCTTTTAAGCTCTAAATTATATTGCATTGTCTGGATGTACCACAGTCTATATATCCATTTGCCTATTGAGGAATATCTTGATTGTATTCAAGTTTTGTCAATTATGAATAAAACTTCTATAAACACCTGAATGCAGGATTTTGTGTGGACACAAGTTTTCAACTCCTTTTGGTAAACGCCAAGAAGTCAGATTACTAGATCATCTCTGGCTTTTGCTGCTTAAAGGTTAGGAGAGGCAACAAATAAGAGTTAATGCATATGTACGTAAAGATTAAGGAATTGGAACAAGAGAAAGTACATAATTAAGTAGAAGAGTGAGAAACATAATAGTGCAAGTTCATGTCCTGCTAAATGGGGCTATGTAGCAGAAAAATCCCCCCATTAAACTCTGAAGCCTTTCTGGTAGAGGAAGATTTTAGAGATCTCTCCACTGGTTGATGATCAATGCATGAAAATAGGGATTTGTGTTTGGTTTAGCCTGAATGTGTTTGTCACTGTTGTTTAAGTTTGGATTCAGCTTTCATACACAGTATCTGATTAATAGTCCCAACATTCCTATGATTAGATGTTATTGTTATCCCCATTTTACAGATGACATAACTGTGACAGTCAGAAGCTCGGTGATTTCCTCAAGGTCTCACTGAGAATAAGAAAAAAAACATGAGGATAAAAAAATAAAACTAGCATGTAACTATGATTATTATTCCACATTGAAAGTCAAGAAAAATTGAGATGTTCTTGGTAGTTTATAAACTGATTTCAGTTGACTTCATTTCCTTTGCCTTAATTAAACCCTAAGTCAGAGAGAGAGACAGAGAGACCCTCCCAAAATGAAAGAGTCACCATGTAACATAACTCATGCACCATCTGGGGTATGTTCCCTCCTCTTTAAATAATTAAAAAGCTGTTGATGGAAGGAACACAAGTGGAAGATTTATCAGTGAGAATAAATATAAGAAGAAAATATTCTTAGCTTGGTTTATTATGAGCCCAGTCAATTATAAGCAGCACATTTTGACACCACTGTAAGTAATACACTTCTGTCAGAGTCAGCTGATGGAGATTTTCCGTTCAATATATTGTCATAGACACATGATGAAGGGGAGACGTTGGATGGCATATGCAGTACACAGGAATAAATATGTGAATAATCTCACAGGCTTTGAGACTTCCAAACACTAACTATGACAGATATGAACTGTAGTACATTCCCATTCAAAGACTAGGGGATTAATGATGATAAGTTGAACAGTATAATATCCATCTTTACAGCATACTGCTGTATCTGATAGTTATGCTTGAAGGGATATCACTTGACCTGGCCTATTTCCAGTCATGTAATAATGAGTGCATTTAACTGGGTCAGATAGAATGTGAGAGCTAAAAGGGATCTGAAATCATCCACTACTACCCTCCCATTACATAAATGAGGAAAATAAGACTAACTGAAGTTAATCGCCTTGTCCAAGATCAGTTATAAAGCCGGTTAAAGTTCATGCAACAAAACTGAACCCAGTGAAACTAAGAGAGAGCTGAACTTATTTCATGTCTAGATGGGAGAGTAGGCAAATGGAGGCCATTTCTGGGTGACAAGTAACACTCTCAATTTGTTACTCATCTTGAACCATGCCTATAGAAGATAATGTATTCAGCTATGTGTCAATTAGTCCACACGTGATACAATTCATTCCACTCGGTATTAGCTAACATCATCTAAATCTTACCTGGTCAATGAGCTTTGCCCACATCCAACTCTTCCAGGAGGCCTTCCCCAATTGGGCTGCTCTCTTTCCCACAGTAGCATGCACAAGCGTTGCCCTTTACAATCTTGGTGTCACTGACCTATGGAGTATACTAGATTCTTTAACTGCCCTTACATCTTTAACTTAACTATTTAAAGAGTTGGTTGCTTGAGTTTGAGGACTGTAACTCACGAGAAACCCCAACAATGAGGTGAATTCATATGCTCCATTCCAGACCTTGGGAATCAGAAATTCTGGTGGGCAGAGGCAAGATTTTTAAAAAGCTTCCCAAGAGGTTATTTTTTTCCTTATGGTTTGAGGATCTCTACACAAAGAATGCTAAAGATTTTTGAATTCAAAAAACTTCAAAACTTCAAAAAACACTCATCCACCTACCACCCCCCTGCATCGAATACAGGGGGTTGCCACTGCTGCCATCATCTCTGACATGCTCAGTGAGGCCATGATGCTTTGAGAGCCTGCATTCCACAGTGAGAGTCAGTGAGCACTTCTAAACCTCCTGTCCTCCAGGTGAGAGGAGTCTAATTCTGAGGTTGACTCAGGGTTGGTCTTGTGCTTTACACCCACTTGAATGCGATGGGGAAACTCACTGAAATCCTTCTAAGGAATCTCCTTTAGAAACAATATCTTTCTTATTCATTAATTTAGTCCACATCTTCCTGCTGGACCCTCACTCTGCTAAGGACTGAGCAGCGCAAAGGGAAAACAGAGTTTCTAAATCAGAAGAGATTATACATGAACAATAATGCACCCCAAACCCAGGCAAAAATTATGTAATTGGCCCTAATTGGTAAAATTACTAGCAAGATTAGGAAACAAGCTAATATCACACATTTAAATGTCCCATATAGTATCTCTCTTTGAGCATTCCTGCCTTACAAAATCAACCATGAAATTAAAACGCTTTCGTTGAGGTTTGCAGCTATTCCTTGTAGAGTATGAAGTATACCTGTGCATATTTGTGTCACAGAGATAGTATTAGTCCAAGAGAAAAATTCATATGTTTGTC
The DNA here is from genome assembly GCF_021234435.1 of Artibeus jamaicensis. Taxonomy (NCBI): domain Eukaryota; kingdom Metazoa; phylum Chordata; class Mammalia; order Chiroptera; family Phyllostomidae; genus Artibeus; species Artibeus jamaicensis. The sequence goes on along the minus strand of NW_026521788.1, from coordinate 27,712,166 downwards.
TTTGTCATACTCAAATTTAATTTAGGCAAAATATTAATGGAGTAAACAAAAATTAACTTTACTCATGTTTATATTTTTAAAATCAAATACTGAGTTCAAACACAAAGTACTCACTACAGCTTATTTATCTGAACTTTCCATCATCATTCACTTAGGCTCAATTTTGACAATATTGTATGTGTATATATGGCAGGCATGCACATTTACATTGTCTAAATACATATGTATAAATTGCCAGAAAATCGAAACTTTATAAAAATATCTTTGTGCTTGAATCATTCAAAAGCCATCTGAACACACATTAACATATACATTTGGATACAAATTTATGAAACAGCATGAGAAATAGCTTTCTTAACTCCACAGTAATAAAGAATCAAGAAACAGATATTTTTTCAATTTCTTCCTATTACATTTTATGTCCACATTTAGATGTATCTGGGAAGATCTCTAAACTGACACCACTGTGAGAGGCCCCTGGGATTCACAAATATCATTTTCATGACACTCAGAAAACTAGGGGAAAGAGGAAAATGTGAGCGGCAATAAATTGGAGCTAATCTCTTTCTGCCACAACCTGAAATGATACTTGGCCAGGTAATCTCCCCATCCTCCATGCCGTAATAAGAGCTTGTCTATCTCTCCCAGATGCCCAACCTGAGGACTGGTATCTCCCCGAAATGCTTGTACTAGAAATTTCCTAACAGGATTCCAAGGCTCTAAAAGAAAAAGATGAAAAATAATGCTGTCATGCAATAGGCACTGTAAGTTTGAAGAAAAACCAAAGCCTAGTGTTGCAGGTCTGCAATAAATAAAACAAATAATGGATCCTTTTGGACCATAAAGCTCAACCAACCATAAAATGCACAAAGAGCCTCTTATGAGGGTTTGGAGCCTTCTGGAGCCCCATTCAGTGTGCTACTGGCCTGTCCCAGTGCTGTCCAAGGAAGGAAATTCTTGAGTCTAAACATACAAAGCACTAGTGGGGAAGGGGGTGGTGGGATTGAGAAAAAGAGGTGGGGAGAGACAGAGGTAGAGAGAGAAAGAGACAGAGACAGAACTCATGGACCTGGACAATATTGTGTTGTTTGCCAGGGGGAGAGGGGATGGGGAGGGGGGTAGGAGGGCTTGGGGGGAATAAATGGTTATGGAAGGAGACTTGACTTAGGGTTGTGAACATACAGTACAGTGTACAGAGGATGTGTTGTAGAATTGTGCCCCTGAAACCTGTGAAATTTTGTTAACCATTGTTGCTCCAATAAATCTAATTAAAAAAATAAAATAATGGTTCTTCACCTTTTTTTTTAATTTAAATTTTTTTAATAAACATGCAGAGCACAGAGTGACGAAATGGGGCCCAGAGCTATGCTACATGGTGATGTTGCATTTTGATCATGGCTCTGGAAGCAGATGATCTCAAGGACATTACTATTTTGCACTAAGGGAAAGTGAAGCCCCATTAGGAATAGATCATTGCCTCTGACTGATTGGGTAACTTTAGACAAACCACTTAATTTCCCTGATACTCAGTTTCCTCATCTGAAAATTAGTGGCATGGCCCCACGCAGTTGTTGTGAGGGCCCAACAAAGTAAGTGAGTAAAGCATGAGGTGGAGGACTAGTCCAGAGTGTGTGTCAGTGATTAGTATCATCCCTTATGTTGGTGGTAGAAGTGGACTCAGTGCAGAGATCTTGCTTGTTAGAAATTCAGTTAAACAAACATCCAAAGGTAAGTAAGGAGAGGTGGCAAAATCTCCCATCTGCTCTTCTGCGGCTCCTTCTCAAACTCTTCACTCTGCCTCCACTGCTCCAGCATTTTCCTGTCACACTTTGAAACCTGGTGCTGATATCACCAGATTCTGTGCACCTTCCCTTCTTCTTTCCGCCTTGCTTTAGAGTTATCTGTTGGCTGTTTTCCTCATAGATCATGATTTACTCAGACCCCTGGGCCCAGGTAACCCTGCTCAGAACTTCGAGCACAGTATGTCTGCAATAAATATTTCATAGGATGGGGGTGAGAGAGCTAACAAAAAAGAATAAAAACATTAACTTAAGTGTTATGGGGATTTTTATCTTGAGTCTGGAAACAAAATATTTCTTTAACACTGGAAAAGTTACTTAATTTCTTTGGACATAAGTTTTCTCATCTGTAAAAACAATCTCTGCTTTCTTTTGTTGCTCTAAAATTCTATAACTTGAATTAAAAAAACAGCCACAAAAGAAAGCTTTATTATCTGGTCTGCTACACTGTTAGAGCAAAAGAACAAGACAAGCAGAGTTTGTCTCTCGGTCTAACTTTTCACTCAAGTTCCTCCTAGTACTTCACCTGTCCTATGTATGCATGTATTTATGGGTCTGTATATTTATTTAGATTGTGCATAGTCAAGGCAATGAGCCAATTGGTAAGATTAAAACATCACTGAGTCCATGTCATTACTCTCCTGCAGGAGCTGACACAAAATCTCTGTCCGCAAAGAGGAGAAAATGTACTTGTAAACCAGTGACCATGGGTATGAGCTGGGAGAGGAAGCTGCAGCTCAGGTATGAGGAGGGAAAGAGAATGTGGGCCCACAAGGGCCCTGGTTCTGGCTGTAGTCACCCCCCCCCCTCCGTGAAGCATCATCCACCTGACAAATTGAAGGCTTGGCCAGATTTATGAGTTTTCTAAACTCAATCAGAATGAAGCCTGCTCTGACCTACAGAAGGTCACTCGACCGTATTGAATAATTGTCAGCATTCCATGGCCAAAGATAAAGTGAATGACTATCCAAGACAGATTTAGAAATCTCCTTGCTTAATCCTGGCAACTGGGAGTGTGTGAATGGGAGTGTCTGGGAGCAAAGAGCACAGAAGGGGGTGGGGGGCGTGGATTTCCCTTCCCTGAACACAGACACTCTCAGTACAGAGTCCACAGGTGCCTGCTCAAAAGCCAGTGTCTTGTCACCAGCACTCAGCACCTCAAGTTGCAAGAAGCAAATGTGGAAGAACACTGCTCACCCTAACTCAGTGCACAAAGGGTCCACTTGGAAGCTCTCAGAGAAGGTGAAGGCAGCAGAGTGAAACTCAGCCCCACAGAGGACACACCCCACCTTCCACCAAAACCCCAAGTGACCTGAATCACCACAAGGACCACAAACCCGGTTTTACTTGCTTTGCTTTTACCTTTTACAGCTCAACAGCAACAGAGCCTTTTCTTCACAAGCTTATTTTTCACTTAAAGAATTAATCAACCTAGGTGCCCATCAGTAAATGAATGAATCAAAAAACTCTGGTACATTTACACAATGGAATTCTATGTAGCAGAAAGAAAGAAGGAGCTCCTACCCTTTGCAACAGCATGGATGGAACAGGAGAGCATTATGCTGAGTGAAATAAGCCAGGAGGTGAAAGAAAAATAGCGTATGATCTCACCTTTAACAGGAACCTAATCAACAAAACAAACAAGCAAAATATAACCGAAGACACTGAAATTGAGAACAGGCTGACAGTGACCAGAGGGAAGAGGGGAGAAAATTTCAGAGGAAAAGGGGAAGGGTTTGCAGGAACAAATAGAAAGGACACATGGACATTAACAAGGGTAGGGGGTGGAAACAGGAGGGAGGTGGGGACAGCTTGGGGGGTGGGCTGGGATGGGAGTAAAAGGCAGAAAACTGTACTTGAACAATAATTAAAAAGTAAAATTAAAAAAAAAAGAATTAATGGATGTCTTCCTTATGTATACTTGAGCAACTGTGGGGACTGGAAACTAGCCTCCAATCCACTAACTCCACCAGCACACCTTTTAGCTCCCTTGCTTCTAAAATGAGAGCACTGAAGACACTGTGTGGTATGAAACCACAGAAGCAGACACTCAACACATCTAAGATTCCTTTCAGCATACGGAACTGATAGAATATGTCAATATAAGTAAAATCTAGCACTTCCTCTTGTTGCTGAGGCAACAGATGGGATTAAAGTAAAAATTGGGGAAGTAACTAATATCTCAGTAGCCAAAACCTTTGCTTAGTGCCCCCTCCCTGGGTTTCTCCCAATGCCTAACAAGCCATCTGGAGTATGATCTTTCTTTTCATTATATGTTCAGTCTTTTGTATCCCCACTGCCTTTGCCAGAAAGATTAATGTTTTCAGGCCCCAGGTGTGAGATCTTCATCCCTGGATTTGCTTCTGGGTAATAGTTTTTGGGATCTGGTGTGGCCTAGTGGACTTGTGACCCAAGAACACAGCCCTGTGAGAAGACAGCACTCTGATCATTCATGTGAAGAGTGTTCTGTGGAAGAACAGAACAAGATGAGCAGTGCGACATTGCCGAGCTTCCAGCACAAGTAGTATGACATCAAAGTGTAATCAGCTGCTCAGCATTAAACCTCCTCTGAATTTGTTCTTGTTTGAACTTTTCTGAAGAGCAGTATGGTAAACTGTTTGACCTACAAAATGGCTCTTAATGCAGAGTCTCCAGTTGCCTTTTTAGCACCTTCTCTGTGGGTACCTCTCCCTTTGCTCCAAGAAATGTTAGGCAATGACTTCAGCTCACTGATCATTCTCTAGCAGCCTAAGTGAATTCGTGCAGCTCCTGGGGCCTCATGTAAAAGAGGCTTAGGGCAAGGACACTGGTATCACTTGGATACCTCAGTTAGGAAGAATCTTCTTAGTCTGATCAAGGGCCCAAATGTAGTTCTGCTGGTGCTTTCCCAGGTGACCTGGAGAAGTCACTTCACTTCCATCAGATACTCACAGCTCTCATTTGTAAAACACAGGCTTGGACCACATAATCTCAAATTACATTACAAGAGGATATTTGATGGTACCTTTCCTGCTGTGAGAAATGGGAATAAATGTATAGCATAAATTATTCTTAATTTATCTTCAAAATCAAATAGACTACCAGAGAGTGGTCCAGTACATGAGCAGAAAGATCACAATGGACCCCTTCCAGACTGTTTCTCATGGGAAGCTTAAAAACAAAAAATAATATGTCTTATTTACCATTTTAAAGCCAACAGCTAACACAGTGCTTGACTATTAGGAAGCAATAAAGACTTGTTGGATTAACTCATGAATGAATGGAAAACTCAAAAGCTGAGCAAATACTTTAGGATGAGTTGAATCTGTGCTTCTTTAGGAATGTGTGTGTGCACACCCATGTGTGCCGTTCTATGTGTGCACATACATGAGATCTCTATCCTCAAAGAGCTTACCAGTTAGTGGAAAAAAGAGGCATCTAGTACTGGGTGATAAGTGATATGTCTCATCTCGTTCCTTGTTCTCTTCTGAACATCTAGCCAGAGCCCGGCTGATAGTAAATGCTTGGCAGTTTATTAGCTGGATGAATGGATGGATGGATGGATGGATGGATGGATGGATGGATGGATGGATGGATGGATGGATGAATGGATGGATGAATGAATGGATGGATGGATAGATGGTTAGATGAATAGATGAATAGATGGAGAGATGGATGAATAGATGGGAGGATGGGGTGGATGGATGAATGGAAGGAAGGAAAGTGATATGCACTTTGTGAAACAATCTGTGCAACCTCAATTACCATTTGTCCTTTAAATAACATAGAAAAAGGCAATCATGCCTTTTCAGGGTTTTGTTGTTGTTGTTTTTGCAGGGAAGATGAAAGAGGAGGAGAAATAAAAAGCAAAGAGAAGGGGATGGTGGAGAGAGATCAGTTGAGGTTAAAATTGTGACAAAGCCCAAGAGTTCTGCCTTTTTCAGTGGGCAGTTGGGGGCTATCTGTTAAGAATTCATCATAATCAGGACATTGATGCTTTGCAGAAATAAGAAATGAGAAAAAAAGACAAGAAGTTGGGAAGGCAAGAACAGTTACCATGAAATGAGTTAGGCAAGGAAATAAATTATGTCTTTATTTTTTAGTTACTGATTATTTAAGATTTTAATTTTTACTTTTTAAAGAGACTTAAGTCTTCAGCCCAGGTGAAGGGGAGTGGGGTTAGTAATAAGCTTAAGCATCAGCCACCCATTTGGATTTGGGAATTTTTCAGAGGCAAGAGATTGAATTTCTGCCTCATTGTGCAAAAGCTTTATTTCTTATGCTGTCACCCAAGTCATCCTAGTTACATCTCTGTTTAGCACCAGACAAGGAGTTTGGACTAGCCCACTCTAGATGGGTATGAATTTAATTCTGTGATAAATTAGAATGGCTACCTGGCCATGCAGGTCAAAAAACATGCTGGAGTAATCTAAGGGTAGGAGCCAGAGGAAAACACAAACCAGCAACATGATCCATGGCCTGAGTCACTCCTCAGGAAAGGCTATTTCTGTTTCCCCAATTTCCCCAGTGCCTTTCTTGAGAGCAGGGCTGATTACCAGATAACCAGAGCCTTTGGTCTTTCACAGAATCAACAGCTTGGCAGCCACAAAGTGACAGGCATCAATACTAATCGCACAGGCCTGTCTGTAACTGGACCCTGGGACAGGTCGTGCTACACCTGCCTGTCCAGGAAATGGACTCCACGGCCTCCCCCATGGAAACCGCTAACAACACTTATTAGCTGTTTCCTTGCCTGATAAGTGGTCTGCCTACTTCTGGCTCCCATTATTATATTCATTTCAGTCTGTGTCCTGAAACCTGATACCTTTGTACTTGGGAGGTGTGCAGTCTGCCACCTGACAATGATTTGACATGACAGGGTGACAGAAAACAGGGAGAGGGGGATGAAAATAAAGGACAAGGGATCCAAGCTGCTGTGCTGGCAGCTCCAGACAGGGGTGCCCATCAACACAGATACCTGCTAGCAGGAGCCCAGGCCCCGCTGATGGAGCGATCAGATCACTCATGTCAGAGCTCCATTCGGCTGTGAGATATCAATCTTTCTTTGTTGGCCAAGGCCCTGTGCAAAATTACAGTGGGTTCTTCACCTGCACTTTTGAGTTTAATGTGACTCAGCTTGGGCCCCTCACCTCTCACTTCTATTCCTCCAGCACCTCATTTATCTTTTTGTTCCCATTGTCTAGGCCTCTGTGACTACACTCCCCAGCTGTCATTGTGTGGGGAACATAGATGCTGAACTACCACAGCAACCCCACGTTAATGCTACATTCATTCAAGAGACCATGGAGGAGAGAGGGTCAGTGTCAGAGTCTTTAACCCCTGGAAGCTCCTACACAGGTAGAGTTGTGAAACAGCTAGGATTCTAAAGAATAATTTTAAGGATAGGCTTTATGACTAACTAGCAGTGACTGCAGACAAATGATAAGCCTAACTTGGCTCTCATCTATAAAATGAACAAGGTGGACTAGACCACTGATCTTAAAACCTTCTGTTGTTATGTTTACAATAAAAAATGTTAACAGTTTTTAGTTAAATAACACTTCTTGTTAGACCATAAATTAAGTAAGAATGAAGTTTAGAAGTCACGGCTCAATCCTACTGAGTCACTTTTCCCTTACGCTGTGAACACATCTCTCTGAAACACCAGAGATCCACAAAGCTTAGTGTGAAAACCATGAAACAGATCACTGCTCGGTTCCCTTCTAGCTCAAATGTTGCTTTGGGAAGGCACGGGGGACAGGGAACTTGAAGGGAGGGGATGTGCATCCTGTTGGAATTATCTTCTGCCTCTCATTTTGTTTTCTTATGACCACCAGTGGCCCTAGAGCTCCATGGGTGTTGGTGGGGAGACAGAGTAGGTGAAGGAGGAGGGTGTGAGCAGGTTCCCAGGTTTATTCTCACTGTAGTTTGGGAAGCTTAGCTTTCACTTTTATATGTATTGGACTGAAGATGGAAAAGAAAGAGCAGGTGTGAAAACAGTCAGCCTAGCCTCAAGTGTTAAAAAGGAAAGTAGGTACCAAAGATACTTACCAATATATTTGATATATTTACAATCTATTATCTCTTTATCAACATCATGGCTGCCACCACCAATGACAATCCAAGGCAGGTATCAATGGTCATCAACCAGGGATGACGATAAGTAATGGGTAACACTTATGATAGTTTCTTAGGTGCTATTCCAAAGACATTATATTTACAAAAGGCCTAGAGGAAAGCACTATTATCTCCCCTTATAAAAATGAGGAAACTGAGCCATGGAAAGCTAAGTACTCTTCTTAAGTCTCAGTGTTGGTAAGTGAAAAAGCTGGGATATGAACTCATACAGTCTGACTCTGATGTCTGTTGTCTGAACACTATTGCCACCTAGGAAAGAAGGCTGCATGGAGTGAGGAGAGAATTGGACTGTGATAGGGCTCAACAAACTGTCAAGTCAGCCAAGTTATATTTCACTGGCATAAAGCTCCCAGTTACAGGCCCTTTTTGCATCTATGCCCCTTTCTGTACCATCCCACCTTAAACATGGAAATTTACTCCCTAAGACACCTGGTTATTGTGTTGCTGATGATCATCTTAGAGTATTCAGAAAATATTTAGGTCCTTTTTATCACCTGGATATAAATAACTGATAGCAGGTTATTCTGCTTTCCCAGAAAGAGTTGCGTGTGTGTGTGTTTACCAGCAACCAAAGCTTTGAACTAGAGATGAAGCCGCTTGTAAAATTTGAATGCCAGCATATTAATCGGGATTATGGACTCTTGAAATCATAAGTCTTCTTAGTGCCCCTGAAATCATTCAGGGGTATTGAATTCATTTGGGAAAACCTGTCCAAATGGGGAAATGAATACAATCTCCACTCCAGGTACTATTCAATGGAAGAAAGAACAGAAAGCATGGCCTTGGATATGTAGGGAGGGTGAGGGCTTGTGGGACAATGAGAAAGTGGAAATCACTTAATGACCCCATCTGAAACTATATTCTATATTGTCACTTCTGGGTCATCCCTGGGTTAACAATTCGTCCAAGCATTCAAGTTCCTTCAAGTTATTTATATATGTTTGTTTTGTTTTGTTTTTACAAGGTAGGGAAAATTAAGGGAAAATAACATCTCCTTCTCCCAAAGCGTCACCATAGCTCCCTAGAAGGATATGGTAGAGCTTGATGAGTCACAAACCCAGCTCTCACTTCCAACTACTCTACCCTGCTGGCCTGGAGAAATCACTCAGCACCCGTAATGAGAGGATGCAGAGGCTAATTTTACACCGTAAATCATGAGGCTAACACTATGACTAAAAATTGATGCCATCAGCTTCTTTTTTCTCCAAGGCTGTTAGATCTTAGTCAATTACTTATGAACAAAGATTTAAAGACTTCAGAAGGCCCTTTGCCAACAAATGATGCTATTAGTGTTTTTCCCCCTTGGAAAGATTCCCCAACACCCCTGGAAGGGGCTCCTCTGTTATCTCAGCATTTACAGGGAGGGTGTTTGTGAAGGAGAAGCAATTAGCAATGCCGGGCTAACAGACATCCTGGGGCCTTGAAACCCTGCAAGTGATGCTGCCAGCACTCCTGGGGTAGTCTAATACAGGAGGAAACGGAAACACGCAGAAATAGGGAAAATATACCTTATTTCTAACACATTTCTCAAGATGTTTAACTATGAAACAAAGTCCTACCACGCTACAAGTTTCCAGCTGTTATGATATCATAAGATAAATTTACAGCTAGAGAAACAGCATGCTTGCTTTTATAAAGTATGGAAATATAAATATTCCAAGTGTTAAAACTGTCCAAACAAATTAATTCAAGTAAAAATAGTTGTCTCCAGTTTGGTTCTCTCATATTTGCTTTCTTTTTATAAAGCCTGGGAGCACGCTTTTCTCTCCGTGGAGAGGAGAGGAGGTGCACTTGCGTCCCAGCAGGAGCCCCGGGCAGGGAAGGCAGGTGGTGCCTGTCCCTGCCCCCCACTGCTGGTCTCTTTGTTAAAATCTTAATTTAGCCTCTTTGCAATGGAAGAAAGACATTGTGCGAGGGGCTGAGGCTGGAAACCTTCGGATGTACTCCCATTTTGGCTTGTTCATCGTGAGTGAAAATGAAAAAAGAGTTCCTTTCTTCAATGACTTTGAGAAGAATAGAGTGGTGATTAACAGCAATATTTTTTTTAATGAAACGCAACCCGTCATCCCTGTCATCTCCTGGCCATCCTCGGTTGTATGCGCCTCCCTGACAAGAGGAATAATAATGGTCATACATCACTGCTCTGCACGTCCAATCATCTAAATCTTCCCTCGCTGCAGCCTCTGAGACTCAATTACTTTATTGACATGCAATCTTCATAAGGGGAGAAATATTGTGCATGTAAGGTCACTTGGTTATGAAGACATATTATCATATTATCTGCATGAGGGTTGCAGGGCTAAGACCTGACAGAGCTAATTATAATGGTACATGATAGAAAGCTCAGTACACATTATTCGCTTGGCTGCACTAAAGGTGAGGTAAGTCCATGACATCATGGTTGTTTAAAAAAATAATGCAACTTTGGCTTGGAGGCTGTAACTTTCTTTTTAAACTGCTCACATTTTTACTCTTGAGTTTTCCTGGACAATGAACAAACTAGTTAGTGGATTCCTCAGATCTCAGGGAAGGGGGACAGCCTGCCCTGTAGTGTGTGAGTGTGTGTGTGCATACGCATGTCTAGACGATTGTCATGGTTATTTCCCCATCTAACACCAAGTTTCAGGCCATTTCCCAGCAAGTGAAGTGAGAATGACTCAAGGGAGAAAGGTAAAGGGATACAAATGGGTCAATTTGATAACAGAGTGAAACTTCCCCTCACCCTCAATTAACCCCTTCTCAGATCCTTGCCCTTTTCTTTCTCTTGGCCTCACTGGCAGAACCTTATCTTGCTAAGATTTAGTACTCCTGCATGCGGTTTCTTTGTTCAGACATATCAGGTTATTGAAGCATTCCCATCAGACACATGCTAGAAGTTTCACGTATTGCTAAGATACACACCTAGTCAGTCATTCTCTTCTTTGTATCCTCAGTCCATTTATTATCTCCATTCACATCAGGTGTGGCTCCTATTGAGAGGCCAGAATGAGGAGCTCTAGGGGCAATTTTGCAGAGTATCAAGGAAAGAAACCCAGACCAAGTCACTGAGTCTTTCAGCCTTTCCACTGTTAACATGGGGACCAGAAGGAAAACTGGGGTGTATGGATCTGTGACAAGTCATCATTAAGTCAAAATCACGTCAACCTACATGGATGGGACTGAGCCAGCATCTGATCTGAAGCTCTCTGGACACATTCTACTTTGGAAGAAGTTTATGAACTATTAAAGAAGATTAAAAAAACATTCAAGACATCACTACAGTGATATCCTAGATTTTCTCTCCCTCAGCAGAGAACTAATTCAATAAAGTAAAAGAAACAGCTAAAGCCTTTTAAACTATAAAAATGGCCTTAGTCTTATAACACGAGTGCTTTGGGTCAGACAAAAGAAGCACAGAGTGGAACAAGAAATTGAGGTTGTCCAAATTCTCTCTTATTTAATGCTCTAGTAACTCAAACTTCTGATGCTAATACCTCCAAAATAATGGTAAGAAACCCACAAAGATATCCATCCCTTTCTGAATTGGAGATTAAATTGTGTATAACTTGATGTTGATGGTAAATTTGATGGTGATCCATATGTACAACAGAAATTGAAACTCTTTAGATGGGCTCCTCAGGGTTGGAGAGGTCAGTGCACAGCAACTCCACCTCCAGCATCTCAAATGCCTTGCTGAAATAGGGAGGTTTGTAAAGTACCCATTCAAAAAACTTACTAATTGAGATAAAATTATATGGTCAGTAGAAATAGAGTTAAATTTTATGGTCAGTAGAAATGTTTAGGAGATTGAAAATCTACTCCTGATTCAATCATCCAACATACTTGCTATAGCTTCTTAGCCAAGGCACAATGTCTATATCTCAGAAAAAGTACTTAGGAGAAATGGTAAGGTATTGGAAAAAGACTGTAATATAGCCTAATAAACAAAACTGGGTTGAAAACCTGGCCACACTGTTTATTGGTTTTGTGATCTTGAGGACATTATTTGCCTTCTGTGCCTCAACTGCCCTTCTTTACAATGAGTAATAACATTATCTATCTCAGAAGATAATTAAATGATAAGAAATAAAAGTAAAGATACTTTGTAAACAAAATACACTTGGAAAATGGCAGTTATTGCTTCTGTTTCAGTCCGACCTGATTTAAACTGTCTTGCAGGTTAATGATGTAAGTAAACACAGACTGAAAAAAGTAAAACCCAACATGAACATGTGACATGGCTACAATCCATAGATCTCCAGACCAGCTTCTCGAATACAAGAGCTCTTTGGATTTTCAGTGTCTAAAATTGCTTTCATTGGAAATCACTTGGCCACCCAGAGTCACTAATGCTGTTTCAGAAAAGAAAGGGATATTGCGATGGCAAGACATGTAATGCAGCAGAGAGTCACAGAAGACCAACGGACAACTCCATACAGGGGAACCAGGACCTGGGGTCACAAACAAACCCAGGTGGTGATCAACTCCACATGTCTGTCCTCACAGTTACCCAGAGGGTTTGAATCCAACAGTCTCTAAAGGAAACTAAGTACTCCTTTATTTTAGAATCAGGGCATACTATGTAACATCTTCCCTCCATCAGGATAATACAGGATTTGGAATGGTGTCCAGAACTCAAGGTGCCTAGGAAATACTGGAGAGACATATAAGATAGTCTCACCCCTTCCCTCTCAGATGTGAGTTGGGGGAAGGGACACATAGGGCAGGAACATGCAGGGCTGTTTTGTACAGCCACAGCCTTGCAGTTAATCCATGGCATGGTCATTTAACATATCTATAGCCTCTGGTGGGTCACCTGGATATATTAAATGGCTGTAGTCAGGCTTGGAGCCAGGGAGATGGAAGTGACTTCCCCCCAAGATGTAGCTGGGGGGCACGTCCCCTGAGTTACAGCGCCTGCATGGGAGCTTGGAGAAGATTGGCTCCAGGACATTGGGCCATACCTTCCCAGACTCACAATGGCAGCCCAGTAAACTTGTAATAATACAGGAATACTGGCAGGTGTAACTGATTGTGGGAGGAGTCAGAAATGGGGGTACAGAGGAAGACTGTCATGGGGATTTAAACCCAGATACAGCAGCCATTGAGAGGGAGAGCCATGGTTTTGGCAGAGTGAGGACCCCCTCTTGCCCTGATGAAGGAGAGAACAACTTGACTTTGCCAGAGTGCCGACCCCTGCAGCTTTGGTAGAGGAGGCCAACGCATCTTTGGGGTGCTCCCTTTGGCCGTGTGGACTGGGAAGCAGGAGAGACTTTGCCTGGAAAAATGGGAACAAAGAACTCTTGCCAGTGGACCATGAGAATGTGCCACATGACTTTAGATTAATTGGAGATCCTGCCTGGACGGTGACACAGCTGATGGTGCCAGCAGCCTAGCAACACGGATGTGTGTTCTTTTCCTCAGTTATGGTACCCTGCATTAGGGCAGGGGGAGAAGGGAATGCTGTGTGTGTGTAGGTGGATATCCTACAGGACTTTGATATTTTAATGAAGATATTAGGATACTACTTTAAGTCTGCATAGCATTAAACATTTCCTTTCCTTTTCACAAATCTCTGGCATTGAGAGATATCTTTCTAATTGGTGACAGACGATCGAGCTCAGTAGGTGGTTTGGAATGTATTAGTATACCATCCTCCAGAGTCTGGCTCCTGTGTGTCTGTTCTGTAACAAGGAGACCCCCAGGTCTATCGGTCTTGAACACATCCCTTTGAGGCCTCGATTCTACATCTAGGAAAGTGATTTCCAGTAGTTGGTTTCCTGCAGTACATCCTTGGGGGATTAAGGTTCTCTGTTTAAGAAAAACAGACACTGGAGTAGTGGGAGCAGCCATAATAGAGAAGTTAGGGCATGAGATTTTGATAAGAGTTAAAAATGCACAGTACTCTACTAACAAACAGCAGCAGCAAAAGTTTTCAACAGTGCTGTTCACTTTAGGAAGAGCTTCATATTCAGTAATTCTTAAATAATTATCTCATATACAACCTTTTGTGGTATCTGAAAAATCACTCAATTCATAATCACATGTGTTATTTCATATAATATTTTCAATAACCTTACGAAATGAATATTATTTTTGTCTTTATTTTGTTGCTGAACAAATTAAGGCTAAGAGAAGGCAAATGAATTTCTCCAGTTCAAACAGCTAATAAATAAATTTTACATTTTTTAAATCCCTTACTTTTTTCATGGAGTTTGGTGTATTATCTTTATAGCAGGAAATAGAAGTTTACCTCTTCTGTCTTTTGATCATTATTAGATAAAACAGGTTATCACTTTCTGAAGGGGCTTTTAATTTGCCAAGCTGGTAGGCAGGGTTGAGTTGGACGGCTAAATCCTTTAGCTTACTGCAGAGGTTCAAGGAGGCAAGCCCCTTTTCACATGAGGAAGCAACTTGCTGAAAATGCATCTGAAAGAGCAAGAGTTACAAAGAGGGGAGATCGAAAGACAAAGTTGACTAAGGTGTAGGTAGATGACCCTGTGGTATTACTGGGAGCCAAGCAAAGAACAGCAATGTAGCAATAACTTCCATTTCCCAAGTGTATTTTGTTTACAAAGTATCTTTTCTTTTATTTCTTATACTTAATTATCTTCTGAGATAGATAATGTTATTACTCATTGTAAAGAAGGGCAGTTGAGGCACAGACAGCAAATAACAGCAATGTTGCCACTTCTATTCTTCCATAGATATTTCTGTCAAGGCTTCTAGCCTTTAGCATGGCTCTGTTAATAAAACAACATATTCCTTAGCAAGACTTTCACCTTAAGAATTAATGCTTTGTTATCAAGATTTCTTTGACAATGACCTTCGAGAGAGACAGGAATAGGGGTCTGAGTACAAAGAGGCTTAGCTTTGTAATTAGTCACACTGAGAAGAGAAACTGATAGAGCTGTGTGTGTGTGTGTGTGTGTGTGTGTGTGTGTGTGTGATTCTGGGTTTTTAGCTTGATCACTTATCCTCAATTTCAAGATCTGTGAAGTGTGAATAAAATAAAATAATGAGTGAGGTAGGCTAGCTGGCTGTAGGCCAACTCTCTCACTGAGACAAAAATACTAGTGCCAAAAAAACTAGGTATGGAAAATTGCATTTAGCCCTCAGAGAGCTACTAAGGCAGTGAAGACAAGGGGATAAGATCCTGGAAAGCAGAGGAAATACAGAGAACGGAGGTGCAGAGACGTAGGCCCAACATCCAGAGCCACTTTCGTTCCCTTGAGGCAATTTTAAATTCTCAAGCTGTAATTAAGCGGCTGAGAAGCCAGCCTTGATTGGTATGGTTCAGTTGGTGGGTGTTATCTCACAGAGTGAAAGGTTGCTGGTTCAATTCCTGGTCAGGACAGGTGCCTGGATTGTGGATTTGGGGCGTGTGCAAGTGGCAACTGATTGATGTTTCTCTTACACATTGATGTTTTTCTCCCTCTCTTTCTCCTTTCCTTCCTCTCTCTTTAAAAAGAGATAAAATAAATAATCTTACAATAAACAAGCTGGGAAGCTGAACCACACTTCAAACAGTCTTATAAGTCATGGAGGAAAAAATTAGATTTAAGGTATGCCAAGAAGGGGCACAAGTAGACATCCTGGACTTTGGTTGGAACTCTGAAGAGCCATACCTAAGGCAGAGGGAAATTGGAAATAGACCTGTCTTTACAAAGTTTGTAACACAGCTTTCCTTTTGCTCCATCACTAGTTGAATTGAGGTGATTTTTGCCCACCCTAACTGCCTCTCAAAGACAGAATTAATCTTCTCTGAAGGAACGTAATAATATTCAGAGCCCAAAACTAACCTCTACAATTTTTGTACTGTGTCAGGTATTTTATGAAATATCATATGGCATAACTAGAGACAAGATCAAATGCCCCAAAACCTAGAAAAATAAATAAAAGATAGAGAGATAACAAGAATACAGATATGGGCATTATTAGCTGTGGACTTGAACTTATCATATAAATAACATATTTTAAAGATGTAGAGGGTAACATTTGAAAATTTAGCAAAGAATTAAAAACTATAAAGAATCAAATGAAAATTCAAGGCTGAAACATGTAAAAACAAACTACAAATTCAATTGCGGTACCAACAGAAGATTAGATAAAACTAAAGAGATGATTAGGAAAAGAGAGGACATGTCAAAAGGAAACTATATCAAATATTAGTTAAGAAGCCACAACTTTAAATGTTAAACAGCTTGTATACCTCAACTAAAAGAAGTTTACAATGAATTAAAAATATGTGCAGCTTATAAGAAACACATTATATATAAGAATTCAGAGAGTTTGAAAGTAAAGTAGTGGAAAAATCACAATGCAAATTAAAAAATATCTTGAACTGATTGACTATGAGAATATAAAAAAAAAACTTGTAAGTTACAGCTAATACTATGCTTAGAGGAATATTTGTACCCTTAAAAGCATATGTTAGAAAAGAAGAAAGGCTAAAAAAAATTACTGATAAAATTATCTACCTTTAGAAAGTAAAGAACAGCAAATGATATCCAACAGAAAAGTATAAGACAGAAAATAGTTTTAGTGACTTCTGGCCAAGATAGAGGCATAGGTTGATACACTTTACCTTCTCGCACAACCAAAAGAAGGACAATAACAAATTTAAAATAAAAAATAACCAGAACTGCCAAAAAATTGAACTGTATGGCAGTCTGATAACCAATGTATTAAAGAAGAAACATTAATCAAGACCGGTAGGAGGGGCGGAGATTGGCAGCTGGGGTAGAGAAGATTTATGGCAAGGTGGGGCTGGCAAACTTGGGTGGGCGAGGCAGCAGCTGGACAAGTGGGTGGTCCCACATTCGTGTGCGGATAAACCGGGAGGAACAAACAGGGAGTGACACAGATCGACAACCCAAGTTTCCAGTGCAGGGAAATAAAGCCTCAAAACCTCTAACTGAAAAAACCTGTGGGAGTTTAAGCAGCAGGAGAAGCTCCCACAGGAGAGT
This sequence comes from Artibeus jamaicensis, assembly GCF_021234435.1. Taxonomy (NCBI): domain Eukaryota; kingdom Metazoa; phylum Chordata; class Mammalia; order Chiroptera; family Phyllostomidae; genus Artibeus; species Artibeus jamaicensis. The sequence continues at coordinate 27,695,302 of NW_026521788.1, read as the reverse complement.
TCACTGGAAAAACCCATAGGGTTCTAGAACATACACAAACCCACCCACCTGGAAATCAGTACCAGAAGGGTCTAATTTGTTTGTGGGTACAGAGGAAGTGACTGAAAGCTGGCTGAGAGCTGAGCAAGCTGCATTGTTCCCTACTGGACCTCTCCCCACATGAAGTGCCACAACACAGCAATGTGAGTTGCCCTGCCCTGGAGAATGCCTAAGGTTCTGCCCCTTACTACATAACAGGTGTCCTGAGACAAAAAAAAAAAAAAAAAAAGGCCCAAATAAAAGAACAGATCAAAACTCCAGAAAAAATGCAACTAAGCAATGAACAGACAGCCAACCTATCAGATGCACAGTTCAAAACATTGGTAATCAGGATGCTCACAGAATTGGTTGAGTGTGGTTTCAAAATAGGGGAAAAAGTGAAGGCTGTGAAAAGTGAAATAAAGGAAAATGTACCAGGGACCAATCGTGATGGGAAAGAAACTGGAAATCAAATCAATAATTTGGAGCAGAAAGAAGAAATAAACATTCAACCAGAACAGGATGAAGAAATAAGAATTCAAAAAAAAAATGAGGAGAGGCTTAGGAACTGCTGGGATAACTTTAAACATCCCAATATCTGAATCATAGGGGCGCCAGAAAGAGAAGAGGAAGATCAAGAAATTGAAAACTTATTCGAACACAAAATGAAGGAAAACTTCATTATTTGCCCATCTGGCAAAGGAAGTAGACTTTCAGGAAGTCCAGGAAGCTCAGAGAGTCCCAAAGAAGTTAGACTCAAGGAAGCACACACCAAGGCACATCATAATTAAGTTACCCAAGATTAAAGATATGGAGAGAATCTTAAAAGTACCAGGAGAAAAAGAGACAGTTAACTACAAAGGGGTGCCTATAAGTCTATTAGCTGATTTCTCAAAAGAAACCTAGTAGGCAAGAAGGGGCTGGAAAGAAGTATTCCAAGTCAGGAAAGGCAAGTACTTACGCAGCAAAGCTTTCATTTAGAATGGAAGGGCAGATAAAGTGCTTCTCAAATTAGGTAAAGTTAAAGAAATTCATCAGCACCCAGCCATTATTATATGAAATGTTAAAGGGACTTATCTACAAGTAGAAAGGAGATCAAAAGTACAAACAGTAATATGACAACATATTCACAACTGTCAATAACTGAACCTAAAAAGCAAAACCGAAAACAAACTAAGCAAACCACTAGAACAGGAATAGAGTCACAGAAATGGAGATAACGTGGAGGGTTATCAGTGGGGAGGTAGTGGGGAGAATGAGGGAAAGGGTACAGGGAATAAGAAGCATAAATGGTAGGTATAAAATACACAGGGGGAGGTTAAGAATAGTATGGGAAATGAAGCCAAAGAACCTAAATGTACAACCCATTGGCTGAACTAAGGTGAGAGAATGCTGGTGTGGGGGACAGTGCAGGGTGGAAGGGAATAAAGAGGAGAAAAAAATGGGACAATTGTAATAGCATAGTCAATAAAATATATTTTAAAGAAGAAAATAGATGTAAAAAAGTGAATAATTAAATAAATAAAACATCAAAATAATCAACAAAGCCAATATTTGTTTTTTCAGGGGATATATAAAAGAAGAAATTCTGAGGCAGGGTTAGGGGTAAGACTGTTCAAGGGGAAAGGTATCGAATTATAGTATCAGAAATGAAAGGAGGAACAGCAACACAATTCCTAGAAAAAAATAGGGAAGAGGGTACTATCGATAATTTATTAAAATAAATTTGACATTAAATCTAATTTTTTTAAATTCTTGAAAAATATAGGTTACCAAATATACAATAAAAACAAAATAGTTCTATATCTTAAAGAAATTAAATCTGTAATTAAAAGTTTTTTCACAAGAAAATCCCCTCCAGGTGTAGTTGATTTCAGCCATGAGTTTTTCCAAATACTTAAGAAAGAAATAATGCCAATTTAAAATGAAATCTTCTAGAGACTTGATAAAAAGAAAAATTTCCCGACTTTGTTTTTGAGGCTAGGAAAATTTAATGTTAACATTAGACAAAAACATTATAAAAAATAAAATTTTAGGACAACTTTTCTCATAAACACGGGTTTAAAATTCACAAATATAATATTAGCAAATAAATTGAGTATACATATATATGTGTTTATGTGCATTAATATAGCACAATCAAGTTGGGCAAATGCCAGAAGTGCAAGTTGCTTTAATGCTTAAAATCAATAAAATTCATCAAGAAAAGAAGAAGACAAGCATAGACTGAAGGAAAATATATGCAAAAAACATCAGATAAAGGACTCTTATCAAAAACAAACCAAAAAATCCTTAGAACTGAACAATAAGAAAATGAACAATTTTATTTTAAAATGGGCCAAATACCTGAATAGATGCCTTACCAACAATGATATATACATGGTAATTAAGCATATGAAAAAAATATTTGACATTATTTGTCATTAGGAAATTACAACAAATTTAAACAATGGGATATTACTACACACCTACTAGAATGGCCAAAATCCAAAACACTGACAGCAAATGTTGACAAGGATGTGGAGCAACAGGGACTCTCATTCATTGCCAGTGGGAATGCAGAATGATAGAGCCACTTTGGAAGAAAGTTTGGTGGTTTCTTACAAAATAAATATACCTTTACCATATTATCCAGCATTTATACTCCTTGCTGTTTACCCAAATGAATTAAAAACTATGTCCACATAACACCTGCATTAAAAATGTTTATAGAAGCTTAATTTATAATGGTCAAAAGGTCAAAGCAATCAAGCTGTCCTTTAGTAGGTGAATGGATAAGTAAGTCTTGGTATATCTAGGCAATGGAATATTACTCAGCACTAAATAGAAATGAGCTTCAGGACATGAAAAGACATGGAAAAACTTTATATGCTTACTATGATTTGAAAGAAACTGATTTGATAAAGCCACCTATTGTATGATTCTAACTATATCATTTCCTTATAAAGACAACACTATAGGGACAGTAAAAAGATCAGTAGTTGCTAGGAGTTACAGGGGAGAGAGGGATGAATAGATGGAGTAAAGATGATTTTTAAGGCAGTGAAATTATTCTGTATAATACCCTATCACACAGAATAGTAAATATATATGTGTATATATATATATTTATATATATAAATAGAATGGTAAATATATACCATTATATGTTTGTCAAAATCCATAGAATGTATACCATAAAGGAACCCTAATGTGAACTTTGAACTTTGGGTGATAATGATGTATGGACTCATCATTGGAACAAATGCACCATTCTTATGGGGATGTCATTAGTGGGACATGTGTGTGGACAGGGAGTACATGGAAACACTACATACTTCCTGCTCAGTTTTACTGCAAGCCCAAAACTTCTCTGAAAATAAGATATATTTAAAATCAATAAAATTCATTACATTAATAGAAAAAAAAGGAAAATCAAATGATCATCTAAATAGATACACAAAAATGTTTAATATTTGAAAAATTCAATGCTTAGTCAAGTGAATTCTTTTTTTTAAGTGAATTCTTAACAAGATACAAATAGAAGATTTTTCTAGTTTATTAAGAGTAGCTATAGAGCCTGCTCCCATGCCTTTGTAGCCCCATTTTCCAGCCACTTACAATATGGTTTTTACTTCCATATATTTTAAAAAATACCAGTTTTTCTTTAAAGGTAGCTATGGAAATAATATATCAATCATTAAAGCTAGTAGTAAAATTAGAAGCCAAGATTAAAAATGAGACAAGGATATTTTTCAAAGACATTTTTATTCAATATTGTACAGAAGGTCTTAGCCAATGCTATAAGGCAATAAAAGAAATGAAAGATAAAGAAGTACACAAAAGAGAAATAATTATTTACAGAATATAAGATTTTGTATTTAGAAATTTTTATAATAAATAAATGTCACAAGGCTTCTGGATTCTAGATGAAAATTTTTTCTGCCTCTATGTACTAGTACCAAAAAATAAATAACTAACAGGAACCTAATCAACAAAACAAACAAACAAGCAAAATATAACCAAAGACACTGAAATTGAGAACAGGCTGACTGACCAGAGGGGAGAGGGGAAGGAATTTCAGGAGGAGAGGATGAAGAGTTTGCAGCAACAACTAAAAAGGACACATGGGCAATAATGGGGGGGGTGTGGAAACAGGAAAGAGGTGGGGAAGGATGGGGTGTTGGGCTGGGATGGGGGGAAAAGGCAGCAAACTGTACTTGAACAACAATTAAAAAAAACAAAAAGAACAACAAAAATAAAAAACAAATCAATAAATAAATTACAGTGAAAATAAAAAGTAAAGAAAATTTGAAGAAAATATATACTAGGAATAAATCTATTGAAATATACATAAGACCTCCACATACACACACATAAAAAATATTGTTGAGATAAACTAAATAAGACCTAAGTAAGTGGAAGGATGTCCCCATGGGCATAGACTAGGAAGCAACATATTGTAAACATGTCAATTCTCTATAAATTGGCCTATAGATTCAAAGCAATTGCAATAAGATCCCAAAAGTTATTTTTATTTTTGTTATTAAAACAGATAAACTAGTTCTAAAATTTGAATAAAGATGCAAAGGGCCAAAAATAGCCAATAGGTATTAGGCCTTATGATAAACCTGGAGTAATTAAAAGATTGTGAACTGACTCAGAAAAGATAAGTACATGAATAGGACCAAACAGAACAAATTCACATATAAGCAGAGAACTGATTTATAACAGAAGCAGTGAGGAACAGAGGGTCTTTTCAGATATCCTCATGAAAAATTAATTCTTGACCCCATACCTCACACCATACATGAATGTCAGATGTATCACCATTCTAAATATGAAGATAAAATATAAGGATTTAAAAGCTAACATAAAGGAACAGTTTCATGACCTTTGAGTATACAAAGGCTGCTGAAATAAAATCCCAAAAGCACTAACCATAAAGGAAAAGGGTGTACACTAGACTCCAATATTAAAAGACTGATACACTGGACTACATAATGCTGAATGAGAATAACAACAAAAAGAACAAAATAATAAATACTATGTTTTTCCATTTATATAAACTTTGCAAAGAAAACTGATCTATGGTGTTACACCTAAATGTTGGTTGCCTTTCAGGAGGAAGGAGGACTAATGCTCAAAATAGGACACAGAAGGGTGTTTTGGGGGGCAGTGGGTAGCAGTAATAATCTGGATAATGACACCATGTAATAATTTATAAACTCATCTGCTATGATTTGTGCATTTTCTGTATGTCAGAGTTCACTTTAGAAATTTATTTAAAATAAATTAATTATCAAGTGAATAAAAAGTATATAATATAGTACATAGAACTCTTTGCCTTTATACTGGAAGAATGAGGAGCACCTGAAGGACATGCTAATAAAATAGATATGAAATAGCAATTTCACCATTTTGTGTTGTGCCGATCAGAAAAAATGATATAGAGAGGAATTAGTTTAAAAATATATATCAGGCAGGTATGACCCAAGCTGTGATTGAAATAGACAGGGCTATGGCTGCCAAATTGTATCCAGCAAGATCAAATTATTGATGCAGTCTATATTTTCCCAGCTAATCCCACTATGCCAGAGAAAAACATACTGTGTCACCAGAATTAACCTGCAGAAAGGAGCCAGGCAAGTAGAAAACACAGCAATGAGATCACTGGTTAGTAAGTGAAACACTTAGGATCCAGGAGATGCACTGTGCCTCCTCCCTCATAGATGGTGCTTAATGTCACTGCTAAAATACAGAAACACAAGGTTGGACAGTACAAATACACACCTGAACCACATACATACACATGCACATACAATATACACATCTGCTCACATACATGTACATTTTCTCAATTATTTTCCAACTAGAGCCAATTAGGGGCTTGTCTAAGCACTGAGGAAATGGGGTGGGATAGGAGAAACATATGTAGATTCTGCCACCAAGGCAGTAGTATTAATATGATTATTTGATCTCTATATCAGAGATTGTTAAACTCTGACACATAGAACTGCTAAATGGGATCCTTGGACTTGCACATCAGAATTGTCTATATGTACATGGAGGTGATTTTTGTTTGCTTTGTTTTGTTTTTGTGAAAGGTTCCACAGTGCTGAACCTTTGCTCAACATATCCTCCAAGGGGTTACTGACCCTCTGCAAAGCATAACCATTGGCTAAAATTTTCTTAACATATTACTTTAACAAGTTGTTAAATTATTAAATTTATATTTAATAAGACCTCAGAACCTGTTCCAAGTCCTGGGCTTGTGGAAATGCAATGTCCTTATAGGAGTGCTGGAGGAGTATTTTTTTTTTCTTAATTGGTTTGGGAGAGTATACAGCTCTAGAGCAGAGCTTTGGGACAAAGATGTAAACCACTCCTGTGACCATAAGGAGTTGAAGAGTGATTTCCATATGGTCACATGACCATGTAAAATTTATAAAATAGTCTCACAAACATGATCTTTGAATCTCATAACTACCTGTGAAAGAGGGAACATGGTTGGCAATATCTTCTTATAAAGATTAAGACAATAAAGCTCAGAGAAGTTAAATGACTTGTCCAATGCCACATATAAGTGGTACAATTAAAACTTGAATCACTCATTTCAGATCTCTGGAAAACTTGGTACATATCCATGAAAACCTCACCAGAGATGTAGACAGCATGATTTCATGGGGTACTTCATTCCACTCCAGAGCAAGGGCCTTTGGTAGAATTGTCTATAGAGAGCCATACATCTGCCCTTTCTTGAAGCTTCCATCCTGGTTATGTCTCCAGAGTTTCACCACATTAGCTTAATACTTCATCCTGAATTGGTACCACCATTTGGATTGTCGAGGGTAGTTAGTGTGCTTTGCCCTGAGCCTCAGCACTTATCTGACCTGGTTCAGAGGAGCAATCCCACTATGTTATGACAGCCAGGTTTAGGCTTAGTATCATATTGATATTACAACGTGATACAGAGGACAGGAGCTTCACAAAGCCCTCTTAGAATCTGCTTCACAAAATGTGTGTGGGCTGAATAGTAACCCACTCTTATATTTCCTCTTCCACAGTGCCAGGCTTGTATGGGGTTGCATCTGTATTTAAGATTCTTCAAGAAACACTCTCAGAACAAGACATAGAGTCAGCCTGTGTCATCATATCTCTTGCACATGGGACCATGTGGTGTGCTGAGCTGTGATGTGCAATAAAGGACAGGCAGGCTGACAAAGTGTGGGAAGCATATGGCAGGGGTGGAGCCCATAGCTGTGTCAGGAATGCAGGCACATATGGTGATGATAATGTGCATGGGATATTATCCTTATTCTTTCTTGAAAAACTTGCACACATGCACACATACACACACACCAAGATCAGAGAATGTTAACATGAAACATGTATTAAATAATATCTATTCCAACACCCTAATTTTATAAAAGAAGCTGAATCCCAGGATGTGTGGAACAGAATATATCATAGATCACACAGACAAACCCAGGAAGTGGAATCTAAGAATCCTTATTCCCAGTCTAAAGCTCTTTCCTCGATACCAATTTACTTCACAGAAACTGACAGCACCAAACTATATCTCCCTTTCTAAAATGGAACTAAAGTTCTATTTAGGCAGAACATCCTTATGGCAGGTCTTAAGGTATGAAAAAGAAGACTCAGACCCTTGAGTGTCTTTATGTCAACCCCTGGCCCCAAAACTCAAAAGGAGCCCCAGAAAGCTCAGAAAGAAGCTGAAATCAGTCATCTTTGGAAAAACAGAGGGTCCCCAGACCAGTCTCTTGGAAACAGGAACAACTGTTCCCTCCAGCAAAGAAATAAAGTTACCACAAAGGCAGAGGCATCCAGAGCCCTTGTATTTCTCCTTCCATAGGCTCATGAAAGGGAAGGTCTGAACTGAAGCAAAAAGACATGGTGGATTTTATGTCTTGTTGGATTCCTTCAGACCCACAGCCATTGAACCCAATGCTTATAGTCTCAGCCTCCCTTTTTTCTGACTCTGCTACATTAACCACAGATGCTAGCCCTTGCATCACTGTCCTGAAGTCTCCTAACCAAATATGAGGCTCCTTTCCTATCTACCTTCCTATTCTGGTGAGCATATGCCTCCCAGTTTCTTATCCAGGCTGGTGACTTAACAGTGGCCTTCCCAGCCCTCTCTGGCATCCAATGAAGGTAAATCTAAGTAGTGATTTTAAGGTACCCATGGGTGGGGTAACCAGATGAACCATGTCTCAACCAGTTTCCAAAGGGTTAACTGTATTAGGCACAAAAGGACACAGAGAAATAAACTCTTCCTTTCTCTCTGCTCCTCATAACCTTCAAGTTACCTTTCAAGGCCCTCTTTTTACAGCCTTCTTCAAGAACTTCAGTCAATATTAATCTCTCTTGTCTAGACTATAAATCTACCTCTTGGTTACATTCTATTTAAAGCATATGAGAGTAAGTGATCAGTGGAACTTCTTTTATTTTTACGTTATTCCTGAAATTCTGAGGTTGTCAACAAGCTCTTAATCTTTTTGAATCCAGATCAAGTGTCAGGAGCTCCATCAGTTAGCATGCGGTACTTGTGCAGATCAAGTGTCAGACCTTCTATGAAGTTTTCCTCAGCACCAAAATAGGAAGATCCCAGCTCCTCAGGGTTCTCACAGCTTAAAGTTCCCCCTGTACAGTTTAGCACGTCCACACTGTACTACATTGTTGCATTAATCTCATCAGATACCTATGTACTCCACCACGGAAAATGGATTTATCTTCTTTGTTTTTTAGTCTCTAGCCCAGGCCTAGAACTTGATAGGACTGCAGTAAAAACTTGATGGATAGATAGATGAATGGATGGAAGGAAGGAAGGAAGGAAGGAAGGAAGGAAGGAAGGAAGGAAGGAAGGAAGGAAGGAAGGAAGGAAGAAAGGAAGGAAGGAAGGAAGAGGAAGGGAGTTCTTTGAAGAGTACCACCATAACTTCAACACTTACAGTTTGTTGTTTTTGGTGTTTTGTTTGTTTGCTTTTACTGTTTTATAGCTCCATAACTCCTAGCAGAACCTCTATGCCATTTTTTATTCTATTAATATTAATGGTCCTTATTCAAGGATGAACACTGATGCTGAATTGTATTAATGGCAAAGCCAACATATAAAATGCTGGCTATACCACTCTGAAGTCAGAAGTGATATCCCTTTAATAGATGAGGAAGCTGAAGCTCAGATAACTAAAAGCTTTGACCAAGCTCATACAATTAGAAAACAGCAGAGACTAGGCACAGAATCCAAGCAGATCTCAGTGGCTAAAAGCTTGGTCTCAGGTGTCCCCGAATGGGTTTGAAGTCTGTTCTGCCTCTCACAACCATGAGGTATCAAAAAAGTTGCCTTTTTTTTTTGTATTTTGTAGTCCTTGTTTATAAAATTAGGTTAATATTGTGCCATCTCACAGGATTCAGCCATGATTTGGTGAGGTAGTCAGCTTGAACTTAATCAAATGGGATGTTTAGAAACTTCATTTCCAAGGTAAGTACTCAATAAAGGTTGGAGCTAAGATCATTCAATGGTTGAACATATGTTTATTGAACTAATACTGTAAGTCAGACATGAGCTTAGGCACTAGAGGCACCACAGTAATGCAGATACAAATCCTTGTCCCCGGAGTTTACTTTTTAGTGCAGGAATACAAATGATATATAAAATAGCTCAACTTTGTTATAGTTTTAAACTAGAAAATCAAATAAAAATGCAATCTAGAGCTCATGGAAAGGTAAGAGCTGAAAAAGGTAATATTGGGGGTATTTGTATATAAGAAATGGTTAGAGACTTCAAGGGTTCTGAGATTGTTGAAAAAGAACAAAAGAAAAAGACAGAATCTTGAGAAGAGAGCACACGGAAGGGATTCAAAGACTGGAGGTGGAGGTATGAGAGGACCTCAAAAGAACAACATGAACACTGAGGGATGGCAGGGTTCAAGATAATCATCAGGCTTCACCTGCCGAGGTTGTGGAAGGGATGTTGGATCGCCAACCCAAAGATCAACTGTAATTGAAAGATGAGGAAGGACATCAGGGTGCAAGGAGTGAGAAGTGGGGGAAAGAGGGAAAGAGAGAGGAAAAGCAGGCAACAAGTCTAAAATGATGATTTAACATTCAGCAATAAAACAAAGGAGGTGGCATGAGAGAAAGAGAAAGGAGGAGGGTGGGGAGACAGTGTTTTCACACTGAGGAGGGACGATGTCTGTGGGCAGGGGATATCACAGAAGTATAAAAACCACTAATGAAGACTGTGTAAATTCAGAGTCTTATCAGACTAGGAGTATGGAAGCATTCCCTAGTCAATTTCTCTCCAACTTCCCCCCCAAATAGCTCCATTGTAACCTGTGTTAGAACCCTTGTCTATGTTTATAGAGTCATAGTGGAAAACCACAGAGTTTCCTCTAGGGAAAGGGACACAACTTTGATTTTATCTCCCTCCCTGCCAGCTACAAACTGTTGAGTATAAAACTATATGCAAACTGAATGTGTCCAAAAATCCATTGCATGTAGGCAGACTGGCTAACTCTGAAAACATGAATCAGAACAGATAGGTTCAGCCTGAGCTATTACCTCAGAAGACACCACCATCTTTCTGAAGTACATGAAGGATGCATGGACCCCCTCCTACCTAAAAGCAGGGGAGAAAAATAAAATGATACCCCAAGATTGGTGTCATGCAAGGATTACACATTTTGGGGAGCAAACTACAAGCCAGACAGACACAAGCACCTTACTCAGCTATTAATCTAAAATAAAATAAGATTTCATTTCTTTTTCTCATTCTCTAAATGTTAGATTTTTAATTCCAGGGCTACAGCTCCTAAGTAAAACAAAAATTGGGAAATGTTCAAAATTTTGAGAAAAATTCAAAGGGTAATTTGTTCTCATAAAAACCAAACCAAACCAATGGCAAACAGAGGATGGTGACTTATAAATGCACCAGGAGGCATCCCAATGGTACTCTAAGATTTTGCAAACATTTTCTATTCCCCAGTGAATATCTCACCAAGTGAGAGCCAGAGCCTCCATGTGCTTTTCATCACTGTTTCTGCTATTGCTTTCTGGTAGAGTCTGCCCTGGTTACATTTTTATGCCTCCAAAGTGGCCCACCCCAAGAGAGCACTGGGAGTCCTGGACAAAGCCCCCTTCCCCCAGCCTGGAGTTGAGTTCCAGAAAGTATGCACTCTGCCAGGGGTGTGGCTCCATTCCCTGCCTCCGACACCATCTTGCTTTACTTCTCTCTGCCTCCACTCACTGCTCCTGGAAAAGGAGACCAGCAATGTTATAATGACTGTGCTCTGAAATCCCACGATTGTTAACACAATGCCATAAATAGAATCTTGGACAGGACAGTGGAATCTTATAACCGGAAGCACTTTAAAAATAGCAAAGGATTTATCTGATGCAGAATAAGAATACTCCTTTAGGGAAATGACATAATTGACCCTAGGCCAACACTTCCAACCTGGTGAGTCCATGAAACTGTAATGTGTGTATAATCATCCTAACTATGTCAAATTATTTTACAAATCACTTACATGATACTGGCACTGGTTTAGTGTAGCAGTTGTGTTTTGGCAAAGTATGCAGTTTTGGGGGATACATAAAGCTGGGAAAAATCTGGTCTGACCCACAAAACTATGGAAAGCCATTCTCAAGAAAGCCCCCCTTCACCCATGTCCACCATGTACTGCTGCAATGACTTGACCAGTAGGCACAAGCACAACAAATCCAGCCTTCAAGTGGTCTTGGCATGTTGTAACACTAAGTTACTTTTTTCTTTGTTTCAATCTGTTCTAATGCAATAATACCAAGTATAGAAAGGTAGCTATGCATGCAAATTTCATCTCATGGTCATTGTGACTGTGGGAAAGGGAAAACCAGGTGAGGGACCAACACCTCTTCCATGGATTACTTGTTGGAACCTCCTTACTCATTTCTCTGCCTCTACCCATGGATTGGAGCCAAGATAATCTCTCAAATAAGCCAATGATCTTTCAAATTCCCAATTTAAAACTCATCAGTGACTTTTCCAAGCCTCTATGACTAAGTCCTCACTCTTTGACATACAACATTCTTCACAATCTCTCACCTCCATTCTCCTCTGCCACCAGCTCCCTCGGCCATGTATTGTTCTTCTTCCCTCCCCCCTCTCCTCCTCTGCCACAACATTCTCTGGCCAAACTAAAGTTCACTTCCTTCAATAGACTGTGTCTCTGTTCTCTGAGGCATTGTACCTGCAGTTCCTTCTCCCACATTTTCCCCTATTGAGTTGTAATCCATTTGTCAGGTCTCAGCTTCAAGTCAGGTCTCATCTCCTCTGGGAAACCTTCCCTGATTCTTGCTTAAAATAGGATTTTATGTTCCTTCTAATGCTCTTATAAGGTGGTGTGGTCCACTAGAAAGCTCTCACCATACTCAGTGGTTAACATAAGTTTTTTATAGACATTACCCTTTGTAGTCATAGAAGTTCATTTGCTTAACAGTTTATTCCTAGCATTATGACCAGCACATAGTAAGCACTTAATACATGTTCATTTAGTGTTGTTACACATTAGGAATGCTAACATGTATGCAATTGACATTAATATTCAAATAGGTGCACTCATATGCACTTAATAAAAGTGAAATTTATTGAGATTATATAACATAAAAACACTTGTATTAATGTTTATTGAAAAAAATTAATATGTACATTCACAGCATGATCCCAACTACATATCAAAATGCATGCCCTGAAAAAATAGACTAGAATTAAATAGAGTTAACATACTAAAAGTAGTTTCTCAGGGTGTTAGGAGTATGGGTAATTTTTTCCTCCCAATATTCTCAATTTTAAAATTTTATAAAATAAACATTTTTAAATTAAAAATGTAATTAAAAAATTCATGTTAATAATTTACAACTATTAAATAAAACATTCCCATTGCAGAAAGATATAAAACCACCAAAAAACTTTAAAGACTATGATGCCACCTATCATCTCAGCACAACTGAGATGGTGGTAAATGTTCATCCTCGTGTGTGTGTATATGTGTATTGCCTAAAAGTCACCTGGACAACTAACATAAATTGGCAAACTGAACGAAACTGGACTATGAACGATGGGATCTTCTGTCTCTAGACAGCAGTAACCCAATGTAATTTTTTCATTTTGTTTGCTTCCAATATTCATTCATGTATTAATTTATTCATTCCTAATGTATTCTTTGAGCCCTTACCATATGCTACTGAACACCAGAAGAAGGAGAAATATCCCAGCATTCTAGGTTCATCTCTCCATGTTTATAATGGGAATGCTACAATGGGGACATGCAAACCAGCAAAGGAGAGTGGAAGGGAGGGGAATGCCTTCTTAAAGGGGGTGAGGAAGAAAGAGAATGACCAACTCTGGCAATGGTGAGTAGGTGAGTAGAACTGAACAAGGTAGCAGGAATCCTGTGGCTTTGGAGAAGAAAGAAGAGCCCAGCAGAAAACCAAAAAGGAAGACAAGAAGGTCAAACTTCAGAGGTAGTTTTAGAAAGGAGGTGAGAAACTGCCCAGATTAGTCCTCAAACATTCCATCTCTTAGTAAATTATATCACAATGAATGGGCAGTTTCTGCCCTGTATCTAAAGGACCAAGTTTGTCTTTGAGGTAAATATTGACAAGAATAATTTAAATTCATAGAACATTTCCTTCCAGGTATTTGGAACATAATCAGTTAGAATTCCGCTTTTAAATAAACTTCATAGTAGTCAGAATTATGACTGGAAAGCAGGATTGACCCAAGGTGAGTGTTTTAAACAGTTGAGCTACCATTTAAGGGCCCTTTCTTTAGTTCTACAAAGTCATCACCAAAGGCAGCTAGTGTCCACTGGTGTGACAGTGTGTCTCTACTGACCAGAGACATCGTGGTGGTTCTGCATGGCTGTTCATACTTCAACACTAAAATGACCACAGAATGAGAAATTTCATTCTGTGCTCCAAACATCTCTCAAGCACAGACCAAACTCTCATCAAACCCAGTTGCTCTAAATCATGCTCTCCTGTGATAGGGGGTGGGATAAAATAAAAAAGCAATGGGGATTTGCTAATCAAAGGAAATAATGTTTCAATTAAATGAGATGAATAAGCTCTAGAGATCTGTTGCATTACGTCTGTAGTTAATGATGCTCTATTATATACTTAAAAATTTGGTAAGCAGATAGATATCATGTTCCTTAAGTGTTCTTACCACAATAAATTTTTTTTTTAAAAAGCAATATGTTAGTTTAGCCAACACTGGCTGAAGTAGGGAAACTTGTGTTCTTGCTTCGATTTTGAAACTGTGTTCTCACTCATCAGTAATATGGCAGAGAGTGATTGAGGTGGCTATATTTAGAGTCTATCTCTGATCATCTAAAATTCTATGTTTAATATATTGCCCTTCTTAATTGGGAATAACCTAAAGATTACATTTTAACTCAAAAAATGTTCTGATGCAGGTCTCTTTCCAGGAAACCATATGAGTGTGGTTATGTGGAAAGGTTGCCCTTACCAGTTATAAACTCACTTACTGAATTCAGCTACAGCCAGATCTCAAGGTTAAGGAAGACTCAGGAGTTATTCTTGTATTGAATAGAATCTGGACCTAATAGCTTCTAGCACATTCATTTATTCATTATTCTGCCAAGTTCCCTTGTGAATAGGGGGTGTGTGTCCAACTCCTCTGGGTATCCATAGCTCTGAAATGTTGGCTCAGTGAAAGAATAAATGTAGAAACAGTGATTTTTAAGTTTGCTATGTTATTTACTATTGGAGGGATCACTTTGTAAATTATATAATTATCTAACCACTATGCTATACATCTGAAAATAATATAAAATAATATTGAAAGTCAATAGTAATTAAAAATAATATTTCATTCTAAATTTAAAAAGCAAATAAAACTAGGGTAGGACTTAGTCTATTAACACCTTAAGCACCTGGCAAATAACTGTATTTCTCCAGGACACATCAGCAACTCCAAGCTGGTGTTTCTTGTCCTTCTTCACTTTCCATGCTGAACTCAGGCCAGATTGCACACTCCCTCTTCTGTGCACCCTACACATCTCTAAATTACTGCTTGGTCTAGAACCCTGCAGTCGGTCCTTCCAATTAGCATATGAAATTTTTGAGGCATGGGCTGATTCTTGTTTATGGGCATTCAATAATTGTTTGGGTGTGGATGGAAGGGTCAAAGGATCCACAAAGGGGTACATGATGAAGAGGGGAAGATGACTAAGTGAATTACAGCTCAACTGTACTGAGATCTTGAAAAGCTCTTTCAGCCTTTCCAGGATTTTATAAACTCAAAAATTTTTGAATCTTAAAAGTAGACAGAATCAAATAATTGCCAGGGATACTAAGCAAAGTATATGGACTCAATAATAATTGTTTTACCTTTTGCCTCACAAATGTGCTATAGGGCAGGCCTCTTTTGAACCAAGTATGTCTCTCTTTTAGAAGGGATATGCTCAAGGTCATGATAGATGAAAGAACACCTCACAACTTATCCTCAACCAACCTTGATAATCAAAGGATAACAGATGTTGCAGACCACTCCTTTCCCATGACAACTCCAAGAGGCATAGCAGGGTGAGAAGAACCTCTGTGAGCAAGGTTGGGTTGGGAGGAATCTATGCAAACAAAAGACCATAAGAGGCTGGAACGTTCTTCTTTAAAACTTAAGATGCATGGTAAATATCTCTAACTGGCTATACATCTCATTCCTATTTTTAAAATAAAAACCAAATGAATTCTCATCCCAATATGTCTGTGCCAGGTACTTATAATAGAAGAAAACAAAAGTTCATCAAAAAACTTTTCACAATATTTAAACTTCTGTCCATACTGCCACAGATATGTTACAGGTTTGAAGGGTCATGGTGGAGTCTAATAAAGATGCCACTTAAAACTTCACCCTCTTCCTCTACAGAACCTGTGGTAAAAGATGGTGCAGCAATGTAGACACCAGTACATTCCCTTCCCACTGGTCAGGTTAGTACTGCAGAATGTGTGTGAACTCCGCACAGTGCCCTTTCCAGAATGGGGTCCATATTCCACAAAGCCATCCACTCAACACTCTTCCAGTTGTTAAATGAAGGACACTTGGGGGTGAGAGTACTTTTGGACTTTCTGATCCCCCAATTAAATTATCATCACTTGTAAATAAACCCAGAAAGAGTTTTAAATGCTAACATTATCCTGACAAATACAGGCAATTGCAGGAGGTAGAGGGGCAGGAGAAAGATAACGTTAGAGACAGAAAAGAAGATAAAGGTCTAGGGCACAAGAGCTGGGAAGACTACATGAATAATTTTTTTTAATGTTTTAATTTCCCCCCATATTAAAATTGGGCAAACTCCATGAGTGAATGAATAGAAATATGAGGTCTGTCCAGATGGTATCTAGCCATGTAATATGAAAAATAGAGACATTTATTGAAGAAGATATAAGATACGAAAAAACATTGTACATAGGATAATGATGCCTCAGTCTCCTTCAAATTAGGCACCTTGGGACCACACACAGTTCTCCCAATTGCCATCAGTTGCCCCATTGTCTTTTCCTGAACCTCATTGACGATCTGAAACATTTTCCCTTTTCAAAGGTTATTTTAGTTTTGGGAAAATCCAGGAGTTTTGGGATGCCAAATCTGGGCTATAGGGGGAGCTGAGTCACCTGGGTGATATGATGTTTGGACAAAAAACTCTGTGGGAGATGTGATGAATGAGTGGGTAAGTTGTTGTGATGAAGCTGCCAGTCACCAGTTGCCCATAGTATAGCCTTCTGAATCATCCAAATAGTTTCCATGGAGGAATGTTCATACTCAACACAAAATTTGATGTGGATTTATTGGTCTACAGGATCAGTCATTTTGAATGACTGCCACACAGTACACATGCTCACTCGACAGCATCTACCACCCCCACTGACTAGTATAGTGAAGTCATCATTGTTCACGCTTGCACATTCCAGTGCACTCTCCTCGGCTGCCAGTTTACGTTGATGTCGTGAAACCATTCCCATTATATTAACAATGGCTGGACTTTTTCCAGATAGTCTTCATAGGCCACTGTGTGACTTCCCCAGGACTCTTTCTGCCCTCTTTGGATTTAGTTCTCTGTACTGGGTGAAATTATAAACCTTTCTCATCACCTGTGAGCTCTGACTCCTGAAGTTCACTTTTCTGAATAAAGACATTAGTTTCAAAACCCACCAGCCAATCACATCCTTAAACAGAAGAGAATTAGTCCACTTGGCTGACAAGTACCATATGTTCTCACTTATATGTGAAATCTAATGAACATTTACCTAATAAATGAACAAAATAGAAACAGGGGCATGGTTGCATGGAATAGACTGACAGCTGTCAAAGGGGAGGGAGGCAGAGGGGCTGGATGAAAGGAAATGAAGGGATTAGCCAAAGAACATATATGCAAAGCCCACAGACATAGTTAACAGTGTGGTGATGACCAGAGGAAAGGGGAGGCGGGGGCTAGGTGGAGGTGTGCAAAAGAACGGGACATCTGTAATAGTGCCAACAATATAAATAAAGTTAAAAAACGTCTCAGCTTTTTAAATGAATATAGGAGCAGCATCTCACTGTTCCTGGCAGGTATAACTTTGCTTCTCCCTCATCCTCGACTGAGCTACCCTGAAACATAACAGGCCCAGCACCTCCCCTCAATATGCAATGAAGCTTTTATTTTGCTAAATGACAAAAGCTGTCCTAAGGTACCAAAAGAGACCACAATGCATATATTAGAAGGTTTCCTCTTTTGAGACATAAAGAAAATCCTGAAAGAAAGTAGAATTTTCATAGATTTCACAAAGCAAGAGTTCAACATGGTCATATTTTTTGATGTCTTATGAGTCTGGGTCCTGTTTTCTCTTGCTGCCATAACAAAGAACCACAAACTCAGTGGGTTAAAACCATCCAGATTTATTACCATCACTTCTGGAGGTCAGAGTCCAAAATGAGCCAAGGTGTCAGCAGGGATGCTTCCTTAGAGAGGCCGCAGGGAAGAATTGTTTCCTTGCCTTTTCCAGCTTCTAGAAACTGCCTGCTTTTCTTGCTTGTGGTCTCTTTCTCCATCTTCAAAGGTATCACTCCACTTCTGTTTCTGTTGTCTCACCTTTTTCTGTTTGTGATCCCACTCATATACACCCTGTGCTCAAGGGAAGCTCACCTGGATAATCCAGGATAATCTCTCCATCTCAAGATCCTTCCCTTAACACTCCTGCCACATCCCTTTTACCATGTCAAAGTAGAAAACTGTGGTTTTATATGGTATGGCAAGGGAAGGCCTCAATGAGTAAGACCCTTAGGAGGAATAACCTGAAGGAAGGGAGGATTGAGGCACTGAGATACCCAGGGAAGAGATTCAGGCACAGCATCATGCACAGGCAGAGACTGAGCAGGGTCCCTGTTCCCCAGCAGGATCCGGAACTGCCAAGAGGGCCATGAGACTAAAGCAGTGGGGGAGAAGGGGACAGATGAGGTTGGAGAGGTCTCAGAGGGTCTCCAATGCCATCATAAGAACTTGCGTTTTATTCTAAGAAAAAGCCAGCACTCAAATAAACACAATTTAGGATTGGAGATTTTTAGAGTTTTATTTTCTTTTTAGCTTGCTCACATACAGATGTTTCAAAATAGCTGCTAAATGCTTCTTTCAGGGAATGTGAGGCACTCATAATAATAATAAAAAAGTGCCTTGGGCTTTCTTACAACTAGATATATCAAAGGGTTTTCACTAGTAATTTGGGGAGCGTCCGCCTCTGGGTGCCACTGCTGTGATTTCAAAATAGAATTATCTGGTGCTATGTGATTTCTTGAATCATTAGTTTTCCATTTTCTCTTTCTCTTTCCTTTTCATTCATTTTTTGTAAGCCAGCACTAGTATATGCACAAAGCTTTTAAAAAATGGTGGCTCCTGGGCGACTGGGTGAACGGGCCATTGCAGAGGAGAGAAAGCAGTGGAGTTTCTTCCCTGAGCTCAGACCCAGAACTTCAGGACACATTCAATCAGTGGAGAGCAGATTGTTCAAACACAATAGGACTATTGTGGGGGGAAATTAAAGGGGGGAGGGGGTAAGGGATTAGGAAAAAAATCTTTGCAAGTCAGTGGACTATTTTAGTTGATTGAATTAACCCTCTTGGGTTAATGGACCCTGGGGCAGCACGGACCTAGAATGAGGGCATTTTTGCCCCACAGAGAGACTTCTTACCAGAAACACAACTGTCATGAACAAAATAGAACTGTGGCCCCACCCCTTTAATTACTTGGCTGACAGCAATCTCAAACTCTTCAAAATTATAATTACCAACAAGTCTAAATCATTATGTACTAAACAGTACTTATCTTTGAAGATTAATAATTTTAGCACTATTGAGGAAAACTGATAAAATTACTTAATTTCCTTACAAGCCGAAGCCCCAAAGCTTTAAAGGAACAACCATCAGGCAGGGCACACTCTCTGGCCCTACAAGGCCTCCTGGATTATCCCATCTGTGGGGCACAAACAATGGAGGCACCAGACAGGTGGGCCCAGGGGCATGAGAACCAGAACCCCTGGCCCTCTTTCCTGCCTTTGACCACCTCTGCCTGCTAAAGTCAGTGAAGGGGCTTGAAAACAGAATGAGGAGGAGCATCTCGGGGATTTAATTCTTCTGTGTATTTGGCTCCATGGATCAGCTTCATGCCAACATCTCTAGGTCTGCACTACACTACAGAGTGTTCTTTTGTAATGAGAAACCACCAAGAAGAGAGTCCAGGCAAGAAGAGAAGAGGAGCAAGCAGAACACAACAGGAGAAATGAGGACAGAGCTATCTGGGGAGCACAGAGCCCTTGGAGGGGCACTGCAGTTTGGTTCAGAGCAACTTGCAAAGCGAATGAAATATTTCTGGGTCCCAGATTTGAGGTATGAGGTGACAGTTTGTGCTCTTTGGAACAAATCTAACAAACCATGAGGTTCTGTAGAGAAGGAGAATGAAGTCTGTCTTGTAAAACTTTCTCTAGTTCCACCCCTTGGACCTCACTTGACTATTTACATCCTTTCTGAGTAATCTATCTGTGTGCAAAATATCTCTATTTTAAAGAATATAAAATAGTTTTATTGATACTGAAAAAATAAATAAAATTTAAGGTTAAAAACTACAAGCATAGCCTATAGTAGTAAAACCCGTACTTAGTGACTGTAGGTGGAAAAAATGCAGGCCCTCAGACCTGGGTGGGCTCAGAGGCTACTGTCCCCCTCCTGTGGCCAGCGAGGCATGAGAGAACCCAGCTGAGTCCTACTTCTGTAAACTCACCCCAAGTATCCTCTGTTCCATGGTCATTAGGTTCCTTCCACACAGGCTTTTTGTCTAGCCCTTGACCATGCCAACCTTGGACCAGCCCCAAAGATTTTGACCTAGCACTGTCCTCTGCCTGGAAACGACCCCAACTCGTTTCATGGCCTAGCCCATTTCCTCCTTCAGATGTCAGCTCAAATGTCACCTTCTTAAAGAGGGATCCCTAATGATCTTCTTTAAGGTAATATGCCCCCCACACCATATTCTCCGGCACATCATGGAATTTTACTCTCTTCATCACACTTGTGACCCTCCCAAGTCATCTTGTTAGTTGTCTCCCCTTGTTAGATCTGGACCTCTAGGCTGGTTCTTGGTCAGGGCCAGCTCCATAGTTTGCAGGGTATCACACCAATAAAAATGTGGGGCCCATTGTTCAAAAGTGAGAGAAAAGCTTTTTTTTATTTTCTTCTGAAGTCTCTCTCTTTCAATCTGTCACAGTGTTTTACACTTACTATTTAATATCATATTCCAACTGTGGGGCAAGTACAAGACCCTCTCAAGTGCCCAAGATTTGGCATACTGGGCATGCACACTAAACTCCAACTCTCCCTGTGTTTGTGCCAATGCCCCCTGTAGGGCTGGAGGGTATGAGGAAGGGATGGCTTAGAACCCATTCCAGGGGATCAGAGTGATACAAATGGAATCCCTGAGCCTCTATCATTTACTCCACTGTCCAAATAAACTTCAGTTACAAATATAAATCCAAAGATAAAACTATTAAGAATCTAAAACTGGCAACCACAGAACATTAAACTCCGAGTACAGGGCTCCCTTCTAAGCATAGCACCCACATATCCTGTCTTGTCTCTAGTCCCTAATACAATGCCTGACATGTGGTAGGGAGTGAAAGAATAAATGGAAGAATAAGCAACTAAACAAACCAACAATTCCACAGAGTACTCTTTTTTGCCTTTCTTGTGGGCAAGCTGTCTTTCTCTTCATGAATCAGTAATTCTTTCTTGATAGTATCACCCATAAGTCATTATTTAGGGACCTCTGACAGCATGTGAAGATAAAGCAGGAGTAGCCTCCTTCTTTACAAAGTCTGTAATCCAGAAGTAGAGCCACAACACTCTCAAACAACTCCTCTAGGAGGTAAAAAATGAAAAGTGACCTCAGATACAGAATGATCACAGCTCAGAGATCTATATCGCTGCAGGGGTCACAAAAGGTTTTATGAAAAAGGTGGCATTTAAGTGGGCCTTTAAAAAGATAGGGGATTTAGTCATAAAGAGAACCCAGGAAATGGTAACAATGTCAGCAAAAGGTAAAAGGTGGAAAGCCAGAATTACATAGAGTAAGAGGTAATGGTTTTCAGGAAAAAGAGTTGGAAAATAGTTTGGGTAGGTAGTTCAAGGCCAAATACAGAGAATCTTAAAAGCACTTACTATTTTTCAGTAAAGAATTGACATTGTCAGGTGGTAATTTAGCTATCCTGGTATATGGGGTATCTATTACTGGGTAACAAATTACCACAATCTTGGCATCTTAAAATAATCCACATTTTTGCCTCAGTTTCTGTGGGTTATGAACCTGGGTCCTCCTCCCTGTTCTCAAAGTATGGGCCAGGGCTGGAGTATCATCTGAGGATTGACTGGAGAAGCTTCCAAGCTCACATGGCTGTTAGCAGGATTCAGTTCCTATATATGGAGGCCATACTTCCTAACTATTGGCAACAGACCATGATCAGTTGCTTCCAGGTGGGTCTCTCTAACATGGCATTTTGCTTCATCAAGGAAGGCAGGGAGAGAATCTTCTAAGAAGGCAGAAGTCACCGTCTCATTGTAGCTTTTTCAAGGAAATGAAATCCCATTAACTTTTCACAATCTATTGGTTACAAGCCAATCACAGGCCCAGTCCACACACAAAGGGAAGAGATTTCACAAGAGTACAAATACCAAGAAATAGGGGTAGAATGAGGACTATTTTAGAAGTGGCCTACCAGACCAGGGTAGGAAGGAAGGAATTGGTGTAGAGACCAAAGGTGGAGAAACCATCAAAGACGCTATCATATAGGCCCAGAGGAAAAAAATTGGGCCCAACAAGGAAAGAGTGGCTTTAGGGAAAATAGGTATTTAGGAAGAGCAGACATTGTCAGTGATAGAATTAATTCACAGTACATACAACTTGGCAATAAATTCTATGTGGGTGGTAAAGGAGAGAGAGGGTAAAAGAAGATTCCAAGGTTTTGAACTCAAGTGACTAGAATTAAAGAAGTAACTAAAAGAAAGAGAGGAAGAAAGGCTGTTACAGGCTATCTTGGTAGAAAGAAGAAAAAGTATCATGTTGGAGATTCTAGAATACCATCCAAAGTGACCATATACTTGGAAACGCTGAATTTAGGAGTGCTACTGAGGTTGAAAATCTTTATTTGTTTGTATGTTACACAGGTGACAGCTGATGGTATGCAATTTCAAGAAGAGAATGGAGCTATCTTAAGCTATTTCATCACCTTGGAAAAAGGAAGCCCTGGCCCTGGCTGGCGTAGCTCAGTGGATTGAGCGCGGGCCTGCGAACCAGAGTATCGCGGTTCGATTCCCAGTCAGGGCACATGCCTGGGTTGCAGGCCAGTTCCCAGCAGGGGACTCACGAGAGGCAACCACACATTGATGTTTCTCTCCCACTCTTTCTCCTTCCCTTCCCTTCTCTCTAAAAGTAAATAAATAAAAAAAATATTTAAAAAAAAAAAAAGAAAAGAAAAAGGAAGCCCTGGTAACTTCCATCCTCTTGTGGGAAATCCAACCTCACTTCCAGGCTGGAATCTGCAAGTACCAGAAGAGAACCTTAAAGTTGAAACAAAAACTTGAGTATGTCTGTGAGTTCTGCAAAGAACCAACTAGTTGGGACACTGATCTTACCAGATTTTTCCAGAGATAAAAGTCTAGCTGTAGACAAAGGCTCTCAATGAATCAAACCCCAGACCACCTATTATTATTTAATTCTGCAGATAAAAAAACTGAGGCTTGTCCTAAACCACAAAGACAGCAGCCATGACTAGATTGAATCTTTGCTTCCCAAATCCTCACCCAGTGCTTGCTTCCTTCCATAATACAAAAACCTTGACCTAAGGTGCATTCTCCCAGCTTTCCATGTGCAAGGTCAATGACTCACTTCACTTTGTGCAAAGAGAAGTGTGTACACTTCTACATAGCCCATAATTTCAAACATTAATGAAATTTGCAAGGCCTAAAAATCCAGAATCTCCAAATAAAGAAATGGTCTTGGGATACTGAATCACATGGGAATAAGAAAACTGTGCTCTCTCCAGAAAAACCCTCCTCTTGTGGGGAATTTAAGGAAACTCAGCTGGCTCCCCAGTTGCAGTTATCTAGTGCGGAACCAAGCTAACTTTCAAGCCAGACCAAAACCCAAGGCATTCCCCATTGCCAATCCATATCATAATCAATGCTGATTGAATGTCTGAATGTAATTTGAATGAAAAACATTTCAAAGCAGAAAGGTTCTGTTCTCAATAAGTGTAGTCTATATAATCAAATGCATTCTTTCTGGCCCAATCAGCAGAGACTTGGCAGAATAAAGGTCTTTGGTATGAGCAAAAAATTCCAAGCTTAAATCTTACAATTGCCCCTTTGAGGGTCGTTGACTCGGCAAGTTTTACAGTGGTGTACTGAAATGAATACTGCCTCTATGCAAAGCAACAGGAGGTCACATTATAATTAGAATGCAATCAGTGGAATTGGTTATGGCTTGGTTTTCTTCCTGAAATGACAATCTATGCCACATCTGCCATTACATTAATATTTTCTGCATTACTAGAAGAACAGAGGGAGGGTGTTGGGTGGAGGAGAAACCAGTGTCTTTGCACAGAGCAGCTGATAGAGATGTCTTTAGCTAGAAGTCCGCATGAGCTAATCAAGGCCCAAACAGTTCACCTTTAAAATACCCAAACCATCTGGCAGGCTGTCCCATGATAAATCTCAATGATAAATGTCTCCGTTTTGATGTTACAAAGGAATCACAGACCTGCTCAGATTTGGCACAGCTGAAAACATACTGGCAACGGTAGAATGGAACTCAGATGTCTCAAAATAGAGAAGTAAATCATTTTGACCTGTAGGGCATAATATATTTAGAGAAAACCTGATTGTAATAAAAAGGTTGGACTCATCACAGTTTCTGCTATAGGAGTGGCGATATATTTTTTCATAATACTTTTTGGTTTAGTGAAAACTCCAGCATGTACAATTTAAAAGCCTGCATTCTTTTTTTCCCCCTTTCTTTCCTTCTTTTTGTGAGTCTTCAGACATATTTGGCCCCTTGTAAACTACAATGGTCTCCTCTCTCAGGTTCTCAGACAACCTGCAGGGGACTGTTGAGGCAAGCATGCCTTCAAAATGATTAATCAACTCGCTTTTCAGAGGTCTGTTTTGCTGGGCCCACAGCCACTGCCAAGAAAGGACACACTGTGACCACCAGCACCAGGAAGCAAAGAAACAGCCTCTAAACTCAAGGTTAGCCTGGACTTGATGCCGAGAGGGAATCATAAAATAAATTATGTTGTGTGGCTTGGGAGGGCAGACTTTTATGTCCAGCCAAAATTCAGAAACAAATTATGGAGTGGTCAGTTGGCCTTATGTATTTCATCTTTTTCCCACAAAGTTAGGAAATTAATTAAACATGGATATGGAGTGTCAAGGGCAAGGCACTGGAGCTTTCCAATGCTAGCAGCCCCTGTCCCTCTTCCCTGGCTGTACACACAGCTCTACAATGCTTCCTGGCTCTGAATCTCAGTGTAAAGGATTTCAGACTAAGAGAGGGGCAGCCAATGAAAACAGGGTCTTGTTGGCTAAAGGTCTCTTGGGGAGCTGCCTGGGACCTTGTGATGACTGAGCAAAGCACAGTCTCTTTCCCCACTCTGGTCTGGATGGTTGCAACAGCTTGACCAATTCCCTCCATTGCTGCCCCGGTCACTTTCTGGTGACTAATGGAAAAGACAGATTTCCCATCTGCTCCTTGACAAATGGTTTAATAAAATTATTTTGCTCACACACCCAAAAGGAAGCCAAAAACAGTCATGGGAGGTGACGTGTCTCCAGTGAAAGAAGTTTCATTCTCACCCTCTTGATCTCCAGACAAGTTAGAGAAAAAATGGAGATCCATCTTTGACTCCAGAGGCAATTTCCCTGGACTTGTATGGAGCAGTGGAGGCTCTTTTAAACCCCGTGGGGGCCCACAGCAACCAGAGTCTGTGACTACTCCAGCACTCTGGGAAATGAGTGCAAATAAAGTTGAGGTAACTATTTTCAATAAAACTCAAATATATATACTGACAGTGCATTTGGAGGAGAAAAGATGCAATTTATTGGCTGTTGGCAACAGAATTGGAGACAAATTAGCCCATAGTTCTTGTGTGCCTTGGGCCAAAAGACACATATCTAGTTATGTGACTGTCTTCTCATAAGTCAGTTGTAGAGGTGCAGAGAGGAAACGCCCACTGGATCACTGGCATCCCCAGCTGTTGAATCATTTATCTGGCTCTCACCTGAATCTCCTCCAGGTCACTGACATCTTGCCGGTTCAGAAGTGTTCAGAAAAGAGCAAGGTATTTCATCTGACATTCTCAAAGTTTCAGTGGGGAAGTAGAAAAGGGTGAGCTGGAGCTCCTTGCTCTTCTGGGTAAGGGAGCACATTTGAACACAGCTGAAAGAGCTGCATCGTCACTTTCTTCCCCTACCATATGGTCTCTCACTCTGATATCTGATTTATGACTCCTGATTACCACAGATCCTTTGGCTAGGTCGCTTTCCAAATGTCTTCCTACTGTTGGATATTTGGGTGCCAATATTTCCCCAAGGGAAAAGAGGAGACAAAGAATAATGGTGTCCTCACTTCTGCCCCCAACCCCCTCCTGCTACACAGTGTTTCTGGATTTGTTTTAAGCATCTGGGCCAGGAAACCCAGACTGTTTCCTTTTCCCTGTCTGAGTTTTAAAGCAAGAAAAGTTGGAATTACATTTGCCAGTAAAGCAGGTAGATTGAGTAAAAACTACTCAAAAGCCATGTACTTAGTGATATGATTGTTTTGCATGTTTATAGCCATATTACTCTCCAGTGGGTTCCTCAACAAAAGCCTAACTAGATAGAAAGAATGACACTAATAAGAGGCTGTATTGAATCACAAGGAGTATGGAATGCCATCTTTCTTTAGACATCCAAACGTAACAGTTTCTGGCCATTGTCTTCAATCAGAAATGCCCATGAGTTCCAAGGGAGAAATTATAGCCCATGGTAAGATGTTAAGGTTCTCAACTGACTCACCAAATCCAATCTACCAATTGGGTTCCAATCTCCACTTTTCACAAGGAGTTCTTTACATCAGGTGGTCTCCCCAAAATAAAAAATAAAATAAAATAATAAAATGTTCTTGGTGCAACTCCTGTATGATGTTCTAATAGTTATGTGGTTTGTAATGTGTTTCCAATTCAATTAAACATCGTGTTTTCATACTGTCTTAGAAATACAATTATTTCTTAGTTACCTATAAGTGTTCAAAAATATTCACTCATGTGATAAATAATTATTGACTGCCAGGCACTCCACCAGGTTTAGAGCTACAAAGAGTTTCAAAGAATTTGACAATCTAGCTAGAATAATCTAATGCAAATCTTAGATTAAGGGAAAAATAATATGGGAATCTAATCTGAACACACACAAGTGAAAAAGAATGCAAAACCCCCCACACAAATGCCTGTAGTTCATGTAGGGCAATACATTTATGGAAATGAATTTAAATGTACCCACTAGTGACTATTGTCAGTATTATGAGGTGACAATGCTGTGGCAAAGAATTGCAGCTAAGACTAACCTCTGATTAGTCACATCTGTATTTCATTCCTCTCCTGACCACCCATGTTGAATGGACAGAGAGATATGGAAAGTTCTAGCTGAAACAGTTGGAGTGTGAATCCAAATATGCATATTACATTTAAAAAGAAGTAATAATAAGGCAATTGTGAGTGCCAACCAGGGATATAGTGGGGTGGCGTAACTGAGTAAAAGCTCTGAATGTTTGAAACTGATCATGGACTAGACACATGGTTTGAGATTTTATTTATTTATTTTCAGAGCGAGCAGAAGGGAGGGAGAAAAAGAAAAAGAGAAACATTGATGTGTGAGAAAAACATGGATTGGTTGCCTCTTCCTCGCCTCCAGCTGGGGACCCAGCCCGCAACCCAGGCATGCGACCTGACAGGTAATCAAACTGCCAACCCTTTGGTTTGTATGCCGGTGTTCAATACACTGACCTACACAGACAAGGGCAAAACATGGTTTGATTCATTCAGACTGATCACACTTCACACCAGAGGAGACTGCACTTGCTTGCTTCTCCCATAGTTACTTTTCTGTGGTGCCTTATTTGATCTCAGTGACATAGATATGTCTATTCACCTCTTCAAGGTCAGGGGATATGTTTGTTCTAAGTGGAGACTTTAGAAGAAGCATGTCTGGAACTCAAAAACCCACTTCTCTTCTTAGGTTTGCTGTAGTTCTGGGAGTGAAGCCCAAAAGAAGGCATAAAAGAGATGAATGACATCTTTTCCTTTGATTAATTTAAATTTTATTTTGTGTGCTATGTGGGTAATGCCTCACACGTCTCAGAAAATGACAATGGGACAAATCCCTTGGGGAAATTAGACCCTTATTCTCTTGTAGTGATGGACACGGGCCACACTCTCACTCAAGCAATTACTAAGATATCAAAGCACAGAGAGAGAGAGATTAAGATTGACAATTATATCCTCTCTTCCTAAAATTAATAATAATAATAATAGTTGTAGAGAAATATTAGAAGTTGTAGTGGTAATCCTTCTTTTACTTTGTTGTGAAAAGTCAGTCACACATGCCTCCCCATGCTTGGCCAAAAAGGCCAATGTCTCCCAAAATCATCTGTCCACCAGAAGTCTGGGTGAGCTGACTCTGAGATATAATACAAGGTCTTCATCCAAAGAGCCACAACTTGTTATTGTATAACCCCAGTGCTAACAAAACAGAGCAAGATTCTTAATCCTCTGGCAGGAACACATTCTTCTCCAATATGATGCTTAAGAAGAATCTTTATGATCAATTTTCATCTCTGTGGAATATTTTTTATTAGTTGACAAAATGTGATTACCAGTGAAAAACAAGAATTTTGTGGTTTGCAGACCTATAAGAGTGGTATAATACATCGGAGTTTTTATGTTCCTCTTGCCTGACTTCTTTCTGCGCTATGAAGGCAGAGATTTTCAGAGAATTGATCAGAATCTCCCAGTGACCCATAACTTTGTCTCTCCGAGTGTCCACATCTATAAATAGCATTTTTAAATTTTCACTTTCTGAGAATGCCTTTTTAAATTTAAATAAAATGATCACTTCCTTGCTGTCATATAATGTTCAGTAACAATATTTATTCTGGCTGCATCAGGTTATAAAAGGTAAGTCTAAGGAAGGTACGGCCTATGGATCTTTGATCTCACAAATTTGAGAGTGAGATCATCTAGGACAAGTCCATTACCTTTACCTAATGAGTCTTCCAATTCCCCCAACCATAAGGTAGGGTAGTTAATGTTACCTTTTCTCTTCCACTGTGACTAAAGATACGACTACTGAGATATTGAAGACCAAGTTATATAAACTAAATATATTAATACAAACAATCACCAGAAAGGTCACTAAAATGTATAAACAATCAGTTGAGGTTGTTCCTAATTTATCATCAATATTTTTAGAGTGTGGCCTTTCTCCTTTTTTATCTCTGTCAATATGACTACGTAGACTCTCAATACTGAGACATCATTCTGAGCTAAGACTAAAGTTTAATAACCCAGACAATGGAGAAGTGTTTTTAAAATATCATATGTGAAAAAGTATGAAAACTTTATGGTGGTATAGTCTTTATAAATCTACAGGCAGGTAGGATTTGCATGGATCTCAAAGTGGACCAAGAGCAGTTATCTTAAAGAAAGTATTTTATTATCTGATTTCCAATCTGTTAACATGAAAAACTTCTTGTAATAATAAAAGATTAAGCTCCCTGAAAGACATGAGAAGTAAGAATCAGGAGCTGGGCTGATCCAAAGGCTTTTATTATTTTGATTAAAGAAAGAATATTGGACAGCATGAATAGCTTTCTGGTTGTTCTACTCCATGCTGAGTAAGGTTACCAAGGGAGAATAATTTTCACTACAAAAATTAGCCTAAACCTTAGTTTAATTTGCATGACTTTCCACACTAAGTGTGGATTCTGTCAAAGCATAAGCTTTATTTGCCAGATATAATGGATCTTGGCAAGTCAGAAAATTGCAGTTTGGTCTCTATTATACATAAACTATCAATGGAGAAAATGCTACCAGGATTGCCAATAAAATATGGTATGCTCCTTACTTGTCCTGCAGGAAGTAACACTGACATTCCTTTTGGTCTTCTGGGGAAAAACTGTATAAGCCTTATCATCATCTAGTAAAATTATAGGCTGCTCATCATGGAGAGGGTGCAATTAATGACACTTCAGGAGTGAGTAAAGGTGGTTGCCTTCTCTGGAATAAGCTCAAGCTGCTGTAGAGAAAGAAGAATGCTCCTTCCCAGATCCCTGGCTTTCTGAAATTCTGGGAATGCTGTGACATTCTGCCAATGTACATCTCCAGCAGATGACCTCTACGGTGTACTGGTTAGGGGCTTCTTTCCTCTTCATAACTGCCAAATTGTGGATAACTATAAAACAATGGAGCACTGCCAAGAGAAAGTGTTGTTGTTTTTTTGGAGGGTGAGGGTAACTTCTTAGATTCTATGATCATCAATCATATGTTAAAAATTCCTAAATATTTTTCTTTAGAGACAAGAATACCATCTCCACTCAAATATGCTAACAGGTTCTAAAATGGAACTCTTCCCTTCTGGTGAACCACCTCAAATCTCCTGAAAATCTTTTCCACATTGGTACACATGCCAGTGAATGGTTCCACTACCCAGGCATAGCACACGCAACACTTAGTCGATAGGGTAAGGGCCTGATCAATCAGAATGGACACTGGCCACTGAGCTAAAGTAGGGTCCTGATCCCTCCCCATATAGTTCAGCATTAACGTCTAATTTGGGGATCACAGGGCATATTGGTAGTTTGGGAGTTCCAGGGAAAAGGCCTGGGTGGGAGAGGGAGTGAAGGAGCACTCAGAGGGATGCAAGGGGTTGGCATAAAAGTATTTCGATATTTTAACAATCGGGCCTTGGTGTCTTCATTCAATCAACCTGGAATATCCTTGTCTTTTTGTTCTGTTTCACCTATAATCCACTGAAGTCATTAAATCCTTTCAATTCTACTGCCTGGTTCTCACCATCACCATCACTATCACCTGCATCCCCTCTCATTATAGGGCCTTATCATCAGCTGTCTGGATTAGTGCAACAACTTTCTACTTGGTCTCCTTGCCTCCATTTTGCCCTCCTCCCACTCTTCTACTTACTCCCAGGAGGGTCATCTTAAAGAGTCAATTCATAGACATTACTCTAAAGAAGATACACAAGTGGCCAATAAGTACATAAAATGATGCTCAATATTACTAACTATTAGGAAAATGCAAAGCAAAATCATAATGAGATACCACTTCATAACCATTTGGATAGCTGTTATTAGAAAATAAAATAAGTGTTGGTGAGGAGGGAGAAATTGCAACCCTTGTGCACTACTGATGGGACTGTAAAACGGAGCAGCTGCTACAGAACATAGTGTAGTGGTTCTTCAAAAAATAAAAAATAGTACGACTATGATCCAGTAATTCCAATTCTGAGTATATTTACAAAAAGAGTTAAAAACAGGGTCTCAGAGAGATAGCTATACACCCATGTTCAAAGCAGATTATTCACAATATTTAAAAGGTGTAAACAACTCATGTATCTATCAATAGATGAGTGGATAAAGAAAATGTGGCACATACATATAATAAATATTATTCAGCCTTAAAAAGAAAGGAAATCCTGGCGCATGATATAACATGCATGAACCTTGAAAACATTACACTAGGTGAAACAATCACAAAAGCACATATACTGTATGATTCCATTTATGTAAGGTACCTCAAATAGTCAAATTCATAGAGACAGAAAGTAAAAGGGGGGTTTCGTTAGGGGGTATTGGGTTGTGGGGAGAATGCAGATTTATTATTTAATAAATTCTGAGTTACAGTTTTGTAAGATGAAAGAAAGTTTTGGATGGTGGTGATGGTTGTACAGCAATGTAAATGTACTTAATGCCACTGAACCATTCACTTGAAAGTGATTAAAATGGTAAATTTTATGTTATTTATGTTTTACCACAATTTAAAAAAAGAGAGGTGCAAAACAGATATATGACTAATAACTAGAGAGAAAAAAAGGAAGTTAATTCAGTCACATTACTGACCTGGCAATCCCTCAGTAAGGGGATTAAACTATTTTTTCTTTTTTTCTTAATCCTCACCCAAGGATATATTTTTATTGATTTGAGAGACAGAGAGTGAGAGATCAGTTGCCTCCCATACGTACCCCAACTGGGGATTGAATCTGCAACCTACATATGTGCCCTGACCGCAAATTGAACCTGTAACCTTTTAGTATATGGGGCAATGCTCCAACCAACTGAACCACCCTTCCAGGGCAGAGACCAAACTCTTTAAAACATCATTAGATTGTGCAGTCCCTTATGATTTGACCTCTCCTATCTCTTCAGCTTCATTACTTGAAACTTGGCAGCTCAGCTCTAAATTCCAGCCCTGGGCAGCTCCTGACATTGTCTGAATACTCTTGCCTGGGGACTTTATACATGGGATTTTTTCTTCATGGGTCATTCTTCTCCCATTCCAACCAACCAGCTAACTACATTTAATTAATCCTTCAAGTCTCATTACATTCTGTTAATCCTTCAAGATGCAGTGTAGAAATCACTTCTTCCAGAAGTTTTTCTTGACCTGTTCCTCCTTTCCTACCTGAACTGAAGGTGAGGTGGACCTCCGGCACACACCCAGCACAACCAGACTGTTTCAGCTTATTAAAAATATGGACCCTGGAGCCAAACAGTCCTAGATGATGTTAGGCAGGTTATTAACCTCCCTGATTCTAGTTTTCTCTTTAAAAGGGGGTATGAAAATACTACTTACCTCATAAACTGTTGTGAAGATTAATAAGTTAATTGGTGGAAAGCAATCTGAACAATATCTAGAATAGTGCAATCACAAACAATACCTCTTATCCCTTTCATGTTTAAATATGTGACATTGATACTCAGCCCACCAGTAGGTAGGGTCTATGTTTCCTCCCCTTAAATCTAGGTTTAGTTGTGACTAAAGACTAACTAAAAGAGTGTGCTTTACTTACTAGACTAAATCAGAAACACTTCTGATTTAGCTTCTGCCTTGTCAACTAGGGCAACAGTCAACTTGGTTCTGGAGCCCTGAACACTACATTAATTCAGTTATCCTGAGGCTGTGATATTGTGAGAAAGTCCAGCAGAAGAATTGTGTAGGTACCTCAATCAGAAATCCTAGTCTCTAGGTCCTACCAGCTCAGGCCCACATGTATGAGTGTATGAGCATAAGCCTTCAGATTCTTCCAATATTGAGTCAGTTCATCCGCAGCATTCAAGTCTTCCCAGCTAAGGCTACAGACATTGTGGGGAAGACAAAAGCTTATCCTGTCTGAATCCCTGACCCACAGAGTCCATGAGCATAATAAAATGGCTATTTTTAGTCACTAAAGTGCATAATTTGTTACACAGCAGTAGAAACTAGAACAGCTAAGTGGTACCCATCGTCTTCATCTTTATTATTATCATTATTCTCTTTGTTATAATATCACAGCACTTAACATAATAATACTTACACAATAAATGTCTATTTACCTACCTGTAGTCCTCACTAAATTCTAACTATTCAGCATTAAAAAGGAATGAGTCATCAGGCCATGAAAAGACATGGAGGAATCTTTAATGAATTTTACTAAGTGAAAGAAGCCAATCTGAGAAGGCTACCTAACATACAATTCTATAGGGCAGCAGGGGAAGACAAAACTATGGGGATGGTAAAAAGATCAGTGGTTACCAGGTTTTGTGTGGGAAGGAAGTGCTAAACAGGTTGAGCACAGAAGATTTTTTTAGGAAGTAAAATTAGTTTGTATAACATACTATTGTGGTGGATACACGTCATTATACATTTCTCCAAATCCCAAAAGTGACATAACCAAGAGTAAACCTTAAGGTAAACTATGAAATTTGGGTATTAATGATGTACCAGTGTAGATTCATCAGTTATAACAGACACACTCCTCTGGTGGGGGATGTTGGTCACGGAGGAGGCTGTGCATGCTGCGGGGACAGGAGAGCGAAGGGAAATCTCTGCACCTACCTCTCAATTTTGTTGTGAAGCTAAAACTATGCTAAAAACAAAAGTCTTAACAATTATTCTTAATGTAATTTTTTAAATTAATTACTTTAACATAAATCTTTCACTGTACCTTTGTGAAATTAGAGTAGGTTACTAAAAACAGAATTGCTCAACCAAGTGGTATTTAACATATATTTTCATACTAATAATACAAATTACAAAATTCCTTTCTAGAGATATTGAACTAACTTAAGAAAGAAGATATAAGAAAGATAGTGTCATCACAACTGAACATTTCCTAAGTATGTATAATTACTTTTTAATATCATTTTTAATTTACAAATATTTCATTTGAACTTCTTCTATTTCTAATGTTGTCTGTTTGCCTCTTTAATCCATTTTTTTTGTATTGGATTTTTTTGGTACAATTTGTACAAACTCTTCCTACACTAGGGGGACTAAATCTGTAATTATAATTTTATATATCTCCTAGCTTGTCTTAATTTCTCCTATATGGTTATAGATATAAGAAAATTTACACATTTTATGTTACAAAATCTGTGAATAGTTCCTTCTATGAAAGTTTGATATTAATTTAATATTTTTGACAAATTAGGACATTGGGCCTATTCACAGTCTATCCTAAATCTCAAATATGGGGTGTGAGACTATACTAATTAAACTATCCCTCCAACTTGAAAATGTTAGAATATGTTCCTCCATCCAGATGCCAAATAAAAGTATAAAGGAACTACATTTTATCTTCTGAGGAGCTATTCCTAGACTAGCAATATAAGGCATCAATTTATGAAATCCTGCTATCATATGTTTTATTAGTCTAACAATCTTCGCGGAGTAGAAAATGACCTATTACTAAGTAATACCTTAAAATGGGTGAGCAGCCTTAGCAACTTGGAAGTTTGGGGGCACAGGTTCTAAATATTTTCTTTAACATAATTCCTAGCTTTAGCCCTAAGGAACATCTACTCATTTATACTTTCAATAAATATGTTTTATGAACTCACATTGTAACCCAACTAAGGCCAAGGACATAAAGAGAGTAACAAATAATCTCTATTTTTAAGAAGACCCTATCCTTCTTGAGTGTAGAGGAGATTAACATATAAAGAAATACTTTCTTTAATAATAGAGATAGCATCTAGATAAAATAATCTTAAATAATTTTCATGTTACTGACTGAACTGGAAGAATGCTCTCATTTTAGAGTTCAAAAAACAAGTCCAGAGTCCTTCTAGATTTTCTTTGGCTCCTTTGTTTTTAAGTTCTTCTGTTTCATACTTGCTGGAGTAAAATTTACAGAGACAAGATAAGTTAGCTCAGGTGCATTGTCAGCAGCAAATATATACTGACCACATTCTGTGGGCATGAGGCATGGTTGCTGCCCATTATAGTTTAATGGCAACTTAGGAAAATAAAATGTATACACATTAAGTAACAATTTTAATAAAAAGGAAATGAATGGAGAAGGATATGCGTGCAATGGAGAGTCAAAGGAAAGAAAGGTTGCTTTAGTGAATGAAGGTAAGGTGGGATATGAATAAGATCAGGAAGCTCCATGGAAAGAAGACTGTGGGGCCTTTCTAGAAGTGAAGGGCACACTAACAGACAGTGAGGATAAAACTTCTTCTTGGCTTGAGTTATCTTTGGATATCCAAAGATATCCAAATGGAAACATCTGCTAGCTCCACATTTATGTGCATTGACCACTATTCAGACAATATTCTTATTGACCAATATGAATTAACCAATAGAATATTGTCTGAATAGTGGTCAATGCATATAAATATGGAGCCAGCAGATGTTTCCACAGATATTTAGTCAAACCCATTCATTTCGTTTTTTTAATTATTCATTTTTAAAATCCTCACCCAAGAATATATTTATTGACTCTAGAGAGAGAGAGAAAGACAGGGAGAGAGAGGAAAAAAACATCAAGATGAGAGATACATTGATAGTTTGCCTACCGTAAGTGCTGCCACCGGTGACTGAACCTGAAACCTAGGTATGTGTCCTGACTGGGATGGCAGCCACAACCTTTTGGTGCACAGAAGGACACTCCAACCAACTGAGGCACCCATCCAGGGCCCATTCATTTATTTTAGGAGTAGGAACCTTAGACCAAAAAGAAGAAACAACAATCCCCCCAAGATGGCAAGATAGTATATTTAGAATACAAGCCTGCTACCTTCTGTTCTGCTTGCCTCTCTCTACTAAAATTTGAAAGGCTAAAATAATTGAGTTCAAAGATTACAGACAGATTATTCACCATCACAAATTCTACCTCCTTCACTCTAAAGCTCCTTCTGAAAGTACTGTTACCTCTTGAAGGCTTCTAAAATATACTCCTGTGAGAAGGCTTTCAATAAAGACCACCAAGAACATTACTACATAAATTGGCCAGTATTTATTTTTAGGACTCCCTTAGACTGTTTAAGAAGCACCAAATGTAATACAGTACACTCGACTGCTACATAAAAGTAAAAGTTTCAGGTAAAGCAGAGCCATAAATCTAGAGATTTAAGCTCCTCTCCTCAGGCAATGGAAAGCCAATTCTGCATTTCCTCTTACTTGTTGACAGCCTCTTGGGCATTCAAATAGGAAAGAGTTGAAAACCAGGATTTCCGATCCAATCTAATACTGGACAACACTTAATGGCTTAAGTAGATTAATAATACTCTTGCAATTGGAATTTTGTCTTTCACCACCTTTCACCATAAGCATTGCCTGTACTTGATCTACAGGGAGACTGAATGTTGAAGAGTCTTTTACCAGACCCGATCTCATTCAGCACCCTGTCTGGAACTGACAACACAATTCCGACACCAATCAATCACTAAGAATTTATTGACTGTTACTATATCCCCCATACTACCTATGATACTGGCAGAGACCTAGAAGAAATTATAAGACATATCTACCATCTTAAAGAACTTAGATTTGACTTGCATTTTCAATATTAACATATATAAGACAAATATAGATACAAACAAAATCATTGTCAATAGAAAGTTCTGAATTTTAAATGCTAATGGGAGCTGATGGGCTTATGGAATCCTTAGTGGCCTTGCAGAACACACAGAATGTGAACAGGAAGAGAGAGTTCTAGAATAAAGTAAAATGAGCAAAAATAAATTACAACTGTGACATATGAAGAGAGATCTGTACAAGAGACTGCACGGTTAGTGTAGGGAGAAATCAGTTTAGTTGAAAAGGGAAAATTGGAAGTTATAAAACTCTGGATATAACATTTGATATATAAAATTTTGTTTTCGAATGTGTCTCTTTCCTCTTATGGTATCATTCAAATGTCTGAAACTTCTCTGTATCTGTAATATCTTACTAAGTTATCTTACATACAGTACATATTTAACAAATATCAGTTGAATAAATGAATGGATAAGTTAGTTAATAGATAAATGTGTAAGAGTAAATTATAATTAAAATGCATTGATCCAAGCATGTTTTTTTAAAAAATCTGAAAAGTACAGAAAGTTTACTTCAAATGGCATGTTATGCTCAGCCAAACACCCGAAGAACAAAGAAACTATTCACTCCATAGGAGTTACTGAACACATACCATAGATTTATCACAATGAAGAGGACAGATAAAGACTTAAATATTTTAGAGTTTGCAATTTAGTGGAGGTAGAGGTAGGATGGAAAGGAAGAAAATAAGAAAGAAGGGAGGGAAGAAGGAAGAGAGAAGGGGAAGAAGGGAGGGAAGGAAGGAAGGAAGGAAGGAAGGAAGGAAGGAAGGAAGGAAGGAAGGAAGGAAGGAAGGAAGGAAGGAAGGAAGGAAGGAAGGAAGGAAGGAAGGAAGGGAGGGAGGGAGGGAGGGAAGGAGGAAAATTAATTCAGATAACAACAGGTTACAAAGAAAGTGACACACTGAGAACTGATGGCAAGGTACTGGTCGGTGGGTGGGTTCAGTCCTTTTGCACTGAGATTCTGAGAAGACCCCTCTGAGAAGCTGAAACTAGAGCTGAAACATCAATAAGGACCGGAAGGTTCAGAGGTGACCTTTGGCTAAGGGGCAAAGCATTCCCAGACAAGCTACTGGAGAAGCAGAAGACATCCATTCCAGCACCTACCAGGGACTTGCTGTAGGAAATGCCCATTCTCATCAGATTGTATATTTGTCTCTGAGCCTGCAGATGTGGTTGTAAATTCAGATCAGACCTCACGATTTCAGAACCGTTTCCTGATTTATTTGCAAACAATTGACACTATAGCTTGAGGATTCTATTTGGTTTTTTTTTAGCATGGTTAATGCAGTGACTCTCACCCACGGAAAGTCACAGCAAACAGTAATTGTGCTTTTTCTGTGGTGACTTGTAATATGAAGAAAAGTACCAACATACTCAATGCCTCCACTGAAGTATTTCTCTCCTTTCTCTTTACCCCAAAGCCCAGGGAAGAGTATGTACAGCCTTATGGTACAAGCACATGATTCATAAAGATGGCTGTTGTTTTCAGGCCCTGACTCAGCTTAGGAAAGAGCAGAAGCAGAAACTTCCCTTCCAGATGTGCAATAAGGGGAGAAAGTCACTCAGTTCTCTGGGGACAAAACAGTGCTTTGAATTTCAAAGGCAATGCCCTAGAGGCCGCACCAGAGTCACTCCACAAAAATGTTTGATGAATTACCATGGCAGGCATCAACTTTGCAGATTAATGACCAAAAGAGTTTAGTTTATATCTCAGTGGAAGAGGATAAATTTTCTCTTGGCTTTGAGAATCTGAGGGATTGAGAAACCCAGCTAACCACAGCACCTCTCCCTTCATTCACAATGCTTCACCATGGATCATTTACTTTCTACATTCCCTTTCAGCGGGTTTTCATAAATTTAAGCGAAACAGACAGCATGTCTGTGTTCTGCTTCTCTTGCAACATGATGACCACCAAGTGATTAGAAATTGTCTTTGGGTTGGTGTAGTTGGTGGAAAATCATTGAGGTTTATTGTGAAATTCATTCTCAACTCATAACTCAACTAGACACCAAGTGGCTATTTTCCCAACTTTAGACCAGGCTGTTAAAAAGTACTGGCAGCAAATTAAAAATGTATGTCAAGGCCAAACCCCCATACTTGTGTGTGTGTGTACATCTGTATTTTACATAGTCTAGAGTCTCTACCCAGAAGTAGTAAGGCACAAGCTAAAGCCTGAGCCCAGAAGGCAGGGTTATGATTATTTTTTCTGCCCTCCCTTATTTCTCTGTCTCAACAAGACCTCACACTTTCACATCTTGCTAAACATTATGGACAGTGTTTCCAGTGAGAAGAGATAACATTGTGTGCCTACTCTCACACCACATTTTCATTAACAATCATTTATATGAACCAATCTATCATTTTTTGGAATAATTACAATTTGCCTAGCCCTTTTCTGGGTATTTCTTGGGGATGCAAGAAAAAAAACAAGGCATGATCTCCATATCACCCATCTGAGGAGAGAGCATATGAAACTTCATAGGATACTACAAAATAGTGGCTGAGTAGAAAGGCATGTGGGGCATGTAATTACATAGCTAGAAAGTGGTCTAGAGTCGGGGGGGGGTTTATAAGTAGAGGGGATTTTCATGAGGCCTTGAAGTATAGGTAGGAATAAGATAGGATCCAAAGAGCTAGAGGACAGAGAGATTCTGCCTGAGCACGGTGACATGGACGTGAGGCTAGGGAAGCAGAATATGTTTTTCCACTTGAGAAGATTATAAGGAAGGGGCATAGCATGAGGGCTTGGAACACTAGGAGCAAGCATTTAGAAGAAAATCCTTATGGGTTATTGAGAGAGAATGAGTTGGGGGCACAAAGATGAAGACACAGGTTTTATTGTCCAACTGCCTGAAACAGATTTTAAAAAAAGTTTCAAGTAGGTGTTGTACATTACATAAGTGATGCATGTGAATAATTATCAGTTCAACTTTGGTTTCTCATTAGGGAATTGAAAACTTGAAATTATCCCTTTCTCAATTAGCACAAACCAAAATATAAAAATATATAGATAACCAAACTCAAATAAATGACATTTTAAAATGATATAAGCCCTGACTGGTGTAGCTCTTCAGATTGAGTGCAGGCCTGCGAACCAGAGCATTATGATTCAATTCCCAGTCAGGGCAGATGCCTGGGTTGCAGGCCAGTTCCCAGCAGGGAATGCATGAGAGGCAACCATACACTGATATTTCTCTCCCTCTCTCCTTCCCTTACCCTCTAAAGATAAATAAATAAAATTTTTAAAAAATTAATAAAATGACATAAAAAGATTCCTAAATGGTTTGAGAATCATTAGCTACACTCTCACATGGAATCGGTAAGGACAACACACAGGTAACTTCTTTTACAGGCCATGGTCAGGGTGAGGGGTTACTTGTACCAGGTGAGAATCCATTAATGATGATTAGATTTGTTTTCTTGCCTTTAAACAAGACAGGCTCGTGAACAGTGCACTGGTGGCAAGTGTGGTGACCAGCTTTTTAGAAAGCAAACCCAGGGTGCATCCATACCAGATCTCACCCTGAAAATTAATATAAAATATGTAATTATATTTGTACTTATTTTGACATAAAATATGAAAAAATAGATTTTATTTGAAATCACCTATTGCCCTATATTATTCAACTTTTAGTTACAAAAATCCCATTATTTAAACAAAGGTAGGATTAGTTAAGTGTAGCAGTAAATAGTAATTAATAGTAGAACTAATCAAACAGATAATGTGTGAGAAAATATGACAACATTTTTATAATGTTTCCATCCTCTTATACAGCAATTTTTAAACTCTTTTTAAACTCTGTATTGGATATTCAAATGTTATAGGCTATATTATTATATATTTTTTAAACATATTAATATGACTTATTAAAGAGAGAAGGAAAATTCCATAAAAAATGAATACCATTTGTATCTAAAAAAACAATGGCATATTTCTTTCTCGCCCATGATATAATAGGGCATCTTTATTCTTTTTGCTTTCTTTACCAATAATCCTTCTCTGAACTGCTTGCAGCCTTTAAGACACCCTTGTTTTCCTTTCTGTAGCAATAAAACAGAATACACTCAAACATAAAATTTGGCTTGACTTGTGGGCACACTCTTATCAAGCCCACATGACACTATTCTGGTGTCAGTCCAAAGTGGTGACATCAAGCTGAACACCCTGTCAACAAAAGCATTTCAGTATGGAACACTATGGTGCTTACTTACTAGCACGAGCAGGATTTTAGACTTGTAGGAATTGGTTTCC
The DNA here is from genome assembly GCF_021234435.1 of Artibeus jamaicensis. NCBI lineage: Eukaryota > Metazoa > Chordata > Mammalia > Chiroptera > Phyllostomidae > Artibeus > Artibeus jamaicensis. The sequence goes on along the minus strand of NW_026521788.1, from coordinate 27,654,318 downwards.
AGCTCTTCAGAAATGTCCCTCCACTTTGTATCTATGTACTCATTTGGAGAGAGCAGCAGCCCGACAGTCAGGTCCACTGCATGCATATTTCATACCGAGGCTGTCCACATCCAGATGCGCATCATTTTTAAAACACTAGGAAGCAGACTGGATGCCATAATCAGTTAAACTTTTTCTAAGGGAAATGGTTTTAAAGCGCAGAGGTAATTCAAACTTGCAAATTCAAAACTTTCTCAACTTTTGAAATCAAAGCTGGATTCCAAGAAAGTTACTGTTTTAGTAAAGAATTGAAAAAGACCTGTTTGGCTTGGCTGTTATCTGCTGATATATTTTTTTCATTCAGAAGCAGCCTTATTAGCAAAAAATGAATCTTTTCCCCTTTCTGCATGAGTTTTTATCATATTCTATCCATAATATCAGCTTATGTTATGTAATCAACTCAGGTATGATTCTTTTCCAGGCTACTTGAAACTTCTTTGTGGATCATCAAAGAGTTTTGGAGAAACAGCATATTAATTTCAGTTTTACTATAATCCTTTTCTCAATTCTCATCTGCAATGTATTCCAGTTAGACAAAAACATTCTCCTTGCCCCTACCTGCAGGTATGATTTAGAGAAGCCCAATATTTTTTTTAAAGATTTTATTTATTTATTGTTAGAGGGGAAGTGAAGGAGAGAGGGAGAGAAACATCAATGTATGGTTGCCTTTCGTGCGTCCCCTGCTGGGAACTGGCCTGCAGGGAACCCGCCAGCAACCCTGGCATGTGCCCTGACTGGGAATCGAACCACGATTGTCTGGTTCGCAGGCCCGCACTCAATCCACTGAGCTACACCAGCCAGGGCTAGAGAAGCCTAATATTTTAACATCATTTCTATGGCTGGCAATAATAATAGCCATTTGGTAGACATGTATCTAAAAATGCTACCTCCTTTCATTTCTATAAAGTAAAAAATACCAAGTGTTTCTGCCTGTTTTGAAGAAGCTAAAAGTGACCCAAAACTTTTATTATAAAACCTCAAAATCACAGGTAAGCAAACCACACCCCTTTTAGAAGTGTTGTAGACAAGATGTACAGGGTATTTCACAGGTGAGATTGTTTCATTTTATTTGGCAATGAGTTTAAATACCAAATAGAGTTTGCCAATATTTACATTGCACTGTCTGCCTAATATGCAGATAGATGAGCAAAATATAGCTTGTATTTAGATAACAAAAATCTTTTACTTTTTTTATAGTTCCATTAAAATGTTCAAAGAAATTAAGAAAGTCTTTTGAAACTCCATTTCTCAAGTGTGAGAAACACTGAGGAGCCAGATGGAAGATGGGGCATTTTCTTGTTGCTATGATTCAAAGAGTCACCTGGTACATCATGGAAAGTATGGTTGTTGGTTGGATCTGACAGGATTAGTTCCACTTTGTATGGGGCCAACAGATCATTAGCCTAAATTTACCCTTTTGTTCACCTATAAGACATTTTAGCTGCAATCCATGAATCAGGAAACAGAACTTTAATCAGTTTTGTAGAGCAATCGAGGGAAGAATATGATAATGGTTTGTGTGACGTGCCCAAGAGGATTCCATGGGCATTGTTTTCAACTAAGCATTGTTATCTTCTTGGGAAAGGAGAAAGCTTTTGACTGAGGTAGAAGCACTTGTATGCCTCATCCTACAGCTGTGAGATTTAAATTCCTTATGTGCTTTTATATATTGTGCAAGGTTCTCTGTTTTAATTATTTCTCTCTCCAATCCAGTTGCATGAGTCCTGCCAACTGTCATTAAAATAATAGCAATGGAACCTTCTTTTCCTGGGATGTTTAGGTCATGGAAAACCTTTTCCAGGGTGTTGATATTCTAATCAACCTCATTTTTATTATCTGAATTTTTTAAAGTATGGTCACAATATTCACAGTGTAAAAATTGAACTAGCACTATCTTGATATAAAGCACAATAGCTAATCCACAAAGTCCAACACAGATGGACAGTTAACATGCACAATTACAATGTACTGAGATGTGCACTTAAGTTGCATTAATTGGAGTCAAACAGTAATGAATGATTCATTGGTGTGAACTTCAATCAAGGAAAAGAGTGATAGCTACTATTCAACACTATAAACAGCATTGCTTTCAGTGGCTATATTTTCGGCTGCTGTGTGTTTTATACATCTTCCCCAATTTTTAGCATCCATCACGAAAACACAAGGAATTTTGTGTCCCAGAGATGGGAAATCCTGGGATGCAGGACTTTAAATGCTGAAAGCAGGACTGTCAGAGGCAAACTGGGACAGTTCATGCTAGCAGGACCTCAATGCTGTTCAGAACAAACACTTGCAAAGTTTGAAATAGAAAAGAACCATGAAGCCAATCATATTATTAAGACACAGTGAAATAATAGATGGAACAGGATATCCTTCCAGAAATGCATCTGGGAAGTTATGATCCACATTTGAAAATGGGTAGTATACAGAAAAATATGTCCATTTGAGAACTGACCAACTGGGCGTACCCAATGGTGACAACATTTAAGATAACTCAAGTCCCATACAAGTGATGGCTATGACTTTTAAAAATGTAGAAGGAACAAAATCTGGTCCAGGTGAGAATAGGTCACCTGGACCAGAGTCTTTGTACCTCATCAAAGCAAAGCTCTGAAAGTCTAAACCAATTATCAGGACACCCCAAAACCCCTACTCTAATAAATTGTTCTATCTTATTGTATTATCTCTTGCTGTGTATTATAAGTAGGGTAAGAGGTCTATTAATGACTCTTTCTTCTCCCCGTAAAATGGCCAGTGCTGACTGGCTGTTTCCGAAATAAATATTCATCTGAAAATGAGCCCATTTCTATTAGTAAGAAATTAAACTTTTTTATTTAAGGAAATATTGGAGGAATGTATGAACATACTATTTAACACCAGTGGAAACATCGTTGGGGATTATCCTTGCTCATTCATGAAAAAGGGCTCTAAGTTGTACCTAGAGCAGGACTTCTCAAAATGCAAACGATGAGACACTATGTTAATAATTTTTGTGGCTAAATATATTTGAGAAACACTAGAGCTAAAAAGTGTCACACAGGATTCCTTACTATGCATCCCCATAGTGTCTAATAGGGGTACGTACAATGAACACCTTAAGAGCAGAAAATCTTGCCTTTGTTTCCCTTGAATGTATTTGATAATAAACTTTTAAAATCTCAGAACATACTCTGGCTGATGTGGCTCAGCAGATTGAGCACTGGCTTGCAAAATGAAAGTCTGCTGGTTCGATTCCCAGTCAGAGCACATTCCTGCATTGCAGGCCAGGTCCCCAGTTGGGGGCGTGCAAGAGGCAACAAATAGTTTCTCTCACATGTTGATGTTTCTCTTCCTCTCTGTCTCCCTCCCTTCCTCTTTCTCTAAAAATAAGTAAGTAAAATCTTTAAAAAGTAAAAATAAAACAAAATCTCAGAACAGCTCCCTGAAGCCGTATTCCACAAAATAAAGTTGAGGTTACACTGATATAAGCATAAGAAAATGTTAAAATTGGATTCTTTCTTTGGGATCAGCTAAAGCTCCATGACAATGGGAACCAACTACACCCACATTTGAAGATGAGGGGCAAGGCTACACACACAGGGCCTCTGATGGAGGGATCAAAGAAAGTAATCTGCAACCCTTAGCTGACCGCCTCTCTCTATATTATAAAAAAGATGGGCTATGAGAGGAGTTTGGAATTGGGCAGTGGGGATTTCGGTAAGTAGAGTTTTTAGGATTGCCTTTAGAAACTTGACACCCATAGAGAAGGGCTGGGAGTATTTTCCTCATTTCAAGCAAGTTAGAGGGAGTTCAATGGCCCACTTGAATAGCTTGGTAAGTGTCCCCTGCATTTCCAGAGTCAGGGTGAACTGATTTCTGACCTATGTCTAAAAAACTTAACGAGTAGAAGAAAGGCTATGGCTAAAGCTGCTTGTTAGGTGGCTCAATAAGAGAGGCCTGATTCAGGGTTGTAACTACAACCTACTACTAGTAAGTCAAAGATCCATACATGTTTCTATGGAAGAGGTCCAGGCTAAATGCAGGACAAAGCACCCTGTGGCAGTCTTGGATCTTGACTGGTCGGAGGCAAGGAGATCTCAGCAGAGAGAAGTCCCAGATGTCTAGGAGTTGAAGGAGAAATCACAGTGAACAGCCTCAGAAGATGGATTTATTGCCATCAAAGAGAACTGCAAGTGAGAAGACCCCAGCTGTTAATGAAAAAGCCTGCGAGGGAAAGGGCCAAACACCTGCCTCTGGACAAGCAGCCCAGAGCCAGAGGGGCACCAGCCCAACAAGTGTGACCTTGCCATTGACTTCCTTCTCTCCACCCAGCTCACCTGGTATGTGGGAGGAGGCGAGGAAGAAAGAGTAAAGGAACAGAATACTACTCAGCTCACAGAACATGCATTACCTGTGGATGGATTTGATATTTTTTATTCTTACCCTAGACTTTTCTTTGTTTTCACTGACACTATTACGGATGTCCCCGTTCCCCACTCCCCCCTTTGTCTTCCTCCACTCGGCCCCCACCCCCTTCCCTCTGGCCAGAACCAGACTGTTGTCTCTGGTTATGTGTCATGTATATATGTTCTCAGGCTAATCATTTTACCTTCTTTCATCCAATTTCTCCCCTGCCCCCAACAGCTGTCAGTCTGTTCCATGTATCCATGCCTCTTTCTATTTTGTTCATCAGTTTATTTTGTTCATTAAATTGTTCATCTACATATAGCCCTGGTTGGTGTGCCTCAGTGGATTGAGCACCAGCCTGTGAACCAAAGTGTTGCCAGTTGGATTCCCAGCCAGGGCACACACCTGGGTTGCAGGCCAGGTCCCCAGCTAGGGGTACACAAGAGGCAACCACACATTGATATTTCTCTTCCTTTCTTTCTCCCACCCTTTCTCTAAAAATAAATAAATAAAGTCTTTTTAAAAATTCCAAACATAAGTGAGATCATAACTTTTTATATATATAATTGAACCAAAATGGTTTTGAGTCTCAGTCAACAGAGGTCTTATTATCATCTAAAAGTGAGCAGCAAGCTCTGGACACCAACTGGTATTTTATTCAGATGCAGAGGAAGATTCATAAAGGAAATTGTTAGAAAAAATAATAAAGTAGGATGTAACGCTAAACCAACATTTTGTTAAAAGCACCAATGGCTTCCTATGCAGGGGTGTCCAACCAGCAACCTGCAGGCTACATGCATCCCAGGATGGCTATGGATGCAGCCCAACACAAAATCATAATTTTACTTAAAACATTATGAGATTTTTTTTATGATTACATGTCACAATGCCTTTAGTGTGTGGCCCAAGACAACTCTTCTTCCAGTGGGGCCAAGAGATGCCAGGAGGTTGGACACCCTGACATCTAAGGAGAATCCTGTCATTTTATGACCCAGAGGCCCACTGCATGGGGAAGAAAAGCCATGACTATCTTGCAGTTTTATGGCATTTCCATGCCCAGCATCACAACTGGCATTCACAACCTTTCAAGGTAGCTGGGTAGGAATGACTGTTCCCATTTTACAGAGAAAAAAACTGAGGGTCAAATCTGCAACTTGGTGGACCTAAAATCTAGATGCTTAGGCACGGGCTGATCCAGGTTTCAATAACTTTCCTCATCCAAACTCCTCATTCAGTGCTTTTGCCAACACACATTCTATTTTTCTTTAAAGAACAGGATGGGAGGTCACTTGCAAACACTAGAATCCATTTCTGTAACATGATTGAAAATGACTTCTCAGTGAATAAAACTGAAATAATTACAGTGTTAGGTTTTTTAGATAGCAACATCAGCTTTGAAATGAACTCAAGAGGAGCATAAAACAGTCTGACCCTAGCAGGGTAGATTAAAGCTTTTTTCAAACCTGGAAAAAGCTGGCTGCTCTTTACAGCTGGATGGATTTTGTTTTTCTCCCCTTAAATAATTTTAGTGGGGAGGGTCTCTTCAATTACTCTAAAACAAAATCTTGTGTACTAGCAATTTTCTGGCATAAAGCACAAGGCCTATTATCACTTTTATTTTTTCTGGCATGAAATCTAAAAGAAAAGCCTTGAGGTGCAAATGATCTGCAGTCTATTTAACATCATGGTTATTTATTTTTATGAGACCTCATTATTGCTCTTTACCCTAAATTATAGGTATATTCTTGGCTTCATTTCCCTCTCTTCTGAAAGCGCCAAAATACTTTTTCCCCCCTTATTTCCAAACAATCTTCAATACTTCATCAATCAAACATTCAGCAAGCTATAGATGATGCACTGGAGCAAGGCAGGGATCTGTGGGACCCAGTAGTTCGAGCCAGAGCTATGAGCCCAGTTCCCTCCCAGGAGAAGTACCACATGGCTGTCAGAATTATGAGGGAAAATTCCCAGGCAGCAACATTTCACAAGTCAGTCCTCTGGCTCCATTTTAAGACTAGCATTTATATGTCCAGGTTTCCATGCTTTTACATTATAACTTAGCTAATTGTGCCATAACTATAAAATGGGTCATCTTTTCAGAAAGCCTTAATTAATACCCCCTTTCCCTCTTCCCAGTGCACCTCCCCTAATTTTAGTCACCCCACTTTTGCCTTTGCCCCAGTAGGGACCAAGCTCTTAAGGTTGCTATGTCCTCCAGCACAAAAAAATCCCCTGGAAATTTTTTTATAAACAAACTTTGCTAAGTTGCTGTAATTTGGGGTCAAAATTTTTCCAACTTCATCCAAAGACCAGCTTAAAGAAATAACAACCATCCCTAGACTAGCAATAATAATCCCTTATATCTAAAACGTATAGTTTTTAGACCATTCTAATTTATGTTAAACAAAATGGTAAAGTGGTAAACAGATGTAAGATATTATTAAGTTGCCATTTTCTCTGTCAGAAATCCCACTTAAAGTTTAAAGTTGGGTTAGATATCAACCAATGAAATTGTTCCTGACCTCACAAACAGAGTTAATTAACCCCTTCTCTGCACTCCTCCCCCATCTTTGTTTATACAAGTATAATAGCCTATCTTATGCCACTGAAGTTATTTCCACACATACCTTCATGAAACATTCCTTGAAGGGAAGGACTGTGCATCTCCATGCCCCGGTCCAATTCTAAAAACTCAAAATCTGTTGTTGAATGGAGCTGTTTATAACCCCATGGAAAAAGAGGTCACGTTACCATTATCCCATTTTTAAGACAAAGCAAACTGAGCCTCAAAAAGGTGATGGATGTGCTTCCCAAAGTCACAGAGCTAGTTAAGAGAAAGTCAGAACTTGAATCCAGACACCCAACTTCCCAGTGTCTGTGTGCTGATGTCACACTACCTGTCTTTGGAAACTCCATTCATAGAATATTCACTGTAAGCTCAAAGTAACACAGCTGTGGTCATTTTGTTAACCCAGTAAGTAAAAAAACTAAGTTTTTAAGAAACAAAATACTATCTACCTGCATAAAGAATAGTTGTTTATGCCAAAAAGCTAAGTATATGGGGGTGGGGAGAAGGAGGGAGGAAGAAAAAAGAAGGAAGGAAGACAGGGAAGAAGAGAGGGAAAGAAAAAGCTGAAGTGCACCAAGTTGTTAAGTCATATCATCAAACTGAGTTTCAACCTGCCTTCACAATTTTATTTACCACCACTACCTCCCACATCCTATGCTCCAGTTAAACTGCTGTAGTTGTGGCTTTATTAAGCACAGAGAACTAAACATATATACATATACATATTTTATATTGATCTGTATCCTGCAATCTGCTAAATTCACTTAGTACTTCAAGTAGCTTTCTGTAGATTCCATTGTATTTTCTATATAAATGATAATTTAATCTGAGAATAAAGACAGTTTTTCTAATTCTTTTCCAATCTAGATGACTTTCTTTCTTTTTTTTTTTTCTTGCCTTACTGCACTAGCTAAAACCTTCAGTATAGTGCTGAGTAGGAGTAGCAAGCATGTATTTGTACATTACTCATAATTACAAAAATGATTATTTTTTAGACATTGAGTAAATAAAGCCTGAGTATGTCAGAGGTAAGAATTACTGCCTGCCCTTAAGGATATCAGGACCTGGTTGAGGAGTTCTCTCTACTTGTAAGACAGAAAAGTAGATAAGGCTGGAAAGATAAGGCCAGTCCAGGTCCTTGAATGATAAAGGTAACAGCAATAGCAACAGAAGCCCCAGTACTTAAAAAGAATTAATATAGGCTAGGCACTGTTGAAAGCTCCTGATATGTATTAACTGGTTTGATTCTTCCACCTTATCCCCGTTTAAAGGTCAGGAGTAAGAAACCAGGAAGATAAGTAACTTGTGCCTCCCTAGCTACTGTTCTTAAGTGCTAGACAAAATTGCCTTTGGTTACCATGACTTCATTATCAGGTATTGAGTGTCCACTCTTTGCTAATTACTAGGTCACTTTCAATTAATTTAATTATCACAACAATCTTGTCTTATAAATGAAGGAACTGAGGTTCAGAGAGTTTAAGTGACCTGTTCAAGGTCACCCGACTAGCACAAGATTCAAATGGAAGTGCTCTGACTCCAAATTCAATACATTTTCTATCACCCCTGACTCCTCTTCAAATAGCTAATATTTATGTAGTACTTTGCAGTTTTTGAAAATCACGATCACTTTTATGCCTCAAATGCCACTTAAAGGAATTACGATCTTATTTATTACACAAAGGAGAATTTTTGTCAGTTTCTGAGAGGAAGGAAAATGTAGAAGGAAAGATGTGTTTGGGGAAGGCTAGAGCAGCGTAGTGCTAGACAGATTAGCTGGGACGACTGCAAGCAGAGGGTTTAGGAGGCCCTGTATCTCTAAGGAGGCTTGAACTTCACCTCTGAACTGGTGAGTCTTTCCCTTCAAACTCATTTACCTGCCAGGAGAAGTTCTGCTTTAAGTAATATTCCTAGAGGGAACTCCCAGAAGAACAGAGATAATAAAAGTATTTCTTATGTCACTTCTTTCTCTGCATTTAACTTTGGGGAATATTTTTGTTAACTGAGAAGAGCACACCAAGGAACCATCATCACTGATACAAGGAAAAAATGGACGGTAGATTTCCTCAGCCACGTTCTGTCAGAGTCAACAATTTAACTAAACATATAATAGTCATAACCTCATCAGTGTTAAATTTTCTAGGTTTCTGGCACGTAGCTCATCTCCCTCATTAAGTTTATAGAGTGTTCTTTGGTACATTTGCTCAGTGTGAGCATTTCATTTTCCAGTGGCACATATTGGAGTCCAATGGGGGAATGATTTTTCTATCTTAAGTAGTTAGCAGAACAAGACAGCACATGGAATGGACCAATGCCCAAAGCCAGGTATGTGGCAAGTAGTAGTAGGTGGGTTTGACCCCTTCCATCAAAATTCTGGCCCATTCACCAGGAGGGGTGTCTAACACAGATAATCCAACCAAGCCCAGAATATGAATAGCATTATGTTTACATTATCTTTCTTGCTCCATGACTGTGGGCACCGCTGTTCCCTAATTAGGGACTCCCCTCATTCAGAACCAAAGTCTGGAGGTCCTCATTATTACACCCTCACCAGGAGGGTTGCTCCAGACAAACTTCTCAAAATGCAAACCTATCCCAAACTGCCTTTACTTTATCCTAATTTTGACATTTTAGTGTTCTGTGCTCAACTATGTCATATAAAAATAATTATTAAAAATCATTCACCTGGCTGGAGTAGCTCAGTAGATTGAGCACAGGCTGCAAACCAAAGTGTTGCTGGTTTGACTCCTAGTTAGGGCACATGCCTGGGTTGCAGGCCAGGTCCCCAACAAGGGGAACATGAGAGGCAATCACACATTGATGTTTCTCTCCTTCCCTTCCTCTCTCTCTAAATATAAATAAAAATAAAATCTTTAAAAAATCATTCAGATAATTATTACAGTGGTAATATGCTTGATATACTTCTCTCTCAGGGTTATCTGTGTTTTAAAAAGGAATACTGAGAGTCAGGAATGCCTTAACTTGTAGATTAAGTCCGACTGTACAGAGAGGGTTCTGTGGGGCTTCAGGGTGGGAGTTCTTTCAGGATCCATTGACAATGTCCCATGAGAAACAGCTAACCTCATCAATATACTTAGCCTCAGTTTCCTCTTGTCACACAGGGTTATCATACTGACCTCACTGGATTATTGTGAAGATTAAACAAGTTGGTTAATAATTGTTATAAACTTCTAAGAGAGCTATAAAGTGAGAAGTTCCTAACAACTTCTGTTCTGTCATTTGTATAGGTAACCTACTGGATCTACCCCCATGGGATTTGAAGAGAAGGGAAACTATTTGGACAGTGAATCTATCTGTCAGTAACCCTGGATTATAACTTCTACTTACAGCATTTGCTGGGTCCAAATATAGATAAATTGTCCTGTCTCTAGTTTCACAACTACCCACAAAAATATAGCCCCTGTTTCTTGGATGGACTACAGAGAAGTCACCTTTATCACTGGCATCAATGATCCTCTGGTACCTACTCACATGGTGTGAACCTTGTGTGAACCACAGCAGTGTGTGGACCAACATAAGGACAAGATGCCCTCGGTCCTGAGATAAGTAATTGAATCAAGGACACAATCCATGAAGAAAGATAACATTTTCTACTGCTTTACATTGAATGAGCACTCAATGCCCAATCATGACACATCTTTATATTTTACCCAAAATGGATCTTCACAGACCTTCAAATGTTACTATTCTCTAAGCAATACATTAGGCACAGTCTATACCTTTTTCACTACTTTTCATTTCTAAGGTCCATAGAATATTAGAAGTCTCCTTGATTATCTGTGAAAGTAGTAAGTTTTAGGTATTTGGGGAACATTAAATTATGGAAAATTGAGGGTCTCATAGTTCCTGGCCAAAGTGTCAGAGAAGGTTACTACAGAAGGATCTCCTGGAACATTCATTTTATTTTACAGAGCAGGGAACTGAGGCCTGAGCTTAAAGCTGCATGCAGGAATGAATATGAGGCAGATCTGAAATGAGGCCTTGGGTACTACGCATCCATTCCTTTCTGTTGCACTTGCCATCAGCACAAATGCAACCAGGAAGTGCACTGTTTATAAGGACCCTATTTTATTGTTCCCTAGGAGTTAATGAATGTCTCATATTCACACTCACATTTTAACATTCTTCCTCCCTTACTATGGGCCTTCTCATATTTCCTCCTCAAGTTTCAGGGCAGTAAGGTGAACTAATAGGTCTTTACTCAACATTTTTGCAATGACCAGTGGCCACTCAATACTTGTCACAAGCCAGTTGTGGTCTGTTAGCCAACATGCCAATGTCCTCTGTCATAAAACACAACCATAATGATACCAGGGAAAATGGGGTTGAAGGATAGTTTCTGCAAGTAGCCAGCTCCATAGGCTGCATGCAACGTGTCCTGTGCCCTACAGTCACGTGTGCTGGAGTGCATCAGTTGAGAGAGGGGGAAAGAGACCTCACCATGGGAAAGGAAGGAATTATGCACCTTGCCAACCATTTCTGAGGTGGTGAGGCTGATGACAGGGTGCAGAGCACACAACTTTCTCTGGATCCCAAGCAACTAACTTATTCAAATCAAAGAAAATCTAATCAGCAAATATTTTCAATGCCTACTACGTGCATCCAAAGAGTTGTGGTTAGAATGGGTGAAATTTTAAGTCCTACTCAACCCCCTGAACAGCACTACTCCTTGCTCCAGATGCCTGATAATATATTAATTGAATATTCATGTTTTGAACTGAGCATCTGCTGGCATATGCCGAGGTGCAGACAAAACCAAAAGTTATAAATTATTTCTTGAGCACTTTAATGGTACTCTTGTCAAGCTCCCTAGATGGAGGCTATAAGCAGTTTATCCCCATCCTCCAATGTTTTCTAAGGCTGCCTCCCCTCTTTCTGTGTGCTGCTCTATCAGAATTCAGGGAAGCTAAGCAAGCCAAGCTTCCTCCCATAGCTGCAGGGAGATATGCAGGTGAGAACACCACCAGAGGCAACATCCTTCTGAAATCAGGGTTTGGTTACCTCCAGGCTCACAAGCACTCAAGGCCAAGAGGGAACCCTATGCATAATCTGGCATCTGTGGTGTTCTAAGAACAAAGGATATGATATTCCTTTGTTTCTGGACATCCTAAAGTTAAAATGACATCTTGGCTGACAATTATGATTCTGAATTCTTTTATAAATCATGTTATTTCTGAAATTATTTAAAGCAGGCGAATGAACATTCAGTTACCTCACTCCTGGCACTTCTCTTGTGAGAACTTCCAGGGCCTTTACTAATACTACCACCAAGTATTGCAGTCATAAAATGAATAAAGTCAAGAGATTTGCTTTTAACTCGCTTTAGGCCATTTACTCTTCTCATTCTTCAGTAAGAAGAAACAGCCACTAAGCTGAGGGTGGGAGGACCTCTCCATTTGTGCTGGCAGTCTCCAATTCTTCGGGGTCCCCTAGCAGTTATCAGACAGGCTTTGAACACACTCCCATTAGCATGCTCATGGTTGCCTTTCTTGTTCTTTAAGCTCCTCGAAGTCAACAGAGGTCTCATACCCCCATGGCACTGAGCACAAGGATCTGAACGATAATTATGATATGGAGTTTATAGACAAACAAAGAAGGAACTGCTAAGGCCAGGCTTGCTTGTAGCCTTCCTAAAGGGAGATTTTGAGGCAAGAGAATCTGGAAATGTGGGTTGCCATACCCTAGGCTTGTAGCTCCCTCTTCAAGAATGTAAAATCTTGGGTCATTTGCCTCTTATACTTAACACTGCCCACTGGAGAGGAAGATCTCTGTAGCTAATCTGCTCCATGAGCCACTGGGTGTCCTCACTGTCCATGCTCAGTCAAGAGAAAGCACATTTAGTGTGCTCTTCTCAGGCACTTCTGCTCTGAATCTCTGCTTCCTTTCCTAGGTGCATAAATAGGTCTGGACAACCTAGAAGAAAGCTTAACATTTGCATATCTGAGTATGCTGTTCTACATAGTGCTTTGGGTGAACTAGAAAAAGGCAGAAAACTGCACTTGAAAAACAATAAAAATGTTTAAAAATATATAAAGGCACTCTGCTGGGTAGATCCACCTATAGACAGGGAGCTTGGTGTATAGAACCTAGGTCAGATTTTTATCCTGCTGACTTGACCCCGTTATTCATGAAAATCCGTGATACTTTCTTAACCTTAAACTCAGAACCTGGATCATGTTCTAAATGGCTGTCTCCTCTTTTCGGAGCCTATTCTGATCCTTCTACTTCTATAAAATTCCCATGACTTTATTCAAGAAGAAATCCTTTAAGACATTTTCATCATAACCAAGTTTCAACTCAAAAGTCCAGGCCCTTTTTATTCTCTCAACCCCACCCCCAGCCAAGTAATGACCTCAGAGGAAAAATTGGGTAGAAGAAGAATGGAAGGTATCCATACTACCTTGTCTTTTCTACACCCTGACAATTTTTTTGTTTGTATTCACAACCTTATTATACTTTTATTTCATTAATTTTGTACTAACTGAATTTCTTTGTTGCCAACTTTGCCCACGTGCCCAGAATAGAAGGACAAAAAGCCACTGCCTCCACCCTCCCCATGCTAACTCCTCCATGTAATTTTGTGATCCAGAGATGACCCTGGCCTACATGCTGGAATTTCTTTACTGTAGAAGAACTATTTCTGCAAAAAAAATTTGGAGTTGCCATTCTCATTTAAAAGATAAGATGATAAAACACACACACACAGACCATTATTTGTAAAATGCCTACAGATGATGAGGAATGCATATCAATATATGCACATGCATACAGATGAGCGATGGAGCCCATGTGTAAGTGTCTACCCTCAGAGGCCAAGACCAACCTTTTAGAGATGAAGAGAGTGATGGAATACTTAGGAAAATGACAGGAATCAAGAGTGATTTCAAATTTCTTATAGCTTTTCCTTCTACCCGTCCTTCCAGATTAAAAAAAAAGTTTTTTCAGAGTTCCATTTACATTTGATACCTAAATTAGCTTCAAAAATCGGTCACATGGGTGGCAGAAATGCCAGGGTTACTAAGCAGGAGTCTCATTGTGGTATGAGAATGATTGCTAGCGAGAAAGGGAGATTTTTGAGTCCGCTTCTGGTATTGCTTAGCTAAATAAACTCTGACACCTCTGTGCCTCAGTGTTTGATATCTTAGATTCTTTCCAGAGTTTGTTAGTGTTCTGTGGTTATATTATTCAAAAATCATGTAGATATTTGAAATAATGACTACCATGTCCATGACAACTGTCACCACCACCATTATCATACTGACTTCTCTTGAGAACAGTTTGCAGTTACTCAGTTACACCTGTACCTTAAGAAGTGAGCAAATAGGGGATTTCCTCATTTTGCAAAGAGGAATACAGATAGAATTTTAGTCACTTGACCAATATATTTGAGTGGTGCCAATTTCAAACTTCAGAAGTGCCAAAAACCCCAGTGCAAGACTGTCTCAAAATGTAATGATAGAAGACCCTTTTAATTGGGTTTCTAAAGTAGCTGTCAAGGTGAATAATAAAAATTCCAGGAAAATTTTGATCTTCAGAAAGCTTGGGCTCTGGTTATGGTCCTAAGTTTGGTCCAGGTTCAGACTTTTCAAATGCTTTTCCAAATGCTCTCTAACCCAATAATCTGGGATTACATTCAAACCTAACTGAGTGTCCCTTCTCTTTATGACCAGCCTGCATGCAACTCTTTATACTGTATATAACTTATGAAGTTGGACATGTCATTTCTTCACTGCACAAAAAAATTAGACTCCATTCCTCAATCCAAAAATATCTTGGATAAGCAGGCCTTTTTTTTTCTTTTTTTTTTTTTAAGTACAGAATGCTTCACATATCTGCATGTCACCCTTGCACAGGAGCCATGCTCATGTTCTCTGGGCCATTCCGATTTTAGTATATGTGGTGCTGAAGCAAACATGAGGAGATCTTTTTGAGAGATAGAATTGTATGGAGTAAAAATTACAGGTTTTGCCATCACATAGACCAGCAATAACTTTAAGTATCTATGTTAAGAGACCATTGACCATTGAGAACTACTCACATGTAGATTATTCATCCTTTACCTCATCAGATACAGTTGTTGGCACACAGCATGTACTCAATAAATATTTATTGAATCAAATTAATCTATTCTCATATTGAACAAATTTACTTTCACTCAAAGAGGGCTCCATAATCTCTTGGTAACCTGATACTGTGCTTCTTGTTTTTCTTTAAGGGAGAGAGAGTCCTGGGTTTGGGATATTGGTGTCTTTGTCCCCACCTCATCCATAACGCTTTCCCTGACAGTTCCAGTCTATTCAACTCCCAATTTTATGACTCCCTGCTGTACTTCTTCCAGGTTTCACTCACTTTGGCACATACATGATACCTTATCTTGCCCTGTAAAATGTGTTTCATAAACACATCATCCTTCCTGTAAGTTCCTCAAGAGCAGAGGCCATGTTCAATATTTATTTGGTGGGTCCTAGGGCACACTACACAATGCAGAGCACATAGCAAGCTCTGAACAGTACTTGTTAAATTGGTTTGAATTTTAAAGAGAATACTCTGTTGCCAGTGATAATTTTGTTTCAGAGAATTATCAAGAGGTGGGATTGGCTGTATACACCACTTATTTCACCCAAATTAAACCCACAGGCCTCTGCACTTGAAGTGCTAGCAAGGAAGCAGAGGATCAGGAAGCAGCTGCTTACTCTCAACAAAGAGGAGATTGTATTTCAGCAAAGGACTGCAGGATTTCACGTTTTAGTCACTGGCGACTCTTGGCCAAACCCTTTGGTGTTATCAGGAATAAAGAGTAACCCAGAGATATGTCAAATATCAATTTCCAATTACTTTCCTGTGACACATTTCTGCCACTTGGGAAAACTCCCAAGGGATCTGTTGCCCCTTATCAGCTCAGATCAGGCTTAACTTTCAGTTAAACAGGTAACACTCGGCAGGCACCACCTGGTTCAGCCTTGATATTACAGTGTCCTCCTTTGACACTCAGATTCTCTTGTGAAGTCTTCAATATTGGCTTTCACTGTCACCGGAGACCTGGCCCAAGTTTGGAAGGCCTCCTGGTATTATACACTGAACCATATGCGTTGGGGTGGAATGGGGATAACTCCGACACCTGTGAAGAGCTGTGGTCACTAAGGGCTCCTGACTCTTAATTTGCATTGAGATGTTGAGCACAGGATCACAGGAACAAAGCCTCGTGCAGGACATTCTGCATTTTCAACTCCAGCCAAATGAAAAAAAGAGAGAGTCTTTAAAGTTTTACCTTAGATACTCAAAGCACAGAATAGCATTTCTACCCTTTAGATCACAGAAGGCAGGCCACAGACTAATTGAAAACAATCTGTGGTAGTAGGAATGTTAAAACTAAGAATCTGAAAACCCCCCCAGAAATCACATGCCCCCCTCTTATTACAAAGTAATGGAACAGAATTTGGAAACCCCAGCAAATATCTCTGGGTTCATAAATCAGTGCAGTTGGAGAGAAACGCAAATGGCCAGCACCTGGACGCGGCCTTCCACTGGAGCAGGAGAGCAGCCTCAAGAATCCAACTGAGGGGCCAAGGCTCCAGACTGTGCTCTGTGATTAATGACTTGAGTGAAAGGTCTCAGTTGAGGCTGAACAATTAACTTGTTCTCTCTACATCTCAGAACTCTCCACAGCATAAATATGTCTTCCCTGATTGTTCCTATTTACCAAAATGTGAGCCAGTCTGGGAAGCTTCGAATGTGTCATCATGAGACTATTTCTGACAATTGGGAGAGCCCTGGTGTTTGTCAGGACTACTTTCGTCAAATCATCTGTGTTGACTCTGCATGCATGTCTCAACCTTTCAGTTCCTTTTCAAGTTTAAGAACCACCTCAAATGAGGCAATAGCATTGGCCTCGTTCTGTCAAAAAAAAAAAAAAAAAAAAAAAAAAGTCCACAGCTCAGAGGACTGCAAATGGACAGCATATGGCCTGGCTTGTTTCTGGTCATTTCCAAAAAAGTTCTTGGGGAATTGAATGTCCGTGAGATTAATGGTTCCCTCCTGTCCTGCCTTTATCCTCTGGAATAGTTTTCTCTAATCTCTTTCAGATCCTCTAAAGCATTTAGACTGAACCAATCACTTATCCTGAATCTACAACTGAGACTCTAAGATCTACTAGAACCAAAGGAATTCTCCAGACTACTTTCCCTTTCTTCTGGATGTGAATTCATAGACAGGAAAGAAAGGCAGGTACCCCAGAACATGATTTTGAATGTGGGGGTATTGAAGAGGAAGTACCCAAGGAATCCAATTGCCTTCTTCATTTGACCTTCCACAACTGCTTCATTTGTAACCAATGCTCTACCAAACGTGATTATGACCCACTTCAGTGGGTTTTGTGAGGACTGGTAAGATAATGCACATGCAGGTGCTAGCACAGTACCTAGAACATGGTAGGTACATAATATCGTAGCTATGGTTATTACTAATCAGGTGAGCTAATATTGACTAATGAGACACAAAGGGAGTTGGACAAGATGAAACAGAAACAACCACGGCTTGGAATGTAGATATGAGAAAGCAGATCAATGTGGTGACATCAAAGAGATGGATACTTAAAAAGCACTGATGAAGGATACTATCTTCTTGGTCTGAACAATTTCTGCAGCCTCTGAATTTGCTTATCTCCATGAAAGAAAAAGTCTAATTTTAAAAATATACTACATCAAGAAATAAATGAACCAAAGATGTATAGACTGGGATAATTGGCATATTCTCCCTGAAATTTCTGGCATAATAGCAAGATAGCGAGGCATCCTTCACAGGCTTGTGTGGCTGCCCCAGAGTCAAGATGGGATCTCCATCCTTCATTCCCCATGTCCTGCATGTTCTTGCTGACCCCTGACATATCACGTTCTTTGCATCAATAAGGACTGGTGCCAGAACACACTAAATTGCCTTTGACTACATTTAACTGATATAGTATATTTTTACAATTCTTTCTTGTTGCACCATTTTTCACTTTTGACTTTATAATTCTCTGCTGACTTTAAATAAAGCTTTGCCAGACTGGCCAAGGTGGTTTTTAATAGAGATTTAGTGGCTAGGTTGTGCTGTGGTTTGGATTCAGATTCTACTCCAGCAACAAGGGGAAATTAACTAGGTGGTTTCATTTCAAGTGCCCATTTATACTCAGAATAGGCAGAGAATTTATCTTCTTCCAAGCCTTGTAATCATGACACTACAAAGTGATATTTAAGAAATAAAAAATTAGGTAGCAATAGCTTCCACACCACGAAACCACTACACAGTGTCCCTGTAAGCCCAAATGACTGGGATAATATAAAAACAGCAGTGGGATCACTTGCTAAGTGATGGGGAGAAATTTGACCACATTCTGTCCTATGCCAAAGACAATGCTTGTTCTCCATAAGATGGGGAACTCAAATGACCCCAGAGCAGCTGCTCCTCCCTGCTCTGTCCTATCCTTAGACCCAGTGCGTCGTGCCCAGATGAGACACTGGAAGCCAGCTGGCCTTCAGTGAGTGGGAAAGGTGACATGACTGGCAAAGAAACCAAGTCAGATAAGAAGTTGTTAGTCCCCCAGTTGACATCTTTCTATAAGAAGAAGAGCCTTGAGTTAATTATTTCTCAAAAATCTAAAGCTGGTAACCCAGTAAAATTTTGGTTTTGTCTTGTTTTTCATTATCATGCTCCATTGATGCTCTAATACCTGCTCCATTGCAAAGAAATAGATATAACATGTAAAATATTGAAAACAATAATTTTTAAAAATCTGTATACCTATTACTAAGCTTAGAAATAAACAAATCCCTTTAGTTTTCCTATTGGATTAGATTTTTTTTTGCCTCTACCTACAACTGATGGTAAATATACGCCTGAATTTTACGTTTTTCATTCTCATGGTTTAATTTACATTGATTTACATTAATTTATATTGATTATTTATTTTCTAAATAATCACTGAGTGGTTTTTGGAAGGTTAAAAATTCTTTGTTAAACTAACCTTGAAATGTAGTGTTTGCACACAGACTTGTAAGAGTCAACATGTGCCTATATTTTCCATTCCATTGTTACATTTACAGCAGGAGGATAAAGCTAGGGCACATGGGCGATATCTGGCCTGTCATGGGCTTTTGTAAATAAAGTTTTATTGGAACACAACCATGACCATTTGCTTATATATTGCATGTTACAATGACAGAGTTGAGTAGTCACAACAAAAACCATCTGGCCCATTTACAGTAGAAGTTTTCTGACCCATAATTTAGGGCATCTCCATTTACAAATACTGATATCTCATGTTCAGCATGTCTGATCAAATCTGTTCCTCCTAAGTACCATCTCTCATAAAATGGCTGTACCTTCCACAAAGGTACTGAGGCCCAAAACTAGGGAGTTACCTGATGTTCTTCCCTCCTATTCACTGTTCACAACCCATCAGTGGATACCACCCAAGTATTCAAACTTCTCAGCAACACTTCTGTGAAGTACCTTTCTCTATACCATGGCCAGGCCTTTGTTCAAGCCTTATGTTGGCTCAGGAATCCCTCCACCCAATGACCAAGACTTTTGTGAGCCCAGGTTGCATTGCACTTGTAATACTTCAGTGCATTCATCTGAGTTTCTGTCTGCTATCTTGATCATCTTAGTCTAAAGTGTAAATTCCTCAAGGGCAGGGGCCCTTGCCATCTCTGCACACAGCACAGGGCCTTGCATAGCAAATTCTTCATAATAACTTAGCCTCCTGTAGGCTGCTTAGTCCTTCTCAGAAACCACTGAGGACCTGACATGGCAGGACTCTTATAGCTGCCATGTCACTAATCAGCAGGGTTTGGAAATAGTCACTATTCTCTTAAACCTTGTGGCCAAGAAGACTTGGGTGAAGAGACTCCTTATTAATATTTAGTGCAGTGGTCTTCAAATTGTTGTGTGTAGAGAAATTGCTAAAGGATCTCATTAAAAATAACAGAGGCCAGGTGTCAACCCAGGCCCACTAAGTCAGAATCCCTGGAAGTAGGTACTCAAGCATATTTACCTTATGGATATTCCCTAGGAGATTCTAATGTATGAGAAGCATATATCTAATAATAACAGCTTCCTAAAAACATCTGTGCTAGTTCCACCCTATCTCACCACATTTCCTTGATGGATAGGTAATTATGCATAGAATTCCACCCACCCCTTTGCCTGGGTACCAGAGCTTCCCTAAGCTTTTTGACCCTCCTCCACTGGCCCAGAAGAAGCCTGATTTGAGAGGATAATTGTATCTTTTTTAAAGGGCTGAATTCAGATCTTCAATCTCTGTTTTTTATTGACTTGCTTGCATTCCTGGTTAATGATGGGATCTACTCCCCATCCTACTGCTGTGCACATCTAAAATCAAGTATCTCTTGTTATATCCTAGTACCACTCCCTGGCATGTACCATATCTCCCAGGACCTGCCTGAGGGAAGAGACAGGCAAGCATTTACACAATGCATGTATTATAAAAATTCTTGTTTTAATTTGTACTACTGTCTTCATTTTCAACATATTGCAGATCATTTAATATGTAAAAAACAAGTGTTAATAGAAAGGTTACATCAACAATAATACCAATGAGATGCTGTTAGTATTTATTACAGATTTTTCTTATTAGACTTAATTTTTTCTTAAATTGCATGTGACCCATTATCATTATGCTTGGTGGATAATATAACAAAACAAAATTACCAGTCCATTTTACTCTAGGAGGAAATCTAAGGTTCCCTGGGTTTTATAACACCAGGCATAGCACAGATTTAAGGGATTTTTCCAGTGCTGCACTTGGTGAGTTTTAGGGTCTGTTTTCCCCAGAGGAATGTAAGTACTAAAATTGCATTGGGTTGTGTTTTGCTCTCAGTGGGTGAGAAAGTGCATAGTCAATGGGTTATTTGCCACTCTTTATTTCCATTTTATACAGTCTCATGGAGGTATCTCTCAGGTGGTTGTTGAAGTTTACTAGACACTCAGGAGTCATCTTGTGCTTCCTCTAAATGGTATTTATAATCGATAATCAGAGGGGTTGTCTAGGAAGTTACCGGTACTTGTGTTAATTCAGATTAAAGAGATCAGATGTTTTGCTATGGAATTCCAATAGGGGAAACTGGATCATGCATCCAAACAATATTTATAGGACTGTAAACATTGGCAAGTTCTGATATTGGTGATAAAAATGACACACCATTTGAAATTAGTATATAGAAAATAAAAAGCTTTCTGAATATGAAGATCAATTAATTACAAAGAAGCTACAAACGCACACACACAAAATTACACAGTGATTTTACTACACCTTTATTTATCTGTAACAAAAGCACCAGGTCCTATAAATGCAGTGTTACTCTGCTTTCTTTCAATAAGATATCTCCAATTAACCATCATTTATTTTCATGCTTCACTAGTACCCTGATAATTGATGCTCATAATAGGATTCCTGAAATACTGAAAACGCCAGAGTGCTTTCTTGAATCATGAAGAAACAGATTAAAACGTATTCAGTATAGTTGTACTGTTAAGCATACTTTATTGGGGGCAGGGGTAGCATAGAACAGAGTAAGGAACACAGGCTTCAGTATTAGACCTAGTTTTGAATCTCACAAGGACACTTACTAGCACTGGAACCTTGGGTAAACTATATAATATCTCTCTAAACTTCAATTTCCTATAAAGTGGGAATAATATCTATCTCTAGGAGATATTTCCAAGGTTAAATGAGACCATGGACATATGTAAAATACCAGCACAGTGCCTGGCTCTAAAGAAATCTTTCAATTAATAGTAGGTATTATTAATGCTGATGTCTCCTCTCCCGTTCTTAGTAAATCAGAGAGCCATGCATTCATTATAGGCATACACCTTTTTCCTTTTTTCTCTGTATCTCTTTATCTATCATAATATTTGATTCACATGAATATCACATTCCCCAATAGTGACAGTGTACAGAAAGTTTACTGTGGATTCTCAACACTAGATTATTTACATTTGAAGAAGAGAAGCAACATTTTCACAAAAAGTATTCCTTTATGCCCAGCCTTGGAGAAACAAAGTTTCAAAGTTTCCAAAATGGTTACGAACTACCCAAAGCTCCTAACCCCTTTAGATCTTTTATTATTGTTATTACTATTATATAAGTAAAATACTAGCAGATTTTTATAAAAATTCAGATACTGAAAAAGCTAAACTTTTTGAACGTCTTCTACCCTTTGCCAATTCAAACTAGGTCTTCTCCTAGAAGTACCTACTTTTTGGGGTTTTGTATCCATCCTTCCATAACTATTCCTATGCCTATATGCATAAGTGTGAGACGGTGTGTGTGCGTGATTTTGTGCTTTTAAACACATAGATGTGTGTTGTGTGTGTAAATTGAACTTTTACATAAACTATCATGATGTACAAATGTTGGTACTCCAATTGTTTTCTGCTCAAAAATATGTTTTGAAAAATATTCTGTGATAGTATTTAATTTACTTAACCTTTTTTAAAATGCTGCGTAGTATTTAATATACTTTAACCATTCTTTTCTTGATAGGCACATACAATTTCTCTGTAGTTTTTTATTACTAGAAAAACACTGTAATAAACATTATTTTGCATACTTCCCTTTGGACTTGTGTCATTGCTAGGTTTAGGCTATATGAATTTTACTTCAGTCTTCTAAATTTGACTTGTTTATTCTTGACTATGATTCCAACTTTAAAGCAGATGCAAGTGTACAGTGACTCTCACCCCCGGCCTTTCCACATGCCTCCCTCCTCCCGTCCGCAGGCAGTCAGCACTGTCCATCTTTCAGAGTGTTCTTAGAAACACAGATTCTTATCATTGTATTTTTTGGGCAAAAAGGGTAGTATTTTACTCGTATTGTGCTGCACCTTGTTTTATACCCTTAATGATACATGCCACAGAGACTTGCATATAACAATGTAGGGAAATCCCTAATTCTTTTGACAGAGACACACAATATTCCAGAAACTGGATGAACCATGTTTTACGTAGCCATTTCACAACTGATGGAAATTTGGCTATTTTCAATGTTTAGCTAGTACATCTACTCTACAATCAATACTACTGTATATGTCATTTTACACATATGCAACTATTTTTAGGAGTGCAATTGCTGATATATTTTGTAGTGAGTTGTTGATCACTTTTTACATATTTCCAGAAAGTCTTGATATATTAGAAAAATATACATAATCTCTCATTGCCTATAATATGATTTCCAAATATTTATGTTCATTGTCTGTCTTCTGACTTTGCTTCAGATCTTTTTCTTTCTATGTAAGTTATTTTCTTTTTTCTTGTTTTGCTTTGAAAAGTATCTGCAATTAAGTATAAATATGTACCATAAAACTTTAAAGCATGTGTATTGGGTTTCTGATTTAAAATTCCAGCTTTTCTACAGCATCTTTGTGTGGTCTAATCTGGATTTTATCATCTTTTGATTCCTTTTTTTGAAACAATCTGAAATTTATCATAGAAATGGAAAAACAGCACAAAATACCTTAACATTTTGCGAGTAAGTTATTCACCTGATGCCCTTTACCTTCAAATACTATACTGTATTTCTTATAAATAAATACATAGTTATAATATAGTCATGAGATTAGGAAATTAATATTGATATAATATTACCATCCAATTCCAAGACCCCATTCAAATTTAACTGATTGTCCTAATGATCTTTTTAAATTTTATTTTTCAAGTACAGTTTATATGCAATATTATTTTGCATTAGTTTCAGGCATACAGCATAGGGTTTACACACTCATATACTTTGCAAAGTTACCCCCCAATATTTCTAGTATCCACCTGGTACCTGCATAGCTATTGCAATATCATTGACTATATTCTCTAGGCTGTACTTTACATCTCTGAAACTATTTTGTAACTGCCCATTTGTATTTCTTAATCCCTTCACCTTTTTCACCCTGTTTCCCAATGTGCTTCCCTCCTGGCAACCATTAGTCTCTGTATCTATGAGTCTGTTTCGGTTTTGCTTGCTTATTCATAACATTTTGTTTGCTAATTTATAATATTTTATTCTTCAGTTTCCACATATAAGTAAAATCATATGGTATTTGTCTTTCTTTGCTTGACTCATTTCAATAAGCACATACCCTCTAGGTCCATTCCATGCTGTCACAAATGGTACAATCTCATTCTTTTTTATGGCTGAGTAATATTCCATTGTATATATATCTCATCATTTTTTTTATCCACTCATCTGTTGATGGGCACTTAGGTTGCTCCCTTTGCTGGCTATAGTCAGCAATATAGTCAGCAAAATAACACTGCAGTGAACATGGAGGTATATATATTCTTTCAAATTAGTGTTTTGAGCTTCTTTGGATATGTACACAGATGTTGAATCACTAAGGCATTTCTATTTTTATTTTTTGAGCAAACTTCAAACTGTTTTGCACAGTGGTTGCACCATCTGCATTTCTACCAACAGTGGAATAAGTTTATTGATTGAGAGAGAGAGAAACTATCAACATGAAGAGAAACATCATCAGTTGCCTTTTGTATATTGCCTCAAAGAAAAATACATCTTTGGTAGTTACATAGTTT
Organism: Artibeus jamaicensis; assembly: GCF_021234435.1. Classification (NCBI taxonomy): domain Eukaryota; kingdom Metazoa; phylum Chordata; class Mammalia; order Chiroptera; family Phyllostomidae; genus Artibeus; species Artibeus jamaicensis. The sequence continues at coordinate 27,629,717 of NW_026521788.1, read as the reverse complement.
CACAATGAATTCATATTTTAACAAAAAGATCATTGACATACTTACAGTCTTAATTTTTCCTATGAAAGAATATGGTACACTTTGTGTTCTTCTAGAGAAGTGTAAAGTTTTCTTTGTGATTATATGTTGTTGTTAGGTATGATTACAATATTCCCAACTTACTACCTTTCATGTTGCTTTTGTAAATGAAGTCTTTCATTTAAAATATTTTAGTTGGTTTTTGTTTCAATACTAAAAGGCTAGTGATTTCTGTATGTATACCTTACTTCCTTACTGAATTCTCTTGTTAGTCTTTCAGTTGGTTTCTCTTAAGTTTCTAGTTGCCAAATCAAATGTAATCATTTGTAAGCATGATAATTTTGTCTTATGTGTTCAGTTTTCATGACTGTAGTTCCTTTGTTGCATCTAATTGCATTGGCTGGTATCTCCAGTAAAACATTAGATAGTGGTGGTAACAGACTTATTATTTTGCCCTCATTTTAATAGAAATATCTCTTGTGTTTGCCCATGAAGTTTGATGTTGGCATTGGACTAAAATGGACAGATTTTACCATATTAAGGAAGTATACACCTATTTTTATATGCTTTTTATCAAAAAAGTTTTATTAAATTTGGTCAAAGCCTTTTCAGCATCTACAGAATGGTGGCATTCATCTTTAAATCTATTAAAACAATTCAGTAAATAAATGGATATCCTAACACTGAAACTTCATTGCATACTGAGAATACACCTCACTTGGTCATAATGTTTTACTCTGCTGATGACACTGTTGGGTGTTGCTTACAATTATTTTATTTAGGAATTTTGCATATGTATTCATAAGTGAGTACACTCATAGAGTTATTTTCTCTCAAACCTTATCAATTTTTATAGAAAGGTTTCATGCACTCTATAAAAAGAATTTGGAAGTACTTACTTATCTATGCTCTGGAACAGTTTACATAACTTTGGAGTCTTCTCTGTGGTGCACACGAGCCAGATTGCAGGGGCTCACAAGATGTGCACATCTCTTCCCAACTCTACAGAAAATAGCGTAATGCACGTAGCTTGAAATCACTCATAGCGGGAATATTCATGTTGCAGACATTGGTAAACACTGCTGATCCGGGTTTGTGAGTGAGTGTGTTTGCTTTGTAGAGACCCAGTTGTTAAACATTTAGCAGACTACTATTGAGTCATTTTCTCTCCCAACATTTGATAAAATTTCCCTGTAAGGCCACCTAGACTTTGTGCTGGTAGGAGGTCCTGGTAGGTTTTATGAACTTTATTTTGTCTCTAGAAATTAGTCTGTTTCAATTTTCTATCTCTCTCGACTCAGGTTTGGGAAGTCACATTTTCTTTGAAAATTATCCACTTGATTTAGACTTTCAGATATTTTCACAGGGGTAAATAAAATTAGTTCTCATGATTCTTTTAATTTTTTCTTGTTTCTGTGGCTTTTGACTTTTGTATTTTGCTTTTTATTTAATTTTCCTTGATCATGTTAGTGACTTAGTTTTTTAAAAAATTAGTTTTTGGCCCTGGGTGGTGTAGCTCAGTGGATTGAGCACTGGCCTGTGAACCAAAGGGTCACTGGTTTGATTCCCAGTCAGGGCACATGCCTGGTTGCAGGCCAGGTCCCCAGTAGGGGGCATGCAAGAGGCAACCATACATTGATATTTCTCTCCCTCTCTCTTTCCCATGTCCTCTAAAGATAAATAAATAAAATCTTTTATTTAAAAAAAAAGTACTATGTATAGTTAAAGCTGTTTTCCTCTGAGAATGGCATTACATCTATTTTACAGGTTTTAATAGGTAAACGTTTTATCATTATAATTCTCTGGCTATTCCACAGTTTGGGTTTGTATGTTACCTTTGACTTGAGATTTAAGAGTATTAGAAAATTTCTGCCCTGGCTGGTGTAGCTCAGTGGATTGAGCGCGGGCCTGCGAACCAGACAATCACGGTTCGATTCCCAGTCAGGGCACATACCGGGGTTGCTGGCTGGTTCCCTGCAGGCCAGTTCCCAGCAGGGGACGCATGAAAGGCAACCATACATTGATGTCTCTCTCCTTCCCTTCCCTTCTAAAGATAAATAAATAAAATCTTAAAAAAAAAAAAAAGAAAATTTCTGAGTAGCTGAGCTTTCTGCAAGATAATTTTGTTATTAATTTTTAGTTTTATTACATTGTGGCCTGACGGTTTTTGTACTACTTCTATTCCCTGAAATTTATCAAAATTCTATTTGCAGCCCAGTGTGTTATTATTGTAGAAGGTTATATTTGCCAAAATGATCAGAGCAGTATTTCTGGTCTCACATGCTCTTCTAGAACTCTGCCACTCCCCATCCAAAGGTGGGGTATATTTTTCCTTCCCCTAATCATGGGCAGGACTTCTGCGACTATCTTGATAAATAGAATGCAGATAAAGTGATGCTGCCTGACTTCTAAGACTTTGGTCATAGTAGATACTATGGCTTTTGCCTGGCTCTTACTTTCTCTGGGGCCTCTTGCCCTTAGATCTCAGCCCCTATGCCATCTCTGAGGAAGGCCTTGCCAGCCCACAAGGGAAGACCACAGGGAAAGCAACTGAGGCCCTCAGCTGAGAGCCAGCATCAATCATCAGGCATGTGATTTTTCAAATGATTCTAGCTTCCAGATTTCAAATCTTCTATTGAGTCCTCAGATATTATATAACAGAGATAAGTTATTTCCCTGGCCCTCTTTTGGAATTCCTAGCCCACAGAATCTGTGAACATAATAAATGTCTTGTGCCTAGAGACCTCCAGAAGTTAGTCTTACATTTTGCAATTCCATTGATTTTGGGCTGGAACTAATCTCTTCAATTCTATCCTTCTATCCATCTACATACTTTCTAATGAACAGCAGTACCCTTTCTTGATTTCCAATTAGTTGTCGGCATGAGGTTTTTTTGTTCCCATACAGGGAATAGTATAATATTTCTCTGATTTCTGCTAACCCCTAAAAATGGCTTCCTGACTTAGTCACTAAGTATGTGGCCTACAAGCCTACAGGTTCTTGCCTGTGTTAGTATTCTGATTCCGTCTATACTCCTCCAACCTTGCCCCCTCCCTTGCTAGATTACTTACCTGGCCACACTGGCCTGCTTGCTCTACCTCATGTAGGTCAGTACTCTCCTATCTCAAGACCTTCCACTTGCTTTTTTCCCGGCCTGCATGACTTTTCTCTCAGATACCTCAGGTTTCCATCTCATGCCTCCTTCAAGTTATTACTCGAGTGCCACTTTCTCAGTGGTGCCTTCTCTATCAAGTCTCAAATGGTCAACACATACTCTCTTTTGTTTTCATCTTAGCACTTACCTCTAATACACTATATGACTTTTATTTTTTATTTTAGTTATCTATCCTTTTAATAGAAGATAAGCTCTTTGAAGGCAGAATTTTTGGTTTATTCATCACCTATCCCTAATGTTTGGAAGACTCTTGGCACACAGTATGTGCACAGTAGGTACTTTTTAAATTAACTAATAAATTTCTAGGGGTTCAGAAGAAAAAAAAAGAGGCTGTAGGACACATTCGTCATGCTATCTTAGTTTCTCCTGTACTTCACAATTCCCCAGACACTCTAGCATTCACTGCCCTGCCTACCCTATTCTCCAGGGGACCTTGGCTATTTGGTTTACAGACTGTGAGGTAAGTTCTAGAAAGATTCCAAAGAAGGAGATGAAGAAAAAAAGAAATTAGAAATATAAAGGGAAGCTCTCTCTTGAGAAAAGAAATTTGTGGGAGCGGATTGTTACACAGGCTTCTCTAATCAAAAACAAAGAAAGGAGCTGCATCTCATCCTCTTTGACTCTCCTTGATTGGGGAGAAACTGATGAGGTAGAGCAAGATAAATAAAGGAATACAGAGCTAATCCGTAAGAGAATGACTGTTTTATTGTTCTCGCACAGATGTCTGTTCCCACAACACAAGATTTTTTTTTCCTTTGGGGGAGGGTGGGAATAGGGGTAAAAGGGCACTTTACATTGGAATCTCCAGGCAATCTGTGTTTTGGAATTAGTATGGCATTATTTTCCTGGCTCCCCACTCCCTCCTGTCTTTCAGTGGAGAAACACTTGCCTTTGAACAGCACATAGAGTTTGCATTAGCATCCCTGAGGATAGAACTTTGACCTCACAGATGAAGGAAGCTACAAATGGAAAATTCCAAATTGCTGCACTCTTTTATTTTCATGCTAATGCTTCTGCATAGAGTACTTAAAGAAACAGATGCACAAAAATAATACAGGGTTGAGGACTAAGAATTCAATTCCTCTGGCAACACTGGAGTGTTTTTCCAGGATGGTCTTGTATCTACCTATCTGTGCTTGAAGAAATCCAGAGAGGCCAAGGTGAAACCCAGGTTTCATTTTATGAAAAAGTTGAACTAGCACTGACTTAGAGAACCTTTGATTTGGGTTTCATATCCTGACCGGATTTGAAAGTTGCGTAAGTTTCATTTCACTTCCTTCAGGCTACACTATTCAACTCTCAAAGACAGATGAGCTTATCCTTCAGTAAAAGGCCTGGGAGAAAGGTGATTTCCCAATCTTCCTTTCCAAACCACACCTGAGCTCAACAATGCTCATCCTTTCCTTGGATCCAACCAAAACCGCACCCACTGTATTTTTCAGCCTCTGGCTCCTTACTCTGTAATAGGTGTGACAAGAAAAACTTCTCATCTTTTTCTTAAAATAACTTCATCCTGGGTATAAATCCTGAAGTGAAAGACATATAAGGGCATACATTCTGCAAAGCCAAATTGTCTCAATCTTCTTCTCTTAATATGCAACCAAAAGTTATATTTTACTTTACCATAAGGGTACCTCACAGAGGAGTAGCTAATTGGAAACACAGAGTCATTATACACAACCTCTGCTTTAAGGTTACTTCTCACACACACTCCACCTAGATCATGACCAGAAATTAAACAAGAATTCCGCTTGGTCTGTCCCCAAGTTCTCTTTCACACTCACAGGGAGAGTTCCTCCAGCTTTCTTACCTGTACAAATGGTTTCATTCCAGTGGAGGCTTTAGAATGTTTATAATCAAAGATCATAGGAGCAACAATTGACTGGGAATGTGTGAGCATAAAGATAAGAGGTGGAAGGCTTTGTTCTGAAAGTGCATTTCTGTATTGAGCACACTTTTTTCCCTCAGTTTGTGGGTTTATATGAGGTAACTAGGGAAAGAGCTCTTGCACATTTGGATGTAGACCAAGAGAGGAGTAAAGCCCTTTTTTTTTCTTACCTGAATAAAATCAACTTAGCACTGGCCACGCCCCAGTGATTGGACAAACACTGCTTTCTCCTTCCACCTGTTTGTTCAGTTCAGCTCTCACTTTCATCCAAGGCTATGTCCCCATGCTTCCACTTCACTCATCCTGCCCTTCTCTGCACTTCTGCCTCCAGCTTGGCCCGTGCTTTTTATGTGGAGACCCTTATTTCCCCATTTAGACTACAGGATTCTTGAAGGCAGAGCCCATAGCTTCTTCTGCTTCTCCCACAACCCCAGTGCAGGGTCCGGCTAAAATAAAAAGTAAATAAAAAATAAAACATGGCTGGGTGGCTGATTGAAGAAACAGAAGCAGGCTGCTGCAGTGACCTGGAGCGTATGGAATTCTGATTAAGAGAATGAAAAGTCACAAAGCCCCAAACCACGCCCTTTACAAAGTATATACATCCCACCAAATCCAAGGTTATTAGGAAAGTAACAGCCCTCTCCACCAGCTAGCCCCAAACAAAAATTTCATTAGGATGGATAAAGGAGCAGAGCAGTAAATATTAACGGCTGGAAGGGGAAGGCTGGAGGAGAGCAGGCTGACTGAGCAGGTGTTCACCTCACTCAGTTTCAATCCACTCGCAGCCAACAACGTCATTCTTTGGCCTCCTTGAGCTCACTCACCGACAGGCCATTTTTCATGATTTTACCATTTCTGGACAAATGCAAACCTTGTAATTAAATGTAACACACACATGATTCCAGATGTTTGTTTACTCCTTCCAAAAAAGGTTGTAAAATCTCTACATTAGGAAAAACCTGTGGCAGGGGTAAAGCTTTCTATAAGACCCAGGGAAATGGATGAGTTGGAAAAACTGGGACCAGGAAATTCATGCTGGGTAGATCTCTCAGCAGAATAATGTGGACAAAAAGTACTGGCTCCAAATACCTCTTTTTCTCAGAAACCCAAGATTCAGGAATAAAATACATTGGGCACTTATTAGTTTTTAAAAGAATGTAGTTCATCTTGAGCCAAAGACTAGAAGAGAACAAATTCTTGTGGCTGTTTTGCCTACGTATTGTATGTTTGTTCCTGTTGCCACAAGCTCCACTATATAAATCCCAGAAGTCTTCCATTGAAAAGACAAGATTATAACTTATGCAGGAGTGGTAGGGGAGAACCTTGCAAGGGGGGATGCGAGAGAGGGGGTCCAGGCAGAGACCACCTCCACTTTCCACACATCAGGCCAGCTTTCCTGCAGCCTTCTGCTCTCTAGCACTCTTCTCCCTAAATATAGTCAGTCTTTAGGTCGGTCTGTTCCATTTACTACAGAACGTTGCTCTGCAGCAAATGCAATATTTGCTTCCACCAGCCAGCCAGTAACTCCAGGCCTTCATCATCAAATGCTAGACTATTTCAACATTAGCCTAACTGACACTGGGCTCTAAATTTTGGTTTCAAAAGCCAACATCAGAAATACTTTGAAAAACATGGGGAGAAAAAGCATTGACAGGCCACTTTCTCTGATGCCCAAGCCAGGGGTAACTTGCAAGCAAACCATCAGCAGCCTCCAACCGCATCTCCACAGTGGCCACAAGGCTCCCTGTACACCACCCCCACCTCTGCTCCACTGGCAGTGTCCGGGCCCCAGCTGTCTCCCCCATCTGTTACTAAGTTGTTTCCTAAATTACCTTTGCTGCAGACATGCTCTTGGAAGGCAATGAGGTCTATAGTCACTTTGCCTGGTGTCAAGAAAGCAAAAGCTTCCAAACCTGGAATACACTCCTTTCACTGCCATTCCACAGTGACCTCCTAGGGTCCAGGCTCTTTCTAACCCTGCCTGCATACTGCTTAAAGATGAACAATCCCACAGAACAGCTTTAAATTAAATCTACAGGTTCCTGACAATCCAACTGCCCTACATACGTAACCTTATTTCTGATTTTGTAAAAACTGGGTCGCTTTCTCTAGTCAGTTCTATCTATTCTTACCTCTGCTGCTTCTTCATCCATGTCCTTTTTTATGGAATGTCCTTTTGCCCTCCAGTTACCCATGCCCCACATGTTCTTCAAAGCTGAAAGCCAACATCTTCCAGCGAGGCCTCTCTAGCCTTTACTGATTCCTATCTTTCCTAAACATCTATAGCACTTACCAAGTGAGGCTACTCTTAATTATATAATACATAATATCTTGTTTCAGTTGGCATTTCTTCAGTTTTGGTATCTCCTCAATCAAACCACAAATTCCTGGAAGACAGAAACTATGCCCTCCATTTCTGATTTTTCCACAAAACCAGCACACACTTAATACACTGTGGTTACTAAATACAGACATGCTGGAGAAGCCCTTGAATGACAGTGTTCAAAGCAATATTTGTCATTTCAGGAGTTACATTTGACCAATAGGAGGGACAGGAAACAGCCCATGACTCTAAAATTTCAAGACATTTAGAATCTCCCACCCTGTCAGTCTCAGGCCCTCCATTTCTCTGAGACAGAGGGGCATGTTTTTAGTATCATTATTTTTTTGTACAGACTGCTGAAGGAAGAGTTATTCTTTTGAATCACTCACTCTGTTAGGTCTATTACTGTTGGTTGTGTGGGGTGGGGGTGGGGAGGTGATTCTATTTTTCCCTCTTTGCTTAGCTTCTGAAATAAAAGAAGCAAAGTTCCTACCCACTCTGTGTGCGTGAATGCACCATAGTTCTGCCCAAAGAGTTGAAATAAAGCAATCACGGAGATTTCAAATGAAAGATTATCCTCAGAGAAAAAGGATAGGAAATGGACCCCTATGGATTTCAAATGCTCAAAGGAGTTTGCTTAAAGTTCTTGGCTAGAGGCCATGCCAGTTTTGGTAATAGTCTAACAGATCCATCCATCTTCAGATTCCACTTGGCTTGCTCTTCCATCACTGCCACCTTCCCAGACAGCAGGCGCACATGCACATCTATCTATATATGTGCAGAAGTTTTAATCTACACCACCCTCCATTCCAATCCACCCAGACTGCTCAGTACAGAGTGAAGCTATTGACCCTGCAAGCAGCTGGGAGATGAATTTGATGACCCAGACTAGAGTTTTTAAACCATTTCAGCAAGGTCTAGAATCAAAGGAAAGGACAATTTATTCAGCACTTAGTAAAGTTTTTTGGTTTTGTTTTGTTTTTTTTTTTTTTTTTACTTTGGAACAGAATGCACACACTGAAAATAGACTCCCACTGCCACACAGATAAAATAAAGCTGTCAACCACTACTGTCAAATCACTAGTCACCTCAGTTAAATAAAAGAAACTTCAGCATTTCTTAGCATCTGAGAATTCCATCAAGACTATAATCCCAAAAAAGGCATTATGAAGAAAACTAAAGTAATGTGTTCTGTTGAAAATATCATCAAAAGGAAAGCATTTTACATAATTAGAAAATGCTAATAGCTCTGCCCAAGGAACCAACAGACCCTTGCAATCACCCCCAACCCTGACCACCCACAAACATACACATCCAGGGCAAAGCCGTAACATGAAATCTGAAAGAAGGTGTCACTGGAAAAGGACCAGAACCAAGGTGGATCTGGCCGGTATGGTCTGGAATATGTGGGTTCTTGACTTTGTGAAGAAAAGATTCACACCATGAGTCCAAGGTGACTTTGAGAGTGTGTTTATTAAAGTTGGGGACAGCGAAACAAAGGAAGAGTTTAGGATAGAGAAGTGATGGGAGAGCGCCTAGGCAATGCTGCTTTGGCCCTCTACAAACTTCATAGAAAAGATGTGAGCCATGCAGGGCTGTGTGGGCTCCCTGAGAAGTAGATGTTACAGCGACAGAAATGAGCCAAGATGGAGCTGGTTTTTGGTTCACTGAAAGGTCAGAGAAAAAGGGGCCTTGAAAACAGGTTCAGGGGGGTGAGCCCAGAATGAGCTGCTGCCTCCCATCACTCCCCTGTTTAAAAGTCTTGTGGGGACCTTCAGAGTTTGGGAGAAAGAGAGCAAAATACACGACTGAGAAAAGGAGGGACATTGTTGTGCTCCAAGGAGAGTGCATACTGGCTTCCTTTATCTTGGGGTTTTTACTTGTATTCTGGAGGAGTGAATTTTAGGGGAGGTCTCAGGGGAGGATCTCAACAGAATATCCATTAGCTTTCCAAGTGTGCCCTTCGATGTGCTGATTCATCAAAAGGAGCATATAGAGGGGTCAGGGACATTCTCTGGTCAGTTTTGCCTTCAAAGAATGTCATTTTTAAAGAGGATTCAGGACTGAGGAGGGTCTGCCCGGGCATGGTCTGGAGTGTGTGAACCACATGCCCCTAAATGTCCGGTTGGGGACGATAAGACCTTCTGATTTATTACCTGGATATAAACTGCTCGGCCAGCTTGTTCACCTGTCTGTCTCAGTTTCCCTACTCCACTTGCTGAGGAATTTTCCTAGCTTCTTACTGTCCTGCCTCAAAGGGAGCCACTTATTTGGCAGGACCCACAGATGAAACGTGTGCCCCAACTGCTAGGAGGCCTTTCTTGCCAACTGTCAAAGTAATTTGTAATTTTCTTCCCACTTCTCTCTTTCTCTCTCTCTCCCTCTCTCACTTTCTCTCTCTTTCCACAGTTTTCCATACACTTCCCATAGAAAAAGTGGAATCTGTCATGTTTTCATGAACTTTCAATGAATTGAGTGATTTCTATTTTGAGGAATTATCTGTTGCTTAGCTCCCTTGAAAGACTGTAGTTGACATTCAAACAACCAAAGTTTAAACTGCACAGATCAGCTTATGCAAGAATTTTTAAAAAAATAAATACATACAGTACTGTAAATGTAATGTCTCTTCCTTATGTTTTCCCTAATAACATTTTCTTTTCTCTAGGTTACTTTATTGTAAGAATACAGTTTATAATACATATAACATACAAACTATGTGTTAATTGGTTATTTATGTTACTGGCAAGGCTTCTCAACAATAGGCTATTAATAGGCAAGTTTTGGGGGAATCAAAAGTTATAGGCAGATTTTTGACTGTGCAGGTGGTTGGCACCACTAACCCCCTTAGTCATGGTTCTTCAAGGATCAACTGTAATCAAAATATTCCAAAGGATAGAAGGCTACAAATAAGCAGAGCTGCTTTAGTCATAGAGTCTAACCTCAAGTGAGACCTACCTGGCATAGTCACCCAAAACCATCATATTGTTTATTCTATGTTTTTAATTGGTCAGTGAGAACCAAGAGGCAATAGGCAAAAAGATTCCTTGATGCTGAATGATTAAGATAACCTAAGTAAATGCATCTACTTTCCTTGAGATTTTGCTATTATTCTGTGTAGATTTTGTTTATAATGATCAAACCTACTGAGCTCTCACATTTCCTGTGGGTTGACCTGGCAAGATGATAGGAGGATAAAAAATAGAAAATGTTTTAATAATTGGCTAACAGAGACAGATTGCCTACAAATCCTATGAGCTTAAAACGAATTGTGATGAACAGTTTCATTATCATGCAGCCCCATCTTGAGCCCTACCACAAGTATTCTGCTTGTTGGCATGCAGTTATTCTGGCCAACATCTCCCCATCCCAAACATCTTTGTCTACATTGCCATCACTTTATATGCATATCTTTAATTTTTCTTTTATTCAATTTGCTTTGGCTTATTTAAATACTTGAAGCAAAACACTTTGTTTTTAGGGCTTCTATGAAAATGCATTTTATCATTTTAACCTAATATCATAGGCTAAAACTATTTTAAAAATAAAAATAAAACCCTGCAGTTTTTCTTTCAGCTTTTTTCTTCCTTTTTGAATGGCACACATTGAGCTGCTTCGTGGAGATATACAGAAAAATCAATCGCTAAACATAAAGTGCAACTCACATCAAGGAAACTGCAAACGATAACTAATTGTGATAAGTTGCTACGTAAATCACTCTGTGACAGTCCCAGCAATCAATTTCCAACATAAATAGACCAAGCCCCTGGTTGGAGAAGAGGATGAGCAACTAACAACTGTGTCAATAAAAATAATGGCAAGATCGCCGAGGATGTGTAGAAGTAGGATGGTTGTCATCTCCAAGCAAGTTTTCATAGCAAATTTCTCCTTGGTTTCTTGCTTTTTTTCTTTTATTCATTTAAAGCCCAATGCTTGATATAATGAGCTAACTATGACCCATCTTCAGGACGATATAAGCATCAGGGAAAATAATAATTTGGAGGTTTTTCTGTGTTTGCAACTACTTTGCAAAATGTATATGCAAACAAACTGGAATGGGACCCTCGATGTGATAGCTGTTGGTGAAGTAGGATTGGGGAAGATGTGTGGGATTGTCTATTTTAACCAGGCATCACCAGTCATCCTCTGTGAAGGTCTTCCCTGCAACTCAGGAAATCCTGAAAACTACATTTCCCACCATTCTCTTGATGCATGGCTCTAGGTTAGATTGGACCAAAGAAAGACACTAGAATATGACTTGGAAATCCATAGAAAAGGAAAGGCAGGGCAATGTATGGACAGCCCTAATCTTTGAAGCAGTATCCAAGTGAACTTCTTGAGAATCACCCCTATTGTTGCTGCAGATTAGAAATTCAGTAGGAAGATTCCTAGGGCTCCTGAGATATCCAGAAACTTTAGCAACCTCTTGAGAATTATCAGAGGCTGAGACTGTAGCTGGCAGCTTCCCTGATCTCAGTCCTTCCCTGATTGTGTAAGTCTCCTACTCTTTAAATCAAAACCCTTCATAATTTGGATATACAGTGTGTCTTCCATTTTCCCTGTCTGAATTCAGATTGATACCATAGCCTTTTCTTCTTTGGTTTCTCAAACTTTCTCTATTCCAGAATAAATAGATGTATAATTAAAAGAAGGGAGGATAGGGGCATAAGAGACAACTATTTTGACAGAAATAGGCAAAGATGCTATACTTCTCTGCAACCTTAGCACAGGCTATGGAAACTCACCCCAACAGTGAACATTTCCAGGTTGTGCCTCTCCCTGTACTTTCTCTCCTCTTCCCTCCAGCATAATGACACAGCTAGTGTGATACATTTGCTTCACATGTCCTGTGTGAAGGACAAATGTCAGGGGTGGCTTGGGAATCAAGGACAGGCAGAGATTTTTATGCTTGCCTCCGTTGCTGAGTGACTCAGTCTCCCCTTGAAATTCTTGGTGTCTTCCTCTGTTAAATGGGAGTAATATTATTCTCACTTTATAGGGTTGTATTAAGGATGATATGGTCTGTGCTCTAAATAGAAATGTCTTCTCCAAAAGATACAATGGTCTATATAAATGCAAATTTCACTTCTAACAGCTACCAGATAAAAAGTAGCAGTACCAATATGTGGCATGCAGGGGTTATATCCTATGCACATAATATATTTAGAGAAATTTCTCTAACAAATATTTCAACATTGTTTATACTGTCGATACCCACTGAGGATATAATATATAGACTGCCACTACGTAGCAGCTGAGACCACTGACAGAGCCCCATGTCCCTGGACCCTGAAAACATGCCCAGACCTACCTAGAGCAGAATTCTCAGAGAGATTTCTAAGAATCTCAGAAATCTCTCTGTGGTATAGATACAGACCATATCTATACCACAACCTACATTATACTGAGAGTTCAGTCCCTTCTTTGAGAGCTTCTGTTCTAAGCAAACAATTCTATCCATTGCTTCCATTTATCCTATTCCTTTTCTACTATCAAGACACAAGAGTTTAAAAACTATGACATTGGGTATGGAAAACAGTATGGAATTTTCTAAGAAAACTAAAAATGGATCTGCCTTTTGACCCAGCAATTCCAGTGCTAGGATTATATCCTAAGAACCCTGAAACACCAATCCAAAAGAACCTATGCACCCCAATGTTCATAGCAGCACAATTTACAATAGACAAGAGCTGAAAGCAACCTACGTGCCCATCAGTAAAGGAATGGATCAAAAAACTATGGTACATTTACACAATGCAATTCTATGCAGTAGAAAGAAACAAGGAGCTCCCACCCTTTGTGACAGCATGGATGGAACTAGAAAGCATTATGCCGAGTGAAATAAGCCAGGTGGTAAAAGATAAAGACCATATGACCTCACCTTTGACAGGAACCTACCTAAACAACAAAACAAACAAACAAGCAAAATATAACTAAACACACTGAAATATAATCAAACACACTGAAATTTAACCAAACACACTGAAATTCTGGCTGATAGTGACCAGAATTTCAAGGGGAAAAGGGAAGAGTTTGCAGGAACAAGTATAAGGGACACAGGGGCAAAAACTAGGGGGTGTGGAAATGAAAGGGAGGTGGGGAACACTGGTGGAGGGTGGGCTGGGATGGGAGTAAAAGACAGAAAACTGTACTTGAACAACAATTAAAATTAATTTTTTCAATTAAAACAACAAAAAAAACCCTATGACATTAAAATAATTATCTACTCAAAAGTTATGCAATGTGGCTAAATGCCATCCTGGCAGCAATCAATAGATATGGCTTCCTTCCCTAATACTTGGGTTTTTGAAAGCAGCAGATCTGTGGTCTGAGGTCCACAAGGCTGGCCTTTCCCTTCAGTATGTGTTCACTCTCAGAGGAAGACGTGTCTCTCTTCTTAGATACAATCAAGTGACCTCACAGAGGCATCTGAATTACTGTCTTTCCCCTGGGTTTCTATCACTCATAATTTACTGAACAAATACTTATTGAACTCTAAGTAAGTAGGAAGCCCTGTGCCAGACACTGCAGATTTGGTGGTGAACAAATAGGCCCAATCTCCTCCACTCCTCCCCACAGCTGAAAGCTTAAAGCCTGCCTAGGACGACAGTCCTGGAAAAGGGAAACCTGACCTCACGTAAATGTGTAGGGTGGGATCAGAGACATTTAAGCTGATAACTGAAGAATGAATAGGAATCAGAGAAGTGAAAGAGAAGAACAGTTTGAATCTGTACTGCCCCTCGGGGAGATTTCATTTACAAGTTCAAGATAAACATTTACCTGACCTCTATCATACGAAGCAGTATATAAACAACTGCACTAAGAAAATAGAAACAAACATTGTGAGGACCTCATGAGGTGAAAAATCAAAACAGATGAGATCAGAAAAAATTTTTATCCGGAATCAGAAAGTAACTGCACAGTGCTACTCTCCCTATGATGTTCAGATTATCTGTAAATTACAGAAGAAAAAATAGAGTCCCCTATCTCCTGATCATTATCCTGGGCCCAGGCTTTTCTTGCATTTGAATGTAGAGTCCTTAGGATGTGAATCTTGGACCCACCATATTCAACATTGGAAGTTACATAAAGGATGAGTAAAGGGAAAATGGCATGTATCAAAAATTAGTAATTTTCACATGAACTACTACTTGCCAGTTTGTGTAGCTGTTGGTGTGTAATGAAAAGAGATAGAGAACTATGTAAATAAAAAATTATATGCAAATAGAACTTCCCCTTAAGGTTTTATGGACCAAGTTTCAGACATCATGGAGGATATCACTTGGGAGAGAATTGATATAATCTGCCTTCACAAAATGAAGGTACCTCTCTGAATAAATGTTTGTATCCACGAGGGTATTAACAAATGGCATTCAAATAGCTTGCCAATTTATATGATCAGAAATTTAGAATAATTTCTTTCATATAAATGTACACATTTTAAAAAAGATGACACTAGGTAGTTTCATTCTGGATGCCAAAAAAGTATGGCTTTCCCCACTGATCATTGTATAATTCATACCAAGCTGAATGAAATACAGCCATACCTCGGTACTCGTCAGCTTCATAAATCATCAACCCTGTACTTGCAACCCTGTACTTGTCATATTTTGACAACAAAAAAAATGTTTCAGCACTCAGCACTTGATTGGGACTCATTGCACTTGTTAGAAGTTATATGAGTCACGACACTGTCCCGAAAGAGAAGAAGCATCATCATTGGGTACTCGCTGGTTTCAGCACTCATCATGAATTCTGGAAAGAATTACAATGAGTACCGAGGTACCACTGTCCATCAGTCTCAATTTATCCCTACGTAGATCAGTACAATAATAATTCAGATTTAATGAGCTTTGCCTCTCTCTTCACTGCTTTCATCATAACCATAGACCCCAAAATCCTGGCCTGCATTTCGTGATGCTGACTTGCTTTTTTCCACCATCTGAGTCCTTAGCACTGACCAGGCACCAAGTGCAATAAATGTACAGAACTATTCCTAGTAAAATCAAGACATCTGTGGTTGGCTCCCTTTGAATAACATTTTCTCCCACTGATGTTGGGTTCTGATGTTACCCCAGAGCACCTATTTTCACAGTAACCACCTCAAGCATTTTTCCATATTTTAAATATTATTCAAAATACCTTCAAAAGGTATTTCTATATCCTATTTTTCAAGGTTCAGATTTATTTTTTTACTGTTACAGTGACAGAGGATCTTTGTCTTATTGATGATTAGCATTTATCTAATCATGTTCTCCTGTTGTGAAGTATCAATTTCATAGACATAACAATTTTTACAAGTAGTTGTGAGGGCTCTGAGACTATAGTTCCTATGCAGTATATTCAACAAGATGTGTACTGTAAAATTACCTTCATTCAAGAAACCATAAATAAATGCACAATGATATAATGCTGGGGTCAATTTGTTATTCTTTCTAGACTAGGCATTATTATTTGCCTAGAGGAATTTAAAAATGTCTCCGAACAGATATGCTCAAAACCTTCATAAGGACATTTAGTGAAGGAGACCTTTTCATGTCTCTCAATATATAACATGTTGGAAGCATTTTTTTGCCCTGACTGAGCAAAATTGATGTTCATGAAACTGATACTTCATGAACAGAATTACAATTGGGTATATTTAAATGTAGAAAACATATACTTAAATTAGAAAAGTTCTACTGTGTCCAGACATCAAAGATGCAATACAAGCCTAAGTCACAGACAACTGGAACTTGACATTATTCTCTGGATCATTTCCTGCAGAAGTGTGCCCAGAGCCCACATGTCTTCTTAGTGGAATAGCTCCCCCTCTTTCTGGGCATCTCTGCAGCCTGTCCTCCTACCCACCAACCCTGCAGTGCAGCTGGGATGACAAAGCTGAATGGTCCCTTTTCAGTGTCTCCCACGTGTACAGAGAGAATTTCCTGCTTGGGGAAATGATGTTTAAAGTATAGAATGTAGCCTGTCCTTACTTACCTTTGCAAGGTAGGTTCACAATTAGAAAGTGTGGCTATAGTCATTACCAGGATCGAAAGGGGTAAACAGGTTATACTGCATGGCCTCTTTCTGTCCTAACCAATTCTAACAAATGTGATCACATAGTCCTTGGCCTAAGAACTTAGGGACAAGGCATTTTTGAAATTATGTTCCATATAGACTCTAGAGATAGCTAGAGGAATTCAAGGCTTTGGAAAAACTGGGTAAGCCAAATTAATGTTTCGAGGTTCAGTGAATTCAGGGAAAACTACGCATTTTCTTCAACATTTCCAGGAAAACTGGAATTCCTTTTAGCTGTAATATACAGTTCATTCATTTTTAAATTACAGATGTCAACTATTAGACTCCCAAACAATGATACTTTTACAAATGTTAGTGAGTTTTCCAACTTCCCTTCATCCCTTTTGCTGGAGGTAATTATCTACTTAGTAACTTTTAAGTACTCTAATCTCTTTATTATAGAAAAAACACAAAATTATATTATACCATGGATTTATTGCCTTCCCAGTAGACTGCCACTAAATTCTGGTTAATATGAGTTAAAATTGCTAGGTTTGACAGGAATGGTTTTCTCATCAAGGACTTGAAAAGCACTGTGTTCTTTCTAAAGTACCGAGGCAGCGGTCATGAGCCCAGAGCTGTGTGCAGCCAAGGGTCCCTCCTTGTAACCACTAGAGCAATAAAAAGCTGACTTCCTACCTCGATGACTGGTGAGTTCCCTGGAGGCAGAAGGCAGGGGTGTGTAGTGGCAGTCTGGAGAGGCGGCAGGACTGTCACTGGAAGCCTGTGTGATAAAAGCAAATGTCAGTGTGAAGCAACACCAAGCATGAAATACCTTTGTTTACCAAACACGTCTCCTCGGGATTTGGGTTTGTGGGAATTATTGACAGGGACTCTTCTTAGGGAGCAAGAGTTGCCTGTGTTGAGGTAATATACTGAAGAGTGTAGGGGAGACTGCAAAGCTTTGAGGAGCCTCGGTACAGGTGGAAGGGCTCTGAGAGAAGGGGGCTGTTTGTTTATTGTGCTGAACTGAAAGAAAAAGGAGGAAAGAGAAAGATTGAAGGCAGGAAAGAGTGCAGACTTAGATTTCTGTCACATGCCGTCTTCCAGTAATTCCAACAGATTAAATGCTCACTGTGAGTGGATTTCCATGGAAACCAGTAAAGAAGCTGAGCTTTGCCCCTTGGGTATATGGGAAGAACTGGGCTGCTTTATGTGGGCCCAGTGCCATGGAGACAAAGAGAAGATGAAGACATAAGACTCCACAGTATGAAGTGACTATGTGAAAGTATAGAAGCCATTGCAATTGGGGGTTCTGGGTAAGTTTAACAAGAGCCCTGAGAAACCCAAGTGAAACTGGAATAGAAGTGTTGTCAACAGAACTTTGTTATCCCAAGGCCTATAAGAAAATGATGTAAAATATGTCTATGAAGATGCTTTTTTATTGTACACAATCAGCTCTTTAACCATCAAACTCTAAATATGGTATGACTCAGGCTGCTAACTCTCTCTTTGCCTTACTGTAATATATCCACGGGGACTAAGGCAGGAAAGAAGGACCATGGCTGTGAAGTCAGCTGTCACTCAAAACTGATGACCAGTGTCACATTCAGAGTGTGGCTTCTTATAGCAAAAAGCATTACTATTGAAACCCTCATTGAGACTTCTGAATCAAATGTTACTTTTTTTTTATATCCCCCCAAAAAGAACATCTGCTAGGATCAAAACCCTAAGCTTACAACCTTTCCAAGCTTCACGACAAAGTAAATTTCATTAATGCTGTGTATTTCTTTCTGGAGTAGAAAATACATTCTATGGGATATATTTGCCCTGCTAGGAGCAGGCCTTTTCTCCAAAGAGATTATCTACATTGTAGGAATCAAAACTAAGTAGGAGATTAGACCTACTTGCTAGAAAAACTCTTTAAACCCTGTTTCTGACATTTGAGATGTTTGATTAAGCAGCTTTCAATGGAGACTTACATAAAGAGTTCCAAATGGTGCAAAATCAGAAGCCCTGTCCCTAAGGTAGAGACAGATTTCAGGTAGCATTACTTTACTCCAGCTCCAAGGGAAATATATGGTGTTTAAACTTGAGTCAAGGGTATTGGGTCCAGATGATAAAAGTTCAGTCACCAAGAAAAATGTTTTATTTGAAAAAGTAGATAAGACTTGCTAGGTACTACATCATTAGACACTTAGGATGCTGCGATGATCTAAAAGAGTCAGAAATTAGATTAAATTTCAAATACTGGAGTCACCATGTGTTTCTCCATTTGGCATCCAAGGTCTCCTGTAGTCCCTGTGTGATAAATGAGACACAATGACACTGTTCTAAAAATGGCATCTATTCAAATGCTTGAGGCAGGACATATGGGGTGGGGTAACAGAGGCAGTCTTTCCACAGACCTACCACACTTCCCTCATAGGAGGCCATAGCTGCTTTCTTCGCCAATGTTTCTGCTCCACCTCATCACTAAAAAAGCCTAAAATTCCAATATGAATCTTGCATTGCTGCATTGTGATATTGCTTAGTACTTTTAATCTCCATTTAGTCTGTTGACAATTTAATGACAGCTTTTTCTAAAATTGCTGGAAGAAACTACCTTTCAGCAAATACCTCTGACTGGGCAAAACATTAAGAGTTTTATAACCAAGAGTAAAATAGCTATTTAGTTTTATTTCCAATTTTAGTCAAAGCAAAAATTGTGCGGCTTAAGTTCTGTCTTGCAGTCATCATTCTATGCCGAGCATTTAATTACTTTTCTGCTCAGTGTCCATTTATAAACTTACGGCATGGAAAGAAATCCAAGAAAGAACAATTTTGCCAACTATGACTTTTGGTGGAACTTCCATAGCTGGATGTTTAGGAAAACCACCAGAAATTAAGATGCTAACTACCATGTCTTTGACTTGGCTTTTAACAAAATGAAGTGGAATGCAAACTTTTCAATAGTGATATACACACTTGGTCTCCGATTATGCTTAGAAGCATGATTCACAAGGTCAAACTTATCACACAAAAGAAATAGACAAGGCAATGTCTTAGATTTGTCTGCTTCTTACCTGAGAATAAAGAACTTCCCTTGAAACTGAAACAATACACATAGAGTGTAACAGTTATGAGATAACAGAAACATAGGTGGAGCTATTTAAATAGTATTTTTTTTTAAATCTGAATTAAGAAGCTATGCCTAAAATGAGAACAGAGAAATTGGGGTAAATCTGAATTTTCAGAGCAACAAATACTCTCAAATCTTTGAGTCCCTGCCAAATTTCCTAACTATCTATGGCAACAATTATACTTCACATTTTACTTTTTAAATCACTCCTGATAGATATTTATAATGCCTGCAATAAAATATTAGTATCCAAAATACATATGCTCCTTAGTAAGTTCAAACAGAATATGGGCAAAGGAAATTGCAGGCAAGTCAAAGAAGAGAAAACCTGAGTGGTCAATAGATAAAAGAGAAGAGGGTCCAATTTACTAGGACTAAAAGGCAATGAAAAGTCAAATGACAATTTTTTCACCTATCTCAGTGGCAACATTTTAAATCTTGCAAGTGCTATAGAGAACGAAAGGAAACAAAACTCCTATCCATTCGCTCCTTGCCTGTGAAAATGTACATTTGTTCAAATACTTTTAGAGAGTAATTTAGTAATATATATAAAATTGAAAATTGGTACACCAATTCTATCTAAAATATATACACTATGGAAAATTTCACTCAGGTCTGAAAGGTAGAACATAAAACGATGTTTAGTGCAGCATTATTTATAACAGAACAAATTAGAAAGAATGCAAATGTCTATCAATGATGAAAAATAAGTAAAATGTATACGTATATATGATGGAATAATATTTAGTATTTAAGAATAATAAAACTGATTTATCTATTTCAATTTGAGAAAGTCTGAAAATTTAATACAAAGTGAAAATGCAAGTTGCAAAGTGATAAATGTAGTATAATATTATTTATGTAAGTACGTAGCTCTTTGATCTCACATGTATAGTAAACTTCTAAAAATTATAAAAGGTACACATTAAATGCATGAAAATGGTTGAGTCTGCCCGTGGACAGAATAACAGGACTAGAGCTAATGAACAGGTGGGAAGGGACTTCTATTTGCTATTTAAGGCTTTTTTATTTGTTACGAACATGTTAAAACTTTTCTATATTCTTAGAATTTCTAAAAAATAAGCACAAAAATTGAAAAAAAAAACCCAAAACAAACCAGGACTCCTCTCTGATCCACACAGTCCTATATTGAATATGAGCCCATAATTAGAGGAGATTCCCCACAACAATTTCCTAATACTTGCACAACATGGATTAGGGTCCTGTCTGGTTGTTGCTTTTTGTGGGTTTGTTTTTCTTTTTGTGATGGAATATCTATTTCTTCTAAAGCTATTGGGTGTGACAATAGAATGGAAAGAGCTTATAAATAACAGTGTATTTTCTACCACCTTCACTTCAAAGGCTTGAAACTCTCATTCCAAAGCCTGGCAAGTCCTTCTGTTTAAGATTTGTCAAAGCATGGTGAAAGTTTCTGTACTTTTCTTCCACTCACAATTTCAGAGGTGCTAATGATTTTTTAAATGCACATCAATAATGCTAATAGTCACTAATATACTGCACTCTGCAATTTCCATAATGCAGGAAGGAAGGTAGAACTTTGGCAGCCTCACTGGAGAAATTCAATGAAAGTACAGTACATTCTAGAAAAGACCTACAAAGTGAGACTTTCACTCAGTGGTTACAGAAAACAAATGTCTTCGGATGGTCGTGTAAAATTCAAGCCCCTTCCCACTGGGTGGGATCCATTGAAACCTGCATTCCAGTGGATATTTCTGAACATCACGGATGCCCTAAACAAGCATGATACAGACCACAGGAGAAAAGATTTGGCAAGCTTCAAAACAAGAAGGGGTGGCTACGAAATTGTTTAATAGTCATAAATCTCCTACTATTTTTCACAAAATACCATCTAAGACCACAGTTCCACAACTCATTCCCCATCACTCAGCTCAAGTGGAGCGCTTTGGCACGCTCACTCACCCTTAAATCATACGCCACATAAAGTGATCCCGGGCCTGGGAAATTTGTCAGCCTCTTTCAAGTAAAAGCAATCTTCACTTTTCATCACAACTCATTCCCCAAAACTGTGGTATAAAGCTGACTCTTCTAAAAACATTTATTTTCTCTCATAAGGAAAAGCATCCTTCATTTTGTTATCAAGTATTTAATAACCACCTACTATATGCCAAGCCCTGTACTGGGAATACCAAGTAAAGTAAAATAAGTCATATTCCCAACTCATCAAATAAGTTAAAACCATGATTAATACTGGTTGTAAGAGACACCAAATCATAATATGACCCCCATACTCTGCATTGTCACAGGCCTTTATCCCTGACCTCTACTATGGTTCCTGAACACACGAAACAGTCATTATGCCCTTACTTGTTTCTTATTTAAGCAACAAAGAGCTTTCTAGAAATACTGAACATATTTCTAGAAATACAGAAAGAAGTCAACTCATAATGCTTGAACGAGTAAAACATTTTAGTATCAAAGATAAAAGAATAGACCATGATCGTAATTCAAGAAAAAACACGTGAACCAAGTTGTCAGAATCAGAGGCAAAGACTCACCAACTCTGAAGAATGAAGTTAGAGGCCAAAGAACCAGTCTGAACGTGGAGTCCTCTTACCTGCCCACAGGTCACAGCACCGTGCCTTTCCTCAAGAAGCAAGACAGAAAGCCTCCACCACAGATGTACCCTATTGGGAATGAGAGGCGGGGTGGGGACAGGGATGGCTGTGTCTTCTTCCGAGCAAGAAGCCAAAAAAAAAAATGGGAGAAAAAATTTAACAAGGTAATGTAGGCTGAGGGCGAGTCAGTAACCAAGGAACCAAGAGAGAAGCTGAAAAGACAAAGGGCAAAGTTTGGGTAATTGCTGAGCATTCAGCTGAGTTAGGGAACTGAAAGGAAATTCAGACCGGAAGTCTGGAAATCAGTTAGAGAAGAGGTAGGGTGCAGGGAAGGGCTGTGCTGAAGATTTCTCTGGAATAGGGGAGCCTTTTGCAGGCAATAGCCTGGAGCTTCCCATTGTTTCTGTCTGAGCTAAACAAGGTCCCATTCTGCCAGTACCTGAAATGTCATCAGAACCTGAGCTGTAGTTCAGAAATATTTATGGAAGTGAGGCAGGAAGGCAGGTAGGGAAGAAAAGAGCCAGCAATGGAAAAAAAAAAAAAAGGAAGGATGGGCTATTTTGTGGACCTTTATATAAATAATCAAATCACAAAGTGTAAGTTTTAAAAGACCTTAAAAATCATCTGGAGCAGTAGCTTTCAAAAATATTTTTAGCAGACACTTACTTAACAAGAAAAAATAAGAACAATCTAAACACAATCCATTATAGAAAAACCATAAATTCTTATTGTAACTAAATGAAATTATAATAAGAGAAATAGGCAAATATTTTATCACGTAATATTTAAGTGAATGCAGTAAATATTAAAATGGTATATATGCTTTAAATTTAACGATATGTAATAAGTTAAAGTTAATAAGCAAAGACTGAAAGAGTTTTGTTACCAATGTGATGTATGTCTTTGGCCCTTTGAGGCTGCTATAACCAGTGTTGTCTGGAGTCTACCTGCACCAGCTGAGCTAGTTATTAAACACAGCTATTACTTAAAATTAAATTACATTCACTTACAATCAGATAAATTATATTAAAATTGAAGGTAATAAAACTCATCACTTCCTAATTATGTGACAAAATTTTACTTTTATGCTCTTGAAGTTATTTGTCTGTTGTATCCACAGAGTGGAAATGCTGTGCCCTGCTGTGCTGTTTCCCACCTCCTCCGAGTCTTCAGCAATGTCGCTGTGGTAGCCTGACATCGGCCATGGTGGGGATCTTCACAGCAGAAATTGGCAAATGCTACACTTTGGGGATTGATTTATTATTTTGTTGATTTCCTAAACTTAAGAAAGGGATGGAAAAAATGTTAATGATGCAATTAAAGTTAAAGGTACGCATATGTTGTGTCTTCAACTATTACAGTATGAATTGCACAAAAAATGAGAGATTTCTCCAATATTAAAAATTTTTAAGATTATCTGATTCAGTAAAGAAGTTGCTTATGTCATTGACAAAAGAGTGAAGTTCTGATATACTCAGCAAGGAAGAGAAATATTTGATATTCATGTCAGACCTCTAGTTCATCAATCGAAACCTTAGATTGGCTATGGATACATGAGTTTGGCTGAGTGGAATGTATAGCAAAAAGTATTGTATATGTAAATTTTATTGGTAAATTGTGTGTTACTCATTCTTTATAAATAAAAATTTAATAAGCTTATGTGCACATATTTTTTTTCCAGAGAGCTGGTCATCAAACATTTAGCAACATGCCATTATATGTAACATTTAGTAAGCATGTTTGGGGCTATGGAAAAAAATGGCTATTTTATGATCCAGGAATAAAAAGAATAATAAGAAAAAAAGCTAATTAAGTTTTAAGGATTCTATCCTTGACTTATTTACAACTTAGATATCCTCTGCTTCTTTTTCCTATGCCATGAAACCTTACTGACCACGATTTAGAGCCAGGCTCCATCTGGCTGTATGTCCTTGGGCGATTTACTTGAACTCTTTAAGCTGTACTTTCCTCCACCATAAAATAATAACAGCAATAGTTATGACAATGATGATGATAAGAGTTAAAAACAGCTAAAATATATTTCTGTTTACTTTGTGTCTTGGACAATACTAAAACTTTCTACATATTAATTTATTCAATCTTCACAACAGCTTCATGAGGCAGTTATAATCTCTATTTCTGTTTTACAGATGAGGAAAACTAAGAGCCAGAGAAATTAAATAACTCCACCAAAGTGGCATGTAAGTTCCTGGGTTACAAGTACAGGGCAGAGGTGCAACATAAATCCACGCAGTTCACCTCCAGTGGCCACTGTCTTAACCAGTATGATGCTCTACTGCCTCAAAATAGGTGAGAGTTAAATAAGGCAACAGACAAAGGTCTTAGCATTGGTCATGATATAGTAACTATGATTCACTTCTACTTCACTCTAATTTTATGTGACATCTTACTTCTTCAGCTAGATTTCAGTTTCTTGACTGGTAGGGCTGTGTTTCAATGTTTGGTGCCTTCTCCTACCCATCAGAGTAGCTATGACTGGGATATGCACGTCATTTGTAATTAAAAGTTTATTATGTGACTGGACTCTACTCCTCACTTGTTAAGCAGGAAAGCACTACTGAGGTCCCTTCTGAGGGCAAAACTAGAGGGATATTTAACCTATCACAGTTACACTATGAATGCATCTGTAGCTTCATGGCACTATTGTGATGGTCTGTCTTTAGTGCATAGCTTCATATGGCATTTCTCATCTGGGTTTGTAAGGTCAACTTAGAAATAATATTATGTCATGGTAGTCCTGCAGGCTTGATTTATTTTGGCTTCAGAGAAGGAACTTGCCTCATGTGTCTCTCTTCCTCTCACAGAGTTTTTTTATTCTCAAGGACTGCAGGTCAAGTTCTGTCCTTGGAACCAAAGCAGTTTCCCCAAATGAGGTGGAGCCTGCTCTGTCAGGCTGGGCCAGGTCTGCTGTCAGAGCCTTTCCCAAATACATCAGGCCCTCTGCTTGCAAAAAATAAATTGATACCAATGCCAGAAATTTATTAGGGGATGACAGCCTGGTTCATAATGGAAATACGGAGAAAACATCATCCTTCAAAACTGACAGTTTATCCATCATGCCTCAGATTCCTGAGATAGAAGCAGACACTGTCACACACAATCCACTGAGGACACGTCTTCTTGGATTTCCTTATGACAGGAAACTATGAAATAATCCAGAAGAAGAAAAGGACTTGTGCTGCCCTTAATGTGCTTAGCCATAAATTTTTAGCATTAGCAGGAGAAACATGTGGCCAAAGAAATGAATGATGGTGGAAATCGGGAAGCCTGAAATTCTCAAACGGCCCCTTCTTTTCTCTCGGGGTGATGAACTGGGACAGGGGTCAGAGAGGGCTGCTGCACTGCTGGGAGGGACAGCAATACCCTGTTATGCATAAGCAAAGCCAACAGGTGGCAGGGCACCACTGCGGACACACCACAGTTGCCTTTGCTTGAGATTTGGGGGCCAAATCACCTTGCCTCACTAACTTTCCAACTGTGGTTATTTTGCTTAGCTTGTTATTTGTATTGATAAACTTGAGACAATTTAGGAGGGTTGTCTTAATTAGGAGTAAATGCAAAGATATTTGTGGGGGTCACAAGAGGCCTGATCTTTGCAGGCTTAATGAGATGACCTACCCAACCCCACATGAAATAATTGTGCATTCTATGAAAAGGTGCTTCGGCAAATGTAATCATGGTACTAAATTGGAATGAAATGAACATAGTATTAAAGGGAAAAATACTCACTGACAATTTTATAGGGCCTTAAAACATTTATGTTCTAAACTTGCATTCTTTGGAGTTTTGCTGAGTATTGCCAGAACTAGGAAACTTTTTAAATAAGATACATGCATATTTTTCAAGTTTACAGATCTGTTTTAGCAAAAATAAAAGCCATAAATGTGAAATGGAAACCTACAAACCGCAGTACAGAGTTAATGGCCTTACCTTCTGAATTTACTCTTTATATTAGTAAAATAAAGGCAAGGGAAATTTCATTTAAATGTGAATAATATGCAAGGAATCTTTGATGTCAGACTCTACCTGATTAAGGCATAGAGAATACAAGCCTGAATATGATATTGCATATAAACTTGGGTTTTGCTGCATTATGTGGCTATGGACAGAAATTTGCACTTTGGGGTTACCTAACACAACAAATACAGGGTTTTGATCCACTCCCCACAAAGGATCCCTAAGAACAGCCATGAAATAAATTACACACCGATCAAGTCCTTCTTTACAGGTGACAGTGGTTGGAAAAACACAAGTGTGCCTAAATCTTACATACCGAATCCTTCTTTAAATGCTCTTACTCTCTGAAAGAAACAAATGAACTTCTCGATGTTCCCATTTGTTTCAGCCAATCTTGCTGATTCCCCATCTCAAGAAAAACCTAAAACTCTGTTGACACTACATGTCCAAATTAAATATATCTATGTTTCCTTTTGCCTTTTATATAAGTGCATGCCAGCATGACTACATTCATCCAAAGTTTATTTCAGTATTGGTGGAAAACAAG
The DNA here is from genome assembly GCF_021234435.1 of Artibeus jamaicensis. NCBI lineage: Eukaryota > Metazoa > Chordata > Mammalia > Chiroptera > Phyllostomidae > Artibeus > Artibeus jamaicensis. Next base: position 27,603,073 of record NW_026521788.1, on the reverse strand, counting down.
CCATTTTTCAGTTTAATGAATAGCATCAGTGTCTGCCTTTTAACCAAAAATGTGACCTTAAACTTGATGGATCTCACCAGAAGGCACATTTTCAAATTATTTTTCTATTGCAGGTTATGACTATCACATCCCAAATTATTGTGACAGCTGTGAGAGGGAAGGCCGCATCACAGGTCCGGCAACTTCCAAACACAGCTCGGCCTCACAAAATAGTAGTTTCGTCTGCGGAACCAGCTGAATAGCATGGAAAAGAAAGCACGAGCCACGTGGGACGGGAAGAGGGGCCTCCCCCGAGCTGCACACACGGGAGAAAGAGTCATGCACAGCCGCTGAAATCCCCCTACTTTTTGTTCCTACCATTTTTGTTTCCAAATCATTCTAAATTGGGAAGGTAGGTGAAGGCTGAGCATTACTGATTCCAAAAAACTCCAAAAGGACATCTGATATTTCTTCCTTATTAAGGATGATAGAGTGTAATTGATGGGCCTGGTGCCGGGCCAATCCCAACTTTTTGAGAATGCGGCTTAATGTGCAGACATTATTTTTGGACTACTGAATGCCAGAAAATAATGAGCTGGCATTCAGCTTTGGTGAATAAGACTCTGAATTTTCATCTAAAAGCAGTTTTGAGTTATTGCTGTAGATAAGGTGTAACTGTGCAAGGGAATTTTATCCATGTTTCTCCCATGAATCATAAATGAGGAAAAAAATTACAGTCTAAATTGCACTTAAAAGGAATAAAGTCTTTTCATGTCATACATGATTTATCAAAATGATCTCATTTTAAGGGTACTGTGGTGTATCTTGATTAATCACATTAGGAAGCGTGATGAATGGCCTCTTTAATGGTAACACAGGATTTATGGGCAACATCCCGACTTGAACCAGAAGGGTAAGAAGTAAAATATACAATAGATAGCTAATGCAGATAGGGTGTCAGTAATGCTTTGACTTGTTTTAAAATTATACTGGGAGCCTTAGCTTCAGGAGATTCTGGACTTGCCAGGTGGTAGAGAGCAAACAAGTTTCGCACAGGAACTTGGGTGCAGCCGCAAACACAGTGTAACCCTTCCCTAACCTGTTGCAATGCCAGTAAAATCACACTGCTCAACCATAAAGAGCAGGCGTCTGTGAGATTTGGACAAATCGCAGAAATTCCTAGCAGGAAGAGGGGGACACTGCCTTTTGAGATCAGCGTTCTTTCTCCTACTGCCCTATTTCAATATCCTCTTCCCATTTCGCTTTAATATCCTAAATGCCTTTTTTTAAGTCTCCTCGAGTCTGCCCCCACTAATTTCCTCTAAGGCTGACAGATCAGAGGCTTTCCTCGAACTGTTCCTTTTAGAGCTGAGGAGCCCTCCTCGTAATCCTGCTGCTTGTCTGCAATTAATCCTTCCAGTTGCCACATTATTAACACCACCACCCACAGACAGAGGAAGCCCCGACCCACTGGACACTGGCTCCCGCCTGAAGCTTCAAAGGTGCCAATCACACCCTAGTCAGAAAGGTGCCTGCTGTCAGCATCAGAGGTTTCCATCCTCTCCTCCCTGCTGATCAAACATTCTTCCTCAGAAGATTAATTCAGAGTCTCCGCCCATTTCCTCCCATATCCTCTTTCCCTTTTTGGTTTACCCAACGATCCATCTTTGCTTCGAAAAAGGGAGCCACAGATAATAGAAGCCCTTTCAAAACAAAAGCTGGGCAAAGGCAAATTTAAGTCCCAGCTGTTATCAACTTTTTTTTTTAACTCATTTAAACACCTTAAGGCAGTGAGGATTAGGGCCTGGCCTGAAATGCCATTCTTTGATCAAAGACTCCGAGACTTTACACAAACATAATCACAAGGCGATGCCTCTCTGAAGGCGGAATTGATTTGTTTGCCTGCAGTGCCCAGGACGGTAGAAAAGCTGCACACTTGTTTTCCCAACTCCCAACATACATTCACAGGCCGCATGAATGAGAAATGATATATATTTATATATCTTAATTGGAGCAACATCATGCGCAGGTTCAGACATGGTTGTGGGGAAAGGGCATGAGGGTGGGCAATGTGGGTGCGTGCCACAGCCTGTTCCATGGGGGCGTGGGGCAGGGGGCAGAGCAGCAGAGACCCCAGGGAGGGAGGTGAGAAAGAAGCAACTCCACCGCCTCTGACGTGGAGCAGAAGTGACTTCACAGCGAATGACCTGTGTTTATGTTGGCCAATTTTACTAGAATCTTCTCCAGCCGCTTAGTAACATAGTTATCGGTGCCTGTCTATTAAAGTGGTCTCAGTAAGAGCAGTAGTGGCAGGGGCTTTCCTGAGGGCCAGTGAACAGCCGCCAGGCGACTCATTTGCCAGGTCCCTCACCATCCATCAACGTGTTTTGGGACCTGGTGCCAGGACTGGCTCACAATAAAATCTTCAAACAGGCTCTCTGAGATGGCTGAATAACAAGTTCTCATAGTAAATCGTGGCTCAGTACTATTTATACTTGTCATACATATTAAGAAGTAAATAATTTTGAAGTGAAATAATAAAGAAAATATTTAATATGAAGGCTTAAGGGACAACTGAAAATCAATAGGTAAGAATATGAAGATGTCTTTATAAAGGGAAGGTTAATCAAATTTTTATCTCTGGATTTTGTTTTATCAGAGGTTTTTTTTGGGGGGAAGGAATGCTATTTTGTTACTCATCCTACAGAATACTGCCAGAAAATGAAAGTAAAGCCATACATAACGAAGAAGTCTTGACAGATAAGATTCTATTGGAGCAACTGACCACACATTTCCAGGGCAGGTTGTAGAATCTCCCTTGTTGAACAGTTAGAAAGAAAAGATTACCTTTTTGTTTGTAAGTGATGAATTTCAATTTAAAGTGATTTTGGAAAATAAATGTTGAGCAGGGGTTCTAATGGTTCCAAGGATACAGAGTGTCAGGTATGGTTGGATGCAGGTTCCCAACTTATCAGGACTTCTGGCTTTTAGCTTTGTACTCCTCCCTGCCAGCTTCGGTGTCCCCAGGTGGTGGCTGCCCAGGCACTCCAAATCTGTACCTTAGCATATTTTTAAGACAGCAGAAAGAACTTACTTCTATTTCCTGAAAGTTTCAAGCAAAATCAGGGAATCCATGGCCTGTCTGGGGTATAGGCCCGTCCTCCATGCTCAGGAGAGCACACACTGTCCCACTGAACCTGATCTCGTCCCCCTGCCCAGTGCTGAGACAGCACCTGGTCCTGCGAGAGCACCACAGATTAAAGGTAATGCGATGGTGGCTCCCCAGGGATCAATCTGGTCTAGAACAGAGCGCCATGGATCCCAAAAGAGCCAACAGAGCAAATTCCTCTTCCAAAGTATATGACTTCCTATGTGAGCCTTCTGCAGCCCTTCCCTGCATGCCAGAGGTATTCAAAACATCTCATCACCATCTTTGGACAAAACTGCGCCAGCTATTCAATAGCCCAATCCTGAATCATCATCAACATTAACAAAAGGCCACCACATCCAGAAAATCTTCCCCTCGAGGTTTTCCAGATATCATATATGTTAAACTCTTCAGGCCCTCAAGTTGGTTCCAAACAGCTTTAACATATAATTTTTTAACAAGTGCAGGTGTCCCCCAGAAGATTAAAAGCAGTGGTTGCGATTTGAAGAGAGCAGCATGGGGAAAGGGCCAAGGATAGCTGCCGGGGTCACAGTGCAACATGGAAAAAGGAGACCAAAGGCACAGATTGAGAACTGAACCACTAGACATCACAGAAGACCTTTGGGGTGATGCTACCGCATCCTCCCATTTTACCCTCTCACACATATAGGATAAACTTCAAATCAGTTTAATATTTTCTGCATAAGTCAGAAATTATATGATAATTAATTACTAATTAGCATGCATCTAGCAGCCACAGGCACTGGCCACCAGGATGAGGCATCATTCATTCCTATTTTGTCCATATGTAGAACAGATATCACCCCAAGAGAACACATGACCAGTATAAAAGAGCAGCACAGGAAAGAGCTATGAGTATCTCATCCTAAAAAGTTTTGATCCTAATCTATGTAAACTTCAAATGTCTGGGAAAATATATTCTAATATATGTCTCTTATTTTTCAAAGGCATTTCCCTGTCACTCTCTCATCAGCCCTCTTTCTACCTCCTTCTAAAAGAGATGTCAAGGATGCTTGCCCTGAATCTAGGCTCATGGCTATCTTAGTAGATAAGGACACTGTATTCTGGGCAGCTCAGGTGATTCCCTGAAGATAAGCATCATATGTAAAACCAGGACCCTGGCATACTTAGAACTGGCTACTACATTTGAGTTTTATATCCCCCTAGAGACTCAAAGAAAGCCATGCCTGATTCTCCGATGAACAACTCAACAACACCCACTATGGCAACTAAGACTAGATATGTTTGAATGCTAGGCTACCAAAACTCTTCTGGGCTAGAGCCCATGTGTCCTGAGTGTCTACATCAGGATAGCTAAAATCCAAAGAACAACCATGGAAATTGGATGTAGACTTCTTGAAACAGTTGCAGAATGGGTGCATGCATAGAACATATGGAAGTTGGTTGCAGGGAAAGGGATAAGGACATAAAAGATTTCAAGTTCCAACACAATCTTTCTTTGTAAAGTTAATAGTAATCCCCAGTTTGTAAACCTTTCTAGAAAAGGACTTTCATTTGTCCTATCTTTTCCCAAGTAGCGGAAAACAGATGCCTGCATATTCTGGACACCCAACAGTCTCATTACTCTTTATATTCAAATATGTTACCTCTATCTTATATTGATTTTGATAATGCCAGTAATTTTATATTACAAAGTACAGATAAAATAAAATGGGGTTGAGAAAAATGGTAGAAGATAGTTTAATGGTCATTTGACAAAAACATTTTTATACCTTTATATTTCTCCAAAATTAATTGATAATCACAGAGCTATTCATGAAAAAGGCCTTTCCCCCTTATTTTACACCATCAATAACTGTTGACATTAAAAGGTTAATTTATCTAAATATATATATGTAAAGCTATTTCCTTGACAGATTCCAGATCCAAACATGTGAGAGAGTACTGAAAAATGACTCACCAAGTATCATAATGAGTAAGTCTTATGTCCTGTGTAATATTTCTAATAATTCCAGCAGGCTTATTACTCCTGTTGCCAAAGGAAAATGCAAAATTGACTCACAGCTTTCTTTCATAAAGAAATACTATCACTAGCCTTTAAAATCTTTGTCTTCAACTCTTCAAATACATTGTGTGTGTAGCAGGATTCAGTCATGGACAAAATATGAATAAATGAACCTACCCCAATGGTAAATCCATTCTGGGTATGTTATAAGTAGGATAGTCCAAATGCCAAAAAATAAGAATAAAAGAAAGGAGGAAAAAAATACACAGAAGGAAAAAAGTAAAATTTAAATAAAAGAAAGGGAACAATATTTCAGAGTTATTTCTCAAATTAGAAATTTATTCAACAATTTTCCACCATTTTTCTAGACTCGATTCTGCTATAGCAACTATATGCTATACCTGTTGTAAGATAGTAACACCCCACATGTTCTATGAGACCTCCTTTTCCTTTTCCCCATTCATGATCCCTAGGTTCTGAAAGATAAGCATGGCCGCAGAGACCCAAGTCTGCCCTCCTGGGTTTGTCCTGCAACTGCACATTCATTACCAGTTCACAAAAAGGTGAACTGTACTATGGTAGAAACACAAGACATGCCACCTGGATGGTTACAAAGGGCCAAGTTAAAAGGACTCTTAAAAGATTCATTCAGGAATTTGAGCCTCTGGTTTGGCCAGTGTGAAGCAGACTCCCATCCTCTTCCTCCCATCCTCGCCTTTACCAGAGCACTACTGTTGATTTCAATGAAGTGAATTTCTTTTGGAGAAGACTCAATTCCTGGCAAAGTCATAAAATGTCCTATCCAAAGTAACCACTCTTAGACCATCTTTTAAAAATAGAATTTGGTCATGCCTTGCCTCTGCTTCAAAACCATGCTATGATTTGTCTTGCTCTCGGGATGAACAGAAAGCACCAGGTGTTGCTTAGAAGGCTCTCTGCCCTGGTCCTTGCCTGCCTCCCCAGCCTCCCTCACCTTCATCCCCTCACCCCTGTGATCCAGCCACTGGCCCTCCTCCTGCTCCTTCAGCACGCCAGGCCCTGCCCAAGATGTCTGCACAACCTAGTCTTTCTTCGGAACCTCCTCCCTCCAACACTGTTGCCTAGTTAACCTCTTACCTTTCAAGTATCGGCTCATGCATTACTTCCTTAGAAAGATTTCTCTGACATCACTTTTACACATATGTCCAAGGACCTCATGTTTCTTTTTTGGGACATACCATAGTTTGTAATTATATCTTATTAGTATATTTTAGTGACAGTCACACCTTGAGGACAGTGTTTCACACCTTTCTGGGTTGCAGTACCTTCTCAATGAATATGTGTTAACTGGTAAAATAAAGGAATTTAAAACATAGAACAAACTGCATTCCCAGCCTCCAAGAATAATAAGCACACATCTTCCCAGACTAAGTCACCTTCTATACAGCCCTCTAAGGTGACGTTCTCCTCACAGACAGAGTTCCTAAATGCAGACAAGTTGCCGCATACAGACCTCTATGCCTCAATTCCTTCTGAATGCTCATTTCAAGCACAGCCTGGTTTTGAAAAGACTTAAGTTACGCTTAGGCCAAAAGGAGTCATCCAAAGGCAGTTTAGCACAAACAAAGGAAAACCTCCTTCACAAATGGAGTCTACAAATGGAAAACACAAAACACGAGCCCATTGTTTTCAAAATGCATTCAAGTGACTTCAGTCTGGAATTTAGGGTCTGGCAAGCCAGCCGGTGGAGTGATTTGATGTAGCAGCAGCTTTGCTCAGCTTTCCTTTTGTTACACCCATCTATCTCCGTCCCCTGATGAAAGAGTAGTAAAAAGTTTAATCCAAATAAAGCCGTGGGCTTGACCCCAGGAGTGCAGGTGAGCATCCCTTGTCACTGTCCTCCAGATCTCAAAGATTAAGGCTGGGTAGGCAAGAGAAGCTGCCCACAGGTCCTCAAGGGCTGTCATCAAGAGAGAAAACTGAGTTATAGTGCGGCCCTCTTGTCACAGGGCTCAGTGGGCAGAAGGGGGTGCTGCAGTGTAACCTATTCAGGATGCAAATGGAGTAGCTTTTTGAGCTGCAGATTAAAGTCACTGCCTGGCAGGTCCTCGGCAGTACTAAATGTTGGATTCCTGCTTGTTACTGCTCACTGCAGGTCATTAATAGAACTCGGAATGACCTAACTAAATGTGAGCATTAAAAAAATCCTTATAACCAAAAAAAAAAAAAAAAAGAACAAGGAGTGGCAATCCCACTCTGAGGGAACTCGATTTACCCAGCTCTAGGGAGACTTATTTATTTAAGATCTCCAGAGTTCAATTTTATTCAATATAGATTGACAATCATCTGCCACAGACCTGCTACCCAGTAAATGATAGAGAGTTACACAGGTGGATTGAGAGAGACAGAGACAGAGAAGAAAGGCAGGAAGGCAGGAAGGGGAAGGAAAGAGAAAGGAAGGAAAAGAGAGGAGGAAGGAATGAAGGAAGGTAAGGAGAGAGGGAAGGAGAGAGGAAGGAAGGCAGGCAGGCAGGCAGGAAGGAAGGGTAGAAAGGAGGAAGGGAGATTTTTAAGGTCCTCTGTGTGTCTGTGAACAACAAGAAAGAAGGAAGAGATCACTACAAATGCAAGCTTTGATCAACAGGGCCAGGGGAAGTGACTGTGGAGGAACACCTCCCTTCCTCTGGGTTGAACTTCCAAAAAATTGGGAGCAAAGAGTCAGAACAAAACCTCTAGCTTTACAGCACCAAGCCAGCTGGTCCTTGAGCTTTATTTCCTGACCAAGTTGGGTGCTCATTCTGCCAAGTGAGTTTTCCCTTTTCCCTTCACTTTAGCCAATCCTTTTCTCTTCAACTGGAGTTCCCCAAGACTCATCAAAAACACGATTTAATTACATCTCCCCCCCAAAAAGGAGGAGTGTAAACATGACTCCTTTTTATCTCCTGATACATCTGGACAAGTAGACAATGTGCTAAAACAAAATAAATCTGCCCTGACAGTCACATCAAAGAGTTCAGCGAGGGGCTTGCAGCTACTTAAAGCACAGGAATGCTGTTGCTAAGCATCAGCCTACAACTTATCAGTCCCAGGAAGAAATGCTTTTTTCTTTCTTTCAGGGGGGAGATGAGGAAAGTTAGAGAGTGGGAACCAGACTGCAAAAGGAGATTGGGGATTTTCAGGGATTTTGAAGCTTAATATGAATTGTGTGAAGAAAGGGGGTTTTGTTGTGCGGTGTTTTTCTTTTGACACACTCGTCTATGTTTTTATAAAGGTAATATGTGGAAACCTTCTAGAAAGGGTTATTTGGAACTCACAGAAATAGGTGATCGCACAAAACACTCCTATACAAATTTAAGCCATAAGTCATTGCTGTGAATTTCTCTGTTATGAGAAGAGCCAAACGCTAGCTCAGGGGTCTGAGGAAATATCTCACATTCAACAAAGTCAAGAGTGAAAAATCCTTAAGTCATCATAGTAATAAATCACCCAACATCACAAACCACAAACTTTTTTTTCCTAAAAGGCAGGAAATGGAGCATCCACTTCAACGAACACAACACAAAAGAAAACAGAAATTCTCCCCGCCCAAAAGAAGTATAACATGCCATGTGCGATGAAATAAATCTAGCCAAATGACCCCAAATACACGTATAGTCTCACAACCAGAGTTTCTGTAGTAAAACACAAAATGGAACTGACCCTGCAATCTGGCCAACACCTTCAGCCTTTTCTCCTCCCCACCCCCAGGGGGAAGATGCTGAAACAGAGGCTGTGAAATTCAGTCTGATGGTCATTCCATATGCTGGTTCTTGAGAGAATGCAACAGAGTTTTTCCTCTTCCCATGAACATAACCTCAGGTGGGAAACTGCCCCATTTTTCCCTTCAGCAAGGCTACTAAAGTTAGTTATGCTGGGAAATGTAAATTGAACATGAAATGGCATTGATGAGAAGTACGTTCCACGAGGACCTGAGGGTGCTCTTGAAATTAAAAAAAAAAAAAGCTGGTTCAGAATAACCCACCATGCACTGCCAGGGTGATTTTGCCCTTGTAACAGAGGCGTTAAAAATATGCAGATGCATTACTCCGACCAAGGGAAGCCGGGGGCATTCTAAGTAAACAACTTGCTATCTTCTTGAATCAAAGGAAACAAATTCTGAAACTATGGCGATCTCCATACAGGATAACTATCAACACCATGAACAATTACCAAGCCTGTGATATTGCGCAAATAAATAACAGTTACCATTATCTATAGTGTGATCATATTTATTAAACAGTGGCGGAGGGCCGCAGTAACCATTTTTATGGTCCTGTATAGCTCCTATTTTCTAATTAAACAAAAGGTTATTTCTACTGTTAACATAGCCATTTGTCTAGGTTGGGTCTTACATAATACTTTTTGCCAAGCATGACAGAATATAAGAAATTACGTTCTGTGGTGGTTTGGTTTTGGGCTTTCTTCGCTTTCAGTTTTGCATGCTGAGTTGCTACTTAGAAAGCTCTGTCCGTTCATAATCAAAGCAAGAGGCCATTGTGTGGAGAATTCATAAATAAACTTTGGCAATTTTTTTCCTAAAGCATGATGAAGCCAGCACTTGGTCCTACCCTTTAGATTCAATCCAAGGGCAATGGTCTGTATTATTAAAGATATAGGTCAAGCCAGCGTGTGCTTCTCTGTCCTGTGGGATGTTTTAGAAGCTGCTGTCACATTACCGAGATCTGTCCTGTGGCTCCTAATTATTCCTCTTGGCAGCTTTGGATTTCAAGTGATTCCTCTCACATGTATGTAAAAATTTATAAGCTCTTTCACATAACAGCATGAGTTATTTCCTTGTTTGTAATTGCAGAAGATACCAATTGGAAAATTCACCAATTTCACTGACAAAGATAATGGTAACTTAATAAAATTTGCATTATGTTTTCTGCAAACCTTGATAATATCTCATATCCACATTTAAAACTGTAATAGTATTTTTTGTTTCAATACAACTCTTACTATAAAGTCATCTTTCTCCTGAGCATCTTAACAAGGGGAAAAAAACCCATAAATTTCCTCATCTTTAAAATGAATTTGGTCCAGAAATATGAATGGCAGGAAAGAAGCCAGTGTTTCCTGAGCCTCTGAGCATCTAGTATGTACCTGGTATGTTCATGTGGGCCATTTTATTTAGCTCCCGAAACAACTCTGTGCGGTAGATAGATATGCCCACAATAAAAATGAGCATCGGGAATTCCATTCTGATTTGATATTCCCAAGCCTGACCAGAGCACCAGGCCCTTGCCCCATACTGAAAGGAGCAAACAGGGCTGTGATGTAAAGCAGTTTACAGTCTAGTAGGAGGGAACAAGATAAGTCAATAACCGCAATAACGGGAGGATTTGAAACAAATGCTCCACAAAGGAGTCAAACAAAACAAAACAAAACACAACGGCTTAGTGATCAAAGGATGGGAGGTATTTTGCCTGTTCCAGGAGAAAGGGAGAAAACCTGGCACAGCATTTGACTGTCACAACCTCGTGAAGTATTAACTGGAAAGGTATCAACATTCCTATTACACAGATGAGAAGATGGAGACTTAAGAAGCAAAGTGCCTTCCCGAGGAATGAGGAACTGATGACTTGCCCAGGGTCAAACACAGCTTTCCTGCTTGCTTTGTTGCCAAGATCAATGACAATAATATCCAGACTTTTAAAAATGACTTCCTACTGAAGAGCTCTGTCCCTATTCTTCTATAATGACAGCCGGAGCTTAAATTTGGTGCCACCAGCCCAGAGTGTCCCCCTCAAGGAGCTGTTTGACTTTTCTAGATTCCAAAATAAAACAAGGTTCTGCCTCTAGAGATGCTGTATGCAATGATATGTGATGATTATGGATCTCATAGTCTACATTTAATTATAAACATTTACATTTTAAATACCACCAACCAAAATGTTCAGAATCATATGATTAATAATATTATTGATTTTTAATTAAAGCACTCATGTGTTTCATTTATTCTCAATTCTGTCATTAAATAGCTGCCACTGTACAATGGGCCTTTCATATCTACTATGCTAGGACTCTTCTCCTGGTTTCCAAATGTATTTAGTTTCTCTCATTTCTCTGGAGGTTGAGTGGTGGAGGGAAGTGAGGAGTATAATTTTCTTTATAAAGATAAAGGAAAAGAGGGATGCTGAATAAATTGACCCATTTTATCTGACTCTTACTCCTACAAAGTGTGAGTTCCAGGTCTCGACTTATTTGTACTGTGGAGATGGATGTCTTTCCAAAGGATAATTACCTCCAACCAGCCAAAGAGCAGCTCTTACTGATTTTGTAGAATAAGGATACCAAGTTGCAGAGAGATTGGAGGAATTCTCCCAACTCTCCATTCAGCAAATCTTGACCCCCAGACAATGGTCCTAAGAAAAATCGGGAAGTTATCCTGCAGGTACCCACTGCATTTGCAGGAGGTGTTCCCATCAAAGGAAGGGTTGGTTGGAAGACATTGTAACTGGCCATGTACAAGCTGGCCAAGTAAGAAAACAGAAGGGACTATAGATCCTCTTCCCAATGTTTATCTGCAGTAAAAGGGCTTCTGGGTCTGGATAAAAACCCTCTGAGACAAACAGAAGGTATTTAAGGACTATGATTATTTGATTATTTGGAAGATAATAGATGGAATACCTAGATGAACTAAAGCAGCTTAGCTTCATATCTATAGGAATGAATACCTTATTAAATCTACTCTCAAGGCCCTCTTGAGATCCAGGACGTTTTAAAAGTTTTGATCAGCCACTTGAACTGAGAAACCTAAATATCTCGGAACAGTACATAGATATACATAATATATGAAACATGTATGGCACATGCATTCATAGAAGGCTCTTCCCTCCCCTTCAACAGCAGATGTTCTTGTTGTGTATGTAGGAGGAACATCTGTCTGGAATATTAAAAGTCTCATTGCCCACTCAATGGCAATCTGGCTTTAGCATTTTACTAATTGATTAGAAAATAAAGGAAGGGTTGCTAACCAACAATACACTCCCAACTTTTTTGGAGCTATGAAGAAAACCAAGAATACTATGGAGATAGGGTATCTTCCCAGAGGGTTTATGTCATGGTTGGATAATCTGATGCCAGAAACTATTGGAAAGCAATAAGAGTTGACGAAAAGAGGACTTTTTGGACCTGTTATTGTAGAGTCACAGAACAATATTTTAAGGCCCGTAAGAAATTGAGAAAAAATGTATGTTTCATGGAAGAAGACATTCTAAAAAGTAAAGCTTTAAGGCACAGTTCAAGTTGTTCTTTCTACCAGATGTTTCCTGGATGAAATTCCATTTGTCCTTCAAGGTTTAACTTAAGCATCATCTCCTCTTTGGCCTTGCCAGACCACTAAGGTTACATAGTAGGTGCCTGTGTCAGTGCACTTGGCAGTGGTTTGAGTTTTCAGCAGTCACAGTTAATTTCTTCTCCAATTTTTGTAATTTAGGCACCAGTACTGGGCCAGATACCCAGAAGGCACTTAGCACAGGTTAAATGAATGAGTAAATGAAAGGCAAGGGAAGAGGATGGCAGCCATTTCAGATTATTTCTGTCTTCCTGTCTTCCTCTACCATTCTGCTTAGAAGCAATCTATAATCACCCCACACTAGGCTACAGTGATGTGGGACTTCTCCAACATGCAGCCTGTACTGGATCCTTCACCACACTGCTAGCTGGTTGGAGGGCGGGGGGAAGAGATGTTAGCATGGAGTTTTCCCCAGCAGGCACAGTGCCGAGGTGCATTTTTAATGATTTACCAGTTCTACTTGACTGAGCTTGCACCCTGTAAGTGGATCATATGATCAGCGATCACAAGTTAAACTGCTTTTGTTGCTCGCAAGGCATGCATGGTGGGCTGGCTGCAGGCACCAGTGCCTTGCACGCAGCTGTGTGTAAGACAAGGAGAGGTTACATACAACAGGCAGTTAATGGCTCATACCAGCAAGCCCTCGACTGAAGTCGGCACATGCGGCTGAATTTTAAAAAGGTAAATGACCTTGCAGCTGGGAGCTTTAACTATGTGCTTTTACCTATTTGTACCTGGATAAGTAAACATTTGCAGCACGCCAAAAGGCCCTGAAAGCACTATTGTAGCCACAGGCTAATCCCTTTCTCTCTGGATGAAAGACTCCAAAACAAACCAGGGGGTGGGGGGTGGGGTCATTTTCTGCCTCAAGTAGCACAAAGGTAAAGTGGGGCAATGGTGATAATGACTTCCATTTGTTATAACTTTCAGAAGTCACCAAGGCTCCAGTCTTAACCAGCTGCCCATATTTAGGATTCCACTTTCCAGGAAGAGTGACAGAAACAACAGGCCCCCAGACAGAGAGAACAGTGCTAGCCAGAGCCAAACAGAACTGCCTTCTACTTGCCAATGATCTGACACAAGGAAGCTGGAATGAGCATCTCCACACTTGTTCGACTATCCAAAAGGGTTGCTTCTCCCAACTGCTATTGCTCAGGGCCAAAAAAAGCAGGCCCATCTTAGTTCTCTTCTGCTTTAACTTCCATTCAACAGACAAGTAATCAGGAGTTTAGGTCTTCTACTATAAATTGCCTGCATCCTGCTCTGAGTTATCCGATAACCAACATTTAATTTCTTCTTTCAGTAGGTTCTTCAGATAACTCCAACTGCAACTGGTCTACCACAGCTACATCTGAAATACTGGCTAGCCATCCAAGTGCTTTCCAAAGAGTAGAATATTCATGATTTACAATCTGAGCTGGAACCTTGGTAATGTTATTATTTTAAGAATTTGTCAATCAGTTCAGATTAAGATAACATTAACTACAACATAAACTGAGATTTCCATGAGAACAGGCAGAAGGTACGTGTGAAATATTTAAGACATTTCACAGGCAATGAATCAATAGAGAGCAGTTTCACTGGAGTGATAAGAACACTAGGCTGAGGGCTGAGAGCTGTGAGCCCTGGGCTCTTCAGTGGTTCTACCCCTCTCCTGCTACATGACTCTCAGCTCATCATTCCACATCTTTGCATCTGAGACTGCAGTCCCTCATTTGATGACTCTATTGAGTTCCTATTCTGTTCCAGGAATCATGGTAGGCACTGAAAACAAGCATGTTGAGTTAGATGACATCTAGGTATTATTCATGTATGTATATGCAAATAAATTAGTGCTAGCCACCATCTGTTGAATGCAAATAATCTTTAAATGGCCAGAAATATTTTTTCCCTGAGACTCGGTTAATATGGTTTATATACATGAGAGAAAACAGCACTCCTTGGTCCAATATACAGTTTTTAATAAACTTTATGAAATTTCCATTGATCCATATGCAAAAATAATTTGTTTACAATTTGAACTCAGCCGACTAAATGGTGCCTAACTCAATAAAGGAACAGGCTGAGGAACAACAGCTGCGTGGCTATTAACACATTATGCCATTAGAAACATTAAACAGTTGGGTTTGGTAAAGGAGTCAAAGTTAACCCCTTGAATATCTCTGAAGTGGAGATCAGTTTTAGAAGATACTTTGCAGTAAAAGGAAGCTGCAGACTTATAAAGGAATTTCTCTACCTTCTGAAGGAGCCTGCAAGAATAGACCACTTGCCTATGGCTTTGCTGCACAAGCTTCTAGGAACCTCCTCTAAACGTGTCTGTAAGCTTCATGTAGAGATGATCAGGAGGTGATAGGGTGTAGAAGGATGTCTTAGTAATTAGTACACTAGCTTGACATATTAATATGATTCATATGGTGACCTACATTTTTTGTACTTAGATAAATTGGTTAGTTTTGACCTTATAGGGCCAGGGTCAGGGTATAATCCTTTTTAGCCAGTTGGTTCTATTTTATAATCACATGTATAACCCAATCAGTGAGTTAAAAATAAGTACTCAATGAATACTAAATAAGGCAAAGTCCCTCATCCCAAATTATATACTATACTGTAGAGATAGGGACATGCAATTAATTTAAGAGACATGAAAATTTGAGAACAATTCAGGCTATACTGTGTAATTTTGAAGATATACATGGGCCTGAAGAAGAGAGATGAGTGAAGATTAACAAAGAAAGACCTTTAGGAAGGAAACAGGAGTGAGCTGTGCTTCGAGGAAAAACACGTTAGGGTTTAGATACTTGCAAGGAGAAAATTAAGGGTCAAGAGAGAAGCTGAGGTAGGGACTGAGGAGGACTGGGTGAGGTGGAGCACAGATAGCTTAAGCAAAAGGAGAGCGGTGATGGACAATAAGATACTATTAGTCTGTTTTTTTTTAGCATTTTTGGTTATTGAGGCTATAAAGAGTATAAGGAAGAGAGCTGGACTTGGCTACTACATACCTCCCACACTACTGTAAAAGGCAAGCAGAGGGCTTGCCTCTAGAAGTGGCAGGGTCAAAGAAGCGGATGAAAGATAGTTCAACTTTTATTTTTATTTTGTTATAAAGATTTTATGCATTTATTTTTAGACAGAAGGGAAGCGAAGGAGAGAAAGGGAGAGAGAAATATTGTGTGGTTGCCTCTTGAATGCCCCCTACTGGGGACCTTGCCTGCAACCCACGCATGTGCCCTGAATGGGAATTGAACCTGTGAACCTTTGCTTCACAGTCTAGCGCTCAATCCACTGAGCCACAGCAGCCAGGAGCTAGCTCGACTTTTAGAAAAATCAAACTTTGCTTGGTATCCAGGTTAGTGATCATCTGATTGCTCAACTGTGAATTCTGTGTGACAACCAGAATATAAACAAGAAAATAACTGAAAATGTGTGGGCAAACCTTCAAATTCTCAGCATAACAGAGACTTTGAGTCAGAAAGGATCTTTGCACCTTGTGAAATTGACCTGTCCAGTTTCCAAAAAAAGTTGTAGATGCCTCTTCAACACCAACTTGCTAATATGGTCCTCCAGTTCTGGTCTCAGCCCTTTCAGTACAGTCGGTATTCACTTCTGTGCAAAGCAGAACATCACTCTGTTTAATAAAATCCCTTAATAAAATGTCCTTTTAATATTATATCCAAACTTCCTCCTTGGACCATTGACCCTCAGGTCCTAGGTTTGTCCTCAAAGCAACAGTATATCCTTATCCGCATGATACTGCTTCATCTATTTGGAAGGAGAGTTTGTGTCACCTTAACCTCTACTATTCCCAGGCAAGTATTTACATAACAATAGCCTAGTCTTTCTCCTTATCCCTCTCCATGAGTTTTCCCATTTTCCTTTTTTTTCCCCTTAAAACATGAAACCCTGTGTGGAATGCAGTCCTGTGGACGATGTGTGAACTGTGCAGATCCCAGGAAGACACTCACTTTGAAAAATTGGGATCCAAACTGCTGATACCTTTCCAAGCTATATCTGATGGTGGTGTGCACATCAAATCTCAAATAAAATATTTCAATGTTTTTGATGTGAAACATGGCCAAGCCACATCTTTCAAGCACACACTTCCTTTTATAATTGATTTTTAAAAAATATGAAGCTAGGACTTCAGAGTAACAATTCTATTAAATTTTGTCTGGTAGGTGTCAGGCAATGTTTTAGCTTGTTGAGAACACTTAGAACTGTGATCAAAAACCTTTGGCAAGGATGCCTTCCCTCACTTTGTACTGTGTTTGGAAAATTAATAAGCAAGGCTCCTTTCCAATTCATTACAAGTTGTTGATAAAAATGTTTACCAGGTCAGAAACAAAGACAACTTCAAGACTGAAGCTTAGATATGTGGATGAAGCCTAAGGCTTAGAAAAGAAGATGAGACATTTGGGACAAGTTCTTTGGGAAGAGTGAAGATACATACCGAGAGGTGTCTTTACTAATATAAAGGTAAATACCTAGAGAGCAAAAAATTAGGTCTGGAATTTTTCTAACATACTTGAGGAAATAGGGATATTAGGTCTGGAGCAATTAGCAAACCAAAGAATTTCCAGCATGAACTCACTCAACTTAATCAAGAAAGATGAATACAAAAGCAACCTGAACACAAAAGAAACAGTTCACCTTGGTCATTGGCTCAAAAACGTGATACCAAGTTTAGAATGAGTTTTTTCCCCAAGAGACTGGTACATGGATATATGAGCAAAATCTGCACAACCAACACCAAAACATGTGTGCTTGTCACCTCCCTGCTAGTAAGGTGTACTTACTGTAGAAGCTCGAAAAAGCATTATTAAGAACAAAACCCAGAAAACAGCCCAAATGCAGCACTCTGGCTCAAAAATGGCTACCATGGCCAATAACATAGAAAATAAATGTGAACTGCCTAATTATGAGTGACATGAAGCCAAATACTACAGTGTTACAACAAAGAAGACAGTAAACAGATTTAGGGTCCCAAGTTATTTATCAGAGATGAATGCAAGGGATGGATGGCTGCTTGAACATTTTTCAGGTCCCAGCTACAATCATGTATCTAAGAGATAAGGTAACATGGGACCTTAACAATGTTTACAGAAATCATAGATGACCCTGCTATATGTGGCCACTGACTCATTAATTTGACTAATTACAAAGACTCCTAACTCCCACTACTTACCCCCCCTGGGCTGGAAGTTGATGAACTAACCCACGTGTACTTGAATCTCAAAAAATCTTGTAAAAGGGAAAGTATGACACCACCAACATAGGCCAAATGACTACAATCACCTATATGATGCTTAGAAGTAAAATTCTGAAATGACATCAACAGAAACACAGGACCCTATTGGTATAATTCTTCTTTACCTTTTTCTTAATGTTTCAACAAAATTACCTTATTTGGTCCTTTCACCAATCCCATGAGCAACATAAGGCAAGCAATATGCTCTCATTTCACAGGCATAGAGCTAGAGAGACAAATGAAAATATTACCTAAAGATACACAGTGATGAAAACTGAGACAATTTTCTGTATTTGCACATTTGCAGGCACAGCAGTCCAAATTCTTTGGTTTTCAACATTTTGGAATGAAATTTCACTGGAAAAGCAGAGCAAACGTGTTTAGTAATGTCTAATGCCATCTTAATGCTCTGTCAGGGCAGACACTATGGAACTTCATTATTAACCATCCAGTGATGAATCTACAAGTCAGCTGTCACACATGGCTTTCCAGTGTCACTCAAAGCAGGACTGTGTGAGAAAGATCAGCCAAATCTACCTAGAAAGCAGGAACAAAAAAAGTGTGTGCATTAGGAGTCATGGAGTAATATCATGGGGACTTGTCACGAGGAATGCCACTGGTTGATAGAAGTAGAAGTAAAGCCTTTCATTATTTCATCAGTCTAGTCAATCTTCATTGGAAACAAATATACACATATTTGCTGCTACATTCCCAGCTATAACACAGGCAGCACTGCATATCCAGCTGTACAGCAAGCAAATTAGCCATTATAAGGCAAAAATTTGCCCTGAAGTCACCCTGCTAGGAACCCTGAGACGAGAACCAATATGTGGGGGAAAGCAGATAGGTTTCTGGAGACCTAGGTTCCTGGCTCTGCTTCCCCACCTCCTCAGCTGTGAACCTGGTTGGGCAAGTCATCTTGGAGCTGAGCCTCTGATTTCTTCTCAGCAAGACTGTGGATATAAATATCACCCTTAATTTCTCCAATGATTACTATGGAAGTTAAGTGGGACACTGCAGTTGGAGGCTTTATTTGTGTTGTGCAAATAGGAGGAACTAAAATGTAGCCTTATCTCTGTGACTGTTTAATACAGGCCACTGGGCAACCTTGTATTGACCTCTTCTGGCCTGTACCAGATAATTTAGTGTTACTATCATCATTAGTAAACATCCACAAGGGCCTGCTATGAGCTTAATTACACATTGGCTTATACAGTTCACTGACATTTTCATGTGTATGGTGGGGTCTGGTCTTCTTTAAGCAACCGTATGCTCATCCAGGGACAAGAGCTTGTGTATGCACAGGTATGTATTTGTATATACATCTTAGCCCAGCAAACAAAAGAGGACACAGTAGGCTCTCAATAAAGAGATCACTTGTTTGTCTTAGAAACCAATCAAAGATGGAGAAGTAGAAAGATGGCAGAGTTAGATATGGAAAAACTCTTACTTGTGGGAAATGGGTCAGTAAGATATTTTTAAAGGATGGGCACAATAGCAGCATTTCCGTCTGTAATCTCACACAGAAAAATGTTTAAAGAAAAAAATACCTACCAAGGGTCTTAATCAAGCTATTCTATTTAAGAGCATTAATGCTAAGTATGCAAACGTTCACCTGACTGATCATTAAGGTATCAAGAACTAATTTTCCTCCTTTTAAGAGCTTATATGTCACATCCCACCCCTTGGGCCTTCCAGAAATGCATTTAAATGCCTAACTAGGAGAAAGAAAAGCATTCCAGACAGCCAGGTGTTAGTGATTCAGCCATTAAAACTTCAGTTATAAAATATCCTCCACAAATGTAAAACATTTCAGTCATTAGAAGATCATAAATAGATTAAGATGACATTTTAAATTATTATGACACCATGTGTATAAAATGTACATTGTTCATCACAATATCCCAGATGACTGTGACTCTGATTGTCTGAAGTTAAAGATGAAGTGTGTGTGTTATTTATTTTAAGACCTAACAGCAAAAGACAGGGAGGGGAGGGAGGAAGGTGGGGAAAGCAGGCACACAGGTGGAAATTGTGAATGTTGCATCCTTCCTGAGGCAGGGAAAGACTTCAGATTCATTTCGCAATAACACCTATTTGCTGCTCCTTAAGAAAAAATAAATCATTATTTTATTTTTAGAGGATCAGGCTAAAGTAGAAAAGAAAACAACCTCAAAATTCATAATTTTGGAACTATCATCTAAAATGTTATGGTACCCACACTTCTTTGAGCTAATTGAAAAGTTCGATTAATGTTCAATCTTAATTTATGTCTAAAACTAGAAAAGTACCTATTGACACTTTTTCAAGTAACACACACCCACAAGTACTTTCTCAATATCAACTCATCACTCATATCTTCACTACATATTAAATGTGCAAAGCATGTCTCCACCTTAAAAATGTAGTACCACCTTAGTAAGAAGTGTGGCAGCTTTCTTTCAAGACGAGGAATCCATCTAACCACCATCACCAGAATAGAGAAGAAAGTACCAGAGGACCATTTCAGGTGAAAGGAAAAGAAACCTAAATTTCACAATTACGTAGAACATGGACATAAGGATCAGTGATATAAATAATCCAGTCTTGCTTGCAAGCCCATGTTTTTCAATCAAGTCCTACCAGAGAAGCAAATTCTTTTTAGGATTTAAGTATTTTTGAAAATGTGTTCTAGGGATAATGTACCTAAATTAAATCTTTGCCAGAAGATTCACATGAAGCATTAGGCCCACTAAGTCAATATAACAAGTAATTGGCAAGTTTGGGAGTAGTATTTAGGATACTCTATAGCAGGTGGCAAACACAAGGCCCACGAGCCAAATCTGGCCCTCCACCTTGTTTTATACTGCCCGGCACCTTGTTTCTACCCGGCAGCAGTGCCAAGCTCTCACTTAACTGTTAAGGAGTGGTTACATTTACACAGTCCTAACATTACATCCGGCCCTTCAAAGGTAACCACGAGGCTGATATGGCCCTGGTGAAAGTGGCTTTGACACCCCTGCTCTATAGTTATGGAGGTGATGCTGCTACATGCATTGGTAACTCATTCTGCTGAAGTAGACAGAGATAGGTGTATGTGAATATAGACCTAAGCATGCGGTTAATAATGGGCACAATTTAAGTTTCACCCAAGAATTTTTAAAAATGTACTAGGAACAGAGACCTGAAAGTGGCACAGGCATCAGAAACCCTTAAGTAAAGGATCCTCCCTATTCTCTTCTCTCAGAATCAATTCATGGAAAGTTCCAGGTTCTTTTCAGGATTATCCTGGTTCTTTGGAATAATCTTTCTTTAAAAGTGTTAAAATCTAAGGCATGAGATCAATAGCCTGCCCCATCAGATTCTCCAGAAGTACCAGTGTGAAACAGGATAATTCAAGGTCAATTCATTAGAACAATTATTCATCCATTTTGCCTTGTCAGTTACAAGATACTTTTGAGAAATCACCAACAGATTTTTGCTAGATTAAAGGAATTGGGAGCCATCAGATCCAACCTAAAAACTCCTGATGAAATCTACCCAGATATCCCCTGGAACAAATATCTTCCTAATGTTGAGCTGAAATATATTGTACTTCCTTGTAACATCACAGAAAATAAAGCAAATGCTCCATTTCTGTGTAGCCCTTTAAATTTTTTCTGCATTATAAACACTGAGGAGGAGGTATTGAAAAGAGGAAGAAAATACTTTGGAAATAGTCATAAAAGAAGGCAACCTCACGTTCTCTGAGGCCACTTCCACCACTCTGATGATTTGGCAGGTATGACTTAGGCTGTTGGAAAGAGAGTGTCTATTTTCCTGTCTGTACATATTAAAAACTTGGGAATGAAAAACAATTTAGTGCAGTTTGTGTCCAATTTTTTTCCTTTTTTCCAAAGTACCCCTTTAATGGAGTAAGATGGCAGAAACATTCACTTTCGCACTACACAGGCCCTTCTTAGAGAAAGATCCAGTGAATACCTCTAAGTTCATGCAATTCCAACATCCCATCTCCACCTTCCCACCATAACACCCTTCTTCCTTTACCTTGGGCAAACCATTAGTAAATTATTCATTCATTCAATTCTTAAACATATCCTTGCTGAATGTCCATTTTATTAAATACTTTTTATGTTTGTGTGGATAACTGCCTGTGTTGGAGAAAACCTATTCTTGTAAGAGAACTTTACGGGCAAAGGACAAGTCTTCATTTGATTTGCAAGGAAGATGGCACATCATCATGTTTCTGATTGATTGGATCTGGCAGTATACATCTCAGGAAATTCTCCAAGAATCTCTTTCTGTCTACTACACAGGGAAATACCTTTATTCAACAGTGAGATTTCCAAGTATAAGAATCTTATGTTGTAGAAATATTGGAAAGGTGTGCAAATCTGGCCATATTAATATATTAAAAGTTTATGAAGAATTCTACCCAAATCCATAAATGAACTGGAAATTAAATCAAGAGGCTACATTCTTTGAACGCCCTTGATTTGAGTCTCATTTTCTGGGTGTTTCTTCTCCTGTTTCTAATTTCAAACTAATCCTAAACTGTTTAATCCACCGCAGCAATAAGATTCAAATGGAATTGAAGTTCATATTAGATCTGGCAGGCCTGTTCGTGGTTGGGTTCCTCCAGAGGAGATTTGTTTATTTGCTGGTCCTTTTACAGAGCTCAGAGAGCAGAGTTTTAGATTTACCAAAAACTTTTTCCTCCTTTGGAAATGAATTAACAATGATGTTGCCAGAGAATGTTTATGGACACAATGCTAAAAAGTGGACCAAACAAAACGTACTTTATTTCTGCTTTGTCAAATGCATTGCCTTTTCTACCAAGGGAAGACTGGCACGATTATGATGTCATCATAGGAAATATTTTCATTATTACTATTAAATGTCTACCACTTCAGAGGATACCAATGAATTGCTGGATCTCTGTCCTCAGAGAGTTTAACATCAAGTTAGATTAAGATGACTGAACCCATAATGTGTGGCACAGTACATTGTGTTGTGTAGTGAGAGCATCCAGGGCCCTGGCTAAGTTCCTGAAAGACTCAAAACAAGATCTTTCTGCAATCTGGAGTAGCAGAACAAGAGCTCCTATTCAGATGAAATAGGATCTAGCCCTTGAAAAACAGGATGGCTCTGGATGGAGATCAGAGAGACAAAACTAAAATTACATGAATGAAGAAAGTCTAAACCCACCTGAGTGCCAGGTGGGTTTAGTTGCCAAAGTTACTTTTGTTGCCAATGTTACTCCCTTTGGACAAGCAGGTAGAAGCCAAAGCTCTTTGGCTGGTCCCACCCTTCCCTGGGGCTCTCACCTCCTCTGATTCTGGTCACTCAGCAGAGCTGCCAAGAAACTCAACATATTTGTACCTCTTAGAATGCAGTTTGAAAACCACTGTTTTCTTTCAAACTACTCATTAAAAAATGTGGAGAAACTAAGGCCTGAAAACAAGGTCAGTGAGCTGGTTAATGGGTGGTAGGAGTTAGAACCCAGGTTATCTGAGTCCTGGACTAATGTGCTTTCTCCCACCCCACACTCCCTTGAAAGTTCAAGTAAACAAATTGAGTGATTGAAAAATGATATAATGAAACAGGGCATCTGATAAAGAATCTCCAGTGGGAACATCTGCATTGTCTTTTTTACCTTCAATACCATATCAAATATTGATATTTATAAAATGGTGAAAGAACTGGCAACAGAAAATATATGCTATGGCAGGACTTCCACCAAGATGGAGGCATAGGTAGAAGCACTGCGCCTTCTCGCACAACCAAGTTTAAAAACAACAAAGTTTTAGCAAATAAAACACAGCCAAACCACAGAAAATTGACCTACATGGAAGTCTGACAACAACGAACCCTTCAGCCAAACTGGTAAGAGGCGCAGAGCCAGCAGCAGAGCTGGGTTGGGCAGGAAAGATCCACCAGACCTACCTTGGCAGGCAACCAGGTTCGCCAGCAGCCGGGCAGATCCCAGGTGTGGAGAAGCGGGCAGACCAACTGAGGGTGCAAGGTGTTGGACCCACTGAGGGTATAAGGCAGTGGACCCATTGGGGGCTGATAGCAGTCACACATTCTCTCACAGATAAACAGGTGAAGGAGCAAGCAGTGAGACGGACCGCACAGGCCCCAGCGGCAGGAAGCGGCAGAGGGAACCGCCATTGTCCCTCTCTGACCCCGCCCCCACATACAGCATCAGAAACCAGCGACCTGGGTGGCCCCACCCTGGTGAACGTCTAAGGCTCTGCTCCTCATACCTAACAGGCACGAACAAATCAAAACATGGTTCAAGAACAACTCAGAGCCCCAGAGCCAATAAATCTAAGCAATCAAGAAATTGTCAAACTTTCAGATGCACAGTTCAAAACACTAATGATCAGGATGCTCACAGAACTGGTTGATTTTAGTCACAAATTAGAGGAACATATGAAGGTTAAACTAATTGAAATGAATGGAAATGCACAGAAAACCAATAGTAATGGAAAGGAAACTGGGACTCTAATCAAAGGAGTAGACCAGAAGGAGGAAAAAAATGACCAAACGGAAAAAGATGAAGAAACAAGAATTCAAAAAAATGAGGAGAGGCTTAGGAACCTTCAGGACATCTTTAAACATTCCAACATCCAAATTATGGGGGTACCAGAAGGGGAAGAGGAACAGCCACGAGTGGAAAACTTATTTGAACAAATAATGAAGGAGAACTTCCCCAATCTGGCAAAGGAAATAGACTTCCAGGAAATCCAGGAAGCTCAGAGAGTCCCAAAGAAGTTGGACCCAAGAAGGAACACACCAAGGCACATCGTCATTACATTAGCCAAGATTAAAATGAAGGAGAGAATCCTAGAAGCAGCAAGAGATAAGGGGACAGTCACCTACAAAGGAGTTCCCATCAGACTGTCAGCTGATTTCTCAAAAGACACCTTACAGGCAAGAAGGGGCTGGAAAGAAGTATTCCAAGTCATGAAATCTAAAGACCTATATCCAAGATTGCTCTATCCAGCAAAGCTTTCATTTAGAATGGAAGGACAGATAAAGTGCTTCTCAGATAAGATCAAATTCAAAGAGTTCATCATCACCAAGTCCTTATTATATGAAATGTTAAAGGGACTTACCTAAGAAAAAGAAGATAAAAAAGATGAACAGTGAAAGGACAGCAAACTCACAGTTATTAACAACCACACCTAAAACAAAAGCAAACTAAAAGGACAGCTAGATCAGGAGCAGAACCATAGAAATGAAGATCACCTGGAGGGTTAGCAACAGGGAAGTGGGAGGAGAAGGGGGGAGAAGGTACAGAAAATAAGTAGCATAGATGGTAGGTAGAAAATAGATAGGGGGTGGGCAAAAATAGTATGGGAAATATAGAATCTAAAGAACTTGAGACACGTGGTCATAAACTAAGGGGGGCAATGGTGGGGGAGGGGTGTGCAGGGTGGAGGGGAATGAAGGGGGGAATAGAACAACTGTAATGACATAATTAATAAAATATATTTTAAAAAAGAAAATATATGCTATGGCAATTTTTTAAATGAGGGCCAGAAAGAGAATAAAAATCTCAGAGTGACCTACTGTACATCTCCATTGCTTCCCCAATTAACTCCACACTGACTTAGTCTGGGATGAAATGATTCAGTCTTAACGCAAGGTCAGGTCCACATATCCAGAACAAAGATAGCCAAATATGCTTATTTGAGCTGAATTACATTTGTAGTTTAATAATATAAATTTATTGCCTTTTCGAGAGGGACTCTAGCACTAGGGAGAACTTTAAAATGCATCACACTTAAAACATAAAATTAAATTCAATTAACTTTTATTGGGAGGCTAATACACTAGTACCCTAGAGGGAAAAACGAAGCTCTCAGCTTTCTCAAGATTTTCAAATCAGAGCCCTGGAATCCAGGCCAAGGACTCTGGACTGACTTACACCACAAAAGAGCTTCCTGGGTGAGTTAGACATTTGTATTCAGTGGACAGGACCATGGCTATAAGTCTCCGGCTAAAAACTGGACATTAAAACAAAAACAATAGACAGACAGAGAGAAATCACAACCTCTCCAATACAAGACAAAATCTAATACAGAGATGAAAGCATATGAGGGTTCCAGAGCCTAAAAGCTCTTTGTTAAAATAAGCTCTTTTATCCTGATAGCTCTTTTCTGCTATCAGGATAAAAGTTCACCTACTTCATATTTGGCACAATTAACCTCTCAATTTGACTTATTAGAGATTTTTACGTCAGTTTTGGCTTTTCTAGAACCTTACAGCAATGTTCCCCATGCCCACTTCCCCAACACTACACTGATATATTCCAAATTTTTAGGCAACAATAAGCAGGGACCCTTATTAGCCCCTTCATGACTTCATTAATTACTACATCAACATTTCAACCTATTTAATAAAAAACTAGATTCTGCATAGACTGAACACCTATATCCTGGAGAGAGAATAAAGTAATCTCATTCATCTAGTAAATATGAGCACCTACTACATGCCATGTACCATGCTAAGCACTGAAGAGTCACGAGTGAATAAATGATCACCACCCTATGGCTACAAAAAGAGGAGGATGGGAAGAATACAGAAATTAAAAATTTTCCCCCATTAAACAAACAAAAAATCCAACATCTCATTAAAGGCAGAATTCGGCACTCAGTAGAGTGGATTGGAATTTTGTCCAAGACTGTATGTGTATCCTCTTGTTGCTGTTAACAAATTCCCACGCACTTAGTAGCTTAAACAATTACAAGTTTATTGTCTTGAGGTTTTGGAGTCAGAAGTCTGAACCAAGTTCTACCAGGATAAAAATGAGGTGGCAGTGAGGCTGGTTCCTTCTGGAGGCTCTGAGAGGGGAACCTGTATCCATGTCCCTTTCTGCTTCTAGCCAACTGTTGTGTTCCTTGTCTCACTCCCTTTCCTTTGTTCACACTGCATGGCTTCCATCTCTGCTCTATTCACCACATCACTTTCTTCTCCCGCACACCTGTGCTCTCTCTTATAAAGACCACTGTGTTTACATCAGACCCACCTAGATGATTCAAACAGGACTATCTCCTCATTACACCCATAACTTAGTCACACCCGCCAAATCCCTTTTGCCATGTGAGGTCACATTCACAGGTTTGGGAGACTAGGACTTGGAGGTATTTAAGTGGTCACTATTCTAGGCTGCCACATAGACCAAAGATAAGATCCCAAGCTTTAGGTACTTGGAGGAAAAGAGAAATGACCTGAGCTCTTGGGGATATGAATGGTGGGCATATAACATTGGTATTGCCTCCTTAATATTCATATTCCCAACCTAAAAGCTGTGAGATCCAGTGGCTATATTCTATATTCTATATAGCTTTGAGGTCAAATATATCGGTTTCAGAACCAGCTCAGTTCAACACCTAGATAAACATGGTCAAGGTTTGACCACCTCAGTTTGTTCATTCCCAAATGGAGATCACAATAGTGTTCACCTTCTAGGCTCATCATAAGAAATCAGGAGATGATCCATACAAAGCCCTGATTGTGTCCCGTAGTAAGCTTTCAATGAATGACATTATTTCATTGTTCTTTCCCCCAGCCTGGACTCAAACCTATGGCTGGGTATTTTGGAGACCTCCATTAGCACAAATAAATGAAACATCCAGAATCTCTCTCCCTCCTAGTTAAAATCCTATTTATCCTTGGAGCATTTACTTTATTTATTCCCTGTGCCTTCCCAGCTGGAAACATTCCCCTTCCCCTTCCCCTTCCCCTTCCCTCTGACCTCCAACAGTGTATGCCACCCATTTAAAGCCATCATGTAAAGTCTTGTCACTTCTAGTTTGTTTAATTTTTTGTAAGTGCCATATGTAGATTATAAACTGCTTGAGGGCAGAGAATGCAATACTATTACTTAGTGCAGAGATGTGCCCATAGTACCTGATCAATACACTGGTTAAATAAACCAATTACAGAGTTTATTCCTCACAGACTTTCAGGGGAAACACAGTTCCACATTTCACATTAAAGGGGACCCAGCTGTGGGCTATGAGGTATTCTGCCACCTTGAAGTCGAGCTTCCTAAATCAGTTTAATCCTCATCTCCCTTTCACGTCATGTATGCAGACAGAGTTGCCCACTATCCCCGGGTGATGAGGGCCCCTCTTACTCCAGCTGTATACTAAGGACTTCAAGTATCAGCTACACACCCAGGGAAAACAGGAAACAGACAAAGAAATGAACAAAGAATGCACACCAGTCCAAGCCAGTGTGAACCAGTCTGGGCTGCTCTGCAGTCCTCCTGGCCTCTCTCCCCAGCTGGCACAAAGACCGGGAGAACATCATTGAGTCCAATCTTTGGCCTTCCAACCAGGAAAGGACTCGTGAAGGTGAATGGTTTGCAGACGAAGGGGATATAAAAGAGACAAAACCAGGATAAAAATTAAATAAAAAGTAGCTGTCTTAAACTGTAATTGCAGTCCTCTGCTGAGCACGCTTGCAGATATATAAATGTGATTTACCATCAGCTTGCAACTACAAATCAGGTCTTGAGAAACACTTGTGCTATGAAATTGTTTAATCTCATCAAGCTCTGCTTTCACAGCAAGCCATAAATCACAAAGTCTTTGTTATCATAGACCTCCACCAGCGCCTCTCTGGCAGGCTATGGATCGTGGGTATATATAATCTTGACTGCACAAACACTGGGGTCGGCGCAGGCTGAAATACTTTCATAATAGCCACTGTGCAGCTGGTGGAACACAAGCCTATGATGGATATCTCATTTCCTACAGTCGGCATCTATTTCGAGCAAATTATTACCACATAAATTTCTTGTCAACAGAAACGGCCAATTAATTAAGTTAAAAATTTACTTGTGATCACATCTACAAACCAAATAGAACTGCAAGGCAATTTTCCAGTTACTGAATATACTGCAGGTCAGTTTAATGAATAATTTTTAACTTTGTCATAAACTCAAAGACAGGCTAATATCTCCAGAAACCTGAATGGAGACCAGCTGCCGACAGATTTACACAAAATATATTTATGTGGAATTTGATTGCTGACATCTGGGGACAGAAATAAACTTTCTATAATTACAGAGGCATCTTCGCCATATATATGAATTTCTTTCACCAAAAAATGCAAATGTGTCCCCAGGAAGTGTATTTACATTTCAGGCAGGGCTGCAATGGGCCTGGATGACTCTTGGAAAAATCATTGTGTTAAATCCCTACACCAGGAATGGGTTCATTATCATGGGAGAAAACAATAATAGGCAAAGATCACTTTATCACTGTCCCCCACCTTCCGCACCCCCAAAATCAGGACACTTTCTCTCTTTGAGGTTGTAAGTCACTCGGCACATGTCCAATAGTGGAGCAAGGAAGCATCGGTGGGGGGATTTAAGGCCCTGTCAGGCAGGGCAGACTGACACAGTTTCTCCTTGGGGTGATTACGCGTATAAGACAGATATACATGGAAATAAAGCCAGCAGAGGGCCCTTCATAATTCCTGCGGGAATCATGTCTCTGAGCTAAAGAAAATCCATACATGTGCATAGTACTCCAGGTAAGGATAAAGGTTATGAATTTGGGGAACACAAGAGATATGGCTGCTAATAGTGATTTAGTCAACCAGCCACCCATCAGATAAGGGATCATGCTATAGAATTATGACTTCCATTAGGGGCCTTATCTATCCCAAATGTAGAGGTCATTCAAGGTTCTTCCAGTTAAAGCCACAGTCACTCTAAGAATTTCACTGCTCCCTACCCCCAAACTGCCATTGCTAAATGATCAAACTAAACCACTTGGTGTTCCTACAACATGCTTTTCACTTTTTGCACTTCTGTGAATATTCTTCTACAAAGAATCTTTGAGGTCCTTTCCCAAATACCTCCATGTACTAAATTCTCTCTAAGACAATTGCCATGGCTTTTCCTCAGCCTAGAAAGACTTTGCTCTTCAATAAGACATAGCTCCTGAACAAAACTTGAGCACCTATCATTCTGCCCTAGATACAATGAGCCGGAGTGAGTTCACAGTCAGTGAAATGTTCAAGAAGATGCCAGACAACCACTTGGTGGGGATATTGCAGTGAGGATCTAAGGTATGTGTGGAGAGTTGGACTCAGGAGCTATTGAGGTTTCTTAGCCCTGGGAGCCTACATTCTATGATGGTTATTTGTGCCTTTGTCAATAAGCTTCTTGAAGGCAGGAATCATCTCACTCATAGTTATGGTTTTATCAGCAGATGGCCTAATACTTAAAAATATATATATAACAGGTACTCTAAACCAGATAATAAGGGCAGATATTTTGTAGTTTTTCTCATACTTGCTGCACTCAATTCCAGGTGGCACTTGACCAATCTGCACCATTATCATCAATATGAACAACACTGATGGTGGCCTATTATGTTTAGGGTACTTTGTTAGAATTCTGAGAATTCCAGGAAGCAGAATACACTCACTCCCACACCAATTTTAATTAGGGAAACCGGCCACACAATGATCCCACAGTATACTCTGGGTAGACTGGGGCTAAACGAATGAATGACTGATGTGCAAAGTACAAAATAAGAAAATAAATGTTAATGTGTCGTATACATAATTTCCAGTGTCAGTGTGAGCAATTCCAAAAGATTGGAAAGTTTCAGAATCTGAAGAGCACACAAGGTGATCCCATATGACTCTTCATTCAACCACTGTGGAAATCAAGCCCCTAACTCTGTCTCCAAGCTAAAATAGATTGCCCCAGGTCACCAAACCAGAATGTGGCTGAAAGGGGATCACAGCCTGCTGTCCCAAATATCTGCCCACCATTCATTGCATCTCATCCCAGGCCTATCATCCATCTCACCCCATAATCACTATTCATTTCTTGTGGTTAATCGTAAGTACCCTCAGGCATTGGATCCATGTGTCTGTGAATTCTCTTTCTGACAAGAGAACATGTTCTCAAATTTCCCCTTTGATGATGATCTTCACGGAGGGGATGATGCCCACACATGTAACTTTACCAATAATCTGCCCTGCATCTCCTATGCATGAAAGCCTCTTCCCCCTCCCCACTAAATAAAGGTTAAATGCATAAATCGGCCATATTCAAACCTTTGCTCAAACATTTACTAGTTATATGACCTTGGGCTGGTTACTTAACCTCTATAGACAAAGTGCCTCAATTTCTTTCTCTATACATGGGACTAAACTGGTACCTATTTCATAGTGCTGAGTATTAAAAAGATAATGCATGCAACATTTTAAAACAATGCCCATAAGAATTATTTATTATATTTTTAAATTTTTAGTCTGTATCAACTTTTGACAGTCAATCTCATATTTGTACTTTAAGCTATACAAAATTTGTATCTTTTCTTTTTTTTAAATTTTATTTAGTTATTTTTCAAGTACAGTTTTCTATTTCTCTCATCCCAGCCCAACCCGCTCCATGCTCCCCACCTCCCTCCCATTTCCACCCCCCTTAGTTATTGTCCCTGTGTCCTTTATACTTGTTCCTCCAAATCCCTCCCCCTTTTCCCCCTTAAATTCCCTCCCTTCTCCCCTCTATATAAAGTTTGTATCTTTCCATTTATCCTATACTTTGCTGAAGCTTCAAGGAAGAACTAACAATAAAACAATGAAGAAGATGATGATGATGATGATAGCACATGACATTTTTGCCTATATTATGTTTCAGGCACTGCTGTAAATATTTTACATTCGTTATCAATAGCCCAAGAGGACAAATATATTCCAACTATCTCCAAATTACAAATATGACCTGAAAGGGTTAAGTTATTTACCCAAGGTCATCCAGGTTCATGCTCTTGAAATTTAGTGGAACTATATTTGGTCAGCCATTCCTCACCACGATATTTCTCTGATTTATAATACTGTAGGTATTTCAAATGCCTTCCTTTACCTTCTGTTTTTCTAGAATGGTTTTACTTATTATTCCTATTCTCAAGGACCTTACAGCTAAAACAAGGAAATAGGATAAATACCTATGAAAGCATATTCAAATTTAAAAAAACAACAAAGAAACAAACAAAATTTGTTCAAACCCACCCAGCTCCACCACACATTTCTATCCACTCAGCAACAATAGTGTTTCAGAACATATATAACCATAGCACCAAATCACTGATTAAAAATTTTAGGAGAAATAAGTGAACATTCCAGGGAAATTCAATTAGCTTCTAAGTTTAAACTTAGTACTGGTTTTTAGGCAGAAGGGACAGGCCAAGGTAAGTTCCATAGCAGAGCTTTTGTAAAATTAGATTCAGGATTTATGTAAAAGACAATGTTTTAGCACAGAGACAATGGACTAGAAACTTGGGGAATTGCCCACATGTTGTCTGAGTGCTACTAACAAAGGTAAGTAATAGTCTATGGTGAGGCACCGCTGACTGTCAGATTATCTTGCTGAGAATCATCACAGGCAGAGTATCAAGGTCAGGATAAAATGGTGACACAGTGGGACAAGGCAGCAGTGAACCACGCCTGCCCCCCAAGCCAACCTGCTGGCTACTAGTGATGTAGGTGACATAAATGATGATTATATCATGGTCTTACAAGTGTAGAGCACTTTCTAGTGTATAAAGTACTTTCACAGTCATTATTGTGTTTTTAAAGAATTTCCTATGGAAAACTCATAATGGCCAAACTGCAGAGGGAAATTTCACTTTCAGGAGCATATTTCCAGTTTAAGATAAATTCCTATTTTGAGTTAGGTAACCCACATGACAGTGGATAAGCACAGGAGATGTTGACTTATTAATTAAGGATGCATCTAAGACAGTAATTTTCAGCTGATCCATGACAGCAGGCACACTAGTGTGCTGCAAGAAGTTTTAAAACCTGCAACACCTGACTGTTTAGTCAGGGGCACCAACCTCTTTTCCAGCCAGGGGTGTCTAACCTTTTGGTGTCTCTGTGCCACACCAGAAGAAGAAGAGTTGTCTTGGGCCATACATTAAATATATTGCAACACATAATCACAAAAAATCCCATAATCTTTTAAGTAAATTTATAATTTTGTGTTGGGCCGCATCCATAGCCATCCTGGGCCAAGGGTTGGACACCCCTGCCTTATACCGTCAACTTAAAAAATAACAATAGCCAACACAACGATTGCCATCAGGTATGAATGAATCAAAATTATGCCTATATTTTTTGTCAGATTGGCAAAAATTATATACGTTTGATGTGCCATGGGGTTTTAGTAATTAGTTTATGTGTGCCATGAGATGAAAAAGTTTGGAAATTGCTGATCTAAGATACTATCCTGTGAAAACAAATTAATATACAGCTGTCTACATTCAAAGGGCCTTTGTATTAGATGTGGGAAGAACACCTATTCATAGTAACAGATGACAATTACTACCATGCACAGTGGCAATGACAGGTATAGTACTCATTGTTGATTTTCAGACAGACAGAAATAATTGTCGGGTAGAACACTCAAGAAATGCATCACGGAAGATAGAGGATATGAACTGGGGCTTCAAGAATCCTTGTGATTTGGATAGTTGGGAGGAAAAAGGTGAGGTTACATAGATAGTTAATATACATGGATGCCTATGTATTCATATATTAATTTTCATGCTTTTAAAAATTCTTGAGCCCTAGCTGGTATGGCTCAGTGGGAAGGGCATCATCCCACAAAGGGTACCAGTTCAATCCCCAGTCAATGCTATTCCTTTGTTGCAGGCCAGGTCCCCCATTGGAGGCGTGCAAGAGGCAACCAGATGGATGTTTCTCGCTCATGTTGGTGTTTTTCCCCCTTTCTTTTCCCTCCCTTCCCCTCTCTAAAAATAAATAAATAGAATATTTTTTAAATTCTTGAATCTCTTAAATGAAATTGTTCTATAGAGTTTCCTTATATAAAGTAAAAAGAAAAGAATAAAAACATCACATGAAAACATAAATAGAAACTGAAGATGGCAAGGGACATGAGCTAAGCCAAGGAAATTTACAAACTGGAATTCAATGAAAAGAAGACTCTGGGGTAGACGTATTCAGCTAATCTCCAAACAGCACTATAAATCACTAATACAGGGGAATCCAGAAAATCCTAAGGATTCTCATTAATGCTCTTAAATCTAAAAGAAGCACACTTTAGATAGGCATCCTTATCTTTTTCTTCTAACTTAGGAATGGATTCTATAAATACTGGGAAAACAACAGGTGAAACACAAAAAATTAACAAATGGGCAAACTCTTACAAGTACAAAGATTCCAAAACTATACAGTGAATCAGAGAGGTATCCAAAACCCAAAAGTAAACCCTGGTGAAGGATGTTTAACAGAATGGGGGATGAGAGAAGTCAGGCTGGCTATTCTAATAAAGATCATATGCCTCTTCAGCAGAGCTATTCCCCTTCCTATGCTAGTTTCTCAAGCTACAAAACATGGATGAAACATGGAACACTTAATAAGCCACCCACACTGTATATTCCCAGAGTCCCTCAAGCATTATCAGAGGGAAAGGAGATAGCACAGCATATAGGAAGACCTGCTAAAAAAATAACAACATAATGAGGAAAGGGAAGACAGACACATATAAGCAAAAGTAAAAGAACCCAACATCTCAAGGAATGGAAAAATGTCATAATAGCTTCACGCTGTAACACAGCTTAAGAACAAGACTTTAATTCAACATTCAGTTGAATGAGAGTTCTGCTTTACCATAATGTAATAAGCCAAATTTCTCTTCCACTGATTATAACTAAAAAGTTTGCACGAAATACAAAAAGCAACTACCCGAGGATGGTGAAGACTAAACAAAAGCAGGTGTACTGTGGGGAAGTTACCCACTCACAGGTGAGTCTCCAGGTTCATCTTTATTCTTGTGCCTTTACCCCAACTGCAGGCCCCAGTCACTGAGCTGTATGACAGAACAGCAGTATTGGAAGCTAAAATCCTGCTTTCTATTTCTATTTCAAAGCTTTGAGCTGAATTGGTAATTAAAGCAGGGCAGTGGTGGTTGG
Organism: Artibeus jamaicensis; assembly: GCF_021234435.1. NCBI lineage: Eukaryota > Metazoa > Chordata > Mammalia > Chiroptera > Phyllostomidae > Artibeus > Artibeus jamaicensis. The sequence continues at coordinate 27,568,438 of NW_026521788.1, read as the reverse complement.
GGGGGGCACTTAAGGACTGGAAGGTATGGAGGGCATTCCATAGCAGGGAGAGCTGGAGAAGAAAATCGTCTAATTCTATACACAAAACCACACAAGTTTCTGACTCACCTATGAGCTGTGCACATGTACGACATGTCCAAAACAGATCTGCAAGGCCTCTAACAAGTGAACTAAGACTATAAACTGCCATCCAAGTTTCTTATTACCTTTTGAGTCGTAAATGCACTAGACAGATCAAAGAAAAATGGCAAAGGCTCTGAAAACTTAACTGATATTGGAACCCACAGAAGACAAAACAAAATTTGTGCTCTGAAAGTTGTGAGCACAATTCCTCGCTAAAACAAAAAAAAATCACTATTTTTCTAAGAATTATAACACAACCCAATGTCAAAAAATATAATGTTCAAAATGTCCAAGATATAATCCAAAAATTACTCAATACATGAAGAAGTAGGAAAATGTGACCAATACTCAAGAGAAAATAAAATCAATAGATACTAATTCTAAGATGACCTACATGCTGGAATTATCAAATGAAGACTTTAAAGCAGCTATTATAAACATGTCTCATGAGGCAGAGCTAAAAACACTTGAAATTAATGGGGAAGTGGAACTTCTCCAGAAATAAATAGGAAATATGAAAAAACTGGAAATTTTAGAGCTGGAAAATGAACTATGTGAAATAAGAAATTCACTGAATGGTCTCAATAGCAGAATGGAGATCATAAAAAAAAAGATCCAAGGAAGATGAAAACAAATTATTCAAGCAGAAGACTAGAGAAAAAGAAAATTTTTAAATGAACAAGGAGCTTCAAGAACCCGGGGACAATACCAGAAGGTCTAACATAAATGTCATTGGAGTAACATAAAGTGAGAAAAAAGAAACTGTGCTGCAGAAAAAGTATCTGAATTAAAAGTATAAAAATATCATACTGGGTAAAATCAAAATTTAACAAATTTAAGATCAACAAATCCCAAATGGGATAAAGAAACAATTTATTTTCCTTCCTTTATCATTTTTTAATCAATTGAAAAAGACCTAAGGAGACAAAACAAAGACTGAAATAATATTGTTTCAGAATTAAAAAGCAGTTTGAAAAGATAAAAAACAGAGGCACCACACTATAATCGAATTACTTGAAAAGCAAAAGATTAGCATAATCACATTCAATGTACATGGAAAAAAGCCCAAATTAATGTAAATACATCAGCTAATCCTTATGAAAGATACAGATGATATTTTTACAAAACATGAAAGAGAAAATATATTCAAACATATGCTACAAAAAAGTCCCCCTGAATAAAGAAGAATCTTCAGAAAAGTTTACCAACTTTCAAAAAAATACACAGAATGATCAACAATCAGGTAAATTTTAATTAAGCTACTTAATTTCAAGGAAAATTTTTTTAGACATCCAAATACAAAAACATAATTACCTATAAGGAAGAAAAGTTGGGAAGACTTCATACCTATCCAGCATCACAGTTGACCCCAAGAGACAATGAAGAAACATTTTTAAGTTATTTTTAAAATGGTGTATATCCTAAAGGTATTGTACCCAACTAAAAGGTCACTTAAAAATAAAACATACACAGAACTTAAAAAATCCAGGACTCATGAGCCCTTTGTTAAGAAGAAATGACCTGAGAAGAAAATCCAGCCAATTGGGGTTTGAATAAGAACGGTACTTGAACAACATTAAAAAAAGGAAAAAGAGAGAATACGAGAATTTAGGAATGGAAAAACTATGATCTAAAGAACTGGTAATGACCCCTGAGTTCATTTGGAAGCAGAATTGATACTAAACAAATATGGAAAGCATTGTTTGGAAGATAATACAATTGTCATTAACAATGATGTAACTAACACAAGTCAAGAGGCAACACAAATGCCTCTCGATTGACAGAACAATAGGAGAAGCAGTGATCTTCATCCTTCAGAGCAGATCCTGTTTAACATACACACAGTTGGTTAAAAAATAATAACCATTCTGATTTCAAAACACATATACTTTCATTTCTTAGCATTAGAGTGACTGGTGATCCCATTTTTAGTGTTCCATCATTCCTTCTTTCTCCCTAGCAAAGCAATTCCCACAAATATATAATCTGTAATTTTTACCATATTGGCGCTATGTTCTAACTAAACAAGATAATTAACTATGTAGAAAGAACAGAAACATTTGGAGTGTATTAAGTGTTCTACTTGACTTACAAAGACACACATACACGCACATGCATCCAATGCTCACCTCTAATGTTCGCCTGTGCATCGTCTATACCCAAGGAGTAGTTGTATTCTTACAGACATGGCCAGTTTAGAAACATCCGGATTGGTTTTTAAATGTATATATGCAGATTGTGCTGCAGACCCACTGTAGACAGATGATCTAATTTGATGTTAAAAATGCCACTTTCTCAACTCATTTCTTTAATTCTTCCAATTTATATGCAATAAGTTTAGATAGCATTAACTAAAGGGAGGAAATATGTGCAGATATATTTTTCTTCCCGGTGTGTTTTATTTTTAAATCTTCATAAAAGACTCATATAATGACTCATTCTAACACCTGAAACTCATAATATTAAAACAGTTTATGATACACTATACCATTAAGAGGTAGAGTTGCAATATCAATGATAGTGATAAATGTCTTCAAATGTTCAAAATGTATATTTTGCTTTATCTAATAAAAGGTAAGAAACACGCTCATACAGAGAACAGACTGACACTTGTGGAGGGGAGCAAGGTTGTGGGCTAGGTTAAAAAAAAGATGAAAGGATTAAGAAAAAAAAAAACCCTTAGAGATCCAGACAACAGTACAGTGAGTACCAGAGGAAAAGAGAAGAAGGATGGGGGTGGAAGAGGGTGAAGGGGAGATAACTGGTGAGGGAAGGAGACTTGACTTTGACTTAGGATGGTGAACACGCAATACAATATACAGATGATGTATTATAGAACTGTACATCTGAAACCCATATAATTTTATTAACCAATGTCACCCCAATAAACTCAATAAAAATAAAAAATGAAATAAATTAAAATAAGGCAGTTTATAAAAATCCATTAAAGATATTTGAAGATAATAAAATCACAAAACAATAGAGGTACTTGTTTGATATTCCCTGTATGGCAGATATTCTACTAATAACTCTACATGGATCATCTCATTTCACCCTATTAGTTAATGTCTTTTTCATTCTTCTGATCCAGGGACCCTGAATGTGGAAACATACAGAGGACACAGCTTCTGCCTCCACTTCCCTGCTTCTGGAGAGGAAGTTGCACGCCACCCTAAACCCTGCCTTTCACCTGAGAGCAGTTCTGAGAAGAATTAGGCACCATGACTTTATGTCCAAATCTGTATTTCCTTGGAGAATGCTATCACTGAGCTTTGTCACATGTATTAAGTATGAGGATATGGCAAAGTTTATGAAAGTAATGCACAAATAACAGATTACATTTCATTCCATTTACATAAAGTAATGGCAACACACATTCAACAACTCTGAATGAAGCAGTTTGTAGCTGATGACTGTTATGATCCCCTAATATGTACTAAGTGACATTAATAACAATAACTGTCAATTAAGTATTAGTGTTAAAGGCTTAAACCCAATGATGATTGGGGCATAAATATCCTAGATATTCACATAAAACTCAACAAAAGAACTATCCTGTGGTGCATAGTTCTCGGGTATGATGGTACACTCTCCCAAAAGACAAAATCCTTCCATGAAGCCAGGTTAGGAACTTCTAAAAGATTCATGTTGATATAGTTCAACTTGGAGCACAGATCTCTTCCGTACAAATAATTTGTGTAGCACTGTCATGGAATCCTCCTCTGAGAAGTCCCCTCTAAGAGAAAGGATGCAGTGGTTATATACGCAAGCCCATAGGAAAAAAATATAAGTAGTCTTTCAAACCAGGCTTTTGCAACTTGTGTTCTTGAAAACAGGCCTGCTTTAACAAAGAATTCCTTGATTGTCTTGGAAAATACTGAGACATTACTCTAGAATCTCAGTATTCATATAGTAATATGTGTTAATTCCCAAGAAGGAAGCAAGATTTAAAGCATTTCCTTAACCTTTTTGATGACAGAACCCTTTCTTCATGGTACATACTCAGATATCTACCATAGCCTGGGACAGCTTCTCCTTACAAACCACAATTTCCAGGTTCTGTGAAGAGCCTTAGAAATCTGGGAACAAAGCAGCCCTTGGTGGAGAATTGTGAGAGCTGAGTCCCATACAAGTCTCAGCCCAGCACTAAGGGGCTCCTCTTCCACTGAGGAAGATTAAACATTAGTGGGCATATTGTAAATTCCTTCCTGGACAAAAATCCAAGGATGGGGTGGGGTAAGGAGCCATGTCTGTGGTTGGTTGCACACAAATTCACCTCGAGTAATGTCAGGTGGGACTGATAATGTGCTACCCTCCGAGGGGAGTGTAATAAAAAAACAACAGTGTTTATGTATGTCTTCATGGTTCCCTCATGCTGAGATAGTGGAATGGGATGGAGTGTTTAAGCATCTTTGTTTTTCATATTGGATGACTTCAGAGGAAGTCCACATGTAAGTCAGGGGTCCCTTCTTCCCCCTGAGCCCGTTGCCCTGGTCACACATACATGAAAACATTAGGCAAAATTCATAATAGCCCTGCTGTAAAATAGCTCCCCAAATTTGGCTGACTCCACTTTGATCTTCCTTTAGCTTTTCCAGTGTCCATGTGATTCTGTGTACATCCACAATGAAGCAATGTCCAGGCCTGTTTTATGTCCACCGGATCTATACTTCTGGCCAAAATGAGATCACAGACTGCTCTACAGGAAAACAATACAGAAGACTGATAAAGCTACCACAGAAAATGCACATCTGATCACTTACGTTGGGAGCATTTCTTTGCCACCAAGGAAAAGGCTGCAAAGTTGAAAACTTCTGTTTCAACTAGAAAGCATAGACATTTTTATAAGGTGGGGATTCTTGACTGCATATAGGGCTGCAGGAAGATCGTTAAAGAGGTCACTCTTAACTAGGCCTCGATAGCCTCATGTTTAGTGTTTGGGAAGAGGACAAAGGAAAAAGAGATAACTCTTCTTTGATATTTCCACTGCACTTACAAAATCAATTAAAATAATAATTATTGACGAAGACCTTATCACTGATTAAGGAGGCTGACTTAATTGCTTCTGTGAAATCACACACCTGTTAAGTGAATATCATGGCGTCAGTGGAGATCATGCAATGGCTTCCAGCTTTGTGAACAGGATGTGCAATGGCATTGATTTAATTAGAGCTCTTACACTGCAACCTGCACTCCTTCCTGAGCCATTCTCCGCTGGAGACTTCCTCTGTTCTTTAATGCTGCCCTGAGCTGGAACAAAGCAAGGTGCCCAGCAAGAAGCATTGGGTTGCATCACACAGGGGATTAAAATGCCCATTATGAGGACGGGCCATAAAAGAAAATGGGCTGCAAGCAGTAAACTATTGATTGAAAGAAACTGAAAACACCACAGCCTCCAAACTCCTTGCCCTGCTCTGCATGATCTAAGCCCAGCCAAGCTCCTGGCTTCATAATCTACCTTCACTCCAGGGCTAATAATGCCTCAATTACATGGGTCTTCCTCTATGGCTTTCCAATACAAGACACTGGTTCCCACCTTGGGTCTTTGCATTTGTTTTCTTCTACCTGAACCCTACCCTCACCCTCAAATTTATCTTCATGATTTGGGTCTCAGCTCAAATATCCTCTTCTCAGGGAGGTCTTTTCTGACCATCTGAGCTAAAGTAGTCCATCTTCCTAACTGGACATTTTCCGCTGCATCATCTAATGCAATTTCTTTGAGTCGCTACCCCATGTTAGAAAGTACATGGTTTATTTGTTTACCTGTTTATTGCCTGATGGCTCCTATTTACATATTAAATATACAAGAGCAGGGACTATTTGCCATCTTCACTGCTGTATCCCCAGTGTCAAGAATAGGACCTGAACACAGTAGATGCACTGTATATACTGGCAGAAATAAATAATAGACAGTGGATTGAGTGAATGGGAAACTCACTAATGTTCATTCAAGGCCACTGCTGCTAGCCCAGCCCACACTGGGTAGTGATCAGAACATGTATCAGGTAATATGACATCTAGGCCTACCCTGTCACTGCTGGATGTGTAACCTTCAGTCATTCACCTAAGATCTCTGGACCTCAGTTTACAAAAGGGCTTTACAAAAATGACCCATCTCACAGGGCTGTTGCTAGAATTATTTAAATTGCATGCAACAAACTTAAGTAATCTAATTATAATAAACACTTAAGAAATATTGTTCTCCTGGTTGTTGTTATTCCTATCAGTAATTCTTACCATATACCACGAAAAAGATCAGGGACTAGGGAACCTTCAAGTGTGTGCATCAGTATTTTAAAAATCCCTAACCTAACACAGTCTACTCATTCAAGATAACACTGCACATTGATAGATGTTCTCTTTTATCTCAATATCCCACGTAGTTGAAAATTTCAATGGCAGAGCAACCTCATCTTCTGGATGGGTCAGTAAATTTGCCCTGTCCAAATCTGCATAGCCCTGCCCCCTTTTCAGCATACTCATGAGCAGCCCTTATGAATAATTTGGTTGGAGAAAGCAAAGTTTCCATTGTTGAAAGCCATGGAAGAGACTCTTAATTCAAACAGTATTACATTGGTGGATGAGGCAAATTGAAACATGTAAAATTTATTGGACATCATAAAAGGGAAGCGGAAAGAGGGCCAAGGAGATGGGGGTTCGATTACTGCTGAATTGCTAGCATAATAACCTGCAGCACATCACAGGGCTACAAGCACTCTCCCAGATGATTGCTTTATGTCACCACTGATGCTACTGGCCCATCAGCTATGACCCTGGGAGCAGCAAACCCCATCATAAGAAAGAGAGAAATGTAAATTTCAAAATAGATATATAAATATTCGGTGGCCCAGTGCTCCATTAGTCATTTATATTTCTGACTTTGGAATGCAAAAATGTAAATCCAGGGTCCTTCTGAAGCCAGAAGTCACACAGGGCTCATATAATAATCTCTCTGACAGGGGCTAAGCTGTGGCTGGCAATAAAACCCAGAGGGCCAATAAGTTCACTAAACACACTGGGAGAAAACAAGGGAGAGATACACTCTCAACCTCAAGTGAGGGGAGAGAGATTGACTGACTAATCAAGCCCATCCCACAATGTCAGAGATTTCTCTGATACAATGGGGGTGTAAGGACAGAGCTGATTTACTCACTGACAGGCTAACATCCCTGTAAGCAAAATGCTCCAAAGCTCATTCTCAAAGCTCTAAGGAGCATGGTTTTTTTCTGATTTACTGCCATTTGTCACCACTAGACATGAACTCGGGGCAGGCAGTAACACATAGTTCTAAATGAAGGTGATGTCCTTGATGCAGGCTTTCCTAATGTCTCTCTTACAAATGAAATCATTAAGCAGTCCACCAGATTGAGTTTGATCTCAAATGATAGGGATGAGAAGCAAAAGGGAATAGGGTAGAACTACTATAAAACCCAAGAAATTAAAACCCCTGTGGTATGAACAGAAGGGCAGAGGCACACAGTAGCCGACATTCCTGAACCTAAGAGGGAAAAGAAGCAGAACGCTCAACCATGAGGGACAGGAGGAGAAGAGCTGATCTACCCGAGCCTTCCTAGGAGAAGAAGCGAAGGCACAGGAGGTTATGTCAAGATCACACAGCTGTTGAGAGGCAGTCTGGGCCCAGAACCTGCACCTTCTAATTAAGTCCTACTCCCACCCCTGGACTTTCACACCTCCTCTCTGCTTCTTTTCATATGCTATGGAGGGGTTTCACGTTTATTGTACTACTTACATAAAAGCCCACCCTCCAGGTTTAGGGTTTAGGGGAGTGATATATTATAGAATAGGCTGAGATACAGGGGATACTTGAGGAGCTATACAGATAAATATGTGCAAATCATTTTAATAGCAATATGCAGTATTGATGTCAATTAATTTCACGAATATTCCTTAGGACAAGACCTAGCTGGTATTTAAGGTCTTAAAAAGTAAATTGATTTAAAGGAAAACAGTAAATAATAGTACCAGTGTTTGTAGATTGGAAAGTAGCATTCTAGAAAATCCTCAACAGGTTTTCCAAGTTCATTTTGTCAAATAAAACATTTGACACATAAATATAACTGATTGTACTCTCAAGATCAACAGCCATAGATGCAATCAATATTTTCATTAAAGAATATTATGTGCATTATGGTGGAATATTATTCAACCACAAAAAGGAACGAAATTCTGTAACAGGATGTAACACAAATGAACCTTGAAATCCTGCTAACTGACATAAGTCAGACATAAAAAGACAAATGTGTGGTTCCACTTATATGAGGCATCTGGAACAGGCAAATTCAGAGAGACATAAACAATGGGTGCCAGGGGCAGGGGAAATGGAGTCAGTGCTGAATGGTTATGGAGTTTCTGTCGGAATGCCAAAAAGTTTTGGAAATAGTGGCCATGATTGCACTGTGCTGTGAACATAATTAATGCCACTTATGCACAAATTATGTGGCTAAAATGTCAAATTTTATGTTACATGTATTTTATAATTTTAAAAATTAATAATGTTATATAGCAAAAATCTTTGACTTGTATACTCTAAAAGGGTAAATTGTACAGGATGTGAATTATATATTAATAAAGCTCTTAGACAACAAATAACATAATGTACGTAGAGTTAAGATCATTCTTGTCTAGGAAGAGGAAGCTGCATATAGTGACCTGTGGAAACCATTATGATAGGAAAGTCATATCTGTTTCATCACGTCCCAGAACAGTCCCTAAGGAATTAAGCATGACTATCTCGGGTCCACTTAACAGAACTTAGTTAAGTTTTGTCCTTATCAGGACTCTTGACAATGCATCCGTCCTATATTATCACCCCATAAGTGCTATCTGGGAAGTTCTGGACTACATTAATTTGGATCATCACCCAGAGACTGGCCATTCCCTGGATTCAAAACAAACGTGTCTCTTACTATAGCTCTAGTTTCCAAATTCTTATGTGTAGGATTTGGAAACAAATTTTCAAGTTGCCACCCACTCAATTTACATATAAATATGAGGGCATTTTCTCAAACATCAAAAATGCCACATTATACCAATATAAAGATAGTAATGATATTGTACCAAACATATGTATTAGTAATTCAACAAGGTCAAATATACTGAGTTATAAGTGAAGAGGCAGCGTAGCATAGTGTCATGAACATGGAATTTAATAAACAGACCTAAGCTTAAGGGCAACTTTACCACCTAATAACTTTTATTAGTTCCCTGTACCTTAGTTTCCTAATCTGGAAAATTAAGATAATGAATCTTTCCTCAAACAGGCAATGTGAAAACTAAAGTAGGGAACATGATGAAGAGTACAATATTACTGGTATAATAGCAAATGTCCAACAAGTGGCAGTTTAAATACATACTTACAAACATAAACAAAGCAACACAGAATCTAGAAAAAGAAGACTTGGTGAACAAGAAACCGTCAGTGTGCCTTTGGCCGGGAACAGGTAATCCTGTCTTTATGAAGAAGAACACCATGGAGAAGAGGTGCAATTCTCCAGATTCCATCATTATAGGATGAAATAGCCTAAAAACAAATGCTCAATTACCTGGGCTCTAAAATGAAACAATTATTACTGCTATGACTAATACCAGTATTAACATCCATTACACACTTATTATGTGCCAAATACTTTGATAAACACTTTTTAAAAATAAATCCTATTAAATCCTGCCAACAACTCCATAAAGTAAGTACTTTTAGTATCTCATTTTCTAGAGCAATTAATCCAAAGGGTAAGTAACTGGTCTGAAAGCACATAGAGCTGGAACTCAAAACCCAGATAATCTGGACTATAATTTTAACACTATGCCATTGTCCATGCTTACTCAGAAATCTTGAGATGATTAATATACTCTACCAGTCACCCTGATACCAAGAAAGGGGTCCCCTAGACAAAAGATGTGAAGAGTCTGGTAGCTCTCAGATCATGATCCTCTACTCAAATGCAAATAATACATTAGTCTTCTGGTTTGTACATACACTCTTACAGATTAACTAATCAAATCATCTCTAACTTGTGGATAAACCAATCAATAATAATATCAAAGCAAGACACATGCAAAGCTAAAGATGTGACACTTCAGTCACAGTGACCAATGTCCAGTCACCTTGAGCCCCAGCCCAGGAGAGTGTGTCAGGTGTCCTCTAACCTCTCTCTGAACCCACTCTTAGGTACAACATGGGGCTCATCACCAGCCCTCCCATGTGCTCAGTATAGATAGGCAAAGCTCCTGCCCATGTAGAAAGTGAGGAGCACTGCTAAGGAACGACCTTAATTGAAGAAAGGCTCATGTCCCAGAGTGCTTCCAGGATCGCCAAGACAGAAGCTGGCTGCCTTGGGTGTGAGCATGCCAAGGAGAAGTGACTTTATTAACCAGTAGTCAATGCTGTTTGATAGAATCACAGAGCCCTGAGGCGTCCATTGCTGATAGTTAAAACATGATACTCAACTCTCAGCCTACATGGAGGAGCAATAATAAAAACATTGCCCTCAAAGGAAGAATGCCCCATGATTCAACCCTTCCTTTGAAAATGTGAGGTTTCTCTATAGAAACATGAATAAAACACAGGGAACAGCTAAGGGATGAGGAAAGACATAAATGGGACTAGATCAACAATCTCCCTGTCTCTGTGATGCACACACACATGCACACACACCATGCCTCTGTGCAGGCCCCAGAGGTCATGAGGGTCAAATACAAATTTTGAACGTTGAAGCGGGGGAATCTATTTCAAATGACTTAAAGGATAACTGTCACGGGAATTAATATGGTTGGAATGTTTAAAGTAGCTACAGGTTCCTTCGCTTTTGAAAGGTGTCAGGTTCCTGTCCTGAAAGCTAAATGTCTTTCTGTGATACCATAATGAAGGTTTATGCCATCACAGACAGTTCCAGGCTAAGGAAAGCTTATTTAATTTACCAAACCGCACACAGAAACTCACAAGGATGAGTCCAAAAGGTTAAGCATGGGGCATGATTCCTATCTCTCTCCGTTTCCCATATGACTGTAGAGTCCATTCAATTTTCCTTTCTCAAAAGTGCCTGGAATATGTTCCACGTTTTTCACTGTGCCCCCCTCTCTTCAGTACTCAGGGCTCCTCTCCCAAGGAATAAAAACAACCAGATATATGACTAGGATTCAGCACCTGTCTAACGAGGTCAAGCTTTGCAAATCAGGAGAGCAAAATCTGAATTGCCGGTAGATATTACCATAACAGAGGAGGGCCTCCAAGTGAGAGCCTTAACTATGTCAGGATCACCTATCACCAAAATCAATTTCTTTCTTTCTGTATCTGTGCCCTTTCAACAGAATAATCTCACCCCTGCATGCCACTATCCCATCTGAGGACTCAATGACTGTGTACCACATAGCAAGAGCTGTGCTGGTTGTGCGGTATTCAGGAATGAACAGGGCACGAGCCCCTGGTTGGTGTTATAGTCCTGTGGGGGACAAAACATTGTAAATGCATCAGATGAGTTAGGTAGAAGCCTGAAAAATGTGCTATGAAGAACATTGCAGTGATGTCTAAAAGGCAAAAAGATACAGTGATCATCCCACAAACCTGGGAAAACAGTGCCTTGGCAGAACGATCACTGAATTTAAGCAATAGATCAACTCCATTTCTCAAATGGGAATTTTTATTTTGTTTTGATTTTTCTTTGAATTCCACACTGATTTTAACTTTTGCAAAAGTATAAAGGAAAGAATGAGCGAAATCAATGACCATAAAAAACTACTTCCGTTGTTGTCTCAGATTATAATAAAACAAATGGAAACATTGCATCACAAATAAGTTTACCTTGGGACCAACTTCCTGGAGAGGAAAAGATGACTTCAGAGGTACCTTCCAAAGTAAAGATTGATCATTGGGAGTTTGGAAGGGATCCTTCAAAAGAAATATCTTTGACTTCTTTCCTTTCAATTCTGAAAATGAGTTGTAAACAACTAGAAGGGAGACTTTAACTTTAACCAAAATGCTAATGTTAACACCTTTATACAATTCTACCAAAAATTGTTGGTTAAGAGGGAAATTATGTTAGATCTCCTTTGTATACACTGTAGAGAAAATGGTTATAAGAGTTTAAAAAAAGACAAATTGCAGCAAGAGTGTGCCAGCTTAAGTAAGGCACAGGCCAGGGCCCACTGTGCCAACAGAGGGTCACAGGTCAAACTAGACAACACTACTTCTCCTGGTGAACTTGCTGGAAGGCATGAACTTGTCCACAGAATTACCTTGCAGGAGGGAACCTAACACCAGCAGAATCGAAGAACCGAAAGCCATGGATTCACAGCCCTGGGAGAACCGGTCACTGCACATCCCTCAAGCCAAGGGTTCAGTTACACTGGTGAGAGATGAATGACCCAAGACCAATCGGAGAAGATGTAGGTGCCCAAACACAGATTTCAGAAGACTTCTTTGAGATTAGTTACCTTCATCACTCACTTGATAGATAATGATGAAACTGGGGCCCAGAAAAGGGAAGAAGCTTATTAATTTCACCCAGTGGCAAAGCCAGAACTTAAACTTGAATACAGGTGAGTGTACTTTCCATCACCCCACTCCACCTCCTCTGCTGAGAACCCCCTGCAGAACTATAAAGAACATCAGTGAGAAGCAGGAGTGGAGCAGGTTGGGAACATGAGGCTGGCATGTGGGGAGTGAATACTGGCGATAGAGACTTCAATAACTGGGAACCCAAGTGGCAGGCATTTGGAGTTCATTTTCTAATTCTATCACCAACATTTTTGTTCTCCATTAACATTTTTCCCTCTCCAAAAACTCTAAGTCTACGTACCCTGTTCAAATGTTATTTTAAATTTCTGGGGGCTTTGGTCATATTTCTCCTGTTGTGCTCAGGTGTCATATCAGTAAATTTAAATGATGGGATGATCATGCCAAATGCCATCTACCTTTGCAAATTTGTTATAAAAACTATATATACATATGCCTTTAAGAATATGCAAAACATACTAAAAGTCCATCTTGCAGACCTGTTCCCGAAGGTGTCTTTTCAAGGCTTATGGGATGAGAAGTGAGATTAAACAATAACAATAAACCTAAGTAGACAAGCCAAATCAAATTCTCTCCATGATGCTATGACTTAAGCACATGGGTAGCCAATGGTTCTTGTTTCGATTGCCTGGCATCAATTCATTCATTCTACTGGTAACAAGTAAATGTGACAATTTTCTTTGGAGAACCAGTGCCTCCCCTTACCTTGTATTTCATATGGCTCAGATCGGGCTGACCCCTTCTCTTGGTACAAGGTATGGGTCTGAATCCAGTGATTGGTTCGTGAGTTGGAATGCAAACCAAATCCAGTCAATGAAAATTAGTCTTACAATTCTGTTTGAACCATGTATTTCCAGTGGAATTGCTAAACTGGAAAGGAGTGACCTTTTAGCTGATTTTGCTTATCTTGCCAAAACTTGCTTTAAAAAAATGCACCTAACTATATAGGAAAGCAGAACTGAGGTGTGGAGAGGAATTATTGACAATGTTATTTGAACATTCAAGTTAGTCAAACTTTGAGTGCATGTAGTAGATTATTCACAATGTTATGGCAATAATCCATTTTATTCTCATGTATACTCCACTTTGCAACGGAACCTTGCTGTTCTTCCATTGAGAAATGAAGTCTATTTCCGAATCTCTGGAATATGGGTGTAGCCGTGTAACTTGTTTTGATCAATGAGTCATTAATAAATGTGACATAAGTGACTTCTTGAGAGATACTTGAGCTTTGGAGTTCACCCTCTCCTATTACGGGAAACTTTCTGCCAGCAGTGAGTAATTCCAGACTAGCCCTCTGGAAAAGAAAGACCACATGGAGAGCTGTTTTAGGCATTGAGCTAAAGTCCTAGGCAGTGAGGCCATCCCGGACTATCCACCCAGCAGAGCCAGCACAGAGAAGAACTGCCCAACTAACCTAAAGGTTGTAACCTAATAAATAACTTTTCTTTTAAGCCATTAAGTTTCTAGGTGGTTTGTTGCAAAGTAAAAACTAACTATTATGTTACATATTTTTCCTTCAGCAATTTGAATTAAATTTGTATCATTTATAACCAAAAGATACAAATAGCCAGTCCCATACTTAGCATATTTGACACCCAGAGAAGATCACTCAACAATGATTCCTCTATACAACAAAATTATTTTTAGTTACAATCACACAATAATAATTATTTTTCTCATTTTTTTTAGTTTTAAAATAAGTAACAATTTAAAAGAAAAAATTTTCATTTTAAAGATAATATTCAAATGCATTAGAATATTTCATGAGGAATGGACATTTGCACTTACCAAAGAAATACAGTACGCCTCATAGTCTGTACTCTATTTTAACAGTTTTAAATGTTAAATACAAGTAAATGCTCCAGGCAGTCTCATAGAATGACAGAAATAATTCAAACCTGTTTCTTCACCTTTCAACCATTGTGCTACAATAGCCTATTTCCAATCCACGGTTGAAATGCAGGGATGTGTAGTGCGAGGGTTTGGAAGACACTGACTGCTGAGTTAATACCCAGTGGGGCCAAACCACCACTTACTTCCCTCGCAAAATATGTGCAGCTGAGTTCACGCATGCTGAGGCCACCTGCAGAGCTGGGAACTCTAAATCAGAACACAATCTGTATTAAAAGACCTGTTTTAAAAGTATGTTAATTCAAAGTGTAATTGTACATTATTAAAATACAACAGGATTCATAGCAAATACTCAGAAGTTAGACTGATTAAATATATTTTATTGTCTTTTTCCAGAGACCAGTATTTTACCATTTTCACTGCTTAAAGTGCCAGCACATGGTGATGATAAAATGCAGACTAAATTTTAGTTGGTTTGATTACTGTTTTAAACTTTCTGTAGACAATGCATCCCCTCATTGTCTGGCCCTGGAGCAGGCTCCTCTTGCTGCCCTGTCCTTGACACTGCACTACAAACAGCACTGAAAATAAACTTCATTAATGTTGAGATTCCATCTAAAATAAAAACTCTCCAAAGAACTCTGAAATACTTCAGACGTGTTCAATAAGCATGTCCGCACGTGGGAGAAAATTCTGAGAGACAGACCCAATGACCAAATGTTCACATTTCTAGAAAGAAAAACAAAGATAAGTGATGGTGCTGAACTTTCCATCACAGTGACAAAGTAGAACTAACTTTGCATTGGAGGAACAGGTCATTAAATAACCTGGACCATGATACTCTATTGCTATTTACAGTAAAATCCTCTTTTAATTTCAGAAAATCATTAAGGTTCTCTGGACCAAGACAAGCCAATAAACTATACCATTTCCAATTAATTTCTTATTAATCATAAGCCTACTTTAATGTGAGCTCCCTCTGTCAGGACTCACTTAAAGCCTCAGCTGTTCTTGGGAGATCTAAAGAAATCACACAAGAGGCAATATAACTTAGGATGGAACTGATCACACGATGCCATTGATCTCTATTAGCTATTCCCATTGACTGTACAGCTGACTCGACTACATATTTTATTCATTTGCTTTATAGCTGGTCAGTTGTATCTTACTAAATTCAATACCTTCCCAACTGAATCATATTTTATTCTCTTCAATATGTGCCTTTCTGCTACATTTTATTCTGTTTGGTATTCTTCCTAATCAATTCTTTTGTGAGCTTCATTTCTTTGGACACAATGTATCCATTGTTAGGATTTATTTCTTTCAGAATGATTTAAACTGTTTTGTTCAATGCCGCCTTAAAGCTACTACCATATGCCCTATTCATTTCCTTACCAGTCCCATCCTCCGGGCCTGCGATCTGGATCATACTCCATAGCTTGGTCTGATATGAAATGGCACTTGCTTTTGATCCATCCTGGCAATGGTTATGGACTAAATAAGAGTGATCTGTAGCCATGTGTAGGGATGTCAGTATGTTTCATGTTCTTGGTGCTGAGATAGGTAACTGCAGGCTCCTAATGTCCTCAGTATGAAGACCTCTCTCTGAACTGATGCTTCTGAAATCCTAGGTACCACTGCCAACAGATGTAAAGTACATGATAACTGAGTCCTCTCTCATAAATTCTTGTTGACTTAATGAACAGATGAGGATTGCCTTCTTTGGTAATATTAATTATGAGTCACTTTTAATTTGGCTTGGCCCTAGATTTAATGTTCTCTGTAAGACTTCAAAAGTTCATTCCGTACAATAAAATGATTTTATTATTCATAGAGAAAAAATAAAAGACATGGCATTTTAATGACCTTTTTGATGACTTGCCTTCCAACTAAGATGACTAGAAGGGGTCTGGGAGAGAAGCCCAAAGAGGTGAAATAGGAAATCCTAGAAGATAAAGCTGAAAAGACATGTGGAGGGTAAGGTTAAGGGGACCCGACATGCCTGGCTAAGGGTTTGTGGCCATAGCACAAATGGAAGGAGAAGCACCTGTTGTTGAAGAGAGGAACTGACATGATACAAGCACACTGCTCTTATAAAAGAAGTTGTAACTTCCTAAAATAAAACAAACTTGAATAAACTCATGATAGTGCGTGACCATGCACAGAATGTGACAGTAGTAGAGTACACCTTCAAAAAAAACACCAACAAATAAACAAACAAACAAACAAACAAAACAACAGTATTTCCAGTAGAAGGGAAAGAGAAAAGCGATGTGGGGAGAAAGAGAGGTCTTCTTTGGAAGCCAGAAAAGTTAAGCAGGAATACACTTAGTGAACATATAAAAACTAGTATAGAATTGCAGAATAGAGATTGTAGAGCAGAACAAATGGTAACATGATCAAACACGCAAAATAGAAAGAATGGTGGTATGGAAGATATGAGATCCCTCAGGGAAAATGAGTGTGCCTAAATGGAGTTAATGACAGACAAAAATTGGGAACATAAATATACAAATATCCTCAATTTAATTAGCACTGATCTTTAATCAGAGAAAATAAGAATAGTGTTTCCATCTACGCTCTGATGGGGCACAAAACTCAAGAGGAAAGATGCCACAATAAATGGAATTCTGCATATATAATTCATAAAATTAACAGCAAAGGAGGTGGGAGAGGCGAGAAGGATGGGGAAACAGCCAAGGGGACCAAATCAGTACGACCGCATGGGAAACAGTCTGACGCGCTCGGCTTTGGAGAAGTCATTGACGGAAGCAACGCTCAAAGGAAGAAACAAGCCCCCTGTTGGAAGAGAGGTGGAAACAACAAATAAATAACACCAGAAACTCAAATGACGGAGAGAAGACAGAATGACTAAGATCTGGTTTTGTCGTTATCTTTTCCATCATGAAATTATATGTTCAAGTTGGAAAGGTAAGACAAGAAATAAAAATAAAATAGAAATAAAGGAGAGAATGAAGCCCTAGAGAGCTTATGAGATAAGAGAAGCTTGGTCTCTTGACTGAGACAAATAGTGTTTTATTTTATATTAGCAACAATGACAACAAACCTTATAGATATGATCATAGAAATAATGTTACTAATATTTCAGAAATCATAGGAGAAAAGCATATTCAGTCAGTCTCTTAATTTAAGGAGAAGCAGAAGACTCTGAAAGTAGTAAGATTCAGATTCCCACCACCAACATAAAAGATTAATTAAATGGGTAATATGTGAGCACTTTGAAAAGACAGTAACGACTTCTAACGGCCAGTGCCTTTTCACCTAGAATGCGCTCGGCCAAATCATCTCTCTCTCTCTGTCTCTCTCTCTTTCCCCCTCCATTTCAGAAATCTGTTTTTCTTTTTAAAGCAGGTAGATCAGTGAGATCATAGATATAATGCAGCAAAACATCTAGCAAAAATCTCTCATGATATTGCTGTACAGAAAGAGAGAGATCCAAGTCAATTCACAGCAGATCAAATCCATACACCAAAAGTAACTGTTGATCCCTGAATTAATGCCAATGAAAATGGAGTTTCCTTGACCCTTTCTACCACATTCCTTCCTTTTCTCCAGACTGTTGAATAAAACCTAGAAATCTGTGTTCTCACAACAGGCTAAGACCAAGGACAAATACAAGAAGTGAGGCAAAAGTGTTCATTTAGGTCTGAAAACTCAGTCTGCCAAGTAAGGGATGGAAGAGTTTTTCTTGTCTGTAGCTTATGGGAGAATAAAAGCCCAGCAGGCACTGGTGGGCTCGGCTCTATTGTAACAGCGCACAGCATCTGCTGTGCGTCCCTGAGAGTCCTCCAGCCCACATGACACGACTATCTGCACATCCTGGACAGGACGGGGGTGAAACGTTCCTTCCAACCCCAAGGCCCCATGAGTCTGATACGAATACAAATCCCTGCCTGGTATCCTGTATGATTATTACTAAGTAACTGCAGAGGAGGAAATCATGGGGGCGGGGGTGGATGATTACAATGTTTCTAAACCCACTGATTTTATAACAGGCTGCATACAAAATTTTTTATTTTTGCACTAATGACCAGAAGGCACTGACTGATTTTCCAATACCTCGTTGCAAAGACACATATCCCAGCTGACCAAACCACGAATTTAAGACCGGCAGAAAAATCCAGCATCTCCCTACCATGACAAAAGCAACTAGAACCGCCAAGTCCAATACACAAAACATTTAATTTATAACAGTTAAAACCTGGCCTCTGACCAAGTCCAAAAGAACTATGTCTTATTTCACTCGCTCTTGAATATGTCTCTTTCAGAGATAAATGACTCTGCTCTTTGCCAGTTCTCTCCTCTGTTTGGTGTTTTGTTTAGCTGGGCTTGTGACAAGCCAAGACTTGATGCATCTGCTTGAATGTGTAATTTACCTCGCTGGTCAACTTAGCTTTTTTTTCCTTGACAATATTATGTCAAACAATCACATCACAACTGGCTCTGATCTCTTTGTTGTTAGCTAATAAATTAGAGAGTATTTATTATCTGCAATCCTTTTTTCCTCTTTTAATGGTGACACATTTGTGGTGAATTACAGGGCAGCTTTATAAACTAGGCTCCGGGCCAGTCTCAGGCCCTGCATCCATGTGAACGTTCTCTCTCTGGGTTGGCCTCCCGGACTGGTGGTAAATCAAGGCAGCTGTCACAGCACACTAAGTTAGTGTGCGTCATTGGGGAGAACAGGAAGCGTTGGGGGTATAATTCTGTCCATCAAACTAATATGTTATATCAGTAGCTTTGTAATCTTCTGCCATAACTTATGGGAAGTGACACCTAAGAATTCACTTTGAAGGCAATGTGTTCCTTAGACTTTAAGCCAAAACAGACCCAATTCGCAGCAACAGTTCCTCTGTTTATGTGAGTAGATTTCTAGTGCCGGGGGAACGAGGTCCCTATCAATGTGGCAGTATTTTACACATTCCACCACTGGCGGAACTCTGTTTACAGCCTTCACGGCAGGATTTGTAAACTTTTCAAACAGGATTTCTTCTCTTCTTTTTGTTACCCTTGCCTTAACCTCCAGTAGCCCATAGATAAATATGCTCCTTGAATGTTATCATGACAAAGCCAACCAGTGACAGACAGGAATGAAAGGGTGCCCTATTTCCCTTGTCCTTGCCCGCCCCTCTCAACCTTTGTCTTGACAAGTGTGAGAAATGGCTGCATGGGATGAAAGAATACTCACGTCACTACGATGGCAGTGTCAGCTTTGTGGTGTAGTTGCTAAATGTCCACAGGATGCTTAAAGAAGTGAGGGCAGATAACCTTAAATAGGCAGTGCACTTTCTAAGGCATGACATGGAGGCGACCAGGCTTGCATTGTGCGTCCTCTAAAAAGCGATGCCTCATTTCCCGGGATTTGCTATTGGATTGACCTGTCTTCTCCCCCACTTTCTTCCCTGGCTGTTTTCTCAGCAGGCCAAAGAGAGAGGCCCTTTGGGGAAGATTAAGGAGTCCTGTGAGCTGCCATCTCTGATGGAAACGAAATCTACAAGAACTGTTCAAAGGAGCTCCTCCTCCCCCAGGCACAAAACTAAATATGCCCAGTAAAGAAATTTGAAAAATGCCTGCCCTTGCCATCCCCAATACCCCTTTGATTGATAGCAGAGAGGGTTTGCTATGATAATTTTACTTTGACGGGTCCCAGGCATAAATCCCATAGAGTTGTTGCTCCAGTTTGACAGCCTTCCGAGGGCTCCGGTTAGGAACAGGAAACAGACCTTTATTTTTCACCCTCAGTGCTCCTTCAGGTGCAAAGAAAGGACTGTATGGAAAAGAATAAATCCTTATCTGAGGGGGAAACCAAATTTGAAGCACTTTAATACTAATTTATCAGAAGGAATGTCCAACAGAGGAAGAGGTGACCTCAGTCCTACTTCTTCACGCTTACATTTAAATCTTCCTAATAAAAGATTTGAAACCTACTTGTGATGAGAAATTGATACTCCTTTCCATTCACATTTTGGTTTTACAGAGTTGTGTTTATTTGTACTTCAAGGTCAGCCTAGAAACGTACCATAATATTGTATAAAAGTCATTGTTTAAAAAATTCATTCACATAATAACATCTATAACTTATCACCACTTACTTACAATGGGTCAGACTATATACTCATTACATCCTTTTATCTTCACAACCACCTCTAATGAGTAAAGCTTCAATGGATAGGAACACAATTTTAGAAAGAGTGAAAGTTGTGAACCTCTTTAACTACCAACTTTTAGGCAAGCTTCCTGAAATGTCAGGGAGTATTTGGGGAGCAGTGCGCCTTCACCCAGTCATCTCCCTGCTCCACCAGAGCATGATGACTCAGCAGTAAGAGCCCTAGTCACATAAATCATATTTAAATTGAAACAAGATGAATTTATGGTTTTCCATAAGTTAACTAGGAAATTAAATTAACCAGAACCTATATTCCAAGCATTTTAGTTGATCTCAACTACAAATGCAGTATTGTGGACTATTAAAAATTATTAAATGGCCAAAAACCAAGCAAATACCTAAAAAGAAGGAATATTCCCATTTCCTTAAAACTTTCAGAACCTGAAGATTTCCCTTCCAATTATCTACCTCTTATGAACGCAAGAAACAGTTTTGTCTTGGCTCCAGGGTTCCATTCTAGCACTGAGAGTCCACACAAGTCTAATTCCAAAGGAGAGATTCCTCCTCCAATCCCACTACCGTGACAGGCCTGGGCTATGGGGAGCCCTCAGAGTTCTGCAGAGAGTCTGCAATACTGAGAGATGCCAACCACAGGGAAATGAGAATCCAGTCTCGGCACTCTCAGTAAAAACTGGTCTTCAATTTCATAAGACAGTAACACATGGACTTCACCCCAGCTGAAGTGAGCCCTCATTTGAGGGGGGGCAGTATTTTGAGTATACCCATTTTATGGAGGAACTAACTACTGCCCAATGAGTTCTAATAATTGGTCCAGAGACCAGCCAAAAAAAAAAAAAAAGGCAGTGGAGAAAATCATAATAGAAAAGAACAAACTGCTCATAAAAATGGGAGTAATGTATAAGTCATAAAACAACTTGAATAAATTTTAAGAAAAAGAAACTTACTAAATAATTCTCTTTTAGTCCACTGCCCCCTCTAAATACCAAACAGGATGTGCTTCCTTGTAAATGCCTATAAATTTGGGGGGAGAAAAACAAATCTGGTCCTGTGTGCGGGGCCCTAGGATATAGGAAGATGGCTGGGTTTCTGTTTCCCTTAGAGGAAGATGCCAGAACAGCATTTTCCCATCAAGTGTTGATAAGAAAGGCATTCCGTGTTCCATGCGATGGCCTGTTGTGAGTGGGTGGCATGACCGGATAAATTATGGCCGATGTCATATTAAAAATTACAGACCCATCTGCACATGCTCACTGCTCTCAAGCCACTGCTGCAGCATCCTGTGCAAAGCCTTCCACTGTGGCACGTGTGGCAGAGATGTTCTTCTCCCAGCATAACTTTAGAAAGCAGGACTCCCGATGCACAGAGGTGATAGCCGTCTTTCTTGTCCATAAGCAAAAACTAACCTGAACCCTTACTTTTCTAGAAACTCAGGCTTCTTGAATTTTGCCTTTCTACCCTGATCAATGTTCTTTTCCCAGGGGTTCAATCTACTTCTCTACAATATGAGCATAAGAAGATGGGCCAGGAAGGCATTTTAAAATTAGAAAAACATCTCCTCTGTCCAACCCAGAGGCATTGCTCAGGGTATAAAGAGACATTTTGAGGACTCTGAAGAAGATGTGGTCTTGAAAATGATGAGGACAGGGGTGCAGCAAAGTAGTATTGCCTAGAGATATCAAGGAACTCTGAAAAAACCTGACACAAAGTCAGCAATCTCCCATCTATCCCAGGGTATCTCACGCTTGACACTATTAATATTTTGAATCTGACACTTGTGCTGTGGGGGTTGTTCTGTGCATGGTAGGATTTTTAGAAGAACCCCTGGCCCTACCTGCTAGATGCCAGTATTACATCCCATCCTTGAACTAAAAAACCAAAAATGTGTCCACACATAAACAAACGACCCCTGGAGGTGAAAACTGTGCTGGTTGGGAATCATCATCCCAGACCATGTGGCTAAGTCTGTGTCGGTGAATCTCTATGAGCCACATGTTTTCCAGTTGAGGCCTGGCTTCCCTAGTGCATATTACTGTATGTAGTCTTCTCCCTTTGTTTCAGGAATCGTGTTAGGGCTGCATGTAGCAATACCCTTCAACTCAGACTCCTTAGCCAAAGACAGGAAGGTGTCTTTCCTGTCAGGTGAACGTTAAATCAATCACTGTACAGGTAAAAAGAAAACAGTATCTTCATTAAATATTTCTCCATGAGGTGGGTTTTGTTACATTCTTCACTTTTCCCTGATCTAGAGAAGAGACCTTAAATCCTAATGCATAAGTCAGAGATTCAGTCAAGAAAACCAAACTCCACCACAGGCAATTAAGCAGAGGGAGTTCAATACAAAGTGTTATTTCACAGGTAGGAGAAGAGCTGAAATAACAAGCAAAGAAGAGAAGCCTGCCCTGGGAACCGTAACTTCAGGAAGCTGCTACCACCACGTACTAAAGAGGAGACAGGAGGAGGCAGTGTTGCAGGAATCTGGAGCCAAGGGCCTGGTGGAAGCTGGATTCCCAGTGGCAGTTGGTGGGAGCTAAGGCCACAGATGGAAAGGGCTTCCTGTCACAGATGGGGCCTTGGAAGAGACAAAGCCATGGGCAAGAATGTCTGTCTGAGGTAGAAGAAGCAGTGAAGAAAGACCCTAGCCTCTTTCTCTCGTCTGCCCACCTGTCATTTCTCACCAGGGCCCTTCACTGGCTGAAACTGGCTGGATTCCGATGGACAAGGAAGCCTGGGGTACAGTTTACAGGGATTAGTCCCTGTGACAAATAGAGAGCAGAGCAAGGTTTGAGAATGGATCTGAAAGGAAACAGACAAACGACCGGCATATCCATCAAGTTCAACTTTAAAGACAACTGCATGAAATTCATATTTATGAGTCAGGAAGGAGAAAGTAAACTGGATGAATCTGAGAAGAAAGTTTAGCTGAGAGAAAACATTTTAAAACACAAAAAACTGCCCCCCCTCTTTCCCTTACAGACCAAGTTAGACTTGGAGTGAGGGGTAAAGTCTAGACTAAGATTGTTATCAAATAATTCTTGTGCAATTGAGCTAATATTTAAAACAATAATTGTTAGAAAAAATACAAGCCATGTCAGTTACCTGTTGCTATAACAAACCATCAGAAGCTCAGTGGCTTAAAACAATAATCATTGTACTTACTAATGATTCTCTTGGTGAGAAATTTGGGCTGAGCTCAGCTAGGTGGTTCTCAGGTCTCACCTGAGATCATTCCTGTGACCATAGTGAGGTGACAGATTGGTTGAGGGCTGGTTGGTCCAGGGGGTCTCCAGTGGGATGGCTCCTTTATGTGCCCATTTTTCTATACTTCCTGTAGGCACCCTGACTTCTTCATATGACAGTCTCAGGATGTTTAAAGAGAGAGCAAGCCCCAATGAGCAAATGCTTTCTAAGTTTCTCCAGTGTCACATTTGCTAATGTTCTGCTGACCAGAATAGTCACCAGGTCAAGCCCAGATTCAGGAGAAATGGTAGAGAAACCTCTACTCTTGATGGAAGGGATATTACAGTCACGGCGCAAAGGGGCATTCATATGAAAACAGAAAAAAAGTGTGGTCATTTTTAACAATCTATCACACTAGGTGAATGGATTTTCTAGCAAGTATTTTTCTAGCCAGAGTATTCCAGCTTTATGCACACCTGAACAATTCAAACGGTTATACATTTATTTTCCAAACAGCAAATATTTTTGGTTGTCACAAAAGCACTGTGTCCTGAAACAGCTCCCTCAAACCCCTTTAACCAAGCTCACTCCAAAAGGGTTTCATGATTACTAGCCAATCATCTCATCCAGGCTTAAGGACGTTGCCTCAAATTCAAACCCAAGGTCAGAGGAGAAGCTCCAAGGCTCCCTTCCTTTTCTCCGTGCCGTATAGAAAGGGAAATCCAGCTTTCAGTACAGCACTGTGGAGAAACATCAACTTAGGAATCAGAAATTGTGGTTTTGTGTTCTAACACTGGAACCAATCATCTGTTTAAGTCACTTTGGGTAAATCTCTGCTCTCCAAGTCACAGTCTCCTGATTTGCAAAATCAGGAAGTTAAACTACCCTGGGATAGTTGGGGCAAGAGTGAGAGGGTGAGAGATAAGACTAGATGATGAGTTGAATGAGTAAAGCCAGCTGGTATAAAACAGCACAACATGAGGAATGTGGGAACCTGGGGGTTGTATACCCTGTTGATGCCATTAAGTTCACTGTCTTCCCTAAAATAAGGTAGTACTTGGTCTGACTGTAATCCATGACTTGATCATCCCCAAGACCTCACCCAACTCTACTGTTTGCTGACTCTCTCACCTGGTTCACATGCCTCAGCTGTACCTATCTTTGCCATGGAGTTATCAAGTCTCCCTGATCTTCAGGACAAGGCATGCTTGTTTGCAATGCAAAGAGCAGAGCACAATTACTGGCCTCTTCCTTCAAACCATCTTGTTTCAATCCTACACACCCCCTAAAAAGATTGCAATTGACAAGGCTCTTGCTTTAACATAAGCAATGCCATTTGGACTGATCCAGGGCCATAATTCTGCTGCACTCACTCCTATCTGTGCTTCTTGAAAGGCTACAGGACCTGACACTCTCAGATGCTATCACCATCCCACAGTCAGCAGCTTTTACTGTGGCTTACCCTGGGCCCCTGGTTCTAAGCACTGCTTCCCCCAGGGAAGACATGTCCCCCAAATATCTCATTTCTAATGGCCCCTTCATTTCAGAGGGAAGTCTCAGGAGGTTAGACATCAAATGAATACAGGTTGTTTGCAATGAAATATGAGATTAGAGGATTTGAAAAAAAAACCTGCAACTATTGCAAGGTCCTTTTTTAAGCTGGTAGGACACTGTGTCTTTAAAAGTGAGTGCCTTGATATGACAAAAATTATTTCCAAATTGGACTTCTGAGTTCCTCTTTGCAGCCCACCAGGATTACTCATACCAAATTCATCTCTTTTACCAATGTCTTAAATAGGCCTTAAATTTGGTGAGAAATAATATTAGCAGAAGGGCATGGGAACTGAATGACCTGGGTTTGAATCCTGGCTCCATAACTGGAAATGCAAATGCTGTAGAACTAGGTCAAGTTTCCTAATCTATCTATGCTTCAGCTTCCTTGTCTGTAAAAATTTGACATTGGGTTGTGGTCAAGATCAAATGAGAAAAACTTGTAGAATGCATGTGGCATTTAGTAACTGTGCAATAAATGTTACCTCATTATTACAATGTCTCTAATCATTATATCGTAAATAAAATAAAATAATTAACTTGTAATATGTATTCCCTTTACATTAGTTTTTTAAATCTAATTAGATAGTAAGTTCAGAAGCAAAAATGATACATACTTCTCTTCATTCCAATGATTCCCACCACCCCCACTACCACTCTCCATGAGCCCAGTGCCTTTTATACAAGACATATCCAGAGGTAGGGGTAGGATGGTGGGGCATATTGTAGTGTAAGGGTAGGATGCTGTGATGAAGAAATCCAAATGAGACATGTTCAATTTCTGGCTTATAATAATTAGTAGCCAAGTTATCAAGCATCTCCTTGCTTCAGGTTTATAAAGTATAAAATTGGGATAAAATGATCACCTCATAAGGTAGCTGTGGAGACAGAACAGTCACAGTGGGGAGCTCAGCATCGATACCCAAAAGATGTTTATTTTCTTCCATTTCTCCCCCCTTTCACCACTAATTAACTGATCAGATCACTACAGGGAGAGATTGAAAAGCATGAAGACAGTGGTCCCTATTAGAAAAAACAAAGGAAGGCAACCATTTCCCAAAGGCAAATGCCATGAACATCATAACAAGGTTACATCCTAAGTACCCTCCTGGCTGCCTAGCACCCAGACAGTGGTTTCTCAGTGCCATTTAGAGATGGGAAAACTGTCATCAACATAAGCTCTTCAAAAGCATCAGGAAGTGGAAGCCTTAGGGTGTTTAGGAAGTCTCTCCTTGTGACTTTAGAAGCTCTGGATAACAGGTGTAAGAGAGCACCCTATATTTCTTCTACACTTTTCTTTTTCTCATTGCCTTATTGTAATTTTGCTCTCCTCCAGACACAAACATGCCAGACACAAGATGTGGGCTAGCTGGACCTACTGGCCTGACCTCATGGAGGTTACCCCAAGTTTTCATAGAACCACAGAATGTTAGTGCTGAGAGGTGATGTTCCAATAACCTCACCATAATGATGAAATCACAGAGAAGTTCAATGGCTGACCCATGATCACACACCTAATCTGTGTGTGGATAGCTACTCTGTGACTCCAACGTGGACTTCAGTGGCTTTACTATAGAGCTGCATTCAATGAACCGAATTTAAATAAATTTTAGTATCTACATATTCTCATCAAACTGCCTTAAAATAACCAGCTGTGCCGTGCTTTCTCTTGTAATCTGATAGTCATAAGTACAACTCTGGAGGAACAGAAAATTCTTTAGGGGAGGGCTCTCAGTTTCATAAACATTTTAGGGTGAGTAGAAGATAAAAGACATTTCAAGTTGAAATGTCGTGTACGGAAAGAGGAATCTGACGTGCATTGAATGCATATGTACCAGGCACTGGGTAGGGTGAGCGCGCATGGCTTATAGCATTTGGTCCTCCAATGCTGAGCAATGAGTATAATAACCAAATGTTATAGATGAGAAAATGGAGGCTCAGAAAGATTGAGAGATTTGCCCAAAGTCATACAAGGAATTTGTTATATAGCTGGTATATTAGTTTTCTAGGACTGTTATACCAAATTACCATAATCTTCATGGCTTAAAACAACAGAAATGTATTCTCTCACAGTTCTGTAGGCAGAACTGAAATATAATGTTGGCAGAGATCTGCTCCCTCTTTTAAAGGAAAATCCTTTCTTGCGTTTTCCAGTTTTGGGAGGCTCCAGGCATCCCTTGGCTGGCAGCTGACTAATTCCAATCTCTGCCTCTGTCTTGATGT
Source organism: Artibeus jamaicensis (assembly GCF_021234435.1). Lineage (NCBI taxonomy): Eukaryota > Metazoa > Chordata > Mammalia > Chiroptera > Phyllostomidae > Artibeus > Artibeus jamaicensis. The sequence goes on along the minus strand of NW_026521788.1, from coordinate 27,540,830 downwards.
AGACTTCTCTTCTCCACCGGTCTCTCCACTGGGCATTTCTGATAAGGACAGTTGTCACTGGATTTAGGGTCCACCAGATATACAGGATGATCTCATCTTGGGACCCTTAATTACATTTGAAAAGACACTTATGCCAAATAAGATCAAATTCATAGGTTTCTTGGATTAGGACGAGGATATATTTTGGGGAGGGCCACTATTCAACTCCCTACCACAGGTTTTAAACCCGTGCTGTCTTACTTATATATAACTACTCACCGCACTGTCACGTGATTTACTGGGTTTTTTTTTTTTTAATCTGTTTTTTCAAGGATGGCTTTGGCCAAGATAAAGATTCCTAGGAATCCACAATCACAGTATAGAGAGAACACAGCCCTCCAAATGCTCAGAGTTTTCCAGAAAGCTAGTGACCATGTTGAAAGTCAAGCTCCCCTGAGTCCTGCTATTATTATTCTAAGAGCTGAGAGAGAGAACTGCTCCCTGAAAGACAACTTGCCACTGCCTCTAAACATCAAAACAGTTGATGTCTTTCAAAAGTTCAGTCCTCCTTTTGCAGGAGTAAAAGAGCTCTCAGGTGTCAACTTAACCTATAGCAAGCCCCTAATAAGTTTAAGATAAAAGGCCAATACATTCGAATAAGATTCAGACACAATGTAATAGTGTTTGTTACTAAGCCCATCTAATTATATCAGTCAATCTTTATTACCGGACCCGCAAATGCAGAGAACTCTATTATAATCTCTCTTTTTAATGATCTCCTCACTATCTGCCTCCTCAGACTCTACAATGAATTAATCAACTGTTCACAATCATGAGTAAACATCGACTCAATTAAGAATTGATAAATAAACAGTTCATTCCAAGGCTTGTCCTAATATGGAGGGGAGTACCACTGGGTGCCTGCCAAGGCAGTGCTCCATGGGGAGTTCTGAGATGCGGACAGCTCACTAAGGCTGTGTTGCTTCTGCCCTTGTTTACAAGAGATGTTCTGGCTGTTGGTTTTTGTTCCCACACTGTGTGCTTAAGTGGAGAAGAACTTAATCACTTTTCCTTTCTGGGTCTAAATTTGGAAAAATTTCTCATCTTATTCTTATTTGGCCCTACAGAGCATCACATATCTTAAAGAAAACTGGTAGAACAACGGTAAAATGCAAGAACTGTGCACTCCGCCATATCCATAAGTAAGGCAGAAAAAAATCTTGTACGTGTTAAGATGCAAAACTTGGTACTACATGATTACATAATTGTTAGGGGTCAAACTGTGTCCCTCCAAAAGATAAGCTGAACTTCTACACTCAGTAATGCAGAATGTGAGCTTACTTAGAAATAAGGCTGTTACAGGTGTAGTTAGTGAAGATAGAGTCATGCTGAGTGAGCCCTCAACTCCAATGACTGGTGTCCTTATAAGAAGACATGTGGACACACAGAGAGAATGTCACACAGGGAGAGAGAGTCCTGGAGTGACGGAAGAAGAGATTGATATGATGTATGTACAAGTGAATAAAAACAAGGATTTCTAACCATCTCCAAAAGCTAGAAAGATGCAAAAAAGAATTCTATCCAAAGTCTTAGAGGAAGCATGCTCTGTGAGCACCTTAAATTTGAACTACTAGTCTCGATAGCTAATTTCTGTTATCTTAAGCCACACACTTTGTGGTGCTTTGCTGTGGCAGTCCCCCAGAAGGAACACAATGATTGACTATATAAGAATAACCAAGCAAACATTTTAAAGAATAGTTAAGTAGCATACACTATACCAAGCATTTGATAGACACCAAATTTTCAAAGATGAATCTTCATCTTATACAGTGAGTCCTCTTGTCCCCACAGATGAGAAAACAAGACTGACACACAGATGAGAAAACAAGACTCATACAGATGAGAAAACAAGACTGACTAAGACTAACAGTCCCAATGTCACAGAGCTAGTGAGTGGCAAGCCTGTCTCATACTGGAGGCAAACACTTCGTCCCCTAAGATACCACACCATAAGCCCTACCAGGAAAGGGGCACAACAGTGTCATTCACCAGAGTGATACCACTTATGTTTCCTGAGCCCAAGGGCTCTTCTGCCACATATATAGAGGGTGAGGGGCAGCCAGTGACTACAGGGGCCACCCAGCAGTCCACCGCCACTTTAGCTGGCACCACTCCATGTGCATGTTTTATATTTTCAATGAGCACATGAGATGTGTTTAAACCAAGTTTTCTGCTGCTTGGAAATGAAGCTTAAAAACTGTTGCTATATAGAGGAACTTCACATCCATACAGGAGGGATACTAGAATTAGGAAATTGCCATTCTGCAACTTGTACTGAAACGAGCATCTGAGGTCACCATCATCAAAAGATGCTCAAACATTAGGTGAAAGGTTCGTTGGAAACGTTACCATCAAAGAATCAGGCAGACCCATCCAAAGCTCCCACTCAGATATTTCTTGTGAGTCTCATAATGTGGTGCGACAGGAAGTGCACAGCACCACGTGCAAAACAATGGCACTTGAATCTAAGGAATCCCTTGACGTGCACTAAGTTAAAGAAGTGCATGGGAGAGAAGGGCAGCCTAAATGACATGGTGAGGATCCACCAGCCAAAACCAGAATATAGCTCATTCTCAAGACAAATGGTTCCATTCAAAAAGAGAAAATACAACTCAATGCACAAAAACAGAAAGAAAGAAGATGGGGGGGCAGGAAATCAAGGGAAAAAGGACTATTAAAAAAACAAAAGAGATCAAGAGATGTAAAACCCAAATAAAACATATGGACCTTGTTTAGATCCTTATTCAAACCAACTCAACACCAAAAAATATTTTTGAGACAATTGGGACAATTAGAATATGGATCGAACATTAGAAAATATTATGGGACTGTTGTTCCTTTTTTTTTGTTACTTGAAATAATGCCATGGTGATTGACTTTAGGGGGAAAATGTTCCTCATTATTAGAGAAGCTTAGTGAAATACATTGAACACGGTGACATGAAGTCTGGGCTGAGATTAGGAAGGCAGAGGAAAAATCATGGTGCCTCCCCTAAAACCCGAAGAAGCAGCTGCTTTCCTTGAAAGCAGGCCATCCCAAATTGCCCAAAGTCATTACCTAGGACGCAGCATAGCCCTTCCTCTCTTTAGGGCTTATGGTTTGGAGAACTGCTTAGAATCGCCTAAAAATACTGCATCAGCAAAGTAAGATGTGAGGGAGAAAAACTTGCCTCCTGAGGCCTGGGTTGAGTCGATCCAATTGGTGGAGCTTACCCCGCCTCTTCCATAATACCTGTTTGCTTAATTCACGATCAAGACTACAAAAGTGTTATTATAAAATCAATAATGGAAACATATACCCCTGTGTTCCTGTGTCTGTGATATGCGTGGCCCATGGCAGGGCCCTTCCTGCTGAGGGTAAAGGTGTAAGGACGGTATTGTCACCACACATACCTCTTGTTGCAATGTGTGATCAAATGGACTAACTTATAGAAAATGCTTAAAATAGCATGCTTTCAGTAAATGTTAGCAACTGTCATTATCATCATCATGATTGCTATTATGATGTTGTTGGTATTGTAGAGTATCGGCATTGAACATTCTCTGCATACTCCCCTTGTGTTAGCTTTACTTGTCTATTAGGAGAGTTAGGAAAGTAGGCTTAAGGACAAGGATATCCTTATGTATTTCCTTCTACCCTTCCCTCTCCCATGACTACATGGGGCAGTGGTGTATACATAGCAGGTTTGCCGTAAATACCTGTGTAAAGGCATAGCCCTTCAATGTAAGAGCTATAGGATCTGAGAACAAAAATGGAATTTAGAAGCAAGAGAAGTGAGTTAAATTCCTGGTTCTGTCACGTAATAAATAGTGAGCTTGATCATCTTGCTAGATGTCTTTGAACATCCGTTTCCTAATAAGTAAAATGGGGACCATAGTGCTACCTCGTAAGGCAGTGAGGACACAGATGGATTCTAACTCAGTTGCTCGGCCACCAGAAGCCTCTCTGTCCCTGTCTAGAAGGGGGTAGAGACTGCTGACAGTCCTCTCTGAGGACGAGCTGCAAAAGGATATACAGAGGCCACACGCAGCAGATGTTGCTCGGAAGGTTTGTGTCCCTTTCAAATTCATATGCAAAAGCCTCAGTATTAGGAGGTGGGGCCTTCGGGAAGTGATTAGATCATGAGGGCAGAGCCCTTATGAGTAGGTTAAGTGCTCTTATAAGAAAACACTGGAGAGCTTGTTTCTGGCCCTCCACCACGGGGAGAAACCAGAAGGAGGGTCTTCACCAGACCCTGACGATGCTGGCATCCTGATCTCGGGCTTCCAGCCTCCAACTGTGAAAAGTAAATTTCTGTCCTTTAAATTACCCAGTCTAACATATCTTGTTTTAATAGCCTGAACTTAAAAAAAAAAACAGTTGTATAATAAATATGTACTCTTGCTTCCCTAAAAAGAAAGTTGGTTGCTTTTTTAAAAAATTTCATTGGCATCAAGGCCATCTTTGCTGGAGTCCCTGTGACTAACTCTCTGGAACCCACCCAGCCCGGCCCACTGGCGCCAGAGCTGGGCACTCCTCAGGGATGAGGGGCTCATCCCCTGGTGCTCCCACTTTGAAAAAGACAATGTTGCAAAGACAAAGAAAGGTGCAACCCTCTTAACACATCAGCAAAAGCTACCAAAGCCATTGGAAAGAGGGGGAAAATCAACAAACACTATTTTAACTTCCCTTAAGTTCTCTAACTATAATCAGTTCTAATTTATATTTTATCACAAATTACTAATAACCTTAAGTCAATGATTTTTTTCTCTAGACTCACCTTCCTCATATCTAAAATGAAAAGTGTCCCTAACCTGAGCCTTTCATATCTATAGAATTCCAGAGGTTGATAAACTTTGACAGGAAAGAAATTATTTATATGTAAGTATATTTATATGTATTGTATATAATATATGATTCATATCATATATAAAGATATATTTATTTCTACTAACTTATAAGAGAAACTTAGCATTTTCTTTGATTTTAAGTATAAGCAAAAAATATCATTGATAAAAATCACAGATAGTGTTATGTCACATGATGGTAGAAATCCAAAATACTGTTGAAATTCGCCACTATTTTGTAATGACAGTAGCTGTTAGACCTTTTAAACTTTATTTATGTTAATAAGGAAGCATATCAATGAGTAAGTCATGAATTTGATTTTTACATAGTTTGATTGTAGTATTTCAATATACTTAGTTAGCATTGTAATCCTATATATTTGATTTTTGTGCATTTAAAAAGCACTGGTCTGAGAAGGGGTCCCTGGGTTTTACCAGACTGTCGAAGGAACCCACAATGCCAAAAAGGTTAAGGACCCAGCAGGGGTCTCCAAGACCCCTACCAGAGATCACTCCACAACTGGTTGTTTGCAATCCACAATGCTGTTAACTGTTATGGCTTCAGTGATCCTGGCTTTGGACTTTGTCTGGGACTGGACTTCCTGGGTTCTAACCTGCCTCTGGCCCTGGCTGGCTTTATGACGGAGCAGTTTAAGTGGCCTCACTGAGGCTAAGTGTCTTTTTTAAAGTAGAGATCATTCCATCAGCTTCTATGGGCATTGTTGTGAGAGATTAGTAATACACTTTCAAAAATGGTTAGTGCAGAAATCAGCAAATGATTACTGATGTTATTCTTGTTAGGTTTGTAACATCTTGGTGTCTGGTTATTTTAAACCATATCACTTAAAGGGACAAACCTTCTCAAACCATTCTACTATTAATCAGGCTTTTTGGGATATGGCCTTCAATATTTCAAGGAACAAACAAGAGATATACCAATAGAATAATGGAAGTAACTAGAAATCATTGGGTTTCAACTCTGTTCTAAACTGTCATGGAAGAACTCTCCAAGAATGTGAGACTTTGAAAAACTCTGCACTGAGTTCATTTGACTAGAATTTCCTATAGCATTCTCTTTGCTCTCGGATTGTATATGTTTTACCCCTCACTTCATTTCCCTGCTGCAGTTTGTATATAGAAACTGATAAGAAAGTCCTAATCTCAAACTAACTGTGTGTGAGATTTTGTGGATATGAGCTTAATGTAAATAATGCAATCCCTCCCTACAAACTGTTCCTGTCATAAGGCTTTTGTGATAATAATTACAGAAGCCACTTAGAGACTTTGTTCTCCATTAGAGGGGTGCTATCTCCCCTAGCAAGGATGGTTTTATTACTTTGCATAAACTTCTGTGGTTTAAAAGGAGCAGTAGTAAAGTTAGTTCAAGGCCCCTTATGACTTCTTTTGTCCTGCAGAGTTGGGGAGGAAAAACATCACTGAGGTATGAAAGGCTGTTTGTTTACAATCAGTACTCAGATCCTCGCCTTTTTCATAAAAGGCAAGGAAACCAGCAGGAGAATTACAATACCCAGCACCTCCCTGGGTCCCTCTGCATTCTCCACATTTGTGTATGAAGCAGCCAAGCAGCTGTTGAACAAGTACTATCAACAAAGCAATCTTCTAGCCCTTTGATTCAGGCTATTCATATCTTCTGCCCTGAAATAAAATGACTTTCACAATTAAAACACCGAAATCAATGTGGTATCTATTGTCATGTCTGCAGGAGAAAAGCTTTAATTACAGCCATAGTTAGATAACACAATCATTACACCTCCTTAATCTCAAATATAAAACCATCACCCTCTGAGTACTTTGCCACCCTTTCTTTGATTTTTTTCTTTTCCTTTTTTTCCCTTTCTTTTTCCCCCCCCCAACATGAATGGCTTTTTATCTAAGCACTTCATTTTGCATGCCTTTGCTCCGAGGCAGCTCCCCATGATATGTTAATTGCAGATTGCTTTAAGTACTAAAAGATTAACATAAAACCCTTTGCAAACAAGCTAATAGTTTATGATAATTCTTGCATGGCCTTTGTCTGTCTATCACTGGATTGCCTCTAGCTGTAATTTTATAAAGAAGCTGTAAAATATCATTTAAACAAGTTCATTTACACATAATTATTACCAGAATCACATTATTCAATTTAGATACTCCAGCCTATTAACAATCCATGAACTAAAATGTAATTAAACTATTTTCCTTTTATGAACCTATTCATTACAGTGTGTGGGAGATGGATCTCTCGGTTTCACTGCAAATTTCAGCACTTTGTTGTCGAAATTGACAAGTCTGGCACTCATTATGTACTTTTAATTATATTAAAAGTATTGCAAGACAGCTCAGATAAAGAATATATTTAGAAAAGAATGCCTGAAAATGCCAAGATGGTGTCATCCCTAAATATATATTTATTTTACTCATGCATTTTTCCCTTTTAACCATGAAAAATAAGGCTCATTGTTTTAATTGAGATTTTCATAGCTTCTCTTAGTAATTTTTCTAATTTAAGCCAAGGATAAATATCTAATTAATTGTGTTTTTCATTTTTCCTGACTTCTATCTACTTTTTAAAAACTATAGTTGAAATTATATCCAAATAAGTATATTCTTCCAGAATTTATATACAGACATACAATTACCTTGAATACGAAGGATGCTGTATTTAGGATTTGATTAAAAAATGCTCAACAGCTTAATTTGTGGTACAACCTTTACTCTGTGTGAGAGAACTGCATCGATGGGAAACACCTCCTCTGTTTGGAAAGGGGCGAGTTCCCTGCTTCTGCCTGGTGACTCCCAGGTAACTCAGAATCCCTCAGTTAGAGCAGACCTAGAACAGCCAATCTAAAACTAGAAGTTTAAGACTGGCTATTGATGGACATCCAGGTCAATATTAATGACACAGGGTATCCCATTTTGGGTACTCCTAGAGCAGCTATGGAAGAGGAGCCCCACAAAACCCTGAGCTCAGTCTGGGCCACCCCCCAATCCATCCACCCACCAAAGCCTCCCACCCACAAAGACATACTTGGTGAATCATTGCCCAAAGCTTTGCTTTCCATTTTCCCATTTCCATCCTCCATAAAATGCTCAACACCTCCCTCTGACTACTATCTAGATTGTATTTATGCTTCACAGATTAATGTGTGATCAACAATTTCCATTAAGAACTCTTCTGGTGCCTTGGCTGCTGTAGCTCAGTGGATTGAGCCTGGGCCTGCTAACCAAAGGATTGTGGTTCAATTCCCAGTCAGGGCACATTGGCCTGGGTTGCAGGCCAGTTCCCTGCAGGGGACGCGTGAGAGGCAACCATACATTGATATTTCTCTCCCTCTCTCCTTCCCTTCCCCTCTAAAGATAAATTGAAATGAAAATAACTTTTCTGGCCCTCCACGGTCCACGTTGACTGAACTCCTGGAAAGGTGGTAGTCTGTACACTCACTAGGCACTGAGCACAGTGATTGTTGTACGGGTTGCTATGTGCTCTGTGAGTATCTTTTCTCTCTTCAGCCGCACTGTGAGTTTGTCTTCTTAAACCTCCTTTTCCTTCTTACAGCCTAATAGTGTCTTAAATTGGCCAATATTTAATTAAAATATCTTATGTGCTGATTAGATATTAAAGCCAACCATTCTCCTTATTTCAGTCACAGTTAGGTCACATAGTGGAAGACCAGAGGAGTGCCCTGTGATTCCTTGGCAGTACCCTAATTTAGTCACTCCTTCTCAGGAATAATCTCAAAGAAGAAATTCGGATAATTACAAAGATAGCATCATAGTTTGGCCAATAGCTATGAAGGAAAATAATCACCCTAAAACTTTCTGGGCCTCAGGAAATTTACTACTGTTTACCCACTCTGCCTTCTGAAAATGGGTAATTTACAATGAAATTAAGACTCCAACTTGAAAACTGGTATGGTGTGTGCCCAGTAATGGAGCCAGTTGTCAATCACAGAGGAGGAGTAAGGGAACAGGGAAAAAAACAAGAAGCAATGAACTCTACAGCTCCTGCCTAAGAATAGTTTTAGAGTGATTTTTCAAGATCTTTAAATAAACAAACAAACAGACAGACAGACAGGTGTGTGGCCAGTAATTCAGACTATTTTACTGACATATTTACTGAGATCACTCACCGGATTGACAGAATCTAAGGGGCGCAGAAGAGCAGATTGGCCACCTTGGAATACGTCTTCTCTTTGGCATAAGAGTTACTTTAGGCTGTCGATTGTCAAAAAACAGTAACATGAAGGGAGCTCTGAAAGCCAAGTGTAGGCACACCTCATTGCATTGCATTTCACTTTATTGTGACATTTTTTTCACTTCACTTTTTATAAATTGAGGACTTGCAGCAACTCTGTGTAAAGCAAGTCTATCAGCGGCATTTTCCCCACGATGTCTCTGTGGCACAGTATAATGATTCTCACAATGTTCCAAACTTTTCTTTTTTTATTTGCAGTGATGACCTGTGATCAGTGATCTTTGACGTCATTGTTGTAATTGTTTCAGAGCACCACATACCATGCCCGTGTAAGTTGGCAAACTCACTTGACAAACATAGGTATGTGTTCTGAAGGCTTCACTGACTGCTGAGCCCCTGTTTCTCTTCCTTTCTTCAGGCCTCCATATTTTTTGAGACACAACAATATTAAAATTAGGCCAATTAATAACCCTACAATGATTCCTAAGTATCCAGGTAAAAAGTTGACTCGCAGGTATCTTGCTTTAAATCAAAAGCTAGAAATGATTACATTTAGTGAGAAAAGTCTGTTTAGAGGCCAAAGGCTAGGCCTCTTGTGCCAAACAGTTAGCCAAGGTGCGAGTGCAATGGAAAAGTTCTTGAAGAAAATTAAAAGTGCTACTCCAGTGGATACACAAATGATAAGAAAGCCAAACAGCCGTATCACTGATACGGAGAAAGTTTTAGTGGTCTGGATAGATCAAACCAGCCACAGTATTTCTTTAAGCCAAAACAAAATCCACAGCAAGGCCCTAACTCTCTTTGAACCTATCAAGGCTGAAAGAGGAGAGGGAGCTGCAGAAGGAAGGTTTGAAGCTAGCAGAAGTTGACTCCTGAGGTTCAAGTGTAAATAAATCTTGCTTGTCCAAATGGACTGAAGCAGAGACCTGGGGAATCCACACCACTCTGTGACTCAGATACTAGGCAAAGGCAATGTGACAGGCATTCTATAATTTCTTTGCTTCAGCATATGTATTTCTCTTATCTTGAACCTCACAATCTTGTTTGCTTTATTCACTGATGTACATTAAAGTCTGGCACGGTGCCTAGACAACTCAATAAATGTGTTAAAAGTTAAATTAATTGGTGGATACTTAACACACTAGTTGGGCTTTTACTACACAGTAGACTCTCATCAGAACCAAGCACATCAAATACTAGAGCACTTCAAAGAAATACCGATTGAAATGCTGGGATTAGGTTTTCAATCTTCTTGAAGATAAGAGAGTTAAAGGGGTACTAGGAAGGGCAGAACATCCTTTCATTGGCATAGTGTAGCATTATTTGATAGGTCCTCCCAAGTGTGGACAAAAAAAAATGGGACTCTGTCATAAATCTGACCAGAAGTAAACTCACAGGTTGATTTGATCTTAAATTCCTAACTGGGCAGGTCATGAGGGTAGTCACTCCTCAGCATATGAAAAGGTTTACGCCAGCCAGCCCTGTGCATTGTTTTGTGCATCTAGGTTAACGCACCTGTGAAATGCCAGAGCAATCCTCTCTTTGGGACCCCTCCAGACATACTGGCCCTTGAGGGAATGCATAATCTTGGTTACTATCCTGTACTTTTTTTTCTTCCATCCTTGTGTAATTGTTTTATGTTCCCTCCTTAATTCCAAAAGCATGAAATGAACTGAAAACCTGTCATGCTCCAGAGCATTTAAGATTTTGCTACTGGTATGTCATCAGCGTGGCTTGAATAAACTCTTACAAAATTTTTTCTACAGGTCTGGATGTTTCTTACATCAGTACAAGCATTATTTAATTCTTTAGGACATTATACTTATGCTTGACTTTGCTGTTTACTATTTGGTTACAGTCCAGACACAGTAAAGTCACATGTTAAATTGTAGATTTTTGTCCAGACAAAAACAAAAAGCAAAAACTAACAAACAAAAAAGTCCTAGAGATTTGATTTTGTTGTTCAGTAGGTAGGATATTGATCAGTTTTTTATCTAACCTAGAAAACCTGGTTTAACATTATGTTTTAACTCTATAAATAGCCAGTCCTCAAAAACTCTTGGGACCAACTTTACCATATTACTGGTACCCTCATTACTAAGTTAAATATAATAATAATTTACAGTATATGTGTCCATATAGTATTTATGTGAGTCATATATTTTTATTTTTTGAAAATTATACTTGGCAGTGTCCTAGAACAGGGCTTAGTAACTTCTGCAATGCTGAGGGGTCTTCCTAATGGCATAGGCCACAGCTTTTAAATTCTGACTTAATACAAATAAGAGATGCCAGGGGACAGACACGTAAGGTGAGAGGATGGTTGGCAGGCATCTGATCACCCAAAATCTTTGATGTCTGATAGACAAAAGCATAGGGCTTAAGGTCAAGGGATTGTCCAAAATGAAAGAAAATTCCCCCAAAGAAAAAATGAAAGAGGATGGGGCTGGAGCAAAGAGTGGACAAGTGAACAGAGAAAAGGCTTTGAAGAGATGTCTATAAAGGGGCCTCAGGGGACTCTGTTTTGATATTTATGCCTTGGAAGAAAGACATTCCTCTCCCTTAGAAGAAATGGTTCAAACAGATAATTCTGGAGGTCTTGTGCAGCTTGCATATCAAATATCCCAATGACTCCTTGATTGAAATTAAGGGGCCTCTTCCTACCTCTACTCTCCCAGTGCCTTAGATGCTGACGAAGGGATTTCACACCCGCTTCCTCCTATGCTCCTGGTACATTCCAATGTGTCTAACACCAATCTTCAGAGAAAGAAATTCTCTTTCTACCAGTGTAGAAATAAGAATTTCCCCAGAGTTGAGCGGATGTTCTTGCTGTGGTTTGTTTTTTGTTGTTGTTGCTGTTTTTTCATTATGCCTCTTGGCTTTCTTCTTACCTGCAATTCTCAGACTGCAGGAAAAAGAAAAATGGGGACTTGAATCCACTGATTGGCCATTTGAGTGCCTCAGCCCCCAGCCCCCAACCCCCCCAGTGGGGCTGGGACCCACCTGGAGGATCAAAAAGGAGGCCTTAATGCACATTTCACTTTCCAAATGTTCTGCCTACCTACCTGGCTCAAAAAACACACTGCCTCCCGGATAGCTATAAGTTGTAGGCAGCTTAACTACATTCCCCTCCATGCCTGGGGGAGAGTTTCAACCTCAAACAACTTTATTTAAACAATTTCGTACTTAACATGTTTTCTCAGTGCTTCAAATCCAATCACTCCCTGCGTTGCAGGGAAGAACTGCTACAGGACAAAAAGAACAACACAACCTGTTTTTATTTTAATATCTTCCGGGTCTCTCGGCACTGCCATCATTTGGGCTGTCAGCCCTTCACCGCCTGAGGTGGCTTCCCGCTCTCTGCAGACGGTCTGCCTCTCCACTAATGGCACTGTTCGGGCAAGGGGGGAATGCAATTTTCCACTCCATTACAAGCACTGTGTAAAAGGACCTCTTTTCCTCACTGCACACAGATAAGGACCTAATGAAATTCTATTCACTAAGTATTACAATAGCCAACTCCACTGCAAACGCAGGCGTTCTAAGTGCCTGCCAGGCCCCCAACTCCAGAAATGATTGCCACTGAACGTCCCTGGATTGGGTCCCATCAGGATGAAAAACTATGGGGTAAGCAGGGAAAGACCCTGGGGGGAGGGAAGGTAACAAAGATATCAGTGGATCCTTGTCTTTGGCTCTTTTTTCTAATCGCCATGTCTGGATGGTGTTCCTTATGGACCCTCATAGAAACTCGGAATTCTTACGTCTGGAAATAGCAAACTTGGGAGAGCCAAAGTATCCCCTAAAAATCTGACATCACGTACCCTATAGAAATAGGTAACAGAGGTAAGAGATAAAGGGAAATGCACAGTTTGCATTCTAAAATAAGAAGTAAAAACGGACAATGTTCCTACCAATAGTGTAAATCTCAAGCAGTGCTCGAGGTAAAACTGCTAAAAGCCAAAATTACTTTTTCATATTCATCCCCATTTCCGCCCATGGCCCTGTGATGCCTGTTCCCTTTCCCCACCTGCTATTTCCCCTTGATGCGCGATGCAGCTGTACCGAAGTAACGGAAAAGAAAATCCCCTTCCCCTCCCCACAATTTACAGTGTGGACGTCCTCATGGTGCTCTGGGGTCACTGGGGTTGAGTTGTGTCCTCTCTGCAACCAGTGCTTTTCCTCTGCAAGCAGCTCTGGATTTGCCTCCCACCAACCTCATCACTCTTACAGCCCGGCCCTCCAGTTCGGTTCTGTCACAGAGTTATCCATTCACCAGAGGAGGCCTCATGAAAGTCCAGTCTAATAGCCAGTTGAGAGGCCTCTCCTGAAGACACAGTGACCTGTCTTTAAAGTACTAATTGCTAATGTTGAGTTTGAAGGTAAGTGTTCTATGTATATAGGATGCAATTTTGGGACACAGGCCCTTGCTACAAAATATCTTCAATCATGCAACAAAGGTACTCCTGTATCTCAGTTGAGCCACACAACTAAACCATGAGGAAAACAGAAAAATACAGTCTTATCATATACATATATGTATATATTCCTGCATACACATTTATTAACATACACATTTACATATATATACATTTACACTAAAAACATTTTCCCTGCGTCCTCACTTCCCACTCTCATTTGCGACCTCAAAGGTACTGATTTTAATATGGTCCATGTGGACCTTGTTACCATGCGAATTTTTGAAAAATGTAGTGCTTCACTTTATACAGTGGTGCATTATGCACCCATGCATAATGTCATCATATTTGTTTTGACTGCTGTATAATGCTCCAACGAAAATATCTATGACTGTCTCAGGATATTGCTATTAAAAATACCAAGGGCTTTCTTTACATATCTCCTATCATACATGTACCACGGTGGAATTGCTGGGGCATCAGCTATATTAAGATTCAACTCTAGATAAATAATTTTCCAGGGCATAGCACAAATGTGTCCTTCCCCATCGGCGATGAGAAAGAGCTCCTGTGGCTCCCCATCCCCTCTGACACTCAACACTGACAATGATTTTTGTTAGTCATATGTGTAAAAATAGTTTATTGTGTTTTCTTCGCAATTCCCTAATCATCAAAAATGCTGTAGATGCCTCTTCCCATGTTAATTGGTCAGCATATTTTCCTCCTTGCAAAAGTCTCTATCCTTTGTCTACTTTTCTATTTAATTGTTTGTAGTTTGTATTAGTTTATAGAGATATTTTACATACTTTTAATATTGATCCATTATTAATTGTAATAGCTTCTAGTTTGTAATTCATCTTTTCTGTTTTTAAGGTATCTTTTTATTAATAAGTTTCTTCATCTTAATAGACCAAAAACTAACAATCTTTTCTTTTATAGTTAACACTTTCATATCTTTTATTATTTTTGTACTTTTTCCATTTACTATTTAGTCCCCTTACACTTCCCTCCCTTGCAGGCAGTCACCACACTGCTGTCCTTGTCCATGAGTCCTTTTTCCCTTTTGCTCAATCCCTCTACCAGGGATTTACTCCTCCTCCTCCTTAGCTATCATCCTGCTATCTATGAGTCTATTTTGTTAGTTCAGTTTTTTCATTACACTCCACATATGAGTAAAATCGTATGATATTTGTCTTTCCCTGCCTGGCTTATTTCACTTAGCATAATGTTCTCCATGTCCACCCATACTATTACAAAGGGTAAAACTTCTTTTATGGCTCATATGCCATTGTATAAATGTCCCATAGTTGTTCTATGCACTCATCTACCAATAGATACTTGGGCTGCTTCCATATCTTGGCAATTGTAAATAATGCTGCAATGAACATAGGGGTGTTTACCTTCTTTCAAGTTAGTGTTTTGGGTTCCTTTGTATATATTTCCAGAACTGGGATCACTGGGCCAAAAGGCAGATCCATTTTTTAAAGAAATTTTATTATTGTTTTGAGCTCATGTAGTTTTTTTTAATTGTTGTTCAATTACAGTTGTCCCAGTTTTTCCTCCACTGCTCTCTCCTGCCCCTGCTCCCTCAGTCAGTCCTTACCCTGTTGTCCATTATCATGGGTCCTTTATACATATTCCTTGACTAGATGTTTCCCCTTCTTTCCCCCATTATTCTCTCCCCACCAGTCATTGTTAGTTTGTCCCTTATTTCCATGTCTCTGGTTCTCTTTTTCTCATTTGTTTGTTTGAGCTCATGTCATTTTAATTTATGTTAGTCGTACTGTTATATACTTGCCTGCTTTCCTTCTTCCCCCCCTGCCTCCCTCCTGTCCTTCCTTCCTCCCTTCACCAGGTAAAATTTATTGTGTTGTGATATGTA
Source organism: Artibeus jamaicensis (assembly GCF_021234435.1). Taxonomy (NCBI): domain Eukaryota; kingdom Metazoa; phylum Chordata; class Mammalia; order Chiroptera; family Phyllostomidae; genus Artibeus; species Artibeus jamaicensis. The sequence continues at coordinate 27,525,473 of NW_026521788.1, read as the reverse complement.
CATCTACTCTGCTGCTTCTAGGATACGCATGCACATTTTATCAAGCTAGTCTCACTTATGCCAATTTTGTAAATAAGTCTATCTATAATGTGATCAATTTATAAAACCTTCCTTCCAATTTCTATTTTCTCAAGAACAAAGTAGTTAAGTAGAATTGGGATGTAGATAACTTCTGAAACAGAAGAAAAATGATTACCATTGTGTACTTTTATAAAGTCCTTTTATGGGCCTGAAAAGGCATTGAATTACCTAAACATATAACAGATGCACACATTTTTTAAAAGAATCTACTTCATCTTGACAAATAGATTTAGCCCACATCTTGACAAATACGTTTCATCTTCTATGCCAACACCTATCATTCAATGATGGCCATCGAGAGAGTTCTGTTGAAAGGACTCAGTGAGAAAGTGCTGGTGCTTCCTAACTGACCGATTAGCCATCACTGCTGGGGGCTCGGGGATGGCAGCAGGAATGCCCTGCATTTACCATCTCAGGTAGAGTACACCTTCCATCCCTCAACACAAAGCTTGAGACTTCCCAGGGGCAGAAGAAGAGCCAAGCCCACACATGTTCATCCCACTGCCTAAAATGAAGGCATTTGCTTCTGTATACTCTGTCCGCTGCTCATGCAAAGGTATAAAGTAGCAGACTGATGAGAGAAACAGCTTAGGCCCATGTCTTTGAGCACTGGCTGGTGTCCCCCAACTATCCACTTATGTACACATTCTCACCCGAATGCTTCTAATTGGCCATTTTAACTGGCTGTGAGATGATATTTTAGAATTAGGTTTCTGAAGAAGAAGAACAGGCAGGTTGTAAGAACAGCTGCAAAAAAACTAATTTCCTAAGCTCTGGCTCCATTAGTTATGCAACAGGTGGTTCTGTTCAGTCCAGGTGGAAATTACTGAGAGCGCTTGTGTTCCCGGCACTGCATCTGATGCCAATAACAGATCATCGAAGCTATGAAATCACCCAGTACAGCTCCTGACACATTGAGTATCCAAGTGAATGTTACTTTTCTTTACCTTCTCTTTTTCTTGCTTTCTGCAAAAAGATTTCCGTTCAAATGGAGAAATGAAGTTTGCCCCATGCCACAAAGACTACTCAACAATTCTTCAAAAATGCAGATGTTACTCACCAAATGGAACAAAAAGTGAGCTATTGGAAATGATATTCCAAGTGGCCAGCAATTGTCCTTGGCTGGTATATGTCATATGGAGTAAATGGCTTGCATGAAGCAAGCATTCCATAAATATTTAGTTAAGGAACACCTTATAGTAACAGCATGACACATTCATGTTTAAAAGGATAAGGGAGATTATTGAAACCAACTCCTTCACTGCACAGATGAGGAAATAGTGTTTTTTTCAAAATGTTATGTGACTTCTGGGACTGAACTCCATATTCCTAACCTCTAGTACAGTAGCCTTTGTGCTATATTATGCTGTATTTTATGGCCAAACTAAAAAATCTCTGGAGAATTATGCCTGGAAGCATTCAGGTGATATTCAACTGGAGACATATCTGCCTCTCTCACCTCCATGGGCCCGTGATGTAACATGTAACCCAGGCAGCTGGAATCCAAGCCATGATTCAAGTAATTACATAGGGCTCCTAACTTTGCATGACCTCCAAGATAATCCCCTTAGCTATGGTTTTAATTTTTAAAAATTACTCTGCTTAGAGTATCTCTAAATTTTAAAAGCATTACCATTAACAGGTTACTTCAAATTGTCCCTGTCAGCCAGACCTGGGGGAAGCTCTGGTGATGTTTCCCCAGTGAATAATAATTTGTTCAAAATTTAAAGGACAAAACATATTCTTGGCAACCTCCTGTAGGGAGAAGAACTATTTCCAAAGCTCTTTAATACATCTTGAAATAATTTATGAAACTTACGAATATATTATTTCAGGAATGTGCACTTGCAGTCAAACAAAGAATAATTATTCACTGCTAGAGGATCCTTTGATGGGACATTATCTTTTCTTTCATAGGTGACTGCCAAAAGAAACAATGTTTCAAAGCCACTTTCAGGTTAAAAACCTCTATTGAGGAAATGAAAGCTAATTTGATTAGAAAAGATGTTTAATTAACCACTGCATCTATAACTTTGCCATTGAAGAGAAATCCTGGTGTCATATGTTTGAATTTGAGGAGATAACAACTAACTGAGATAATTACTTATCTTCTCAAGTGATACATGGTTTAATTCTATTAAATGGATACAACCAAGATGTTGAGAGAAATCACAAAGTCAGGTGTCTTCCATTCATAACTCGAGGTACACACATGATCTCCTATTACAGTCTGGATTACAGACAGAAGGATACATCTTTGGTGATAGATGGTGATAGAGATACCAATGCAAAATAAGTCTTCAAATTGGCTAGTGACATCCTTGAACCTATTTGGTTTTTAAAAGATTAAAGGAATTGGAAATTCTTGAATATTGTGTCAAACCCAAATGCTAAGTTTAGGGTACATTTTTGGGGTGTGATACAAGACAGCACAACTCAGAAAATGATGGTTCAATTTGATACATTCATGGAAGTACCATATGTAAAAGCTCACAAAACTAGAAAGGAAAGGAAAGGAAGGTTGGGTGGTTGGTCCTAGAATAGTCAGCAATGGTACACTGTAGAGATTAAATTTATGGACATTGCTGTGACCTCCTCCTTCCCCCATCTCCTGACCAAGTCTGAGTTATTGCAAAGTCTGTGTCACTTCCATCTATGTTGGTTTTGGCCTTTCACCATTTCAACTACTTCTACCATGGTTACGAGCACACGCCTTGGCTCAGGATTGCCAATATGGGTTGCAGATCCCTAGCAGTCCCCCAAATGTGGTAAACGGGTTTTCTCAAAGTGAATTTCAGTCTCCAAAAATGTTCATCAAAACATATTCTCACTTGCAATAAAATACAAAGGCTACTGAAAACACAAAGTGTCTTTGCTTATTGGCTGGAATTACCATTAATTCAGTGCAGACCTTATAGTTATCATTTCTTTGTTTGCCAGGAGCACTAATTGGCAATGCTCATATTTTGAGTGGGCTTTGGATGAAGTATTGCTTAGTCAATGTACTTTGGCAGACACTTTACCCCCAAAACATGGAGGCCCATGAGGAGGAAATATTATAAAAAGAATCTTTGCATATGAAGAAATTGGACCCAACAGCTTGTGTGTGGTACATGCTGTTGAGTCAGTTCCACCGCCTGGTAACCCTGTGAATGAGTGATATCTGCCATGTCCTGCTCAGCTCCCGTAGACTCGTGCCTGTGGTTCTTTTATGGAGTCAGTCTATCTCCTATTTGAGCTTTCTTGTTTCCTGCCACTTCTTTTTCCCCCCAGCACTAATGTCTTTTCCAAAGAACTTTGCCTTCTCATATGTACCCAAAGTGGGGCAGCTTCCGTTTTGTCACTTGGGGCTCCAGTGATGTTTCCAGTTTAATTTGCTCCAGGACCCACTTGTTTACCTTTCTGGTGGCCCAGGGTATCCATGCAGCTCTCTTCCAAAAGCCTTACCCTTTCTAAAATTTCCACAGTGACCTTTCCCTCCTCTGAATTCCTATCATACTTGGGAACCACAGTTATTACTTGGTCATTTTTTACATTATTTTATAGTATTTTTGTGTTTATATGTTCTGTGCCATGCAAACAGAAATCCGCAGGACAAAAATCATGCCCTATGTTCCTTCTGTATTCTCCACTCTAAAAAAACACAACATATGGGCTGAAGTTTTCAGCCCATATTTGTCAATTAATGGATTTGGGCTATGTTTCCTTTTGATACTCTCTGAGGTCCTGTGATATCAAGAATGTTTTGCTTTCTGTTTCTGGACAAAGAAGCTACTGAGGTGGTGCCTTTTTGATGTTAGCTCCCATGCTCAGAACTTGTGGGATTCACGATTTAAAAAGTGACAAGATAACAACTTGGGTTGGCTAACAAGACCTTGATGAAGAGGCCCAATGCCAATTCTGTGCTCTATGAAGAATTACACTGATGATTTCAGAGAATATGAGGATGATTTGTATGGCTCTGAAGATCCTTAGCTTAGCTAAGGCTACCTGGCAAAAGGGCTAGTCATAGAGCCAGGTGTCATCAAGAACAAACCCAAAAAAGTCTCTGAAGTAAGCAGTTCATTTCCACTTCATATGTACAGATCTCCAAGGTTTTTTCTAGCAATGTTAAAAACAACTGATGATTTCGTACATGTCAGCCTACTGAAGCCTAAAAACATATCTTGCACAAGTCAGTCAAATGACATTTTTGTTTCAGCTCAGTAAACTATGAAGTCAAAAACCTAGAGTAGAGTCATTGGCTATTTTAGTTTGGACAACTGAATTCTCTCCTGCTAGATTACTACCTCGTTTTATATGGCTAGCCCCCATTTCCAGTACTTCATTTAAGGAAGAATAGAGTATGAGGAAAGAGAGATGGCCACTGGAGAGACTGATAATTAGTCAGAATTAAGACTAGGGGGTGGGGAAGGTGGGTCAGATTCTGAGAGCCATAGGAATTCAGAAAGAGGAGAAAGCACCATTGACTAGTGCAGTCTAAGACTTCCCAGACCCAGGCTTAGTGGCCTATCATGCTGTTAGGTTCAGAGAGGGAGGGAGGACCTCTGGACAGGTGGTACAAGATAAGCAAAGACACGGGAGACAAGACATAAAATCACATGAGGGCTAGAAAAGCAGATGAGCCAGGAGGACCCACATTCCCAGGAAGAAAGCAGAACAGGAGGGGTGTTGGATCATCGTGGAAGACCCCCAGCACAGGCAGGGCACAGGAGGCTGCTCTGTGAGTCGGTGGGTAGTTTAAAAATGACATCACATCTGGGAGTGTTCAAACCACTTTTTACCAACTTTTACAAAGAAAATCTCAGACATCCAATATATAATAAATAAAAGCAGAGTAGTTCCCTCAATATGCTCCTACCTTCCCACACACACACATAATGCAGTTCCTGACATATCTTTATGGATTCCAAGAGAACACAATTTGAAAATAATTAAGGTCCCATCTCCTCCTCTTCTTTCATCAGAGGCGAAACAAATGATCCCAGAGAACTGAAATAACTTCAGAGACACACTGGCGAGCCTCTGCATGCCTGATCACTTTCTGTTCTTATCTCTCTTCAGCCAACCCCACCCACACCACTCTCACCCTTCCCTCCATCCACAAACAACTGTCAGTGATCATTTTGGTCCCTGCTACCTTCAAAACATTTCACGAATACCTATTTTCTTCATTCAAGCTGCATGGCTACAATGCCACCACCTTTGATTCCAGATTACTTCATAGATGTTAACTGAGCACTTACTATATACACTGCACTCAGAGAGTGAGGCAGACTTGAGCCGACCCTCCAGGAACACTGCCAATCATTATGGAGTAAAGGAATGTGAACAGGGTGGGCAAACTGCTGAATTATGTATTTGTGTTTCTGTGCTACTTTGCATTCCATTCATACTTTTAATTCAAATGTACTCATTACTTAGCTGCATTGCTCAGAGGACTGCCTTTTCCCTCACCTCCACCCCCTGCTTGTTGTAGTAGCAGAGCTTGAAACCATGGTATAATTAACATAATTAAAGTATTAATAAAGATTGAAGGGGTTGGACACTGTGTGAAATGCTTAATTTTGTGTATCTTTAACTGATTGAATGTTTAGGTTTGCATTTCAGCTGTCACCCAAATTATGTGTAATTAAGCCAAAGCTCGGATCTGCCTGTCTCGTACCCAGTGCGGATGGCAGACAGATTTGATTCTGGGGAGAAGGTGGTAAATCTGCCCACTCATTTGTAGCTGTGTGCTTACACACTTTTTTTATGCCTCTCTTGCCTTTTCCCAGTGCATTCATTGATCAAATTATCCCATTAGCATGGAATGAAGAATAGATAGCTAGAGTGGGGGGAAAAAATCAAATGCTTTCAATATATTCCCTGGCTACTATTCCTCACCCCAGAACCCTGCCAGCTCTCCCCGGGTGGTGTCATCTTGTGCTGGTGTGGTGCTGCAGGTCCCCTCTCAAACACAGGGGACCCAAATCAATGCTCACAAAGTACTGTAGATGACATCTCAGTATTGGAAGCAGCCACAAACCTAAGGGCTAGGCTCTGTGTGCAGGGAGACATACCTCTGGAATGTAAGCTTGGTACCAAAGTCATTTAAAGAGGTTACTTACAAGACACTGAAGAAGATACCAAATCATTGTCTTGACAATGAAAGAGTCATTGCCCAGAGGTAAGGGCCCCAGATAGGAACCAGTACCCACAGAAGAACTCTGTGGGTGTTCATGTAGATCATGTAGCTCTCTCAGGTAAAATCCGATCATTCAAGGAAGCTTATGGTCATGTAGATTGTGCTCATTCTTGTGCTGGGCATAAAGAGAGAATAGAATGCCTCAGGGTACATGTGCACGCTCCCTGCTGCTAAAAAGTGTGCCATCAATTTGGAGAGAAAAGAAAACAGAGAGAAGAGCCAGCACTACCAGACAAGGCAGAAGCTGAATGGGCAACACAGTCAGTCAGTTCCCTGGAGGCTGCAGTGGTTAGGGAAGGAAGTTTGTAGAAGGAAATGACCTGCCTCAAAAGATCACAACTGCCTGGACTTGTACAGGCAGTTGTGAAGCCAAGGACATGGCTGGGGCAGAGGGTTTGTCTGGAGGTTAAGTTTTGAAAGGTATGCTGAGGCCATACTGATGTACAGGGCTCAAAATGACAGGCTGGGAAGTGTGTAATGAAGAAGGTCTTAGAAAAAATAGGAATGGTGATCCTATAGGCAAATGGGGGTGGAGTTGACAGTTCCTCTGTTCATGTTCCAGTGCTGCTGTATCAAATTATGTCAGATTGAGTGGCTTAACACAACACAAGCCTGTTATCTCACATTTCTGTAAGTCAAAAGTTCAGCAGGCTCAGCTGGATCTCCTGCTTCTAGTCTCCCAAGGCCAAAACCGAGGTGTTGGCTGGGTTGGGTTCGCTTGTGGAGGCTCTGGTGGGGAATCTGTTCCCAGGCTCTTCCAGGCTGTGGATAGAGCCACGTTCCACTGGGCTCCGGGAGTGAGGCCTTGTTTCCTTTCTGGCTGCCCTCAGAGTAGAGTGCCACTTTGTTTTGGGGTTTTGTTTTGTTTTTTTTTTAACTGAAATATTTATGAAATGTCATCCACAATATCCAGTTTGGGTTTCTTTAGAGTGGAATGGAGCTTAAAAGACCCTTGAAGAGGCAGACTGTGAACAGGCTTCTTCAGAATTTTTTTTAGCTTTCTTGCCCTCATATCATTTGTCTGTCCTTTTTTCCCCTCCTAAGTAACATTTCCTTTATGACCTCTTTCCAAAGCATTTAGGTTGGTGTTCACAGAAACAGCAGCTCCTTTTGTCTTGTACCCACAGTTCACTGATTTATGTAGTACTTAATTACATTCTGTTTATAATACTATACCAGAAAAACTGGCACCAAAAAGTTTGGGAATGATCACAACTGTATGTGAGAGTGGAATGAAGTTCATGGACAAAGTAGAGGAAGCGTGGACAGTAGTTAGGATATCTTACAGAGGGAATGGAGATGAGATAATGGAGAAAGCTGATTGGTTGGGTGGTAGAGAGGTTCTACTAAACAGGAAATATCTGGTGAGGGAGTAATACATCCTTGGCACTGTTTGTTAAGTGGCCACCCCATCCCCACATCAAAAATAAAATATATAAATTGTTGGAATCAGTCTCAATTAATAGGACAAAGTTAAAGGCAAAGTGGTAGTCCCACCCCTTTGCATGGTGTCAAAGATGTTAGATCCCTGAACGGGCTGAGTCTGGTGGCAGTGGCCCTTCATCTTAGGAACAAAGTACCCCAAAGGCTGGTCTGAGCTGTAGAAAGTTAAAATCGACCAGATAGAGGAATCAATCTACTGTGGATACTGGTAATTATTCTCTTCTCTCTGGTAAAATGTACCTAAAAAAGGGCACTATTCAGAGCAAGTCCTTTGATCAATTATGTACACTGGTAGGTTAGCACCTGCATGGGTTTCTCCAGCTGATTCATTACCTCTGTTGTGGTACAGAGCAGCATTTCAAAGTACCAATTAGTGAGCCAGACAGGCTCAAGTTTGAATCTCAGCTCTGCCTCACCACCTACCTTGCTATGAGCACATTATTTCACCACTGTGAGCTGTAGTCTCCTCCATATAAACTGGAAATAAGGGCACCTATGTTTACAGAGCTGTGGTGGGGGCTCAATGGGATGACGTATATAGGCACTTTATGTGGAGCTCTTGATTGTAGTTAGCCCTTTAAGGAGATAACTAGCTTCTGATTTAGGAGGGGTGGAGATTGGTAACATAGGATGTTGTCCAAGCCTCAGTGCAGAGACTTGATGAGAATCTAGAGCAATCAGCAGCATCATAAAGGTGCCAGGCATGAGGGGAGAAAGCAGGCACTGGGAGACCCTAGGATGGTCTCGGCCCACTTGATGATATTAATCAGTCCTGACCCAGTCTTCAACTCAGGAGCCTCATGGATCTAGACATTTGTTACAAAAAAAAAGCAGCCCAAACAGCTGCCTGAAGAACAAGAAATTCCCAGAATACTCCAAGAAGGCATTCCTAGTCAAATCACCTGTAGTTTCACTCAGTCATGCAATAAGTATAGACTGAATGCCTGCTTTGTATCAAGAGCCAGGGATACAGAGGAAATAAGAAGGAGTTCAAATCCTCAGAAGTTCTGCCCTGGCTGGTGTAGCCCAGTGGATTGAGCTCGGGCCTGTGAACCAAACAATCACGATTCAATTCCCAGTCAGGGCACGTGCCTGGGTTGCAGGCCAGTTCCCATCAGGGGACACACAAGAGGCAACCATACATTGATATTTCTCTCCCTCTCTCCTTCCCTTTCCCTCTAAAGATAAATAAATAAAATCTTTAAAAAATGAACCATTAAAAAATCCTCAGGAGTTCATGGTCAAGAATGGGAAATAGACATTTCTATTGTCTTAGTCTATTGCACTTTAATGAGGGATAAATGCACAGAACATAGGGTCTTTGATCACATCTGGGAAAAACATAGAATGTGTCACAGAAAAGATGATAGTGAACAAAGTTGGGAGGGGTGGCAAGAGTTCACTGAGCAAGGAAAGAGGAAGAAAGCATTCCAGGCAGTGGGAAGAGCACAAGCAAATGCACAGAGTCCTCAAAAGGAACTTGTTCGGGGAAGAGTAAGAAAGTAAGGGTGGCTGGAATGATTGATATCTGGCAGGTGAGGCAGAAGGGGTAGGCTGGGGTGTCCCATTTTGGGGTTCAATTCCTGGAAGTTAAAATCACTTTCTCCTAGGTTACCATCAACAGAGTCAAGTAACAAATCCAGATATGTGTCTTTCAATCAAGTAGATTATTGGGAGGATATATGTCTTGCATCATCCCAGTGAATTTTTTATCTAGGACAGTGCTTGTCAGATTCTGTGTGCATATGAGATACCTGGAAGTCTCATGAAAATGTGAATTCTGATTCAGTAGGTCTGGGATGGGGGCCAGTAAGTCTGGAATGGGGAAGCCTAAGATTCCATAGTTAGAACAAACTTCCAGGTGATACTAATGCTGCTAGTTTATGGACCCCATTTAAAGTAGCAAACAGCTGGATATCCTATCATTAATCAATTTCCACCCAGAATTACTTTGCAATGATGAGGACTAGCAACTCCATACTTATGTAGTCTACCTAATGGAACCGTTAACATAAAGAACCCACACTAAGCTAACTACCCTATACTGACAATTTCTCCTCCTCCCATCCCAAAATAATTTAGGGAAAAATAATACTGTATTTTCTAACCTTCTCAGTAGCATTATGATTTGAACAATTCTTCATTCTTTCCCACCCTTTATCAACTTGGAATGTGAATAAAGCTTCTGACCCAATTTTCCCAATTTCCTGTAGCTGAGCCACAAGGTAAATGCCTAAATATTTTTGCTGAGCAACTCTTTGGATTTCCAGTTTCAGACAGAAAAACATGATTCTCTTTCATTTTAAGCCACTAAAGTCTGGGAAACTTTACTTGACATTACTGAACTTGGAATCAAATAAAATGTCTGTGGTGGATGATAGGATGTGTATAAAGAATTGAGTCTACATCAAAACCCATGATATATCTCTATCTGAAGAGAGACAAGACAGGCACCCCCTCTAGTATGCCTTCTCACCCCAAGATTTACACAAAATATACTCATATAGGTTCAACAACATTTTTCTTCAAAAACAAGCAAACATTTATTTGAAAATCACAGAAATAGAAGAGGTGAGCCATGGAAGAAGTGAGTCAGCTACGCTATGTGGACTCAGGAAGCAAGTTACAGAGGCAGAAGAAAGGCCCTTGGAGCTTAGGAGAAAGGAAGTCAAGGAAAACGCACTTGGTTGGCTGGGATGGGCGTAAAAGACCGAAAACTGTACTTGAACAACAATTAAATAAAAAAAAGAAAGAGAAAAGAAATAAAATGCGCTTGGGGGAAGAAGAGAGGGAAAGGGAAGGGCATGCTACAGAGAGACAGATGACTTCTTTCCTACACCCCAGTGGAGGGACATCACAGCTTCCCGAAGACAGTTCCTCGAGAGAAGTTGCTTGTTCTCCTCTCCTGTGTTGCATGCTAAGGTCAATTGGCAATCAGAGGGTGTTGAGGTTATGGGCCTCTCTTCCTTTTTTCTAAGCCCTGTGGAAACACTTCTTATTATGGAACCCTTGTTTGTCAATGTATTACTTTCATGGCATCTGAAGCATGTTAGACTCTGCCAGTAAAACTGCAGAAGATAGGAGCTTACCCATTTTTCTGCATGCCCTGTTATGTTCATCACTCTTCTAGCCAGAGTGCTCAACCATGTCTATGTGAGTTGGCCCAAAAGTTATGGTTTTTTCTATAAAACAGAAGACACATTTTTTTCATTTTCACCAATAACTCTGTTGATTTGGATATTTTGAGTATGTTGGCTGTCTCCCGCTATTGGGTTCTAGTGGGTAGAGGCCAGGGGTGCTGCTAAACATCTTCCAATGCATAGGACAGCTCCACAGCAAATAATTATTGGCCAAAATGTCACTAGTACCAAGAAACTTTGCAAGATACTTTTGACACATTCGATCAGTTACAGCACCTTCTCCATACACTGCGCAAATCTTTTTGTGTGTGTTTCAGTTGTGTTTTTACCTTTCTTTAAATAATAAAGCATAATATGCAAACAATGTTGTGTATATTCTTCCATCTTCAATTTTAAAATGGCTGCAAAAATTCACAAATTTTGATGATAAGTTTTTAAAAATGTATGCTGATATGACAACTGTCCCAATACAATCTAACAAAATTGTTTTGAATGAAATTAAAGATGACTAAGTGCTACTAGAGCCATTGTATAGAAAAAACATAACACACTTTTTGGCAAATCCAATATTATATTGATTTACCTTAGAGGATGGCAGGTTTTGTTTTTTCCCCATGACCAATTACATCTTAGAAATGGACTTAGGCTGGAACAATAGAGAAAACAGGAGGGCGGTAGATAGATAGGTGGACATGGCTAGATGGGCACAAGGACAGATCTCTACCACGGCCTGGATTTGTTTTGCTTTATTTTACAAAGTGTCTTCTGCCATAAATCCAGTAAGTATTTCACACTGCCTTCTCTGAATCATCTAATCCCAATCCAAAAAGTAGTAATTTGTCTCTCATTCAAAATCACAGGCTTTTCTGGAAGACATGAAAACTTTGGGATCATTTGCTCCATCCTTCTGTTTTATAAGTGAAGAAACTGAGGCCAGAGGGGAAGGGATGCATTCAAGTTAATAAGCTCATAAAGGCAGAGCTGGTGAGATTCTACCAAGTTGGAACTCCAAACCTACAAATCACTTTCCAGTGTCTGGCTGTCTCCACCAAAGTATTATTCATGCTCTCTGGCATTAGAAATAATTTTCATTCACTTATGACCAAGAGCCCAACACAGGACTGAGTTTTTAGAAAAGTATACTTTTGAATACCACTTACCAAAGAGTAGTTCTTTCTCAATGACAGGAAAATAGAGAGACATGTTTCCAATTAGTCAGGGAAAGAACTCAGCCACAAAAGCCTTGCCATTTAGTGTTGCTAAGCTGGTGATTTTTCCCAAAAGCAGGGAACTGGTATAACTGTCATCATTCTTTCTGTTATTTGCATCCAAAGAAATCACATGTGTCTCAGCAACGTGAAATATTCTCTTTCATCTGCTTGGGAATTATCATCGAGTGTCCGCTCCCTCCTCTAGATTGCACATCATTAAGTTCCCCTTCCATGAGCTAAACTCCTTGACACAAACTTTCATGCAAAGTCATATGTTTTAAAAGGAGAAACATCATTAAAGGAAGGTTTAGCTTCCCTCATTCTGCAGCCCCTTTTCTGAAGGAGCTCCTGACTGCCACACAGCTTCCTCTGGGCACAAAAGGCTGCTCTTCAGATTGCTTAACACACCTGATAAAGCTTCATTAAAATTCTTTCCCAAACAGAAAACTCCAGTGTCTGGATTTGAAATAAACATGCGTTTCAGAAAGGAAAGCTGACAAGGAGAAGTTACATGCACACCATTAAAAAGTCAGAAAAGCCCTGACTAAGACCAATCTTTCAATTCATTAATGCCAAGCCATCCCATGGGAGGGAGCAGGGCAGCACCACTGAAAGAAGCCAGTGCTTTGTAAAGGGCGAGGTTGACTGAGTTGACAGAGTTTTGAGGGATAAACAACCAGGAAATATCTCAGTGAAGAGAAAGAACCTCTTGGCTGTTCATGACAATATAACTTTTCTTAAAAAGTCTGGAAGGAAAGAAACACTGGATACGGCAGTGTGGTAGACTGTTGCAGTATTGGTCCCCAAGCTGTGTGAGCTTTTGCCTCCATGTCATAGGGTGGTTCCTTCTCATATTAACCCTAAACTTGGCCATGGGACTTGCTTTGATAAGTAAGATAGTTGCAAATAAGGTACAAGCAGAGACTGGCAAAGTGCTGATGCATTGGGTTTGCCGTTTTGCTGCTATTGGAATTCTAGAACCACCATGTGAACAAGACTGAGACTAACCTGTTGAAAGATGAAAGACTACAGGAAAAGAGGCCCCAGTCACACAAGCCATAGCAGGGGCCCCAAGTCAGACTTGGGAGGGAGACCAGCCAAAAGCTGAGATCACTTTGGATTCAGAGAACAATCTAAATTAATCCAACCTACATTGCCCATCTGTACAATGGGAAATAAATAGAAATTTGTTGTTTTAAGTCATTAATTTTGAAGGGTGGTTTATTACCCAGCAATAGCTAACTGATACAGCAGTCCTAGAACCCTTAATGAGAACAAATCCATCAGTTTTATATGATGGATAATCTGATGGATCAGATTTATCCATCAGATTATCCACTGGTTTCCAAGAGCTAAGAAGCTTCTGACCTAAGATATTTGACACAAAGTCCACTAGCAACCTCACACACACACACACAAATGCTTCAGACAAATGACAGATGAGGATTCAATGTAGAATCAGTGTAGCAGGTGCTCAGTTCCACACAAAGAACACTGACAATTATGGCATGTAGCCATCATGGATGCAAACACACCCAAACTGGCCAATCAATTTAGAGGAAGAAGAACTTAGTTTGAGGCCTAGTTATGATATTGTCAAGATGGGTGAGCTTTTAGAAGTCATTTCACTTCTCTGCTTCTGTTTTTTCGAAAATAAAATGGGGTCACCAAGAGTTACTGCACAAGTCTTGTGAGAAATAAATGAAAAGCATACACGCAAAAGTGATTTGTATGTAGAGTGCTATACAGTATCAAGTATATTTTTATGACAAAATTGATTAGTAATAAGGCTGTTGCTACTGGCCCAAACTCAAGAAATAGCATTTAAAACACCACGCTGTTTCCATATGTCTACATACCTATCTGATATATCCCAATCCAGTCTTCCCTTGTGCAAATTAACAAAAACGTGTCCACCTAGATCAATGAATGCCATCAGAGATTTAAAATATGGACCTCTTGTGTTTATGAACCTTGTTAAAAGCTGGCAAGAAGAGTAGAAATGGAAGCCATTTGCTATTGTAAGAAACCCTCTTGTAAATTGTTTAGTAATTAGAACAATCACTCTCTAATGTATCTACCACTAGTTCCATTAAACACAGACATTCACATGCATCCACCCCATGTTTTAAAAAGCAGGTCTTCCTCCACATACCTTCATATAGTATTTTTGACTGATAAGTGTACTATCCTGATCTTGTAAAATCAGAAAGAGGTTTCGATGTGTGCCATCTCCATGGACTCAAAGCACGTGAGAAAATAAGTGCAGCAGGACTGATGCCCATACTGCACCAGCGCAACCTGAGTTCTGTGTTTCCTGGGTTCCTGGGATCAGACTCAGTAATAGTTTCTCAATATCTGGGAGGAAAATGATTTTGTGAAAAATAGAATTTCTTCAACTTTCTGGTTGTCCTCTAGTTATTTTTTCTTATATGTTTATCACCTGAGAGAATGTGCTATAAGACAGCATTTCTGATTTGCCTGAAAATGACATGTTCAGCTGTTTTAAGCCTGGGGTAATGTAACAGTCTCTATATAACAATTACTTGTCGTGTGCTTGTCATGGGTCCAAATGCCTATAATTTTAATCCTAACTATTCTATGTGAGATATGGTAATATTATTTCTATTTTAAAGCCAAGGAGGTACAGAGAGGTTAAGTAAGATGTTCAGAATCACACAGCCAGCCCATGGGGGAACTGGGATTTTCTCAGGGCAGTCTGACTCCAGACCCTGTGCTCTTTAACTAGAACATATATAAATTCAGGGTATTCATCAGGGAGCACCCTGTTTCAACATGTTTGAGAACCCCTGGGTTAATGCCCTGATAAAACAAGACCATTATCATTGAACTTGATACAACACTGACTTCCTGAATCTGATATCCCAACAGAAAATTTAATGTGAGAGCTATGCTGATGATTTCCGTATTTTGTGCACACACATGCAAACACACATAGCACACACCATATAGCCTTGTCAGTTTACTAGATAACCTGCCTAGATTTATTTTATTTTGGCTGTGAATGAAGATATTCCTCTTCCAATACAATAAAAAAGCACAAGCCAGCTGTAAATATAGAGATGAATGTAAGAATTCAACCATTTGATTGCATTAATTCAAAGAACTGATTAAAGAGTCTTGAAACAATGGTGGGAATCAGTTTGATTTATTAAGCCACATCATCCATGAAATCTACACGGAGAGGGGAGAAAAATTAAACTTGTCATTTAAAAGAAATACACTCTACAATAAAGGGAAAGAGGAAAAGGAACTTCTAGGATAATTTATAAACATATGCATAACCTGGAGAAACCAACTCACAACTGGATTATTACATTCCTTCCAGGCCGTGACTGGGGGAGCTCCCCCATCACTTCTCTCTCCAGCTCTTAAGTAGGAGACAGCTTTGTTGTTGTTTTTCCTCAGCCTGCAACAGGATGCAGTGAGGACCTGTGAGTTACCAACACTGCTTGGCAATTAGCAGACCATTATCTTTCTTAGCTTTATAGCATCACAGTGCCCAGTCATACCACATGGCCAGGGTGATAGCCCGAGTTCCCATCCTCAAACACTTGTACTGTCTCCAACGGACAGAAAAGCCCTTGTCCAAATAAAGCCAATAGGAAACTTGCTAAGAGTCTTGCTCATCAAAGTGCAGCCCATTGGTAAAACTTCTGCCTCAGCATCACCTGGGAGTTTGTTAGAGTGGCAGTCTCCATCCAACCCCAACCTGCATAAATCAGAGCCTGACTTTAATAAAATCCCCAGGTGATTTCTGTGCAGAGTGAAGTTTTGAGAAGCTCTGTTCTAGGTATCAGATGCCAACCAAAGCATTGTTCATTTATGGGATCACCGGTCTCACTGCAAAGTGGTAGATAACCAGCAGGTTAAAGCAGTGGAAGTCTTAGAAATGGTTGACAACAATCCTGGGGAGGCTTCATCTGGAGAGAACAAGTTTACTGACTCACTTTCAAATATCTGAGAAACCTCACTAGCACAGGATCAAGGTCTGTTCCATGAGCTGCCAATGAGAAGGACGGATAGTTTAGACCAGACTTTCTCAATAGAAGCACTACTGACACTTCAAACCAGATAGTTCTTTATTGTGGGAGGCTGTCCCACGCATTGTCAGATTTTAGCATCACACCTGGGGCCAGTAGATGGTCATATCACCACCCATCCCAACTAGTGAAAATCAGTAAGGTCTCTAGTCACTGCTAATTATTCCCAGAAAGACTAAATCATCTGCAGTTGAAAATCACTGGTTTAGATGACTAGTAGCTCATATAAATCAACTCATTGTCATGACTTGTAGAAATAAAATATAAAAACAAATAGTACAATATTTAATTACAAAAATATGTAAGTAGAAGTTCAGGTTAAGGAAGGCAATGTTCTGGCCTTATTCTACTCTGGTCATTCCATCTTTAAATACTAATGTTCAGTTCTGGGCCCATACTCAACATTAGAAAGTGGCTAAAATTAACTATGTTGGTATAAGAGAATTCAAAATGGAGATTCATCCAGGAATTGTGTCATATGAGAAATAGCTGATGGAATTATGTTAAATCTGGATATGAGCCACATATACCAGGCATCCTGTAATGTCTGAAGGACCTTGTGAAAGAGGAGTCGGATGTATTCTGGGGTCCTTTGATGCAATGATGTTAGTGAACTGGGGTTTACAAAGAGGAAATGCCATTCTGTGGTTGGAGTTACCATGTGTAAATGGGCTGCACTAGAAGGTAGCCAGGGCCCCATTGCCAGGAGACAATGTGAGATATAGCTAGATAATCACATGTCACAGAAGGGACAGAACGAGCACTGTCCTGAGTTGGCATATGGTCAGATTATTAATTCATTCTATCAGTCATTCACTCAACAGATATTTATTATGTGTGTGGTGTAATACCATTAGACGAATGTAATAAAACAGAATTACATGTTCTAAGATGAAATATTCAATAGAATTGGTTTTGGGCTGTAAGGATTTCAGACAGGAAGAAACTGACTGGAGAATCCACAACATCCAAAGCACAGCAAGAGGAACAGGAGGGTCATCCGGCCTAGCTCTCTACTCCTCTCAAACTAGCCACTTGATAAAATTTGCTGAATGATTGGTACCAGGTGGAAAAAATTAAGGAAGCAGCATATAGAGAAAGCTAGAGAAGGGGCACAAGATTTAGACTCTTGTCCTAACACTTAGCAGATTTGGGACTGTGGACAAATCTTAAGTGGGCTAGAAGACTTCTGGTTCAGACTTAAAAGCTAATAGAGATTTCGGTTATGCTGAAAATTTCTATGTGGGGTCCAAGCTCTCCTAGAGCTTCTAATTATGTAATGGATGGTCCAGACCCAAACATACAGTAGGCATTTAATGTTTGCTGAAGAAATGAGATGATGAGCATCCAACATGCAAAGAAGGCCTGATGTGGAGCTTTCGCCCTGCAGTGGATCACTACATTCTCTTTCAAGAAGACACTAAATCTTTCACTTCCTGTTAATTCACTTTACTAGTTGGCAAAACAGAGCTGTGCAGTTGCTTAAAAGCAAACAGCTACCACCTGTACAATCTTTTGTGACTGACCACTGGCTTCAAGATAACAATGGCAAGGTCCTCTTAGCTAAACAATAATCATAATCACATGAACAGAATTAACTATCATTTTCATGCAAATAGTGGATCTCAACCAAATTCAAATGGTGTTTGTTTCAATGTGGCACAATGCTGACAAGAAGGCCAAAGTAAATGTCTCCATGTGTCTTTAATAATAAACTTAAAGGAAGACATATTTTAACCTAAAAGAAGTGGGTCAGTCATCTGACCTTACCAAGCAAGTATTAAAACAGCTGTGCTATGCATAGAATAACATTCTTTTAATTTACTGTGTTTGCTTTTTAGACTCTATTTTGTTTTTCCATTTTGAAGAACTAAATGCCCTGATGAATCAGTCAACAATATGTCGGCTGCTCTCACATTCAGCCTTCTGCTGTTTTATAAGAGTGCCCTGATCTTATTTCAAGAAAAGAATGACAAACTTATAGCTGCAAATGCTAAATTTATGGGCCTCTTTGTGACAGGCATTACCGAGAACAGGGCTGAGGAAATAGGTAAGACGTAGTGGAAAGAAGAAACCTCCATAAATACAAGGCCAGGCCTTGATTTTCATCTGAGCCCTGCAATCCAAGCACCAAAGCTTCACATGCTGGAGATTTTTTTAAAAAGACGGGTGAGCAGTCAAAGGTGCTGAGTGCTAATTAGATGGACAAATGAATAGTCACCCTCAAAAGGCACATTATGCTTAGTCACAGCTCTTCTAAATGCCCTGGATGCAGCTTTAATAGCTCTGTGACTTTAAATGGTACAAGGTCAAGAAGAGTCCTATTTTGCCGGAACCTTTCTGATAGACCCCTTGCTGCCCACCAGAGGCTGGGGCTGTGTCTTTGCAAAAGTGACCAGTTATAATGGGAGGAATGCAACCTTCTATTTCAACAATATGACATCAAATAACTAGTAGGGGACACATTTTGTGTTTGCTAAATAAACTGATTTTCACCCTCTTCATTAGCAGTTGAGTAACTAAGTAGGCACAACTTTTGATGAGGGAAATTCCACTCGATGTACAATCAGAAGACTTGTTGAAATGAATCGCAAGAGTGGCTTCCTCTAAGAACATTCTAGAAAACACTTGTTTCACAAAAGGTTTATGAAAAAAAGTTTTCACAAACAAATAATTTCAGGAACTGTCTCATCCTCCTGGAGGATGATAATGTACTTTGGCACATTAAAGGGTTGGGCTGCCCAACAGAAAGAAAGCCTTTCTAACTTTGTTTACCCAAGCATTTTGTAAAATCTTTTGCTAAGGAGCTTCTGCTTCACATAACATACATCAGGGACCTAGAGTCAAATGATCTGAATGAGAAGTACCTACTAGGCTTCTCATACAGGTGTTGGACCCATTGTGGATCTGCAAAAGCAAATTAACCTAAAAACTAGATCACCTCTAATGAATAACTAAAGTATTTGAGAGAATAAGGCCTAATGTTTTCCAACTACCTCATAAGCCAAGAAACTAAGTCTCATAGACTTGACATGAGACCTTGCACTTTTCAAGATCTTTATGTGTCCCTTAAGTATTATCAAACTCTCAAAGAGGCATGACAACACATAGACATGTAAGCCTATGTGAAGGTCAAGCTCAGAATCTTATTCAGCGGTAACCTCACCCTCCTTGTAAATGATGCTCCAGCAATATTGCATAGCTCTAATTTTCTGACATGTCATGTCCTCTCAAGTTTCCATACCTCTGAACAAACTCTAACCTCTGCTAAAATGACCATCCTCACTTATCTACCACCAAAATATCAAGTGTGGATTGAGGTCTCAAGCTAGAGAAGGTATTCATAGAGTCTTCCTTCTTATTCATGAGCCACTGCTTCAGTGGCACTTATTCAGTGGCCACTGAAAGCCCCAGTTAAAATTTGGCTCCTTCTTTTGAGGGTCCTCCTCTTACATAGGGATTGTATCACATTTCACTCTAATGTCTGTTTAGACCTCTCACTCCTGAGGTCCACTTGAAACCCAGTGCTTATCACAGTTTCTTACCACTTGAAACCCAGTGCTTAGCCCAGCACTCTGTATATCTCAATACAGTTTTGTACAAAAATTACAGATCCCCCTTTTTCTGTTTAAGTTTCATGGTCATATGTTCTGTTCACTGCCACTGAAGATGGCACAGCTACCAGAAAGAAGTACATAAAAAATATAGTACATCCATCTCAGTTCTCCCTCTCCCCAGAAAATGTATGCAATCATTAACATTTGAGATTAAAAACAACAAAACAAAACACAATTCTGAAAGGGTCAAACAATCTCCAGCTGAATTTCAGGGAAAATTATTGGCCACATGAAACCAACTAGCTGTCAGTGTAGTAAAGGACCTGACCTCTAAACACAGAATCTTTCCAGACATGAACTTGAAAACCACCTTGAAAGAGACTGATTGGAGCAGGGAGACCTAGTTATTATTTTAAATGACAACTGAAAACAGTTTCCAATCAAATATTTGTTTAACTTTGTTAAGAACAGAACAAACACAGTGATAACTTAAAGCAGCACTATACCCAGCAATGGCAAGGATGCCTTTCTGTCTTGGCTCACTGCTTCCTTTATCTTGCACCACACTACTAATAGGCCTGGCTTTGTAGGAACAGCTAAGGAAACTCTGACATATGTATACCTTCAAGAAACACACTCATATCTATAACTAAATATTTATGCAATCCTAGTCCTAGTTCAGTGGTGACCACTTTCCAAAACATTTTATAGGCCATATATAGAAGCCATGCATATTTTAAAAGAGGAGGAAGGTACTTTAAAAAGAAGATAATATGAAGTCCTTAATTTGCTTTCAGATATAAAGTAAGGCACTAAGCTCATAAAGTTCATGAAGTGATTGGACATCTACATACATTTTCAGGCTCCACATTTAACCCCATAAAACACTGTGTTTACAGCAGTACAAATCGGAGCTCTATGTAAACAAGTCGCAGGTTCATAAATTAGAGAGGTGATATCATTTCTTATCTCCTAGCAGGAAAAAGTATAAAAAGTTCCAAGTTAGCCCTTACTTTTTTAGAAATTGCTGGGAAAGAAATACTTAGAATGTCCTTCCATAATAGAATTCTTTAACTCAATTTATGACAGTTTACATGAATATTTTTTTGTTGATTTAATTCTATCCAGTCAATGAAATTTTAACCACCATCAAAAAATTGCAATTTTCCAGACCCCTCCTATTTTAATCACTTTATTTTCCAAGATACCCACAAGGCCATGCATTCAATGACTGGGATCCCTTAAAATGATTAGTATTGAAACAGCCATGGCTGGCTTCAAGATGAGAAAAATTACTCACCCCCAAAATCCCATCTGCAATCTGCCCATGGCCTTTCAGAGAGCTTTGTGAACTGGAGTAGTTGTACTAGTTTCTTTCCCTGGCCTTTGCTCTTATCATTTGTTAAATAAGGGAACTGAAGCTGGGGCTGAAACACTGGAGCTCCAAACTGGGGAGCTGCACTTATGTTCATGATATTCAAAAAAACTATCTGAAGGACCACCAGATTGATTACTCACATCACAGGAGAGAGCTTGATGGTGGAGGATCAGTTCAAGAGCAACCATACCCTGGCTCTGGCCTTGGTGCTACTTACAGGGTTGAGGAGGGGTCAGAGGCAGTAGAGGGTCCAGTGGTAGCATATGGAAATTCTACATTTTTGTGATAAACACAGGAATCTTGGGACACGGGGGCCATGAGAGGGCTGGTGTGGGGGCAACTTTGCCCACAAAGTTCCCCCATTCACCACAGATGGAAGTGAAACTACCAAGACACGATCTGTTTGGGGAGGAAAGGTGGCCGATCTCTCAAAGGAGAAGGGCCAAGAGCCTTTTCCTTAATGGGCTTTTATTGGGTTCGTTTGCACAAGAATCTAGGTAAGGATCAAACAATAGACAGCATTCAAAGAACTATGAGGGCTTATTCTCAGTCAAAGTCAGATAGCTAAAGAGCCATAAAACTTTGAGAAACAAACTTCTTGTTTGGACCCTTATCATTTAAATGAGAGCATTCTAAACAAAGCAGGTTTCACAGGATTTTACATATTCTTTCTTATGCCCAATCACCCCAGATCCCACTCTACCCTGCAAAGGGCTGCACAAAATTCCCCATCACAGGTTTTCAGGCTTAAGTGGATTAGAGCCAGGAAATGCTTTTCCCAGAGGATGGGGACTCAGGCTACGTCAGAATAACTGGGGGGTGAGGGTCCATCACTCCCTCTTTGTTGCAGCCCCCCAAATCCTTCCATGATGGCCTCCCAACTGATCGTATCTGGCTTAGGTTGCCCCCTCTCTGAGGGGTTGTACCCAACTCTGACTAACCAACCATGGATTGGGGGCAGAGGAGGAAGCAGAAGCAGCACTTGCTACCAGAGACAAGCTTTGTCTCCTTAGTGGCTCACATTCAGGAGGTTGCACACTCAGCCTTTACCATGGGAGGCAGTTACAACTCCTGAAACCAGGCGGAGTGGTTCCCAACAGACTGGGACATCCAGATTCAAAATGTTTGTTATTCCTTATGGCTGCTGACCAGGTAGCCATCTGTTCTCTGAGGTTGTAGAGGGGCCATACTACCCAAAGGGGCTAACCTGCAACTTCACTTTGGAACTTGTTAAAAAGCAACAGAATCAGAAGAAGACCCCCAAACTCTGTGGAATACCTAGGGAGGTGGTTCCCAGAAATCTGAACATTTAACAAGCACCCTAGGTAATTCTAAAAGGGCACACTAGGTTCTGAGAATCAACAAACCAAGCGACTGTTGGGTATTTCTCAGTTCTAACATTATGGGTATCAGTGATGGCTTTGGCAAGGATATCACCTATCTAACTAATCCTTGTGGGATTTTTCTAATCCTCGTAGGACTAGGCAGACCTAATTCATACATACTTTCACCAAAGGGTGCATGATGTAAGAGACATGCTTTCAGAGCATAGGTTTATAATTCTGATATCTTGGTCAATTTGCTTGTAAGTCTTTTTTGGCACTTCCAGTGTGTCCTTGCTCATTTTGAACCTTATGCCACTTAAAGAAGTGGTCTTTGCAACCTACATGCTCCTCAGAACCCATGTGGGAAATGGCCTTGGAAATTGGATGAATCAATTACAGATGATAGCTTGTCCTTTGAAAGGTAATCAAAAGAGTCATTTTGGCATTTCCTTAACTGTCACTGATTCCCTTCATGGGATTTAAGAACCCCAACTTCAGACGGCCCGTCACTGAACAGTCGCTTTCACTGCTGTCTGAAAAAGGGCCCTACATGGTGGTTTCCACGCCTTCAAAACCTGACATTCAGAAGCAAACAAACACCTGGCTTCCACCCACTCCCCAACTCACCAGACACATTCCCCAGCTTGCTTGGCTGTTAGCTCAAACACAACTGTCTGAATTCAGCTGATTTAATCTCAGGCCGTCACTGGAATCAGCCTCTTATCAGGGGCTGAGGTGTTTGTGGAAAGGTTAGAAAGAATGAAATGACAAAGGGTTCAAACAACCTACAGCTGGAGGTAAATGAATGGCCACTCTTGGCAAAACTTCAGAATTTGAAAGAAAATACCTTAGGGCTATAGAGCAAAATGAGGAGGAGACACCCAACACCGTCCAGGATGTATGTATTCTGTCTGATTTATTTAAATAGAAAGAGACATAAATGCATTTATAAGAATCGCTTTACCTTTTGTATTTATCAGTGTCCTCCATCTTACCTCCAGTCCAGCTCTGACAGAATAATTAATTTCAGTCAATCAATCATTTAACAAAAACTTGCAGGTGACCTCAACATGCCACATAAACCACAGAGAACTAGTCACAACAACGGTCTTCATTCCCTTGGAAGGGAAAATTAAGCCTGCTATGTGTGGCTTGGGGCAACCTAAGCCGTAAATCTCTCTTTTCTGATCTCTTCATATAGATGAAAGAGCAAAGCCGCTCTGGGTTACATACAACAATTATGTGTTCTCCAAACTCAGGGAATCGGCTTTCAGACGGCTCTAATCATTACCAATTAACCACGTCTGCTGACATCCTGTAAGAATTGCCCCAGCGTTGCTGAATGCCGGGCCCTCCCTTCAGGCAGCCAGTCTCTTACATTACAGCATATGTGTTTTAGAAGGCCGATTAATGTTTGTTGACAATTCCAAATAGAGGTCACCTGTTGTCATGGTGCAAAATACCCTCTTCCCCCCTCTGAATGCCAGGCAGGGAGGGCAGCTTTGTTAGAAACACTTCAGTGCATTTCTATATTGCCACCAACAGTCAAATCCGATGAAAAGAGATTTAGGGTTTCCCAACTCTTCAATGGCAATTCCCACCTGCTACCACACACCCATTAGGGGCTGAAAAGAGTTTCTTCCTTGGATAATAAACTTGACAGAATGTGTTCAGGCTCTGGGCTACCACAGAAAGATGTCTAGTCACTCGCAGTCAAATTGTAACATGAAGATTTACCAAAATCATCAGAAATGTAAATCTGGAAAGAGAATTTCATTCCACTGGATGTACAAAGTGGCCTTTTTCCATTTAAAGGATCCCCATTCAGTCCCCAAGCTCTCCGAGAGCTTGCACGTTGGGAGTCTGTTGCCAGTGTGCACAGAGAAGTCTTTCTGCACTTGGGTATTCTTGCTGGGTTTGAAAACAGTGACACTTCAGAAAGAGACACATGGAGAGTGAAAAATATTTTTTTAATTTAATTATTTAAACTCAGAAATTTAACTAAATTCAATTACTCTAATTTGTGCCAAGAAAAGTGAAGTATTACCCTGAAAAATGTCAAGAATTGTAAGCATTTGGTCCTAGAATCTATATCTATCTTGAGCTTGTCAGAGTCTGGAAAAGACTACGTTCTCCTTGAGGGCAAAGTTGGTGAGCTAGCTGCCAATGAGGAACTCTGTATAGGTTAGTTATGATGAATAGCCCGAGTTCACTCCACCCTTTGGAATCACAAAATCCAATACACTGCAGGCAACATAGATGGATTCAGGTGTCTTTGCTGAGCAGTAGGTCATAGGTGACTTTGGAAGTGCTTGCAAGGACAGCCAACTGGAAAAGCACTAATTCTCTCCCTCCCAGCTGTGGTCTATCTAAGAGCATCTTGTGCCCAGGGCCCAGGTTCCCCAACTGGGTGCCAACACACCTGGGGTCACTAGAGCAAACTCAGAGTACTGTGGGATACTTAAATTAAAACAGATTTAAATTAACTTAGATTTAATTCAAATTTAATTTTAAAGTATATTAAAGTTTTGAGGAAAACAAAGCAATACTCAACAGTGGTCAAATGCCCTGCAAACTACTAGCTCAAAATAGCCCTCAACTTCAACATTATATCATTTACATTTTTCTTAATTGTGTCCTCTCTTTGTGAAAATTCCAGTTGTTGTGATAAAAAGCAAGCAGTGTATGAAAATCAGTGTGGAACAGAGATAAAGGTGGTGATGTCCGATCTGATTCCAAGATTAAGACGTTGTATATTGCCCATGGTGCACACATACCATTCATAGTAATCAGTTATTAAAATATTAATCAAATATATTTTCTTTCAATTTCCAAATGGCCATTAAAGTGTTAGGACATAAATACTTTTAACTTATTTGGATCTAACTACTTAATGAATAGACGTCTGTGTGTGTGTGTGCGCACGTGCACACCTGTGTGCCACGCTCACAGGCTCCCATGCACCTAGAGGCATTGTGAAAATATTACTGAGACACAAAGGGTGCTGCCAGCTGAGAAAATTTGGGAACCATCCTTCTTCCCTGGGGTTTGCACACCCCAGTTTCTCTCTTTATTCTATGTAACAAGCTTCAGTCGCAGGGTTCTGGCCTTGGAGCTTCAGGAAGCTCCCTACAAATATAGATACAGCATGATCCTCTATTCACTTATCCTCCCTGGAGGAGCTTGAAGACAAGCTGAAAATGAATACACAAATCTACACACAGCCTACAACTGAGTGCTAAGCCCCCTCCATCTTCTCAGCTGCATGCACACTTTGGAAGTGTTATTCCATCAGGTGAATGTAGGTTGCCAAACTTAGACATATTCCACCATCTGGGATGCAGAGGCCCTGCAAGAGGGAATCAGCCAACCCCAGTCAAACCATAAGGAAACAGAGACCCATCACCTTGAGCACTGCGATATTGACCCCATCACAACAGGAAGGGTCTAATAAAGATCCATTTCTCTGGGTGGTGTTTTTCTCACCAACACTTCATTACCCCTGGATCCTGGCCAGTCCTCGACCTACTTTCTTTGAGTAGAGGACAGAAACAAATCACCAGGCTTTTCAAGAAGCAAAATGCACAGTAAATAAATTTTCATAAACTACAGAGTGCTATCATAACCTAAGCCAGGAGAGGAAGCAATCTAATTTCAATCTGCGATCAGATCCAAACACAAGAATCAATGCATCAGCCCCTCTGCAGCAATGCAAAGGGGTTTCCGGCTGACCTCTGAATCTCTGCCCAGGAAATGAAAGCAGGAGACTGGCAGATAACTTGATGGAAAAACCAGTGAGTGCGATAGAAAGCCAGACAGGTTGTAATAACACCTGAGAGTTACCCAGGGTCCCTGGCAGGGTCCTGCTTGCCGCCAAAAACTGCTGCTACCTCAATTGCCATTAACCACTTCTAATGCTGCAATGAATCAGCCAAGGTGCCTGGAAACTAGGAAAATGACACCCTCATTTTCTTGCAAATGTAGATTGCAATCCCCAAGACGGAAATAAGGAAAATTGAATGCCTTTCTCTGTGCTGCTAAAATTGAAGGGAGTTTCAAGTCTTCAGTGATGATCTTTCCCAGGACAAAATGGTCCCTGGCTTCACCCCACAGTCACCCAGAGGACAAAGAAGTAAAAGCTGCCTCCCATAAAGTCTCTTGGCAGGTTCATGCCCCACTCCCCTTCCTTACCTCTGCCCCCATCGGCCACCAGACTGAAATAACATTGACTGAGTCCAAGCACATGGAACAAGGCACAGTCCCAGAATTACTTTATTTGATCTTAAATAAGTCCATGAGAGGTGGGGATAATCCCCATTTTACTGATGAGGAAATTGAAGCTCAAAATAGTTATGGGATGTGCTCAAAGCTACACAGCTGGTTGACTTGCATGGTTTCTAACTATTTGACTTCTAATAAAATCCACCCTGACTCCATCCCCCTTCCTCTGTTGTCCCACTAAACTAGAGGATTTGTCCTAGTCCCTGATGGGACAAGGAAAGGAGCACTGGGCCCAATGTAAATCTACAAAGCGTCTTTACGTAAATTTTAAAAAGGTATCTCCGGGAAGACTCATTTGATATGTGGGAAACTTTTCTTAATATATTTAATATACAATGATGTTGTTAGGCAAATATGCTCTCATCTACCCAGAGATCATGGTTGTAAATGCATAAATCTACCATCTCAATGATATGGACAAGTGTCCTTTTAGATGTGGCACCATCATATCATGTACAACTTACCCTCCCTTCCCTCATGACCCTGCTGGACTGAGCTTAAGGGAAGGGAATATTTTATGCCTAGTCATCCTGAGACAGGCCAGAAGTATAATAAAAATGCAGAGGCTTGTACATGATAGGCAATTAGTAAATATGCATTGAATTAAATGGAACCCAAATCTTTATCTTCAAGGAATTAAAACTAATATATAAGCAATAAAAATACCATTATAAGAATGAGGTTGATGGGGCTGGATGAAAGAAGGTGAAGGGATTAAGCAATATATATATATATATATATATATATATATATATATATATATATACACATATATATATATATATATATCACATAGACACAAACAACGGTGTGGTGATAGCCAGCAGGAAAGGCGGGGAATGGGAAAAGAAAGAGACTTTGCTTGGGGTGATGGGGGCATGACGATGTGCAGTGTGCAGATGATGTTTTATTGAGTTGTACACTTGAAACCTATATGGTTTTGCAAACCAATGTCACCCCAATAAATTCAATGAAAAAGAAAGAATGATTGTAAAAGCCTAATGGTGGTCACCAGGGCATAAACTCAGTTCAGTGAGCTGAAACTCAATCAATACAGTGGAGATCAAACCATAAAACCTACAGACAGACATATGGACAGCATCCTTAACTAGTGGCTGGATATTAGTGAGAATGTTAATATGGGCCATGGAGCAGGGACCAAGTCTGTTTTGTTCACTGCTCTCTTCCCAGGGAATAACATGGTGCTTTGCATGCAGTAGGTGCTCAAGAAATGTGCACTGAGGGGACAAGTGGAGCCTCCATACTCCCTGGCTACTGGTCAGTGTAAGGGCTCAAGAAAAAGTGACTCAGTGCCTATTCTATGCCAGGCACCAGGTGGTCCTGAACTATAAGAGCTGCAGGAGTTTGCAGCAGAGGAAACCATTGCCTCTGGGACAGCCTGGGTTCAACTGCTTATGAGGACCAGAGCACTTCCTTGGTCTTCTTTTCCAAGAGACCAGTAGAAGACATGGTAAATAAAGGTCCACTGGACATGTTACACAGCTTGAAGGGAGAGGGCACTCTTGACAGAAGAACAAAAATATATTTCAGCTACTCCTCTGCCTTTCTCCACGAGGGGGATGCCGCCCTTGGGATAGGGATTATCTGACAGTTTCTTGGGGTTCTGAGGCTAAACAGAAAACTTTAGCCTTCCAGGACCCTCCTCTGGCACATGGCTGTAGTGGCACATTCAGGAAATAAATAAAAATAAACAAACTGTCCAAGATCCCACTATTAACATTCCACACCTCAAGCTAAATGTTACAGCCATCTTATCAGGCTCAGTTTGGAATGTGTAAATGGAAAAAAAATCCCACCAGCTAATAGCTGTATTAAGAAGTTCCATTTAATCAAATGTTGCATTATCTGGAGTTATTTTTAACAGATGCACATTGGATTTATGAAAACTACACAAAACTTGAGATTAAACAAGAGGTTTTGCTAAATTGACAGTAAGGCCCACTTTAATACAAAGTTATATTAAATAGAATCCTTTGATATTCATGAAACCCAGACTCCCAAAGTTCTGGCAGATGAACAGCAGCAAGGCACACTTTATAGTTGAATTCTTATTTTTAATGTACTTTGAGCAAATTGTGCACTTAGAAAATTAATCGGAAACACAGCTTTCATTCTTACCAGACACATTTCAAAACATCTGAAGGATGCCTAGATAACAATGTGCCTCTTATTCAGCCTGAGTCCCCAAGAGGGACAAAAGGATAGTGAGACTTTCACATTTGCCTGGCATAAATATGCTACGAATTGAAAGGCACTCACTATGGCTAAAAGAAGGCAGGGGAAGATGAGGGAAGATGTTTTCTTACAGACCAGGAAGAACTCTTGTAGCCATAACAGCTACATTTGTGATTTGTGTAGGGCTTTGCAGTATATGAAATATTTTCAAACTACTATTTAGTCTTGTCCTAGGAATTTCTTTGAGAAAACACAGAGTAAATATTATGATCCCCAGTTTTAGAGACAAATTTCAGTGGCTTTCCTAAAATCTCCCAAAAGATAAATGAGAAAGATGATATAATAACCCAGCTCTTCTGGTGTCACTCTGTGGTAATCTGGGATAATTTCAGCCCTGACCTTAATTGGAAGTTTAGCCATGAAGCCTTGTAAATTCCAGTAGGAAATCAAAGAGCAGATAGCTATTCGAATGCACAGAATAAGTTGCAAACATCTCATACTAATGCAGTAACTCATCACTCGCCATTGTCTATTTTGTATGTGTCTAAAGAATCACATTAAACTGAGAAAGTCCACTTTTTAAATACACAAGATATACAAAATCTTAAGGCCATTTGATCCATTATCTCACCATGATTGCATTTCACTTATATAAAGATCCTCTGTAGTCTCCTAAGAGAGCATTTAACACATTGCTATTTTATTACCACCAAGCCCTGGAAAGTTTGATTCAGTATTTGCAACCATCTTTTATGACAAGTTGCCAATGTGTAGATTAGCCCCAAGAATTAACAGGATTCAAAAAGTGCACATCATTCAATTTCAGCCAATTAAACAAGCGCCATCCATCATTAACTCTTGTTTGGGTCATTAGTACACACACTGGGAAGCTGAAAAGGAGGTAACTAGTGAGAATATTAAGACAGAGAATAGGTTCTTATCTTGAGAATTGTAATGTGTTTATTTGAGACCTTGCCATTGGGGAAGATTTAGGAGGGGAATAGTGTGAGCTCAGTACCCAAATCCTCCCCTAGCATCTTCCCTCTCTTCTTCTACAAATCTTCAGAGAACCTTACTGTTTCTACCCTCCTCTCCCAGGCTTTGAAAATACTTCCATGAACCCTAGAGGACAAGCCATAAGATGTTGCTTTGTTTTAACAGAACAATTGCTGTCTGTACGTTTTCTCTCCTCTTTTCTTGACTCGAGTTGATCATTTCTTACCTTATTGCTATTGATAGGACCAAGGAAGCAAGACCTAGTGCTTCAGCCCTAAGGAGAGTTGAAATTTTTTAATTCAGTTTAATTCCTCATTTAAATAAAAATTTCACAAAGGGTCTTAAATGAACACGTATAAAAATGACCCATGGACAAAGCCAAAATGGGGTGGGATTGAGGGTGGGAGGGGGCCAGGTAGGGCAGGGAAAGGTGGTGGTGAAAATATGGAAACAACTGTATTTGAATATTAATAAAAATGTCGAAAAATTAAAATTTCACAAATGTAGCATGTTTAGACCTCCTCTGCACCCATGCGGATCTTTGTCTATTTACTAATGTAATGGGCATTTCTAAATGTCCAGCCTCTCTCACCCTCTTCCCAGCAGTACCCTGCGTCCTATGTGTAGAGTGGAGTTCAGTTTTCTGAATTTACAAATGCAACATGACTGCAAATAAATGATGCTTTCTTTCTTTGAAATTTAGAGAGGTCTTTTTCTCTCAAGAGGTGGGTTAAAGTGCATTCAGTTAATCTTCCAAGTCAACTAGTGTAAATATCTAGGTCATTCCACTTCTTATAATCTGCATTGTAAATATCTCATTAACCATATTGCAATCCATTTGAAATATTACTATTATTTTTTATGAGAGGGCCATGAAGAAAAATCGAGATAATGCCAGGCTGCTGTGGCCTTTGTTCCTGGGGAAGAAATTGCTATAACAATACAATTTCTCTATTTTTCAAAGAAGTAGTGCTATTTGAGCTAATGCAAGTGTAAGACACTCACTGGAACAGTGGTAAATTTGGTGAAGCAAGTTGACAGCTTGTCTATCTCCACGGAGTGAGTCCACACACAAAAAAATGAGAGGGGAGTCGCGTAAGTTCTTTGTATATTTTGGAGATTAAACCTTTGGCTGAGGTATCATTGGCAAATATGTCTTCCCATACAGTTGGCTGTCTTTTTAATTTAATACTGTTTTCTTTAGCCACGCAGAAACTTTTTATTTTGCTGAGATCCCATTTGTTTATTCTTTCCTTTATATTCCTTGCTCTAGGGGACATTATCAGTAAAAATGTTGCTGTGTGAAATATCTGACATTTTCTTGCCTGGTCTCCTCTAGGACTTTAATGGTGTCATGGCTTATATTTAAGTCTTTTATCCATCTTGAATTTATTTTGGTGTATGGTGTAAGTTGGTGCTCAAGTTTCTTTTTTTTTGCACGTAGCTGTCCACTTCTCCCAACACCATTTGTTGAAGAGGCTATCTTTACTTTATTTTATGTTACTGCCCCCTTTGTCGAATATTAATTGACTGTAGAGAGTTGGGTTGATTCCTGGGCTCTCTGTTCTGTTCCATTGGTCTATGTGCCTGTTTTTATGCCAGTACCAGGCTGTTTTGGTTACAGTGGCCTTCTAATACAATTTGATATCAGGTATTGTGATTCTTCCTACTTTGTTCTTCTTTCTCAAAATAGCAGCTGCTATTTGGGCTCGTTTATAGTTCAATATAAATTTTTGAAGTCTTTGTTCTATGTCTGTGAAATATGCCATTGGTACTTTAATAGGTATTGCATTAAATCTGTAAATTGCTTTGGGTAGTATGGACATTTTGATGCTGTTAATTCTTCCAATCCATGAACAAGGTATATGTTTCCATTTGTTTGTGTCTTCCTTGATTTCTTTCTTCAGTGTTGTGTAGTTTTCTGCATACAAGTCTTTTACCTCCTTAGTTAGGTTTATTCCCAGATATTCCACTCTAAGAAGACAACCAACCCAATTAAAAAGTGGGAAAAGGACTTGAACAGACACTTCCCCAAGGAGGACATACAGAAGATCCAGAGACACATGAAGAGATGCTCAATATCGCTAGCTACCAGAGAGATGCAAATTAAAACCACAATGAGATACCACTTTACACCAGTCAGAATGGCTATCATAAACAAAGCAACCCACGACAAATGATGGAGAGGTTGTGGGGAAAAGGGGACCTTAGTTCACCATTGGTGGGATTGCAGACTGGTACAACCATTATGGAAAACAGTATGGAATTTTCTCAGAAAAATAAAAATCGACTTGCTTTTTGATCCAGCAATTCCACTGCTAGAATTATATCCTAAGAACCCCAAAACATCAATTTCAAAGAACCTATGCACCAATGCAACCTATGCAACAATGTTCATAGCAGCACAATTTACAATAGCCAAGAGCTGGAAGCAACCTAGGCGCCCATCAGTAAATGAATGGATCAAAAAATTGTGGTACATATACACAATGGAATTCTATGCAGCAGAGAGAAAGAAGGAACTACTACCCTTTGCAACAACATGGATGGAACTGGAAAGCATTATGCTGAGTGAAATAAGCCAGGGGTTGAAAGACAAATACCATATGATCTCACCTTTAACAGGAAGCTAAACAACAAAACAGACAAGCATGCAAAATAAAAACAAGTACACTGAAATAGAGAACAGGGGGACAGCGACCAGATGGGAGAGGGGAGGGAATTTAAGGGGAAAATGAGAGGGATTTAGAAGAACAAGTATAGAGGACAGACACATGGACAACAGCTAAGAGGCATGGAAATGGAAGGGAGGTAGAGTGCATGGGGGAGGGGTGGGCTGGAATGGGAGAAATAAACAGAAAACTGTAAGAAATAAATAAATAAATAAATAAATAAATAAATAAATAAATAAAAGTCACAATGTGTCAGTCTGGGTTAAAAAATAAAAAGCAAGATCCAAGATGCAGATGCTGTCCGCAGGATCATACTTTACATTCAAAGATAAAAGTAGAGTAAATATAAAAGGATAGGAAAGTTATAACATGCAAATTGTAACCACAGAAAGAGGAAGTGATTTTACTAATCTGAAATAAAATAGGCTTTAAAACAAAGAAAGTAACTGGAGATAAAGCAAAGATATTTATAATGATAAAATTTATAATAATAAAAATAATTTATCAGAAAGATAGAACAATTATAAATATGTGTGCACCTAATAACAAAGCATCAAAGTATATGAAGCAAAAACTTAACAGAATGAGGGGAGATATTGACAATTTATCTACTAACAGGTCTGAAGTAATATCCATTATGGTTTTTATTTGCATTTCGTTTATGATTAGTGATGTTGAGCATCTTTTCTCAACAGCCATATTATAAAATATAATATATGCCCTTGAAAATGTCTCTTCAGATACTATGCCCATTTTTCAAATAAATTTATTTAATTGTTATTCAAAAAAAATGAGAGGGGATTCTTGTTCAGAGACAGGCAGACTATCCTCCCTTCGATCCATGCTGTCTTCTGGGTCCTTTAATCCACACACAGATTGTAGGCTGTGGGTTCCAACATTTGAGAGGAAGGAAGGCAGCACATTGCTGCCTCAGTTGATTTATTTTGTAATTGCCTTGTTCTCAAGTTCAATTTTGATTAAGCTTAATGCTCTTCATCACTCTCTTCTGAGACCACCACATCCCACACTGCTCTTTGACAGTCTTTCCTACCTAGTCTATACCCTTGAGAATGTGTGTAGCACACTCTGGACACTTATCTTTGCCTTTCTTCCATGGTTCTTCATGCTTTAATTAAGACAAGAGCCCAACTGGCTGCCTTAGATTTGTCATTTTCCCTCCTGGCATATCAGACATTTTCCAAGTATCCTGTCTACAGTGTGCCAGCTTAATACTGTAAAACCTGCCAGAGATAGGAGAACCTGAAATCAGGATCTTCCATGGAATGAGATCAGCCACAACAAACTATGTGTTCCAGCCTCTTCATTTCAGGCACTAGCAACGATGGTGCAGCTACAACAGCAGCTCTCATTCACTGGTGCCTATTGGCTGCCCAACCAGCCCTGTGCTAAACCCCAGGCTGGAGGCAGGTATTGCTAGACTCACTTCACAGATGAGAATAATGGGCTCAGGGAGGTTGTCTTCCATGTTCTAGCATGAGGCATAAAAAGTGCTGTGTGGAAAGCTAATTTTTGTTTCTGCCAGCCTAAGAGAGACCCCCACCTAATAATAGTGACAAAGGGCTTCCAGTTCCAAGCAGGAGGCCAATTACATAAGTCTCGATTTCTGGGCAACTGCAAGAGTTATGTATTTGTCACAAAGGTTTGTCACAAAGGTTTTCAACAAAATGAGAAGAAACTGGCAAGTTAGGTTTTCAGTTAAAATGACTTTGCCTTTCCTACAAATTCTCACTCCCCTGTTGTCCAAACATAGTAGGCACTTAATAAATAGTTCAGATTTATTTACTATTTCTATTTGCAGTAAAGATTAGGAGGAGGGTTCTTTTCTCTGACCTGTAGCCTGATCTTGGGTCCTGCATCCTGGTATTTGCGGGCACGCGGACTTACTTCCCTCCACAACATAAAGACTCATCAAGGACAGGCATTTTGTAGCTTCTACAACAAATAAGTTTACTCTTCCCACTCAGATTTACAAATGAACAAGTAACACTCAAGGAAAAATGTCTCAGTGTTTGTCCATTCCCCTGAGCAACTTAGATGGGATGTGTGTTGGTTATGTTAGCAAGCACGGTTGACACCTTCAGGAGGAAATCATGAAATGTTGAGGCTGAGTGAAACACCTTGCAGCCCACAGAGATGCTGGGACAAAGCACAAACAAAGCAAGTAACAAAGTCAGTCCCCTTGGATGATGTTCTCAATGATGCTTTGAGGATGAGCCCAAGGCTTTGGGTTGTATATCACCAACCTGGAAGAGGTCAGTGTGTCTTTGGGAAATGTATACAGAAAGGGATAAGAGACTGTGTTCTCTTACACTTGGGAACAGCCTCCTCCAATGGGCCAGGGATCAGGTGCCAACCTAGAAGGGAGCATGATAGGAATAGCTAGGAGTCAACAGGGAAGACACTTCAGTGTCATAGCAATGACATTGTTATGGCAACTTGAGAGGGTCGCTGACAGGACCCAGCTCACACAGTGACCCAACTTGACAAGGTTATCCCTGAGAACTCCTGGTATCCTGACACATTGCCTATCACCTGTCCCCACTATTGAACTCAGAGTCAGGAGACTCTAGTGTGGGTTGATGAAGCCAGGGAAAGCTTTCTGCAAGAAAGAGATTTAAGCATTAGAGATTTCAAATACAATATTTGGACCTGACAAGTTAGAGTCAAGAATAGGTGCCTTAAAGAATAACCAGGTTAGTGAGGTGGGGACAGTAAGAGCATGCTAACCATTCGGTGGCTCAGATGCTCTTCTTAGTGAGCCTTAAATTAAAGAAGTAACTGTGAAAGTCTCTTCAAAATGTCCTTTCCAGGGCCCTTGGCCCCTCTGAGGCCTGGTCTTTGCTGGGCTTGCAGGAGCCTCTCAATCCTAGGAATGATTTGCTACTTTTAGACTAATAGTAGGTGTCTGAGCCATGGGTGTCACTGACTTTTCTTCCTTTTTTTTTCTATCACCTGGTTTACCCTAGAACAACCTAATACATCTCTACTTTTACTTAAAAGGTATCCATACAGTAGGTCCTCCTTTGAAAAATACACCCTCTCTGGGCCTTGCAAAAACTAAGGTTAATGACTCCCAAGGGCCATGGTCTCCTAGAATAATAAATTGCTCAGCAGATGATTTGCTTTGACCAGAAACTGACACATCAAGGGTCTGCTTCAATTCCAATTCCTTCTATATTTGATGGGGACTCTTGGGAATTTTGATGGCAACCTTTTCAATTAACCTCAGCTGTAAAAAAAATACTCTCAGCATCGAAACCCCCATGAACATATTTTTTGATGGGCAGTCCCTTTCTCAAAGTAGCAAACTCACTACTCTTTCAAGTATCCCTGGCCCTTCTTAAATGAAGATCAAAACCTTCTTATAGAGAGTAAAATCTGATTTCCTAATATCTATGTCTCAGATCCTAGTCATACCCTTCACTGTTATAAAGAATAAATCTCCCTATATTCAATGTGGCAGCACTTCTGATATTTGAAGGTAGCTTCATGATCACTTGTTGCATTTTCTTCCTTGCTGCCAAAACATCCCCAGGGTCTTCAACACATCCATGTAGGACCCCTGTTCATCCCAGGTACTCTCTTGTAGTATGTGTGTCCCTGCCTTTTAAAACTCTCTTTTGCAGACATGAACAGAGTATGCCAGTTATGGAGTCTCCAGTCAACCAACATCTCACCTCCGGGCTTCAGTTTACTCATATGCTCAGTCTGAGAATTAGGCCAGCTACTTGCTTTAATAAATGCCTTTCCAGGGTTAAGATTCCATAAACACAAGGTCTAAGGAGAGAGAGAGAGAAAGGGAAATGTCCTCTCTACTTCTCCACTCTCCTCCTTGAGAGCTCCCTAGCTTCCTTATGCAACTTAAGATTTCAGAAACTTGTCTTTTAAATCAGTCACCAACTTCATTCTGGAACAGTAAACAGCAGTCTTGGTTAAATGGAAAAGGACATGGAGAGGGTGGGGACCAAAAGGCTAGTTTCAACAAAGTCCTCCATCAACAAGATTTTTTAATCCTCACCAAGGACATTTTTTATTGTTTTTAGAGAGGGGTAGAAAGAGGGAGAAGCAGACAGACACACAGACAGACAGACAAACAGACATTGATTGGCTGCCTTTCATTGGCTCCCTGATGGAGGATGGAACCTGCAGACTAGGTATGTGCACTGATTAGGAACCAAACACGCAAACTTTTCATTTACAGGATGATGCTCCAACCAACTGAGCCACACCAGCCACTGCTCAATCAACAACTCTAATTAAAAAAACCCTAAATTTGGGGGTGTCTCTTCAGTCTGGTCTCCAACAAAACCCTGGCTGGATCCTTGTATGGCCAGACACCAGTGCACACCATTCCAAGGCTTTTTAAGCCCAGGAACATGTTTCTGAAGTGCTTGTTTCCTGCATAAACATCACCCCGTGCTGGATTGAGAGATTTCCTCTAAAAGTTGTCACGGGGAATTTCTCGAGGATGAGACACACCTCAAGAAACAAGCTGCCACTTGAATGAGCTGCTATTCTGGCTACAATTGGGATGACAGCTGCAATGCCAAGTTGCCACAGAGAGAAATATTGTTTTCTTCTTCTGCTGGGCCAGATCCTTTGAAGTGAGCAAGATGATCCCATGAGATTTACTAAGCAAAACTGGCCTTAGGCAAAATTGTCAAGTGAGGAACAATTCCCCTACGTGTAATCCCCACCCCCAGTTCACAGGAGCCTTCTTTCCCAATACTTTTCCAGCACCCCCTCGAATCTCCCTTGGCTGCCGATGGCTCTCCTTTTCTTCTCTTGCAATTCATCTTCTTGAGCCCATTTTCCCTCAAAACACTGCTCTATTCTAATGATTTAAGTCATGAGCAAGTGTTAATGGATGAAAAGGCCCCAGGATTCACTTATCTAATTACTGCTTGGCATGTTTGTAAAGGCACAATAGGGACACTGGTGGAGAATTAAGGGCCACAGCAACCAGTGAGTGAGAATCTAGACCAGGAAGCTGTTCTGACGCTCTTATATCCACACTCACTCAAAGGTAGCCAGGAAGTCCTCACCACGGTCAATCTGGTTTACTACAAAGTCTTCTGTAAAACACATTGCTCACTCAGACCCACTGACAACTCCAATGAATGCCTATTTATATTTCCAATATAGAGCCCTTGAGGGCTGTGAAAAGGCAGGACTTCAAGGGCTACCTGCTTTGTGGTACTATTCCTCTGTGGAGCAGAGTGACATTTCATTTCATTCAGAAATCTCATTACAGTTGCTAACAGAGGACATTTGCATAAGCATCTGGGTACCACCAGACCCCGAGGTCTTTGGTTAGAGACCGATGACCAACAATAAACACTCAAAGTGGGTTAAGCACTGTGAGAAAGCAGAGGTGGCAGAACGCCAATTTTGAAGCTAAACAAAACAGGGATTCAAGGCCAGTTCTATCACCATCAGACAAACCTTTGCCAATTCACTTCATTTTGATTTCCTCATCTAGATAATGGCCATAGCATCTACATCAAACGGTCTTGTGAAGATGAAGTTAAATCAGATAGCACATATTTGACAAATGCCGGTTCTTGTTCCTTATCCTCTCATTCTCTTTGAGGTAGGCCTATGACTTGTGAAACTGAACACACTCAACTATCTTTACATTTGCAAAAGGGGCAAAAGGGTTACTGATCTACCCAATATTAAAAATAAGACAAGAAAAAGAATTTTTAACTTGGAAAATTTTTAACTTAGAAATCCAAGCCATTTTCGAATAGTTGAACATCTATTAACTACATTGATTAACTGTATTTACTTTTCAGTTAAAGCAAGAATTTAGATATTTGACAAAACGTTGATGCTGCCTTTTAATTACTGCATTTACCATTACTGAAACTATTATAATTATATATCCTTCCAGAATGATTTACCTACAATTAGTTAAAAATAGCTGGTTTTTCCTATAGCATCCCAAGGCAAGAGACTATAGATAAAATCTGAAACCTCTGCAAAATTGACCAGGGCAAGCCATTTTCTGGGATTTGAAATGCTGGCATGTGATGTATCCTTTCAAGGTGATAGCTGTTGCTAGGAAATGTACTTGGCAGGTAGAAAAATCCTTCCCCTGTTAAAAGGGGTGCTGTCATGATGGGCCCACACATGACTGAAGGCTCTAATGACAAGAAGCCTCATTCATAACCTTCAACAGACTATGTTTTTTTCCCTTGACTGACCAGAGTTCATTGAAAAACAATAAGCCTTTGGGTGTCCAACCTGTGTGCTCTGGAACATCCCATTGGAAAATCAACCTCATTGTGTGTAAACTAGGCTCTTTGGGATCTGAAATGGTGACACTAATTGGATGGTACTGGGAAAAAAACATGTATTGTGTGAATTATTGGGAAACAGGTGACTTAGCATTGCTTTGATACAATTACACACTATCCATAACCCCTCGTGGGTTATAGTCAGTGCCAGCAATTTATTATTTTAAGAGAATCTGTGCTTTGATTTTATATATGGTCATCCTTCTGCACAGACACTGGTGTGCATCCCCAAGCAGTATCACACCCTACACGATTCCACGCAACTTCTGGAGTTGAAGCTGCCCTTCTATTGTAATCAGTTTTCATTACTGCCCTTTGATCTCATTCCTTCTTGGTACACAATACTTCATCACCTTTATTTTCTGTCATAATTGCATGTGAAAGATTTCCCTTTTGATAGATGTTGGAAGGCAAGCTGGTACAGAAGAGAGTGTTGAAAAGTGCCATGTGACCTGCTGGCTTTAGAAGGAAGCCCATACACCTGTGGAAGACAAACAGTTTTTTAGAGATATGACATATCTATCATCTGTCCACAGGATATGAGCTGCTCTGTCTGCTTAATAGCAAGAGGCTATGAATGGCAAAATAGGAAGTGCTGAAAGAAGTCAGTAGCACAGAATACACCGTCTGAAAGGCCTAGCCAGGCCCGCTCGTTCCCAGCCAAGTAGAAATCTGAATGGTGCTTGTCACCATGGCAGGCAGAGTGGCTAGATGTGGCCCCGTTTCTGCTCTCTGTCACAATATCATCCAGGTGCCATCACCTGCTGACAGGGCAACATCGTTCTCAATTATAGCCCAGGTCTCCATTCACACTGCATCCCATTAACGTTCAGGATGATCTGACACCAACTCAGAGCATCTCTAACAAAATATATCTGTAACCAAGATTGATTGTTGTCAGAGTTTCCCCCAGGGGCAGCTATATTCACCTCTTTTTGTTCAGCCAGGGCCAGGTAGGTCTATTTGCAACTAGAGGCTGAGCAAACTTGAGCGCTCCAAGATTCTCTGTTATTTGTTGTCCTCACCTAGTTTCTGCATTTTTCTTGCCAGATACATTTTTTGTTGACTGGTCAACAATAATAGTGATAATGCCAGTGGCTGAAAAAAATAATAACAGCTTTAATAATAATAGTAAGTGCTTATTGAACAACTTACTGTGTGCTGGGCACTATTCCAAGAATATACATGTATTAATTCAAAAGAACCACCCCAACAACTCTTTGAAATGGGTAGGACTTTTAGTTCTATTGCACAGACTACAGAATGAGGCAAATTCTCACAAAGAGAAGTGAAACAGCACCTACATTAGAATCTACATTCTTGTGCTGGCTGGTGAAGCTTGGTGGATTGAGTGCCAGCCTGTGAACCAAAAGGTCACCAGGTCAATTCCCAGTCAGGGCACATGCCTGGTTTTATGGACCAGGTCCCCAGTGCAGGGCACGCAATGGGCAATCACACATGGATGTTTCTCTCAGTTTCTTTTGCCCTCCCTTCCCCTCTCTCTAAAAATAAGTAAAATCTTTATTTATTAAAAAAAAAGAATCTAAGCTCTTTTTGTACAAAACCATTACTCTTAACCATCATGATGTAGTGTCTCAACAAAATGAACTACTGCCACAACCAGAGGTACTATGGTACCTCCATTATATATATATATTCTTGTTGAGAATTATATATATATATATATATAAAACTAGAAGTTATATATATATAACTTCTAAGCCTCAGAACAGTCTTAACTCTCATATCTCTAAGACTTAGAAATATTAAGTAATGTGTTCAATAAGTGGTGACGCCTGGATTTCAAACCAGGTCTCTGTGACTCCAGAATCCATGATCTTTCTACTTGTCCCAAGTCTCAAACACTTGCTAAGGGTCCTAGCCTGTTGGTTTCCTGCTACTTACCATATGACTTACCAGTCTGAGGCCAGAAGAATAGGAACACTCTGGTTGGACATGAATAGAGCCCACTAGTTTCTGCTTATACCTTTAGTGTTTTTTTTCCTGTCTTCTATTCATTAACTCATTTTAAAGTGAAGGTATGAGCAATGGGTAGTGGAAGGCAATAATCACACCAATGAGCTTGGTGAGCTTCCTATTAACTCTAGCCGAACTACTTTCAGGAA
Organism: Artibeus jamaicensis; assembly: GCF_021234435.1. Classification (NCBI taxonomy): domain Eukaryota; kingdom Metazoa; phylum Chordata; class Mammalia; order Chiroptera; family Phyllostomidae; genus Artibeus; species Artibeus jamaicensis. The sequence goes on along the minus strand of NW_026521788.1, from coordinate 27,484,493 downwards.
GGTAGAGGAGGAAGACTTCTTTCCTTTGCTTTTTTGAAAAGTCCAAAGACAATGTCATCTAAAGGCAAGTGCAACAGGAAAGTCAGGCTTCTTTAAATATTAATCCCTTACCTGCATGTGCTTATACCCTTTTCCCAACACCATTGGGAAACCATTTGTTAAAGAGACTATCCTTTCCCTATTGAGCATCCTTGGCTCTCTTGTCAAATATTAGTTGACTGTATATGTGGGGGGTTATTTCTAGTGTCTCAATTCTATTCCATTGGTCCAAGCATCCATTATTATGTGGAACCATGCTGTTTTGATTACTATAGTTTTGTAGTATAGTTTGAAATCAGGAAATGTGATACCTGTAGCTTTGTTCTTCTTTCTCAAAATTGTTTTGGCTAGTCATGGTCTTTTGTGGTTCATACAAATTTTAGAATTTTTTTCTATTTCTATGAAAAATACAATTGGGATTTTGATAGAGATTGCATTGAATCTATAGAAGGCTTTGGGTAGTATGGATAGTTCAACAATATTAATTCCTCTGATCCATAAACATGGGATATCTTTCCATTTGTTTGTGTCTTCTTTAATTTCTTTCATTAAAGTCTTACAGTTGCATTTATAAATATTTTACCTCTTTAGTTTACTGTATTGCTAAATATTTTATTGTTTTTGATGCTACTGTGAATAAATTTTTAATTCTTTTTCAGAAATTTCATGTTAGTGTATAGATATACAACAAATTTTTTAATATTGATTTAATATCCTGCAGCTTTACTGAAATCATTGATTAGAACTAACAGTTTTCTGGTGGAGTCTAAGATTTTCTATATATAAGATCATATATAGAGAATTTTACTTATTCCTATTTAGAAGCCTTTTATTTCTTTGCCTTTCTTAATTGCTCTAACTAGAACTTCCAGCACTATGTTGAATGGGAGTGGTAAGAGTGAGCACATTTGTCATGTTCCTGAAAAAAATCTTTTACCATTGATATTAGTTGTGGGTTTGTCATATGTGGCCTTTATTATATTGAGGTATATTCCTTCTAGACCCAATTTGTTGAATGTTTTTATCATGAAAAGATGTTGTATTTTGTTAAATGCTTTTTCTGCATCTATTGAGATGATTATATGAATTTTATCTTTTAGTTTATCAATGTGATGTATCACAACAACAAAAATAATTTGATTTAAAAATGGACAGTGGAACTGAACAGACATTTTCCCAATGAAGATATGCAAATGGCCAACAAGTACATAAAAAGATGCTTGACATCACTAATCATCAAGGAGATGCAAATCAAAAGTGCAATGAAATACCACCTTATACATGTTAAATTGGCTGTCATCAAAAAGATAAGAAATAACAAGTGTTGGCGAGGATGTGGAGAAAAGGAAATCCTGTGAACTGTTGCTGGTGGGAATGTAAGTTGGTTCAGCCGCTATGAAAAACAAAATGCAATTTCCTTAAAATAATGAAAATAGAACTATCACATGACCCAGCAATCCCACCCCTGGGCATATAACCAAATAAAAAGAAAATAATATATCAAAAAGATATCTGTAATTTTCATGTTTATTGCAACATTATTTACAATAGCCAAGACATGAAAACAAATTGAATGTTTGCCAATGTGTGAATGGATTAGGAAAATGTTTTACACATATGGCAGGTTCTCAGATGATGATTTTTCATTCAATGTCATTTTACTATAACATGGATAAGATGCTGTAGGAACTTAACTCTTATTTATATGAATTAGCCTATGGTAAAATTAGCTTCTTATTTCACTTAAAGCTGAAGAACCTATCAATGCTATTAAGTGTTAAATGTCATTACTACACACACACACACACACACACACACACACAAGCACACAGAGGAATATTACTCAGCCATGAGTGAAAAGGAAATACAGCCATTTGCCACAACACAAATGGACTTTGAGAGCAATGTGCTGAATGAAATAAGTCAGACAGAGAAAGTGAAATACTATATCACTTTTATGTGAAATCTAAAAAAAAAGCCAAATTCATAGAAACAAAGAGTAGATGGTGATTAGCACAGGCTGGGGCTGGGGTAGAAAGATTGGGAGATGCTGATCAGATCAGAGCACAGACTTCTAGTTAGAGGATGAATAAATTCTGGTTATAGTTAACAATAGTGATTATAATGAACAATAATGCATTACATGCTCCAAAGTAGTTAAGAGAGTAAACCTTAAATGTTCTTACCATGAAAAAGAAATAGTAATTATGTGATATGATGGAGGTTTTTCTAAGGCTATGGCACTAAGCATTTTGCAATATGTAAGTTTATCAAATCAACATGTAATGTTATATGTCAATTATATCATTTATGTCTGAATAAGCTGAAAAAAAATACTCCATTAAAGGAGTTCAGGCTACTGCTCCCATTCAACTATAAACTTAGAGAGGAAAGGTCTTAAAACCGGCTTCTCTCTTTAGGCACAGATATATTAGCTACAGATATCAGCGCAAACTTTTTGTCTCCTTGTGGGAAGTAAATGCACTTCTTTCTATGAGAAAAAACTAAATGTTCATCCTGTCCCTAATCCGTACGTGCATAATAACACCTACTAAATACTGCCCTTTAACCATGTGTTGTGTACTCTTCTAAACACATCATATGCTTTAACTCACCAATGACAAAAAAACACCTTGTGAGATTGCAAGTAATATTTTCTCCACTTTACAGATAGGAGACTGAGGCAGGCCCAGAGAAGTAAAGGAACCTGCTCAAGGTCACAAAACTAGGTAGTTATAGAAGCTGGAACAAACTCTATCAGTCCCTGAATCAATGAGCCAATACCTACTATGCAGAAATTCATATTTCCTACAGACCAGCCCCAGAGGCTCAACACAAGAATCTGGAGTAAACATAACCCGGGCCTAGACTGAAGACAGACCTATGGCCAAGTACTGAAGATGCTGTCGTTTATCAAGGTATCCCTCCACTATGGGGAAGTTTTGACAAATTACTCCTGTTTTCTTCAAATTTGGAGTTTCTCTCTGTCTAAAACACATTGATTAGTCCAATCTATACCTGGACAACCTGGTGCGGGGACTATTCTTAACCTTCTACCCCTAATGCCTTGCTGAGCTCTGCATGCAAAATAACCTGCAATTTTTGTGAGGACCAGGATCGATCAAATCAATGGTTGAATGTCTATAGCTCAACTGCCTGATTATTTCATTTTTCAGCATCCTCTCTGGACATCCTCAGGTGCAGGCTACAGGGACCTTCATTGGAAAAGTGGCCATCAAACACTGGAAAATTTTCCTAGCAGAAATGATGGTTAAATCTTCTCTTATTACATACCAGTTTTGGAGTTTATTAGTTTTACTAGTCAAACTGAACTACAATCTTTTTTCTCCACTAACTTCTAAAACCTAGAGAATCTTAAACTTGTAAGAACTTCAAAATTGCTTTTTTAATTTAATTATTTTTCAAGTACAGTTTTCTTTTACTCCCATCCCAGTCCATCCTCCCCCCCTCGTGCTCCCCACCTCCCTCCCATTTCCACGTCTCTTAGCTGTTGTCCATGTGTCCTTTATACTAGTTCCTCTAAATCCCTCCCCCTTTTCCCCTGAAATTCCCTCCCCTCTCCCCTCTGGATGCTGTCCCCCCATTCTCTATTTCGGTGTCTTTGTTTTTATTTTACTTGCTTGTTTGTTTTGTTGTTTAGCTTCCTGTTAAAGGTGAGATCATATGGTATTTGTCTTTCAACCCCTGGCTTATTTCACTCAGCATAATGCTTTCCAGTTCCATCCATGCTGTTGCGAAGGGTAGGAGCTCCTTCTCTCCTATGCACCCCAATGTTCATAGCAGCACAATTTACAATAGCTAAGAGGTGGAAGCGACCTAGGTGCCCGTTAGTAAATGAATGGATCAAAAAAATATGGTACAAATACACACTGGAATTCAACCTTGCTTTCTTTTAAAACCCATGATCTGCCCTGATAAGTGTGGCTCCGTAGTTGGTGGAGGGCTTCTCACAAAGCAAAAGGTCACCCAGTTCGATTCCCAGTTAGGGAACATGCCTGGGTTGTGGGCCAGGTCCCCTGTTGGAGCGCATGTGAGAGGTAACCAATCCATGTTTCTCTCACATATTGATATTTCTCTCTCTCTTTTTCCCTCTCTTCCCCCTCTCTAAAACAAACAAACAAATAAACAAATTAGATATTTTAAAAAACCATGATCCAAGAGAACCTTCTGGCTATAACTAGACCTCTGGTGGCACAGAGATTAAACCAACCTTGTTTCTGGGTCTTCCCTGGATGAGCACTGAGGAAAATTCCCCAGAACATACAAATTCACATCATTCTTCCTCAGAAATGCTAATACAGAGCTTCGGTTATTTAACCATGAGCCTTAGTACCAGCTTCCTATCTGCTCCACTGGAAGGGCCGCATCAGTAGTGAGTGGGCTATAAAAGAGAAGACCCAGCAGGAGAGGCAGCAGGAAAAGACTCTGCCACCTGTGAAGGAGAAAATACTTCAGAGGCTCTGAGCACAGTAACTGAAAGAGCATTTAAGACATTTTCCTCACAAGATGAAAACTAGATGAACTCAGAAATAAATGTCAGTACTTCCTTGAGCTGAATTATTCTGGGAACTGAAAATAGTGAGAAATGGTTAGTGGTAGCAATGAGATCCAGTTTTATGCAAAAAAATCATATCAGAGACAGATTTGATTCAAATGCAGTACTAATACCAAGTTTTCCTGCCAGTAATTTTAGAATTACCATGGGACATCCTGGAAGGAGCTACTCCAAGGAAAAGGAGACTGATTACCAATAGTTCTTAATTCTCAATAACATGGTTCCCATGACATGCTATCTTTTCCCCTCCTTGGATTTCCACATTCCTTTATACTTTTCATCCATAATTCATGAAGTATCTATATAGTTAATGCTTGTCTAATTTGTTTGTTTTTGTTTTATAATATGTATTGGCTCCAGAAAGAAACAGCTAATTTCTTAGAATGCATATGTGCTTTAGAATTTCAAAGCCAATGATAAAAGAATCTAATTTTATCATTATTTTTTGCTATTTTTTAAAATCCTCACCTGAGGATATTTTTATTGATTTTATTTTTAGAGAGGGAATGTGAGAAAGAGAGAGAAAGATCAACATGAGAGAGAAACATCTATCAATTGGTTGCCTTCTGTAGGCACGCTGACCAGAAATTGAACCTGTAACCTAAGTATGAGCCCTGACCAGGGATTTTGATGTAGTGTGTGATGCTCCAACCAACTAAGCCACTTGGCCAGGTCAAGAAAATCTAATTTTAACAATGTGAAGCAGAAGAAAATGTGGACAAGGGAGAGAGCAATAGCTCTAATGCTATTATATCTATTGTTTTTTTAACAAAATGACTATAGTAAGATGTATATATATATTCCTTAACAATGGCCCATTATCCTTTCTCAAAGGAATTTTTGATGTTGCATTTTATTTTCAGTCCAAATAAATGTGTTAAAAAAACTTTCAAAGACACAGTTTTTGTTGAGAAGAACTATCTACCCTTGACCTTCTTTCCTTTAATTTTCTTGATCTCTTCATTCTCAAAATTCCTAAACTTTGAATTTATTAGAAGATTCAAATTACCAAATGTCATTGCCAAGATCCAGAGCAATGCTTACATTTAAACGAAGTTGTTCAAAACAGTAGTGGCAAAGAAGCTGAAGATAGCCAATGCTCATATTGGAAAACTAAAGTCATAAGAACTCCAGTGCATAGTTTTACCCATAAAATGCATTTTCTGTACAAACACCAGAACATGGCCTTCCAATCAACATGGGAAACCCAACATGACCCAGCTGGGTTCCTAGTAATGTGGTACATGAACTTCTTAACCAGATTTTCCTGGAGCTCAAAGCTATTTTGAGGTGGTTCAGGAAATGGATGTGGTTTTGGTGAGAAATTGTATAATTCAAAATTTTGTGGCTAAAAAGTCAGCAAAAGCTGTCTTTGGAAGGAGAGAGAGAGAGAGATTTGCCCAGGTTTCAGCTCAGTATTTAATTTATAATTCATAAAGAGGGTGGTTCATTCCTGAGCACAAAACACTATTCTAAAATTAGCAGCAAATAGGTAAGCTTTTAAATTGGGCCTTCTATCTTCCTGTAATGCATTATGTTTATTTTTAAAACATAAAATAACAAAACAAAAAAAATTACTGTGAAATCCACAAGGAAGGTCACAGAATTTCATTTTCTGAAGATTCTAACCAGAGATCACCAAACCCTTTGTGTTAACTAGATAATAAATGCCTTAGGCTTTGAAGGCCACATATACTCCTCATCACATTATACTATTTAAAACAACCTTTTAATAATGTAAAAATCATTCTCAGCTCAGCTGTACAAAAATAGGGCACTAGTCATATCTGGCCCCTGGGCTTCAGTTTTTCTACATTTGTTCTAGGAAAAACAGGTGGACAGACTGTCTTTATAAACACTAGTCATTGGAGAGCAAAATAAATGCCTTTTCTACCCTCCCTGCCGGTTCTATAATTTGATAGAATTGACAAATATAAACCTGAAAAATTTTCAAACAGATTTTAAATCATCAAATCATTAGCAGACTTGTCATTATTTGAAAAAAAAAAAACTTTGTCTTAGTAAAGACACAAACTTTTTGTTTTCAATCTCCTATACTGCCAACTAAACTTTGTGACCCACAGAACATTCTTTACCTCTGATTTCTCATTAAAAAAAGTAGATATTAGCATTAAATGATCTCTAAGGAGCTTCTAGTCTTGGTTCTCTGAGATTTCAGGGATGGCCTTAGAAGACTCCAGAAGGCTGCCTAAAGCAATGCTCTAAAGTGATCTTTAGGATATTAAGAGAAGCTCAGTGAGATCATTGTCAGCCAAGTTGATAGACTCTAGAAAAGCAAATTATTCTCATTTTGTCTTGACCAATCTCCTATCACATAATATGACATTTCAGTAGTTTCACCTAAATGTATATTAATGAAAACAGAGATGATGAGATAAGCTCATCCTCAGAAATTAAAGACATGGGGTTTCCAGTGGTCACCTGGGGAAGGTATCAGACACTATAGACCAAGAATCTAAGTCGCAAGAATTTGTTATAATACAGACCTTTTAAACTCTACTATATTTCTTATTTTTTGTAATTCACAAAGGTATTAGCAGTAAATGCAACTAAAACACATCTTTTAGATTCTTAAGTTCATGCCATTATGATTCCTTAAAGCAGAAATAGATGGGGCTCAGCCAAGTATGAGTTACTTGTCTAGAAAGATGTACATAATAAAGCTTTATGAGTATCATTTTTTTTCAAGTTAAAAAAAAAGGTTACTTTCTGTTTTACTCCAATCAGTAAAACAAAGTCAATAGTACAAGCAGTACTTTCATTGACTTAACAGATGTACACTTAGAATTTAACCCCACTGCCTGGGACACATGTTAAGCAGAATTAATTAGATATTTCCCATCCTGTACATTCGGAAATACTAGGTCCCACTCAGCTTTCTCTACTCACTCGAACTCCCTAGAGATAAATGAGCTTTATACCACAGAAAGGAAACAGGTCATTTATCTGCCATCACATTATTTACTGACATTAAAAATGATAATATCCATCAACAAGCAGCCAAACCCCAAGTGGGTCACAATGAGAACAAAGCTACCATGGTCTTTCTTTGATAGTTACAAGGAGATACTGAATGAGCTGCCATTTATGTTCCAATAATGTCACAAGAAGCTCACATTTTAATGTTCTCAACATAATTTCCCATGTGTTTACCTGGAACCAGAGAACAAATGATCTTCTCTGATTTTTTTATAAAGCCAAAATGTGGAATTATGATGACAGAACTATAAACATATTTACTTTGGGAAGGGGAGATATTTCATTTTAAAAATACATATACATATCTCTCTTTCATTGTCTTATTTTTTTAAGTATTATTATCTACAATCCTCATAACAACCCAACATGGCAGATACTATTATCTGTATTTTCCACAAAAGTGAGTAATATGAGGCTCAAAGATGTTTGCTAAAGAAATTGTCCAAATACATAGGGCTAGTAAATGGGAGATTCATGACTGATCTTGACCTTTCTCTCTTTTTCTCCCTCCTTTTTTCCCCTCTTTCCCATCTCTTCGTATCCTTATTTATCCATCCATGCATCCATCTACTTATCTACCTACCTACAATCCTATCTACCTTCTTAAACTTCATGAAAGCAGCTTCCTGCAATGGTTTAGCTCTGTCCAAAAGTAATCACCACAAAACTGAGTGCATTAAGAAAACTTAAGGACATGCAAACAATACGTGTAGGATGGACTAACATTTTAGGTTAGTACAATAGCTTGAACTAAAAAAACCAAACCAACAAACCTACATATGACTGTGATTGATTGGCAGTAATGCCCTGTCAGCTGCAGTTATTCAGAGGTAAACAACAAAAACAGTGAACAAAGACTGGACATTTAGTGATTGAAGAATATGTTGTACACCCTAAATGAAAGTAAACTCTATGAAACTTGAACTGCAGTTCAGCCACTATTTAAAAACAAAACATGCTGGAGGAGGGTATATGGGGGATAAATGACGATAGAGGCATGGCTTGGGGAGGTGAACACACAACACAGTGTGCAGATGATGTGTCATGGAATTGTGCACTTGAATCTGTATAACTTTGTTAGCCAGTGTCACCCCAATACAGTCAATGAAGAAGAAAATAAATGGAAACAAAGCCTGCTGGAATCTGACTTCCTTCCCTCTGCACTCATTGAGTAGAATCAGCAACAACAACGGCTCCTCTTTTGGTTAGATTTTCCGAGGCACCAACTCCAGTCCTAGTTCTCTCTCACTCCCCTTCATCTGCCTCTGACCTGTTTAAAAAAAAAAAAGAGGCAGGAAGGCCAGCTGCTCACTTAACAGACCCTTGGTCTCATCAGTGACCCTCTTTAATCGTTACTTGTTTCATGCATTTTTAGTTTCAATACCTTGGACTGTGTCTCATACTAGAATGTTCTAGTAGAAAAAGAAAATATGTTATATGACAACTTATTTGCCAAGATAACTCCAAACAACTGATTCCACAAGTTTTATTTGTTTGTTTGTTTCCCAGAACTGTCCAAACTGACGACAGCGGAGACATTTCTGGTGTGAGGAAGGAAGCCTGGTTGCAGCCCAGGACTGTGTTCTCATTCCGACTGGCAGCTGAATCTTGGCTCCTGGGCTACATTCTGATCAGGATGAATTACACGTATAATTCAAAATCAAGAAAACTGTTCAAGTACAACGTGGGAAGCTTCTGCCAAAGTTGAAAATCATTAGGAGCCACGATTTTGGCTGAGCACACAGCTCTGTTTTGAACTCGTTTATTTCTGTATTATTGCTCTTTCACTTAAAGAGAAATACATGAGGCAAAGACAAGATCTCTTTCCCTTTTCATGTTTCTCCAATTTATCTTCCTAAGCATAATAAATTTCTCAAGCCAAAGAGTTGAGAGCTGTCTTGTTTCCCTCTGTTTTTCCCATTATCTCAGTTATCTCTCATTTATTTATTTCTTAGTCTTTCCTCTTATCGCATGGTTTCTTGGGACACCATAAAGTTGGAATGAGGAACCTCCCACCTTCCTTCTGTGGTTGCTTATGAATGTTTCAGGCCCCACACTCTCAATCACATCATTTTGTTATTTTGGCTTGTTTGGAAAGAAAAAGAAATCTGATATACACTTCGACTAGAACTGATGACCCAGTAGTGGATTATTTTGATATATAAAAATTACTCTGTGCATGAAACTTTCTCTAGCAGGAAAATAATATCAAGCAAAACTTGCTTCTGTGCCCTTGCTTACTCTGGACAATGCGGGGAGTGCAGCCCTTTGCAGCCTCACTGGGATGTACTGCAAGAGCCCTGGACAAGGAGTATTGTTCCTAGAGCTTTATTTTTTTAAAGTCTATTTAAAAAAACTATTTTTTTTTGGGGGGAGGGTTTTCCAAAAGATTATACTCATGAGTATAGAGACTATAATAAACCTTCCATGCATCTGTAAGTCAACATACAGCTAATCTTATTTCTATTATATACAACTCCATCCATTTCTTTTTCTCCCAAGATTTTTTTGAGTTAATCCCAGACATCATATAACTTCTTCCTTACATACACCTAGGTCTCTTTAAGTGATAAGGACTTCTGCATTTTAGAAATATAACCACACCTCTGTTATTACACTTATAAAACTTACAATTCCTAATAGCAAATATTCAGTGTTCAAATGTTTTTGATCATCTCATAAGATTTTTAATATTTGCTTTGTTCAAAATAAAATAGGACCCAAACCTTGTCCACATAGTCAGCACAACTATTAATAGGAGTGTCTTTAGTTGAAAATAAGTATGTTAGATGGTTGTGTTATTTTTAGCACGATTACTTTAGAATATATTTCCAAAATAAAAATAAATAAAATATACATAATAATTGTCACAGTTTACAACATGTATGCTTATCCAGAAATGAGATTATTGTTTTGATTAAAAAACAATATGATATTATATTATGCAATAACCATGTGACCTTGAGATGTATTCCCTTTGATCCATTTTAGTATCTGACTATAATTCTACCTCTTGAGTAGACTGTATTTCATCTAATCCCCAATTAATGGACATTTATTTTGTTACCGCTTTTTCACATAACTGTTAAAGTGGACATTTTTATTAATGTTACCTTATGAATATATGCAAGCTTCTTTAGGGTATATACCTATGTGTGGGAATAACTAGATTATCAGGAGAAATAACATTTTTACCATTGCTAAATTGATTTTTGCATTGTTGTACATCTGCCAGGAGTAGATGAGATTCAGCATGATAATCTTCAAGGTTTCTTGCAGTTTTGATACTAGTGAGTCAATCTATAAAATCTACTTTTTAAAAGTGGTTGCATCTTTAGAAATGTGGTGACATAAGTTACTAATTTTGTCATTTCTAATGTCTTCTATTATTTATTATTAGCAGTTTCTCTAAAAATATATATCAGTTTGAATTTTCTAATACTCTGAACTGAGGACTCAAGCTAAATAATAAAGGGATCATGTACTTCCTAGCATTAAAATTGTGGAAATAGAATTGGTGCCTAAAATATAAATAATAATTCAAGGTAGTTTACAGCAAGCTGTCAGTAGAGTTTTGATCTGCTGTTGGTCTGTAGGTAGGGATAGGTTCCTGGGACCTGGTTAAGAAGGCCTTATATAGAAAAGCAATAATGAAGATTAGCAGGAAGAAGGCAGAAAGGAAGCATAAAAAGCAAAGAGAAGAAAAAGTGGTTTGTCCAAAGTACATTGTGTAGATCAAAGTCTCCATGACATGGAAGAATGGGAAGAAATGAGGCAAGAGATAGTCTCTGGAGGGCTCTGAATGTCCTATTCTGCAGGCAATCTTCAACCAGTTCAACTGGTTTTTGTTATCACAGATGCTATAGAAGGAATCATTGGAAGCTAAAATGATCCAATTTTGGAGGCCCAAACCAAAGCTTCAGTTTAGGGTACACACAAAGCTGCGTAAAATGTAATTTTGAAAAAAAAACATTTTTTCCACTACTACCTGTTATAAAACAAAATTCAAGAACATGTTTCCTGATGCAGAAAATGGACCATCTTTTATTTAACTCTACACTTATTTTGATCCACCTTCAAAGAGGAGTCTCCCAACTCAATATTTAGGGTTTAGTGAATAAGTCCCCTTTTAAGCTACTCATCCCACAGACAGTTCAGAAGATCTTGATCATGGCACTTCAGTCTTCTTTCAAGACCAAAGGCTTCTAGTTACTTCCATTTAATACAACCACTATTAACTGAGCACCAACTATGGGTCAAGCCTTCCTCTAGGCTAGGCATCAAAAAACCAGAAACTGATGTATTATATTCCCTGCCCTTGAAGAGTGTCTAATCCAGTATGGAAGGCAATGCAGGAGAACATGTGACATTTGAAAAGGCTCTAAAGGAACAGAAATTATACATTGGAAGAAATCTGATCTTATATGTTTCCCTATAAATGTTCCATTATTCTAATAGTCATTTTTTTGCCTACTCTAAGCCTAATGCTCTGCCATCTTAAGATATGGCTTAAGTCCTTAGCTGGCATACCATGCCCCGTCAATGCTATTGTGAAGAATATATGCCAATTTGCCCAGAATTCTTTAATACCATAAACCAAAGATGCAGTTCAGGGACCTCTAGTCCTAGCATTGTTCTCTGAATGTTGGTTAAAACCACATGTTCTCAATAACTCTTCTCCTCATCTGTTTTTTTTATATGTCTTGTCTTATGACACTGAAAAGGACAATGAAGGAATCAAGATCTTCAGTTCACTCTAACTCATAAAGGAAACAATCTGCATTGTCCATATAAGAGAAATGAAATGCACAATGGTGAATTCCCATAACCCATGAGCTTACTGCAAACTTTTAGGGTTCAAAAAGATGCCCTTCTGGGTTTCTGAGCCCTCAGAGAAGACTGGTTGCTATGCTTTATGGGAGAACTAGCTCAGACAAGAAGCTCAGACACAAAGTTAAACAAGGGCTCCATTAACCTAAGCACAATAACATTGACACTTTCAATTAGCCAGAAGCTGTCAGGTTTAGCCATTTACATTGCATAAATCCTCTTTTCCTGACTGTGTTTGAGTTACTTTCTTCCAGCACAGATGGAGAAAGTGATTGTTTTTCTCTCTTAGAGGAAGTCTTCCCAGATGAACCACATCCAACACTAATCACTCTTTTAAGAACACAGTTCTATATTAGGCTTGGCTTACGATTATCCTTGAGTTGCTATAATTGGACATCTTAGCTACATTATAAGGGATTTGAGAGCAGAGACATTTCCTATTTCAAGTTCATTCCAGGACTCCATAATTGATGACTCTGTTGATAGCTGTAGGTGGATAAACACTTGCTAAATGGAACAGAATAGACTAGGTTATGCTATGAAAAGCAGGGGTGTCCAACCCGCAGCCCACAGAACACATGCATCTGAGGATGGCTATGAATGTGGCCCAACACAAAACCATACATTTACTTAAAACATGACACTTTTTGTTTTTGTTAGTGTTTGTATATTTTATTTTTTTTTTAGAGAGGGGAAGGGAGAGAGAAAGAGAAGGAGAGAAACATTAATGTGTGGTTCCCTCTTGCACGCTCCTTACTAGGGATCTGGCCAGCATTCCAGACATGTGCCCTAGACTGGAAATCAAACTGGCAACCCTTTGATTTGCAGGTCGGCACTCAATCCACTGAGACATACCAGCCAGGGCAGTGCTTGTGTATTTAATGTGTGGCCTAAGACAACTCTTCTTCCAGTGCGGCCCAGAGGTGCCAAAAGGTTGGACACCCCTACAGCTACAGTAAGAAGAAATCCCAGAATGGAAGCACCCCAACTTAATGAAACCATATTGTCTATGGGTCTGAGTGGCTTTCCAGGGCAGATGTCTAGTAATTCAGTTACTTAGATGTTGTGACTACACTACTGCAAAAAAACAAGATGTCCTCTAAAATGACCTCAACTGGAAAAAAAGAGTCACTTAAAGTTGCATGGGGGCTTTTCATACCTCAGCTCAAAACAGAAAGAAAAATCAGATATTAGTGAATGCAAGTAGTATCTACTATAGTAATATATTTCCTCTATAATAAAGCTTTCAGGTAAGTGGAACTCTGTCTGTATGCTGAACAAGCAACTGATGATCCCTTTTCTTAGGTAACAGAAGCACTTCTTCTGATAGCCCTTAGGGAGAAGAGATGAATAATTTCAGACATGTCCATTCCATCCTAGGTTTCAGGTTACCACTGGAAAACTGTATCCCCATAGCAATACATCTGTTAAATCAGAGTTCTTGAGTTCCTGAAAAACCAGGCCCATGTTCTTTTTCCTTTAAGCTCATCAGAGCCTTGGACTTGATGATCTTGATCAAGGGTAATTTATTTTCATACTGTTTCCTTTTGACCTAGTTTTTTTCATTGATTTAACAAAATATTATTCATCAGGGACTGTTCATTGTTCTACAATATCTATTCTTCAATTCTTCTCTAGTAACAGGACATGCAAATAAGTACTGTTATGTAAATAACTTCCAGCAAAGGAACTTAAAACAGAAGAGTTTTATACAACTTCTAGGCAGTAGTACCCTTAAAGGAAATTCATATGCGGTCTTCTCTCCCTTTCCCCATATTTTGCTTACTAGAATACAGCTGTGGGGAAATGAGTCTTCTTTACCACAAAGACTGTAGTATATAGCATAGGAATAAAGCAAAGTAGAAGGGTCCCTGAAATGGTGGAGCTGCTGTATCAGTCCTGCCTGGCTTGTCTGGACCATACAATAAGAGAAAAATGAAGTTCTAGCTTGTTGATGCTAAATATATACCCTAATTAATCCAATGTTTCAGAGCTTTCAGGTACTAAGTTTGTTAAGACAGAAAAAAAGCCTACATCACAAGAGCAGAATCCTAAGTCTTCAGAAAAGGCAACATTAGTACAACAAAATACATTCCTAAGAATATTTGCAGACAATTGGAGATATCTACTCCCTATGGCATGTGAGACTTGGGACATGGGAAGGCCTCATTTGACCCTTAAACCCTAGTCCCTACATGACTCATTAGAAAGAACTGTCTCCATATATGTTCTTTGACTAATGCCTTCACCTGCTTTCACTCAGTCCCCACCTCTCCACCCACCCCCTTACAGCTGTCAGTCTGTTCCATGACTCTATGCCTCTGGTTCTATTTTGTTCATTGGTTTATTTTGTTCATTAGATTCCTCTTGTAGGTGAGATCATATGGTATTTGTCTCTCATTTACTGGCTTATTTCACTTAGCATGATAGTCTCCAGTTCCATCCATGCTGTCACAAAAGGTAGGAATTCCTTCTTTCTTTCTGCCCCCATGGACATGGACAACAACAGTGAGGGGACTGATTATGGAAGTTGGGGGGGGGGGCAGGCTGGGTGCAGGGGAAGCAAAGGGGTAAAAGTGGGACAACCATAATAACAAAAACACTAAACTATTTTAAAAAGAAAGGACTGTCTTTTTATAAGACACATTGCAAACTATTCCCTTATATTGCTTATTTTGGAAGACACAGATGAACCATGACATTGTTTGGTCCAAAGGCTCTAATTGCCATTTTCAGACTTATACCATAATTTTTGGACTATAAGATGCACCCCCCTCCCCCAAATTTGGGAGGAATAGTGGTTGTTAATGCTGCTGTTGAGTTCTGTTTACATTTACATTGGTGAAATACTGTTATTTATGTATTTAAATATTTTACCACATTTTTTTGCTTCAAAATGTTTCCCCCTATTTTCCTCCTCTAAAACCTAGGTGTGTCTTATGGTCTGAAAAACACAGCCTATATCAGTCTTACTTTCAAAATCCAAATGGGGACACACTCCTCTGACAAATGGTCTGATATGTGGTCTAACAACAGAACGGAACACCTAGGGCCAGGACCGTCGAAGACACGTGTTTACCTTCGCAAAGCTTGTCAGTGTGTTCTTTGCTACAGGAGTATTAAAGAGGTTGTATCCATCAAGAGTCAAGATCAAGCATTAAACAGAGAAAAAATTGGCCAAATCCAATATAAATAAAGGCAAGAGGTTATATCCAGGGACAATTTCAGGCCAAACGCAGCAGGTGCAACAGATCTAGCAGGATGAGACGGCCTAGGACAAGCACAGTAAATATGTCTGTGCTGCCTGTCTCTCTTTTCAGGCAGGTGTCAGATGTCATTAATCAATCACAGTGACATCAGAGAAACCTCAGACTTCTGAACACAACAGTCCATGTAGCCATTTCCAAGCATTTGAGTTTGACCTATAAGTCAGCCAGCCAAACCTCAGGGACGATGGGTCTAGTGAACGGGAGTGATGACAGGTTCCTACTTCTCGTCACATTTGGTCACTGCTCTACATATAGGTAGCACCAAATCCCTTTGCCAGGATGAAGTCTCTGGACTATATTCCTGATAAAAAAAATAGCATTAATCCAAGGATAATTTTAGATTCCAGTGAAGAGCCTATTATATGACTGAACCTCAAATAATCAGTCTCATATAGAAAATATCTTTACCTGATAAATACTAGGTTAAAAAAACCTAACAGCATAAATTCTTTTAAAATCAGGAACTAGACAAAAATGTCTATCCTCCAATCTTTTCAACAGATAGTGCTGGAACAACTGAATATCTGTATGCAAAAGAATAAATTGGCACCTCATACCATATACAAAAATTAATAAAAAATAAATAAAAAACTATAAAAATCTTAGAAGGCCACATAGGTGTAGGTCTTCACAACCTTAAATTAGGTAATAGTTTCTTAGATACCACATACAAAGAACAACCAATCAAAAACAATGATAAATTGGCTGTCATCAAAATTCAAAACTTTTACACCAAGAAAGTGAAATTATAACCTATAGAATAGTAGAAAATATTGCAAATCATGTACCTCATGAAGGTTTAAAATCCAGAAAATAGAGAAAAACTTGTAACTCAATGATAAAAAGACAAAAAATGTAAAAATGTGCAAAGGATTTGAATAATTCTTTGAAGAATATATACAAATGGCCAATTAGCACATGAAAAGTTATCCAACATCATTAATCACCAGAAAAGTGAAAATCAAAGTGAAACTGAAATGCCACTTTGTACCCATAGGACCGCTACTTTAGAAAATGAAATCTAACAAGTATTGGCAGGGTGTGGAGAAACTGGAGTTCTTATGTATTGCTAATGGGACTATAAAATGGTGCTGCCTCCACAGATAATAGTTTGGCAGGTCCTCAAAAAGTTAAATATGAGTTAACATATGACCCACAAATTCTACTCTTAACTATATACCCAAGATAAATAAAAAACATAGTTACAAAAAAGCTTATACAAAAATATTTAGAGCAGCATTATTTATAATAGCCAAAGTGGAAAAAACCAAAATGTGTCTCATCTGATGAATGGGTAAACAAATATGGAATATCCATGCAATGGAATATTATTTAACCATAAAAACAATGGAAGTATTAATACATGAATGAACCTTGAAAACATTATGCTCACTAAAAGAAGTTGATTGCAAAAGACCACATGTTGATATGAAATATCCAAAATAGGGAAATCCACAGAGACAGAAAGCAGATTAGAATTTGCCTTGTGCTAGCAGAAAGGAAGGAGGGCTAAGTGACTGCTTATGGGCATAAAGTTTCTTATTGGGGTAGTAAAAATGTTTTAAAAATAGATAGTGACAATGATTGTAAAAGCCTGTGAATATATTAAATACCTCAAATTTTATAGTTAAAAAGGTAAATAAATAGAGGTACATATTATATTCATACATAGATGGGCAGATTTAGTCCTTCCCAGTTTCATCTATAGGCTAAATGTACAATAGTTCCAATGAAAATTCCAACAGGATTTTTAGTGAAATACAAGTTGGTTTTGAAGTTTACATGAAAGACCAAAGGGACAGGAAAAGCCAAAGTTCTTCACTCCTAAAGAAGAACAAAGTAAAGGAATTTACCTTAACCTATCTAAAGACACTTATAGAGTTATTGGATTAAAAGTCTTTGGCTCTGGTTCAGCAATAAGAAACAAACCAAGAAAACAGAATAAAGAAGTCATAAGTAGACCCACATAAATGGAAGCCACAGATACCACGAAGAAGGAACCATAGCTCAGGGACAAAGAAAAGAACCAGCTAATATGTCCTGGAGACAAGTAACTATCCACATTAAAAAATGTATAGATAAGGAGATTGGAGGAGGGTATGAAATGGACATTCTAGAAACAAAGCCACGGGATTTGAGTCATTTTATCATAAAGTCAAGTAAAGCCCCTTGGGTACTCTGGAATAGTGACAGAAGATAGAACCTAGAGCACCAGCCACAGGATACTGGGAGATGCTAATAATATAAAGATATGGTTGAACAGACAGAGGTGAATGTTGGAGCCTTGTGCCTGAGATTACAGAAGGCTGACTGATTACCTTCCTGGAAAAAGTTTTTCTAACTATCCACTTATTTATTCATTCACTGAGTCACATAATAAATATTTATTGGGCCCTGGTATGTAACAGGGGCTTATATTCTCCCAGCAGTCAAACAGATAAAAAATGCATAAACAAATCAAATTATTTCAAATATTGACAAATGTCATGAAAAAATAAAACTGGGTAATTAGATAGAAGGTGACTGAAGATGGTTGTAGGCTTAGGGGATTACTTTAGAAATGGTGGTCAAGGAGAGTCTCACTGAGACAGTTAGGGTAATAGATCCCGTGCCATCGTAACTGGCTGAAATCACTATCACTAAAAAGCTGACTCTACAAAATGTCTACCGGCAAAGAAATATCAGAGTCAGGCTGGAAGGTATACAAGTCATCCTGAGCTGACAACAAAGTTCTCCAAACCATGGGAATTGTAAAATTAAGGGCTGGAGTTGCTCAGGTGGACTCCATCCCTGACGCTGCCCTCACGCCTCAGACTTGATAAGGTCTGGGGGCCCCAGCTGGGCCTCCCTGATACACAGGGAATGCCTGAATCAGTTGCCCGGCTGAGCTTTAATGGAGCACCTCTATTAATTATCTGAGTGCTGGTATTGCTCCTCTGGACTCACAGCTAAATAAAGCCACCCCAGTTGCTTGGCCTCAAGCTCTTAAAGGTTAAAACAGAACTGTGTCTCAGTAGATGCAGCATTTGGCACTTATCTAAGAGTTTTAATGTCGTTTTGCAGTTAATAATTAGCTCAGCGTTGGTTCTCACAAAGGGTGCCATCCAAACAAAAGCAGATGTTAAGTGTGTTCGCCATACTTGCCACCAGTATAAATAGGCAAAGGGATGATTAATGAATGAGAGGGGGAATTAAACACAACACTGAACAAAGACAAAGGCCCACGGCTCAGCTGTCCATGAACTGAGACAAGCTGTATCCAGAGAGCGTCCAGAGAAAATGACACACACAAAAATCCGTTGAATGGACAGGTTTTGAAGACTTCATTTAACCTGGTGTTATGACAACCATAGTGTTTTATTAACTTTCTGACATGTTAAGGGGCCAGGGTCAGGCGAGGCAGAAACACATGTTGTTGGGGGAGTTGCCTGAGAAGTGGGGGGGCAGATTTGTGTTTGATGGAGGAAAACAGAGAAGGCCCAAACACATTAAATGTCACCCTCTGTGAGCTGAGACAGAGCCAATGTTTTTACTGAGTTTTTCGGAGGTCAAACCAAGCTGACGAGGCACGAACACAAGTGCCCTAGCTGAAGTCCTTTGATAAGGCCTGTCCCCACCTCAAGACACTCACAATATAGACTGGGCCAGGATTCGGGACCGGATGAAAAAGAACTCTGCCCAAAAGGCGCTGTTATAGAGAGCTGGGAGGCTTTCAGCAGTGATTTGCAGGCTCCTCATAGACTGCTGCTGGTTGGCAGCCTTTATATACTTTCTCTTCCAGTTAGTTTTTAGAGGAAACTGTCCTCTAAGGATATAGCATTAGCTCCACGCGTTTGGCCAGTTTGATTTTGAGGGTCTGGATTAAGACGAGCCTGTGGGAGTAACAACTACGCGGACCCTAGCAAGCCCTGGTGGGCTTTCTTGGAACACCCCACCTCTCTCTCCAACCATTCTTCTCCCTGTCAGTTTTCCCACATTGACCAGGTATCCATTACTGCTCTATTTCTACCCAGGCGTCTGATGGGAAAAGATCTGAAAAATCAGTCCCTGTGGAAGATTTAGGTGATAATGAGTTTCAAGATTCTCCCCATCCCCTTCAGGGGCAATTTGCATTTGAACAGAGACCTGAAGACCTGTAAGAATCACAGCCATGACACAGCAGTTGTGGCATTTTAGGCTTTAAAGCCAAAAGGGAGACATCTATGGGCTTGACAAACTTCCTGGTCACCCCATAGTCATGCCTTATCTACACACTGTGTAGAATTCTGCCAAAATGCATAGGTTTTATTTCACCTTTCCTCTGCCTATGTCATTCAGGTGTTGGAAAGATCACACAAGAAAATGAATGTCAAAGGCTTTAAAGATAAACACCCAAATTAATATGATAGCTATAATTTATTTATTTAAAATTTATCTATTTATTTATTTTTAGAGAGAGGGGAAGGAAGAGAGAAAGGGAGAGAAACATCAATGTGTGCTTGCCTTTTGCCACCCCTTACCGGGAACTTGGCCCACAACCCAGGCCTGTGCCCTGACTGGGAATTGAACCACCAATCCTCTGGCTTGCAGGCCTACACTCAACCCACTGAGCTATACCAGCCAGGTCTGATAGCTATAATTTATTAAATGATGAAAACTTAGACCAGAAAATGCCCTTATTGATCAACACCCTCAATTAGCAGATGACAAAAGAGAAACATTGAAAAATGATATCTTCATCTAAGTCACTCAGGGAATCACCAAAGGAGCCAGGACCAGGGGTTTGGTCTTCTGTTTCAAGGCCAAGACTTTTTCTATTACCGTATAAGAATGACTTTCCTCAGAGCACATCCTAATCACATCTTGACCACTAAGTTGCAAATGGCCCTTTAAAAAAAGACCTTTTACAATCAGCTTTAAAATAAGCTACTGTGCAAAAAAAACCCCACAGACTACTACTGGTCCTGGATAAGACAGGTAAATATTCGGGAAGATTCAAATCAAGAACCTAGGGGTATGATATCACTTTAAACCCACTTAACGTTAGAAGATAAGAAGTCTGACAATAGAAAGTGTTGGAGAAGATGAATATTCCCAGAATCTCTTCTATCTTTGCTTGTGGGAATGTAAAAGTAGAACAACTAGAAAACAGGTTGGAATTTTCTAGCAAAATTTAGGCTATACATATCCAAAGACCCAGAAATTGTATTACAAAAGAAACCCTGGCTCATGTGCACCCAGAGAGGCACACGGCACTGTCCAAATGCAATAATTCTGGAAACAACACAATAGCATTCTTCTGGAGAATAACCTGCGATAGTTTAACACAATGAAATATTATATGATATTGAAAATAAGTCAACTGTAACTATAAGCATGAACATAATCAAAACTTTGTAAGATAATGTTGAATTAAACAGCAAATTCTTAAATAAAACAACACCTGGAATAACAACCTTTTCTAATAAAAATATAAAATACCCAACACTAAGCAGTATATTATTTAGGTGCATAAATGTGCATGTGCTAAATGAAACTTTTTTAAATGGAAGGGCATATTAAACACAAAATTTAAGATAATGATTATCTTGAAGAGGACCATGTAGAAAACCACTGGCTAATAACTATATTCTAGCTCTTGAGTTGGTTCATTCTACCATTTTTTAAAATACATAATTGTACACATATAAAAATGCCATGAACAGACCAGTTGATGATAATGTATGATAAACCAAGAATTAGGATTAATTCAACTCCACATAGCTAAGGTCTATTAAAGAAAACAAAGAAACAAATGAACATCTACATTAGGAGAAAGCAATCTCCTAAAGCAGGAAAAGATAGCTTCCAGTACTGACCTTTAAATTAGAGATTTCCTCCAGCCTAACGTGAAAAGAAGTCATGGACAAAGACAAGGTGAAGAACTCAGGGGAATGGTTTCTCATGAAACTTGCTCAGCTGGGGAAGGGGTATGACTCAAGAGTAAAGTCTAGGTAAGGGGACAACATGCAAATACACTGATGATTCAAACAGGAGGGCCAGTGGAAGTTAGGACACACAAAGGCATTAACTCTGGGCAAACCATCAGGTTAAAGGACCAAGGCACAGGCACAATGAAATCGGTGGTTCAAAAGTGAAAACCAAAGGGGCAGGCAAAACCCGTGGTTTGCAAGCCTTCCAAGGAATCACATATATGGGCTGATGGACAAAGGAGCCCAAACTGGACTGAGGTCTAAGGTCAGGGAGATTTGTGGCAAGACCGTAATCTCCAATGCAATTCACCTTTCTAATTTAATATCTCTTTAATTTGACTGGCACTAATCTGGAATCAGTAGAATAATCAGGCTGGAATGAAATTGATCTTTCAACTATGAAAATAGTGTTTACTCACCAAATTAATAGTATGATACATATCAGGTGGGGAATACTACCCTACTTAGGAGTATAAACTTAACATATGTATCACATTTGTTTGTTTGTAATAATTAGTATGTTAATTACAGATGATCTTTAGTCATTAAAAGTAGTCCTCACCGAGGCCAGTAGTTGGTATCACTAGGTGTATATTTCAAAGTGGTAAGACTGTGCTTGAAAACAATCTTTTTAGTAAACTCATTGCTGCCAAAGGGTAGATTTCTCAGATTGAAAGAGATCTTAAACCCAAACCCAGAATTCATTAAAAGAGTCCTCTGTTTTCTGGAAGATGATGCAAACAGAATTAAAAAATTGATTTCGGTCATCTCACTTTCCAAATTCTACATGAACTAGGGTTCCTTCCACCCCCAGAGATGTATCCTCCATCCTCAGAACTCACACAGAGTGATTTAAAAGTGTCTGTCTGTTGTCTAGGACCTGATGTTGTCTATGAAACCTGCTAACCTGCTTCTTCATCTCAGTGACCTGCAGCAGGATAATGTCTGTACTTTTACTTTGACATGGCAGGCAGATCTCATTGGATTCTCTAGGTGTGTCTCCTCCTCTGTACTAAAAAAACACTGACACAACTCTAAAACAAGTTCGGAAGAAACTAGGGTCAAGTTGCCCATCATTATAGAGTTGTATGAGTGCTGACACAGAAACTGGATCACATGAGAAGGTAAATTAAAACAAATAGTAGTAGAAGGGTCAAAAGGGATACACAGTATTGTTATAAGAATTAGACAAACCACAGCTTTACACGTATTAACACAATTAGGTTGGAACATATTGTGTTGGGAATGACTTACAAGTTCCTATCAACAAACTTAGAAAGTATGAGTTCCAAAACAAAAAGGCGGTTTATGCAGATATTTGAATTCACAGTGTGTTAACATATGAGTGTATATGTTTATATATATATACACACACACATATACATATGTGTATGTATATACACATATACATATATTTATATGTATATATATATATATAAAGGGAAGAAAATATACAGGTGTTTGTGAAAAAATAAAGTTAAACGCCAGCAGAATATGAAAAAATATGTTTTACTAAATATGATTTAATTAAAATATAAATATGATAAATGAGATAGGTCTTATAAGATCATTTAATTCATCTAGGAACATCATTCAGGATATTTCTTTTTTAAATTTTCAAACATCTCTATTACTATGGGGCTGACAAAAAAAAAACAGTCCTTTTAGTAAATGTACACTACAGTGAGTTTAATTGTTCTGAAGTCTAATGTTCTCTTTCTCTGAAATGAATCAGGAGGCAAAGCACAGAGCTTTTACTAATTTGGCAGCAAAAGGCAACTATATGTTTATCTCCGCTTGCTTTTTGAAGGTGCAGATGAACACACCAGACTAAAGGGCACTGGAAAGATAAGTTTCCATGACATCCACAATAACTCTTTTATATTGCCAACTGGCTATTCTATATGTAGCATTCAGAGGCAAATATAAAAAAATGATATAAAGCCAAAATTATTTCCTTGATAACACTTGTTTTAAACACCTCGCCACTAAATAGCTAAAAGTCTCCAAAGTGAATGCATAAACCATATAAAAGCCACAAGCATACTTACATAAATTCTTAAGATTAAAGTAATAACTTCTAGAAAAAGGTGGGAGAAAACACACTACTATAAATCTATTTGTAATGGTATTTGGGCTCTACCAACTGCTTTCATTGGTCTCCAGTGGCTTACATATAAAACAATACATTTGATGTATGATTTCAATTCCTTATGGAAAACTGTTCTATCTACAAGCAGCCTGTCAAAGAGAATGCCAAAAAAACTCTTCTGTGTCCCAATATGAGGCAGGACTTTAAGATATAACTTAAGGTCACAATTTGTTCTTGCTTGGTCAGGTTTAAGACTATAATTGAGGAATGCCTGACCTGGGGGAGGAAAGTGAAGGGGGGCAGATTATTTATAGTGAAATAGAAATAGGCAAGGTGTCAGAGCTTGAAGTTAAATGGCGTTGTTTTGCAGGGAGAGTGTTTCTACAGAATGGGCAGAATGCAAGGGGTGGCTGTCTGGACGTTGCCTGGAACCTGTCCCATATATCGCAACTCACGGCATGCAGCAGCTGCCAGCTCTAGAAAACCATCCTCGGACCCAGGAATCTATTTTCTCGTTACTGAGGGGTGCACTGGGGGTAGGAAAGTGGCTGCAGAATGAAAACAAATGCCATTCTAATTGGTCTGTAAATTGCAGCCCTTTATCATTAGAATACTCTCTGAGTTTCAGCCATCATTTTTTAGTCCCAAATTAAAGTTGTCCAGGTTTAAAGAGGGAATTATGTGGTGAAAAATGTCTACAGTTGCAGGAGGGCAATACACAGTTCCCTTGGGCTATTCTTCTTAAAATTACAATCTTCCCAAAAGATTCTTCTAATTTAGTTCTCACCACTCCCCAATTCTTTCTCCTGCTCCTAACTTTAGAATCACCATCCCCAGGGATGTTGGCCAATCTCTCTCTGATCAAATCTCTTAAAAGGACACTCAACCTCATTAGGAGCCCAACAAATCCCTCACCCCTCCCCTAAGTCAAAGTGTAATTCTTATTGATATGGGGACTGGGTATGTTTGTTATTTTATACTAGTTTTAAAATAAATGCATTTTATTGTTTTGCTGTTGTTGTTGTTGTTGTTGTTATTATTGTTACTATGAGCTTCTGGCATTGTTCAGCATATCATTGTGTCATCTGTCCATGGTATAAACTTCATTGCATGGAGAAAGAACCCAGCTAGAGCACATCTCATGACTTCTTCTGACTCCCAGGAGGATCTTTCTTGCTTTTAATCCTCTGCAGAGTAGCATGTACCAACATCACCAGAAGATTTGACCAAGTAAATATAGCATTCTGTCAGCAAGTTTCATCTACCTTAAATTCCTCCCCAAGGTCCCTGCCTTCAATTCTAACCTGCATGAACAATTGCAAAGCTTTGTTTGCCCTCATCTTGGTAAATAATTTGGGGCTATCATTAATAAATTCTTCATCAAGGGAGATCAATTGTTCAACATCATTTACAGCCAAGGAACTGAGACATTGTATAATATAAATATATCTTTTTTGGATGAGCTGAATAGAGCTAGAGACAGAAATAGTTGATATGAAAGAAGCATCCAAGTATGTTATAGTAACTCTAATGGTTTCAGTTTAAAGAACAGTGAAGGATAGAAAGGGCTAAGAAGGCTTTATAGAAGTCTTAGGATTTAAACAGGAATTAAAAGGGCCAGTAATAATTAGCAGAGCAGCAAAGGATGAACCTTCCAAAGGGGGCAGCAGTCTAAACAAAGGCATGGAAATAGGAATCATTCAGTACAAGTTGGCCACAGAAAGCAAAGTGAAAAGGGATGTGACTGTGCAGAATGATAAGCAGGAACTGCTGATTATAACTCTTTGGTTTTGCCTCCTGGATCTTCTCTAAATTTCCCAACCATACTTTGAGTAAAAAGTAACAATTGCTGTCTCAGGGTGGGGGCCTAATATGTAGAGTCCTCTAGATTAACCACATGGGAATGCTGCCTTGAGCCCTTGATATACCTGATTATCCTCAGCCTGGCACATTATATGGCCTGCCATATGGCTTCCACAAACTAAAATTAACTATATTTGATTAAAAAGTTATCCAAAATATGTACAGAGAAAGTTTAAGGGCAAAAATGTTCATCACATCTTCCATTTTACACACATGAACATTTTTTCCTTAAACTTTCTGTATATTTTAATAGGTTTTAAAGTCAAATATAGCTAATTTTTTCAGCTTAATTATTTTTAAAAATATATTAAAAGTTACCCTGTTTGTGAATAAAACATAATTTCCTAGAAAAGAAAGTACCCCCTCCTTAATAACTCAAGACCCAATCCTTTGAATGTACTAGACAAGAGCCTACTTGCAATTCTGACTATATCCTTTCTGTATCAGCATTTGAACTAGATAATTCAAATAATATTGAGCCAGTTTTAACAAATTTGCAATATAAGGTTTCCATGGGAAATTTTTCTCCCAAATGGCAATGTATCCCAAGAAAATAATCATCCAACCTCAGGTACTGATTCCCCAAGAAACAGAATTCACTGGGAAATTCTTCTCCCCAGGTTGCCATTCATAGAAAGAAGATGCCTTGTGAATAGCCAAACTCAGAGTTTCGTATGACACATTTCTGAAAGGAAAGAATTTCTCTAAATGTATGATGCCTCTGGAATTAATTTATTGATTTCATGAACTGGAAATTAGTCTTTTCCTCACAGAAATATACATTTATTATTAAAAATGGCCTTTTTTATAAGAAAGTTCAAATTTAAGTCTAATTAACTCATTAACTCAATAAATATTTATCCATAGCTATGTGCTTATTCTTAGTGCAACATGACAGGTTCCCCCTTCAAGATAGAAATTTAAGTCTAAAACTCACAACGTGAAGCAGAGGGTGGAATTTCTCACACTCAACTTCCTGGGTATTACTGTTATGGATTAATCTGTGCTCCTCCCAAAAGATATTGAAGTCCTATTTTCTAGTTCATTTGAATGTAAACTCATTTGGAAATACAATCTTTGTAGATGATCGAGTTAAGATGAGGTCATTAGAGGGGGCCCTAATCCAACATGGCCTTAGAGAAATGGGGAAATTTGGATACAGAGACAGACACCCTTAGAAGGAAGACAATATGAAGACAATGGTAGGATGCTGCCTATAAACCAAGGAATGCCAGAAGCTACCAGAAGGTAGGAGAGAGGCATGGAACAGATGGTGCTTCATAGCCCTGAGAAGAAACCAACCCCACTGACACCTTGACTTTTGACTTTTAGCCTTAAAGACTGAGAGACAACAGTGAGGCTGTCGTTTAAGCTAACCAATTTGTGATGCTTTGCTACGGCAGCCCCAGGAAATTAATATAAATACCCTTCAAAGCTTTCAAGATTAACACCAAGTAGGTGACCATCTACCAATTCAGAATAATTGAAGGGTTATAAAAAGCATAAAAAAATGTAAAATCTTATTCATTGTGGAACATGAGGCTGCCACCTCAATGGACAATATAATCTACCTTCAAGGGATCTCAGAAATGCCTTCACTGGGTATTGTCACTTTACAGTTCATACACCAGTGTCAGACTGAGTGTTCTTGTCCTTGATTCTAGGATTCTATGATAACTATTCTTTAGTTTATAAATTCAGGGTTAGAAAAAGCCCATGAGGGCTTCTTTTCACAAAGACAGAGGCCCCATCAACTGCAGATGTCAGTGTGGAGGGTCCACCATCACTGAAACACGTGTGGACATCATGGGCTCTTCACTGGCCACCTTTGCTTGCTGGTCCAAGAGAGCCCCTCTGCATGGGGCTCATTCATGCTCAAACAAAGGTTTCATGAACACAGCTGCTATCATGTTGCCTATCTGCTGCTGTAATCTCCTCTACTGTCTTTTAAGCATAGGTAAAGATAACAACCCTTTATCCATCCAATAGTATCAAGAAAAATTATAAAAGGTTTTTAAATACTACTTTTAACTTCCAAAGGCCATGAAGTTATTCTCCTGGGTAAGGCATCCTTTGGGTTCCTGCTATTCTTTCTTTCCATTTCATAGTTTCCTTATATGCAGTTACCTCTCTTCTGACATGACTTTTGTATCTTAGTGCTACTACTTGTTTCTAGAATTTATTCAATAGATGTGTTCATTTTTCATTTTTATCACTTAATAATTTATAGGTAGTATATCAAATTTTATTGAAAGAAAATCATATCATATTATAAATGTGAAATTTCCCACCTTAATTCTCCTCTATCCTGCAACCAATTACCAAGAAATCTGTTGGGCCTATCATTCAAATTATATAACTAGGTCACTTGACTTTGTCAGTACCTTCTCTTTCAAAGAAAAAAACAATAAATGGGGTGCCTTTAATAGAGAATGAGTTAATAGAGATCAGTCCATAACAGAATTGCTATTTTCAGCAGTTATTGCCCAGAAATGATTGTTAGGTCATCATCTTGGTTTGTGGCTATAATAGTGTCACCAGGAGAGAGAGGAGAAGAGCATGGACTGAAAGGCCTTTGTGAACTGATGCTTCCTATTCACCTCTTAGCAGGGATTGAGTCCTAAGGGAACAACACAGGTGAGCAACAAACAAGGAGGCAACATCATCATCAACCTTTTGCCTCAATCTGAACAAAAGCATTTGGTCTTCACTTCAGTCTTGGGAATAGGACTTCAAAAACAACAACAATGACAACAAAAAGCCCACACATTCACTGTTCTGTCCCACCATCAACAGATATGCCAATTTCCATAAACCCAGCTGACCCCTAAGCAGCCGCCCCTGACATTCTCTCAGAAGCTAGACCCACCAGGCCATGCTTCATCTCTGTCAGGGATGGTTACAAACCCTGCCTTCCGGGTGGTTGATTAAAACAAAGGGTCAGCTGCAGCTATGGCTGTTGTGCCCCTCATCTCCCCTGAGATGGTGTAATTCAAATGGCACAAAATTCCTCAACTCCCAGGCCCTTCTGGAGGGGACTGGTCAAACAGTTTTTGACAAAACCAGAGCTTGTGGTGAGGGCAGAGATGGCTGACCAATAATTATGGGTTTCAGCTCATCCCATAGGCACCCCATAGCTTTGCCTAAATTGTGTCTCTCACCTTCTATTCTCATCTCCCCCTTCTCATCCCCATCTTCAGTGCAGGCCATCCTATCTTTTGTTCTGGCAGAGATAAGATGTATAAATGATGAGTGGTTGACAAAGTGTACTCCAGTGCCGCAGGCAGCTCATCAATCATTTTCCACATGTCGGCAGATAATTGATGCAAACCCTGCAGGCTAAGCTCCATCAGGTGAGAGGAGGGAAGAATTAAATCTTCTGTCAGGAGCCAAGCAGCTGATCTGTATTTAACATTCTTTTTAATTTAGCACTTGTTTGTCTTAAGCTGAGTTTCTGGCCCCTCCCTGCTCTCTACACATGGAGAAGTGGCCTGGGGTTTGCTGACCCCACCACTACAAGCGGCCCTGAACCCACTGGTTTTCTGGACAAGGCTCTGGGGAAGGAAAGGAGACAAGACCACCCAAGACTGCTAGGGAGGCACAGGGAAACTTTCTGCCTAAGTAAAGTTTAACATCAAAGGCTTGGCTGTTGGGTGATTATCTGTCAACAGAATCTGGTTGGCAGGGTGCTACCTGCATGCAAGGAAGAAACCACTTACTGCTTTTTTTACTTAAGAAAAAAAACAGGAAAAATGATACAACCCCATATTTTGTTTATGAAATGAGACTGAGCAATACTTCTAGCATAGAGTTGAAGAGGGTTTTTATTATGTTTTCTGTTTTTGTTTGTTTGGTTTACTTCTCTTGCTTCAACGAAACACGAGTTAAGTCAGCCTTGGAAGGTTCATGTGGGCTGGTAAAATCTGAGAATCTTAATGAATGGTCAAGACTTTGTAAGTTTCACTCTTCTACTTGACCCGAACTCATTGTTTTATCACCAACCTCCAATGCTGACACTCATGTTCACCTATACATACACACTCACAAAACTTACACACTAAAGAAATCTTTGCTTTTGGTCACTGAGGAATCATGGTGAATAGAAAATACCACATGTGCCACAATCACCAATTTTCAAAAAAAATGATAATATAATCTATAAGACCCTTAACTCCAAAGTGACCCTGAACTTCATCTTCAGTGCCTTATGGTCATTTGTAGGAATATGATGTTATAAAAAAAGTTCTGCTTGATAGAACACCAGATAAACCAGCTTTTTATTAGATTTCATTTTCTACAAGGATATGAGCTGACATCTAAGACGATTCAGTCCTAACAGCCAAGCATCAATCCCCAAATTTGTCACTGCGCCTTCTCAACTGAAATCAGGCATCTTTCAAAGCAGCTGTCTCTCTGACTTCCCTTCCTGCTTCTTGGGCTTAGACACCACTCTCTCTACTTTGGTGAAGTCCAGACATATGGACAACAAGGCATAGTATATTCCATAGTATAATCATAGACTGGCCCCCAAACATCTTCCTATTCCAATCTTTTTCTTATGTTTGTAAATTGACCCCTGGAGCCCTTCCAAGCAACCTTTAAGTGGAAGGCTTATGAAGTGAGAGGTGCTGTTGTGATCGTGCTCAATGCTGAATTGGATGAGAGATATAACTAGATTCGGCATGTTAAAAAACCCAGAACCCTGACAATCATCAGGTACATAGTTCAGCTACTTAATTTTTCAGTGAACATTTACTACGTACACATCATGTGCTAGGCACAGTGGCTGAGGCTAAAAGTAAAGCTGTTTATCCTATGGGTCCTTGGTAGCTGACAAGTTCACAAAAATACTATGATATAAAGTGTCAAGTACCCTGTCAACAGACAATTCAAAGAGAATGTGCATGGCTAACAAATACATTGTGGATATGTTCAATCTCAGAAATTAGAGAAGTGCAGTGAATTAAAGTAAAAGGATTTTTTCTTAAAAAAAAAAACAAAACCCTGTCCAAATAGTGAAAGTGGTGAGGGGGGAGGATAACACCCAGGGTTATACAGAATATGGGGGAAAGGGCAGTGATACACAAACAATAGAGAATAAATGGATTGATTTTGCCTGAAAAGCAATTTAGTAATATGCATCAAAGACCAAGTACTTCTAAAAAATTTTCCTAAAATGGTAATTAGAGATATGTACAATATTTAAACATAAAAAATCCATTGAAAAACACATACGCCCAACACTGGAAACGATACACAACGTGCACAAAATGGGAGCAAAGGGCTCTGACACTTCAGAGCTGACTGACTGCATTGGCCTGGGAGGAATTAGGGAAAGACTCCTGAGGGTGAGTGGCTTTACACTGAGTCACGAGAAATAAATAGGATTGCCGCGTGCTGGTCAGGAGGGTACTCTAGGAGAGTGGGTGGGTGGGGATGAAAAGGGCACAACCAGAGGGAAGCAGAGAACATTTGTGACAAGGAGGAGTAGCCCAATTTAGCTGAAGCACAGAGATTGTGAAGGGGCAGTGGAAAAGGGGTCTCTCTGCCCCTTGTTGCTGGACCATGAACAGGCCTTTTTAGTATGCAAAGGGGTATCCTCAGCTGCTTTTCTGTGAACAATAAAAAGACATGATCGAAAGCCATGGCTTGGGAAGTTTACTTCACTTGTATCGTGTAAGACGGGTGAGGCTGGGTAGAGATGAGAGGCAGAGAGACAGGCCAGGTTATCACAACAGTCACGCAAACTGGCTACTGAGAAACAACACACCCCCTACTAACACCCAAGGGAAAACCTAGTCTGGCTTAGTTTCATTGAATAGCAGCTTCTTACTAGAGAAGGTTTTTAAAAGTCTACTTATCAAAACACAGGCTAACAAATGATCAGTCTCTATTTACAAGTTATCAGAACCTGTTATCAATCCCCAATTAAAATTTCAAGATACAAAGAATTCTAAGGCATTTTAAATGCACAGAATTACCCAGTAACAGAGGTGAAGTTCTACATGAAGAGCCTGCCCAAGTAGAGTTGGTTACTAATAACTCAATGGGCTAGAAACATGTCATAATTTAGAAATATTTACGGCTAAATGTGAAATAAAAGTAGTCTGGAGGAGTCTAAGTAGATAGACAGACATTGGGTGTGAAGCTGATTACTCTCCCTGTACCTTGCAGGGGTGTTCATTTGTTCCTTTTTATATATGTCTATTTATTGTAGTTCCAAAAAATGTCCTGGAAAAAAGTTTGAGCTGCAAAAGTTTGAGCTACTATTCAGATATGCTGATAATAATAGCTAATGTTTATCAAGTGCTTGCTATAAGACAAACACAATTCAAAATACAGATACTAACTCATTTATTCCTCACAATCACCTTATAAGGTAAATATTATTATCCCATTTTACGTATGATGAAACTGAAATCATAGAGGTTAAGTAATTTACCCAGGGTAATAAAACTTCTAAGAGTAAGAGCTAGGAATCGAACCCAGGTAAGCTGGTAAAGAGCCCTTGCTGTTAACCACTATTTAGACTACTTTCCACTCAAAGATTTTTAGCTAATTGCAGACAAGGCAGTAGCTAGGTCTGTATGTCTGTGTGTGTGTACATATACGGGTGTGAGCTCTAGAGGAGGGGGAGGAACAGACACCAAATGGAGCAGAACTGTGGCGCACTGCACTGGGTAGATACCCAACCTCAGAGAGGGAAGATCAACAGACCAGCCTGATTTAACAGTAAGACCTGAGAGTAGGAGAGAACAGTAGTTCTGGATAGTTCTGAGAAGCCATTCTTACCCACCCAGCATAGTAGTGTACACATCTGCTAGGGAGAGAAACCCATATCTAGGAACCATATGCCCAAGCAGCCCTGCTGCAAGATCCCTTTAACATGAGAGTCTACTGTAAAAGACAAGTGTTAAGTCTTCAAACCATTAGTACTTTTCCCATTGGAAGTAGTGACTTGGGCAATAGCCCAGGTAGGAGTAAAGTCCGGTGATGTTCTTAAAAAGACAAGAGTCCCAGCAGGCTGAGGGGTAGGCCTTCTATCATGGAGGAACATTAGTGCCAAAGCTGGGAACTTGAGCAAAGTAAAGGGAGGTCCGCCTAGAGGTGAGTGACAGTGATGGAAAGCCCGTCAGCCCAGACCAGGGTTCATTTGTGAACTGGGTGGCACCAATTAATGATGTTGGTTAAAAAACAGACAGAAAGTAGATTGGTGATTGCCTGGGCTGGGAGTAGACTGGGGTGCGGGGAAGGGCACAGGGTCAGAGCTGCAGGAAATGAAGTTTATTTTAGAGGCGATAAAAATGTGCTAAAATTGACTATGGTGATGATTACACCTATTGTTAATATACTAAAAACCATTCAACTCTTAAAAAAAGGAGCAGACTGCATTGAATCCTGAGAAAAGAGTGACCCTTCCTAGAGCACACCTGGAGGTGTTAAAAAGAGAGATAACCACAAAGGATGATGACATGCTGAGAACCACCCATATCTTAAAAATTGTATTTAAATTATATGTGACTATCAGGTTCATTTTACTTTGGGTATAGGAGTCTCCTATTAGACTTCACTGAGTCTCCTTCACAGATATAAGAATACAGTAGATGCTACCTGGATCACAGACAGGAGGTCTTCTAGCCAATTAATTTGTTGTATGGACTATGTCCTGCCCAAGCATCACACTCCTTTAATGGGCACCTCCCTGATAGGCTCCTGACAAGACAAAGAGAATCATGTCCACAACACAAAGCCCCTGGCCTTGTACTCCTAGGCAAGCAATGAGCAGAGACTGCTCCATGGCTACTCTAGGGCCTTTGGGCATCTTCATAGATGGAAGAACTTCAGTGATGGATTTCACTGCATGTTTTCCACATCAGGGAGCATAACCATCAATCATCTCTATGAGTAAAGGGGGAATGGCTTGACTTTGAGCTCTTTTGGCACCTGGCCTCTCTCATGGAGCTACCACTTCTCACACATTCTCTGAGTCAAAAGCAAAGTTTGCTTTTAATTTCTGCAACAGGGAGCTCTCTTATTGACAAGAGAGCTGCCTGGAATGACTTCAGGGGCCGGATTCCTAAGCCAGCTCACAGCCACCTCCAACTTTCTTGACCTGGGAAGTGCTGACAGAACTTCAGCCTCCTGCTCTTCATTGTCCCGTCCACACCAACAGCTGGGGGTGTTCCATCCGTGCTGCCCCGGAGGCCATGTATGCCAGCAGTGTGCACATATGGCAGCAGCACAGTGGCAGACTTTGGAGCTGTCTCGGGACTCTGGAAACCTTCATTTTTCTCCACACACAACATCCATGAAAATGTCTGCATTTCCTGTTACCATCTAGACCCAGAGCTCCATGGCAAAAGAAAAAGCAAAGGGCTAACAAGTTGTCGGAGAATTCATTCATTTTCTTTGCCAGTTCTCTCCTTTCTCCTCCCAACACAACTACCAGATTTTAATCTTATGGCAACTATCAGAGCAGGAGCACTTTATACACCATGATCTGAGCCAGTACTTGGCTAGCTAGTTTTAAAAATTTGGTTAAATTATTACGCCAGTTCTTAAACATTTTGTTTTATTTTAAATCATGTCTAACAAACTAATTTGCTAATCTTCTGATGAGGGCTTAGGCCTTATCTTTTGCACATGGTCTGTTGACTGCAGCTTAGCATGGACTATGTGTCCAAACCATTCTCATTATATAGCTTCTAAAATTTCCTGTTTTGTTTTCTTTAAAGGGGAACTAGAACTTAAAAACTCCTGCAAGGCAATCTGAAGTACAGACTCCTTCTAGAATTTTATTTCTTTCTCCCAAGCTTTTACAGCTGCCTTGCCCACATTTAACTGATTGTATTTTTTTAAAACTAAACCTTTCTGAGTCTTTCTAAAACATTCACCTTATTTTCCATGAAAAGAAAATCCCCTGCACTCTCACATTTTATTGGTTTTATGACATTTAATTAAATTGTGTTATTACCATATAAACACAATGAACATAAGTAGGTTTGGGGCAAACTCAACTGGCTCATGGAAAACATACAGTTCACCTGGTGCAACCAGAGGTACCTGAGTGAGGAAAGAGCCACCAGTGATGCATACACAATGTGATTGTGTATCAGTGTGTTGCGCTGAAGAAGGGCAGATGTTGGTGAGTACACCAAGTTGGTACAATGCAAGTTGTATAAATAGAGCACTTCTATAGTGTGTGTGTAGATATGTATATACAACACACATATGCACATTTTTTGAAGTGGTATTTAGTTTCAGAGAACAAGACAATAAATGTACTTAGTAAGATTGTTCAGCAACATCAATAAGAAAAAAAAGACCTTATTCCTATTAGCAAAGCCACAGTGATCAGGCAGGCACACAGAATCCTGATGTCCTCCTCAACAAATGTCAGTGCTGCCAATGGCTGCACAGAGCTGTCCACTTGGCATTTCCCTTGTAAGCAAACAACTCTGTATCCATGTGGTTGGCTTGGTGAGCATGTAGCCTGAAAAGTCAAATTTGCTTCCCAGGCCCAATTTCAGGGAAAAGCATTTAGCCAGGTATCTGTTCTGAGCAGTATCACAATCTGCTTAGAACGGCTTTGGTTGGCAACAGTATCAGGAAGAATGCTGAGAGCCTTTTGCCCGAGATCATTCTTTTCTTATTTCATGCAGAGAGCCTGTCATCAGCATAGCTCCCTTGTGGTTTTTTTACACACAATTCCACATGCCTGCCCATAGCTAAAAGGCTCTGATGAAAACCTGAACTAAAAGTAACCTCTCCAACAGGCTGGTCAGCAGTATATGAGGTCCCCTGCATGAGAGCAGCAAAAAGAGCAAAACGCATTGCAGGATGAACAGAGGATAGCATGAGGGCTGAAGTAGAAACAAAGAAGACAAGAACCAGGATGTAGAGAGCTGGGAGTAAGGAAATGTACAGGGGCAAAATGACTGGCAGGCAGAGGGAAGGATGGAGGCCACACCACAAGCAGACTCCCTACTTTTCCACATTTCTTTGCAATATTCCTCTTGCTAACTAAAAAAAGAAAAAAAAGAAAAAAAAAGCCTATCAGCAGTTCAATAATTCCCACAGCCACAGAGCACTGAACAAAGAAATCTTTTTATGAATGAAAAAATTAGAGTGATATGCACAGAATGCCTGTGGGTTATCTACAATTGTAAGCAAAAACAAAAAGCTAAAATTATTGTATGAGAATGGCAATATGAGAGGAAGAGAGAAGGTAGACCCTCCTGGATCACCAGTGAATGGAAAATACAATTACATCATGAACATCCTCAACATTCCTGAGGTCAAACAAGCCATAGACCTAGCTTCTCTCATGAAGCTCCATCTCAAGGGCTATTCATTAATCTTTTGGACTAGATATTCTTTTTCCCTGTCAATAAGCATGAGTAGGGTTAGAATGTCAAAGCCCAGGGGGAGTTCTGGACTCTCTTCTATTGGACATCATGAATTCCATAGCGTCCACATACGGGAAAGAGAGACAGCTTCTCAAAGTAGTGCCTTTATTACTCTCCTCTCATTCCTTGAGGAAGAAATTAGGACACTCAGCCAGGACTTTGTGTTCACTCAGCAACAGCAAGAATAGGAATTACCTACAAAAGCAGGACACACAAAATAGGTGGGGTTCATGTTCTTTGAGAAGACAGAGACGGCCTCTTCACAGAAACTGAGAGTCTTCAAAGATACACAGTCTATGGGGATGCACCAGCCTGGGATGGTTTACTTGAAGCTCTGGCTCTCCAGCAGATGTGGTCATGGTTGGGGGATGATCACCACAAACTCATACTATCACTTAAATTATCAGACCCTCTTTCCCAGGTGAGTGTCTCCTCCCAAGGTGGGCATCTTGCCACCCGTTCCCCATCTGCACTTTCCTTTGGTTTTCTGCCAGGGGTAGGCAGTTTTATTCCGGGTACCCACCATTCAGTCATCATTGCATGCTTCCTTTTTTTGTTAAAGAATTATTTATGATTTTTAGGTGTGATATAAGAAGAAAAAATAGATATTCAAAATTTAATTGGTGCATATCACTTCCAAATATACATTTTTAAACATAAAAAGTGGTTCTCATAAATAATATTTCATCATTATTTAGCCGAATGGAGATAACTTTATTAAAACATAGGAGAGCATTATGCTAAGTGAAATAAGCCAGATAGTGAGGAACAAATACCATATGCTCTCACCTTTAACTGGAACATAATCAACAAAAGAAAAAGCAAACAAAATATAACCAGAGTTTCAATATAATTGAAATTAAGAAGAATCTAACACTAGCCAGAGGAGAGGGAGGAGGACAGTGCAGGGAAGGGATTTCAGGCACTGCTGTAGAGGACAAATGGACAAAACCAAGGGGGAAGGTGGAAGCAAGGGAGGGAGGTGGGTTTGGCTGGGGCGGGGGGCAGAGTGGTGAGAGGAAAATGCAGACAACTATAATTGAACAACAATAAAGTAATTTTTTTAATAATAAAAGTAAAAAAAATAAACAAAACATACATGGATAGTAGAAAAGTGAGGCCTCTAAAAAATGAAAATTCTCCAAACTGTCTCCATACAACCCATAGCCAAACACAGGAAGATATTGACCTAAGTTTCTCTTTGCCTACACCAATCAGCCTACAAAAACATGTTAACAGGAAAAAGTTAAGTGGAAGCTGTTTGCTGCTATTTCTATTGCAGTGAGCCAAATTAAATGAAATCCATTAAGTGTTTATAGCAGAGGGAAATAACAGAAATGAATGCTGTCTCATTTGTCTTCTTCAAAAGCAAAAAGAAAAAAACGATAATTTGAATCAGAAAAATAGTCTAGAATTAGTCCCCTTTTAGTTCCAGCTTCTTATAAATTCCTGCCTTAAATCTGTATTTCCTAGAAATATTTTCTTAACTATGCATAAATATCACAAGTAATAATAATGATGCCACTAATGATTCTGTATGTTATTTTTGTTTTGTTTTTGTTTTTAATGAAAACATGGTCCTAGATCTCTGCTTTTATGGTGAAAATGATGGGTGTAGGCAGCTCCCAGTTGCTATCCATGACCTCCCTACAGAATAGTTACCCAGTGACATCTGGTAAGATCATTTAAGAAGTGGGCCTTCAGAGCATGGAAAGTCACTTCCCAGATGATTAAACAAAAGCTTCCAAAGTGAGTGCTTCTCAGAAATATGGGGAACAATTAATTTCTGAAAAGAGTTAAAACCACCTAATATTGCTGATGCTGAGGACACTCACCCAACCTCCATTTATTCTGTGGCCAAAGAGGCTGGATTCAGGACTCCCACAGGGGCCTAAGTCCCAAGGGTTTGTCCGGTGTAATTACATCTGAGTTTTGCCAGCAAGACCAGGATTTATTTTATCAAGGACAAATAGCTTGCCAGAGGCATTTTGATAAGAACTTACCAAAATATAGCATTAGCTGTCTTCCCGACACATTACTCCACTATTTGTTCAATAGTGGTGACATTTAAACGGCAGTAAGTGTAGGGCAAAGAGAGGCAGCCTGAGAAAAGGTGTGAGTTTCATGTGTGCTGGCAGCATCGATTTCAGCCATGATACACTTGGCAAAGACTGTTAGCAAAACATTGACACAGGGGGTGTCGAAGTGAAGGAGGGGGCTCATCATCTTGTTACCTCAGCAAATGATTCTGGGTCATCTGGGGGAAGAGATGCGGAGGGAAGAGAATAAAATCCTTTCCTTGGGGCCACCATACTGTGAACACTCCGGATGTGAGAATTTAAGGGACAGGAGGAATATTTGGTACTTGATACTGAGGATAAAAGAAAATAATACACAAATAAGGACACAGTTGGGTCCAGAGACAAAGGTAGTGGTAGTGCAGGAGGAGAGGAAAGCAAGGAGGAAATGGAAGAGGAAAGCAAGAATTAAAGGAAGGCTAAAAAGATGGGAAGGAAACATGCAATGGTGGAAGAGACAGCTAACAGACTCACATCTTTAGCAGTTTAAAAAAAATAATAATAATGACCATGTTGAAGATTCACCTCTCATTTACCTCATCCACCCAGTTATTAATTAATTCTGCAAATATTTGCTGGATTCCCTAATACGACACAGACATTGAGGTACAGAAGAAGATGGCAAAGTATGCTCCAGAAACCTACAATGATAGAGGTGGCGGAAAGTTGAAATAACTACATGCAGCAAGGTTAGTGGCGTTGCCACTTGCCTCTGCCAGAATCCTGAACCTCATATAAGCAGGAGCTTCTTAGACACAACACAGAATGCTGCCTCATGCTCATGGTTTAAGGGAAGAATGCCTTCTGAATCACATCTTCAGAGAACCCAGGACTACCCTAACCCACATGACTTTTAAAATTCTTATATGTGTATAACACATTAAATGAACATAAACAATAATAATAAACAACAGTAACATCAATGACTAATACCTATTGACTACTCATCAGACACTTTTCTAAGTGCTTTACACATATTGACTCATTAGCCCTCTTAATTACCCCCAAAGTCACAGAACCAGGAGGTTTAAGACCGGATGGTGTAAACCCTAAATCTGAGGTCTGCTCATCTCCATGCTATGCTACCTCCACCAGAAGACAGCATGAAGAATGAAAGGCTGTAGTGATACGTATTAGAGAACTTGGACAGAGTATAAACCAAACAGCATGCATAGAAGAATTTTTCTAACCCCCCAATAAGCAGAGTAAAACAACTAGATCAGGGTAGTCTTCAGATGTACCCTAGATGATTCTGAAGACAAAAAAGAGGTGGAGCCTTCACCCCTGACCTGGAAGAACTTCTAGTTGAGAAGAAAAGACTAGTCTCTTAAACCACGAGCAAGAAAAAGGTCTATAAACACAGAGTAAGCTTTGTAGCCTTGGAGTGAGGGTGTGCTCAATGTGGATTAGAGTAGAATCCAGAAAGGCGGGCCTAGCAAAAAACCTTAGAGTTCTAGTTCATATTCAACTCCATCCCTCACTTTGTAGGTGAGCAAGAGTATGAGCAGTTCCAGCAGGAAATGGAAAGATTTATTTGCTGAAACAAATCAGCAACAAGAATAATGCCAGCTAACATTTGTCTAGCACTTACTCTGTGCAGGTTATATTCTAAGCATTTTTAATATATGAGCTCATTTAATCTGAGCTGGGGACAATTATTATTTCTACTTTATAAGTGAGGAGACCCAAAGAA
This sequence comes from Artibeus jamaicensis, assembly GCF_021234435.1. Lineage (NCBI taxonomy): Eukaryota > Metazoa > Chordata > Mammalia > Chiroptera > Phyllostomidae > Artibeus > Artibeus jamaicensis. Next base: position 27,444,693 of record NW_026521788.1, on the reverse strand, counting down.
GTTAAATAAGTTACCCAACACAACCCAAATATTAAGTGGCAGAGACAGGATTTTAACCCAGATGGTCTGGTTCTGGAGTTCTAAGAGACCATACACAGGTAGAAACAAAAAGACACCTGAAAGTATTGATGGGTTACAAAGGGCTGCTGGTGGCAAGTGAGCTTGGATACAGTCCAAGCAGGAGACAATCTGCCACAACAGATGTTGGAGCACCTGATTCTAAGATGTAACACTGGTTGTCGCTGGGTCCCCCTAAGACATGGCTCCTGAATGCACACACTCCATTTGAGACACCGGAGACTAGGGAAATGCACTTGCTGTTCCCTCTGCTTGGGAGTCTCATACCCCTGCCCAAAGAACTGTTTGGCTTAGTTTCTGCCATCAAATGTCACCTTGTCAGAAAGGCTACCTCCTGGCTGGCGTAGCTCAGTGGATTGAGCTTGGGCTGTGAACCAAAGAGTCACCAGTTCGATTTCCTGTCAGGGCACATGCCTGGATTGTAGGCCAGGTCCCCAGTGGGAACCATGTGAGAGGCAACCACACATTGATGTTTCTCTCCCTCTCTTTCTCCCTCCCTTCCCCTGTCTCTAAATAAATAAATAAATAAAATCTTAAAAAAAAAAAAGAAAGGCTACCTCTGATCACTCTGCATGAAACAGAATCAGTTCCCTGCATTCCTTGTCCATGTTACTCTGCCTGACATATATTTATTTATCTCTTTATCTGTTTCTCATGCCTTCCTTGCCCGTGAAGGTAAGTTCCTTGAGAAGGAATTCAGTCTCTGTTCACACTATGAATGAAGTGCCTAGAACAGTGCCTGGCACATAGTAATAAATCTCAACAAATATTTGGGAAATGAAGACATACAGGATCCTCAATGGGAACCACAGTGGGATTCAGAGAAAAAATGAGGGGAGGAATCATTTTTTCCCTTTGAGAAGATCCTAAAATAATATAGAGGGCACTGACTCCTATCATTAAGAAACAACCAGTCTGAAAGAAACATGTGGACTCCATCTATAGGACAGCTGAATCTAATGGTGGAGATATGGTCCTATCTTTCAGGAATTTACCATAATGGGGGAAGCAGGAAGAATGATACCTTACAATAACTGAGAGGCCAAAAACAAAACAAAACAGGAGTTGACATGTGAGAATGAAGTAAAGGAGAAGGTTCCCTTCCCCTCATTTCATGAATCCCAGTCAGGGGTCAGGAGAGTTGACATTGGAGGCCAGAACACAGCAACCATGGAGAAACAAAGGCAGGGCCATGTCCCCATCTGACCTGCATCAAAGGGATCCCAGGCAACTGTGTCAATTATTTTCTGGCCTCAGCCATTTGGAAGCTCATTTCTCCCTCCTTCTTAAATATCTGACTCAGCTTCTCATAACAGCACCTGCAGCCCACATAGATGTGCTACAAATACTGGACAACTACCTCCACCGGCTAAGTGCCTTGTTAACTAGAGCATCTCATTACTTGGACCATTATCCAGGCTCATTAGAAGACTCCCTCCTCCTCTCTTTCTTCTCTCTTTCCAATCATTTCTGTTCTCTCCCTATTTCCTTCTCTTTCTCATCTCCTTCTCTATCTCCCAAGACCATATCTCCCAAGACTCTCTTCAGACCATAATTCATTTCCTTGTGCTGGCAAGTTGAGTTCCTGTGTATGGCAGCATGAGGGACCTATACTAAAATCCCAACACCGACTAATGTCTAAAATAAAGAAAGAATGATCAGATAAGCAAGGGATTATATTTTTATTTATCTACCTATTTCCATAAATATTCCATTTCACCTAAATATATTAGTTTCAATCTGAGTCCTTTTTATATGTGAGCTCATAGTAATTCTGGTCTACACTAATCTACTGGAAACATCATGCACTCTTTTGGTTTCTGTATTGCAGAGAAGCACGTCTGCTGTAATCATCCCTTTTAAATATTTTCCTTGTACTGGTGAGCACCTGCTTTTAGATCTTATTCTATTTTAGATTTTATTTTTGCTAGCCACTTCCAATCATCCATGGAACAAGGTAGGGTATAAGAATTAAAAATGATCACTTACATACACACATATCACTCATGTACAAAGAGAAAATAAAAAATGTGTAGAATTAAAGACCATCCAGCAGAGGTCAAGAAGTGCTAGTGATACAACTGAGTCTATGAGAGCTACTATAAGAAGGCTGGGTAGACAAGATCGGGATCCCAGCATCTGGGATGATAGAAGCTGAAAGGGTAGAAAAGACACAGTGACAAAAAAATTAAACAATTTAAAAACTGAAGGGCTTGTCCACCCAACAACAGAACCAGCAGGCTGCCCTTCAGACTTAATGGCATTTCGCACTCTAAAGAGTCAACCAAAAACCTCTTTGTCCTAATAGCTGGTTCATGATTAAACATAAATTGATTTATACAAATTGAAATAAAACTACATATGGCAAAACCATGATGGATTATTGTAATAAATCAGGATGTGCATTTGGGAGAAAGCCCAGAACCTCTGGAATAAACAGAATTACAAGGTTCCAGAGTGCTGCTTTCCTGGAGGTCCTTCAGAAAAAAACAGAGTTTCATGGGGAGAAATAAATCCAGCCCCTTGACTTGAGAAGTGGCTGTCCCCTGATGGAAGTAGGAGTAGCAACATACTTCACCCAGAAAGCGAGAACAATAGCTCCCTTCTGAGATTTGCAAACTCCCATTACTATCTGCATGGCCAGTTCAGAGGAAAGAAATGTGTGGTGGTAGCAGGATGGGTGCAAAATCGAGTTGCTTCCCTGATGCTGCATGCCTTGGAAACTTGACATACTGTGTGGACCAATAGTTAAATAAATAAATAAATAAAAAGTCCCTATAGTCTCAGAGAGATATTTGTAGTAGTTTTCCAGGATCTCTCTTCATTTTTAACTTATTCCATATGCTTTGCTACCCACAGACCCCAGCCGCAGCAGCAAAAGCAATCTATGCTGCCCTGCCATTTAAGTGTGAGGAGCCCCAGCTCTATTGAAGCTTGTCATCTTGCCTATTAGCTTGATGTCTTTATTCACAGACCATCTGTACCACTGAGAGATACAGAGGCAGCTAATGTCAATATGAACAAATGCCTCCTCTTTTACAAGAAATGTCAAACACAGGACAGGCTAAGAATGACCCCAGGAATACCAACAGATGTTCACTACAAGCCTCTCAAAAATCAATCCTTTCTACAGGGACTAATTAAGATGAAGTAAGGAGCAAAAGTGAAGAAATTTGTGTCATATTATCAGGAACTTCATCCTCACTTTCCAAGCTCATTATGGGCAGATTGGCCTGTGCCCTTTGAAAAAATGCTAAAAGAGGGACTGCAGCCACCAGGGCACCAGGGAGAGCTCTTCATTCCTCTTTGGTTCTAAACAGAAAAAGAAAACTGCTCAAAAGAAAAGTGTTACTTATACAGGCTGCTTTACATAGCCACACACAGAAATGATGCATTTTCAGAAAGTCTCCAAAAACGAAATAACAGAATGGAGAAGATATGATTGGAGTATTTTTTCATCTAAAAGGGGATGAGAAGGTTTGGCATCCTGGGATTCAGAGTCCAGGCTGACAGGACCAAAGAATGATCATTCCCTACAAGGTAAATGAATGTCTCTTGTACTCTAAATTTTTCAAAAGTTTTCATCTTTCATGAAAGAGCAGAATCTTGGATATGTGCTAGCCTCAAATGAACATAGGTTGCCATTTCCTGAATTTTAAATATAGCTCACCTTTGCCTTTACATAAGGCAATAGCTGCCAACCAGAATATGTCCTGTTCTTCCTTAAACCATTTGTTACACACTCTGATTGGATAATAACCCAACCTATATCTTAACAAAGTGGTCCTCAAACATTTCTGTGCCAAAACACATGGTGAATGATTTTATTGAGCTCAAGCCACTCCCATGGGCATCACTTAAGGTGAGATGCCATTCTCACTGAAGTAATTAAATGTACCCTTTTCTCCCTGATCAATAAATTAAAGAGGAAAGCAGGCAACACATATCAACTGTAACTTATATGAATGTAGATCATTTACAAACTTCAGTACATCATCATCAGCAAACCTTTGCTTGTGGCCACTCTCATAAAATGATTCTGAAACTTTACTACAGAATCATGGTGAGACTGCAAAATACCTCTTGGGTACGCTCTGTCATTGACCAACAGCAAAGCCTGGAGTCACCTCCACAGCACCATGGTTTTCCCATAATATCTCCACCACAAAACAGTGCACACAGAGGGATGGGTCAAAATCTTGAAAAGATGGGTTCTTTTTGAAGGTTATGAGAGATTCGTTTGTTGGTCTCTCAATCTATATAGCAATAGGAGGCTGTCGTAAGGACTTCATGACCCACCAACACCACTAATTCACTCTGTCCTAAAAGACATCACTAGCCCACCATCAACACTGAGCTACAAGAAAACTTGTCAATATGCTGGATGCTACAGTAAGGACTGGGCATCACCTTGTGTCATGCCTGCCAAAGTTTTCTCAAATCTATCTATCAGTTCATAGAAAGGTTTGGTCTTGGGAGATTCTCTTTGACAGTAGAAGTGACTCAGTCTTCTGCACCTTTCCTTCAAATATCATAAGAGCCAAATGATCGCTCTTGGAACTCCCAGTCACTCTCTGCTTTTCCTCATAAAGTTCTATGGTGCCAGGGTGAAATCTGTGGCAGAAGGAACATACTAGAATCCTAAGACAAATGAGCACTTACTTATTCATAAGTAATTTCCCAAAGATTATGCTATAAATTTATAGCCTGAGAGAAGCCATCACTAGAAGGGTTTTACCTATGAGTCACCTGTTCTGTCATGCTGTCCTGGGGACTCTGTTCATCCTGAGAAGGCTTGTACTTCACCCTTATGTGAAGTGAATCTCTTGTAGGGTTTTTCCAACAATAAAAAGAGTTATTTAAAGATAATCTATTTTAATATTACACTTAATGAACCACTTTTGGGAGACTGAAGCATTAACATGCCTTATTTGGGTCTCTTGTCCAACCCATTCCCCTGACGACATAATCAAATAAAATCAAATATAATCTCCATGCTTCCTTCTTTCTCCTTTGTGATCATGACATTAAATGTGGCTTTGCTGTTAAGTCTGGAACACGCTGAAGACCATTTCTTTTAAGTTTGTATGGATAAACCATACAAGGTGATCTACTTCTCACCTAGAATAGATTATTAATTTGTGAACATCTGCATTGGAGATCAGGCAGATTCAGGGAGCTGGTTTATGTCCAATCCAAGAGCTAAGGAAGTTGGGTCTGGTGGTTTTTTTCTGTGTAGAATGATGAATAACCAGATAGGGGTGTATAGCAGAGATGGAATCTGGAAGTCCGAGAGCCCCCCAGAAAATAGCTGAAAGTTCTACCAGACCCCATTACAGCCATGCAATGGCTCTTGAATGGGGTCATGGGCAGAACATTAAAAGTGGAAGGAGAAAATCTGGACTTGCCAGCTAAATCTCAGTATAATCCAGTTTCTCATTTATGTCAAAATGGCCACTATCACCAGCCACGTCAATCAAAATGACTGCCACAAAGCTCTTCTGTCTCTCAAAGATGTTATGAGGGATAACTTTTTACCCAAAGGGACTCAGTGAGACTCCACTTCAATGGGATTTAAAACTTTCACATGGAGATCAAAGTGCTTTTGGGAAGGGAAGGTGGGAACATAAGGAAAGTAAGGATCGAAGTCTTGCTGGGAAACTCACATCTAATAAAAAAGTCTGAGGCATCTTATCAGCAGATTCATCAAGGGTTTGTTATATGAAACTGGGAAATGGGAGGCTACATTTCTAGTCCTGATTTCCATGGGGAAATGGGACGAGTCATTTACCTTCTCCGAGTCTCCGTTTTCTCACCTGTAATCTGGGTCACCTGAATTAAAGTTTCCTACAGTTCACACTAGAGCTAAAACACTGTATTTCTAAGAATTCATTCTAATCCTCCATACTATCTTTTCTAAGCAGAACATTCAAGATGGTTTGTATGTATTGCCCCCAGAAAGCAGCAATTCAAAATGTCAGCTCTGCATGCTTGGTTTGCCCTTAATCCCCTGGCATAGTGAAGCATTTGTGCTAGTGCATCTGAAGGGACACACGTACTTACACAGGCACACACGTGGGCATCCCACATCAACACCCAGGGGACCCACAGCATCCCCGTCCCATCCCATCTTGGCACATAAACCAGGAGTGATAACTTGCTACCTCATGTTGTGCTTTCTGCACGTCCAAACTGGCAGCACTTGCTGCACCCAGAACCTGAGAAACATCTGCAGTTTTGTGATTCTTCCTGCTTTCCATTCCCATGATGCTCTCTGAGCTTGCTTGGATCAGAAAAAGGTCGCTGGCTCCATCTGGCCGCCCTGCCCCCTCCACTCTCTCCCTCACCACTCCCGTTCCCCCTAAGGAGTTTCTGCCCATTTTGTCACTTCCACCTGTTCTGACAGGTTCCCCTGCCTGACCCCAAGATAGCCCTTGGGGACATTAATCATATAACAGCCGGAGCCGTGAAAGAAACAAGGGTTTGGCTGGATACTGTTACCGTCTCTGTCACCTACTAATCATGTCCTATGACACGGAGGGGCTTAATCAGATGGTCTGCTCTCTCATTAATCATCCTGGGCTCACTCAAACTTCACAGAGAGATTAAAGTTTAGCTCCGCTGGCTCCCTGCGCCTCCTCCCATCTCACTCTCTTCTTAAACAGTTTCACTTAGGGCAGGTTTCTTGTTCCTTTTTCTTTGCCAACTGGCAGGGCCCCTTGAAGTGTCGGATGCCTACCAACACCACAATACTTAGGAGGGGGAAGGCAATTCCTCACTTTATTTCTATCCTCCCCCTTTTGCCTCCCAATTCAAATATACAGAGGCATGAGATCAGAAACCCATTTATGTCTGCACTACAGAGGTGAGTGATTTTATACATCTACCTTAAAAATAATAAAGGAGAACTCTGCTGTGCTTAACAAATAGCAAGGGAAGTTAAAAGAACAATCATTCTAAACATCCAGTTCATTAAAACTGCATGTGTAGCACAATTGGCTAGAGAGTAGCCCCATTGCCAGGAAAGGCACTCAGCCTCAGAGGATCCGGCCCAAGATCACTGTCACTTGCCACTCTGTTAAAATTATAGCTTCAAGCAAGTCAAAAATAGCCTGCATCCTTTACGAATTCTTTCCACACCAAAATAAAAATTACTGAAAGGACCCTCCCAAAATACCCTGTATGTGAGAGCCAGAATACATTTTAGCGCCACTGATTCTCACTGTTTGCAATTTTCTGTGCTTCAAAGGGGAAAAGCAAGTTTTAGCAGAGGGTTTCTTTCTGCGTGTTGGTTTTGTACTTGCTCTGGGTGCTGTTGACTTTGCAGCGCTGTATGACTATGGGAGACAAGGATAATATTTGCCCTCAGAGCCAGGGAAGAACAAATATTTTATCAACATCTAAATCATCTCTCGTCTGCGGGGGAGGAGGGGCTGAAAGCTCAGTTGTACACACGTAAGCTGATGAGGCCAAGAGGAGCTTCTAGGGGAATCTTCTGCCTGTGCAAACTTGACCTTTCAATGCCTGGGACCATATCCATTGAAAAGAGATCTATCTGTGAAAATCCAAAACACTTCTGCCATCCTGGTGCCCCATTGCCACCCCCAATCCCAGAGTAATTGCCCAAGTACCACCATGCTGCCTTTTTCATTTCCAAATGTGGAAGCCAGGCCCAGGACTTGGGAAGGTGGGGTATTTCTGTGGATATTTTGTGGGGGACAAGGGCTTGCCCTGTTGTTATGTTTGTTTCTATTCAATGATCCTCCACCGCTAGCCCAGAAATGACAGTAGGTGGAAACACTATCTTTCATTACACAAAGTATAAATAGTGTAATCTATCAGCGCCGTCAATCACAATGATTGATTACAGGCTGTCATAGAGAAGAGTGACATATTAGAAAAGTTTTGTTAACAATGCCTATTGCTAGTCAGCCTGCCACAGAGGCTGGTGATTAATGTGTTGTCAGCCTGTAATCCCACACCCTTGGCTAATGAGGCAGGAATTTATCATCTTTACAGAGTGGCAGATGTCAGGGAGAAAGGGATCCAAGTGCTGGAAACAATATACTTTTTCTTACCAGGCCTGACAATTCTGACAGGCCAAAAAAACCCACAAAGCAGCTTTGTATAAGCACCAACTTAAAACGAGGAACTTTTCATTTGGCATCTTTACTTTAAATAGTGCTGCAAAGCAACCTCGATCCCTTCAAAAAAATTAAAAATAAAAAGGACATGAAGAGAGGGAGGCACAATGCTGAGTTCTGTGAACTCCGTACCTCGTTCTTGACAGCCAGAGACCCCAGGAAAGGTTGCCATGGCGAGCAGACAGCTTTCTTCAGAAGAGAAGCCCAGAGTAACTTTTCACTTTTACCTGTGAACTTGTGACTGGGAGAAAGACGCAGCATCCTATGGTGGTGGGGACAGCAACTTCCCCTGCCACCGCCCTGAGACAGCTGTTACCTGGAGACACATCTTGCTTTCTAGAAACACTGCCCTTTTTGTTATGGATGAGAAGTGGGGGGGATAAGAAAGGGAGCCTTCACTGGTCACCAAAGAGCCATCGCGGGAAGACAGGACTCTTGGAAAATGACTTCCATGGATGCTCTGCTTGTATTTGAAACTATATTTTCAGGCTGATTTTTTTCTCCTCATCTTCCTTCCCACCCAATGCTTATGTTTTTCATATAAGGCAATGACTAAAAACTCTCTAAACCAAAGAAATCCAAGCCCAATAGAGAAGAAGGAGAATTCTCTAGAAGCCCTTTTAATAAATACATTGTCTCTCACCCCTCAACAGAACCTGCAAGCTCTCTACCCAAGCCTAAAAAGAGAAGAGCCTGGGTGTCTATTAAGACACTTTGGAGAAGATCTTGATTTTTTTTTTCAGATACTATGAGATGCTTTTGAATCTTCGCTGTGTTTTTCAACTTGGCCCATGTTGTCCATTCTGAAAATCTCTAAGCACTACGCCAACATAGGAGATACCCAATCTTTTCCACGGCATTCTGAAGACATTTCCAAACTTGAAGATTGAAACTATTTGCTCAGCACTGATGCATCTGCCCATCCTCTAGCTGAGAAGAGGGAGCAGCATGGGAACGGCCCTCCTGGTTCGGGTGAGGTGCGCATCGTTCCGTCCCAGGACCCTGTGAAGATGCAATGTGTTGCTTGTTCTCATGTCAGTCTCCAAGGAAGGGGGCAAATCTTAAGTGGCAACATTCTGACGGATGTAATCCTTTTTCAAACACAGATACCTCTGCTAATGTACACAAACGCAATGCAAAAAAAAAAAAAAAAAAACAGGGAGACAGCAACCAGAGGAGAAAAACTCTGCCTTCTGTCAACAGCACCCTCAGGCTAGAACACACAGCAAAGCAGTAAGTCATTTAATCTCCGAAAGGCAGCTTTCTGGCATTAAGATGCATGGGGGTCTCCAAGAGCCAGGACACACCCAGTGAGTGCACTGAGAGATGGGCTTAGTGGGCCAGGAACTCACATGCCCAAGAAGAAACCCAGGGTAATGCCGGTGCCTCTTGGGTGTTCCCTATATCCAACGTGCTGAAGGCTGCAGACCTGGGACAGGCCTGGGGTCAGAGGCTGGACAGCTGGAGGCCCTGGGGGGAAATGCCCCGTCACCTCTTTAGGGGATCTGCACAAGAGGCGAGCTCAACCCCGATGCTAATCAGACCACTCTGAGTGAAGGGTGACGAGGGTCGGCGCCGGCTCCACTCTGCCCAGGCCACTGCAATCCTGGCCGCAGATCTCACTTAGTGATAAGCAAAGAGCTCTACAGACGCCCCTCTACCCTTACCCTGATGTACTGAGAGAGAGGTGCTGAGTGAACCCCCACCCGGAGCCTACTGGCTGAAGGCAGGGTGCTCTGCTGGGCTCCCCAGACGCCTTCCCTCACAACTACAGGAAGACTGAGCCCCCATCTGGCCCTCCCACTGCCAGCTCCTCCCGCTGGCCTGCCAACCTCCTCCTCCTCCCCTTCCTGTGCTCGCTCATGCAGCTTTCATTAACTCCCTCAGCCGGCAATTTCCATCCATTTGACGACAGATTAGAAGTGGAATTCAAAAAGAAAGTCACTTGACCTCCCATAATGTGCTTCTCTTAATTACATTAAAGATTTTCAAATGTAACCATACTGGGTTTGACAGGTAAGGTTTTAATCAACTTCAGGTGGCCACTTTTAAGTGCTCCCCGGACTGGTGCCACGACACTGGCGTCAGGAATGCTTCCAACGTGGTTCTAATTTAAATGGCTAATTTTGACACGGAGGAAAGAGGAGAGCCCACGGACCGCCCCCCCCCACTTCAGTGGGGGCGAGTTCTAAATTAGGATTAATGCAGCAAGTTGAAGCATGGTTGGAGGTTTATTTTATGGAGGTTGGAGTAAGTAAATAACATTTATCCTTTGTATATGTCTGCATATAATTACAGTAAAGTTTTCTTGTGTGTTAAATTATACAAACTCTTCAAAAGTGGGTGCCTAATGTCTTTTTCTAAAGCTGTGTTATTATTTTGGTCAAAAGTTGTTTACATTAAACAAATTCAATTTACTAAACTTTGACATGTTTGCACAACTGCATATAATTTATGCTGGAAGTCTGAAACATGACTTTCAAATGAACTTTCTCAGTTCTAATTCAGTAGACTGGGGCTTAAGCATGGAGGTGTAGGGGCTTGCTGTACCCAGTTTTAGTGGCCAGTTTGAATGATTTCATTTTCCTTCCCTAAAGTCCTTTAATCATCCATTAAATGTTTACTGAGTATCTACTGTGGTCAAAGCATTATGCTGGGTTAAAAAATATAGAGAAAAGCTTACACATTATTTAAAGGAAGAGATAAGCAAAGTAACACATAAAGACGTGTTAAATTGCAAGAGTAACAAGGGCTAGAAAGGAGACGTGCGTGCTACTTGAGAATCCACATAAAAAGCAGGGTCTGAGCTTGTCTTAGAGGAAGGCTTCCCTGAGGAAGTGATCATGTGAGTTGAGAACAAGAGGAGGAAAATTACAAAGTCAACAAGATTACTTAAACAATCCCAAGTGTTCTGGCAGAGGGAACCACATGGGCAAAATCCCATGGTAGCCTGGAGAGTGGCAATTTAGAGGTACTAAAACAAAGAAGGTGAGTATGTGTGAGGGATGCTGAAGGTATAAGGTGAAGCTGGAGAGTGGGCAGCAGAGCCAGGCTACACAGGGCAGCTAGGCCGCGTTACAAAGTTTGGTCTTCATCCTAAAGGGGAGACTAAGCCAGTGCAAGGTTTGAAGGAAGAGAACATCCTAGTGATTTGTTTGTACTTTACAAAGATCACTTGAAGGAAGCAGAGTACACTGTAAGGGGTCAACAGTTGGTAAAGGTAGATCAGTTTGAAAGCTATTATAGTAGCCCAGAATTTTAAAAATACAAACCACAACTATGATATGGTTTGAACTAGGGTGGATGATGGTGAAGGATGAGCAAGAATGGCTATAAGAAATGATAAGGAAGTAAAACTGGCAGTATGTTGGAACAGATGGGTCAATTCTTAGATTTCTGACCTGAATACCTGCAAGGTTGATGGTGCCACTTACTGAGATCTCAGAGGGTTTCTGAAGCAGGACTATATATGTGAGGAGCTTAAGGGGCCTTTGAGGCATCTGAGCCATGTCAGGAAGTCAGGGCACCTCTCTGGAGCTCTGAGGACACATCCCTGAGTGTATATGGGTGTTAATTGAAGCTGTGAATATGGATGAGACAACCAAAAAAGAAAGGTCAAACTGAGAAGGAGAGAGGTCTGTGGGCTGAGCCTTGAGACATTTCAATATCTATTGGCTAGGTACATGTGGATGACCTGTAAAAAGATGGTGTGAAGCAGCCAGGGAAGTGGTTGGTAAACCACCTGGATCACAAAAGCCAAGGAAAGACAGTGTTTAAAAAAGAAGGGGCTGATACATTTACACAATGGAATACTATGCAGCAGAAAGAAAGGAGCTCCTACCCCTCGCAATGGCATGGATGGAACAGCAGAGCAGTATGCTATGAGCAATAAGCCAGGCAGTGAAAGACGAATACCATATGATCTCATGTATAAGAGGACTCTAATGAACAAAATGAACAAGCAAGGAAATTTTAACCAGAGACACCGAAATAAAGAACAAACTGACAGTAACCAGAGGGGAGTGGGGTGGAGAGGTAATGAGGTAATGAAATGAAAGGGTCATGATGGAACATGTATAAAGGAACCATGGACACAGCCAAAGCAGGGGAGGATTGAGGATGGGAGGTGAGGTGGGGGTGGAGGGGAAAAGTGGTGGCAGGAAAATGAACACAACTGTACATGAACAACAATAAAAAATTTAAAAATTAAATAACAATAATAAAATTAAAAAGACTTTAAAATAATTTTTAAAGTGGGGGGGGGGGTGAAAACAGCTTTTACTACTACTGAAAGGCCAAGCAAGATACTCACTAAAGGGTCCACTGGCTTTAGCAACTTGGAGGTTGTGGGGAATTAAGCTAATGGTAGAGTAATGAATTCAAAACCCACACTGCCCTAGACAGGAGTAAGTTGTTGAATAAGTTGTAGGTAAAGAAATGGAGACTGTAGGAATAGACAAATTTTTAGAAAAGTTTGGCACTAACGGGAGAAGAGAAAGGGCTGCATAGGGCTGTGGGTAAAGTGGTAGTTTGTTTAAAGGAGAGAAGAGAAAATTCTCAAAATCTGATGGGAAAGATTGGGTTGTGAAGAAGAGGTTGACTATACAAGATAAAGAAGGAAAACTTCCACCAGCAGGTGGAGGAATTGCTGGGATCCATCCTTAGATAGGGCAGACGTGACTCATTTTGCTATATATTCCTGGAAGAGATTTCTCTTGGGGATGGAATGAACATTTCTTTTGTCAGCAGACCAAAAGGTACCTAAGATAAAAAGCCTTGTCACTGACCATGTTAAAGTCATCAAACGTCTTTGTTGGGCTTGACACAAAGTGGTCAGCATTTTGGAAGGAGGGGAGAAAGAGACAGTTCATTCCCATACCCACTGGTAGTTCCAGAGATGTGCTCTAAAGCCATATAGCATTGACTCTTGACTGGTTGCTGAGAGAGGGCTACAGCCAGAGTGAGTGAGGACTATGGTATTTGGATGAATAGGTGGCATTTTGGTCTGATTTTCACAACTTCTTTGTCCTTTCAGGAATACACTGCCCATTGACCAACAAGTATCTACAATGTGTTCAGCTATACTTGACCTTGCAGAAAACAAGTAGGAAGTGAAAAGCATAAGTTATTTTTACATAACTCACAGAGCAATGGAAGAAATGAGATAAACATATCTGAAATAATTCAGCAAAAGTACTTTCAAAATTTAGAGGTAAAAAGATGGTCTGGAAAGGCTCTTAATGGAGGTAGAAGCTGAGTTGTGCTGTAGGTTTAGTAGGATTTGAATTGGTGCTGAGTGGGGGTCAGGGCACTGAGCTCTACCTCTTGTATCTCACTTAGCATTCTCTATAATACAAACATTTCATTGATGAAAAATAGAAAACATACAAAAATAAGAAAAATTTAAATGACCTGCAACTCCAGTACCCAGAGATAAACATGATTAACAACTGGGTAATTTCCCTTCCATTCTTCTAATTATGTACATGTGGATGTCTGTGTGTGTACACGCACACGTCATATGCACATGCAAATGTAAGATGGATCTGCTTACCCTAGTCTATTCTTTTCTAGATAGCTTTCTGATTTTCATATCTGAAAACTAGTGGTTATTTTATATTACAGACATACGTAATGTAGACATGAAATTCCCCCACAATCCGCTCTCCAAAGACAACCACATCTAGTCCAGTCACGGAGGTAACTACAGAGAGGTTGGATCCAGGATAGGTGTACCGGTGACTTTGATGACAGATTTGCTGGCTGATCAGTTGGATCAAAGACCCCATTACTGAGGAATATCTCCCCAGGCTTCGAGCAAACCTTCTCACTTTGCTGCCTCTAGTGAGCAGACATTTGGAGCCTGGCGTTTCCCCCAGCTTCAAACAAGTGAATATAAAGCTGCCATATTTGTATTTGGTATAGATGTCTTACTTCTCCAATACCTTTTAGACTCAGCAGTACTTCTACCTTATACTGTAGGTGATAAGATTGCTCTTAGGATAAAGACTTAATGAATCTGGCTTATTCTTTGCCAGAAGAGATTCTTTTTTCCCTAAGGGGAAAACTATCCCAGGACAGAGGCCCAGGAGGAACAAAAATTCAATACAAATGGTTCAAGGAAGCCACTGTAAAGAAAAAACTTTCTAAAGGGCAACATCAGAGGAGCCAGGCAGGTAAGTAAGGCGCCCAGTGACTAGCAAGAGGGGAAGCTGTTACCACCCAGGACTGAAGGGCCAAGGGATAAAAGGGGTGTTGACAGACACCGGAAAACCAAGTCATGGTGGTAAACCTCCCCTCCTCCAGAGACAGGGAGGAACAGCATCAATGGTCTGTAGAGAATCAAGAGGTGCTTTAGCTGCATTCCAGAAACAGGATGAAAGTGAGGTCCTGGTCCAACCCCAAAGGCTCAAACTGCCATGACTGGAATGACTGAGGCTGTGACTAGGAGGCACAGGACACCAGGACATCATCCCTCTCTGCATCTAGTCACTGGCCCTTACACTGTGGTCCCTGGGTCAGCAACCCTGGGATCACCCAGGAACTAATAAGAAATGTGAGTGCTCAGGCCCACCTCAGACCTACTAAATTAGATACTCTGAGAGTGGGGCCCCAGAAATTGTTCTAACAAGTCCTGCGAGTTGAAGTTTGAGAAGCACTACTCTAAGCTAACGGGTTTCTTTGGAAAAGAGGTCTAATGAGCAACACCTGGAAGGGCCAATTCAGCCAGGCAAAGAAACTGATTAGCCATGCATGGTCCACTACCCCACACCTTGCACCCACCTCTCTGCAGCGCCCGTTAGGGAAGACCCAGGAGCTGGGAGGCAATAGGCTCTTGTGAAAGACCAATGATTGAAATAAACTCTCTGAAGCTCTCATTGTGTCTGGGCAGAAATAGCTGCTCTGGGACTCCAGGGGGATATTTTAGAATGATGGAGGCTTCATTACCAGCAACCTCTGCCTCTGAGGACTCTCTCCTCGCTCTGGCAAAAGAATGGACATGACCAGGACTCTGCTATTGCTAACAACACTAGGAGATGATGTATTTCTGCTAATGGCACCTTCTGTCGCTACAGAGAAGCTGCTCCAGCTTCCTCTTGTCCCACGGAGAATCTGGCAGCCTCCAGAAGATAGAATAGAGACCTGAGGACATTTGGAAGATGCACTACACAGGAAGGGTGTTTTCAATTTGATTTACCTTCCATCTCCTACAAGGAACCAATAGTTAGTACCACACTGCATCACAAGCTCAGCACGCACCGAGAGTGGGCCTGGGGGAGACTAAATAACCCTTGTCAAGTGTTGGAAGGGTAATCACATGGATGCTTGTGACTGGCTCCTCCAAAGCCACAATAACTGAGAATTAGCTTAAGTACAGCAGGAGGGACTCAGGAAGGAAATGGAGAAATGACACAGGGATATTTTATGGCTAGAGACCAATAGGGGTTCCCATCTACTGCCTCAAGAACAAATAGTTTGCGAATTTGTTCCTGGTATGCTATCATCAGCCTTACAGTAAGAGCAATTATTTAAGGGTTAAGGAAGACCTTAGGCTTTTAAATGTAGTGGGTGAAAATATTCAGAAGCTTAGGTTTGTATTGCAAAACTGTACCATACACAAACTTGGAAAACCTTTTAAATGCCAGATGTGTGCACATTTATTCATAGGCAGTGATAACTATTGAAAGTAGAAGAATTATTTCAAATGGAGGTTATGTCAGTGTCAACAACTGTTGTATTCACTCATTTAGTTTTCATTCAACAAATGCTTATTGGGCACTGTATTAATAATATCCTAGAGCTGCTCTAAAAACTCACCACAAATTCGGTGGCTTAAAACAACTGAAATTTATTCTGTTACATTTCTGAAGGCCAGAAGTATGGACTTGAGGTGGTATTCTGACAGCACTCAAGAAGAATCTCTCCTTGCCTCTTTCTGCTACTGGTGGCTCCAGGTGTCCCTTGGCCTGAATCAACACAACTCCAGTCTCTGCCTGCAGAGCCTTCCCCCTTGTTTCTGTTTACCTTTCTCCTATCCTGTGAGAACTCACTGAATTTAGGGTCATCCTAATCCAGGGTGATTTCTTCTTGCAAAAACCCTTTTACCAAATAAAGTCACAATTACAGGTCATCTTTGGGGCAGGCAGTATTCAACCTATTACACTCACTTACTATAATCTTGGCATTGGTTTAGGAGTTTGGGTTACATCACTGGAAAAAATATAATAAAAATCCTGCTTTTTTGAAGCCTATATTCTAGAGGGGGGAGACAGATGATAAATATTAAGCATAATAAAAAATATCATATCTTAAAAATGATAAGTGTTCTTTAAATAGAAAAATGCAGCAGGGGAAAAGGATTCCTTGCCTGCTGGGGTGGAATCACTGTATTTTTTCAGACTATAAGATGCACCTCCCCCACCCAAATTTGGAAGGAATGATGGTTGTTAATGCTGCTGTTGAGTTCTGTTTACATTTACATTGGTGAAATATTATGTTTTTATGTTATTAAATATTTAACCACATTTTTTGGTTCAAAAATTCTTTCCTATTTTCCTCCTCCAAAACCTAGGTGTGTCTTATGGCCTGAAAAACATCGTATTCCAGGCAGAGGAAATGGTGAAAGCAGAGGCCCAAGGGCAGGACTTTGCTTGGTATATTCTAGAAGCAGCAAGGAAGCCAGGATGGTTGGAACAGAGTGTGAATGGGGAATGTAGGTGAGGGAAGCCAGACAAGCCAGATGAGATAGGATTTTCCGGTGAAATGGAAGGTCGGTACGAGATTTCACATGGAGGACTGACCCAGAAACATAGCTCTTCATCTTTCCATCCATCCACTCTTCTATTCACGAATTCAGCCCACATTTGTGACCCTGTCAGCAATGGCAGGAAACAGAAGGCAGAGTCACCTGTGATTTTTTAAAGAAGGAACTATTTACAAGAGTGTGGGCTAGAAAAGGAAACACACACGGGAGCTGAAGCTAACCCTGAGCTAGCCTTGGTGGAAACCCATCACTGGGGAGTGTAGGGGGTCTGGAGCTGTGGAAGCAGGGAGAGCTGCCTGATGTGAACTCATCCTGGATGGACACAGCCAGAACCACAAACCTGCAGGGTGGGAACCGGAGGAGAAACACTCTTACTTCTCTCTCCTCCAGCTTCCTGTTCTGCAGGTGCCTCTCTTTGTACAAACCCAACCAGAAGCCAGACGGCAATGGAGCCTGGGAGGTCAGGGAAGCACACCCACCAGGATACACAGTAATGTGAACATGGACCGGGGGTGACAGGGAAGGGATACAGTCAAGTCTAGTGCCATCTCTTGAGATTCTGTGTAGGGGAAAAGAGCCATGTCTTTGTCAGCATGGTGCTTGTGTTCCAGTGATAGACACACATTAAACAAATACACTAAAAAAAATCCACTCCTGCTTGGAAAAAGAGAATAATATGAAGCTTTTAGCCTATGGGCAGATACCAGTCTGTTGAGGCAGCTAAAACTCTAATAGAAAGTACATGGTTATTTTGGTGTGAAGAATCAGGATACAACCCTCCACTATAATCTGAGAAAGGGGCCTGAATTTATTCTCACACCATTGCAGTGTGCTACCACAACCAAAAGAGCTGAAAACATGTTCATGAACCTCAGGAAGGGTCTGAAAATGAGACCAATTCCATTATGCTGCCCTTGTTCATTCAAAACTTGCACACACAACCATGCAGCTAGAAATGCTTCAGCAGCTCATCTGCACACCTACAGAGAGAGAACGAAGGGTCTTGAGACCAGAACACTAAGGGTCAGGTAGTCTGACACATGCATGATGGGAAATCTCTCCCTTTATCAACCTGAACCACTCCTCATAATGGGAAACTCATCACCTTTCAAGGGAGCTCTGTTAAAAACAACTTCTTTACACTGGACTGCATTGTTCCACATTTTATCTTTCATCTAGGAAGGTTAGGAATTGCTAGAGAAGGCCTAAAGGAGACATGAAAATTCATCCTGGGACCAGCTGGCTACAATGTGAGAACAGTCAAAAGATAGTGTATATGCCTATCTCATTTCAATAAATAAAAAGCCAGGTCCCTCTGGGAAGAGTGAAACTCAAAAAGTGGTATGATTAAAGTTCATAGAGTTAAAAGGGGAGAGTGGGCTCCTCCAAAAGTTAAACATAAGATTATGCTTCTAAGAACTTACATACCCCCCAAAATGGAAAATGGTATTCCAAAAAGTACACTTACATGCATGTGCATGGCCGTACTATTCATAAATAGCTACGAGACGGAAATAGTCCAAATGTCCATAAACAGATAAATGGGCAAACAAATTGTGGTGTACACATACAGTGAAGTATTTTTCACTCATAAAAAGAAATGAAGTACTAATACCTGCTATAGTGAAAATGAACCTCAAAAATATTTGAGTGAAAGAAGCCAGTCACAAAACATCACATATGGTAAGACTCCACTTATAAGATATACCTGGAAGAGATAAATCCATACATACAGAATGCAGACTGGTGATTGCTGAAGGCCAAGGACAGGGGGGAATGGAGGGAAACTGCTTAATGGATAAGGACTTGACTTTGAAATAATGGAAATGTTTGGTACTAGAAGTGGTAGTCACACAACACATGAATATACTCAATGCCACTGAATTGCTCACTTTAAAATGTTATATGAATTCCACCTCAGTAAATTATTTTTATAGAGAAAGATAGCAAGAGTATAGAGGTAGTCATCAAATTCTACCACACTAGAACTATTGATAAAGCCAGGTTTACTACCAGGTAACAAACCCAATAATCTACCATAAGTACACCAAAGGATAGCACAAGATAAAAATATAAATTGGTTTGGAGAAGTATAGACCAATGTTTCTTAAGCAATCTTCTGTGAAGGAGAAATTTTGTTGTTGTTATTTTGAATTAAATTTCCAATCTGTCATGGATCAGTACTTTTGTAAAATAAAAATGAATCATTAGGACCTCCAACTTCCACCTGGAATATAAAAAGCCAAAAAGAATATCATTCATGCATTACCAACAAGTAAAAGATGGATGATTTGCAAAATTGTAATCTTCATCCTTTTAGAGAACTGAGCAGGAGAAGGCCTCCAACAAGTAGGTAAGAATAAATTCAAAGTTTCAGTGGATTACTAAAAGACAAGTATGAGCTAGCACAAGAAAACAAATCCTTGGGAGCTCCAGATGAGGAGTTCATGCCTGTTTTTCTCCAAGGACTTTATGGTGTACTCACAGAGAAACACTGGAAGACAGGTCTGGAGTCCAGAGCCACTATCCTCAATGGTAAGGGCCTGCAGATGGACAGTGATGCTGCTATTGAAAAGCCTTAAATTACTGGGGGTTATGCAGTAAATTCCATCATACAAGGGGCACAAATAAAGATGCATTGTAGCTAGGGGGAAGGATAGGAGACAATCCTAGGTGCTGACTGTTAGAGGTCTCCGAGAGTTGGGGAGGGATCATTACTGAGCAAGTACCCCCTCACTCCATGTAGAGCAAAGAATATTACAAAGACATAGGGACACTTTTCAATGATAAAGAGGTCAATTAACCAAGGTGACTTAACAATTAGAGTTAGAGTTTCAACAGAGCTTAAACATACATAAATAAAAAGTAATAGAACTGAAAGGAAAAAGATAAATCCCTAATTACAGATGAAGATTTTATCACTCTTCTCTCATTAATCAATAAAATAAGTAGACAAAACAGAATGGATATAGAAGACCTGAAGAACACTGTCATCCAGCTTGGCCTAACTCACATCATGCAGCTCTATCTCTGCATGGAACAGGAGCAGAAATGCATACTGCTTCCAAATGCACATGGAACATTCATTAAAATAACCATATTCTAAGTTATAAACAAACCTCAACAAATTTAAAAGAATTTAAGTCATACAAAGCATGTTATCAAACCATAGAAAATTGACCTAGTATAAATACAAAAAGATGTTTGAAATATAGCTAAATACATGGGAATTAGCAACAGGTCTAGAAAACACATGGGTCAAAATAGAAGTCATAAGAGAATAAAGAAAAAATTTAATTGAATGAAAATGATAAAATTTATGTGACTCATTTAAAACAATGATCAGAGGCAAATTTACAGGACTAAATAACTGTAGTAGGAAGAAAGGTATCAAATCAGTAATCTAAATTGGTTCTTAGTAACCTTAAGAAACAAGAAAAATAAGAGCAAATTTAATGCAAAGCCAGCAGAAGACAGAAACTAATAAAGATTAAAGCAGAAATCAATATGATAAAAAAGTAAAATCATCAATACTACCCAAATTCCATTCCTTTAAAACATCAATACAATTGATAAACCTCTAACCACACTGAACAAAATTTAAAAAAGAGAAAATACAAATTACCAATATGAGAAATTAAAGACAAACATTAACAATGTAGATACTAATAATACAAATATTTAAAAATTAAAAAGAATATTATAAGCTTTAAGTCCTCAAATTCAACAACTTAAATGAAATTGCCATTCCTTTCAGGACAAAAATTACCAAAGCTCATCCAGAAAAGAAACAGAAAACCTGAGTAAGCCTGAAGTGTGTTAAAAATCTTCTGACAACAACAAAAAACAAAACCAACTAAAAAACCTATAAGCCCAGGTAATTTTACTAGTGAATTTTACCAAATGTGTACATAGAGAATAATGCCACTTCGATAAAAACTCATTCATAAAATAAAAGAGGAGGGAGCACTTCTCAACTTATAAGACATTATCCTGCCGCACAGTATTTCAGAAATAAGGAGCTCCTACGTTCGTGACAGCATGGATGGATATGGAGAGCATTCTGCTAAGTGAAATAAGCTATGTGGTGAAAGACAAATACTATATGATCTCACCTATAAGTGGAACCCAATTAACTGTGGGGGTGACTTTGCCCACAAAGTCCCCCAGTCCGCTGTGGATGAAAGTAAACACTACTAACACATGATCTGCTTGGGAAGGAAAGGTGGCTGATCCCTCAAAGTGGAAGGGCCAAGAGCCCCTGCTCAAGAGCCTTTTATTGGGTTTGTTTGCACAAGGATACAGGTAAGGATCAAACAATAGATATCATTCAAAGAACTATAAGGGCTATTCTCAGTCAGGGTCAGATAGCTAACAAGCCATAAAACTTTGAGGAACAAACTTCTTGCTTGGACCCTTATCATTTAAATGAGAGCATTCTAAACAAAGCAGCTTTCACAGGATTTTTACACATTCTTTCTTATGCCTGATTTACCCCAGATACCTGCCCTTTCCAGCACAGGGCTGCACCACCTTCCCCATCATAGGTTTTTAGGCTTAAGTGAATTAGAGCCAGGCAGCACTTCTCCCAGATGGAAATAGGGACTCGGGCTATGTCACAATAGCTGGGGGCGGGGGAGGGGGATGAGGATCCATGGCTCCCTCTTTGTCGCAGCCCCCCGAGTCCTTCCATGATGGCCTCCCAGGTGATTGTGTCTAGCCTAGGTTGCCCCTCTCTGAGGGGTTGAACCCACCATGGACATCGACCATGCTTTTGGGGCAGGGGAAGAAGCAGAAGCAGTACTTGCTGACAGAGACAAGCTTTGTCTCTTGTGGCCCGCATTCTGGAGGTGGCTCACTTAGCCATGGCAGGCAGTTACAATTCCTGAAACCAGGCAGGGTGGTTCCCAACAATCAACAAAACAATCAAGCAAAATATAACCAGAAGCATTGAAATAAAGGACAAACTGACCGTAAACAGATGGGAGGTGGAAGGGAATAATGGGCAGAAAGGGGGAGGGGTCATCAAGAAACATGTATAAAGGACAAATGGACAAAGCCAAAGAAGTGTAGGATCAAGGGTGGAAGGTGGGGATGGCTGAAGGGGAAAACGGGGAACTTATATGTGTGACCTACGGACATGAACTAGGGTAGGGGAATGGTGGTGGGAAAGGAGGGGCAAGGTGGTGCAGAATAAAGAAGGGGGAAAAATGGGACAACTGTAATAGTATAATCAATAAAATATATTTTTAAAAAGAGAGAATAAGACATTATCCCGACATCAAAACCAAATTAAAATATTTTTTTAAATACAGACTAATATTCATTATAAACATAGATTTTTAAATTTTCAACAAATATTAGAAAATCAAATCCAGGAATATATTAAAATATAATACATCATGACAGAGTGGCATATATCCTTGGAAAACAAGCCTGGCTCAACATTTTAAAAATAAATGTCATTCCCTATACATACAAACTAAATAACATAAAGTGTGCATTCACCTCAATAGGTAAAAAATGTTTGCCAAAATACATCATTTATGATTTTTTTAAAAGCTCAGAACATTAGAAATAGAGGGAACCTCCTCAACCCAATAAAGAAATCTGAAAAAAAATTATAGCTAACTTCATATTGGTTGCAACAGACTAAATGCTTTGCCTCTAAGGGAAAAATATGTACTCTCAATATTCCTAATCTATTGTACAGGTATTGTAAAATCATTGTAGTAAGGTACTATGGTCTGAAGTACTGTGGTTCTATGCTATGGAGTAAGGTAGTAAATAAAAATGAAGAACATATAGTTTGAAATGAGGAAATGAAACTCTCTATATTCATAGATGACATGATTATCTAAAGGAAAATCTCAGATAACTACCAAAAACGCTCCTAGAAATATGTGAAGTTAGCAGGTTCACAACAAAAATATAATTCTATATTTTTATAATTTTTATATTTTTATAATTTTAATATTTTATAATTCTATAAAGTAGCAATGAAAAATCAGAAATTAATATTTGAGAAATAGTATAACTTAAGATAACAAAAACACAAAATATTCATGTATAAATATTACAAAACATGAGCAAGATTTATATTCCCCCAAACTGTAACACACTATAGAAAGAAACCAAAGACCTAAATGAGCAGAAATGTCATATTCATGGACTTGGAGTCCATATTGTTAAGTTATAGGTTGATTCTCCTTTAACTTCTCTGTACATTCTACACAATTCCAGTTAAAGTCCAGTAAAATATAGAAATCAATAACCTAATGCTAAAACGTATTGGGAAAGGCAAAGGAGGTAGAACAGCCAAAAATATTTTTGAAAAAGAAGGTTAGAGGACTTACACTATCTGGTTTCAAGACATACTATAAACCTGGGTTTATTTCTAGGCTTCCTGTTCTGTTCCATTGATTTATATATCTGTGTTTATGTCAATACCATGCTGCTTTCATTACTATGGCCTTGTATTTCAGTTTGACATCAAGTAGCATAATTCCTCCAACTTTGTTCTTCTTTCTCAAGATTGTTGTGGCCATTTGGGATCTTTTGTGGTTCTGTGTAAATGTTTGGATTATTTCTTCTCATTCTGTGAAATATGCCACTGATATTTTGGTAGGAATTGTGTTGAATCTATAGACAGCTATGGGTAGAATGGACATCTTGATGATGATAATTCTTCCTATTCATGAACACAGTATGTGCTTCCACTTATTTGTATCTTCTTCAGCTTTTTTTCTTCAGTGTCTTATAGTTTTCTGAGTACAAGCCTTTTACCTTCTTGGTGAAATTTATTCCTAGGTATTCTATTTTTCTGATGCAATTACAAATGGAATTTTTTCCTTAGTTTTCCTTTCTGATAGTTCAGTACTGGTGTATAAAAATGCAGCCTATTTCTGGATTTTTACTTTGTATCATGCTATTTTACTGAATTTAAATATCAATTCTAGTAGTTTTTTGGTGGCATCTTTAGGTTCTCTATATACAATATCATGTCATCTACAAATAATGAGAGTTTTACTTCTTCCTTTCCAATCTGGATGACTTTTATTTCTTCCATTGCTGTGGCTGGGACTTCCTATACTATGTTGAATAAGAATGATAACCGACTTGATCAGGTAATATTGTATAGCACATAAAGCAACCTGGAAATATACTTTGCACCACATACAAATGGTAACTAAAAATGGATCATAGACTTAAATATAAAAGCTGCAGCTATAAAACTTCTAGAATAAAACATAGGAGAAAATTGTCATATTGTGTTAAGGAAAGATTTCTTAAGTATGATACTAAAACCTAATCTATAAAAGTAAAATTTGTTAAACTGAACATCAAAATTAAAAATTTTGCTCTTCAAAAGGTAGGGAAGTATTCCTCACTGCTGCATAGTATTCCATTATGTACTGTACCATAGTTTTTTGATCCATTCATTTACTGATGGGCACTTAGGTCACTTCCAGCACTTGGCTATTGTAAGTTGTGCTGCTATGAACATTAGGGTGCCTACATTCTTATGTATTATATTTCAGGGCTCTTAGGGTATAATCTCAGCATTGGAATTGCTGGGTCAAAAGGCAGTTCCATTTTTAGTTTTCTGAGGAAATTCCATACTGTTTTCCACAGTGGCTGCACCAGTCTGCATTCCCACCAACAGTGCACTAGGGTTCCCTGTTCTCCACAACCTCTCTAACACTTGTTTGTTGATTGATTTATGATGATCATTCTGACTTCTGTGAAGTGGTATCTCATTGTGGGTTTTAATTTGCATCTCTCTTGATGGGTAGTGATGCTGAGCATCTCTTCATATGTCTCTGGGCCCTCTGTGTGGATGGAACTGGAGAGCATTATGCTAAGTGAAATAAGCTGGGCAGTGAGGGACAAATACCATATGATCTCACCTTTAACATAATCGACAAAGGAAAAAAGCAAACCAAATATAACCAGAGACATTAAAATTAAGAACAATCTCACAATAATTAGAGGGGAGGAGGGAGGTGACAATGGGGGAGAGTTTTTAGGAACTACTATAAAGGACACATGGACAAAACCAAGGGTGAGGGTGGAAGCAAGAGAGGGAGGTGGGTTTGGCTGGGGTGGAGGGGAGGGGTGGTGGGGGAATGCAGACAACTATAATTGAACAACAATAAAATAACTTTAAAAAATTTTGCTCTTTGAAAGACACTAGTAACAAAACGTGAAGGCTAAGCTACAGATTGAAATAAAATATTTACAAAACACATATATGATAAACAACTTGTATCTAGGTTATACTAAGAACTTTCAAAACTCAATAAAAAGAAATCAACACAATTGAAAAATGTGCAAAAAATCCAAAAAACACTCACCAAAGATGTATAAATTACAATAAGTCCATGAGAAGGTATACTACACACTTATCAAAATGGCAAAAATTAGCACACAAAAAACCCAAAATTCTGAAAGTATCAATTTCTGGCAAATACATAGCACAACTGAAACTTCCATACATTGCTGGCTACAATGCAAAATAGTGCAGCCATCCATTTAAAAAGAAAAACAGTTTGACAATTTTTTAGAGAGTTAAATGTACACTTATTATGAGACCCAGCAAATCCTACTTCCAGGTATTTACCCCAAAGAAATGAAAATGTATATTGACATATAAGGATCACATTCACATAAAAATTGTTCACAGATGTTAATGATAGCAACATTATTTATAATTATCCAAATCTAGAAGCAACCCAAATGTCCCTCAACTTATGGATGAACAAATGGTAGCACATTCATACAAAGGAATGCTACTCAGCAATAAAGGAATAACCCATTGACATGTGCAACCACACAGACTACATCCATTTTAATAAATGAAAGAAGCCGGATGCCAAACTTTTATTACATTTGTACATATGTATGATTACATTTATCTCTTAAAAAGGCAAAATTTAGGGAATAGAAATCCATCAGCATTGCCAGAAAATGGAAATGTTGGGACTGCTTAATAAGGGGCAGGAGATACTTTGTCAGGAAGTTGAAACTGTCCTTGACCTTGACTGTACTGGCAATTCCCACATTCTACAGGCTCACTGAGACTCATGGAACTATACACTAAAAGGGTGAATTTTACTGTATATAAATTGTTCCTCAATAAATCTTACTTTTAAATAAATTTCTTCTTTCCTCTAAGTGAAAGAAAATAAATCTCTACTTTTCCCTAAGTGAAAACAGCCACTGGAAAAGTAATATGGATTGTGACCTCCCATTTATGTGAAAGACTCTGTGGAGAAGGAAGGGGTTTGCATGTATGTATAAAATTTTGAATGATTTTAATAGTAATTACTTCTGTTAAGACATGCACTTAATGTGTAATAATTGTGTGTTAAAAATAGCTTATAAAATAAATAACTAGATATGAAAAGGTTACATTTTTTATAATTTTTCTGAATGCTTACTTATAATTTCTGTACTTATCTCATGGACCTTTAATAGTTTGTAGACTGGAATCAGTCCATGGACAACTCGTATAGATAATTTCCTAGAGTAAAAAGGTAACAGGTTTTAAAAAAAAACATTTAAAAATAAGGAATATTATAATACATAATAATATATACTTTTTATTAACCTATTCCATTTCAGTATACTTAGGGTTCCTAAGCAATAAAAGATTATAAGTGAATCTGTAAAATCTAATTCTACTCTTGTTTCATAAATATATATCCTTCATATATGTTTACAGAAAATATTCTGGGAGTTAATATATCAAAATGTGAGTAAATATTATTTTAGGTGGGTGTATTATACTTAATTTCTTTCCTTGATATTTTCTAATTTATAAAGTATACACGTATGAATTATTATATATATGGGGGGAAAAGACACCTCTACTTAATAACGCATGGGAACGAATGCATTTGGTGTACAACTTTCCATTTTAGAAACCAAGACCTCCAAAGACTATAGAACCTTTAGGATATGTCAGCAGGGGTTCCTGTTCCTGGGAGGCCAACTTCTGGACCAGCTCTTCTGGAAAAAAGCATTCATTTCAAATTCTCATTTACACATTCCTACTATGTGTGAAGTATGATACCAGATGCTACAGAGGATGCAGAATGTGTGAGAAAGCCTGTGTCTTTAATGACCTCTGAGTATTTTAGGGGTGATATGAGGAGTTGAACTCCACAAAGATATGGGAGAAGGAAATTTAATTGTTAAAACTGAGATGTTTGGAGAGATGAAAATGTCCTAGGAACAGGGACCAGCAGGAACCAAAGTATCCATGAGAGACTGTGAAACCTCAGCCCACTGACACTGTGAGGCAGGTACCTAAGTGAAGTAGGGTTGAGAATTCTATGGAGGCCAAATCATGAGGAGCAGCAAGGCCAGGATGACCACCCCAGGATGATCTGGGGCTTGTTGTTACTAGGGAGCCATTCAAGACTTATGTAGCGAGGAAAGACCCACCAGAGCCATGTGAAGTCCCACTTCAGTTGACTATGTGAAAAACACCATATACTAAGTGCATGCGGGGCTGGTTCAGGGAGAATGTGGAGGTGGTAAAACCAGGCATTTGAGGGGTAGGTAACTAGGCTTTTAACTGAGATAGGATAAAGGACAGAGGTAAACACAAGGAGAGGACCTGGATTGTATCAACTATTCAAATATCACAAATGAATGATGATGCAGGAAGAAGAAGAAAAAGCTAGCTTAAAGTTTGAGGTGCAGAAACAGACATCCAGGTAGAGATGGAAGATAGTGCTCATGGAAACGGAGAGTTCTGTGGGTGGACAGAAAATACGAGATGTCTTCCCAAAGGCACCAGGAGAGGCTTCTGCAAACATGGGCTATCTGAGGAGAGCCTTAAAAGGCACTTAAGGCCTGTGGCAAGATTTGGGTGATTATAGGCAGTGATGGGATTTGACGGGAGGGAAGGGGGTGCCATTTTCACAGTTCATGCTGACAGAGAAAATGAGCTTCGCCAACAGAGAAAACAAAGTAAGGTCAAGGTGGGGAAGAGAAGGGCAGGCAGCAGACTCAAGGAGGCAAGGGAGGTTGGCAGATGTCTTTATGAAGGGGTGAAAGGCAGACAGGACCCAACCAAGGGGCTGAGGGGTGTTCGGAGAGGTGGTGAGGCCATGGGAGTAATACAAGGCTGAAGACAGCCTCAGAGAGTGGTGGGCAAAGAATTCAGGACTGAGAAGAGACCATATATGGGTCTTTAAACTTGGAAGTGACTCTGGGAAGAGTATAGTGCCCAGGGAAAAAACCAGACAAGTTTTAGGGCTCTGAGCATGATGTGAGAGGTAAAGGGGCTAAGGGAGGCAAGGAGGAAAGAGGGAGATGGAGAAGGAGGAAGGCAGGAACTTGGAGCAGGGGGTGGTTATAAAGTTAAGTGAGGGTTTCTTTTTCTTTTTCTCTTCTTTTCTTCCCTTTTCTCTTTTCCTTTCTTTTCCTCTCCTCACCTCTTCTGTCTTCTCCTCTCTTCCCCTCTTCTTTCCTTTTTTTGTTGAAGAATCAACAAAACAGAGAAGCAAGCAAAATATAACCAGAAACATTGAAATAAAAAAAAAACTGACAGTAACCAGAGGAGAAGGGGGACAGGGATGATGGGGGGAAATAAAGGAAGGTCCATCATGGGGCATGTATAAAAGACACATGGACAAAGCCAAGGGGGGGTATGTTCGAGGGTGGGAGGTGGGGGGCTGAGGTGGGATGAAAATATAGACAACTCGACTTGAAAAACAAAAAAAAATAGATAAATATTTCTTTAAAAGAGTCGATGAAACTTCATCTTTCAGGTGGGAGAAAGTCCTCATTAACTGGACAGAGATACAAAGGTTGGAGTCATTGTGCCCAGGAGGAAAGACTGTTGCAGGCGAGAAGTCTGACAGAGGCGAGGGATGATATCTAGTCTTTGGCTATAACACAAGCTCTCGAACTTTCTCAGTTCATGATGCCCTTAGTGTCTCTGTAATATTTTCCATAGAGAGCTCATCAAGCAAAAGAAATACTTAATAGTTTCACTTTATGAAACAATTTAATAAGTACTTATATCCTAACAACTGAGTAGCCATTTGACAAAAATAATACATATAAATTGAAAGAAAACATTTTAATCTCATTCTCCAAGGCCCACACTCATGTACTAAGGGGATGTGTGCACTTCTTGGACCCTACACAAGTCCCCAAACTTTGGAATCACTCATACTGGGCACTGCCACCTGGATTTCCTATTCCATATTGATTTCATACTGTATTCACTTTTTATCGTATCAATGGCCACAGACGTGCAACTTTACAAAGACACGATGTTATCAAAAGAAATGTAGCATGATCTAATGCTGAAACTATGAGTACCCAAATAGGTAGTTCGCACAGGATCTGACAGATGCCACATATTACTGCGTTGCCCTCAAACCTTTAAAATACCCTCTGGCTTCCCTGTGAATCCGCCGTGGCAGCCTGGGAGCCTGAGCACACAGTTTGGGAATGACAGGGCTGCGGGAGAATGAGAAGGAGAAAACAGGGCTTCCTAAGGTGGAGAGCAGGGATGCCAAGGAAGCTCAGAAAATCAGGTATCTGCTGGTTCCCCAAGCTCTGCAACCCTTAGCCCCTGAATTTATTTTTGCAATTAGGATCTGAGAGGTAGAAAGATGTGCTAAGCAGGTCCCTCACTATACAGCCTATATAACTCAATGCAATTTCAGGAATACCAGTTCTTACCACTCCAGTTTACCTGCAGGGTGTGAAAGTCCTCAACCAATTCACCATATGACTCATTAACCAGGGGAAATCATTTAAGTGAACACTAGCTAAACATTGACCAAGGTCACCATTTAACCTTCAGGGCAAAATGACCCTTAACCACCTGCATGTGGCCAAATTGAGCCACAGGTGCCGGAAATGCCAACACCCTACTCTTGAAATGTTCTAGGGTTGCTTGGCTCAGGGCCTAGTGAGGCCAAGGAAGTGTCAGGAGCCAGTGAAGTGGGAGCGGGCAGGATGGAGGGAGCCGATAGAAGGAATGATCATGGCAGGCAGGGATCAGGAAGGCAGCCTTGGGGTGGAATGAGCAGGGCAAGCTCACCTCAGTGACTGTAAGTCAGTTGCCCAAGGCCAACAAGCAGACAAGAAATGAGGGACACAAATACCCAGATACAGGCCTTCCCCTTGGCTCAGACCTCACCTTCTTCAGGACATCCCAGCTACTTTCTGTTCTTTCAATTAAAGACATGGAGGGCAAGTGGATAAAGTGTGGAGAAGAGCTCAGAGGGAAGGGAATTTGTATGAAGAAAGATGAACAGAGTCCAAGTTCTGCCCAGAAAGAAGGTCATGGGTATTCTATCATATATTCTAAAATTTCTCTCTCTGTCTCTCTCTCTGTCTCTCTCTTTTACACACACACACACACACACACACACACACACACACACACACACACATCCTTCAGGGGACACACTGTAGACTAAAGCACGGACAGTGTGGGGTAAGCAGAACACTGAAGTGAAGGATACTAACATTTTTTGGTTTACTTGCAATTTAATAAACTTTTACTGTAGATATTATTTTACAGTTGAGTAACGTGAGTTCACAGCATACACTAATTTGTTCAAAGTCACACAACATATGAGCGGTGGCAGTGACTCCAAAGCCTTTCTTTTTTCCTATCTAACTCATTTTGCACTACAAAGTCACCCCCATTAGTGGGGACTAATGTCCCCACCGCCAAATTAAAGTTCACGGTACACTCCTGGGGTCTCAGAATCTGAAGTTCTTAAAAGGGAAGGACACTAATATCTTTTGTCATGTTGCATACACTTAACACTATATCTATAAAGTATTTCTTAACTTTATAATTCTTTAAAAAATTTAAAATATAAAACAATTCTAAGATAAAAATATGTGTCTGTTTACCCTCTGCTATTAAAGGTTAATATTTTAACTATTTGCTTCAAATATTCCTGCTCTATATAAAATACTTCCAATATATCTAAATACCTGTGATCTACCCCAGGTATCCCTCCCCTTTCATTAAGTTACCCACTCTCCTGGGAATAGTATATAATATCTCATGTTTGTTTCAGTAATTTTACTTCACTAGGGTGTACCAGTAAACAATATATACTATTAAATGTATTTATATAAATGGTATCATACTAGAAGTATATTTCTGCAACTTGTTTTAACTCATAACCATGTTATGAGCTTGTTAATTTATTTTAACTGCTATATAGTATGTCATTATATGAATGAACCACATTTTATTTTCCTTCTCCCCTACTGAGGGCTGGTTGGCCTGTGTGGTAGTTGTCTAGGGCTACCACAGCGAAGTACCACAGACTTGAGGGCTTAACCAGTACAAACATTCCCTTCCAGGTCTAGAGGTCGGAAGTCTGAAATCAAGGTGTCAGCAAGGCCTTGCTCCTTCTGAAGGTTCTAGGAGAGAGTCACCCCCTGCCTGTTCCAGCTTCTGGTCGGCCTGGCATTCCTTGGCTTGCAGCCACATCACTTCAGTCTCTGCCTCCATCTTCACGTGGCTTCTTCTCTGTGTGTCTCTGTATCTGAATCTCCCTCTCCTTCCCTCTCTTGTAGACGCAGTCATTGGATTTCGGGCCTGCCCTACTCTAGGATCGCATCTCCATTCTTCTATTATATTCACAGGCTCTCAGTCCAAATGAAGTCATACTTGAAGATTCCAGGTGGGCATGAATGTTTGGGGGAAATGCTATTCAACCCACTACAAGCTCTTTCTACTTATTTGCTTGTTATCCATGTGCCTTACACACATCTCATGTCTCTGTGGGCACATGCTGAATGATTTTCTAGGGCTGATACCAAGAAGTGAAATTGCTAGAGGTCTGATTTTATATTTATTAAGTGATGCCAAATGGAAGACCAGATACCAAATCATAATCCCATTAGTTACAATGTATAAGCATTCCTCTCTGGGCACAGCTTTACCAAAACCTGGTATTGTTACTTATTAATTTTTCTAGGTTGATGAGTATGAAGTGGTATTTCAATGATGTTTTGTTTTGTCTCTTCTCAGTTAATGCTAAGGTTGACTACCTTTGTATTTCTTCAAGGAGAAAACACATAACCACCACTTGATGGTAGTGACAGGAAGGTAACAGGACAACTTATCTATTCAGGGCCTTCCTGACATTAGGATCCTTCTAAGCCCATACATGTATTGGTTTCCTCTGTATGGTTGTCTCACTCAAATAAATCATTTATAACTGCTTTTCTTCATATCCAAGCCCTTCAGTGGGAACTAAAAGAATATAAGACAAGACTCTCATCTTCTAAGAACTTACACCATTGTGCTGGAAAAGGCCTTCACATGTAGACACACATAACGAATATGAGGAAAAGTCAAACACACAATGTAGACAACAACTAGACAATCATATGCATGACATTAAGACCTGAGTTTGTTCCCACTGTGTCTCTCAACTTTTGGGATTGGAGTAGGCCATCCGTGAAGTCTTATCACATGGACATAGGAAGGCCTATATAATTTTCGGAGTCACTTAATGAACATAGATTGAAGTGGTGACAGTGGATTTCATCAGAGGGGTGGGGTACTTGGCTGGGCATTGCTGAATGAGCAGGATCCGAATGTACAGGATCAGGGTAAGCAGAAAAAGGGGTGTGGAGCTCCAGAACATCTCATGATGAAATGTCACCATCTGAATTATATACCCCGGGCATGGAGGAGGAAGAGGAGGAATAGTAACAGCCACTAATACCTGTTACAGGTCTTTGTTGCATACCAGGTGTGTAACAAAGGCCTAATAAACATTATTGCATGTAATCCTCACAAAAAAAACCCAAGAGGGAGGTGCTATCATCATTATCCCTACTTGGAGGCCCAGAGATTAATGCAAGTGGATTGCCCACAGCCCCCAACTTGTGAGTGGCTGCCTCAGGGTTTAAGTACAGATCTCCCTCCCTCCCAAGACCAAATTCTTCGTCTCTCTTTTACCCCTCCCCCATTTTAATACTTTAATTGGTAAAACATAAAACACCACTTTTGCCACTGAAAATGTACAGTTCAGTAGAGTTAAGTACATTCTCATTCTTGTACAACCAAATGCAGAACACCTTTCATCTTCCAAACTAAAAATCTGTACCCATTAAACAGTGTTTAGGTTTGGTTTCCCCAAACCTCCAGAAATCACCATTCTACTTTCTGTCTCTATGACTCTGACTACTCTAAGTACTGCATGTAAATGGAATTATATATTATTTGTCCTTTTGTGACTGTCTTGTTTTTTATGGTATAATGTCTTCAAGGTTCATTCATGTTATCACGTGTGTCGGAATTTCCTTCATTTTTAAGGCTGATTAATAACCCACTTTGTATTTATCCCACACCTTTTACATTCATGCATAGGTAGATATATCACATTTTTTACATTCATTTTCTGTTGATGGACTGCTGGATTGCTTCTGCCTCTTGGCTATTGTGAATAGTGCTGCTATGATCGTGGGTGTACAAATATATTTTCAAGACCCCACTTTCCATTCTGTTGGGTACATACCCAGAAGGGGATTGTTGAATTATATTGCAATTCTACTTTTAATCTTTTGAGGAACTGTCATGCTGCTTTCCATAGCATTTTGCAACCAAAGGTTCCAATTTCTCCACATCCTTAAGTCTCTTTTATATCCCTGCCCATAAGCAACCTCACACTGAAATGACTGCTAAATAAAACGTACATCCTCAAATCAAACTTAGGCAAAGTGAACTGGATTCACATCAGCTGCTGGCGACCAACCCATAGCAAGATAACAGCTGATAGTTAAGAAAACTACCCCATTCACCATTTCAGGAGAGTGTGCCAGGCAACCACACTAGGTCCCCACCACCTAAAGGGGCTTCCCTGAGCCCAGAAGTGCTCTCCAGTATCCAGGAAGTCCTTAGCAGCAGTCCGGGCTACACTTCCCAGGAATCTTATGACTCCTCTCTTTCCCTGGCACTCAGTTTATTTTCCACTGGCAACATTGTTAGTGACTACACTGAAAAGCTATGTCAATCGTTTCTTTGTCTGAGGAAAGGACATTTATCATTTGCTTTTCTAAATTTAAAAATGTGGGCGTTGGCTCACATTACGCTCTGTAATTTCAGTTAGTGAGTTAATGGGAAAGATGCATTAACATTCTGTTTGTGGTTTAAAATACGTATTTACACAGTTTGACTTTTCATATCTCCAAACTTATAATTTATCCATCATTATGTTCACTGTTCTCTACTCTTAAACATTAACTGCCCTCATTTAGGTGATGAAAGATGGGGAGGCAAGCCGTGGTGGTTTCACGCATATGGAAAGCTGATCATCCCAAAGCAGAGTGGCACAATCTGGCCCACTGATTGGGGAAGGAAAAAGCTCTGGCTGAAATCTCTGAGTTTATGGGTTCGTGCAGAGCTATTGCCTCCAAACATAACAGACAAGGATGACTGAGCTGGAGCCTTGCATCAACTCTACCATTTTATGTTCAGGGCTAGACATAGCCACGACCCTGACCTTGCATACCAAGAGCTCAGATTCCCACCCACAGTGGCTGCTGAGGATCCCAGGATACTGGTAAACTTCCTGCTTCATCTTCCTATTTGTTTTACTATAAAATATCTTCACTTTTTACCAGCACATTTAACTCCTCCAATTCATTCTTAAATCACACATATTTCCCTGTATTTCTACCGACATCTGAACAAATGGAGTAAGTGTTGCCCAGGGAAAAGGATGCGGCCGTGGGGTCAGACGGAGCTAGGTTCAGATCCCAGCTCTGCCACTTGTCAGCTAGAGAAACTTGGGTGACTTAGTGAAACTCTGAGAGTCTCAATGATCTCAGCCATAACAAGAGGAAGATAAAAGCTACCTCACGAACAATAGCCAGTGTTTATAGTATACATTCTCAGTGACAGGGCACAGTACACGACAGATCATGTTTCTTTTGGTTCTACTATAATACCGTATAAAGAACAGCAAGGAGAGTGCTTTTCCCACTTCTAGCCTTTGTGTCTCACTGAATGGCTTTCATAGGGTAGGAGCTTAATGTTTGGTGCCTGTTGAACTAATCACAGGGACAGAACAATTGTTATATCAAACTAATGAGAACAATTAGGAAGGCTTTAGTCTAGGAAGAAAGTCAAAAACTCAGGAAGGATCCCATCGGAATCAGTAGAATCACACAAGGGCAAATAAAAACGTGTTCCTTTCATCCTAGTGGGAAAGAGGAAGAGAATCTTGAAAACTGGATAAATGAGTAAATTTTAAGACAAAGGAAGAATTTTTTTTTTTTGCTGAACTTGTAAACATTGTCCCCAGAGGAGGTACAGGCTGACGTGACCAATATATCCCACCCTAAAATTAAGTAAACTCACCAGCAGCAAGACCCATAAAGAACTGCTTGGCCATATACAAAATAAATAATTAGGAAATAGGTTGGGCGCCTATCGGACTTACATTTTGAGGGGCTGTGCTTCTTGCCTGGCTTCCCATTCAGAAACTATGCATCAGTTCCTAATTTACATTCCATTCCCCTTGGGGCCTTCCTGCTTGTAGACAACCAATTAAATCCCTACCCTTAAAGTCACAAGATACACTGTGGTCCCCCCTTATTCACAGGGAATATATTCTAAGACCCCAGTGAACGTCTGAAACCACACATGATACCAAACCTTATATGCACACTGATTTTTTCTATACATACATATGTACCTATGATAAATTTTAATTTGTAAATTAGACACAGTAAGAGATTAAGAACAAGCACTATGCTAAGTGAAATAAAGCCAGGTGGTGAAAGACAAATACTATATGATCTCACCTATAAGTGGAACCTAATCAACAAAATAAGCAAGCAAAATATAACCAGAGACACTGAAATAAAGAACAAACTGACAGTAACCAGAGGGGAGCAGGGAGGGTGATAATGGGGGAAAAGGAGGAAGGGCCATCATGGAACATGTATAAAGGGCCCATGGACAAAGCCAAAGGTGGGAAGGAGTGAGAGTGGGAGGTGGGCGTGGGTGGGGCAGGGGGGAGTGGGGGCAGGAAAATGGAGACAACTGTACTTGGACAACAATGAAAAACCCAATAACTAATAATAACATAGAAAAATGAGAATTAAGTAAAATAAGGATTACTTGAGCACAAGCACTGAGATACCGTGATAGTCAATCTGATAACCCAATGGGCTACTAAGCGACTAAGGGGTAGGTGGTATACATAGCACGGATACACTGGAGAAAGGGATGATTCGTGCCCAACGTAGGACAGAGTGGGATGGTGCAAAACTCCATCATGCTACTCAGAATGACATGCAATGAAAATTTTTGAATTGTTTATTTTTGCAATTTCCCATGTAGTATTTTTGGATAGTAGTTGCCCATGGGTAACCGAACCCATGGACAACAAAACTGTGGATAAAAAAGGACCACTGTAATCTCTCCAAAGAGTAGACAGATTTTAATAAAACCCTCCTAGAGGGAAATGAACTCATCCTATACCAGAGACACAAAGATTTGTAAGAGAGAGAAATATACTCTGAGGGAGGGAACCTCTCTGTACTCTGGTCATGCAGCCATGTCTTACAGAGACAGAAGATGGCTATGGAAGGAGCAGAATGAGTGTCTTCTCTGCTGCAACCTTGTCACTGGCCTCTGCTAAATTCCAGCAGTGATGAATCACTCTTCTCTGTCGGGATGTCTCTACGACTCTCAAACCTTGGACAAATCAAAGCCTGTTTCATTGATTAGCAGCGTAATGATGGCTGGTCTATCTTTTCTCTCCTTTTGGTCTTCAGCATAAGCCCCTCTATCTTGGGCTCACTGGTCTTGTTTTAGGCATCTGGAGTGGGACAGCTGATGCCCTCTTCAGACATTGAACACAGTCCCTCTGGTATCCCCTCTAAGGCCCTTCTTTTCCAGGCTAAATCTATCTAGCTCTTTCTATAGTTGTTCTGATGACCCAGCATTGAGAATCCCCATTAATTCTCCTAAAATGACCCTGCATGACTGATTTTTCATGGTAGATAAGGATTTTTGTCTTCCTTGGGACAGTAAACAGGATGGGCTATGAAATGCTAATGCTATCCTATATGAAAGTCACAAAGAGAAGGAAGGCCCCATAAAATACCATATTTTTCAAACTATAAGATGCACCCTCACAAATTTGGGAGGAAAGGGGGAGTGTCTTATTGTCCAAATGTAGCTTACCTGGCTTGCTGTGGCAGGGGTGAGGGGCGGTGGAGCAGGGTCATAGGAGGCAGGTTCAAGGTCACTGCTGCATTTCCCTCCCAAATTTGGGGAGTGGGGAGTGAGTCTTATAGTCCGAAAAATACAGGTAAGTATCAGAGCCTCTAAGAACCTTAGATATAGTCCAGTGTACACTCTACTCTATAAAGGGTTTGAAGGTCACAGGCAAAACCTGGTTGAGGGTCCCTGCCTACAATGCCTTGGCCAGAGAAAGTTCTGCCCTACACTGCTTCTGTGGATGAAGATTGCCAGTACCCAGTGTGTTATTCTGCTATCACATGAGCATCCCTATGTAATTCCTTCACCTGACATTGGGGTGCACTGGCATGCTTCTCATCCCCACCCCCACCTTCCACCCCCCCCCCAGGCAGATCTGAGTGCCTGCCAACTCTGGGAATGATTTACAGGGCCTGGGAGATGGTTTTCCAAGAAAACACTCCATTTAATTGGCCTTTGGTATATCTCCTCAGTGGTGATTTATTCATCTAGGCCAAGCCAAAGAACATCTCTCCCCACCTCTACAA
This sequence comes from Artibeus jamaicensis, assembly GCF_021234435.1. Classification (NCBI taxonomy): domain Eukaryota; kingdom Metazoa; phylum Chordata; class Mammalia; order Chiroptera; family Phyllostomidae; genus Artibeus; species Artibeus jamaicensis. Next base: position 27,406,929 of record NW_026521788.1, on the reverse strand, counting down.
AGCCTCTGGTCCCTGGCCCTCCGAGTTCAGCAAGTTTCTGGCCAGAGAATGTTCTTTTTGTCTGCCCACTCAGCATTTTTTCTGTGGTTTGCAATCTCATTTGCTAAATATACTAAGATGCCCTGTACACAGTGGTCTACAGCTCCAGTGTGTGCCTGACTTCCTTTGGCTAGGAGCATCCGTCATAAGTCACTGTGCTGGCAGCTGCCACCCATTTATATCCATGACCCATCAGGAATGAAAGTTCAAGTTCTTCCACAGCAATGCCTTTTTCATTCTGGACACTTGCATGAGAGTAGTACACTCCCTTCCACCCCCGCACCCCGGCCCCCAAAACACAAGTACCTAGCAGAGTGGTAGGCACAGAGAAGGCCTTCGGTGAATACCTAGTAAATGAAGTGCTTACAAATATTCAAGAGATAATTTTAAACTTGACACTTATTTGTGAGTGTTGGTTGACAATGGCAGACTGAAGCTAAAATCACCTTGAATGCAAACCTAGACGGCAAGTACGATGAAGCACATTCTGAGTGGATGAAGCCAGGGCTTGTTGAAAAAATAAGCAGTATAAAATTTCCCAGCCTTGCAAACAGCTTCAGACTTTTACCAGCCTACAGCTGCTTTCTACCAGCCCCACTGACATAGCCCCTGCCAAGCAGTCCCTGCGAGATTTTCTAAAAGATGAGAATTTCTCAGAGATAGAAAGAAACTCATGTGCAAAGTTTTGGAGGGACACTCCGGCTAAACTCTCCCCACTGAGCAGGCCTGATGCCTGCAATGCTCTGAACTCAGCAGTGCTGGGCTTTCCTGAGAGACTGGAGTGGGTGTAGAGAGGGGAGGGTTAGAGGAAAATCAGCATATGTGTTCATTGGTCCCCAGTACAGAAGTTTGGTTTGAAACATTGTGAAAGGCAGTTTTTAAATGCGAGGAAACTAAATAATGGGAGCAGGCAGTGTAAAGCGAGAGAAGGTGGTGGAAGGGGTAGAAGGAGCGAGTTATTGATCCTTATGGGTGGGAAGAGCTACTGAGGGCAGACGCTTGTGTTGCCTCACACATTCTCCTGACTACAAACAGGCCATCTTCTGGTAATGTTCTTCATGGGGGGGGGGGTAGGCTGGGTTGGTGTTGGGGGGGAAGAGCCAGAATCACTAGGAAATATGGAGGATGTTTGGGTTCCATGGAAATAGATGCCTTGAGCTAACTCTCTCCTGCAAATCAAAGGGATTTCCCCTGAAGAACTCTCCTCCCTTTTCCAGAAAGCAGATCAACAAGATGGTGGGTGACTGGATGGAGAGTGGTCACAGAACAGGGGCTGGGGGTGAAGCTAAGAGAGAGGAAAATTTCACCACTTCTGTGGGGTAGGGACCATGGGACAGGCCAGCCCCAGACAGAGCATTTTTCAAGTGTGTATGTGTGGGGTGAGCTGACTTGATCTGGGCTAGCAAAAGAGGCTTTCTCCTCCCAGCTGCTCCAGGGAACTGTGGAAAATACAGTGCAAGATTGCATTACCAATTTCTGTTGGCCTAACACAATGAAAACCCATATCTAATTTGCTGTCCACTATCCCCCCAGGTCCCCTTCAGCATTTACTGCTTTCCAAATATCTTCCTCCCATTGAATATCTGTGTTTCAAATTATTTGTCCCCAGATGTATTAGGATGTATTTACTGCGGCTGAATCTCATCTAGTGATTTCCTGCCCATATGCCTGACAGCTCCAGGTCCCTTTATGCTATGTCTGTCATTGATGGGCTTTGTAATGCCTCTCCATTTAGGGCAACATAAAATTTAATTAACATATTCTTTACAAATTTCCTAAGTTATTAACAAAAATGCAGAACACAATGACACAACCCCCCCGTGGCACCCCTGTGGCCATTGTCTATCTCCAATGCCACAAGGAAGTGGTCTAGCCACACACCAAGGAGCTTTTGCCAAGCCCTTTAATCATGAAATAGGCCAAAGAATCCTTGGTTCAGTATCATGAAAATGACATTGAACCAAGACCTAAATGAAGCAGATTTCAGTCCCAGCTCTGCTAATAGTTATAAGCTAAGAAACCTTGAGTACGCTCTATACTCACTTAGTAATGAATATGTTCACTATGAGTCTTCGTAAAAGATTTAAGAAAGATATTAATAATTCTGATAACAATGCTAATAATAGTTCATTTTAATTAAGCTACTACTATGTGCCAGATATGTTACTTATACTATTTCTAACCTTTACCATATTCCTATGAAATTAAGTTTTATAACCTGCATTCTGCAGATGAGAAAGTTGAAGTCAAAAAGTTTAAAGGACTTGCCAAAGGGCACAATAGTTAGAAGCTCTGCCTTGAACTGGTATCTTTATGATTTGGAAATAAAGTACAACATAACATTCTGGTAGAACCCTCTGGATGCTAAGAAAGAGTTGATGTTGAAGTCATGGGCTGCTCCTCAGTTAAGCTTCTCTTTTCCCTAGCTGTTGTCCATATGGTCTCCCCCAGCCCATAAATGTTGCTTGAGGGTCTGCAGTGTGTCAGGACATTTACTAGACAAAAAAGCTTCAGCCATGATTGATTCAATGTTCTCAGAGCTTCACCCCTAAACATCATCTTTCTCATAGTATCCAGGTAAAGGACTGTTACTGGGATGTTATTCTATGGTCAAATGAATGTGGGAGACATCGAGTTAAGCAAGGTTCTTCCCCCTGAGACCCTCTAGCCTTTGATATTATCTCAATGTATATTAGATCACTCCCGAAGGGGACAGAGAATGCAGTACTTCTTTCCACTTTATTTAGTTGTAGGAACCTTTCAGGTGCAGCATCTCAAAACACCAGTCCTCCCAGGAACAAACTGGGGGAAATGCTGCAGTAACAGACTGAAAGGGCACTGGTGTCTTCCAAGGTCTCAGCCTTCAGCAAGCTCTTGCCTACTTCTGAATTCCTGTACTATGGGCTGTCTAGAGGGACCCTTGGGCCCATGGAATATATTGTCCAGTGCTATTAGATAGCTCATGTTTATGGACACAATTGAAAGATCACAAAAATAAGAGAAGATATTTGATTCATCCTTCCTAACCCTAAGACTTCTCTTTATTCATGTATTTTTAAAATGGCATTTCATATCCCATTTCAATTCCCTTTTTCACCATATACACCCTCATTCTGGTGTTAAAAATGAGTCCTTGTGGTTTTGTTTCCATTTAGTTTTAAAATATTTAAATAGTACTATATATATGTATATATATATATATATATATATATATATATATATATATATATATATAATTTCCTCTTTTACATTAAACCCTATGGGAATAAAAGACAGAAAACTGTACTTGAACAACAATTAAAAATAAATAAATAAATAAACCCCCATTTTTTAAACAATGTTTTAAAATGTAGATTTTATTGGTGAGGCCAGTAGATCAGGAGATGATTGCTATCGAGAAAACAGGTTGTTACTCACAGTTCCCACGAGGAAGGGGCACACCACACCATGCAGCGGTACATAGGGAAGTATCAGGATTTGTCAGGAGGCAGAGGGAGCAAGGGGAAAGTCTGAGAAAGGGGCTTTATTGTGGTTTTTGTGGGAAGAAATGGTGGAGTTGAGGTAAGCAGGTTTAGGGGTGGCTAGTTGGAGTGATTTCAGCAGTCCCTGGGCTGTACGGACTGCCCGGCGTTGTCTGGTCCCTGGGTTTGAGATGGTTAGGTCGGAGGCATATTGCTTCCTGAAGTGTGAGAGCCAGGAAGAGGAGGTGGTTCAGACCATAGACTCTGGATTGGGTAGTTTTCATATGAAAGGTATTTTCCCAAATGAGTCACTTGTGATCTCTAAGACCTGTTTGGCCCCTGTGGGGGGGGGGGGGGGGCATTTTCCTAGTCACTTAGGCTCCAGATGCCAGAGCATCGAGAATACAGGAAATAATAAAATTCAGTTTATTAAATTTAGCCAAGCTACCATGCCTCCAATGAATCCTTGCTCCTGACTGGTGCACCATTCTCCAAGGCAGACATCTACCACGATCTCCAAGGCAGACATCTACCACGATCTCCCAGAGTTGCCTTCAAATCAAAGTTGCCTTTCACTCTCCACTACCACAAACAACACTGTAATCAAAATCCTCATAAACACCTTCTTATGGCCCTATGTAAAAATTTCATTGGGATATATATCTTATAATGGAATTGCTGGGTCAGAGGGCATGAGTCTATTAATTCAACTCAGTTGGGCCAACCTGTGCTCCAGAGCTGTATTCATACCAACAGGGCATCCTGGTTCCTAAAACCCCCAAGTCCCATGAGCATTTACCTTTATCTGGCTCTTTAGTTGCTCTAGTCTAATAGGTGCACATTTGCAACTTATATTAATTTACATTTCTCTGATTTCTAACAACTGATTTATTTGGCTTTGTTCCAGTAAATACTCAATACATGTTTGCTAAACTGGTTCTAGGTGAACAATAAATAACTAATGGAAATGCTAGATGGATATTCTTTGGGCTATAGGAGCAGAGGCTGCCTAGCTCTGGCTCAGCATGCCAGAGATCCATGAGCAAAGGCACTTACTATTGCAAAAACAAATACATCTTTGTTTTGGGCTTTTATGAATGAGACCAGAGTCTGATGTAACCATCCAGGAGACAAATCTCATTTTGACAGCTTGCCCCAAAGTGACAGGCATGGAAGCCCAGGCTGAAGAAGGTGTACAATGCAAGTCTCTTCTAGGTCAATTTAGTAGCTGGAGGCTGAGAACTAAGATTTAGAAGTACAAACAGTTATCTCACCTCTACACTCGTGGATTCTATAGTATGACATCACTAAAATATTTCAACAAGAAGAGATGTAGTTTGTTAAATGTGAGCTAATAAAAGCAGAAATAGAGTAAGAGATAGTATTTAACATCTGTGTTACATAATGTGCATATAATGTACATATAGCCAAATATAATGAATCTATAGAAAATATATATAAATATATAAATGTGCGCATCCAGTAAGCATTTATGTTTGTAGATACATGCTTCCTATAGCAGTATGTTTCTATAGATCATCTTTCCCTACAAATAAACTACAAATCTAATATTCAAGTTGTATCCAGTTTAGTCCCTACTCTCAGATCCACTTATATAAATGGATTTGTTTGGTTGGTTCCAACTTAGGCAATCAGCAGGATTTAAAAAAAAAACCATAACATGTCAATGAAAATGTATATGCATACAAAATATATACCATTCTGTAAACAATCCATGGCTAGATCTGATTTTATACAAATGCCCAATAGGCAATCTGATAATGATGCTTTTATTTAAAAAAATGGACACTGATAGGTGTAAACACCACTAACTGGAGGCCAATACAAAATCTGAGTTTGATACTAGGAAACATAAAGGTGTCACTGGGGCCATGCCAAATATTTCTCTCTCAACTTTACTTTCTCCTCTGCCTACAATAAGAAAGTCTTTAGTGTAACTGCTAAAAGTAAACTGGCTGCTGCAGCTGTTTCCAACTCAGGGTTCCTGAGCACAGCCCATCTTAAGAGGAGTGACCACTAACTTAGTCATTGAAAACATAAGCAAATTCTGACTGTCCACAGGCCTTTGAAAGAGGCATTTGCTTCTGAGTGCCCAGCTAGTCTACTCTCTGACTTATGTAGATGGGATAAATGGTGCTCTCATCTACACATTGGCCTGAATTAGCTAGTAAATCACAATGCAGTAGCTAATAACAGCCATAAAGCTTTTTGAGTTTTACAAGATGTTTATAATGGGCAGCTCACTATGATTTATATGAAAAACATGAGTCAGCTCCTCAGACAAATCTGATATGTAGACAGTGGCCTTGTGGCATGACCTCCAGCAAGCTTCTAAATAAATTGCACAATTTCCCTCTGGCCCAACGCAGGCCACTATCTCATACACATATTTTCAGACTGACCTGGTAGGAGAACTAAGCGCTGGTGCATGCCTGGTCTTCCCTGATGATTTGCCATGAGGTAATCATTTCAATGTAGCTCAATGTAGTGAAAGATGATACATGCCAGAGATAGTTTAGGACCATCCCTATGTTTGGTGATCATGAATATAACAGAAGACATATGAGATACATTTCCTACCCTCCAAGTGAAAAAAGTAAGATGGATACACACAAATATTAGAAAATACAATATGGTTTGTAAGGGTGTAAAGAGACATTCTGGGGTGTATGAATTACTGAGGCCCCAATTTCATGAGGGGGTTTCATAGAGGACAGGCACTGAGCTAGACAATTAAGTATGGAAAGAACTTAGGGAAAAGGTGGGAAAGATATTCCATAAAGGAAAATAAGTGAGGGGAGATACTGGGTCAGCAATAATAATAGTATATCTATTTTGATAGAAAGAAAGGAGGAGAAGGAAGAAAAAGAAAACATTGGAGACACGGACTGACTTAAATAAACTGAAAATAATAAACTGAAGAGCAGTGGAAAATGAGGTCAGATATCATAGTGCATAACTCAGAGCTGGCAATAAATAGCCACAGGTGCCCCAGACAGAAGGCCCTGTGTGATGAAGGTCCTGAAGTTCCCGCCAGGTAGGGACCAATCCAAGTAAAAGAGATCAGCAGAATGAAGTCAGAGCCCCTCATTACTCCTGCCTTTACAAAAAAAACCTGACATGACATGACTTATTATAGCATTTTTTACAAAGAAAGCCCACCTCCATCATTACTAGATGATCCTAGATTTGAATCATAACCTATTCTCTGTGCATTCTAAGGTCCTGGGAGAAAATAATCATATCATGTTGGTTTAATTTCTTACTTCTTCCAAAGTCTGCAAGTCTTTTTCCTTTGGTTTATATATTTTAATGTTAAGACTTTCTTTTTCTAATGGAATTGCATTCTTCTGGTATCCATCTAATTGAATCCCCAAGCATTTTTGCAAACTTCTCCAATTTAATGAGGACTTCACCGTTGAAAGCCATTTAGGACTCCTCACACAGCATCCCTATATGTCCAAGGAGACCCACTCCCATGGGCTGGGTTCTGTTCTTTCCCTGTGGAGATCATATGGGCAACACAGAGAAAGGGAAGAGAAGCATTCGACATAGTCATTCAGAAGTGCACATAACTATAAGTCTTTCTATGATTCTTCCTCCCAGAGCCAAATCTAAAATAAAAAATTAATCTAAAAATCCTTTGAAAAATTCGACCCATCCGACTCTAATAGTTAGAACATGATCAACAAAAAGGGAATAAGAATATATAGGTCAAGCTGCTTAAAATGTTTGATCTATAGCATTCATCTACTTCAGCAATTTTCAACTGGTGTGCTACAAGAATTTTTAAAACTTGTAAGAACCTGACTATTTAGTTAAGGGCACTGACCTCTTTTCCCTTAGATTGTCAAATAAAAAATGACAAAAGCCAACACAACAATAGCCATCTGGTGTGAATGAATCAAAATTATACTTATTTTTTGTCAGATCAGCAAAAAAATTTTTTTTGGTGTGCTGCAGAATTTTCGTAATTTGTTTATGTATGCCAAGAGATAGAAATGTTGAAAATCACTGATCTACTTTATCAGGCACCCAGAGGAGGAAAAATCTATAGGTACCTAAGGACTGTAAAAGAGTAGTAAGTGTAGTAAGAATGGTGTAGTAAGACTAAAAAATGTATATATGTGTGTATACACACATATATATATTCAAGTCCATCTTTCCTATGAAGTGCCCCCTGTGTGTGTACACATATATATATATATATATTCAAGTCTATCTTTCCTATGAAGTGCCCCCTGTGTGTGTATACACACACATATATATTCAAGTCCATCTTTCCTATGAAGTGCCCCTGTGAAGGCTGAGACTCTTTCCATTGTTTATGTATCCCAAAGACTTCCAAGGAACTTGATACACTTAATAAATATAGCATGGATGGACAGATGGATGGATGGATGGATGGATGGATAGATAGATGAATAAATAGGAGAAAGAACTGAAAAAATTAGGCTTGGAGATAAGTGGGTAGAAATTTTGGAAAATGGATGAAAAAGAAGGCCTTCCACAAAGGATGCCCCTAAGACTTGATTTTGGTTGTTTGATGAAACAAGAAGAATGGGAGATAACTCTGTTCATTAATTCTCTTACATCCTTGATGAATGACCTCAATTGTTTAGTGCTGGTTTTCCTCATTCCAGTGAATGAACAGCCCCAGTGAGATTACCCAGCACTGGGTACTCCAGGTACCCCCTCCCCCTATTAGAGTGGGAGGGCAAGGTGAGAGTACAAGTTCTGCCCACCCGGGACAAGTAATACCACAGAATATGTCCTGAGAAAAAATAACACAAATCTTGGGCTTGGGATATTTCATTTTCACACCTGGCCTCAAAGTGCTTCCAATCTTTAGCCTCCATCCATGTATCCCCATCCAAATCTCTGGGTAAGGATGTAGGATGTCACCCTGCTTGGCAAAACTAAAAAGTACCCTACTTCCCTAAAAAGCAGAGGATCTTCAGCAACATCCTTTTGCCCTCATTGTTCTAAATTCTCTATTTTATAAGACTCAAGAAGAATTCCTCCTAATTTTGAAGTTCAAGTGATAAGATCATAAATAAACAGTGACTTCCTAGCAAAGACTGAGAAACCGTGACCTTGGGAGCTTGACTTCCTTCCTTCTAGCACGATCATGTCCCGATTGAGAAGAGATCTGTCTCGGTGCATTTTTAAAATATGAATACTTTTTCTTCCCAGTGGTCACGGATAGCATAAATTGCCATTAGCCATGACAAAGACAGATAACCTGCTGTACAGGAGAGAGATAGCGGAAAAGCTGACTACACTGTCATTTTTCTATAACTTGAAGATCTCCAGCTGCCTGTAGCCTCTTGAAATTTCACCCTGCTAGAAAGCTTATTTTGAATAAAAGTGCAGTAAAGTATAATTTTTCTCTTAAAACAGTGTCCAGTCAGCATGAGCTCCAAGTATGAGGATAGCAGCCTGGCCCTGAAGCTCAGGCATGACAGTAACATGCTTGAAGCATGAAGCAGGACAGTAACACATTGATTTCCACCCAACTCTTTTCTGGCCTTGGTCCTTCTTCCTCAGCCTCTGATTTGGGGTGGGAACTTCTGGCCTTGGGGTCCCCTTCTGCCGTTTCCAAAAGAAGACACTAGTGGTTTGAAGACGTGCGCTTCTGCAAGCTAGACACACAAGAGCAAATATGATCCCTAGGCCATGCCCCTGCCTCCCAGGAGTGTAGAGAAAGTCTAGGAGGTGTGTAGTACAAGGTACAGTAAGCTGTGGTCCTAAACTAGGTCAAGTCAACATGGTCCCCATCAGGCAGATTAGGGACCATTTGAAAGCAAACCACATGATCTGCTTCTCCTTCTGCGCCTGAGTGTAGACACATTTTTGAAAAAATGGTAGACCTTTCTGTGAGGTGTGGACTCGCCTGAGTTCCATGGTGGCCCCCTCTGGAAGAAATGTCTTTTCCATTTTGTGCCCAGTGAAGGGAGTTTAGGGCTCTCCTTTCCTGAACCATGTCTTCTCATCCTAAGTCCAAGAGTCTTCAGAACAGCTGAGTTATATATTATACAACAGCAAAGCACTGAGCCAACAGGAGATCTGAGTTCTGATCTCTTTTTTATTTGTCTCTGGAATACTCAATGACTTCCGCAACCTCTCTATTTTAGCACCTCATGGTCGTAAAACAAAGTATCACCTTTTCTGCGTTTTTCTTTTCAGTATTGTGAGCCTAAAAAAAGATTATGTGTGTGAAAATGCTTTCAAAGTTAATATCACTTCATGTTCACATTCAGCACTTTGAAATGAGAATAATTAAAGAGAATATTAAAAGCAGGGTGGTGAAAAGGTGGGTGAAAGAAATAAAGGGAAAAGGGGAGAGAGAGACAAATATCATCCCCAAGGTCAAGGAGCAATCCAGGTAGGCTGCAGAGAAGTGAGGGAAAAAAGTAATGCCCTCTCTTAAGGTACCAGGCATCTCAGAGACCATAGCCCCTTAGAACCTCCCTCACAAACTCTCTGGGGTATCCTAGCCCCTCCCTCTATACAAGCTAATAACTGGGTGGGGGAAGTAGGGTACATATGATAATGACCCTTTTTTTTTTTTTACTTAAACAGGCCATTTTTCTTCCTAATAAATGCTTTTTTTTTTTGTCAGCTCAAATATTCCCCTTTGATAGAAACCTGAAAATAATTAGCTTTAATAGCTTTGCTGTGAATAATGCCACACAAGAAGGAGGTAGATGTTAATAGAAACCTTTCACTCCAAAACTAAGTCACCCTCTAGGCCTCCCTCCCCAGACGAGAAATGTAACAAGAAAAAGATTATAGGGTTAGCACTACTCAAGAAGAAATGTATATTTGAAATAAATGCATGAAATCCTAAAAACAGCACACACTGAAAACTTCATATTTAGTTTGATTTGCTTTCCAAATCACACAGACTGCACAGTTGCATACAATGTTTAAACAAGTACAACCCCTGAGAAGTGTGGATAGATTTAAGAGAAATAAAAGCAAGATCAGCCAGCTTGTAATCTTCTTTTCTCTTTTTTTCCTTCACAAAGCTGCATTAAATTGCCTATTGAGAACAATAACATATTTGTGCTTTTATAGGTAGAATGATTGGTATTATGCAAAGATTTGGCTTACAGTCTAAAGACACATTCACACTGATCAGGGCTGCATGCTGTTAATAATTTTCGGGGTGCTCTAGGGAACCTGTAATTCCCTAGGACTACAACTTAGCAGGTCAATGCATGCTTTGTGGGAGCTCCTGCGTGTTCTAAGCCTTTCTCCCAGAACCATACCAACCAATGAGACTTTGGGAAGCCCATTCCCAGAGAGAGCCCTACAGATGCTGAGTGTCCCTTTTGACCTACATTCTTCCTCCAGTCTGGGCAGATGCGATCACTCACCCAGGAGGAACTGCCCACTTGAAAATGGTACTAGGGATTCTTATATAGAGTCTAAAACTAGGGATCCTTATACAGAGTCTAATGGGCCCACACTCTGTGATCCAATAAACTCCCTGGAAAAAAATGATCCTAAAAGAAATTTAGAGGAAACACACAGAGGAGTGTTTTATACACACAGTTAAAATCTAAAATCAGTGGGAAAATGGTTTTGTAACTGATGGTATTTATATCAATTTGATGAAGAACTGTAAAGTCCGTAAAAATAATAAATTTGAGGACTACAAAGTAGTACCATAAAAATATGAAGTAAAAAAGTAGAGCATTAAACACACATAAAATATCTATAGAAAAGAATAAGGTTAGGAAAAGAACAGAGAAAATGAAAAGGCATAGAGTTAGCACATAGGGAATACAGTTAAAAGATTTTCTTTGTTAATTTCCCTTAATGAGATCATAACATTGCTTTAATACTATACAAAAATAAAATAAAACAGAATGAAATAGTCCCTTGGCCTTTTGATTTTTGATTACCACACATATGTCTGAACCCTGAGATCCAGAGGCCAAATTCTGATATAATTTAAAATCGCCCTTTTAGGAAATTCAGAAATTCCCTCTTAAGGACGTTTGTGGAGGGTGGTAATATTTGGGTGCATGGACGAACACAATCAGACCATTGTCAGGCTAACTGTTTCGTCTGAGATAGAGAAAAACAAATTGCACATAAACATTTAGAAACATGAAGATTGGGAAGCCCTATTTCAAAACTACTCCACAGAGAGATCTGTTTAAACATTTACATACACACACAGTAGCAACGGCAATAGCAGCAGCACTGAAAGTCCTTCCGTTGTGATGCGGTACACCTTACAGGAAAAGCTCACATCATCTATGCCTGGGTAATCCAAAAGGCAGAAGAGGCCGCCCTGCAGACCTCATGTCTATCTGCAGGGACAGCTGAGTGATGGGGACCACCAGCATGGCCCCTGCTCCCTCTGAACCAAATATGCCTCTCTTTCATTTCTGACATGCTCATGCCTTTGAGAGGTGAGTGAAGCAAGGAGCTTCCTCCTCATTCTCCAGGAGGCTCATCTCTGGCCACAGGCTCACCTTTTCTGCATGCCACTCTAGAGTTGTAATAGAACATCGCTCTTAGAAGGGACCTGCTGATTGTGTCTAAATTAATTTTTTATTAAAGGTTTCTTTCAAAGCAGTCGCTTCTCTTTACTGAGCATCTACTATGTGCCAGACACTGTGTCAGATGCCCTGCCTGTATTTGTTTCCTATTGTCACAACAAATCGACATGGCAGGGATTATTGCTCCATGAAACAGACTGGGAAAATTACAGAAATGGAGTGACTTGCCCAAGGTCACACTCCTTTAAGTTGCAGAGAAGGATTAGACCCTAAATCTCTGGACTTCTTGTCCAGGACTCTCAAAAACATTATTCTGCCTGTCCAGCACACTCAGGGGGGCTTAGCGTGAACTGCTGTTGCACAGAGGTTGTAATCAGTTGTCTGGTCCCTGTTGCTTGCAGGGTAAACAACGTCTGATAAACCCACAATGCTGTAAGTATTTATTACACTGCAACCCAGCTGCCAACTGTCTAACCATTTTAATAAAAAGCTATTTTCTAAGGTTTATGTTTTATTGCGTGTATAACTCCCTTATTGGTTAGCATTTTGGAGTTGTGGAAAAGGTTATGAATTTAGAAACTGGCTGCATTCATATCATATTTAAAACTTAATGCTATTTTATTAAAGACATATGGGCCTCCAAAGTACACATATTAAATGTCATGTAAGAAGAGTAGCAGTTTAAATCATGGTCAAATTCATTTTTGACGTGACTCCGGAGGCTTCCCAAGATCTGAACTATTTCTTTGTAAATCTGGCAGTTTAACCACACTCATAAATCACTTTCAAAGCATATTATTTCTTAATTTTACTGCATTAGAGAGCGTTTGGCCTACACAGTGAACTGTTTGTAGCAGTTATGTGAACAAAGTTGCACATTTAGTCGTGTAATGTGCAAAAGAAGAGGGGAGGGGATGCAGAGAAGGAACGCTTTTCATTCTTTAGTCTGCTTTACTTACCCTACCGGTTTTTACCTAAGCGAGAGCGATTCATAGCATTCAGATTAGGCCTCTGTAATCTCAAAGCTCAGAAGTCACAAACTGGTATTGAGAGTTTTCTCAACCCAAGGAAGAAAAACATGATTTGTAGCTTAATCTTTTCAAAAAACGTCCCATAACTAAAAATTAGAATGAGTGTAGAAATTACTTTTTTACATAACGATACTGAACGAAAAGTTTTCCAAAAAAATGTAGCTTCATGCAGTATAGCTCTTGGTTCTCTTTTAATTATCCAGAGATCCAATATCTCAACCTTGGGTTTTCAAAGCCCTTCTACTGATGAGATAATGTTCTTTGGATACGTATAACCAGCCCCAAGATTTCACTCCCCGGTTTTCTCCATTCTACCAAGGGGCAAAAGCAGGCTGACTACAGTGACAAATTCCAGGATCTAAACATCAGCCTCAATTTCCAGATCCACCAAGGGAGTTGGAGGAGGATTAAGAGAGTTGAGTCCAAGGTCACTCAAATGAAAGGGCTTAAGGGCCTATTTTTGCACCAGGCATCTTTTTCCCACTGTGGGCCCCATGCAAACACGTCTCTGCTCCACTGCAGTTCACGGGGGCTGTTGCACCGAGGTCCTCCGGTTCCCACCCGTGACTGTGGCAGCTCCTCTGACCTCCGCAGCACACCGACTTTTCTTGCACCTCCGTTTTGCCCTGCCTGCCTCCTTCCACCATTACCGCAAGAACAAAATGGCCTTGTGCATTGTTTGAGGAGACGCCCAAACTCAGGGGCCCCAGCTTTCCCAGGATGAACAGGAGGCTTTCTTTCTCCTCCCGTATTTCTTTCTTTTATGTGTTTTACTCTCACGCAGAGATGCTTAGATGCTTAGTAAAAGCCTTAGAAACATTTCATTGAAGTATAAAACTCAGTTAAACTACCAGGAGTATAAGGACAATACCCGCTTCTTGCACTGAATTATATCCCTCCAATATTTATATATTAAAGCCCTAACCTCCTCCTCCTATTCTCTCTCTCTCTCTCTCTTTCTCTCTCTCTCTCGCCATGTGAGGACACAGCAAGAAGGTGGCCATCTGCAGGCTGGGAAAGAGAGCTCTCACCAGAACTGACCATCAGACCATGCTGGTACCATGATCTGGAATTTCCAGTCTCCAGAACTAGGAGAAAACAAATTCCTTCTATTTATACCACCCAGTCTATGGGCTTTTGTTATAGTAGCCCCGTCTAATACACCTCCATTTCAAGCCAAAATTACTTTCTCCATGTTCACCCACATAAACCAATGACACGACAATGCCACAAAAACAGAGAGTTTTTAAATTGCACAGCGAAGGGCACTAGCTGGCCCCAATTCTACATACTACAAACAGTGTTAGCTCTTTATATGTACTATCTCATTTAATCCTCACAAGTAGTGTAAAGGGAGGCATTATATTCCCAGTATTAACAAGGAAGAAATGAAGGCTAAAGACAGAAATTCAGCTTTTACTACAAACCTAAATGGAACCTGAAACTTGGAGTGGAGCTGGCCCTTAAATGGAGCAGCAGATTTGACAACAGCTTATGAACAAAGTAAGAATCATAGGTTTTCCATGGAATACCACAGCCACAATAAATCCAGACTTTAAACCTTCCCAGAAGAACAGTTGGAGGCAACTCCTTGAATCATGTCGAAAACAAAAGTGAAGGGTGGGTGGTGGGGAGAAAGGAATAAAAATGGGCCAAATAAAACATGGGAGAGAGAGCCAGACAGCTCTGTAACAATGCAAAATGCCAGCAAAAACAACAACAAAAAACCTGACTCATTTCTAAATTTCACTCATGAGTTAAAGGCGTCATGAAGTATAAGCCCCATTTAAAACTCCTCACTTCAAAAAAGAAAAAAAAATATAGAAACTGGCACGGATAACACCCTTTTTTTGTTATAAAATCTTTTATTACAAAATCATTAGCATGTAATCCTCTAACATAATATCACACGAAAGCACACTAATATGATATTTTAGGGGAAATGTTCAAATTAAAACTATAAATTAGTACACCCATAGTATTTCCCTACCAACCACATTCAAGTACGCATTACTTCTGCACACACACACACACACGGGATACACACGTGTGTATGTGTGTGTGCATGTGTGTGTAGTCTTTGGAGCCTAGACAGGAGCATTAGCTTGTTATTGTAAAGAAACAATGAGTTCTAATTCAGGTAATGCAGCTCAAAATCTACTGCCATATTTTAAAATTCACATAAAAATAAAATTATCCTGAAGTGTCCTTGGTGTAAAGGGTGAGTGTATTGCTATCACTGAAAATAGCATGGAACTCAGATAAATTAGCAGCACAGGAAGCCCCAATTACGAAGCATCTGCGTATTATTGATGGTGCCCTGCCTGTTAATCTAAGATATCCCACCATAAGAAGCAGAAAAGCACCTAGAAAAGCTAATTGTACCACTACCCTTTAGAGACCCAACAGCACACCTGTTCTATCACGCTTGTGAAACACTACTTTGCCTGGTCAGAGAGACAATGATAAAGCATTTGGTGTGGGAGCAGGTACACGGTGACCACGGGGAGACAATACAAGGGATAGGCAAAAACGTACTTCCTAGAATGTTGTAACCAGCTCTCTCTCACCAGATCCAACGGATACCTGGGAGCTCAGATGCCCCTGGAGTTCTCGGCAGGGAGAAATAAGCTTGCTGGAGTAACAGGCAGGGAGCGGCGGGAATGGGTCATAACTTTCTGCCTTATAATATGAAACCGCTTCTTTCTGCTCCTCAAGGAAACATTCGGGACAAAGCTAAAGGTAACTTTAAAATGAGATGAAGCGTGTCTCTAACCTTCTCCTCTGAGCCTACTCTGTGCAGGAAGGAAGTGCCATTACTGGAGCTGGGACTAACAGGTACCTGTGTGTACCTGCCTGGCACTCCCCTGGGCGGGACCCTGAAATTAGCCACATTCAGACAAATAGATCAAACTTTATTTCGTTCAAACTTTGTGAAGACTTTTACCTCCATTCAGGTTGGACGACCTAACATTATCCTACAGTGTTATCCTATCTACTTCTTTGTTTCTTAGGCTTTTAAGAACAATGAAAAGAATAAGTGTCCAATATTAGCAACATCCCTTTCGTGGCTGAGTTTACATGAGTTTTCTTTAATATCTTCTTAAAGTTCACTGTTTTTGTCTATTGTTATAGGCTAAATTGTATCCCATGGCCCCCAAATTCATACCTTTGAGCTCTGACCCCTAGTATTTCTAAATATAATTATGTTTAAAGACAAGGCCTTAGAAGAGGGGACTGAGCTAAAATGAGGTCACTGGATGGGTCCTAATCCAGTGTGGCTAGTGTCCTTATAAAATAAGGAAGTCTGGACACATAAAGAGACAGTAATATGTGCTGACACATAAAGATGACCATGGGAGGACACAGAAAGAAGGTGGCCATCTGCAAGCCAAAGAAAGAAGCCTCAGAAGAAACCAATCCTGCCAATACTTTGCCTTGGACCTCTCGCCTCCATAAATATGAGAAGATGAATTTCCGTTGTTTAAGCCACCCAGTCTGTGGTATTTCATTAAGTCAGCCTTTGCAAACTAGGACATCTGCTATTAGTTGTCGGCAGTTTGGAAATAACCAGAACTCTAGAGCAGAAACTGGGGCCATGCCATCTTCATTTTCTCCTTGTCCATTAGCCACAGAATTGCAAGGAATATTAACATGTAATCCAAGTGAGCTTCAGAACAAGTTTCCTGAATTTTTCCTTAGTGAGTCATTCATCCTACAGGTTCCCTCTTCCAAGACGCCCATCATCCCAGCAATTCAGTTCCTACCATTGGGTATGTCTACGGGCCCCAAAGGGACTTTCTAAGCCAGGTGGAGCTTTATGAAGCCACAAAGTTCAAAAGGATAGAGAGTAAGGCCCTGGTCTAACTGAGGGGTGGGAACATTGGTGCTTTAATGACTCTCCCTTCTCTCAGACTTCCGTTGCTGGAATTTTTTGTGCTCCTAGATAAGTTTTGCCAATCACTCCTCATCACTGGCCTGGAATCACCAGCCATAAAGCAAAGAATTAGCATAAGCTGGGGACAAGTGGAATAACGCATGGTGAGGATAAGGTGTTGTTCAAGTTCACTAATACATCTGCCTAGAGCAGCTCCCTGCTCAGCTCTGAAGCTGAACATGGAATTTGGGATCATGTTAGTTGTAAAAATGGGTAACTTTAAATCAACATCCTAACTTTATCCTGTGAGAACTCACTTTCTTAAAGACGCATCTTTATTTTTCTCTCCTCTTCTCTTCCCTTTCAAGGTTAATTTTTAAAAATAGTAATCACAAACATAAACTGCAAAAGCAAAATATCAAAAACTATCTTATAAAGTAGATCAAGAAAAGGTCAAGTTGGAAATACACAGATTATAGATATATTTGGCTCTTAAGGCTTTATCCTAGTCATTACCAGAGATCATATGAATGAGGACTTTTCATGGCCCACTTAAGAAGACTTAAGATTCCCTCCTTAAAACTAAGGCAACTCACACCATAGGGAAAAGGACATTTTGGTTAAGAACACATCAAGGGACTTTTTAGAATATAATGTATTCATCACCAGGTAAGTTGCTATTGGGTCTCTGACAGCCAATGGCTTCCTTCTTATCCAAAGTATGAGTGGCTCGATTCCACATGGACTCCTCCCAGCCATCCAAGAAAGAGGCTCTCAGCCCATGATCTTTGACCTCTGTGGCTACCTGAGCACCAACACTGGCCTGGGTGTTCTGAATGCTGAACAGCTTCAGGCCAGCAGCTGCCCCTGCACAGATTTCCAAATACCTGCTGTGCTATTCAGACACCCAGGGACCTAACGAAAGCCTGCCCACTCTGTCCTCTCACTTCAAACCCTGCCAAGTTTCCTCCTGATCCTCACATAAAATCACAAACTTGGCTTAACAGACAGAACCCTTCTCAGCCTGGCTTCTACAATTCTCTGCCTGGCTCATGCATTTCACCAAAATGGGTTTAGGGAAGCAATCACGAGGACAAGGTCAACACTGAAAATGACAAAGTTACTTCCAGCACCCTTCCATGATTTGGTCTTCCCGCTCTTTTACTCCTGCCTCCCATCAGGTCCTTATGCCTACGTAATGCAATGTAAGGGATAAGGGGACACAGCATGAGCTTTCAGGCCTCAATGGACCTAAGGAAGAGTCTGATTTCACATCGCTCTGTAGTTTTAGGTGATGTGTGGAAGTTCTTGGATCATCAGTTTCCTCATTTGTAGGTTCAAGTTCAAGGAAAATTTTAGAGATGACATTTTTAAGTTGCTCGTACAGTATCTAGCACACACTAGACATTTAATGCATGCTAGTTGTTGTTTCTACTCACATGTCAGAAAAGCTTCACTGCACATAACAATGCACCTAAGGCCGGCCTTGTGATCCTAATTAGTGAAGCATGCAGGAAGCCTACAGAAGTTGGTGTTGTGACACCCAATACTGCCACTAACTTAACTAAAACCCAGATTGTGTCCTAGTTAGGAGATCTGGATCAAGTGGCCAGGGAAGGACCAGAGAGAAGAATGTGTGGATGGATGGTCTATGTCTTAGTCAGGTATCTGTAATAACACTATTCCTCAAAATCGTAGTGGATTACAACAAGCGTTTATTTCTTGTGCAGAAGTCTGTGCTTGGCCAGGGTAGTTCTGCTTCAGCTTCAGACTTCAGGTCAGGTTCAGGTCTGGTCAGTGTGAGTCTCATGTTGTTTTCATAGCAAGTGGCAGACATGCAAGAGAGTGAGTGAAAACACATGGTACCTCATAAGGTCTTGGCCCAGAACTGGCATGCTGTCACTTCCACTCACATCCCATTGGCCAAAGCATCATGGCCAAGGCCAAAGTCAATGGGATGGAGAAGTCTATTCCTCCCTTAGAGGGGAGCCATGGCAAGGGCAGAAAAAGTAACACTTTTAGACAAATAACAAAATCTATCATACTTCTCCCAATTTTTTACCTCCCAGAGTATCTAGGAAATATCTAGGAAGACTTATCTACTTCCCCCCAAATTACCACTTCCTTCCATGATCCTCTAGGCATGTGTCATTCCAAATGGCTTTGGGAAAAAGTGAGCATGCTGTAGGAAAAATGTGGAGCTGGGCCATTGGGATACAGTAAAAGCCAATGATTGCAACAGAGATACCACAATACCTCACCAGGCACTGGTCTCAACACCTGGTCAGGCCCCAGGGACTTCTGGGAGTGGCTCTGAGAGGCTGCTGCCACCAGCAGCTGCCACTGTTTCACTTTCCTTCCCTCTAATGTGGATTTCAATTCTCTTTCCACAGGGCTTTGCCAGGGCACTGGAGACACAACTTTTATGCAACAGTTTATCTCTATTTCAGAGGGATGCTATCCAGGTGCAAAACAATGAAAAGCTACCCAAATTGCCTCCAAAGAGCAATACTTAAAGCATTTACGTGAGACATGGGATACCATGGTGCTACAAATGCAGAAATACAAAACCCTTAAGGGATTCTCTGTCAAATGAATGTGGCAAACTGTGAAATTAGGAGGAACAATGAAAAACAAACTAACTGCAAATTTTTGGCTCCTGGAGCTGTTTCTAAACATACCACCTAAGCATCTTCCAAAAACAAAATTAATTAAAAAATGTTTTCCCTTAAAAATTTACTATAAAGTAACTGAAAATCGAAGTCTCTAGACAAGAAACATTTATGTGAAAACAGAAGTACAAAATATGAACATATTTAGGTAGTTAGAAATATCCAAAAAATTGAGTGTCTTTTTAATTTTTTTAATACTCACGTGAGCATATGTTTATTGATTTGAGAGAAAGAGTGAGACAGACAGACAGACAGACAGACAGACAAGACAGACACACAGACAGACATTGATGTGAGAGAAACATTGATTGGTTGCCTCCCATATGTGCTTGACCAGGGATCAAAGCTGCAACCTAGGTATGTGCCCTGAGCAGGATGGAACCTGTAATTCTTTGGTATATGGAATGACACTCCAACCAACTGAGCAACCTGGCCAGGGCTCAAGTGACATTTTTAGTTTTCTTTGAAATGTTTGGCACAGTGGAGAGCTTTCAATATATACTGGCTTATTGTCTAATTAGCCATATGTACATGTGGCTTACCATATTTATTCACAGACATACCCTGGCTTTATGTAAAATATATAGTCTTGAAAATATTAAGTATAGAATGAATGTTAGTAATTGCAATCCATCTAGACAACCTTTCTGATAACCTTTTACATGTTTGCAACAGGCTAGAGAAAGCTAACAGAAGAAGGAGAGACATATACACTGTACTTTAGAACAAGGGAACATCCAGGGGAAAATTACACTAGGCATGAAAAACTGCTAAGTGAACCAAACAAGCCACTAGGCTGTTCTCCTTTATGGTAAGACCCCCAAAAAAACAGCTAAGAGAGGGAATAATTTCATTTTAACTGTACACATACTCATGGGGCACCCCAAAGTGTTTTCTACAAAAGCTACTTTTAATTCCTAAAAGTCCTCGTCTGAGCAGGCGGAGTCTGAGAGAAGGACTCGGAGAACAAGCCAAGCAGTGACGGGGAGCATGCAGCCCAGACTGCACCCTCACTTCCCCCAGCAATGAGCCCGATGAAGGAGCCAGGCCCAGGGATGGCAGCAGCCTCAGCTTTGCCATCATAAGAAATGCCAGATAAATCCTTTCGAAAAACAAATATCTCAGAATCTCTCTATTCTGCCAACACACAGATTCAAATTATTGCAACTCCTTAAGTCAAAGGTCCCTTTTTGCTTTTCCAGAGGACCATATTTAGGCAATAAAAAAATGGACCACCTTTTGTGATTCATCTTCCAGTCTTCTGTTCATGGTTTATCTTTTTAATATACATTTAAAAGATTTTATGTATGTATTTCTAGAGAAAGAAGAATGGAGGGGAAAGGAGAGGTAGAGAAACACTGATCTGAGAGAGAAACATCGATCAGTTTCCTCTTGCACATGCCCCTGGCCAGGGTCCAAACCCACAACCCAGGCACGTGCCCTGACCAGAAATCAAACTGGAGACCCTTCACCTTGTGGGTGACACCCAACCAACTGAGCCACCACGGTCAGGGCCACGGCTTATTATTTTGAGGAGTATTGGCTAAACCTCTGCCATAGACCAGGCACTAGAGATATAAGAGTGGAAAAGCAAAGTTTCTGTCCTCATGGAGCTGACAGCCCAGCAGATGAACACCACCTTCCTGTTGCTTCCAAAACATGGACATAGATGAAAAAAACTAAAGTTACCCAGGGAAGTTAGGGTCCATCTCCAAGTGTCAAGACCAGAACTGTGTAGTGCAGTGATCTTTGGACCAAAATAACTTTCAACTTTAAGGAGAATAGAAAAGATTTATGGAAGGTCCAGGTATTCAGAAGTCTATTCTTTTAACATATCACATTTCCCTCCCTTTCTTCCTATCACTTACAAACACATACACTATACCCAGTTCCTCCAACTACCCAAAGACACACACACAAATAAGTAAACTATGAAAAACTACACAAATACACAAGCTACACATGATAGGAAACACAGGCATGTCTGCATAAAGACTTGATGGCCGATTTTCAAGGACCTACCTGCACTCACAAACACACCTATTTCCATATCTAACCTCTAAGATAATGACCGTCATTACAAACAAAAATACACATGTTAAAACACTTTCTAATATAGGCTGTGATTCTCAGTGTAGCTGCCCCAGTAGTTACTCTCCCCCATTGCTTCTATTAAATACTTGGTAGCCAACTTCATATATGTGCCTATAAACAAGAGGGCTCAGCTTTAAATAATTATGTCAAAGAAATGACAACTGTGCTCTTTGCCAGAACAGGGATGAATAATTACAAAGCCAGGACATAATTAAGCAATTCTGACTGTCGGATTCTTGAACTGTCTCTCTTATGTGCAGGGCCGGCGTGTCTGCCACACAAGCCCTCCTTGGACAGTCCTCTGCACTGCTTTGATCTATGTTCCCTGGTGCAGAGAGTGGGGGGGGGGTCATGGTCTGGTCATTACAGAAGCCTTTCATTGGGGGAGGGGCCTCAGCCTTTACTGCATCCAGCTTGGTACTCTCTGCATGGACAATGGTATGATTTAATGGACAATATTTGACAAAGATATATATTTTCTTCATATTTCTGGAAAATGAGCAAAGCCTAGTTGTTGTAAGTCCATTAACAAGGCACAAATACACACACAAACACAAGTCTAGAAGAATCCATTGTGGCCATAGGTATCACTCACTCCCTAATGAATGACAGCATCTTTTTGTGGGACAAGCAGACCACAGACAGAAGGCACCTCTTAAACAACAAAAGCCAAAAGGCAGCAATGAAAGAGAACTGTGTCACCATGAGAGAAAGCGAGAGAGAACTTGAGCTCAAGCCCCAGGGTTCCCAGGTACCAAATCAAACCTCTGGGAAATAGGGTTTTATTAGATATTGGAGGATTTTGCATTTGCATCAGCCAAGAACACCCACACTGCCCATTCCCTACCTCCAAGGCAAGGGCTGTGATTGGAGAGGCATTTTCCATTCTCCCAAACACTTTATGTCAGGAATAAAATGAAAACAGCTCCCCAAATCACAGCCTCCTTGATCATCCATCAGGGCCTTCTGCTGAATAAGCACAACAGGCTGTTACTGCCTTGGAAAGGACAGAAGCCAACTTGAGATTCTGATGCTGTTATGAAAAATAGGTCTCCACCCAGTGTGCTCAGCACAGTGTCGGCAATCCATGGGGAGGAAATTGCTCTCCACTTAGGAGCTGATCCAGGCATACACATGCCTCCCAGAACATATATATGTATATATACAAAGAGATGGAAAACATATATACACACCTGCATAGGAACAAACATAGGTCTGTATATACTGTGAGCAGGTGAGAACTGGCTTTTTTTCATCTCAATTTATTAATTCAGCAAGGATCTCATTTAGCCTCTCTCTATCTGCAAGAAAAGTACAAGTGAGTATTCCTGAAAACAGATGAAAGGGAATTGCCTGCCATTCTTGAGAGGCATACAGTTTGATATGAGGCCAGGAACAGAGAGGAATCCTCTGGTGCACTCGAAGCCTCATGGCAAAAATGGACTCCTTCACTGGAAGCCCAGACTCCTGGGTGCTGGTCCCAGTCCACCTCCTGGGACTCTGGAGCCTAAGAAAATGCCAGCCTCTCCCAGTTCCTTCACCCTTTAAATGAGATCTCATGCCAGGTGATTACGAGGCTCATTCCAGTGTGGAAATCATGGGACTCCACAAAAACACAACAACTGAGGGTCCCCACACTTTGTCGGAGAACTTCTGTTTCTCCCCAAACAATTAATAGATATTTTTAAAGCTTAATACAGTTAGTAAAGATGTTAGAGTCAACCACGCAAACATGAGATACTTCCTTCATTGATCAGAAACTAATTTAGAGCTTTGAAGAGTGTTTCTGCTAAAATTTCTAATGACTCAGAGAACCAGCTACTATTGGCCTTGAAGGAGCCATTCCCATTTGCTTTCAAAGACAGGGGAGGATTTCAGGACCCCCCCCCCCCGACCTCCTTCCTTTGCCACTGCCTCTGCCCCAACAAAACAGCCCTCCCATTGTCTTCATTTAGACCTCCCTACAAGGTTTTGTTTGAACAGGGAGATGCACGGGGGGAAAAGGTTTAGCTCACTGGCTCTGTGGTCAGACATGCAGGTAAAGTTCCAGCACTTACAAGCCTGGTGACTCAGGCGGCCCAATTCACATCTCTAGGCCTGAGTTACTTCATCTGTGGAATAAGCCAATGCTCCTTGTTTCTATATTACAGGGTCATGTGAGGATTCACAAATCTGTATATAAGGAAACTTAGAACAGCGGTAGGCACATAAAAAGCACCCCACTCCAATACAGGATTTGGTACCCCCTCAGACTTCCAGGGACAGCATAGAGCTGTCCATGTCAAAGACAGTGATGGCAGAAGAACCACTGATACAGTCCATAAACTGCCTATATACATGAAGGTGACAAACTTAGGAGAGACAGGAACCCAAAGTATGATAAACAGCTCATTGTTGTGCTTTGTTTGGTTTGGTGATGCAGCTGTCTCTGGAATCTTTTAAGGAAAAAAAAATAAAGGAGGCCAAGAAATAAATTATTTCATCTGGACAAAATTACAAAAGCTGAAATAACTGAAGGCAGTCATGATAATACGTTCAATTTGGCCTCGATAAGGAAAACTGTTAACACTTTAATAGCTACTAAATGAAATCACTCAATTAATTTCCCACATGCTGAAACAGGTAACCATATATTTATCTGCCAGAATTATGCCCTCCATATTGCATATTTCCACAACTGCCAGCAATTGTATTCAGCATAATGGGAAATAAGCTGCACCTCATGAGTTCAGGTAAAGAAAGTAGCCTGAGGTCTGCTGCCTGCTGAGCAACTTGATGGAAGAGATTTCCTTTTTCTGTTGTGGTTCTGTTTGGTTTTTTTCTCTTTCCTTCTTAATCATTTCCAATACATGTGCAGAACACTGTAAACCAATAGGTGAGAAAAACCATAGACCTCCTGGATTTCTGGACCAGAGATTTCAACACACAAGCTAGGATCCTACAGGAAATGACCATGTTGCTCGCGGAGCCCCAGGCAGTGACACATCTCCAAAGGGGTCATCGAGGGTCACCAAGTCCATTCCCCAGCCTTGGGCTTCACTGAAGGACCCCAATTCCCCCTAATAAGATAGTTGTTCATGTCCTTAAAAATCTCCCTTGTGTCTGAAAATCAAGTCTCCCCTGCCTCATCAATGCTGTCATTAAGATGATACCATGACGCTTCCACAGCCTTAGTGTGGACTCAGCTGGACAGCCAGTAAACATCATTGCCATGAACTCTAGAGAGCTACACAGAGGAAGCACACACTAGCGCCAGCTCACATTGTCAGAAAAATTGCCTTCCTGCTACTGAGATCTCTGAGAACCATTGGGTTCTCGTCTGTGGACCCAAGAAAATCACTCTTCCATGGCTCCTCTTTAGTCCCAGGAAAGATGGGCCTCCTGTGAGGAGCTGGAGGAATCCTAGCTGCCTCAGAAAGAGTAAGGGCCCAATGCTTTGCTCTTTCTCCTTTCTCAGCTCCAGACCTACAGAGGCTCCAGCTTGTAAACAAACCATCTTCTAGAAAGAGGCCTGAAGTCCCACCTGACTCCAGAACATTACCATCAGGATATGTATAGTGCTATTTTCTTGGTAAAAGGGCCACCTGGGTGAAATCACCTTACAAATAAGATCCTCCTGGTCTGGGGAGACCCCATTTACACCTAGCCTATTTCTTGTTTGGCTAACAGCGTACCCAGGGACGAACTGTGGTGTGAGATCCTTACTGCATTCTACACACATAGGAGCGCACCCTCCACACTCACAGAGACACCAGTGAGGTGAGGCATAAATCCCTGGAGAAGACCAGGAAGTAGGCAGCTTACCTTGGGTTTCACCACCTTCATGAATGCCCCTCTGACTGAAGCTTCCTCTCGTTCTTGTCTGGTTACTTTCCGGGCATCCAAAAACTTTAAGTTGGGCAGCTTGTGCAGAACAAAGCATCTGGAAGAGAACAGGTAGAGACAAGACAGGAAGGTTGGGGGGACCAGCATGCAATTTGTCTGGTACTCAGGAATGTAGTTCAGCTGGTGTCCTCACCTAAACTATAAGCTTCATGAAGACGGGAACCATTTTTTTGTGCTCACCCTTGTGTTCTCTTGGAAAGTAGCATTGGGATTAACTCATGAAAATAACAAGTCATTTCTAGACCAGTTCAGTTGCCTAAATATTTCTTGAGCACCTACTATGTGCCATGCCCTAGGTATATGTACAGAGGTTATAACAACATGGTCCCTGCACTGAAAGGGGCTTTTAGTGTAACTGAGATGACAGACTCACACAGAGAAATTAGAAATCAGCTTGGCTAAGTACCGACATTGCAGTTATGCAGTAGCTTTGAGAGCACAGAGAGAGGGGACCTAATATTGCTCACTAAATAACTAGAAACTAGTAGCTGTCAGAGGATGAGGAGGAGGAACAGGAAATTTCAAGTAGTCTTCAGGAAAACAAACCCTAAAGCAACCCTGAGCATTAGCTTTTTCTCAGTGCAAATGTTACTTGGGGCAAACAGTGTCCCTCCCTTCTCTGTGGACCCTGGGTTCCCAGGCCAGCTCCCACAGCCATAGGGCAGCCTTACATCACCACGTGACGTCCATATGTTTGTCTGGGTAAAAGATTTAGCGGACCACTCAAGTGCCAGACACAACAACTTACAGGCCTTAGAGGTCATGGCCAGCCATGACCCCTATATTAGTCATTTTTTAAAGTCAAAATCCTCTAAAATTATTTGGAGGTATACTTTTCTTCCCCAGAACTGTACACCCCAACAGCTGAGGTCCTGGAAATTGGACAACTTCCTACTTCCTCCCTGGCCTCAATCTAGTCCCTTTTTTTCCTATTTCTTCCTGAGCCTCACCCTTTCCTCTCCAAATGCCTTCTGACCTTATCCAAAATCAGAACAGTTCCACAAAGAGCCCAAATGACCTTTCTGTCTTCCAGGAGAACTCCCAGTGGCCTCAGTCAATGTCAGAGAAAACTTCCGTCTTCTGCTTGTAGCGGCAAAGGCTTGATGACAACAGATTCTTTGAAATAAAGATGTGTGCAGACAGAAACAGGATGTCAGGAGTGACGCTCCAAGGAGGAAAGACACCCACTAAGTGTAGGGTGGGAAAAGATGAATATTCAGGTGAAGAAAACAGCAGTATTACACCATCAGCCAATGTTTAATGATGGAATGAAAGATGTCTTCATGGTGCTGGCAGGAACCATGATGACAACAGACAGCACATTGTCATTTTGCCCCACTTTGGATCACAGCCCTGAAATCAAAGGAAAGAGAGAGAGGTGCTGGCTTTTAAGCTAGTTAAAAATTTTAGATGACGGAGCTTCCGCATTCAGAGCACTCTTCTCACACAGTCAAAGAAACAGCCCACAAGACAGGCTGTCCGTCACTCTGATACCAGGGGTGGCTTGACTCCCACCATGGCGGCCAGCCTGGATTTTCCAGGTGCTTGCTGCTCAGAAAGCCTTCCCCAAATGTTGGGTCTGAGACTCAACCCAGGGTCCAAAGTTCGTCCCTTAAAGATGTTGTCTTACACGTACTCATAACATTTATTCACCCAACAAACAATCTGTGAGCAGCCACCACCTGCCAGGAACGGTGCCAGATGCTGAGAACAGGATGATGCACGTGTCACATAAGGTCTCTGCTCCCAGGGAGCTTCTGTACTAGTACAGTGGTTCTCAAACTTAAGTGGTTGTCAACATCCCCTTGAAGGCTTATTGAAACACAGACAGCAGGGCACCACCCCCAGAGTTTCTGATTCATTACATCTGAACTGGGGCTGGGAATTTACATTTCTAGTAAGTTCCCAGGTGAGGCTGATGTCACTGGTCCTGCTGAGGATCCCTAACCAAGTGAGAATAACCCCATGAAAAATACTCATTTTGGAATTATGAGAACTATAAGGTACTGAAGTGTCCCCTTCCCAATTCTGCCAACAGCCCGCTTGCCCCGTGTCTGTGGTACACATAACACAGACGGCGGGCACATCTACCAAGCCTTCCTGCCCCTTGGTGGTTTGGAACGGTTTCCAAATATTCCTGCCAAGTGATAAGTCAGTGGGCTTTCTGCCTGCCTGTCCCATCCCAGTCTCAGGAGATCTATTTCCCTTTGTTCTAGGTCATGTCAGGGTGTCAAAAGCTGCAGCTTCAATCCTGAATGTAATACAAGCTTGCCATAAAAATACAAGAGAGGATTCCCGAAGCCATAGAATGAAGGCTTTTACAATATCAATTCAACCCTTGTAAATTTAATCCAGGGTTATTTGTTGCACCAAAATCTCTTTACTGTGATGTATTACTTAGTTACTGAGGTTATCACAGCCGTATCCTAAAGTTGCATAGTACATAAAACATTTCAGTTAACAATGCGGGAAGGTTAACTCCCCTAGATAACCTGCAATCACAAGGGCTAGTCCACATGACATGCTTCTGTCAGCTTCCACGAGCTATTGATGGTTCAATCAGTTTGTTTTGAAGGTAAAGTACAACAAAAGGGCAGTAAACTTATTCAGACTGTCAACAGGGGCTATCGGGAATGGGGCTTGCAGGTAAGTAATTCTGGGTGTTTTAAGGCTATTATCAAACAGCAATGGTTGAAGGAAGAGACAGCTACTAATAACACAGAAGGCAGCCATCATAAACCACTTTATGGCAGAACCCCCCCATCTATAAATCCTGTGACACCCGGAGACAGCTTCAGATTTATAAAACTGCTTGTTAAGCCAGGACACTGCTTAATGAAAAGAGATCCATCTAAGTTCTAAGTCTCTGGTCCTCAGCTCCAAAGGGTAACTCCAATTTTCCTGACCTTCCCAAGGTGGCCGGGCGACAGTCCCAGGGCTGGAGGATGAAGTCGGGCACTCCTGGCTGTGATGTGGCCGGTGAGGTTATGGAGAGGAGGTCAGAGGTCCTGGGAAGGAAGGTGTTTAAAGACCTATTTGTCTCGGCAAACAGATTCTATGGAGGGGAGACCCCCACACAGAGCTTCTCAGGTTCTCTCTCTTTTCGTATAGAATGGTCCATTTCCTTAAAGGACTCCTCTGAGGAGACACCTAAAACTGGTAGGGGGAGAAAAGGAACAGCAAGAGGCTTTTTTTTTGTATGTTTGTTGCTCCAGAATAAATTTTCTCTGCCCAAATCCCAAAGTTCTGGCATTTTCCACCTAGATTTCACAGGGAGAGGAAAACAAGTTCTGAGCTCTCCTGCTTAGAACTTCTACCTCCTAACATTACACAACCACAGATCTCCACTGTCTGCTCCTAGGGCTAGCTGCCGCTGCCGTGTTTCCCTGTCTGAAGAGACTCTCCTCAAGACATATGAAGCACCTAGGTTCTGAGGGAACTGGATGTGGGGGTCACAGGAGTTTTGTCCCACTTCCTTCCATCCATGGCATTCTGTGCTTCTCCCCATTAGTTCTTGCTGCCTACTTGCTCCCATGCGTGGGGTCAGGGTGGAGGTGGTTTAAGCTACTGATGCCTGCCTTGGGTCCCTGAAGACAGTAACAGGTGACCCATGAACCATTTTCAGTCCTCAGCAAAGCCTAAAAAAATAGTGAACACACCAACAAAATATCAAGCTACACTGCTCTTGACTGGATTATATTAACTTTGTTTGGTAATACTGGCTACCTGATTAATTTTTTTAAAAAACAGAGTTAGCATTTGCTTAAATGCAGTGCATTTAAGAGACAAAGCTTTAAAGTATGGGGAAGAAAATTTAAAAGAGGGGAGGTCTTCCTAACAAAAAGCTTGGGGACTAACAGGTCAAGGGTAAGAGCCCAGACTCTGTGATTGCCCTACTGTGCATTCTTGGTTCAGTCTGTACCACCTTCCTGAGCCTCAGTTCCTCCATCTGTGCACTGAAGAAAATAAGCTTTAGCTTGCTTGAATTCTATGTGCCTCAAAGTTAATTTACCATAAATACATTCATGTTCTTCTTTCTTATGACTCCAATTTCCTTATGTAACCACCCCCTCACACTTTCAGGTAAAAGAGGACTGTGAGAAAAAGTCAATAAAGACCAAAGGGTAATGAATAACTCCAGATGCTCAGAGATGACAATGATCTCACTCTAATGAGCCGAGGTGAGCTCACCTACAGCATTAATGAATGCCTGACAACTGTAAAAGGCCAGCTGATTTAGGCAGTATGTTTGAAGTCTTCGTGCAAACAATACACCCACAGGACAGACCAAGGCCCTCTACAGAGGGTAACCAGCAATTACTCTGTGGGCTTCTGTCACTTTGATCTCTAGGTCGTGACCTTTGCTTTCTTGTGATCTTCAAAGCCCAGACTGTAGATTAGCTGGAGAATGCTGGCTGGGTTATGTAAGCCACAAGTTTTACAGCTCCTATTGGGCTAGGAAATGGTGGTAGCCCAGGACGGTCAACAGACTGCGAAGGGTCCCTCCCTCCCTCCCTTGCCTCCCCCCTCCCTCCCTTCTTCCCCCCTCCCTTCCTTCCTCTCTCCCTCCCTCCCTTTGGTTGAGTGCTGCAGACACTGGGCAGGCCCCAGGGCTGCTCCCTTAGAGGGAACAAAGGAAGGGTGTCACGTTTTAAATAATTTAATGTTATAAGGAATACAGAGGGCCCTACTGAGGAGGAAAACTGAAGGAGAGGTCGACCAAAGACTGCAGTGGCGGAAAGAATGCATGACAAAGAGTTTAGTGACAGAAGTAGAGCTGAGAGACCATGGATTAGCCCCATTCCCTTATTTGACAACTGAAACCTAGCACTTGCGTACAGTTGACTTTCATGCTTTCTTTCCTGTACTAAAAAAATAATAATAATTGCAAAGGAAGACAAGAAACAGACCATTCTGGGCACCCAAGTTGCCATCCTTGATTTCTTTTTCTGCCAGTATGGAAGTCCACAGGAAGCCCAAAGTGGTTTCTTAGTACGATGGTGGTCTCCCAAGCCAAGTTCTGCCTCACCCACTCTCTTCCTGCTCAAATCCCAAAGGCTGTTGGTTATCACATTCACCTCCATTCAACATTCATCCCAAAATAGCACAGTGTGTACACACTGCAAAGCACGGTCAGGTTTAAGGTCCTGTAATAACATGGCAATGGACATTTCTCAGCCAGGATCTATGATGAATGGCAAAAAGAAACTCCAGGCGTGGTTTGCTCCTGCCCCAGCAGGACCAGGGCACTGCTCAACAACTTGGTAATAAGTTCATGCTCACATACAGATTTAATGACCCCATTTTACTGTGGGGATGTGTGCCAAGAAAATCTAACCCAGTGCACAGAGGGTAAGTGAGGAAGGAAAAGGGGTGGTATGGGGGAAGGGAAGAAAAGAATTTGCAGACACCAAAGCATCTGTGAAGCCATTTCCAAAAACTCCATGAATCTAGTCACTTCCCATTTCTGGTCCAGTGGTTGGCCACAGCGTGACCTAAAACTGGGCAGACCTCTCTGAAATCAACATCTCCCACGGAAATGAAACAACAGACATACTTGTTTTGATATATGGCTGGGTGACATATTATAAATATTACATCACATAACCACAGGGGATGCCAATCAATAAGGAATTTTTTAGACAGCACTAAATGAACCATGGGTTCTTGCTTCTGAATACACTCCTTTAAGGCTCCTACTATTGCCTAAATGATTAATAGAAGACATATTGTCAGAAAACATACTTAAAGTGAAAAACAGTAAACCGTAGAAATATGATTCATTTTTAAGCAATTTTCTAGTGAAAATGTCACATAAATTTACATAGAGGCCCTAGTATTAGGCTCCAGATAACAGCTAGAAGGCAGGCAGAATTCGTGCTTTGTGAATGAAGGGCCAGGAAAATAGTTTAGCAAGAATAAAAAAAGGTGACCACATTGCTTTGTAGAAATCCAAATGCCACAGGAACTCTGGGTCCAAAAGTCTTACTGTGAAATCCTAAAGTTTCTTCAGGGTTAAATGAAGCTCAATTCCAGGATGAACAAAGTGGAGATGCTTATGGACCACAGAGCAGAACTGGTGATATACACATTTATCTCATCCAAATGCAAGTGTGGGAATGCTTGTCAAATTACCAACAAAAAACAAAATGAATAAAAAATTTAGAGTTACTACAAAATGAGCCTACTCTTCCACTCATCGATCAGATGCTGTATAGTGAATGTATAACGGATGCACGCACATTCATGTTCCCACCACTGCTCTTGCTTCCTATTTTTCTCCAAGTACGAGCACCTTGCCATCATTGTAGGGGACTTCTGAATTTTATAAAATAATTTTGACTAGATGTGATTTGGGCTGTGTGAGTCCTCTAGAATCCCATTCCTCGTGGCAACTTTGCCAATGTGTGCAACTAAAAAAGAACCTTCCCAGCCTCTTCCTTCAATATCTTCCAAGGAACAGGCCTGCAGAGGGGAGGACAGGCTTGGGCAGTGTCCATCTCAGCCCATGAGATGGATCATTCCTATAAAACAAAGCCCTCCCTAAAGAATCATGCCCCAACAACCACAACTTGGATGGAGTCTGAAGGATAGTCACTTTCCTGTTAACTGAGTTTGTTGACATCCAAATGGATCTGATTCCAAATCAGCAGAGGGCCTCTGAGGTCCTCAAAGCTCCCTGGATCTGTCTATTAGTGCCCATGTCATGAGAGGAAGAGTGATTTCAAGACAGCTCCAGCAAAGTTCCCAAGCTCCTATTCCATGGCCTTCACTACTTAAGCTGTTAATGAGGAGTGACTGAGCAAGAAGATACGGTGTGAAATCAGTATCACCAACAGAGGTGAGTTTGGGTCAGTGTTTCAAAGCAAATGGTTTAGAAGTAGAAAAAAGAAAGAAGCATTTCTACCTGGAGCCCATCAAAGCACATAGTCCAGTGGACACTGAGGCATACCTTTATGGTATGGAACAAAGTTATTGGCCTTGTGGGACTTTCTCTTGGGATTTTATACAAGATCCCTTAACTTTAGGGGAAGTAATTTCAGTCCAAAAAGTAACTCTGAAGCAGACTACAGGAAGACATTACACAGAGCGCAGGTCAGCAAAAGATAGTCAAATCTGGAATGCTGCCTTTATTTATTTATTTATTTATTTATTTATTTATTTATTTATTTATTTAAAGGTTTTATTTACTTATTTTTATAGAGAGGGGAAGAGAGGGAGAAAGAGAGGGAGAAGAACACCAATGTGTGGTTGCCTCCCATGTACCCCCAACTGAGGACCTGGCCCACAACCAGGCAGGTACCCTGACTGGGAATTGAATTGGCCACCCTTTGGCTCACTGGCCACCCTCTGTTCACAGGCCAACACTCAATCCACTGAGCCACACCAGCCAGGGCCAAATGCCTTTTTATAAAATAAAATTTTATTGGGTGGAACATAACCATGCCTGCTCATTTACAAATTATGTATGGCTACTTCTGTACTATAACAACAGAACTGAATAGCTGCAATAGAGACCATATGATCTCCACCCCTTCACAAAAAAGTTTGTCAACCTTTGACCTAGACCACCCAATAGGTTTATGTGTTTCTTGGCTCCTGGGACCTCAACAAAAGGATACAATAGCTATAGGTTTTGCAAAAGTGAAAGCTTAACATTTTCATGAGTAGTCTACTGATATTTGCCACACATCTGCTATGCACCCAATAGCACATTATGCCCCCAAAGATGCTACTTTTCCCTGCTTTCACCATGCTCAAACCCCTAGATACCCACCTGTATCTCTTGTAGTCTTCCTCATCCTTTTCCAAGCTGACCAGTTCATTGGGACATGCTACATTACCCAGCAGGCTGAGGTACTCCAGAGCTGGTGTCACTTCTGCCAGGTGATCAAGCAGGCACTCCAAGTCAGTGATGTGACAAAGGTTAAGGATTTCCTTCCAGGAAGACAGGCTTAGCAAGAAGAATAGACCATAACTGACAGGGAAACACTAGCAGCTGATGAGTCCAGACTGCTCCCATGAGGTAACATGGGCAAGGGTTGAAATCAGCTTAGCTGTAGGTACTTAGAACAGCTAGCTTTTCACTCCTACTCCTGGGTCTACAAACCAGCTTTTCTTTGACAAGTAAGGCTGAGTTCAGATCACTTGACAGACAATGAATAAACTTAATTATTTTATCCCACTTTCCTTTCCACTATAGTTCTGTTTTTTTTAATGATAAAGGGTAGATTCCGTGTAGTAAAATATTTTACAATATGAAAATCCATAAAAGTTAATTCTTTCTAGTAATGAAAGCAAGACATTATTTTCAAAGACCTCATTAAAAATATATCAATTCTTTAAGGGGTAATTTGTCATTAAAACAAGAATGGCATAAACACAAACAGGGATTGGCCATTCCCTTATGATCTGAGAGTTTGTGGTGGAATTAAGCATTGCTCAGTGGACTCAATGGTGGGGGGAAAAACATTGTGTTGGGGGAAAAGAAGAACAAAGCTAGACCAAGAAGACAAGCAGAACAAGCTAAGACAGGTTTAGTCAAGCCAAGCAGGTCAAAATGCATTTCCTGACCTTATGGTGAATCTCATGTCCTATGAAGAAAAAAACTGGAAGAGAAAGGCCAATGAGAGGCCTGATGGTAAAATTATTCCATGATTCATTGCCACAGTGGGGTCCATTGTCCTGTCAAGGTAAACACTGAGACCTCCCCCCAAACCAAGTATATTCAAGGAATCACAGGAATGGGAAGGACTAGTTGACACATCAACTCTTCAATTGAGCCACATACAGATGAGCTGAGCCATAAAGAAGATGGTGATTTGACAGGCCAGAAGAGAGGCCATGAATACTAGGAGCCCGTGGATATAAGGGGTTAGTCAATACAGGAGACAGAATGAGGTCCTTGACAGGGAATGACAGCAGAGCATATGGGGGTTGAAAATATAGGGACAAAGGCAGCATATAAGAGTCAAAGACTCAGAGGTCTACCTGAATTTATGAGAGAAGAGGAAAAGTTTTGAAAAATTAGCTGCTCTTACTCTGTCAGGATATTATCTAACCATGAGATGTTACCCAGATTTTTCATACTTCATTTCAACTTGTCACACAACAATAAACTCTAAATCCAACCAATATCTGAATCCAGCTCCTCACATATCTGCCAAGGGGTCACCACAAGGTACCTCATTTTAGCTCACAACAATAAGAGAGTTTTTCTTTCCTCTGGGAATGAATCTTTCCAGAATTCCTACCCACTGACCAAATTTAACTGTTTGTGGTCACACAGAATATGGTATTCTTCTCTTCCACGTGATGACCCTTCAGACAGTGGAAGTTCACATGTTTTCCTTAAATCTTATATTCTCTAAAGTAAGTTCCTTCAAGCAATCTTTACACTCATACTCTGTGACCATCAAATACAAAAACAAGCACTGTTCCTTGGGAGGAACAAGACAGAGGCAAGGAGAGGGAGAGCACAAGTGAAAGGGGAAAACTAGTAAAAGATGGTCTGAGCAAACTCATCCACTGTGCATTTCAGTTGACCAATGTCTGCCCACTTTCTAAACAAAGACAAGGACACTGAAGTTATCAAGCCTTCAAATCCTTAACAAATAACATCCAGGAATGGCCACAAAGGGCCACTGGGATGAGCATAATGGGAATGGGGATATGTAGAGAAGACTAACCAGAAGGTCCTGGCAGGAAACAAGAAGGTCCTGGCAGGAAGGTAAGGTTGGAAATACAATGGGTAAGTGGCCAATAGTCAAAATATTGATGTTTTTCATTAATGAAGAGAAAACATATTTATTATATTTTCAATTCAAGTTCAACTGTCACTCTCTTTAAGAAAATCATTTAAATAAAACCAAATAAAATGACAGTGAATGATTTCAGGGGAAATGTGGCTTTTCCAGCAGGTCTATCTTTCTATGAATGGCAGTCATTATAACATTTAGGAGGGAGGAGGGGTGAGAAGAGGAAGAAGAGGAGGAGGAAGAGGAGAAGAAAGAGTCCTGCCACTTTTCTCTCTAGCAGTGCTACCCCCAGACCCTGACAGAGACACCTCAGGGGCCAACAGTGTCATCAGGTGGGGTACTCCATGCCTGAACTTGGAACTGTATGGGCTTCAGTCTCATACAGAGACTGAGTCCTATATGGACCTCAGTCCCAGCCATAGTTTCTCCCTCTCATGTTTCACTCCAGTCCTCTACTCCAAACATGGGACCCATCAAATGCTCCAAGGAGCACTAGACTCACGCCTTTTAGGTCATCCTACAGCCTCAATACCAGGCTCTATTTCTGGGGATGGGTGGTAGGGAGGCAGTCAAATGATCACTACTACTAGCCAGCACAGTATTTCTTTTGTGGAGTTGAAAGAGAGTGGGCTATCAAATGCTGCTGACATGATTTGGGGGAGGGGTTCAAATTATCTACATAGACAGTGGCCCTGAAAACCTAGGGGAAGCCCTTTCTACTATGGACAGAAAAGTCTAACCAAAACCTACTTCCCTGTTAGGGACAAACTCCTTAGATCTTCATCCATTTTTTTTAGCTTCTCTATGAAGGTGGGAACATGAAGAACTGTTGAGAACTCCCAGCAGTTTCTCAACATTCCGTGACTATTGAAATCTAACATGCCCCCATCCAGGGAGGCCCAGTTTAATCTGAGTAAATGTTCATATGTATATTTACTCAGAACTAATAAAAGCTTGCATGTGAGGGCTCCTTGCTTACACATGTCTCTTCCAGGATGCTAAAAAAACCCCAAGCAATAGAGTCACATGGTAACGTATTTTCCAAAATTTGCAGAAGTAGGTTGCACAATTGGTTAAGATCACTGCTTTTTTTCATTAGGGTGTCTTCCACCACATTTCACTTTGAGTTGGGTAACATTGAAGCGACTATGGAAATTCTAGGAACCTGGTTAAGAGAAACTTATGAAGCAGTGGTAATCAGGATTCAGTGGGATATATTTGTGTGGTTTGCAGTCATTTCTGTGTCTGGTTATTACAACAGTACCAGTAGAAATGGCTCCCAGTAATATTCCTGCCACTCAGTAATTCTCATGCTGACACAACATGTGGGAACCAACATAAAGCTGATGATGAAATGATTAATGAGTTAACCAATTCAAAGAACATTCAAGATTATGTTGGTGAGTGTATACACACACACACATACACACATAACTTAAAATGTCCCAAGATCTTACAGCTCATATATGAAGAAAACATACAAAAGCTTTTTCAATACCTAATAATTCTAAAATTTTTACCAATAACTTAGTGGTGAAATTATAAATAAGGAGTGGTAAACCTGAAAGAAACCTTCCTAAACTATTAAAACTACAAATAAATTTTCAATTGGCTAGAATTGTCTTTCTATTCTCTCAGTATAAAATATAAGTTGTATAACAAAATTATAAGGAAGTTTGCAGGAAAAACTAAGAAAAAGGTTTTTATACAGGCATGTGAGTATAAAAATATTTACTTTTCTAAATATTTTAATGTGTGGTATTTTAACTTAAATTTTAATTTGCTTTGATATATTTTTTATTCCCAGTAACATTCATCTTCATACCTAATTTTGCATTCACTATTATGTAGTCTTTCCTTTTAAAAGGGCCTTCTCAAATTGTGTAAGTTTCACACTCCAAGAAATCTAGATCTGCCCCTGAGCAGGAGGCCCTGGAGATGCGGACTTTGAATCTCTTGATCATTTCTTGAGCAAGAGGTCTAAAGGTTGCAAGAAGCTTCAGCCATCTTGCCAATAAATCCAAGGAATTCTTGATTTCTAGAGTCTTTGAGACTGCTTCATTTAGAATATTGTGTATGGTAGAAGTTACTTCATCTTCCTGATCTTTTCAACTATCCACTAAATGACCAACTGGGCTGGGCCAGGTAGTCTTCCCAAAATTCACACCAGGCAGGGATCACTAGGCCCTCCTTCAGGGATGCTGTGGACCAGAACTTCATCATCAGGTTGATACCACCACTGGAGGATGAAGCAGGAGGAGTTTTAATTGGTTTCTTGGTCGCCTGGATCAGCAAGGACCAGCTCTGTTCTTCCTGATTGCAAGTTCCAAGATAGAACCTGCACATTCCTGAACAGATAATGCAGGTTTTTGTCAATCTGCATAGATAATTAAGCAGAGGCAATCAAAGGAGGGAACTTGGTGTCTGCGGCTAATCAAGACCACCACAGTGGAGACACTTTCAGAGGTTCTCCTAAGGGTTTGAGTTTCCTTTTTATTTTTTAACCTCTTTAAAAAAAATTGAAGCTCCCTAGCACAGTTTCATTTCTGTCCAGCTGGATTCTCAGCACATACCCGGTTTCTTTCATCAAGTCTTCTCAAGAATGTTTACCATTTAGAATTTTTAGTGTTGTCTACAGAAAGTTGCCATTGCAGAGCCCAGCTGTCATGGCTGGTCTTGCCAAGTGAGATTTCCTGCAATGGACCAAGATCAAAGCAACACCATGGCCAGTTGCACAGGTCTGAAATTGTTTCCCAGGTGAGAAAATAGGATATACCCTCCCTCTATGGTAAGCTCCTGGTCAAAGGGCAGCATATATAGTCACTGGGGAGATTACAACCCAAGCTCATTCTACTATAGGATTTTTTAATGGTAACTAAATCTACAGGACATATTATATCATTTTGATTGCACACAGGTCAGAAATATTATTACATCTATGTAACAATCAAGAAAACTGGGGTCGAAGTCACGCTGCCAGTAAATGACACTGTCTATATTTAAACCCAGAACCTAGGAAATGGCGATTCCAGGGAAACATGACTCACCATTTCCTAACATAAAAAGGAAATTTTATGCTGAACAATGAAAATTCGTACGTGCTTTTGTGGGACACCATAAGGTACTGTCATCCAGCTGTACTCAGTAACTCAGTGGTTTCCAATTTGGGCTTATTCTTGTCAAGCATTGAGGCTTTGGCTAACAGTAAAATGTACCAAGAAGTCATAAAGTCTGGGTGTAAAGTGATTTTCCATATATACATATTAAAATTTTCAATAATACTCTGAAATATATATTACCCATTTATAGATAAAAAACGTAACTGAGGGCTCTGCCAAGCTGCAGACTTCCCTGAGATGACACCGTCAGTTGCTGTGAGAACACTAGGCCAGCTTCCTGACTTGGAGCACATCCCATCTGTATTAATGTCTTCCTTGTTGGTGTTACAATTCATGCTATCTCTTCATACATGTGCTGAAGCACACAGGGAGACAAAAAAATTAAGAAATAAACAGTTATTTAAAATGAAGTCACTGATCACCCTTCCCTGACTCACCCCTGAAGGAAAAGTGGGTGAAAAGCTGGATATCCATTTTTCCTACCATCTCAGTTTTTCCATTCTTTGGGGTTGGGTATTCAGACACGATGATGGAGACCATGACCAAGTACCTATCCCTGCAAGGGAAGAGCCAGGGTAAGTGTGTACATACTCCTAAGAGAAAGATGACAGAGATAGAGACAGAGATGATAGAGATAGAGAGAGAGAGAGAATGTTAACACTGGGGAGAGGAGGTCAACTCCATGGCCCATCAGTCACTACAGGGCCAGTCTAAATGAACCTAAGGAAGAAATGTGAGATAAGGTAGGGACCAAGAGATGAAGAGGTAATCTGGGAAGACCAGACTCCAGGTATATCAGGACAGGGCACCAAAGCTGAGGGCTGAACAGAGCCCTCAGAGACAAAGGCTGGGAGAACAAATGTGGGAGGCCAAGGAAGAAGTATGCAGTTGGGACACGAGGCAGTGCTGAACTGGGAAGAAACATGCCCAGTGCTGGGTTCAGGATGTGGAACCTTTCGTAAGCTCCCTCCACATCTGGGAGCAGGGCTTTCTGGAGCCAGGTACCGGCAGCTGACTCCTCCTACCTCTCAGCTCCTCTTCCTGTGCAGCAATAGCCCCTCCACCTTGGGTTGTAGAGTCTGGGCTGAAAATGAACATACCTGGGTTCTAAACTGAGCCCACACAAACAATCTATGTGAATTCAATAGTTCATACTCGCCCAGTTTCTTCATAAAATGAGACTTATTCTCAGGGATACCAAACTCACAGGATGATATGAGGGTAATATTAAATTATACAAGTCAAAGAAGTGCTCCAAATCTATACTCTGGTGCTGGCTATAATGTGGCCCAAATAACTTCAGATAAGTTCACATAATTCTGTAGGATAATAATAATAGCTATAATACTAACCCTTACATAGAACGTACTGTGTTACTATAATAAATATTCATGAGATTCTTGCAGTAACCATTACAATAACCTATGAGATGAGTACTATTATTGTCCCCATCTTAGGCCAAAGCACAGGGATATTAAGTAACTTCTCCAAGTCAGTGGTAGACCTGAGTCCAGGTCCAATAAGTCTAGCTTCATAGTCTGTTGTTCTTAAGACTATTTGATAGTGCTTCTCTCTAAAAGATAAAAGAAACCCATAACCCACGTTCCCAAAGTCCAGTAACACAGGCATTGTATAAACATAATTTAACTGTGAGTAAAACCCAAATGGAAAACTCTAGATTTGTAAAGCAGATAAAATGGGTGAGGGTGGAGGGTGGGGATAAATAATCATTATACATATGTTTAAAAGCAAAAATATTAAAATCAAACTGCACAAAAGAACTTGAGGTAGAACCCCATTTGATAGCCAGCTTCCTAATATGTTTAAAATAAGATTTAATTTACCAAAGAGTTAATACATATCTTTTTAGAAGGTCAGTAGTTCCTTGATTCTAGGTCTCCCTTTATTACAAATATCAAGTAAAAGCTTAAGGAGATAATATCAAGGGTTCATGTGTTAGGCTATTAATGGAATGAGTCATACCTCTATGTATTCACACCTTGTAGAGTCCCTTCTCACACTGGTTCTACATTTGGTATGTGACTTGCTTTGGTCATGGGACAGCAACACACATGATGCCAATAGGACTTACAAAGTCCTTGTACCTTCACACATGGCTCTTGGAACACCCCTCCTATGAGGAGAGGCCTGTGCTAGCCTATTGGAGACATTTAGTTCAACCAACAACCAGCACCAATAACAGACATTGGAACAAAGCCATCTCAGATAACTGTGACTGGCTACATGAGTGACCCAAGGCAACACTAGCAAAAGAACTGTCACCTGAGCCCTGCCCAAATAGCTAAACCACAGTATTATAAACCAATAAAATGTTTTTTTAAGCCACCAATTTTGGTGTGGATTATTATGCAGCAAAGCTAACTGACATAGCCCAAGTCTAACGCCTTTTGTAGAGTAGGATTAGCAAAATGTGGAACTGTGTAATTGTTGGAGAGCCTCAGGTATTTTCAAGTAGGTAGGAAAGCTAGTTAGCCAAAAAGGTGGGGTGAGAATTACTAGTTTAAGAGGATGAGATTTGACATTACTGCTACTTGTACTTGTTTTCCATTCTGTAACTTCTGGGTCGAGTATAGGGGAAAGTAAGTCAATGTGTGTGATCGTACTGATAGCCCAGAGGAGACAGAGGAAGCCATGGTGCATCCCAAGAGAGCCAGCTATAACCTCTGTATCTACTGATAAAGAAGTACCATATAGCACCACAGTAACAGAATGGTCAGCCTTCTGCTCCACTCTCTTTGAGGCTATACTGGTCATTACTCCCTTAGCATTATTGCTGTAGGTTGGAGAAGTTGAAACTTGGGGCAGGAAAAGTTTCAACCAAAGATAAAGAAGTCTTTCAGCATTGTACAGTCAAGAGGCCCGATAATCTCTGGTGACAGCAATACTGAGAGTTAAACCATCATCCAATCTACTTTATTCCTATAAAAATGATAAACAGAGGCTCTTAGAGGATAACCTGTCCAAGGCCTCACAGCTAAGCATAATTAAGATGACTCATGAACACATGTTCAAAACCTCTAATTCTCTAAAGTGATGTGGGGCGGAGGATATGAGATTGTGGCCCAAAGGAGGAACCATGGCATCCAAACTCATCTAATAATCTTTCTGTTCTTGGTTGATTTGAGAATATTTTCCAACTGGTCACCTAAGACAGCCAAAGAAGCCATAAGACACACTAACTATAATAACACTTTTGAAACAATACCCAGAAAACTTAGTTGACCAAAGGATATGAAAGGAAAAAAATTCATCAACATTTCATTATAATAAAGACTGTATTTACTTATAGGCCTTCTCCTTCTTCTATTAAAGTGCCATTAATAATGACCATGAGTAGTACATTTTACAGAATAAAGAATGTATAAACTTATGACTGATAAACAATAAATGATATTGCAAATCATTATTCATTACTGACATATACATATATGTATATTATATTTAACTTAACATAAGCATCCGGTTTTATATCGTAGTCTAGGGGAAAATGTCCTGATCCCTTTTCTATGTCTAACTTAGTATGTGATCATGAACAACTGATTAAACCACTCCAGGTGCCTGAACTTCAGGTCTGAAGCAATATAGTAGAATGAAGAGAACTTTGGATACAGCCACAGCTGAGATTGAATTTGGGACCCAGCATCTCATTAAATGTCTGGGTGTGGGTCTATATTTCACTTCCTTCCCCATCTAGGTAAAAGAAGTAACTATACCCTTCTCATGGGGTTTGATAAGGATTAAAAATACAGGGTGGGGCAAAAATAGGTTTATAGTTGTTTATATGGAAAAATAATACAAGAATAAATAATACAAGAATAAACTTTGCATTCCATGTACTCACAACTGTAAACCTACTTTCCCCCAATCCTGTAATATACTTAAAGTTACACAGGGCCTGATCCACAGGAATGCTCAGTAAAGAGTCTGATTCCACTCTCAGCCTCAGTTGGAATCCAGAGCAATTAGTCTGAGTCTCATCTCACCATCTTAAGAAGAAGCCATATGCTAGACTGGCTGTCACAGGCCTCTCTCGTGACCCTCCTATGATAAACACGATGAAAGACAAAGACAGGCCTGGGCCCTTAGCCCATTCCCCAGTCTCCTTCACCAGAACTGTTGCCCAAGCCTGCAAAAGAGCCTACCAGAAACCTCTGTGAAGGCCAAGTTCGCTCAGCAGCATTACCCTCTACTGCCCACCAGAGGCCGCCCTCCCACACAAGCCCAAGCAAACAACCTGGATTCGCCTTCTTGGCAGCAGTGACATTATTTTCTTTCTCTATTTTTATCTATTAAAAAGATTTCTTCACAGCCATAACTTAGATCTCTACACTAAAATGGAGCAACAGGAAGATATAATGGTGCATTTCATTTATGAATGACCTATAATAAATTACTCTGAAGTGTCCCCAGTGCCAGCAGACAGAACGCTTTGTCTGCCCATGGACTGTATTTCACATACTTTAATTTAGCTGACACATAGAACTCATTTGACATTTTGCAGGTATTTGCATGGGGCAAGGGAGGAGAGGTGGCGAGCAGGAGGGGACCACTGTGGGGCTGGGCGGGGAGTGGGGGCAACAGCCAGAGCCAAGGATATTTGGTTCTTGTTGAGGGTTAAGGTATGAAGCCTGGGTAACCCTGGCAACACGAGGTCGTTCCCGAGCAGATTGTTGTCCAAGATGAGTTCCTCCAGGCTCCCGAACGCGCTCAGTCCTTCCAGTGACCTGCAATGACAAAGGCAACAGGAAAAATGATCCTGCACTAAATCAGGGAGGCCATTATGAGCCGAAATAAATATTTTAACCTTCCCTTTCAGGACTGGGAATAGTTTGGGCTTGGTGCCTGTCAGCAAAGTGAATGACAAGAATTAGTAGCGGGAGCCGGGGCGGGGGCGGGGGCGGGGGAGAAGGGGCCGCTGGCACTCACCGCATCCTTCACGCATTGCCAACATGAAGGATGAGGGTCACTTAGTGAGTAGCCAGGATCCAAAACAAAGGGCTTCAGATACGGCCTGCAGGATAAATTTGTCAATGTCTTGTGCCTTCAGGCACCCAGCCTGGGCTGACCCTAACCTCCATTCCCAAGATAAATAACTCTGTCACAGTTCACCTTCATTCCCTGGACACAAATTTAAGTTGTCATCCATCATTCCTGCCCAGAAATATCATACCCCTCTTACAATAATAAATATAACTTCAAGTATCATTTCTTAGCGGTTCTCCTCTGCACAGTGGTAGGAAACAGCAAGGAAGGAATCCTTTCTCTTCATTCACCGCCTTTGACTCTTTTTTTCTCTGCTTTTTTCCTTCACTAATCACTTAATTTGCTTCTGCCCAGTGTCCCTGTGGCTGCCCCCAAAGGCAAGGCATCTAGGAAGCACATAATCACTCTGGTCTGAGAGAGCTGTTTCTTTTTCTTTCAAGACTTCTTGTTCTTTGGAGAGCAGAGGTAGGAGGTAGGGGAAATTTCTATTTCAATGCTCCTGGCTTGAAGTTACTGTTTTAATTTATGGAAAGTGGATTTCTCACTTTATTTTTGAAGGAAGTATTGAGTGCAGCAATGTAGATGTCAAGGCAGTAAGTAAATAGGCATCTGAAGGAATTAAGTACCTAGCTCAGGAAAGAAAAGTACCAGAAAAGGAGAGACAGCCTTGTTTATGC
This sequence comes from Artibeus jamaicensis, assembly GCF_021234435.1. Classification (NCBI taxonomy): domain Eukaryota; kingdom Metazoa; phylum Chordata; class Mammalia; order Chiroptera; family Phyllostomidae; genus Artibeus; species Artibeus jamaicensis. The sequence continues at coordinate 27,362,769 of NW_026521788.1, read as the reverse complement.
GCTTAGCTGAAAGTTAACTCTTAACGTGGGCTCTGCAGTGTTGGGGGTGGAGGTGGTGAGGGGCAGTGGTATGCCTGTGGTGGCCGTGGCGCAGAGACATTAATTAAAGACAGCCACCCGGTGGAGGGACATACGCAGACACACGTACTTCCAGCTCGGTCACCTGCCAGATGCAAGAGCGGTGCTGAGCTTGCACGGGATGACGGCTAAGCTCCAGCATCTACCAGAGGGTGGACTCACGTGGCATCTCCTGGCTGGGCTATAAAATGTGACAAATCAGGGAGGTGTCGTCCACTCTGTTTGTTCACTTACTGACAGCACATACATGACAGACCCACCTGCCTGCATGTGCAATGCCTGTGCATATGGTGTGGGTGTGAACTTCAGCACAAGAACTTTCTCAAGGCATCTGCATCTCCCTGTGGGACCTCTGCCAAGAGGACTCTGAAACAGAGTTAGTACTTGGGAGGTGAGATATGCATTGTGACTATTTAATTAAATCCCCAGACTCTACTGGGCCCAGAGCTCCACCAGCATGTCCCATTTCTGCCTGATCCTCAGAGGGTCCCGCCAGGGCCCAGCACCCAGACCATGCAGCCTCCTACAGCCAACACTACCTGCTCTGCAGCAGGAAGGCAAGGCCAAATACATTTCGGGTTTAGGGTCAGTGGGGTCATTAAGTCTCATTTATTCTTCCTCCTTTCTCACCTTCTTCATGTTTCAGGGAGGAAAATGGGACTTATATACCTTACTCAGGAAGGTCTGGAATTTTGCATCACTAGTTATGTGCAATGTGGATTTGGGAACAATAGCCTATCTGAACAGCCTTGTTCTGAGTTGATTCCAGCCCATAGTATCTTGTGGAGAATAAGTGGAAGAAGATTGACAAGTTTTGTTTCTTCCTTTTCTCTCCCTCCTTTCATACACTGATCCTTCTGGAAGCCCTGACTTGTGTGGCAGGGCTGTTCCGGATGCAGAGGGTGGGCAGGTACACAAATGCACGAAGGTGTGCAGTAAGTCTGCTTTCTGCAGGGAGACTTCGACCTTTCCCAATGCCCCTTCTTCCACGGGGTTAATGAGCGAGGATCCCAAAGTGGTTTTCAGAACTAGGCTCTGTTTACCGCAAGGGGAGTGGAGGCCACCTCCCCCCACCTCCCCATCAGGGCACCTTATGGATGGCTAATGAGTCCTTTGTGCACAAACATCAGTTGGGTTCTGGTCAGAGGCAGCATCCAAATGCACATTGTTCTCAAGTTATGTTATGCAAATACTCATATCATGAGAATCAGCAAACAGTTGGCAACTGGCAAGGAAAAGAAAGCTCCCTTCCAAGAGTGCTTCAGGGGAGGCATAAAACAAAATGACAAAGCATGAAAAGGGACAAAGCCGGGAACACTAGAGGGAGTGTCCATAGAGACCGCCTTTCTCTCCTGAGGAGGCCCCAGGCAGACCCCAAGACTGGCCTGGGGAGCCAGACTCCAGAGAGGAGTCAGGAAGCTCAGCTCCAACCCCCTTCACCTGTCTGGTATCGAGATTCCTTTTGCCATTTAATGTTATTAGCTGCTCAGTTAAAAGGGAACAATGTCACATGGCGGGGAGGGGGGCTGCTAATTATAAATCCCTGTCTTCATGTCATCGGTGTGCTATACCCTTGATGATTTAATCAGATAATTCAGAGCTGAGGGACTGGGGACAGGAGGCAAAGAGATTCCTGAAGGGTAAAACTGGAGGGGGACAGCATTTCTGGGGCTCAGCTGGCATGTGGAGGCCAATAAACCAACACCTGGAAGATGGTTTTCTTTTTTACTTTAAAAAAGTTTACTTTTGTTGTTGTCATTATTGCTGTTTTCCTGGAAGGAGAGAGAAATAAATTATTTGCACCAATCTTTAAGTTCATACCCCTATATTCAAAATGCCTGCACATAGATATATGCTGTTAAATAAAATGACAAGGCAAAGAGGCTTTGAGGAGCCACGAGATCCATGCTGTTTAACGGGACAGCTACAGTAGCTACAAGGAAAAGATGACAGGGCTGTAATTTCTCTGCTCTAACTTTGTGTGGGGACAGCAAAATGTCCCCCAGTCCCGTAAGCCCCGTGGAAGGGGCGACTGCACTGGGGGTTACTCACCAGCTTGTTTGGCAGTGGCTGCAGGTGTCTGAGGGGTGGGCTGGGAAAGAGAGGCAGGTATGTCTGCTATAGTCAAGGGCTGGAGCAGGAAGACAAGACTGCAGCTTTCCTTCAGCACAGCCAGCTGGAGAGAGATCCTCCCAGCCCAGTCAAGAGACGCCAAGGGCAAGCAGGGAGATGGGTGTGCGGTCTGCTCTGCTCAGTGTGGCAGGTGGTTTGCTCTGGAAACCTAATCAGCACCTCGGACGCGCATTGCAGGCTGTGTGCCTCCCACTGCACCAGAAGGAAAGCTGCCCATTATCTCACCCACAGGTACCATCTCAGTTACTCACGTGCAGGGCACTGGCTGGGCTCCCCCAGGAGCTGCTGCGGCTGCTGGGTGAGTCCCAGTGCCTTTTCCAAAGTCATATCAAAATGACAAAACATCACAACGCATTCAGTTCCAGCGGATTCAAACACAGAGAACTTTTAAGTTTCCACTGTAATTAACCCTATCCTCGTTAAGATAATTATGATCAAGCTTCCTGTCACAGTTAATATCCCAGCATCATTGCCCGTGGCTCACACTCTGCCCTCATTAGCTTATAAAAACAGCGGCACCAAACAGACAGCCTCCCTTTCCAGACTAGGCCAGTGTCTGTGAGCAGCCTTGAGCAGGGCGGCAGGCCAGCAAAAGGGCTATCCCTGGAACCCCAATCCCTTTTGCTCCTGCTGGGCACACACTCAGCAGTCTTCATTGTTTTTCCAAAAGTTAGCCACTTGTCCGAATTGGGAAGGAGGGAGCCAGGCCCAGAACCAGAGCAGGGCTGGGAGAACTGGGGCAGGAGAGCTGCTCCTAGGCAGCCATTAGCCCTGCTTGCCCCTGGTTCTAAAGGACCCCTCCAGAGCCCCTGGTTCAAGAACTGCCAACTTCATTCTGGGGTACATGCTGTGGCGAGAATTAGATCCCTCTGTCCTCAGCTCCCAGCCTACACCAGGAACAACATTTCTGCCTGGTATGACGGGGGCAGGGAACGGGGAGACAGTCAACCACAGACCCTAGGAAAGACACGTGTCTCCACGGTGGGCCTCGAATCCAGAAACAAATGTTAGAATATTCTCAAACCAATTCAGAAAATAAGATCTGTACCTATTTCCTGCACTGCATTCACCTAAGTATCCACATACATATTTTGAACTGAGAAAATGGGGAGGCCGTGGAAATTCTAGAGGGCCTCACCTGCATGCCTGCTGTCTACCACACTGGCTAGTCCTGTACACTCACGGGGTCCTTCTAGATGAGTTCTGTCTGCCCGGCTCCCAACACAAGTGGATCTCAGTGTCAGCCCCGTAAGACCTGGAAAGTGCCAAATGTCGGTGGGGGCTCAGGACCTCTTTGCCAACTGACTGCTCCTCAGCCACAAACCCTGTCAGATGCTGAGAGAAAAGCCACCAACAGAATCCTCAGAGCAGGGCAAAAAGAAGGCCTCAGGGTGAGTGGCCAGGGGCTGGGAGGGTGATCCTCCATCTGCATTCTTTTCAAGCCACAATGCTTCCCTTTCCTCACCGTGTGGCCAGCACCTGCACACCCGTTCTGGTTATTAAACCATTCAAACAGAGGTCCTTACCAGCTGGTAAATCGTTGCAGCTCTGAATGCCTGGGGTGCCCCTCTCTGTTATCCCGGCCATTCCCAGTAGCCCCCGGGCCTTTCCACAACTCAGCAACTAAGTGGTTAATAGCTCCACATTACAGGGGCTTTCAGGAGCCTGCTATAGCCAGGATCTATTTGGTCAATTCAGTGGTTAAGTAATTTAAACCTCACTCTTGAGAGAAAAAATAGTAACTTGTGCCCCTCTTATACCTTCCACCATGCCAAGTACAGTGCCTAGCACAGAGCTGCCCTTAGGAAATATTTACAAATTGACTTACAAAAGAGGCCATGACCCCAGATACAGGACAGAATAGGCGACAGGGAACCAGAAGAAAGAATAGGAGAGTTGTAATACAACTGCTCGTGTTCCAGAAAATGGCCCAGGCAGTAAAGACATTTTTAGAAAGGCTATTTGTATGGTAGTAATATACTACATATAGTAATATACTATAGCATATTACCACATAGTGTACAATATGTATAGTTGGCTCTATATATTTTCTCTAAATTTTTCTGTCATTCAGGACACAGCCAGGGATATATGTACAAATAATTATATAACAATATCAATAGCAGGTAAAAGTGTCTATTAAAAATAGAAGAATACAGAAGAGGCTTGGGGAATATAAGACAGTGGATACTAACACGGTATATACTGACAGTGTACCACACAGAATTTGTCAAAGTCACCCCCAAAGCCCTATCATGCCCTGTCAGGAGGGATGATCCCTGAGCTACAGAGACTAAAATTGAACACTGGCATAAGAGATCTGAATCCAAGACCAGTCAAAAATCTGAGGTAGTAAGCTAGGCATTTGTTAACTTTAAGTGGCATCAAGTCTGAAGCCATCGTGCACCATACCTAATAATGCTAAAAGAACTATTAAATATGATTCTAAGGAATCACAGAGAATAAGTAAGAAGCAAGGAGCCTAGATACGGGAACTTGTAGTTCCAGTGATTTGAAAAGGTAGGTGAGATTCTTCATACTTTGGATTCATAAGTTTATAACCTTGTCTACACGAAGCTGTGGTCAGAGTACACCTCTGAGGAACTGGCATTTGCTCGCCCTGGGGCAATGTAAATCATGTATCTGATCATCTACCTTTTTTGCTTCTGCTTCCAGTAAGCTCAGAGCCAACCTATGACCCAACTGTAAAAAGGTCTCTATATCTGCTTATGAACTTCATTGTTGAGGCTTATAATTTTTTATAGCCTTGATATTTTATTTACCTATATATTAGCTTTGTTTTATTAATCCTAATAGTCTAGCTCAAATCCTTTGTAGAATGAGGTAGTGTGGATATCAATTTAATATAGCATAGATTCTCAAACAGGCAGTTTCTTTGCATTAAGGACAAGTTCTGTGAGACTAGATATTAACGTGAATAGTTGACAAGGAATAAAGATGTATTCAGATTTCAAAATGGCTTAAAAAGGCTTCTAATGATATCCTTGTGATGGGAGAGCAAAAAATGGCTAGAAAATAAAAACTTTAGTTAGGATCATAACTAGTCCAGAAACCAACCTGAAAAACATTTAAAAAAATCTTCATTTGAGGCTATGTCTTTATCAATTTTTTGAGAGAGAGAGGAAGGGACAGAGAAAGAGAAAAGCACTGATGAGAAAGAAAAGAAACAAAGATGGGTTGCCTCCTGTTCAGGCCCCAACCAGGGACCAAACCTGCAGCCTAGGTATGTGCCCTGAGCAGTGATAGAACCCACCACCCTTTTGGCGTACAGGACAGTGCTCCAACCAACTGAGCCAACCTGGAGAGCGCACACCTGAAGAATATTAATTAATGGCTCAGATTGCTCTCAGAGAAGGTTCTGGGGACTTTGGTTTTTCCCCAATAACTTGATAAGGCCATGTTCCCTACATGTATGGAAGCCAAGACCCTTGAAAGATACTCAGAAGGATATAGGAGCTCCCAAATGATACTGTTGGATCAACTCATTGTTTCAGCCCAACAAGATGATATTTCAGAGTGTCTAACACAAACACCTAAACACAGATTTAAAGTTCAACTACCTGAAAGCACCAATTTAAAGAAAAAATTAAAAGGCAAATGAAAATTGGTGAAAATAATTGCAGTCTCTCCAATAGTCTAAGGTTTAACACCCTGAATGTGAAAAGAGCTTTAAAAAAATCATTAAGGAAAACTTGAAAACCCTAAGAAAAATGAACAAGAGACATGGACAGAAAATACACAAGGAGTAAGAAGGGTCAATAATGGAAATGGGTAAAATTTCAGCTTCATTGGGAATTGAAAATATTCAGATTAAACAAGATAGCAAATACACTATTTTCTTAAATCTTAACGTAGTCTTGTTAAAAGTTCAAGGTAATAGACTAATACAACATTAATGGGGAGTGAAACTATTATAACCATTTTGGATGATAATTTAATTAAAAGCCTTAAAATGATCACCTTTTTAATCTAGTAATTCTAAAAATTTATTCAGTAAATATCAAAGAAATGTGCATATTTAAGTATGTTCACTACAGCATTATTTATAGTGAATTGTAAATAAGCCTAAATTCCCAATGATGGAGGAATGATTGAATATCTGTATAACAAAATGCCACACAGTAAGTAAAAATGATAGTGTAGCTAAATATCTACTGATCCAGTAATACTGTCATGGAATCTAAGCACCTAAAATTAAGTTATAATACACACACTTGAGTATACACACCAGGATCTGGTGCAGGAACATTGAAAGGCATCTGTGTGATACCCTCAATTCTCCACACGAATTTTAATTTGTACCATGTTTTCCACGCTGATGGTTAAACTAGTCTTTGTTGTTTCTAATACACTTCTATCATGATGCACAATTTTGTACATAGGAATTATATGATGATTCTGCACATGCATACACAAATGCCCTTCAAGGTATACACATGAACATACATATCTACATATTTATCTATCAATTGATCCATATATAGATATATCTAAGATATACACCTCTAACACCTGGGTAATGGGTTGATAGGTTTTTTCTCTTTTACAGGTTTCACTAGTTTCTAGATTTTCTATCAAGAATAAGTATTTTATAATAATGCAAAACTGCAGCAAATATTACTTTTAAGTTAAACAAGACAACTTCCTGAACAGAAGGTGAATGAGCCTTGAATAAAGAGCAGTGGGTGTAAGGAGGGCTTAGTATATGGGTGTCAAACTCGTTTTCGCCAGGGGCCCCATCAGGCATGTGGTTGCCTTCAAAGGGCTGAAATAATTTTAGGACTGTATAAATGTAACTACTCCTTAACTGTTAAGAAGTTAAAATTACATTTGGCCCTTTGAAGGCAACCTTAATGCTGATGCGGCCCCCCGTGAAAATGAGTTTGACACCCCTGGCTCAGTATAAATCATCATAATGGGGCTGCTAATCTGATTATCATCCATTCTACTGGCCCCTAAGTAACTCTGCCTGGAGCTGTTTCAATTCTGATTGCCAGACTCAAAGGGGCATCAGCACTCAGAAACACCATACGTGGAGAACAACTAGGTGGTCAGGGTGTAGGAAACTGTGACTTGAGAGAGTCAAGATTACTAGGAGCAGAGGAGACTTAGTTGTTCCAAAGTACTAAGACCATGCCATTCCAGAATGCAGTAAAACAAATCAGAAGAAAAGTATGTAAGTTGGGAGGAGACATCTGAGTCAATTTTTTTAAACTTACAAAAATAGAGGGCTATTCGACAAAGGACTGAGCTGCCTTATGTACCACTGTAGGTATTGGATCAGAGACTAAAGTCATGGAGAACATCTAGAGCACAGGTGGCAACACAAGTCCCGCAGGCCAAATCCGGCCCTCCATCATGTTTTATCTGGCCCGGCACCTTGTTTCTACCTGGCAGCAGCGCCGAGCTCTAGCTTAACTGTTACGGAATAGTTACATGTATACAGTCCTAAAATTATATTCGGCTCTTTGAAGGCAACCACAAGGCTGATGTGGCCCCCAGTGAAAATGAGTTTGACACCCCTAATCTAGAGAGAATTTCTGCATAGAGGAGAAGACTCAGTGACCTCTAATATCCTATCCAGATCCTGGGCTTATCTCACTAGAGCTCCTTCCTATAACCACAGTTTAGAAGGGCTGCCAAGAGCTGCTTCTTCCCTGCCAGAAGGGTCCCTCATAACTCGGCCTGGTGGAAAGACAGCAGCAGAGAGTTCTAGCTCTGTCATTCCCCAGCACACTGAACTCTGCCCCTTGTTCTGATCTTCCCGCTCGGACTGTGCAATTCCTCTTGAATGCTTTTCTATCTGTGGGAACATCCCCATAATTAAAATGGACCAGGCCAACACACTGGTCTGTTATAGTCTGTAAACTAGAAGCCGCAACTCTATTTTTGTGAAATATGCTCTATCATGGACTTCTTTGTAAACTCATAGACTTTGGGTTCTAGGGAAATTTTAGGGTGCTCCATTTTCCCCTTCATAGAAGGTGACGAATGCTCCAAGAAGTAAAGTGGCTTACCTGAAACCATACATGGTGACCAAGCCATATCCACAATGTTTGGATACATGGTGCAGTGTTCCCTCAACCACATGATGCTAACCTACCTGTCAATAATTCTTAGTTGAGGTACAGAAATGTAAATTCACCAGTGTCACATCCTTTATCCAAATACTATGTGTAACTTTGTAAAACATTCATAACATGTCCTTAATTTTACTGATCAACTCAGATGGTCTTCCAATTATTTTGCCTTTCAAGCTATACTCCCTTCCTATCCCTCCTAGACCAATCCCCTGAAAAACTAGTTATTACAGTTTCTTTTTAATACAGTCCTCATGAGGTTAAGTATTCATTAGATAGAGCTGGGTTGAAACTTTTCAGATAATGGTCCCTTGGCATGTACCTCTATTGCTTATTTATTCATTCATTTGCAAATATGTGTTGAGTGCCAACTCTGTGCCCAGTACTTCACTAGTCTCAGGAGCTACAAAGATGACTGTGGCATGATCCTCTACCGTTAGGTAATAGATACCGACAGGAAAGTGGTTCCCAGATAATGCGGGGTAATTAATAGGTTAGATCGGGGTGATAAGCACTGCTCTGAGGAGTGGAAGGTGGGTTAGAGAAAGCTGCAAAGAGGAGACGGGCTTGAATTAAGTCTCAATTTAACTGAATTCTAATCTACTTATATTTATACCAAATTTGGTGGTGAAGGAATATAAGAAGAGTGATTTGATCATGGCAATCAAGTAATCGACATTCGAAAAAGCTTATTCAGTACCAGAAAGCATGAATGTGATCTTTATTTCAGTATGGCAGGTTCTAGGGATACAAAACATGCCTAAATCATGGCGTCTGCTCCCAATGGGTTTTTCACCTATGGGAAGAGAGAAGAAAGTTGGTCTTGAAGGGAGCATCATACAAGATAGTATATTATTAAGTAATATGAGCAAGATGGGCTCTCAAATAATTAAGGTCCGTGGTGGTCACTTTTCAGCCCACCCTCTTGTGTTTGTTCTGAAGTTATTTTGGCAAGTGAGTCCTTAAGAACAGAGGTGGAAGAGCAGGTACTCTTCCTACTAAACACACTAGCTGCCTCCACATCTCGTTCCCATCACTCTGCCCATCTGGCTGTCCTCTGTCCTCTCAGTGAATCGTTCCTGCACTTTTCCCACCCTGGTAACAGGGCCTGGTTCTGAGCTTTGGCTATGTCTCTAAAATTATTTTGATTCACGGCTTGAGATTTTACAAAACCACACATGTACGCATGGAGCCTGCGGCCTCAGGATCTTGTTTGTTTTTAAGAGTCTAAAGAGCGAGTTTGTTTGGTGGGTTCTATAAATGAAGGTTTTCTTTACTAGGGAGATGTAAGGGAGCGGGCATGGTGTGCTGCAGCCGCGGTATGTGTGCATGTCGCCATGGGCTGGAATTCAGCGCCTGTAGGGGGAGGGTCCCACAGCCATTGGGCAAACATATGTTGGGCCAAGAACACGGCTCTTCAACCTCATGAACTGTTTGCTTGAAAGATAACAGTGTCTCTTCCACATGAGCCTTTCACCACCCTCCATAAAGGGAATTTTTAATTCAACAGATGGTGTCTACTCATTGCAAACCAACCAGAAAAGGAGACATTTACCTGGCTGGGCCTCAAGGCCCTAGGGACCCCCAGAGGGGCCCTAATCAAATACTTGCCCAAAGACCAGCTCCCCATGGGCAGGGCCCCCTGGAATGGAATCATGCCAGGAAAGCCAGCAAAACGTGCCAACTTTGGATTCTGTGAGGTCCCAATTGGCTGAAAAAGGTGAAAACATGTTTTCTGCCCCAGACTATAAGATAGCTTTATATCTCTTGCAGGAAAGAAGGCCCTGGGAGATACAGTGACCTCCAAAAGTGGCTTGCTATTGGAGCCATTTTTCTTCTTCCAAAACAGCCCTAGCTCTGTGCCTTGAAAAACCTTTCAAAGAACAACTTTGTCAAGTTTGCACTCCATTCCATGTAATGGCACATTCTGGCCCCTGAAGACCAACACCTAACAGAAGTAACAGTGGTAGGGACAGAGAGGAGAGATCGAACAATTCCAGATGTACAGAGTGACCAAAAAGCGATTTTCCCAGGATAAATGAAGGTTCTTTCATCCTCCTCTGCCCCTCTGGTGATCTGATTGATGCTTCGGTGGGTAGAATGCCATGGTGGTATTTTCACAAGGAATGCGGTATCCTGATGGAGGCTATGTTGTCCACTCAGTGAAGCCAAACATAAATGTAGTACATAGACGCACAAAGTAAGAACACTAAACCTGGGGACATGAGCTGTTTTCAAGTGCCCGTGTGCCGTGAGACCTTGGAAAACTAACACCTCTAAGGTTTAATTCTCTAATTTATCCTCATCTAATTTCAGGAAAATCCCTAACCCATACACTTTGCAGACAATGGATGAGGCTGACATGAGGTAAGGTATGTGAAAACAAACCTAGATAAATATAAGGAATGTTGATATTTGAAAGACTTCTTTTGAAAATGAAAATGTGCATAGTTTACTTTCAAAACAGATAATTGGTTACTTCAGAAAAGGAAGCAAGTAGCTAAAGCTACAGGACAGATAGAACAAATGTAATGGCATAATCAATAAAATTAAAAAATATATTAAAAAAAGGAATTACTGAAGAGATGGAGAAAGGTCAGCTTCAGGGACCGTGTGTGAAGGACGACCTGGGAACCTTGGTCACTACCTTCCTGCAATGCTGCAGTCAAACCCTTGCCATGCTCTCAGCTTTTCTTTATTCTTTTGTAAACTGGAGAGGCTGGAATCAATCATTTTACAAGTTTCTTCCTTTTCAACATTCTCCGCTCCAAGGTGGGTTATAGGAGAAAAAAACTCCCAACCAACCTGATCTTTTATTATTGCCTTAATCATGACAGCATTCAATAAAAAAGTTCAGTGTAAACATGGCAGACCATCCCAACCTTCACGTGGCCAAAAATGTAGGGTCAGGAGGGCAGGCTTAGGGGAGAATTTCAAGGCTCAAGTATAAAATCTGATTAACAACAAAGATCTGAAAGGGGAAATTTGGGGGAGAAAAAAATTCTCTCCCAGCCCCCATGTTCTTTCAACTTTCATGGCATCCTAGACTAGGGAGTGACAGGCAAAGTGACATGGTGCTCAGAGGGCAAAAGATAAATGTTTGATGAATTAGCCATTGGTAGGAAAGTGATGGGCTTTGTATGTGCATAATAGCCAAGCTGCCTCCCCATGCTGATTGCCTGACAAGATAAGAAGCCATAATGAATGGAACTTGAGATGCTCTGGACAGAGCAGTTTTAATTTGACTGGTTTTAATAAAATTAACTTTAAGAAGAAGAAGAAAATGGCAGAAGGAAGAGGATAGTGATTTGCAGAGAATAGAAAGGCTGAGAATTGCATATACCCAGAGTGGAAACTAGCCATTGGTTTTCCCATTCACTGTACTAGTCAGGTCAGCAGAGGAAGAAAGCTTTATTTCTTTACACCTGTAAGTCCTTAAAAACCCTTTCTGTGCCCAGAACTGTGCAGAGACACTTGAAATAGAAAAATTAAATGGACTGGCTGGATAGAAAAGTATCCCAGTAAGCATGAAATGGATCATTCATTCATTCATTTATTCCTCCTTAAGCACATATTGGGTTGGCTAGAAAGTCTGTTTAATTTTTTCTGTAAAATAAGACTCATTTTTCATTTTTACCAATAACTTTACTGATCTGGATATTTTGAATATATTGGCTCCCTTCTCCTATTGGTTTCTAGTGGGTAGAGGCCAGGGGTAGTATTAAATATCTTCCAATGCATAAAACAGCCCCACAGCAAAGAATTATTTGACCAAAACATCACAAGTACCAAGAAACTTTGCAAACCACTTTTGACATGTTCGATCAGTCAATAGCACCTTCTCCACACACTGCACAAATCTTCTTCTGTATTTCGTTGCATTTTTACCTTTCGTGAAGTAATAAAGAATAATATGCCAAAAATGTTGCATATGTTCTTCATCTTCAATATTAAATGGCTACACAAAAATTCTCCAATTTTGATACGTCTTTAAAAAAAGATTTTGTTTATTTTTAGAGAGAAAGAAAAGGATGGAGAAAGAGAGGGAAACAATAATCTGTGGTTGCCTCTCACATGCCCCCCTGCCACCAGGGTCCTGGCCTGCAACCCAGGCATGTGCCCTGACTGAGAACTGAACCAGAAACCCTTTGGTTCACAAGTGGCACTCAATCCACTGAGCCACACTAGCCAGGGCTGATAAATTTTTTAGAAATGCACACTGATATGACAGCTGTTCCAACACAATCTAACAAATTGTTTCCAATGAAGTTCAAGACAGCTAAGCACTAGTAGAGCCATCATATGGAAAAAACTAAATGATTACTTTTTGGCCAACCCACTATTTTCTGAGCACCCCCAACCCGAGCCTACAGTGATTGAAACAGGTCTGCTCCTGATAAGCAAGGCATTTTTACAAGAAGTTCCTACCCCGCTAGGGGCTCTCTGCCAGGCAGCCATACCTACACATCCCTGGACGTCACCCCCCACAGCTGATGCTCCATTTCCATACTTTCTCCTGAATTTTGATCTGGCCCTTCCTTTGTGTGGCTTCACTGAGTTTCCTAGATAACCTCCATCAGAACAGTCCATTCCTTGTGAAAACACCATAGTGACATCCTACTGCCAAGAGCAGCCCTCACGTAATCAAAGAGGAAGAGAGGAGAACAAGGCTCCCTACAGTTCTAGGAAAACGCTAGCTGTGCCTGTGAAAAAACTACCTAGAGGACCTTGGTTTGTTTCATATACAAGATTTAGGATTGGAGATGATGATTTGCTCCATATTTTGACTAACATTTGCTTGAGGCCTTTCTTGGGTCAGACAGTTTCACAGACTTGGGAGAAAAAATATGGTTAAAATATCATCCTGTCCTCAAGGGGCCCAAGAGCCCATGAAATGAGTGACAAATATACGGCCATAGCACAGTGAGGTTCAAGTGCTCCTCTGCCTTCAAGTGACCTTAAAGATCTCTAGGACCCCTTCTAATATCCGAATGCCCTGAAATTAGTATTTTACCCTCCATTTTTATTTGATTTTTAAGACCAAGTACAGGATTACAAAGAAGTTTGGCTACCCAACCATTCTAATGGTCACCTCCATAATACCATACAGGCTGCCAGTATTAGGAGAAAGAATCCTACACCAAACGCAGCATTAAAAATAATAGCCTCCCCCCTCCCGCTCCTTTCTCCAAGGTTACACATTTTTCCATGACTGCAAAAGGAAAGTCACTCATTACTAAACAGCTCAGCAAGGCTCACACTATTCAAGAATATAAAGTTTTATGAGTAGGTCTCTCCTCTCTCTGGGTGAGAAAGTGAGCGAGAGAGAAAGCCAGAGAGGGTCTGGCTCAGGAGTCCAGGGTGAATTATAGACTGCCGCTCAAGATTCACAGCTCTTCGTGGTAGGAGGTTAATATTCTCACATGTCATTAGGTCTGCTGGCTCTCCTGATGGTTCACTGAAGCAGGCAGCAAATTATTTCCTCATGCTGCAGAGGACAGCGCACTTCAAAGCAAGGGAACTCAGGTCAGGAGAGGCCTCCAGTGGATTAATGACTTGGGATCACCAGGGGTTGTCTATAGGTAGGAAAAGGCCTGAAGCTTTTAACAAAGATAACTTTTTGATCTGTCTTGACCTGGCTTTCAAGTCAGACCTCTAGATTTATTCCTATTCATCTTCTAAGGACCCACCAAGACCTGTGGGAAGACTGAGCAACCTGTCTGGTCATTTTATCTTCACTTGAAAAGCTTCCACCTGCTCTCTGCTATTGTACATCACACCCACAGTTCAAGATAAAGCTTAAGCCTACCTCCTTAGAAGAGACTTTTCAGCCTGTCCCAAACTTGGCTGTCCAACTACGCCTGGACTAAACTCCCAGAAGGCTTCTACTTGAACACTCCTTCCAACACTGGTCCACGACCTAGGTCCATTCATTGGCCCTGGTGTCTTACCCTTATCTCTTTGACGATTAATTAAGCTAAGTGACTTCCAGCCCAATGGGTTATATCTCTTTGTATCTCCCATAGCGATAGCTGAGTACCCACTTTCCCTGGATGCAGATCCAAATCCTGATCTTGTCTCCTTTCCATGAGAAATGCCCAAAAGGAGCCTCAGAAATGTTTATAATACAGGCTCGTGAAAATGTTTGTTCAATGGCAGTTTTGAAAATAACATTTCTAAAGATAAAATTAGGGAAGAATGGCAAAAGGAAAGAGACACAGGAAGTCATGAGAAAATTCAAGGTTGTCCCTTCTCAGGAGCAGGAAGGTTAAGTAAATATATGTAACACGAATGCTCATTACGGTCTACTCGGTTTGCTCAGTTCGATGTTTTCTGAACAACTGGGAGGCTCTCATGGATGCCCGCTGTACCAAGGAGCCCTATGGGGACCTGAAGGGACAACGAGGAGAATCTGCAGGCCACACTGCTGTCGGGCCATCACCAGGCACCACACCAGGGTCCCAAGTGGCCAGCGCAGTTCAGGGACCAGGAAGGAATTCTTGCCCAGTGGCCATGGATGAATCTGATTGGACTCCCACAGTTTTCTCCCCTTAAAGTGAGGTGCCTGCATGAGGGTGGAGAGCGGAATAAAGAGTACTAAATATTGGGAAGCCCCTCGTCCCGGTTTCAAACATGGATGTGCAAATAAGATTTGGGGAGAGCTCTTGGTAGACAAGGAAGCACTTGAGAAACACGCAGGGTGACAGTCACTGTTCCAATCCTGCTCCCTTTCCCTGATGTTCTCACGTGACATTTCCTCTTCTGCTTCCTGTCCCTGCCTCCCTGTCACTCTCCTCAGCAACCCCATTTCCTTTCCTTGAAAATACCTTTATCTTCTTTTATATAACAAGTGTTCCATAACATCTGTAGGGAAAACAACTAAAATCACATGTGCACACCCATGTACCGAGTACCTTCACACAGGTAAAGAAGACAGCTGAGATGTCAGACCAGTGACCTCCACCACCAGGTCCTCTCTGGGTCAGATCCCAAAGGCAAAGGCCCTCTGAGCTGGCCACATGGCTGAGCAGTCCTTCAGTTCACTTAACATCTGGTGAGGCATCAAAAGAAGACCCCTGGACACCAGTCCCAGCTCACACAACTTACCATGTGAGCAGAGCCTTTCCTTCCCCTCTCTGGACTTCACATTCCTCCAATGTGGAATGAAGACAGGTGACCATACCAGTGTATCTGTAATGCTGGCTTATGGACCACATGTGTCAGAATTCCCTGAGACACTTATTAAAAATTCAGATGCCAGGGTCCCCCCACCCATGACATATACATCAGGCTCTTGTGGGTGGGGTCTGGGTAGCTATAGTCAATTCCCCAAAGTGTGAGAACCACTGAGTGCTCCCAACTCAAACAGGGACCAGTCAGGTGACACACTGTATTTCAGTAAATCAAGGTACATCAGATGTAGGTGCATCATTATTTTATGTACCAGTAAGAGAGAAAAATCACTGTCAGTTAAACATAACCCAATGCTTTCTGACCTCAAAACGCCTCCAGGATCCTCTTCCTTTTTTATATCCTCTTGCTGCCTTGCAAGAAACTCTGAATCAAGGTCATACTTCAACAACAAATATTTGCTGTATAATATTAAATTTAGGCCTTTTCTGTATTCACAACAATTTTGTCCTTTGATGCCAAATCACAGTGAATTCTTAAATGGCAAGTGAAGTATCAAAAATATGTATAAGTCAACTGAAGCAGTACCAATAAGAACAAGAACCAGTGCGAGGTTTCAATGACAACAACAACTTCGTCACAACTGCCTCCAGGACAATGACAATTTTAAGAAGCCATCAATTTTGAGATGAATTCAGGAATGTTAAAATGTGAAAAAAAATGTCCACCTTAGAAATGCTGACAAACAGCCAATGCAGGTAACTCAGTAGGAAGTGGTGAGGAATGGCAACCTGGAGCACCTAAAGGCATCCAGATTAGTACCTGTGTCATCCACCAACACAGTGAGGGACCCATCGTTCAGATCGACATACAGTTTGCTCTCCACGCTGGGGTACCTCCCAGAGCAAAAGGGACACTGTTACTGATTATGCCCTGGAGACAGGCTTTAACTATAAGTATCCTGGACAAAACCAGGGTGGAAGTTTCCCTAACTGTGAGCCAGCAAACAAGAAGTCCTGGATAATGTGATCGCTGGAGCCCAATCATTCTAATATTCAAAATCTGCAACATCACGCACCTGGTGAGGCTTCTTTCCACTCCTGTCTTTAGAGATCCCTGGAAGTCTGGCATCTCTATGCCTGTACACTTCCCTGAACTACCACAACTGCCTAGCACTTTCCTACAAGCTTCCCTTCCTAACACAAGGGTCTGCCTCCTCCTGAGAGGACACTGCTGGCCTTCACACAGATCCCTACAAGTGTTTGAAGGGACTCAACCAGTTTGCATCCAGGGGTGATTATTGCACCTCAAGAGGACATTTGGCAAAGTTTGAAGATATTTTTGATTGTTGCGACTGGGTGGTACTACTGGCATCAAGTAGGGAGAAGTGAGAGATGCTCCTAAACACCCTACAACATCCAGGACAGACTCCACAACAAAAGTTTATCTGACCTGAAGCGTCATCAGTGTGCAGACTGAGAAGCCCTAAATTAGAAAGGTGATGCTGCTTTTTCTCTATGGATTGTGGGGTGAGCCTCCCACCTTCCTTCTCGCTCCTACCACATCTCAGCAAGTCCCCTCCACAGCTTCTAAGGGTTGCGGAGGAATCCTGCTGGCCCAATTCATGATCTAGGAAAGAAGCTCCACAGTGACAGAAAAGAAGACACAGCTGTCAGTCTCCATGAGGAAAGTGATAGAACTTTCCAAGTTTCATGGGAGCCGACAAGATTGACAGACTGTGTGACTTTTCCCTTCTCTGACATCACTAGGAAAGAAAGTGACAGCAAACATATCAAGTGAGTTGGAAGCTGCAGCTCTCATTAGCACTCAGAGACCCTGAACTTCTGCACATGTGTGCACTCTTGGAAGATGTGTATACTTCTCAGAAAGCCAGGGCAGTCCAAAAAAAAACATACCCCATGCAGAATGGGGTGTCCCAGGCTGGAAACAGATGTCCTCAGACGTTTAAGATTGGCCCCCATGCAGCCACCTGAGCATGGGCAAAGAAGTCCCCTTCATCACTCCTGATGGACCCCTTTGTCCACAGAAAAGCAGTAATCAGCCCAGAAGTATAGTAGGAAGACAGTGATCCCCATCCCTAAGAGCATAGGGAATCCTGAAGGTAATGGCAGACTGGGGCAACTGTGGGGCCAGGGATAAAAAGGACCAAGGACAAGACTTGAGGTACAAGGGCCTCAAAACCAGGCCAGAAATGGCACCTGTATTAGTTTCCTACAGTGGCTGAAACAAAATACCATAAATGGGGTGCCTTATAACAACAGACATTGGTCTCAGTTCTGGAGACCAGAAGTTAAGGTGTCAGCAGGGTTGTGCCCCCTCTGCAGGCACTAGGGAAGGATCTATTCCTGGTCTCTCTCCTAGCAGGGCAATTTGCCCTGTGGGTGCGTCTGTCTCTTCACATGGCATTATTTTTATAAGGACACCAGTCATACTGGATTAGCGGTCTACCCTCCTCCAGTAAAATCTCATTTTAACTTAACCAATTACATCTACAGCACTCCTGTTTCCAAATAAGGTCACACTGTGATGTGCAGGGGATTAGAACTTCAACATGTGAATTTTTTTTTGGGGGGGGGGGGGGCGGGGTGTGTGTCACAATGAACCCAGTACCTCCTAAGCACCTACTAGTTCCATGAAGAGTGCCAAAGTTCTCACTGGTGCCCAAAGAAGTGTTATAACAAGGAGACATCACGAGCAGCTATTTGAGCCAGGCTCTGAGAAGTCAGAATCCTAAGCACTGATGTGGTGGTCAGCCCCCATTCCTTTCAACCACACCCATTTTAACTCTGCTTTCCCCAACCTAGCTTCCTATTCCTGGTTTAACACAACCATCATGCAAAACATAGAAATAGAGCAATAGAGCACTCTGTTTACCTAAAGTTCACACTTGCATTCATCTTCATTCTCTGAGGCAAAGCATGAACAATGCTGGAGAGAAGTTGACTTTCAATAAAGGTTTGTTCCTTTTTCTTTATCTTCTCAGCCCCAACGATATGTCACAAAACCAAGATATTACAGAAGGGGAACTTGAGTATTCATTTGGGAAAATATGGTTCCCATCAAAGCAGAATTTTAAGATTCTAGCTTCCTAATCCTTGACCAAAAGTAGGAAAAGGCAGAACAGCAATGGCTATTGTATTGACACCAAAAGGAAATAGATTGAAAACTGAACCAAAACAACCTGCTGAAATAACTAAACCAACACTAACAAGTCTGAGTCCATTGGGGCCACTTTGTGTAGGGCAGTCAGCATTCTACCCTTCAATAGCCATCACAAGTCATGGTTGTGGGCTGGAAACCAACATCATCCAAGGAAAAAAGCCAACATACATTTAAAGAGGACCTCCACTGTAGTCACTTTTATTTGAAATATTAGAGTTGCTGCATTCAAATTGTTTATAATACTGAAGGAGAGACAAGATGTCAACAGGTGGAAATTAAACAATAAAATATTCAAGCAGTAACTCAACATAACAAGACAACTGTCACAAGGCCATGTATAATTATATGCTAAATTAATAATATAGAAAATATGTGCTACAGAACTCAGAGGGATCGATCATTTTAGGTCGGAAGTCCAGGAATGATCCTTTCAAAGATGTCAAATCTGAGCTGGAACTTAAAAATTATGACAGCATATTCTGTATAACATCTTTAAAAAACAGGGGAGTGGGTAATACAAATTTTAGCAATGTTTCACCCTACAATTATTAATATAATTTAAGGGTCAATGACAATCAGTCAAATGTGCTTAAGTTTCATACCTCATTCATAAATACTGTCAGAAGAGTGGGATGTTATGATTGACAGTTTAAGGTGTGGAGTCAACTTCTAAGATGGCTCCCACTCATCCCTTCCTCCTTATATTCATCTCTTTGTGTAATCGCCTCCACTCGAGTGTGGGCTGGACTTAATGACTTGCTACTAATAAATAACATAGTTCAGAATAATTGGGTCTCGCTTCCAAGATCAGGTTACAAAAAGACTATGACTTCCATCTTACTGGACCTCTCTTTTTCTCTTACCTCCTCATTTCCTTGAAAGCGAGCTGAGCTATCATGTTACAAGCTCCCCTAGGAAGAGGCCCATGTGTCAATGAACTAAAAGAGGCAGGCCTTCGACCAAGAGCCAGCAAAGAAACGGGGCCTTAGTCCAACATCCTATAAGGAACTGAATCCTACCGACAACCATGTGCAAATGGATCTTTGGAAATGAATCCTCCCCATTTGAACACTGAGATGTTTACAGCCCTGGCCGGCACCTTAACTGCAGCCTTGTGAGAGACCCTGAGTTAAGCCACATCCAGATTCCTGATCCACAGAAATGCTGTGATAAATACTGTTTGTTGTTTCAAGCTGCTAAATTTTGGGGTGATGTGTTACGCAGCAATAGAGAACTAATATAAATGGCATAGTTGTGATGCATCTATTTCTCTAATCTGTCAACTAAGACCCTGTCCATCCTAATGATAAATGGATTTCAGAATTAACTGAGATAGGATGTAAAGGAGGACAAAAAACCCCAATAAATATTTATACACAAGTCAGGGTTATATACATCAGATTTTAGGTGCCAGGCACGTTACATTTACATGTGTAACTAAAGAGACAAAAGCCAAACACCAGGAGATCAGGGCCCCAAGCCCCCTTCCTCCTTTGGTAAGCTTTCCTAGAAGAAGTGCATATTCAGACCTATGCCCAGTGGTCTGGCCTTCTGGAAAGGAGCTGGACCACTCTAAGTCAGGTCTCCCATGCTACAGATTTGAGGAGTGCCGTGCCCCAGAGCTCTCAGCCACACTCATGGGGCACATGATTCTACCCTGGTCTGGATTCTACCCTGCCGGCTTCCTTCTAGGTTTTCTCCTGAGGCTAATCACCTAAAAGCTCAGGAATAAGCCTAAATTGATGAGTGAAGCAGTTCAATACTGAACTCAGCTCCTTAAGTCAAAGTTGCAACACTACAGCATTTTTGAGTTCTCCAAGCTAAGATATTCTGGTTCCTTACCTGCAGAAGTTGTACACTTTCAACCCTGGAAGGGACAGGGGTAAGCCAGCACTCTCTGCAGGGATTCTGTCCTTTTTGGCATGTACAAACACACATGGTCTCAGCTTGGAGTTCCCAGAAGCAGACTTTGAGATGAGGATGTAAGAGAAGGTCATGTATTTGGGAGGGGATCACACAAAGCACCAGAAAGTGAGATAAGAAGGGAGAAGAAATCAATAAAGGAAGCATGACGTGGTAGGTTAGTGCTGCAAGCCACTGGGATCCAACTGCTCTTTAAGGCAGGGCTCAGTGATTTTTATGTAAGTGGTCAGACAGGGCCATACGATTTCTGTCCCAGCTACTCCACTCTGTATGAAAGTGGCCACGGATACCATGCAAGTGAATGGGCCCAAATGCTTTCCCACAGAACTTTATTTATTAAAATAGTAATCAGGCTAGACTGGGCTGAACCTTGTTCTGGAGTGGTAAGGAATGCCATGTGGACCACTTCTCAATAATATCACAAATGAGGGGCAAGGGAGCTGGAATATTCATCATCCTTCTCCCATTAGTCTCTGTCTGAGAGCTGAGCAGGTCCCAGGGGCCGCAGAAAGGAGTTGCAGGTGCCTGCAGTCAGAAGCTATCAGAAAGGCTATCACAGGACAGCGTGCAGAGCACCCTGCTACACCGAGCACCCTCCCAGCCCAATCCCTTCTTACAGAGGAGGGAAGAGGGTGGTGGCAGAAAGGAAGAGAACAGCAAACACAGAGGCCTCCTGTGATGAGTCGTGTGACTTGTCAGTGCCACTTTCTCTCCCTCCTCCCTCCCTTTCTCTCCTTCTGACTGTTAAGGAGCTGTCAGGATGAGGAATCCAGCAGGTCGAGTTTCTCTCTTGCCCCAGTTAAGTCCTAACCACAACCGAGCCACATCAAAGGCCTCAGCTCCTAAGGTGCACCCAGAGATTCCTTCATCCTTGAACTGCTTCCCCCTGTGTGGAGTTTTGTTTGTTTGCTTGCTTTAATTTTAAAATTGAAATCAAAATGTCATTTGCTGAATGGGAAGAAGAGTGGAAAATTCAACAGAAGAGATTGTGCAACTACTGAATCTACCATCTCCAGCCTAACTTCTTCTCCCTGGAAGGGGGATGGCCCACCTTACCTCCCCACCCCAGTTAAAGTCAAAGCAAAAAAAAAAAAATTAAATTAAATCATCTTATTATGTAATTGGGACTAGGCCTCAGGCTGCAACAGTAAAGAAGGGATTAAGGGCAGAGCCACCTGGGCAGCCACTCTCCTGGGTCCCATTACCACCCCCCTCATTCCTTTTTATAGCCACCAGATTAAAATGCGAGCCTAGCAATCTTTGATCTTTCAGTTGCTGACACAAATCCTTTCAAGCTTCCAACATTTTCTGCTGAGGTAATTAGTACTAATTAAAAGGTTTCCAACAGTCTTTGCTCCTTTTTTTTTTCTCCTGGGTGTCTACCCCTGCTCCTCCCTCCCCAAAAGAATTGCTTTTACAAGTACCTTCCATGTCTGAAACATGGGCATCCCTCACTTTGTTCTTTATCTGACTTGGCCAGATCAAGTAGATTAGTGACTCCATTATTCCAAATACAAAGCCAGACAACAGGTTTTTACTATCGCTTCTGACCTGTGGAGAGTGCATGGGCTTTATTCAGAAACAAGCGTCTTGTCTTGTATGAAAAGACAGTCCAATTATGTACTCGGGAAAAGACACACAGTGCAGTCTTCTTCTGTCCCAGGAAGGACAACGTTTAACGATGAAGTGTGTCACTCCAGTGCCTGTTTCACTCACACACACACACACACACACACACACACGTGTGCACACACTTGTGCACAGACACATGCACATATGCACCGTTTCACTGCACAAACTGATAAGTGGCAAAAGTCACCTCCTGGCTTACTGTATTCCATGCTTTCTCTCTATTTAAAGGGGTTACAGGCCAGGCAAAATCCATATGGACTATATAAAAAATAAAGCGATAAGTTAAAGAAAAGATCACATTTTTATCAAAGTTTTAAAAAGACTTCGAGGAAACAGCCATGATTCAACTTCCCAGTCCAACAACTTCTGTTGCCTTCCATCGGCCCTTTGTCATGGAAGCTTCTGCGTTGTACCTGACCTGTGAGCCCCACCCTGAGAGGAGCCCCCATGATACACCCCAGCCCATACACACACACAGCCACCTCTCAGGACAGTGCCGCAGCTGCAGGCAGGGCAGGAACTCCAGTGGGCTACGTAGTTCCACCAAGGAGGAGGGGAACCTGGTACAGACCAAGGTCTGCAGCCACTGGGACCCTGTCTGTCACTCACTTTCTGCTTAGCAAAGGCAAATATGGAAAGGGTGGATGGTATTAAAATCTCACTTAATTCCACAATATTACTTTCTTACAGAGACTCGCAGGGGTGACTCTCAGGCTGCTTTCCTAAGCACTTTAGGACTTGCACACCGCTCTCACCCACCTCAGCCCACTGACCCCAAGAGGCAGGTGTGAGACCTGCTCCGCTTGTCCCATGAAGGAACTAGGGACCCTAGAGGCAGCCTATTTGCCAGTCACGCACGAGCTTGAGGCCATTCCTCCCAGGCTCTTTAGCCTGCCCTGGATGCGAGGGAAATGAGGTGCCACATTCTCCCACACCTTTCATACTGGCATTCCGTTTTCAGGGGGTTGGAAATGACGCCTCCACCCACTCTGGGTCCTAACGCAGCAGTGGCTGCAGCAGGCGGACCCCACTTCTGACTCAGCTGCTGGGGTCTTTTGAGTTAAATGGGGAGAAATCCTCCATCAGAGCCCTTAGGCCTAGAAATTAGTCACTTCAGAGCCCAAATGGGCTTTGATGGGGCTTTCCTGATTAGTGTGGGTGTCACTAAAAATATATACCCACTTCCTACCCCATCCTCCTAAAAAAAAGCTAACACTGAAAAGTAATGGATTTAATGATCTAGAAAATCTAGACACTGGAAACTCCAGGGGAGATCATATTAAATTAGCCCAGTACAAACAAGCCTAACCAGATTTATCCTCTTGCGGTTACAGATTTTATCTACTAAACCAGGTTTTCAGGGCTGGTGTCTGTTTTCAATGAATAGAATTTTTGAATGTCAAGTCCCAAGATTCCTAGTGGAAGATCATTTACCCTCAGGGTCTCAGTTCAGCTGGGCTGGCCATGCCCAGGCCCAAGCACAGGGCCGGAAACATGGCCGCTCCCTGTGGTGGGGCCACCTGTTGAAAACCAGCCACGGGAGGAATCCAGAGGTGGGTAGAGGCAGAGGTCCAGGTTCAGAGAGAAAAGATGAGTTCTTTCCTTTCCTTCCTGAGGGAATAAGGACACATGAGAGGAAATGAAATGGAAGAGTAAAGAAGCTACAGAGAATGTTCTGGAATGGATGTTACCTAGGCACATGCACTGGTTTAAGAGTACCCTAAATACCACTGTGAACTTGACACAAAGGGAAATCCCTCGGGGGCCTTTTCTAGAGCACAGATAACATGAAAAACCACTTTAAGTTTTCCTTCTTCATAGGAAAGTGACTCCGCCAGCTTGCGTCTGACTCCAATGGTGAGGAAGCCTCGGGCTGTCCAGCCTTCCTCTCTCAGGGGCCTTCCCCCAGGCTGGGCTGGAAGAGCCTCTCCCCCAGGGGAGGGGACTCGGCTGCTGCCTGCTGATTTGGGTAACTGCTAAGACATAATTATAAAGCAGAGAAGGCGGGTGGGGGCGTGGAGGGAAGAAAATTACTTTTGAAAATTATGAAAAATACCTTGACGGCATCTCTTTTGAGTCTCACATTTAGCTCTCGGAAAAGATTTCTGCCAAAGGGTGAGTTCTGACAGGGGGGAAATGAAATGAGGGGCTGGGGGGAGGGGGAGCAGCAAAGAGGCAGCCGTCTGTCAAAACTGATGACTCGGCAGCTGAAGTCAGACTGGAATATTTACCCGCTCATTCCAGGGGGCAGCGGAGGAGGAGAAGAAAAGCCGGGACAGCAGCCAGTCTGGCCAAAATGACCACACGGAGACACACACGCCAGCTGGTCAGGCTCTCAGACCACCAAGAGCTTCCCTCAAGGCTCTCAGTCTCTTGGAGAGAATTGGGCTTACACAGTAATCCAGAGCCTCTCCAACTCCGTTCAGCCTAAGTCAGCTCTGGGGCTAGGCGCTCCTGGCTGTAGCCCCAGTGATAGTGGGGCACAGCACCCCGCACTCACACACCAGAGGGATGCAGGCAAGGGAAGCCCTAGCAAATCCCATCGCTGCTCTTTTGGGTGCCTTGCATTTGGATTTGAAGGCCTCACAGCTTTCCTGCACCAGTCCCACCTTCAAGCAGGCTCACTAAAAAGCTATTTTCCTTATTTAATTTTAAAGAAGCAGGGAGTACTTCCCGTATGGGATTTGTTTTTTGTTTGCTTATGGTTTTGTAATGGAGATGCATCTGAGTTTATGGGGGAAACATAAAACTAGATGTCAGGAGCCCCGGTATAGCAAAGCGACAGGGAGGGGCTGGAGGCAGTGATGATGCGGAGGGGTATTTTATCACTGACATTGTTGGGAAATGTCAGCTTGTGGTGGTGATTGCCCACACCTGGAGCCAGCTCTCCCCACCCCCAGGTACACCCCCACTCAGAAGATCTAGATTCTAGGACCACCTCTGCTTCCTGTAGTCTGCATGATCTTGGACAAAGCACTTGACATATCTGGGCCATAGGCTTTTCATCTGCAAAACCAAGAGTGTTAACTAAACAATTACAAAAAAGTAACTTCCTTCCACCTAAAAGTTTCTATAATGCTCCAAGAAAAAAGACAGCCTTGGATTTAAAGGCAAAAGGTGTCTTTCCAAAGATCATTTAAAGTGTTTCAAGGTCAACTGGAGAAAGGGTGCAACAGGCAAAAAGGGGGAAAAAGTGTTTAAACTGCCGGGGCTTTAAAAGCTTAACCAGTAAAGCCCCATCCAGCCTTCAGTCAATGGGAATGAAAACAATGATTTCCAGCTATTTTATTCAGTCTCCAGGCAGGATCACTAGACGGAGGCTCGCTTCTTTCTTTCCTTTTCCCCCACATCCAAACTGTGATCCATTCCCCACTCCTAAAGACCCATTTTGACAGAGTCTATTGTGCAGCCTTTTCAGGACATTAGCCACCCCAAGCAAATACTCTTTGGCAATAGAAGTTTTCCGGGGGATTCCTCTCCTCCCGCTACTGCCCTCCCCACTTTTTCAAATCCTAGAGTCAATGCCGCAGAAACGCAAAAGCAGAGAGGATTTCTAATGCCTGCCACTTGCTTAAAATTGATTTTCAGACAAGAGCTACAGAGAGCCAAGTATCTCCACAGTCTGAAACACTTATCATCTCTGACGATGAAGTCATTTGCTGCCATAAGCAGAACAAGGGTTAATGACCCAAAATCGAATAAATTACTGGATTCAGATCCATCATTACCTTTGGTTTTAAAAATAATCTGGAGAGGGTGAGTGCGGACCCAGAGCCATCACAAAGACGGACACAGCTCCCCTCCCCTCCTTTGCTCACAACAATAAATCCTTCTGAAGACTATCTGAAGCACACACACCAATTAACATTTCTCATACCAGTGCACAAGGGGCCGTGCAAAGTGATTCCATAGTAAATTAGTCTGGAAATTGCC
The DNA here is from genome assembly GCF_021234435.1 of Artibeus jamaicensis. Taxonomy (NCBI): domain Eukaryota; kingdom Metazoa; phylum Chordata; class Mammalia; order Chiroptera; family Phyllostomidae; genus Artibeus; species Artibeus jamaicensis. Next base: position 27,336,655 of record NW_026521788.1, on the reverse strand, counting down.
TTGCTCATGACACGGGGAGATGTCCTCTATGTTTGGGATGCGGGGGGAGAACTTTCTTCCTTAAGAGCCACTCCATGGCCTCACCCTGGACAAGGTGGTGGGGACACTGGGGCAGGTGGCTTTCAGTGCCATAGTAAATCTTCAAACAATCTCTCTAAACAGCGGCCGGCACAAGGAGAGGGAGATACATGGGAAGCAGATGAATAAGCAAGATCAATTATGGCGGGGGTGACCCTACAGCCCTACTCCATGACACAGATCTCAAAGCAAATTGTGCCAGAGTGGAGTTGACATGCCTGGACTGAAAACAGCACTCTCCTAAAGGATGTCTGCTCCCCGCCCATTCGTGGGAGGAGGAAGGAGAGGACGGAGTGCGAAGGAGGGGAGCGTGGGCAGAGAGGGGCCAAGGGAACGGAGACAAGGAGGCCGGTGAATGAAAAATCGTGCATAATGGCCTGGGGTTTATTTTACAGAGAACAAAATGGCTCAATTTGAGCACTTTAGAATGTCGAAATTGGCCAGCATGAGATACAAGGGGTAGCTCCAAGAGGATTGTTCCATCAGCTGCAGGAGACTATAGGCCCGGGGGACAGAGAAAGGGAAAATAAATAAACACACACATACACACACAATGCTGCCTCCAACTCGCAAACTTTAGAGGGACCAGGGAAAATCACAGGGGTGATTTGGCAAGGAAACACTTAGCAAGCGAGGCATTTGAATGCCCGGAACGCTTTGAAATTGCATCTTGAATGTACGTGGCTCACCCCTCTTGCTTTGTGCTCCAAAAATGCCACATCTTTTAAAAAAAGAATCCTACTTTATTATTTAGTAGGAACAGCAGTTTTTTTTTTAATTTTTTAAGGGCTGCTAATAATTCTGATCCCTCTTTCAAAAACAATCCACCCCTTGCTAAGAAAAAGTCAGAGAGACTGACTAATGGGAGTAATTCAAAGTACCTCAATTAAAATTCAGGTTTTGGCCTTTCGAGCAGTCTATTTAAAGATTTTTTTCCCCTAGATTGGTTGTAGACAGATGATTATTAAATATTTATGTGTCTGTGAAAGGGGCTCTTGGAGCTTGGCTCGACTGAGGGCTGAGCTTTTTGTTGCTGTTGTTTCTCCTCTTGGAGGGCCCAGAGAATGATTACTTTATTTGGCTCTTTAACCACCTGGTTTCCAAGAGCCCCACATACCAGCCAGTTGGTCTTAATCTGTTGGGACAGGGCAGAACATCTCTTTCCATGCACAAGGAAGGGTGATCAAGAGCCTTCTCTCAGCTTTTAATTCACACTCTCCCTGACCGCAACAAACTCACTCCTCTGAGCAGCCTTCACTGATCACCCCAGTCTGAAGGGAACTTGGGGTCTCTCCAGTCTTCCGTGGTCCTTACCAGATACTGCCCTGTATTACTGTGTTAACTTTCCAGGAAAGGAAAGTTCCATCTCTTTAAATGGTTTATAGACTCCCAGAAGGCAGCATCTAAGAATGCTGCATCACCCACACTTCGGGCTGGCTGAATTGTTCTTCGCTCTGAGAGACACCAACTCCGTTTCAAAACAACCTGAACCCTTGCATTGGAGGGGTTCTCATCGTAGTCCAGATTTTCACTAAACAAACTAAGTCAACTTATTTTAACATTAAGCAAGCTGCTTTTGAGGAAGAGAGTATGAGCAAAGTCTACTCTCTTCTAAGACTAAGAACTAGAATATGGGCGAGTGGTGTAAGAGAGCTGTATTGTCTTAGTCTTCCAGGCAACATAGGTTTATCAATATTTTTCCATGTGGGAAGTGCTGAGTAAAGTAAAGGGTGTCAAGCAACTTTAAAAAAGACTTAGCCACTTCCACACTCTGTAATATCATGTAGCTTTAGAAAGTATTGAGAGACATGCATAATATACTATTTAAGAAGTAATATTTATAGAATTGTCCAATGTTTGGGGGAAAACAAAGAGAGAGAGAAAAAGAAAGGACAAATTGGAATACTACCTTGATGGAAGAGGATGAATCTGCCTATTTGGTGTCTAGCAATCAGGATTTACTGCTTTTCTAGTATGAAAGACACCCAAGAAGAAACCAGTGTTTCTGACCCCGGAGTTGACTTTGGGGCAAAGGTTCCTAAATTCCTATGGCATCTGTAACAAATCACCTGAGATGGGTTTTAAAAATACAGGTGTTGGGGCCATACCTGGGATTTCTGGAACAACAGACCTGGGGTGTGGACACAATCCATCTGTCTCCAAGTTCCCCCAGGATTTTCTGATAACATACAGGGTTTGGTAACCAGTAGATCAGAAGATCCACCAACCATATATCTAGTCTGCCTTCATCTCTGTCATGATTAAAGACCAAGGGTAGCTATTGTCCACAGGTGAGGAATAGTGATGAACAACTTTATCAGTCAGAGTCTGCATTTACCTTAAATATGCAAAGTCACCTGTTGTTTCTGAGAATACCCTCTACCTTGATTACAGTTATATTTGAAAACCCAAGCTGGAACTGTAACATGATAGCCAAACATACTTTTAAAAAGTTGGATCATTTCTCATTGTATTATTTGAACATGCATTCAGGGATATAAATGCCATTTAAAGCAAAGCAGCTCAAAACAATTGCAACTAAAGCTAGACATTTGACTAGTAGCTTATGGTGTTAACTTGTAAATTACACATTCTTAACAGAGGTAGGAGTTTTAGTCAGTCTACACTCATTCATTTACTCACTCGCAAGTTTAGTTATTCAATTCTTCATTCACAGAGAAGGCTGAAGAGCCTGATACAACTCAAAGACTGCCTACACGCCTGGGACTTTCCAGAACGTGGACACAAACTCTGTTTAGAGGACCCCAGTCTTATTTGTCTGCTGCCTCCACCACACGTCTGTCCTGTCACAATCTCACACACACAGCTGAGTGGTCTTCAAAAATTAGACGCTGCACCCATTTAATTAAAGATGCCCCAAGGAGATTGGGCAGCTATAAGGTAAAAAAGCTACCTACTATGTTCTAGGCTCTTTACAAATATTACTTATAATACAAATAACAACCCTGCAAAGAGATCACTGTCTCCTTTTCACAGAAGCAGAAACTATCCTGCCAAATTGCTCAAAAGTGGTGGACTGAGAGTTGAAGCCACATGGATTCTGAGGTACAGGCTTTCCCACCCTACTGCATGATGTGGACTGAATGTCTGTATACCCCCCAAACCTGTATGCTGAACCCCTAACCCTCATCTTGATTTGGATATTTGACCTTTGGGAGGCAATTAGGGTTCGATGAGGTCATGAGAGTGGGGCCTTCATGATGGCCTTAGCTCCATATAAGAAGGCAAAGACATAGCAGAGCTCTTGCTTGCCCTCTCCACCCTGGTGAGGTGGCAATCTGCAAGAGAGAAAGAGAGCTCTCACCAGGAATCAAATAAGACAGTACCTTGATCTTAGACTTCCAGCCTCCAGAACTCTGAGAAAATACATGTCTGGGCCACCCATGGCAGCCCGAACCAACTTAGACACTGTGGCAGGTGGAAATAGGACCCCTCCTTGAATCCTCAGAGCACCTTCTAAATATGCATGGCGGTCAGGGGCTGGGGGGCTGAGGAAAGGCTGCAAACAAGCCTGGCCCATCTGGCACATATATTGAAGTCCAGGATTTGGTTTTAGGTGAGTGGGTGAGAGGAGTTTGTTCTCAGTGCCTTTCATTCATGAGGAGCTCTAGGTGTAGTTTCAGGAGCCCTCTCTTAAATATATTAATGGTCAAAAGAAGTTTGAGGTCTGAAAAAAAATGGTTCCAAAATGTGAACTAAAAATCATATAACTAAGTCTAATAAATTTTTAAATAAATTTCAATAGAAAGAAACATTGTGTTTATTGGTCAGTCAAATGTAAAACAAATCAGTCTATACAGTTAAATATAAATTTAACAAAGTCTAAATCATAAGAAAATGAATTTACTCTTAAGCCTCAATACTATAAAAATGATTTTTAGAATTCTTATAATCATTTCACATTGAAAAGTTATACATCATATTTAATGTGAGATGGGGGTCATTTTAACATGTTTGCTATGTTGTCTGATGAGTCCTCCAAAATAAAATTGGGCATGAAGTTCAGAGGTCTTAAAGTGGCCCTACTTGCTGGTGGGAAGTCCAGGCTGGTAAAACACATATGATGGTTAATGTCTTCATTTTTGTTTGTTTCTGTTATTGTGTTTTGCTAGGGGAACCCAGCATGGCTGAGCCGGCTTCCCAGACAGGGGAAGCCATGGGCATGCAGGGATACAGGAAACCATGGGAGGAACAATCAAATAATGGGAAAGAATTTCAGACCCTTAAGCTCCTTCATTATGTAGGCAGGGTCTCCAGGGAGGCAGGGTGGTGTGTTAGAAAGCACCAGATCAGGAGTCAAGGTCTGGGGTGTATTCCCAACTTCCCCACTTTGCTATTTGACAAGTTGTAGGACTTGGATGCATCTCCAGAGCCACGGCAGGTGCACTCAGTAAAATTTGTTGAATGCATCAGTATAAGAGAGTTAATGAGTCAGCGTTTTCCAATGGCCCACTTAAAGACCCCTTGGGGTGGAGAAAGAGGCAGGAAGACAAGCCAGTTTTGAACAGCAAGCACCTTCCCCCGTCCAGCTCCAGGTAAAAACCATCTGCCTACTCTCATACTTCCCAGAGTCTTCTCATGCAAAACTGGGAGGAGTCTGAGGAAACAGGGTCTTCAGTATATCCTGCGGTCACTTGACAAAGTTCTGAGATGGCACCTCAGGCCCAACATACTTGATCACCTTTGTCACAAACGTGAAGGGCTCTCTCAAGAGCCCCAAGCCCCTACCTCCAGGCCCGCTTGCATCCATACTCTAGGTTCACCTCTAGGATTCATTTTCACCACAGCCCCTGAACAAGGCTCCTCCAAGATCTCCAAAGAAATAGTGACTAACCAGATTTAGTGCCTCTCCAGGACGATGCAAGCCAGCCTTCTCCCTCACCTCTCATCCAGAACGAGTCTGGAGGGAACTGAGGCAGGCATACTGAGTCAGAGTCATCCCGTGTGCAGAGATAAACACCCCAACCCAACAACCTCCACAGAAGGAAGACTGACAACCTCCCACAAGACACAGCAGTAGAAGCCACCTTCATCTGCGAGACTTCACACGCTCCCTAATTATTAGGGGGACTTGCAGACCGAGGCAGTCATCTCCCTTTTATCACTTGCCACACGTACAATGTCAAGGCTGTAGCATTCATCAGTGCCACCCTCCTGGTACCCGCCCCCCACCACCTCTGCCACCCAACGCCCAAATAATTTCAAAAACATTTTTATCCTAAAATGTTCCCCTCAATTTAAAAAAAATTATCTTCGAGAGAAGAGATTTTTTTCCATTTCAATCCCACAACAAGGAGAATGTCAGCCCAGATTTTTTTTGACAGACAAATTATTGAATCAAAGAGAAAATGCCATTAAGCTCACAGGTTAGCAAGTGTCAGGAATGGTTTAAAGAGATATCCCCATTTATCTTCCAAACATGCACGAAATGTCACTAATGTGTGTTTATCATGTATAATCAGACAAAGAAAATATCGAAATAAAGTACTCCTGCATACAATAGAAATCTCCTTCCATCCTTCAAGATATCAGTGCTATTCAAACAGAATAATAATGATGAAGCCTCTCTCTTGAAAATGGAAATCAAGTGAAACGTAGATAGAAATGATTTTTTTTGGTAGTTGATGTACATTTCTAAAGTGCATTAACAGGAAATCCAGAACTTTTTAGGTCAATTATATTGTCAGTATTGTCAATGCCACTGAAATGAATACTGAAGCAGCGCCTTTTTTTTTTTTTTTTGCTGGAATTAAGCTACAGAAGAAACCCCTCAACTGGGGACTTACAGAGGAACTAGAGACGCACTGGAAGCCTGACGTGATTCAAACATGCATATATATGTATATATATTTTTCATTCAAATCAATCCAAGTGTCAGGCATTTGGGCTTACTATAAATCTCAGCAGGGAAAAAATACTCTACAACTGATGTAAAACCTGACTTTATTTTCTTTCCTCTTCTCCCTCCATAATGATGGAGCTTATTTGTATAAGGCAGGAACTATGACAACAATAAAACCCATCCCCAGAATAAGTGCTCTGACAACAAGGGCTCTCTGTTACGCACCTGGACTTGCAAGCCCCAGGAACACGAGCTGTCTGTAGGAGGGAAGATGATCCTGGTGCCAGAACCAACGGGCGCCCCCTGCACAAGTGAGGAGAGAACTGGCAACATTTTCGCCCTTGCCATTTTCCCTTCCAACAATCCTACCAGCTCTATGACATGTTTCCTCACTTTCTGGGTCACAAGTGTCCCCAGAGCAGGCCACATCTGTTTGGTCCACCACATAGTATAATAACCTGCAAATAGCTGATGCTCAAGAACTTGGTGAGGAAAGAAGTGAATAGATAGTTGAGAAAGCAGATTTTCCTCTGGAGTCTCTTTGAGCCCCACACTTCCTATTTCTGGGATATGCCTGAGCCTGATGGGGAATGGCCAGGGTCCAGGACATCAGTATGCCTGGGGACAGTAAGGTGCCACCTCAAGAGAGTTTCTGCTCTCCCAAACAATTAACTCCTATGTCAGGTACAATGTAAGGGAAGGTAATGAATGTAAGAGGAAAGGGTCCTAGAAAAGTGGAGTGCAGTGTTAGGAGAACAAGATCTGGATTCTCCTGCCTTCTGGTCTCACCTACCAGCCATGTGGCACTGGACCCTGAATCTTCCCCTGAGAATGGGGATTATAGTAACCCTTATCCCACAAAGGTATGAATTTAAGTAGGTTAATAAGTTTAAGGTCCTTACAACAGTGTGTGGTACATGATAAGTGCTCAGTAAATATTAGCTATTATTTTTAATACAATCTCTACCTTATCCTTTATTTCACAAGTGAGGAAAATGAGACTTAGGGACCAATTCTACTCCTCTGGAATTTATGAGTGGCAGGAATGGGACTCAAATGCAGGTATGCAGAGGCCAGGTGTTCAGGCCATTAGATCAGCTACTCATTCAATGCCTGCTGTATTCAAAAACAATGAGAAGCAAGTCAAAGTGCACAAGCGACAGAAGGGGGAAAGTGGGAGGATGTTTGGGGACAGCTCTGAGCAAAACGAAGACTGAAATAAGAGACCCAATGGCCCACTATAGCTACAGAGTAGAGGTTTGTCATGCACCAGAAACATCACTATGAAATTCACCAAATAGGACACTTCTGTTCCTTTCCCTGTCCCATGACCACGTCTGCATCCTACTTCATTGTAGTTATCTGTTTGCGTTTGGCATTTCAATCTCAGATGAGCTTTGAGAATGGAGACTGAAGCTAACACATCTTTATACTCTCTGCAGCCAACACAGAACCTGGATCTTGACAGATAGTCCCCCATATAGTTGAGATGGGTAAAAAGGGGGAAGCAGGCAAGGGCCTGGCTGTCAGCCTGAGGTAGTGCTGGGTTGGAGAGAGCACCGAGAGGGAGTGTCTCGGAAGCCCTAAGACACAGTGACAGGAAGTGAGATGAAGATTTACTTAACCCCACTTCACAGGCTGAAGAGGGGCTTCAGAACCACACCCACGCCTAAGGGGTTGTAAGGAGACTTTCACTCTGTAACAAGGCTCACCACTGCAGGGGGAGCTGCCCTCACCTCTAGGTGGTGAGAGGTGCCAGCAAGGCAGGCACTGTCATAGGGGCACCCAGTTTCTCCATCAACCTGCTGTGTGTCTGTGGCAAGTCAGGCAAGTCTCTCTTTTTCAGTTTTCCTACTTATAAAGTGAGAATACAATATCTGCCTTTCTATATGATATTTTACATCATAACCCTTAAAGGTGGATAGAAATTTCCTAGCCATTCCATTGTAAGGATGTATAATCAGAGGTGTGTTTAAAATGAAAAAATATATATGTCCAGGGACATACTTCTTGGTACAGAGTAGAAAGGGGAGTAACAAAAATAGCCTAGTTACTCAACAACATTATGATATATCCTTTATATCAGAATACTATTCAGACATTAAACATCGGGCTTTTAGGAACTATTTACAATGTGATAAATGTTTATAAGTAAAAGGCCTTGAATATACTCATGTCTTTATAGAATGATCCCAACCTTAAAAATATAATCTACAGACATACGTACAAGCACACACACAAGGAAATATGGGTGGGGCTGGATAGAGACCAGAATGGTTTAAGCGGCTATTTCTGGCAAGTGGGGAATTACAGGCAATCTTAATGGCCTTCTTATGATTTCCAGTGTTTTACAAAATGTCTGTAATTACAGTGCACTATTTTCGTAATCAGAAAAATTCTTAAAAACATAATTTTAGAAATCTTAATCATGTCTACCTTATAGCACTATTCCAAAATCAGTTACAGTAACAGACTCACATCCACTCTGAGATGCATATCTGTGTAATTCAAGTGACTGCATTATCGTATGGTCTGAACCTCTGTGGGTGACCCAGAAGGAGCTGTCCTCCTGCTGCACCAAGGGCATTTTAAGCATGGAACTGTGGTACTTCACCATTGTTATCCAAGCAGACTACTTAAGACTTCAAACTTTCCATTTAACAGGAGTAAATGCACAGCAAATAAGATCACCAGTTCTGAAGAAGAGAGTTCATGAAACCACTAACAGTGTGGGGAATGTCAACCCAGATTCCTCACCACCAAAACCAACCAAACGGAGAAACTCCAAATATTAGAAATGTCCCATGAGTTGAGATACAAACATAATTTCTAGCTGGCAGCCCACCCCCAATTTGTCAAAGTGAGTCCCAGGGCTACTGAAGAAGAGTTAATCCTCCTGCCAGAAGCATCAATTTCAATGGTCCTCGATGAGCACATTGTGTTACAGAGATTTTTAAGGCCCAGTGATGATAAAATGTTTATCATTCTAATGGTTTTGAAAGTGTAAACAGACTGCATATCAAAGAGTGATTCCTTTCACACATTCGGGCTTTGAAAATGTGCTTAACTTTATGGGCTTAAAAGTAGGTTGGTGAGCTTGAAGATTTACAAGCAAAGCATATTTATTGAGTCAGTTGGTTAGTCACTGATCTGAATCAATTATTTTACCATAGGAATTTTAGACCCTGGGATGTCCTAAGGAGGCCCAAGATCCAAAAGTTTACCCTTGAACTCAGTCTAAGAAGGGCAACTAAATAAACCCTGTTCATGGCAGGACACATCACATTGATTCTCCTCATCTCAGAGAGTGATTCACCCACCACCATGAGCCACTTGATTACTCTAGGAAAGAATGTAGATCCGGCATGCAAACTGGCAGTGGATTAAAAGAAAAACAAGCACAATGATATCTAATATTGAGATAGCACAGCTCTTCATAATTCAAAGCACGTGCACTTTTGTTGTTTGATCCTGACCAAGCTACAATCCTGTAAAGGCAGGTGTGATGGGAGCTAGTAACCACATTTTAGAAAAAAGGAAAGAAGTCCAAAGAGGTAAATGACTGACTTGGCCAGAGGTATACCAGTAATTAATGAAAGCCACACTCATAACCCAGACCCCCCTAGGGATGTCTACTTGCCTACAAATATGACCAGTGGCACCGAAGTCAGTATGGAAGATTCGAAATGAGCAGCTGAGTCAAACATGTTAACTGGTATCCAAAAGTCCTTCCTATGACTCAAGGACCAAGGTAGGATCAAGCAAGCAAGTTTCTCTCCTGGGAAAGCTAAGAACTGGAAACTCCCAGTTTCCTGAGAAGGCAGCTACAAATATTTCCCCAGCCTTCTGAAAGGAGGCAAGAGAGAGTCAAGCTACTCCATGGTCTTGAATCACTCCACAGCACAGGCTGGAGAACCACAGACAGGGAAGCTGCCCTCTGAGTTGGGCAGCTATTTCTCATTCTTATCCCCAACCATACAGAGAATAAGACACAGTAAATGGAGCAATACTCCACCTCTCAAAAACAGCTTATACACATGCATGAGCATTCCATAAAATACATGTAATAAACTGGAAGAGCACCCAAGTAAATAAAAGAAAGATCAAAAGAGAGGTATGAGGCAGCCACATTCAACTCTTTGCTCTTGAAAATTTAAATGAATACTCCTTGAGAGCAAACTACAAAATGCTAACCTTGAAGTGTTGACTGGCAGGAAGAATTATGGGTTATTGTACTGTCAAAATGCCAGACAGCTGTATGTTGAGTTGCTGTGTTATTTAGACAATCAGAAACTTGGAAGCTAATGTGACATATTTTTTTCAGTGTGAAAGCTCTTGACATGCATCACGATAATTTCTAAAGGGACAAAATGTTATATAAAAAACACAGTGCCTTCAGGAGATGGTCTCATAGATAGAACAGCCCTGAACAGGGAAAGCAGAACATCAACAACTTGGACTTCCCAGAAGTGAACACCTTTTTCTTCCTGGCTTAGTCCACAGGGTGCTGGTCCCAAGCAACATGAAACACCTAGCCTCTTACTTCCTGTTCCCAGCACCTAAGCTACTCCCTGAGTCAGCTGGCTGACTACAGCCTGGGCTGGGCCAGGTAAAGTCCATTAACTGTAAGGTATCTCCCATGTGGAACAATGTGGCAATCACATCCGGAGTATGATACTGGAGATTGTGGCACTGAGCAAACCCGGATAGAGATGGGGCTATAATGCCTCCTCTGTTCTTCCAAGCCAGTTTACCTTTCCTATGAATTCCTGTCACTTGTGGACAAAAGTACAAACAAAATGAGTGGTGTCCATTTTCAGAACATTCTAGTGTTGTATCCCAGGTTGGCCTGGAGATATAAAGATCAGAGTGGTTGGTTACACTTGCACTTCCACTGTCGACGCTTCAACTAAAATTAAAATATAAATATTGCTGGGATAAGTAACACATTTGGCTTCCATGAGTCATCTATAAATTCAGGTGAATGGAGGTTTTGAGAAGTGGTTTTGCTGGGAGAAATTACTGGTGGGCTTTGGGGATCCAGGTGTGGGAGAGGACCCTATGGGACAGGCAGGTAAGATAAAGCCAGAGAAAAGTCGTGATAAAAGAGACAAGCTGAGATGCTCCCTTTGAATTACTCTCTTTTTTGGATTTATTCTTGATTAAAAGGAAAACAATCCCAAGAAGTAGAAGAAAAAGCACCTGGAGACTGATGAGATAAGGTGAGTGTTCCTCTTCTAACAAACACTTCCTGTCACCAAACAGATCTACCCTGAGGCCACCCTTACTACCACATTACCAACAGCACAACCATGAGCAAATTGGTTAACCCCAGTTTAACTGAAAAATTGGGACAATGATAATTACATCCTCAAACTGATGTTAAAGGATTATACGGGTTAATGACTTAATGCACTCTCTGCCAGGTGATGTTGGTTCTATTCAAATGATGGTCCTTTTCAAATGTTAGTGTAACATCCCTTCCACCCCAATTTATCATCACAGCTAACAGTTTACACCCAATCCCCCTTGCCCTCTGGGAGAGAATCCCCTCCACCCCAGATACCTTTCCCAGGACGACAAAGCAAGTTTGAGTGGTAGAGTTTCCAGTGTTCCCACTCAGGAACCCATACCCAACCTTCACTCACCCCAGGAAGAGGCCAACACTGCACACTGTGCCATGAGCAGAAGCAAGCCCATTACTTGCAAAGGAATCATTTGGGCTGAGATGTAGCCCTTCTACAAGCTTCAATAAGAGTTGTAAGTAAAGATGCTCTCTTCTTTTTTCCCTTATTAACTTCTATTTTTATTTGACAGTTAACCTGAATGTTAAGACAATACCCTATAAGATAAATATTTACAGGCTCACATGTAGCAAGACTGGTAGATGAATGAATTTGAAGCTGACTGCAGCGACTCCGGCAAGATTAGGAATACAATGACTGGAGCCTTCTGCCTTCAAGAGGCTCAATACACCATCCACCAGCCCCTGGGTCACCACAGGGAGGACCTTAAATCATCAGGTATAAGACTGACTACTCAAGCTCCCATATGCTTAGGGAAGACAATATCAAAATCTGCTAGGTAGGGGTGTCCAACCTTTTTGGCATCTCTGGGCCTCATTGGAAAGAGAAGAACTGTCTTGGGGCCACACATTAACTACATTGCAAAATGTAATCTCTCTCTCTCTCTCTCTCTCTCTCTCTCACACACACACACACACACACACACACACACACAATCTCATGTTTTAAGTAAATTTATGATTTTGTGTTGGGCCAAATTTGTGGCCACCCTGAGTCACCTGCAGCCTGCAGCTACAGGAAAGATTGTTCCTCTTTCCAGGACGATAGATCGCTTCATTCTGAAGTCAGGAAATATCCATACACTAAATTAGCTTGACAGATGGGCTCACCAGACATTTTGTTGTTGAGATTAATTCTTGCTCACAATATGTATAAATAAAGAAATGGGGACATGATCTACCCAAATGCAACCAATTTTTGCTCAAGTCATGGCAATATATAGGGAAGTTCTACAAAGAACACAGATGAAATAGATATAGAGAAGTTCTGCACTGGGTGGAAAGAACATTTTCCTCTACAATATAACTGTTGCCACTCAGGAGCACCAGTCACCCACTTCTTTAAGCTTCCTTTGCTAGTTTAAATAAGAGTATTTTTTTGTAATAGTCTGAGGATGCATCTGTGCTATCTCTATACAAACATACGTTTTGGAGTCAGAGACTTTAATACCTGTTAGCTTCTGACTCCAGAGCAGGGTGTCAAATTTATTTTCACAAGGGGCCACATCAGCCTCATGAATGTGTACAAAGGGACGAATGTAATTTCAACTCCTTAACAGTTAAGGAGTAGTTACATTCATACAGTCCTAAAGTGATTTTGGCCCTTTGAAGGCAACCACAATGCTGACGTGGCCCCTGGTGAAAATGAGTTTGACATCCCTGCTCTAGAGAGTTCTTTAATCTATGTGGATCCAATTTTCCTCATAAGCATAATGGAGAGGCTGTCATCCAGTGATAAGGTTGTCATAATTAAATAAAGCAATATACATCAAATGCCTAGCCCAGGGACTGGGACATAGAAAAACCAAGTAAATGAGTGGTAATTATCATCATCATCGTTGTTGTCACCATCATCATCATCTCATCATCATCAATCCAACAATATCTTGGCCTTAACTATCTGTGCAGGCCACCACACACAGCAAGGAGGATGTCAACCATTTTGTCCTCTTGAATTGTGCTTTCTTAAGTCAGGGACAGCTGACTGTTGTGCCCCTGGGTGGTCTGCAGAAACACTGAGATCACACATGGTAACAGGGGCAGGTGGTAGGACATAGTGGCACTTGAATTGAAAGCCAGAGATCCGACTCTGGACCTGGCTCACCTCTAACTCACTGTGTGAGCCTGGACAATTCACTTATGGTCCTAGACTTGGTTTCTTTATTTAAAACAAAAAACAAAAAGCAAGAGAATGTGGACTATATCACCATTTCCCACTCACTGGCCCTGGTAGGCATCACTAATCAATCACGAAACTGTCCAGTTGGAAATAGCTGTGACCCGGAACATTTTTCTCAGTAGAGTACTTCTGGAAGCCACCACCACAGAGATTTCAATACAATAAAACTTATTTGCCATTCTGAACTAGATGGTCATTTTTATTACATATTATCATTTTTAACCCTTTACTAGATGCTTGGAGATGTGGAGATTTAACCAAACCTTTTAATCCATTACAAGAGGAGGGGGAGAAGCTTCGGTTGGACAAGAAAAGCTCAAGGAACCCAGTAACAGATTCCCTGGGCGGAAGAGTCCTGGTAGATGAAGAGATACCTGTTCGTTGTACTTTGAGACCATAATTTTTTATTTCCACATTGAGCTCATTATTTACATCCATCCTATATTCTCATCTCCTGCTCAACAACCAACAATTACACACACATACACCCCAAAATGCACTTCTCTATATCTATCTCTATATGTGTGTATGTGCATATAGATGTATACTTTTATAATCCCACTCTACCACTTTTGCTCTGACCAGGTTTTCTTCTAAGGCCTCACATACACAGATCTGTTTATTACTTTTGGTAATTCTAAGTCTACACTGTTTATCCTCTAGGTGATTTTGTAAGACATCTGCTTCATCTTATTGATGAGGAGTCTGAGATCCAGAAAAGTTCAACCACGGTCACCAAAGAGCTATAATACCTTATGGAGGTCTCCTGGTTTTCAGATGAATCCCATGCATACCACCACTCACACGTGACCACGGCTCCAAGGTGCTCTCTGCAGGGCTCCACTTCCTGTCTCCAGAATCACTATACGCCCACACCGGCCCAGCCCGAGTCTGTCCCACATCTGTCGTCTGGGTCCAGGCAGCATCTGGCATTTCCCAGGCACACAGTTCACCAAACTGGACCATTTCTTCTTTATTATCTGCACAAATATTCTTAATTATTTCTCCTCCAACCCAAAGTACTTATTTCTTATTTATGGCTGTAAATATAGAGCCGGCAAGGCTCATATTTCACAGGGAGCCATTCCAATGGCATCTAGAGCCTTCCAAATTTAAGGAGCAGGAAAGCTGATTCGCTGCCCATTTCATTATAAAGGGGTTTACCATAAATATTAGAATTTGAATTCCACCCAAGTAATGCATTAATAGATACTAAACCATTAATAATTTCTGTACTTTTTCATAAATGGGCAAAGTCCAATAAATAAACTATATCTCTTTCACAGCAGAGCAGGGTTAACAAGTACCAAGGAGATTTCAAAGACAAACTACTGGTAGGGGCTGCCAGGAGGTAAGATTCATAATGAAACTACAAATTCTGGAGACCCATTTTTTACTGTCGGCCATGGCAAGTATCTGAAATTAAATGCTAAGCAGGAATCTGTCCTGGAATCTGACACACTGCAGTTTAGGTAAACAATCTCAGAAATTAAAAACAGATTCTGGATAATAAATAAGTCCGTGTGTGGATCTCTCTGATAACAGATACCTCTCCCTGATAAATCAAAGGCGCTAGCCCTCCTGAGCCTTCCTAAAGTAGGCCAGATGATTCACCTGAACTATTTCATCTTGTGTTGCCTGCCCTAATGAACAACTAAGCTTCTGACCAGTTACTGCATCAGGGCCAAAGGCCTCTGGGCTAATTATATGGAAGGCCTGGGCAGGCAGCTGGCTGGAAAGAGCCCGTGAGCAAGGGAGATTTCCCCATGCCCTGTGTCTACTAGTTCCACTTGCAAATCCCCTAGAATTCTAGAAGCCTGAATCAGAGATGCCAGCTAGCAAAGGTAAACAGCCCAAGGGGCAGAAAAAGTGAGTCCAAGCTTCACCATTCCTAGGTGTGTGAACCTGAACAGATCCCTGGATATCTTCTGGCTAAATGCTCAAAACAGCGAAGCATAGATAGGATCATATGTTTTTGGGAGCACAGAGAGGCAAGAGTGGGGGACAAGTGAGCTTCAAGTCAAATGGAGATCAGAGAGCCGCCTCACACACTCATCCTGCCTCTTTGTCTCCTGTTTGGTTGTGAAGAGCTCTGGGGGTGAGGAGGGCAGTGGCTGTAAACAAGAAAACCGACTTCTGCCAAATCCCATGCCTGCTGCAGTCAGTGAAGCAACATGAAGCCCTGTGCTTTTTAAGCCTAAGGCCTGTCTCTTTATTAAGAATGAAAACAAAATTTTCTTTTAAAAAGGGGAGCTTGGTTGAAGGCCATGGACCATATTTCACTAGCAGACGGTGTCAGCACAAGCGGCAAACGCAACATAATAGAGGAGCCATCTCGCCTCCTGCTTCAAAACGGAAAATAACGCAGGGGTCATTCCATTAGTGATCGCAGCTGCTTCTAAATGAAACACATATAACCTGAATCCAATTAATGAAAGAATCCAGCAATCCTCACCGATGCTAATGCCGAACGAATCTATAAACCTTGCTCATTCACCAGTTCCGTTTTGCAATGTAGTTTAAAAATCTCAAGAGCACATGCTAATTTCTGAATGAAGAAAGTTATGACTCAGCACTTCTTTTTTGATTTCTGGCCACTTGGCATTTGTCACAGGTCTGGGCTGGGCTGGGTAATGCTTCCTTCCTGGATTTCTAATATTTCTGCAAGGAGTGGGCAAGTCCACATGCAAATGGTCAAAGATCATTCTTTTACCAAGCATGCACAGAGAACAGATTCTCATTGATTTATCCACATAGAGCCATCTGGAAAGGTTTTGAAGGAGATGGTGATAGGGTGGGGTGAAAGTGTCCTGTTCTTATGCCATTTAGTGGCATTACAGCTCACCAAACAACTAGGACTCAAACCCTATCATTCATAACACCGTCACAACTTTTGCTGTGGCACTTATGGACCATTGCTATTCTTATTTACATCTTGTTATGGATTGATGTTTCTCACTGCCTAGGGACAATCACACACCCCAGGGGATATCTGACAGTGTCTGGGGACATTTTTTGATTGTCACAACTTGGAGGGGGATAGTGCTACTGGCTTCTAATATGTAGAAGCCAGGTATACTGCTAAATATCCTACAATGTGCAGAAAAATTCCTATAACAGAGAACTTTGTGGTTCATCAGTAGGTTGAGAAATTTTGCTCTAAGTTGACTCATTTTCCCTTATATGTATTTTAAAAGTGGATTCTGTATAACCATGATAAAGGAAAGGTTGGGATCACCGATCGTAAGTAGAATGTATTCACAAAAAATGTGCACATAATAATTAAGTTTTAGACATAGCATCCTGCTGAAGGCCTTGAGCCTGAGGCCATTCTCTTCATTTAAAAAAAAAGACTATAACTTCAAACTGAGACTTTCTTATTATGGTCAAAGGACAGAATGAGAACTGGAAAAGGTATAGCTTTTGCTTATGTGAATAATGATGTAACCCATGTACCTCCCCAAAGCATCTTATCATCAGCAGAAGGTGACATGGGAAAGCTAATTTTAGTCAGTTTTCTCAGCCAAAACATGGGCATGATTATGACTATTTACTGAGGAGGAGCCTAGGGAGGCAAAAGCAGTGACAATCCGGTGTTATTTGCATTATAAATCCCCCAGGAAGCTGGTTATTGTGAGATGCTTGGCTTACAGGTGAGGACACACTGCTCAGAGATTCAAAGTCCGGGGAGGCCCCTTCCAATATCTGCGAGGAGACTGAATGATGAAAGCCTTTCCAGATGGCTTCGTGGGTGCAAATTTAAAAAAATGTGGCTGCTTCTTAGGCACTTTTTTATGAACCATACTCAACACTGTGCTAGTACCATGAGTAAAACTATCCTGTGGTCACATAAGCTAGTTATAATACCTGCTGAACAAAATCTAAAGGTTTTCTTATGGCCAAACTTCTCAGATAATCACATCGCAAATGCCAGCCCCCCTCATGGAGGGACAGGGGATGCAACATTCCAAAATGAATCAAGACACATACTTCTTTGTTTCTCGTGAAATACCTAGTCAGCCCCTCATATTCTGGGCAGCAGGACTTGAATAACTTAGTCCTACAGAAAGAAAATATTTCATTTTCATCAAACAATGAGAGTTTCAAGAGACTGCAGTTATAAAATTGCACATACCTCAGAAAGAAAGCAGAAATAATATCTTTTTGATTTTATTAATCCCTGGTGTCTGCTAAATAGCAGATGCTCAAAAGATGTTCATTTCAACCCATGCCTGTCTTTTCTCACAAATTCTCACACCCTCCAGAATAATTGGCTCTAGAAATGATTAATATCCATATTCCTTGATTCCATAGCCTCAGAACACAGAATGTTATAAATTAAAAATGCTTTCTAGAAAGGATCTTTCTTGACTCCCATTTGATACAAGAGCCGTCTGCCATGTCAACACCATCATTCAGCTGTCTGCATCCCAAGGAGCAATGGCCAGGTTTGGCTTTCCTTCGTTTTCCATCTTCATTCCACCACCATATCCATAACTCTTGTCAGAAGCCCTTCCAGCTTTACCACATCTTTCTTTGGCAGGGCTTTTCCTGCCCAGCATGCATCCACCTTTCTTCTGATAAGAGCACCTTGAGGCTCCCCCAGGGGACCCCTCCCTACTGGCCAGCACTACCTACCACTACCCAACTGCTGAGTTCTGTGCAGTTGACTGCACCCCAGGCTCCAGGCAGGCATGTGAACTGGCCTGGCCGCCTGGTACGTCACATCCCACAGACCACTGAGATTGGCTCAGAATGGGTACATGACCCAGTCTGGGCCTAGAAAACCTAATCTGGGTGTTTTGGAATGGCTGGTAAGAGTGACTTTTTTCCACTGAGGTTGCTGAGAAGATAATGCAGAAGCCCTGTGGAGTTCACAGCCATCTGGCCTCCTTGAAGGTCACTGAATAGGTTCAGTTGCTCCCAGAGGTGGAGGGAGAGAGCCCACTAGTGACCACATTTGGGGGGCTGTTGAAAGTCATATCTACTCCTGGTATTTTCAGATATGTGAACTGGAACCGTTCCTTTATGCTTACGTTAATTTAAGCTGAGATTCTGATTAATAAAACATGTAATATGTTGGATGCCACAGTTGGTATTGTTAATACTCGTTTTTATTTACTTTCTCTCCATTAAAAAAATTTCCTTCCTCCTTGTCCTACTTTCTTCCTTCCCTGATTTTCATTCCTCCTCAGAATTGTCCCTTCAACATCAAAAAAGAAAAGAAATATAAGAATGGCTCTACAAACCCCTCACATGTCTGACTACCTCTGATATGGTATTTCTTCTAAAAGACCATGACCGAACCTCTCCTCATGGGTGGGGTGGGCCACATGGCTCTGGCACAGGTAACTGTTTACCCGGAGTTCCCATATTCAGATTAGAAAAATACTTCACCCTCATTTAAAATCTGTCCGGTTCTCAGGCCTTAGACTTAAAGACTTAAACATTTTGTGAATTGAGGTTTTTAAGAATAATGTTTGGGCAGAGGTTGAGGAAGCACCCACCACCCTACGCTCTTAAGCCCACTTCTCTCCAACCCAGGGCTTGAAAAGGCAAAATGTAGCAGTGCCGGCTGAAGCCGAGTTTCAAAATGCAAAATGCAAAATGCATCCCAAGGAACTGAGACTCACAGCCTTCACCTTTGCACAGCCCAGGAGCGGGCAATTTAGTTGGCATGCCATGTGAGCCTTTTGCCTGGCTGTGGAGATGCACTCCCTTCACATAAGGTCAGTACATTCATTCTTTTGCTCCCCCACACAGGTTCATGGACAAGAGGGACAAACAATCCTGCTCAGACTGTGTGACGGAGGTGTCCTTCTCACTCCAGACCCTGCATGTGGGACATGTGCCCTTGGACCATGACCAGACACATAGTTGTTTCTCTTGGCAGACTCAGCAGGCCTGTCCCGCCCCTGCTGGGAGGACGTGTGGCAGAAGACGGTTCCATGGCCTTGACTGTCTTCCTGTTCTCCCGACCAGGCTACAGCCAGGGAACCTCTGCTGAGGCGTGTGCTCTTACCCTTCCTGAGATATAAGCCAGTAGCTCCTCCTGCTCCTGGCTTATATCTCATGCCTGCAGGGCTAAGATCCCCAGGAAATCCAGGCAGCCTCCTGTCACAGGACCAGGGCAGCTTTCTCCCATGAGTGAGCTCTTCTCCAGATGCACAGCCAGCACCCACTGTCCTCTTACTGCACAGGCCTGAGCGCCGCAAGAACCCAGCTACATCGTGAAGTTGTTGAATGAAAGGCCTGCCATTTACCGTGCCCAAATGCTGACCTTTTCACTTGGCCTCGAGGTGCATGGTCAGTGCTCAACAAGGAATAGCTCACTCCCCTGCCCAGCACTGCCCTGTCTGCTCCCTAGAGGAGCAGCAGCATTGTGAAGAGGAGAGAAAACAGGAAAGAATAGAAATGCTTTTGGCATATGTATGTATGCATGTGCATATGTATACGGGCATGTACACACACGTACCCATAGTACATACACACATATAGCACAGGGTGAAAGTAAGTTTATAGTTGTCAGTACATGAAACACAGTTTATTCTTGTGTTATCATGTATTAATTATTTATTTGTATTAGAACTGCAAACTTACTTTTGCCCACCTCTCTATGCACACACACACACACACATATATATATATATATATATATATATATATATATATACATATGCACTATATTTTAAGGTGTATAACTTCTAAATGTAAAAAACAGCTAATTCCAGAAAAATAAAAGTGCTTTGGGAATATGCATATATACTGTATTTACATAGATGATTAAACAAGCAAATGTAAATTATATCTTTTAAATTTAAAAAGCCACATCTCTACCTGTACTTAGGTATTCTTTTAGAATTTTCTTACATTTAAAGGGTCATCAATATGGGGCTATAACATTACAGAAGCTAACCCTGCAGTAGTCTCTGCAATAAATGATTCTCGGATTACTCCTCTGACCAGAGAAGAGTGTACAGGACTTAGAATGGGCAGGTGCGTTAGCCTGAGCTCAGCTATAGGCCAAGGATAAATAGTACTAAGCCCTTGAAAGATTCCTCGATGCTGAGGAAGAGAAGTAGTGGGGAACCCTCTGCTAGGGGGTTGGAGTGCTACATGGATGAGAGACAAGTAGCACAGCAGTGGTGGGGGCAGTGGAAGGGACATGAGAAACGCCATATACATACTTGGACCCCTTTCTCCACCTCCATCTAGAGCAGGCAGAGGAATTAGCCTTGTAACGAAGCAGGGAGTGGAAGCCTTTCCATTTCTTCTTCTTGAGACTGTGCTTCCCATTTCACACCCAACTGGGTCCTAGGGGTCAGACCCCAGCTGCCATACCTTCTAGATATGACCTGACTGGGAAGCCCTGTTTAAGCAATGAGTAAAGCATCAACAAGAGAAATTACTTTTCATTAACAAATGTTTTTAGTGTCTTGCTGCTGAAATTGCGTGGCAGGCCACTGGAGAAGTTAAGAGGGCCTCATTCAGCAGTAAGAATTCCTGTCCTCTGCCAGATGGGAAAAGTTAATGTGACAAACTATGCCCAACTCAGTTCGCTTTAGGGACAAGTCATACACTGGACTACTTCCCCCCATGTCCATATTCTAACAAGACTACCAAAATGGACGAGGAAGGAATTCAAACACCTTAAAGGGCAACAATGTCTTTCCTGCCCCCAAACCTCCAACCTTTCATCCTATCATGGTAGGTCTATCAATGATGCACTATGAATTTCTCAGCCCTGCACTCTGATGCCCTCATAAATGACAGCATAAAATACAGCATATGAACAAAATACAAAGAGCTCCATTTCACCAAGTGTTGGCTGTGTCAGTGTCTCTACCAACAATCTCACATGTGTTATCTCATCTGATTCTCAAAACCACAACCTAGGAAGTTGGCACAATGTTAGATCCCTTTCACAGTCAAAAAATGTGGGGTGGAAAAGGTTGGGTAACATGCCCCACGGCACTCAGTGACTCAGTAGCAGAGCTCTTGTCTTATGTTCTACTGTTTTCCAGGATACAATACATTCAGAGTGGGCTGAAGGCAAAACAATATCCAACTCTTTTTCTGGTAAGTTTACCTGACAAAAGGGGCCCAGCTTATGACAGCACTCCCTTTTCAATCCTTTAGAATTGAGTTTTCTGTTGATAGCAGTGAGGAGAAAGCAGAATGACTGCCCAGAAAAAGAAAAACAATGAACTCCAATTTATACTACACACCACAGTGTGCAATCTTTACACACGCTATCCGAAGTTTAAGGCATGACCGATGTCCTCAAAGTGCTTATACTTTTATTATACAGATATAAATTAATACCTATGACATGCAGTGCCAGAAAAGTCCATGCTGAAGTACACGGCACAGACGCTATCTGCTCCAAGAGCCCTAGAAAATAGAGACCAAGGAGCCACCTCTGGTGTCCAGTCTGAACACCAGAATGAAATGGAAGAATGGCTTTGAAATCTGGAAAAACCTAGGGTTCAAATCCAGCTTTGCCATCTTTTACCTGTATGATCCTGGGGGAATTATTAACCTCTCTGAGCCTTTGTGTGCTCAACTTGAAAATAGGTGTTACACAAAAGCCCTGGACCAGATGGATACACAGGAGAATTCTACAAAGCATTTAAGGAAGAGCTAACCCCCATTCTTCACAGACTATTCCAAAAAATACAAAAGGATGGAAAACTCCCTAACTCCTTTTATGAAGCCAGCATCATCCTAATTCCAAAACCAGATAGAGATACAACAAAGAAAGAAAACTACAGGCCAATATCGCTGATGAACATAGACGCTAAAATCCTCAACAAAATATTAGCAAATCGCATCCAACAATATATCCAAAAGATTATACACCCTGACCAAGTGGGATTCATCCCAGGGATGCAAGGATGGTTCAACATTCGCAAAACAGTAAATGTAATTCATCACATAAACAAAAGCAAAGACAAAAACCACATGATCATATCAATAGATGTGGAAAAAGCTTTCGATAAGGTACAACACCCATTTATGATAAAAACACTCAGCAAAATGGGAATAGAGGGAACATTCCTCAATATAATAAAGGCCATTTATGAGAAACCTACAGCCAATATCATACTCAATGGACAAAAACTAAAAGCTTTTCCACTAAGATCAGGAACAAGACAAGGATGTCCACTTTCACCACTCCTATTCAATATAGTATTAGAAGGACACAGGGACGAGAACTAAGGGGGGGGGAGGAAATGGGAGGGAGGTGGGGAGCAAGGGGCAGGGGAGGCTGGGATGGGAAAAATAGAAAAAAAACTGTACTTGAAAAATAACTAAATAAAATTAAAAAAAATAATAAAATAAAATAATCCTTTAAAAAAAAAAAAAAAAAGAAGTTTTGGCCACAGCGATCAGGCAGGAAAAGGAAATAAAAGGCATCCAAATAGGAAAGGAGGAAACAAAATTGTCACTGTTTGCAGATGACATGATAGTGTACATGGAAAATCCTATAGACTCTACCCAAAAACTGCTCAAACTAATTAATGAGTTTGGCAAAACAGCAGGATACAAAGTCAATATCCAGAAATCAAAGGCATTTTTGTATACAAACAATGAATCAGCAGAAGCAGAAATCAAGGAAAAAATCCCATTCGATATAGCAAAAAGAAAAATAAAATATCTGGGAATAAACCTAACCAAAGAGGTAAAAGACCTGTATGCAGAAAACTACACAGCACTGAAGAACGAAATCAAGGAAGACACAAACAAATGGAAACATATACCTTGTCCATGGATTGGAAGAATTAACATCATCAAAATGTCCATACTACCCAAAGCAATATACAGATTCAATGCAATACCTATTAAAGTACCAATGGCGTATTTCACAGACATAGAACAAACACTTCAAAAATTTATATGGAATCATAAACGAGCCCGAATAGCAGCTGCTCTTTTGAGAAAGAAGAACAAAGTAGGAGGGATCACAATACCTGATATCAAACTGTATTACAAGGCCACTGTAATCAAAACAGCCTGGTACTGGCATAAAAACAGGCACATAGACCAATGGAACAGAACAGAGAGCCCAGAAATCAACCCAACCCTCTACAGTCAATTAATATTCGACAAAGGGGGCAGTAACATAAAATGGAGTAAAGATAGCCTCTTCAGCAAATGGTGTTGGGAGAACTGGACAGCTACGTGCAAAAAAATGAAACTTGAGCACCAACTTACACCATACACCAAAATAAATTCAAGGTGGATAAAAGACTTAAATATAAGCCATGACACCATTAAAGTCCTAGAGGAGAACATTGGCAAGAAAATCTCAGATATTCCACGCAGCAACATTTTTACGGATATGTGCCCTAGAGCAAGGAATATAAAGGAAAGAATAAACAAATGGGATCTCATCAAAATAAAAAGCTTCTGCATGGCTAAAGAAAACAGTATTAAATTAAAAAGACAACCAACTGTATGGGAAAACATATTTGCCAATTATACCTCAGACAAAGGTTTAATCTCCAAAATATACAAAGAACTTACACGACTCCACTCTAAGAAGACACCCAACCCAATTAAAAAATGGGAAAGGGACTTGGGCAGACACTTCTCCAAGGAGGACATACAGAACATTCAGAGACACATGAAGAGATGCTCAATATCGTTAGCTATCAGAGAAATGCAAATTAAAACCACAATGAGATACCACTTTACACCAGTCAGGATGGCTATCATAAACAAAGCAACAAACAACAAATGTTGGAGAGGGTGTGGGGAAAAGGGGTCCTTAGTTCACTGTTGGTGGGATTGTAGACTGGTACAACCATTATGGAAAACAGTATGGAATTTTCTCAGAAAAATAAAAATTGACCTACCTTTTGACCCAGCAATTCCACTGCTAGGATTATACCCCAAGAATCCTAAAACATCAATTTCAAAGAACCTATGCACCACAATGTTCATAGCAGCACAATTTACAATAGCCAAGAGTTGGAAGCAACCTAGGTGCCCATCAGTAAATGAATGGATCCAAAAATTGTGGTACATATACACCATGGAATTTTATGCAGCAGAGAGAAAGAAGGAGCTACTACCTTTTGCAACAACATGGATGGAACTGGAAAGCATTATGCTGAGTGAAATAGGCCAGGCATTGAAGGACAAATACCATATGATCTCACCTTTGACAGGAAGCTAAAGAATAAAACAAACAAGCAAACAGAATAAAAACAAAGACGCTGAAATAGAGAACAAGTGGGCAGCGACCAGAGGGGAGAGGGAAGGGAACTTAAGGGGAAAAAGGGGGGAGGGATTTTGAGGAACAAGTATGAAAGACACAGAGATGAGGACTGGGGGTGGGGGGGGAATGGGAGGGAGGGGGGAGACCGGGCGGGGGGGGGGAAGGGAAAAAAAATGTACTTGAAAAGTAACTAAATAAAATTAAAAAAAAAAAAAGAGAGAGAAAATAGGTGTTACAGCGCCTGTTTGACACGGGTATCAGGAAAATAAATTGACTAGTGTTTATAAAGTGTTTAGCCTGGTGTCAAGCCTGTATGAAGCACTCATGACAGTGATATAATTATCATTATCAGAATCACCATTGACTCATGGAAGCCCAGTTACACCCAACCACGCAAAAGTGAATTAGAATCATCATTCCACGTTTTGGTAGGAGAGCTAGAAAGATACACAGCAAGGCAGTGAATGTGAATGAGAGACTAAGAAAGAGGTTCTGTGCTAGTGAACCTGAAATTTTAATTTGGCTCCCATATCCCCTGTTTTTCCTGCCACAGCTTCAGCTGATCAATGGTACAGAATGGATGAGCTACATGCTTTCCCATGTTAAAAACTGTCCTGGAAGCATCAACAGATGGAGTCTTACATTCCCTCCACCTAAAATTTTCCACCACAACCCCCAGCTCTTCCCTACCTTCAGGTGGAAGTCCAATTGCAAAGGAGGCATTGAGGCCCCACAGAGAGAGTAAAGGGTACAGTCATACCCTGTGCCATTCCAATCCCTGCCTGGTTCCTGTGGGCTGCATGACCTTGAACAAGGTATTTACCCTTTCTGAGTCCCAGTTTTCTCATCTGAAAATCAGGGAAAAGAATACCATCTTTCCAAGGCTGCTGGTAAGACTGAAACAGTATGTATACAAGGGGTCTATCTAGAGCAATGCTTTTCACATAGCAGGTGCTCAATGATAGAAACTGCTAGAATTATGCCCATGCCTAGTTCTAAATCTGTATGCTCTCTCTCCTTTTCTGTGCCAAATGAAGTGAGGCAAGAACCTAAGTCCCATATGGGGATATCTCAGGGGCTTTCAATGCCTACACCATTTTGAAGACATCCACCAAAGTCTAGTTCAAAACCACACCTTGGTGATTCCTATATAACCATTCCTGAATGAACAACAAGTGAGCACCTAACATCATTCAGGCTGGAATCATCTGTACTTTGCTTTACGGAATCGAGTCGTATGTGCTTCTCTCCACTAACTGAAATCACCAATTTGCTGGGACAAAACCTAAGAACTGTGGACACTGGCCACTCAAGATAACAGGGAGAATTCACGCAACCCTCACAATTCAACAACAACCTGGTTTATGGGGAGTTATACGATATGAGTAACCCCCTGGCATCACCCTGCCAGGTAATCCTAGAATGGGGTCACTCATACCACTTCAGGATATAAAATGTATCAAGTACTTCAGGATGTACTTCAGGATAATCCTTCAGGATATCAAATGTAAGAAGGAAATCACCTCCTGAAAAGTGAGGCAAAAGGGAATCTGCTAAAAACTCACTTGGCCTACTGTCTATCAGGAGTGTCACAAGGAATCCTGATCCATCCCCGAGGACATTCTGTTCATAGAGACTCTTCAATAAAATCAATAACACCCTAAGGAGAAGGAGAGATCAGTTCATTATCCCCAACCAATTGGGGGTAATGTTGACTATCATAAGGATGGCAGGTATTTGGGGAGATTTAACAGATCATCTGTAGCAAAAAAGGGAGGGCACATATGTAAAAAGGGAAATACTCAAGGCCAACTTCGTCAACAGCACAACATGGTACCAGGCAAATGTGTGCTCCCATACATCTACCTGTGTGTTCTGGCTGCTCCCCTATATGTGTGGGAGAGAAGAAGCCGCTCAGTATTTATCTCTCGCTCACTGTTACTAAAAGGCTTCTATTACTCATTTCCTAAAAGCTAAAGATCCTAACAATAATATTGGCTACTCAAAGCCCAAGAAACCATTCCAGTAGAAGAGTAACTACAGTATCTGAAAACCTGGCACCATTATATTTTCTTTCAATTGATGAAGCTGAAAAGAAAAAAAGACTTTGCTGACAAGAAGATTAATACAAGAACCATGTCTGCTCACAGTGAAACTCTTCAGTGTCTTGCATGGTTCCTGGCACATAGTAGAGTTCAAGAAATAGTAAATAAGTAGATGATACAACCCAGAAAACATGTATTTGTCGGATGAATGAACTTAAATGACTAAACAACAAATGAGCACACATACAAAAGACCTGCTGAGATTAGTAACTATTTTGTTCGAAAAGTAAAAGTAAAATAATCCTAATAAATTCCTAAAGGAAGTATCCAAAAGTGAATTAAAGTGAAACTTTAATAAACAGGCAATTAATACAACTTGCAACTTTTGAACTTGCTAACATTTATAACAACCCATAAAATGTCATTGATGTTTGTGCATAGCACATTAAGTTAGGCTGCCAACTTTGGTGAACTCATGGTTTAAACCTAGGGGAGAGTTATATAACATGTGGATTATGTTGCTTACTTGTTGCTAATGGGTTAATATTAGAAACACTATTGACTAGTTTCATACTGGTTGCTAAGCAACATTGCTTCATATCTCCAATGGTCTGAGAAAGAGGATAAAAAGGGGCAGAAAATGAGAAATGTTGGAAAAATAGGAAAGCGAAATTCAATGGATCACAGGGTACAATTTGTAGGAAGAGTAAAAGAGGAAATAATTCTTGCCAGATGTACTAAGACATCAGTTGCTTTATGACATCACAAGAGTAACACATTGAGCCTCCAGCTGCAAAGATAGAGGAAGGAGTAGGAGATGAATGTCCCCTGATCCCAGCATCCTACTGCTCATGTTCAGTTCACTCTTAGCCAGAAACACATTGGGGCCATGGATGACAGCAAGCTGACCTGTGTGACAGACCATTATAGCCTAAACAACAAAGAAATCTATCAAGTCCAGAAGGCCTAACCAAACTTTACCCATTGTAATTCACTGTCCCATTCCTTAAGGGGCTTTTTGTTCCCTTCACATCTGAAAGGCCTCTGGTCAGTGACTCATACATTCAACAATATTGAATGAGTGCTGACCATGAACCAGGCTCTGGGCTGGGACCTAGAGGGGGCATGCTGGAGCCCCTGCTCTCGACTGATCACTCACTAGTGTGCTTGGTATCCTTTCACCACCGTCTCAGTGGTCCGTTTGTGTCAGGACTCTGTGACAGAGCACTTTAAAGAACCTGCAGAACGACCTAGGAGATGTTCTATGACAGGCCCACCTCAGTCTGATGCAGGACAGGCCTTGTAAGGCTGCTGAACTGGTTCCTACCTGAAATCTCCAGCCCATTCCAAAACAAATTATCCAGAGAGAGATAGAATATTAGCCCATTAGTGTCTATTTTCATAGATTAGTTTGTTAAACTAGAAGCTGTCATTTGCTGTGTCCTGCAGACACCTAGTCACTGGACAGGCCAGTTTTGACAGTGGGGAGAGGCTCAGAAAATGGTCGGCATATGCACTACCTGGACAGTGGAGTACGGGAAGGAAGAGGACTCGGAGGGCTCCGGAGGCAAGAGAGGAACGAAGAAGTTCTGAATAACCAAATAGGCAGGAGAGAGCACTGAGAGGGAGATGAGGCACAGATTTGTATCAACAGGAGCTCTGAAGCTGGTCCCGTGCTAACATGGACTGTAGGGTAATTTATAATACTTACTCTATCCAAGAATAAGGTTTTTTCATCTGTAGAATAGAAAAAACACTTAGCATGTTACATTGGGAAAATAAGAAGTAATATATTTAAAGCTAACCCCATGGAACTGGCACATAATAAATGCTCAATAAATTCTAATCAAAGTTATTGTCATAAACAGAACCACTTTAAACTATAAAGCATTAGTCTTACTGTTAAAACTATTATTATATAGCTGTACCTAAGATTTGCCCTGGTTGACAGCCAAACTGTCATTGCTCCAAGCCAGTGTTTCCCTGGTTTCAGTCACGTGTGTAGCCTCTCATAATCCTTGCTCTACCTAAGTGTGATATTTTAGAATTAATACTACTACTACTATAAAATATAATACTAGTAATAAAAATACTAACAGCAACAATAACAAAAATATTCATGGAGTACTTATCACATGACTGGCACTATTCTAAGAGCTTTAAAATACTAACTTGATTATTACATTGGCTTTATGAGGTAGGTACTAGTATTAATGACATTTTACAGATAAATAAACCAAAGCATGTAAAGGCCAAGGTCATTTGGCCAATAAGTGGCACACTGCAAATTCAAATTCAGATAGTCTGGCCCCAAAGCCCATCCCTATGTATCCTGCCTCTCTCATCTCTGTATGCCTACATTTACTTAATTTTTAAATAACTGACTCACTTAAAGTTTTTTCAAAACTATATTCTATGTGACATCTGGGGGTTTGATATTCTAGTTATAATTTTGCTCATGTAAAAATACTTATAAAATTATTTAAATAAAAATGCCATGTACTACCTAAAATCATCAATGAGACAAACTTTAAGAAAATACTATTCCATGCACTTGAATTTCTTCTACTTCAAGCCACAAAAACCATGGGTGAATACGAACAACTCACTGGTAGTTGCCTCCTTCAATACCTGTTCTTTACCTCCTCCTCCTGAACAGAGCCTGAATTTTTACCTGATGTGCAGCTGCCAAAGAGAAAGAGTCCATGTTCCTTTCAGCTAGCTGTGGCTCTGGCCAGTGAGAAGCAAAGAATGTGTTATGCGGGAATTCTTGGAAGTTTCCTAAAAGAAAATGAGCCTGCTTTTTTCCTTCCCTCTTCTTACTTCTTAGAGTGAGCATATGATAAGAAGAGCAAAAGATGCCATCAAAACAACCTTCAGAATCCTGAAGAGAAGGAACCAGAGTTGCTGACGGCATCATGAAGTTATCACACCCACCCTGCACTACCTACCTACTTCTTTTATATGAGAGAGAAAGAATTCTCTGCAATGTTAAACCACTGTTACTATGACATTTTCTGTTGTGTGCAGCCGAACTTCATTCTAATGAAGTCATCTCTATCTCTGGTACCACCATCCTCCATCCCCAATCCAGACACAACCAGAGAATCCATTCTCTAAGTACTCAATGAATGAACCAAGTCAAGAGACAACAAGAACTGTCATTTGTATGTGCATTTATGAACCATTTTGCTCCAAATGCCTTATATACAGTATTCTATTTCATCCTCCCAACAAATATATACAATAGGGACCACTATGACCTCATCTATACACAGGACGAAACAGGCACAGAGGTCTAAGTATCACGCCCAAGGTCATTCAACTAGTAAGTGTCAGAGCCAGAACTCAAACCAAACAGTGCATTGCTCAAAGGCTAAATTCTCCACCCTGATGCTCTCTTCCCAAAATCAATGGGGCAGCACAGTGGGCTCTCAGAGGAGCCGGCTTCCCAGTGGCTTAAACAGCTTCTCCATCAGAAGGGCCTTGGCCAGCATCCATGAAGGCTGGAACAACTGTAGCCTCTCTAGAGATCCTCTTGGGGCCCCACAGGCCCTTTTTGTCATCACATTCACACTATATTTTCAATGGAACCAAATACGAGTCTGATCTTCAGCATAAATGTCTGTTTATTGACTTATTTTATAGGTGAAAGAAATACTGAGAAAGATGTCCAAAAGGAATGTCCAGAAAATCTTTGCCTCCTGCCCCTCAGGAGTTGCACTCAGTCCCCAAGAGGCCCTGAACAGAGCAGGGTGTGTGGCCCCCCCATAGCCACCGCAGAGTTAATTTGTATTTCCAAGGCCTGGCACATGTTCAGTCAAAAACCTGGCTGAGTGCCTGTTGTTTACTGAAGCTGGGGAAGAAGCATCTGCAACATTACGAAAAGCATATTGTAAAAGGCAACACATGCAAATTAAACCTCTTGAGCTATGAGTAAATTGCTGGGAAAATTTATAACTCATTTAATAAAACTTGAAGTAAATACATAGCCTGGCTCCCAGGGAAAACAAAATATTTCCCACAATTCTCTCCTCTTCAAAAAAAAAAAAAAAAGAAAGAAAGAAATTTGAAAAGGAAAAAAAGGACCATGGAGCCAGACAGCTCTAACCAGTAGAAAGTATAAATAGCAGCTGTGGTGGTAAGCAAAACCCATTTTGGGTTGTGGGGCATTTAATACCCACACAGGCAGAGCCACACCCTGTTCTCTGGGATGTATTTGACATTGTCCAGGATTAGTGTTCGGCCACAGTAATCTATGTTTGTGTTCACCCGACAAGGCTCTCTGGGCACCTTCTATTTATTAATTCATTCAACAAGTATTTACTGAGTATCTACCAGAGAGACTCTGTAATGTGTGATTAAGAACACATGCTCTTGAGCCCTGCCACCCTGTTTGGAATCTAGGCTCTGCCATGTACTAGCTGTATGACCTTGGGCCATGGTGTAAACTCAGTGTCCTCACCTATAAAATAGGAAAACAATAATATCTACATCCCACAGTCACTGTGAGAACTGAATGTGTTAATGCATGTGAAGTGCCTAGAACAATGCCTAGCAAACAGTTATCCTTTAGGAAATATTAGCTGCTTACTATTTTATTAACTAGCATTATGGGCCAGCCATTCTGTGAGGACGAAACAGGCAGATAAGACCCTATCTCATGGAGCTTATATTCTACTGGTGGTAGACAGACAATACACACGTAGATGAATGAATCAACAACACTTTTGAAGATAGTAGTAGGTGTGCCCTGGCTGCTGTGGTTCAGTAGATTGAGTGCCAGCCTGCTCACCAAGAGGTCGCCAGCTTGATTCCCAGGCAGGTCATGCGCCTAGGTTGTGGGTCAGGTTCCCCCCTAGTTGGGGGCAAGCAAGAGGCAACCAATCCATGTATCTCCCACACATTGATATTTCTCTTCCTCTCTTTCTCCCTCTGCTCCTTTCTTTCTAAAAGTAAACAAATAGCCCTGGCTGGTGTGGCTCAGTGGATTGAGAACCAGCTTGTGAACCAAAGGACTGGAGGCTCAATTCCCTAGGAACTTGCCTGGGTTGTGGGCCAGGTCCCCAGCTGGGGATGTGGGAGAAGCAACTAGTCTATATTTCTCCTGCACATCCATGTTTCACTCTCTCTGTTTCTCCCTTCCTTCCTCTATCTCTGAAAATAAATAAAACTTAATAAATAAAAGTGAAAAAAATAAAAATGCTTTTAAAAAAGTAATAGGTGCTCTGAGGGAAACGAGATGGAGTAATGAAATAGAGGGACTGCCAGTTAGGGGTGGGGCTTTTTCAGTTACAGTTACTCAAAAACAAGTCTGTCTGAGAAGGTGATACTGAAGCTGAGACCTGAATGATAAGAAGCATCTAATTACTTTGAGAATGTTCTACACTAAAGGAATAGCTCGTTGGAGATTTTAAAGCAAAACAAAAAAGTTTGTTCTCTTTGAGTGACAGCCCAAGGCCTTCAGGGCTAGAGTGTCCAGAATGGGGAGAAGTCCACAAGATGAGGGGACAGCGGGGCCAGATCACACTGAGCCTTGTAGGACATGGAAGGACTTGGGATTTTAATCCAAGTGCAAGAGTTAACAGCTAAAGGGATTTAACAAGACAGTGACATGATCTGATCGACCATTTAAAAGCTCACCGGAGCTGCCATGTGGTAAGTGGATTGCAGGGAGGCAAAAAGGAAAGGGGAAGAGCAGAGAGGAAGCTACTATGGTCGTCCCTGCAAGATGCGATGGTGGCTTGGCCCAGGAAATGGAAGGAGACTCGGAAAATATTTCAGTAGTGCTGACAGGACTTTTTGGAGGACTGGATGTGGGAGTGAAGGAAAGAAAGAGATCAAGAAAGACTGCTACTTTGGGGAGGCCTGATTTGTTCATCAGCCTGTGATGGACATTGCAGAACATTGAGCAGTCATGGCTTCTATTTCTGAAAGAGCCTTGAAGGATGATTAGAGCAGCTTAGTACACATGAACTAGAACCCACAGAAAATGTGACAGAAGTGCCTAAGTACATGGTTTAGGGTCCAAGGAGCAAAGAAAGGAGAGAGCACAGGTGTTTACATGGAAGGCCACAGAAAACAGGGCCTTCCACCCCAGCAGCTGTGAAGGACACAGTCATTGGCATTTCAGGAAGACAGGCTCACATGAGTATCCATGTGGAGGAGGAAAGTGCAACACGTCCTCTCCAGAGAAGCAAGGAAAAATCACTGCTCAGAAGTCATAGCTTCCACCCACGTCAACACCAATTTACTGAAAAATCTCCTACAGGCCTAGTGATGAAGGGGAAGTAGGAGGGAGGCGGTGATCTCATTCCCATTTGGTCATCTTTTTTTCCATCTTTTAGGAAAGGATCAGGAAGTCCTTGGAAAAAACTGTCAACATAGAGACACTCAGACACATGGAGCAGTGGCTTTAGGCCATGGACCTTCAGTCAAGCTGCCCTGGATCCAAGTTGCAGCTTGAACACTCATGGGCTGTGTGACCCAGACAATTTTCTTCCTTTCTCTAGCCCTCGGTGACTATAAAATGGAACAATAATGGTATCTACCAACCATGCAGAATCAAGTAAAATAATACTTCTGAAGGACTTAGCACTGTTCCTGACATGAGATAAAAATTCTCAGTGAGCTTTATTTCAAGAAATGTTTGTTCTTTTCACAGCATCGTGCAGCTCTATCTTAGCTTGTACATACTTGATAGACATTGCCCATTTAAACTTCTCTCTTCCTCACTAGTTTGTAAAACACACAGTTAAATTGTTTTCTAGAGTTGCTCACCTTTGCTACTATCAGCTAATAGCATGCTTAAAATTAACAATAATGATACTGTAATTATTATTATTTATGGCAGTCAAGAGTTTCTGAACTCTCATACTGTGCTAAGCCGTACACTAAGTAAGTACTCTGCAGGTGTTAGATCATAGAAGGGTGAGCATGGGTGACGGTGGGAGTGTGGAACACTTCATTTGGAATCTCCACTCCTTCGGCAGATTACTTAACCTTTTACAACTCATCTTCTTCATATGCACAATAGACAAAAAAAAAAAAAAACAATACTAACCTCACTGAAATGTTGTGAGGACTAGTAAATGAGCTAATAAATATGAAGCTCTTAGAACAGGCCTGGTCCTTAGTAAAGACTATTAAAGTGTTAACTATAATTATGATGATCAAACACAACAACCCTATGAATTAGGTACTGCTGTGAATTCCCATTTTACAAAGAAACAAAGGTGCAGACAAATTCTGCAACCCTCTCATGGGTACATTTTGCTAAGGAGTAGAGACAGGAGCTGTACTTAAGCAGTCATATCTAGAAACCAGACACCTAATGAATATGTTTTGGAGCAATAAACAAGCATCACA
The DNA here is from genome assembly GCF_021234435.1 of Artibeus jamaicensis. NCBI lineage: Eukaryota > Metazoa > Chordata > Mammalia > Chiroptera > Phyllostomidae > Artibeus > Artibeus jamaicensis. Next base: position 27,302,590 of record NW_026521788.1, on the reverse strand, counting down.
CTTTTCTAGATAGCTCACCACTTGAAAAGTTTGGGCCTGAATCTCAATGAGTTATGGACAGAGGCATGCTTGACAAAGCATGTTATCAGCCTTTCCTCACAGCTGCTCCAGGTGGAATGGAACACAGAACACACTCACAGATGAGGAAGATGCTGTATTGCCAATGGAAATTAACAGAAGACAGGAGAAGAAAACTGGGGAAAACCATATATCACAGATGAAAAAAGACTCAAAACTGACCCTTTAAAAATGAAAAATTTGTTGTTCATAGATCCACCAACATCTACAAGACAACCACTGGGATTTCCCAAACCACATGCTAGGCCGTGGCAAGACAGCTTGAACTAATATGTAAATTAGGCTCCATCATGTAACCTAGATAGACCCACATGACTATGCATTTTGGGGTGCCCCTTCTAGATACTCTAAATCCAGCCTGTTTTCAACTAGAGAACTCTTCCTTCCAGATGCAGGCAGCCTTTCAATCCCATCACTTGGGGGACCACTGACAACTTCTACTCATGATGCTGTGATTACTTATCTTCTCAACTGGGTGCCTTTGTGCTTCAGAGGACAAGAGGACATACTTACCTTGCAGGTCATTATGATTGTCATGGTTCCTTGCTCCATAAAAGAAAGACAATTATGGCATGTTTGAATTGCATATGGCTTAAAGCCTTGGGGCACCAGTGTCGCATAGACCTAAGTATGAATCACAGCCCTGTTATTCACCTGCTGCATGGTCGGAAGCAAGTTACTGATGTTACTTAATGGAGCTGAGCCTCAGTTTCCTCATCACTAAAATGGAATGAAAAATAGTACTTACCACAGGGCTGTTGGAAAATGAATGGGAAAGTGGGTGTAAAACACAGTGCCTGGAACACACCATATTTTGCTGTGTATAATGCACACCCACACTTTTGGCCCAGATTTTAAGGAAAAAGCCTTTTGTTTTAAATTTTAACTCAATTTATATTTATTTATATTTAGATACTTGTTTTTGTATTACCAAGGAACTTTAGCATTTGTTTTTTAATATATTATGGTACAAGAAGTTTTATGTAACAAATAATTACAAAACACAAGAGCAGATACAAGGTATTTCAGGTACTACCCAAGTATAATGCACATTCTTATTTTTTCTCAAAAATTTGGGCAAAAAAAAAGCACACATTATACACAGCAAAGCAGAGCGAGTACGAATGAATGTTAGGGGAGCCGTTGCTGCTGTTGCTGTTGAAGTGGTTCTGTACTAAAGCAAGTTACTCCCAATGTAGTATTAACTTTCCCACAGTGGAGGGATGAGTAGATGGAGCACAGAGGAATTTTAGGGCAATGAACATACTTCGTATGCTACTATGATAGTGAGTACATGTCATTATACATTTGTCCAAAGCCACAGAATGTTCAACACCAAGAGTGAACCTATGGACTTTGGGTGAGTATGACGTGTCAGTGCAGTTCATCGATGGCAACAATGGACCCCACCACCGATGCGGGAGTGTTATAATGGGGAAGTATGCTTTTGTTGGGGAAGGGGTTTATATGAAATCTTTGTACCTCCCTCTAAAATTTTGCTGTGAACCTTCGACTGCTCTAAGAAAATAATAATAATAATAATAATAATAATAATAATAATAATAAAGTTTTTCAAAAAAATAAATTCCCTGGAGTAACATATAGGCCAGAGGGACTCAACACAACCTCTTAACAGTGTTTTTTGGAAAATATGCCCCAGGAAGCCCCAGCCCTGCCCTTGCATGCTGCAGACAGCAGCGGGGGTGATTTAAGGATCCTTGCACAGGGGAAATTCTAAACTCCTGACAATCCTTCTAAGAATAAAGGCAGACGATGACTGCTTCTGATGCACTGCTCCAGGCCTCTTTCCAGTCTCTCCCGGATTTGGACATCACTCAGGCCCATCAGGATCCCGAGACTGCTGTCTGCTGACTGACAACAGAAAGAGAAATTTAGAGGTGTGAGTGAAATGACGGAGCTGTCACGGCTGCCTCTGAAACGACTCTTTTCTTAAAGAAAGGAAAGATAACAGGGGAAAAAAAAACCTTCAGACAGCTGCGATCCCCTGTCACATTTGCTGGGAGAGATTTTTTTTCAAAAAAGCTTTAGATGAATTTTAAAAACAAGAAGGGGAAAATAGTTACCCCAAATGTTAATTTCAGTTTTTGTATAACTAGAATAGAATTTAGGAACAAATTCCCTCCTTTGGACCCAATATAACAAAATGTCAGCTAAATAGTTTTACTTGGAGAATAGGAGATTTCCTTACCCTTTAAGAAATTTGTTAAAAAAAAATATCCAAACCTCTAAAACCCAGACTCCAAAGTCATCTTCCATTCACAGAAACCAGCTCATGACATCAGATTCTAATTCTTAGGTGGCCTTTTGGTCAATTAATGTCACATCAGTCATAGTGATCTCCTGCCCTGGCTTCTGGGATCCAGCACATAAGCACATCAAAATCCCACGTTTGTCAAACGTTCAGAATATGGCCTGGGAGAGGTGCCCATATCCCAGACCTTACTTCCCCTTCTCTGTCATCCAATATTCCTGCCAGTGTCAGTAGTTTATGATGTCTTGTTTCTTTCTTTGGCATCCAAAACATAAAAATCTAACCATTTGAGGCAGCGGGGCTTCTCTTAAAAACCAAACACTCCGGACTGAAGTGTGCAGGCTGACTTCATACCTAGCATCCCTTTTAACAACAGAAGTCGCTGGCCAAGAAGATCACATTTCAAAGACTCCCATTTTTCTCAGTTTTTTGAAAGCCTTAACTTTACAATAACCATGAGAAGAAACAGATTCCCAGTCTCACCCACAGGTCAAGCACAGCCCAGAAAGGAATGCCTTTATTAAGATAATACCTTGGAAAAAACAATAATTCTAATAGTAACTAAAAGAACAGATCATAATAGATGGAAAGACATTGAAGCTTGAGTGTTTTTCCAAGAGTCAAGGAGGGCCAAGCATTCCAGAATAAGAAACCTCATCCCTGCTTATAAAACACTGCAGGAGAACCACAAACCTACACTGGATTGCTGATTGATGAAACACTTGGATTAGAAATACACTGCATGAAATACAATTTCCAGAGAGGAAAAGGAAGTCCTTGATGAGCCTGGTGAAAGAGTGATAAAAGCTTCACTCAAAGCTTCCACTTCAGTATCAGATTGTGAGAAACTTTCATTGAAATAACCCAACTGAGTCCATTAGCCATCCATCGGCAAGCACTACATAAACTCTTAACACCTTGGCTAAGGGAAGGCCCCATAATCACCCTGCTTTCCTGCTGGGAAGAGAGGAAAGAGAAAGAAGCAGATGGAGAGGCTTCCTAAAGCCACTCCAAGAACAAAAGATGGTTTTTGTTTTGAAGGCGAGAGAAAGGGAAGAAGAAAGTATCCAAAGAAAGAAGGCAACAGACCAATGTGAATTACTTCTCCTCCTCAACGGGGTCCCTACTAGGGCAGTACCAACTTAGGAGCCGCTGAGACACCATCCACTCTGGCAGAGAAAAATGGAAGTAGAATTGGACCAAGAGTAAAAAGACGGGGTCCTGGTTTTGGCACCTCTATCTATGTGACTTTGGGCACATTGTTCACACCTTCAAGTCGTCCATGCCCTTAACCCTGGGCCCAGGACGATAAGTGCTGCCTGCCCTACCTTTTAGAGTTATTTAGAATACCCAGTATAACAATGATGATGAAAGTGCTTTTAAGAGTTTAAAAGACTGAAATTTCTTAATGGAGGTCAGACTCAGTTGTAAGCCTCAGATGTGAAGCATCACTTAAGAGTAGTGATGCTTCACTATGTACGTTGTGACTCAAGGATTTGTCAGCTCACCCAGAGCTGTGATTAGGACTCATAGGGATAAGAAAACAGGTATGAAGCCCATGACCCTCTATGCCCATCCCCCTTCCAACCCTTCTACCTGCTCATCCCCAACCTGCTCATTCTTCAGCTCTTCAGCAAGGTCCCTAGCGTCATTCTAACTTTTGGTCCTCAGGGCCACCTGAGAGAAGAGGAAAAGAGCTCAGTAACTACAATTTTTAAAAAACAAACAAGCAAAATATAACCAGAGACATTGAAATAAAGAATGAAATGACGGTAACCAGAGGGGAGACTGAAGGGGATAATGGGGGGAAGTGTCATCAAGGAACATGTCTAAAGGACACGTGGACAAAGCCAAAGGGGTGGGGGGAGGGTCGAGGGTAAAAGGAGGTGGGGATGGCCAGTGGGGGAGTGGTGGGGGAGGGGAAATGGAGACAACTATACTTGAACAATGAAAAAAAACTATAAAAGATTTATTTTAATTGGATTTATTTATTTTTATTTTTAATTATTTTATTGTTGTTCAAGTACAGTTGTCTGCATTTACCTCCCACCCCAGCCATCCCCACCTCCTTCAGCTGCTTCCAACCCCCCTTGGTTTTGTCCATGTGCTCTTCATAGTTGTTCCTGAAAACCCTTCCCCCTTTCCCTCCCATACCCCCTCCCACCTTCCCTCTGGTTACTGCCATTTTGTTATTTAAAAAAAAAAACAAAAATATTCCAATAAAATGTGTGTGTGTGTGTGTGTGTGTGTGTGTGTATCTCCACACTAGGAAGTGCCATGATGCATATTGGGACCCAGAGAAGGAAACATCCTGTCTAGACACAGAAGAATATGGAGGTGGTTTTCAAATATTTTTAAGTAGCAGCACTTTTTCCCCTCAAATAAATCCTTTGCAGAAGTCTAATATATTAAGTAGATCAAGGTAGACATGCTGGGACTGAAGTTGAGGGGAAGGGCTCAGAGTCCACACCACAGCAGCTTCTGTATCTAAAAAGTAGACAAAGAAAAGGTCTGGAAACCCATAAGCATCTCATTTCTCCCTTTTACAGATGAGGAGACTAAAGTCTACACAGGAGAAGATACTGAAACAAGGCCCCCAAACCAGTACTTGGCCAGGAGAGACCCAGGCTCTTAGTCCAAGATCCACGCCCCACCCTACCCCATAAGGTGGTACAGGAAGATCCATGTTGGACTAGAGAGCTAGGAACACAAACAGCCAGAGAGAGGCCAATCTAGACCT